>NC_072416.2:34777500-37177500 GCF_028858775.2 Pan troglodytes | reverse complement strand
ATGAAATGAAATAATGAAAGGAAATTATAAAATGTAATGATGAAATAATGAAATGGCAATGATGAGATGAGATGAAATGATGAGATGAGATGAAATGATGAGATGAAATGAGATTAAATGATGAGATGAGATGTGATGAAATGAGATGAAATGATGACATGATATGATGACATGAAATCGGATGAAATAATGAGATGAAATGAGATTAAATGATGAGATGAGATGAAATGAGATGAGATGAAATGACATAATGGAATGAAATAATGAAATGAAATGATGAAATGGAATAATGAAATGGAAATGATGAGATGAGATGCAACGAGTTGAAATGAGATGAAATGAGATGAAATGATGAGATGAAAAGATGAGATGAGACGAGATGTGATGAAATGACATGAAATGACATAAAATGAGATGAAATAAGATGTAATGATGAAATGAGATGAAATGATGAGATGAGATGAAATGAAATGGTGAGATAAAATGATGATATGAAATGATGATATGAAATGATGAAATGAATGATGAGATGAAATGATGAGATGAACTGATGAGATGAAATGAAATGAAATAATGAGATGAAATGATATGAAATAATGAAATAAAATGAAATTGAAATAAAATTGAAATGAGATGAGATGAAATGATAAGATGAAATGATGAAATAAAATGATGAAATGATGAGATGTGATGAGATGAAATGATGAGATGACATGACATGAAATAATGAAATGAAATAATGAAATGAAATTGAGATGAGAAGATACGAGATGAGATGAAATGAGATGAAATGATGATAAGATGAAATGAGTTGATGAGATGATGAGATGAAATGATGAGATGAAAAGATGAGATGAAATGATGAGATGAAATGATGGGATGAAATTAGATGAAATGAAATTAGATGAAATATAATGAGATGAAATGAAATGACATAATGAAATGAAAAAATGAAATGAAATAATGAAATGAGGTGAAATTAAATGAGATGATGAAATTAAATGATGAAATGAAATAATGAAATGGAAATGAAATGGAAATGATGAGATGAGATGAGATGAATGATGAGATGCAATGATGAGATGAAATGATGAAATGATGAGATGAGATGAGATGTAACGATGAGATGTAATGAAATGAGATGAAATGAATGAGATGAAATGAAATAATGAAATTGAATTGAGATGAGATGAAATGATGAGATAAAATGACATGAAATAAGAAATGATGAGATAAAATGATGAAATGAGATGAGATGAAATGTTGAGATGAAATGAGATTAAATGATGAGATTAAATGATGAGATGAGATGTGATGAAATGAGATGAAATGACAACATGATATGACGACATGAAATCAGATGAAATAATGAGATGAAATGAGATGAAATGATGAGATGAGATGAAATGAGATGAGATGAAATGAGATGAGATGAAATGTGATGAGATGAAATGACATAATGAAATGAAATAAATGAAATGATGAAATTGAATAATGAAATGGAAATGATGAGATGAGATGCAATGAGTTGAAATGATGAGATGAAATGAGATGAAATGATGAGATGAAAAGATGAGATGAGACGAGATGTGATGAAATGATGACATGAAATGACATAAAATGAGATGAAATAAGATGTAATGATGAAATGAGATAAAATGATGAGATGAAATGAAATGGTGAGATAAAATGATGATATGAAATGATGATATGAAATGAGATGAATGATGAGATGAAATGATGAGATAGGAGATGATGAGATGAAATGATGAGATGAAATAATGAGATGAAATGATATGAAATAATGAAATAAAATGAAATTGAAATAAAATTGAAATGAGATGAAATGAAATGATAAGATGAAATGATGAAATAAAATGATGAAATGATGAGATGTGATGAGATGAAATGACATGAAATAATGAAATGAAATAATGAAATTGAAATGAGATGAGAAGATACGAGATGAGATGAAATGAGATAAAATGATGAAATGATAAGATGAAATGAGTTGATGAGATGATGAGATGAAATGATGAGATGAAAAGATGAGATTAAATGAGATGAAATGATGAGATGAAATTAGATGAAATGTAATGAGATGAAATGAAATGACATAATGAAATGAAAAAATGAAATGAAATAATGAAATGAGGTGAAATTAAATGAGATGATGAAATTAAATGATGAAATGAAATAATGAAATGGAAATGAAATGGAAATGATGAGATGAGATGAATGATGAGATGTAATGATGAGATGAAATGATGAAATGATGAGATGAGTTGAGATGTAATGATGAGATGTAATGAAATGAGATGAAATAAGAAATGATGAGATGAAATGATGAAATGCTGAGGTGAGATGAGATGAAACGAGATGAAAGGATGAGATGAAATGATGAGATGAGATGAGATGAGATGAGATGAAATGAGATGAAATGATGAAATGATGAGATGAGATGAGAAGAAATGATGAGATGAAATGAGGTAAGATGAGATGAAATGATGAGATGAGATGAAATGAAATAAAGTGAAATGAAATGAAATAATGAAATTGAGATGAGACGAAATGAGTTAAACTGATGAGATGAAATGATGAGAAGAAATGAGATGAAATGATGAAATGATGAGATGAGATGATGAGATGAAATGATGAGATAAAAATGATGAGATGAAATGATGAGATGAATTGAAATGAGATGAAATGAAATAATGAAATGAGATGAAATGATATTGAAATGAAATTGAAAGATGAGATGAGATGAAACGATGAAATGTTGAAATGATGAAATGAAGAGATGTGGTGAGATGAAATGATGAGCTGAAATGATGAGACAAAATGAAATGAAATGAGATTAAATGAGATGAAAAATGAGATGAAAAATGATGAGATGAAATGAGATGAGATGAATTGAGATGAGATGAGATGAAATAATGAAATTAGGTGAAATAATGAAATGAGATGAAATGAAATAATGAAATGAAATTGAAATGAGATGAGAAGAAATGATGAGATGAAATGTTGAAATGAAAGGAGGAAATGATGAGATGAGGAGATGAAATGATGAGATGAAATGAATTGAGATGAAATAGATGAAAAATGATATGAAAAATGATGAGATAAAATGAGATGAGATGAAGTGACATAATGAAATAAATGAAATTAGATGAAATTAAATGAAATAGTGAAATGAAATAATGAAAATGAAATGGAAATGAGTTGAGATTTGATGAAATGATGAGATGATATGATGAGATGAGATGAGATGAAATGATGAGATGAAATGATGAAATGAGATGAAATGATGAGATGAAATGATGAGGTGAAGTGATGCACTGTCACGTGTGTGTCTATCCTTTTTCCCAACCAACAAAAATTATAATTCATTTTAATTTTATTATTTAAGAATATTCTTAAGAGTTGAAGGAAAAATAATATCTACATTATGGGTTACAATCTAAGTATAAATAATACATAAATATATTAAAACTTACAAAGAATATGTTTTGGAATCAAATATACCATGCTTCTGTGATGACAGTTATTTCATGCTGGTTGTCACAATTTTACATGAAAAACTAATGAAAAAATGTTTTTAACTGTTTCTAAAAATAAGTTTCCAAAAGAGTTTTACATTCGAAATATGAAAAAGATGTCTTTGCATTCCTTAATCTGATGAGATTTTCACACTCTGCACGTGATAATTGTTAGATTTTTATTGTGTTGATAAATTGTATATCAAATAAAAAATGTTATTACCTCTTAAATTAGGATTTTTAGGTGATATAGGCAGAAAGGAAGGCAAGTTTTTATAACTTTGTCTAAATGAACTTTCTAAAGGCCTGAGTATTAAAAGATAACGTCTATAAATCACAATGTATATATTACTGTATGACCTAGGACCAATCAAAACCGTTACCTCTGATAACATTATATTGTGCCCAATATAAAATAGATATAATAATACCTCAAACTTAAATCCAGGCATTGTCATTGAATATCTTAAGAATATGCAGCAAAGGTGCTTTTAAAAATACAAGCTAGTGATTGTACTAAATTTGTAAATCACATAGGATAGTGGGTCATTTTAAGAATATTAGTTATTTCAATCTATAAACGTGGATGTCTTTCCTTTTTTGTGTTTTCTTTAATTTCTTTCATTAATATTTGTCATTTTTGTTGTAGAAATCTTTTACTTCCTTGGTTAAATTTATTTCTAAGTACATTTTTGTAGCTATTGTAAAAGGAATTGCTTTCTTAATTTCTTGTTTCAGCTAGTTTACTATCAATATATAGAAATGCTACTGATGTTTGTATGTTGATTTATATCCTGCAACTTTATTAATTTCATGTATCACCCTAAGAAGCTTTTGGTAGCATCTTATTTTTTTCCGTGTATAAGATCACATTGTCTTTAAACAAGGACAATTTGACTGTCTCCTTTCCAATTCAGATATCCTTTATTTCTTTCTCTCACCTAATTGTCCTGGCTAAGACTTTCACTATGTGAAATAGGATTGGTGAAAATAGGCATCCTTTTCTTGTTACAGTAAAATCTTTTTCTTGTTCACGGTAAAATCTTTCACCTTTTCCACACTCAGTATGATCTTAGCTGTAGATTTGTCCTTTATGTCCTTCTGTGTTAAGGCATATATTTTCTATACTAAATTGTTAAGAGGTTTCTTGTCATGTAAGAATATTTAATTTTGCCAAATGCTTTTATTGTGTTTATTAATTTGATCATATGGTTTTCAGTATATATCCAAAGGAAAGAAAATCAGTATATCGAAGAGTTACCTGCACCTGCATGTTTATTACAACACTATTCACAATAGCCAAGATATGGAATCAACAAAAGTGTCCATCAACAGATGAATGGATAAAGAAATGTGACATACATATATAATGGAATATTATTTAGTCATAATAAAGAACAAAATCCTGTTATTTGTGGCAACAAGGATGCAAGTGGAGGGCATTATGTTAGGTGAAATAAGCCTGGCATAGAAACATAAACACCACATAACTACGTGTTCTCACTTATGTATGGAAGCTAAAATTTTTAATCTCGTAGAAGTAGATAGTAGAGTTTTGGTTACCATATCCTGGAAAGAGTAGGAGAAAGAAGAGTATAAGACAAATGTGGTTAATACATACAAAATTACAGCTGGAGAGAAGGAAGAAGTTCTAGTTCTCTACAGCACTGTTGGGTGACTGTAGTTAACGGGAATTTATTGTGTGTTTTCAAATAACTAAAATAAAAGATTTTGAATATTCTCACTGCAAAGAAATAATACATGATTTAGGTAATGGATATGATAATGACTGTGACTTGATCTTTATGCATTGCATAAATATATCAAAGTATCACTCTGTACCCCATAGCATGTACATTTATTATATGTCAAAGTAAATTTAAAAGAGAAAAAATGAGGTAAAGTTAAATGTACAGAATTTAATTACTTTTTCTTCTATAAAACCCAAGAGTCAGTACCAAGAAGAGTCAATTTATTAGTTTTCTAAAATAAAAAAAATCGAAGTCGCCAAAAAAGAGCAATATCCAAGAAAACATTGAAAATGAAACACAACATTTAGTAAAAATAGAAAACTTGGGCACTGTATCACCCTGTTCCTAGATACCGATTTACTGATAGCAATTTAAATAGAATTTTATTCTATCTAATTCGTTTATACTCCCAGAGTTCGAAATTACATTTTACCTACAATAAATGAGATAACACTTGCAAATTATATGGTACTCTGCCTAACACACGTTAATAACTCAATACATGTTAGCAATAAACTTTTAGCATAGTAGTCAAAGTATTAATTTCTCACATTGCAAAGTTCCTTCAAAGACATGAATACAACCTTTCTAATGACTCCTTGTTCATCAGGATACCTCTTCAAATTATTCTATTTGTTTCATTCAGTATATTATCTGTGTATACCGATATGGTATTACACTCTTTTTTTTTTTTTTTTTGAGATGGAATCTCATTCTGTTACTGATGCTGGAGTGAGGTGGCATGATCTCGATTCACTGCAACCTCCACCTCCGAGGTTCAAGCGATTCTCCTGTCTCAGCCCCCCAAGTAGCTAGGACTACAGGTGCACACCACCATGCCTGGCTAATTTTTGTATTTTTAGTACAGTCAGAGTTTCACCCTGTTGCCCAGGCTGGTCTCGAACTCCTGACCTCAGGTGATCCACCCACCATGGTCTCCCAAAGCGCTGGGATTACAGGCATAAGCCACCGCACCCAGCCTGATATTGCACTCTTGGATTTTGAACACTGAATATCTTTTTGAAGGATTACACCTCTTTACCTCTGTGCTTCAGAAATTCTTTTCCTTCAAGTGTTCTAAGAGTCTAATGAAGAATGAAGTCATGTTTTATCACTTTTGTCCTTAAAGATTTCAGACATGCTGAAACTGATTGAAGTATCATTTGCTACCAGATAGATTAATTATCTCTAGTTGTAGGAGTGGATACATCTTTAATGGTATATTTTGGTTTATTGTCTTATTTTTGATGCAGTGTTCTATAAATAATTTATTAAACCTGGCATCCTTGGGTGAGCATGGATTTTTCAACTTTGGTGTTATATTGTGTTTGCTTTTAAAAACTGCTTTTGAAGCCGGGTATGGTGGCTCTTGCCCATACCCAGCACTTTGGGAGGCCAAGGTGGGCAGATTACCTCAGGTCAGGAGTTCAAGACCAGCCTGGTCAACATGGCAAAACCATGTCTCTACTGAAAACACAAAATTAGCCAGGCATGGTGGTACATGCTTGTAGTCCTAACCACTCAGGAGGCTGAGGCAAGAGAATCACCTGAACCTGGGAGGCAAAGGTTGCTAGGTTGCTGTGAGCCAAGTTCGCACCATTGCACTCCAGCCTGGGTGAAAAGAGCAAAACTCTGTCTCAAAAAAAAAAAAACCCCACCAAAATCTGCTTTTGAATGGAGTTGTACATACAATCTTTATGAAAAAAATTATCAAGTGCATAAGTTCATAATAGAAAAACCAATAATACTCCAGGCACAAGTTAGTACTAAAAAAGTTATGTTGAATATTCTCTAATACAACATGTTTTTCCCTTCATGAACGATTTGTGTTTTACTGAGAAGAGTCATTGTTTATGGTAGACATTAGACTACAGATGAATAAGTACTTTAAACACTCTTAGTTGCTTTCTTAATTTTATATCTGCTGCTTTATATTTCTGTTTATTTTCATTCTTTCCAATGTCCACATTCTAGTAAATTTGAATATTTTAATACAAGTTTATATACTATTTAATATTGCTTGTATAGTTTAGTATTTTTAAGACTCAAAAAGGTTTACAGAAAGAAGAAAAAGATCAACATGTTATTAATCATTTAAAGATCCTTTTAAAATCTTTGACCTTTATATTTTAATGAATAAAATGTTGGTAGTTATTAGTATAAAATAATTTATGTCTTTTGGACTTAGCATCCAGTATTTCTTTTTTAATAAAGAAAATAATTATTCTCTTGCAATATACTATGTTTATCTGGGTTTTGAAAAATGATGTTTCCTAATATGAGAAAGCCATTTACATTTTTAAATCTACAAAGGCAAATGGAATGGTACTAAATTATTTACATAATAATGTTTAGATGGTGGCCCTTATAACATTCTTTCTATACTTCCTACAGAGTTGGGGATATGCAATCCTAGAATATTTCTGGGAGCTAATCCTTTAGCTTGATGAATGAAACAAGACTTTTAAATAAAATTAAACTTTCAAATTATCCAGGTAATGGGCCTGTCTTTTAATTCAATGGATATGGAGCATAATGAATTATCCCCTGTTCACTGGGTAATAAGCTCTCATTCTTAACTTCTAATACTCAAAATGTCCTTTAATTTTTAATTTTCAATAGTCATATCATTATCCCTAGGTATTTTAGCTTCTATCTTAAATTCTAAAATAATTTTGAAACAGGAGAAAGTATTCTTTATTACTATATGTATTAAACATCATGGTTTTCAAATTTAACTGCAAATGTATCTTTTCATTGCTTCTTGGTGACGCCCTTCACCCTATCCATATTGTCACTACCAAGTGGTGATTACTTTTCAGGTTCACATACTTGTTCTTTAGAAAAATCTTCTCTGTGCCTTATAAAGAATATGATTGTTGGCATTCAAAAGCCAGCGAAGTATACATTATTAGCCTGTTGCCTAACTCGTTTCTTTAAGAAACTACACTAATTACCCACATACTTATGTTTTTATTTCCTCATTATTTCTGGAGACAACAAATACTGCTAACATGATATTTGTAAGAGAGAAAAAAGTCTTTTCTTGAAAAGTGCTGTCATTGTAGTACTAACTTATAGTATCAACTTCTTTATCAACTCCTTATACACTTTTTATTCTGAGAGAAATAAAAAAGCTAAAAGTGAAATGACTTTTTTTACTCTCCATATTATAAGCACCCATCTTGGTAATTTAGGGTCTTTATAGTTAGGGTAAGTTGTGTCATACCGAGGTTACAAAATAATAAGCATTTTGTCTCTTTGGGCCTTTCCTTATTCAGTAATACTGTCAGTTTGGCTTTTTTTCTAGGTCAAATTATTGATCTCAGTATTCTGAAATAATATGTTTACTATCTTTTGATAAGCATTTAAAATATTAGATTTATTGTTACTCTTCTGCCTTCATTGGGCTGGAAGAATAATTGTTTCTCTCACTCCACAAAAGCCAAGTTGCAGAGAAAAACACATAGACATTCAACTGCAAAGCAGAGAAACTTGACTATTTCCTGCAATTTTAAAGTGTATATTGAATAAAACCATCTTTTTATTTTCTTTTTTGCTCACTGGCAAATATTAACAACATCAAGTGTGTTATTATAATGTTATCTAGTTAAAAATCTCAAAAAGTTTTCATAATTACCATTTAAAAATACATAAATAGGTGACCTAATGTTAATTTTTATTGTCTGAGACCATGTCTGTTATTTCACTCTTTAAATTCAGTTATTAATGCAGAACCTAGCACTTAGTGGATACTCAAAAATTATTTGCTGGATAAAAAAAAGTTAAACATGTAATATATACAAAATGTACTAGAAAAAAATGCACCAAACAATTTTGTTATAGCAGTTTAATGTAGAATATTGCCTTTAAAAGATAATATAGTTTTCAGGTGTCTACAGTGATTTTGTAATATTTGTGCACATATAAAATAATATTTCCAAAAATGTAATCCAGTGAGGACATATACTTTCTAAATTCTAGATTTATAATTTAGGGTTTAAATTATAAAATCATTAAGACACAAGTGAAATATAGTCAAATATCCCCTTGGAAAAAAATTAAGTGGCCTCTAAAGTGAGGTATTCATATATGTAATTTTACAATCCTCTAGTGATAGAATTAATTAAATACACCACCAAATTGATTAATTCCTACAGTGTTAAAAGAGAAGCACTAATAATGCCAGTGACCATGTAACATGGATTAAGCTACAAGTCATAGAAATGTGATGAGAAGCCTCAGCGCTGTAAAACAGAGGGTGGAGGAAAGCTTTTCCTCTCTCAAATGAGATTTGCCAAGTATACTTCTTGAAGAATAGGAAGTTGAAGTGTTCAGGACTTTTATGTCTATTCTACTTTGGCTTAGTTTACATGATTCTTAGTTTATTAGCCTAGAAATGGCCAAGAAAACTTAAGGCTCAATAATTAGTTATAAATATGGAATATCCCCAATTTTTAAGATAAAAACAACTTATAAATGTATTTGTCTGTAAAAATTGTGTATATTTTTACAGAACATCTGTTTCTTTCTTTTTTTTTATTATACTTTAAATTCTAGGGTACACATGCACAATGTGCAGGTTTGTTGCATGTGAATACATGTGCCATGTTGGTGTGCTGCACCCATTAACTCATCATTTATATTAGGCATATCTCCTAATGCTATCCCTCCCCCCTCCCCCCTCCCCCCGCCCCCCGCCCCACAACAGGCCCTGGTGTGTGATGTTCCCCTTCCTGTGTCCAAGTGTTCTCATTGTTCAATTCCCATCTATGAGTGAGAACATGCGGTGTTTGGTTTTTTGTCCTTGTGATAGTTTGCTAAGAATGATGGTTTCCAGCTTCATCCATGTCCCTACAAAGGATATGAACTCATCATTTTTTATGGCTGCATAGTATTCCATGGTGTATATGTGCCACATTTTCTTAATCCAGTCTATCGTTTTTGGACATTTGGGTTTGTTCCAAGTCTTTGCTATTGGGAGTAGTGCCACAATAAACATACGTGTGCATGTGTCTTTATAGCAGCATGATTTATAATCCTTTGGGTATATACCCAGTAGTGGGATGGCTGGGTCAAATGGTATTTCTAGTTCTAGATCCCTGAGGAATGGCCACACTGTCTTCCACAATAGTTGAACTAGTTTACAGTCCCAACAGTGTGAAAGTGTTCCTATTTCTCCACATCCTCGGCAGCACCTGTTGTTTCCTGACTTATTAATGATCGCCATTCTAACTGGCGTGAGATGGTATCTCATTGTGGTTTTGATTTGCATTTCTCTGATGGGTCTATTTATTTAAAACAAAGGGAGGGAAGTCTCATTTACATTAGTTTTTTTCATAGCCTTTTGAACTTTGCAATTTCTATGTTTCAGAACCTATTTCTTACAGTTTTTCTATGCTAAACTCTGTCCTGGTCAGTTCTAGAGTGTATGAAGAACCAAATGATGTAACTGTATGCGACCTGGCTGTAGTGGAACAAATTTGACTCTTAAGTATGCAGGCTCTAATTTTCCTGTCTGGTTTTGGTAAGTATTCCTTACACAGGTTTTTTCTTTGAAAATCTGGGATTGAGAGGTTGATGAATGAAAATTAATCCTTTCACTTTGTTGTGTATAGGTTTGCAATAATTAGGTCAGAGTGGAGTTTTAAGGTCATGGAGGGGGCTGATGACTTACAAATAATGGGGCTCTGATTGGGCAACTACTCACCTGAGTTCCTTCCACTTGACCTAATTAAGCTTGTGAAATTTACACTAAGCCATGAGCTCATCTTTAAAAAGTTTTATTAAAAGATTTTCAGCTGTTCCAAATAGGACTTATTGGTGGAATGTGTTTTAAAGGATCATATCAGATGAATGAAAGGTATTTGATCCTTTGTTTCCTTAATAATAAAATGATGGTTTGGAAAAATAGGCTAGAGTCTAACCGCAGTGCTATTATTAGGCTTTCTTGTTAAACATAGGTCTAAGCCTAAGTATGTCAATACAACAAATACTTACTGTTTCATTTCTAGTAATAAAAAAATAAAGTCTTTCTGGCATAAGGATGATTTTCATCTGGTTATTTTGAAACATTTTTGTAAAATAAATTTCCATCTCTAAAGAACATTTTTAATTTGTAAGGAGGGGTATGTCTCTGTGCACTGGAAGAGAGGGAGGACTAAATCACTGGGAAGTCTTATGATAAAGAAGCCATTGGCTTAAATCAGCAAAGCAAGCCATCCCTTGGGTTAAGGTGTTTTTCCTGGCCATCCTGTCTTGACTAGAACTTTACCTACACCTTCCTTTTTGGTTTAGGCAAATTGTAATATCTAAACCTGAAGTCTCAGCTCTGTGTCTTTGAGATATAAATGTTCTACCACGTCTTCTCTGGAACCTGATAACTATCTATCTCTTTAAAATGCAAGTCTAGGGAGATGACTCATCAGAAAAAGAAGAAAAAAGAGGTATTTGGAAATTGTGCAAATTAAAGCAGCCCCTGATGCCAAAGTCTACACATTCCTGAGTGAGTCAGTTCTGGCCAGTTCTAGCTGGATCAAGAGAGCTCTGCTGGGCAAGCCTGAAGAGCACCTGGATGGCAGACACCTGAGGAGCCAGGTGCCTGAAACTTCCTCCACCTGCTTGAGGAGCGCTAAAGCCCAGGTGCTGGCTGGACAACCCCTTCTGGTTGCCTAAGCAGGTGGAAGAAGAAGGAAACAAGGTCAGAGGCAGAGTGTTGAACCCTGCCTCCCAGGTGGGTGGAAGATGCCTGTCGCCAAACTAGGGCCCAGCTTGCCGGGTGAGATGGGTGAACTGGTGATCCCCCGAGAGAGTGGATGTCAGAACTACATGGTCCTGGACCTCACCTCGGCCAGCGAAGGAGAGAGAGGGTTAATGTTAACTGCACGAGGCCCACTCTAGCCTTAAATTCTGAAATTCAAACCCTTTCCTTGGAGACAAAACAAACATGACAAGGAATTCTGACATCAGGGGACAAGAATCACAAGTTCCCTAGTGGGACACTGAGGAGGCAGTGTCCTTCCTGCCCTTGGTCTACTGGCTAAGAACCTTCCTCAGCCTGACCTTTCCACATTGCACTTCCAGCTCTGTTTGCAATTTTCCTCCTTTAGTGCTGAGGGAATCCCAGTGTTCGATCCTGAAATCTATAGGTTCCTAATGGGTGGTTAAAAAAAACCTCAGCGAGAGAAGCAGAAAATGTTTCCTCTTCCTGAAAAACTGTAGAAAGGCAGGCACCATTCTGGGTGAGGACATGGTCCTTGCAAATGTCTTTGTGTTTTTTTTTTTTTTTTCAGATGAAGTTTTGCTCTTGTTGCCCAGACTGGAGTGCAGTGGTGTGATCTCTGCTCATTGCAACCTCCGCCTCCTGGGTTCAAGCAATTCTCCTACCTCAGCCTCCTGAGTAGCTGGAATTACAGGCACCTGACACCACACCTGGCTAATTTTTTGTATTTTTAGTAGAGATGGGGTTTTGCCATGTTGGCCATGTTGGTCTCTAACTCCTGACCTCAAGTGAGCCACCCGCTTCTGCCTCCCAAAGTGCTGGGATTACAGGAGTGAGCCACCGCGTCCCACTGTGAGTGAGTGAGCCACTGCAAAAGTCTTTAAAGACAGCATGTTTCAGAGGCTGTGACGGTGCCCTGTGAACATGCCAAATCTCGCAGTCCCGGGAGCTCTGAGGAGCAGGCCCAGCTCCTTGCCAGGCTGATGGTACTGAAACTCTGCTCTCCAAGACATAACCTGATGGCCGTGCAAGATTTCTTAATTGACTGTGGACCGTGAGAGTCTGCATCTCATTTTAATTAAGACAGGAAAAGAAAGAACAGAAGAGCAACTCCCAGGTTATAGAGAGACTGGATTTTAGTATAATATTCAAGCGTAGCATTGCTAATAATAACAAACCTTTCCCCTCCCAAACAGTAAACACTTGCACTGCCTATTATACAAAAATTCAACCATCTTCTCTGTTCCCCCGATATCTCCTCCCCAGTGACCCCCCTCCCATGCGGCCTCATGAGCCTGGCCAGTGGTGAATGGCACTTTCATGGGCATGAGACTCCACATGAGTGGGACTCAGCTGGGACCCCTCTCCACGTGGGAGCTGGAGAAGCCACCCTAGTACCAGCTTAAAGTGTCCGTGATGTCCCTGCTGCTGAGGTAGGGGCCGCCTCTGAGCTGGTCTCGGGGTGTGAGCTGCTGCTGGTAGTGGGCTCTGCCCTGAGGGCCTGGTGGCTGGTCGGAAGGGCAGGCACACATGGGTGACTCCCCAGGATCTCAGGCCACCTCCCCACCACAGTCCTGCACTGTGTGCTCCAGGCATGTGCTGAGTGCCTGGTCAATCACCAGTGCCCTATTGATCCCCGTCTCCAGGGAGATCATTTAGCATCACTCCACAGAGGGGGAAACTGAGGCCCAGAGAAGTAAGGTGACTCTCCCCAGTCACAGGTCTGGTCAGCAGTAGGATGGGAGGCTAGTCCCTTGCTGTCTGACTCCCTGAGCCCACCCATATCCCAAGGCAGCCAACCTCTGCCCGCCCTGGCTCAGGCCCCGGCTGGCCCCTGTGGTGGGTGATGTCTATCTTCCTGGCCTTTGTGCTCCCAGCCAACTGGGATGGAGCCTCCAGCTGGCATGACAGGTTGTAGCTACGGACAGAAGAGTGGCTGTGAGGCTGCCAGGAATCTCACCAGGGCCCCCTCCCAGGGCCTGTCCAGAGTGAGGTCTGGGTACCCCAGGCATTGCCAGACCACAGGATCTGATGTTGGCCAAGAGGCTATGGCCACAGGCTTTCTGAGGCTGGCCCCCAGGGAGAGTTCAATCCTACTGTCCCAATTCCTGCCCTGGCCTTACCTCTCAGTCTCACCGAGCCGCTTCATGGTCCCAAACCAGGACCCAAAGTGCTGCTTGGGCTCAAGGTTGTAATTATTTGCAGCCAACTGGAGCAGTGGACCTCCTTGCTTACTTTGAATTCCTGGGTCCAGAGGGAAAAACTGGGTGGTGACAGGGACGGGACAGGGATGCCACAGGGGCCCTGTGGGGGTGTTAGATGGGGTGGTGGCCAGTCTTTGCTCATAGGGGACCCCCTCCTCCTCTCCAGTCCTGTCCCCACCTGTTCTCAGAGCTGGCTCAAGCAGCAGCTCCTCCAGGAAGGTGTCCTTGGTTTCAACCTGGTACTCCCACCTGCAGGTCTTCCTGGAGTGTCTCCTCTTTGTCTGTCTCCCCATAAATCTAAGACGAGGGGGATGGATTTGCCCACCGCTACTCACCGTATGACTCTTGTGAGGTTGATCTGTCTCCCCTGCAAGGCCAACAGCTGAAGTCCATCAGAAAGGGTCCTCTGGCCCAGAGCCAGCCCCTGCCCACCCCTGTCATTGCTGCACCCAGGGTGCAAGACCCAGATCAGGTCTGGGTGACAGGAGGGGTATAGAGGGGCTGAGGCTCAGGGGCCTTCTAGCCTAACTTGTCTGGAGACAGTTGGGGAAACTGAGACCCCAAGCAGGGAGGTATGGCTCCGAGAGATTATTCTCATTAACCTGGAACACTTTTGCAAGCTGTTAGGTATAGGAAGTCTGTCACAGGTAAGAGAAATGCTTTTTGAGAGCATGAGAGACAGCAGGGTTGTGACAATATTGAAACACCACTGTGCAGATTCACCAATTGCCACCACCAGGAGCCCCCTGAGAGTCATTGCAGATGCACAGCCCTCCCCTGCAACCCCTGGACCTCCCCGTGGTCTGGCACCTAAAGGGTTATGACTCATGGCAGGAATCAGGGCCCTCAGGATGCCCTGCCCACTCCAAGGTTTGCCTCTGCTCTGATTGGTCACTGACATTCAGATTGTCACCCAAATATAAGTATGTTAGCAGAAAGACTCATTCAATACAAGTGGACTCAGACATAGATAGGATTTGGGTTGCAAAAAGCCCCTTTTGTTCTTTTATTTTATTTTGGAAAAAACTGTTATTGTGAAAATTCACACATATGTATAGAAAAAACTCAATCAATGCAAAAGGATAGACAATGAACAAATGAATTCCCCTTCCACTCCAGATCCGCACCTCAGATCCAGACCTCCTGAGCCCACTTCCCCCATCTCATCACAGATCCAGACCTCCTGAGCCCACTTTCCCCATCTCATCACAGATCCAGACCTCCTGAGCCCACTTTCCCCATCTCATCACAGATCCAGACCTCCTGAGCCCACTTTCCCCATCTCATCACCAGTGATTTCTTGGGCTCTGCATTAGTTTTCTATTGCTGCTGCAACAAACAGCTACAGACTCAGTGGCTTCCATTTCTGTCTTATAGTTCTGGTTGCCAAAATTCCTAAGAGGATCTCACTGGGCTAAAATCAAGGTGCTAGCGGGGCTATGTCCCTTCTGGAGGCTTAAGGGATGAATCGGCTCCCTGCCTTTTCTAGCTTCTAGGGGCTCCAGCTTCTAGGTTTGTGGCCTTCTTTCTCTATCCTCAAAGCCAGCAACAGCAGGTGAAGTCCTCGCCCATCGTGCATCACTCTCCCTTCTGCCTCCTTCAACTTTTTTTTTTTTTTTTTTTTTTTTTTTTTGTATTTAGGGGGAACGAGTACAGGATTCTTACATAGTCAAAAAGCTCCTTATAGAGAAGCTTGGAACTTTCAATACAGCTTTGCCTTTTTTGCCATTTTAATTTTCCATTTAATTTAAATGTATTCTCTCATTTGACCTTCATACTCTGTGGAGAAATATTTCTATTTTGGCTTGTATTGACAAGCTGTTTTCACACAGCCCCCGCATCACCCAACCAACCAGCAGACATCCTCATTCCCATGAAACAGATAAAGAAACTGAGGCCCAGGGAGGCTAAGTCCTGCCAGGATCATTCACCTTCCAAGGTAAGGAGCCAGTTCCAGACCTGGGTTTGTGCAGCTCCAAGCTCCCCCGTCTTTCTACAATGCTAGATTTAGACTATAGCTATCTAGCAAGTGTGGCCACACAATGGTCAAGTTGGATTTAGATGATGTTCTCTATAAATCCATTCTCCTCTCCCGTGTAAGCAAGGCAAAGCACTCTAGGCCATGGGGAGTCCCTGAAGACTCGATGAACTGCAGTGGCCACATCGGGAGGTTGCAGGTTGACCAGAACTCACCGACACAGCAGGAGAGCAGCTTGGAACCTGCAACTCAGCCAAGACCCAGTGCCTTGGATTGGGGGAGAAAACATGCAGCCATTCCTCTCTCTCTGTTGGCTAGAGGGGATTCTGGCTTTTCCTGCCAGAGCCACCCCTTTCCCTCCTCCTAAAGTTGATGGTGGTTCTTTAAGGAAAGGGAGTAGTGCACGGTGTGATAGGGCAGGAAGAGAAGAAAACGGAGGAGAGGAGGGGACTTTCCCATAAGCAGGCAGAAGAAAAGGCAGCTGTGGTGTGTGATGGACATGGAAGCAGTGGTGTCCAATGTGGGGTCAGCCCTAGAGGAGAGACAGAGAGAGAGACAGAGAAGTAAGAGAGTCCTGACCCTTACGATTAACATGGGATCTGCCTGCAAATGCTGTTTAGGGCCATCGCCTCTTCCTGTACTGCTATTTTTGAGAGTGATGCTCCTGAGCCCCATGACCCAGTCAAATTTGATGTCCCCTTGAGCCAGATTCAGTGCTGGGAGTCCAGTGTGATCTGCCTGGATCTTGCTGCATTGAGAACAGGCCAGATCTTGACACCAATACAGGGGCTGGATATGAAGAGGCAACAGCTGGGTTTCTGAGTCAGAAAGACTTGGTTAATTGCTAATTGCTTAGGTGAGTAATTCAATTTTGTTCAGTCAGATTCCTCAGCTATAAAATGCAGATGACAGTACTTATTCCTCCAGGTTGTGGGGAAAATGGAGATTCTGAGCACGATGTCCATTTCACAGAAAGGTACCAATTTGGTGGCTTATTTTCCTTTCTACCTTCAGAAGTGGCTATCCCTGCCACCCAAACAGACCCTTGACTCTCAAGTGGATGGGGTCCCATTTGCACAGGGGGAGAGCTTACAGCCTACGTTGAGTCTATACTTACCACTTAGTGAGCATGGTATCCGCTCAGGGGCCTCTGTGGGCATCCGTCTCCTCTGTGGCATCTTTCCTCCCCACCGCTGGGCCTGCACATGACCCCCTCCTTGGGTTAGGCCTCTGATCAGTGATGACCTTAGTATGGTGGTGATGGTCAGTCTTGGCACCAAATGAGCCAGTTTATATCATCAGCTATTCAATAAAACACTAATCTACGTGTCACCATGAAAGTATTTTGTGACATTGTTATGTACGTGTTGTTACAAATGTGCATGATGCATTTACTACAGCATAGAATTTTGCCTGGGTGCCAGCCTGAAGTCTGTCCGACAGATCATAGCCATGTTAGTCAGTCCCACAGTCACAGGAGCCAATGGATTAAATTATTTTATCTCCCTTGAGAACTAAAAATAAAATCCTAAGTCCCCCACCCGACTTAGCAGACCCCCTTTTGGCCAACGGAACCTCAAATAAATCTTAAAATTCAGTTCTTGGCCATGACAGGACAGGAGGTCAGACATACCTCCCTGTACCTCATTCCCTCTTATGGTTTAGACCCAACGACTGAACAGCATTAATGTTAAAATAGAGATCATGAGACTGACAGAACAGACTCTTTGTGGCAATAAGACCCCAAATTATAAACAGGACCTAGGGCCATGCCAGGCGAGGGTTAAGTCTTGTACCCTACTCTTAAAGCATAAACTAGATTCTAACTACCACATGGTTTTTATTTTTCTCTAGCAGCCAAGCAAGCACTGGCTGTGACAGAAGCAAGATTAAAACAGTTACAACTCACCCAGTTCACAGACGCTGAGTAACTGATCTCCTGCCCCACCAACCTTAATGACAGCTTTCACTGGACAAGGGACTGATTTCAGTAACTTTCTCCTGATAAGAGACCATCCTCCATGGACTGGTTCTGGCCAGTTTTAGAGGCTGTGCCTTTACAGAGGCTGAGTACCTTCATGTCCCTGCTTCACTTTCTGATGTGTAGGGCCTAATTATAATACACTTAAATGTCAAGTCTCCACCCCAGAATGAACATGCATGTTTATTGAATATGCATCTGTTACCTCCTCTCTAATGAGTATTCTCATAAAATGATATAGCTCCTCTGATATCCTATTGAGTATGTATATGTAGCCAACTCATTCAGCTCAAATTCCTGTCCTCTCCTTCCCTCCCTGGAAATGTCTGCCTCTGGCCTTGGCTGCAGGCCACACTTCCCAGCCTGTCATAAGGGCCACCTTGCAGGCTGCAAACCTTTATAAGAAATAAAGCTCTCTTTTCTAAGTTTATAAAATAGTGTGATTTTTCAGTCGATGCTCTCTTTCTACACACACACACACACACACACACACACACACACACAATTTATACAGAAAGAAATCTGGAGAACATATGTGGGAATGGATATTAAGTGTGTGGCACCATGGTGGAAGTAACATAAAGTTGGATTCAGCTAAATTTATTAATGTTGGCCCACTAAACAGAGATTCTGGATTCAGGGTTGTAGGTCAAAGCTTTAGAAAGGACTCCAAGGGTTGGTTTGATCAGTTACTTGGTTGGTTGCTTGCTTGGTTGGTTGGTGCTTGCTTCCTTGCTTGGTTGTTTGGTTGGTTTGTTGCTTGCTTGCTTGTTGGTTGATTAGTTGGCTGTTTGCTTATTTGTTTGGTGTCTTGGTTGGTTGGCTGAAACAGAATCAGAGTTTACCTAAGGTACATAAAGTTGAGATGCCACAACTTCCTTGGTTTATGTGTACAGGAAGGTACGCAAAAACTCAGGGAGACAGGATTTATTATGTCAGACCTGCTCACTCACACTGGAGGGTCTACAGAACATACTTCTCAGAACGATCGTGAGAAAGAATATTGTGAGAGCAGCCCAGTATCCTGGAAGAGCTTTGAGCTTGTGCTCTCAGTAGGCAAAATGTTAACAGCAGGAACTGCAGCCACTGGACTGGGATCTTTAAATAAAATGAGGATAATTGAATCCTGGGGTGGCAGGGAACATGGGCTGTCCTTAATCACCAAAGATGAGGTGGGTGTGGTCACCACGGTGGAAAGCAGTGTCAAAGCAGCAGTCAGAATGGTTTGACTCACAGAAACCCACGGCATTGTGTAGTCCATGGTATCCACAGGGAGAGCTAATGGGCTGTACCAAAGTCTTAGTTGTTCTTTAAAAAATGAAGAATTCTAGGTCAACTGAATAAAAGACTAACTCAAATTAATGAAACACAGATCTAAAACCCTCAATCAATTCCCAGACTTGAGCCAGTTCACAGGCCACAACCCCTTAAGTGAAGGGGAGGCTGGGTGATCTTGGGGAAGTACGCTACTACATTGCCAAAAATTTACATTGTTAATCTTTTTCCCAGTCTTCCCCAAAGGGACCTACAGCCTTCTACCAGGATGACTGTGACTTAGAGAAAAGAAAATTCTCAGATATTTGGGGAATTACTGGACACGGGCTCTCATTTAACACTATTATCACTATGTTGCCTATGATGGATTCACGCCCCTGGGTTCAAGCAGTCCTCCTACCTCAGCCTCCCAAAGTGCTGGGATTACAGACATGAGCCACTGTGGCCAGCAGAGCTTTGAAACTAGAACATGGAGGTCCAGTGGTAAAGATTTGACAAGTCTGGGAAGAGATTGGGCCATGGCAATGTGGATGATTCTTTTTGTTTGTTTGTTTGTTTTTGCAACAGAATCTTGCTCTGTTGTCTAGGCTGGAGTGCAATGGCGCGATCTCGGCTCACTGCAACCTCTGCCTCCAGGGTCCAAGCAATTCTCCTGCCTCAGCCTCCTGAGTAGCTGGGATTGCAGGTGCCCACCTGTAATTAGCCACACCAGGCTAATTTTTTTTTTTTTTTTTTTTTTTTTTTTTTTTTTTGAGACAGAGTCTCACTCTATATCGCCCAGGCTGGAGTGCAGTGGCGCAATCTGGGCTCACTGCAAACCCCGCCTCCCAGGTTAACGCCATTCTCCTGCCTCAGCCTCACGAGTAGCTGGGACTACAGGCGCCTGCCACCGTGCCTGGCTAATTTTTTGTGTTTTTAGTAGAGACGGGGTTTCACCGTGTTAGCCAGGATGATCTCGATCTCCTGACCTCATGATCCGCCCGCCTCGGCCTCCCAAAGTGCTGGGATTACAGGGATGAGCCACCATGCCCAGCCACACCAAGCTAATTTTTGTATTTTTTTTTTAGTTGAGACAGGGTTTCACCATATTGGCCAGGCTGGTCCCTGACCTTGTAATCCGCCCGCCTCGGCTTCCCAAAGTGCTGCGATGACAGGCGTGAGCCACCGCGCCTGGCCAATGTTGATGACTCTAAACAGCAGCCGCTAATGTGAAAACCATCCAACTGGAAGCCCTGGCCTTGCCCAGAGGACACAGTCTGGGTGGTGGGCAGAGACTTCAGCTGCCTTCCAAGGCAAGCAGCTCCCTGCTGCCTGCTTGCTGGGGATTTTACTTACAGGGCAGAAGCTGGCAGGTGATTTGGGGGCAGGAATTGCTTCCTGGATGGTGTAGGATGAACCACACTCCCCAGGAAGGCACTCATCCTGGTGGCCTAACAGAAGCAGCCCTCACCCCAAAAGGCAATGCTGCTCCACTAATTTTATGGGGTGATTCCTTCTTGTAGGTTCCTTCCAGCTTTACCAGAAAAACACAGAACATCTTTCCTGACAGGGCATTGGTTTTGTTTTTGAACAGAGAGATCCTTCTTTTAAAAAGTTAGTTTTTTCTTTTTTTCTTTTTCTTTTTTTTTGTAATGGAATGAACCTAGGTCCTAAGCCTAACAGGTTATTATTATTATTTTTATGATTATTTTTTGAGATGGAGTCCCACTCTGTGGCCCAGGCTGGAGGGCAGTGGCGCGATCTCGCCTCACTGCAATGTCCACCTCCTGGGTTCAAGGGATTCTCCTGCCTCAACCTACAGAGGAGCCGGGATTACAGGCGTGCACCACCATGCCCGGCTAATTTTTGTACTTTTAGTAGAGATAGGGTTTTGCCATGTTGGCCAGGCTGATCTCAAACTCCTGACCTCAGGTGATCCACCCACCTCGGCCTCCCAAAGTGCTGAGAACACAGGTGTGAGCTGTCACACCCAGCCACAGGTTATTTTTGCTGATCTTCTCCCTCCTCCCACCCTCCACCCTCAAAGAAAAGGCAGTACATCTACACCATGGAATACTACGCAACCCTGAAAAGGAACAAAATCATGTTTTTTTGGTTTTTTGCAGCAACACGGATGTAGCTGGAGGCCATTATCTTTTTAAATTATTTTTATTATTTTTTTATTTTTTCTATTCTACTTTAAGTTCTGGGGTATATGTGCAGAATGTGCAGGGTTGTTACGTAGATATACATGTGCCATAGCGGTTTGCTGCACCCATCAACCCGTCATCTACATTAGGTATTTCTCATAATGTTGTCCCTCCCCCAGTCCCCCACCCCTGCAACAGGCCCCAGTGTGTGGTGTTCCCCTCTCTGGGTCGATGTGTTCTCATTGTTCACTTCCCACTTATGAATGAGAACATGCAGTGTTTGGTTTTCTGTTCCTGTGTCAATTTGCTGAACATGAGGGTTTCCAGCTTCATCCATGTCCCTGCAAAGGACATGAACTCATCCTTTTTCATGGCTGTATAGTATTCCACAGTGTCTATGTGCTTTGTTTGTTTGTTTTGTTTATTTGAGACCAAGTCTTACTCTGTTGCCCAGGCTGGAGTGCAGTGGCACGATCTTGGCTCACTGCAATCTCTGCCTCCTGGGTTGGAGCAATTCTCCTGCTTCAGCCTCCCGAGTAGCTGGGATTACAGCCATGCACCACCACGCCCGGCCAGTTTTTGTATTTTTAGTAGAGACGGGGTTTCGCCATGCTGGTCAGGCTGGTCTTGAATTTCTGACCTCAGGTGATCCACCCACCTCGGCCTCCTAGAGTGCCGGGATTACAGGCGTGAGCCATCGCGCCCAGCCAACAGTGTCTATGTGCTACATTTTCTTTATCCAGTCTATCACTGATGAGCATTTGGGTTGGTTCCACATCTTTGCTATTGTGAACAGTGTGGAGGCCATTATCTTAAGTAAATTAACAGAATGCTGCGTGTTCTCACTTATAAGTGGGAGCTAAATGTTGTGTATATGTAGACACAGAGAAGGGAACAGATACTGGGGAGAGAGGAATGTAGAAGGACAAGAGTTGAAAAAACCAACTGTGGGGTATTATGCTCACTACCTGGGTGATGGGATCACTCATACCCTAGACCTCAGCATCACACATCGTACCCATGTAAGAAACCTGTACATGTACCTCCTGAATCTAAACTGCTCCACCATTTGCACCAGCAATTCCAAGACTGGGCATCTACCCAAAGGAAAAGAAGTCATTCTACCAAAAAGACACATGCATGGTAAAATTCCTTGTTTTTTTTGTTTGTTTGTTTGTTTTTTGTTTTTTGTTTTTTGAGACGGAGTCTCGCTCTATTGCCCATGCTGGAGTGCAGTAGCAATCTCGGCTCACTGCAACCTCTGCCTCCTGGGTTCAAGTGATTCTCCTGCCTCAGCCTCCTGAGCAGCTGGGATTACAGACATGTGCCACCATGCCTGGCTAATTTTTGTATTTTTAGTAGAGATAGGGTTTCACCATGTTGATCAGGCTGGTCTCGAACTCCTGACCTCAGGTGATCTGCCCACCTCAGCCCTCCAGAGTGCTGGGATTACAGTGCCCGGCCCTGTAAGGCTCATCACAGCATGACTTACAATAGGAAAGTCATGGAATCAACCCAGTTGCCCATCAGTGGGGTAATGGATAAAGCAAAAGTGGTTCTTCTACAGCATCGAATACTACACAGCCATGAAAAAGAATAAAATCATGTCCTTTGCAGCCACATGGATGTAGCTGGAGGGCATTATGCTTAATGAATTAACACAAGAACAGAAAATCAAATACCATGTGTTCTTGACTGGATAAAGCAATTTTGGCCCTTCTACACCATGGAACACTGCACAGCCATGAAAAAGAATAAAATCATGTCTTTGCAGCAACATGGATAAAGCTGAAGGGAATTATGCTTAGTGAATTGATGCCAGAAACAGAAAATAAAATACCACATGTTCTCAATTAGATAAAGCAAATGTGGTCCTTCCGCATCATGGAATACTACACAGCCATGAACAAGAATAAAATCATGCCCTTTGCAGTCACAAGGATGAAGCTGAAGGGCGCTATGCTTAGTGAATTAACGCCAGGAACAGAAAATCAAACACCACATGTTCTCGCTTATAGGTGGGAGCTAAACATTGCCTGCACCGGGACACAATGAAGGGGCACCACAGACCCTCAGGACTAATAGAGCAGGAAGCAGGGGTGGGGGTACAAGGGTTGAAAAGTTACCCTGAGATTCTTTGAATTTCAGGCAGAAGGCAGCAACTGGAGAGATCTTTGGGTCACGGATTTTTCTGTTGCATTTTCTTGCTTGTTTGTTTTTTCTCTCTCTCTCTCTTTTTATTTTTTTGAGATGGAGTCTCGCTCTGTGACCCAGGCTGGAGTGCAGTGGTGCAATCTCAGCTCCCTACAACTTCTGCCTCCTGGATTCAAGCAATTCTTCTACCTCAGCCTCCCAAGTAGCTGGGACTACAGGCACCCGCCACCACACCTGGCTAATTTTTGTATTTTTAGCAGAGACGGGGTTTCACCATGTTGGCCAGGCTAGTCTCGAACTCCTGACCTCAGGTGATCCACCTGCCTCGGCCTCCCAAAGTGCTGGGATTACAGGCATGAGCCACTGTGCCTGGCCTCTCTTCTTACATATTTCTAGAACTCCTCTAGAATTTGGGGTTTGTTTTTCTTAATTACAAGGAATCAAGTTGAATCATTAGTGCATATATAAATATACATTTTATTTTTAGTACACATTATATACCTCAGGAATGTACAATGCTCAGTGCCTGGGTGACGGGATTATTCATACCCCAAACCTCAGCATCGTACAATATCCCCAGGTCACAAAGCTGCCCGTGGATCCCCTGAATCTACAATAATAATAATAATAATAAATAAAAAGTGACTTTGTCATTCGCAGGGAAATGCGAATGACATTCACTCTGCCTCTCAGGCCCTTGGATTCCCAAAGTTTGTTTTCATCATGCCCAGGGGACACTCAGAATCTCGTTTTCAGAACGCGGGTTGTTTTTCTTAGAAGCGCTTTGCAAAACAAAATAGGAAGCAAAATCTTTCTCACTCCTTCTGCTCTGTAATAGACAAAATAAAATGAAGGGGCAGGAATCCAGAGACTTTGACCGCAGTTGGCAGATTTATTGTGGTACAGACACGAAGGCAAGCAGTGTTCTCTCTGATTCTACGAACCGTACAGCCCGGGCCGGCTGCCTTCTGCTTTCTGGATGGTGCGGGCATGAGCTCCAAGCTCAAATTTCACTGGAGCTCCAGGAATCAAGCCTGGCCCAGGCACTCACTGCACGGGGGCCAAGCGTGAAACCAGTGACCGCTCCAGCAAGGTAACAGGACAGCTTGGTGATCCTTCTTGCTGGCCACAAAAGGTTATAGCCAGAATTCCACCGAATGTGGTCTTTCTGGGTCTCTCCTCAGAGAGCGAAGCTGGACAAATCTGGGGGCGGGGTGTGGGGGGTGCTGACCTCAGTAGGGTGTCCTGGAGAGGCAGAAACCAGGGTTTACAGGGTGCAGATCCTACTGAAGCAAATGGACATGGCATCCGCGGGCAGAGATGGCTCTAGCATCCCCCCTCTCCCTGCGGTGTCACCAAATGTACCCAGAGACCGCTTGTAAACCTGGAGGGTGTGCTGACCTCAGTGGGGTGTCCTGGAGAGGCAGGAACCTGGGTTTCCAAGGTGCAGATCCTACTGAAGCAAATGGACGTGGCATCCGCGGGCAGAGCTGGTTGTGGCGTCCCCCCTTCTGCCTGGGGTGTCTCAAATTTCACTGAGAGACCCCTTCTAAACCTGGGGAGTGTGCTGACCTCAGTGGGGTGTCCTGGAGAGGCAGGAACCAGGGTTTGCAGGATGCAGATCCTACTGAAGCAAATGGACGTGGCATCCTTGGGCAAGGCTGGCTGTGGCTGGCCTTCCATCCTGGACGTCTCCACCACTGCCTGGGGTGTCACCAAATGCACCCAGAGACCTCTCATCCGAAAGCCCATTCATGGGAAGCCTTCAGGTCTCCTCGGCAGG
Organism: Pan troglodytes; assembly: GCF_028858775.2. Classification (NCBI taxonomy): domain Eukaryota; kingdom Metazoa; phylum Chordata; class Mammalia; order Primates; family Hominidae; genus Pan; species Pan troglodytes. Next base: position 37,151,985 of record NC_072416.2, on the reverse strand, counting down.
CAGCATCACGTCTGATTTAACTGCATTATCAGGTAATGCAGGCCTGTTCTACCTGTGTGCATGAGCGCGTGGGTGCCGTGTGGGAGTGGGTGTGGGTGTGTGCTTGTGTGGCTGTGTGTGTGCCTGTTTATGTGATGATGAGTGTGTCTGTGAGTCTGTAAGACAATGTGTGTTTCCATGCGTGTTTCTGTGTGAGCGTGCATTCCTGTGTTTTATGGAAGTGTGTTTTTCTGATGGGGTTTGTGTGTACCCCTGCATTTATCGTACTTCTGTGTTTGTGAATATGAGTGTATGTGTGTGAATCTGTATGGCAATGTATAAATTCTTTTTTTTTTTCTTTTGAGACACAGTCTCCCTATGTCATCCACACTGGAGTGCAAAATATGGTGAAATCCCATCTCTACTAAAAGTACAAAAATCAGCCAGGTGAGGTTGCTCAGGCCTGTAATCCCAGCTACTTGGGAGGCTGAGGCAGGAGAATTGCTTGAACCTGGGAGGCAGAGGTTGCAGTGAGCCAAGATCACAACACTGCACTGCAGCCTGGGAGAGATAGCCAACCAGCCAAGCCAGCCAAGTCAGCCTGCAAGGCCGGCCAAGCCAGTCAGGCAGCCAAGCCAACCAAGCCAGCCAGGCAGCCAAGCCAGCCAGCCAGCCAAGCCAGCCAAGCCAGCCAGCCAGCCAAGCCAGACAAGCCAGTCAGCCAGCCAAGATAGACAAGCCGGCCGGCCTGCCAAGCCAGCCAAGACAACCAGCCGGCCACGCCAGCCAAGACACCCAGGCAGCCAAGCCAGCCAAGCCAGCAGGCCGGGTAAGCCAGCCAGCCGGCCAAGTCAGCCAAGCCAGGCAGCCGGCGAAGCTAGCCAAGCCACACAGCCAGCCAAGCCAGGCTAGCCACTCTGCCATCAAAGCTAGCCAAGCTGCCCAGCCAGTCAATCCAGCCAAGCCACCCAGCCAGCCAGCCAGCCAAGCCAGCCAGCCACCCAAGCCAGCCAAGCCGCCCAGCCAGGCAGCCAGCCAAGCCAGCCAAGGGACCCAGGCAGCCAAGCCAAACAAGCCACCCAGCCAGGCAAGCCAGCCAATCGACCCAGCCAGCCAGCCAGCCAAGCCAGCCAAGGGACCCAGGCAGCCAAGCCAACCAAGCCACCCAGCCAGGCCATCCAGCCAGTCCACCCAGCCAGCCAGCCACCCAGCCCAGCCAGCCAAGCCAGCCAGCAAGCCAAGCCAGCCAAGACAGCCAGCCAAGTCAGCCAGCCAAGTCAGGCATCCAGCCAGCCAGCCAAGCCAGCCAGCCAGCCAAGCCAGCCAAGCTAGCCAGCCAGCCAAGCCAGCCAAGCCAGCCAGCCAGCCAAGCCACTCAAGCCACACAGCCAGCAAAGCCAGCCAAGCCACCCAGCCGGCCAAGCCAGCCAGCCAGCCAGCCAGCAAAGCCACCCAAGCCAGCCAGCCAGCCAAGACAGCCAAGCCACCCAGCTGGGAAAGCCAGCCAAGCCACACAGCCAGCCAAGCCAGGCTAGCCACCCTGCCACACAAGCCAGCCAAGCCTCCCAGCCAGTCAAGCCAGCCAATCCACCCAGCCAGCAAAGCCAGCAAAGCCAGCCAGCAAGCCAAGAGAGCCAAGCCAGCAAAGCTGGCCAGCCAGCGAAGCCAGCCAAGCCAGCAAGCCAGCCAAGCCAGCCAAGACAGCCAGCCAAGCCAGCCAAGCCAGCCGGCCAGTGAAGCCGGCCGGCCAACCAAGCCAGCAAAGCCACCCGGCCAACCAAGCAAGCAAAGCCACCCGGCCAGCAAAGCCAGGCAAGACAGCCAAGCCAACCGGCCAGCCATGCCAGCCAAGCCAGTCAGCCAGGCAGGCCACCACCCAGCCAGCCGGCCAGCCAAACCAGCCAAGCCAGCCAATCAGCTAAGCCAGCCAGCCAGCCAAGCCCGCCAAGCCACCCAGCCAGCCAAGCCAGTCAAGCCAGCCAGCCACCCTAGGAACCCAAGCCAGCCAGCCAGCCAAGCGAGCCAAACCAGCCAAGCCAGCCAAGCCAGCCAGGCAGCCAAGCCAGCCAAGCCAGGCAGCCAAGCCAGCCAGCCAGCCAAGCCAGACAAGCCAGCCAGCCAGACAAGCCAGCCAGCCAGCGAAGCCGGTGGGCCAACCAAGCCCGCCAAACCACCTGGCTGGCCAAGCCAGGCCGGCCACCCGGCCAGCCAGCCAGCCAAGCCAGCCAAGCCACCCAGCCAGCAAAGCCAGCCAAGCCAGCCAACCAGCCAAGCCAGTCAGCCAGGCAAGCCGGCCAAGCCAGCTAGACAGCCAAGCCGGCCAGCTTGCCAGCCAGCCAAGCCGGCCGGCCGGCCAAACTAGCCTAGCCAGCCAAGTCAGCCAGCCAGCCAAGGCAGCCAAGCCACCCGGCCAGCGAACCCAGCCAAGCCACCAAGCCATCCAAGCCAGCCAGCCAGCGAAGATGGCCAGCCAGCCAAGGCAGCCAAGCCACCCAGCCAGCCAAGCCAGCCAAGCCACCCAGCCGTCCAAGCCAGCCAGACAGCCAGCCAGCAAAGCCAGCCAAGCCAGAGAGCTGGCCAAGACAGCCAGCCAGCCAAGACAGCCAAGCCACCCAGCTGGCAAAGCCAGACAAGCCACACAGCCAGCCAAGCCAAGCTACCCACCCTGGCACACAAGCCAACCAAGCCTCCCAGCCAGTCAAGCCAGCCAAGCCACCCAGCCAGCCAGCCAGCCAAGCCAGCCAGCCACCCAAGCCAGCCAAGCTGCCCAGCCAGCCAGCCAGCCAAGCGAGCCAAGGGACCCAGCCAGCCAAGCCAACCAAGCCACCCAGCCAGGCAAGCCAGCCAATCCACCCACCCAGCCAGCCAGCCAGCCAAGCCAGCCAGCCAGCCAAGCCAGCCAAAACAGCCAGCCAGGTCAGCCAGCCAAGTCAGCCATCCAGCCAGGCAGCCAAGCCAACCAGCCAGCCAAGTCAGCCAAGCTAGCCAGCCAGCCAAGCCAGCCAAGCCAGCCAGCCAGCCAAGCCACTCAAGCCACACAGCCAGCAAAGCCAGCCAAGCCACCCAGCCAGCCAAGCCAGCCAAGCCACCCAGCCGGCCAAGCCAGCCTGCCAACCAGCCAGCAAAGCCACCCGAGCCACCCAGCTGGCCAAGCCAGCCAGCCAGCCAAGACAGCCAAGCCACCCAGCTGGCAAAGGCAGCCAAGCCACACAACTGGCAAAGGCAACCAAGCCACAAAGCCAGCCAAGCCAGGCTAGCCACACTGCCACCCAAGCCAGCCAAGCCGCCAAGCCAGTCAAGCCAGCCAAGCCACCCAGTCATCAAAGCCAGCCAAGCCTGCCAGCAAGCCAAGAGAGCCAAGCCAGCCAAGCCAGCCAGCCAGTGAAGCCGGCCAGCCAACCAAGCCAGCCAAGCCACCCAGCCAGCCAGCCAGCCAAGCTAGCCTAGCCAGCCAAGCAAGCGAGACAGCCAAGCAAGCCAAGCCAGGCAGCCAACCAAGCGAGCCAACCAGCCAAGCCAGCCAGACAGCCAAGCCAGCCAAGCCAGCCAGACAGCCAAGCCAGCCAAGCAAGCCAGCCAGCCAAGCCAGACAAGCCACCCAGCCAGCCAAGCCAGCCAAGCCAGCCAAGCCAGCCAGCCAGCCAAGCCAGCCAAGCCAGCCAGCCAAGCCAGCCAAGCCAGCGAGCCAAGCCAGCCAATCAACCAAGCCAGTCAAGCCAGCCAGCCAGCCAAGTCAGCCAAGCCACCTAGCCAGCCAAGCCACCCAGCCAAACCACCCAGCCAGCCAAGTCAGCCAAGCCAGCCAAGACAGCCTGCCAGCCAAGTTAGCCAAGCCAGCCAGGGACCCAAGACAGCCAAGCCAGCCAAGTCAGCCAGCGAGCCAAGCCAGCCATGCCAGCCAAGACACCCAGCCAGCCAAGCCAGCCAGCCAGCCAAGCCACACAGCCAGCTCAGCCAGCCAGCCAAGCCAGTCAGCCAGACAAGCCAGCCAATCCAGCCAGCCAGTCAAGCCACCCAAGCAACCAAGCCAACCAAGACACCCGACCAGCCAAGCTGGCCAAGCCACCCGGCCAGCCAAGCCAGCCAAGCCAGCCAAGCCAGCCAAACCAGCCAAGCCACCCAGCCAGCCAAGCCAGCCAGGCAGACCAGCCTGCCAAGCCAGCCAGCCAGAAAAGCCAGCCAAGCCAGCCAGCCATCCAAGCCAGCCAAGCCAGCCAGCCAGCCAAGCCACCCAAGCCAGGCAGCCAGCCAAGCCAATCAAGCCACCCAGGCAGCCAAACCAGCCAAGCCACCCAGCCAGCCAAGCAAGCCAAGCAACCCAGCCAGCCAAGCCAGCCAGCCACCCAGCCAGCAAAGCCAGCCAAGCCAGCCAGCAGGGCAAGCCAGCCAGCCAGCCAAGCCAGCCAAGCTAGCCAGCCAGCCAAGCCAGCCAAGCCAGCCAGCCAGCCAAGCCATTCAAGCCACCCAGCCAGCAAAGACAGCCAAGCCACCCAGCCAGCCAAGCCAGCCAAGCCAGCCAAGCCACCCAGCTGGCCAAGCCAGCCAGCCGGCCAGCCAAGACAGCCAAGCCAACCAGCTGGCAAAGCCAGCCAAGCCTCCCAGCCAGTCAAGCCAGCCAAGCCACCCAGCCGGCAAAGCCAGCAAAGCCAGCCAGCAAGCCAAGAGAGCCAAGCCAGCCAAGATGGCCAGCCAGCGAAGCCAGCCAAGCCAGCAAGCCAGCCAACCCAGCCAAGCCAGCAAAGCCACCCGGCCAACCAAGCAATCAAAGCCACATGGCCAGCAAAGCCAGGCAAGACACCCAAGCCACCCGGCCAGCCATGCCAGCCAAGCCAGTCAGCCAGGCAGGCCCGCCAAGCCAGCCAGCCAGCCAAGCCAGCCAAGCCAGCCAACTAGCCAAGCCAGCCAGCCAGCCAAGCCAGCCAAGCCACCGAGACAGCCAAGGAACCCAAGCCACCCAGCCAGCAAAGCCAGCAAAGTCACCCAGCCAGTCAAGCCAGCCAGCCACCCAGCCAGCGAGGCGACCTAGCCAGCCAGCCAGCCAGCCAAGCCAGGCAAGCCAGCCAGGCCACCCAGCCAGCCAGCCTGCCAAGCCAGCCAAGCCAGCCAAGCAGCCAAGCCAGGCAAGCCACCCAGCCAGCCAAGCCAGTCAAGCCAGCCAGCCAGCCTAGCAACCCAAGCCAGCCAGCCAGCAAAGCCAGCAAAGCCAGCCAAGCCAGCCAAGCCAGCCAAGCCAGGCAGCCAAGCCAGCCAGCCAGCCAAGCCAGACAAGCCAGCCAGCCAGCCAAGCCAGCCAGCCACCCAAGCCAGCCAAGCCGCCCAGCCAGCCAGCCAGCCAAGCCAGCCAAGGGACCCAGCCAGCCAAGCCAACCAAGCCAACCAATCCACCCAGCCAGGCAAGTCAGCCAATCCACCCAGCCAGCCAGCCAGCCAGCCCAGCCAGCCAAGCCAGCCATCCAGCCAAGCCAGCCAAGACACCCAGCCAAGTCAGCCAGCCAAGTCAGCCATCCAGCCAGCCAGCCAAGACAGCCTGCCAGCCAAGCTAGCCAAGCCAGCCAGGGACCCAAGACAGCCAAGCCAGCCAAGTCTGCCAGCGAGCCAAGCCAGCCATGCCAGCCAAGGCATCCAGCCAGCCAGCCAAGCCAGCCAGCCAGCAAAGCCACTCAAGCCACCCAGCCAGCAAAGCCAGCCAACCCACCCAGCCAGCCAAGCCAGCCAAGCCACCCAGCTGGCCAACCAAGCCAGCCAGCCAGCCAGCCAAGACAGCCAAGCCACCCAGCTGGCAAAGCCAGCCAAGCCACACAGCCAGCCAAGCCAGGCTAGCCACCCTGCCACACAAGCCAGCCAAGCCTCCCAGCCAGTCAAGCCAGCCAAGCCACCCAGCCAGCAAAGCCAGCAAAGCCAGCCAGCAAGCCAAGAGAGCCAAGCCAGCAAGATGGCCAGCAAGCGAAGCCAGCCAAGCCAGCAAGCCAGCCAAGCCAGCCAAGCCAGCCAGCCAAGCCAGCCAGCCAGCCAGCCAAGCCAGCCAAGCCAGCCAACCAGCCAAGCCAGCCTGCCAGCCAAGCCAGCCAAGCCACCCAGACAGCCAAGGAAGCCAAGCCACCCAGCCAGCAAAGCCAGCAATGCCACCCAGCCAGTCAAGCCAGCCAGCCACCCAGCCAGCCAGGTGACCTAGCCAGCCAGCCAGCCAAGCCAGGCAAGCCAGCCAGGCCACCTAGCCAGCCGGCCAGCGAAACCAGCCAAGCCAGCCAACCAGCCAAGCCAGGCAAGCCACCCAGCCAGCCAAGCCAGTCAAGCCAGCCAGCCAGCCTAGCAACCCAAGCCAGCCAGCCACCCAAGCCAGCCAAGCCACCCAGCCAGCCAGACAGCCAAGCCAGCCAAGGAACCCAGCCAGCCAAGCCAACCAAGCCACCCAGCCAGGCAAGCCAGCCAATCCACCCAGCCAGCCAGCCAGCCAGCACAGCCAGCCAAGCCAGCCAAGACAGCCAGCCAAGTCAGCCAGCCAAGTCAGCCATCCAGCCAGCCAGCCAAGCCAGCCGGCCAGCCAAGCCAGCCAAGTCAGCCAGCAAGCCAAGCCAGCCATGCCAGCCAAGCCATCCAGCCAGTCAAGCCAGCCGGCCAGCCAAGCCAGAAAAGCCACCCAGCCACCCAGGCAGCCAAGCCACCCAAGCCACCCGGCCAGCCAGCCAGCCAAGCCAGCCAAGCCACCCAGCCGGCAAAGCCAGCCAAGCCAGCAAACCAGCCAAGCCAGTCAGCCAGGCAAGCCGGCCAAGCCACCCAGTCAGCCAGCCAGCCAAGCCAGCCAGCCACCAAGCCAGCCAAGCCGCCCAGCCAGCCAGCCGGCCAAGCCAGCCAAGGGACCCAGCCAGCCAAGCCAACAAAGCCACCCAGCCAGGCAAGCCAGCCAATCCACCCAGCCAGCCAGCCAGCCAGCCCAGTCAGCCAAGCCAGCCATCCAGCCAACCAGCCAAGCCAGCCAGCCAGCCAAGTCAGCCAAGCCACCCAGCCAGCCAAGGAAGCCAAGCCACCCAGCCAGCAAAGCCACCCAGCCAGTCAAGCCAGCCAGCCACCCAGCCAGCCAGGCCACCTAGCCAGCCAGCCAGCCAAGCCAGGCAAGCCAGCCAGGCCACCCAGCCAGCCGGCCAGCCAAACCAGCCAAGCCAGCCAACCAGCCAAGCCAGACAAGCCAGCCAGCCAGCCAGCCAGCCAAGCCAGACAAGCCAGCCAGCCAGCCAAGCCAGCCAAGCCATCCAGCCAGCCACCCAGCCAGCCAGGTCACCTAGCCAACCAGCCAGCCAAGCCAGGCAAGCCAGCCAGGCCACCCAGCCAGCCGGCCAGCCAACCAGCCAAGCCAGCCAGCCAGCCACGCCAGCCAAGCCAGGCAGCCAGCCAAGCCAGTCAAGCCAGCCAGCCAGCCTAGCAACCCAAGCCAGCCAGCCAGCCAAGAAAGCCAAGACAGCCAAGCCAGCCAGGCAGCCAAGCCAGCCAAGACAGGCAGCCAAGCCAGCCAGCCAGCGAAGCCGGCCGGCCAACCAAGCCAGCCAAGCCACCTGGCTGGCCAAACCAGGCCAGCCACCCGGCCGGACAGCCAGCCAAGCTAGCCTAGCCAGCCAAGCCAGCGAGACAGCCAAGCAAGCCAAGCCAGGCAGCCAGCCAAGCGAGCCAGCCAGCCCAGCCAGCCAGCCAGCCAAGCCAGACAAGCCACCCAGCCAGCCAAGCCAGCCAAGCCAGCCAGCCAGCCAAGCCAGCCAAGCCAGCCAGCCAAGCCAGCCAATCAACCAAGCCAGCCAAGCCAGCCAGCCAGCCAAGTCAGCCAAGCCACCCAGCCAGCCAAGCCAGCCAGCCAAGCCACCCAGCCAGCCAAGACAGCCTGCCAGCCAAGCTAGCCAAGCCAGCCAGGGACCCAAGACAGCCAAGCCAGCCAAGTCAGCCAGCGAGCCAAGCCAGCCATGCCTGCCAAGCCATCCAGCCAGCCAAGCCAGCCAGCCAGCCAAGCCAGAAAAGCCACCCAGCCACCCAACCAGCCAAGCCACCCAAGCCACCCAGCCACCCAACCAGCCAAGCCACCCAAGCCAGCCGGCCAGCCAGCCAGCCAAGCCAGCCAAGCGAGCCAGCCAGCCAAGCCAGCCAAGCAACCAAGCCAGCCAAGGCAGCCAGCCACCCAGCCAGCAAAGCCAGCCAAGCCAGCCAGCCGGGCAAGCCAGCCAAGCCAGGCAGCCGGCGAAGCTAGCCAAGCCACACAGCCAGCCAAGCCAGGCTAGCCACCCTGCTACCAAAGCCAGCCAAGCTGCCCAGCCAGTCAATCCAGCCAAGCCACCCAGCCAGCCAAGCCAGCCAAGCAACCAAGCCAGCCAAGCCAGCCAGCCACCCAGCCAGCAAAGCCAGCCAAGCCAGGCAGCCGGCGAAGCTAGCCAAGCCACACAGCCAGCCAAGCCAGGCTAGCCACCCTGCTACCAAAGCCAGCCAAGCTGCCCAGCCAGTCAATCCAGCCAAGCCACCCAGCCAGCCAGCCAGCTAAGCCAGCCAGCCACCCAAGCCAGCCAAGCCACCCAGCCAGCCAGCCAAGCCAGCCAAGGACCCAGCCAACCAAGCCAGCCAAGCCACCCAGCCAGGCAAGCCAGCCAATCCACACAGCCAGCCAGCCAGCCAGCCCAGCCAGCCAAGCCAGCCAGCCAGCCAAGCCAGCCAAGACAGCCAGCCAAGTCAGCCAGCCAAGTCAGCCATCCAGCCAGCCAGCCAAGCCAGCCAGCCAGCCAAGCCAGCCAAGCCAGCCAGCCAGCCAAGCCAGCCAAGCCAGCCAGCCAGCCAAGCCACTCAAGCCACCCAACCAGCAAAGCCAGCCAAGCCACCCAGCCAGCCAAGCCAGCCAAGCCACCCAGCCGGCCAAGCCAGCCAGCCAGCCAGCCAGCAAATCCACCCAAGCCAGCCAGCCAGCCAAGACAGCCAAGCCACCCAGCTGGCAAAGCCAGGCAAGCCACACAGCCAGCCAAGCCAGGCTAGCCCCCCTGCCACACAAGCCAGCCAAGCCTCCCAGCCAGTCAAGCCAGCCAAGCCACCCAGCCAGCAAAGCCAGCAAAGCCAGCCAGCAATCCAAGAGAGCCAAGCCAGCCAAGCTGTCCAGCCAGCGAAGCCAGCCAAGCCAGCAAGACAGCCAAGCCAGCCAAGCCAGCCAGCCAAGCCAGCCAATCAACCAAGCCAGCCAAGCCAGCCAGCCAGCCAAGTCAGCCAAGCCACCCAGCCAGCCAAGCCAGCCAGCCAAGCCACCCAGCCAGCCAAGACAGCCTGCCAGCCAAGCTAGCCAAGCCAGCCAGGGACCCAAGACAGCCAAGCCAGCCAAGTCAGCCAGCGAGCCAAGCCAGCCATGCCTGCCAAGCCATCCAGCCAGCCAAGCCAGCCGGCCAGCCAAGCCAGAAAAGCCACCCAGCCACCCAACCAGCCAAGTCACCCAAGCCAGCCGGCCAGCCAGCCAGCAAAGCCAGCCAAGCCACCCAGCCAGCCAAGCCAGCCAAGCAACCAAGCCAGCCAAGCCAGCCAGCCACCCAGCCAGCAAAGCCAGCCAAGCCAGCCAGCCGGGCAAGCCAGCCAAGCCAGGCAGCCAGCGAAGCTAGCCAAGCCACACAGCCAGCCAAGCCAGGCTAGCCACCCTGCTACCAAAGCCAGCCAAGCTGCCCAGCCAGTCAATCCAGCCAAGCCACCCAGCCAGCCAAGCCAGCCAAGCAACCAAGCCAGCCAAGGCAGCCAGCCACCCAGCCAGCAAAGCCAGCCAAGCCAGCCAGCCGGGCAAGCCAGCCAAGCCAGGCAGCCGGCGAAGCTAGCCAAGCCACACAGCCAGCCAAGCCAGGCTAGCCACCCTGCTACCAAAGCCAGCCAAGCTGCCAAGCCAGTCAATCCAGCCAAGCCACCCAGCCAGCCAGCCAGCTAAGCTAGCCAGCCACCCAAGACAGCCAAGCCACCCAGCCAGCCAGCCAAGCCAGCCAAGGGACCCAGCCAACCAAGCCAACCAAGCCACCCAGCCAGGCAAGCCAGCCAATCCACACAGCCAGCCAGCCAGCCCAACCAGCCAAGCCAGCCAGCCAGCCAAGCCAGCCAAGACAGCCAGCCAAGTCAGCCAGCCAAGTCAGCAATCCATCCAGCCAGCCAAGCCAGCCAGCCAGCCAAGCCACCCAGCCAGCCAAGTCAGCCAAGCCAGCCAAGACAGCCTGCCAGCCAAGCTAGGCAAGCCAGCCAGGGACCCAAGACAGCCAAGCCAGCCAAGTCAGCCAGCAAGCCAAGCCAGCCATGCCAGCCAAAAAACCCAGCCAGCCAAGCCAGCCAAGCCACACAGCCAGCTCAGCCAGCCAGCCAAGCCAGTCAGCCAGACAAGCCAGCCAATCCAGCCAGCCAGTCAAGCCACCCAAGCAACCAAGCCAGCCAAGACACCCGACCAGCCAAGCTGGCCAAGCCACCCGGCCAGCCAAGCCAGCCAAACCAGCCAAGCCACCCAGCCAGCCAAGCCAGCCAGGCAGAACAGCCTGCCAAGCCAGCCAGGCAGACCAGCCTTCCAAGCCAGCCAGCCAGAAAAGCCAGCCAAGCCAGCCAGCCATCCAAGCGAGCCAAGCCAGCCAGCCAGCCAAGCCACCCAAGCCAGGCAGCCAGCCAAGCCAATCAAGCCACCCAGGCAGCCAAACCAGCCAAGCCACCCAGCCAGCCAAGCAAGCCAAGCAACCCAGCCAGCCAAGCCAGCCAGCCACCCAGCCAGCAAAGCCAGCCAAGCCAGCCAGCAGGGCAAGCCAGCCAGCCAGCGAAGCCAGCCAAGCTAGCCAGCCAGCCAAGCCAGCCAAGCCAGCCAGCCAGCCAAGCCACTCAAGCCACCCAGCCAGCAAAGCCGGCCAAGCCAACCAGCCAGCCAAGCCAGCCAAGCCACCCAGCTGGCCAAGCTAGCCAGCCGGCCAGCCAAGACAGCCAAGCCACCCAGCTGGCAAAGCCAGCCAAGCCTCCCAGCCAGTCAAGCCAGCCAAGCCACCCAGCCAGCAAAGCCAGCAAAGCCAGCGAACAAGCCAAGAGAGCCAAGCCAGCCAAGATGTCCAGCCAGTGAAGCCAGCCAAGCCAGCAAGACAGCCAAGCCAGCAAAGCCACCCGGCCAACCAAGCAATCCAAGCCACATGGCCAGCAAAGCCAGGCAAGACACCCAAGCCACCCGGCCAGCCATGCCAGCCAAGCCAGTCAGCCAGGCAGGCCAGCCAAGCCAGCCAACCAGCCAAGCCAGCCAAGCCAGCCAACCAGCCAAGCCAGCCAGCCAGCCAAGCCAGCCAAGCCACCGAGACAGCCAAGGAAGCCAAGCCACCCAACCAGCAAAGCCACCCAGCCAGTCAAGCCAGCCAGCCACCCAGCCAGCCAGGCGACCTAGCCAGCCAGCCAGCCAAGCCAGGCAAGCCAGCCAGGCCACCCAGCCCGCCGGCCTGCCAAGCCAGCCAAGCCAGCCAAGCAGCCAAGCCAGGCAAACCACCCAGCCAGCCAAGCCAGTCAAGCCAGCCAGCCAGCCTAGCAACCCAACCCAGCCAGCCAGCAAAGCCAGCCAAGCCAGCCAAGCCAGCCAGGCAGCCAAGCCAGCCAAGCCAGGCAGCCAAGCCAGCCAGCCAGCCAAGCCAGACAAGCCAGCCAGCCAGCCAAGCCAGCCAGCCACCCAAGCCAGCCAAGCCGCCCAGCCAGCCAGCCAGCCAAGCCAGCCAAGGGACCCAGCCAGCCAAGCCAACCAAGCCACCCAGCCAGGCAAGTCAGCCAATCCACCCAGCCAGCCAGCCAGCCAGCACAGCCAGCCAAGCCAGCCATCCAGCCAAGCCAGCCAAGACACCCAGCCAAGACACCCAGCCAAGTCAGCCAGCCAAGTCAGCCATCCAGCCAGCCAGCCAAGACAGCCTTCCAGCCAAGCTAGCCAAGCCAGCCAGGGACCCAAGACAGCAAAGCCAGCCAAGTCAGCCATCCAGCCAGCCAGCCAAGACAGCCTGCCAGCCAAGCTAGCCAAGCCAGCCAGGGACCCAAGACAGCCAAGCCAGCCAAGTCTGCCAGCGAGCCAAGCCAGCCATGCCAGCCAAGGCATCCAGCCAGCCAGCCAAGCCAGCCAGCCAGCAAAGCCACTCAAGCCACCCAGCCAGCAAAGCCAGCCAAGCCCCCCAGCCAGCCAAGCCAGCCAAGCCACCCAGCTGGCCAAGCAAGCCAGCCAGTCAGCCAGCCAAGACAGCCAAGCCACCCAGCTGGCAAAGCCAGTCAAGCCACACAGCCAGCCAAGCCAGGCTAGCGACCCTGCCACACAAGCCAGGCAAGCCTCCCAGCCAGTCAAGCCACCCAGCCAGCAAAGCCAGCAAAGCCAGCCAGCAAGCCAACAGAGCCAAGCCAGCCAAGATGGCCAGCCAGCGAAGACAGCCAAGCCAGCAAGCCAGCCAAGCCAGCCAAGACAGCCAGCCAAGCCAGCCAACAAAGCCAAGCCAGCCAAGCCAGCCGACCAGCGAAGCCGGCTGGCCAACCAAGCCAGCAAAGCCACCCGGCCAACCAAGCAATCCAAGCCACCCGGCCAGCAAAGCCAGGCAAGAGAGCCAAGCCACCCGGCCAGCCATGCCAGCCAAGCCAGTCAGCCAGGCAGGCCAGCCAAGCCAGCCAGCCAGCCAAGCCAGCCAAGCCAGCCAAGCCAGCCAAGCCAGCCAGCCAGCCAAGCCAGCCAAGCCAGCCAACCAGCCAAGCCAGCCAGCCAGCCAAGCCAGCCAAGCCAGCCAGACAGCCAAGGAAGCCAAGCCACCCAGCCAGCAAAGCCAGCAATGCCACCCAGCCAGTCAAGCCAGCCAGCCACCCAGCCAGCCAGGTGACCTAGCCAGCCTGCCAGCCAAGCCAGGGAAGCCAGCCAGGCCACGCAGCCAGACGGCCAGCGAAACCAGCCAAGCCAGCCAACCAGCCAAGCCAGGCAAGCCACCCAGCCAGCCAAGCCAGTCAAGCCAGCCAGCCAGCCTAGCAACCCAAGCCAGCCAGCCAGCCAAGCCAGCCAAGCCTGCCAAGCCAGCCAGGCAGCCAAGCCAGCCAAGCCAGGCAGCCAAGCCAGCCAGCCAGCCAAGCCAGACAAGCCAGCCAGCCAGCCAAGCCAGCCAGCCACCCAAGCCAGCCAAGCCACCCAGCCAGCCAGCCAGCGAAGCCAGCCAAGGGACCCAGCCAGCCAAGCCAACCAAGCCACCCAGCCAGGCAAGCCAGCCAATCCACCCAGCCAGCCAGCCAGCCAGCACAGCCAGCCAAGCCAGCCAAGACAGCCAGCCAAATCAGCCAGCCAAGTCAGCCATCCAGCCAGCCAGCCAAGACAGCCTGCCAGCCAAGCTAGCCAAGCCAGCCAGGGACCCAAGACAGCCAAGCCAGCCAAGTCAGCCAGCAAGCCAAGCCAGCCATGCCAGCCAAGCCATCCAGCCAGCCAAGCCAGCCGGCCAGCCAAGCCAGCCAAGTCAGCCAGCAAGCCAAGCCAGCCATGCCAGCCAAGCCATCCAGCCAGTCAAGCCAGCCGGCCAGCCAAGCCAAAAAAGCCACCCAGCCACCCAGCCAGCCAAGCCACCCAAGCCACCCGGCCAGCCAGCCAGCCAAGCCAGCCAAGCCACCCAGCCAGCAAAGCCAGCCAAGCCAGCCAGCCACCAAGCCAGCCAAGCCGCCCAGCCAGCCAGCCGGCCAAGCCAGCCAAGGGACCCAGCCAGCCAAGCCAACCAAGCCACCCAGCCAGGCAAGCCAGCCAATCCACCCAGCCAGCCAGCCAGCCAGCCCAGTCAGCCAAGCCAGCCATCCAGCCAACCAGCCACGCCAGCCAGCCGGCCAAGCCAGCCAAGCCAGCCAGCCAGCCAAGGAAGCCAAGCCACCCAGCCAGCAAAGCCACCCAGCCAGTCAAGCCAGCCAGCCACCCAGCCAGCCAGGCCACCTAGCCAGCCAGCCAGCCAAGCCAGGCAAGCCAGCCAGGCCACCCAGCCAGCCGGCCAGCCAAACCAGCCAAGCCAGCCAACCAGCCAAGCCAGCGAGCCAGCCAAGCCAGCCAAGCCACCCAGCCAGCCAAGCCAGTCAAGCCAGCCAGCCAGCCTAGCAACCCAAGCCAGCCAGCCAGCCAAGATAGCCGAGCCATCCAGCCAGACAAGCCAGCCGGCCAGCCAAGACAGCCAAGCCACCTGGCGGGCCAAGCCAGGCAAGCCACCCGGCCAGCTAGCCAGCCAAGCCATCAAAGCAAGCCAAGCCAGCCAGCCGGCCAAGCCAGCCAGCCAGCCAAGACAGCCAAGCCACCCAGCCGGCAAAGGCAACCAAGCCACACAGCCAGCCAAGCCAGGCTAGAAACCCTGCTACCCAAGCCAGCCAAGCCGCCCAGCCAGTCAAGCCAGCCAAGCCACCCAGTCATCAAAGCCAGCCAAGCCAGCCAGCAAGCCAAGAGAGCCAAGCCAGCCAAGCCAGCCAGCCAGCGAAGCCGGCCGGCCAACCAAGCCAGCCAAGCCACCTGGCTGGCCAAACCAGGCCAGCCACCCGGCCGGACAGCCAGCCAAGCTAGCCTAGCCAGCCAAGCCAGCGAGACAGCCAAGCAAGCCAAGCCAGGCAGCCAGCCGAGCGAGCCAGCCAGCCCAGCCAGCCAGCCAGCCAAGCCAGACAAGCCACCCAGCCAGCCAAGCCAGCCAAGCCAGCCAGCCAGCCAAGCCAACCAAGCCAGCCAGCCAAGCCAGCCAATCAACCAAGCCAGCCAAGCCAGCCAGCCAGCCAAGTCAGCCAAGCCACCCAGCCACCCAAGCCAGCCAGCCAAGCCACCCAGCCAGCCAAGACAGCCTGCCAGCCAAGCTAGCCAAGCCAGCCAGGGACCCAAGACAGCCAAGCCAGCCAAGTCAGCCAGCGAGCCAAGCCAGCCATGCCAGCCAAGCCACCCAGCCAGCCAAGCCAGCCAAGCAACCAAGCCAGCCAAGCCAGCCAGCCACCCAGCCAGCAAAGCCAGCCAAGCCAGCCAGCCGGGCAAGCCAGCCAAGCCAGGCAGCCAGCGAAGCTAGCCAAGCCTCACAGCCAGCCAAGCCAGGCTAGCCACCCTGCTACCAAAGCCAGCCAAGCTGCCCAGCCAGTCAATCCAGCCAAGCCACCCAGCCAGCCAAGCCAGCCAAGCAACCAAGCCAGCCAAGGCAGCCAGCCACCCAGCCAGCAAAGCCAGCCAAGCCAGCCAGCCGGGCAAGCCAGCCAAGCCAGGCAGCCGGCGAAGCTAGCCAAGCCACACAGCCAGCCAAGCCAGGCTAGCCACCCTACTACCAAAGCCAGCCAAGCTGCCAAGCGAGTCAATCCAGCCAAGCCACCCAGCCAGCCAGCCAGCTAAGCCAGCCAGCCACCCAAGACAGCCAAGCCACCCAGCCAGCCAGCCAAGCCAGCCAAGGGACCCAGCCAACCAAGCCAACCAAGCCACCCAGCCAGGCAAGCCAGCCAATCCACACAGCCAGCCAGCCAGCCCAACCAGCCAAGCCAGCCAGCCAGCCAAGCCAGCCAAGACAGCCAGCCAAGTCAGCCAGCCAAGTCAGCCATCCAGCCAGCCAGCCAAGCTAGCCAGCCAGCCAAGCCAGCCAAGCTAGCCAGCCAGCCAAGCCAGCCAAGCCAGCCAGCCAGCCAAGCCACTCAAGCCACCCAGCCAGCAAAGCCAGCCAAGCCAGCCAGCCAGCCAAGCCAGCCAAGCCACCCAGCCGGCCAAGCCAGCCAGCCAGCCAGCCAGCAAATCCACCCAAGCCAGCCAGCCAGCCAAGCCAGCCAAGCCAGCCAGCCAGCCAAGCCACTCAAGCCACCCAGCCAGCAAAGCCAGCCAAGCCACCCAGCCAGCCAAGCCAGCCAAGCCACCCAGCCGGCCAAGCCAGCCAGCCAAGCAGCCAGGAAATCTACCCAAGCCAGCCAGCCAGCCAAGACAGCCAAGCCACCCAGCTGGCAAAGCCAGCCAAGCCACACAGCCAGCCAAGCCAGGCTAGCCCCCCTGCCACACAAGCCAGCCAAGCCTCCCAGCCAGTCAAGCCAGCCAAGCCACCCAGCCAGCAAAGCCAGCAAAGCCAGCCAGCAAGCCAAGAGAGCCAAGCCAGCCAAGATGGCCAAGCCAGCCAAGCCAGCCTGCCAGCGAAGCCGGCCGGCCAACAAAGCCAGCAAAGCCAACCGGCCAACCAAGCAATCCAAGCCACCCGGCCAGCAAAGCCAGGCAAGAGAGCCAAGCCACCCGGCCAGCCATGCCAGCCAAGCCAGTCACCCAGGCAGGCCAGCCAAGCCAGCCAGCCAGCCAAGCCATCCAAGCCAGCCAAGCCATCCAAGCCATCCAACCAGCCAAGCCAGCCAGCCAGCCAAGCCAGCCAAGCCACCCAGACAGCCAAGGAAGCCAAGCCACCCAGCCAGCAAAGCCAGCAAAGCCACCCAGCCAGTCAAGCCAGCCAGCCACCTAGCCAGCCAGGCCACCTAGCCAGCCAGCCAGCCAAGCCAGGCAAGCCAGCCAGGCCACCCAGCCAGCCGGCCAGCCAAACCAGCCAAGCCAGCCAACCAGCCAAGCCAGCCAGCCAGCCAAGCCAGCCAAGCCACCCAGCCAGCCAAACCAGTCAAGCCAGCCAGCCAGCCTAGCAACCCAAGCCAGCCAGCCAGCCAAGCCAGCCAAGACAGCCAAGCCAGCCGGGCAGCCAAGCCAGCCAGACAATCCAGCCGGCTAGCCAAGACAGCCAAGCCACCTGGCGGGCCAATCCAGGCAAGCCACCCGGCCAGCCAGCCAGCCAAGCCAGCGAAGCAAGCCAAGCCAGCCAGCCGGCCAATCCAGCCAGCCAGCCAAGACAGCCAAGCCACCCAGCCGGCAAAGCCAACCAAGCCACACAGCCAGCCAAGCCAGGCTAGCCACACTGCCACCCAAGCCAGCCAAGCCGCCCAGCCAGTCAAGCCAGCCAAGCCACCCAGTCATCAAAGCCAGCCAAGCCAGCCAGCAAGCCAAGAGAGCCAAGCCAGCCAAGCCAGCCAAGCCAGCCAGCCAGCGAAGCCGGCCGGCCAACCAAGCCAGCCAAGCCACCTGGCTGGCCAAGCCAGGCCAGCCACCCGGCCAGCCAGCCAAGCCAGCGAGACAGCCAAGCAAGCCAAGCCAGTCAGCCAGCCAAGGGAGCCACCCAGCCAAGCCACCCTGCTACCCAAGCTAGCCAAGCAAGCCAGCCAGCCAAGCCAGCCAAGCCAGCCAGCCAGCCAAGCCAGCCAAGCCAGCCAGCCAGCCAAGCCAGCCAAGCCAGCCAGCCAAGCCAGCCAAACAACCAGGCAAGCCAAGGCAGCCAAGCCAGCCAAGCCAGCCAGCCAGCCAAACCACACAGCCAGCTCAGCCAGCCAGCCAAGCCAGTCAGCCAGATAAGCCAGCCAATCCAGCCAGCCAGTCAAGCCACCCAAGCAACCAAGCAAGCCAAGACACCCGGCCAGCCAAGCTGGCCAAGCCACCCATCCAGCCAAGCCAGCCAGGCAGACCAGCCCGCCAAGCCAGCCAGCCAGAAAAGCCAGCCAAGCCAGCCAGCCAGAAAAGCCAGCCAAGCCAGTGAAGCCAGCCAGCCAGCCAAGCCACCCAAGCCAGGCAGCCAGCCAAGCCAATCAAGCCACCCAGCCAGCCAAACCAGCCAAGCCACACAGCTGGCAAAGCCAGCCAAGCCACACAGCCAACCAAGCCAGACTAGCCACCCTGCCACACAAGCCAGCCAAGCCTCCCAGCCAGTCAAGCCAGCCAAGCCACCCAGCCAGCGAAGCCAGCAAAGCCAGCCAGCAAGCCAAGAGAGCCAAGCCAGCAAAGCTGGCCGGCCAGCGAAGCCAGGCAAGCCAGCAAGCCAGCCAAGCCAGCCAAGACAGCCAGGCAAGCCAGCCAAGCCAGCCAAGCCAGCCGGCCAGAGAAGCCGGCTGGCCAACCAAGCCAGCAAAGCCACCCGGCCAACCAAGCAAGCCAAGCCACCCGGCCAGCAAAGCCAGGCAAGACAGCCAAGCCACCCGGCCAGCCATGCCAGCCAAGCCAGTCAGCCAGGCAGGCCGGCCAAGCCAGCCAGCCAGCCAAGCCAGCCAAGCCAGCCAACCAGCCAAGCCAGCCAGCCAAGCCCCCCAAGCCACCCAGACAGCCAAGGAAGCCAAGCTACCCAGCCAGCAAAGCCAGCAAAGCCACCCAGCCAGTCAAGCCAGCCAGCCACCCAGCCAGCCAGGCCACCTAGCCAGCCAGCCAGCCAAGCCAGGCAAGCCAGCCAGGCCACCCAGCCAGCCGGGCAGCCAAACCAGCCAAGCCAGCCAACCAGCAAAGCCAGCCAAGCCACCCAGCCAGCCAAGCCAGTCAAGCCAGCCAGCCAAGCCAGCCAGCCAGCCAAGCCAGCCAAGCCAGCCAGCCAAGCCAGCCAACCAACCAAGCAAGCCAAGCCTGCCAAGCCAGCCAAGCCAGCCAGCCAGCCAAGCCAGACAGCCAGCTCAGCCAGCCAGCCAAGCCAGTCAGCCAGACAAGCCAGCCAATCCAGCCAGCCAGTCAAGCCACCCAAGCAACCAAGCAAGCCTAGACACTCGGCCAGCCAAGCTGGCTAAGCCACCCAGCCAGCCAAGCCAGCCAGGCAGACCAGCCTGCCAAGCCGGCCAGCCAGAAAAGCCAGCCAAGCCAGCCAGCCAGAAAAGCCAGCCAAGCCAGCGAAGCCAGCCAGCCAGCCAAGCCACCCAAGCCAGGCAGCCAGCCAAGCCAATCAAGCCACCCAGCCAGCCAAACCAGCCAAGCCACCCAGCTGGCAAAGCCAGCCAAGCCACACAGCCAGCCAAGCCAGGCTAGCCACCCTGCCACACAAGCCAGCCAAGCCTCCCAGCCAGTCAAGCCAGCCAAGCCACCCAGCCAGCAAAGCCAGCAAAGCCAGCCAGCAAGCCAAGAGAGCCAAGCCAGCCAAGCTGGCCGGCCGGCGAAGCCAGCCAAGCCAGCAAGCCAGCCAAGCCAGCCAAGCCAGCCAGCCAAGCCAGCCAACCCAGCCAAGCCAGCCGGCCAGAGAAGCCGGCCGGTCAACCAAGCCAGCAAAGCCACCCGGCCAACCAAGCAATCCAAGCCACACGAACAGCAAAGCCAGGCAAGACAGCCAAGCCACCCGGCCAGCCATGCCAGCCAAGCCAGTCAGCCAGGCAGGCCGGCCAAGCCAGCCAGCCAGCCAAGCCAGCCAAGCCAGCCAAGCCAGCCAAGCCAGCCAGCCAAGCCCCCCAAGCCACCCAGACAGCCAAGGACGCCAAACCACCCAGCCAGCAAAGCCAGCAAAGCCACCCAGCCAGTCAAGCCAGCCAGCCACCCAGCCAGCCAGGCCACCTAGCCAGCCAGCCTGCCAAGCCAGGCAAGCCAGCCAGGCCACGCAGCCAGCCGGCCAGCCAAACCAGCCAAGCCAACCAACCAGCCAAGCCAGCCAAGCCAGCCAATCCAGCCAGGCAGCCGAGCCAGCCAAGCCAGGCAGCCAAGCCAGCCAGCCAGCCAAGCCACACCAGCCAGCCAGCCAGCCAAGCCAGCCAGCCACCCAAGCCAGCCAAGCCAGCCAAGCCAGCCAGCCAGCCAAGCCAGCCAAGACAGCCAGTCAAGTCAGCCAGCCAAGTCAGCCATCCAGCCAGCGAGCCAAGTCAGCCAGCCAAGTCAGCCATCCAGCCAGCCAGCCAAGACAGCCTGCCAGCCAAGCTAGCCAAGCCAGCCAGGGACCCAAGACAGCCAAGCCAGCCAAGTCAGCCAGCGAGCCAAGCCAGCCATGCCAGCCAAGCCATCCAGCCAGCCAAGCAAGCCGGCCAGCCAAGCCAGAACAGCCACCCAGCCACCCAACCAGCCAAGCCACCCAAGCCACCCGGCCAGCCAGCCAGCCAAGCCAGCCAAGCCACCCAGCCAGCAAAGCCAGCCAAGCCAGCCAACCAGCCAAGCCAGTCAGCCAGGCAAGCTGGCCAAGCCAGCTAGACATCCAAGCCGGCCAGCCTGCCAGCCGGACAAGCCAGCCAGCCAGCCAAGCCAGGTAAGCCAGCCAGCGAGCCAAGCCAGCCCAGCCAGCCAGCCAGCCAAGCCAGCCAAGCCAGCCAGCCAGCCAAGCCACCCAAGCCAGGCCGCCAGCCAAGCCAATCAAGCCACCCAGCCAGCCAAACCAGTCAAGCCACCCAGCCAGCCAAGCAAGCCAAGCAACCCAGCCAGCCAAGCCAGCCAGGCAAGCCAGCCAGCCACCCAGCCAGCAAAGCCAGCCAAGCCAGCCAGCCGGGCAAGCCAGCCAAGCCAGGCAGCCGGCGAAGCTAGCCAAGCCACACAGCCAGCCAAGCCAGGCTAGCCACCCTGCCACCAAAGCCAGCCAAGCTGCCCAGCAGTCAATCCAGCCAAGCCACCCAGCCAGCCAGCCAGCCAAGCCAGCCAGCCACCCAAGCCAGCCAAGCCACCCAGCCAGCCAGCCAGCCAAGCCAGCCAAGGGACCCAGCCAGCCAAGCCAACCAAGCCACCCAGCCAGGCAAGCCAGCCAATCCACACAGCCAGCAAGCCAGCCGGCCCAGCCAGCCAAGCCGGCCAGCCAGCCAAGACAGCCAGCCACGTCAGCCAGCCAAGTCAGACATCCAGCCAGCCAGCCAAGCCAGCCAGCCAGCCAAGCCAGCCAAGCTAGCCAGCCAGCCAAGCCAGCCAAGCCAGCCAGCCAGCCAAGCCACTCAAGTCACCCAGCCAGCAAAGCCAGCCAAGCCACCCAGCCAGCCAAGCCAGCCAAGCCACCCAGCCAGCCAAGCCAGCCAGCCAGCCAGCCAGCCAGCGGAGCCAGCCAAGCCAGCCAGCCAGCCAGCCAGCCAAGACAGCCAAGCCACCCAGCTGGCAAAGCCAGCCAAGCCACCAAGCCAGCCAAGCCAGGCTAGCCACCCAGCCAGCCAAGCCAGGCTAGCCACCCTGCCTCACAAGCCATCCAAGCCTCCCAGCCAGTCAAGCCAGCCAAGCCACCCAGCCAGCAAAGCCAGCAAAGCCAGCCAGCAATCCAAGAGAGCCAAGCCAGCCAAGCTGGCCAGCCAGTGAAGCCAGCCAAGCCAGCAAGCCAGCCAAGCCAGGCAAGACAGCCAGCCAAGCCAGCCAAGCCAGCCAAGACAGCCATCCAAGCCAGCCAAGCCATCCAAGCCAGCAAGCCAGCCAAGCCAGCCAAGACAGCCAGCCAAGCCAGCCAAGCCAGTCAAGACAGCCAGCCAAGCCAGCCATGCCAGCAAAGCCACCTGGCCAACCAAGCAAGCCAAGCCACCCGGCCAGCAAAGCCAGGCAAGACAGCCAAGCCACCCGGCCAGCCATGCCAGCTAAGCCAGCCAGCCAGCCAAGCCAGCCAAGCCAGCCAGCCAGCCAAGCCACTCAAGCCACCCAGCCAGCAAAGCCAGCCAAGCCACCCAGCCGGCCAAGCCAGCCAAGCCACCCAGCTGGCCAAGCCAGCCGGCCAAGCCAGCCAAGCCACCCAGCTGGCCAAGCCAGCCAGCCAACAAAGACAGCCAAGCCACCCAGCCGGCAAAGCCATCCAAGCCACACAGCCAGCAAAGCCAGCCAAGCCAGCCAGCCAGCCAAGACAGCCAAGCCACCCAGCTGGGAAAGCCAGCCAAGCCACACAGCCAGCCAAGCCAGGCTAGCCACCCTGCCACACAAGCCAGCCAAGCCTCCCAGCCAGTCAAGCCCGCCAAGCCACCCAGCCAGCAAAGCCAGCAAAGCCAGCCAGCAAGCCAAGAGAGCCAAGCCAGCAAAGCTGGCCAGCCAGCGAAGCCAGCCAAGCCAGTCAGCCAGGCAGGCCGGCCAAGCCAGCCAGCCAGCCAAGCCAGCCAAGCCAGCTGACCAGCCAAGCCAGCCAGCCAGCCAAGCCAGCCAAGCCACCCAGACAGCCAAGGAAGCCAAGCCCCCCAGCCAGCAAAGCCATCAAAGCCAGCAAAGCCAGGAAATCCACCCAGCCAGTCAAGCCAGCCAGCCACCCAGCCAGCCAGGCCACCTAGCCAGCCAGCCAGCCAAGCCAGGCAAGCCAGCCAGGCCACCCAGCCAGCCGGCCAGCCAAACCAGCCAAGCCAGCCAATCAGCTAAGCCAGCCAGCCAGCCAAGCCCGCCAAGCCACCCAGCCAGCCAAGCCAGTCAAGCCAGCCAGCCACCCTAGGAACCCAAGCCAGCCAGCCAGCCAAGCCAGCCAAGCCAGCCAGGCAGCCAAGCCAGCCAAGCCAGGCAGCCAAGCCAGCCAGCCAAGCCAGACAAACCAGCCAGCCAGCCAAGCCAGACAAGCCAGCCAGCCAGCCAAGCCAGCCGGCCAGCCAAGACAGCCAAGCCACCTGGCGGGTCAAGCCAGGCAAGCCACCCGGCGGGTCAAGCCAGGCAAGCCACCCGGCCAGCCAGCCAGCCAAGCCAGCGAAGCAAGCCAAGCCAGCCAGCCGGCCAAGCCAGCCAGCCAGCCAAGACAGCCAAGCCACCCAGCCGGCAAAGCCAACCAAGCCACACAGCCAGCCAAGCCAGGCTAGTCACCCTGCCACCCAAGCCAGCCAAGCCGCCCAGCCAGTCAAGCCAGCCAAGCCACCCAGTCATCAAAGCCAGCCAAGCCAGCCAGCAAGCCAAGAGAGCCAAGCCAGCCAAGCCAGCCAAGCCAGCCAGCCAGCGAAGCTGGCGGGCCAACCAAGCCAGCCAAACCACCTGGCTGGCCAAGCCAGGCCAGCCACCGGGCCAGCCAGCCAGCCAAGCCAGCCTAGCCAGCCAAGCCAGCCAAGCCAGCGAGACAGCCAAGCAAGCTAAGCCAGGCAGCCAGCCAAGCGAGCCATCCAGCCAAGCCAGCCACCCAAGCCAGCCAACCAACCAAGCCAGCCAAGCCAGCCAGCCAGCCAAGTCAGCCAAGCCACCCAGCCAGCCAAGCCAGCCAAGTTAGCCAAGCCACCCAGCCAGCCAAGCCAGCCAGCCAAGCCACCCAGCCAGCCAAGTTAGCCAAGCCAGCCAAGACAGCCTGCCAGCCAAGCTAGCCAAGCCAGCCAGGGACCCAAGCCAGCCAAGCCAGCCAAGTCAGCCAGTAAGCCAAGCCACCCATGCCAGCCAAGCCATCCAGCCAGCCAAGCCAGCTGGCCAGCCAAGCCAGAAAAGCCTCCCAGCCACCCAGCCAGCCAAGCAACCCAAGCCACCCGGCCAGCCAGCCAGCCAAGCCAGCCAAGCCACCCAGCCAGCAAAGCCAGCCAAGCCAGCCAACCAGCCAAGCCAGTCAGCCAGGCAAGCCGGCCAAGCCAGCTAGACAGCCAAGCCGGCCAGCTTGCCAGCCAGCCAAGGCGGCCGGACGGCCAAACTAGCCTAGCCAGCCAAGTCAGCCAGCCAGCCAAGGCAGCCGAGCCACCCGGCCGGCGAACCCAGCCAAGCCACCAAGCCATCCAAGCCAGCCAGCCAGCGAAGATGGCCAGCCAGCCAAGGCAGCCAAGCCACCCAGCCAACCAAGCCAGCCAAGCCACCCAGCCAGCCAAGCCAGCCAGACAGACAGCCAGCAAAGCCAGCCAAGCCAGAGAGCTGGCCAAGACAGCCAGCCAGCCAAGACAGCCAAGCCACCCAGCTGGCAAACCCAGCCAAGCCACACAGCCAGCCAAGCCAAGCTAGCCACCCTGGCACACAAGCCAGCCAAGCCTCCCAGCCAGTCAAGCCAGCCAAGCCACCCAGCCAGCCAGCCAGCCAAGCCAGCCAGCCACCCAAGCCAGCCAAGCTGCCCAGCCAGCCAGCCAGCCAAGCCAGCCAAGGGACCCAGCCAGCCAAGCCAACCAAGCCACCCAGCCAGGCAAGCCAGCCAATCCACCCACCCAGCCAGCCAGCCAGCCAAGCCAGCCAAGACAGCCAGCCAAGTCAGCCAGCCAAGTCAGCCATCCAGCCAGGCAGCCAAGCCAACCAGCCAGCCAAGCCAGCCAAGCTAGCCAGCCAGCCAAGCCAGCCAAGCCAGCCAAGCCAGCCAGCCAACCAAGCCACTCAAGCCACCCAGCCAGCAAAGCCAGCCAAGCCACCCAGCCAGCCAAGCCAGCCAAGTCACCCAGCTGGCCAAGCCAGCCTGCCAACCAGCCAGCAAAGCCAGCCGAGCCAGCCACCTGGCCAAGCCAGCCAGCCAGCCAAGACAGTCAAGCCACCCAGCTGGCAAAGGCCGCCAAGCCACACAACCAGCCAAGCCAAGCTAGCCACCCTGCCACACAAGCCAGCCAAGCTGGCCAGCCAGCGAAGCCAGCCAAGCCAGCAAGCCAGCCAAGCCAGCCAAGACAGCCATCCAAGCCAGCCGACCAGCGAAGCCGGCCGGCCAACCAAGCCAGCAAAGCCACCCGGCCAAACAAGCAAGCCAAGCCACCCGGCCAGCAAAGCCAGGCAAGACAGCCAAGCCACCCGGCCAGCCATGCCAGCCAAGCCAGTCAGCCAGGCAGGCCGGCCAAGCCAGCCAGCCGGCCAATCCAGCCAGCCAGCCAAGACAGCCAAGCCACCCAGCCGGCAAAGCCAACCAAGCCACACAGCCAGCCAAGCCAGGCTAGCCACACTGCCACCCAAGCCAGCCAAGCCGCCCAGCCAGTCAAGCCAGCCAAGCCACCCAGTCATCAAAGCCAGCCAAGCCAGCCAGCAAGCCAAGAGAGCCAAGCCAGCCAAGCCAGCCAAGCCAGCCAGCCAGCGAAGCCGGCCGGCCAACCAAGCCAGCCAAGCCACCTGGCTGGGCAAGCCAGGCCAGCCACCCGGCCAGCCAGCCAGCCAAGCTAGCCTAGCCAGCCAAGCCAGCGAGATAGCCAAGCAAGCCAAGCCAGGCAGCCAGCCAAGCGAGGCAGCCAGCCAAGCCAGCCAGCCAGCCAAGCCAGCCAAGCAAGCCAGCCAGCCAAGCCAGCCAAGCCAGCCAGCCAGCCAAGCCAGCCAAGCCAGCCAGCCAGCCAAGCCAGCCAAGCCAGCCAGCCAGCCAAGCCAGCCAAGCCAGCCAGCCAAGCCAGCCAAGCCAGCGAGCCAAGCCAGCCAATCAACCAAGCCAGCCAAGCCAGCCAGCCAGCCAAGTCAGCCAAGCCACCCAGCCAGCCAAGACAGCCAGCCAAGCCACCCAGCCAAGCCACCCAGCCAGCCAAGTCAGCCAAGCCAGCCAAGACAGCCTGCCAGCCAAGCTAGCCAAGCCAGCCAGGGACCCAAGACAGCCAAGCCAGCCAAGTCAGCCAGCGAGCCAAGCCAGCCATGCCTGCCAAGCCATCCAGCCAGCCAAGCCAGCCGGCCAGCCAAGCCAGACAAGCCACCCAGCCAGCCAAGCCAGCCAAGCCAGCCAGCCAGCCAAGCCAGCCAAGCAAGCCAGCCAGCCAAGCCAGACAAGCCACCCAGCCAGCCAAGCCAGCCAAGCCAGCCAGCCAGCCAAGCCAGCCAAGCCAGCCAGCCAAGCCAGCCAAGCCAGCGAGCCAAGCCAGCCAATCAACCAAGCCAGCCAAGCCAGCCAGCCAGCCAAGTCAGCCAAGCCACCCAGCCAGCCAAGACAGCCAGCCAAGCCACCCAGCCAAGCCACCCAGCCAGCCAAGTCAGCCAAGCCAGCCAAGACAGCCTGCCAGCCAAGCTAGCCAAGCCAGCCAGGGACCCAAGACAGCCAAGCCAGCCAAGTCAGCCAGCGAGCCAAGCCAGCCATGCCTGCCAAGCCATCCAGCCAGCCAAGCCAGCCGGCCAGCCAAGCCAGACAAGCCACCCAGCCAGCCAAGCCAGCCAAGCCAGCCAAGCCAGCCAGCCAGCCAAGCCAGCCAAGCAAGCCAGGCAGCCAAGCCAGACAAGCCACCCAGCCAGCCAAGCCAGCCAAGCCAGCCAGCCAGCCAAGCCAGCCAAGCCAGCCAGCCAAGCCAGCCAAGCCAGCGAGCCAAGCCAGCCAATCAACCAAGCCAGCCAAGCCAGCCAGCCAGCCAAGTCAGCCAAGCCACCCAGCCAGCCAAGCCAGCCAGCCAAGCCACCCAGCCAGCCAAGTCAGCCAAGCCAGCCAAGACAGCCTGCCAGCCAAGCTAGCCAAGCCAGCCAGGGACCCAAGACAGCCAAGACAGCCAAGTCAGCCAGCGAGCCAAGCCAGCCATGCCTGCCAAGCCATCCAGCCAGCCAAGCCAGCCGGCCAGCCAAGCCAGAAAAGCCACCCAGCCACCCAACCAGCCAAGCCACCCAAGCCAGCCAAGCCAGCCAAGCCACCCAGCCAGCCAAGCCAGCCAAGCAACACAGCCAGCCAAGCCAGCCAGCCACCCAGCCAGCAAAGCCAGCCAAGCCAGCCAGCCGGGCAAGCCAGCCAAGCCAGGCAGCTGGCGAAGCTAGCCAAGCCACACAGCCAGCCAAGCCAGGC
Source organism: Pan troglodytes (assembly GCF_028858775.2). Lineage (NCBI taxonomy): Eukaryota > Metazoa > Chordata > Mammalia > Primates > Hominidae > Pan > Pan troglodytes. The sequence goes on along the minus strand of NC_072416.2, from coordinate 37,125,757 downwards.
TAGCCACCCTGCCACCAAAGCCAGCCAAGCTGCCCAGCCAGTCAATCCAGCCAAGCCACCCAGCCAGCCAGCCAGCCAAGCCACCCAGCCAGGCAAGCCAGCCAATCCACCCACCCAGCCAGCCAGCCAGCCCAGCCAGCCAAGCCAGCCAGCCAGACAAGCCAGCCAAGACAGCCAGCCATGTCAGCCAGCCAAGTCAGCCATCCAGCCAGCCGGCCAAGCCCGCCAAGCTAGCCAGCCAGCCAGCCAAGCCAGCCAAGCTAGCCAGCCAGCCAAGCCAGCCAAGCCAGCCAGCCAGCCAAGCCACCCAGCCAGCCAAGTCAGCCAAGCCAGCCAAGACAGCCTGCCAGCCAAGCTAGCCAAGCCAGCCAGGGACCCAAGACAGCCAAGCCAGCCAAGTCAGCCAGCAAGCCAAGCCAGCCATGCCAGCCAAGACACCCAGCCAGCCAAGCCAGCCAAGCTAGCCAAGCCAGCCAGCCAGCCAAGCCACACAGCCAGCTCAGCCAGCCAGCCAAGCCAGTCAGCCAGACAAGCCAGCCAATCCAGCCAGCCAGTCAAGCCACCCAAGCAACCAAGCCAGCCAAGACACCCGACCAGCCAAGCTGGCCAAGCCACCCGGCCAGCCAAGCCAGCCAAGCCGGCCAAGCCAGCCAAACCAGCCAAGCCACCCAGCCAGCCAAGCCAGCCAGGCAGACCAGCCTGCCAAGCCAGCCAGCCAGAAAAGCAGCCAAGCCAGCCAGCCATCCCAGCCAGCCAAGCCAGCCAGCCAGCCAAGCCACCCAAGCCAGGCAGCCAGCCAAGCCAATCAAGCCACCCAGCCAGCCAAACCAGCCAAGCCACCCAGCCAGCCAAGCAAGCCAAGCAACCCAGCCAGCCAATCCAGCCAGCCACCCAGCCAGCAAAGCCAGACAAGCCAGCCAGCCGGGCAAGCCAGCCAGCCAGCCAAGCCAGCCAAGCTAGCCAGCCAGCCAAGCCAGCCAAGCCAGCCAGCCAGCCAAGCCACTCAAGCCACCCAGCCAGCAAAGCCACTCAAGCCACCCAGCCAGCCAAGCCAGCCAAGCCACCCAGCTGGCCAAGCCAGCCAAGCCACCCAGCTGGCCAAGCCAGCCAGCCGGCCAGCCAAGTCAGCCAAGCCACCCAGCTGGCAAAGCCAGCCAAGCCACACAGCCAGCCAAGCCAGGCTAGCCACCCTGCCACACAAGCCAGCCAAGCCTCCCAGCCAGTCAAGCCAGCCAAGCCACCCAGCCAGCAAAGCCAGCAAAGCCAGCCAGCAAGCCAAGAGAGCCAAGCCAGCCAAGATGGCCAGCCAGCGAAGCCAGCCAAGCCAGCAAGCCAGCCAAGCCAGCCAAGACAGCCAGCCAAGCCAGCCAACCCAGCCAAGCCAGCCAAGCCAGCCGGCCAGCGAATCTGGCCGGCCAACCAAGCCAGCAAAGCCACCCGGCCAACCAAGAAATCCAAGCCACAAGGCCAGCAAAGCCAGGCAAGACAGCCAAGCCACCCGGCCAGCCATGCCAGCCAAGCCAGTCAGCCAGGCAGGCCAGCCAAGCCAGCCAGCCAGCCAAGCCAGCCAAGCGAGCCAACCAGCCAAGCCAGCCAGCCAGCCAAGCCAGCCAAGCCACCCAGACAGCCAAGGAAGCCAAGCCACCCAGCCAGCAAAGCCAGCAAAACCACCCAGCCAGTCAAGCCAGCCAGCCACCCAGCCAGCCAGGCCACCTAGCCAGCCAGCCAGCCAAGCCAGGCAAGCCAGCCAGGCCACCCAGCCAGCCGGCCAGCCAAACCAGCCAAGCCAGCCAACCAGCCAGGCCAGGCAAGCCACCCAGCCAGCCAAGCCAGTCAAGCCAGCCAGCCAGCCTAGCAACCCAAGCCAGCCAGCCTGCCAAGCCAGCCAAGCCAGCCAAGCCAGCCAGGCAGCCAAGCCAGCCAAGCCAGGCAGCCAAGCCAGCCAGCCAGCCAAGCCAGACAAGCCAGCCAGCCAGCCAAGCCAGCCAGCCACCCAAGCCAGCCAAGCCGCCCAGCCAGCCAGCCAGCCAAGCCAGCCAGGGAACCAGCCAGCCAAGCCAACCAAGCCACCCAGCCAGTCAAGCCAGCCAATCCACCCAGCCAGCCAGCCAGCCAGCCCAGCCAGCCAAGTCAGCCATCCAGCCAGCCAGCCAAGACAGCCTGCCAGCCAAGCTAGCCAAGCCAGCCAGGGACCCAAGACAGCCAAGACAGCCAAGTCAGCAAGCGAGCCAAGCCAGCCATGCCAGCCAAGCCATCCAGCCAGCCAGCCAAGCCACTCAAGCCACCCAGCCAGCAAAGCCACCCAGCGAGTCAAGCCAGCCAGCCACCCAGCCAGCCAGGCCACCTAGCCAGCCAGCCAGCCAAGCCAGGCAAGCCAGCCAGGCCACCCAGCCAGCCGGCCAGCCAAACCAGCCAAGCCAGCCAACCAGCCAAGCCAGCCAGCCAGCCAAGCCAACCAAGCCACCCAGCCAGCCAAGCCAGTCAAGCCAGCCAGCCAGCCTAGCAACCCAAGCCAGCCAGCCAGCCAAGCCAGCCAAGACAGCCAAGCCAGCCAGGCAGCCAAGCCAGCCAGACAATCCAGCCGGCTAGCCAAGACAGCCAAGCCACCTGGCAGGCCAATCCAGGGAAGCCACCCGGCCAGCCAGCCAGCCAAGCCAGCGAAGCAAGCCAAGCCAGCCAGCCGGCCAATCCAGCCAGCCAGCCAAGACAGCCAAGCCACCCAGCCGGCAAAGCCAACCAAGCCACACAGCCAGCCAAGCCAGGCTAGCCACACTGCCACCCAAGCCAGCCAAGCCGCCCAGCCAGTCAAGCCAGCCAAGCCACCCAGTCATCAAAGCCAACCAAGCCAGCCAGCAAGCCAAGAGAGCCAAGCCAGCCAAGCCAGCCAAGCCAGCCAGCCAGCAAAGCCGGCCGGCCAACCAAGCCAGCCAAGCCACCTGGCTGGCCAAGCCAGGCCAGCCACCCGGCCAGCCAGCCAGCCAACCCAGCGAGACAGCCAAGCAAGCCAAGCCAGGCAGCCAGCCAAGTGAGCCAGCCAGCCAAGCCACCCTGCTACCCAAGCCAGCCAAGCAAGCCAGCCAGCCAAGCCAGACAAACCACCCAGCCAGCCAAGCCAGCCAAGCCAGCCAGCCAGCCAAGCCAGCCAAGCCAGCCCGCCAAGCCAGCCAACCAACCAAGCAAGCCAAGGCAGCCAAGCCAGCCAGCCAGCCAAGCCACACAGCCAGCCCAGCCAGCCAGCCAAGCCAGTCAGCCAGACAAGCCAGCCAATCCAGCCAGCCAGTCAAGCCACCCAAGCAACCAAGCAAGCCAAGACACCCGGCCAGCCAAGCTGGCCAAGCCACCCAGCCAGCCAAGCCAGCCAGGCAGACCAGCCTGCCAAGCCGGCCAGCCAGAAAAGCCAGCCAAGCCAGCCAGCCAGAAAAGCGAGCCAAGCCAGCGAGCCAGCCAGCCAGCCAAGCCACCCAAGCCAGCCAGCCAGCCAAGCCAATCAAGCCACCCAGCCAGCCAAACCAGCCAAGCCACCCAGCTGGGAAAGCCAGCCAAGCCACACAGCCAGCCAAGCCAGGCTAGCCACCCTGCCACACAAGCCAGCCAAGCCTCCCAGCCAGTCAAGCCAGCCAAGCCACCCAGCCAGCGAAGCCAGCAAAGCCAGCTAGCAAGCCAAGAGAGCCAAGCCAGCCAAGCTGGCCAGCCAGCGAAGCCAGCCAAGCCAGCAAGCCAGCCAAGCCAGCCAAGACAGCCAGCGCAGCCAGCCAGCCCAGCCAGCCAAGCCAGCCATCCAGCCAAGCCAGCCAAGACACCCAGCCAAGTCAGCCAGCCAAGTCAGCCATCCAGCCAGCCAGCCTGACAGCCAAGCTAGCCAAGCCAGCCAGGGACCCAAGACAGCCAAGCCAGCCAAGCCACCCAGCTGGCCAAGCCAGCCAGCCAGCCAGCCAGCCAAGACAGCCAAGCCACCCAGCTGGCAAAGCCAGCCAAGCCACACAGCCAGCCAAGCCAGGCTAGCCACCCTGCCACACAAGCCAGCCAAGCCTCCCAGCCAGTCAAGCCAGCCAAGCCACCCAGCCAGCAAAGCCAGCAAAGCCAGCCAGCAATCCAAGAGAGCCAAGCCAGCCAAGCTGGCCAGCCAGCGAAGCCAGCCAAGCCAGCAAGCCAGCCAAGCCAGCCAAGCCAGCCAAGCCAGCCAAGACAGTCAGCCAAGCCAGCCAAGCCAGCCAAGACAGCCATCCAAGCCAGCCAAGCCATCCAAGCCAGTAAGCCAGCCAAGCCAGCCAAGACAGCCAGCCAAGCCAGCCAGGCCAGCCAAGACAGCCAGCCAAGCCAGCCATGCCAGCAAAGCCACCTGGCCAACCAAGCAAGCCAAGCCACCCGGCCAGCAAAGCCAGGCAAGACAGCCAAGCCACCCGGCCAGCCATGCCAGCCAAGCCAGTCAGCCAGGCAGGCCAGCCAAGCCAGCCAGCCAGCCAAGCCATCCAAGCCAGCCAACCAGCCAAGCCAGCCAAGCCACCCAGACAGCCAAGGAAGCCAAGCCACCCAGCCAGCAAAGCCAGCAAAGCCACCCAGCCAGCCAGCCAGCCAGCCCAGCCAGCCAAGTCAGCCATCCAGCCAGCCAGCCAAGACAGCCTGCCAGCCAAGCTAGCCAAGCCAGCCAGGGACCCAAGACAGCCAAGACAGCCAAGTCAGCAAGCGAGCCAAGCCAGCCATGCCAGCCAAGCCATCCAGCCAGCCAGCCAAGCCACTCAAGCCACCCAGCCAGCAAAGCCACCCAGCCAGTCAAGCCAGCCAGCCACCCAGCCAGCCAGGCCACCTAGCCAGCCAGCCAGCCAAGCCAGGCAAGCCAGCCAGGCCACCCAGCCAGCCGGCCAGCCAAACCAGCCAAGCCAGCCAACCAGCCAAGCCAGCCAGCCAGCCAAGCCAACCAAGCCACCCAGCCAGCCAAGCCAGTCAAGCCAGCCAGCCAGCCTAGCAACCCAAGCCAGCCAGCCAGCCAAGCCAGCCAAGCCAGCCAAGCCAGCCAGGCAGCCAAGCCAGCCAGACAATCCAGCCGGCTAGCCAAGACAGCCAAGCCACCTGGCAGGCCAATCCAGGGAAGCCACCCGGCCAGCCAGCCAGCCAAGCCAGCGAAGCAAGCCAAGCCAGCCAGCCGGCCAATCCAGCCAGCCAGCCAAGACAGCCAAGCCACCCAGCCGGCAAAGCCAACCAAGCCACACAGCCAGCCAAGCCAGGCTAGCCACACTGCCACCCAAGCCAGCCAAGCCGCCCAGCCAGTCAAGCCAGCCAAGCCACCCAGTCATCAAAGCCAGCCAAGCCAGCAAGCAAGCCAAGAGAGCCAAGCCAGCCAAGCCAGCCAAGCCAGCCAGCCAGCAAAGCCGGCCGGCCAACCAAGCCAGCCAAGCCACCTGGCTGGCCAAGCCAGGCCAGCCACCCGGCCAGCCAGCCAGCCAAGCCAGCGAGACAGCCAAGCAAGCCAAGCCAGGCAGCCAGCCAAGTGAGCCAGCCAGCCAAGCCACCCTGCTACCCAAGCCAGCCAAGCAAGCCAGCCAGCCAAGCCAGACAAACCACCCAGCCAGCCAAGCCAGCCAAGCCAGCCAGCCAGCCAAGCCAGCCAAGCCAGCCCGCCAAGCCAGCCAACCAACCAAGCAAGCCAAGGCAGCCAAGCCAGCCAGCCAGCCAAGCCACACAGCCAGCCCAGCCAGCCAGCCAAGCCAGTCAGCCAGACAAGCCAGCCAATCCAGCCAGCCAGTCAAGCCACCCAAGCAACCAAGCAAGCCAAGACACCCGGCCAGCCAAGCTGGCCAAGCCACCCAGCCAGCCAAGCCAGCCAGGCAGACCAGCCTGCCAAGCCGGCCAGCCAGAAAAGCCAGCCAAGCCAGCCAGCCAGAAAAGCGAGCCAAGCCAGCGAGCCAGCCAGCCAGCCAAGCCACCCAAGCCAGCCAGCCAGCCAAGCCAATCAAGCCACCCAGCCAGCCAAACCAGCCAAGCCACCCAGCTGGGAAAGCCAGCCAAGCCACACAGCCAGCCAAGCCAGGCTAGCCACCCTGCCACACAAGCCAGCCAAGCCTCCCAGCCAGTCAAGCCAGCCAAGCCACCCAGCCAGCGAAGCCAGCAAAGCCAGCTAGCAAGCCAAGAGAGCCAAGCCAGCCAAGCTGGCCAGCCAGCGAAGCCAGCCAAGCCAGCAAGCCAGCCAAGCCAGCCAAGACAGCCAGCGCAGCCAGCCAGCCCAGCCAGCCAAGCCAGCCATCCAGCCAAGCCAGCCAAGACACCCAGCCAAGTCAGCCAGCCAAGTCAGCCATCCAGCCAGCCAGCCTGACAGCCAAGCTAGCCAAGCCAGCCAGGGACCCAAGACAGCCAAGCCAGCCAAGCCACCCAGCTGGCCAAGCCAGCCAGCCAGCCAGCCAGCCAAGACAGCCAAGCCACCCAGCTGGCAAAGCCAGCCAAGCCACACAGCCAGCCAAGCCAGGCTAGCCACCCTGCCACACAAGCCAGCCAAGCCTCCCAGCCAGTCAAGCCAGCCAAGCCACCCAGCCAGCAAAGCCAGCAAAGCCAGCCAGCAATCCAAGAGAGCCAAGCCAGCCAAGCTGGCCAGCCAGCCAAGCCAGCCAAGCCAGCAAGCCAGCCAAGCCAGCCAAGCCAGCCAAGCCAGCCAAGCCAGCCAAGACAGTCAGCCAAGCCAGCCAAGCCAGCCAAGACAGCCATCCAAGCCAGCCAAGCCATCCAAGCCAGTAAGCCAGCCAAGCCAGCCAAGACAGCCAGCCAAGCCAGCCAGGCCAGCCAAGACAGCCAGCCAAGCCAGCCATGCCAGCAAAGCCACCTGGCCAACCAAGCAAGCCAAGCCACCCGGCCAGCAAAGCCAGGCAAGACAGCCAAGCCACCCGGCCAGCCATGCCAGCCAAGCCAGTCAGCCAGGCAGGCCAGCCAAGCCAGCCAGCCAGCCAAGCCATCCAAGCCAGCCAACCAGCCAAGCCAGCCAAGCCACCCAGACAGCCAAGGAAGCCAAGCCACCCAGCCAGCAAAGCCAGCAAAGCCACCCAGCCAGTCAAGCCAGCCAGCCACCCAGCCAGCCAGGCCACCTAGCCAGCCATCCAGCCAAGCCAGGCAAGCCAGCCAGGCCACCCAGCCAGCCAGCCAGCCAAGCCAGCCAAGCCACCCAGCCAGCCAAGCCAGTCCAGCCAGCCAGCCAGCCAAGCCACCCAGCCAGCCAAGCCAGTCAAGCCAGCCAGCCAGGCTAGCAACCCAAGCCAGCCAGCCAGCCAGCCAGCCAAGCCAGCCAAGCCAGCCAAGCCAGCCAGGCAGCCAAGCCAGCCAAGCCAGGCAGCCAAGCCAGCCAGGCAGCCAAGCCAGACAAGCCAGCCAGCCAGACAAGCCAGCCGGCCAGCCAAGACAGCCAAGCCACCTGGCGGGCCAAGCCAGGCAACCCACCCGGCCAGCCAGCCAGCCAAGCCAGCGAAGCAAGCCAAGTCAGCCAGCCGGCCAAGCCAGCCAGCCAGCCAAGACAGTCAAGCCACCCAGCCGGCAAAGCCAACCAAGCCACACAGCCAGCCAAGCCAGGCTAGCCACCCTGCCACCCAAGCCAGCCAAGCCGCCCAGCCAGTCAAGCCAGCCAAGCCACCCAGTCATCAAAGCCAGCCAAGCCAGCCAGCAAGCCAAGAGAGCCAAGCCAGCCAAGCCAGCCAAGCCAGCCAACCAACCAAGCCAGCCAAGCCAGCCAGCCAGCCAAGTCAGCCAAGCCAGCCAGCCAGCCAAGTCAGCCAGCCAAGCCACCCAGCCAGCCAAGTCAGCCAAGCCAGCCAAGGCAGCCCGCCAGCCAAGCTAGCCAAGCCAGCCAGGGACCCAAGACAGCCAAGCCAGCCAAGTCAGCCAGCGAGCCAAGCCAGCCATGACAGCCAAGGCATCCAGCCAGCCAAGCCAGCCGGCCAGCCAAGCCAGAAAAGCCACCCAGCCACCCAGCCAGCCAAGCCACCCAAGCCACCTGGTCAGCCAGCCAGGCAAGCCAGCCAAGCCTGGAGGCTGTGATTTCACTGGCCTTGGAATACCAGAGGAAATTGCAAAACATGTAGATAGAATGAAGCGATAGAGTGCAGATAGAGTGCGGACAGAATAGAGTGGTAAAGAGAACCCGGCTGAGGGTGGCTGCTTCCCTCTGAAGGGTGGGTCATTCTTGCTAAAGTGGGTTTCTTGGTGAATTACAGTGGCAGCTCAGAGCTGGGGTAGAGGAGAAAATGCCATCCAATAAGGCCGGAGACAATTTGAAAGATGAATAATATAACATGCAGTGATTTCAAACTTCACGCTTTCTTATTGAAAGTTTTTCTTCCAGTTTGGAAGGCAAGTTTCAATCGATTCTTTTGTCTAATCCCTGCTTCCTGCCAGGCTGCACTGTTGCTGTTTTCAAGAAGAAACCTGGGTCTTGATTTGAATGCTTCAAACACTCAACGCTCAATTAGCCCTCTTTTGAATACTCTCTGACGGTTGGTTAAATATGGGTCAAAAGTGCTTTTTTAAAGTGGAACTGATCTTGGGTTGAGGTAACTTAATCTTCTGGTTGATAAGGTGCTGAAAAATAATGTTTTAATGGAACAATTACTAGAAGACATGGAAATTGCATTAGGCTCATCTGTCCAGTTCTGTTTTATAGACATGAACATTTCAAAGTACAAAGGGCTATTCTATAAAAAGGACACTTGACTATTCTTTATAAAGGTTCCCCTTGTACTTTTATAGAATCTTTACAAGGTTAATAAGTATGCTTTCTTTTTTTATCACTATATATATTAAATGGCTCAATGACTGCTCCCACGTTGATTTGAGAATCATTGAAACTGCCTGAATGGAGCAGGGGTATCCGTTTTTTCCCATTGATTTGGAAACAAAAGACTCAGGGGGGGAAAAAAGTATAGTTTGCTTCTGAATGCCATATGCAGACGAACATTCTGCTGATAAAATACACCATATCACAAAGCAGTTTCTGAGAATGCTTCTGTCTAGTATTTATATGAAGATATTACCTTTTCTACCTTAGGCCTCAAATTGCTCCAAATATCCACTTGCAGATTCTGCAAAAAGAGTGTTTCAAAACTGCTCTATCAAAAGAAAGGTTCACCTCTGTGAGTTGAATGCACACATCACAAAGCAGTTTCTGAGAATGCTTCTTTCTAGTGTTTATATGGAGATATTTCCTTTTCTACCATAGGCTTCAAAGCACTCCAAATACCCACTTGTATATTCCATAAAAAGAGTGTTTCAAAACTGCTCTATCAAAAGGAAGGTTCAATCATCTGTGTTGAATGCACACATCACAAAGAAGTTTCTGAGAATGCTTCTGTCTAGTTTCTATGTGAAGATATTCCCGTTTCCGCCGTAGGAATCAAAGAGCTCCAAATATCCACTTGCAGATTCTATGAAAAGAGGGTTTCAAAACTGCTCTATGAAAAGAAAGGTTCAACTCTGTGAGTTGAATGCACACATCACAAAGCAGTTTCTGAGAATGCTTCTGTCTAGTTTTCATATTAAGATATTTCCTTTTCTACCATAGGCCTCAAAGCACTCCAAATATCCACTTGCAGATTCAGCAAAAACAGTGTTTCAAAACTGCTCTATTAAAAGGAAGGTTCAGCTCTCTGTGTTGAATGCACACATCACAAAGATGTTTCTGAGAATGCTTCCGTCTAGTTTTTATGTGAAGATATCCCCGTTTCCAACGAAGTCCTCAGAGCGATCCAAATATCCACTTGCAGATTCTACAAAAAGAGTGATTCAAAACTGCTCTATCAAAAGAAATGTTCAACTCTTTGAGTTGAATGCACATATCACAAAGCAGTTTCTGAGAATGCTTCTGTCTAGTGTTTATGTGAAGATATTTCCTTTTCTACCACAGGCTTCAAATCACTCCAAATATCCACTTGCAAATTCTACAAAAGGAGTGTTTCATAACTGCTCTATCAAAAGGAAGGTTCAACCCTCTGTGTTGAATGCACACGTCACAAAGAAGTTTCTGAGAATGCTTCTGTCTAGTTTTTATGTGAAGATATTCCCGTTTCCACCGTAGGAATCAAAGAGCTCCAAAGATCCACTTGCAGATTCTACAAAAAGAGGGTTTCAAAACTGCTCTATCAAAAGAAAGGTTCAACTCTGTGAGTTGAATGCACACATCACCAAGCAGTTTCTGAGAATGCTTCTGTCTAGTTTTTATATTAAGATATTTCCTTTTCTACCATAGGCCTCAAAGCGCTCCAAATATTCACTTGCAGATTCTACAAAAAGAGTGTTTCAAAACTGCTCTATGAAAAGGAAGTTTCAAATCTCTGTGTTGAATGCACACATCAAAAAGAAGTTTCTGAGAATGCTTCTGTCTAATTTTTATATGAAGATGTTCCCGTTTCCAACGAAGGCCTCAAAGCAGTCCAAATATCCACCTGCAGATTCAACAAAAAGAGTGTTTCAAAACTGCTCTATCAAAAGAAAGGTTCAACTCTGTGAGTTGAATGCACACATCACATAGCAGTTTCTGAGAATGCTTCTGTCTAGTTTTTATATGAAGATATTTCCATTTCTACCATAGGCCTCAAAGCGCTCCAAATATCCACTTGCAGATTCTACAAAAAGAGTGTTTCAAAACTGCTCTATCAAAAGATAGATTCAACTATGTGAGTTGAATGCACACATAACAAAGTTGTTTCTGAGAACACTTCTGTCTAGTTTTTATGTGAAGATATTCCCGTTTCCACCGAAGGCCTCAAAGCCATCCCCTCCCGGGTTCAAGCGATTCTCCTGCCTCAGCCTCCCAAGTAGCTGGGATACAAGCACCCGCCGCCATGCCAGGCTAATGTTTGTATTAGTAGTAGAGATGGAGTTTCGCCATGTTGGCCAGGCTGGTCTCTAACTCCTGATCTCAGGCGATTTGACCTCCTCGGTCTCCCAAAGTGCTGGGATGACAGGTGTGAGCCAAGGCGCCCGGCCTCATTTCAGAGTTTGCTTTCCTATGTGCCATATAAAGATGTTCATCAGGTGCTCCGATACCGTAGCGTGGAAGGCAGCAGTAACATGTAAATTATACTCACAGGATTTTCCCCACTTCAGCACATCCAGAAGTTGAAAGGAAGAGATAAATGGACATTTCAAAGCTGAATCTCAAACAACATCTAACACCTGTTCGGTGGGGCTTGATTTGGCAGGAGTAAATGAACTTGAATCAAATTCAATTACCCTGTGGCCGTACAGGAAGCAATGTGCATGTACATTAACCATAATGTGTGTTTAACATTTTACAAAAAGATCTGATTTTCTGGTACTTGTTTATTTTTAACCGCAATAAAAAGTCAAAATTTGGTGGAAAATATTTAACATGTGTTTTCTGTAGCACTCATGAGCTGTGCTATGGTGCAGTTATTTAAAAAAAGGAAAAGAAAAACAGTGGCCTAGCGTGGTGACTCACGCCTGTAATCTCAGCAGTTTGGGAGGCCGAGGCGGGTGGATCATTTGAGGTCAGGGGTTCAAGACCAGCCTGGCCGACATGGTAAAACCCCGTCTCTACTAAAAATACAAAAACATTAGCTGTGTGTGGTGGCAGGCGCCTGCAACTGCAGCTACTCGGGAGGCTGAGGCAGGAGAATTGCTTGAACCTGGGAGGTGGAGGTTGCACTGAGCTGAGATCACGCCACTGCACTTCAGCCTGGGTGAGCGAGACTTCATCTCAAAACAAACAAACAAACAGAAAAAAAAAAAAAAGACAGGGCCTGTGACTCAGACCTTAATCCCAGCACTTTCAGAGGCCAAGGCTGAGGATGCTTGAGCCCAGGAGTTTGAGACCAGCCTGGGCAACATGGTGAAACCCTGTCTGTACCAAGAAAAAAAAAAATTATCCAGATGTGGTATGTATGCCTATAGTCCCAGCTACTTGGGAGGCTGAGGAAGGAGGATGGCTTGAGCCCAGAAGGTGGAGGCTGCAGTGAGCTGAGATTGCACCACCGCACTCCATCCTGGGCAACAGAGCAAGATCTTGTCTCAAAAACAAAGCAAAACAAAACAAAACAAACAAAAACATTAAAAAAACAGATTGAGAATCCTTGGCCCCCACCTGTTACCAGATCAGTCACAATTGCAAACCAGAGGCCAGGCGCGGTGGCTCATGCCTGTAATACCAGCACTTTGGGAGGCTGAGGCAGGCGGATCACCTGAGGTCAGGAGTTTGAGACCAGCCTGACCATCATGGTGAAACCCCGTGTCTACTAAAATACAAAAATTAGCCAGGCATGGTGGCAGGTGCCTGTAATCTCAGCTACTTGGGAGGCTGAGGTAGGAGTATTGCTTGAACCAGGGAGGCGGAGGTTGCAGTGAGCTGAGATTGCACCGTTGCACTCCAGCCTGGGCGATGGAGCGAGACTGAGTCTCAAAAAGCAACGAAACAAAACAGTAAACCTAAAAAACTGGATTGAGATTCCTCAGCCCCACCTCTTACCAAATCAGTCAAAATTGCAAACCAGAATGTATTCAACTGCCTTGAATACCGAGGATAGATGTCATTTCATCTATGACCCTCTCTGCAGCAGGAAAGCAATATTGCCCACCTGCATTGTCAAATTGGGCTCATTCGGCTAATTAAACCTATCAGCAACATATGCAAACTGGAGGCTGGGCACGGTGGCTCACACCTGTAATCTCAGCACTTTGGGAGGCCGAAGCAGGCAGATTACTTGAGGTCAGGAGTTCGAGACCAGCGTGGCCAACATGGTAAAATCCGGTCTGTACTTAAAAAAAAAAAAAAAAAAAATTAGCCGGGTGTGGTGGTAGGCACCTGTAATGCCAGCTACTCAGGAGGCTGAAGCAGGAGAATCGTATTTATGAGGCAGAGCTTGCAGCAAGCCGAGATCAAGCCAGGGCGCTCCAGCCTGGGTGACAGAGTGAGACACGGTCTCAAAAAAACAAAAGATATGCAAACTGGGAAAACCAGACTATATTATTCAAGGGATACTTTGCTATTAGAATTTCTTAGCAGGAAAAATCATAATTTCTTGCCTTGTCTGAGGTATGAGTACTTGCATCTGATGTTCATGTGACTTAAGAATTTGGAGCAGTTATGTCGGGCGAGGTGGCACACGCCAGTAATCCTAGCACTTTGAAAGGCCGACGCGGGTGAATCATCTGAGATCAGGAGTTCGAGACCAGCTTGGCCAACATGGCAAAACCTGGTATCGACCAAAAAAACAAAAATTAGCTGGGCGTGGTGGGTGGGCGCCTGTAATCCCATCTACTCGGGAGGCTAAGGCAGGAGAATCGCTTGAACCTAGGAGGCAGAGGTTGCAGTGAGCAGAGATCATGCCACTGCACTCCAGCCTGGGCAATGGAGCGAGACTTTGTCTCAAAAAAAAAAATTGGAGCAGTTTGAAAGCTAACGTGTGGGCTTTCCTCATCTTCTTCATCAAATGTTATTTCCATGTCTTTTTTTCTTTTTTTGAGACAGGGTCTCCCTCTGTTACCCAGGCTGGAGTGCAGTGGTGCAATCTCAGCTCACTGTAGCTTCAACTTCCTGGGCTCAAGCGATTCTCCCATCTCAGCCTCCCGTGTAGCTGGGATTGCACACGTGCACCAAAATGCTATTTGCATCTTCTCAGCATTTAGGAGAGCTTCACATCACATACCCTGACCTCGAGAATGAATTCAAGAAATTCTTTTTTGTTTTTTTTTTTTGAGACAGAATCTCATTCTGTCACCCAGGCTGGAGTGCACTGGCCCGATTTCAGCTCACTGCAAGCTCCACCTCCCGGGTTCAGGCTATCCTCATGCCTCAGTCTCCCAAGCAACTGGGATTACAGGCACCTGCCACCACACCCGTCTAATTTTTGTATTTTTAGTAGAGACGAGGTTTCACCATGTTGGCCAGGCTGGTCTCAAACTCCTGACCTCAGGTGATCCGTCTGTCTCAGCCTCACAAAGTGCTGGGATGACAGGTGTGAGCCACTGTGCACCTGGCCCAAGCAACTGATTTAGATAAAGGTTCCCCCGGCTCTCATTCTTTCTGACCCAGTTTTATTTCTTTATTTTTGTTTTATTGCCATCCTAGAGTGGGAAACGCTGAGGTAAGCACCCATCTTTGCAACTGTTACAGAATTGTCAGGTATTTAATGAAACAATGATCGGATCCCGTATTTGCCAATGAGAACATATTGTACAAATACAGACAAAGTGGCATAATTTACATCCATCGTTTCAAGTAGACAGACGATGAATTTTTCATATCCTCTCAGCTTTGAACTCCGTTATTACGGCTGGATACAATGATTTGTATTCTTGTCTGTTTTCTGACAGCCGCAGTCAGATATTTAGAAGGCGGCTGGTTTTGACAATTTCATGGGGATCGTCCTAAAACTGTTTTTTTTTTTTGAAAATTTTCTCTCCCACTGTGGGTGAGGTCGCGATGGGTGCTGTGTGACTATAAATTGTCTAATTTACATTGTGTTGATCATTTTTATTTTACCATATTTTATTTTATTTTATTTTTTTTGATCATATATTTTAGAGATGGAGTTTTGCTCTTGTTGTCCAGGCTGGAGGGCAGTGGCACGAGCTCAGCTCACTGCAACCTCCACCTCCCGGGTTCCAGAAATTCTCCTGCCTCAGCCTCCTGGGTAGCTGGGATTACAGGCACCTGTCACCAAGCCCAGCTCACTGCAACTTCCGCCTCCTGGGTTCGAGTGATTCTCTTGCCTCAGCCTCCCCAGTAGCTGGGATTACAGGCGCCCACCACCACACCGGCTAGTTTTTGTATTTTTAGTAGAGACAGGGTTTCACCATGTTGGTCAGGCTGGTCTCGAACTCCTGACCTCAGATGATCTACCTACCTCGGCCTCCCAAAGTGCTGGGATTACAGGCGTGAGCCACCGCACCCGACCTCTTTTTTTTTTTTTAACGGAGTTTTCACTCTTGTCCCCAAGGCTGAAGTGCAGTGTCGCGATCTCGACTCACTGCAACCTCCGCCTCCTGGGTTCAAGCGATTCTCCTGCCTCAGCCTCCCAAGTAGCTGGGATTACAGGCGCCCACCACCACACCCTGCTAATTTTTGTTTTTTTAGTAGAGATGGGGTTTCACCATGTTAGCCAGGCTGGTCTCAAACTCCTGACCTGAGGTGATCCACCTCAGAAGGAAAAGTTCTCTTTATTTATTTTTTTTTTGAGAGGGAGTCTCTCTCTGTCACCCAGGCTGGAGTGCAATGGTGCAATCTCGGTTCACTGCAAGTTCCACCTCCTGGGTTGACGCCATTCTCCTGCCTCAGCCTCCTAAAGTGCTGGGATTGTAGGCGTTAGCCACCACTCCCAGCCATGGATAATTTATTTTATAATTTTTTTTAAAGAGATGGGAGTCTCACTATGTAGCCCAGGCTGGTCTAGAACTCCTAGGCTCAATAAATCCTTCTGACTTGGCTACAGAGACACGTGACCACAATGAGCTGTCAAATGGCAATCTGCTCACCAAGAGGAAACCACAGAAGGCAGACACAGTACCCTTTCCCTGTGACTAGAATAGAATCAGACATTCCGGGAAAGGACTCAGAGTGAGGAAAGGTTTCCTGGAAGGATTTATGACAGGAGAAGAGAAAATCAAGGAAACCCACTAAAAAATAATAAATAAAGAGAACTTTTCCTTCTAAGGGCCGGGCACAGTGTCTCATGCCTGGCATCCCGGCACTTTGGGAGGCCGAGGTAGGTGGATCACTTGAGGTCAGGCATTCTAGACCAGCCTGACTAACATAGTGAAACCCTGTCTCCACTAAAAATACAAAAATTAGCTGGGTGTTGTGGCACAGGCCTGTAATTCCAGCTACACGGGAGGCTGAGGCAGGAGAATCACTTGAACTCAGACAGCAGAGCTTGCAGTGAGCCAAGACTGTGCCATTGCACTCCAGCCCAGACGACAGACTCCCTCTCAAAATAAATAAATAAATAAATAAATAAATAGAACTTTTCCTTCTGAGGGCTGGGCGCGTTGGCTCACTCCTGTAATCCCTGCACTTTGGGAGGCCGAGGCGGGCGGATCACTTGAGGTCAGGAGTTCGAGACCAGCCTGACCACGATATTGAAACCCTGTCTCTAGTAAAAATACAAAAATTAACTGGGCGTGGTGGCGGGTTCCTGTAGTCCCAGCTACTCGGGAGGCTGAGGTGGGAGAATGGTGTCAACCCAGGAGGCAGAGCTTGCAGTGAGCCGAGATTGCACCACTGCACTCCAGCCTGGGTGACAGAGAGAGAAGCCCTCTCAAAAAAAAAAATAATATATAAATAAAGAGAACTTTTCTTTCTAAGGTATGAAGACCTGCATGACCACAGCGTGCAAAGAATCACCAGTTCTACCTGGTTCTGTTGCATTGCAAACGTCACACCTGGTGTTCTGAACCACAAAAGGAAGGGACAGTGGATTCTCATTTTATTTTATTTTATTTTATTTTATTTTATTTTATTTTATTTTATTTTTTGAGACAGAGTCTCGTGCTATCACCCAGGATGGAGTGCAGTGGCATGATCTCAACTCACTGCAACCTCTGCCTCCCGGGTTCCAGTGATTCTCCTGCCTCAGCCTCCCAAGGAGCCATGATTACAGGCACCTGCCACTAAGCCCAACCAATTTTTTGTATTTTTAATAGAGATGGGGTTTCACCATGTTGGCCAGGCTGGTCTTGAACTCCTGACCTCAGGTGATCCACCCGCCTCAGCCTCCCAAAGTGCTGGGATTACAGGTGTGAGCCACCATGGCTGGCTAAATTTTGTATTTTTAGTAGAGGTGAGGTTTTGCCATGTTGGCCAGGCTGGTCTTGAACTCCTGACCTCAGGTGATCCACCTGCCTTGGCCTCCCAAATTGCTGGTATTATAAGCGCCCACCACTACGCCCAACCAATTTTTTGTATTTTTAGTAGAGATGGGGTTTCACCATGTTGGCCAGGCTGGTCTCGAATTCCTGACCTCAGGTGATCCACCAGCCTCAGCTTCCCAAAGTGCTGGGATTACAGGTGTGAGGCATCGTGCCTGGCTAATTTTTGTATTTTTAGTAGAGACAGGGTTTCGCCATGTTGGCCAGGCTGGTCTCGAACTCCTCACTTCAGGTGATCTACCTGCTTCAGCCTCCCAAAGTGCTGGGATTACAGGCATGAGCCACACAGCCTGGCCAAAGCCTTCGTTCATTTGCTTCCTGAGTACCCTTCCTGAGCTTCCTGAGCAGGCAGGAAGAATCACTTGGACAGTTATGGCACAGGTGACAGCTCTGTCACCCAGGCTGGAGTACAGTGACAAGGTCTCGGCTCACTGCAACCTCCGCCTTTCTGATGGAAGCAATTCTCCTGCCTCAGCCTCCCGAGTAGCTGGGATGACAGGCGCCCACCACAACCAGCTAAGTTTTGTATTTTTAGTAGAGACGGGGTTTCACCATATCCGAGAGAGGTCTCAGTTCATTTAGAAAGTTTATTTTGCCAAAGTTGAGGACGTAGACCCACAACACAGTGTCAGGAGGTCCTAGTGACATGGGGCCAAGGTGGTTGGGGCACAGCTGGGCTTCATCTATTTTAGGGAGATATGAGGCCTCCATCAATATATATATAACAGGTACATTAGTTCTGTCCAGAAAGATGGAGACAACTGAAAGCAGAGAGGGGGCCTCCAGGTCACAGGTAGGTGAGACACAAATGATTGCATTGTTTTGAGTGTCTCATAAGCCTTTCCAAAGGGGGTTATGAGATATACATCTATCTCAATGAGCAGAGAGGTGACTTTGAATAGAACTGGAGGCAGCTTTACACTCCTCGGTTTCCAGCTTCAATTTTCCCTTGAGTTTTGTGGTTTTGGGGACCTCAAGATGTTTTTCTTCTGCATTTCCTGCCTTCTGTACTTAAAGGATTCTTTCACGTGCCTGGAATGTCTGCAGTTGCTTCTCTAGTCACTCAGTGTGTTTATTATCAACTTTACTCCTGGGCATTTGATATTTCCTTGCAATGATCACAGCCATTTTTATATCGATATGTATTTATATTTACATGCATATGTATTTATATTTTATAAGATAATTAAAATATAATTAAAGTAAAATATAAATAACTTTAAAATTAAATTGTATTTATTATTATATGTTTACATTATATGTATATATGTATTTATATTTATATGTATTTATATTACTTGTATTTATTATATTTTATAAGATAATTAAAATATAACTAAAATAAAATACAAATAAAATTAAAAGTAAACTGTATTATTATATGTATTTACATTATGTTATATGTATACATGTATTTATATTTCTATGTATTTATATTATATGTATTTATTGTTTTATAAGATAATTAAAATATAATTAAAATAAAATATAAATAAAATTAAAATTATATTATATGTATTTACATTATATTATATGTATATATGTATATTTCTATGTATTTATATATGTATTTATTATATTATGTATTATAAGGTTAACATATAATTAAAATAAAATATAAATTAAAGTATAATTAAATATATTTATATGTATTGTTATACATATTTATATTATTTGTATTTATATGTATTCATATATGGTTTATATTTCACATTTCCATTTTATGCTATTTTTTAAATTTTTCATTATTTCTTTTCCTTTTTTCTTTTTTTTTGGGGGGACAGTCTTGCTCTGTCACCCAGGCTGGAGTACAGTGACAAGATCTCGGCTCACTGCAACCTCCGCCTTCCTGATCCAAGCGATTCTCCTGCCTCAGCCTCCCAAGCAGCTGGGATGACAGGCGCCCACCACGACCAGCTAATTTTTGTATTTTTAGTAGAGACGGGGTTTCACCGTGTTGGCCAGGCTGGTCTCGAACTCCTGACCTCAGGTGATCCACCTACCTCAGCCTCCCAAAGTGCTGGGATTACAGGTGTGAGCCACCACCCCTGGCCCCTCTACTTTCTTCATTAACTTGCTCTCACTTTACTCTATGGTCTCGCCCTGAATTGTTTCTTGTGCAAGAACCAGGAACGCTGTCTTGGAGTCTGGATCAGGACTCCCTTTCCGGTAACAAAACTGCCTTTGAAAAACCCATAATCTCTGAGCTTTGAGTAGGTACTCCGCCTCCCACATGGCATGGCTGGTCTTGTGTCTCTTAAATTCTTTGTCTACAGCAATGCTGTGAGTCTTTATTCAGCAGGCAGGAAGAACCACTTGGACAGTTATGGCACAGCTTAGAAGACATTCTTAGAGTCTGCTTGGAAAGTAGACTGGCCTCAGTGAAAATTCGCTCTGAAAGGGTAAGCCTGGCTCTAAGCTCTGAGCTCAGCAGGCTGGTGGTAAACATTGCAGCTGTAAATCCAGGGAGAGCTGTGTTACTGGTGGGAGGAGGGATTTTACAGCCCAGGGGAGGGAGGGAGATTTGAATTTGAAAGACTTTTGCACAAAGGCAGGACTCCATGCCCAGCTGCTGTCCGCGGGGTCCCCAGCCTCTCTGAGCTTCTCACAATGACTCTGGGCCCCTGAGGACAGCCACAGTGACTTCTGAATGTTCTAGTGAAACCTGCAAGGGTCAGTTGGATGCCAGGAATTGTTTCTTGGGTCCTGTTTTTCCTCCAATAGGGGGCCATGCAGCTTTAGCTCTGAGTGTATTTGTGATTGTGGTTAGTTCCGGCATTCTATTTGGGGGAACTGTAATAGTGAAAAATCAGAGAAAGTGGCAGGGAACGGACATTTTGTAGAGTTATCAAATCTACACCTGAGAGAAGGAAATGCTTGTCTATTTCAGGATCTCTCAGCCCAGGCTCTGCTGACATTTGGGGATGGAGGATTCTCTGTGGTGGGGCCGTCCTGGGCACTGTACGGTGTTGAGCAGAGACCCTGGGCTTCACCCACCAGGAGCCAGGACAACCCCTCCCCAGTTGTAACAACCAAAATTGTCACCAGATATTGCAAAATATCTCCTGGGGGTAAAATCTCTCTGGTTGCCATAGAGAGGTAAGTACACAAGTAGATACACAGGGGGAGGGGGCAGGAGATGGGTGGGCAGATCGATGATTGATAGATACATGATAAATAGAAAGATAGAGGAGATAAATAGATGGTAGATGATGGATAGATAGATAAATAGATATATACATACATACATACATACATACATGGATGGATAGATACATACATACATACATGAGTTGATGGATGGATGGATGGACAGACACATACATACATAGGTGGATACATACATACATGGATAGATGGATGGATGGATGGATGGACACATAAATAGATAGATACATACATAGATGGATGGATACATACATACATACATGGATAGATGGATAGATGGCTGGATGGATACATACATACATACATAGATGGATAGATGAATGGATACATACATACATAGATGGATGATAGATACATACATACATACATACATAGATGAATAAATGGATGGATGGATAGATGGATGGATACATACATACATGAAGAGATGGATAGATGGATAGACAGACACATACATACATACATACATACATACATACATAGACGGATGGAGAGATAGATAAATGCATAAATACATACATAGATGGATGGATGGATGGATGGATGGATGGATGGATGGATGGATGGATAGTGGTGCAATTTCAGCTCATCGCAACCTCTGCCTCCTGAGTTCAAACGATTCTCCTGCCTCAGCCTCCCAAATAGCTGGGATTACAGGCACCCACCACCACACCTGGCTAATTTTTGTAATTTTAGTAGAGACGGGGTTTTGTGTCATGTTGGCCAGGCTGGTCTTGAACTCATGACCTGAAGTGATCCACCCGCCTCAGCCTCCCAAAGTGCTGGGATGACAGGCATGAGCCATAATGCCCAGCTTGCCCATGATCTTTTTTTTAATCGTATATATAAATGAATATTGTACCTAGGGTGGACGCGTTCCTCCTCTTACTTTTGGTAACCCCCTATTCTGTCTATGTAGTAGGATTAGTAAAAGAGGAAGGAAGTCTTTGCAGTTGAGATAAGAGGAAGGCATCTGTCTCCTGCTCATCCCTGGGCAATGGAATGTCTCGGTGTAAAGCCCGATTGTATATTCCAGCTACTGAGATAGGGGAAAACCGCCTTAGGGCTGGAGGTGGGACGTGCTAGCAGTAACACTGTCCTTTAAGGCATTGAGATGTTTATGTATATGCACATCAAAGCATAGCACTTTTTCTTTACCTTGTTTATGATGCAGAGACATTTGTTCACATGTTTTCCTGCTGACCTTCTCTCCACTATTACCCTATTGTCCTGCCACTTCCCCCTCTCTGGGAAACGACCGATAATGATCAATAAATACTAAGGGAACTTGGTCCTCTGTATGCTGAATGCCGGTCCCCTGGGCCCATTTTTCTTTCTCTATACTTTGTCTCTGTCTCTTTCTTTTCAAAGTCTCTCGTTCCACAGCAACCCATCCCTTCAGTACTTTCAGCACTTTGCTTTCTTAATAATCTTTTTTTTTTTTTTGAGATGGAGTCTCACTCTGTTGCCCAGGCTGGAGTGCAGTGGCGCTATCTCTGCTCATTGCAAGCTCCACCTCCTGGGTTCACACCATTCTCCTGCCTCAGCCTCCTGAGTAGCTGGGAATTACAGGCAACCACCCACGCCTGGCTAATTTTTGTATTTTTAGTAGATACGGGGTTTCACCATGTTGGCCCGGCTGGTCTCGAACTCCCGACCTCAGGTGATCCACTCGCCTCAGCGTCCCAAAGTGCTGGGATTACACGCGTGAGCCACCGTGCCCAGCCTCTGTGTAATTTCTTGTATCTAGTGGAATCTAAAAGCCCATCTGATGGGAGGGTGGTGACTGTTGAAAGGATCCCAGATTCTGCATTTCTTCTGGGCTTGCATCATTTATCCAGCCCAGTAGCTATCTTTTTTTCTTTTTTACTTTCTTTCTTTCTTTTTTTTTTTTTTTGACAGAGTTTTAGTCTTGTTGCCCAGGCTGCAGTGCAGTGGCGTGATCTCGGCTCACTGCAACCTCTGCCTCCCAGGTTCAAGCGAGTCTCCTGTCTCAGCCTCCTGAGTAGCTGAGACTACAGGCATCTGCCACCACACCCAGCTAATTTTTCTATTTTTAGTAGAGATGGAGTTTCACCATGTTGGTCAGGCTGGTCTCAAACTCCTCACCCTGTGATCCACCCGCCTCGGCCTCCCAAAGTGCTGGGATGACAGGTGTGAGCCACCGCACCTGGCCAGGGTTTGGCAGTTTTAAGGATAATTTGGTGGGTGGGGGCTCAGGAAGTAGAGAGTGCTGGTTGGTCAGGTTGAGGATGAAATCATGGGAGGCTGAAGTGAGTTCATGCTGCCTTCTGTTCCTGTGTGGGATGGCTGATATCTGGTTGAGTCAGATTACCGGTCTGTGTGGTGTCATCTGCTGCATTGGAATCTAGGGTCTGCAAAATATCTTAAACACTGATCTTAGGTTGTGCAACAATGATGTTATCCCCAGGAGCTATTTGGGGGAGGTTCAGACTCCTGGAGCCAGAGGCAGCATGATCCCTCAACCATAATTCCTAATCTTGTAGCTAATTTATTAGTCCTGCCAAGGCAGGCTGGTCCCCAAGCAAGAAGTTTCCCCGCGTCCCTGCCCTCCCAGAAAAGGGCTATTGTCAGTTTTGTTTCAGAGTTTAAACTATAAACTAAATTCTTTCTGAGGCTACCATGCACAGGAATGAATAAAGACAGTTTCGAGGTTAGAAAGAAGATGGGGGGGTGGGTGGTTAGGTCTGATCTCTTTCACTGTCATAATTTCTTCAGATATAATTTTCGCTAAGGTGGTTTCAGGAGGATGGGGAGGAATGAGGGCGTCATGAGAGCCAATTCCTCCTTCCCAGCCCCAGGGGTGAGAATGTGGACACAGCCCCTCCTCCTCCTCCATCCCAGCCCTGGGGGGAGGCTGTGGACACCACCCCTCTTCTCCTCCATCCCAGCCCTAGGGCTGAGAATGTGGACATGGCCCCTCCTCCTCCTCCATCCCAGCCCCAGGGGGGAAAGTGTGGACATGGCCCCTCCTCCTCCTCCATCATCCCAGCAGCAGTGGGGTGAGTGTGGACACGGCCCCTCCTCCTCCATCATCCCAGCTCCAGGGGGAGAGTGTGGACACTGCCCCTCCTCTTCCATCATCATCCCAGCCCCAGTGGGGAGAGTGTGGAAACGGCCTCTCCTCCTCCTCCATCATCTCAGCCCCAGAGGGGAGAGTGTGGGCACCGCCCCTCCTCCTCCTCCATCATCCCAGCATCAGGAGGTGAGGGTGTGGACAGGGCCCCTCCTCCTCCTCTATCATCTCAGCCCCAGAGGGGAGAGTGTGGACACCACCCCTCCTCCTCCTCCATCATCTCAGCCCCAGGAGGATAGTGTGGACACGGCCCCTCTTTCTCCATCCCAGCCCCAGTGGGGAGAGTGTGGACACAGCCCTTCCTCCATCTCAATCCCAGGGAGTTCAGGTGTAGACATGACTCTTCCTCCATCCCAGCCCCGCCGGGTAGATATAGCCCCTCTTGCATCCCAAAACCAGTGGCTGAGCAGTTTGGTGACGTCCCCATTGTACCTGATCCATTTTGTTGCACTGGGTCCGCAGCATGAAATCTCTATGTCTTTATGGAACCCAGGATTAACCCCCCAAAAGCTGTTTAATCTTCAGCTGTCCCATATCTGGGGATGCATCTCCTGGTATGAAATCTCTGTTGTCAAAGTAGCCTTTTTCTTTCCAGAATCCTTATTGCACTGTTTCTTTGTTGTGACCTCTGTGTTTCTTGGTGGAGCTGGAATCCTCCGGGCTCCCCTCCCAGGGAGCCTGGCTTGGCCTCCCTCCTCCTCCCCCTTGCAGCCCGTGCCAAAGACCCTTCGGTTTGCGGCAGCCCCTTGTTTTTTATTATTTTAATTGGTGCTTGAGCCCTGCAGGTTTACGACCCCCGTGTTTACACTAACTGTACTTTAATAAGTCGCCTAAGAGGTAACAGGAGCGTAGGGCTCTATAAATGTTTTAATTCACACAAACCCACCCAGCTATTTCTGTCCACACCCAGTGTGGTTGGGACGTGAAAATCAACAGGACCAAGGTGCTGGATCAGGCCCCCAGCTCCCCCGGCCGCCTCTTCCCACTTCTTTAAACGTTTCCAGCAGCCTCTCACTTTATGTTTGCGCTTGTCTAAACGGCGCTCTGAGGCCGTTCACACCCCCCAGAGCCCCATAAGCCAGCGCTTAGGACAATCTCCTTTTACCAGCAGCCCTAGGAGACGGGCAAACCCCACATATACAAACCCCACTGTCTCCAGAGCTCTCTTAGGTAAAGAAAAACGCATTTGGGGGGCTCAGGAAGACAGCTACACGCCCAGGAATCTGTGCCTGAAGCATTTCTTCTTGCAATGTGTTTGCGTTTTCTCTGTCCGTCCTCATATTTCATATCCTAAGACAGATTTCTTATCCTAAGAAATTACCCATCCTAAGAAATCGGGCTTGGCTGTGGGATGTTGGAATTTTACAGGACAAGGGTATGGTGCCAACTGAGGGGACATTGAATGTATTTATTATTTATGTATTTATTTTGAGATGCAGTTTCGCTCTTGTTGCCCAGACAACAAGAAGTCGGGCTTGGCTGTGAGATGTTGGAGTTTTACAGGACAAGGGTATGGTGACAACTGAGGGGACCTTGAATGTATCTATGTATCTATCTATGTATCTATCATCCATGTATTTATTTTGAGACAGAGTTTTGCTCTTGTTGCCCAGGCTGGAGTGCAATGGCACGATCTCAGCGCACCACAACCTCCACCTCCCGAGTTCCAGTGATTCTCCTGCCTCAGCCTCCCAAGTAGCTGAGATTACAAGCCCATGCCACCACACCTGGCTAATTTTTGTATTTTCAGTGGAGATAGGGTTTCACCATGTTGGCCAGGCTGGTCTCGAACTCCTGACCTCAGGCCATCCACCCGACTTGGCCTCCTATAGTGCTGGGATTACAGGCGTGAGCCACCGCGCCCAGCCTCGTTGAGTACACTTATAGGATGCCAGGGATTTGGGGGCCTAGGCATGGCACATTGTTGTGCAAAATGCCAAGAACCCAGCTTGGGAGATGATGGTGCCTTGGCATGAAGGGTAAGGAGACGTGTGCAGCTGGGGACTTCCTAAATGTTGGCTTGCACTTTAACAGCGGCATTAAACATGGGCTTGCAGAGAACGTTGAAAATTGACTCTTTTAGAGATTTCAAAATGTGAAATGTATATAAGCCTATGTCAAAACGTCACACTGCATCCCATAATATATACATTATAGATCCTAATTTCAATTCATTATATATATATATATAATAGGCTATATATGTGTGTGTGTATACATAATAGGGTATAATAATATATATTTATTTTATTATACATTTAATACATATAAATACATATAATAAATATGTACATGTAAATGCATATTTATATATTATATATTATATGATATATGATACATTACATGCTGTATTATTTTATTAATTATGATATATAACATGTATAATTATATAATATATAATTGTAATGTATTGTAATATATTATATTTTATATATAATAATATATTATGTTTTATAATGTTATATAATATATTATAATAAAACATAATATATAATAATATATTATATTTTATGATGTTATATAATGTTACAATAAAACATAATGTATAATATTATATTGTTATATTTTACAATGTTATGTAATATATTATAATAAAACAATATGTAATAGTATAATATATAACATGTATAATTACTATATAATATAGTACATAGTATATAGTATGTGTATAATTATAGAATATATAATTAATATAATATAGAATATGTTATATATTATATATAATATATACGATTGTTATGTAATACAGTTAAATATATTACATATCTTTAAATATGTATATTTATACATATAACATACATAAATATACAATGGGTACAATGATACATATTTATTTTATTTTAATATAATAAATCAATACATATAAACATGTATTCATACGTAAATATATTTAAAATATATGTATTGATTATATGATACATATATTATGTGGTACAATAGTATATATATTTCATTTTACATATAGATATATAAATATATGTATTATATTATATATAATTTAAATTTATACATTTTATATATTCCATATGTCATATTATGGGGTACAATGATTGCATATTAAATACATGCAATTATTATTGGTCAGTGAAAAGTAAAATATGAAAAAAGAAAGGGAAAGAGACAGATGAAACCTGTGGTCAGCTCTCGTGGGAGTGCAGAAAGCAGGTCCAGATCTCAGAAGTGTCTCTTCTTTTCTGTGGCTTCACGATGCGGCACCGCTATGAGGAAGATATGAGGAATATCTCTTGGCTCAGAGGATAAAGACAGGCAGCTGTTGGCATGAAGACAGCAAAGGCCTTTGGGTCACATCTGCAGAAGAATACATGTGTTTCACATGAATGCATTGTTCTTCTTGGCCAAAATCTATCCACAGAAGATATGGTATGAGTTCTACTCTCTGCTTCTACGAGTTTGACTATTTTAGATTCCTCATATAAGGGAGATCATGAAGTATTTGTGTTTCTGTGCCTGGCTTATCTCATGAAATATAATGTCCTCCAGGTTCACCTGTGTTCTTGCAAATGGCAAGATTTTCTTCTTTTTCAAGGCTGAGTAATATTCCCATGCATGTACATTATTGATGTCCCAATTTCTTTATCCATGCCTCCATTCATGGTCACTTGGTTTGGTCGCATGTCTTGGCTATTGTGGATAATTCTCCCAATATCTTTATCCATTCATCCATTCATCGTCTCTCAGTTTCCATTCATCCATTCATGGTCTCTCGGTTTGGTCCATGTCTTGGCTATTGTGGATTATTCTCCCAATTTGTTTATCCATTCATCCATTCATGGTCACTTGGTTTGGTCCATGTCTTGGCTATTGTGGATAATTCTCCCAATTTCTTTATGCATTCATCCATTCATGGTCACTTGGTTTGGTTGCATATCTTGGCCCTTGTGGGTAATTCTCCCAGTTTCTTTATCCATTCATCCATTCATGGTCACTTGGTTTGGTCCATGTCTTGGCTATTGTGGGTAATTCTCCCAGTTTCTTTATCCATTCATCCATTTATGGTCGCTTGGTTTGTCCGTGTCTTGCTTATTGTGGATAATTCTCTCAATTTCTTTATGCATTCATCCTTTCATGGTCACTTGCTTTGGTCCATATCTTGGCTATTGTGGATAATTCTCCCAGTTTCTTTATCCATTCATCCATTCATGGTCATTTGGTTTGGTTGCATGTCTTGGCTATTGTGGATAATTCTCCCAATTTGTTTATCCATTCATGCATTCATGGTCACTTGGTTTGGTCCATTTCTTGGCTATTGTGGATAATTCTCCCAGTTTCTTTACCCATTCATCCATTCATGGTCACTTGGTTTGGTTGTGTGTCTTGGCTATTGTGGATAATACTTGGTTTGGTCCGTGTCTCGGCTATTGTGGATAATTCTCTCAATTCCTTTATCCATTCATCCATTCATGGTCGCTCGGTTTAGTCCATGTCTTGGCTATTGTGGATAATTCTCCCAATATCTTTATCCATCCATCCATTCATGGTCACTTGGTTTGGTCCATGTCTTGGCTATTGTGGATAATTCTCCCAATTTCTTTATCCATTCATCGATTCGTGGTCGCTCGGTTTGGTCCATGTCTTGGCTATTGTGGATAATTCATCAATGAGTATGGGAATCCATGTATTTCTTCAAGATTCTCATGTCAGTTCTTTTGGGGCAAAAATAAAGCTGTTTGATATGGTTTGGCTGTGTCCCCTGACCCCAAAACCTCATCATGAATTGTGGTTTCCATCCTCCTTATGTGTCATGAGAGGGACCCAGTGGGAGGTAATTTAATCTTGGGGACAGTTACCCTCATGCTGTTCTTGTGATACTGAATGAGTTCTCACAAGATCTGATTAATTTTTTTTTTCTATTTAGACGGAGTCTCACTCTCTCGCCAGGCTGGAGCGCAGTGGCGTTATCTTGGCTCACTGCAACCTCCACCTCCCGGGTTCAACTGATTCTCCTGCCTCAGCCTCCCGAGTAGCTGGGACTACAGGTGTGCATCACCACGCCCGGCTAATTTTTGTATTTTTAGTAGAGATCGGGTTTCACCACGTTGCCCAAGATGGTCTCGATCTCTTGAGCTTGTGACGCTCCCACCTCAGCCTCCTAAAGTGCTGGGACTACAGGTGTGCACCACCACGGCTGGCTAGTTTTTGTATCTTTAGTAGAGACGGGGTTTCACCATGTTGCCCTGGATGGTGTCAATCTCTTGACCTTGTGATGCACCTGCCTCGGCCTCCTGAAGCGCTGGGATTACAGCTGTGAGCCACCTCACCCAGTCCAGACACAGTGTACTCATTTCCACTTGATTACAGTAGGATGAAGATACATGGAGGGGTTGGGACAAATGATGACTTCCTTCTCTCTCTGCCTCCTCTTAAACCTGCACACACCTGCTCTTCAGGATTATCATTTATTTGCTTGGTCTCAACCCGCTGGGATGATGCCCCAGAAGAATTGAGCAGAGAAATGGACACCGTTTCAGGACCAGCATTTCTGTAGCCTTCTCAGTTCCGGCAAGAATATGGTAACAAAACTTTTTTTTTCTTTGAGACGGAGTTTTGCTCTTGTTGCCCAGGCTGAAGTCCTTGTAAGAAGAGGAGATGAGGACACAGACACACACACAGAGGGAGGACCACATGAGGACTCAGGGAGAAGATAGTGTCTACAAGCCCAGGAGAGGGTCCTCAGAAGGAACCAGCCCTGCCCACACCCTGATGTCAGACTTCCAGCCTCCTGAGTAGCTGGGACTACAGGTGTACACCAGCACGCCCGGCTAATTTTTGTATTTTTAGTAGAGATGGGGTTTCACCATGTTGCCCAGGATGGTCTCGATCTCTTGACCTCGTGATGCACCCACCTCGGCCTCCTAAAGTGCTGGGATTACAGCCGTGAGCCACCGTGCCTGGCCCAGACACAGTGTAGTCATTTCCACTTGATGTAGGATGAAGACACATGGAGGGATTGGGACAAATGATGGCTCCCTTCTCTTTCTGCCTCCTCTTAAACCTGCACACACCTGCTTTCCAGGATTATCATTTATTTGCTTGGTCTCAACCCACTGGGATGTGGGAGAATCAATGTCTGTTGTTTCTAAGCCACCCAGTCTAATGGTGATCTGTAATGGCAGCCTAAGATGGACTAAGACATCCCATAAGAAGAGGAGATGAGGACACAGACACAAACAGAGGGATGACCATGTGAGGACACAGGGAGACTATGGTGTCGGCAAGCCCAGGAGAGAGGCCCCAGGAGGAACCAACCCAGCCCACACATTAATCTCAGACTTCCAGCCTCCAAGACTGTGGGAGAATCAATGTCTGTTGTTTATAAGTCACCCAGTCTATGGTATTCTGTGATAGCAACCTGAAATGGACTAAGACATCTCATAAGAAGAGGAGATAGGACACAGACATATACAGAGGGACAACCCTGTGAGGACACAGGGAGAAGACGGCATCTCCAAGCCCAGGAGAGAGGCCTTAGGAAAAACCAGCCCTTCCCACACCTGGATCTCAGACTTCCAGCCTCCAGGACTGTGGGAGAATCAATGTCTGTTCTTTTTAAGCCACCAAGTCTATGGTGTTCTGGGATGGCAGTCTGAAATGGACTAAGACATCTCATAAGAAGAGGGGATGGGCTGGGCACAGTGGTTCATACCTGTAATCTCAGCACTTTGGGAGGCTGAGGCAGGTGGATCACAGGGTCAGGAGTTCAAGACCAGCCTTGCCAACAGAGTGAAACCCTGTCTCTACTAAAAATACAAACAAACAAAAAAATTAGCTGGGTTTGGTGGCACGGTCTCAGCTCACCGCAACCTCTGCCTCCTGAGTTCAAGTGATTATCCTGCCTCAGCCTCCCGAGTAGCTGAGATTACAGGCACCCACCACCAAACCCAGCTAATTTTTGTATTTTTAGTAGAGATGGAGTCAGGCTGTTCTCATGTTGGTCAGGCTGGTCTTGAACTCCTGACCTCAGGTGATCCACCCGCCTTGACCTCCCAAAGTGCTGGGATTATAGGCATGAGCCACTGTGCCCGGCCTGTCAACAAAATATTTTAAGGCTGGCCACAGTGGCTCAAGCCTGTAATTCCAGCTCTTCAGGAGGCCAAGACCTGCAGATGGCTTGAGCTCAAGAGTTAGAGACCAGCCCGGGCAACATGGTGAAACCCTGTCTCTACAAAAAACCTAAAAACTACTCAGATGTGGTTGCGTATGCGTATAGTTTCAGCTACTTGGGAGGCTGAGGTGGGAGGATGACCTGAGCCTAGGAAGTTGAGGCTTCAGTGAGTCATGATTGCTCCACTGCACTCCAACCTAGACAACAGAGCATGACTCCATTTAAAAAAAATTTTTTGGCTGGCCACGGTGGCTCACGTTTGTCATCCCAGCACTTTGGGAGGTGGAGGCAGGCGGATCACTTAAGGTCAGGAGTTCGAGACCAGCCTGGCCAACATGGTGAAACCCTGTTTCTACTAAAAATACAAAAATTAGCTGGACATGGTGGTGGGCACTTGTAATCCCAGCTCCTCGGGAGGCTGAGGCAGGAGAATCGCTCGAACCCAGGAGGCGGAGGTTGCAGTGAGCCGAGATCTCACCATTGCACTCCAGCCTGGGTGACAAAGCAAGACTCTGTTTAAAAAAAAAAAAAAAAGAAAGAAAGTTTTCACATATATTTTATAATCAGGCAGCTACCTAGCTAGGTCGCCTCTTACTCCCTGATGTTTGAATTTTATGATGACCTGCAGGGACAACGGACAGAAGTTGGAAAAACCCCAACTTGAAATAATTCATTTGTTTTTATGTCTTTTTTTTTTTTTTTTTAATGCTGGACCGTATGTATTACCATTTGTGTTCTGATTAGCAACCACCCCGCTAATGGAGTTAGCATCCGTGGTTCATAAGCAAACCCTCCCTTTTTACTGCAGCACTTTGGGAGATGGAGGCAGGCGGATCACCTAAGGTCAGGAGTTCGCGACCAGCCTGGCCAACCTGGTGAAACCCGTTTCTACTAAAAATACAAAAATTAGCTGGACATGGTGATGGGCACTTGTAATCCCAGCTCCTCGGGAGGCTGAGGCAGGAGAATCACTCGAACCCGGGAGGCGGAAGTTGCAGTGAGCCGAGATCTCACCATTGCACTCCAGCCTGGGCGACAAAGCCAGACTCTGTTTTTATTTTTTTTCTTTGTTTTGTTTTTAAAGAAAGCTTTCACATATATTTTATAATCAGGCAGCTACCTAGCTAGGTCACCTCTTACTCCCTGATGTTTAAATTTTCTGATGACCTGCAGGAACAACGGACAGAAGTTGGAAAAACCCCAACTTCAAATAATTCATGTGTTTTTCTGTCTTTTTTTTTTTTTTTAATGCTGGACCGAACGTATTACCATTTGTGTTCTGATTAGCAAACGCCCCGCTAATGGAGTTAGCATCTGTGTTTCATAAGCAAACCCTCCCTTCTTACTGCAGAGCTAAACACATAGGAAATTAACAAAATCTGTGACCCCACAACTAGCAATTCATAAATTCATTAGATTAAAAAAAAAACAGGCAAGCAACACAGCCATCCAGCCATCCTGTTAATAGGTTTTTCTTCTAATGTCTAATTTACATTTCTGCCTGCCCTGGTTAAGATATTACTTCATTACTTTTTTTTTATTTTTTCCTAAATTAGAGAAATTTTAATGACTTCTCTTATTCATTCTTTCCATATATAAGTAGTTATGTTTCTTACAAATGGAAATGAGACCTCGAAATTACCACAAATGGGGCCAAGCTGCACAGTCCATGTGTTCCTATTTGAAGACGGCCAAGCTGCCTCCTCAAATTACTGTTAACCCTCCTGTCCATTAATAGATGGCCCTAATAGGTGGGCTTTGAAAGTGGCTCTTGTTAAATTTATTTGGGACTGCTGAGAACACGCCAGTCCAGCTTCAGCAAATGAGCTCTGATAATATTAACCACCTGGTAAGCCCTGGCCCCCAGGGAACCCTGCGTGGCTGCATCTGACCTCTGGCCCCTTGGCCTTCTGATCCCAGGGCTCAATTCAGACAAGAAGGCGATTCTGAGAAAAGACACCTGTTGGCGTCGCTGACCCCAGAGTCAGGGTTTGGAGGGAAGGGCCTCCGGGTCTTCAGCACAGGTGTTTCCTCCAGCACGTCCAGGGAGTTTGGGAAGCCACTGGGATGAGGAGGGAGCTGGGCAGCACCGTGTCAGGCAGAGGACGGCACCTTCCACGTCCCAGAACTCTGGGGCACTCCATGGCGGGACAAGATGTGGAAAGGAGGGATTATTCCAGGCTCTACAGAATATCTCATGGACACAGCTTCATGGCTGTGCTTCTGCTAGGCAAAAAAGTGAGAGAAAACACAAGAATAAAACAGAACAACTTGCAGGTGGACACAAGGTTAAGACCAACCTTCCTTCCAAAAATGCCTTAGATTAAGACCAACCTTCCTTCCAAAAATGCCGCAGATTAAGACCAACCTTCCTTCCAAAAATGCCTTAGATTAAGACCGACCTTCCTTCCAAAGATGCCTTAGATTAAGACAAACCTTCCTTCCAAAAATGCCTTAGATAAAGAGCAACCTTCCTTCCAGAAATGCGTTAGATTAAGACCAACTTTCCTTCCAAAAATGCCTTAGATTAAAACCAACCTTCCTTCCAAAGATGCCTTAGATTAAGATCAACCTTCCTTCCAGAAATGCGTTAGATTCAGACCAACCTTCCTTCCAAAAATGCCTTAGATTAAGACCGACCTTCCTTCCAGAAATGCCTTAGATTAAGACCGACCTTCCTTCCAAACATGGATTAGATTAAGAGCCAGCTTCCTTCCAAAAATACCTTAGATTAAGACCAACCTTCCTTCCAGAAATGCCTTAGATTAAGACCAACTTTCCTTCCAAACATGGCTTAGATTAAGAGCAAACTTCCTTCCAAAAATGACTTAGATTAAGACCAACCTTCCTTCCAAAGATGCCTTAGATTGAGACCAACTTTCCTTCCAGAAATGCCTTAGATTAAGACCAACTTTCCTTCCAGAAATGCCTTGGTTTAAGACCAACCGTCCTTCCAAAAATGCCTTAGATTAAGACTGACCTTCCTTCCAAAAATGCCTTAGATTAAGACCAACCTTCCTTCCAAAAATGCCTTAGGTTAAGACCAACCTTCCTTCCAAAAATGCCTGAGCAACGACCCTCAGCTACTCAAGGACAGTGAACGATGAAAAGGTGTATGCCAGATTGCAGGGAGAAACCCCAGAAAGTCGATGATGTGCATATTAATTGCAGAGTGCAGGTAGGTTCCCAAAACAGGGGACACTGGAAATCTATATCTATTGTAGAGTGTAGGTGGGTGCCAAGATGGTGGTCACTGGGTTTCTCTATTGTACAGTGTAGGTGGATCCCCTGATGGAGGACGCTGAGTGTGTCTATTGTAGATTGTGGATCTACAATAGAGTGTGGGTGGATCCCCAGATGGGTGTGTCTATTGTAGAGTGTAGGTGGATCCCCAGATGGGTGTGTCTATTGTAGTGTAGGTGGATCCCCAGATGGGTGTGTCTATTGGAGAGTGTAGGTGGATCCCCAGATGGAAGATGGTGAGTGTGTCTATTGTAGAGTGTAGGTGTATCCCCCAGATGGAGGGCACTGAGTGTTTCTATGGTAGAGTGTAGGTGGATCCCCAGATGGAGGACACTGAGTGTGTCTATTGTAGAGTGTAGGTGGATCCCCAGATGGGTGTGTCTACTGTAGAGTGTAGGTGGATCCCCAGATGGAGTATGGTGAGTGTGTCTATTGTAGAGTGTAGGTGTATCCCCCAGATGGAGGACACTAGGTGTGTCTATTGTAGAGTGTGGGTGGATCCCCAGATGGAGGATATTGAGTGTGTCTATTGCAGAGTGTAGGTGGATCCCAGATGGAGCACATTTGAGTTTGTTTATTGTAGTACGTAGGTGGATCCCTAGATGGAGGACATTGAGGGTATCTAGTGTAGAGTGTAGGTGGATCCGCAGATGGAGGACATTGAGTGTGTCTATTGTAAAATGTAGGTGGATCCGCAGATGGAGGACATTGACTGTATCTAGTGTAGAGTGTAGGTGGATCCCCAGATGGAGGACAGTGGGTGTATCTATTGTAAAGCGTAGGTGTATCCTCAGATGGAGGACATTGAGTGTGTCTATTGCAGAGTGTAGGTGGATCCCCAGATGGAGCACATTGAGTTGGTTTATTGTAGAGTGTAGATGCATCCGCCAGATAGAGCACATTGAGTTGGTTTATTGTAGAGAGTAGGTGGATCCCCAGATGGAGGACATTGAGTGTATATATTGTAGAGTGTAGGTGGATCCCCACATGGAGGACATTGAGTGTATCTATTGTGGAGTGTAGGAGGATCCCCAGATGGAGGACATTGAGTGTGCCTAGTGTAGAGTGTAGATGGATCCCCCCGATGGAGGACATTGAATGTATCTATTGCAGAGTGTAAGTGCATCCCCAGCTGGAGGACATTCAGTGTATCTACTGTAGAGTGTTGGTGTATCCCCCAGATGGAAGACATTGGGTGTGTCTAGTGTAGAGTGTAGGTGGATCCCCAGATGCAGGAGACTCGTTATTTCTATTTTACAGTGTAGGTTAGATGTCTCTTGTTGTGCTCACTGGATATTTCTTTGTAGAGTGTAGCTTGCTTCTCCAGGCAGTGAACATGGGCATTTTCTCAGGTAAAGGTTATGTTACAATGTCAGTGTGTACTGGGCTGTGGGACACTGGCTGATTCCATGACAGCCGTCTGTTTGGCCTTGATTGTGCTTAGGTGGCTGAATTTTGCCCTTTCTGAAGGTGTCTTCCATATCTGTCACAGGTGTCTCTTCTGAGCCTCGTCTGTGCTAGTTTGGCATCACCTGGAACAGCCCCTCTGTTTCCAGAGCAGCCTCCTAGGCTTTCCAGTGTGGCCATTGCAGCTGACATGGAGCTCCAAATCCCATTCCTCATTTTTGTTCACAGGCTGCATTGGGAAAGACACAGGTTTAATCTCTCTTTTATTTATGGAGGGTCTATGGTGAAACAGGGTCAGAGGGTGGGAACCTAACCTGCTTAAATCCTTCCTGTAATTCCTTCCTTCCTTCCTTCCTTCCTTCCTTCCCTCCCTCCCTCCAACCCACCCTTCCTTCCTTCCCTCCCTCATTCTTTCCTTCCCTTCCTTCTCTCCTTCCTTCCTTCTTTCCTTCCTTCCCTCCCTCTCTCATTCTTTCTTTCCCTCCCACCCTTCCTTCCTTCCCTCCCTCCTTCCCTCCTTCTCTTCCTCCCTCTTTCCCTTCCTTCCTTCCTTCCCTTCCTTCCTTTCCTTCCATCCTTCCCCCTTCCTTCCTCCCTCCCTCCCTTCTTTCCTTCCTTCCTTCCTTCCTTCCCCCACTTTTTTTTCTTTGACGGAGTCTCACTCTGTGGCCCAGGCTGGAATGCAGTGGCACAACCTTGGCTCACTGCAACTTCTGCCTCCCAGGTTCCAGCAATTCTTCTGCCTCAGCCTCCCGAGTAGCTGGGACTACAGGCGCCCGCCACCACGCCTGGCTAATTTTTGTATTTTCAGTACAGATGGTGTTTGGCCATGTTGGCCAGGCTGGTCTTGAACTCCTGACCTCAAGTGATCCGCCTGCCTCGGCCTCCCAAAGCGCTGGGATTACAGGCGTGAGCCACTGCACCTGGCTGAGAGACATTTTTAATCTCTTTTTTATTCATAGAGTATCTATGGTGAAACAGGGTGATGGGGTGGGAACCTAACCTGCTTAAAACCTTCCAGAAATTTCTATCTACACAGATCCCCAAGGTCACGCTCATACACTGGACAGGGCTGCTGCCTCCTTGTTCACTGGGGACTGGCATCACACTGCCTCACCTGGTAGGGACCTTCCTATGACCCCGGGCACAAACCTTCCATTTCTGGCATCCTCCAAGACTCTGGCATGCTCAGATATTAAACAGCCAATTTTGGACCATTAAAATAAAAAAAAGAGTGGGGGGAGAGGAGAGGGGCGGGTGGCTGTGAATGTACTTAGGGAATTCAGCCTGGTCCTGTCAAACATCATTTCTGATTTGGCCATCGAGAGCTTTCAGGGCCACATGGCTCCCCATCACTCTGGCTGAGACGGAGCTTCTGTGTTTTGTTCCAGATGTGAAAGATCATCTTAGCAGGGCGAAGATCCTCATTAAGGCAACCAGATTCTTGAAGCAAAATAAAAAAGAAAAAACAAGAGAGAGAGAGAGAGAGAGATTATTGGCAAGGCCAACAACGCTAGCAATTACCTTCATCTTTCATCCAGCATTTTGGCAAGCACAGGTACTCACATCTGAAATCCATCGCCACAGCCTATCATCTTATCAAAACCTGGTGCCATCAGGAGGCACATTCATGCCGCTGTGTTTTTAAGGTTTAAACAATTTGCAATGTATTTCAGAGATGACTGAGATGCAAACGGAGGGAACACAGGTTTTGTGAGTCAGTCCCTCACTTTTCTCTTGCTGTACATTGAGAACAAGTGAAATCCATTGCTTTCACCCTGCTGGAAGCAAATCCAACTCATCACTTCACATAACGCTGTGGGTATGATTCCTGCCACAGCTGATCAGCGGGTCCTGGGGTTGACGAGGCTCCATCAGCCCCAATTAGCAGTGAGGATGTCAACTTGTCAAGTATTTTTAAGGCTGGGAAGCTGCAGACAACCCTTACCAATTTCTCTGGGAAGCCAGGGGCTTGGACGCCCTCCCCTCTGCAACATCTGTACTTTATAGAGTAAGTTAATGTGAAGGCAAATGCTGGGCATTCAGGAAGCTGGGCAGGCAATTTTTTAAGATTATTCCCTGGGGAATCTAAAAGGACAACACCATCGCTGCTTTGCAGAGAAACTCCAGGCTTTTCTGCCGGCAAAATAACAATTAAATGGAAACAGGATAATGAATCATCCCATTTCAATGAGGTTGCCAGTGATGCCTGTTTTAAAGAAAGGCTCTCTGGCTGCCAGGCTACTGGGCTCTCTGTCTGTTCTGCAGGGTTAGAGCTGGGTACCTCCTTTCGGTAATTGTTCTTGCCAATGGAAGGCTAGCAAAGAGGCCCTCAAAGGGTGGAAATGACCCTAAAAGGCCCACATCTCCATGCAGGGGAGCTAGAGAATATGAAGGAGAACTGAGGGTGTTCAGACGTTCAAAGGCCATATACTCCCAAATCCCTGGACACCAGTGAGTTTTTGGGAGTGCAACCAGGACCTGTGTTCCACTCTCTGTGACACACATTCTGGAAATGGATGGTTCTCACCAGGGGAGAAAGTATACTGAATGGCTGGGCCACCCCACCCCATTTTTTTTTTTATTTTTATTTTTTGTGAGATGGAGTCTCGTTCTGTTGCCC
Source organism: Pan troglodytes (assembly GCF_028858775.2). Classification (NCBI taxonomy): domain Eukaryota; kingdom Metazoa; phylum Chordata; class Mammalia; order Primates; family Hominidae; genus Pan; species Pan troglodytes. Next base: position 37,088,245 of record NC_072416.2, on the reverse strand, counting down.
AGCTGGAGTACAGTGACACGATCTCGGCTCAGTGCAACCTCTGCCTCCTGGGTTCAAGTGATTCTCCTGACTCAGCCTCCTGAGTAGCTGGGATGATAGGCACCTGCCACCATGCCCCGCTCATTTTTTGTATCTTTAGTAGAGATGGGGTTTCATCATGTTGGCCACACTGGTCTGGAACTCCTGACCTCAGGTGATCTGCCTGCCTCAGCCTCCCAAAGTGCTGGGATTACAGGCGTGAGCCACTGTGCCTGGCCTTTTTTTTTTTTTTTTTTTTTGGAGATAGAATCTTGCCCTGTCAACCAGCCTGGAGTGCAGGGGCGTAATCTTGGCTCACTGAAACCTCCGCCTCCTGGGTTCAAGCAATTCTCCTGCCTCAGCCTCCCAAGTAGCTGGGATTACAGGTGCATGCCACCATGCCTGGCTAATTATTTTTTTCTAATTTTAGTAGACAGGGGGTTTTCACCATGTTGGCCAGGCTAGTCTCGAACTCCTGATCTCAGGTGACCCTCCTGCTTCAGCCTCCCAGAGTGCTGGGATGACAGGCGTGAGGCACCTCTCCCAGCTTCTCATCCCGGTTTCTGTAAGGACATTCTGGAAACCACACAGAACTCAGTGTCATCCTGCAATTTCTTACTTACCTGAGTGGACTGCTTTGGACACTTGCTGTTTTCACAGTGTGGACCTGGAAGGGACTCCTGAGTCTAACACAGACTCCAGCCACCCGGGTCCCTCGGAGTCACCAGCGCTGGCACAGGTCTGAGTTGAGCATCATTGCCCGCATCCCAGGTGAGTATCTGCACTGGGTGACAGGTTCTAATAATGTGTGGCTGGGCTCCACTCATTCCCTCTGGGCTCATTACTGCAAAGTATTATTCACCAGTTAGCAAATTGAAAGTAGAAAAGGCGGCCAGGTGTGGTGGATCATGCCTGTCACCCCAGCACTTTGGGAAGCTGAGGCGGGCAGATCACAAGGTCGCGAGTTTGAGACCAGCCTGGCCAACATGGTGAAACCCCATCTCTACTAAAAATACAAAAATTAGCCAGGTATGGTGGCAGGTGCCTGTAATCCCAGCTACTTGGGAGGCTGAGGCAGAAGAATTGCTTGGACCCGGGAGGTGGAGGTTGCAGTGAGCAGAGACCTTGTCACTGTACTCCAGCCTGGGTGACAGAGCTGTCACCTGGCCTCTTTAATATCCAAATGGGAAGCTGAAAACAATTTTCCATCCCACACATACTCCTCCTGCAGTATCTCCCCAGCTTTTGTGGGGTGGATGGGCAGTGGGGAGCCAGTCATATTTTAAGCAAAGGGGTCCAGAGCCATGTTTGTGACAGGAAAGCCCACCTCTGCAACTGCCCAGATGTTGCAACACTTCCCAGACATTGACCTCTACGGTGATGGAGCTGCCAAGCTGGCAAGCAGGATTCACACCTAGCAGCTTTGCAAAGTGCTGGGTTAATGTATTTTTCATGATATATTGTTTGTTTTTGTTTTGTTTTTTTTTGAGACAGAGTCTTACTCTGTCAGTCAACCTGTAGAGTGCAGTGGTGCAATCTCAGCTCACTGCAGCCTCTACCCTCCAAGTTCCAGCGATTCTCCTGCCTCGCTGGGATTCTCCTGAACAGCTGGGATTACAGGCCTCCACCACCATGCCCAGCTAATTTTTGTATTTTTAGTAGAGATGGGGTTTCACCACGTTGGCCAGGCTGGTCTCAAACTCCTGACTTCAGGTGATCCGCCCGCCTCAGCCTCCCAAAGTGCTGGGATTACAGGTGTGAGCCACCACATCTGGCCCATGATATATGTGGTTTTTTTGTTTGTTTGTTTGTTTTGAGACGGAGTCTCGCTCTGTCACCCAGGCTGGAGTGCAGGGGCGCGATCTAGGCTCACTGTAAGCTCCTCCTCCTGGGTTCATGCCATTCTCCTGCCTCAGCCTCCTGAGTAGCTGGGACTACAGGCACCCGCCACCATGCCCAGCTAATTTTTTTTTGTATTTTTAGTAGAGATGGGGTTTCACCGTGTTAGCCAGGCTGGTCTCGATCTCCTGACTTCACGATCTGCCCGCCGTGGACTCCCAAAGTGCTGGGATTGCAGGCTTGGCCTCTGTGCCCGGCCTATGTGTTTTTAAGGAGGCCAGCCTGAGTGTAGTCTTCCTTGTTGAAATGTGTCTCTAAGCAGGTTCCTGGCTCCTGGACTTTCTGGGGCAGGATCTCCACCCTGTCCCTGGGCAGCCCAGGGGCTGACCCGGAAACTGTGAATTCAGCATGCTCAGCAAAGCCTGCAAAGCCATCCTCTTCTGAACAAAGTTCAGACTTCGATTCCCCTGTTCTTAGATGTCAGGCATAGAGCAGAGCCTTGTTAACCACAGTCACAGTTTCATACTGAATTGTTACAAATTAGTACTTATTCATCCTGCATAACTGCAACTTGGTATTTTTAACCAACACCTCTTCATTTCCTCCTGCTGACGATCAGCGTATATCCATAGAAAATCATCACATTGGCCGGGCGCGGTGGCTCACATGTGTAATCCCAGCACTTTGGGAGGCCGAGGCGGGTGGATCACGAGGTCAGGATGCAAGACCATCCTGGCTAAAATGGTGAAACCCTGTCTCTACTAAAAATACAAAAAATTAGCTGGGGGTGGTGGCGGGTACCTGTAGTCCCAGCTACTGGGGAGGCTGAGGCAGGAGAATGGTGTGAACCCGGGAGGTGGAGCTTACAGTGAGCCCAGATCATGCCACTGCACTCCAGCCTGGGTGACAGAACGAGATTCCATCTCAAAAAAAAAAAAAGAAAATCATCACATTCTGATATATGTGTTTTTTTTTTTTTGAGATGGAGTCTTGCTCTGTCGCCAAGGCTGGAGTGCAGTGGCACGATCTCGGCTCACTGCAACCTCCACCTCCCGAATTCAAGTGATTCTCCTGCCTCAGCTTCCCAAGTGGTTGGGACTAGAGGTGCACACTGCCACACTCAGCTAATTTTTTGTATTTTTAGTAGAGACCGGGTTTCACCGTGTTGTCCAGGCTGTTCTTGAACTCCTGAACTCAGGCAATCCGCCTGCCTCGGCCTCCCAAAGTGCTGGAATTACAGGCTTGAGCCACCGTGCCAGGCCTATGTGTTTTTAAGGAGGCCAGCCTGAGTGTGGCTTTCCTTGTTGAAATGTGTTTCTAAGCAGGTTCCTGGCTCCTGGACTTTCTGGGGCAGGGTCTCTACCCTGTCCCTGGGCAGCCCAGGGGCTGACCCAGAAACTGTGAATTCAGCGTGCTCAGAAAAGCCTGCAAAGCCATCCTCTTCTGAACAAAGTTCAGATTTCAATTCCCCTTTCTCAGATGTCAGGCATAGAGCAGAGCCTTGTTAACCATGGTGACACTGTTTCATACTGAATTGTTACAAATTAGTACTTGTTCATCCTGCGTAACTGCAACTTTGTATTTTTAACCAATACCTCTTCGTTTCCTCCTGCTGATGATCAGGGTATATCCATAGATAGTCATCACATTGGCCGGGTGCAGCGGCTCACACATGTAATCCTAGCACTTTGGGAGGCCGAGGTGGGCAGATCACGAGGTCAGGATATGAGACCATCCTGGGTAAAACGGTGAAACCCTGTCTCTACTAAAAATACAAAAAATTAGGTGGACATGGTGGTGGGTGCCTGTAGTCCCAGCTACTGGGGAGGCTGAAGCAGGAGAATGGCGTGAACCGGGGAGGCAGAGCTTGCAGTGAGCCGAGATTGTGCCACTGGACTCCAGCCTGGGTGACAGAGCAAGACTCCATCTCAAAAAAAAAAAAAAAAAAAAAGAAAAAGAAAAAAGAAAATCATCACATTCTAATTTTTTTTTTTTTTTTTTTATTGAGAGGGAGTTTCACTCTTGTCACCAAGGCTGGAGTGCAGTGGCACAATCTCGGCTCACTGCAATCTCCACCTCCCAAATTCAAGCAATTCTCCTGCCTCAGCTTCCTGAGTAGCTGGGACTACAGGCGCACGCTGCCACGCCCAGCTAATTTTTTGTGTTTTTAGTAGAGACGGGGTTTCACCGTGTTGCCCAGGCTGTTCTCGAACTCCTAAACTCAGGCAATCAGCCTGCCTCGGCCCCCCAAAGTGCTAGGATGACAGGCGTGAGCTACCGTGCCCAGCAATATATGCAATTTTTAAACAGTCAATTAGACCTCAATAAAGCTGGGGGATGGTGGGGGGGAAGAAATACAGAAATACATTCCCCTTCCCCAGAACCAAGGACAAAGCCTTGCAGACCTAGGGCTGCAGGTTAGACCCTCGACTCATGGAGGGGCTACTTCAGAATTGCTCACAGAAAAGGCTGTGGGACCGGGCATGGTGACTCACGCCTGTCATCCCAGCACTTTGGGAGGCTGATGTGGGCACATCCCCTGAGGTCAGGAGGTCGAGACCAGCCTGGCCAACATGGTGAAACCCCCATCTCTACTAAAAATACAAAAAAAATAGCCTGGCGTGGTGGCGGGTGCCTGTCATCCCAGCTACTCAGGAGGCTGAGGCAGGAGAATCGCTTGAACCCAGGAGGTGGAGGTTGCAGTAAGCCGAGATGGTGCCATTGCACTCCAGCCTGGGCTGCAGAGCGAGACTCCATCTCACATACACACAAACAGGCTGTGAGGAGGCGGATAATTTGTAACAATTCAATCCTGCAGCTGTCCACCTGCAAAAGCATGGAATGGTATTTGATGAAGCCTTTTTTTTTTCTCTTCAGATGGTGTCTCGCTCTGTTACCCAGGCTGGATGCAATGGCACAGTTTTGGCTCAGTGCAACCTCCGCTTCCCGGGTTCAAGTGATTCTCCTGCCTCAGCCTCCTGAGTAGCTGAGATGACAGGCACCCACCATCACGCCTGGCTCATTTTTGTATTTTTAGTAGAGATAGGGTTTCACCATATTGGTCAGGCTGGTCATAATTAACATCTTGTTGGGTTTAACTCAAAATGCAAAAATGTTGAGTCTGTACAGCCTATATTTGTAGGTCTATTGCAGTTCACTTCCTTTGGCTGCTAGACCACACATAACTCATGGCAAACTCCAGAAAAAAAAAAAAAGACAGAGAAAATAAACAAAAAAAAAAACAGAGTTTCCACCATTCCATCATTCCCCTTCTTTATTCATTCAGTTTGGTGCCTTAAAAAAAATCATTAAAGAAAACATATATAAATGTAGATTTACCGTTGATGTTTTTAATTTGTACTCAAGACACTCATCTGCTCAGCGCACACTGTAGTGAAAGACACCGTCTGCTGTAACTTAAAAAAAGTGTGTCTGGGCCGGGTGCGGTGGCTCACGCCTGTATTCCCAGCACTTTGGGAGGCCGAGGCGGGCGGATCACAAGGTCAGGAGATAGAGACCAGCTTGGCTAATACGGTGAAACCCCGTCTCTACTAAAAATACAAAAAATTAACTGGGCGTGGTGGCGGGCGCCTGTAGTCCCAGCTATTCGGGAGGCTGAGGCAGGAGAATGGAATGGCGTGAACCCAGGAGGTGGAGGTTGCAGTGAGTCGAGATCGCACCACTGCACTCCAGCCTGGGCAACAGAGTGACAGAGCGAGACTCTGTCTCAAAAAAAAAAAAAAAAAAAAAAAAGTCTGCCAAGGAGTTTTGCTTCACCCATGAAAGGAAGAAAATGGTCCAGGTAAAACGGCCATCGGGATGTAACAAAAAATTGTCAAAGATCACACCCTATAGAGGTGGCTGATTTGATACAACAGCCAGTGAACTTTTTGACGACAAATATTGCAGACTGCAAGAGACACTTCTTGTTCACGGAAATAGAAATAAAGCATGGTGTCTGCGCCCGGCTTTCTGCTGTAAGCTGAAGTATTTCACGGCAGCAGGAATTCGGCAACCCACCGTTTACACTCCACCCTTTAAAACGGCTGAGTGGGGTGGGGACCTGCCTTTGGGGAGAAAAGCACATTTTATTTAAGCCCCTGAAAGAGGAGTGGGTTGGCCAGGCGCGGTGGCTCACACCTGTAATCCCAGCACTTTGGGAGGCTGAGGTGGGTGGATCACTTGAGGTCAGGAGTTTGAGACCAGCCTGGCCAGCATGATGAAACCCCGTCTCTACTGAAAATACAAAATTAACCAAGCGTGGTGGCACATGCCTGTAATCCCAGCTACTGGGGAGGCTGAGGCAGGAGAATAGCTTGAACCCGGGAGGTGGAGTTTGCAGTGAGCCAAGATCATGCCATTGCACTCCAGCCTGGGTGACAAGAGCGAAACTCTGTCTCAAAAAACAAAAAAATGCATATTCCTCAGCCACTGGAAAATGAGATTTCTGAGCAGCTGGATCTGATAATTACCATGAGGTGTCATTACATGATATACACGTGCTTGGAAACATTGTATGTCATAAATGTGTACAATCATTATGGAGTTTTTTTTCTTGAGACAGGGTCTTGTTGTGTTGCCTAAGCTGCAGTGTGCAGTGATGCAATCATGGCTCAGTGCAGCCTCAACCTCCTGGACTCAAACCATCCTTCCACCTCAGCCTCCCCAGTAGCTGGAAATACAGGTCTGCACCAGTGGGTCCAGCTATCTTTTGTACTTTTTTTTTTTAAGAGATGGGATCTTGCTATGTTGCCCAGGCTGGTCTTGAACTTCTGGCCTTGTGATTCTCCCACCTCAGCCTCCCAAAGCACTGGGATTACAAGCGTGAGCCACTGTGCCTGATCCGAACGATGATTCTTAAAAATAAAATAAAACTTTAGAAGAGAAGAAAATCTAATGGTGGTTTTTGTCTTTTCATTGGCTCTGTGTTACTTTGTAGCTGCAATTTTTCTTTCCTTCATTAAGTCAGCTCCAAATTTGCAAACTCAAGTGAAGGGTAAGTGAGTTTTCTGTGTATCTTCTTGGCATGGGGTGGTGAGTGTGTGTACGTGTGTGTGTGTGTGTGTGTGTGTGTGTGTGTGTATTTGTATGTCCAGGGTTCCTCCACATCCCTGAAGAGACTTGGGGCTCCTTAATATCCATATAATTTCTATTTTGAGCAGAAAGAGGAAAAGTCAACGTTTTGGAAACTCCAAACTCCACCAGGGGCTTGGCTGAAACAGGTGTGTGTCGTTTCTCCAACCAGCCAGCTCGCCTGCGAATCTCAGAACTTATGTTAATGAGAGTTGCCTGCCCACAGCTCTTCTACGAATAATGTTTTTGTATGTAAAGGAGAAGCAAAAACATTTTTTTGACCTCTTGGAGCACGAAAATCAATAAGAAGTTGATAAAGCAAAGTCTGTGCCTGCTGAAAATAAAACAAGTGTGGTTTATTTACCCACCGAATCCTTCACGTTGTCAGACCTGCATCGAGATGATTTATAGACCAACACCCCACGAAATCATTTAAAGCAGATTAGATTCCTAGGACAATCCTCTCTAATATGACAAGCTGATAGAGGCTGACAGGTAACTAGGTTGTTTAGGATGGCAAGCCAGTCCCAGAAATTCTGATTAAATTAAAATGTTAATGGTACCACTGGGAGAGGAAGATTGAGTTGAGGTGGGCGAATTCTGTGAGGACCGAGGTGCAAACACCAAGTCACAGTCGCTGTGCTGGAAGCAGAAGCCTGGGGGTGCCAGAGGAAGTTACCTTTGCTAAATCCGAAAGCAGGGCCTGCATTGCGGTGCTGGGGGCAGGGCGGGGACAACGCACCTGCCAGGCTCAGAAGGGAACACGGAGCTTCCCTAATCACCTCCTCTTTCCTGCAGCTGCCAAGGTGATGGCCGGAGACCCTCGTCTCTGCAGCTCTTAATTCTCCAGTAGCCTCTCCCATGCCCTCTGCAAATGCCCGTTTGCAGGGCACTTTAACCCAATCTGAAATTGAGCCTCCAGCACCGTGACTGTGTACAGACTCTCTAGGAAACTGTCTTGGGCCGGCTGGATGAAAGCTTATTGCTGTGTGTGTGTAGTGTGTGTGTGTGGTTTTGTTTTTTCCCTGCAGAGAAAAATGCAAAGAATCTTGCCCCGGCCACAGGAAAAGGAGATTCCTGAGCAGTGTACCTTTCTTTCTTTCTTTCTTTCTTTCCTTCCTTCTTTCTTCTTTCTTTCTTTCTGTTTCCTTCCTTCCTTGCTTCCTTCTTTCTTTCTTTCCTTCCTTCTTTCTTTCTCTGTCTCTCCTTCCTTCCACCCTTCTTTCTTCCTTTCTTTCTCTCTCTCCTTCCTTCTTTCTCTCTCCCTTTCTTTCTTCTCTCTTTCTCTCTCTCCTTCCTTCCTTCTTTCTTCCTTTCTTTTTCTCTCTCTCCTTCCTTCTTTCTTTCTCTCTCTCCTTCTTTAGTTCTTTCTCTCTCTTTCTTTCTGTCCTTCCTTCCTTTCTTCCTTCCTTCGCTTTCTTTCTTTCCTTCTCTCTCTCTTTCTTTCTCTTTCTTTCTCTCTCTCTCTCCCCCCTTCCTTCCTTCCTTCCTTCCTTCCTTCCTTCCTTCCTTCCTTCCTTCCTTCCTTCCTTCCTTCCTTCCTTTTCTCTCTCTCTCTTTCCGGCTGGCTGTGTGGCTTGGCTGTCTTGGCTGGCTTGGCTGGCTTGTCTGGCTGGCTGGCTGGCTTGGCTGGCTTGGCTGGCTTGGCTGGCTGGCTTGACTAGCTGGCTGCCTTGCCTGGCTTGGCTGGCTGGGTGGATTGGCTGTCTGGCTTGGCTGGCATGGCTGGCTGTCTGGCTGGATTGGCAGGCTTGGCTGGATGGCTGGCTTGGCTGGCTTGGCTGGCTGTGTGGCTTGGCTGGGTGGCTTGGCTGGCTGGGTCACTTGGCTGGCTTGGCTGGCTGGCTGGCTTTGGCTGGGTGGCTTGGCTGGCTTGGCTGGCTGGGTGGCTTGGCTGGCTTGGCTGGCTTGGATGGCTTGACCGTCTGGGTGGCTTGGCTGGCTGGCTGGCTTGGCTGGCTTGGCTGGCTGGCTGGCTGGCTTGGCTGGCTTGGCTGGTTGGCTGGCTTGGCTGGATGGCTGGCTTTGGCTGGGTGGCTTGGCTGGCTTGGATGGCTTGGGCGGCTTGGCTGGCTTGGCTGGCTTCGCTGGCTGGGTGACTGGGTGGCTTGCCTGGCTGGCTGGCTTGGCTGGCTTGGCTGGCTGTCTGGCTGGATTGGCAGGCTTGGCTGGATGGCTGGCTTGGCTGGCTTGGCTGGCTGTGTGGCTTGGCTGGCTTGGCTGGCTTTGTGGCTTGGCTGGCTTGGCTGGGTGGCTTGGCTGGCTGGGTCACTTGGCCGGCTTGGCTGGCTGGCTGGCTTTGGCTGGGTGGCTTGGCTGGCTTGGCTGGCTGGGTGGCTTGGCTGGCTTGGATGGCTTGGCTGGCTTCACTGGCTGGATCGCTTGGTCGGCTTGTCTGGCTGGCTGGCTGGCTTGGCTGGCTTGGCTGGCTTGGCTGGCTGGCTTGGCTAGCTGGCTGCCTTGCCTGGCTTGGCTGGCTGGGTGGATTGGCTGGCTGGCTTGGCTGGCATGGCTGGCTGTCTGGCTGGATTGGCAGGCTTGGCTGGATGGCTGGCTTGGCTGGCTTGGCTGGCTGTGTGGCTTGGCTGGGTGGCTTGGCTGGCTGGGTCACTTGGCTGGCTTGGCTGGCTGGCTGGCTTTGGCTGGGTGGCTTGGCTGGCTTGGCTGGCTGGGTGGCTTGGCTGGCTTGGCTGGCTTGGATGGCTTGGCTGGCTTGGCTGGCTTGACCGTCTGGGTGGCTTGGCTGGCTGGCTGGCTTGGCTGGCTTGGCTGGCTGGCTGGCTGGCTTGGCTGGCTTGGCTGGCTTGGCTGGTTGGCTGGCTTGGCTGGATGGCTGGCTTTGGCTGGGTGGCTTGGCTGGCTTGGATGGCTTGGGCGGCTTGGCTGGCTTGGCTGGCTTCGCTGGCTGGGTGACTGGGTGGCTTGCCTGGCTGGCTGGCTTGGCTGGCTTGGCTGGCTGTCTGGCTGGATTGGCAGGCTTGGCTGGATGGCTGGCTTGGCTGGCTTGGCTGGCTGTGTGGCTTGGCTGGCTTGGCTGGCTTTGTGGCTTGGCTGGCTTGGCTGGGTGGCTTGGCTGGCTGGGTCACTTGGCCGGCTTGGCTGGCTGGCTGGCTTTGGCTGGGTGGCTTGGCTGGCTTGGCTGGCTGGGTGGCTTGGCTGGCTTGGATGGCTTGGCTGGCTTCACTGGCTGGATCGCTTGGTCGGCTTGGCTGGCTGGCTGGCTGGCTTGGCTGGCTTGGTGGCTTGGCTGGCTTGGCTGGCTGGGTGGCTTGGCCGGCTGGGTGGCTTGGCTGGCTGGCTGGCTTGGCTGGTTTCGCTGGCTGGATGGCTTGGCCGGCTTGGCTGGCTGGCCGGCTTGGCTGGCTGGGTGGCTTGGCTGGCTTGGCTGGCTGGCTGGCTGGCTGGCTGGGTGGCTTGGCTGGCTTGGCTCGCTGGGTGGCTTGGCTGGCTTGGGTGGCTCTGTGGCTTGGCTGGCTGGGCTGCCTGGGTGGCTTGGCTGGCTGGCTGGCTTCACTGGCTGGGTGGCTGGCTGGCTTGTCTGGCTGGGTGGCTTGGCTGGCTTGGCTGGCTGGGTGGCTTGGGTGGCTTGGATGGCTTGGGTGGCTTTGCTGGTTGGCTGGCTTGGCTGGCTTGGCGGCTTGGGTGGCTTGGCTCGCTTGGGTGGCTTTGCTGGCTGGCTTGGCTGGCTTGGCTGGCTTGCCTGGCTGGCTGGCTTGGCCGGCTTAGCTGCCTGGCTGGCTTGGCTGGCTTGGCTGGCTGGCTTGGCTGCCTGGCTGGCTGGCTTGGCTGGCCGTGTGGCTTGGCTGTCTTGGCTGGCTTGGCTGGCTGGCTGGCTTGTCTGGCTGGCTGGCTGGCTTGGGTGGCTTGGCTGGCTGGCTTGTCTGGCTGTCTGGCTGGCTTGGGTGGCTTGGCTGGCTGGCTGGCTTGGCTGGGTGGCTTGGCTGGCTGGGTCGCTTGCCTGGCTTGGCTGGCTGGCTGGCTTGGATGGCTTGGCTGGCTGTCTGGCTTTGACTGGGTGGCTTGGCTGGCTTGACTGGCTGGGTTGGTTGGCTGGCTTGGATGGCTTGGCCGGCTGCGTGGCTTGGCTGGCTTGGCCGGCTGGGCCGGCCTGGCTGGCTTGGCAGGCTGGCTGGCTTGTTTGGCTTGGCTTGGCTTGGCGTGTGCGGCAGCCGAGGCTGGGGCTGTGACTTCTACAGAGGTTGGCGTGACGGGGGGCATCCCTGCCCTCCCAGGGTCTGCCTGTGGGTCATGGGGAACATGGTTCGAGGCCCCTCCTGTAGCCACACAGCAGTGTGTTGCCGCGTGAGTGGTCTTGTCTGCAGGCTTTAGACTCAGCCGGGTCTTTTGTGCCACGTGGGGTCTGTGCCGCCTCAGGGGCCGTATCTCTTTCAGCCACAGGATGTGCATCCTAGGGTTGCAGCAGACGGGGCTCCTGTGCCATGTGGGGTCCAACCCCTCGGCCTGAGCAAGGCGGCCAGTGGGCATTGTGCTGGTGACGACCTCCGGCCTCTGCTCCTTCCCCGGCTCTGAGTCATAAAGGCCTCCCAGTCCCACCTGGGAGCCGTGTCTCCTCTAGGAACTGCTGGGCATGGCTGGGTCCAGTTTGCCTCATTCCTGCATCTGATGCCCACCAGTTCTTCCCCAACTCCCCCGTTCTCTATCTCCCCCTTCTCCTCCATCTCCTCCGTCTCCCCCATCCCCTCCGTCTTGCCCGTCTCCATTTCCTCCAACTCCCCCTTCTCCATGTCATGGCTGTCCAGGCTCCATCCCTCCGCAGGCTCGGTCCCCCCTTGTTCTGGGCAGGGCTCTGGGTGCCGGTCTGGTGCCAGTGCTGGGAGCCTGTGGTGCCCGTCACCCCTGCTCCACCTTGAGGAGCTGTGTCCTGTCCCACAAGGAGGTGCCCCGGGACCTCAGGGCTGCAAGACATGGCTGGGTCCAGCTCTGCCTCATTCCTGTATCTGATGCCCCCCAGTTCTCCCCCATTTCCCCCTTCTGCATCTCCTCTGTGTCTCCCGTCTCATGGCTGTCCAAGCCCCATCCCCCACCCAGGCTGGGTCCCCTCGTTCTGGGAAGCCCGTCTTGCCATGCCCATCCCTGCCGCCCCTCAGGACAGCACTCTGGATGCCAGTCTGGTGCCAGTGCTGGGAGCCTGTGGTGCCCATCACCCCTGCTGCACCTTGAGGAGCTGTGTCCTGTCCCACAAGGAGGTGCCCGGGGACCTCAGGGCCATGGCTGGCATCGTTGCTGTGGAGTGGCTGTCACCTTTCATGGTCATCCTGCAACAGAGCTCCTGCTGCTTCTGGGTGAACCTGGGGCTGCCCCCGTGAACACTCTTGGGTCTGACACGAAGGGACCCGTGAACACTCTTGGGTCTGACATGAAGGGACCCTGTGAGGGAGGGGTGGGGTGGGCTGGGTCCCTGCGTGGGGATCGCCAAGGGGTGATGGCCACGAAATGCCGGGGACCCAAGATTGTCATTCACAGAGGGTGAGGTGGGGATGCCAGAGGTGCCTCTGCCTGGAACACCCTGGCTTCTGTCCTAGCAGGACGCTGGATGCTGGCCACGGTGAGGGTGATGCAGGTGCTTTTCTTGTGGGGTCCCTGGCCCACCTCACACGTGAGCTCTCAGGGAAATGGACCCCCAGAACACGTGGAGGGCACGACCGCTGGGCTCAGGGTCTCCCTGCAGTGCTGCCGTCCACGAGGACCCCCCACTTCTCCAGCAAAGGCGTGGGTGTGCACGCCCGGCCCTGGCACAGCCCAGAGCATCTGGGGCCGTGGCTGGGGAAGGACGGGGTGCTTGAGGAATGCAGTGGGTATGGGGATGTTGGAGGACACTCGGGCTGTGCAGGAGCCTCACCAGGGATGTGGGTGGGGGACGCTGTCTTTCGTTTCACAGCCCCAGGGAGGCTTCTGATGTCTCAGCCTTGAACCCTAATTGGGGGGCTCCTAGTGTCAGTGTGGGAAGCTGAGGGTCCCAGTCAGAGGTGAACCCCTCACTTCTGGCCCCTCACTCCCATGACCATGGGCTCCAGCTCATAGGTGTGTGTGAGGGGTGTCCTGAGGTGGTGTGGGGCAGACATGCTCTCCCAGCTGGGCTCCCCGGAGCTTGGGGCAGGGTGGGCCCTGCAGGCCGTGGCTCCCAGTGTCACTTCCCTGCAGCAGCCACAGTCAGACTGTCTGGCCCTGCACCTGTCCTGTTGTTGGGGACCCTGACTCTTCACAGACCCAGGTGGGGGCATCCGGGAATTCAGGGGAGCACCTGGTGACAGAGGACACCTTGGGGGCAGCAGCCATTTCCCTGGGAGGTGCGGCCAGTCTACCCACTGCCTGGAGCCTGCACCGTCTCTCCTCAGGGGTCATGGGACCACCCTGTGCGTCCATCTCCTTCACAGCCACAGCTGCCAGTAGATTAACGGGGTGTGTGTGCTGCTCTTGGGGTGGTCCCGGCCCGGCCCGGCCCTGCCCTCCCCACCAAGTGCCCAGGGCCGCCCTGCCCACCTGTGCCCTGCCCTGTAGATGCTGCCACCTCCCTTTCCTGGGGGAGCATTTTGTCTTGTGTGAGGACGGGGTCATTCCCATGGTCACCACCTGTGACCCTCCCCTGCCTGCAGAGGGAACAGAGCTGGGCCTGGGCTTATCCATGTCGGGTGCCCCTGGGGGACCTGGGGGCTCGTGGCCTCCCCTGCACACAGGGCTCCTCCTGGCGGGGCCTCCGAACCCCCTCATTTAGGTGTCGCTGCACGTGGCTCCCAGGTGTGGACGTCCCCACTCTGGCGAGGGCTCCTTCCTTCTGGGGTCGTTTGTGGAATGTGGCCTGGGTCCGTGGCTCTGGGAGGGAACAGCCCAAGGGTGGGGCCCCCCTGGCTGGGGAGGAGGCCCCGCAGAGAGGCCCAGCCTGCATGCCGATGCATCTGGCGTGGCCGCGGTCCCCCTCCAGCGCCGACGTTTGTAAATCCTGAAAGGAGCCATGCTGTGGCTGAGGGAGCCAAGCCCGTGACTGAAAAATCCTCCAAACATTCATTCAAAAATACAAGTGTGATCGCCAGAAACGCTTTTGTACATTTACACAAAACATTCATATCGGCCGTGGCGGAGGCTCCTGTCTAGGACTGGCGAGGCGCCCGGGAGCCGCCGGTCCCCCTTGTGCCCACACAGACCCTTTCCAGAAAGATGCAGGCCCCGGAACTGAGGCCAGGTCAAGTCGGGAACGGCAAGTGCCGGAGGGTGTCAGTGTGGGAACCTGTCCTGTTCACGAGCGGCCCTACGTGTCCCCCGGGCACAGAGCTCTAGGCAGGTCCAGCCACAAACCCACAGCAGCAATCAACACGCTTCTGTGAATAAATAAAAATTTATCATTCCATGCAAACGCACTCATTTTCCACAAAAGACAACAGTTTTTACACAAGCGGCGGTGTCCCAGTGGTGGCCGTGGCACGTGTGGAGCGGCCCTGTGGCGACGTTCTCATGGGTGGCGTCACAGTGGCTCCAGGTCCTCATCCCCGCATGCATACTCGTACAGGTCCACGGCGCCCAGGGGTGAGGGCACCTCGAAGAAGGGCCTCTGGGCCAGCGGGGACCGCAGCGCACTCAGCTTCTGCTCCACAGGTCTGAGCTCGGCCTCGAACCTGCAACGAGGGGATGGTGAAGACGTGGACAGCGGCGTGGAGCAGGCCCTGGGCCCTGTTTTCCGAGAAACGCAGGCTGCTCCGCAGCCAACCTCCAGCACGAGAAAGTCCCCTGAGCCGACCTTGAGCTCCAGCCGCTGACCCAGCAACAGGCTCCTGGCTGAGAAAGCCGGCTCCACCAACGCTCCCGGGGGAGGGGCCAGCGGTGCGGGTGAAAACCCACCCAGGACGGGACGGAGCCCCAGGCATGAGGTGCACAGAGAGGAACCGGGCGGGCTCGTCTTTTCCCCAAAGCGACACGATGGTGACTCTCAGAGGGCAGCCTCTGAGCTGCAAGGGGTCTGTGTTTACACAACTGGGTCATGGTGTCCACACAGGATTGGAGAACAAACGGGACCACGGTTTGGACAAATTCTCCCAAAGCACAGAAGCTCCTAGTGGAGGCCACCACTTCCATTCTGACCAGAACACACAGCAGTGCGAGGACTGGACGCGCACCTTCCGTTAAGGTCTCGGCAGTGACATCGGGCGCTACTCCGGGGAAACCAGCGCGGCCACCGACAACACAGAGTCTCATAGAGATCCTGCAGGGACACCTCTGCTTTCCAAGATGCCCCCCACAGCCTGGCACTGAGCTCCCACTGCCGGAGCAGGCATGGACACGGTGAAGGCAGTCAACCCCAGTGTGGTGCTGGCCACTGGTCAGGTGTGGAGCAGAGGTGACAGACGGTGGTGGGGACAGGTGCACACCCATCCAGGCTATGTCTGGGGGACACAGCTGCCTCAGGGTGTCTGGCAGGAGAAGGCAGACTGGGAAGTTCTGGGGGAGTGGGGACCCAGAGGTGGGCTGCCAGGTCAGAGCCACTGTGCAAATAACTGACCACAAGGAGGACAGACACACAGGACAGACGGCCCAGGGTAAGAAATTTCCTCAGGAAAGGCTCTGGTAAAGGAATCACAGTTAGATGAACCAAAGCTTCAAATTCTACATTTTCATATATATATATATATATACACACACATATATATGTATGTATATATATATGTATATATATATGTATATATATACACAACTTTAGCAATAAAAAACAAGTAGACTTTAATACTCGTATACTTTATAATTCATTTTGGAACTGCCTCATTCTCCCTTTAGCTGGTCACTGTGCACCTCGTGTTCTCAGTCTCTCCACCAAAAAAAAAATTTCCTCAGGAAAGGCTCTGAGAGAGGAATCGTAGTTAGATGAACTAAAGCTTCAAATTCTACATATATATATATGTATATATACATATATATATACATATATATATATTTAGCAGTAAAAACAAGTAGACTTTAATACTCTTATACTTTATAATTCATTTAGGAAAAGAAGGAACACCTTTGCAGCTACTCCTGCTAAGTTACCAAGAGTTTTTTCAATACTAATCTTCACAATTCATATTCAAATACTAAGAATCCCTAATCCCTTTAAAAATACATTTGGATTTCCAATAATTTGATATAGGCTCTCAAAAAGTCATTACATTTTGAGGGTAAAATCGAAACAACCTAAACATTAATGCCAAGTAATGAATATAATAGTTCACACATATTAAACAGTTAATTCATATGTGTAATACATTGTTATATATATATTTATACACAAAAACAAACATGTATGTGTATAAAATCTCAACAAATCCGATAAGAATTATTAGAACTAGTAATTAGACACTGTTGTTCTATTTCTGTAACCCATGATCTTAAACCATTATAGAATAAACCTTAAAAGCAATCATTATTTTCAAAGACAATTTTGAAACTTGCCTTGTGCGAGTTAGTAAATAACTGTGCTCCTTGGTTTCCTCATCTGTTACATGGGTAGAACCTACACTGTTACATAAAGATTAGAGCAGTTAATAGATAGAATATTTTAGTATTTATAGATCTAGAATATAAAAAGGAATTAATAAGTTTTAAGGAGAAAAAATAAGGGAAAAATAGTCTCATTTTCAAGCCTACTAAACATAAAATGTTTCTTACATTTAATTTATACATGCAGGGTAGGTCACTATACTAAAAATAAAGCACATTTAATTTGAAATTTTAGAAAGGGTAGATTGTTCTTATTTAGAGAATTGCAATACATTTTAATTTGTGAGCAGGAGGTCATGGTGTTATTTAGAAACAGTGACAAGAAACTTTTTTTGGCTATTATAAATGGAAATGGAAAAAAAGAAAGAAAAGCCAAGAGTAGTCATTTGACTCCAACAAGTAGTTTTTAAAAACGATTTCATTTGATTATCAGCTTCAATTTCAAAGGTTATATATCTGATAAACAAAACACAAAGGAAAAGCTTGATAATTGACAAAAAACTCTATAGTATTTCCTTTTTTTCATCTTTTTCCAGGTCAGATTCTTGCAAGCACTGGGAAATTAGTGTTTATTTAAGATTTAATGACAATGTTAATGCCACTGTCAATCTGTATTCTTTATCTAGAAAGGCAAATCTGATTTACATTAACCTGAACACCTTAATAACTAATTAAAATCTCAGCCTTCTGGCTAAGTTCTTAGACATTTATTCTGTTTAACTCAGCAACAAAATATTATTAGTCACTTTCTTTTGAGAAAGATGAGTCTAATTTATTGGTACTATTAGGGCATTTTATAATCTGCAACCTAATTAGCCTTAACAAAGTATTTTGTACTCAGCATGACTCAAATATTTTACTGAACTTACTGAAAAATAATGCTGCCATTGCATTTCCACTCTAATATACTGCAGTGATTTTGTGTTTGCACATATTTGTCCATGTCATATGTTTGCTTGAGAGAATGTAAAACAAAGAATGCATATAGATTATTAAAGAAATCCTCCCAAATTTGTTCACATATATTAGATCCTAAAACTAAATAGGTGTTTTTTTTCTGAATTGAAATAGATTAACAGAACATATTAACTGAAATAACTGTCATATTATTTATAATTCTTACCAGACACATGCAATTGAGCCTATGACCGAGGATGAAGACTCTATAAAGGACATCGCTCAAGTATACAATATGATTTTCTTTAATTTTGATCTGAAAGACTTGTTAATAGACAGACTGAAGTTCTGTCAAACAAATTGATTACATTTCTACTGGATTTCGGAAATATGTAGCATCTGTGATAAATTAAAGTACTTAATCATCACTTATTGTCTTTAGTATACAATTTATTATATCTCTATTTTTATACCCCTCAAAGTATTTGCAAAATTAATAGAACTTTCTTAAGAATACAGTGACTGTCCTCAAAATCCACTTAAAATTGGTAGCCTCGAATTTATATTTCATCTACTCTTCCAAAATAATTATTGTATTGTTGGTTTTAAATCTAACATCTCACTATTTTCTATTTTATCATATGCTTTTCTGATGCATATTTTTTTCTGCTTTATGTTGATTTTTATGATTTTTTTTTCTTTATTAGGTTTTAGGTGTAACTCTTTTTATTTTCGTAGTTACTTCATAGTTCATAATATGCAGCTTTAACTTATCACAGTCTACCTTCAAATGATATTACATCACTCAGACTGATTTGTGAGTACAGAGAGACTGGGCAGGGACATATATGATGAATCAGAAGCACCTGACTCTTTTAAAAGGCTCACTAATCTTAGTAAAATAAACCCATACAGAAAATTCTTTTATTTTAAGGTGAGTAAACATGCACACACATGGCCCTTCAAGGTCATTCTGTCAGTCAGCCTTAATCCAACCCATGAGATACCAATTTGCCAGTTTATGATCATTGCCATAGAACAGTTTTTTTATTTTAAATTCTAAGTTTAAACTGAAGATTCAATGGAGGTGGAACTAGCTTTCTTTTTGAGCAAGAAAATAACTCAATTAAATGTACTATGTCTCAAAATATGCAGTATACACACCATCATGAAAACAAGACAAGAGTAAATAAATTATGACATCTAGAAAATTAGGTAAGACACTGTTCAATAATGAGGCAAAATAGGATGTGAATGTCACCTATGCTATCAAATAGAGAGAAATGTGGGGTTTCATCGAATAAATCTGAGGTTGAATGTATAGAACATTATATCAAATATGTCTTGATTTGTATCTAAACTTATATCCTATAAAATCATGCAGAATATGAGGAGTCATTATCTAATTTTAAGTAGGAAAAATATGAATCAGTACTAATAATAAAAACTAATAATTTACTCAATGCCAGGCAATGTTTCTAGTGTTTTACATTTTCAGAAAACAATTATGAGATAACTGTGAAGAAAACAATTCTTCACTTTTCAAGAAAGAAAACCAAAGTAATGAGAAACTAAGTGGCCCACCCAAGGTCGTGTAGTTAAGAAATGACTAAGTTGTAGACCTTATAGACCTTAACATGTTTTATTTGTTTGCTTGTTTTGAGATGGCATCTCGCTCTGTCGCCCAGGCTGGAGTGCAGTGGCACGATCTCGGCTCACTGCAAGCTCTGCCTCCTGGGTTCATGCCATTCTCCTGCCTCAGTCTCCCAAGTAGCTGGGACTACAGGCGTCCACCACCACTCTCGGCTAATTTTTTTGTGTTTTTAGTAGAGACAGGGTTTCATCATATTAGCCAGGATGGTCTCGATCTCCTGACCTCGTGATCCATCTGCCTCGGCCTCCCAAAGTGCTGGGATTACAGGCATGAGCCACCACACCCAGGAGACCTTAACATGTTTTTAAGTAAAATGTATTATTTTTCATGTGTAATGTTTGCTCTGTCTCTCATATATACATAAAAATATAAATATAATCATGAAGAGAATTATAATAGCCAACTTTATATTTCAGAGATATTGGCTTGGCATTGCTTTCAGCAGGTATTTCGACATTAGCCTCTGGAGTGGAGTTGGGGACAGGTTGATTTCAATGTTTCAAAAATATATGAGAACTGTGAACCTATGTTAGTGGATTGCCTATTCGTGACTTCTAGTTGAACATTATCAAAATTGACAACTAAAAAAAAAATGAAATGAGAGAAAATGTTTATAGCACTTAAGAGGATAAATTAGTTTCTTTATGTCTAGATTTTATATTAAATAAAGAGCTTTCAGGAAAAGTAAATGACAGTTAATGATTTTGATTATAATCAGTCAGATTTTTTCCATATTTGAGCAAAAATTGTAATTGACTTATCCACTGCTTTCAGTGTAGATTAGCTGAATCATCTAACTTATGTCATCTCTTATAAAAATATTGATTGAGATGAAAAATGAATACATGATTTATTTATCTTAAAACAGTTCTATGTTGATAATATAAAAAATACTGACAGTTTCATCTAAAATATGTTTGGATAAGCTACATTATATATGATTCATATCTTATGTATAATTTTTATATGATATTTGATTTGGTTCATACACAAAGGAACAAATGTTTCTATGTAAGAAAGTTATTTTGCTTATTACAGAATTTAAAACTAAAATGATTCTTCCACGATGGCCATTTAACAATTTAAATTTAGGAAACATCTGGCATGTTCAATTGAGTATTTACTTTGCATAATTGTGTTCCATATCTTAATGCATTCCCTTTAGCAGTTTCTTTCAGCAAGCAACACATGTAAACTTGTTTCTCGCTAAATATTTTTTATTTTAGCAAAGTTCTAGACCTAGAGATTTAAAGAAAAATTGCAAAGATGTTACAAAGATGAACTCTTGACCCGAATCTTTTATTTTTAAGCATGCAAAACGGTGTGGTTTTTAAAACCCTGAAGACATAAATGTACAACTGAGAACCCAAAGAAAATTGGACTGTTTTGTTTTGTGATTTGATGTCTGAAAAATAAAATCCTTTAGTTTCCTTTCATTTTTCCTGAGAGAATATAAACTGTGTTGTGATGTCAAACTCATTCTGAGTTTAGATGCCCCATGGGCAAATCGTTTCGTCTAATTAAAACAAAATGAAGACAAATCTCTTACACATAAATCTTTGATGCTGGGAAATGTAGCTTCATGTTTTTAAAGCCTTCACAGAAGACAAAGTACCTCTCAATCTTGTAACTCTACTTTTTATAGCTACCTAAAATAGTTATTAAGGCATATTTGATATACTGTAATCAATTTATATTTGTGTTTTGTTTAATAATTGGGATCCTTTGGACCGTTTGCTGCAAATATCCTATATTTAAAAAAAAATCTTTGTCTAAATATATCATGCAGAAAAATATTTATACCTAAAAATATAAACTCCATTAATAAAAATTGTTCAGCAAAACTCTATTAATTCAATACACTGTATGGTTAATTTTTGTAGCCAATTTTTCCTTTTCTTCTCTCTAATGATGTGATGTTCTTCAATGTCTTCTGAAAACTTGAGCATAGGAAGTTGGAAGTGTATAAAGCAAAACAAATAGTAAGGAGAGAATTTAGAATGCTAATTTTTGAAGGGGAAATATAAATTTTACAACTCTTAGTTTGCATTTTAAATTTATATTATCTGTATTTAAGTATTTAAGTTGATTTTCACCAGTGTGTTAGTGTGTTTGTGTTGCTGTAAAACAAATAACTAAGACTGGGTCATTTATAAAGAAAATAGATTTATTTGGCCCTTGGTTCTGCAGATTGTACACAATGCATAGTGTCAGCATCTGCTTGTGGTGAGGGCCTCAGGAAGATTACAATCATGGCAGAATTTGAAGGGGAGCCAGCATGTCATAGGGCAAGAGAGGGAGCAAGAGAGAGAGAGAGGGAAGGTGCCACACTCTTAAACAACTAGATCTCCTGTAAACTCTTTACCACTCATTACCCAGGGGAGGGAACCAAACCATTCATGAGGGATTTGCCCCCATGACCTAATACCTCCCACTAGGCCCCATATCCAACAATACAGGTCACATTTTAATATGAGATTTGGAGGGGATAAAACATCCAAACCATATCAACTGTTCACTGCTAACTACTAAATCAAAAAATTAATTTTTTACAGGCAATGTATTTTTTTTTCTTCATTCAAAAGAAAAATACTTGACTGGACCTTATGAGGAGAAAATGTTAATCTCTTGCAGTTTTTAATTAAATAAAATAATTTGAGGCTATTTTTGCAAATTAAGGCCATTGAGAAGGACTCTAGACTATAAAAAGATTCCAGACATTTTCTATAAACATATTTCATTTTATATATATATATATATAGTTGTTATCATAGTAGATTTACACCATTGCCATCTGGAAGTAATTCCCTTATTCAACACAGAAGGATTTCTCATCCTTCTCCTAAATATTTTCTTCTAGCTCAGAGTGCCTGTGGCCAAAAACAAGAGATTTTAAAACAACAACAAAAACAAAAAATTCTGCTATCCCCATACGGGTTATCTTTCTTTTGTAGTCTTCTTTTTACTTGAGTTAAAATATTTCCTTTGAATTCAGACTGACAAAGATATTGAAGGACATCGAATGTCGTTTAGAGCACTGATCCTGCGCCTGTTTTCACTAGATCGATAGTGGAGGTGACTGGAGATATTGGAAGAAAGAAATAAACTAGGGTAGCTCATATCACCCATTCCATGTTTTTTGTCTTTAGGATGTCCCAGCCTGCAGTGAAAATGAATTCTGTTCTGCCTCTGCTATGCGGTAAATTTAGCAATAAAGTTTCTGCTCTGTGCCCTGTACTGGAGTGTAGTGTAGGAAAATCCCTGTTGCTAAGCACCATGCCAACAACACCATGAGCTACAGAGCTCACATGTTTATTTCATTATGCTTTACTTCTGTTTTTTTTTTTTTTTTTTTTTTTTGTTGTTGTTGTTGTTTTGAGATGGAGTCTGGCTCTGTAGCCCAGGCTGGAGTGCCATGGCGCGATCTCAGCTCACTGCAAGCTCCGCCTACCTGGTTCACGCCATTCTCCTGCTTCAGCCTCTGAAGTAGCTGGGACTACAGGCGCCCACCACCACGCCCAGCTAATTTTGTATATTTTTATTAGAGATGGGGTTTCACCGTGTTAGCCAGAATGGTCTCGATCTCCTGAGCTCGTGATCCACCTGCCTCGGCCTCCCAAAGTTCATTATGCTTTATTTCTATGTCTATCTTGAATTGTTTCATATTCGGAGAAAACAGGAAGGTAAGTTGTTAACATTCTTCATTGCAACAAATTTTTAGAACTAATTCTATATTGAGGAATGTCTTACATTTTAACCAAAACCTTTTGATAAATTACAAAGTTGGTGAATATATCTAGATATAATCTTAAACTATATCTATAGCTATTATATAGATGTATATGATTTATCAAGAGCTATTATCTGGAATATATACTTGATTCCTTTTACAATTTTCATAATGTAACCAGAAAATGACCCTTGAGATCCTTGAGAGTGATTATATAAACATACCCTTGATTTGCTATCTCCAGCCTAATTATCACAGTTAAGAATTTGGTATCAAAAATGGAGCAAAGATAATAAGACTTGTAAAGCAGCAGACCTTACAAAATGTTAAAAACAATTTTATTTACATAGTGCATCCACACAGACCTAATTATATGTATTAAACCTAATGTTTAACATTATTAGCAAGTCAGAGAATTTAGAAAAATCAGACATAATTTTAGATAAAATAAATATTAATACTAGTCATTAATATAATCCCTGTTTGATAAAATGACTATATGAAAATAACTTCCCTCAAATTATTTTCAGCTCACATATTTTTAATGAAGGGAGATGGTGGCTGGAGGCAGTGGCTCACGCCTGTAATGACAACACCTTGGGAGGCCAAGGCCGCGGATCACTTGAGATCAGGAGTTCAAGACCAACCTGGCCAACCTGGTGAAACTTTATCTGTACTAAAAATACAAAAGTTAGCTGGTTGTGGTGGTGGGCGTAATCCTAGCTACTCGGGAGGCTAAGGCAGGAGAATCACTTGAACACAGGAGGTGGAGGTTGTAGTGAACCAAGATCGTGCTACTGCACTCCAACCTTTGTGAGAGATCAAAACTCTGTCTCAATGAATAAATAAATAAGGAGATGGTATGGAATCATTATTAATTTTGGGCCCCTCATGTTAGCTAATATGTTTAAACCTAGGTCAAGATAGAAACTGACCCAGATTATTACCATGTTTCAGTGCATAATATTTTAAAATAATTCAACACTGACACATAATACTATGCTATTCCACTTAGATATAAAAAAATGGTAAGAGAAGTCTCATGTTCTTGTCCCGGCATGGTCACTTACACCTGTAATCCTAGCACTTTGGGAAGCCAAGTGGGGAGGATCCCTTGAGGCCAGGAGTTTGAAACCAGACTAGGCAACACAGTGAGACCTATCTCTACAGAAAATTTAAAAACTAGCTGGGCATGGTGGCAAGCACCTGTAGTCCCAGCTACTGGGGAGTCTGAGGTGGGAGAATTGCTTTTCCCAGGAGTTCCAGGCTACAGTGAGCCATGATCACATCACTGCACCCCAGCCTGCGTAATACAGTGAGACCCTGTCTCTTAAACAAACAAAAAATAATCCCAGAACTCTAATGTTCTTATATGATATAGGACTTTTAAAAATTAGCCAGGCATGGTGGCGCATGCCTGTAGTCCCGGCTACTTGGAAGGCTGAGGCACGAGAATCACTTGAGCCTGGGAGGCGGAGGTTGCAGTGAGCCGAGATCACGCCACTATACTCCAGCCTGGATGACAGAGTGAAACTGTCTCAAAATAGATAAATAAATGAATGAAAGTACACCGAAAGTTTTAACTTAACAAATTTTATTTACGCCTCACATTGATGGAGTGATAAAAACAAATAAGTAATTCTAATGAACGTATAGGATATTTTACAATTTTTTTAAAAATTAGACCCTTATATATACAAAGTAATTTAATTTTTTTTTTGTTTTTTTGAGATGGAGTCTCGGTCTGTCACCAGGCTGGAGTGCAGTGGTGCGATCTCAGCTTGCTGCAACCTTTGCCTCCTGGGTTCAAGCAATTCTCCTGCCTCAGCCTCTCCAGTAGCTGGGACTACAGGCACGCAGCACCACACCCGGCTAATTTTTTGTATTTTTAGTAGAGATGGGGTTTCACCATGTTGGCCAGGATTGTCTCGATCTCTTGACCTCATGATCCACCCGCATTAGCCTCCCAATGTGCTGAGATTACAGGTGTGAACCACCACGCTTGGCTGCAAAGTGATTTAAATTTATCAACAATTTTATCTTAATGCAAAATTTTTGTCATTTGTGATATTTTCCAATAGCTTATCTGAATTCCTTAGGATCAGATTTCAAAATAAGATTTCCAAGTCAGATTCTTTGAAATTACAATCCAAAAATATTTAGATTTTAGAAAGGTAATGTGGTAAATATTCTGCCTATTATGGAATAACTCTAGTGGCAAATCATATGAATAATCACATGAACTGGGATCAATAAGACTATAAATACCCCTGGTTGGGTGCGGTGGCTCACACCTGTAATCCTAGCAATTGGTGAGATTAAGGTGGGTGGATCACAAGGACAGAAGATCAAGACCATCCTGGCTAACACAGTGAAACTCCGTCTCTACTAAAAATACAAAAAATTAGCTGGGCATGGTGGCAGGCACATGTAGTCCCAGCTACTCGGGAGGCTGAGGCAGGAGAATGAATGGCGTGAACCCAGGAGGTGTAGCTTGCAGTGAGCCAAGATTGAGCCACTGCACTCCAGCCTGGGTGACAGAGCGAGACTCCGTCTCAAAAAAAAAAAAAAATTAGCTGGGTGTGGGCAGGTGCCTGTCATCCCAGCTACACGGGAGGCTGAGGCAAGAGAATTACTTGAAACCAAGAATTGGAGGTTGCAGTGAGCCAAGATCATGCCATTGCACTCCAGCCTGGGCAAGAGCAAAAACTCTGTTTAAAAAAAAAAAAAAAAAAAAAAAACTATAAATACCCCTGCATCAGCATAGATCAGATTTTCCAAAACTTAGGTTTAGGTATTCATAACTGTTGAATTTTGTAATTCCACATGAAGAATTATAGAGCTGCATATATTTTCAAATACTAATAGTTATAATTACAAAGTTTATAATTTAAAAGTCCAATTTTTGGTTATTTTCATTATTAATACTTTTCCAGTCATCTACCCTTTCTAAAAGAGAATACAAAATGCTTCTTTTCCTTTTTTTTTTTTTTTTGTTTCAAGGCTAGAACCAAGATGGGGCAAAGGCCAGGGCAGATCTAGGGCACAAGCAGGGCAGGCTAGGGCAGGGCAATGGCAGGGCCAGCCATGGCAGGGCCAGCCCAGGATAGAACAGGGCACAGGTGGGGCAGGGTCAGGGCCACGGCTGGGGCAGGACAAGGACGAGGACCGGTGTCCAGGCCAGGGCAAGGGTATGGCCAGGGCAGAGGTAGGGCCAGAACCAGGGTCTGGGCAGGACCAAGGCAGGTCCATTGCAGGGCCAGGGTTCAGACCAGGGCCAGAGCAGGGCTGGGCCAGGGCCAGGGCCAGGACCTGGAAAGGGCAATGTCAGGACAAGGGCCATGGCAGGACCAGCAATGGGGCTAGGGCCAGGACAGGGACAGGGACAGGGTCAGGGCGAGGGCCAGAATAGCATGCCAGGGTAGAGCCAGGCCAAATTAGGGCCAGGACAGGGTCAGGACCAGGGCTGGGACAGGGTATGGCCTTAAGTAGTGAAGGGCCAGGGCCAGGGTCCATGCCAGTGCCAGCACCGGTCCAGGGCAGAGGCAGGGCCATGTCCAGGTCTAGGACAAGGCTGGGGCAGGGCCAAGTTCTAGGTCAGGGTCAGCACAAGACCAGGACAGAGCCAGGGGAGGGACAAGGCCGTGGTCAGGCCAGGTTAAATCACGGACAAGACACCTGCAAATCCACTTCAGGGCCAGGGTCAGGGCAGCACCAGTTCAGGGCCAGGGCCAAGACAGGGCCAGGGCCAGGGCTGTCAGGGTCATTGGCAGGGCAAGGGTCATGGCAGGACCAGGGTCAGGAGCAGGGGTCCATGGCAGGCCGAGGCCACAGATAGGACCAGGTCTGTGCTAGGGACAGTGTGAGAGGTAAGGAAGGGTCAGGGCAGGGCCAAAGGGAGGGCAGGGCCAGGGCAGGGTGGAGCAGGCCCAGGGTAGCACAGGGTTAAGGTAGGGCACGACCAACCAGGGCAGGTCTATGGCTGGGGCTGTGGCAGGACCAGGTCCAGGGCAGGGCCAGAGCCAGGGCAGGGCCAAAACAGTGGCAGCTCCAGGGCAGGGCCAGGGTTAGGACCACAGACATTTCCAAGGCCAGTGCCAGGGCAAGGGCAAGGGCAGGGCAGGGCCAGGTTCATCTAAGAACCAGGGACAAAGCCAGGCCCACAGCAGGGCCAGGACAGGCACCTGGCAGGGCTAGCATCTGGGACAGGGCCATGGCAGGGCCAGGGCCACAAGCAGGTCTGTGCTATGGCCAGGTCCAACACAGTGCCCAGGTAAGGCTATGGTGAAGGCCAAGGTAGGGCCAGGGCAGGGTCAAAGCCCGGCTAGGGCCAAGTCAGGGTCTGGGCCATTGTAAGACCAGCAACAGGGCTGGGGCTAGGCCAGTGACAGGACCAGAGTCAGAGCAAGGGCCAGAGCCGTGCAAGGCCAGGGTAGGGCCAGGCATTTCAGGGTCAGGGCCAGGGGAGAACCAGGACAAGGTCTCAAGCAGGGCAGGGCCAGGGCCAGGACAGGTCCAGGGCAGGGCCATGACAGGGTCAGGGGCTGCGTTAGGGCAAGGGCAGGGCCAGAGCAAGGTAAGGGTCAGGGCCAAGGCTAGGGTAGGGACAGGGCAAGAAATATGGCAGGACCAGGGGCAATGCCAAGGCCAAGGCTGGGCCAGGGCTGAGCCAGGCCTGAGTCAGGGCAGGGCAGGGCAGGGCATGGTATGACCAGTGCAGGACAGGACAAGAGCCGGTCCACAGAGAGAGCAGGGCTGATGCCAAGAAAAAGCCAGGCTAGTGTCAAGGCTGAGGCAGTGTCAGAGTATATCCAGGGCAGGGCCGGGTCCAGGGCCAGAACTGAGCCAGGGCACAGCCAAGGCAGGGTAGGGCAGGGAAATAGCAGCAGGACCTAGCAAAGACTAGGGTGAGGGCTAAGGTAAGGCCAGGGCAGGGTAAAAGGCAGAGTAGGGCCAGGGCAGCATGATGACACATCCAGAGCACAGCAGGGCAGGGTGATGGCAAGACCAGGGGCAGACCACTGCGAGGTCAGGGCCAGGGAAAGGCCAGTGCAGGGCCAGGAAAGGGTCTGGGTCTGGGTCAGGGCCAGGAACAAGGCAGAGCAGGGCCAGGGCCATGGCAGAGTCAGGGCAGGTCCTTGACAGGACCAGGTTCCAGGCCAGGGCCAGGGCAGCAGCAGGGGCAGGGCCTGGATAAGGGCAGGGCCAGGGCTATAGCAGGACCAGGGCTACGGCCAGGGCCAGGCCATAGTGAGGGCAGGGCAAAAGCCAAGGCAGGGTCAGGGCAGGTCCAGGGAGCGGCCAGCACCAAGCGGGGCCAAGGCACAACCATCACAGGGTAAGGCAGGGCAATGGCACCACTGGGCCATGACAGGGCAAGGTCAGTGCCAGGAGAGGGCAGAACAGGCAGGCCCATGGTGGGGCCAGGGCAGGGATGGGCCAAAGCAGGGCCAGGACATGTCCAAGGCCAGGTCAGGGCCAGAACAGGAGCAGGACCATGACCATTGGCAGTGCCAGTGCCAAGATAGGACCAGGGTCAGGACAAGGGGCAGGGCCAGAGCCAGGGCCAGAGCCAGGGCCAGAGCCAAGGTCAGGCCAGTGCAGGTTCAGGGCAGGGCCAGTGCCAGGGCAAGACCAGGGCAGGGACAGGGTATCACAGGGCCAAGACAGGGTCAGGATGGGACCAGAGCAGGACAGGGCCGAGACAGTCCATGTAACAGTAGGGCAGGTACAGGGCAAGGCAGGGCAATACAGGGCCAGATCCATGGCAGGGGCAGGACAAAGCCAGGCCCATTGCCTATGCACCAGTCCTCCCTACAGGGCTCCTACCACCTGGACACTGCTGCAGCCCGTCCATCACTGCAAGCCTGACCTCCAACCCTGGCTGCAGCCGCCTGCCCTCCTAGCACGGCTGCCCTCCTACCACTCCGGCGCACTGCAGTCTCCGTTGCTGCCACCCACCCGCAGCGAGGCGAGCCATGGTGTCGCAGGCTCTAGGTGTCTCCTCCTCCTCCTGGCATGGAGCAGCTGGGCGGGCAAAGCCAGAAAAGCCTAGAGGAAGATGTGAGGGGTGGAAGGGTTAGAGCCTCAACTTGTCATGCTGGCCACTGGGTGGCAGGGGCCAGTTTCAGCAAAGGCACTCACACCCACCCTCCAAAGTCCAGCCTCTCCTTTTGGCCCAAGCTGGCCCAGAACTGGGGTCTGGGGTGGGTGCTGGAGACACCACAGCACCCAGCTCCCCACTCCACAGGAATCACTGGGCCCACTGGGGCTGCACTCCTCGGGGAGCAGGAGAAGCAGAAAAATTCAGACCCAGCCAACCCTCCACACCTAGGTGCCAATTCCTGTTCCGGATGCCTCCACGCACAGGGCCCTGTCCCCCGTGGTGTCCCCAGGGGTGTCTGGCAGCCTCTGAGGCACACACCCAGAGAGCACAGGCCCAGGAACCACGGTGGGTGTGGGGGCTCTGCCATGCTCAGGATTCCCACGCAAACGCTGCATGCCTGCTGCACTGTGGTTGGTGGTGGCGGTGACAGAGAGTGCAGCATGACCAGAGTGGTAGGACAGGGGCTATCCAGGGCTGCACCTTTCGCAGTGTGGGGTCGGTGGGGGGCGCTATGCAGGATGTAATTGCCTGCATTAGTGGTACTGGTTGGTAGCACTGTACAGGGCTGCACTTCCCATGGCAGGGAGGGTGGGTAATGGGCACTTTCTGGGGCTGCAATGCCCATGGAGGAGGACACGTTAGGGTACTATCGGGTATACGCTACTGGTGGCATTGGGGGACGGAGGTAGGGGTCGCTATTGAGGGCAGGACTAGCCATGGAGGGGGGGCGAGTTCGGTGCTATCAGGGGCTGCACTGCTGGCGGCGGTCAGCAGAGTTGGCATCCAAGGAAGGAGTGGTTCTCCTCTCCCTGACTCCACATTCCAGAGGGCGACCCACCCTTGGTCATACAAGGAGTGCAGCAGGCATGCAGCGTTTGCGTGGGAATCCTGAGCATGGCAGAGCCATGCCAGCCAGCCAGCCAAGCCAGCCAAGCTCACCCAGCCAGCCAAGCCAGCCAAGTCACCCAAGCCACCCAGCCAGCCAAGCCACCCAGCCAAGCCAGCCAGTCAGCCAAGCCAGCCAAGCTAGCCAGCCAGCCAGCCAAGACAGCCAAGCCACCCAGCCAGCCAAGCCAGCCAAGCCAGCCAAGCCACACAGTCAGTCAAGCCAGCCAAGCCACCCAGACAGCCAAGCCAGCCAAGCCACCCAGCCAAAGCCAGCCAGCCAGCCAAGCCAGCCTAGCCAGCCAAGCCAGCCAGCCAAGCCAGCCAAGCCACCCAGCCAGCCATGCCAGCCAAGCCAGCCAGCCAATCCACCCAGCCAGCCAAGCCAGGCAAGGCAGCCAGCTAGCCAAGCCAGCCAGCCAAGCCAGCCAAGCCAGCCAAGCCACCCAAGCCACCCAGCCAGCCGGAAAGAGAGAGAGAGAAAAGGAAGGAAGGAAGGAAGGAAGGAAGGAAGGAAGGAAGGAAGGGAGTAAGGAATGAAGGAAGAGGAGAGAGAGAGAAAGAAAGAAAGAGAAAGAAAGAGAGAGAGAAGGAAAGAAAGAAAGCGAAGGAAGGAAGGAAGAAAGGAAGGAAGGACAGAAAGAAAGAGAGAGAAAGAACTAAAGAAGGAGAGAGAGAAAGAAAGAAGGAGAGAGAGAGAAAGAAAGAAGGAGAGAGAAAGAAAGGAAGAAAGAAGGAAGGAAGGAGAGAGAGAGAAGAAAGAAAGGGAGAGAGAAAGAAAGAAGGAAGGAGAGAGAGAAAGAAAGGAAGAAAGAAGGGTGGAAGGAAGGAGAGACAGAGAAAGAAAGAAGGAAGGAAAGAAAGAAAGAAGGAAGCAAGGAAGGAAGGAAAGAGAAAGAAAGAAAGAAGAAAGAAGGAAAGAAAGAAAGAAAGAAAGGTACACTGCTCAGGAATCTCCTTTTCCTGTGGCCGGGGCAAGATTCTTTGCATTTTTCTCTGCAGGGAAAAAACAAAACCACACACACACACTACACACACACAGCAATAAGCTTTCATCCAGCCGGCCCAAGACAGTTTCCTAGAGAGTCTGTACACAGTCACGGTGCTGGAGGCTCAATTTCAGATTGGGTTAAAGTGCCCTGCAAACGGGCATTTGCAGAGGGCATGGGAGAGGCTACTGGAGAATTAAGAGCTGCAGAGACGAGGGTCTCCGGCCATCACCTTGCCAGCTGCAGGAGAGAGGAGGTGATTAGGGAAGCTCCGTGTTCCCTTCTGAGCCTGGCAGGTGCGTTGTCCCCGCCCTGCCCCCAGCACCGCAATGCAGGCCCTGCTTTCGGATTTAGCAAAGGTAACTTCCTCTGGCACCCCCAGGCTTCTGCTTCCAGCACAGCGACTGTGACTTGGTGTTTGCACCTCGGTCCTCACAGAATTCGCCCACCTCAACTCAATCTTCCTCTCCCAGTGGTACCATTAATATTTTAATTTAGTCAGAATTTCTGGGACTGGTTTGCCATCCTGAACAACCTAGTTACCTGTCAGCCTCTATCAGCTTGTCATATTAGAGAGGATTGTCCTAGGAATCTAATCTGCTTTAAATGATTTCGTGGGGTGTTGGTCTATAAATCATCTCGATGCAGGTCTGACAACGTGAAGGATTCGGTGGGTAAATAAACCACACTTGTTTTATTTTCAGCAGGCACAGACTTTGCTTTATCAACTTCTTATTGATTTTCGTGCTCCAAGAGGTCAAAAAAATGTTTTTGCTTCTCCTTTACATACAAAAACATTATTCGTAGAAGAGCTGTGGGCAGGCAACTCTCATTAACATCTGAGATTCGCAGATGTTTAATTGTAACTTTGTACACGTGGACCAACCTCTTTCCATCCCTTCTTTCTCCCTCCCTTCCCCAGCTTCTGGTAATCACCACTGTGGTGTTAATTCCTAGGAGATCAACTCTTTATTTTTATTTTTATTTTTTTTTTGAGACAGAGTCTCGCTCTGTCACTCTGTTGCCCAGGCTGCAGTGCAGTGGTGCGATCTCGACTCACTGCAACCTCCACCTCCTAGGTTCACGCCATTCCATTCTCCTGCCTCAGCCTCCCGAATAGCTGGGACTACAGGCGCCCACCACCACGCCCAGTTAATTTTTTGTATTTTCAGTAGAGATGGGGTTTCACCGTATTAGCCAAGCAGGTCTCTATCTCCTGACCTTGTGATCCGCCCGCCTCGGCCTCCCAAAGTGCTGCGAATACAGGCGTGAGCCACCGCACCCAGCCCAGACACACTTTTTTTAAGTTACAGCAGATGGTGTATTTCACTACAGTGTGCGCTGAGCAGATGAGTGTCTTGAGTACAAATTAAAAACATCAACGGTAAATCTACATTTTATATATGTTTTCTTTAATGATTTTTTTTAAGGCACCAAACAGAATGAATAAAGAAGGGGAATGATGGAATGGTGGAAACTCTGTTTTTGTTTTTGTTTATTTTCTCTGTCTTTTTTTTTTTTTTCTGGAGTATGCCATGAGATATGTGTGGTCTAGCAGCCAAAGGAAGTGAACTGCAATAAACCTACAAATATAGGCTGTACAGACTCAACATTTTTGCATTTCGAGTTAAACCCAACAAGAAGTTAATTATGACCAGCCTGACCAATATGGTGAAACCCTATCTCTACTAAAAATACAAAAATGAGCCAGGCGTGGTGGTGGGTGCCTGTCATCCCAGCTACTCAGGAGGCTGAGGCAGGAGAATCACTTGAACCCGGGAAGCGGAGGTTGCACTGAGCCAAAACTGTGCCATTGCACTCCAGCCTGGGTAACAGAGCGAGACACCATCTGAAGAGAAAACAAAAAAGGCTTCATCAAATACTATTCCATGCTTTTGCAGGTGGACAGCTGCAGGATTGAATTGTTACAAATTATCTGCCTCCCCACAGCCTTTTTGTGTGTATGTGAGATGGAGTCTCGCTCTGCAGCCCAGGCTGGAGTGCAATGGCACCATCTCGGCTTACTGCAACCTCCACCTCCTGGGTTCAAGCGATTCTCCTGCCTCAGCCTCCTGAGTAGCTGGGATGACAGGCACCCGCCACCACGCCAGGCTATTTTTTTTGTATTTTCAGTAGAGATGGGGGTTTCACCATGTTGGCCAGGCTGGTCTCGACCTCCTGACCTCAGGGGATGTGCCCACCTCAGCCTCCCAAAGTGCTGGGATGACAGGCGTGAGTCACCATGCCCGGTCCCACAGCCTTTTTTTGTGAGCAATTCTGAAGTAGCCCCTCCATGAGTCGAGGGTCTAACCTGCAGCCCTAGGTCTGCAAGGCTTTGTCCTTGGTTCTGGGGAAGGGGAATGTATTTCTGTATTTCTTCCCCCCCACCATCCCCCAGCTTTATTGAGGTCTAATTGACTGTTTAAAAATTGCATATATTGCTGGGCATGGTAGCTCACGCCTGTCATCCTAGCACTTTGGGGGGCTGAGACAGGCTGATTGCCTGAGTTTAGGAGTTCGAGAACAGCCTGGGCAACACGGTGAAACCCCGTCTCTACTAAAAACACAAAAAATTAGCCGGGCGTGGCAGCGTGCGCCTGTAGTCCCAGCTACTCAGGAAGCTGAGGCAGGAGAATTGCTTGAATTTGGGAGGTGGGGATTGCAGTGAGCCGAGATTGTGCCACTGCACTCCAGCCTTGGCGAAAAGAGTGAAACTCCCTCTCAATTTAAAAAAAAAAATTAGAATGTGATGATTTTCTTTTTTCTTTTTCTTTTTTTTTTTTTTTTTTTGAGATGGAGTCTTGCTCTGTCACCCAGGCTGGAGTCCAGTGGCACAATCTCGGCTCACTGCAAGCTCTGCCTCCCCGGTTCACGCCATTCTCCTGCTTCAGCCTCCCCAGTAGCTGGGACTACAGGCACCCACCACCATGTCCACCTAATTTTTTGTATTTTTAGTAGAGACAGGGTTTCACCGTTTTAGCCAGGATGGTCTCATATCCTGACCTCGTGATCTGCCCACCTCGGCCTCCCAAAGTGCTGGGATTACATGTGTGAGCCACTGCACCCGGCCAATGTGATGATTATCTATGGATATACCCTGATCATCAGCAGGAGGAAACGAAGAGGTATTGGTTAAAAATACAAAGTTGCAGTTACGCAGGATGAACAAGTACTAATTTGTAACAATTCAGTATGAAACAGTGTCACCATGGTTAATAAGGCTCTGCTCCATGCCTGACATCTGAGAACAGGGGAATTGAAATCTGAACTTTGTTCAGAAGAGGATGGCTTTGCAGGCTTTTCTGAGCATGCTGAATTCACGGTTTCTGGGTCAGCCCCTGGGCTGCCCAGGGACAGGGTGGAGACCCTGCCCCAGAAAGTTCAGGAGCCAGGAACCTGCTTAGAAACACATTTCAACAAGGAAAACCACACTCAGGCTGGCCTCCTTAAAAACACATAGGCCCGGCGCGGTGGCTCAAGCCTGTAATACCAGCACTTTGGGAGGCCGAGGCAGGCGGATTGCCTGAGTTCAGGAGTTCAAGAACAGCCTGGGCAACACGGTGAAACCCGGTCTCTACTAAAAATACAAAAAATTAGCTGGGCGTGGCGGTGTGCACCTCTAGTCCCAGCCACTTGGGAAGCTGAGACAGGAGAATCGGTTGAATTCGGGAGGTGGAGGTTTCAGTGAGCCGAGATCGTGCCACTGCACTCCAGACTTGGCGACAGAGCAAGACTCCATCTCAAAAAAAAAAAAAAACTCATATATCAGAATGTGATGATTTTCTTTTACTTTTTTTTTGAGATGGAGTCCCGTTCTGTCACCCAGGCTGGAGTGCAGTGGCATGATCTGGGCTCACTGTAAGCTCCACCTCCCAGGTTCACGCCATTCTCCTGCCTCAGCCTCCCCAGTAGCTGGGACTACAGGCACCCGCCACCACCCCTGGCTAATTTTTTGTATTTTTAGTAGAGACAGGGTTTCACCGTTTTAGCCAGGATGGTCTTGCATCCTGACCTCGTGATCCACCCGCCTCGGCCTCCCAAAGTGCTGGGATTACACATGTGAGCCACCGCGCCCGGCCAATGTGATGATTTTCTATGGATATACGCTGATCGTCAGCAGGAGGAAATGAAGAGGTGTTGGTTAAAAATACCAAGTTGCAGTTATGCAGGATGAATAAGTACTAATTTGTAACAATTCAGTATGAAACTGTGACTGTGGTTAACAAGGCTCTGCTCTATGCCTGACATCTAAGAACAGGGGAATCGAAGTCTGAACTTTGTTCAGAAGAGGATGGCTTTGCAGGCTTTGCTGAGCATGCTGAATTCACAGTTTCCGGGTCAGCCCCTGGGCTGCCCAGGGACAGGGTGGAGATCCTGCCCCAGAAAGTCCAGGAGCCAGGAACCTGCTTAGAGACACATTTCAACAAGGAAGACTACACTCAGGCCGGCCTCCTTAAAAACACATAGGCCGGGCACAGAGGCCAAGCCTGCAATCCCAGCACTTTGGGAGGCCACGGTGGGCAGATCGTGAAGTCAGGAGATCGAGACCAGCCTGGCTAACACGGTGAAACCCCATCTCTACTAAAAATACAAAAAAAAATTAGCTGGGCGTGGTGGCGGGTGCCTGTAGTCCCAGCTACTCAGGAGGCTGAGGCAGGAGAATGGCATGAACCCAGGAGGAGGAGCTTACAGTGAGCCTAGATCGCGCCCCTGCACTCCAGCCTGGGCGACAGAGCGAGACTCCGTCTCAAAACAAACAAACAAACAAACAAAAAAACCACATATATCATGGGCCAGATGTGGTGGCTCACACCTGTAATCCCAGCACTTTGGGAGGCTGAGGCGGGCGGATCACCTGAAGTCAGGAGTTCGAGACCAGCCTGGCCAACGTGGTGAAACCCCATCTCTACTAAAGATACAAAAATTAGCTGGGCATGGTGGTGGAGGCCTGTAATCCCAGCTATTCAGGAGAATCCCAGCGAGGCAGGAGAATCGCTGGAACTTGGAGGGTAGAGGCTGCAGTGAGCTGAGATTGCACCACTGCACTCTGCAGGTTGACCGACAGAGTAAGACTCTGTCTCAAAAAAAAACAAAACAAAAACAAACAATATATCATGAAAAATACATTAACCCAGCACTTTGCAAAGCTGCTAGGTGTGAATCCTGCTTGCCAGCTTGGCAGCTCCATCACCGTAGAGGTCAATGTCTGGGAAGTGTTGCAACATCTGGGCAGTTGCAGAGGTGGGCTTTCCTGTCACAAACATGGCTCTGGACCCCTTTGCTTAAAATATGACTGGCTCCCCACTGCCCATCCACCCCACAAAAGCTGGGGAGATACTGCAGGAGGAGTATGTGTGGGATGGAAAATTGTTTTCAGCTTCCCATTTGGATATTAAAGAGGCCAGGTGACAGCTCTGTCACCCAGGCTGGAGTACAGTGACAAGGTCTCTGCTCACTGCAACCTCCACCTCCCGGGTCCAAGCAATTCTTCTGCCTCAGCCTCCCAAGTAGCTGGGATTACAGGCACCTGCCACCATACCTGGCTAATTTTTGTATTTTTAGTAGAGATGGGGTTTCACCATGTTGGCCAGGCTGGTCTCAAACTCGCGACCTTGTGATCTGCCCGCCTCAGCTTCCCAAAGTGCTGGGGTGACAGGCATGATCCACCACACCTGGCCGCCTTTTCTACTTTCAATTTGCTAACTGGTGAATAATACTTTGCAGTAATGAGCCCAGAGGGAATGAGTGGAGCCCAGCCACACATTATTAGAACCTGTCACCCAGTGCAGATACTCACCTGGGATGCGGGCAATGATGCTCAACTCAGACCTGTGCCAGCGCTGGTGACTCCGAGGGACCCGGGTGGCTGGAGTCTGTGTTAGACTCAGGAGTCCCTTCCAGGTCCACACTGTGAAAACCAGTGTGGCCAACATGATGAAACCCCATCTCTACTAAAGATACAAAAAATGAGCGGGGCATGGTGGCAGGTGCCTATCATCCCAGCTACTCAGGAGGCTGAGGCAGGAGAATCGCTTGAACCCAGGAGGCAGAGGTTGCAGTGAGCCGAGATCGTGTCACTGTACTCCAGCTGGGCAACAGAACGAGACTCCATCTCACAAAAAATAAAAATAAAAAAAAACGGGGTGGGGTGGCCCAGCCATTCAGTATACTTTCTCCCCTGGTGAGAACCATCCATTTCCAGAATGTGTGTCACAGAGAGTGGAACACAGGTCCTGGATGCACTCCCAAAAACTCACTGGTGTCCAGGGATTTGGGAGTATATGGCCTTTGAACGTCTGAACACCCTCAGTTCTCCTTCATATTCTCCAGCTCCCCTGCATGGAGATGTGGGCCTTTTAGGGTCATTTCCACCCTTTGAGGGCCTCTTTGCTAGCCTTCCATTGGCAAGAACAATTACCGAAAGGAGGTACCCAGCTCTAACCCTGCAGAACAGACAGAGAGCCCAGTAGCCTGGCAGCCAGAGAGCCTTTCTCTAAAACAGGCATCACTGGCAACCTCATTGAAATGGGATGATTCATTATCCTGTTTCCATTTAATTGTTATTTTGCCGGCAGAAAAGCCTGGAGTTTCTCTGAAAAGCAGCGATGGTGTTGTCCTTTTAGATTCCCCAGGGAATAGTCTTAAAAAATTGCCTGCCCAGCTTCCTGAGTGCCCAGCATTTGCCTTCACATTAACTTACTCTATAAAGTACAGATGTTGCAGAGGGGAGGGCATCCAAGCCCCTGGCTTCCCAGAGAAATTGGTAAGGGTTGTCTGCAGCTTCCCAGCCTTAAAAATACTTGACAAGTTGACATCCTCACTGCTAATTGGGGCTGATGGAGCCTCGTCAACCCCAGGACCCGCTGATCAGCTGTGGCAGGAATCATACCCACAGCGTTATGTGAAGTGATGAGTTGGATTTGCTTCCAGCAGGGTGAAAGCAATGGATTTCACTTGTTCTCAATGTACAGCAAGAGAAAAGTGAGGGACTGACTCACAAAACCTGTGTTCCCTCCGTTTGCATCTCAGTCATCTCTGAAATACATTGCAAATTGTTTAAACCTTAAAAACACAGCGGCATGAATGTGCCTCCTGATGGCACCAGGTTTTGATAAGATGATAGGCTGTGGCGATGGATTTCAGATGTGAGTTCCTGTGCTTGCCAAAATGCTGGATGAAAGATGAAGGTAATTGCTAGCGTTGTTGGCGTTGCCAATAATCTCTCTCTCTCTCTCTCTTGTTTTTTCTTTTTTATTTTGCTTCAAGAATCTGGTTGCCTTAATGAGGATCTTCACCCTGCTAAGATGATCTTTCACATCTGGAACAAAACACAGAAGCTCCGTCTCAGCCAGAGTGATGGGGAGCCATGTGGCCCTGAAAGCTCTCGATGGCCAAATCAGAAATGATGTTTGACAGGACCAGGCTGAATTCCCTAAGTACATTCACAGCCACCCGCCCCTCTCCTCTCCCCCCACTCTTTTTTTTATTTTAATGGTCCAAAATTGGCTGTTTAATATCTGAGCATGCCAGAGTCTTGGAGGATGCCAGAAATGGAAGGTTTGTGCCCGGGGTCATAGGAAGGTCCCTACCAGGTGAGGCAGTGTGATGCCAGTCCCCAGTGAACAAGGAGGCAGCAGCCCTGTCCAGTGTATGAGCGTGACCTTGGGGATCTGTGTAGATAGAAATTTCTGGAAGGTTTTAAGCAGGTTAGGTTCCCACCCCATCACCCTGTTTCACCATAGATACTCTATGAATAAAAAAGAGATTAAAAATGTCTCTCAGCCAGGTGCAGTGGCTCACGCCTGTAATCCCAGCGCTTTGGGAGGCCGAGGCAGGCGGATCACTTGAGGTCAGGAGTTCAAGACCAGCCTGGCCAACATGGCCAAACACCATCTGTACTGAAAATACAAAAATTAGCCAGGCGTGGTGGCGGGCGCCTGTAGTCCCAGCTACTCGGGAGGCTGAGGCAGAAGAATTGCTGGAACCTGGGAGGCAGAAGTTGCAGTGAGCCAAGGTTGTGCCACTGCATTCCAGCCTGGGCCACAGAGTGAGACTCCGTCAAAGAAAAAAAAGTGGGGGAAGGAAGGAAGGAAGGAAGGAAAGAAGGGAGGGAGGGAGGAAGGAAGGGGGAAGGATGGAAGGAAAGGAAGGAAGGGAAGGAAGGAAGGAAGGGAAAGAGGGAGGAAGAGAAGGAGGGAAGGAGGGAGGGAAGGAAGGAAGGGTGGGAGGGAAAGAAAGAATGAGAGAGGGAGGGAAGGAAGGAAAGAAGGAAGGAAGGAGAGAAGGAAGGGAAGGAAAGAATGAGGGAGGGAAGGAAGGAAGGGTGGGTTGGAGGGAGGGAGGGAAGGAAGGAAGGAAGGAAGGAAGGAAGGAATTACAGGAAGGATTTAAGCAGGTTAGGTTCCCACCCTCTGACCCTGTTTCACCATAGACCCTCCATAAATAAAAGAGAGATTAAACCTGTGTCTTTCCCAATGCAGCCTGTGAACAAAAATGAGGAATGGGATTTGGAGCTCCATGTCAGCTGCAATGGCCACACTGGAAAGCCTAGGAGGCTGCTCTGGAAACAGAGGGGCTGTTCCAGGTGATGCCAAACTAGCACAGACGAGGCTCAGAAGAGACACCTGTGACAGATATGGAAGACACCTTCAGAAAGGGCAAAATTCAGCCACCTAAGCACAATCAAGGCCAAACAGACGGCTGTCATGGAATCAGCCAGTGTCCCACAGCCCAGTACACACTGACATTGTAACATAACCTTTACCTGAGAAAATGCCCATGTTCACTGCCTGGAGAAGCAAGCTACACTCTACAAAGAAATATCCAGTGAGCACAACAAGAGACATCTAACCTACACTGTAAAATAGAAATAACGAGTCTCCTGCATCTGGGGATCCACCTACACTCTACACTAGACACACCCAATGTCTTCCATCTGGGGGATACACCAACACTCTACAGTAGATACACTGAATGTCCTCCAGCTGGGGATGCACTTACACTCTGCAATAGATACATTCAATGTCCTCCATCGGGGGGATCCATCTACACTCTACACTAGGCACACTCAATGTCCTCCATCTGGGGATCCTCCTACACTCCACAATAGATACACTCAATGTCCTCCATGTGGGGATCCACCTACACTCTACAATATATACACTCAATGTCCTCCATCTGGGGATCCACCTACTCTCTACAATAAACCAACTCAATGTGCTCTATCTGGCGGATGCATCTACACTCTACAATAAACCAACTCAATGTGCTCCATCTGGGGATCCACCTACACTCTGCAATAGACACACTCAATGTCCTCCATCTGAGGATACACCTACGCTTTACAATAGATACACCCACTGTCCTCCATCTGGGGATCCACCTACACTCTACACTAGATACAGTCAATGTCCTCCATCTGCGGATCCACCTACATTTTACAATAGACACACTCAATGTCCTCCATCTGCGGATCCACCTACACTCTACACTAGATACCCTCAATGTCCTCCATCTAGGGATCCACCTACGTACTACAATAAACAAACTCAAATGTGCTCCATCTGGGATCCACCTACACTCTGCAATAGACACACTCAATATCCTCCATCTGGGGATCCACCCACACTCTACAATAGACACACCTAGTGTCCTCCATCTGGGGGATACACCTACACTCTACAATAGACACACTCACCATACTCCATCTGGGGATCCACCTACACTCTACAGTAGACACACCCATCTGGGGATCCACCTACACTCTACAATAGACACACTCAGTGTCCTCCATCTGGGGATCCACCTACACTCTACCATAGAAACACTCAGTGCCCTCCATCTGGGGGATACACCTACACTCTACAATAGACACACTCACCATCTTCCATCTGGGGATCCACCTACACTCTCCAATAGACACACCCATCTGGGGATCCACCTACACTACAATAGACACACCCATCTGGGGATCCACCTACACTCTACAATAGACACACCCATCTGGGGATCCACCCACACTCTATTGTAGATCCACAATCTACAATAGACACACTCAGCGTCCTCCATCAGGGGATCCACCTACACTGTACAATAGAGAAACCCAGTGACCACCATCTTGGCACCCACCTACACTCTACAATAGATATAGATTTCCAGTGTCCCCTGTTTTGGGAACCTACCTGCACTCTGCAATTAATATGCACATCATCGACTTTCTGGGGTTTCTCCCTGCAATCTGGCATACACCTTTTCATCGTTCACTGTCCTTGAGTAGCTGAGGGTCGTTGCTCAGGCATTTTTGGAAGGAAGGTTGGTCTTAACCTAAGGCATTTTTGGAAGGAAGGTTGGTCTTAATCTAAGGCATTTTTGGAAGGAAGGTCAGTCTTAATCTAAGGCATTTTTGGAAGGACGGTTGGTCTTAAACCAAGGCATTTCTGGAAGGAAAGTTGGTCTTAATCTAAGGCATTTCTGGAAGGAAAGTTGGTCTCAATCTAAGGCATCTTTGGAAGGAAGGTTGGTCTTAATCTAAGTCATTTTTGGAAGGAAGTTTGCTCTTAATCTAAGCCATGTTTGGAAGGAAAGTCGGTCTTAATCTAAGGCATTTCTGGAAGGAAGGTTGGTCTTAATCTAAGGTATTTTTGGAAGGAAGCTGGCTCTTAATCTAATCCATGTTTGGAAGGAAGGTCGGTCTTAATCTAAGGCATTTCTGGAAGGAAGGTCGGTCTTAATCTAAGGCATTTTTGGAAGGAAGGTTGGTCTGAATCTAACGCATTTCTGGAAGGAAGGTTGATCTTAATCTAAGGCATCTTTGGAAGGAAGGTTGGTTTTAATCTAAGGCATTTTTGGAAGGAAAGTTGGTCTTAATCTAACGCATTTCTGGAAGGAAGGTTGCTCTTTATCTAAGGCATTTTTGGAAGGAAGGTTTGTCTTAATCTAAGGCATCTTTGGAAGGAAGGTCGGTCTTAATCTAAGGCATTTTTGGAAGGAAGGTTGGTCTTAATCTGCGGCATTTTTGGAAGGAAGGTTGGTCTTAATCTAAGGCATTTTTGGAAGGAAGGTTGGTCTTAACCTTGTGTCCACCTGCAAGTTGTTCTGTTTTATTCTTGTGTTTTCTCTCACTTTTTTGCCTAGCAGAAGCACAGCCATGAAGCTGTGTCCATGAGATATTCTGTAGAGCCTGGAATAATCCCTCCTTTCCACATCTTGTCCCGCCATGGAGTGCCCCAGAGTTCTGGGACGTGGAAGGTGCCGTCCTCTGCCTGACACGGTGCTGCCCAGCTCCCTCCTCATCCCAGTGGCTTCCCAAACTCCCTGGACGTGCTGGAGGAAACACCTGTGCTGAAGACCCGGAGGCCCTTCCCTCCAAACCCTGACTCTGGGGTCAGCGACGCCAACAGGTGTCTTTTCTCAGAATCGCCTTCTTGTCTGAATTGAGCCCTGGGATCAGAAGGCCAAGGGGCCAGAGGTCAGATGCAGCCACGCAGGGTTCCCTGGGGGCCAGGGCTTACCAGGTGGTTAATATTATCAGAGCTCATTTGCTGAAGCTGGACTGGCGTGTTCTCAGCAGTCCCAAATAAATTTAACAAGAGCCACTTTCAAAGCCCACCTATTAGGGCCATCTATTAATGGACAGGAGGGTTAACAGTAATTTGAGGAGGCAGCTTGGCCGTCTTCAAATAGGAACACATGGACTGTGCAGCTTGGCCCCATTTGTGGTAATTTCGAGGTCTCATTTCCATTTGTAAGAAACATAACTACTTATATATGGAAAGAATGAATAAGAGAAGTCATTAAAATTTCTCTAATTTAGGAAAAAATAAAAAAAAAGTAATGAAGTAATATCTTAACCAGGGCAGGCAGAAATGTAAATTAGACATTAGAAGAAAAACCTATTAACAGGATGGCTGGATGGCTGTGTTGCTTGCCTGTTTTTTTTTTAATCTAATGAATTTATGAATTGCTAGTTGTGGGGTCACAGATTTTGTTAATTTCCTATGTGTTTAGCTCTGCAGTAAGAAGGGAGGGTTTGCTTATGAAACACAGATGCTAACTCCATTAGCGGGGCGTTTGCTAATCAGAACACAAATGGTAATACGTTCGGTCCAGCATTAAAAAAAAAAAAAAAGACAGAAAAACACATGAATTATTTGAAGTTGGGGTTTTTCCAACTTCTGTCCGTTGTTCCTGCAGGTCATCAGAAAATTTAAACATCAGGGAGTAAGAGGTGACCTAGCTAGGTAGCTGCCTGATTATAAAATATATGTGAAAGCTTTCTTTAAAAACAAAACAAAGAAAAAAAATAAAAACAGAGTCTGGCTTTGTCGCCCAGGCTGGAGTGCAATGGTGAGATCTCGGCTCACTGCAACTTCCGCCTCCCGGGTTCGAGTGATTCTCCTGCCTCAGCCTCCCGAGGAGCTGGGATTACAAGTGCCCATCACCATGTCCAGCTAATTTTTGTATTTTTAGTAGAAACGGGTTTCACCAGGTTGGCCAGGCTGGTCGCGAACTCCTGACCTTAGGTGATCCGCCTGCCTCCATCTCCCAAAGTGCTGCAGTAAAAAGGGAGGGTTTGCTTATGAACCACGGATGCTAACTCCATTAGCGGGGTGGTTGCTAATCAGAACACAAATGGTAATACATACGGTCCAGCATTAAAAAAAAAAAAAAAAAGACATAAAAACAAATGAATTATTTCAAGTTGGGGTTTTTCCAACTTCTGTCCGTTGTCCCTGCAGGTCATCATAAAATTCAAACATCAGGGAGTAAGAGGCGACCTAGCTAGGTAGCTGCCTGATTATAAAATATATGTGAAAACTTTCTTTCTTTTTTTTTTTTTTTTTAAACAGAGTCTTGCTTTGTCACCCAGGCTGGAGTGCAATGGTGAGATCTCGGCTCACTGCAACCTCCGCCTCCTGGGTTCGAGCGATTCTCCTGCCTCAGCCTCCCGAGGAGCTGGGATTACAAGTGCCCACCACCATGTCCAGCTAATTTTTGTATTTTTAGTAGAAACAGGGTTTCACCATGTTGGCCAGGCTGGTCTCGAACTCCTGACCTTAAGTGATCCGCCTGCCTCCACCTCCCAAAGTGCTGGGATGACAAACGTGAGCCACCGTGGCCAGCCAAAAAATTTTTTTTAAATGGAGTCATGCTCTGTTGTCTAGGTTGGAGTGCAGTGGAGCAATCATGACTCACTGAAGCCTCAACTTCCTAGGCTCAGGTCATCCTCCCACCTCAGCCTCCCAAGTAGCTGAAACTATACGCATACGCAACCACATCTGAGTAGTTTTTAGGTTTTTTGTAGAGACAGGGTTTCACCATGTTGCCCGGGCTGGTCTCTAACTCTTGAGCTCAAGCCATCTGCAGGTCTTGGCCTCCTGAAGAGCTGGAATTACAGGCTTGAGCCACTGTGGCCAGCCTTAAAATATTTTGTTGACAGGCCGGGCACAGTGGCTCATGCCTATAATCCCAGCACTTTGGGAGGTCAAGGCGGGTGGATCACCTGAGGTCAGGAGTTCAAGACCAGCCTGACCAACATGAGAACAGCCTGACTCCATCTCTACTAAAAATACAAAAATTAGCTGGGTTTGGTGGTGGGTGCCTGTAATCTCAGCTACTCGGGAGGCTGAGGCAGGATAATCACTTGAACTCAGGAGGCAGAGGTTGCGGTGAGCTGAGACCGTGCCACCAAACCCAGCTAATTTTTTTGTTTGTTTGTATTTTTAGTAGAGACAGGGTTTCACTCTGTTGGCAAGGCTGGTCTTGAACTCCTGTCCCTGTGATCCACCTGCCTCAGCCTCCCAAAGTGCTGAGATTACAGGTATGAACCACTGTGCCCAGCCCATCCCCTCTTCTTATGAGATGTCTTAGTCCATTTCAGACTGCCATCCCAGAACACCATAGACTTGGTGGCTTAAAAAGAACAGACATTGATTCTCCCACAGTCCTGGAGGCTGGAAGTCTGAGATCCAGGTGTGGGAAGGGCTGGTTTTTCCTAAGGCCTCTCTCCTGGGCTTGGAGATGCCGTCTTCTCCCTGTGTCCTCACAGGGTTGTCCCTCTGTATATGTCTGTGTCCTATCTCCTCTTCTTATGAGATGTCTTAGTCCATTTCAGGTTGCTATCACAGAATACCATAGACTGGGTGACTTATAAACAACAGACATTGATTCTCCCACAGTCTTGGAGGCTGGAAGTCTGAGATTAATGTGTGGGCTGGGTTGGTTCCTCCTGGGGCCTCTCTCCTGGGCTTGC
This sequence comes from Pan troglodytes, assembly GCF_028858775.2. Lineage (NCBI taxonomy): Eukaryota > Metazoa > Chordata > Mammalia > Primates > Hominidae > Pan > Pan troglodytes. Next base: position 37,043,320 of record NC_072416.2, on the reverse strand, counting down.
CGACACCATAGTCTCCCTGTGTCCTCACATGGTCATCCCTCTGTTTGTGTCTGTGTCCTCATCTCCTCTTCTTATGGGATGTCTTAGTCCATCTTAGGCTGCCATTACAGATCACCATTAGACTGGGTGGCTTAGAAACAACAGACATTGATTCTCCCACATCCCAGTGGGTTGAGACCAAGCAAATAAATGATAATCCTGGAAAGCAGGTGTGTGCAGGTTTAAGAGGAGGCAGAAAGAGAAGGGAGCCATCATTTGTCCCAATCCCTCCATGTGTCTTCATCCTACATCAAGTGGAAATGACTACACTGTGTCTGGGCCAGGCACGGTGGCTCACGGCTGTAATCCCAGCACTTTAGGAGGCCGAGGTGGGTGCATCACGAGGTCAAGAGATCGAGACCATCCTGGGCAACATGGTGAAACCCCATCTCTACTAAAAATACAAAAATTAGCCGGGCGTGCTGGTGTACACCTGTAGTCCCAGCTACTCAGGAGGCTGGAAGTCTGACATCAGGGTGTGGGCAGGGCTGGTTCCTTCTGAGGACCCTCTCCTGGGCTTGTAGACACTATCTTCTCCCTGAGTCCTCATGTGGTCCTCCCTCTGTGTGTGTGTGTCTGTGTCCTCATCTCCTCTTCTTACAAGGACTTCAGCCTGGGCAACAAGAGCAAAACTCCGTCTCAAAGAAAAAAAAAAGTTTTGTTACCATATTCTTGCCGGAACTGAGAAGGCTACAGAAATGCTGGTCCTGAAACGGTGTCCATTTCTCTGCTCAATTCTTCTGGGGCATCATCCCAGCGGGTTGAGACCAAGCAAATAAATGATAATCCTGAAGAGCAGGTGTGTGCAGGTTTAAGAGGAGGCAGAGAGAGAAGGAAGTCATCATTTGTCCCAACCCCTCCATGTATCTTCATCCTACTGTAATCAAGTGGAAATGAGTACACTGTGTCTGGACTGGGTGAGGTGGCTCACAGCTGTAATCCCAGCACTTCAGGAGGCCGAGGCAGGTGCATCACAAGGTCAAGAGATTGACACCATCCAGGGCAACATGGTGAAACCCCATCTCTACTAAAAATACAAAAACTAGCCAGCCGTGGTGGTGCACACCTGTAGTCCCAGCACTTTAGGAGGCTGAGGTGGGAGCGTCACAAGCTCAAGAGATCGAGACCATCCTGGGCAACATGGTGAAACCAGATCTCTACTAAAAATACAAAAATTAGCCGGGCATGGTGATGCACACCTGTCGTCCCAGCTACTCGGGAGGCTGAGGCAGGAGAATCAGTTGAACCCGGGAGGTGGAGGTTGCAGTGAGCCAAGATAACGCCACTGCGCTCCAGCCTGGCGAGAGAGTGAGACTCCGTCTAAATAGAAAAAAAAAATTAATCAGATCTTGTGAGAACTCATTCAGTATCACAAGAACAGCATGAGGGTAACTGTCCCCAAGATTAAATTACCTCCCACTGGGTCCCTCTCATGACACATAAGGAGGATGGAAACCACAATTCATGATGAGGTTTTGGGGTCAGGGGACACAGCCAAACCATATCAAACAGCTTTATTTTTGCCCCAAAAGAACTGACATGAGAATCTTGAAGAAATACATGGATTCCCATACTCATTGATGAATTATCCACAATAGCCAAGACATGGACCAAACCGAGCGACCACAAATCGATGAATGGATAAAGAAATTGGGAGAATTATCCACAATAGCCAAGACATGGACCAAACCAAGTGACCATGAATGGATGGATGGATAAAGATATTGGGAGAATTATCCACAATAGCCAAGACATGGACTAAACCGAGCGACCATGAATGGATGAATGGATAAAGGAATTGAGAGAATTATCCACAATAGCCGAGACACGGACCAAACCAAGTATTATCCACAATAGCCAAGACACACAACCAAACCAAGTGACCATGAATGGATGAATGGGTAAAGAAACTGGGAGAATTATCCACAATAGCCAAGAAATGGACCAAACCAAGTGACCATGAATGCATGAATGGATAAACAAATTGGGAGAATTATCCACAATAGCCAAGACATGCAACCAAACCAAATGACCATGAATGGATGAATGGATAAAGAAACTGGGAGAATTATCCACAATAGCCAAGATATGGACCAAAGCAAGTGACCATGAAAGGATGAATGCATAAAGAAATTGAGAGAATTATCCACAATAAGCAAGACACGGACAAACCAAGCGACCATAAATGGATGAATGGATAAAGAAACTGGGAGAATTACCCACAATAGCCAAGACATGGACCAAACCAAGTGACCATGAATGGATGAATGCATAAAGAAATTGGGAGAATTATCCACAATAGCCAAGACATGGACCAAACCAAGTGACCATGAATGGATGAATGGATAAACAAATTGGGAGAATAATCCACAATAGCCAAGACATGGACCAAACCGAGAGACCATGAATGGATGAATGGAAACTGAGAGACGATGAATGGATGAATGGATAAAGATATTGGGAGAATTATCCACAATAGCCAAGACATGCGACCAAACCAAGTGACCATGAATGGAGGCATGGATAAAGAAATTGGGACATCAATAATGTACATGCATGGGAATATTACTCAGCCTTGAAAAAGAAGAAAATCTTGCCATTTGCAAGAACACAGGTGAACCTGGAGGACATTATATTTCATGAGATAAGCCAGGCACAGAAACACAAATACTTCATGATCTCCCTTATATGAGGAATCTAAAATAGTCAAACTCGTAGAAGCAGAGAGTAGAACTCATACCATATCTTCTGTGGATAGATTTTGGCCAAGAAGAACAATGCATTCATGTGAAACACATGTATTCTTCTGCAGATGTGACCCAAAGGCCTTTGCTGTCTTCATGCCAACAGCTGCCTGTCTTTATCCTCTGAGCCAAGAGATATTCCTCATATCTTCCTCATAGCGGTGCCGCATCGTGAAGCCACAGAAAAGAAGAGACACTTCTGAGATCTGGACCTGCTTTCTGCACTCCCACGAGAGCTGACCACAGGTTTCATCTGTCTCTTTCCCCTTCTTTTTTCATATTTTACTTTTCACTGACCAATAATAATTGCATGTATTTAATATGCAATCATTGTACCCCATAATATGACATATGGAATATATAAAATGTATAAATTTAAATTATATATAATATAATACATATATTTATATATCTATATGTAAAATGAAATATATATACTATTGTACCACATAATATATGTATCATATAATCAATACATATATTTTAAATATATTTACATATGAATACATGTTTATATGCATTGATTTATTATATTAAAATAAAATAAATATATATCATTGTACCCATTGTATATTTATGTATGTTATATGTATAAATATACATATTTAAAGATATGTAATATATTTAACTGTATTACATAACAATCGTATATATTATATATAATATATAACATATTCTATATTATATTAATTATATATTCTATAATTATACACATACTATATACTATGTACTATATTATATAGTAATTATACATGTTATATATTATACTATTACATATTGTTTTATTATAATATATTATATAACATTGTAAAATATAACAATATAATATTATACATTATGTTGTATTGTAACATTATATAACATCATAAAATATAATATATTATTATATATTATGTTTTATTATAATATATTATATAACATTATAAAACATAATATATTATTATATATAAAATATAATATATTACAATATATTACAATTATATATTGTATAATTATACATGTTATATATCATAATTAATAAAATAATACAGCATGTAATGTATCATATATCATATAATATATAATATATAAATATGCATTTACATGTACATATTTATTATATGTATTTATATGTATTAAATGTATAATAAAATAAATATATATTATTATACCCTATTATGTATACACACACACATATATAGCCTATTATATATATATATATAATGAATTGAAATTAGGATCTATAATGTATATATTATGGGATGCAGTGTGACGTTTTGACATAGGCTTATATACATTTCACATTTTGAAATCTCTAAAAGAGTCAATTTTCAACGTTCTCTCCAAGCCCATGTTTAATGCCGCTGTTAAAGTGCAAGCCAACATTTAGGAAGTCCCCAGCTGCACACGTCTCCTTACCCTTCATGCCAAGGCACCATCATCTCCCAAGCTGGGTTCTTGGCATTTTGCACAACAATGTGCCATGCCTAGGCCCCCAAATCCCTGGCATCCTATAAGTGTATTCAACGAGGCTGGGCGCGGTGGCTGACGCCTGTAATCCCAGCACTATAGGAGGCCAAGTCGGGTGGATGGCCTGAGGTCAGGAGTTCGAGACCAGCCTGGCCAACATGGTGAAACCCTATCTCCACTGAAAATACAAAAATTAGCCAGGTGTGGTGGCATGGGCTTGTAATCTCAGCTACTTGGGAGGCTGAGGCAGGAGAATCACTGGAACTCGGGAGGTGGAGGTTGTGGTGCGCTGAGATCGTGCCATTGCACTCCAGCCTGGGCAACAAGAGCAAAACTCTGTCTCAAAATAAATACATGGATGATAGATACATAGATAGATACATAGATACATTCAAGGTCCCCTCAGTTGTCACCATACCCTTGTCCTGTAAAACTCCAACATCTCACAGCCAAGCCCGACTTCTTGTTGTCTGGGCAACAAGAGCGAAACTGCATCTCAAAATAAATACATAAATAATAAATACATTCAATGTCCCCTCAGTTGGCACCATACCCTTGTCCTGTAAAATTCCAACATCCCACAGCCAAGCCCGATTTCTTAGGATGGGTAATTTCTTAGGATAAGAAATCTGTCTTAGGATATGAAATATGAGGACGGACAGAGAAAACGCAAACACATTGCAAGAAGAAATGCTTCAGGCACAGATTCCTGGGCGTGTAGCTGTCTTCCTGAGCCCCCCAAATGCGTTTTTCTTTACCTAAGAGAGCTCTGGAGACAGTGGGGTTTGTATATGTGGGGTTTGCCCGTCTCCTAGGGCTGCTGGTAAAAGGAGATTGTCCTAAGCGCTGGCTTATGGGGCTCCGGGGGGTGTGAACGGCCTCAGAGCGCCGTTTAGACAAGCGCAAACATAAAGTGAGAGGCTGCTGGAAACGTTTAAAGAAGTGGGAAGAGGCGGCCGGGGGAGCTGGGGGCCTGATCCAGCACCTTGGTCCTGTTGATTTTCACGTCCCAACCACACTGGGTGTGGACGGAAATAGCTGGGTGGGTTTGTGTGAATTAAAACATTTATAGAGCCCTACGCTCCTGTTACCTCTTAGGCGACTTATTAAAGTACAGTTAGTGTAAACACGGGGGTCGTAAACCTGCAGGGCTCAAGCACCAATTAAAATAATAAAAAACAAGGGGCTGCCGCAAACCAAAGGGTCTTTGGCACGGGCTGCAAGGGGGAGGAGGAGGGAGGCCAAGCCAGGCTCCCTGGGAAGGGAGCCCGGAGGATTCCAGCTCCACCAAGAAACACAGAGGTCACAACAAAGAAACAGTGCAATAGGGATTCTGGAAAGAAAAAGGCTACTTTGACAACAGAGATTTCATACCAGGAGATGCATCCCCAGATATGGGACAGCTGAAGATTAAACAGCTTTTGGGGGGTTAATCCTGGGTTCCATAAAGACATAGAGATTTCATGCTGCGGACCCAGTGCAACAAAATGGATCAGGTACAATGGGGACGTCACCAAACTGCTCAGCCACTGGTTTTGGGATGCAAGAGGGGCTATATCTACCCGGCGGGGCTGGGATGGAGGAAGAGTCATGTCTACACCCGAACTCCCTGGGATTGAGATGGAGGAAGGGCTGTGTCCACACTCTCCCCACTGGGGTTGGGATGGAGAAAGAGGGGCCGTGTCCACACTATCCTCCTGGGGCTGAGATGATGGAGGAGGAGGAAGGGTGGTGTCCACACTCTCCCCTCTGGGGCTGAGATGATAGAGGAGGAGGAGGGGCCCTGTCCACACCCTCACCTCCTGATGCTGGGATGATGGAGGAGGAGGAGGGGCGGTGCCCACACTCTCCCCTCTGGGGCTGAGATGATGGAGGAGGAGGAGAGGCCGTTTCCACACTCTCCCCACTGGGGCTGGGATGATGATGGAAGAGGAGGGGCAGTGTCCACACTCTCCCCCCGGAGCTGGGATGATGGAGGAGGAGGGGTCGTGTCCACACTCACCCCACTGCTGCTGGGATGATGGAGGAGGAGGAGGGGCCATGTCCACACTTTCCCCCCTGGGGCTGGGATGGAGGAGGAGGAGGGGCCATGTCCACATTCTCAGCCCTAGGGCTGGGATGGAGGAGAAGAGGGGTGGTGTCCACAGCCTCCCCCCAGGGCTGGGATGGAGGAGGAGGAGGGGCTGTGTCCACATTCTCACCCCTGGGGCTGGGAAGGAGGAATTGGCTCTCATGACACCCTCATTCCTCCCCATCCTCCTGAAACCACCTTAGCGAAAATTATATCTGAAGAAATTATGACAGTGAAAGAGATCAGACCTAACCACCCACCCCCCCATCTTCTTTCTAACCTCGAAACTGTCTTTATTCATTCCTGGGCATAGTAGCCTCAGAAAGAATTTAGTTTATAGTTTAAACTCTGAAACAAAACTGACAATAGCCCTTTTCTGGGAGGGCAGGGACGCGGGGAAACTTCTTGCTTGGGGACCAGCCTGCCTTGGCAGGACTAATAAATTAGCTACAAGATTAGGAATTATGGTTGAGGGATCATGCTGCCTCTGGCTCCAGGAGTCTGAACCTCCCCCAAATAGCTCCTGGGGATAACATCATTGTTGCACAACCTAAGATCAGTGTTTAAGATATTTTGCAGACCCTGGATTCCAATGCAGCAGATGACACCACACAGACCGGTAATCTGACTCAACCAGATATCAGCCATCCCACACAGGAACAGAAGGCAGCATGAACTCACTTCAGCCTCCCATGATTTCATCCTCAACCTGACCAACCAGCACTCTCTACTTCCTGAGCCCCCACCCACCAAATTATCCTTAAAACTGCCAAACCCTGGCCAGGTGCGGTGGCTCACACCTGTCATCCCAGCACTTTGGGAGGCCGAGGCGGGTGGATCACAGGGTGAGGAGTTTGAGACCAGCCTGACCAACATGGTGAAACTCCATCTCTACTAAAAATAGAAAAATTAGCTGGGTGTGGTGGCAGGTGCCTGTAGTCTCAGCTACTCAGGAGGCTGAGACAGGAGACTCGCTTGAACCTGGGAGGCAGAGGTTGCAGTGAGCCGAGATCACGCCACTGCACTGCAGCCTGGGCAACAAGACTAAAACTCTGTCAAAAAAAAAAAGAAAGAAAGAAAGAAAGAAAAAAAGAAAAAAAGATAGCTACTGGGCTGGATAAATGATGCAAGCCCAGAAGAAATGCAGAATCTGGGATCCTTTCAACAGTCACCACCCTCCCATCAGATGGGCTTTTAGATTCCACTAGATACAAGAAATTACACAGAGGCTGGGCACGGTGGCTCATGCGTGTAATCCCAGCACTTTGGGACGCTGAGGCGAGTGGATCACCTGAGGTCGGGAGTTCGAGACCAGCCGGGCCAACATGGTGAAACCCCGTATCTACTAAAAATACAAAAATTAGCCAGGCGTGGGTGGTTGCCTGTAATCCCAGCTACTCAGGAGGCTGAGGCAGGAGAATGGTGTGAACCCAGGAGGTGGAGCTTGCAGTGAGCAGAGATAGCGCCACTGCACTCCAGCCTGGGCAACAGAGTGAGACTCCATCTCAAAAAAAAAAAAAAAGATTATTAAGAAAGCAAAGTGCTGAAAGTACTGAAGGGATGGGTTGCTGTGGAACGAGAGACTTTGAAAAGAAAGAGACAGAGACAAAGTATAGAGAAAGAAAAATGGGCCCAGGGGACCGGCATTCAGCATACAGAGGACCAAGTTCCCTTAGTATTTATTGATCATTATCGGTCGTTTCCCAGAGAGGGGGAAGTGGCAGGACAATAGGGTAATAGTGGAGAGAAGGTCAGCAGGAAAACATGTGAACAAATGTCTCTGCATCATAAACAAGGTAAAGAAAAAGTGCTATGCTTTGATGTGCATATACATAAACATCTCAATGCCTTAAAGGACAGTGTTACTGCTAGCACGTCCCACCTCCAGCCCTAAGGCGGTTTTCCCCTATCTCAGTAGCTGGAATATACAATCGGGCTTTACACCGAGACATTCCATTGCCCAGGGATGAGCAGGAGACAGATGCCTTCCTCTTATCTCAACTGCAAAGACTTCCTTCCTCTTTTACTAATCCTACTACATAGACAGAATAGGGGGTTACCAAAAGTAAGAGGAGGAACGCGTCCACCCTAGGTACAATATTCATTTATATATACGATTAAAAAAAAGATCATGGGCAAGCTGGGCATTATGGCTCATGCCTGTCATCCCAGCACTTTGGGAGGCTGAGGCGGGTGGATCACTTCAGGTCATGAGTTCAAGACCAGCCTGGCCAACATGACACAAAACCCCGTCTCTACTAAAATTACAAAAATTAGCCAGGTGTGGTGGTGGGTGCCTGTAATCCCAGCTATTTGGGAGGCTGAGGCAGGAGAATCGTTTGAACTCAGGAGGCAGAGGTTGCGATGAGCTGAAATTGCACCACTATCCATCCATCCATCCATCCATCCATCCATCCATCCATCCATCCATCTATGTATGTATTTATGCATTTATCTATCTCTCCATCCGTCTATGTATGTATGTATGTATGTATGTATGTATGTGTCTGTCTATCCATCTATCCATCTCTTCATGTATGTATGTATCCATCCATCTATCCATCCATCCATTTATTCATCTATGTATGTATGTATGTATGTATCTATCATCCATCTATGTATGTATGTATCCATTCATCTATCCATCTATGTATGTATGTATGTATCCATCCAGCCATCTATCCATCTATCCATGTATGTATGTATGTATCCATCCATCTATGTATGTATCTATCTATTTATGTGTCCATCCATCCATCCATCCATCTATCCATGTATGTATGTATCCACCTATGTATGTATGTGTCTGTCCATCCATCCATCCATCAACTCATGTATGTATGTATGTATCTATCCATCCATGTATGTATGTATGTATGTATGTATATATCTATTTATCTATCTATCCATCATCTACCATCTATTTATCTCCTCTATCTTTCTATTTATCATGTATCTATCAATCATCGATCTGCCCACCCATCTCCTGCCCCCTCCCCCTGTGTATCTACTTGTGTACTTACCTCTCTATGGCAACCAGAGAGATTTTACCCCCAGGAGATATTTTGCAATATCTGGTGACAATTTTGGTTGTTACAACTGGGGAGGGGTTGTCCTGGCTCCTGGTGGGTGAAGCCCAGGGTCTCTGCTCAACACCGTACAGTGCCCAGGACGGCCCCACCACAGAGAATCCTCCATCCCCAAATGTCAGCAGAGCCTGGGCTGAGAGATCCTGAAATAGACAAGCATTTCCTTCTCTCAGGTGTAGATTTGATAACTCTACAAAATGTCCGTTCCCTGCCACTTTCTCTGATTTTTCACTATTACAGTTCCCCCAAATAGAATGCCGGAACTAACCACAATCACAAATACACTCAGAGCTAAAGCTGCATGGCCCCCTATTGGAGGAAAAACAGGACCCAAGAAACAATTCCTGGCATCCAACTGACCCTTGCAGGTTTCACTAGAACATTCAGAAGTCACTGTGGCTGTCCTCAGGGGCCCAGAGTCATTGTGAGAAGCTCAGAGAGGCTGGGGACCCCGCGGACAGCAGCTGGGCATGGAGTCCTGCCTTTGTGCAAAAGTCTTTCAAATTCAAATCTCCCTCCCTCCCCTGGGCTGTAAAATCCCTCCTCCCACCAGTAACACAGCTCTCCCTGGATTTACAGCTGCAATGTTTACCACCAGCCTGCTGAGCTCAGAGCTTAGAGCCAGGCTTACCCTTTCAGAGCGAATTTTCACTGAGGCCAGTCTACTTTCCAAGCAGACTCTAAGAATGTCTTCTAAGCTGTGCCATAACTGTCCAAGTGGTTCTTCCTGCCTGCTGAATAAAGACTCACAGCATTGCTGTAGACAAAGAATTTAAGAGACACAAGACCAGCCATGCCATGTGGGAGGCGGAGTACCTACTCAAAGCTCAGAGATTATGGGTTTTTCAAAGGCAGTTTTGTTACCGGAAAGGGAGTCCTGATCCAGACTCCAAGACAGCGTTCCTGGTTCTTGCACAAGAAACAATTCAGGGCGAGACCATAGAGTAAAGTGAGAGCAAGTTAATGAAGAAAGTAGAGGGGCCAGGGGTGGTGGCTCACACCTGTAATCCCAGCACTTTGGGAGGCTGAGGTAGGTGGATCACCTGAGGTCAGGAGTTCGAGACCAGCCTGGCCAACACGGTGAAACCCCGTCTCTACTAAAAATACAAAAATTAGCTGGTCGTGGTGGGCGCCTGTCATCCCAGCTGCTTGGGAGGCTGAGGCAGGAGAATCGCTTGGATCAGGAAGGCGGAGGTTGCAGTGAGCCGAGATCTTGTCACTGTACTCCAGCCTGGGTGACAGAGCAAGACTGTCCCCCCAAAAAAAAAGAAAAAAGGAAAAGAAATAATGAAAAATTTAAAAAATAGCATAAAATGGAAATGTGAAATATAAACCATATATGAATACATATAAATACAAATAATATAAATATGTATAACAATACATATAAATATATTTAATTATACTTTAATTTATATTTTATTTTAATTATATGTTAACCTTATAATACATAATATAATAAATACATATATAAATACATAGAAATATACATATATACATATAATATAATGTAAATACATATAATATAATTTTAATTTTATTTATATTTTATTTTAATTATATTTTAATTATCTTATAAAACAATAAATACATATAATATAAATACATAGAAATATAAATACATGTATACATATAACATAATGTAAATACATATAATAATACAGTTTACTTTTAATTTTATTTGTATTTTATTTTAGTTATATTTTAATTATCTTATAAAATATAATAAATACAAGTAATATAAATACATATAAATATAAATACATATATACATATAATGTAAACATATAATAATAAATACAATTTAATTTTAAAGTTATTTATATTTTACTTTAATTATATTTTAATTATCTTATAAAATATAAATACATATGCATGTAAATATAAATACATATCGATATAAAAATGGCTGTGATCATTGCAAGGAAATATCAAATGCCCAGGAGTAAAGTTGATAATAAACACACTGAGTGACTAGAGAAGCAACTGCAGACATTCCAGGCACGTGAAAGAATCCTTTAAGTACAGAAGGCAGGAAATGCAGAAGAAAAACATCTTGAGGTCCCCAAAACCACAAAACTCAAGGGAAAATTGAAGCTGGAAACCGAGGAGTGTAAAGCTGCCTCCAGTTCTATTCAAAGTCACCTCTCTGCTCATTGAGATAGATGTATATCTCATAACCCCCTTTGGAAAGGCTTATGAGACACTCAAAACAATGCAATCATTTGTGTCTCACCTACCTGTGACCTGGAGGCCCCCTCTCTGCTTTCAGTTGTCTCCATCTTTCTGGACAGAACTAATGTACCTGTTATATATATATTGATGGAGGCCTCATATCTCCCTAAAATAGATGAAGCCCAGCTGTGCCCCAACCACCTTGGCCCCATGTCACTAGGACCTCCTGACACTGTGTTGTGGGTCTACGTCCTCAACTTTGGCAAAATAAACTTTCTAAATGAACTGAGACCTCTCTCGGATATGGTGAAACCCCGTCTCTACTAAAAATACAAAACTTAGCTGGTTGTGGTGGGCGCCTGTCATCCCAGCTACTCGGGAGGCTGAGGCAGGAGAATTGCTTCCATCAGAAAGGCGGAGGTTGCAGTGAGCCGAGACCTTGTCACTGTACTCCAGCCTGGGTGACAGAGCTGTCACCTGTGCCATAACTGTCCAAGTGATTCTTCCTGCCTGCTCAGGAAGCTCAGGAAGGGTACTCAGGAAGCAAATGAACGAAGGCTTTGGCCAGGCTGTGTGGCTCATGCCTGTAATCCCAGCACTTTGGGAGGCTGAAGCAGGTAGATCACCTGAAGTGAGGAGTTCGAGACCAGCCTGGCCAACATGGCGAAACCCTGTCTCTACTAAAAATACAAAAATTAGCCAGGCACGATGCCTCACACCTGTAATCCCAGCACTTTGGGAAGCTGAGGCTGGTGGATCACCTGAGGTCAGGAATTCGAGACCAGCCTGGCCAACATGGTGAAACCCCATCTCTACTAAAAATACAAAAAATTGGTTGGGCGTAGTGGTGGGCGCTTATAATACCAGCAATTTGGGAGGCCAAGGCAGGTGGATCACCTGAGGTCAGGAGTTCAAGACCAGCCTGGCCAACATGGCAAAACCTCACCTCTACTAAAAATACAAAATTTAGCCAGCCATGGTGGCTCACACCTGTAATCCCAGCACTTTGGGAGGCTGAGGCGGGTGGATCACCTGAGGTCAGGAGTTCAAGACCAGCCTGGCCAACATGGTGAAACCCCATCTCTATTAAAAATACAAAAAATTGGTTGGGCTTAGTGGCAGGTGCCTGTAATCATGGCTCCTTGGGAGGCTGAGGCAGGAGAATCACTGGAACCCGGGAGGCAGAGGTTGCAGTGAGTTGAGATCATGCCACTGCACTCCATCCTGGGTGATAGCACGAGACTCTGTCTCAAAAAATAAAATAAAATAAAATAAAATAAAATAAAAAAGAATCCACTGTCCCTTCCTTTTGTGGTTCAAGACACCAGGTGTGACGTTTGCAATGCAACAGAACCAGGTAGAACTGGTGATTCTTTGCACGCTGTGGTCATGCAGGTCTTCATACCTCAGAAAGAAAAGTTCTCTTTATTTATTTATTATTATTTTTTTTTTTTGAGAGGGCTTCTCTCTCTGTCACCCAGGCTGGAGTGCAGTGGTGCAATCTCAGTTCACTGCAAGCTCTGCCTCCTGGGTTGACACCATTCTCCCACCTCAGACTCCCGAGTAGCTGGGACTACAGGAACCCGCCACCATGCCCAGTTAATTTTTGTATTTTTACTAGAGACAGGGTTTCAATATGGTGGTCAGGCTGGTCTCGAACTCCTGACCTCAAGTGATCCACCCGCCTCGGCCTCCCAAAGTGCAGGGATTACAGGAGTGAGCCACCGCGCCCAGCCCTCAGAAGGAAAAGTTCTATTTATTTATTTATTTATTTATTTATTTATTTATTTATTTATTTTGAGAGGGAGTCTGTCGTCCGGGCTGGAGTGCAATGGCGCAGTCTTGGCTCACTGCAAGCTCTGCTGTCTGAGTTCAAGTGATTCTCCTGCCTCAGCCTCCCGTGTAGCTGGAATTACAGGCCTGTGCCACCACACCCAGCTAATTTTTGTATTTTTAGTGGAGACAGGGTTTCACTATGTTAGTCAGGCTGGTCTAGAATGCCTCACCTCAAGTGATCCACCTACCTCGGCCTCCCAAAGTGCCGGGATGACAGACATGAGACACTGTGCCCGGCCCTTAAAAGGAAAAGTTCTCTTTATTTATTATTTTTTAGTGGGTTTCCTTGATTTTCTCTTCTCCTGTCATAAATTCTTCCAGGAAACCTTTCCTCACTTTGAGTCCTTTCCTGGAACGTCTGCTTCTATTCTAGTCACAGGGAAAGGGTACTGTGTCTGCCTTCTGTGGTTTCCTCTTGGTGAGCAGATTGCCATTTGACAGCTCATTGTGGTCACGTGTCTCTGTAGCCAAGTCAGAAGGATTTATTGAGCCTAGGAGTTCTAGACCAGCCTGGGCAACATAGTGAGACTCCCATCTCTTTAAAAAAAATTATAAAATAAATTATCCATGGCTGGGAGTGGTGGCTAACGCCTATAATCCCAGCACTTTAGGAGGCTGAGGCAGGAGAATGGTGTCAACCCAGGAGGCGGAACTTGCAGTGAACCGAGATTGCACCATTGCCCTCCAGCCAGGGTGACAGAGAGAGACTCCCTCTCAAAAAAAAAATAAATAAAGAGAACTTTTCCTTCTGAGGTGGATCACCTCAGTTCAGGAGTTTGAGACCAGCCTGGCTAACATGGTGAAACCCCATCTCTACTAAAAAAACAAAAATTAGCAGGGCGTGGTGGTGGGCGCCTGTAATCCCAGCTACTTGGGAGGCTGAGGCAGGAGAATCGCTTGAACCCAGGAGGCGGAGGTTGCAGTGAGTCGAGATCGCGACACTGCACTTCAGCCTTGGGGACAAGAGTGAAAACTCCGTTAAAAAAAAAAAAAGAGGTCGGGTGCGGTGGCTCACGCCTGTAATCCCAGCACTTTGGGAGGCCGAGGTAGGTGGATCATCTGAGGTCAGGAGTTCGAGACCAGCCTGACCAACATGGTGAAACCCTGTCTCTACTAAAAATACAAAAATTAGCCGGTGTGGTGGTGGGCGCCTGTAATCCCAGCTACTGGGGAGGCTGAGGCAAGAGAATCACTTCAACCCAGGAAGCGGAGGTTGCAGTGAGCTGGGCTTGGTGACAGGTGCCTGTAATCCCAGCTACCCAGGAGGCTGAGGCAGGAGAATTTCTGGAACCCGGGAGGTGGAGGTTGCAGTGAGCTGAGCTCGTGCCACTGCCCTCCAGCCTGGGCGACAAGAGCAAAACTCCATCTCTAAAATATATGATCAAATAAAATAAAATAAAATAAAATATGGTAAAATAAAAATGATCAACACAATGTAAATGAGACAATTTGTAGTCACACAGCGCCCATCGCGACCTCACCCACAGTGGGAGAGAGAAATTTAAAAAAGAAACCGTTTTAGGACGATCCCCATGAAATTGTCAAAACCAGCCGCCTTCTAAATATCTGACTGCAGCTGTCAGAAAACAGACAAGAATACAAATCATTGTATCCAGCCGTAATAACGGAGTTCAAAGCTGAGAGGATATGAAAAATTCATCGTCTGTCTACTTGAAACGATGGATGTAAATTATGCCACTTTGTCTGTATTTGTACAATATGTTCTCATTGGCAAATACGGGATCCGATCATTGTTTCATTAAATACCTGACAATTCTGTAACAGTTGCAAATATGGGTGCTTACCTCAGCGTTTCCCACTCTAGGATGGCAATAAAACAAAAATAAAGAAATAAAACAGGGTCAGAAAGAATGAGAGCCAGGGGAACCTTTATCTAAATCAGTTGCTTGGGCCAGGTGCACAGTGGCTCACACCTGTCATCCCAGCACTTTGTGAGGCTGAGACAGACGGATCACCTGAGGTCAGGAGTTTGAGACCAGCCTGGCCAACATGGTGAAACCTCGTCTCTACTAAAAATACAAAAATTAGATGGGTGTGGTGGCAGGTGCCTGTAATCCCAGTTGCTTGGGAGACTGAGGCATGAGGATAGCCTGAACCCGGGAGGTGGAGCTTGCAGTGAGCTGAAATCGGGCCAGTGCACTCCAGCCTGGGTGACAGAATGAGATTCTGTCTCAAAAAAAAACAAAAAAGAATTTCTTGAATTCATTCTCGAGGTCAGGGTATGTGATGTGAAGCTCTCCTAAATGCTGAGAAGATGCAAATAGTGTTTTGGTGCACGTGTGCAATCCCAGCTACACGGGAGGCTGAGATGGGAGAATCGCTTGAGCCCAGGAAGTTGAAGCTACAGTGAGCTGAGATTGCACCACTGCACTCCAGCCTGGGTAACAGAGGGAGACCCTGTCTCAAAAAAAGAAAAAAAGACATGGAAATAACATTTGATGAAGAAGATGAGGAAAGCCCACACGTTAGCTTTCAAACTGCTCCAATTTTTTTTTTTTGAGACAAAGTCTCGCTCCATTGCCCAGGCTGGAGTGCAGTGGCATGATCTCTGCTCACTGCAACCTCTGCCTCCTAGGTTCAAGCGATTCTCCTGCCTTAGCCTCCCGAGTAGATGGGATTACAGGCGCCCACCCACCACGCCCAGCTAATTTTTGTTTTTTTGGTCGATACCAGGTTTTGCCATGTTGGCCAAGCTGGTCTCGAACTCCTGATCTCAGATGATTCACCCGCGTCGGCCTTTCAAAGTGCTGGGATTACTGGCGTGAGCCACCTCGCCCGACATAACTGCTCCAAATTCTTAAGTCACATGAACATCAGATGCAAGTACTCATACCTCAGACAAGGCAAGAAATTATGATTTTTCCTGCTAAGAAATTCTAATAGCAAAGTATCCCTTGAATAATATAGTCTGGTTTTCCCAGTTTGCATATCTTTTGTTTTTTTGAGACCGTGTCTCACTCTGTCACCCAGGCTGGAGTGCCCTGGCTTGATCTCGGCTTGCTGCAAGCTCTGCCTCATAAATAGGATTCTCCTGCTTCAGCCTCCTGAGTAGCTGGCATTACAGGTGCCTACCACCACACCCGGCTAATTTTTTTTTTTTTTTTTTTTTTAAGTACAGACCGGATTTTACCATGTTGGCCACGCTGGTCTCGAACTCCTGACCTCAAGTAATCTGCCTGCTTCGGCCTCCCAAAGTGCTGAGATTACAGGTGTGAGCCACCGTGCCCAGCCTCCAGTTTGCATATGTTGCTGATAGGTTTAATTAGCCGAATGAGCCCAATTTGACAATGCAGGTGGGCAATATTGCTTTCCTGCTGCAGAGAGGGTCATAGATGAAATGACATCTATCCTCGGTATTCAAGGCAGTTGAATACATTCTGGTTTGCAATTTTGACTGATTTGGTAAGAGGTGGGGGCTGAGGAATCTCAATCCAGTTTTTTAGGTTTACTGTTTTGTTTCGTTGCTTTTTGAGACTCAGTCTCGCTCCATCGCCCAGGCTGGAGTGCAGCGGTGCAATCTCAGCTCACTGCAACCTCCGCCTCCCTGGTTCAAGCAATACTCCTACCTCAGCCTCCCAAGTAGCTGAGATTACAGGCACCTGCCACCATGCCTGGCTAATTTTTGTATTTCAGTAGAGACGGGCTTTCACCATGATGGTCGGGCTGGTCTCAACTTCTGACCTCAGGTGATCTGCCTGCCTTGGCCTCCCAAAGTGCTGGGATTACAGGTACGTGCCACCATGCCTGGCTAATTTTTGTATTTTAGTAGACACGGGGTTTCACCATGATGGTCAGGCTGGTCTCAAACTCCTGACCTCAGGTGATCCGCCTGCCTCAGCCTCCCAAAGTGCTGGTATTACAGGCATGAGCCACCGCACCTGGCCTCTGGTTTGCAATTGTGACTGATCTGGTAACAGGTGGGGGCCAAGGATTCTCAATCTGTTTTTTTAATGTTTTTGTTTGTTTTGTTTTGTTTTGCTTTGTTTTTGAGACAAGATCTTGCTCTGTTGCCCAGGATGGAGTGCGGTGGTGTAATCTCAGCTCACTGCAGCCTCCACCTTCTGGGCTCAAGCCATCCTCCTTCCTCAGCCTCCCAAGTAGCTGGGACTATAGGCATACATACCACATCTGGATAATTTTTTTTTTCTTGGTACAGACAGGGTTTCACCATGTTGCCCAGGCTGGTCTCAAACTCCTGGGCTCAAGCATCCTCAGCCTTGGCCTCTGAAAGTGCTGGGATTAAGGTCTGAGTCACAGGGCCTGTCTTTTTTTTTTTTTTTTTTCTGTTTGTTTGTTTGTTTTGAGATGAAGTCTCGCTCACCCAGGCTGAAGTGCAGTGGCGTGATCTCAGCTCAGTGCAACCTCCACCTCCCAGGTTCAAGCAATTCTCCTGCCTCAGCCTCCCGAGTAGCTGCAGTTGCAGGCGCCTGCCACCACACACAGCTAATGTTTTTGTATTTTTAGTAGAGACGGGGTTTTACCATGTCGGCCAGGCTGGTCTTGAACCCCTGACCTCAAATGATCCACCCGCCTCGGCCTCCCAAACTGCTGAGATTACAGGCATGAGTCACCACGCTAGGCCACTGTTTTTCTTTTCCTTTTTTTAAATAACTGCACCACAGCACAGCTCATGAGTGCTACAGAAAACACATGTTAAATATTTTCCACCAAATTTTGACTTTTTATTGCGGTTAAAAATAAACAAGTACCAGAAAATCAGATCTTTTTGTAAAATGTTAAACACACATTATGGTTAATGTACATGCACATTGCTTCCTGTACGGCCACAGGGTAATTGAATTTGATTCAAGTTCATTTACTCCTGCCAAATCAAGCACCACCGAACAGGTGTTAGATGTTGTTTGAGATTCAGCTTTGAAATGTCCATTTATCTCTTCCTTTCAACTTCTGGATGTGCTGAAGTGGGGAAAATCCTGTGAGTATAATTTACATGTTACTGCTGCCTTCCACGCTACGGTATCGGAGCACCTGATGAACATCTTTATATGGCACATAGGAAAGCAAACTCTGAAATGAGGCCGGGCGCCTTGGCTCACACCTGTCATCCCAGCACTTTGGGAGACCGAGGAGGTCAAATCGCCTGAGATCAGGAGTTAGAGACCAGCCTGGCCAACATGGCGAAACTCCATCTCTACTACTAATACAAACATTAGCCTGGCATGGCGGCGGGTGCTTGTATCCCAGCTACTTGGGAGGCTGAGGCAGGAGAATCGCTTGAACCCGGGAGGGGACGGCTTTGAGGCCTTCGGTGGAAACGGGAATATCTTCACATAAAAACTAGACAGAAGTGTTCTCAGAAACAACTTTGTTATGTGTGCATTCAACTCACATAGTTGAATCTATCTTTTGATAGAGCAGTTTTGAAACACTCTTTTTGTAGAATCTGCAAGTGGATATTTGGAGCGCTTTGAGGCCTATGGTAGAAATGGAAATATCTTCATATAAAAACTAGACAGAAGCATTCTCAGAAACTGCTATGTGATGTGTGCATTCAACTCACAGAGTTGAACCTTTCTTTTGATAGAGCAGTTTTGAAACACTCTTTTTGTTGAATCTGCAGGTGGATATTTGGACTGCTTTGAGGCCTTCGTTGGAAACGGGAACATCTTCATATAAAAATTAGACAGAAGCATTCTCAGAAACTTCTTTTTGATGTGTGCATTCAACACAGAGATTTGAAACTTCCTTTTCATAGAGCAGTTTTGAAACACTCTTTTTGTAGAATCTGCAAGTGAATATTTGGAGCGCTTTGAGGCCTATGGTAGAAAAGGAAATATCTTAATATAAAAACTAGACAGAAGCATTCTCAGAAACTGCTTGGTGATGTGTGCATTCAACTCACAGAGTTGAACCTTTCTTTTGATAGAGCAGTTTTGAAACCCTCTTTTTGTAGAATCTGCAAGTGGATCTTTGGAGCTCTTTGATTCCTACGGTGGAAACGGGAATATCTTCACATAAAAACTAGACAGAAGCATTCTCAGAAACTTCTTTGTGACGTGTGCATTCAACACAGAGGGTTGAACCTTCCTTTTGATAGAGCAGTTATGAAACACTCCTTTTGTAGAATTTGCAAGTGGATATTTGGAGTGATTTGAAGCCTGTGGTAGAAAAGGAAATATCTTCACATAAACACTAGACAGAAGCATTCTCAGAAACTGCTTTGTGATATGTGCATTCAACTCAAAGAGTTGAACATTTCTTTTGATAGAGCAGTTTTGAATCACTCTTTTTGTAGAATCTGCAAGTGGATATTTGGATCGCTCTGAGGACTTCGTTGGAAACGGGGATATCTTCACATAAAAACTAGACGGAAGCATTCTCAGAAACATCTTTGTGATGTGTGCATTCAACACAGAGAGCTGAACCTTCCTTTTAATAGAGCAGTTTTGAAACACTGTTTTTGCTGAATCTGCAAGTGGATATTTGGAGTGCTTTGAGGCCTATGGTAGAAAAGGAAATATCTTAATATGAAAACTAGACAGAAGCATTCTCAGAAACTGCTTTGTGATGTGTGCATTCAACTCACAGAGTTGAACCTTTCTTTTCATAGAGCAGTTTTGAAACCCTCTTTTCATAGAATCTGCAAGTGGATATTTGGAGCTCTTTGATTCCTACGGCGGAAACGGGAATATCTTCACATAGAAACTAGACAGAAGCATTCTCAGAAACTTCTTTGTGATGTGTGCATTCAACACAGATGATTGAACCTTCCTTTTGATAGAGCAGTTTTGAAACACTCTTTTTATGGAATATACAAGTGGGTATTTGGAGTGCTTTGAAGCCTATGGTAGAAAAGGAAATATCTCCATATAAACACTAGAAAGAAGCATTCTCAGAAACTGCTTTGTGATGTGTGCATTCAACTCACAGAGGTGAACCTTTCTTTTGATAGAGCAGTTTTGAAACACTCTTTTTGCAGAATCTGCAAGTGGATATTTGGAGCAATTTGAGGCCTAAGGTAGAAAAGGTAATATCTTCATATAAATACTAGACAGAAGCATTCTCAGAAACTGCTTTGTGATATGGTGTATTTTATCAGCAGAATGTTCGTCTGCATATGGCATTCAGAAGCAAACTATACTTTTTTCCCCCCCTGAGTCTTTTGTTTCCAAATCAATGGGAAAAAACGGATACCCCTGCTCCATTCAGGCAGTTTCAATGATTCTCAAATCAACGTGGGAGCAGTCATTGAGCCATTTAATATATATAGTGATAAAAAAAGAAAGCATACTTATTAACCTTGTAAAGATTCTATAAAAGTACAAGGGGAACCTTTATAAAGAATAGTCAAGTGTCCTTTTTATAGAATAGCCCTTTGTACTTTGAAATGTTCATGTCTATAAAACAGAACTGGACAGATGAGCCTAATGCAATTTCCATGTCTTCTAGTAATTGTTCCATTAAAACATTATTTTTCAGCACCTTATCAACCAGAAGATTAAGTTACCTCAACCCAAGATCAGTTCCACTTTAAAAAAGCACTTTTGACCCATATTTAACCAACCGTCAGAGAGTATTCAAAAGAGGGCTAATTGAGCGTTGAGTGTTTGAAGCATTCAAATCAAGACCCAGGTTTCTTCTTGAAAACAGCAACAGTGCAGCCTGGCAGGAAGCAGGGATTAGACAAAAGAATCGATTGAAACTTGCCTTCCAAACTGGAAGAAAAACTTTCAATAAGAAAGCGTGAAGTTTGAAATCACTGCATGTTATATTATTCATCTTTCAAATTGTCTCCGGCCTTATTGGATGGCATTTTCTCCTCTACCCCAGCTCTGAGCTGCCACTGTAATTCACCAAGAAACCCACTTTAGCAAGAATGACCCACCCTTCAGAGGGAAGCAGCCACCCTCAGCCGGGTTCTCTTTACCACTCTATTCTGTCCGCACTCTATCTGCACTCTATCGCTTCATTCTATCTACATGTTTTGCAATTTCCTCTGGTATTCCAAGGCCAGTGAAATCACAGCCTCCAGGCTTGGCTGGCTTGCCTGGCTGGCTGACCAGGTGGCTTGGGTGGCTTGGCTGGCTGGGTGGCTGGGTGGCTTTTCTGGCTTGGCTGGCCGGCTGGCTTGGCTGGCTGGATGCCTTGGCTGTCATGGCTGGCTTGGCTCGCTGGCTGACTTGGCTGGCTTGGCTGTCTTGGGTCCCTGGCTGGCTTGGCTAGCTTGGCTGGCGGGCTGCCTTGGCTGGCTTGGCTGACTTGGCTGGCTGGGTGGCTTGGCTGGCTGACTTGGCTGGCTGGCTGGCTTGGCTGACTTGGCTGGCTGGCTGGCTTGGCTGGCTTGGTTGGTTGGCTGGCTTGGCTGGCTTGGCTGGCTTGGCTCTCTTGGCTTGCTGGCTGGCTTGGCTGGCTTTGATGACTGGGTGGCTTGGCTGGCTTGACTGGCTGGGCGGCTTGGCTGGCTTGGGTGGCAGGGTGGCTAGCCTGGCTTGGCTGGCTGTGTGGCTTGGTTGGCTTTGCCGGCTGGGTGGCTTGACTGTCTTGGCTGGCTGGCTGGCTTGGCCGGCTGGCTGACTTGGCTTGCTTCGCTGGCTTGGCTGGCTGGCTGGCTGGGTGGGTTGCCTGGCTTGGCCCGCCAGGTGGCTTGGCTGTCTTGGCTGGCCGGCTGGCTTGTCTGGCTGGCTGGCTTGTCTGGCTTGGCTGCCTGGCTGGCTTGGCTGCCTGGCTTGGCTGGCTTGGCTGCCTGGCTGGCTTGGCTGTCTTGGCTGGCTTGGCTGGCTGGCTGGCTAGGGTTGCTAGGCTGGCTGGCTGGCTTGACTGGCTTGGCTGGCTGGGTGGCTTGGCTGGCTGGCTGGCTGGACTGGCTTGGCTGGCTGGGTGGCTTGGCTGGCTTGGCTGGCTGGCTGGCTGGGTGGCCTGGCTGGCTTGCCTGGCTTGGCTGGATGGCTGGCTAGGTGGCCTGGCTGGCTGGGTGGCTGGCTGGCTTGACTGGCTGGGTGGCTTTGCTGGCTTTGCTGGCTGGGTGGCTTGGCTTCCTTGGCTGTCTGGGTGGCTTGGCTGGCTTGGCTGGTTGGCTGGCTTGGATGGCTTGGCTGGCTGGCTGGCTTGGCTGGCCTGCCTGGCTGACTGGCTTGGCTGGCATGGCTGGCCGGGTGGCTTGGCTGTCTTGCCTGGCTTTGCTGGCCGGGTGGCTTGGCTTGCTTGGTTGGCCAGGTGGCTTTGCTGGCATGGCTGGCTTGGCTGGCTGTCTTGGCTGGCCTGGCTGGCTTGGCTGGCTGTCTTGGCTGGCTTGGCTGGCTTGCTGGCTTAGATGGCTTGGCTGGCTTGGATGGCTGTCTTGGCTGGCTTGGCTGGCTTGGCTGGCTGGCTTGGCTGTCTTGGCTGGCTTGGCTGGCTTGCTGGCTTGGCTGGCTTCGCTGGCTGGCCAGCTTGGCTGGCTTGGCTCTCTTGGATTGCTGGCTGGCTTTGCTGGCTTTGCTGGCTGGGTGGCTTGGCTGGCTTGACTGGCTGGGAGGCTTGGCTGGCTTGTGTGGCAGGGTGGCTAGCCTGGCTTGGCTGGCTGTGTGGCTTGGCTGGTTTTGCCAGCTGGGTGGCTTGGCTGTCTTGGCTGGCTGGCTGGCTGGCTGGCTTGGCCAGCTGGGTGGCTTGGCTGGCTTGGCTGTCTTGGGTCCCTGGCTGGCTTGGCTAGCTTGGCTGTCAGGCTGGCTGGCTGGATGGCTGACTTGGCTGGCTGACTTGGCTGGGTGTCTTGGCTGGCTTGGCTGGATGGCTGGCTTGGCTGGCTGGGCTGGCTGGCTGCGCTGGCTGTCTTGGCTGGCTTGGCTGGCTTGCTGGCTTGGCTGGCTTCGCTGGCTGGCCAGCTTGGCTGGCTTGGCTCTCTTGGCTTGCTAGCTGGCTTTGCTGGCTTCGCTGGCTGGGTGGCTTGGCTGGCTTGACTGGCTGGGAGGCTTGGCTGGCTTGTGTGGCAGGGTGGCTAGCCTGGCTTGGCTGGCTGTGTGGCTTGGCTGGCTTTCCCAGCTGGGTGGCTTGGCTGGTTTGGCTGGCTGGGTGGCTTGATTGGCTTGGCTGGCTGGCTGGCTTGGGTGGCTTGGCTGGCTGGCTGGCTTCGCTGGCTTGGCTGGCTTTTCTGGCTGGCTGGCTTGGCTGGCTTTTCTGGCTGGCCGGCTTGGCAGGCTGGTCTGCCTGGCTGGCTTGGCTGGCTGGGTGGCTTGGCCAGCTTGGCTGGCCGGGTGTCTTGGCTTGCTTAGTTGCTTGGGTGGCTTGACTGGCTGGCTGGATTGGCTGGCTTGTCTGGCTGACTGGCTTGGCTGGCTGGCTGAGCTGGCTGTGTGGCTTGGCTGGCTGGCTGGCTTGGCTGCCTTGGCTTGCTTGGTTGGTTGGCTGGCTTGGCGGGCTGGCTGGCTTGGCTGGCTTGGCTGGCTGGGTGGTTTGTCTGGCTTGGCTGGCTGGCTTGCTTGGCTGGCTTGGGTAGCAGGGTGGCTTGGCTGGCTGGCTCGCTTGGCTGGCTGCCTGGCTTGGCTTGCTTGGCTGTCTCGCTGGCTTGGCTGGCTGGCTGGCCGGGTGGCTGGCCTGGCTTGGCCAGCCAGGTGGCTTGGCTGGCTTGGTTGGCCGGCCGGCTTCGCTGGCTGGCTGGCTTGGCTGGCTTGGCTGGCTTGGCTCTCTTGGCTTGCTGGCTGGCTTGGCTGGCTTTGATGACTGGGTGGCTTGGCTGGCTTGACTGGCTGGGCGGCTTGGCTGGCTTGGGTGGCAGTGTGGCTAGCCTGGCTTGGCTGGCTGTGTGGCTTGGTTGGCTTTGCCGGCTGGGTGGCTTGGCTGTCTTGGCTGGCTGGCTGGATTGGCCGGCTGGCTGGCTTGGCTTGCTTCGCTGGCTTGGCTGGCTGGCTGGCCGGGTGGCTTCCCTGGATTGGCCTGCCAGGTGGCTTGGCTGTCTTGGCTAGCCGGCTGGATTGTCTGGCTGGCTTGGCTGCCTGGCTGGCTTGGCTGGCTTGGCTGGCTGGCTGGCTTGGGTTGCTAGGCTGGCTGGCTGGCTTGACTGGCTTGGCTGGCTGGGTGGCTTGGTTGGCTTGGCTGGCTGGCTGGCTTGGCTGGTTGGCTGGCTTGGCTGGTTTGGCTGGCCGGCTGGCTGGGTGGCCTGGCTGGCTTGCCTGGCTTGGCTGGCTGGCTGGCTAGGTGGCCTGGCTGGCTGGGTGGCTGGCTGGCTTGACTGGCTGGGTGGCTTTGCTGGCTGGGTGGCTTGAGTGGCTTGGCTGGCTGGCTGGATGGCTTGGCTGGCATGGCTGGCTTGGCTCGCTGGCTGACTTGGCTGTCTTGGCTGTCTTGGGTCCCTGGCTGGCTTGGCTAGCTTGGCTGGCAGGCTGTCTTGGCTGGCTGGCTGGATGGCTGACTTGGCTGGCTGGGCTGGCTGGCTGGCTGGCTGGGTGGATTGGCTGGCTTGACTGGCTGGGTGGCTTGGTTGGCTTGGCTGGCTGGTTCCCTGGCTGGCTTGGCTGGCTGGCTGGCTGGGCGGCTTGGCTGGCTTGGGTGGCTGGCTGGCTTGGCTGGCTGGCTTGTCTGGCTTGGCTGGCTGGCCGGCTTGGCTGCCTGGCTTGGCTGGCTTGGCTGCCTGGCTGGCTTGGCTGGCTTGGCTGGCTTGGCAGGCTGGCTGGCTTGGGTTGCTAGGCTGGCTGGCTGGCTTGACTGGCTTGGCTGGCTGGGTGGCTTGCCTGGCCTGGCTGGTTGGCTGGCTTGGCTGGTTTGGCTGGCCGGCTGGCTGGGTGGCCTGGCTGGCTTGCCTGGCTTGGCTGGCTGGCTGGCTAGGTGGCCTGGCTGGCTGGGTGGCTGGCTGGCTTGACTGGCTGGGTGGTTTTGCTGGCTTTGCTGGCTGGGTGGCTTGGCTTCCTTGGCTGTCTGGGTGGCTTGGCTGGCTTGGCTGGCTGGCTGGCTTGGCTGGTTGGCTCGCTTGGCTGGCTTGGCTGGCTGGCTGGCTTGGCTGGCCTGCCTGGCTGACTGGCTTGGCTGGCATGGCTGGCCGGGTGGCTTGGCTGTCTTGCCTGGCTTTGCTGGCCTTGTGGCTTGGATTTCTTGGTTGGCCGGGTGGCTTTGCTGGCTTGGTTGGCCGGCCAGATTCGCTGGCCGGCTGGCTTGGCTGGCTTGGCTGGGTTGGCTGGCTTGGCTGGCTGTCTTGGCTGGCTTGGCTGGCTTGCTGGCTTGGCTGGCTTCGCTGGCTGGCCATCTTGGCTGGCTTGGCTCTCTTGGCTTGCTGGCTGGCTTTGCTGGCTTTGCTGGCTGGGTGGCTTGGCTGGCTTGACTGGCTGGGAGGCTTGGCTGGCTTGTGTGGCAGGGTGGCTAGCCTGGCTTGGCTGGCTGTGTGGCTTGGCTGGCTTTGCCAGCTGGGTGGCTTGGCTGACTTGGCTGGCCGGCTGGCTGGCTTGGCCAGCTGGGTGGCTTGGCTGGCTTGGCCAGCTGGGTGGCTTGGCTGGCTTGGCTGGCTGGGTGGCTTGAGTGGCTTTGCTGGCTGGGTGGCTTGAGTGGCTTGGCTGGCTGGCTGGCTTGGCTGGCTTGGCTGGCTGGCTAGCTTGGCTGGCTTGGCTGGCTGGCTGGCTTGCCCGGCTGGCTGGCTTGTCTGGCTTTGCTGGCTGGGTGGCTGGCTGGATTGGCTGGCTGGGTTGCTTGGCTTGCTTGGCTGGCTGGGTGGCTTGGCTGGTTTGGCTGGCTGGGTGGCTTGATTGGCTTGGCTGGCTGCCTGGCTTGGGTGGCTTGGCTGGCTGGCTGGCTTGGCTGGCTGGGATGGCTGGCTGGCTTGGCTGCTTTTCTGGCTGGCTGGCTTGGCAGGCTGGTCTGCCTGGCTGGCTTGGCTGGCTGGGTGGCTTGGCTGGTTTGGCTGGCTTGGCCGGCTTGGCTGGCTTGGCTGGCCGGGTGGCTTGGCCAGCTTGGCTGGTCGGGTGTCTTGGCTGGCTTGGTTGCTTGGGTGGCTTGACTGGCTGGCTGGATTGGCTGGCTTGTCTGGCTGACTGGCTTGGCTGGCTGGCTGAGCTGGCTGTGTGGCTTGGCTGGCTGGCTGGCTTGGCTAGCTTGGCTGGCTTGGCTGGCTGGGTGTCTTGGCTGGCATGGCTGGCTTGGCTTGCTGGCTGACTTGGCTGGCTTGGCTGTCTTGGGTCCCTGGCTGGCTTGGCTAGCTTGGCTGGCAGGCTGTCTTGGCTGGCTTGGCTGACTTGGCTGGCTGGGTGGCTTGGCTGGCTGGCTGGCTTGGCTGGCTTGGCTGGCTGGCTAGCTTGGCTGGCTTGGCTGGCTGGCTGGCTAGCTTGGCGGGCTTGGCCGGCTGGCTGGATGGCTGACTTGGCTGGCTGACATGGCTGGCTGTCTTGGCTGGCTTGTCTGGCTGGCTGGCTTGGCTGGCTGGGCTGGCTGGCTGGCTGGGTGGGTGGATTGGCTGGCTTGCCTGGCTGGGTGGCTTGGCTGGCTGGCTGGCTGGGTGGCTTGGCTGGATTGACTGGCTGGGCAGCTTGGCTGGCTTTGGTGGCAGGGTGGCTAGCCTGGCTTGGCTGGCTGTGTGGCTTGGCTAGCTTCGCCAGCTGCCTGGCTTGGCTGGCTTGCCCGGCTGGCTGGCTTGGCTGGCTTTGCTGGCTGGGTGGCTGGCTGGCTTGGCTGGCTGTGTTGCTTGGCTGGCTTGGCTGGCTGGGTGGCTTGGCTGGCTTGGCTGGCTTGGGTGGCTTGGCTGGTTGGGTGGCTGGGTGGCTTTTCTGGCTTGGCTGGCCGGCTGGCTTGGCTGGCTGGATGGCTTGGCAGGCATGGCTGGCTTGGCTCGCTGGCTGACTTGGCTGTCTTGGCTGTCTTGGGTCCCTGGCTGGCTTGGCTAGCTTGGCTGGCAGGCTGTCTTGGCTGGCTTGGCTGACTTGGCTGGCTGGGTGGCTTGGCTGGCTGGCTTGGCTGGCTGGGTGGCTTGGCTGGCTTGGCTGCCTGGCTTGCTTGGCTGGCTTGGCTGGCTGGCTGGCTTGGCTGGCTTGGCTGGCTGGGTGGCTTGTCTGGCTTGGCTGGCCGGCTGGCTTGGCTGGCTGGATGGCTTGGCAGGCATGGCTGGCTTGGCTCGCTGGCTGACTTGGCTGGCTTGGCTGTCTTGGGTCCCTGGCTGGCTTGGCTAGCTTGGCTGGCAGGCTGTCTTGGCTGGCTTGGCTGACTTGGCTGGCTGGGTGGCTTGGCTGGGTGGCTTGGCTGGCTGTCTTGGCTGGCTGGGTGGCTTGGCTGACTTGGCTGGCTGGCTGGCTTGGCTGGCTTGGTTGATTGGCTGGCTTGGCTCGCTGGCTTGGCTGGCTTGGCTGGCTGGCTTGGCTGGCTTGGCTGGCTGGCTGGCTTGGCTGGCTTGGCTGGCTGGGTGGCTTGTCTGGCTTGGCTGGCTGGCTTGCTTGGCTGGCTTGGCTGGCTGGCTGGCTTGGCTGGCTTGGCTGGCTGGGTGGCTTGTCTGGCTTGGCTGGCCGGCTGGCTTGGCTGGCTGGATGGCTTGGCAGGCATGGCTGGCTTGGCTCGCTGGCTGACTTGGCTGGCTTGGCTGTCTTGGGTCCCTGGCTGGCTTGGCTAGCTTGGCTGGCAGGCTGTCTTGGCTGGCTTGGCTGACTTGGCTGGCTGGGTGGCTTGGCTGGGTGGCTTGGCTGGCTGTCTTGGCTGGCTGGGTGGCTTGGCTGACTTGGCTGGCTGGCTGGCTTGGCTGGCTTGGTTGATTGGCTGGCTTGGCTCGCTGGCTTGGCTGGCTTGGCTGGCTGGCTTGGCTGGCTTGGCTGGCTGGCTGGCTTGGCTGGCTTGGCTGGCTGGCTGGCTTGGCTGGCTTGGCTGGCTGGCTTGCTTGGCTGGCTTGGCTGGCTGGCTGGCTTGGCTGGCTGCCTCGCTTGGCTGGCTGCCTGGCTTGGCTTGCTTGGCTATCTCGCTGGCTTGGCTGGCTAGGCTAGCTTGGCTGGCTGGCTGGCCGGGTGGCTGGCCTGGCTTGGCCAGCCAGGTGGCTTGGCTGGCTTGGTTGGCCGGCTGGCTTCGCTGGCTGGCTGGCTTGGCTGGCTTGGCTGGCTTGGCTCTCTTGGCTTGCTGGCTGGCTTGGCTGGCTTTGATGACTGGGTGGCTTGGCTGGCTTGACTGGCTGGGCGGCTTGGCTGGCTTGGGTGGCAGTGTGGCTAGCCTGGCTTGGCTGGCTGTGTGGCTTGGTTGGCTTTGCCGGCTGGGTGGCTTGGCTGTCTTGGCTGGCTGGCTGGATTGGCCGGCTGGCTGGCTTGGCCGGCCTGCCTGGCTGACTGGCTTGGCTGGCATGGCTGGCCGGGTGGCTTGGCTGTCTTGCCTGGCTTTGCTGGCCGGGTGGCTTGGCTTGCTTGTTTGGCCGGGTGGCTTTGCTGGCTTGGTTGGCCGGCCGGCTTCGCTGGTCGGCTGGCTTGGATGGCTGTCTTGGCTGGCTTGGCTGGCTTGCTGGCTTGGCTGGCTTCGCTGGCTGGCCAGCTTGGCTGGCTTGTGTGGCAGGGTGGCTAGCTTGGCTTGGCTGGTTGTGTGGCTTGGCGGCCTTTGCCAGCTGGGTGGCTTGACTGTCTTGGCTGGCTGGCTGGCTTGGCCAGGTGGCTGGCTCGGCTGGCTTTGCTGGCTGGTTGGCAGGCTGGCTTGGCCAGCTGGGTGACTTGGCTGGCTTGGCTGGCTGGGTGGCTTGGCTGGCTTTGCTGGCTGGGTGGCTTGAGTGGCTTGGTTGGCTGGCTGGCTTGGCTGGCTTGGCTGGCTTGGCTGGCTGGCTAGCTTGGCTGGCTTGGCTGGCTGGTTGGCTTGGCTGCCTGGCTGGATGGCTGACTTGGCTGGCTGACTTGGCTGGCTGTCTTGGCTGGCTTGGCTGGCTGGCTGGCTGGGTGGGTGGATTGGCTGGCTTGCCTGGCTGGGTGGCTTGGTTGGCTTGGCTGGCTGGGTCCCTTGGCTGGCTTGGCTGGCTGGCTGGCTGGGCAGCTTGGCTGGCTTGGGTGGCTGGCTGGCTTGGCTGGCTGGCTGGCTGGGTGGCTTGGCTGGCTTGACTGGCTGGGAGGCTTGGCTGGCTTGTGTGCCAGGGTGGCTAGCTTGGCTTGGCTGGCTGTGTGGCTTGGCTGGGTTTGCCAGCTGGGTGGCTTGGCTGTCTTGGCTGGCTGGCTGTCTTGGCCAGCTCTCTGGCTTGGCTGGCTTTGCTGGCTGTCTGTCTGGCTGGCTTGGCTGGCTGGGTGGCTTGGCTGGCTTGGTTGGCTGGGTGGCTTGGCTGCCTTGGCTGGCTGGCCATCTTCGCTGGCTGGCTGGCTTGGATGGCTTGGTGGCTTGGCTGGGTTCGCCGGCCGGGTGGCTCGGCTGCCTTGGCTGGCTGGCTGACTTGGCTGGCTAGGCTAGTTTGGCCGTCCGGCCGCCTTGGCTGGCTGGCAAGCTGGCCGGCTTGGCTGTCTAGCTGGCTTGGCCGGCTTGCCTGGCTGACTGGCTTGGCTGGTTGGCTGGCTTGGCTGGCTTTGCTGGCTGGGTGGCTTGGCTGGCTTGGCTGGCTGGCTGGCCGGGTGGCTTGGGTTGCTTGGCTGGCTGGGTGGCTGGGAGGCTTTTCTGGCTTGGCTGGCCAGCTGGCTTGGCTGGCTGGATGGCTTGGCTGGCATGGGTGGCTTGGCTTACTGGCTGACTTGGCTGGCTTGGCTGTCTTGGGTCCCTGGCTGGCTTGGCTAGCTTGGCTGGCAGGCTGTCTTGGCTGGCTTGGCTAACTTGGCTGGCTGGGTGGCTTGGCTGGCTGGCTTGGCTGGCTGGGTGGCTTGGCTAACTTGGCTGGCTTGGCTGGCTGGGTGGCTTGGCTGACTTGGCTGGCTGGCTGGCTTGGCTGGCTTGGTTGGTTGGCTGGCTTGGGTGGCTGGCTTGGCTGGATGGCTCGCTTGGCTGGCTGCCTGGCTTAGCTTGCTTGGCTGTCTCGCTGGCTTGGCTGGCTTGGCTGGCTAGGCTGGCTTGGCTGGCTGGCTGGCCCGGTGGCTGGCCTGGCTTGGCCAGCCAGGTGGTTTGGCTGGCTTGGTTGGCCCGCCAGCTTCGCTGGCTGGCTGGCTTGGCTGGCTTGGCTGGCTTGGCTCTCTTGGCTTGCTGGCTGGCTTGGCTGGCTTTGATGACTGGGTGGCTTGGCTGGCTTGACTGGCTGGGCGGCTTGGCTGGCTTGGGTGGCAGGGTGACTAGCCTGGCTTGGCTGGCTGTGTGGCTTGGTTGGCTTTGCCGGCTGGGTGGCTTGGCTGTCTTGGCTGGCTGGCTGGCTTGGCCGGCTGGCTGGCTTGGCTTGCTTCGCTGGCTTGGCTGGCTGGCTGGCCGGGTGGCTTGCCTGGCTTGACCCGCCGGGTGGCTTGCCTGGCTTGACCCGCCAGGTGGCTTGGCTGTCTTGGCTGGCCGGCTGGCTTGGCTGGCTGGCTGGCTTGTCTGGCTTGGCTGGCTGGCTGGTTTGTCTGGCTTGGCTGGCTGGCTTGGCTGCCTGGCTTGGCTGGCTTGGCTGCCTGGCTGGCTTGGCTGGCTTGGCTGGCTGGCTGGCTTGGGTTCCTAGGGTGGCTGGCTGGCTTGACTGGCTTGGCTGGCTGGGTGGCTTGGCGGGCTTGGCTGGCTGGCTGGCTTAGCTGATTGGCTGGCTTGGCTGGTTTGGCTGGCCGGCTGGCTGGGTGGCCTGGCTGGCTTGCCTGGCTTGGCTGGCTGGCTGGCTAGGTGGCCTGGCTGGCTGGGTGGCTGGCTGGCTTGACTGGCTGGGTGGATTTCCTGGCTTTGCTGGCTTTGATGGCTTTGCTGTCTGGGGGGCTTGGCTTCCTTGGCTGTCTGGGTGGCTTGGCTGGCTTGGCTGGCTGGCTGGCTTGGCTGGTCAGCTGGCTTGGCTGGCTTGGCTGGCTGGCTGGCTTGGCCGGCCTGCCTGGCTGACTGGCTTGGCTGGCATGGCTGGCCGGTTGGCTTGGCTGTCTTGCCTGGCTTTGCTGGCCGGGTAGCTTTGCTTGCTTGGTTGGCCGGGTGGCTTTGCTGGCTTGGTTGGCCGGCCGGCTTCATTGGCCGGCTGGCTTGGCTGGCTTGGCTGGCTTGGCTGGCTGTCTTGGCTGGCTTGGCTGGCTTGCTGGCTTGGCTGGCTTCGCTGGCTGGCCAGCTTTGCTGGCTTGGCTCTCTTGGCTTGCTGGCTGGCTTTGCTGGCTTTGCTGGCTGGGTGGCTTGGCGGGCTTGACTGGCTGGGAGGCTTGGCTGGCTTGTGTGGCAGGGTGGCTAGCCTGGCTTGGCTGGCTGTGTGGCTTGGCTGGCTTTCCCAGCTGGGTGGCTTGGCTGTCTTGGCTGGCTGGCTGGCTTGGCTGGCTTTGCTGGCTGTGTGGCTTGGATGGCTTTGCCGGCTGGGTGGCTTGGCTGTCTTTGTTGGCTGGCTGGCTTGGCCAGCTGGGTGGCTTGGCTGGCTTGGCCGGCTGGCTTGGCCAGCTGGGTGGCTTGGCTGGCTTGGCCGGCTGGGTGGCTTGGCTGGCTTTGCTGGCTGGGTGGCTTGAGTGGCTTGGCTGGCTGGCTGGCTTGGCTGGCTTGGCTGGCTGGCTGGCTTAGCTGGCATGGCTGGCCGGGTGGCTTGGCTGTCTTGCCTGGCTTTGCTGGCCGGGTGGCTTGGCTTGCTTGGTTGGCCAGGTGGCTTTGCTGGCATGGCTGGCTTGGCTGGCTGTCTTGACTGGCTTGGCTGGCTTGGCTGGCTGTCTTGGCTGGCTTGGCTGGCTTGCTGGCTTGGATGGCTTGGCTGGCTTGGATGGCTGTCTTGGCTGGCTTGGCTGGCTTGGCTGGCTGTCTTGGCTGGCTTGGCTGGCTTGCTGGCTTGGCTTGCTTCGCTGGCTGGCCAGCTTGGCTGGCTTGGCTCTCTTGGATTGCTGGCTGGCTTTGCTGGCTTTGCTGGCTGGGTGGCTTGGCTGGCTTGACTGGCTGGGAGGCTTGGCTGGCTTGTGAGGCAGGGTGGCTAGCCTGGCTTGGCTGGCTGGGTGGCTAGCCTGGCTTGGCTGGCTTGGTGGCTTGGCTGGCTTTGCCAGCTGGGTGGCTTGGCTGTCTTGGCTGGCTGGCTGGCTGGCTGGCTTGGCTGGCTCCGCTGGCTGGCTGGCTGGCTGGCTGGCTTGGCTGGCCGGGTGGCTTGGCTGGCTTGGCTGGCTGGGTGGCTTGGCTGGCTTTGCTGGCTGGGTGGCTTGAGTGGCTTGGCTGGCTGGCTGGCTTTGCTGGCTTGGCTGGCTGGCTGGCTTGGCTGGCCTGCCTGGCTGACTGGCTTGGCTGGCATGGCTGGCCGGGTGGCTTGGCTGTCTTGCCTGGCTTTGCTGGCCTTGTGGCTTGGATTTCTTGGTTGGCCGGGTGGCTTTGCTGGCTTGGTTGGCCGGCCAGATTCGCTGGCCGGCTGGCTTGGCTGGCTTGGCTGGGTTGGCTGGCTTGGCTGGCTGTCTTGGCTGGCTTGGCTGGCTTGCTGGCTTGGCTGGCTTCGCTGGCTGGCCATCTTGGCTGGCTTGGCTCTCTTGGCTTGCTGGCTGGCTTTGCTGGCTTTGCTGGCTGGGTGGCTTGGCTGGCTTGACTGGCTGGGAGGCTTGGCTGGCTTGTGTGGCAGGGTGGCTAGCCTGGCTTGGCTGGCTGTGTGGCTTGGCTGGCTTTGCCAGCTGGGTGGCTTGGCTGACTTGGCTGGCCGGCTGGCTGGCTTGGCCAGCTGGGTGGCTTGGCTGGCTTGGCCAGCTGGGTGGCTTGGCTGGCTTGGCTGGCTGGGTGGCTTGAGTGGCTTTGCTGGCTGGGTGGCTTGAGTGGCTTGGCTGGCTGGCTGGCTTGGCTGGCTTGGCTGGCTGGCTAGCTTGGCTGGCTTGGCTGGCTGGCTGGCTTGCCCGGCTGGCTGGCTTGTCTGGCTTTGCTGGCTGGGTGGCTGGCTGGATTGGCTGGCTGGGTTGCTTGGCTTGCTTGGCTGGCTGGGTGGCTTGGCTGGTTTGGCTGGCTGGGTGGCTTGATTGGCTTGGCTGGCTGCCTGGCTTGGGTGGCTTGGCTGGCTGGCTGGCTTGGCTGGCTGGGATGGCTGGCTGGCTTGGCTGCTTTTCTGGCTGGCTGGCTTGGCAGGCTGGTCTGCCTGGCTGGCTTGGCTGGCTGGGTGGCTTGGCTGGTTTGGCTGGCTTGGCCGGCTTGGCTGGCTTGGCTGGCCGGGTGGCTTGGCCAGCTTGGCTGGTCGGGTGTCTTGGCTGGCTTGGTTGCTTGGGTGGCTTGACTGGCTGGCTGGATTGGCTGGCTTGTCTGGCTGACTGGCTTGGCTGGCTGGCTGAGCTGGCTGTGTGGCTTGGCTGGCTGGCTGGCTTGGCTAGCTTGGCTGGCTTGGCTGGCTGGGTGTCTTGGCTGGCATGGCTGGCTTGGCTGGCTGGCTGGCTTGGCTGGCTTGGCTGGCTGGGTGGCTTGTCTGGCTTGGCTGCCTGGCTTGCTTGGCTGGCTTGGCTGGCTGGCTGGCTTGGCTGGCTTGGCTGGCTGGGTGGCTTGTCTGGCTTGGCTGGCCGGCTGGCTTGGCTGGCTGGATGGCTTGGCAGGCATGGCTGGCTTGGCTCGCTGGCTGACTTGGCTGGCTTGGCTGTCTTGGGTCCCTGGCTGGCTTGGCTAGCTTGGCTGGCAGGCTGTCTTGGCTGGCTTGGCTGACTTGGCTGGCTGGGTGGCTTGGCTGGGTGGCTTGGCTGGCTGTCTTGGCTGGCTGGGTGGCTTGGCTGACTTGGCTGGCTGGCTGGCTTGGCTGGCTTGGTTGATTGGCTGGCTTGGCTCGCTGGCTTGGCTGGCTTGGCTGGCTGGCTTGGCTGGCTTGGCTGGCTGGCTGGCTTGGCTGGCTTGGCTGGCTGGGTGGCTTGTCTGGCTTGGCTGCCTGGCTTGCTTGGCTGGCTTGGCTGGCTGGCTGGCTTGGCTGGCTTGGCTGGCTGGGTGGCTTGTCTGGCTTGGCTGGCCGGCTGGCTTGGCTGGCTGGATGGCTTGGCAGGCATGGCTGGCTTGGCTCGCTGGCTGACTTGGCTGGCTTGGCTGTCTTGGGTCCCTGGCTGGCTTGGCTAGCTTGGCTGGCAGGCTGTCTTGGCTGGCTTGGCTGACTTGGCTGGCTGGGTGGCTTGGCTGGGTGGCTTGGCTGGCTGTCTTGGCTGGCTGGGTGGCTTGGCTGACTTGGCTGGCTGGCTGGCTTGGCTGGCTTGGTTGATTGGCTGGCTTGGCTCGCTGGCTTGGCTGGCTTGGCTGGCTGGCTTGGCTGGCTTGGCTGGCTGGCTGGCTTGGCTGGCTTGGCTGGCTGGCTGGCTTGGCTGGCTTGGCTGGCTGGCTTGCTTGGCTGGCTTGGCTGGCTGGCTGGCTTGGCTGGCTGCCTCGCTTGGCTGGCTGCCTGGCTTGGCTTGCTTGGCTATCTCGCTGGCTTGGCTGGCTAGGCTAGCTTGGCTGGCTGGCTGGCCGGGTGGCTGGCCTGGCTTGGCCAGCCAGGTGGCTTGGCTGGCTTGGTTGGCCGGCCGGCTTCGCTGGCTGGCTGGCTTGGCTGGCTTGGCTGGCTTGGCTCTCTTGGCTTGCTGGCTGGCTTGGCTGGCTTTGATGACTGGGTGGCTTGGCTGGCTTGACTGGCTGGGCGGCTTGGCTGGCTTGGGTGGCAGTGTGGCTAGCCTGGCTTGGCTGGCTGTGTGGCTTGGTTGGCTTTGCCGGCTGGGTGGCTTGGCTGTCTTGGCTGGCTGGCTGGATTGGCCGGCTGGCTGGCTTGGCCGGCCTGCCTGGCTGACTGGCTTGGCTGGCATGGCTGGCCGGGTGGCTTGGCTGTCTTGCCTGGCTTTGCTGGCCGGGTGGCTTGGCTTGCTTGTTTGGCCGGGTGGCTTTGCTGGCTTGGTTGGCCGGCCGGCTTCGCTGGTCGGCTGGCTTGGATGGCTGTCTTGGCTGGCTTGGCTGGCTTGCTGGCTTGGCTGGCTTCGCTGGCTGGCCAGCTTGGCTGGCTTGTGTGGCAGGGTGGCTAGCTTGGCTTGGCTGGTTGTGTGGCTTGGCGGCCTTTGCCAGCTGGGTGGCTTGACTGTCTTGGCTGGCTGGCTGGCTTGGCCAGGTGGCTGGCTCGGCTGGCTTTGCTGGCTGGTTGGCAGGCTGGCTTGGCCAGCTGGGTGACTTGGCTGGCTTGGCTGGCTGGGTGGCTTGGCTGGCTTTGCTGGCTGGGTGGCTTGAGTGGCTTGGTTGGCTGGCTGGCTTGGCTGGCTTGGCTGGCTTGGCTGGCTGGCTAGCTTGGCTGGCTTGGCTGGCTGGTTGGCTTGGCTGCCTGGCTGGATGGCTGACTTGGCTGGCTGACTTGGCTGGCTGTCTTGGCTGGCTTGGCTGGCTGGCTGGCTGGGTGGGTGGATTGGCTGGCTTGCCTGGCTGGGTGGCTTGGTTGGCTTGGCTGGCTGGGTCCCTTGGCTGGCTTGGCTGGCTGGCTGGCTGGGCAGCTTGGCTGGCTTGGGTGGCTGGCTGGCTTGGCTGGCTGGCTGGCTGGGTGGCTTGGCTGGCTTGACTGGCTGGGAGGCTTGGCTGGCTTGTGTGCCAGGGTGGCTAGCTTGGCTTGGCTGGCTGTGTGGCTTGGCTGGGTTTGCCAGCTGGGTGGCTTGGCTGTCTTGGCTGGCTGGCTGTCTTGGCCAGCTCTCTGGCTTGGCTGGCTTTGCTGGCTGTCTGTCTGGCTGGCTTGGCTGGCTGGGTGGCTTGGCTGGCTTGGTTGGCTGGGTGGCTTGGCTGCCTTGGCTGGCTGGCCATCTTCGCTGGCTGGCTGGCTTGGATGGCTTGGTGGCTTGGCTGGGTTCGCCGGCCGGGTGGCTCGGCTGCCTTGGCTGGCTGGCTGACTTGGCTGGCTAGGCTAGTTTGGCCGTCCGGCCGCCTTGGCTGGCTGGCAAGCTGGCCGGCTTGGCTGTCTAGCTGGCTTGGCCGGCTTGCCTGGCTGACTGGCTTGGCTGGTTGGCTGGCTTGGCTGGCTTTGCTGGCTGGGTGGCTTGGCTGGCTTGGCTGGCTGGCTGGCCGGGTGGCTTGGGTTGCTTGGCTGGCTGGGTGGCTGGGAGGCTTTTCTGGCTTGGCTGGCCAGCTGGCTTGGCTGGCTGGATGGCTTGGCTGGCATGGGTGGCTTGGCTTACTGGCTGACTTGGCTGGCTTGGCTGTCTTGGGTCCCTGGCTGGCTTGGCTAGCTTGGCTGGCAGGCTGTCTTGGCTGGCTTGGCTAACTTGGCTGGCTGGGTGGCTTGGCTGGCTGGCTTGGCTGGCTGGGTGGCTTGGCTAACTTGGCTGGCTTGGCTGGCTGGGTGGCTTGGCTGACTTGGCTGGCTGGCTGGCTTGGCTGGCTTGGTTGGTTGGCTGGCTTGGGTGGCTGGCTTGGCTGGATGGCTCGCTTGGCTGGCTGCCTGGCTTAGCTTGCTTGGCTGTCTCGCTGGCTTGGCTGGCTTGGCTGGCTAGGCTGGCTTGGCTGGCTGGCTGGCCCGGTGGCTGGCCTGGCTTGGCCAGCCAGGTGGTTTGGCTGGCTTGGTTGGCCCGCCAGCTTCGCTGGCTGGCTGGCTTGGCTGGCTTGGCTGGCTTGGCTCTCTTGGCTTGCTGGCTGGCTTGGCTGGCTTTGATGACTGGGTGGCTTGGCTGGCTTGACTGGCTGGGCGGCTTGGCTGGCTTGGGTGGCAGGGTGACTAGCCTGGCTTGGCTGGCTGTGTGGCTTGGTTGGCTTTGCCGGCTGGGTGGCTTGGCTGTCTTGGCTGGCTGGCTGGCTTGGCCGGCTGGCTGGCTTGGCTTGCTTCGCTGGCTTGGCTGGCTGGCTGGCCGGGTGGCTTGCCTGGCTTGACCCGCCGGGTGGCTTGCCTGGCTTGACCC
Source organism: Pan troglodytes (assembly GCF_028858775.2). NCBI lineage: Eukaryota > Metazoa > Chordata > Mammalia > Primates > Hominidae > Pan > Pan troglodytes. The sequence continues at coordinate 37,006,176 of NC_072416.2, read as the reverse complement.
GCCAGGTGGCTTGGCTGTCTTGGCTGGCCGGCTGGCTTGGCTGGCTGGCTGGCTTGTCTGGCTTGGCTGGCTGGCTGGTTTGTCTGGCTTGGCTGGCTGGCTTGGCTGCCTGGCTTGGCTGGCTTGGCTGCCTGGCTGGCTTGGCTGGCTTGGCTGGCTGGCTGGCTTGGGTTCCTAGGGTGGCTGGCTGGCTTGACTGGCTTGGCTGGCTGGGTGGCTTGGCGGGCTTGGCTGGCTGGCTGGCTTAGCTGATTGGCTGGCTTGGCTGGTTTGGCTGGCCGGCTGGCTGGGTGGCCTGGCTGGCTTGCCTGGCTTGGCTGGCTGGCTGGCTAGGTGGCCTGGCTGGCTGGGTGGCTGGCTGGCTTGACTGGCTGGGTGGATTTCCTGGCTTTGCTGGCTTTGATGGCTTTGCTGTCTGGGGGGCTTGGCTTCCTTGGCTGTCTGGGTGGCTTGGCTGGCTTGGCTGGCTGGCTGGCTTGGCTGGTCAGCTGGCTTGGCTGGCTTGGCTGGCTGGCTGGCTTGGCCGGCCTGCCTGGCTGACTGGCTTGGCTGGCATGGCTGGCCGGTTGGCTTGGCTGTCTTGCCTGGCTTTGCTGGCCGGGTAGCTTTGCTTGCTTGGTTGGCCGGGTGGCTTTGCTGGCTTGGTTGGCCGGCCGGCTTCATTGGCCGGCTGGCTTGGCTGGCTTGGCTGGCTTGGCTGGCTGTCTTGGCTGGCTTGGCTGGCTTGCTGGCTTGGCTGGCTTCGCTGGCTGGCCAGCTTTGCTGGCTTGGCTCTCTTGGCTTGCTGGCTGGCTTTGCTGGCTTTGCTGGCTGGGTGGCTTGGCGGGCTTGACTGGCTGGGAGGCTTGGCTGGCTTGTGTGGCAGGGTGGCTAGCCTGGCTTGGCTGGCTGTGTGGCTTGGCTGGCTTTCCCAGCTGGGTGGCTTGGCTGTCTTGGCTGGCTGGCTGGCTTGGCTGGCTTTGCTGGCTGTGTGGCTTGGATGGCTTTGCCGGCTGGGTGGCTTGGCTGTCTTTGTTGGCTGGCTGGCTTGGCCAGCTGGGTGGCTTGGCTGGCTTGGCCGGCTGGCTTGGCCAGCTGGGTGGCTTGGCTGGCTTGGCCGGCTGGGTGGCTTGGCTGGCTTTGCTGGCTGGGTGGCTTGAGTGGCTTGGCTGGCTGGCTGGCTTGGCTGGCTTGGCTGGCTGGCTGGCTTAGCTGGCATGGCTGGCCGGGTGGCTTGGCTGTCTTGCCTGGCTTTGCTGGCCGGGTGGCTTGGCTTGCTTGGTTGGCCAGGTGGCTTTGCTGGCATGGCTGGCTTGGCTGGCTGTCTTGACTGGCTTGGCTGGCTTGGCTGGCTGTCTTGGCTGGCTTGGCTGGCTTGCTGGCTTGGATGGCTTGGCTGGCTTGGATGGCTGTCTTGGCTGGCTTGGCTGGCTTGGCTGGCTGTCTTGGCTGGCTTGGCTGGCTTGCTGGCTTGGCTTGCTTCGCTGGCTGGCCAGCTTGGCTGGCTTGGCTCTCTTGGATTGCTGGCTGGCTTTGCTGGCTTTGCTGGCTGGGTGGCTTGGCTGGCTTGACTGGCTGGGAGGCTTGGCTGGCTTGTGAGGCAGGGTGGCTAGCCTGGCTTGGCTGGCTGGGTGGCTAGCCTGGCTTGGCTGGCTTGGTGGCTTGGCTGGCTTTGCCAGCTGGGTGGCTTGGCTGTCTTGGCTGGCTGGCTGGCTGGCTGGCTTGGCTGGCTCCGCTGGCTGGCTGGCTGGCTGGCTGGCTTGGCTGGCCGGGTGGCTTGGCTGGCTTGGCTGGCTGGGTGGCTTGGCTGGCTTTGCTGGCTGGGTGGCTTGAGTGGCTTGGCTGGCTGGCTGGCTTTGCTGGCTTGGCTGGCTGGCTGGCTTGGCTGGCCTGCCTGGCTGACTGGCTTGGCTGGCATGGCTGGCCGGGTGGCTTGGCTGTCTTGCCTGGCTTTGCTGGCCTTGTGGCTTGGATTTCTTGGTTGGCCGGGTGGCTTTGCTGGCTTGGTTGGCCGGCCAGATTCGCTGGCCGGCTGGCTTGGCTGGCTTGGCTGGGTTGGCTGGCTTGGCTGGCTGTCTTGGCTGGCTTGGCTGGCTTGCTGGCTTGGCTGGCTTCGCTGGCTGGCCATCTTGGCTGGCTTGGCTCTCTTGGCTTGCTGGCTGGCTTTGCTGGCTTTGCTGGCTGGGTGGCTTGGCTGGCTTGACTGGCTGGGAGGCTTGGCTGGCTTGTGTGGCAGGGTGGCTAGCCTGGCTTGGCTGGCTGTGTGGCTTGGCTGGCTTTGCCAGCTGGGTGGCTTGGCTGACTTGGCTGGCCGGCTGGCTGGCTTGGCCAGCTGGGTGGCTTGGCTGGCTTGGCCAGCTGGGTGGCTTGGCTGGCTTGGCTGGCTGGGTGGCTTGAGTGGCTTTGCTGGCTGGGTGGCTTGAGTGGCTTGGCTGGCTGGCTGGCTTGGCTGGCTTGGCTGGCTGGCTAGCTTGGCTGGCTTGGCTGGCTGGCTGGCTTGCCCGGCTGGCTGGCTTGTCTGGCTTTGCTGGCTGGGTGGCTGGCTGGATTGGCTGGCTGGGTTGCTTGGCTTGCTTGGCTGGCTGGGTGGCTTGGCTGGTTTGGCTGGCTGGGTGGCTTGATTGGCTTGGCTGGCTGCCTGGCTTGGGTGGCTTGGCTGGCTGGCTGGCTTGGCTGGCTGGGATGGCTGGCTGGCTTGGCTGCTTTTCTGGCTGGCTGGCTTGGCAGGCTGGTCTGCCTGGCTGGCTTGGCTGGCTGGGTGGCTTGGCTGGTTTGGCTGGCTTGGCCGGCTTGGCTGGCTTGGCTGGCCGGGTGGCTTGGCCAGCTTGGCTGGTCGGGTGTCTTGGCTGGCTTGGTTGCTTGGGTGGCTTGACTGGCTGGCTGGATTGGCTGGCTTGTCTGGCTGACTGGCTTGGCTGGCTGGCTGAGCTGGCTGTGTGGCTTGGCTGGCTGGCTGGCTTGGCTAGCTTGGCTGGCTTGGCTGGCTGGGTGTCTTGGCTGGCATGGCTGGCTTGGCTTGCTGGCTGACTTGGCTGGCTTGGCTGTCTTGGGTCCCTGGCTGGCTTGGCTAGCTTGGCTGGCAGGCTGTCTTGGCTGGCTTGGCTGACTTGGCTGGCTGGGTGGCTTGGCTGGCTGGCTGGCTTGGCTGGCTTGGCTGGCTGGCTAGCTTGGCTGGCTTGGCTGGCTGGCTGGCTAGCTTGGCGGGCTTGGCCGGCTGGCTGGATGGCTGACTTGGCTGGCTGACATGGCTGGCTGTCTTGGCTGGCTTGTCTGGCTGGCTGGCTTGGCTGGCTGGGCTGGCTGGCTGGCTGGGTGGGTGGATTGGCTGGCTTGCCTGGCTGGGTGGCTTGGCTGGCTGGCTGGCTGGGTGGCTTGGCTGGATTGACTGGCTGGGCAGCTTGGCTGGCTTTGGTGGCAGGGTGGCTAGCCTGGCTTGGCTGGCTGTGTGGCTTGGCTAGCTTCGCCAGCTGCCTGGCTTGGCTGGCTTGCCCGGCTGGCTGGCTTGGCTGGCTTTGCTGGCTGGGTGGCTGGCTGGCTTGGCTGGCTGTGTTGCTTGGCTGGCTTGGCTGGCTGGGTGGCTTGGCTGGCTTGGCTGGCTTGGGTGGCTTGGCTGGTTGGGTGGCTGGGTGGCTTTTCTGGCTTGGCTGGCCGGCTGGCTTGGCTGGCTGGATGGCTTGGCAGGCATGGCTGGCTTGGCTCGCTGGCTGACTTGGCTGTCTTGGCTGTCTTGGGTCCCTGGCTGGCTTGGCTAGCTTGGCTGGCAGGCTGTCTTGGCTGGCTTGGCTGACTTGGCTGGCTGGGTGGCTTGGCTGGCTGGCTTGGCTGGCTGGGTGGCTTGGCTGACTTGGCTGGCTGGCTGGCTTGGCTGGCTTGGTTGATTGGCTGGCTTGGCTCGCTGGCTTGGCTGGCTTGGCTGGCTGGCTTGGCTGGCTTGGCTGGCTGGCTGGCTTGGCTGGCTTGGCTGGCTGGGTGGCTTGTCTGGCTTGGCTGCCTGGCTTGCTTGGCTGGCTTGGCTGGCTGGCTGGCTTGGCTGGCTTGGCTGGCTGGGTGGCTTGTCTGGCTTGGCTGGCCGGCTGGCTTGGCTGGCTGGATGGCTTGGCAGGCATGGCTGGCTTGGCTCGCTGGCTGACTTGGCTGGCTTGGCTGTCTTGGGTCCCTGGCTGGCTTGGCTAGCTTGGCTGGCAGGCTGTCTTGGCTGGCTTGGCTGACTTGGCTGGCTGGGTGGCTTGGCTGGGTGGCTTGGCTGGCTGTCTTGGCTGGCTGGGTGGCTTGGCTGACTTGGCTGGCTTGGGTGGCTTGGCTGGTTGGGTGGCTGGGTGGCTTTTCTGGCTTGGCTGGCCGGCTGGCTTGGCTGGCTGGATGGCTTGGCAGGCATGGCTGGCTTGGCTCGCTGGCTGACTTGGCTGTCTTGGCTGTCTTGGGTCCCTGGCTGGCTTGGCTAGCTTGGCTGGCAGGCTGTCTTGGCTGGCTTGGCTGACTTGGCTGGCTGGGTGGCTTGGCTGGCTGGCTTGGCTGGCTGGGTGGCTTGGCTGACTTGGCTGGCTGGCTGGCTTGGCTGGCTTGGTTGATTGGCTGGCTTGGCTCGCTGGCTTGGCTGGCTTGGCTGGCTGGCTTGGCTGGCTTGGCTGGCTGGCTGGCTTGGCTGGCTTGGCTGGCTGGCTGGCTTGGCTGGCTTGGCTGGCTGGCTTGCTTGGCTGTCTTGGCTGGCTGGCTGGCTTGGCCGGCTGGCTGGCTTGGCTTGCTTCGCTGGCTTGGCTGGCTGGCTGGCCGGGTGGCTTGCCTGGCTTGACCCGCCGGGTGGCTTGCCTGGCTTGACCCGCCAGGTGGCTTGGCTGTCTTGGCTGGCCGGCTGGCTTGGCTGGCTGGCTGGCTTGTCTGGCTTGGCTGGCTGGCTGGTTTGTCTGGCTTGGCTGGCTGGCTTGGCTGCCTGGCTTGGCTGGCTTGGCTGCCTGGCTGGCTTGGCTGGCTTGGCTGGCTGGCTGGCTTGGGTTCCTAGGGTGGCTGGCTGGCTTGACTGGCTTGGCTGGCTGGGTGGCTTGGCGGGCTTGGCTGGCTGGCTGGCTTAGCTGATTGGCTGGCTTGGCTGGTTTGGCTGGCCGGCTGGCTGGGTGGCCTGGCTGGCTTGCCTGGCTTGGCTGGCTGGCTGGCTAGGTGGCCTGGCTGGCTGGGTGGCTGGCTGGCTTGACTGGCTGGGTGGATTTCCTGGCTTTGCTGGCTTTGATGGCTTTGCTGTCTGGGGGGCTTGGCTTCCTTGGCTGTCTGGGTGGCTTGGCTGGCTTGGCTGGCTGGCTGGCTTGGCTGGTCAGCTGGCTTGGCTGGCTTGGCTGGCTGGCTGGCTTGGCCGGCCTGCCTGGCTGACTGGCTTGGCTGGCATGGCTGGCCGGTTGGCTTGGCTGTCTTGCCTGGCTTTGCTGGCCGGGTAGCTTTGCTTGCTTGGTTGGCCGGGTGGCTTTGCTGGCTTGGTTGGCCGGCCGGCTTCATTGGCCGGCTGGCTTGGCTGGCTTGGCTGGCTTGGCTGGCTGTCTTGGCTGGCTTGGCTGGCTTGCTGGCTTGGCTGGCTTCGCTGGCTGGCCAGCTTTGCTGGCTTGGCTCTCTTGGCTTGCTGGCTGGCTTTGCTGGCTTTGCTGGCTGGGTGGCTTGGCGGGCTTGACTGGCTGGGAGGCTTGGCTGGCTTGTGTGGCAGGGTGGCTAGCCTGGCTTGGCTGGCTGTGTGGCTTGGCTGGCTTTCCCAGCTGGGTGGCTTGGCTGTCTTGGCTGGCTGGCTGGCTTGGCTGGCTTTGCTGGCTGTGTGGCTTGGATGGCTTTGCCGGCTGGGTGGCTTGGCTGTCTTTGTTGGCTGGCTGGCTTGGCCAGCTGGGTGGCTTGGCTGGCTTGGCCGGCTGGCTTGGCCAGCTGGGTGGCTTGGCTGGCTTGGCCGGCTGGGTGGCTTGGCTGGCTTTGCTGGCTGGGTGGCTTGAGTGGCTTGGCTGGCTGGCTGGCTTGGCTGGCTTGGCTGGCTGGCTGGCTTAGCTGGCATGGCTGGCCGGGTGGCTTGGCTGTCTTGCCTGGCTTTGCTGGCCGGGTGGCTTGGCTTGCTTGGTTGGCCAGGTGGCTTTGCTGGCATGGCTGGCTTGGCTGGCTGTCTTGACTGGCTTGGCTGGCTTGGCTGGCTGTCTTGGCTGGCTTGGCTGGCTTGCTGGCTTGGATGGCTTGGCTGGCTTGGATGGCTGTCTTGGCTGGCTTGGCTGGCTTGGCTGGCTGTCTTGGCTGGCTTGGCTGGCTTGCTGGCTTGGCTTGCTTCGCTGGCTGGCCAGCTTGGCTGGCTTGGCTCTCTTGGATTGCTGGCTGGCTTTGCTGGCTTTGCTGGCTGGGTGGCTTGGCTGGCTTGACTGGCTGGGAGGCTTGGCTGGCTTGTGAGGCAGGGTGGCTAGCCTGGCTTGGCTGGCTGGGTGGCTAGCCTGGCTTGGCTGGCTTGGTGGCTTGGCTGGCTTTGCCAGCTGGGTGGCTTGGCTGTCTTGGCTGGCTGGCTGGCTGGCTGGCTTGGCTGGCTCCGCTGGCTGGCTGGCTGGCTGGCTGGCTTGGCTGGCCGGGTGGCTTGGCTGGCTTGGCTGGCTGGGTGGCTTGGCTGGCTTTGCTGGCTGGGTGGCTTGAGTGGCTTGGCTGGCTGGCTGGCTTTGCTGGCTTGGCTGGCTGGCTGGCTTGGCTGGCCTGCCTGGCTGACTGGCTTGGCTGGCATGGCTGGCCGGGTGGCTTGGCTGTCTTGCCTGGCTTTGCTGGCCTTGTGGCTTGGATTTCTTGGTTGGCCGGGTGGCTTTGCTGGCTTGGTTGGCCGGCCAGATTCGCTGGCCGGCTGGCTTGGCTGGCTTGGCTGGGTTGGCTGGCTTGGCTGGCTGTCTTGGCTGGCTTGGCTGGCTTGCTGGCTTGGCTGGCTTCGCTGGCTGGCCATCTTGGCTGGCTTGGCTCTCTTGGCTTGCTGGCTGGCTTTGCTGGCTTTGCTGGCTGGGTGGCTTGGCTGGCTTGACTGGCTGGGAGGCTTGGCTGGCTTGTGTGGCAGGGTGGCTAGCCTGGCTTGGCTGGCTGTGTGGCTTGGCTGGCTTTGCCAGCTGGGTGGCTTGGCTGACTTGGCTGGCCGGCTGGCTGGCTTGGCCAGCTGGGTGGCTTGGCTGGCTTGGCCAGCTGGGTGGCTTGGCTGGCTTGGCTGGCTGGGTGGCTTGAGTGGCTTTGCTGGCTGGGTGGCTTGAGTGGCTTGGCTGGCTGGCTGGCTTGGCTGGCTTGGCTGGCTGGCTAGCTTGGCTGGCTTGGCTGGCTGGCTGGCTTGCCCGGCTGGCTGGCTTGTCTGGCTTTGCTGGCTGGGTGGCTGGCTGGATTGGCTGGCTGGGTTGCTTGGCTTGCTTGGCTGGCTGGGTGGCTTGGCTGGTTTGGCTGGCTGGGTGGCTTGATTGGCTTGGCTGGCTGCCTGGCTTGGGTGGCTTGGCTGGCTGGCTGGCTTGGCTGGCTGGGATGGCTGGCTGGCTTGGCTGCTTTTCTGGCTGGCTGGCTTGGCAGGCTGGTCTGCCTGGCTGGCTTGGCTGGCTGGGTGGCTTGGCTGGTTTGGCTGGCTTGGCCGGCTTGGCTGGCTTGGCTGGCCGGGTGGCTTGGCCAGCTTGGCTGGTCGGGTGTCTTGGCTGGCTTGGTTGCTTGGGTGGCTTGACTGGCTGGCTGGATTGGCTGGCTTGTCTGGCTGACTGGCTTGGCTGGCTGGCTGAGCTGGCTGTGTGGCTTGGCTGGCTGGCTGGCTTGGCTAGCTTGGCTGGCTTGGCTGGCTGGGTGTCTTGGCTGGCATGGCTGGCTTGGCTGGCTGGCTGGCTTGGCTGGCTTGGCTGGCTGGGTGGCTTGTCTGGCTTGGCTGCCTGGCTTGCTTGGCTGGCTTGGCTGGCTGGCTGGCTTGGCTGGCTTGGCTGGCTGGGTGGCTTGTCTGGCTTGGCTGGCCGGCTGGCTTGGCTGGCTGGATGGCTTGGCAGGCATGGCTGGCTTGGCTCGCTGGCTGACTTGGCTGGCTTGGCTGTCTTGGGTCCCTGGCTGGCTTGGCTAGCTTGGCTGGCAGGCTGTCTTGGCTGGCTTGGCTGACTTGGCTGGCTGGGTGGCTTGGCTGGGTGGCTTGGCTGGCTGTCTTGGCTGGCTGGGTGGCTTGGCTGACTTGGCTGGCTGGCTGGCTTGGCTGGCTTGGTTGATTGGCTGGCTTGGCTCGCTGGCTTGGCTGGCTTGGCTGGCTGGCTTGGCTGGCTTGGCTGGCTGGCTGGCTTGGCTGGCTTGGCTGGCTGGGTGGCTTGTCTGGCTTGGCTGGCTGGCTTGCTTGGCTGGCTTGGCTGGCTGGCTGGCTTGGCTGGCTTGGCTGGCTGGGTGGCTTGTCTGGCTTGGCTGGCCGGCTGGCTTGGCTGGCTGGATGGCTTGGCAGGCATGGCTGGCTTGGCTCGCTGGCTGACTTGGCTGGCTTGGCTGTCTTGGGTCCCTGGCTGGCTTGGCTAGCTTGGCTGGCAGGCTGTCTTGGCTGGCTTGGCTGACTTGGCTGGCTGGGTGGCTTGGCTGGGTGGCTTGGCTGGCTGTCTTGGCTGGCTGGGTGGCTTGGCTGACTTGGCTGGCTGGCTGGCTTGGCTGGCTTGGTTGATTGGCTGGCTTGGCTCGCTGGCTTGGCTGGCTTGGCTGGCTGGCTTGGCTGGCTTGGCTGGCTGGCTGGCTTGGCTGGCTTGGCTGGCTGGCTGGCTTGGCTGGCTTGGCTGGCTGGCTTGCTTGGCTGGCTTGGCTGGCTGGCTGGCTTGGCTGGCTGCCTCGCTTGGCTGGCTGCCTGGCTTGGCTTGCTTGGCTATCTCGCTGGCTTGGCTGGCTAGGCTAGCTTGGCTGGCTGGCTGGCCGGGTGGCTGGCCTGGCTTGGCCAGCCAGGTGGCTTGGCTGGCTTGGTTGGCCGGCCGGCTTCGCTGGCTGGCTGGCTTGGCTGGCTTGGCTGGCTTGGCTCTCTTGGCTTGCTGGCTGGCTTGGCTGGCTTTGATGACTGGGTGGCTTGGCTGGCTTGACTGGCTGGGCGGCTTGGCTGGCTTGGGTGGCAGTGTGGCTAGCCTGGCTTGGCTGGCTGTGTGGCTTGGTTGGCTTTGCCGGCTGGGTGGCTTGGCTGTCTTGGCTGGCTGGCTGGATTGGCCGGCTGGCTGGCTTGGCCGGCCTGCCTGGCTGACTGGCTTGGCTGGCATGGCTGGCCGGGTGGCTTGGCTGTCTTGCCTGGCTTTGCTGGCCGGGTGGCTTGGCTTGCTTGTTTGGCCGGGTGGCTTTGCTGGCTTGGTTGGCCGGCCGGCTTCGCTGGTCGGCTGGCTTGGATGGCTGTCTTGGCTGGCTTGGCTGGCTTGCTGGCTTGGCTGGCTTCGCTGGCTGGCCAGCTTGGCTGGCTTGTGTGGCAGGGTGGCTAGCTTGGCTTGGCTGGTTGTGTGGCTTGGCGGCCTTTGCCAGCTGGGTGGCTTGACTGTCTTGGCTGGCTGGCTGGCTTGGCCAGGTGGCTGGCTCGGCTGGCTTTGCTGGCTGGTTGGCAGGCTGGCTTGGCCAGCTGGGTGACTTGGCTGGCTTGGCTGGCTGGGTGGCTTGGCTGGCTTTGCTGGCTGGGTGGCTTGAGTGGCTTGGTTGGCTGGCTGGCTTGGCTGGCTTGGCTGGCTTGGCTGGCTGGCTAGCTTGGCTGGCTTGGCTGGCTGGTTGGCTTGGCTGCCTGGCTGGATGGCTGACTTGGCTGGCTGACTTGGCTGGCTGTCTTGGCTGGCTTGGCTGGCTGGCTGGCTGGGTGGGTGGATTGGCTGGCTTGCCTGGCTGGGTGGCTTGGTTGGCTTGGCTGGCTGGGTCCCTTGGCTGGCTTGGCTGGCTGGCTGGCTGGGCAGCTTGGCTGGCTTGGGTGGCTGGCTGGCTTGGCTGGCTGGCTGGCTGGGTGGCTTGGCTGGCTTGACTGGCTGGGAGGCTTGGCTGGCTTGTGTGCCAGGGTGGCTAGCTTGGCTTGGCTGGCTGTGTGGCTTGGCTGGGTTTGCCAGCTGGGTGGCTTGGCTGTCTTGGCTGGCTGGCTGTCTTGGCCAGCTCTCTGGCTTGGCTGGCTTTGCTGGCTGTCTGTCTGGCTGGCTTGGCTGGCTGGGTGGCTTGGCTGGCTTGGTTGGCTGGGTGGCTTGGCTGCCTTGGCTGGCTGGCCATCTTCGCTGGCTGGCTGGCTTGGATGGCTTGGTGGCTTGGCTGGGTTCGCCGGCCGGGTGGCTCGGCTGCCTTGGCTGGCTGGCTGACTTGGCTGGCTAGGCTAGTTTGGCCGTCCGGCCGCCTTGGCTGGCTGGCAAGCTGGCCGGCTTGGCTGTCTAGCTGGCTTGGCCGGCTTGCCTGGCTGACTGGCTTGGCTGGTTGGCTGGCTTGGCTGGCTTTGCTGGCTGGGTGGCTTGGCTGGCTTGGCTGGCTGGCTGGCCGGGTGGCTTGGGTTGCTTGGCTGGCTGGGTGGCTGGGAGGCTTTTCTGGCTTGGCTGGCCAGCTGGCTTGGCTGGCTGGATGGCTTGGCTGGCATGGGTGGCTTGGCTTACTGGCTGACTTGGCTGGCTTGGCTGTCTTGGGTCCCTGGCTGGCTTGGCTAGCTTGGCTGGCAGGCTGTCTTGGCTGGCTTGGCTAACTTGGCTGGCTGGGTGGCTTGGCTGGCTGGCTTGGCTGGCTGGGTGGCTTGGCTAACTTGGCTGGCTTGGCTGGCTGGGTGGCTTGGCTGACTTGGCTGGCTGGCTGGCTTGGCTGGCTTGGTTGGTTGGCTGGCTTGGGTGGCTGGCTTGGCTGGATGGCTCGCTTGGCTGGCTGCCTGGCTTAGCTTGCTTGGCTGTCTCGCTGGCTTGGCTGGCTTGGCTGGCTAGGCTGGCTTGGCTGGCTGGCTGGCCCGGTGGCTGGCCTGGCTTGGCCAGCCAGGTGGTTTGGCTGGCTTGGTTGGCCCGCCAGCTTCGCTGGCTGGCTGGCTTGGCTGGCTTGGCTGGCTTGGCTCTCTTGGCTTGCTGGCTGGCTTGGCTGGCTTTGATGACTGGGTGGCTTGGCTGGCTTGACTGGCTGGGCGGCTTGGCTGGCTTGGGTGGCAGGGTGACTAGCCTGGCTTGGCTGGCTGTGTGGCTTGGTTGGCTTTGCCGGCTGGGTGGCTTGGCTGTCTTGGCTGGCTGGCTGGCTTGGCCGGCTGGCTGGCTTGGCTTGCTTCGCTGGCTTGGCTGGCTGGCTGGCCGGGTGGCTTGCCTGGCTTGACCCGCCGGGTGGCTTGCCTGGCTTGACCCGCCAGGTGGCTTGGCTGTCTTGGCTGGCCGGCTGGCTTGGCTGGCTGGCTGGCTTGTCTGGCTTGGCTGGCTGGCTGGTTTGTCTGGCTTGGCTGGCTGGCTTGGCTGCCTGGCTTGGCTGGCTTGGCTGCCTGGCTGGCTTGGCTGGCTTGGCTGGCTGGCTGGCTTGGGTTCCTAGGGTGGCTGGCTGGCTTGACTGGCTTGGCTGGCTGGGTGGCTTGGCGGGCTTGGCTGGCTGGCTGGCTTAGCTGATTGGCTGGCTTGGCTGGTTTGGCTGGCCGGCTGGCTGGGTGGCCTGGCTGGCTTGCCTGGCTTGGCTGGCTGGCTGGCTAGGTGGCCTGGCTGGCTGGGTGGCTGGCTGGCTTGACTGGCTGGGTGGATTTCCTGGCTTTGCTGGCTTTGATGGCTTTGCTGTCTGGGGGGCTTGGCTTCCTTGGCTGTCTGGGTGGCTTGGCTGGCTTGGCTGGCTGGCTGGCTTGGCTGGTCAGCTGGCTTGGCTGGCTTGGCTGGCTGGCTGGCTTGGCCGGCCTGCCTGGCTGACTGGCTTGGCTGGCATGGCTGGCCGGTTGGCTTGGCTGTCTTGCCTGGCTTTGCTGGCCGGGTAGCTTTGCTTGCTTGGTTGGCCGGGTGGCTTTGCTGGCTTGGTTGGCCGGCCGGCTTCATTGGCCGGCTGGCTTGGCTGGCTTGGCTGGCTTGGCTGGCTGTCTTGGCTGGCTTGGCTGGCTTGCTGGCTTGGCTGGCTTCGCTGGCTGGCCAGCTTTGCTGGCTTGGCTCTCTTGGCTTGCTGGCTGGCTTTGCTGGCTTTGCTGGCTGGGTGGCTTGGCGGGCTTGACTGGCTGGGAGGCTTGGCTGGCTTGTGTGGCAGGGTGGCTAGCCTGGCTTGGCTGGCTGTGTGGCTTGGCTGGCTTTCCCAGCTGGGTGGCTTGGCTGTCTTGGCTGGCTGGCTGGCTTGGCTGGCTTTGCTGGCTGTGTGGCTTGGATGGCTTTGCCGGCTGGGTGGCTTGGCTGTCTTTGTTGGCTGGCTGGCTTGGCCAGCTGGGTGGCTTGGCTGGCTTGGCCGGCTGGCTTGGCCAGCTGGGTGGCTTGGCTGGCTTGGCCGGCTGGGTGGCTTGGCTGGCTTTGCTGGCTGGGTGGCTTGAGTGGCTTGGCTGGCTGGCTGGCTTGGCTGGCTTGGCTGGCTGGCTGGCTTAGCTGGCATGGCTGGCCGGGTGGCTTGGCTGTCTTGCCTGGCTTTGCTGGCCGGGTGGCTTGGCTTGCTTGGTTGGCCAGGTGGCTTTGCTGGCATGGCTGGCTTGGCTGGCTGTCTTGACTGGCTTGGCTGGCTTGGCTGGCTGTCTTGGCTGGCTTGGCTGGCTTGCTGGCTTGGATGGCTTGGCTGGCTTGGATGGCTGTCTTGGCTGGCTTGGCTGGCTTGGCTGGCTGTCTTGGCTGGCTTGGCTGGCTTGCTGGCTTGGCTTGCTTCGCTGGCTGGCCAGCTTGGCTGGCTTGGCTCTCTTGGATTGCTGGCTGGCTTTGCTGGCTTTGCTGGCTGGGTGGCTTGGCTGGCTTGACTGGCTGGGAGGCTTGGCTGGCTTGTGAGGCAGGGTGGCTAGCCTGGCTTGGCTGGCTGGGTGGCTAGCCTGGCTTGGCTGGCTTGGTGGCTTGGCTGGCTTTGCCAGCTGGGTGGCTTGGCTGTCTTGGCTGGCTGGCTGGCTGGCTGGCTTGGCTGGCTCCGCTGGCTGGCTGGCTGGCTGGCTGGCTTGGCTGGCCGGGTGGCTTGGCTGGCTTGGCTGGCTGGGTGGCTTGGCTGGCTTTGCTGGCTGGGTGGCTTGAGTGGCTTGGCTGGCTGGCTGGCTTTGCTGGCTTGGCTGGCTGGCTGGCTTGGCTGGCCTGCCTGGCTGACTGGCTTGGCTGGCATGGCTGGCCGGGTGGCTTGGCTGTCTTGCCTGGCTTTGCTGGCCTTGTGGCTTGGATTTCTTGGTTGGCCGGGTGGCTTTGCTGGCTTGGTTGGCCGGCCAGATTCGCTGGCCGGCTGGCTTGGCTGGCTTGGCTGGGTTGGCTGGCTTGGCTGGCTGTCTTGGCTGGCTTGGCTGGCTTGCTGGCTTGGCTGGCTTCGCTGGCTGGCCATCTTGGCTGGCTTGGCTCTCTTGGCTTGCTGGCTGGCTTTGCTGGCTTTGCTGGCTGGGTGGCTTGGCTGGCTTGACTGGCTGGGAGGCTTGGCTGGCTTGTGTGGCAGGGTGGCTAGCCTGGCTTGGCTGGCTGTGTGGCTTGGCTGGCTTTGCCAGCTGGGTGGCTTGGCTGACTTGGCTGGCCGGCTGGCTGGCTTGGCCAGCTGGGTGGCTTGGCTGGCTTGGCCAGCTGGGTGGCTTGGCTGGCTTGGCTGGCTGGGTGGCTTGAGTGGCTTTGCTGGCTGGGTGGCTTGAGTGGCTTGGCTGGCTGGCTGGCTTGGCTGGCTTGGCTGGCTGGCTAGCTTGGCTGGCTTGGCTGGCTGGCTGGCTTGCCCGGCTGGCTGGCTTGTCTGGCTTTGCTGGCTGGGTGGCTGGCTGGATTGGCTGGCTGGGTTGCTTGGCTTGCTTGGCTGGCTGGGTGGCTTGGCTGGTTTGGCTGGCTGGGTGGCTTGATTGGCTTGGCTGGCTGCCTGGCTTGGGTGGCTTGGCTGGCTGGCTGGCTTGGCTGGCTGGGATGGCTGGCTGGCTTGGCTGCTTTTCTGGCTGGCTGGCTTGGCAGGCTGGTCTGCCTGGCTGGCTTGGCTGGCTGGGTGGCTTGGCTGGTTTGGCTGGCTTGGCCGGCTTGGCTGGCTTGGCTGGCCGGGTGGCTTGGCCAGCTTGGCTGGTCGGGTGTCTTGGCTGGCTTGGTTGCTTGGGTGGCTTGACTGGCTGGCTGGATTGGCTGGCTTGTCTGGCTGACTGGCTTGGCTGGCTGGCTGAGCTGGCTGTGTGGCTTGGCTGGCTGGCTGGCTTGGCTAGCTTGGCTGGCTTGGCTGGCTGGGTGTCTTGGCTGGCATGGCTGGCTTGGCTTGCTGGCTGACTTGGCTGGCTTGGCTGTCTTGGGTCCCTGGCTGGCTTGGCTAGCTTGGCTGGCAGGCTGTCTTGGCTGGCTTGGCTGACTTGGCTGGCTGGGTGGCTTGGCTGGCTGGCTGGCTTGGCTGGCTTGGCTGGCTGGCTAGCTTGGCTGGCTTGGCTGGCTGGCTGGCTAGCTTGGCGGGCTTGGCCGGCTGGCTGGATGGCTGACTTGGCTGGCTGACATGGCTGGCTGTCTTGGCTGGCTTGTCTGGCTGGCTGGCTTGGCTGGCTGGGCTGGCTGGCTGGCTGGGTGGGTGGATTGGCTGGCTTGCCTGGCTGGGTGGCTTGGCTGGCTGGCTGGCTGGGTGGCTTGGCTGGATTGACTGGCTGGGCAGCTTGGCTGGCTTTGGTGGCAGGGTGGCTAGCCTGGCTTGGCTGGCTGTGTGGCTTGGCTAGCTTCGCCAGCTGCCTGGCTTGGCTGGCTTGCCCGGCTGGCTGGCTTGGCTGGCTTTGCTGGCTGGGTGGCTGGCTGGCTTGGCTGGCTGTGTTGCTTGGCTGGCTTGGCTGGCTGGGTGGCTTGGCTGGCTTGGCTGGCTTGGGTGGCTTGGCTGGTTGGGTGGCTGGGTGGCTTTTCTGGCTTGGCTGGCCGGCTGGCTTGGCTGGCTGGATGGCTTGGCAGGCATGGCTGGCTTGGCTCGCTGGCTGACTTGGCTGTCTTGGCTGTCTTGGGTCCCTGGCTGGCTTGGCTAGCTTGGCTGGCAGGCTGTCTTGGCTGGCTTGGCTGACTTGGCTGGCTGGGTGGCTTGGCTGGCTGGCTTGGCTGGCTGGGTGGCTTGGCTGACTTGGCTGGCTGGCTGGCTTGGCTGGCTTGGTTGATTGGCTGGCTTGGCTCGCTGGCTTGGCTGGCTTGGCTGGCTGGCTTGGCTGGCTTGGCTGGCTGGCTGGCTTGGCTGGCTTGGCTGGCTGGGTGGCTTGTCTGGCTTGGCTGCCTGGCTTGCTTGGCTGGCTTGGCTGGCTGGCTGGCTTGGCTGGCTTGGCTGGCTGGGTGGCTTGTCTGGCTTGGCTGGCCGGCTGGCTTGGCTGGCTGGATGGCTTGGCAGGCATGGCTGGCTTGGCTCGCTGGCTGACTTGGCTGGCTTGGCTGTCTTGGGTCCCTGGCTGGCTTGGCTAGCTTGGCTGGCAGGCTGTCTTGGCTGGCTTGGCTGACTTGGCTGGCTGGGTGGCTTGGCTGGGTGGCTTGGCTGGCTGTCTTGGCTGGCTGGGTGGCTTGGCTGACTTGGCTGGCTGGCTGGCTTGGCTGGCTTGGTTGATTGGCTGGCTTGGCTCGCTGGCTTGGCTGGCTTGGCTGGCTGGCTTGGCTGGCTTGGCTGGCTGGCTGGCTTGGCTGGCTTGGCTGGCTGGGTGGCTTGTCTGGCTTGGCTGGCTGGCTTGCTTGGCTGGCTTGGCTGGCTGGCTGGCTTGGCTGGCTTGGCTGGCTGGGTGGCTTGTCTGGCTTGGCTGGCCGGCTGGCTTGGCTGGCTGGATGGCTTGGCAGGCATGGCTGGCTTGGCTCGCTGGCTGACTTGGCTGGCTTGGCTGTCTTGGGTCCCTGGCTGGCTTGGCTAGCTTGGCTGGCAGGCTGTCTTGGCTGGCTTGGCTGACTTGGCTGGCTGGGTGGCTTGGCTGGGTGGCTTGGCTGGCTGTCTTGGCTGGCTGGGTGGCTTGGCTGACTTGGCTGGCTGGCTGGCTTGGCTGGCTTGGTTGATTGGCTGGCTTGGCTCGCTGGCTTGGCTGGCTTGGCTGGCTGGCTTGGCTGGCTTGGCTGGCTGGCTGGCTTGGCTGGCTTGGCTGGCTGGCTTGCTTGGCCGGCTTGGCTGGCTGGCTGGCTTGGCTGGCTGCCTCGCTTGGCTGGCTGCCTGGCTTGGCTTGCTTGGCTATCTCGCTGGCTTGGCTGGCTAGGCTAGCTTGGCTGGCTGGCTGGCCGGGTGGCTGGCCTGGCTTGGCCAGCCAGGTGGCTTGGCTGGCTTGGTTGGCCGGCCGGCTTCGCTGGCTGGCTGGCTTGGCTGGCTTGGCTGGCTTGGCTCTCTTGGCTTGCTGGCTGGCTTGGCTGGCTTTGATGACTGGGTGGCTTGGCTGGCTTGACTGGCTGGGCGGCTTGGCTGGCTTGGGTGGCAGTGTGGCTAGCCTGGCTTGGCTGGCTGTGTGGCTTGGTTGGCTTTGCCGGCTGGGTGGCTTGGCTGTCTTGGCTGGCTGGCTGGATTGGCCGGCTGGCTGGCTTGGCCGGCCTGCCTGGCTGACTGGCTTGGCTGGCATGGCTGGCCGGGTGGCTTGGCTGTCTTGCCTGGCTTTGCTGGCCGGGTGGCTTGGCTTGCTTGTTTGGCCGGGTGGCTTTGCTGGCTTGGTTGGCCGGCCGGCTTCGCTGGTCGGCTGGCTTGGATGGCTGTCTTGGCTGGCTTGGCTGGCTTGCTGGCTTGGCTGGCTTCGCTGGCTGGCCAGCTTGGCTGGCTTGTGTGGCAGGGTGGCTAGCTTGGCTTGGCTGGTTGTGTGGCTTGGCGGCCTTTGCCAGCTGGGTGGCTTGACTGTCTTGGCTGGCTGGCTGGCTTGGCCAGGTGGCTGGCTCGGCTGGCTTTGCTGGCTGGTTGGCAGGCTGGCTTGGCCAGCTGGGTGACTTGGCTGGCTTGGCTGGCTGGGTGGCTTGGCTGGCTTTGCTGGCTGGGTGGCTTGAGTGGCTTGGTTGGCTGGCTGGCTTGGCTGGCTTGGCTGGCTTGGCTGGCTGGCTAGCTTGGCTGGCTTGGCTGGCTGGTTGGCTTGGCTGCCTGGCTGGATGGCTGACTTGGCTGGCTGACTTGGCTGGCTGTCTTGGCTGGCTTGGCTGGCTGGCTGGCTGGGTGGGTGGATTGGCTGGCTTGCCTGGCTGGGTGGCTTGGTTGGCTTGGCTGGCTGGGTCCCTTGGCTGGCTTGGCTGGCTGGCTGGCTGGGCAGCTTGGCTGGCTTGGGTGGCTGGCTGGCTTGGCTGGCTGGCTGGCTGGGTGGCTTGGCTGGCTTGACTGGCTGGGAGGCTTGGCTGGCTTGTGTGCCAGGGTGGCTAGCTTGGCTTGGCTGGCTGTGTGGCTTGGCTGGGTTTGCCAGCTGGGTGGCTTGGCTGTCTTGGCTGGCTGGCTGTCTTGGCCAGCTCTCTGGCTTGGCTGGCTTTGCTGGCTGTCTGTCTGGCTGGCTTGGCTGGCTGGGTGGCTTGGCTGGCTTGGTTGGCTGGGTGGCTTGGCTGCCTTGGCTGGCTGGCCATCTTCGCTGGCTGGCTGGCTTGGATGGCTTGGTGGCTTGGCTGGGTTCGCCGGCCGGGTGGCTCGGCTGCCTTGGCTGGCTGGCTGACTTGGCTGGCTAGGCTAGTTTGGCCGTCCGGCCGCCTTGGCTGGCTGGCAAGCTGGCCGGCTTGGCTGTCTAGCTGGCTTGGCCGGCTTGCCTGGCTGACTGGCTTGGCTGGTTGGCTGGCTTGGCTGGCTTTGCTGGCTGGGTGGCTTGGCTGGCTTGGCTGGCTGGCTGGCCGGGTGGCTTGGGTTGCTTGGCTGGCTGGGTGGCTGGGAGGCTTTTCTGGCTTGGCTGGCCAGCTGGCTTGGCTGGCTGGATGGCTTGGCTGGCATGGGTGGCTTGGCTTACTGGCTGACTTGGCTGGCTTGGCTGTCTTGGGTCCCTGGCTGGCTTGGCTAGCTTGGCTGGCAGGCTGTCTTGGCTGGCTTGGCTAACTTGGCTGGCTGGGTGGCTTGGCTGGCTGGCTTGGCTGGCTGGGTGGCTTGGCTAACTTGGCTGGCTTGGCTGGCTGGGTGGCTTGGCTGACTTGGCTGGCTGGCTGGCTTGGCTGGCTTGGTTGGTTGGCTGGCTTGGGTGGCTGGCTTGGCTGGATGGCTCGCTTGGCTGGCTGCCTGGCTTAGCTTGCTTGGCTGTCTCGCTGGCTTGGCTGGCTTGGCTGGCTAGGCTGGCTTGGCTGGCTGGCTGGCCCGGTGGCTGGCCTGGCTTGGCCAGCCAGGTGGTTTGGCTGGCTTGGTTGGCCCGCCAGCTTCGCTGGCTGGCTGGCTGGCTGGCTTGGCTGGCTTGGCTGGCTTGGCTCTCTTGGCTTGCTGGCTGGCTTGGCTGGCTTTGATGACTGGGTGGCTTGGCTGGCTTGACTGGCTGGGCGGCTTGGCTGGCTTGGGTGGCAGGGTGACTAGCCTGGCTTGGCTGGCTGTGTGGCTTGGTTGGCTTTGCCGGCTGGGTGGCTTGGCTGTCTTGGCTGGCTGGCTGGCTTGGCCGGCTGGCTGGCTTGGCTTGCTTCGCTGGCTTGGCTGGCTGGCTGGCCGGGTGGCTTGCCTGGCTTGACCCGCCGGGTGGCTTGCCTGGCTTGACCCGCCAGGTGGCTTGGCTGTCTTGGCTGGCCGGCTGGCTTGGCTGGCTGGCTGGCTTGTCTGGCTTGGCTGGCTGGCTGGTTTGTCTGGCTTGGCTGGCTGGCTTGGCTGCCTGGCTTGGCTGGCTTGGCTGCCTGGCTGGCTTGGCTGGCTTGGCTGGCTGGCTGGCTTGGGTTCCTAGGGTGGCTGGCTGGCTTGACTGGCTTGGCTGGCTGGGTGGCTTGGCGGGCTTGGCTGGCTGGCTGGCTTAGCTGATTGGCTGGCTTGGCTGGTTTGGCTGGCCGGCTGGCTGGGTGGCCTGGCTGGCTTGCCTGGCTTGGCTGGCTGGCTGGCTAGGTGGCCTGGCTGGCTGGGTGGCTGGCTGGCTTGACTGGCTGGGTGGATTTCCTGGCTTTGCTGGCTTTGATGGCTTTGCTGTCTGGGGGGCTTGGCTTCCTTGGCTGTCTGGGTGGCTTGGCTGGCTTGGCTGGCTGGCTGGCTTGGCTGGTCAGCTGGCTTGGCTGGCTTGGCTGGCTGGCTGGCTTGGCCGGCCTGCCTGGCTGACTGGCTTGGCTGGCATGGCTGGCCGGTTGGCTTGGCTGTCTTGCCTGGCTTTGCTGGCCGGGTAGCTTTGCTTGCTTGGTTGGCCGGGTGGCTTTGCTGGCTTGGTTGGCCGGCCGGCTTCATTGGCCGGCTGGCTTGGCTGGCTTGGCTGGCTTGGCTGGCTGTCTTGGCTGGCTTGGCTGGCTTGCTGGCTTGGCTGGCTTCGCTGGCTGGCCAGCTTTGCTGGCTTGGCTCTCTTGGCTTGCTGGCTGGCTTTGCTGGCTTTGCTGGCTGGGTGGCTTGGTGGGCTTGACTGGCTGGGAGGCTTGGCTGGCTTGTGTGGCAGGGTGGCTAGCCTGGCTTGGCTGGCTGTGTGGCTTGGCTGGCTTTCCCAGCTGGGTGGCTTGGCTGTCTTGGCTGGCTGGCTGGCTTGGCTGGCTTTGCTGGCTGTGTGGCTTGGATGGCTTTGCCGGCTGGGTGGCTTGGCTGTCTTTGTTGGCTGGCTGGCTTGGCCAGCTGGGTGGCTTGGCTGGCTTGGCCGGCTGGCTTGGCCAGCTGGGTGGCTTGGCTGGCTTGGCCGGCTGGGTGGCTTGGCTGGCTTTGCTGGCTGGGTGGCTTGAGTGGCTTGGCTGGCTGGCTGGCTTGGCTGGCTTGGCTGGCTGGCTGGCTTAGCTGGCATGGCTGGCCGGGTGGCTTGGCTGTCTTGCCTGGCTTTGCTGGCCGGGTGGCTTGGCTTGCTTGGTTGGCCAGGTGGCTTTGCTGGCATGGCTGGCTTGGCTGGCTGTCTTGACTGGCTTGGCTGGCTTGGCTGGCTGTCTTGGCTGGCTTGGCTGGCTTGCTGGCTTGGATGGCTTGGCTGGCTTGGATGGCTGTCTTGGCTGGCTTGGCTGGCTTGGCTGGCTGTCTTGGCTGGCTTGGCTGGCTTGCTGGCTTGGCTTGCTTCGCTGGCTGGCCAGCTTGGCTGGCTTGGCTCTCTTGGATTGCTGGCTGGCTTTGCTGGCTTTGCTGGCTGGGTGGCTTGGCTGGCTTGACTGGCTGGGAGGCTTGGCTGGCTTGTGAGGCAGGGTGGCTAGCCTGGCTTGGCTGGCTGGGTGGCTAGCCTGGCTTGGCTGGCTTGGTGGCTTGGCTGGCTTTGCCAGCTGGGTGGCTTGGCTGTCTTGGCTGGCTGGCTGGCTGGCTGGCTTGGCTGGCTCCGCTGGCTGGCTGGCTGGCTGGCTGGCTTGGCTGGCCGGGTGGCTTGGCTGGCTTGGCTGGCTGGGTGGCTTGGCTGGCTTTGCTGGCTGGGTGGCTTGAGTGGCTTGGCTGGCTGGCTGGCTTTGCTGGCTTGGCTGGCTGGCTAGCTTGGCTGGCTTGGCTGGCTGGCTGGCTTGGCTGGCTGGCTGGATGTCTGACTTGGCTGGCTGACGTGGCTGGCTGTCTTGGCTGGCTGGCCGGCTTGGCTGGCTGGGCCGGCTGGCTTGCTGGCTGTGTGGATTGGCTGGCTTGCCTGGCTGGGTGGCTTGGTTGGCTTGGCTGGCTGGGTCCCTTGGCTGGCTTGGCTGGCTGGCTGGCTGGGTGGCTTGGCTGGCTTGGGTGGCTGGCTGGCTTGGCTGGCTGGCTGGCTGGGTGGCTTGGCTGGATTGACTGCTGGGCAGCTTGGCTGGCTTTGGTAGCAGGGTGGCTAGCCTGGCTTGGCTGGCTGTGTGGCTTGGCTAGCTTCGCCGGCTGCCTGGCTTGGCTGGCTTGCCCGGCTGGCTGGCTTGGCTGGCTTTGCTGGCTGGGTGGCTGGCTGGCTTGCCTGGCTGGCTTGGCTGGCTGGGTTGCTTGGCTTGCTTGGCTGGCTGGGTGGCTTGACTGGTTTGGCTGGCTGGGTGGCTTGATTGGCTTGGCTGGCGGCCTGGCTTGGGTGGCTTGGCTGGCTGGCTGGCTTGGCTGGCTTGGCTGGCTGGCTGGCTGGGCTGGCTTGGCTCGCTGGCTGGCTTACCTGGCTTGGCTGGCTGGCTGGCTTGTCCGGCTGGCAGGCTGGCCGGCTTGGATGTCTAGCTGGCTTGGCCAGCTTGCCTGGCTGACTGGCTTGGCTGGTTGGCTGGCTTGGCTGGCTTTGCTGGCTGGGTGGCTTGGCTGGCTTGGCTGGCTGGCTGGCCGGGTGGCTTGGGTGGCTTGGCTGGTTGGGTGGCTGGGTGGCTGTTCTGGCTTGGCTGGCCGGCTTGCTTGGCTGGCTGGATGGCTTGGCTGGCATGGCTGGCTTGGCTCGCTGGCTGACTTGGCTGGCTTGGCTGTCTTGGGTCCCTGGCTGGCTTGGCTAGCTTGGCTGGCAGGCTGTCTTGGCTGGCTGGCTGGATGGCTGACTTGGCTGGCTGACTTGACTGGCTGTCTTGGCTGGCTTGGCTGGCTGGCTGGCTTGGCTGGCTTGGCTGGCTTGGCTGGCTTGGGTGGCTGGCTGGCTTGGCTGGCTGGCTGGCTGGTGTGGCTTGGCTGGCTGGCTGGCTTGGCTGCCTGGCTTGGCTGGCTCGGCTGCCTGGCTGGATTGGCTGGCTTGGCTGGCTTGGCTGGTTGGTTGGCTTGGCTGGTTTGGCTGGCCGGCTGGCTGCGTGGCCTGGCTGGCTTGCCTGGCTTGGCAGGCTGGCTGGCTAGGTGGCCTGGCTGGCTGGGTGGCTGGCTGGCTTGACTGGCTGGGTGGCTTTGCTGGCTTTGCTGGCTGGGTGGTTTGGCTTCCTTGGCTGTCTGGGTGGCTTGGGGGGCTTGGCTGGCTGGCTTGGCTGGCTTGGCTGGCTTGGCTGGCTTGGCTGGCTGGCTGGCTTGGCCGGCCTGCCTGGCTGACTGGCTTGGCTGGCATGGCTGGCCGGGTGGCTTGGCTGTCTTGCCTGGCTTTGCTGTTCGTGTGGCTTGGATTGCTTGGTTGGCCGGGTGGCTTTGCTGGCTTGGTTGGCCGGCCGGCTTCTCTGGCCGGCTGGCTTGGCTGGGTTGGCTGGCTTGGCTGGCTGGCTTGGCTGGCTTGGCTGGCTTGCTGGCTTGGCTGGCTTCGCCGGCCGGCCAGCTTGGCTGGCTTGGCTCTCTTGGCTTGCTGGCTGGCTTTGCTGGCTTTGCTGGCTGGGTGGCTTGGCTGGCTTGACTGGCTGGGAGGCTTGGCTGGCTTGTGTGGCAGGGTGGCTAGCCTGGCTTGGCTGGCTGTGTGGCTTGGCTGGCTTTGCCAGCTGGGTGGCTTGGCTGGTTTGGCTGGCTGGGTGGCTTGATTGGCTTGGCTGGCTGCCTGGCTTGGGTGGCTTGGCTGGCTGGCTGGCTTCGCTGGCTTGGCTGGCTTTTCTGGCTGGCTGGCTTGGCTGGCTTTTCTGGCTGGCTGGCTTGGCAGGCTGGTCTGCCTGGCTGGCTTGGCTGGCTGGGTGGCTTAGCCAGCTTGGCTGGCCGAGTGTCTTGGCTTGCTTGGTTGCTTGGGTGGCTTGACTGGCTGGCTGGATTGGCTGGCTTGTCTGGCTGACTGGCTTGGCTGGCTGGCTGAGCTGGCTGTCTGGCTTGGCTGGCTGGCTGGCTTGGCTGGCTTGGCAGGCTTGGCTTGCTTGGTTGGTTGGCTGGCTTGGCTGGCTGGCTTGGCTGGCTTGGCAGGCTGGCTGGCTTGGCTGGCTGGCTTGACTGGCTTCGCTGGCTGGGTGGCTTGGCTGGCTTTGCTGGTTGGCTGGCTTGGCTGGTTTGGCTGCCCGGCTGGCTGGGTGGCCTGGCTGGCTTGCCTGGCTTGGCTGGCTGGCTGGCTAGGAGCCTGGCTGGCTGGGTGGCTGGCTGGCTTGACTGGCTGGGTGGCTTTGCTGGCTTTGCTGGCTGGGTAGCTTGGCTTCCTTGGCTGTCTGGGTGGCTTGGGGGGCTTGGCTGGCTGGCTTGGCTGGTTGGCTGGCTTGGCTGGCTTGGCTGGCTGGCTGGCTTGGCCGGCCTGCCTGGCTGACTGGCTTGGCTGGCATGGCTGGCCGGGTGGCTTGGCTGTCTTGCCTGGCTTTGCTGGCCGGGTGGCTTGGCTTGCTTGGTTGGCCGGGTGGCTTTGCTGGCTTGGTTGGCCAGCCGGCTTCTCTGGCCGGCTGGCTTGGCTGGCTTGGCTGGCTTGCCTGGCTGTCTTGGCTGGCTTGGCTGGCTTGCTGGCTTGGCTGGCTTCGCTGGCCGGCCAGCTTTGCTGGCTTGGCTCTCTTGGCTTGCTGGCTGGCTTTGCTGGCTTCGCTGGCTGGGTGGCTTGGCTGGCTTGACTGGCTGGGAGGCTTGGCTGGCTTGTGTGGCAGGGTGGCTAGTCTGGCTTGGCTGGCTGTGTGGCTTGGCTGGCTTTGCCAGCTGTGTGGCTTGGCTGGTTTGGCTGGCTGGGTGGCTTGATTGGCTTGGCTGGCTGCCTGGCTTGGGTGGCTTGGCTGGCTGGCTGGCTTCACTGGCTTGGCTGGCTTTTCTGGCTGGCTGGCTTGGCTGGCTTTTCTGGCTGGCTGGCTTGGCGGGCTGGTCTGCCTGGCTGGCTTGGCTGGATGGGTGGCTTGGCCAGCTTGGCTGGCCGGGTGTCTTGGCTTGCTTGGTTGCTTGGGTGGCTTGACTGGCTGGCTGGATTGGCTGGCTTTTCTGGCTGACTGGCTTGGCTGGCTGGCTGAGCTGGCTGTGTGGTTTGGCTGGCTGGCTGGCTTGGCTGGCTTGGCTGCCTTGGCTTGCCTGGTTGTTTGGCTGGCTTGGCTGGCTGGCTTGGCTGGCTTGGCTGGCTGGCTGGCTTGGCTGGCTTGGCTGGCTGGCTGGCTTGGCTGGCTTGGCTGGCTGGCTTGCTTGGCTAGCTTGGGTAGCAGGGTGGCTTGGCTGGGTGGCTCCCTTGGCTGGCTGACTGGCTTGGCTTGCTTGGCTGTCTCGCTGGCTTGGCTGGCTGGCCGGGTGGCTGGCCTGGCTTGGCCAGCCAGGTGGCTTGGCTGGCTTGGTTGGCCGGCCGGCTTCGCTGGCTGGCTGGCTTGGCTGGCTTGGCTGGCTTGGCTCTCTTGGCTTGCTGGCTGGCTTGGCTGGCTTTGATGACTGGGTGGCTTGGCTGGCTTGACTGGCTGGGCGGCTTGGCTGGCTTGGGTGGCAGTGTGGCTAGCCTGGCTTGGCTGGCTGTGTGGCTTGGTTGGCTTTGCCGGCTGGGTGGCTTGGCTGTCTTGGCTGGCTGGCTGGATTGGCCGGCTGGCTGGCTTGGCTTGCTTCGCTGGCTTGGCTGGCTGGCTGGCCGGGTGGCTTGCCTGGATTGGCCCGCCAGGTGGCTTGGCTGTCTTGGCTAGCCGGCTGGATTGTCTGGCTGGCTTGGCTGCCCGGCTGGCTTGGCTGTCTTGGCTGGCTTGGCTGGCTGGCTGGCTTGGGTTGCTAGGCTGGCTGGCTGGCTTGACTGGTTTGGCTGGCTG
Organism: Pan troglodytes; assembly: GCF_028858775.2. NCBI lineage: Eukaryota > Metazoa > Chordata > Mammalia > Primates > Hominidae > Pan > Pan troglodytes. The sequence goes on along the minus strand of NC_072416.2, from coordinate 36,981,733 downwards.
GGTGGCTTGGCTGGCTTGGCTGGCTGGCTGGCTTGGCTGGTTGGCTGGCTTGGCTGGTTTGGCTGGCCGGCTGGCTGGGTGGCCTGGCTGGCTTGCCTGGCTTGGCTGGCTGGCTGGCTAGGTGGCCTGGCTGGCTAGGTGGCTGGCTGGCTTGACTGGCTGGGTGGCTTTGCTGGCTTTGCTGGCTGGGTGGCTTGGCTTCCTTGGCTGTCTGGGTGGCTTGGCTGGCTTGGCTGGCTGGCTGGCTTGGCTGGTTGGATGGCTTGGATGGCTTGGCTGGCCTGGATGGCTTGGCTGGCTGGCTGGCTTGGCTGGCCTGCCTGGGTGACTGGCTTGGCTGGCATGGCTGGCCGGGTGGCTTGGCTCTCTTGCCTGGCTTTGCTGGCCGGGTGGCTTGGATTGCTTGGTTGGCCGGTTGGCTTTGCTGGCTTGGTTGGCCGGCCGGCTTCGCTGGCAGGCTGGCTTGGCTGGCTTGGCCATCTTGGCTGGCTTGGCTCTCTTGGCTTGCTGGCTGGCTTTGCTGGCTTTGCTGGCTGGGTGGCTTGGCTGGCTTGACTGGCTGGGGGCTTGGCTGGCTTGTGTGGCAGGGGGGCTAGCCTGGCTTGGCTGGCTGTGTGGCTTGGCTGGCTTTGCCAGCTGGGTGGCTTGGCTGTCTTGGCTGGCTGGCTGGCTTGGGTAGATTTCCTGGCTGGCTGGCTGGCTGGCTTGGCCGGCTGGGTGGCTTGGCTGGCTTGGCTGGCTGAGTGGCTTGGCTGGCTTTGCTGGCTGGGTGGCTTGAGTGGCTTGGCTGGCTGGCTGGCTTGGCTGGCTTGGCTGGCTGGCTGGCTTGGGTGGATTTGCTGGCTGGCTGGCTGGCTGGCTTGGCCGGCTGGGTGGCTTGGCTGGCTTGGCTGGCTGGGTGGCTTGGCTGGCTTTGCTGGCTGGGTGGCTTGAGTGGCTTGGCTGGGTGGCTGGCTTGGCTGGCTTGGCTGGCTGGCTAGCTTGGCTGGCTTGGCTGGCTGGCTAGCTTGGCTGGCTGGCTGGATGGCTGACTTGGCTGGCTGACTTGGCTGGCTGTCTTGGCTGGCTTGGCTGGCTGGCTGGCTTGGCTGGTTGGGCTGGCTGGCTGGCTGTGTGGATTGGCTGGCTTGCCTGGCTGGGTGGCTTGGTTGGCTTGGTTGGCTGGGTCCCTTGGCTGGCTTGGCTGGCTGGCTGGGTGGCTTGGCTGTCTTGGGTGGCTGGCTGGCTTAGCTGGCTGGCTGGCTGGGTGGCTTGGCTGGATTGACTGGCTTGGCAGCTTGGCTGGCTTTGGTAGCAGCGTGGCTAGCCTGGCTTGGCTGGCTGTGTGGCTTGGCTAGCTTCGCCGGCTGCCTGGCTTGGCTGGCTTGCCCGGCTGGCTGGCTTGGCTGGCTTTGCTGGCTGGGTGGCTGGCTGCCTTGGCTGGCTTGGTTGCTTGGCTGGCTTGGCTGGCTGGGTGGCTTGGCTGGATTGACTGGCTGGGCAGCTTGGCTGGCTTTGGTAGCAGGGTGGCTAGCCTGGCTTGGCTGGCTGTGTGGCTTGGCTAGCTTCGCTGGCTGCCTGGCTTGGCTGGCTTGCCCGGCTGGCTGGCTTGGCTGGCTTTGCTGGCTGGGTGGCTGGCTGGCTTGGCTGGCTTGGTTGCTTGGCTGGCTTGGCTGGCTGGGTGGCTTGGCTGGCTTTGCTGGCTGGCTGGCCGGCTGGCTTGGGTGACTTGGCTGGTTGGGTGGCTGGGTGGCTTTTCTGGCTTGGCTGGCCGGCTGGCTTGGCTGGCTGGATGGCTTGGCAGGCATGGCTGGCTTGGCTCGCTGGCTGACTTGGCTGGCTTGGCTGTCTTGGGTCCCTGGCTGGCTTGGCTAGCTTGGCTGGCAGGCTGTCTTGGCTGGCTGGGTGGCTTGGCTGGCTGGCTTGGCTGGCTGGGTGGCTTGGCTGACTTGGCTGGCTGGCTGGCTTGGCTGGCTTGGGTGATTGGCTGGCTTGGCTGGCTGGCTTGGCTGGCTTGGCTGGCTTGCTGGCTTGGCTGGCTTCGCTGGCTGGACAGCTTGGCTGGCTTGGCTCTCTTGGATTGCTGGCTGGCTTTGCTGGCTTTGCTGGCTGGGTGGCTTGGCTGGCTTGACTGGCTGGGAGGCTTGGCTGGCTTGTGTGGCAGGGGGGCTAGCCTGGCTTGGCTGGCTGTGTGGCTTGGCTGGCTTTGCCAGCTGGGTGGCTTGGCTGTCTTGGCTGGCTGGCTGGCTTGGGTGGATTTGCTGGCTGGCTGGCTGGCTGGCTTGGCCGGCTGGGTGGCTTGGCTGGCTTGGCTGGCTGGGTGGCTTGGCTGGCTTTGCTGGTTGGGTGGCTTGAGTGGCTTGGCTGGCTGGCTGGCTTGGCTGGCTTGGCTGGCTGGCTGGCTTGGCTGGCTTGGCTGGCTGGCTGGCTTGGCTGGCTGGCTGGATGGCTGACTTGGCTGGCTGACTTGGCTGGCTGTCTTGGCTGGCTTGGCTGGCTGGCTGGCTTGGCTGGCTGGGCTGGCTGGCTGGCTGGCTGTGTGGATTGGCTGGCTTGCCTGGCTGGGTGGCTTGGCTGGCTTGGTTGGCTGGGTCCTTGGCTGGCTTGGCTGGCTGGCTGGGTGGCTTGGCTGGCTTGGGTGGCTGGCTGGCTTAGCTGGCTGGCTGGCTGGGTGGCTTGGCTGGATTGACTGGCTGGGCAGCTTGGCTGGCTTTGGTAGCAGGGTGGCTAGCCTGGCTTGGCTGGCTGTGTGGCTTGGCTAGCTTCGCCGGCTGCCTGGCTTGGCTGGCTTTGCTGGCTGGGTGGCTGGCTGGCTTGGCTGGCTTGGTTGCTTGGCTGGCTTGGCTGGCTGGGTGGCTTGGCTGGATTGACTGGCTGGGCAGCTTGGCTGGCTTTGGTAGCAGGGTGGCTAGCCTGGCTTGGCTGGCTGTGTGGCTTGGCTAGCTTCGCCGGCTGCCTGGCTTGGCTGGCTTGCCCGGCTGGCTGGCTTGGCTGGCTTTGCTGGCTGGGTGGCTGGCTGGCTTGGCTGGCTTGGTTGCTTGGCTGGCTTGGCTGGCTGGCTCGCTTGGCTGGCTTGGCTGGCTGGCTGGCCGGCTGGCTTGGGTGGCTTGGCTGGTTGGGTGGCTGGGTGGCTTTTCTGGCTTGGCTGGCTGGCTGGCTTGGCTGGCTGGATGGCTTGGCAGGCATGGCTGGCTTGGCTCGCTGGCTGACTTGGCTGGCTTGGCTGTCTTGGGTCCCTGGCTGGCTTGGCTAGCTTGGCTGGCAGGCTGTCTTGGCTGGCTGGGTGGCTTGGCTGGCTGGCTTGGCTGGCTGGGTGGCTTGGCTGACTTGGCTGGCTGGCTGGCTTGGCTGGCTTGGTTGATTGGCTGGCTTGGCTGGCTGGCTTGGCTGGCTTGGCTGGCTGGCTGGCTTGGCTGGCTTGGCTGGCTGGGTGGCTTGTCTGGCTTGGCTGGCTGGCTGGCTGGGCTGGCTGGCTCGCTTGGCTGGCTGCCTGGCTTGGCTTGCTTGGCTGTCTCGCTGGCTTGGCTGGCTAGGCTAGCTTGGCTGGCTGTCCGGCCGGGTGGCTGGCCTGGTTTGGCCAGCCAGGTGGCTTGGCTGGCTTGGTTGGCCGGCCGGCTTCGCTGGCTGGCTGGCTTGGCTGCCTGTCTTGGCTGGCTTGGCTGCCTGGCTGGCTTGGCTGTCTTGGCTTTCTTGGCTGGCTGGCTGGCTTGGGTTGCTAGGCTGGCTGGCTGGCTTGACTGGCTTGGCTGGCTGCCTGGCTTGGCTGGCGTGGCTGGCTGGCTGGCTTGGCTGGTTGGCTGGCTTGGCTGGTTTGGCTGGCCGGCTGGCTGGGTGGCCTGGCTGGCTTGCCTGGCTTGGCTGGCTGGCTGGCTAGGTGACCTGGCTGGCTGGGTGGCTGGCTGGATGGCTTGGCTGGCTTGGCTGGCTGGCTGGCTTGTCTGGCTTGGCTGGCTGGCTGGCTTGGCTGCCTGGCTTGGCTGGCTTGGCTGCCTGGCTGGCTTGGCCGGCTTGGCTGACTTGGCTGGCTGGCTGGCTTGGGTTGCTAGGCTGGCTGGCTGGCTTGACTGGCTTGGCTGGCTGGGTGGCTTGGCTGGCTTGGCTGGTTGGCTGGCTTGGCTGGTTTGGCTGGCCGGCTGGCTGGGTGGCCTGGCTGGCTTGCCTGGCTTGGCTGGCTGGCTGGCTAGGTGGCCTGGCTGGCTGGGTGGCTGGCTGGCTTGACTGGCTGGGTGGCTTTGCTGGCTGGGTGGCTTGGCTTCCTTGGCTGTCTGGGTGGCTTGGCTGACTTGGCTGGCTGGCTGGCTTGGCTGGTTGGCTGGATGGCTGGCTTGGCTGACTGGGCTGGCTGGCTGGCTGGCTGGGTGGATTGGCTGGCTTGCCTGGCTGGGTGGCTTTGTTGGCTTGGCTGGCTGGGTCCCTTGGCTGGCTTGGCCGGCTGGCTGGCTGGGCGGCTTGGCTGGCTTGGTGGCTGGCTGGCTTGGCTGGCTGGCTGACTGGGTGGCTTGGCCGGCTTGCCTGGCTGACTGGCTTGGCTGGTTTGCTGGCTTGGCTGGCTTTGCCGGCTGGGTGGCTTGGCTGGCTTGGCTGGCTGGCTGGCCGGGTGGCTTGGGTGGCTTGGCTGCCTGGGTGGCTGGGTGGCTTTTCTGGCTTGGCTGGCCGGCTGGCTTGACTGGCTGGATGGCTTGGCTGGCATGGCTGGCTTGGCTTGCTGGCTGACTTGGCTGGCTTGGCTGGCCGGCTGGCTTGGCTGGCTGGCTGGATGGCTGACTTGGCTGGCTGACTTGGCTGGCTGTCTTGGCTGGCTTGGCTGGCTGTGCTGGCTGGCTGGCTGGCTGGGTGGATTGGCTGGCTTGCCTGGCTGGGTGGCTTGGTTGGCTTGGCTGGCTGGGTTCCTTGGCTGGCTTGGCTGTCTGGCTGGCTGGGTGGCTTGGCTGGCTTGGGTGGCTGGCTGGCTTGGGTTGCTAGGCTGGCTGGCTGGCTTGACTGGCTTGGCTGGCTGGGTGGCTTGCCTGGCTTGGCTGGTTGGCTGGCTTGGCTGGTTTCGCTGGCCGGCTGGCTAGGTGGCCTGGCTGGCTTGCCTGGCTTGGCTGGCTGGCTGGCTAGGTCACCTGGCTGGCTGGGTGGCTGGCTGGCTTGACTGGCTGGGTGGCATTGCTGGCTTTGCTGGCTGGGTGGCTTGGCTTCCTTGGCTGTCTGGGTGGCTTGGCTGGCTTGGCTGGCTGGCTGGCTTGGCTGGTTGGCTGGCTTGGCTGGCTTGGCTGGCTGGCTGGCTGGCTTGGCTGGCTGTCTTGGCTGGCTTGGCTGGCTTGCTGGCTTGGCTGGCTTCGCTTGCTGGCCATCTTGCTGGCTTGGCTCTCTTGGCTTGCTGGCTGGCTTTGCTGGCTTTGCTGGCTGGGTGGCTTGGCTGGCTTGACTGGCTGGGAGGCTTGGCTGGCTTGTGTGGCAGGGTGGCTAGCCTGGCTTGGCTGGCTGTGTGGCTTGGCTGGCTTTGCCAGCTGGGTGGCTTGGCTGTCTTGGCTGGCTGGCTGGCTGGCTTGGTTGGCCAGCTGGGTGGCTTGGCTGGCTTGGCTGGCTGGGTGGGTTGGCTGGCTTTGCTGGCTGGGTGGCTTGAGTGGCTTTGCTGGCTGGCTGGCTTGGCTGGCTGGCTGGATGCCTTGGCTGGCATGGCTGGCTTGGCTCGCTGGCAGACTTGGCTGGCTTGGCTGTCTTGGGTCCCTGGCTGGCTTGGCTAGCTTGGCTGGCAGGCTGTCTTGGCTGGCTGGCTGGATGGCTGACTTGGCTGGCTGACTTGGCTGGGTGTCTTGGCTGGCTTGGCTGGATGGCTGGCTTGGCTGGCTGGGCTGGCTGGCTGGCTGGCTGGGTGGATTGGCTGACTTGCCTGGCTGGGTGGATTGGTTGGCTTGGTTGGCTTGGCTGGCTGGGTCCCTTGGCTGGCTTGGCTGGCTGGCTGGCTGGGCGGCTTGGCTGGCTTGGGTGGCTGGCTGGCTTGGCTGGCTGGCTGGCTTGTCTGGCTTGGCTGGCTGGCTGGCTTGGCTGCCTGGCTTGGCTGGCTTGGCTGGCTTGGCTGGCTTTGCTGGCTTTGCTGGCTGGCTGGCTTGGGTTGCTAGGCTGGCTGGCTGGCTTGACTGGCTTGGCTGGCTGGGTGGCTTGCCTGGCTTGGCTGCTTGGCTGGCTTGGCTGGCTTGGCAGGCTGGCTGGCTGGGTGGCCTGGCTGGCTTGCCTGGCTTGGCTGGCTGGCTGGCTGGCTAGGTCGCCTCGCTGGCTGGGTGGCTGGCTGGCTTGACTGGCTGGGTGACTTTGCTGGCTTTGCTGGCTGGGTGGCTTGGGTTCCTTGGCTGTCTCGGTGGCTTGGCTGGCTTGGCTGGCTGGCTGGCTTGGCTAGTTGGCTGGCTTGGCTGGCTTGGCTGGCTTGGCTGGCTGGCTGACTGGGTGGCTTGGCCGGCTTGCCTGGCTGACTGGCTTGGCTGGTTTGCTGGCTTGGCTGGCTTTGCCGGCTGGGTGGCTTGGCTGGCTTGGCTGGCTGGCTGGCTTGGGTGGATTTGCTGGCTGGCTGGCTGGCTGGCTTGGCCGGCTGGGTGGCTTGGCTGGCTTGGCTGGCTAGGTGGCTTGGCTGGCTTTGCTGGTTGGGTGGCTTGAGTGGCTTGGCTGGCTGGCTGGCTTGGCTGGCTTGGCTGGCTGGCTGGCTTGGCTGGCTTGGCTGGCTGGCTGGCTTGGCTGGCTGGCTGGATGGCTGACTTGGCTGGCTGACTTGGCTGGCTGTCTTGGCTGGTTTGGCTGGCTGGCTGGCTTGGCTGGCTGGGCTGGCTGGCTGGCTGGCTGTGTGGATTGGCTGGCTTGCCTGGCTGGGTGGCTTGGCTGGCTTGGTTGGCTGGGTCCTTGGCTGGCTTGGCTGGCTGGCTGGGTGGCTTGGCTGGCTTGGGTGGCTGGCTGGCTTAGCTGGCTGGCTGGCTGGGTGGCTTGGCTGGATTGACTGGCTGGGCAGCTTGGCTGGCTTTGGTAGCAGGGTGGCTAGCCTGGCTTGGCTGGCTGTGTGGCTTGGCTAGCTTCGCCGGCTGCCTTGCTTGGCTGGCTTTGCTGGCTGGGTGGCTGGCTGGCTTGGCTGGCTTGGTTGCTTGGCTGGCTTGGCTGGCTGGGTGGCTTGGCTGGATTGACTGGCTGGGCAGCTTGGCTGGCTTTGGTAGCAGGGTGGCTAGCCTGGCTTGGCTGGCTGTGTGGCTTGGCTAGCTTCGCCGGCTGCCTGGCTTGGCTGGCTTGCCCGGCTGGCTGGCTTGGCTGGCTTTGCTGGCTGGGTGGCTGGCTGGCTTGGCTGGCTTGGTTGCTTGGCTGGCTTGGCTGGCTGGCTCGCTTGGCTGGCTTGGCTGGCTGGCTGGCCGGCTGGCTTGGGTGGCTTGGCTGGTTTGGTGGCTGGGTGGCTTTTCTGGCTTGGCTGGCTGGCTGGCTTGGCTGGCTGGATGGCTTGGCAGGCATGGCTGGCTTGGCTCGCTGGCTGACTTGGCTGGCTTGGCTGTCTTGGGTCCCTGGCTGGCTTGGCTAGCTTGGCTGGCAGGCTGTCTTGGCTGGCTGGGTGGCTTGGCTGGCTGGCTTGGCTGGCTGGGTGGCTTGGCTGACTTGGCTGGCTGGCTGGCTTGGCTGGCTTGGTTGATTGGCTGGCTTGGCTGGCTGGCTTGGCTGGCTTGGCTGGCTGGCTGGCTTGGCTGGCTTGGCTGGCTGGGTGGCTTGTCTGGCTTGGCTGGCTGGCTGGGTGGGCTGGCTGGCTCGCTTGGCTGGCTGCCTGGCTTGGCTTGCTTGGCTGTCTCGCTGGCTTGGCTGGCTAGGCTAGCTTGGCTGGCTGTCCGGCCGGGTGGCTGGCCTGGTTTGGCCAGCCAGGTGGCTTGGCTGGCTTGGTTGGCCGGCCGGCTTCGCTGGCTGGCTGGCTTGGCTGCCTGTCTTGGCTGGCTTGGCTGCCTGGCTGGCTTGGCTGTCTTGGCTTTCTTGGCTGGCTGGCTGGCTTGGGTTGCTAGGCTGGCTGGCTGGCTTGACTGGCTTGGCTGGCTGCCTGGCTTGGCTGGCGTGGCTGGCTGGCTGGCTTGGCTGGTTGGCTGGCTTGGCTGGTTTGGCTGGCCGGCTGGCTGGGTGGCCTGGCTGGCTTGCCTGGCTTGGCTGGCTGGCTGGCTAGGTGACCTGGCTGGCTGGGTGGCTGGCTGGATGGCTTGGCTGGCTTGGCTGGCTGGCTGGCTTGTCTGGCTTGGCTGGCTGGCTGGCTTGGCTGCCTGGCTTGGCTGGCTTGGCTGCCTGGCTGGCTTGGCCGGCTTGGCTGACTTGGCTGGCTGGCTGGCTTGGGTTGCTAGGCTGGCTGGCTGGCTTGACTGGCTTGGCTGGCTGGGTGGCTTGGCTGGCTTGGCTGGTTGGCTGGCTTGGCTGGTTTGGCTGGCCGGCTGGCTGGGTGGCCTGGCTGGCTTGCCTGGCTTGGCTGGCTGGCTGGCTAGGTGGCCTGGCTGGCTGGGTGGCTGGCTGGCTTGACTGGCTGGGTGGCTTTGCTGGCTGGGTGGCTTGGCTTCCTTGGCTGTCTGGGTGGCTTGGCTGACTTGGCTGGCTGGCTGGCTTGGCTGGTTGGCTGGATGGCTGGCTTGGCTGACTGGGCTGGCTGGCTGGCTGGCTGGGTGGATTGGCTGGCTTGCCTGGCTGGGTGGCTTTGTTGGCTTGGCTGGCTGGGTCCCTTGGCTGGCTTGGCCGGCTGGCTGGCTGGGCGGCTTGGCTGGCTTGGTGGCTGGCTGGCTTGGCTGGCTGGCTGACTGGGTGGCTTGGCCGGCTTGCCTGGCTGACTGGCTTGGCTGGTTTGCTGGCTTGGCTGGCTTTGCCGGCTGGGTGGCTTGGCTGGCTTGGCTGGCTGGCTGGCCGGGTGGCTTGGGTGGCTTGGCTGCCTGGGTGGCTGGGTGGCTTTTCTGGCTTGGCTGGCCGGCTGGCTTGACTGGCTGGATGGCTTGGCTGGCATGGCTGGCTTGGCTTGCTGGCTGACTTGGCTGGCTTGGCTGGCCGGCTGGCTTGGCTGGCTGGCTGGATGGCTGACTTGGCTGGCTGACTTGGCTGGCTGTCTTGGCTGGCTTGGCTGGCTGTGCTGGCTGGCTGGCTGGCTGGGTGGATTGGCTGGCTTGCCTGGCTGGGTGGCTTGGTTGGCTTGGCTGGCTGGGTTCCTTGGCTGGCTTGGCTGTCTGGCTGGCTGGGTGGCTTGGCTGGCTTGGGTGGCTGGCTGGCTTGGGTTGCTAGGCTGGCTGGCTGGCTTGACTGGCTTGGCTGGCTGGGTGGCTTGCCTGGCTTGGCTGGTTGGCTGGCTTGGCTGGTTTCGCTGGCCGGCTGGCTAGGTGGCCTGGCTGGCTTGCCTGGCTTGGCTGGCTGGCTGGCTAGGTCACCTGGCTGGCTGGGTGGCTGGCTGGCTTGACTGGCTGGGTGGCATTGCTGGCTTTGCTGGCTGGGTGGCTTGGCTTCCTTGGCTGTCTGGGTGGCTTGGCTGGCTTGGCTGGCTGGCTGGCTTGGCTGGTTGGCTGGCTTGGCTGGCTTGGCTGGCTGGCTGGCTGGCTGGCTGGCTTGGCTGGCTGTCTTGGCTGGCTTGGCTGGCTTGCTGGCTTGGCTGGCTTCGCTTGCTGGCCATCTTGCTGGCTTGGCTCTCTTGGCTTGCTGGCTGGCTTTGCTGGCTTTGCTGGCTGGGTGGCTTGGCTGGCTTGACTGGGAGGCTTGGCTGGCTTGTGTGGCAGGGTGGCTAGCCTGGCTTGGCTGGCTGTGTGGCTTGGCTGGCTTTGCCAGCTGGGTGGCTTGGCTGTCTTGGCTGGCTGGCTGGCTGGCTTGGTTGGCCAGCTGGGTGGCTTGGCTGGCTTGGCTGGCTGGGTGGGTTGGCTGGCTTTGCTGGCTGGGTGGCTTGAGTGGCTTTGCTGGCTGGCTGGCTTGGCTGGCTGGCTGGATGCCTTGGCTGGCATGGCTGGCTTGGCTCGCTGGCAGACTTGGCTGGCTTGGCTGTCTTGGGTCCCTGGCTGGCTTGGCTAGCTTGGCTGGCAGGCTGTCTTGGCTGGCTGGCTGGATGGCTGACTTGGCTGGCTGACTTGGCTGGGTGTCTTGGCTGGCTTGGCTGGATGGCTGGCTTGGCTGGCTGGGCTGGCTGGCTGGCTGGCTGGGTGGATTGGCTGACTTGCCTGGCTGGGTGGATTGGTTGGCTTGGTTGGCTTGGCTGGCTGGGTCCCTTGGCTGGCTTGGCTGGCTGGCTGGCTGGGCGGCTTGGCTGGCTTGGGTGGCTGGCTGGCTTGGCTGGCTGGCTGGCTTGTCTGGCTTGGCTGGCTGGCTGGCTTGGCTGCCTGGCTTGGCTGGCTTGGCTGGCTTGGCTGGCTTTGCTGGCTTTGCTGGCTGGCTGGCTTGGGTTGCTAGGCTGGCTGGCTGGCTTGACTGGCTTGGCTGGCTGGGTGGCTTGCCTGGCTTGGCTGCTTGGCTGGCTTGGCTGGCTTGGCAGGCTGGCTGGCTGGGTGGCCTGGCTGGCTTGCCTGGCTTGGCTGGCTGGCTGGCTGGCTAGGTCGCCTCGCTGGCTGGGTGGCTGGCTGGCTTGACTGGCTGGGTGACTTTGCTGGCTTTGCTGGCTGGGTGGCTTGGGTTCCTTGGCTGTCTCGGTGGCTTGGCTGGCTTGGCTGGCTGGCTGGCTTGGCTAGTTGGCTGGCTTGGCTGGCTTGGCTGGCTGGCTGGCTTGGCTGGCCTGCCTGGCTGACTGGCTTGGCTGGCATGGCTGGCCGGGTGGCTTGGGTGTCTTGCCTGGCTTTGCTGGCCATGTGGCTTTGATTGCTTGGTTGGCCGGGTGGCTTTGCTGGCTTGGCTGGGTTGGCTGGCTTGCTGGCTTGGCTGGCTTCGCTGGCTGGCCATCTTGGCTGGCTTGGCTCTCTTGGCTTGCTGGCTGGCTTTGCTGGCTTTGCCGGCTGGGTGGCTTGGCTGGCTTGACTGGCTGGGAGGCTTGGCTGGCTTTGCCAGCTTGGTGGCTTGGCTTTCTTGGCTGGCCGGCTGGCTGGCTTGGCCAGCTGGGTGGCTTGGCTTGCTTGGCTGGCTGGGTGGCTTGGCTGTCTTTGCTGGCTGGGTGGCTTGAATGGCTTGGCTGGCTGGCTGGCTTGGCTGGCTTGGCTGGCTGGCTAGCTTGGCTGGCTTGGCTGGCTGGCTGGCTTGCCCTGCTGGCTGGCTTGGCTGGCTTTGCTGGCTGGGTGGCTGGCTGGCTTGGCTGGCTGGGTTGCTTGGCTTGCTTGGCTGGCTGGGTGGCTTGGCTGGTTTGGCTGCCTGGGTGGCTTGATTGGCTTGGCTGGCTGCCTGGCTTGGGTGGCTTGGCTGGCTGGCTGGCTTGGCTGGCTTGGATGGCTGGCTGGCTTGGCTGGCTTTTCTGGCTGGCTGGCTTGGCAGGCTGGTCTGCCTGGCTGGCTTGGCTGGCTGGGTGGCTTGGCTGGTTTGGCTGGCTTGGCTGGCTTGGCTGGCTTGGCTGGCCGGGTGGCTTGGCCAGCTTGGCTGGTCGGGTGTCTTGGTTGGCTTGGTTGCTTGGGTGGCTTGACTGGCTGGCTGGATTGGCTGGCTTGTCTGGCTGACTGGCTTGGCTGGCTGGCTGAGCTGGCTGTGTGGCTTGGCTGGCTGGCTGGCTTGGCTGGCTGGGTGTCTTGGCTGGCATGGCTGGCTTGGCTCGCTGGCTGACTTGGCTGGCTTGGCTGTCTTGGGTCCCTGGCTGGCTTGGCTAACTTGGCTGGCAGGCTGTCTTGGCTGGCTTGGCTGACTTGGCTGGCTGGGTGGTTTGGCTGGCTGGCTTGGCTGGCTAGGTGGCTTGGCTGACTTGGCTGGCTGGCTGGCTTGACTGGCTTGGTTGATTGGCTGGCTTGGCTCGCTGGCTTGGCTGGCTTGGCTGGCTGGCTTGGCTGGCTTGGCTGGCTGGCTGGCTTGGCTGGCTTGGCTGGCTTGGCTGGCTGGGTGGCTTGTCTGGCTTGGCTGGCTGGCTTGCTTGGCTGGCTTGGCTGTCTGGCTGGCTTGGCTGGCTTGGCTGTCTGGCTGGCTTGGCTGGTTGGCTCGCTTGGTTGGCTGCCTGGCTTGGCTTGCTTGGCTGTCTCGCTTGCTTGGCTGGCTAGGCTAGCTTGGCTGGCTGGCTGGCTGGGTGGCTGGCCTGGCTTGGCCAGCCAGGTGGCTTGGCTGGCTTGGTTGGCTGGCCGGCTTCGCTGGCTGGCTGGCTTGGCTGGCTTGGCTCTCTTGGCTTGCTGGCAGGCTTGGCTGGCTTTGATGACTGGGTGGCTTGGCTGGCTTGACTGGCTGGGCGGCTTGGCTGGCTTGGGTGGCAGTGTGGCTAGCCTGGCTTGGCTGGCTTTGTGGCTTGGTTGCCTTTGCCAGTTGTGTGGCTTGGCTGCCTTTGCCAGCTGGGTGGCTTGGCTGTCTTGGCTGGCTGGCTGGCTTGGCCAGCTGGGTGGCTCGGGTGGCTTTGCTGGCTGGTTGGCAGGCTGGCTTGGCCGGCTGGGTGGCTTGGCTGGCTTGGCTGGCTGGGTGGCTTGGCTGGCTTTGCTGGCTGTGTGGCTTGAGTGGCTTGGCTGGCTGGCTGGCTTGGCTGGCTTGGCTGGCTGGCTAGCTTGGCTGACTTGGCTGGCTGGTTGGCTTGGCTGCCTGGCTGGATGGCTGACTTGGCTGGCTGACCTGGCTGGCTGTTTTGGCTGGCTTGGCTGGCTGGCTGGCTTGGCTGGCTGGCTGGCTGGGTGGGTGGATTGGCTGGCTTGCCTGGCTGGGTGGCTTGGTTGGCTTGGCTGGCTGGGTCCCTTGGCTCGCTTGGCTGGCTGGCTGGCTGGGCAGCTTGGCTGGCTTGGGTGGCTGGCTGGCTTGGCTGGCTGGCTGGCTGGGTGGCTTGGCTGGCTTGACTGGCTGGGAGGCTTGGTTGGCTTGTGTGCCAGGGTGGGTAGCTTGGCTTGGCTGGCTGTGTGGCTTGTCTGGCTTTGCCAGCTGGGTGGCTTGGCTGTCTTGGCTGGCTGGCTGTCTTGGCCAGCTCTCTGGCTTGGCTGGCTTTGCTGGCTGGCTGTCTGGCTGGCTTGGACGGCTGGGTGGCTTGGCTGGCTTGGCTGGCTGGGTGGCTTGGCTGCCTTGGCTGGCTGGCCATCTTCGCTGGCTGGCTGGCTTGGATGGCTTGGTGGCTTGGCTGGGTTCGCTGGCCGGGTGGCTTGGCTGCCTTGGCTGGCTGGCTGACTTGGCTGGCTAGGCTAGTTTGGCCGGCCGGCCGGCTTGGCTGGCTGGCAAGCTGGCCGGCTTGGCTGTCTAGCTGGCTTGGCCGGCTTGCCTGGCTGACTGGCTTGGCTGGTTGGCTGGCTTGGCTGGCTTTGCTGGCTGGGTGGCTTGGCTGGCTTGGCTGGCTGGCTGGCCGGGTGGCCGGCCTGGCTTGGCCAGCCAGGTGGTTTGGCGGGCTTGGTTGGCCCACCGGCTTCGCTGGCTGGCTGGCTTGGCTGGCTTGGCTGGCTTGGCTCTCTTGGCTTGCTGGCTGGCTTGGCTGGCTTTGATGACTGGGTGGCTTGGCTGGCTTGGATGACTGGGTGGCTTGGCTCGCTTGATTGGCTGGGCAGCTTGGCTGGCTTGGGTGGCAGGGTGGCTAGCCTGGCTTGGCTGGCTGTGTGGCTTGGTTGGCTTTGCCGGCTGGGTTGCTTGGCTGTCTTGGCTGGCTGGCTGGCTTGGCTTGCTTCGCTGGCTTGGCTGGCTGGCTGGCCGGGTGGCTTCCCTGGCTTGGCCCGCCAGGTGGCTTGGCTGTCTTGGCTGGCCGGCTGGCTTGTCTGGCTGGATGGCTTGGCTGGCTTGTCTGGCTGGCTGGCTTGTCTGGCTTGGCTGGCTGGCTGGCTTGGCTGCCTGGCTTGGCTGGCTTGGCTGCCTGGCTGGCTTGGCTGGCTTGGCTGGTTTGGCTCGCTTGGCTGGCTGGCTGGCTTGGGTTCCTAGGGTGGCTGGCTGGCTTGACTGGCTTGGCTGGCTGGGTGGCTTGGCGGGCTTGGCTGGCTGGCTGGCTTAGCTGATTGGCTGGCTTGGCTGGTTTGGCTGGCCGGCTGGCTGGGTGGTGGCCTGCCTGGCTGACTGGCTTGGCTGGCATGGCTGGCCGGTTGGCTTGGCTGTCTTGCCTGGCTTTGCTGGCCGGGTGGCTTTGCTTGCTTGGTTGGCCGGGTGGCTTTGCTGGCTTGGTTGGCCGGCCGGCTTCACTGGCCGGCTGGCTTGGCTGGCTTGGCTGGCTGTCTTGGCTGGCTTGGCTGGCTTGCTGGCTTGGCTGGCTTCGCTGGCTGGCCAGCTTTGCTGGCTTGGCTCTCTTGGCTTGCTGGCTGGCTTTGCTGGCTTTGCTGGCTGGGTGGATTGGCTGGCTTGACTGGCTGGGAGGCTTGGCTGGCTTGTGTGGCAGGGTGGCTAGCCTGGCTTGGCTGGCTGTGTGGCTTGGCTGGCTTTCCCAGCTGGGTGGCTTGGCTGTCTTGGCTGGCTGGCTGGCTTGGGTGGCTTTGCTGGCTGGCTGGCTGGCTGGCTTGGCCGGCTGGGTGGCTTGGCTGGCTTTGCTGGCTGTGTGGCTTGAGTGGCTTGGCTGGCTGGCTGGCTTGGCTGGCTTGGCTGGCTGGCTAGCTTGGCTGGCTTGGCTGGCTGGCTGGCTTGGCTGGCTGGCTGGATGCCTGACTTGGCTGGCTGACTTGGCTGGCTGTCTTGGCTGGCTTGGCTTGCTGGCTGGCTTGGCTGGCTGGGCTGGGTGGCTGGCTGGCTGGGTGGACTGGCTGGATGGCCTGGCTGGGTGGCTTGGTTGGCTTGGCTGCCTGGGTCCCTTGGCTGGCTTGGCTGGCTGGCTGGCTGGGTCGATTGGCTGGCTTGCCTGGCTGGGTGGCTTGTTTGGCTTGGCTGCCTGGGTCCCTTGGCTGGCTTGGCTGGCTGGCTGGCTGGGCGGCTTGGCTGGCTTGGGTGGCTGGCTGGCTTGGCTGGCTGGCTGGCTGGGTGGCTTGGCTGGATTGACTGGCTGGGCAGCTTGGCTAGCTTTGATGGCAGAGTGGCTAGCCTGGCTTGGCTGGCTGTGTGGCTTGGCTAGCTTCGCCGGCTGCCTGGCTTGGCTGACTTGGCCGGCTGGCTGGCTTACCCGGCCTGCTGGCTTGGCTGGCTTGGCTGCCTGGGTGTCTTGGCTGGCGTGGCCGGCTGGTTGTCTTGGCTGGCTTGGCAGGCCGGCCGGCTTGTCTATCTTGGCTGGCTGACTGGCTTGTCTGGCTTGGCTGGCTGGCTGGCTTGGCTGGCTTGGCTGGCTGGCTGGCTTGGCTGCCTGGCTGGCTTGGTTGGCTTGGCTGCCTGACTGGCTTGGCCGGCCTTGCAGGCTGACTTGGCTGGCTTGGCTGGTTGGCTATCTCTCCCAGGCTGCAGTGCAGTGTTGTGATCTTGGCTCACTGCAACCTCTGCCTCCCAGGTTCAAGCAATTCTCCTGCCTCAGCCTCCCAAGTAGCTGGGATTACAGGCCTGAGCAACCTCACCTGGCTGATTTTTGTACTTTTAGTAGAGATGGGATTTCACCATATTTTGCACTCCAGTGTGGGTGACATAGGGAGACTGTGTCTCAAAAGAAAAAAAAAAAGAATTTATACATTGCCATACAGATTCACACACATACACTCATATTCACAAACACAGAAGTACGATAAATGCAGGGGTACACACAAACCCCATCAGAAAAACACACTTCCATAAAACACAGGAATGCACGCTCACACAGAAACACGCATGGAAACACACATTGTCTTACAGACTCACAGACACACTCATCATCACATAAACAGGCACACACACAGCCACACAAGCACACACCCACACCCACTCCCACACGGCACCCACGCGCTCATGCACACAGGTAGAACAGGCCTGCATTACCTGATAATGCAGTTAAATCAGACGTGATGCTGCCTGCCGAGGAGACCTGAAGGCTTCCCATGAATGGGCTTTCGGATGAGAGGTCTCTGGGTGCATTTGGTGACACCCCAGGCAGTGGTGGAGACGTCCAGGATGGAAGGCCAGCCACAGCCAGCCTTGCCCAAGGATGCCACGTCCATTTGCTTCAGTAGGATCTGCATCCTGCAAACCCTGGTTCCTGCCTCTCCAGGACACCCCACTGAGGTCAGCACACTCCCCAGGTTTAGAAGGGGTCTCTCAGTGAAATTTGAGACACCCCAGGCAGAAGGGGGGACGCCACAACCAGCTCTGCCCGCGGATGCCACGTCCATTTGCTTCAGTAGGATCTGCACCTTGGAAACCCAGGTTCCTGCCTCTCCAGGACACCCCACTGAGGTCAGCACACCCTCCAGGTTTACAAGCGGTCTCTGGGTACATTTGGTGACACCGCAGGGAGAGGGGGGATGCTAGAGCCATCTCTGCCCGCGGATGCCATGTCCATTTGCTTCAGTAGGATCTGCACCCTGTAAACCCTGGTTTCTGCCTCTCCAGGACACCCTACTGAGGTCAGCACCCCCCACACCCCGCCCCCAGATTTGTCCAGCTTCGCTCTCTGAGGAGAGACCCAGAAAGACCACATTCGGTGGAATTCTGGCTATAACCTTTTGTGGCCAGCAAGAAGGATCACCAAGCTGTCCTGTTACCTTGCTGGAGCGGTCACTGGTTTCACGCTTGGCCCCCGTGCAGTGAGTGCCTGGGCCAGGCTTGATTCCTGGAGCTCCAGTGAAATTTGAGCTTGGAGCTCATGCCCGCACCATCCAGAAAGCAGAAGGCAGCCGGCCCGGGCTGTACGGTTCGTAGAATCAGAGAGAACACTGCTTGCCTTCGTGTCTGTACCACAATAAATCTGCCAACTGCGGTCAAAGTCTCTGGATTCCTGCCCCTTCATTTTATTTTGTCTATTACAGAGCAGAAGGAGTGAGAAAGATTTTGCTTCCTATTTTGTTTTGCAAAGCGCTTCTAAGAAAAACAACCCGCGTTCTGAAAACGAGATTCTGAGTGTCCCCTGGGCATGATGAAAACAAACTTTGGGAATCCAAGGGCCTGAGAGGCAGAGTGAATGTCATTCGCATTTCCCTGCGAATGACAAAGTCACTTTTTATTTATTATTATTATTATTATTGTAGATTCAGGGGATCCACGGGCAGCTTTGTGACCTGGGGATATTGTACGATGCTGAGGTTTGGGGTATGAATAATCCCGTCACCCAGGCACTGAGCATTGTACATTCCTGAGGTATATAATGTGTACTAAAAATAAAATGTATATTTATATATGCACTAATGATTCAACTTGATTCCTTGTAATTAAGAAAAACAAACCCCAAATTCTAGAGGAGTTCTAGAAATATGTAAGAAGAGAGGCCAGGCACAGTGGCTCATGCCTGTAATCCCAGCACTTTGGGAGGCCGAGGCAGGTGGATCACCTGAGGTCAGGAGTTCGAGACTAGCCTGGCCAACATGGTGAAACCCCGTCTCTGCTAAAAATACAAAAATTAGCCAGGTGTGGTGGCGGGTGCCTGTAGTCCCAGCTACTTGGGAGGCTGAGGTAGAAGAATTGCTTGAATCCAGGAGGCAGAAGTTGTAGGGAGCTGAGATTGCACCACTGCACTCCAGCCTGGGTCACAGAGCGAGACTCCATCTCAAAAAAATAAAAAGAGAGAGAGAGAGAAAAAACAAACAAGCAAGAAAATGCAACAGAAAAATCCGTGACCCAAAGATCTCTCCAGTTGCTGCCTTCTGCCTGAAATTCAAAGAATCTCAGGGTAACTTTTCAACCCTTGTACCCCCACCCCTGCTTCCTGCTCTATTAGTCCTGAGGGTCTGTGGTGCCCCTTCATTGTGTCCCGGTGCAGGCAATGTTTAGCTCCCACCTATAAGCGAGAACATGTGGTGTTTGATTTTCTGTTCCTGGCGTTAATTCACTAAGCATAGCGCCCTTCAGCTTCATCCTTGTGACTGCAAAGGGCATGATTTTATTCTTGTTCATGGCTGTGTAGTATTCCATGATGCGGAAGGACCACATTTGCTTTATCTAATTGAGAACATGTGGTATTTTATTTTCTGTTTCTGGCATCAATTCACTAAGCATAATTCCCTTCAGCTTTATCCATGTTGCTGCAAAGACATGATTTTATTCTTTTTCATGGCTGTGCAGTGTTCCATGGTGTAGAAGGGCCAAAATTGCTTTATCCAGTCAAGAACACATGGTATTTGATTTTCTGTTCTTGTGTTAATTCATTAAGCATAATGCCCTCCAGCTACATCCATGTGGCTGCAAAGGACATGATTTTATTCTTTTTCATGGCTGTGTAGTATTCGATGCTGTAGAAGAACCACTTTTGCTTTATCCATTACCCCACTGATGGGCAACTGGGTTGATTCCATGACTTTCCTATTGTAAGTCATGCTGTGATGAGCCTTACAGGGCCGGGCACTGTAATCCCAGCACTCTGGAGGGCTGAGGTGGGCAGATCACCTGAGGTCAGGAGTTCGAGACCAGCCTGATCAACATGGTGAAACCCTATCTCTACTAAAAATACAAAAATTAGCCAGGCATGGTGGCACATGTCTGTAATCCCAGCTGCTCAGGAGGCTGAGGCAGGAGAATCACTTGAACCCAGGAGGCAGAGGTTGCAGTGAGCCGAGATTGCTACTGCACTCCAGCATGGGCAATAGAGCGAGACTCCGTCTCAAAAAACAAAAAACAAAAAACAAACAAACAAACAAAAAAAACAAGGAATTTTACCATGCATGTGTCTTTTTGGTAGAATGACTTCTTTTCCTTTGGGTAGATGCCCAGTCTTGGAATTGCTGGTGCAAATGGTGGAGCAGTTTAGATTCAGGAGGTACATGTACAGGTTTCTTACATGGGTACGATGTGTGATGCTGAGGTCTAGGGTATGAGTGATCCCATCACCCAGGTAGTGAGCATAATACCCCACAGTTGGTTTTTTCAACTCTTGTCCTTCTACATTCCTCTCTCCCCAGTATCTGTTCCCTTCTCTGTGTCTACATATACACAACATTTAGCTCCCACTTATAAGTGAGAACACGCAGCATTCTGTTAATTTACTTAAGATAATGGCCTCCACACTGTTCACAATAGCAAAGATGTGGAACCAACCCAAATGCTCATCAGTGATAGACTGGATAAAGAAAATGTAGCACATAGACACTGTTGGCTGGGCGCGATGGCTCACGCCTGTAATCCCGGCACTCTAGGAGGCCGAGGTGGGTGGATCACCTGAGGTCAGAAATTCAAGACCAGCCTGACCAGCATGGCGAAACCCCGTCTCTACTAAAAATACAAAAACTGGCCGGGCGTGGTGGTGCATGGCTGTAATCCCAGCTACTCGGGAGGCTGAAGCAGGAGAATTGCTCCAACCCAGGAGGCAGAGATTGCAGTGAGCCAAGATCGTGCCACTGCACTCCAGCCTGGGCAACAGAGTAAGACTTGGTCTCAAATAAACAAAACAAACAAACAAAGCACATAGACACTGTGGAATACTATACAGCCATGAAAAAGGATGAGTTCATGTCCTTTGCAGGGACATGGATGAAGCTGGAAACCCTCATGTTCAGCAAATTGACACAGGAACAGAAAACCAAACACTGCATGTTCTCATTCATAAGTGGGAAGTGAACAATGAGAACACATCGACCCAGAGAGGGGAACACCACACACTGGGGCCTGTTGCAGGGGTGGGGGACTGGGGGAGGGACAACATTATGAGAAATACCTAATGTAGATGACGGGTTGATGGGTGCAGCAAACCGCTATGGCACATGTATATCTACGTAACAACCCTGCACATTCTGCACATATACCCCAGAACTTAAAGTAGAATAGAAAAAATAAAAAAATAATAAAAATAATTTAAAAAGATAATGGCCTCCAGCTACATCCGTGTTGCTGCAAAAAACCAAAAAAACATGATTTTGTTCCTTTTCAGGGTTGCGTAGTATTCCATGGTGTAGATGTACTGCCTTTTCTTTGAGGGTGGAGGGTGGGAGGAGGGAGAAGATCAGCAAAAATAACCTGTGGCTGGGTGTGACAGCTCACACCTGTGTTCTCAGCACTTTGGGAGGCCGAGGTGGGTGGATCACCTGAGGTCAGGAGTTTGAGATCAGCCTGGCCAACATGGCAAAACCCTATCTCTACTAAAAGTACAAAAATTAGCCGGGCATGGTGGTGCACGCCTGTAATCCCGGCTCCTCTGTAGGTTGAGGCAGGAGAATCCCTTGAACCCAGGAGGTGGACATTGCAGTGAGGCGAGATCGCGCCACTGCCCTCCAGCCTGGGCCACAGAGTGGGACTCCATCTCAAAAAATAATCATAAAAATAATAATAATAACCTGTTAGGCTTAGGACCTAGGTTCATTCCATTACAAAAAAAAAGAAAAAGAAAAAAAGAAAAAACTAACTTTTTAAAAGAAGGATCTCTCTGTTCAAAAACAAAACCAATGCCCTGTCAGGAAAGATGTTCTGTGTTTTTCTGGTAAAGCTGGAAGGAACCTACAAGAAGGAATCACCCCATAAAATTAGTGGAGCAGCATTGCCTTTTGGGGTGAGGGCTGCTTCTGTTAGGCCACCAGGATGAGTGCCTTCCTGGGGAGTGTGGTTCATCCTACACCATCCAGGAAGCAATTCCTGCCCCCAAATCACCTGCCAGCTTCTGCCCTGTAAGTAAAATCCCCAGCAAGCAGGCAGCAGGGAGCTGCTTGCCTTGGAAGGCAGCTGAAGTCTCTGCCCACCACCCAGACTGTGTCCTCTGGGCAAGGCCAGGGCTTCCAGTTGGATGGTTTTCACATTAGCGGCTGCTGTTTAGAGTCATCAACATTGGCCAGGCGCGGTGGCTCACGCCTGTCATCGCAGCACTTTGGGAAGCCGAGGCGGGCGGATTACAAGGTCAGGGACCAGCCTGGCCAATATGGTGAAACCCTGTCTCAACTAAAAAAAAAATACAAAAATTAGCTTGGTGTGGCTGGGCATGGTGGCTCATCCCTGTAATCCCAGCACTTTGGGAGGCCGAGGCGGGCGGATCATGAGGTCAGGAGATCGAGATCATCCTGGCTAACACGGTGAAACCCCGTCTCTACTAAAAACACAAAAAATTAGCCAGGCACGGTGGCAGGCGCCTGTAGTCCCAGCTACTCGTGAGGCTGAGGCAGGAGAATGGCGTTAACCTGGGAGGCGGGGTTTGCAGTGAGCCCAGATTGCGCCACTGCACTCCAGCCTGGGCGATATAGAGTGAGACTCTGTCTCAAAAAAAAAAAAAAAAAAAAAAAAAAAAAAAAATTAGCCTGGTGTGGCTAATTACAGGTGGGCACCTGCAATCCCAGCTACTCAGGAGGCTGAGGCAGGAGAATTGCTTGGACCCTGGAGGCAGAGGTTGCAGTGAGCCGAGATCGCGCCATTGCACTCCAGCCTAGACAACAGAGCAAGATTCTGTTGCAAAAACAAACAAACAAACAAAAAGAATCATCCACATTGCCATGGCCCAATCTCTTCCCAGACTTGTCAAATCTTTACCACTGGACCTCCATGTTCTAGTTTCAAAGCTCTGCTGGCCACAGTGGCTCATGTCTGTAATCCCAGCACTTTGGGAGGCTGAGGTAGGAGGACTGCTTGAACCCAGGGGCGTGAATCCATCATAGGCAACATAGTGATAATAGTGTTAAATGAGAGCCCGTGTCCAGTAATTCCCCAAATATCTGAGAATTTTCTTTTCTCTAAGTCACAGTCATCCTGGTAGAAGGCTGTAGGTCCCTTTGGGGAAGACTGGGAAAAAGATTAACAATGTAAATTTTTGGCAATGTAGTAGCGTACTTCCCCAAGATCACCCAGCCTCCCCTTCACTTAAGGGGTTGTGGCCTGTGAACTGGCTCAAGTCTGGGAATTGATTGAGGGTTTTAGATCTGTGTTTCATTAATTTGAGTTAGTCTTTTATTCAGTTGACCTAGAATTCTTCATTTTTTAAAGAACAACTAAGACTTTGGTACAGCCCATTAGCTCTCCCTGTGGATACCATGGACTACACAATGCCGTGGGTTTCTGTGAGTCAAACCATTCTGACTGCTGCTTTGACACTGCTTTCCACCGTGGTGACCACACCCACCTCATCTTTGGTGATTAAGGACAGCCCATGTTCCCTGCCACCCCAGGATTCAATTATCCTCATTTTATTTAAAGATCCCAGTCCAGTGGCTGCAGTTCCTGCTGTTAACATTTTGCCTACTGAGAGCACAAGCTCAAAGCTCTTCCAGGATACTGGGCTGCTCTCACAATATTCTTTCTCACGATCGTTCTGAGAAGTATGTTCTGTAGACCCTCCAGTGTGAGTGAGCAGGTCTGACATAATAAATCCTGTCTCCCTGAGTTTTTGCGTACCTTCCTGTACACATAAACCAAGGAAGTTGTGGCATCTCAACTTTATGTACCTTAGGTAAACTCTGATTCTGTTTCAGCCAACCAACCAAGACACCAAACAAATAAGCAAACAGCCAACTAATCAACCAACAAGCAAGCAAGCAACAAACCAACCAAACAACCAAGCAAGGAAGCAAGCACCAACCAACCAAGCAAGCAACCAACCAAGTAACTGATCAAACCAACCCTTGGAGTCCTTTCTAAAGCTTTGACCTACAACCCTGAATCCAGAATCTCTGTTTAGTGGGCCAACATTAATAAATTTAGCTGAATCCAACTTTATGTTACTTCCACCATGGTGCCACACACTTAATATCCATTCCCACATATGTTCTCCAGATTTCTTTCTGTATAAATTGTGTGTGTGTGTGTGTGTGTGTGTGTGTAGAAAGAGAGCATCGACTGAAAAATCACACTATTTTATAAACTTAGAAAAGAGAGCTTTATTTCTTATAAAGGTTTGCAGCCTGCAAGGTGGCCCTTATGACAGGCTGGGAAGTGTGGCCTGCAGCCAAGGCCAGAGGCAGACATTTCCAGGGAGGGAAGGAGAGGACAGGAATTTGAGCTGAATGAGTTGGCTACATATACATACTCAATAGGATATCAGAGGAGCTATATCATTTTATGAGAATACTCATTAGAGAGGAGGTAACAGATGCATATTCAATAAACATGCATGTTCATTCTGGGGTGGAGACTTGACATTTAAGTGTATTATAATTAGGCCCTACACATCAGAAAGTGAAGCAGGGACATGAAGGTACTCAGCCTCTGTAAAGGCACAGCCTCTAAAACTGGCCAGAACCAGTCCATGGAGGATGGTCTCTTATCAGGAGAAAGTTACTGAAATCAGTCCCTTGTCCAGTGAAAGCTGTCATTAAGGTTGGTGGGGCAGGAGATCAGTTACTCAGCGTCTGTGAACTGGGTGAGTTGTAACTGTTTTAATCTTGCTTCTGTCACAGCCAGTGCTTGCTTGGCTGCTAGAGAAAAATAAAAACCATGTGGTAGTTAGAATCTAGTTTATGCTTTAAGAGTAGGGTACAAGACTTAACCCTCGCCTGGCATGGCCCTAGGTCCTGTTTATAATTTGGGGTCTTATTGCCACAAAGAGTCTGTTCTGTCAGTCTCATGATCTCTATTTTAACATTAATGCTGTTCAGTCGTTGGGTCTAAACCATAAGAGGGAATGAGGTACAGGGAGGTATGTCTGACCTCCTGTCCTGTCATGGCCAAGAACTGAATTTTAAGATTTATTTGAGGTTCCGTTGGCCAAAAGGGGGTCTGCTAAGTCGGGTGGGGGACTTAGGATTTTATTTTTAGTTCTCAAGGGAGATAAAATAATTTAATCCATTGGCTCCTGTGACTGTGGGACTGACTAACATGGCTATGATCTGTCGGACAGACTTCAGGCTGGCACCCAGGCAAAATTCTATGCTGTAGTAAATGCATCATGCACATTTGTAACAACACGTACATAACAATGTCACAAAATACTTTCATGGTGACACGTAGATTAGTGTTTTATTGAATAGCTGATGATATAAACTGGCTCATTTGGTGCCAAGACTGACCATCACCACCATACTAAGGTCATCACTGATCAGAGGCCTAACCCAAGGAGGGGGTCATGTGCAGGCCCAGCGGTGGGGAGGAAAGATGCCACAGAGGAGACGGATGCCCACAGAGGCCCCTGAGCGGATACCATGCTCACTAAGTGGTAAGTATAGACTCAACGTAGGCTGTAAGCTCTCCCCCTGTGCAAATGGGACCCCATCCACTTGAGAGTCAAGGGTCTGTTTGGGTGGCAGGGATAGCCACTTCTGAAGGTAGAAAGGAAAATAAGCCACCAAATTGGTACCTTTCTGTGAAATGGACATCGTGCTCAGAATCTCCATTTTCCCCACAACCTGGAGGAATAAGTACTGTCATCTGCATTTTATAGCTGAGGAATCTGACTGAACAAAATTGAATTACTCACCTAAGCAATTAGCAATTAACCAAGTCTTTCTGACTCAGAAACCCAGCTGTTGCCTCTTCATATCCAGCCCCTGTATTGGTGTCAAGATCTGGCCTGTTCTCAATGCAGCAAGATCCAGGCAGATCACACTGGACTCCCAGCACTGAATCTGGCTCAAGGGGACATCAAATTTGACTGGGTCATGGGGCTCAGGAGCATCACTCTCAAAAATAGCAGTACAGGAAGAGGCGATGGCCCTAAACAGCATTTGCAGGCAGATCCCATGTTAATCGTAAGGGTCAGGACTCTCTTACTTCTCTGTCTCTCTCTCTGTCTCTCCTCTAGGGCTGACCCCACATTGGACACCACTGCTTCCATGTCCATCACACACCACAGCTGCCTTTTCTTCTGCCTGCTTATGGGAAAGTCCCCTCCTCTCCTCCGTTTTCTTCTCTTCCTGCCCTATCACACCGTGCACTACTCCCTTTCCTTAAAGAACCACCATCAACTTTAGGAGGAGGGAAAGGGGTGGCTCTGGCAGGAAAAGCCAGAATCCCCTCTAGCCAACAGAGAGAGAGGAATGGCTGCATGTTTTCTCCCCCAATCCAAGGCACTGGGTCTTGGCTGAGTTGCAGGTTCCAAGCTGCTCTCCTGCTGTGTCGGTGAGTTCTGGTCAACCTGCAACCTCCCGATGTGGCCACTGCAGTTCATCGAGTCTTCAGGGACTCCCCATGGCCTAGAGTGCTTTGCCTTGCTTACACGGGAGAGGAGAATGGATTTATAGAGAACATCATCTAAATCCAACTTGACCATTGTGTGGCCACACTTGCTAGATAGCTATAGTCTAAATCTAGCATTGTAGAAAGACGGGGGAGCTTGGAGCTGCACAAACCCAGGTCTGGAACTGGCTCCTTACCTTGGAAGGTGAATGATCCTGGCAGGACTTAGCCTCCCTGGGCCTCAGTTTCTTTATCTGTTTCATGGGAATGAGGATGTCTGCTGGTTGGTTGGGTGATGCGGGGGCTGTGTGAAAACAGCTTGTCAATACAAGCCAAAATAGAAATATTTCTCCACAGAGTATGAAGGTCAAATGAGAGAATACATTTAAATTAAATGGAAAATTAAAATGGCAAAAAAGGCAAAGCTGTATTGAAAGTTCCAAGCTTCTCTATAAGGAGCTTTTTGACTATGTAAGAATCCTGTACTCGTTCCCCCTAAATACAAAAAAAAAAAAAAAGTTGAAGGAGGCAGAAGGGAGAGTGATGCACGATGGGCGAGGACTTCACCTGCTGTTGCTGGCTTTGAGGATAGAGAAAGAAGGCCACAAACCTAGAAGCTGGAGCCCCTAGAAGCTAGAAAAGGCAGGGAGCCGATTCATCCCTTAAGCCTCCAGAAGGGACATAGCCCCGCTAGCACCTTGATTTTAGCCCAGTGAGATCCTCTTAGGAATTTTGGCAACCAGAACTATAAGACAGAAATGGAAGCCACTGAGTCTGTAGCTGTTTGTTGCAGCAGCAATAGAAAACTAATGCAGAGCCCAAGAAATCACTGGTGATGAGATGGGGAAAGTGGGCTCAGGAGGTCTGGATCTGTGATGAGATGGGGAAAGTGGGCTCAGGAGGTCTGGATCTGTGATGAGATGGGGAAAGTGGGCTCAGGAGGTCTGGATCTGAGGTGCGGATCTGGAGTGGAAGGGGAATTCATTTGTTCATTGTCTATCCTTTTGCATTGATTGAGTTTTTTTCTATACATATGTGTGAATTTTCACAATAACAGTTTTTTCCAAAATAAAATAAAAGAACAAAAGGGGCTTTTTGCAACCCAAATCCTATCTATGTCTGAGTCCACTTGTATTGAATGAGTCTTTCTGCTAACATACTTATATTTGGGTGACAATCTGAATGTCAGTGACCAATCAGAGCAGAGGCAAACCTTGGAGTGGGCAGGGCATCCTGAGGGCCCTGATTCCTGCCATGAGTCATAACCCTTTAGGTGCCAGACCACGGGGAGGTCCAGGGGTTGCAGGGGAGGGCTGTGCATCTGCAATGACTCTCAGGGGGCTCCTGGTGGTGGCAATTGGTGAATCTGCACAGTGGTGTTTCAATATTGTCACAACCCTGCTGTCTCTCATGCTCTCAAAAAGCATTTCTCTTACCTGTGACAGACTTCCTATACCTAACAGCTTGCAAAAGTGTTCCAGGTTAATGAGAATAATCTCTCGGAGCCATACCTCCCTGCTTGGGGTCTCAGTTTCCCCAACTGTCTCCAGACAAGTTAGGCTAGAAGGCCCCTGAGCCTCAGCCCCTCTATACCCCTCCTGTCACCCAGACCTGATCTGGGTCTTGCACCCTGGGTGCAGCAATGACAGGGGTGGGCAGGGGCTGGCTCTGGGCCAGAGGACCCTTTCTGATGGACTTCAGCTGTTGGCCTTGCAGGGGAGACAGATCAACCTCACAAGAGTCATACGGTGAGTAGCGGTGGGCAAATCCATCCCCCTCGTCTTAGATTTATGGGGAGACAGACAAAGAGGAGACACTCCAGGAAGACCTGCAGGTGGGAGTACCAGGTTGAAACCAAGGACACCTTCCTGGAGGAGCTGCTGCTTGAGCCAGCTCTGAGAACAGGTGGGGACAGGACTGGAGAGGAGGAGGGGGTCCCCTATGAGCAAAGACTGGCCACCACCCCATCTAACACCCCCACAGGGCCCCTGTGGCATCCCTGTCCCGTCCCTGTCACCACCCAGTTTTTCCCTCTGGACCCAGGAATTCAAAGTAAGCAAGGAGGTCCACTGCTCCAGTTGGCTGCAAATAATTACAACCTTGAGCCCAAGCAGCACTTTGGGTCCTGGTTTGGGACCATGAAGCGGCTCGGTGAGACTGAGAGGTAAGGCCAGGGCAGGAATTGGGACAGTAGGATTGAACTCTCCCTGGGGGCCAGCCTCAGAAAGCCTGTGGCCATAGCCTCTTGGCCAACATCAGATCCTGTGGTCTGGCAATGCCTGGGGTACCCAGACCTCACTCTGGACAGGCCCTGGGAGGGGGCCCTGGTGAGATTCCTGGCAGCCTCACAGCCACTCTTCTGTCCGTAGCTACAACCTGTCATGCCAGCTGGAGGCTCCATCCCAGTTGGCTGGGAGCACAAAGGCCAGGAAGATAGACATCACCCACCACAGGGGCCAGCCGGGGCCTGAGCCAGGGCGGGCAGAGGTTGGCTGCCTTGGGATATGGGTGGGCTCAGGGAGTCAGACAGCAAGGGACTAGCCTCCCATCCTACTGCTGACCAGACCTGTGACTGGGGAGAGTCACCTTACTTCTCTGGGCCTCAGTTTCCCCCTCTGTGGAGTGATGCTAAATGATCTCCCTGGAGACGGGGATCAATAGGGCACTGGTGATTGACCAGGCACTCAGCACATGCCTGGAGCACACAGTGCAGGACTGTGGTGGGGAGGTGGCCTGAGATCCTGGGGAGTCACCCATGTGTGCCTGCCCTTCCGACCAGCCACCAGGCCCTCAGGGCAGAGCCCACTACCAGCAGCAGCTCACACCCCGAGACCAGCTCAGAGGCGGCCCCTACCTCAGCAGCAGGGACATCACGGACACTTTAAGCTGGTACTAGGGTGGCTTCTCCAGCTCCCACGTGGAGAGGGGTCCCAGCTGAGTCCCACTCATGTGGAGTCTCATGCCCATGAAAGTGCCATTCACCACTGGCCAGGCTCATGAGGCCGCATGGGAGGGGGGTCACTGGGGAGGAGATATCGGGGGAACAGAGAAGATGGTTGAATTTTTGTATAATAGGCAGTGCAAGTGTTTACTGTTTGGGAGGGGAAAGGTTTGTTATTATTAGCAATGCTACGCTTGAATATTATACTAAAATCCAGTCTCTCTATAACCTGGGAGTTGCTCTTCTGTTCTTTCTTTTCCTGTCTTAATTAAAATGAGATGCAGACTCTCACGGTCCACAGTCAATTAAGAAATCTTGCACGGCCATCAGGTTATGTCTTGGAGAGCAGAGTTTCAGTACCATCAGCCTGGCAAGGAGCTGGGCCTGCTCCTCAGAGCTCCCGGGACTGCGAGATTTGGCATGTTCACAGGGCACCGTCACAGCCTCTGAAACATGCTGTCTTTAAAGACTTTTGCAGTGGCTCACTCACTCACAGTGGGACGCGGTGGCTCACTCCTGTAATCCCAGCACTTTGGGAGGCAGAAGCGGGTGGCTCACTTGAGGTCAGGAGTTAGAGACCAACATGGCCAACATGGCAAAACCCCATCTCTACTAAAAATACAAAAAATTAGCCAGGTGTGGTGTCAGGTGCCTGTAATTCCAGCTACTCAGGAGGCTGAGGTAGGAGAATTGCTTGAACCCAGGAGGCGGAGGTTGCAATGAGCAGAGATCACACCACTGCACTCCAGTCTGGGCAACAAGAGCAAAACTTCATCTGAAAAAAAAAAAAAAAAACACAAAGACATTTGCAAGGACCATGTCCTCACCCAGAATGGTGCCTGCCTTTCTACAGTTTTTCAGGAAGAGGAAACATTTTCTGCTTCTCTCGCTGAGGTTTTTTTTAACCACCCATTAGGAACCTATAGATTTCAGGATCGAACACTGGGATTCCCTCAGCACTAAAGGAGGAAAATTGCAAACAGAGCTGGAAGTGCAATGTGGAAAGGTCAGGCTGAGGAAGGTTCTTAGCCAGTAGACCAAGGGCAGGAAGGACACTGCCTCCTCAGTGTCCCACTAGGGAACTTGTGATTCTTGTCCCCTGATGTCAGAATTCCTTGTCATGTTTGTTTTGTCTCCAAGGAAAGGGTTTGAATTTCAGAATTTAAGGCTAGAGTGGGCCTCGTGCAGTTAACATTAACCCTCTCTCTCCTTCGCTGGCCGAGGTGAGGTCCAGGACCATGTAGTTCTGACATCCACTCTCTCGGGGGATCACCAGTTCACCCATCTCACCCGGCAAGCTGGGCCCTAGTTTGGCGACAGGCATCTTCCACCCACCTGGGAGGCAGGGTTCAACACTCTGCCTCTGACCTTGTTTCCTTCTTCTTCCACCTGCTTAGGCAACCAGAAGGGGTTGTCCAGCCAGCACCTGGGCTTTAGCGCTCCTCAAGCAGGTGGAGGAAGTTTCAGGCACCTGGCTCCTCAGGTGTCTGCCATCCAGGTGCTCTTCAGGCTTGCCCAGCAGAGCTCTCTTGATCCAGCTAGAACTGGCCAGAACTGACTCACTCAGGAATGTGTAGACTTTGGCATCAGGGGCTGCTTTAATTTGCACAATTTCCAAATACCTCTTTTTTCTTCTTTTTCTGATGAGTCATCTCCCTAGACTTGCATTTTAAAGAGATAGATAGTTATCAGGTTCCAGAGAAGACGTGGTAGAACATTTATATCTCAAAGACACAGAGCTGAGACTTCAGGTTTAGATATTACAATTTGCCTAAACCAAAAAGGAAGGTGTAGGTAAAGTTCTAGTCAAGACAGGATGGCCAGGAAAAACACCTTAACCCAAGGGATGGCTTGCTTTGCTGATTTAAGCCAATGGCTTCTTTATCATAAGACTTCCCAGTGATTTAGTCCTCCCTCTCTTCCAGTGCACAGAGACATACCCCTCCTTACAAATTAAAAATGTTCTTTAGAGATGGAAATTTATTTTACAAAAATGTTTCAAAATAACCAGATGAAAATCATCCTTATGCCAGAAAGACTTTATTTTTTTATTACTAGAAATGAAACAGTAAGTATTTGTTGTATTGACATACTTAGGCTTAGACCTATGTTTAACAAGAAAGCCTAATAATAGCACTGCGGTTAGACTCTAGCCTATTTTTCCAAACCATCATTTTATTATTAAGGAAACAAAGGATCAAATACCTTTCATTCATCTGATATGATCCTTTAAAACACATTCCACCAATAAGTCCTATTTGGAACAGCTGAAAATCTTTTAATAAAACTTTTTAAAGATGAGCTCATGGCTTAGTGTAAATTTCACAAGCTTAATTAGGTCAAGTGGAAGGAACTCAGGTGAGTAGTTGCCCAATCAGAGCCCATTATTTGTAAGTCATCAGCCCCCTCCATGACCTTAAAACTCCACTCTGACCTAATTATTGCAAACCTATACACAACAAAGTGAAAGGATTAATTTTCATTCATCAACCTCTCAATCCCAGATTTTCAAAGAAAAAACCTGTGTAAGGAATACTTACCAAAACCAGACAGGAAAATTAGAGCCTGCATACTTAAGAGTCAAATTTGTTCCACTACAGCCAGGTCGCATACAGTTACATCATTTGGTTCTTCATACACTCTAGAACTGACCAGGACAGAGTTTAGCATAGAAAAACTGTAAGAAATAGGTTCTGAAACATAGAAATTGCAAAGTTCAAAAGGCTATGAAAAAAACTAATGTAAATGAGACTTCCCTCCCTTTGTTTTAAATAAATAGACCCATCAGATAAATGCAAATCAAAACCACAATGAGATACCATCTCACGCCAGTTAGAATGGCGATCATTAATAAGTCAGGAAACAACAGGTGCTGCCGAGGATGTGGAGAAATAGGAACACTTTCACACTGTTGGGACTGTAAACTAGTTCAACTATTGTGGAAGACAGTGTGGCCATTCCTCAGGGATCTAGAACTAGAAATACCATTTGACCCAGCCATCCCACTACTGGGTATATACCCAAAGGATTATAAATCATGCTGCTATAAAGACACATGCACACGTATGTTTATTGTGGCACTACTCCCAATAGCAAAGACTTGGAACAAACCCAAATGTCCAAAAACGATAGACTGGATTAAGAAAATGTGGCACATATACACCATGGAATACTATGCAGCCATAAAAAATGATGAGTTCATATCCTTTGTAGGGACATGGATGAAGCTGGAAACCATCATTCTTAGCAAACTATCACAAGGACAAAAAACCAAACACCGTATGTTCTCACTCATAGATGGGAATTGAACAATGAGAACACTTGGACACAGGAAGGGGAACATCACACACCAGGGCCTGTTGTGGGGTGGGGGGAGGGATAGCATTAGGAGATATGCCTAATATAAATGATGAGTTAATGGGTGCAGCACACCAACATGGCACATGTATTCACATGCAACAAACCTGCACATTGTGCATGTGTACCCTAGAATTCAAAGTATAATAAAAAAATAAAAAAAGAAATAGATGTTCTGTAAAAATATACACAATTTTTACAGACATACATTTATAAGTTGTTTTTATCTTAAAAATTGGGGATATTTCATATTTATAACTAATTATTGAGCCTTAAGTTTTCTTGGCCATTTCTAGGCTAATAAACTAAGAATCATGTAAACTAAGCCAAAGTAGAATAGACATAAAAGTCCTGAAC
The DNA here is from genome assembly GCF_028858775.2 of Pan troglodytes. NCBI lineage: Eukaryota > Metazoa > Chordata > Mammalia > Primates > Hominidae > Pan > Pan troglodytes. The sequence goes on along the minus strand of NC_072416.2, from coordinate 36,950,052 downwards.
ACTTCAACTTCCTATTCTTCAAGAAGTATACTTGGCAAATCTCATTTGAGAGAGGAAAAGCTTTCCTCCACCCTCTGTTTTACAGCGCTGAGGCTTCTCATCACATTTCTATGACTTGTAGCTTAATCCATGTTACATGGTCACTGGCATTATTAGTGCTTCTCTTTTAACACTGTAGGAATTAATCAATTTGGTGGTGTATTTAATTAATTCTATCACTAGAGGATTGTAAAATTACATATATGAATACCTCACTTTAGAGGCCACTTAATTTTTTTCCAAGGGGATATTTGACTATATTTCACTTGTGTCTTAATGATTTTATAATTTAAACCCTAAATTATAAATCTAGAATTTAGAAAGTATATTTCCTCACTGGATTACATTTTTGGAAATATTATTTTATATGTGCACAAATATTACAAAATCACTGTAGACCCCTGAAAACTATATTATCTTTTAAAGGCAATATTCTAACATTAAACTGCTATAACAAAATTGTTTGGTGCATTTTTTCTAGTACATTTTGTATATATTACATGGTTTAACCTTTTTTTATCCAGCAAATAACTTTTGAGTATCCACTAAGTGCTAGGTTCTGCATTAGTAACTGAATTTAAAGAGTGAAATAACAGACATGGTCTCAGACAATAAAAATTAACATTAGGTCACCTATTTATATATTTTTAAATGGTAATTATGAAAACTTTTTGAGATTTTTAACTAGATAACATTATAATAACACACTTGATGTTGTTAATATTTGCCAGTGAGCAAAAAAGAAAATAAAAAGATGGTTTTATTCAATATACACTTTAAAATTGCAGGAAATAGTCAAGTTTCTCTGCTTTGCAGTTGAATGTCTATGTGTTTTTCTCTGCAACTTGGCTTTTGTGGAGTGAGAGAAACAATTATTCTTCCAGCCCAATGAAGGCAGAAGAGTAACAATAAATCTAATATTTTAAATGCTTATCAAAAGATAGTAAACATATTATTTCAGAATACTGAGATCAATAAGTTGACCTAGAAAAAAAGCCAAACTGACAGTATTACTGAATAAGGAAAGGCCCAAAGAGACAAAATACTTATTATTTTGTAACCTCGGTATGACACAACTTACCCTAACTATAAAGACCCTAAATTACCAAGATGGGTGCTTATAATATGGAGAGTAAAAAAAGTCATTTCACTTTTAGCTTTTTTATTTCTCTCAGAATAAAAAGTGTGTAAGGAGTTGATAAAGAAGTTGATACTATAAGTTAGTACTACAATGACAGCACTTTTCAAGAAAAGACTTTTTTCTCTCTTACAAATATCATGTTAGCAGTATTTGTTGTCTCCAGAAATAATGAGGAAATAAAAACATAAGTATGTGGGTAATTAGTGTAGTTTCTTAAAGAAATGAGTTAGGCAACAGGCTAATAATGTATACTTCGCTGGCTTTTGAATGCCAACAATCATATTCTTTATAAGGCACAGAGAAGATTTTTCTAAAGAACAAGTATGTGAACCTGAAAAGTAATCACCACTTGGTAGTGACAATATGGATAGGGTGAAGGGCGCCATCAAGAAGCAATGAAAAGGTACATTTGCAGTTAAATTTGAAAACCATGATGTTTAATACATATAGTAATAAAGAATACTTTCTCCTGTTTCAAAATTATTTTAGAATTTAAGATAGAAGCTAAAATACCTAGGGATAATGATATGACTATTGAAAATTAAAAATTAAAGGACATTTTGAGTATTAAAAGTTAAGAATGAGAACTTATTACCCAATGAACAGGGGATAATTCATTATGCTCCATATCCATTGAATTAAAAGACAGGCCCATTACCTGGATAATTTGAAAGTTTAATTTTATTTAAAAGTCTTGTTTCATTCATCAAGCTAAAGGATTAGCTCCCAGAAATATTCTAGGATTGCATATCCCCAACTCTGTAGGAAGTATAGAAAGAATGTTATAAGGGCCACCATCTAAACATTATTATGTAAATAATTTAGTACCATTCCATTTGCCTTTGTAGATTTAAAAATGTAAATGGCTTTCTCATATTAGGAAACATCATTTTTCAAAACCCAGATAAACATAGTATATTGCAAGAGAATAATTATTTTCTTTATTAAAAAAGAAATACTGGATGCTAAGTCCAAAAGACATAAATTATTTTATACTAATAACTACCAACATTTTATTCATTAAAATATAAAGGTCAAAGATTTTAAAATGATCTTTAAATGATTAATAACATGTTGATCTTTTTCTTCTTTCTGTAAACCTTTTTGAGTCTTAAAAATACTAAACTATACAAGCAATATTAAATAGTATATAAACTTGGATTAAAATATTCAAATTTACTAGAATGTGGACATTGGAAAGAATGAAAATAAACAGAAGCATAAAGCAGCAGATATAAAATTAAGAAAGCAACTAAGAGTGTTTAAAGTACATATTCATCTGTAGTCTAATGTCTACCATAAAAAATGACTCGTCTCAGTAAAACACAAATCGTTCATGAAGGGAAAAAGCATGTTGTATTAGAGAATATTCAACATAACTTTTTTAGTACTAACTTGTGCCTGGAGTATTATTGGTTTTTCTATTATGAACTTATGCACTTGATAATTTTTTTCATAAAGATTGTATGTACAACTCCATTCAAAAGCAGTTTTTGGTGGGTTTTTTTTTTTTTTTGAGACAGAGTTTTGCTCTTTTCACCCAGGCTGGAGTGCAATCGTGCGAACTTGGCTCACAGCAACCTAGCAACCTTTGCCTCCCAGGTTCAGGTGATTCTCTTGCCTCAGCCTCCTGAGTGGTTAGGACTACAAGCATGTACCACCATGCCTGGCTAATTTTGTGTTTTCAGTAGAGACATGGTTTTGCCATGTTGACCAGGCTGGTCTTGAACTCCTGACCTGAGGTAATCCGCCCACCTTGGCCTCCCAAAGTGCTGGGTATGGGCAAGAGCCACCATACCCGGCCTCAAAAGCAGTTTTTAAAAGCAAACACAATATAACACCAAAGTTGAAAAATCCATGCTCACCCAAGGATGCCAGGTTTAATAAATTATTTATAGAACACTGCATCAAAAATAAGACAATAAACCAAAATATACCATTAAAGATGTATCCACTCCTACAACTAGAGATAATTAATCTATCTGGTAGCAAACGATACTTCAATCAGTTTCAGCATGTCTGAAATCTTTAAGGACAAAAGTGATAAAACATGACTTCATTCTTCATTAGACTCTTAGAACACTTGAAGGAAAAGAATTTCTGAAGCACAGAGGTAAAGAGGTGTAATCTTTCAAAAAGATATTCAGTGTTCAAAATCCAAGAGTGCAATATCAGGCTGGGTGCGGTGGCTTATGCCTGTAATCCCAGCGCTTTGGGAGACCATGGTGGGTGGATCACCTGAGGTCAGGAGTTCGAGACCAGCCTGGACAACAGGGTGAAACTCTGACCGTACTAAAAATACAAAAATTAGCCAGGCATGGTGGTGTGCACCTGTAGTCCTAGCTACTTGGGGGGCTGAGACAGGGGAATCGCTTGAACCTGGGAGGTGGAGGTTGCAGTGAATCGAGATCATGCCACCTCACTCCAGCATCAGTAACAGAATGAGATTCCATCTCAAAAAAAAAAAAGAGTGTAATATCATATCGGTATACACAGATAATATACTGAATGAAACAAATAGAATAATTTGAAGAGGTATCTTGATGAACAAGGAGTCATTAGAAAGGTTGTATTCATGTCTTTGAAGGAACTTTGCAATGTGAGAAATTAATACTTTGACTACTATACTAAAAGTTTATTGCTAACATGTATTGAGTTATTAACGTGTGTTAGGCAGAGTACCATATAATTTGCAAGTGTTATCTCATTTATTGTAGGTAAAATGTAATTTCGAACTCTGGGAGTATAAACGAATTAGATAGAATAAAATTCTATTTAAATTGCTATCAGTAAATCGGTATCTAGGAACAGGGTGATACAGTGCCCAAGTTTTCTATTCTTACTAAATGTTGTGTTTCATTTTCAATGTTTTCTTGGATATTGCTCTTTTTTGGCGACTTCGATTTTTTTTATTTTAGAAAACTAATAAATTGACTCTTCTTGGTACTGACTCTTGGGTTTTATAGAAGAAAAAGTAATTAAATTCTGTACATTTACCTTTACCTCATTTTTTCTCTTTTAAATTTACTTTGACATATAATAAATGTACATGTTATGGGGTACAGAGTGATACTTTGATATATTTATGCAATGCATAAAGATCAAGTCACAGTCATTATCATATCCATTACCTAAATCATGTATTATTTCTTTGCAGTGAGAATATTCAAAATCCTTTATTTTAGTTATTTGAAAACACACAATAAATTCCCGTTAACTACAGTCACCCAACAGTGCTGTAGAGAACTAGAACTTCTTCCTTCTCTCCAGCTGTAATTTTGTATGTATTAACCACATTTTTCTTATACTCTTCTTTCTCCTACTCTTTCCAGGATATGGTAACCAAAACTCTACTATCTACTTCTACGAGATTAAAAATTTTAGCTTCCATACATAAGTGAGAACACGTAGTTATGTGGTGTTTATGTTTCTATGCCAGGCTTATTTCACCTAACATAATGCCCTCCACTTGCATTCTTGTTGCCACAAATAACAGGATTTTGTTCTTTATTATGACTAAATAATATTCCATTATATATGTATGTCACATTTCTTTATCCATTCATCTGTTGATGGACACTTTTGTTGATTCCATATCTTGGCTATTGTGAATAGTGTTGTAATAAACATGCAGGTGCAGGTAACTCTTTGATATACTGATTTTCTTTCCTTTGGATATATACTGAAAACCATATGATCAAATTAATAAACACAATGAAAGCATTTGGCAAAATTAAATATTCTTACATGACAAGAAACCTCTTAACAATTTAGTATAGAAAATATCTGCCTTAACACAGAAGGACATAAAGGACAAATCTACAGCTAAGATCATACTGAGTGTGGAAAAGGTGAAAGATTTTACCGTGAACAAGAAAAAGATTTTACTGTAACAAGAAAAGGATGCCTATTTTCACCAATCCTATTTCACATAGTGAAAGTCTTAGCCAGGACAATTAGGTGAGAGAAAGAAATAAAGGATATCTGAATTGGAAAGGAGACAGTCAAATTGTCCTTGTTTAAAGACAATGTGATCTTATACACGGAAAAAAATAAGATGCTACCAAAAGCTTCTTAGGGTGATACATGAAATTAATAAAGTTGCAGGATGTAAATCAACATACAAACATCAGTAGCATTTCTATATATTGATAGTAAACTAGCTGAAACAAGAAATTAAGAAAGCAATTCCTTTTACAATAGCTACAAAAATGTACTTAGAAATAAATTTAACCAAGGAAGTAAAAGATTTCTACAACAAAAATGACAAATATTAATGAAAGAAATTAAAGAAAACACAAAAAAGGAAAGACATCCACGTTTATAGATTGAAATAACTAATATTCTTAAAATGACCCACTATCCTATGTGATTTACAAATTTAGTACAATCACTAGCTTGTATTTTTAAAAGCACCTTTGCTGCATATTCTTAAGATATTCAATGACAATGCCTGGATTTAAGTTTGAGGTATTATTATATCTATTTTATATTGGGCACAATATAATGTTATCAGAGGTAACGGTTTTGATTGGTCCTAGGTCATACAGTAATATATACATTGTGATTTATAGACATTATCTTTTAATACTCAGGCATTTAGAAAGTTCATTTAGACAAAGTTATAAAAACTTGCCTTCCTTTCTGCCTATATCACCTAAAAATCCTAATTTAAGAGGTAATAACATTTTTAATTTGATATACAATTTATCAACACAACAAAAATCTAACAATTATCATGTGCAGAGTGTGAAAATCTCATCAGATTAAGGAACGCAAAGACATCTTTTTCATATTTCGAATGTAAAACTCTTTTGGAAACTTATTTTTAGAAACAGTTAAAAACATTTTTTCTTTAGTTTTTCATGTAAAATTGTGACAACCAGCATGAAATAACTGTCATCACAGAAGCATGGTATATTTGATTCCAAAACATATTCTTTGTAAGTTTTAATATATTTATGTATTATTTATACTTAGATTGTAACCCATAATGTAGATATTATTTTTCCTTCAACTCTTAAGAATATTCTTAATAAAATTAAAATTAATTATAATTTTTGTTGGTTGGGAAAAAGAATAGACACACACGTGACAGTGCATCACTTCACCTCATCATTTCATCTCATCATTTCATCTCATTTCATCATTTCATCTCATCATTTCATCTCATTTTATCTCATCTCATCATATCATCTCATCATTTCATCAAATCTCATCTCATTTCCATTTCATTTTCATTATTTCATTTCACTATTTCATTTAATTTCATCTAATTTCATTTATTTCATTATGTCACTTCATATCATCTCATTTCATCTCACTTTTCCTATCATTTTTCATCTCATCATTTCATCTCAATTCATTTCATCTCATTTCATCTCCTCATCTCATCATTTCCTCCTTTCATTTCAACATTTCATCTCATCATTTCTTCTCATCTCATTTCAATTTCATTTCATTATTTCATTTCATCTCATTTCATTATTTCACCTAATTTCATTATTTCATCTCATCTCATCTCAATTCATCTCATCTCATTTCATCTCATCATTTTTCACCTCATCATTTTTCATCTCATTTAATCTCATTTCATTTCATTTTGTCTCATCATTTCAGCTCACCATTTCATCTCACCACATCTCTTCATTTCATCATTTCATTTCAACATTTCATCGTTTCATCTCATCTCATCTTTCAATTTCATTTCAATATCATTTCATCATTTCATCTCATTTCGTTATTTCATTATTTCATTTCATCTCATTTCAATTCATCTCATTTCATCTCATTTTTATCTCATCATTTTTCATCTCATCATTTCATCTCATCATCTCATCTCATCACTTCATCATTTCATCTCATTTCTTCTCATTTCATCTCATCAGTTTAACTCATTTCGTCTCATCTCAATTTCATTATTTCATTTCATTTCATTTCACTTTATTTCATTTCATCTCATCTCATCATTTCATCTCATCTTACCTCATTTCATCTCATCATTTCTTCTCATCTCATCTCATCATTTCATCATTTCATCTCATTTCATCTCATCTCACCTCATCTCATTTCATCTCATCTCATCATTTCATCTCATCCTTTCATCTCATCATTTCATCTCGTTTCATCTCATCTCACCTCAGCATTTCATCATTTCATCTCATCATTTCTTATTTCATCTCATTTCATTACATCTCATCATTACATCTCAACTCATCTCATCATTTCATCATTTGATCTCATCATTACATCTCATCATTCATCTCATTTCATCTCATCTCATCATTTCCATTTCATTTCCATTTCATTATTTCATCATTTAATTTCATCATCTCATTTAATTTCATCTCATTTCATTATTTCATTTCATTTTTTCATTTCATTATGTCATTTCATTTCATCTCATTACATTTCATCTAATTTCATCTAATTTCATCTCATCATTTCATCTCATTTCATCTCATCTTTTCATCTCATCATTTCATATCATCTCATCAACTCATTTCATCTTATCATTTCATCATTTTATCTCATCATTTCATCTCACCTCGTATCTTCTCATCTCATTTCAATTTCATTATTTCATTTCATTATTTCATGTCATGTCATCTCATCATTTCATCTCATCACATCTCATTTCATCATTTTATTTCATCATTTCATCTTATCATTTCATATCTCATTTCAATTTTATTTCAATTTCATTTTATTTCATTATTTCATATCATTTCATCTCATTATTTCATTATTTCATTTCATTTCATCAGTTCATCTCATCATTTCATCTCATCATTTCATCTCATCATTTCAGCTCATCATCTCCTCTTATCTCATTTCATCTCATCATTCATCTCATCATTTCATATCATCATTTCATATCATTTTATCTCACCATTTCATCTCATCTCATCATTTCATCTCATTTCATCATTACATCTTATTTCATCTCATTTTATGTCATTTCATGTCATCATTTCATCACATCTCATCTCATCTTTTCAACTCATCATTTCATCTCATTTCATCTCATCATTTCAACTCATTGCATCTCATCTCATCATTTCCATTTCATTATTCCATTTCATCATTTCATTTCATTATTTCATTTCATTATGTCATTTCATCTCATCACATTTCATCTCATCTCATTTCATCTCATCTCATCATTTCATTTCATCATTTCATCTCATTTCATCTCATTATTTCATCTGATTTCATGTCATCATATCATGTCATCATTTCATCTCATTTCATCACATCTCATCTCATCATTTAATCTCATCATTTAATCTCATTTCATCTCATCATTTCATCTCATCTCATCATTTCATCATTTCATCTCATCATTTCTTATTTCATCTCATTTTATCTCATCATTTCATCTCATCTCATCTCAATTCAATTTCCTTTCATTATTTCATTTCATCTCATTCATTTCATCTTTCATTACATCTCATTACATCTCATCTCATCTCATCATTTCATTTCATCTCATCATTGCATCTCATCATTTCATCTCATCTCATCATTTCCATTTCATTTCCATTTCATTATTTCATTTCATTTAATTTCATCATCTCATTTAATTTCACCTCATTATTTCATTTTTCATTTCATTATGTCATTTCATTTCATCTCATTACATTTCATCTAATTTCATTTCATCTAATTTCATCTCATCATTTCATCTCATCTTTTCATCTCATCATTTCATCTCATCATCTCAACTCATTTCATCTTATCATTTCATCATTTCATCTCATCTCGTATCTTCTCATCTCATTTCAATTTCATTTCATTATTTCATTTCATTATTTCATGTCATGTCATCTCATCATTTCATCTCATCACATCTCATCATTTCATCATTTTATTTCATCATTTCATCTTATCATTTCATTTCATCTCATTTCAATTTTATTTCAATTTCATTTTATTTCATTATTTCATATCATTTCATCTCATTATTTTATTATTTCATTTCATTTCATTTCATCTCATCATTTCATCTCATCATTTCATCTCATCATCTCCTATCTCATCATTTCATCTCATCATTCATCTCATTTCATATCATCATTCCATATCATTTTATCTCACCATTTCATTTCATCTCATCTCATCATTTCATCTCATTTCATCATTACATCTTATTTCATCTCATTTAATGTCATTTCATGTCATCATTTCATCACATCTCGTCTCATCTCATCTTTTCATCTCATCATTTCATCTCATTTCATCTCATCATGTCAACTCATTGCATCTCATCTCATCATTTCCATTTCATTATTCAATTTCATCATTTCATTTATTTCATTTCATTATGTCATTTCATCTCATCACATTTCATCTCATCTCATCATTTAATCTCATTTCATCTCATTATTTCATCTGATTTCATGTCATCATATCATCATTTCATCTCATTTCATCACATCTCATCTCATCATTTAATCTCATCATTTAATCTCATTTCATCTCATTTCATCTCATCTCATCATTTCATCATTTCATCTCATCATTTCTTATTTCATCTCATTTTATCTCATTTCATCTCATCTCAATTTCATTATTTCATTTCATCTCATTCATCTCATTTCATTACATCTCATCATTACATCTCATCTCATCTCATCATTTCATCATTTCATCTCATCATTGCATCTCATCATTCATCTCATTTCATCTCATCTCATCATTTCCATTTCATTTCCATTTCATTATTTCATTTCATCATTTAATTTCATCATCTCATTTAATTTCACCTCATTTCATTATTTCATTTTTTCATTTCATTATGTCATTTCATTTCATCTCATTACATTTCATCTAATTTCATTTCATCTAATTTCATCCCATCATTTCATCTCATCATTTCATGTCATCTTTTCATCTCATCATTTCATCTCATCATCTCATCAACTCATTTCATCTTATCATTTCATCTCATCATATCATCTCATCTCGTATCTTCTCATCTCATTTCAATTTCATTTCATTATTTCATTTCATTATTTCATGTCATGTCATCTCATCATTTCATCTCATCACATCTCATCATTTCATCATTTTATTTCATCATTTCATCTTATCATTTCATCTCATTTCAATTTTATTTCAATTTCATTTTATTTCATTATTTCATATCATTTCATCTCATTATTTCATTATTTCATTTCATTTCATTTCATCTCATCAGTTCATCTCATCATTTCATCTCATCATTTCATCTCATCATCTCTTATCTCATCATTTCATCTCATCATTCATCTCATCATTTCATTTCATCATTGCATATCATCATTTTATCTCACCATTTCATTTCATCTCATCTCATCATTTCATCTCATTTCATCATTACATCTTATTTCATCTCATTTTATGTCATTTCATGTCATCATTTCATCACATCTCATCTTTTCATCTCATCATTTCATCTCATCATTTCAACTCATTGCACCTCATCTCATCATTTCCATTTCATTATTCCATTTCATCATTTCATTTCATTATTTCATTTCATTATGTCATTTCATCTCATCACATTTCATCTCATCTTGTTTCATCTCATCATTTCATCTCATTTCATCTCATTATTTCATCTGATTTCATGTCATCATATCATGTCATCATTTCATCTCATTTCACATCTCATCATTTAATCTCATCATTTAATCTCATTTCATCTCATCATTTCATGTCATCTCATCATTTCATCTCATCTCATCATTGCCATTTCATTATTTCATCATTACATTTCATAATTTCCTTTCATTATTTCATTTCATTTCATCTCATTTTTCATCTCATCATTTTTCATCTCATTTCATCTCATCATTTCATCTCATCATTTCGTCTTATCATCTCATTTCATCATTTCATCTTATCGTTCATCTCATTTCATCTCATCATTTTATCTCATATCATCTCATCTCATCTCAATTTCATTATTTCATATCATTTCATTTCATTATTTCATTTCATTTCATCTCATCATTTCTTCTCATCATTTCATCTCGTTTCATCTCATCATTTCATCCATCATCTCATCTCATCTCCTTTCAATTTCAATTTTGTCATTTCATCTCATCATTTCATCTCATCATTTCTACTCACCATTTCATCTCAAAATTTCATCTCATCATTTCATCATTTCATCTCATCATTTCATCTCATCTCAAGTAATCTTATCATTTCATCTAAGTGAAATGATGTAATGGAATCATGAAATGAAATGGATAGGATGCCCTCAGTGATGTTAAATTTAAAAATTGTTGTTTTCATGTATTCATTTTTATATTTATATGTATTTATATTTATATTTACTTATATTTCTTTTTACTTATTTTTATTTATATTTTTACTTATTTATTGGTAGACAAGGTCCTGTTCTGTGGCCTAGGCTGGAATGCAGTGGTGCATTCACAGTTCACTGCAGCCTCGAGCAAACCTCCCACCTTAGCCTCCCAGGTAGCTGGGACCCCAGGTGCGCACCACCACACCTGGTTAATATTTTATTATTTGTAGAGATGGAGTCTTGCTATGCTGCCCAGGCTGGTCTCAAACTCCTGGGCTCAAGCAATCCTCCTGCCTTCGCAACCGAAAATGCTGGGATTACAGATATGAGCCACAGTGCCCATCCTATTTATTTACTGAATAAAGAAAAGGTCTCAATATGTTGCCCAGGCTGGTCAACTCCTGGACTCAAATGATTCTCCAAACTTGGCCTCTCAAAATGTTGGGATTACAGGTATGAGCCACCAGGCCTGGCCTAAAAATAGTATTATATTTTTGCATTATATAATTTTCAATTAAGTAATATGAATATTCTGTACAGGAAATATGCCCTTAATTACATAGGAATAAACATTTGTTACACTGAGAAAAATCTCATAGAGCTAAAAATAAAAATTAATTTGGAGAGGTCATTAGATACTCATACATTCTTATGTTTATATATTCTTTCATATATTCATATTTTTTTTAACAGTATCAATGGTTTGGAGTTATGTGTACAAAACCATGACCTACATGTAATACAACTAATAACAAGCACTTACAATTCAAGGCATATTATATACAAAGCTTTAATTTCTCATCTTCAGATTTTGTTTTTTTTTCTTTCTGTTTTGGCAGATACTATGAACACAACATTCAACTCACAGACACTATGGAGCCCTTACTAAGCATAAAGTACTGTGAAAGGCCAGGGCTAGGACAGAACTGAGACAGGGCCAGGGATAGGACAGAACCGGGGCAGGGTCATGGCCAGAGAAAAACCAGGGGCAGGGTCACAGCCAGGGACATAAGAGGACCAAGGCCAGGGCCAGAAGTAGGGCAGAACCAGGGCCAGGGCCAGGGACATGGCAGGGCCAGGGCCATGGCAGGATCAGGGCCAGCAGAAGGCCAGGGCAGGGCTAGGGTAGCACAGGGCCAAGGCAGGGCAGGGTCAGTGTAGAGCAAGGAACGGGCCAGGGTATGGCAGGGCAGGGACGGGGAGGTCCAGGGCCAGAGTCAGGTGCAGGACATGGACAGGGCAGGGCCAGAAACATGGCAGGACCAGAAAGGGGAAAGGGCAAGGGCAAGGCCACAGAAGGACCACAGTAAAAACATGGCCAGGGAGGGTCCAGGGCAAGGGCAAGGCCAGGGCAGAACCAGAGCCAGGGCAGGCCAAAGGCAGGGCCAGGTCAGGGCAAGGCCAGGGTAGGGCAGGGCCAGTGTAGGGTGAGGGTAGGGCCAGGGCAAGTTCAGGGCCAGGGCAGGACTAAGATAGCACAGGGCCAAGGCCCTGTAATAAGATAGCACAGGGCCAGGGCAGGGCCAAAGGAGGGGCCAGGGCCAAGCATGGCCAGTGTGGGGCCTGGGGATTGTCAGGGCCAGGGCCAGGGTCAAGGCTGAGCCAGGAACAGGGCCAGAGCAAGGGCAGGGCCAGGGAGAAGGCAGAACCAGAGAGGATCCAGAGAAAGGGCAGGGCCAGGGCAGAACCAGGACCAGGATAAGGCAAAGCCAAGGCCAGGGCAGGGCAAGGCCAGGGCAGGGCAAGGCCAGGGCAGGGCAAGACCAGGGAAGGGCAAGGCCAGGGTAGAAATGGCCAGTATACGGCCAGGCCAGGGTAGGAAAAGGCCACGGTAGGGCCAAGGCCAAGGCGGGGCAGGGCTAGGGTAGCACAGGTCATGGCCAAAAACAGGGCAGGGCCATAGCAGTGGCAGGACTAGCAACAGGGCCAGGGTAAGCGCTGGACTAGAGCATGGTGGGGACAATACAGGGCCAGGACAGATGATGGCAAGGCAGGTCCAGGGTCATTTCATGGACTCAGTAGGCCTGGGGTCAGGCCAGGGCAGGGAAAGGGCAAGGCCAGGGAGAAGGCAGGGCCAGGGCCAAGGCACTGCCAGGGCAGGGCAGGACCAGTGCAGGGTGAGGGAATGGCCAGGGCATGGAAGGGCAGGGCAGGACCAAGGAAGGGCCAGGAGAGTGCCACGGCAGGGTCAAGGCCAGAACAAGGGTACGGCTGGCATCAGAAATATGGTAGGGCAAGGGCTGGGCCCAGGCTGGGACATGCAGGGCAGAGCATGGCCTGTGCAAGGCAGGGCCAGAGCCAGGCCATAGAGATGGGAGGGCAACACCAAGGCAGAGTCAGGGTAGATCCAGGGCTGAGCAGAGTCAGGGCAGGTCCAGAGTCGAGGCAGAGCTAGGGCCCAAGCAGGGCCATGGCAGCACCAGGGCAGAAGAGGGCAGGGCAACGCAGGACTGGGCCATGGCAGTGCCTGGTCAACTCTGGGGCAGGGCCAGAAGCAGGACAGGGCCAGGGCCAATGCTCAGACCAGGGACAGGGCATGACAGGAAGTGCCAGAGCAGGGCTGGGCCAACATTGGGACAGGGCAAATCAGACCAGGACACCTCCAAGTCCAGCTCTGGCCCTGCCTTGGCCCTGGCCCCTTCCTGACCTGACCTTGTCCCTGGCCCTGCCCTATCCATGCCCTGTGTGTTTGACCAGTGTTTTATAACCAGAATCCTACAAGAAACTTAAATCAGCTCTTTTTGTGCATTTTTAGTAGAGATGGGGTTTCACAATGTTGCCCAGGCTGGTTCCAAACTCCTGAGCTCAAGCCATTTGCCTGCCTTGGCCTCCCAAAGTGCTGGGATTACAGGAGTAATCTGGCCAAGTATTTAACTTCTTTATGCCTGTTTCCTACATTTGGAAAATGGGAATGCTTTAAGTACCTAGCACATAGAATTATTGTGAGAATCAATGCCTCACATATTTACATATTGATAAAATTGTACTCATAGAACACTACTAGAAGCAAAGATAGTATTAGTTAAAATTTAGTGATTATTTACTGCAAACATTATTACTATTACAAACAACATAGTATAGACATTATTACCACTACTATAGTTATCTTAAAAATCTAAAATAAAAATTTTATGTAATAGCCTAATGTAATCTCTCCTGCTCTGCCCCGGCTCAGCCCTAGTGCCGGCTCTGCCCCTAGTCCTACCACATCACTGGCCCTGACCCTTCCCTGGTCCTGCCGCTGCCCCAGCCCTTCCCATCTTCAGGCCTTACCATGGCCCTACCCTGGTCCTGACCCTGGCCCTACCCCAGAGAAGGGGTATGGCAGAGCCAGGGAAGGGCCGGGGCAAATAAGGGACAGGACACATCCAAATCCAGGAAAGGGCCAGGGCCATGACAGAGCCAGGGCGAGTCCTTGGCAGGGCCAAGTTCCAGGCCAGGGCCAGGAAAGGGTCATGGCAGGGTCACTGTACGGCCAAGGTCCAGGCCAAAGCCAAGGCAGGGGCAGGGTCAGGCCTGCATAAGGGCAGGACCAGAGCCAGTGATATGGCAGGGCCAGGGCTGTGCCAGGACAGAACAAGAGCAGAGCAGGGCAGGACCAGAGCCAGGCCATAGAGAGAGTAGGGCAAATGCCAAGCCAAGGCCAGGGTAGTGCCAGGGCTGAGGCAAGGTCAGGGAAGGTCCAGGGCTGAGTCAAGGCTGGAACCAAGACAGGGGCAAAGGCCGGGGCAGATCTAGGGCACAAGCAGGGCAGGCTAGGGCAGGGCAATGGCAAGACCAGGCCATGGCAGGGCCAGCCCAGGATAGAACAGGGCACAGGCAGGGCGGGGCCAGGGCCACGGCTGGGGCAGGACAAGGACCAGTACCGGGGTCCAGGCCAGGGCAAAGGTATGGCCAGGGCAGAGGTAGGGCCAGAACCACGGTCTGGGTAGGACCAAGGAGGGTCCATTGCAGGGCCAGGGTTCAGACCAGGGCCAGAACAGGGCTGGGACAGGGCCAGGGCCAGGACCAGGAAAGGGCAACGTCAGGATAAGAGCCATGGCAGGACCAGCAATGGGGCTAGGGCCAGGACAGGGACAGGGACAGGGACAGGGTCAGGGCTAGGGCCAGAATAGCATGCCAGGGTAGAGCCAAGCCAAATTAGGGCCAGGACAGGGTCAGGACCAGGGCTGGGACAGGGTATGGCCTTAAGTAGCAAAGGGCTAGGGCCAGGGTCCATGCCAGTGACAGCGCTGGTCCAGGGCAGAGGCAGGGCCATGGCCAGGTCAAGGACAAGGCTGGGGCAGGGCCAAGGTCTGGGTCAGGGTCAGCACAAGACCAGGACAGAGCCAGGACAGGGACAGGGCCATGGTAGGGCCAGGTTAAATCAGGAACAAGACACCTGCAAATCCAATTCAGGGCCAGGGTCAGGGCAGGGCCAGTTCAGGGCCAGGGCCAAGACAGGGCCAGAGCCAGGGCTGTCAGGGTCATTGGCAGGGCCAGGGCCATGGCAGGAGCAGGGTCAGGAGCAGGGGTCAATGCCAGGCCAACGCCACAGATAGGACCAGGTATGTGCTAGGGCCAGTGTGAGGGCCAAGGCAGGGTCAGGGCAGGGCCAAAGGGAGGGCAGGACCAGGGCAGGGTGGAGTCGGTCCAGGGTAGCACAGGGTTAAGGTAGGGCATGACCAACCAGGGCAGGTCTATGGCTGGGGCCGGGGCAGCGCCAGGGCTGGGGCAGGGCCAGAGACAGGGCAGGGCCAAGACAGTGGCAGCTCCAGGGCAGGGCCAGGGTTAGGACCACGGACATGTCCAAGGCCAGTGCCAGGGCAAGGACAAGGGCAGGGGCAGGGCCAGGGTCATCTAAGAACCAGGGACAAAGCCAGGCCCAGAGCAGGGCCAGGACAGGTACCTGGCAGGGCTAGGGTCTGGGGCAGGGCCAGGGCCACAGTCAGGTCTGTGCTATGGCCAGGTACAACACAGTGCCCAGGTAAGGCTAGGATGAAGGCCAAGGTAGGGCCAGGGCAGGGTCAAAGCCAGGCTAGGGCCAAGGCAGGACCAGGGCCGTCAAGGCAGGGCCAGGAAAGCATAGGGCCAAGGCAGGGCAGGGCCAGGCCAGTGCCAAGACCTGGGCAGGGCCAGGGAACAGCCAGGGGAGGGCCAGGGCCAGGGCCTGGGCAGGACCAGGTTTGGGGCAGGAGCAAAACAAGGGCAAGGACAGTACAGGATCTTGGCACAGCCAGGGTCCAGGACAGTGTCAGGGCAGGGCCAAGGCAGGGTCTGGGCCATGGTAAGACCAGCAACAGGGCTGGGGCAAGGCCAGTGACAGGAACAGAGTCAGGGCAAGGGCCAGAGCAGTGCAAGGCCAGGGTAGAGCCAGGCATTTCAGGGTCAGGGCCAGAGGAGAACGAGGGCAAGGTCTCAAGCAGGGAAGGGCCAGGGCCAGGACAGGTCCAGGGCAGGGCCATGACAGGGCCAGGGGCTGTGTTAGGGCAAGGGCAGGGCCAGAGCAAGGTAAGGGTCAGGGCCAAGGCCAGGGTAGGGACAGGGCAAGAAATATGGCAGGACCAGGGGCAATGCCAAGGCCAAGGCTGGGCCAGGGCTGAGCCAGGGCTGAGTCAGGGCAGGGCAGGGCAGGGCATGGTATGGCCAGTAGAGAACAGGACAAGAGCCGGTCCACAGAGAGAGCAGGACTGATGCCAAGAAAGAGCCAGGCTAGTGCCAAGGCTGAGGCAGTGTCAGAACATGTCCAGGGCAGGGCCAGGGCCAGGGCCAGAACTGAGCCAGGGCACAGCCAAGGCAGGGTAGGGCAGGGAAATAGCATGGCCGGGTCAGTACTGGGACAGGGCAGAGCAGGGCAAGGCAATGGTAGGGGCAGGGCAGGGACAGGCCAATGCAGAGCCATGTTACGCCGGGGCCAGGACACCTCCAAGTCCAATTCAGGGCCAGGGCTATGGCAGGACAAAGACCAGGGCCAGGGTCAGGGCCAGGTCTGTGCTAGGGGCAGCTCCAGAGCAGGGCCTAGCGAAGACTAGGGTGAGGGCCAAGGTAAGGCCAGGGCAGGGTCAAAGGCAGAGTAGGGCCAGGGCAGGGTGATGACACATCCAGAGCACAGCAGGGCAGGGTGATGGCCAGATCAGGGGCAGACCACTGCCAGCTCAGGGCCAGGGAAAGGCCAGTGCAGAGCCAGGAAAGGGTCAGGGCCAGGAACAAGGCAGAGCAGGGCCAGGGCCATGGCAGAGTCAGGGCAGGTCCTTGACAGGACCAGGTTCCAGGCCAGGGCCAGGGCAGCAGCAGGGGCAGGGCCTGGATAAGGGCAGGGCCAGGGATATGGCAGGACCAGGGCTAGGGCCAGGGCCAGGCCATAGTGAGGGCAGGGCAAAAGTCGAGGCAGGGTCTGGGCAGGTCCAGGGAGTGGCCAGCACCAAGCGGGGTCGAGGCACAACCAGTGCAGGGTAAGGCAGGGCAATGGCACCACTGGGCCATGACAGGGCAAGGTCAGTGCCAGGAGAGGGCAGAAAAGGCAGGCCCATGGTAGGGCCAGGGCAGGGATGGGCCAAAGCAAGACCAGGACATGTCCAAGGCCAGGTCAGGGCCAGAACAGGAGTAGGACCATGACCACTGGCAGGGCCAGTGCCATGACATGACCAGGGTCAGGACAAGGGGTAGGGCCAGAGCCAGGGCCAGAGCCAAAGTCAGGCCAGTGCAGGTTCAGGGCAGGGCCAGTGCCGGTTCAGGGCAGGGCCAGTGCCAGGGCAAGACCAGGGCAGGGACAGGGTAGCACAGGGCCAAGACAGGGTCAGGATGGGACCAGAGCAGGACAGGGCCGAGACAGTCCATGTAACAGTAGGGCAGGTACAGGGCAATGCAGGGCAAAGCCAGGCCCATTGCCAATGCACCAGCCTGCCCTACAAGGCTCCTACCACCTGGCCACTGCTGCAGCCCGTCCATCGCTGTAAGCCTGACCCCCAACCCTGGCTGCAGCCACCTGCCCTCCTAGCGCGGCCACTCTCCTACCGCTCTGGCGCACTGCAGTCTCTGTCGCTGCCACCCACCCGCAGTGAGGCAAGTCGTGGTGTCGCAGGCTCTAAGTGTCTCCTCCTCCTCCTGGCACGGAGCAGCTGGGTGGGCAAAGCCAGAAAAGCCTAGAGGAAGATGTGAGGGGTGGAAGGGTTAGACCCTCAACTTGTCATGCTGGCCACTCGGTGGCAGGGGCCAGTTTCAGCAAAGGCACTCACACCCACCCTCCAAAGTCCAGCCTCTCCTTTTGGCCCAAGCTGGCCGGGAACTGGGGTCTGGGGTGGGTGCTGGAGACACCACAGCACCCAGCTCCCCACTCCACAGGAACCATTGGGCCCACTGGGGCTGCACTCCTCGGGGAGCAGGAGAAGCAGAAAAATTCAGACCCAGCCAGCCCTCCGCACCCAGGTGCCAATTCCTGTTCCAGACGCCTCCACACACAGGGCCCTGTCCCCCGTGGTGTCCCCAGGGGTGCCTGGCAGCCTCTGAGGCACAGACCCAGAGTGCACAGGCCCAGGAACCATGGTGGGTGTGGGGGCTCTGCTGTGCTCAGGATTCCCACGCAAACGCTGCGTGCCTGCCGCCTTCCAGTATGACCAAGAGTGGGTCGCCCTCTGGAGTGTGGAGTCAGGGAGAGGAGAACCACTCCTTCCTTGGATGCCAACTCTGCTGACCACTGCCAGCAGTGCAGCCCCTGATAGCACCGAACTCGCCCCCGCTCCACGGCTAGTCCTGCCCTCAATAGCGCCCCCCACCTCCATCCCCCAATGCCGCCAGTAGCGTATACCTGATAGTGCCCTAACCTGTCCTCCTCCATGGGCATTGCAGCCCCAGAAAGTGCCCATAACCCACCCTCCCTGCCATGGGAAGTGCAGCCCTGTACAGTGCTACCAACCAGTACCCCTAATGCAGGCAATGACACCCTGGATAGCACCCCCAACCCACCCCACACTGTGAAAGGTGCAGCCCTGGATAGCCCCTGTCCTACCACTCTGGTCATGCTGCAGTCTCTGTCACCGCCACCACCAACCACAGTGAGGCAAGCCAGTGGGCCACAGGCTCTAGCACCCAGCAGCCAGACACGGAGCAGCTCTCGCCGATGGCCAGCTCCTACCACTCTGACCACACTGCTGTCTCCGTGGCCATCTTCTTTGACTACAAAGGAATAAAACTAGATATCAATAAGAAGAGTAATTTTGGAAACAATACAATCACATGGAAGTTAAACACTACCCTCCTGAATAAATGACTAGTGGGTCAATGAAGATACTAAGACAGAAATTCAAAAATTTCATGAAACAAAGGGTAACGAAAACACAGTATACCAAAACTTGTTATGCAGAAAGCAGTACAAAGGCAGAGATTTACAGCTATAAGTGCCTACCATCCAAACAAAAGAAAAACTTCAAATAAACAATACATCTTAAATAACTAGTAAAGTAAGAACAAACTAAACCAAAAATAAGAAAAATAAATAAGATCGTAGCAGAAATAAAACTGAAAGAAAAAACACACAAGATGAAATGAAAAGTTGGTTTTCTGGAAAGCAAAACAAAATTGACAAACTTTTAACCAGGCTAACTAAGAAAAAAGAGACAAGATTCAAATAAATAAAATCAACAGATTAAAAAAGGGAGACATTACAACTAATACTTCAGAAATTCAAAGGATCATAACTGGCTATTATATGCCAATAAAGTGGAAAGCCTAGTAGAAATTGGAAAATTCCTAGATGCATACAACCTACCTAGGTTGAACAATGAAAACATCCAAGACCAGAACAGAGTGGAAACAAGTAATGAGATTGAAGCCATCAGAAAAAGTCTCCCAGTAAAGAAAAGCCCAGGAACTGATGTCTTCACTGCTGATGGCTTCACACCAAACAATTTAATGACCTAGTACAAATCCTACTCAAACTATTTTGAAAAACAGGAGGGAATACTTCCAAACTTATTCTATGAGACCATTATTACTGTGATACCAAAATCAGACAAAGGCATCAAAGTAGGAAACTACAGGCCAGTATCTCTAATAGTGATGCAAAAATCCTCAACGAAATACCAGTGAATCAAATTCAGTAAAACATTAAAAAGATAATTCATCATGATCAAGTGGGATGTATCCCTGGGATGCAAGGGTCACTCAACATACAATGTGATACATCCTATCAACCAAATAAACGACAAAAACAGTATGATCATGTCAACTGAAACTGAAAAAGCATTTGATGAAATTCAACATCCCTTCATGCTATTAATCCTCAAAGAAACGGGTACAGAAGAAACATACCACAACATAATAAAAACTACAGGAAAGACACCCACAGCTAGAATCATATGGAGAGAGGTCCAGGCTGCAGTGAGCTGTGATCCCACCACTGCACTCCAGCCTGGGCAACAGAGTGAAAGCCTGTCTCAAAAAAAAAAATACATAAAAAGAGGTATGAGCCTCTTTTATAGGTGCAGTGACTCACATCTGTAATGCTAACACTTTCTGGGAGGCTGAGGTGAGAGGATCTCTTGAGGCCAGGAGTTCAAGATCAGCCTGGGCAAAATAGCGAGACCCTTTATCTACAAAAAATTTTTAAATATTTGCCAGGTGTGGTGGCACGTGCCTGTAGTCTTAAACAATTATCATATGACCCAGATAGTGTATTCCTTAGGGATATACCCAAGGGAAATGAAAATATACATCCACACTAAAATTTGTACACAAATGTTCACAGCAGCATTGTGCATAATAGCCAAAAATTGGAAAAAAAACTCAAGTGCCTATCAACAGAGGAACTGATAAAATATGGTATATCCATTCAAAAGATTACTCAGCATTAAAAAAGAATGAAGTGTTGATATACGCTACAGCATGGATAAACCTTGAAAACACTGTGTCAAGTGAAATAAGTCAATCACAAAAGACCATATGTAGTAAGATTTCATTCTGTGAAACCTCCAGAACAGCTAAACTCAGAGACAGAAAGTAAGCTAGTTATTGCCAGGGACTAGGGGAAAAGGGAATAAGGATGACTGCTAATGGGTATGGGATTTCTTGTGGACTGATGAAAATGGTCTGAAAGTATCTAGATACCTGTCTTGTTTGTGCGATTCTGTGAACATATTATAAACCACAAAATTCTGCACTCAAGGGGTTGATTTCATGGTAGGTGAATTTATCTCATTTATCTTTATCTCAATAAAGCTTTTTAAAGACACTTTAAAAAGACATATCTGTATAAGCTACAAAAATAACACACTGAGAGACTAAAATGCTTAATTGTTCCATTTTTCTTCTTCAGCGCAATCTCAAGTCCAAAAGTCTTTCCTTCCTATATATGCATATTTTGTCCAGTGAAACAAGAAACTCTATTAACCTTTTTATTAGAAATAAAAAAAAAGCCATGTGTGCTGGCTCACAGCTGTGCTTCCAGCTATTCAGAAGGCTGAGGAAGAAGGATCACTTGAGGCCAAGACTGGGAGTTCAAGACCAGCTGAGGCAACATAGCTAGATCCTGTCTTTAAAAATATTTTTTAGGCCAGGCACGGGGGCTCACGCCTATAATCCCAGCACTTTGGGAGGCCAAGGAGGGCAGATCATTTGAGATCAGGAGTTCAAAACCAGCCTGGACAACATGGTGAAACCCCATCTCTACTAAAAATATAAAAATTAGCCAGGTGTAGTGGTGGGCACCTGTAGTTCCAGCTACTTGGGGGGCTGAGGCAGGAGAATTGCTTGACCCAGGAGGGTGGAGGCTGCAGTGAGGCCAAGATCATTCCACTGCACTCCAGCCTGGGTGACAGAGCAAGACTCCGTCTCAGGAAAAAAAAAAATAAATAAATAAATATATATATATATGTGTATATATATATATATACACACACACACATATATATGTATATATGTGTATATATATATTTTTAGGTTAAAACGCTACTGAAATGAAACTAATAAAATAAAATTCAACTTAATTAAAAAATAGTTTCTGAAATATTAATTTTCAAACAATTCTATTTTAGCTTTGACTCTGAACAAAATATAAACGTCAATTTCAAAATATCACAAAGATTGCTGGGGGCAGTGGCTCATGCCTGTAATTCCAGCACTTTGGGAGGACGAGGCAGGTGGATCACTAGAGGCCAGGAGTTCCAGAGCAGCCTGGCCAACATAGGGAAACCCAGTCTCTACTAAAAAAATACAACAAAAATTACCCGGGTCTAGTAACCCCAGCTACTCAGGAGGCTGAGGCATTAGAATCGCTGGAATCTGGGAGGTGGAGGTTGCAGTGAGTGGAGATCATGCCACAGCACTCCAACCTGGGCGACAGACTGAGAGTCTGTCTCAAAAAAATAAAAATAAGGCCAGGTGCTGTGGCTCACACCTGTAATCCCAGCACTTTGGGAGGCCAAGGTGGGCAGATCACTTTAGGTCAAGGAGTTTGGGACCAGCCTGGGCAACACAGTGAAACCTCCTCTCTACTAAAAATACATAAATTAGCTGTGCGTGGTGGCACACACTTGTAATGCCAGCTACACCAGAGGCTGAGGCAGGGGAATCGTTTGAATTCGGGAGGTGGAGGTTGATTGTGCTACTGCACTCCAGCCTGGACGACAGAGTGAGACTCCATCTCAAAAAAAAAAAGAAAAAAAAAAAGAAAATTTAAATTTAAAATTTTAAAAAGTCACAAAGACTACAAATACTCAGGTTTAAGCAAATTCCCACCTTTCTTGAATTAACAGTAATTCATATTTGCTTTGTCAAAAATGTAGATATTTACCTGCCTCAACGGAATGAAATCCTAAAAGCCTAGTGTTCTCAAATGATGAAGACAAAGAAACATGCATATTTTAATTTAGAATTTTGATTCAGAATTAATTTTAACCTAGCTGGAGTATACATAATCATTTATGTATTTATTTACTTATTTCAGAGACTGGGTTTCGCTGTGTTATCCAGGATGGAATGCAGTGGCACAACCTTGGCTCACTGCAACTTGTACTTCCTGAGCTCAAGCGATCCTCCCACCTCAGCCTCCAGAGTAGCTGGGACTGCAAGTGCACGTTACCACACCCAGCTAATTTTTGCGGAGACGAGCCTCGCTATGTTTCCCACACTGGTCTCTAACTCCTTGGCTCACTACAGCCTCAAGCCCCTGGGCTCAAGCAATCTGCCTCCCAAAGTGCTGAGATTACAGGAGTGAGCCACCACAACCGGCCTAGTCGATAGTGTATACTAAGCAACATATACCCTGCTTTTGCCTAGAACATACTGAAGACATGGCATTAAAAACAACCACAAAAGTTGGGAGCTGAGAAAAATATACTGTAAAACAAATCTGACAGATATTAATCTCAAGAAGCTCCTGAAAATGTCTCAAGAACTCCTATGCTGCACTCTCCCTAATAATTTAGACTTTCTACAGATATTTTCTGATCATCTACCGTGTGCCAGGTACCAAGATGCCATGGTGAGGTATACACAAAATCGGCTCCTGCTTGCGGGAAGCCTACTCTCTAAAACAGTGCTTGCCAAGCTCGACTGATCACAACTTGGGAGCTTGTTTAAGTTCCAAATCGGCTTCCCTGCTTAGGTGAGCCACAATCCGTGGCATTTTTATCAGGTGCTCCCAATGATTCCTACGCTCTAACGGGTTTGGGAGGAAAGGGTGGGGGTAAGCTCGAGAGCCCAGACCCATCCCGTCCAGCGGGAGCCCCACCTCTAAAGTCCATGTCGCTCAGCATCCTTCCCCCTGACTAGTGGCCCAAACACAGCACGAACCTGAGGTGGGTGGAACGCTTTCCAAAACAGCGCTCTGTGATGAGCCACCGACAGACTTGCTCGCCTCCGGGAACGAAGAGCTCACTCCTCACAAGCCCCACCAGGGAAAGGTAGCACCTGAGCCTCCCGGGCTGCGCGGACACCTGTCTCCCCGCGGGTGCCGCCTACTGCTCCGGTGGACTCCAGTCCCCAGGTTCCGCCCCACGGGGACTGGGGGGAGGGGGGAGGCGCCGCGCGCATTAGGCGCTGACAGTATACCGACCCCCCCCTCCGGTGTGCGCAGGCCAACACCCATACACACCCTCACACACCCGCACACACTCCCGTGGAAACTGAGGCAGGCAGGCGGCGGACCAGGTCCCGCCGCCTGACGGCTAGCGGCTGGGATGGAACCCGGACTGCGAGACGCCTTCCGCCTCACAGGCACTCTTCAGCCGCTGAGGCCCGGCCCGGCTCCCACCGCCGGAGTTTCACAAAGAAAGTCTCCCGGCCCCAGCCCCTCACGTACTCTCCGGCGCCGACGCCCGCGGCGACTGGGGCTCCCGCCTCCTTCAGCTCCTTGCGGCGGTCGGCCCTTGGGTCGGCTTGGGCGCCGGCAGCGGCGACTGCTCCATATCCACCGGGTCCGGGCCGCCTCCGCCTCGAGCTAACGGTCCCGCCAGCTAGGCGCGCGCGCCAGTTCCGCGCGCCATGTTCCCGCCGTGCTGCTCGCCGCCGAGGCGACCCTCACTGCCCGCCAACCGCGCGCGCCCCCGCGGGCCCACACACGGACTGCGCACGCGCGCGTTCGCCGCGCCCCCCCTCCCTCCCCTCGCGCCCCGCCTCGCGCCCCGCCTCGCGCCCCGCCTCGCGCCCTCTGGAGCTGGCCGCTGTTCCCAGTGTCTCGCCCACCCCCGCCGGGCCCGTCCGACTCCGCGGGTGAGCGCGTGGTTCCCGGCTCCGCACCGCCGCCTGCCTCTCTGCAGACCACCCCGGACCCGACCCTTCGGCCACTTCCCCACACTGCCCCTTTCGCTTCCCCCACCACGCGGGGCCTAGGACGAGGGTCTGGGCCAAGAGGAACTTCCCTGCAAGAAGTGCCGAGCTAAGGACGCTACTAAGGGGGCGGGATCGCCACCGTGGAGGTGTGCAAGCAGGTGCCTGCGTCCCGGAGACAGCCAGACTCAACGGAGAAGCTGAGTTGAAGTCCCACATCTCCACTAACCCTTGCGTGTTAGGATCAGGGCTTCGGGACTTGTTTCTCCTAAATCTTTTTTTTTTTTTTTTTTTTTTTTGAGACAGTCTCGCTCTGTCACCGAGGCTGGAGTGCTGTGGCGCGATCTCGGCTCACTGCAAGCTCCACCTCCCAGGTTCACGCCATTCTCCTGCCTCAGCCTCCCGAGCAGCTGAGACTATAGGCGCCCGCCACCACCTGCTGATTTTTGTATTTTTAGTAGAGGTGGGGTTTCACCGTGTTAGCCAGGATGGTCTCCATCTCCTGACCTCGTGATCCTCCCGCCTTGGCCTCCCAAAGTGCTGAGATTACAGGCGTGAGCCAGCGCGCTCGGCCTGTTTCTCCGAAATCTAAAGACTCAATATCATAATCAAGAGAACGCCTCAGCACCGCGCCTAGCACTTAGTAGGTAGTGATCAAGAGAGAAGACCTCTTAAGTGGTTTTAATGGTTAAGGACCACAGGTTCTCAAGAAAGGGAAATCTCAATTCAAGTCCCACCTCCATCTCTTGGAAACTGAGAAACCTTGAACAAGTCACTCAGAGGAGCCAAAGATCCTTGATTTCTACATGTGCAAAAGGGGAGTGTGGCAGTAGCACTGCACAGGGTTGACTGAGCTTTCAGGGAGATGATGACTGTACGATCATGCCTCTCTTAATCACGGGATGGTTCTGAGAAATGCCTCCTTAGGTGATTGCAGCATTGTGCAAACAGCAAAGTGCATTTACACAAACCTTGTATAGCCTACTAAACACCTAGGCTGTATGGCCTATTGCTCCTAGGCTACACACCTGTACCGCCTGATACTTTACTGAATGTACCATAAGCAGTTGTAACACAATGTAAGTACTTGTGTACCTGAACATAGAGAAGGTACAGTAAGAATAGAGTATAAGAGAATTTAAAATGGTACTCCTGTATAGGGCACTTACCACGAAAGGAGCTTGCAGGACTGGAAGATGCTGTGGATGAGTCAATGAGTGTGAAGGCATAGGACCTTACTGTACACTACTGTAGACTTTATAAACACCATATGCTTAGGCTACAGCAAAATTTTTTAAAGCTTTTCTTCAATAAATTAACCTTAGCTTACTGAAATGTATCTTAAAAATTTTGCCAGTCGTGGTGTCTCACGCCTGTAATCCCAGCACTTTGGGAGGCCGAGGCAGGCAGATCATTTGAGGTCAGGAGTTCAAGACTATCCTGGCCAACGTGGTGAAACCCTCATCTCTACTAAAAATACAAAACTTAGCCAGGCATGGTGGTGTGCACCTGTAATCCCAGCTACTCAGGAGACTGACACAGGAGAATCGCTTGAACCTAGGAGGCGGAGGTTGCAGTGAGCCGAGATCGTGCCACTGCACTCCCGCCTGGGCAATTACATGCATGGAGATGTCATCTCCTGTGATAACAATGCCTTCTTCTTCCAGAATGCTTCCTGAAGGACCTGCCTGAGGCTGTTTTATAGTTAACTATTTTTTAATGTAAGTAGAAGACATACATTCTAAAATTATGAAAAACACTAAATACACCAGGGCTGGGCACAGTGTCTCATGTGGGTAATCCCAGCACTTCAGGTGGCTGAGGTGGGCAGATCACTTGAGGTCAGGAGTTTGAGAGCAGCCTGGGCAGTGTGGTGAAACCCCATCTCTGCTAAAAATACAAAGATTAGCTGGCCGTGGAGGTGGGTGCCTGTATTCCCTGCTACTCAGGAGGCTGAGGCAGAAGAATCGCTTCAACCTGTGAGGCAGAAGTTGCAGTGAGCCAAGATCGCGCCACTGCACTCCAGCCTGTGCGACAGAGCAAGACTCCGTCTCAAAAAAATAAAATAAACAGTAACATAGTTGTTCATTATCAAGTATTTTACATTGTATGTAATTGTACATGCTATGCTTTTATAGAACTGGCAGCACAGATTTGTTTACACCAGCATCACCAGAAACACAGAAATGCATTACCCTAACATTACAATGGCTATGTCACTAAGCAATAGGAATTTTTCAGCTCCATAATCGTCTTACGGTACCACTGACTTACATGTGGTTTGTCATTGACTAAAATGTCATTATACAACACATGACTGCATATCCCAGGGCCCAATGCCTGGCACACACAAAGCTGAGTTTCACTGGTGTAATTCCCACCCTATCCATCCAAGAATCCTAAAAGTTTAATGAAAGGGGCTCTGCTCCCAAAACCCTGTGGTATAAGTAGCTGGGAGGAGTTCGCCCAACTTGGGGTTGCAAGGACTCTTTCTTCCCACCTCTTTGCTTTCCTTTCTCTTCCCCAAACTTCTCTGAAAACCCTAAAGTGGGCAGAAAAATGGAGAATGTTTTCCCTACTAACAAAAAGAATCTTCAAGAGTCTCTTGGGATTTGTAAATGGTTGCATTTACTAGTCTGGTTTTTTTTTTGTTTTTGTTTTTGTTTTTTTTTGAGATGGAGTCTTGCTCTGTCACCTAGGCTGGAGTGCAGTGGCACGATCTCGGCTCACTGCAACCTCCGCCTCCCAGATGCAAGCAATTCTCCTGCCTCAGCCTCCTGAGTAGCTGGGATTAAAGGCACGCACCACCACGCCTGGTTAATTTTTTTGTATTTTTAGTAGAGACAGGATTACACCATGTTGGTCAGGCTGATCTCAAACTCCTCACCTCGTGATCCAGCTGCCTTGGCCTCCCAAAGTACTGGGAATACAGGCGTGAGCCACTGCACCCAGCCTTCTAGTTTGGTATTTTTCTTATTCAAGTAACAAGGAAAAAAAAATAACTCCACCAAGAGTAAAACAGAAAAAAGGAACAAAACTGATAGCATGACTGAAAAGGCCTGGGGTGGTACCTCACTTCAGGCATAGCTGGATACAGGCACTTATACAAGATAAGTCTCTCTAATCTCTCAGTGCTTGCTTCCCTTTGATTACTTCATTCTCAAGCAATTCTTTCCACATAGTGGCCTGAGCAGCTCCTAATTCACATCTGTGCAAGAAAGCAGAGGCTGTTCCCCAATAGTTCCAGCCAAAGTCCCAGGACTGACTTTCACTGGACCCGTTTGGGCCACATGCCCCTGCCTGAGCTAACCACCACATCCAGCCTGGCCAGACCTGGCTTTCATGAAGCCCCTTCAGGAAGCGGTTGGGGTCATCCCCTCCAGAAGGACATGGGGAAAACCAGAAAGTGGGAGGAGGGATGCTTCCTTCTGAAAAATAGGGATGCAATTACCACAGGAGGTATCAGGTACAGGGCTGGCACAAACAGGAGCTATCCACGGCACCATCATGTAGGCATGCAGCAGGTCCACCATGAAGCAACCTGGCTGCTCCGCAAAATGGAATCACAGTTAATTCAGCCAATGAGAAATATCCCTCTACTTGGGTTCCCACCATTCACCCCAGGCCTGGCACGTCCCAAATTTCCTTGGTCAAAGGCAAGCAAATTACCCGCCTTTTATGCTGCACAAAAAGCTGAAAAGATTATCTTACTTCTCTGGCTCAAGAACTTTCTATGACTCCCTCTGGCTACTTATGTGGCTCCCCCACCCTTAATGATAGAAGCCAACATTCATGAATCCCCTACCACATGCCAGGTACCTTATGGACCTGCCTCCTCCAAATAGCATAGAAGAGGTTGGTACTCTTACCGCACCCATTTTATAAATATGGAAACAAAGGCTCAGCAATTTGAGGTAATTTACCAAGAGCCAAAGTTAGGAAGTGCAGAGTTCAGATTAGCACAATATTGTTCCCGCCATTGCCATCCCAGCTCCATTTGTTCATGTTTCAAAGTCCTACACCCACCTTTAGCTAGGGGCCAGTGGGAACAGCTCCATGGCAGAAGAAGCCTCTAGGAACCCCTTCAGCTTCTGCAGTGGTGGGGCTGGGGAGTAGGTGCAAAAGATACTTAGCTTTACCATCCTCTCCCATAACTTTTTTTTTTTTTTTGAGATGGAGTCTCACTCTGTCACACAAGCTGGAGTGCAGTGGTGCAATCTCAGCTCACTGCAACCTCTGCCTCCTAGGTTCAAGCAATTCTCATGCCACAGCCTCTGGAGTAGCTGGGATTACAGGTGCCCACCACCACACCTGGCTAATTTTTGTATTTTTAGTAAAGATGGGGTTTCACTATGTTGTCCAGGCTAGTCTCAAACTCCAGACCTCAAGTGATCCACCCGCCTCAGCCTCCCAAAGTGCTGGGATTGCTAAGCCACCATGCCTGGCCCCATCTCCCATAACTTAATGGGGTAGGGAAAAGAATTCCTCCAAGATAAAATTAAAGTGACGTTAGGAAAGGAAGTAGATGTTTGGTAACCTTCAATCAGCAGCTGATTTCTCCCATTGGTGAGTCAATTAGTTTTCTATGGCTGCTGTAACAAATTACCACGAACTGATTGGCTTACAACAACACAGACTTAATATCTTATTGTTCTATAGTTCAGAAGCCTCAAATCAGTTTCACTTGGCTAAAGTCAAGTTGTAAAGGACTGATTCCTTCAGGAGGTTCTGAAGGGAAAATCCGTTTTCTTGCCTTTTTCTGCTTTTAGTGGTTACCTATATACCCTGGATTGTGGCCCTTTCCTCCATTTTTAAAGCATATCACTCCAATCTCTGCACAGTGCTATGCTTTGAATGTGTTCCCCAAAGTTCATGTGTTGGAAATTTAATCTCCAATGCAACAGTGTTGAGAGGTGGGACCTTTAAGAGGAGATTAGGTCATGAAAGATCTGCCCTCATTAATAGAGTAATAATGTTATCTCAGCAGAGGGTTAATTATCATGGGGATGGGTTCCTAATAAAAGGAATGAGTTCAGCCCCCTTTCTCTCTTGATGTGATACCTTCTATCATGGGATGACACAGCAAGAAGACCCTCACCAGAAGCAGGCCCCTTGATCTTGACCTTCCCAGCCTCCAGAACTCTAAGAAATAAACCTGTTCTTTATAAATTACTCAGCCTCAGATATTGCATAGCAATACAAAAAAGACTAAGACACTCAGTCATCATCGCATTGCCATCTCCACTGACTGCTGAGTCCCTCTTAAAAGAGCACTGTAGGCTGGATGTGGTGGCTCACGCCTGTAATCCCAGCACTTTGGGATGCCAAGGTGGGCAGATCACGAGATCAGGAGTTCGAGACTAGCCTGGCCAACATGGTGAAACCCCATCTCTACTGGAAAAACAAAAATTAGCTGGACATGTTGGCGAGCACCTGTAATCCAGCTGCTCGGAAGGCTGAGGCAAGAGAATCGCTTGAACCTTGGGAGGTGGAGTTGCAGTGATCTGAGATTGCATCACTGCACTCCAGCCTGGGCACCAAGAGCAAAAAACTCCGTCTCAAAAAAAAAAAAAAAAAAAAAAAAAAGCACTGTGATGGGACACTGGGCCCACA
This sequence comes from Pan troglodytes, assembly GCF_028858775.2. Taxonomy (NCBI): domain Eukaryota; kingdom Metazoa; phylum Chordata; class Mammalia; order Primates; family Hominidae; genus Pan; species Pan troglodytes. The sequence goes on along the minus strand of NC_072416.2, from coordinate 36,919,219 downwards.
GGCAACATAGGATAAGTTCCCATCTCAAGATGCTTAATCACATCTGCAAAGTCCCTTTTGTCATGGAAAGGAACATAGTCACAGATTCCGGGGATTAAGTTGAGGACACTTTGGAGGGGCCATTATTCAGCCTGCCATGGAAGATATCATGAGAGGGAGTTAATACAAAATGCTCTGGAAACAGAGAAGGGCGGCTGGGCATGGTAGCTCATGCCTCTAATCCCAGTACTTTGGGAGGGAGGCGGGCGGATTGCCTGAGGTCAGGGGTTCAAGACCAGCCTGACCAACATGGTGAAACCCCATCTCTACTAAAAATACAAAAATTAGCTGGGCATGGTGGCAGGTGGCTGTAATCCCAGCTACTCAGGAGGCTGAGTCAGGAGAATCGCTTGAACCCAGGAGGCGTAGGTTGCAGTGAGCTGAGGTCGCACCATTGCATTCCAGCCTGGGTGACAAGCATAAGATGATTGTCACCTTCATCTCGATTAAAAGAAAAAAAAGAAAAAAGAAACAGAGAAAAGGTGGCTAACTCTCCACAGTGGGAAAAATGTCCCAGGAAACCACAGCCTCCACATTAAATATTCAAACGAGCTAAAACCCATCTAATTGGCAATCTCAGTCTTATTCCTTTAAACATGCAAACCACCTAAATTCCCAACAAACCCCCTACACCTGGCCAGCCAAGTCTCAGAATGCTTATATACCCTTTAATAGAAATTTTCAACCACCATCCCTATTTCCTAAGGAAATGGCTGTGTGCCCTCGAGCCTGCCTTGACTGAATCACCAGTGGCCTTTGAACCACGGCACTCAATTCATGGCATGGCCAGTGAGCTACAAAGTGTCCTAGCATCGACCAAGCAAAGTTATAAAAGCAGATTCAGTGGACAATAAGGAACATTAGTTTTAGAGTCAAAAAGACCTGGGTTGGGTCCCAGCTCTGCCATTTACCAGCTGCGCGACATCAGAAAAGTTACCTTCATCCTCCAACTTTGGTTTCCTCACCTGTGACATGACAGTGGCTAGAGGACCTCATAGAATCACTGTGAGGACAAGAGCAGCCAAGGGTAAGTCTTTGCACAGGGCCTCCCCAGTCATTATTGGGTCATCAAGACATAACCGTGCCTTATCTCCACTTCCAAAACCCAAACAGCTCTCAAAAATGAGTCATTGTAGCTCATTTGGAAGAAAAGACTGATATGAATCAATATGCAACTACCTATAATCTTTCTCTATCCCTCTTACTGTGAATATTTGCTGTGGAAATATTAACATGTTTGGTCTCCACTGGGGTAGGACTCCACATGTGTAGGACTCCACTGGGGTGCTACACATACACATAGTAGATATGCCTCATCACCTTCCTAAAATTGGGTAATTAAATTTCACAACTTATCTAGCCCAAAGGTTTCAGAGACTGTAGACCTGTATCTTTATGAGGGCAAGGATGAGAATATAACCTGGCCTGTTATTATGCACCAAGGTACCTGCTGTTCTCATGAAGATGTCAGCAGCCAGCCAGCCAGTCTCTACAAACTCCTCCCCCAACCTCGCTATGCTCCTTTCCCTGGAACTTTCCAAGGGGCCCTTAGAATTTGCATTCAGCTCTCACAGGCTGAGACCAGGGTGACGTCCTGGGAAACCTGCCTAGTGATAGCCAAGGTGTAGCTCCAGATGAAAGGCACACAACAACTTTAAATATAAAAAAGCCATTCAGGCTAGGCATAGTGGCTCACGTGTGTAATCCCAGCACTTTAAGAGACCGAGGCAGGCGGATCACCTGAGGTCAGAAGTTCAAGACCAGGCTGGCCAACATGGCAAAACCCTGTCTCTACAAAAAAATATAAAAATTAGCTTGGCATGGTGGCGCATACCTGTAATCCCAGCTACTCAGGAGGCTGAGGCACGAGAATCGCTTGAACCTGGGAAGCAGAGGTTGCAGTGAGCCAAGCTTGCACCACTACACTTCAGGCTGGGCTACAGAGTGAGACTCCGTCTCAAATAAATAAATAATAAAGCCATTCAACTAAAGAACCGATTATCAAGCAGAAGCACAAAGCCCAGGTTCCATCAGGTTTTTAATTGTACATCAGCGACTGTGAAAAAGCAATTATTTCCATAATTAATATACAAACTATAAAAAAACAGACTCAAAGAAAAGAAAGATGACAGAGTGAAAGAAGGTACATTTCTTTCATGTTCAAACCACGGAGTTCACAACACAGCAGCACACACAGCCGGGCGCTTTGTGGTCTCGGCACCCTCGGCTTCCCCTTCAGGAGGCCGCTTTCGACTAGTAGAAGGCTGAAAATAAAGGAAAATGGAGAAATGTTCAAAAGAAAATCACTGGCTTCTTTAAGATTATCAAAGTTCCTCAATGTACTTCCAGTAAAGTGGGGTCTCTACCAAACGTACAGAAATTAGCTGGACGTGGTGGTGCACACCTGTAATCCCAGTTACTGGAGAGGCTGAGGCAGGTGAATCGTTCGAATCCGGGAGGTAGAGGTGGAGGTTGCAGGGAGCCAAGATCATGCCACTGCCCTCCAGCCTGGGCGACAGAGTGAGATCCCGTCTCAAAAAAAAAAAAAAAAAATTAGCTGGGCATAGTGGCATCTGCCTGTAATCCCAGTTACTCGAGAGGCTGAGGCATGAGAGAGGCGCTTGAACCCAGGAGGCAGAGGATGCAGTGAGCTGAGATTGTGCCACTGCACTCCAGCCTGGGCAACAGTGAAACTGTCTCAAAAAACTAAAAAAAAAAAAGAGAATGAAATTAATGGCTAATATCAGTCCGTCTTATTTGTGATGCAATTTCAAAGGAAATCAAAGATGTCAATTCACTCCCATTAAATATTTGAATAACCAGTCTTTGCTTGTGTGTCCCCCTGCCACGTTCCTGCGTATCTGGACTCCTCTCCCATTTGGCAGATCCTCATAAGCCCACCTGTGCCTGGCACTGTGCTGGGTGCCAGAGGTGCCACAAGCCCTGCCTGCGGGGCCCTTGGGTCAGTGGGGGATTCAAGTGGGAAGTGGAAGGGGTGCTTCAATGGAGAACACAGGAGAGACCGTGCCCCGAGGCTGGGGCCGGGAGACCGTCCTGTGCCTGGAATACCCTCCTCTTCCTTCCCTCTTCAACTCCATCAATTTGAGTTTTTAACCAGTCGCCTCCAAATTCCATCAAGGAAGGGAAAAGGGATGAGATGCAGGGTGGCCCAAGTTTGCATCATGCAGCCCAGGCATTGCTTATAGGAATTAATCCTAGCATCACGAAAATTGCTTCAAAGAAATATTTTATGTTCTTTTTTTTTCTTTTTCTTTATTATTTTGAGACAGAGTCTCACTGTTTCACCCAGGCTGGCATGCAGTGGCATGATCTTGGCTCACTGCAACCCCTGCCTCCTGGGCTCAGTTGATCCTCCCACTTCAGCCTCCTGAGTAGCTGGTAATACAGGCGTGTGCCACCGTGCCTGGCTAATTGTTGCATTTTTCTTTCTTTTTTATTGAGATGGAGTTTAGCTCTTGTTGCCCAGGCTGGAGTGCAATGGCATGATCTCGGCTCACCGCAACCTCCACCTCCTGGGTTCAAGCGATTCTCCTGCCTCAGCCTTCCAAGTAGCTGGGATTACAGGCCTGTGCCACCATGCCTGGCTAATTATGTATTTTTAATAGAGACGGGGTTTCTCCATGTTGGTCAGGTGGGTCTCGAACTCCTGACCAAAGGTGATCCACCTGCCTTGGCCTTCCAAAGTGCTGGGATTATAGGCGTGAGCCACCAAGCCCAGCCAATTTTTCTATTTTTCGTAGAGACAGAGTTTCCCACTGTTGCCCAGGCTGGTCTCAAACTCCTGGGTTCAAGCAGTCCTCCTGCCTCAGCCTCCCAAAGTGCTGGGATTATAGGCATGAGCCACTGTGCCTGGCTTATTTTACTTTCCATGATAATCCTCTTAGTTGGCTCATCTTGGACTACTTTTAGTTTAGAAAAGAAAACATCTTATGACATTTTGACTATTACTTTTTTTTTCTTTCTTTCTTTCTTTCTTTTTTTTTTTTGAGCTGGAGTTTCGCTCTTGTTGCCCAGGCTGGAGGGCAGTGACGGCCATCTCAGCTCACTGCAACCTCCACCTCCCGGGTTCAAGTGATTCTCCTGCCTCAGCCTCCTGAGTAGGTGGGATTACAGGCACCCGCCATCATGCCTGGCTAATTTGTGTTTTTAGTAGAGATGGGGTTTCACTATGTTGGCCAGGCTGGTCTCGTACTCTATCCACCCACCTCGGCCTCCCAAAGTGCTGGGATTACAGGTGTGAGCCACCGCTCCTGGCCAACTACTACTTTTAAAAGCAATTGGTTAATAATTTGGAAGCACTTGACCTTCATTCTCAGAGACAGTGAGTTGTTTGACATAAATAGAGGCCTTTTTGACTGCTGCCTTGTTTAAATCCTGTGAGTTTGGGGTTTATTTTGGGACTGGAGAAGGGAAGTTGGTATTCTGAGTGTTTCAGGACTCAAGTTTGCCGGAAAGTTTATGTTCTGGATAGAAAGCAATGAAAACAATCCAAGAATTGCAGCTTTATGCCACACTGCCACAGCCTGCCTGAACTTTTACGTGAGACTTATGCCCAGATGCAATGGTTCACACCTATAATCTTAGCGCTTTGGGAGGCTGAGGCAAGAGGACAGCTTGAGGCCAGGAGTTGGAGACCAGCCTGGGCAACAGAATGAGGCCTTCTCTCTCTCTCTTTTTTTTTTTTTGAGACACAGTCTCACTGTGTTGCCCAGGCTGGAGTGCAATGGTGCGATCTCAGCTCACTGTAACCTCCACCTTCTGGGTTCAAGCAATTCTCCTTCCTCAGCCTCCTGAGAAGCTGGGACTACAGGCATGCACCACCATGGCCAACTAATTTTTGTGTGTATATATGTATATTTTTTGAGATGAAGCCTCGCTCTGTCGCCCAGGCTGGAGTACAGTGGCGTGATCTCGGCTCACTGCAAACTCCACCTCCCGGGTTCAAGCAATTCTCTGCCTCAGCCTCCTGAGTAGCTGGGGTTTTTCAGGAACCCACCACCACACCGGCTAATTTTTGTATTTTTAGTAGAGACAGAGTTTCACCATCCTGGCCAGGCTGGTCTTGAACTCCTGACCTCATGATCCACCTGCCTCGGCCTCTCAGAGTGCTGGGATTAGAGGTGTGAGCCACTGCGCCAGGCTAATTTTTGTATTTTTAGTAGAGACAGGGTTTCACCATCCTGGCCAGGCTGGTCTTGAACTCCTGACCTCAGGTGATCTGCCCACCTTGGCCTTCCAAAGTACTGGGATTACAGGCGTCAGCCATCATGCACAGTCATCTCTTTCTCTCTCTGTCTTTTTTTTTTCTTTTTTAAGAGATGGGGTCTCCTCACTACGATGCCCAGGCTGGTCTTCAGCTCCTGGCCGCAAGCGATCTTCCTGCTTCCACCTCCAGCAAAAGTGCTGAGATTATAGATGTGAGCCACCACACCCAGCCCCATCTCTATTTTTATTTAAAATATACGTGTGTATATATAAATGCAAAAATAGATGTGACTTGCCACTGGCCTGTGGGACTCAAAACAATCCACCTGTTTGGAAATGTCTGTTGCTGCTATTGTAGAAGTTTCTTTACGATTTAATTTGTCTGTTGCTTGGTGCTGGGCTACAAGAATGTAAGCATTTTTTTTTTGAGATGGAGTTTCACTCTTGTTGCCCAAGCTGGAGTCCAATGGCATGATCTCAGCTCACTGCAACCTCTGCCTCCTGGGTTCAAGCGATTCTCCTGCTTCAGTTTCACAAGTAGCTGGGATTACAGGCATGTGCCACCACACCCAGCTAATTTTTATTAGCAAAGACAGGGTTTCACCATGTTGGCCAGGCTGGTCTTGAACTCCTGACCTCAGATGATCCGCCTGCCTCAACCTCCCAAAGTGCTGGGATTACAGGCGTGAGCCACTGCGTCCGGCCAAGAATGCAAGCATTTCAAAGGAAGAGTCTCTTGGAGAAACTTAGCAATTTTATAGGCATTTTTAAGGATTCAACTGGGTCATGTTCCAAATTCCACATTAAAGCAAATGAAAATATTCACATGTTGTGGACATGGCCAACTGCCATTCGGCACAGGCTTCCAACCATGTCATTTTAGCCTAAAAGAGACTCTACAAATGTCAGTCATATGAAAATGAGAACATTTGAGGGACTTTCTGTTGTATTTTTTCCCTTCCATATTTGAGAGAAACACAGGTACTGCAGAAGTGGTTCAGCAGACTGAATTAGGGCAATTCCATTTCAACTGTGACTTGTGTGTCCGTGTGATTTTTTTAATAATCAGTGAAGCTTCACAGTGTGATTTTGTTTTATTTTATGTATTTATTTATTTAGAGAGGGAGTCTCGCTCTGAAGCCCAGGCCGGAGTGCAGTGGCACAGTCTTGGCTCACTGCAACCTCTGTCTCCTGGGTTCAAGCGATTCTCCTGCTTCAGCCTCCTGAGTACCTGGGATTACAGGCATCCACCGCCACACCCAGCTAATTTTTATATTTTTAGTAGAGACAGGGTTTCACCATGTTGGCCAGGCTGTTCTCAAACTCCTGACCTCAAGTGATCCACCCGCCTCAGCTTCCCAAAGTGTTGGGATTACAGGCGTGAGCCACTCTAGCTGGCTGATTTTGTTTTATTTTGAGGAAATAGGGCCAGGGACAGTGGCTCACACCTTTAGTCCCAGCTACTTAGGAGGCTGAGGTGGCTTGCTTGAGCCCAAGAGGTCGAGGCTGCAGTCAGCTGTGATTGAGCCCCTGCAGTCCATCCTGGAAAACAGAATGATACCTTGTCTCATAAAAAAAAAAAAAAAATTCGAATCAATGAAAGAAAATGAAATCACATCTGTTCTTCAGTAAAGTTTAATAGTTTTCTGCTTAATTGTATTAATTTTATCCCTAGAAATGTATTTTTGTTGCTATTGTGAAAGGTATTGTTTCTCTGTTAGGTTTTGTTTGTTTGTTTGTTTGTTTTTGAGACAGAGTCTCACTGTGTCGCCCAGGCTGGAGTACAGTGGTGCAGTCTTGGCTCACTGCAACCTCTGCCCCCCAGGTCCAAGTGATTCTCCTGCCTCAGCCTCCTGGGTAGCTGGGATTAGAGGCACCTGCCACCATACCCACCTAATTTTTTGTATTTTTAGTAGAGACAGGGTTTCACCTTGCTGGCCAGGCTGGTCGCAAACTCCTGACCTCAAATGATCCGCCTACCTCAGCCTTGAAAACTGCTGGGATTACAGATGTGAGCCACCACACCTGGCTGTCTGTTAAGTTTTTCTAATTGGTTATTGCTTGTATAAGAAAGGAAAAATATTGACTTTTCTTTTTTACTATTGACTTTCATGTGTTAACTTCTTTGCCACTTTATTGAATTCTTATTAATTTAGTAATGTTTCAGTTGACGCTATTGGGTTTTATAAACATGCTGTTGTGTTGCAAAAAATTATTTTGTTTCTTTCCAAGATTTTATGTCTCTTATTTTTCTTAATGTGTGGGCTAGAGAATGTTTGGAATTAGGCTAAGTAATAACAGTGATGGTAGAAATTCTCGTTTTGTCCCTAATGTTTACAGTGGGTTTCAGTTAGGATTTTTTTTTTTTTTTTAGATGAAGTCTCGCTCTGTCATCCAAGCTGGAGTGCAATGGCTCAATCTCAGCTCACTGCAACCTCCACATCCTGGGCTCAAGCTATTCTCCTGCCTCAGCCTCCTGAGTAGCTGGGATTACAGGCACCTGCCAGCATGCCTGGCTAATTTTTGGATTTTTAGTAGAGATGGGGTTTCACCAAGTTGGCCAGGCTGGTCTCGAACTCCTGGCCTCAAGTGATCCACCTGCCTCGGCCTCCCAAAGTGCTGAGATTACAGGGGTGAGCCATCGTGCCTGGCCAGTTAGATAATTTTTTTTATCCCACTAAGTACATTAATCTACCCTAGTTTACTAAGTTTCAAATTCAGGATCACATATATAATTTAATCAAAATCCTCTTTGACTTTTATGAGGTGAACATAAGATTGGAGTGCAGTGACGTGATCATGGCTCACTGCAGCCTCAACCTCCTGGGCTCAAGTGATCCTCCTCCTGCCTCAGCACGCCTGGCTAGTTTTTTTATTATTTGTAGAGATGGGGTTTCACTATGTTGTCCATGCTGGTCTCAAACTCCTGGTCTCAAGTGATTCTCCCACCTCGGCCTCCCAAAGTGCTGGGATCACAGGCATGAGTCACTACACCTGACCCCTTTTAACCACCATGCCCAGCTATTTTATTTTTTTATTTTTTTAATTTTTAATGGAGACAGGGTTTCACCATGTTGGCCAGGCTGGTCTGGAACACCTGACCTCAAGTGATCTACCTACCTCAGCCTCCCAAAGCACTGGGATTACAGGTGTGAGCCACCATACCCAGCCCATGGCCAAGTTTAAAGAAAAGAGGCATAGTCAGCCGAGCGCAGTGGCTCATACCTGAAATTCCAACACTTTGGGAAGCTGAGGTGGGAGGATCACCTGAGGCCAGGAGTCCAAGACCAGCCTAGGCAACATAGGAAGACTCTGTCTTTATGAAAAATAACAATATTAGCTGAGTGTGATGGTGCACACCTATAGTCCCCTCTACTGGAGAAGCTGAAGTGGGAGGATGACTTGAGCCCAGGAGTTCAAGGCTGCAGTGAGCTATGATTGCACCATTGCACTCCACCCTGGACGACAGAGCGAGACCCTCATCTCTTAAAAAAAGAAAAAGAAGGCACAGCAAAGTTGTATATTTAGTACAAATCCATTTTTGTAAGACAAGTGTTTGTCTGTGTGTCTGTACATTGAACACACAAAAACAGGAGGAGCTTTAATGTAGAAGTTGTGTAAAGAGGTTACACAGTCACTTGGGAAGACATAATTGAGCGATCTATGTGATCACCTTTCTTGCAGCTTGGGGGAGCCAGCACTTGTAGGGGCAGCGGTGGGGTGACGGGGCAAAACCCCATCTCTATTAAAAAATACAAAAATGAAATTAGCTTGTGGCACGTGCCTGTGGTCCCAGCTACTTGGGAGGCTAAAGTAGGAGGATTACTTGAGCCCAGAGAAGTCGAGGCTGCGGTGAGCCACGATTGCACCACTGCACTCCAGCCTAGGCAACCACGTGAGACCCTGCCTCAAAGATAAAATAAAATAAAATGCCTTTATAACATGGTTAAGGGTCTTCTTGGCAAAGGAAACCTGTATCTGGGGACTGTTATGACAGTCCTACCCTCAGGGTCTGTGCTGGGAAACTTGTCTGGGTCCTGAGGGAGGCCCAGAATTGCAAGTCTGAGCCCCTGAATATCTGCAGTGTTTGCAGTATGGTTGAATGTATAGTCCATAGACTAGTCTCAAACTCCTGGGCTCAAGTGATTTACGTGCCCTGTCTTCACAAAGTGCTGGGATTACAGATGTGAGCCATGATGCGCAGACACAAAGACATTTTTAAGCAAAAAATTAACTTCAACTCTCACTTTTACTGAAGCAACACAGCATTTAAAAACATAGGCATGGGGTGCAGTGCTCACACCTGTAATCCCAGCACTTTGGGAGGCTGAGGCAGATGGACTGCTTGAGCCCAGGAGTTTGAGACCAGCCTGGGCAATGTGGTAAAACTCCATCTCCACTAAAAATACAAAAATGAGCTGGGCATGGTGGCACATGCCTGTAATCCCAGCTACTTGGGAGGCTGAGGCACGAGAATCACTTGAGCCTGGGAGGTGGAGGTTGCAGTGACCCGAGATTGCAACATTGCATTCTAGCCTGGGCAACAGGAGTGAAACCCTGTTTAAAAAAAAAAAAAAAATCTATGGCCGGACACGGTGGCTGACATCTGTAATCCCAGCACTTTGGGAGGTTGAGGTGGGTGGATCACCTGAGGTCAGAAGTACAACAATTAGCCAGACGTTGTGGTGGGCGCCTGTAACCCCAGCTCCTTGAGAGACTGAGGAAGGAGAATTGCGTGAACCTGGGAGGCAGAGGTTGCAGTGAGCCGAGATTGTGCCACTGCACTCCAGCCTGGGCTACAGAGCAAGACTCCATATAAAAAAAAACTACATAAATTAAGAAAATAAATCCCCCCACTTTGAAAATCACTCTAAGTTTTTCTTTATTCTGCCTTTTTAGAAACAGGTTCACAATTGACATATTAGTGTTATGCACATACATGGTTTTCAATCACATTTTATAGTATCTAACCTCATTTTTCTTTAAGGATTTTATCCTGGAACATTACAGTGAAGATGGCTATTTATATGAAGATGAAATCACAGATCTTATGGATCTGAGACAAGTAAGTTTTTGTGTGCAGCAGAGAGGGGAGGGTAGCTTTTCCAAGTTTTCAGGGAACCCCATTATTGCATGCCAGCCTAGTCTTCAACTCCCGAGCTCAAGTGATCCGCCTGCTTCAGCCTCCCAAAGTGCTGGGATTACAGGCATGAGCCACTGTGCCCAGCCTTTAGCCATTACTTTCAATGGCAAAAACTGCAATTACATTCAAACCAACCTAACAGACACAAGAATACACAGATGGACAAATATGTCAGGAAGCAATGCTGACAGTATGTTCTTGGAAGAAGTGAGTACACAGGGGTTTGCTGGAAAATTCTTAAAATTTTTTGAAAAGTTTGGAAAGTTTCATGATAAAATGTTAGAGAAAAAACTTTAGCTATTCTTCCAAAGACATAACCTAAACTGGATACATGATTTAAGAAAAAAATACACTATTAATAAAAGAGGATGTAAGTTTTAAATTTCAAAGAATATCCACGATAGACACTTCTGACGCTTCCCCTCCAGCTCTGAAACCACCCCGGTGCCCTGTGGAGGACCAGCACCAGGAAACACACATTCCATAGGTGACTCAAGGTTTCCAAATCCAGGGAGCTATTTTCCGACTGAGTTTCCCCTGGGGCCCACCTACTTTTTGAGAAGTCTCATGCCCACACTGAAAAAGCACGTAAACCCTTCTTTGAACTGTCTCAAAGTTATTTCTCCTTAAAAAGAAGCATTTCACTTAGGGTTTGGTTTTGTTTTTGTGTTTTTTGAGACAGGACTTCTTTCTGTTGCCATTACTGCAGTCTCGACCTCCCTGGCTCAAGTGATCTTCCCACCTCAGCCTTCTGAGTAGCTGGGACTACAGGTGTGCACCACCATGCCCGGCTAATTTTCCTATTTTTTGTAGAGATGGGGTTTCACTAAGTTGCCCAGGCTGGCCTTGAACTCCTGGGCTCAAGCGATCTCCCACCTCAGCCTCCTGAGGAGCTGGGATTACAGGCATGAGGCAAGAGGGGCATTTCTTTCATAGTTAGATCTCCATTTTTGGAGATGTATTGCAATTCTGAGGGATGGTGTTGTTGGCTTTCACCTTGCAGAAATCGATTCCAAAATTGAGTTATGGAGAATGATATGATAGAGTGCCTTCAAAATTGACCTAGGAGCCAGGCACAGTGGCTCACATCTGTAATCCCAGCACTTTGGGAGGCCAAGGCGGGCAGATTACTTGAGACCAGGAGTTCAAGACCAGCCTGGCCAACATGATGAAACCCTGTCTCTACAAAAAAAAAAAAAAAAATAATAATAATAATTAGCCAAGTGTGATGGTGCACACCTGCAATCCCAGCTACTCAGGTGGCTGAGGCACAAGAATCGCTTGAACCCAGGAGGTGGAGATTGCAGTGAGCTGAGATCTCGCCACTGCACTCCAACCTGGGTGAGAGAGGGAGACTCTGTGTCAAAAAAAAAAAAAATAAAGAAATACAACCTTAAAAGGAGACTGGTGTGTTACTTTGTTTTAATTTGGATTTTTCTGTTTCAGTTTGTCACCTCCAGCTAGGAAACAGACTGCAGTCCAACGTAAATACAGTGCACAGAATCTCTGTGTGTGCATAGTGGCCTCCCCTTACAGGGTCAATTTTGGCCTTTGGCCTTAATCCCGAAGTATTTGCGTATGCTTTTTGTTCCTTGGCAAATAAATGAGAAAATAATTAGCCAACATTGGAAAGGTATTGTCCTAACAATGTCCCTTTAATGTTTCTTAGGAAAATTATGGTGACTCACTAAAATATCCTTGCTCAATGTCTGTTCAGTTGAATTTAATAACATATCTTGCTAATGTTTGCATGTCTATGAAATGTGACTATGCAGAATTACTGAAAATTAACTATAAAATCCAAGGCATCTAACTTTTAAACTTATCTTGGTTCATCACGTATATTTACACTAGATTTTATACTGTCTTCATTTTTTTTTTTGTCTGTTTGTTTGTTTTGAGACAGAGTCTTGCTCTGTCAGCCGGGCTGGAGTACAGTAGTGTGATCTCGGCTCACTGAAACGTCCAGCTCCCGGGTTCAAGCAATTCTGCCTCAGCCTCTGAGAAGCCAGGATTATACGTGTGCACTACCATGTCCGGCTATTTTTTTTTATTTTTAGTAGAGACGGGGTTTCACCATGTTGGCCAGACTGGTCTCGAACTCCTGACCTCAGGTGATCCACATGCCTCAGCCTCCCAAAGTGTTGGGATTATGGGAGTGAGCCACTGTGCCCGGCCTCACAAATGCCTTTTTGTTCAACACTGCAGATATTTCCCAACAAATGGGCTCATCCCTTCCAGTCTAGCACCTCACTCAACCCCAAACCTGATGGTTCTCTCACTTCCCAAAGTTTAGGCTGCCATACCCCAGTCTAGAACCCTATCTAGCCTCTGTGCAGATAAGGTTCGTACCCAGGTACCTCTTCATACCCTGGATGTATGAAGGATCTCTGGCTCAGAGGCTTCTGGAAGGTGTGCTGCTCCCACTTACTCTGTGTTCTGATAGATGCCCACCGAGATGTTCAGCCCCTCCAGCTCTTCCTTGAGCATCTGCAGGTCTGAGTTGACGAAGCTCAGCTCCAGCCGCACTTGCTCCCGCACCTTTGGGTTTGCGGCCACTCTGTTCAAAGAGAAGAGGGAGAGAAGTGCCCTCAGCCAGGTATCCCAGCTTCTGGGTGAGCAGACCCAATCCCCAGTCCCTGCAGGGAGGATCAGGGCACGGCTTGCAGAGGAGGGCCGGGAGTGTCGGGTAAGGTATCCCACGGACACAGAGCACCTGCCCAGCTTGCAGCACACCTGCCAGTACGTGGAGCTGGGGACACAGACAATGACACTGTGAGCTGCAGACATGAACTCTATGACATCCTACAAAAACTCTGTCTTGAGAAGAGAAAACAAAACTGCTCCTAGCCATGCCCTAAAATACCGTAAGATATCCACTTGAAAAGAAATGAATGATTCTGGTCAGGCGTGGTGGTTCACATCTGTAATCCCAGCACTTTGGGAGGCCGAAGCAGGTGGATCAGCTGACGTCAGGAGTTCGAGACCAGCCTAGCCAACATATAGTGAAACTCTGTCTCTAATAAAAAACACAAAAACTAGCTGGGTGTGGTGGCGCACACTTGTAGTCCCAGCTATGCAGAAGGCTGAGGCTTGAACCTGGGAGATAGGGGTTGCAGTGAGCTGAGATTGTGCCACTGCACTCCAGCCTGGGCAACAGAGCAAGGCTCCCTCTCAAAAAAAAAAAAAAAAAAAAAAAAAAAAAGAATGATTCCTTTCGGTAGGAGAAATCCAAATAAATAAATAAATAAACATAAAATTTGTTTTAAAAAAAGAAAGAAATGGATGATTAGCTGGGCATGGTGGTGCATGCCTATAGTCCCAGGCAGGAGGATCACTTGAGTCCAGGAGGTTGATACTGCAGTGAGCTATGATCACACCACCGCAATCCAGCCTGGGTGACAGGGCAAGACACTCTCTCTAAAAACTAAAATATGATAATATGAAATTATATATATATATATGATAGTAAAATAAAATAAATGAATGAGAAAATGAAGGGAGAGGTAATGTTTCCCAATTCATTCTGTAAACTAGTAATAGCAACCCAAGCCTAGCAACATATAAATAGGATTATACACCATAACTAAGTGGGATTTATCCCAGGAATGCAAGGTTGGTTTAACATCTGAAAATCAATATAATATATTATATTAACAGAATAAAGGACAAAAAACACATGGTGACTTCAACAGATACTGGAAAAACTATATGACAAAATCCATCACAGATTCATAATAAAAATTCTCAACAAAGTAGGAATAAAAGAGAGTTTATGAAATCTGATAAAAGACACCTATAAAAACCCACAGTTAACATCACACTTTGTGGTGAATGACTGCTTTCCTCTTCTCACCACAAACAAGGCAAAGATGCCCACCTTTGCTATTTCTAATCAATGAGGCAAATAAAGAAATTAAAGGCATCCAGATTAGAAAGGAAAAAATAAAACTGTCTTTATTTACAGATGGCATTATCTTATATATAGAAAATCCTAAGGCATCCATAAAATAAATATTAGTACTAATAAATTTAGCAAGGTCACAGGGTATAATCAATATACAAAAATCAATTCTTTTTTTTTTCTCTAGACAGGGTATCACTCTGTCACCTAGGCTGGAGTGCAATGTCACCATTATGGCTTACTACAGCCTCAACTTCCCAGGCTGAAGCCATCCTCCAGCCTCAGCCTCCCAAGGAGCTGGAACTACAGGTGCACACCACCACGCTGGCTGATTTTTGTATTTTTTTTTTGTAGAGATGGAGTCTCACTATGTTGCCCAGGCTGGCCCAGAAATCCTGGGCTCAAGCAATCTTCCTGCTTCAGCCTCCCAAAGTTCTGAGATTACAGGCATGAGCCACTGTGCCTGGCCAATTCAATTTCTATATAATAGCAATGAACAATCTTGAAACTGAGAAAACCATTCCATTCACAATAGCATCAAAAAGAATAAAATACTCAGGAATAAACAAAAGAATCACAAGACATGTAAACTGAAAACTACAAAACAATGCTGAGATATATTAAAAGAAGAGCTATTCCATGTTTACGGATGGGAAGGCTCATTATTGTCAAGATGTCAAGCCTCCTTAGTTGGCACATTCATTCAATGCAACCTCAATCAAAATCCCAGTAACCTTTTTAATAAAACTCGGCAAGCTGAATGGAAATGCAAAAAAAAAAACCCTACAATAGGCAAAATAATTTTGAAAAATAAGAACAGAGTTGGAAAACATATTGATTTTAAAATTTACTAAGAAGCTGGGCTGGGCATGGTGGCTCACGTCTGTAATCCTAGCACTTTGGGAGGCTGAGGCGGGTAGATCACCTGAGGTCAGGAGTTCGAGACCAGCCTGGTCAACACGGTGAAACTCCATCTCTACTAAAAATACAAAAAATTAGCCAGGTGTGGTGGCAGACGCCTATAATCCCAGCTACTCACGAGCCTGATGCAGGAGAATCACTTGAACCTGGAAGGCAGAGGTTGCAGTGAGCCAAGATCACACCACTGCACTCCAGCCTGGGCAACAAGAGAGAAACTCCATCCCCAAAAAGAATAAAAAATAAAAAATAAACTTACTAAGAAGCCATAGTCATCAAGATAGCATGGTACTGACATAAAGATAGGCAATTAAACAGAACAAGAGTCCAGGAATAGGCCAGGTGTGGTAGCTCATGCCTGTAATCCCAGGACTTTGGGAGGCCAAGACGGATGGATCACGAGGTCAGATCGAGACCATCCTGGCTGACATGTTGAAACCCCGTCTCTACTAAAAATACAAAAAAAAAATTGTATTTTTAGTAGAGCGTGGTGGCGGGTGTGGTGGTGGGCACCTGTAGTCCCAGCTACTCAGGAGGCTGAGGCAGGAGAATGGTGTGAATCCAGGAGGCGGAGCTTGCAGTGAGCTGAGATCGCACCACTGCACTCCAGCCTGGGTGACAGAGCGAGACTCCGTCTCATGAAAAAAAAAAAACAAAAGAGTCCAGGAATAAATGTTTACATTCATGTAGCAAATCTTTACAATTGATTTTGAACAAAAGTGCCAAATCAATTCAATGTGGAAAAGATTATTGTTTCAACAAATAGTGCTAAAGCAAGTTGACATCCATAGGTACGTCAGGGTCCCTAAAACCACCCCCAAGTTCAGTGTTAATCTAGGAGGACTTGCAAAAGTCATGGCTACGGTTTACTACAGCAAAAGACACAAAGCATAATGAGCAAAGGGAAAGGCATATGGGGTGAAATTGGGAGGAGGCCCGGCCCAGGCTTTTAGGGGTCCTCTCCCAGTGGAATCCCACAGACCATGCTTAATTCTCCCGTCAAGGAGTTGTGACAACACACATAAAATGCCAAGAAAGCCCCCAGAAAGTTCCAATCAGGACTCAGGTCCCACCGGGAGGTCCCTCCCTAGCTGACTTCTTGGGCTCCCTCCCAAAGCGGGCAGAAGGGTCTGGGTGAGGGACCTGAGCCTGGTTTTCACTTTCCTAAGCCCGAGGGTCCTCTTCCTAGCACAAGGCCTTGAGGACGCTTGGGAAGCCAGCCTTCAGGTCCCGCTGTTTTGTTATTTTGCCAAAGTATGTCCCGTCCGTAAGTTTGCCCCCTCGGGTCACTTTCTTCACCTTATCAGCAGGGCCCATCATTCCTGCTGCTTTCCAAGAAGATGCCAGAGCATATTTTTAGACCAATGAAGTCGGTGGGACCGTGGGTGGGACCCAGAGAGTGACGGACAGTGAGTCGGCCTGGAAGGTGGGAAGGCAAAGTGAGTTCCGCTCCTGGGATGGGGCTGGGAGGGGACATGGAATGGTCTGTCAGCTATGAGTTTGTGGAAGGCAGAGTTGGTGACTTTCAGCTGACCTGCCTCGGTCTGGAAGATTCCAGTAGAGAAAGGGAGGGCCAGGGGCCTGGAGGCTGGTTCCAGGCCTGGGTGCTGGGCCTGAGAGCATTTCCAAAGCACTGAGCCTGGGACTGAAGGTAATTCACCACGAGCGCTCAGCTGGGGAGGACTGTCTGTGTGCTTCCCCCACCTCCCAGTCCCTCAACTCACCCCCAGTCCCCCCACCTGCCTTAACTCAGGAAAAAGGCCTCCCTCATGAGCACTGGCAGCTGCCTTCGGAGGCATGTCACAGTCACACCCCAGGACACAACACAGAATCTCAGGCTGGCAGGGGACATTTGAGATCAGCCAGCCCAGCCTCTCATTTTACAGCTGGGAATGGGCACAGGATGGCCATGGCTGCCCAAGGTCACAGAGCCTGGGAGGGAGAAGCAGGCACAGTAGAAAAAGTAAGGTCACGTGAGCCAGGTCTGGGCACCGGGTCCAGGCCTGCCACTCCCCTGCATGCAGCTCAGGGCGATGGCTCAGCCTCTCAGCCTCAGGTCCACAGCTGAAGCAGGCAGAGGAACAGCTGTTTGAGGGGCTGCCTGGGGAGGAGTGGGGCTGGGTGTCCTGTGCGCACAGTGGACACTTCATCAGCCACTCTGTAGGCAGCCAAGCCAGGAGGGCCCTCTGGGCACCTGGGCCTCTCCGCAGGAAGAGGAGCAGGGACCCACTATCCTTTGGGTCAACGAAGGCCTTAAGCAATGGGCTCGAAAATCCCTGATTAGTGACTACCTTCTGTTGCTAGGCAAGATGGGGACAAATACGGGGTCCAGTTCTCCAGCTGTTAAACATCTGTCTTATCAAGAAGATGGGACAGCACATGGAAAACAAATTTCTATGGTTATAATAACTGTCCCAGATTCTCTGTGCAGTAATGGCCGACCTGCTTTCCCTCTGAAAACAAGCAAGAATTTTGGATAAAACAATAACAAAATTACGTTAAAAGCATCAAAGGGCTGCTAAGCTAGTGGGAAACCTCCAGGCCAAGTTTCAGGGGAAAATCAAGAACCTAGGGAGGAGCGCTGGGGCCATTGTTGCCTGTGAGCATTTGCCAACCTGGCAAGTTGGGCTTCGACCTTGGAGGGAGTAGGGGGGTAGACAGAGGTCAAGGTATGAGGAGGCTGATAGGGGATTCACCCCCATATCAAGCTGGGAGCCTGAAAGGCCTCATCTTGGGTGAAGACAGAAGAAGAGATAACCCTGGCCCCTGCCCCAAAACATGGAATTCATTAGCATTAAAAGGAGTGGGAGGAAAAAAGGAAAGGAAACTCACAGATTCAACCACAAAGAGCCTCTGGCCTCCTGCGGACTTGGACCGCTCACCCATCACACCTGGGAGGCCCGGGGATGGTGGGGCTTCTGTGCACTTGGTTCCAGGTGGTCTGGGCTGTCCATGTGAAAGCAAACACCATCCTCGTGAGAAGGAACCTCTGTCTTTGGCCTCACGGAAACCCCACAGACACCCTTCCAAGGGCCCCAAGAAGCACACAAAGATATCCGAGTCTGAAAGGGAAGAAGGCACCATGAGTAAGAACCAGCAGACAAGCTAGCAGACACCCGCACAGTCTCCCCATATTATTATACAATTACCAAACAAGACACTACGGTACATTTCAAACCATAATAGGAGAGATGGCCCATGTTCGGTGGCCAAGCATAGCACAGAGCTCCTCACTCCTCCAGGAATTCCACTGAAGGGTGGCAAGTTCTGGAGTTCAAGCCACTGGGGAGGCAACAGGAGTGCAAGCGGCCACAGTTCAGGCTGTTGGGCAGAGCGGGGGAGGGGGCGCTCCCAAGGAGTCCACTGGGAGACGCAGGCAGGGGGCTTCCCAGGCAGCCTCACCAGCTTCCCTTCACACTGATCCCCTGTAAACGTGTGTCCAGCCTCGATGTAAGAGGAACAGGGAGAAATTGATTTGCTATTCATAAAATGTGCGCCTCTCTGCGCCTGCGCCCGCGCTGGGCGCCTCTCTGCGCCTGCGCCCGCGCTGGGCGCCTCTCTGCGCCTGCGCCCGCGCTGGGCGCCTCTCTGCGCCTGCGCCCGCGCTGGGCGCCTCTCTGCGCCTGCGCCCGCGCTGGGCGCCTCTCTGCGCCTGCGCCCGCGCTGGGCGCCTCTCTGCGCCTGCGCCCGCGCTGGGCGCCTCTCTGCGCCTGCGCCCGCGCTGGGCGCCTCTCTGCGCCTGCGCCCGCGCTGGGCGCCTCTCTGCGCCTGCGCCCGCGCTGGGCGCCTCTCTGCGCCTGCGCCCGCGCTGGGCGCCTCTCTGCGCCTGCGCCCGCGCTGGGCGCCTCTCTGCGCCTGCGCCCGCGCTGGGCGCCTCTCTGCGCCTGCGCCCGCGCTGGGCGCCTCTCTGCGCCTGCGCCCGCGCTGGGCGCCTTTGCGAGGGAGGAGCTGCGTTCTCCTCAGCACAGACCCAGATTGCATCGTGAGGGCGAGCTGAGTTCTCCTCTGCACAGACTTCGGAGGTACAGCGAAGGCGGAGCAGTGTTTTCCTCAGCACAGACCCGGGCGGGCGGGCCGGGGGCACCGCGAGGGCGGAGCTGCGTTCTGCTCAGCACAGACCCCGGGTACACCTCGAAGGCAGAGCAGCTTTCTCCTCAGCACAGACCTTGGGGACACTGCCTCCCTTTGAGCAGAATAGGTGAATGAATGAATGAGTGTAATCACATGCCCTGCCTTTCCCTGTTTATCAAGCCTGGCATCACTTTAGAATCTCTTGTTAGGATTTATGATACCCAGGCTTTACCTCAGAAGCTGAGCGTGGCACTCAGGTATAAGCATGTTTTTCCAAGCTCCCCAGGTATTCCATAGCGCAGCCATGTTTGAGACAGTGGGGTCTAAGAACCATGTAGAACTAATTAGAATCCTGAAGTGTCTGTGATAAAGGTAATAAGCTTTTTGTAAGATTACAGAGGACATAGGTTAAGTTGGAAAGCCTGAGTGTTGAGATTCCTAGGCTCAGGAATTTTAATTTAAGCAGAGTTAAATGTCTTAACTTGCAAAGACATGAATCTGTAGATTCCAGATTAATGGCAGGTGTGAATTGTACAATAGAAACTGATCTAGCCTACGTGTCTTCTTGGACTGGCAGACTATGTTAATCTTTTTATTTTATGACAAGTTCAACATTATTCCCTTTTGTACTGAATTTTAGATTACTGATTTTGGGCACTCCAAGATTTTGGGAGAGACCTCTCTCGTGAGAACCTTATGTGGAACCCCCACCTGCTTGGCTCCTGAAGTTCTTGTTTCTGTTGGACTGCTGGGTTTTAGGAGTTATTCTTTTTATCTGGTAAGAAATATTTTCATTGCTTCACAGACTGGTAGGAGGTGATTAGATGAAGTCACAAATGTGTCTTGCTCTGTTGTCCAGGCTGGCATGCAGTGGCTTGATCTTGGCTAACTGTAGCCTCTGCCTCCTGGGTCAAGTGATCCTCCCACCTCAGCCTCCCGAGTAGCTGGGACTACATGCGCACACCACCATGCCCAGCTAATTTTTCTATTTTTTGTAGTGATGGGGTTTTGCCATGTTGCCCAGGCTGGTCTTGAACTCCTGGGCTCAAGTGATCCTCTTGCCTCGGCCTCCCAAAGTACTGGGATTACAAGCATGAGCCATTGTGCCCAGCCTAGCTCACTTTTTGACCATTGATTTAAAGAAAAATCAGACTTTTCATTATGCTGAAAAAGAAATCTTTATATCTGAATGCCACTGAGAATGCCACTTGATTTCTTTTCCTTTCTCTCTCTACCATTATTAAGCCTTAGTGGGTATCCACCTTTCTCTGAGCATAGGACTCAAGTGTCACTGAAGGATCAGATCTCCAGTGGAAAACACAACTTCATTCCTAAAGTCTGGGCAGAAGTCTCAGAGAAAGGTATGAATATGAAAGGGTTAAGAATTTGTGATATTCTAAAATGTGTGTGTCCTGTGGTGGGAGTTTCTCTCCAAATTCCATGGTGTTTTCTCCTGTCAATTCTGTTCTTATTTTCTATCGTTAGTTTCACACCATTTGAGAGGCACTGGAAATTATTAAGAGCATGCACTCAGGTCCTGGGTCTGCTACTACTTAGCTGTGTGGCCTTAGGCAAGTTATTTAACCTCTGTCTCCAATTTCTTTCTGTGTAAAGGGACCCTCAATAATCCCTACCTTAAAAGGTTTTTTGGGGGTTAGGGATAATGTACACAAGTGCGTGGTACCTATTTTAATGAGCAAAATAAATGCACTTGTAACTTTTTAGTTACAAGGTTTCCTTTGAGTAAGCAAGCGTGTAAAAACTAGATGTCTTTAGTTACCTTGTATTTTATAATTTATCCTGGCAACTTTAGTTCCCTGAAGAGAAAGTAGAAAATTAAATGTCAAATAACATAACATAGGTGATTGTGTTAAATGTCAGAATATTTAAGGAATAATAATGTTGTAATATACAGGCCAGCGTGCATTTGTTGCTTGCTGGAGTAGTCAAGTTTTATTTCTGACAAGTCTGCAGTTCCAGGGAGCCTCTCCCTGGCTGAGTAACTGTCACCCATCCATCTGTAGATGTCAGGGAGAGTTTGCTGTGCATCCCAGTTATCTTAGAATTGGGTAGAAGTTTAGCTTTAATTAGTTTGACCTTGAGTCTAGCAACAAGAGAGGGAACAGGCAACGAAGAGGTAGTGACTGATGTCCCAGCAGCAGGAGACAGGGAGTGTCATTGTCATTCCTGGTCTGCTTACAGTACTCTGAATACAGAGAATGAGGAAGATTAGGGGGCCCTGTCTGCTGACTCCCTGATGATCTCAGACCCTCTCTGCTCTTTCTGGATGGGGGCCTGTTAATTCTGGCATACTGTTACTGATAATATATTTATACTTTTCACTGTGATTTACCCAATTGTTGCTTTAGCACTGGACCTTGTCAAGAAGTTGTTGGTAGTGGATCCAAAGGCACGTTTTATGACAGAAGAAGCCTTAAGACACCATAGTTTCAGGTGGGTGTGGGACAGTGCCTGCTAGCATAAAATACATGGGAAGCCCTGCTGCCTGAGAGACATGAGACAGAGGACAGAAACATATTTACTTTGTTGAATCTGTTTAATTGTTTTAATGTATTGGGGGAGTATCTTGGCGGATGGGTTACAACCTGTTTTTTTTTTTTTTTTTGAGACAGGTTCTCATTCTGTCTCCCTGGCTGGAGTGCAGTGGCACAATCTCAGCTCACTGCAACCTCTGCCCCCCGGGTTCAAGTGATTCTCCTGCCTCAGCCTCCCAAGTAGCTGGGATTCAAGGTGCATGCTACCACGCCCAGCTACTTTTTGTATTTTTTGTAGAGATGGGGTTTCGCCGTGTTGGCCAGGCTACAAC
This sequence comes from Pan troglodytes, assembly GCF_028858775.2. NCBI lineage: Eukaryota > Metazoa > Chordata > Mammalia > Primates > Hominidae > Pan > Pan troglodytes. Next base: position 36,897,091 of record NC_072416.2, on the reverse strand, counting down.
CTTTTTGATGTTACTCATGGCTGTTGGATGTACAAGCTCACTTTATGTCCTGTTCTGGTTCCACCTGGCTGCCCCGAGTCTCCAGTTTGGCCTGTGTTCTTTTGAGGGCTTGTTCTGGCTCTACCCCCAGCCATGTCCACTGTTCTTCATAGGTGGGGTGCATTCCAGCCATCTTCAACCTTAAATCAGGGAAGTGGGGGAGGAGGGCAGCCTCCCTGGGGAGAATCCAGCTATTTCTCAAGCCCAAGTGACTGGGTATAAAGGGTCCCACTGCTTGTTCATTCAGGTGAGTAAATGTGTCCTTAGTGAAGGCCGTCACCTGCACCTTTCATCTGTGTTACTGCTGTGCTCCTGCTAGGGGTTGGGGCTGCCATTATTAAATGCTGACCTCATTTGGAACTGCCAAGAGTTGGAAGTACGTTTTGGCTTTGCTGGATTAATCTTTAGTTTTGGAATTAGCTATGGCATTGGGCAGGTTTTCTGATAGATGTCTGGTCTTCTGTAACGAGCAGTTCCATTCAACACAGCCATGCCCCTTTCTATTAATTTTCTTTTGGTCTGTGTATTAGTCTGTTCTCACACTGCTGTAAAGAACTGCCCAAGACTGGGTAATTTATAGAGAAAAGAGCTTTAACTGACTCACAGCTCCACATGGCTGGGGAGGCCTCAGGAAACTTACAATCATGGTGGAAGGGGAAAAAGGCGTGTCTTAATGGCAGCAGGTGAGAGAGCTTGTGAAGGAAGTGAAGGGTGAAGAGCCTCTTATGAAACTGTCAGATCTCGTGAGAACTCACTCACTATCACAAGAATAGCCTGGGGGGAACTGCCCCTATGAGCCAATCACCTCTCAACAGGTCCCTTTCTCAACACCTGGGGATTACAATTTGAGATGAGATTTGCATAGGGACACAAAGCCAAACTGTGGTTAGGGTTAGGGTTAGGGTTAGGGTTAGGGTTAGGGTTAGGTGTAGAGGATTAGAACAGAGAATGGGGACAGTCTTCCTAGAGTCCCAGAAGTACGGGGCTGAGGCTGGATTGCCCAAGGAGTTTCTGGACCAGTAATCCCCAGAGAAACAGCATTTAGCTCAAGTAACAGCCTTTAGCTCAAGCTACCAGTTCTGTCCCCCATCTCCACAGAAAACGGATTGATACAGTTTGGCTTTATGTCCCTACCCAAATCTCATCTCAAATTGTATTACCCTGGTGTTGAGAAAGGGACCTGTTGAGAGGTGATTGTCTCATGGGGGCAGTTCCCCCCAGGCTATTCTCATGATAGTGAGTTCTCACGAGATCTGACAGTTTCATAACAGGCTCTTCGCCCTTCACTTCCTTCACAAGCTCTCTCACCTGCTGCCATTAAGACACGCCTTCTTCCCCTTCCACCATGATTGTAAGTTTCCTGAGGCCTCCCCAGCCATGTGGAGCTGTGAGTCAATTAAACCTCCTTTCTTTATAAATTACCCAGTCTTGGGCAGTTCTTTATAGCAGTGTGAGAACAGACTAATACGCAGACCAAAAGAAAATTAATAGAAAGGGGCATGGCTGTGTTGAATGGAACTGCTCGTTACAGAAGACCAGACATCTATCAGAAAACCTGCCCAATGCCATAGCTAATTCCAAAACTAAAGATTAATCCAGCAAAGCCAAAACGTACTTCCAACTCTTGGCAGTTCCAAATGAGGTCAGCATTTAATAATGGCAGCCCCAACCCCTAGCAGGAGCACAGCAGTAACACAGATGAAAGGTGCAGGTGACGGCCTTCACTAAGGACACATTTACTCACCTGAATGAACAAGCAGTGGGACCCTTTATACCCAGTCACTTGGGCTTGAGAAATAGCTGGATTCTCCCCAGGGAGGCTGCCCTCCTCCCCCTCCCCCACTTCCCTGATTTAAGGTTGAAGATGGCTGGAATGCACCGCACCTATGAAGAGCAGTGGACATGGCTGGGGTTAGAGCCAGAACAAGCCCTCAAAAGAACACAGGCCATACTGGAGACTTGGGACAGCCAAGTGGAACCAGAACAGGACATAAAGTGAGCTTGTACATCCAACAGCCATGAGTAACATCAAAAAGGTTGTAGCCTAGCCAACACGACGAAACCCCATCTCTACAAAAAATACAAAAAGTAGTTGGGCTTGGTAGCATGCACCTTTAATCCCAGCTACTTGGGAGGCTGAGGCAGAAGAATCACTGGAACCCAGGGGGCAGAGGTTGCAGTGAGCTGAGATCATGCCACTGCACTCCAGCCAGAGTGACAGAATGAGAACCTGTCTCAAAAAAGAAAAAAAAAGACAGGTTGCAACCCATCCTCCAAGATACCCCCCATACATCTAAAACAATTAGATTAAACAGACTAAACATGTTTCTGTCCTCTGTCTCATGTCTCTCAGGCAGCAGGGCTTCCCATGTATTTTATGCTAGCAGGCACTGTCCCACACCCACCTGAAGCCACGGTGTCTTAAGGCTTCTTCTGTCATAAAACGTGCCTTTGGATCCACTACCAACAACTTCTTGACAAGGTCCAGTGCTAAAGCAACAATTGGGCAAATCACACTGAAAAGGATAAATATATTATCAGTAATAGTATGCCAGAATTAACAGGTCACCATCCAGAAAGAGCAGAGAGGGTCTGAGATCATCAGGGAGTCAGCAGACAGGGCCCCCTAATCTTCCTCATTCTCTGTATTCAGAGTGCTGTGAGAAGACCAGGAATGATAATAACACTCCCTGTCTCCTGCTGCTGGGACATCATTCACGACCTCTTCGCTGCCTGTTCCCTCTCCTGTTGCTAGACTCAAGGTCAAACTAATTAAAGCTAAACTTCTACCCAATTCTAAGATACTTGGGATGCACAGCAAACTCTCTCTGACAGATGGATGGGTGAGAGTTACTCAGCCAGGGAGAGGCTCCCTGGAACTGCAGACTTGTCAGAAATAAAACTTGACTACTCCAGCAAGCAACAAATGCACGCTGGCCTGTATATTACAACATAATTATTCCTTAAATATTCTGACATTTAACGCAATCACCTATGTTATGTTATTTGACATTCAAGACCTAGAATATTATATAGGCTAGTGAATATTATCCTTCATCTCTGGAGTATGAAAAGGAGCGTAACTGGTGAAATTGCTGGTTTTTTGTTATCTGACTAAGTGTATTAACCAAATCCAGTGAACGTTTCTGTCTGCATCGTATTCAAGATCTTTGCAGCTTTTGACGCCAATGATCACTCTCTTATTGAAACACTTGTCTTTTTTTTTTCTAATTCTGAGGCACCACTTACTGGTTTTCTTCTTCCCTCACTGCTTCTTCCTTTCTTGTCTTCCATATTCCATTCTTCTTTTCCTAACTTCTAAATATGAAATATCACTCAGGACTTCGACCTGAGCCTTTTCCTCTTTTCCTTTTATATAGTTTGTCTATGTGGTCTCTTCAATATCCAAGATATCATATTTATGCATGCAACCTTCTAATGTAAACATTATCTGGCCAGGCACAGTAGTTCACGCCTGTAATCCCAGCACTTTGGGGGATGAGGCGGGCAGATCACCTGAGGTTGGGTGTTTAAACCAGCCTGGCCAACATGGTGAAACCCCATCTCTACTAAAAAATACAAAATTAACCAGACATCATGACATGCACGTGTAGTCCCAGTTACTCAAGAGGCTTAGGCAGGAGAATCGCTTGAACCCAGGAGGCAGAGGTCGCAGTGAGCCAAGATTGCGCCACTGCACTCCAGCCTCAAAAAAAAAAAAATATATATATATATATCTCTATATATAAAATCATTATAGATATAGTTGAAGCTTCCTGTGTACTATTTTCCAACCTCATTCCTCTCCTTTTCCTGGAGGTACCAGCTATGCAGATAAAAGCAGAAATTAATGTCAGTAGCAGTGTGTTCATCATGTGTCTATGCCTTCATGACAAAGGAAGTTTAAAAACTTGTGTTCCTGGCTTCTGCATTGGGAAAGTAATATTAATAATGTTATAAATTCTCCAAACATGGGGTGACTTATTAAAACCTGCTCAGGCCAGGTGCCATGACTGATGCCTGTAATCCCAACACTTCGGGGCACCAAGGTGGAAGAATCATTTGAAGCCAAGAGTTTGAAGCTAGCTTGGGCAACATAGTGAGATTTCATCTCTACAAAATAAAAACATTTTAAAATTAGCTAGGCATTGTGGTGTGTGCCTGTAGTCCCAGCTACTCAGGAGGCTAAGGCAGAGGGTCCCTAGAACCCAGGAGGTCAAGGATGCTGTGAGATATATGATCGTGCCACTATTCCAACCCAGGCAACAGGGCAAGACCCTGTCTCCTTAAAAATAATAAAATAAAATAAAAGCTGCTTGGGCAAACTGTTAAACGTTTGCTTCTATTCCTGAGATACCCAACTGGTCCAGAATTTTTTTAGAATACATTACTAGATTTACTATTATTTTATTTTAGATGTTTGTATCTAAGCTTAGTTTGGCCTCCAATTTTCTTGGATTATAATGATCTTAAATATTTATATTGCATTTATGTTAGCCTCACAAAATGAATTGAAGGTGTTCCCTCTTTTTCCATACTCTGAAATTATTTTGATATGATAGTGCTTATTTATATGTTCTTTGAATGTTTGGTAGAACTTTCATATTAAAGTATCTCATACTAGTGGGTGTTTTCTATGAGAAAGTATTTACTGATTGAATTTTTAAAAATAGATACATGAATATTCATGTGTCCCATTTCTTCTTGACTAAGTGTTTATAAGTTATAGTAGCCAACGAAGTTGTTCATTTCACTTATGTTTTTAGACTGTTGTCATATAGTCATTTATAGTATTCGCTTTATTATTTTTTCACTCATATTTTATCTTACACTTCATTTTTTATTCCTAATATTGCTTATTTATACCTTCTCTTTTTAATTAATCAATGTTACCAGAAGAGTGCCTATTTTGTTATTCTTTTCAAAGAATCAGCATTTGGTTTTGTGAATCTTGCCTATTGTTTCTTTGTTTTATAGTTTATTAATGTCTATTTCTACTTTTAGCCTTATTTCCTTTAATTTATTTTATTTAGGTTTACTCCAATTTTTTTTTTTTTTTTTTTTTTTTTTTAGACAGAGTCTTGCTCTGTTGCCCAGGCTGCAATGCAGTGGCCCAATCTCGGCTCACTGCAACCTCTGCCTCCCTGGCTCAAGCAATTCTTCTGCCTCAGCCTCCCGAGTAGCTGGGATTATAGGCACCCACCACCACACCCAGCTAATTTTTGTATTTTCAGTAGAGACAGGGGTTTCACCATGTTGGCCAAGCTGGTCTTGAACTCCCGACCTCAGGTAATCCACCCTCCTTCACCTCCCAAAGTGCTGGGATTACAGGCCTGAGCCACCATGCCCAATCTCTTTTTCTCTTTCTAAACTTCCTAAGGTGGACACTTAACTAATTTTCAGCCTATTTTTCAATATAAACATGTAAAGATATAAATTACCCTTTCAGTACTGCCTCAGCTCTATCTCACAAGTTTTGTTATGTAGTATTTCACTTCCAAATATCTTCTGATTTTCATTTTCATGTCTTCTTTGACTGAAAAATTATTTAAGGTATGCCTTTAGTTTGAAGATGAAAGAAATTTACATTTTTTTCTCTAATAAATTGCATTTTGGTTACAGAGTATAGGCCGCATGTTATAATGTTTGTTTATTTGTTGTGATTTGATTCATAGGCTAGCATAGGTTCAGTTCTCCTAAGACTTTATCAGGCTTCAAAGTATATATATATTCTCTAATTTGAGCATACAGAAGTCTATATATTTCCTTTAAATTAAGCTTTTTAAATACAGTGGTAAAAATCTGAGATAATCTTACTACGTTTTGATTATCATTGACTCAGAGGTTTAAGTTTCTTCAAGGTTGAGGATTTAGCCATTTTTCTTTGTAATTCTGCCAATTTGTGCTTCATATATTTTACGGTTGAATTGTTACATGCATACATGTCTTTACATAATGACTTTTATTCCTCAGAATTTTTTTGTCTTAAATTATAGTTTTTGATATGAAAATAGCTATATCAGCCATATATTGGTTAATATTTGTTTTATTTATCATTTACTCATCTCATGCCTTCAGAATTTTGTGTCTTCATGTTTTTAACTATTACGGGTTATACCTGGATTTTCACATTTTTATCCAGTCTTCAAGTGTCTGTCTTTAACTAATTTAGACCATTTAAGTTTATTGTGGTTATGGATAAATTTATATTTACTTCTGTCATCATATATTGTGCTTTCTGTTAACCATATTATTTCTCCAATTCTTTTCCCCAATGCATTCTATTAGATTGATCAAGATTTTTCCTCTCTATTTGTTTAAAAGTTGTATGTTCTAGTTCTATTCACGATTACCCTTGAAATGTAATATGTGTACTTGAATTAACAAGTAATTAAAAAAACTAATTGTAAAATTAAAATCACTAGTTTCATCTTGAAGGATGCATTAATTTTGATCACCCTCATTCATCCCCAACTTACTGTTTTCCAGTACTTTTGTTCCAATTTATATTTTATCAGCTTTTTTGAGGTATAATACACAGTGCACAAAATTTATTTATTTTAAATGCACATTTCGATGAGTTTTGGCAAATTTATAGAGTTGTACAACAATTACAAAAATTCAGTTTTTGAATACTTACATAATCTCAAAAAGTTTCCTCATGCTTATTTGCATTAAATCCTCACTCCCACCTACCCAAGTCCCAAGTAACAAATGATCTGCTTTCTTTATAGATTTGCCTTCCATGAAAAGTTACATAGATTGGCTGGGCACAGTGGCTCACGCCTGTAATCCTAGCATTTTGGGAGGCCAAGGCGAGCAGATCACCTGAGCCCAGGAGTTCAAGACTAACCTAGGCAACATGGTGAAACCCCATCTCTACTAAAAACACAAAAATTAGCTGGGCATGGTGGCGCACCTGATAGCTACTCGAAGGCTGAAGTGTGATGGATTAGGTTTATTGATTTGCGTATATTGAACCAGGCTTGCATCCCAGGGATGAAGCTGACTTGATAGTGGTGGATAAGCTTTTTGATGTGCTGCTGGATTCGGTTTGCCAGTATTTTATTGAGGATTTTTGCATTGATATTGATATTGGTCATCAGGGATATTGGTCTAAAATTCTCTTTTTTTTGTTGTGTCTCTGCCAGGCTTTGGTATCAGGATGATGCTGGCCTCATAAAATGTGTTAGGGAGGATTCCCTCTTTTTCTATTCATTGGAATAGTTTCAGAAGGAATGGTACCAGCTCCTCTTTGTACCTCTGGTAGAATTCGGCTGTGAATCCATCTGGTCCTGGACTTTTTTTGGTTGGTAGGCTAATTAATTATTGCCTCAATTTCAGAGCCTGTTATTGTTCTATTCAGGGATTCGACTTCTTCCTGGTTTAGTCATGGGATGGTGTATTTGTCCAGGAATTTATCCATTTCTTCTAGATTTTCTAGTTTATTTGTGTAGAGGGGTTTGTAGTATTCTCTGATGGTAGTTTGTATTTCCATGGGATCAGTGGTGAAATCCCCTTTATCATTTTTTATTGCATCCATTTGATTTTTCTCTCTTCTCTTCTTTATTAGTCTTGCTAGTGGTCTATCAATTTTTTTGATCTCTTCAAAAAACCAGCTCCTGGGTTCATTGATTTTTTTGAAGGGTTTTTTGTGTCTCTATCTCCTTCAGTTCTGCTCTGATCTTAGTTATTTCTTGCCTTCTGCTAGATTTCGAATTTGTGTGCTCTTGCTTCTCTAGTTCTTTTGATTGTGATGTTAGGGTGTCGATTTTAGATCTTTCCTGTTTTCTCTTGTGGTTATTTAGTGCTACAAATTTCCGTCTACACACTGCTTTAAATGTGTCCCAGAGATTCTGATATGTTGTGTCTTTGTTCTCGTTGGTTTCAAAGAACATCTTTATTTCTGCCTTCATTTCGTTATTCACCCAATAGTCATTCAGGAGCAGGTTGTTCAGTTTCCATGTATTTGTGTGGTTTTGAGTGAGTTTCTTAATCCTGAGTTCTAATTTGATGGCACTGTGGTCTGGGAGACAGTTTGTTGTGATTTCTGTTCTTTTACATTTGCTGAGGAGTGTTTTACTTCTAACTATGTGGTCAATTTTGGAATAAGTGAGATGTGATGCTGAGAAGAATGTACATTCTGTTGATTTGGGGTGGAGGGTTCTGTAGATGTCTATTAGGTCTGCTTGTTGCAGAGCTGAGTTCAAGTCCTGGAAATCCTTGTTAACCTTCTGTCTCATTGATCTGTCTAACATTGACAGTGGGGTGTTAAAGTCTCTCATTATTACTGTGTGGATGTCTGAGTCTCTTTGTAGGTCTCTAAGGACTTGCTTTAAGAATCTGGGTGCTCCTGTATTGGGTGCATGTATAGTTAGGATAGTTAGATCTTCTTGTTGCATTGATCCCTTTACCATTATATAAAGGCTTTCTTTGTCTCTTTAATCTTTGTTGGTTTAAAGCCTGTTTTATCAGAGACTAGGATTGCAATCCCTGCTATTTTTTTCTTTCCATTTGCTTCGTAGATCTTCTTCCATCCCTTTATTTTGAGCCTATGTGTGTCTCTGCACGTTAGATGGGTCTGCTGAATACAGCACACTGATGTGTCTTGACTCTTTATCCAGTTTGCCAGTCTTTGTCTTTTAATTGGGGCATTTAGCCCATTTACATTAAAGGTTAATATTGTTATGTGTGAATTTGATCCTGTCATTATGATGTTAGCTGGTTATTTTGCTCATTAGTTGATGCAGTTTCTTCCTAGGATTGATGGTCTTTACAATTTGGCATGTTTTTGTGTGGCTGGTACTGGTTATTCCTTTCCATGTTTAGTGCTTCCTTCAGGAGCTCTTGTAAGGCAGGCCTGGTGGTGACAAAATCTCTCATCATTTGCTTGACTATAAAGTATTTTATTTCTCCTTCGCTTATGAAGCTTAGTTTGGCTGGATATGAAATTCTGAGTTGAAAATTCTTTTCTTTAAGAATGTTGAATATTGGCCCCCACTCTCTTCTGGTTTGTAGGGTTTCTGCCAAGAGATCTGCTGTTAGTCTGATGTGCTTCCCTCTGTGGCTAACCCGACCTTTCTCTCTGGTTGCCCTTAACATTTTTCCTTTCATTTCAACCTTGGTGAGTCTGACAATTATGTGTCTTGGTGTTGCTCTTCTCGAGGAGTATCTTTGTGGTGTTTTCTGACCCTAACATCACAATTAAAAGAACTAGAAAACCAATAGCAAACACATTCAAAAGCTAGCAGAAGGCAAGAAATAACTAAGATCAGAGCAGAACTGAAGGAGATAGAGACACAAAAAACCCTTCAAAAAATTAATGAATCCAGGAGCTGGTTTTTTGAAAAGATCAACAAAATTGATAAACTGCTGGCAAGACTAATAAAGAAGAAAAGAGAGAAGAATCAAACAGACAGAATAAAAAATGATAAAGGGGATATCACCACTGATGCCACGGAAATACAATCTACCATCAGAGAATACTACAAACACCTGTACACAAATAAACTAGAAAATCTAGAGGAAATGGATAAATTCCTCGACACATACACCCTCCCAAGACTAAACCAGGAAGAAGTTGAATCTCTGAATAGACCAATATCAGGCTCTGAAATTGTGGCAATAATCAATAGCTTATCAACCAAAAACAGTCCAGGACCAGATGGATTCACAGCCGAATTCTACCAGAGGTACAAGGAGGAGCTGGTACCATTCCTTCTGAAACTATTCCAATGAATAGAAAAAGAGGGAATCCTCCCTAACTTATCTTATGAGGCCAGCATCATCCTGATACCAAAGTCTGGTAGAGACACAACCAAAAAAGAGAATTTTAGACCAATATCCTTGATGAACATTGATGCAAAAATCCTCAATAAAATACTGGCAAACAGAATCCAGCAGCATAGCAAAAAGCTTATCCACCATGATCAAGTAGGCTTCATTCCTAGGATGTAAGGCTTGTTCAACATATGCAAATCAATAAATGTAATCCAGCATATAAACAAAACCAAAGACAAAAACCACATGACTATCTCAATAGATGCAGGAAAGGCCTTTGACAAAATTCAGCAACCCTTCATGCTAAAAACTCTCAATAAATTAGGTATTGATGGGACATATCTCAAAATAATAAGAGCTATCAATTACAAACCCACAGCCAATATCATACTGAATGGACAAAAACTGGAAGCATTCCCTTTGAAAACTGGCACAAGACAAGGATGCCCTCTCTCACCACTCCTATTCAACATAGTGTTGAAAGTTCTGGCCAGGGCAATTAGGCAGGAGAAGGAAATAAAGGGTATTCGATTAGGAAAAGAGGAAGTCAAATTGTCCCTGTTTGCAGATGACACGATTGTATATCTAGAAAACCCCAGTGTCTCAGCCCAAAATCTTCTTAAACTGATAAGCAACTTCAGCAAAGTCTCAGGATACAAAATCAATGTACAAAAATCACAAGCATTCTTGTACACCAATAACAGACCAACAGAGAGGCAAATCATGGGTGAACCCCCATTCACAATTGCTTCAAAGAGAATACAATACCTAGGAATCCAACTTACAAGGGACATGAAGGACCTCTTCAAGGAGAACTACAAACCACTGCTCAATGAAATAAAAGAAGATACAAACAAATGGAAGAACATTCCATGCTCATGGGTTGGAAGAATCAATATTGGAAAAAAACTACTTTAAAGTTCATATGGAACCAAAAAAGAGCCCACATCGCCAAGTCAATCCTAAGCCAAAAGAACAAAGCTGGAGGCATCACACTACCTGACTTCAAACTATACTACAAGGCTACAGTAACCAAAACAGCATGGTACTGGTACCAAAACAGAGATATAGATCAATGGAACAGAACAGAGCCCTCAGAAATAATGCCGCATATTTACAACTATCTGATCTTTGACAAACCTGACAAAAACAAGCAATGGGGAAACGATTCCCTATTTAATAAATGGTGCTGGGAAAACTGGCTAGCCATATGTAGAAAGCTGAAACTGGATCCCTTCCTTACACCTTATACAAAAATTAATTCAAGATGGATTAAAGACTTAATGTTAGACCTAAAACCATAAAAACCCTAGAAGAAAACCTGGGCAGTACCATTCAGGATATAGGCATGGGCAAGGATTTCATGTCTAAAACATTCTCCCCATCACTTTCAAGTACACCAATCAAACTTAGATTTGGTCTTTTCACATAGTCCCATATTTCTTGGAGGCTTTGTTCATTTCCTTTTACTCTTTTTCTCTAAACTTCGCTTGTCACTTCATTTCATTCATCTGATCTTCCATCACTGATACCCTTTCTTCCACTTGATTGAATCGGCTACGGAAGCTTTTGCATGCATCATTTAGTTCTTGTGCCATGGTTTTCAGCTCCATCAGGTCATTTAAGGTCTTCTCTATGCTGTTTATTCTAGTTAGCCATTCATCTAATCTTTGTTCAAGGTTTTTAGCTTCCTTGCAATGGGTTCGAACATCCTCCTTTAGCTCAGAGAAGTTTGTTATTACTGACCTTCTAAAGCATACTTCTGTCAACTCATCAAAGTCATTCTCCATCCAGCTTTGTTCCATTGCTGGCAAGGAGCTGCAATCCTTTGGAGGGGAAGCGGTGCTCTGTTTTTTTGAATTTTCAGCTCGTCTGCTCTGGTTTCGCCCCATCTTTGTGGTTTGATCTACCTTTGGTCTTTAATGATGGTGACCTACAGATGTGGTTTTGGTGTGGATGTCCTTTTTGTTGATGCTGTTCCTTTCTGTTTGCTAGTTTTCCTTCTAACAATCAGGACCCTCAGCTGCAGGTCTGTTGGAGTTTGCTGGAGGTCCACTCCAGACCCTGTTTTCCTGAGTGTCACCAGTGGAGGCTGCAGAACAGCAAATATTGCTGCCTGATCCTTCTTCTGGAAGCTTCATCTCAGAGGGACACCTGGCTGTATGAGGTGTCAGTAAGTCCCTACTGGCAGCTCTGTCCATTCTCAGAGTTCAAACTCCATGCTGGAGAACCACTGTTCTCTTCAGAGCTGTCAGACAGGGATGTTTAAGTCTGCAGAAGTTTCTGCTGCCTTTTACTCAGCTATACCCTGCCCCCAGAGGTGGAGTCTACAGAGGCTGCCAGGCCTCATTGAGCTGCAGTGAGCTCCACCCAGTTCAGGCTTCCCAGCTGCTTTGTTTACCTACTCAAGCCTCAGCAATGGTGGACGTCCCTCCCCCAGCCCAGGCTGCCACCTTGCAGTTCGATCTCGGACTGCTGCACTAGCAGTAAGCAAGGCTGTGTGGGCATGGGACCCACCGAGCCAGGCATGGGATATAATCTCCTGTGTGCCGTTTGCTAAGACCACTGGAAAAGCACAGTATTAGGGTGGGAGTGTCCAGATTTTCCAGGTACCGTCTGTCACGGCTTCCCTTGGCTAGGAAGGGAAATCCCCTGACCACTTGTGCTGCTTCCCAGATGAGGCAACACCCTGCCCTGCTTCGGCTCACCCTCTGTGGGCTGCACCCACTGTCCGACCCGTCTCAGTGAGATGAACCAGGTACCTCAGTTGGAAATACAGAAATCACCTGTCTTCTATGTCAATTATGCTGAGAGCTGCAGACAGGAGCTGTTCCTATTCGGCCATCTTGGAACGATCCTCTTTTTTCATTTATTTAAGAAATATTTGAAAAGCAAAGATTTCATCATTTTGGTGAAGTCCAATTTATCTGTTTTTCTTTTATGGAACATGTTTTTGATATTATATCTAAGAAACCTTTTCTTAGTCCGAGGTCATAAATATTTTCTCCTATTTTTTTTTTCCTAGAAGTTTTACAGTTTTAGCTAATACAATTAGGTCTATGATCCATTTTAGTTAATTTTCGTATATGACCTAAGGATCTAGGTTTAGTTTTTGTAAATGAATAACCAGTTCTTATAGAATCATTTGTTGAAAGAACATCTTTTTCCTATTGAATTGTCTTAGCATCTTTGATGAAAATTAATTGACTATTTATGTGGGTTGGATTCTGAACTCCACTTAGTTCCATTGATCTATCTCTCTCTCTTAATGTGGATTCTACACTGTCTCAACTACTGTTGCTTTACACTGAATTTTAAAATAAGGCAGTATTAAGTACTCTAACTTCATTCTTACTTAGCAAGATTGTTTTGGCTATTCTAGGTATTTTTGTATTTCTATATAATTTTAAAATCAGCGTGTCAATTTTTCCAATAATCTTTCTAGACTTTTGGCAGGAATTTCAGTTAATTTGTAGATCAATTGACATCTAACAATATTAAGTCATCTAATCCATTAACATGATATATCTCTCCATTTATTTAGGCATTTATCTGAGTGATGTTTTTTAGTTTTCAGTGCAAAGGTTTCACACTTATTTTGTTAAATTCATTCCTAATTATTATTGCTATAGTTTGAGTGTCTCTACCAAAACTCATGTTGGAACGCTTAAGAGGTGGGGCCTATTGGGAAGTGTTTGGGTCTTGGGAGCTCTTCCTTTGTGGGCAGCTTGGTACTATTCTTACACTGGTGAGTGAGTTCTCACTCTTGTGAGATTAGTTCTCTCAGGAATGGATTAGTTACCATGAGAATGAGTTGCTATACGGTGAGGTCACGCTTCATGCTTGGCCTCCTGGTACTTGCCTACTCCCCTTTGACCTTATTCTAACATGTTGTGACACAACACTAAAGTTTTCACCAGAACCCAAGCAGATGCCAGTGTCATTCTTTCCAGCCTGCAGAACTGCAAGCCAAATATACCTCTTTATAAATTACTCAGTCTCCGGTATTCTGTTTTAGCAACACAAAACAGACTAAGACAGAAAATTGGTAGTGAAAGTGGGATGTTGCTATTTAGATTCTCAAAAATGCAGAAGCATCATTGGAACTGGGTAATGGGCAGAAGTTGGAAAAGTTTGAAGGAGCAGACTAGAAAAAGACTGTATTGCCATAAACAGAGCATTAAGGATAATTTCAGTGAGGGCTCAAAAGACAACAAAAAGATGAGAGAAAGTTTAGAATTTCTCAGAGATTGGTTAAGTAGTCATTACCACAATGCTGATAAAAATATGGACAGCAAAGGCCATTCTAATGAGATCTCAGATAGAAATGAGGAACAAGGTATTAGGAACTGGAGACCAAGTCATCCTTGTTAGACCATAGCAAAAATTTGGCTGTGTTGTTTCTAAGGCTTTGTGCCCTAAGGTTTTGTGGAAGGCCAAACTTAAGAGTGATGAACTAGGGTAACTGGCAGAAGAAATTTCTAAGCAAAATACAGAGGAGCTATGTAGTTACTCCTTACTACATTCAGTGAAATGCAAAATGACAACGGAAGCAAACACAAAAATTTGAAAATTAATAGCCTGGCCATGTGGAAGAGAATGAAAGAGCATTTTCAGGTGAAGAATCCAAGGGTGCAGCAGAACAACCAATACTAAAGAGATTAGCACTGAGAGAAGAAAGCCAGTTGACAATTATTGAGACAATTTTTTTAAAGGCCCTGAAGACATTTCAGAAATTTTTGAGGTTGCCTCTCCAGAGGTCTAGGAGGACAGAATGGTTTTAAGAGACAGAACCCATGCATCACTGCCCTGTGCTGTTTTGAGATCCTGCTCCCCAAATTCTGGCACAGCCCTCAGCAGCCACCCAACCCATGGCACAATCATACTCAGGTGTGGCTCAGGCTGCCATTCCACAAGATACAAACCATAAACCTTGGTGACACGTAGTCATGGATCAAGCAGCCTCAGATACAGCTCATGACAGCACACTGGAGGGTGCAAGCGGTAAGCCTTGATGGCTTTCACAACCTTGTGGTACTAGTTTTGCAGATGTGCAGAATACAAGAGAAGTGGAGGCATGGTGGCTGCCACCTAGATTTTAAGGAATGTACTGAAAAGACTGGGAGCTCAGGTGGAGACTTGTTGCAGGGCCAGAGCCACTGCAGTGTACCTCCCCTAGGGCAAAGCTGAGGAGAAATGTAGGGTTGGAGCTGCCACAAAGAGTCTGTACCAGGGCAATGCCTAGTGAATCCACGAAGTGGACCACCACTGGGACTCCAGAACTATAGAGCCATTGCCACCATGCAACCTCAGCCTGGAAAGGCCATAGGTATCCAACTCCAACCAGTGAGAGTAGCCATGTGGCTATGCCCAACAAAGCAATGGAGGTGGGGCTGCCCAAGGCTTTAGGGATAAAAACTCCCCACTGTGCCCAGGCGGTAGCACATAGAGTGGAGAATTATTCTGGAGCTTTAAGATTTAGTGTATGCCCTGCTGAGTTTTGAACTTGCTCGAGGCCTGTCACCTCTTTCTTCTCTTGGCTTATTTCTCCCTTTTGGAATGGGACTGTCTACCATATGACTATTCCACCATTGTATCTTGGAAGTAAATAACTTGTTTTTTATTTTTATTTTTATTTTTATTTTACAGGCTCATAGCTAGAAGGAACTTGCCTTGAGTCTTATATGAGACTTTGGGCTTTGACCTTTGAATTGTTACTGGAATAAATTAACACTTTGGGGACCATTGAGATTGAATAATTACATTTTGTAGTGTAAGAGGGACATGAGTTTGGGGTTCCAAGGGTGAAATGCCATGGTTTCCGTGTTTCTGTCAAAAATCATGTTGGAACCTTTAAGAGGTAGGGCCTAATGGGAGATGCTTGGGTCATGCGGGCTCTGCCATTTTGAGCAGCTTGGTGCAGTCCTCATATAGTGAGTGAGTTCTTGCTCTCATGAAACTGGATTGGTTCCTGTGGAAATAGATTAGTTGCCCTGAGAATGGATTGTTATAAAGCAACCCATTGTACAAGGTTGTACCTTGTGTTTGGCCTCTTGGCACATTCCCACTTCCTCTTTGGTCTTCTGCCATGTTGTGATGCACTGCTAAAGCCCTCACCAGAAGCTAAGCAGATACTGGTGCCATGCTTCTTGAACTTCCCAGTCTGGAGAAACATGAGCTAAATAAACCTCTTCGTACAGTCTCAGGTATTCTATTATAACAACATAAAACAAACTAAGACATTTATTTTTGATGCTATTGTGATTGGAATTGTTTTCTTTATTTCATCTTTGTATTGTTTGTTGCTACTATATATATAACCAATTTTTGTATATTGATCATATACTCTACAAACTTACTAAGCCCCCCTCTTAGTTGTAGTAAGTCTGGGAGGGGGTGTGGTATGTGGGTGTGTGTGTGGGTGTGTTCCTTAGGATTTTCTGCATACAAGGCTAACAATAAAAAGAGTTGTCTATTTTCCATACCTTTTTTCCTTGACTATTGCACAAACTAAGACCTGTGGTGCGTTGTTAAATAGAAGTGGTAAACACAGATATCTTTGCATGTTTCCTAATCTAGAGGGAAGCACATTCTTACCATTAAGTATGTTGGCTATAGGCTTCTGGTAGATGCCTTGATCATTTGAAGAAGTTCCCTTCTATTCATAAGTTGATGAGATTTTTTTTAATGTATGATTGTTGAATTCTGTCAAATGCTTTTCTGCATCTATTGAGGTGATCATATGGTTTTGTCCTTTATTCTGTTAATATAGTTTATTACATTGATTTTCGGATGTTAAGTCAACCTCACATTCCTGAGATAAACTTCATTTGATTATGGTATAAAATCCTTTTCATATGTTGCTCAATTACATTTGCTAATATTTGGTTAAGAATTTTTATGTCTAGGTTCACAAGGGATATTGGTATATAGCTGTGTTTGCTTGTAATGTCTTTGTCTTGTTTTGATATCAGGGTAATATTGATATCAAATGAAATAAAGTTAGTTGGGAAGTTTCCTTCATCCTCTATTTGCTGAATAAAGTTTTTGTAACATCGGTATTATTTCCTCCCTTAGTAGTTTGATAGAATTCACCAGTGAAGTATATTTTTTCTCTATAGGAAGATTTGAAATTACTGATGCAATTTCTTTACTTGATATTGGTATTTGTTTTTTTTTTCTTTTTCCTTGAGTCAGTTTTGGTAATTTGTGTCTTTCTAGGAATTGTTCTATTTTATCTAAGTTGTCAAATTTTTTGCCTTAAAGTTATTATGCTATTTTCTTAACATCCTTTTAAGGGTAGGGTCTGTGGTGATATTTCTCTTTGATTCTTGATTTTGGGATTCGTGTCTTCTTTCTTTTTTCTTGGTCAATTTAACTAAATATTATTTATCTTCTTGACTTTCTGAAATAAGCAATTTTGGGTTTCTTTGGTTGTTTTTAATGTTATCCTGTTCTGTATTTCTCGTTGTCCACTGTGACATTTTTATTTCATACATCCTACTTACTTTCGGCTTGGTTTACTCATCTTTTTCTAGAGTCTTAAGATGGAAGTTTTAATTATCAATTTTAGATTATTTTTTCTTTCTGTTTTTAAAGCTATACATTTTCCTCTATACTCTGCTTTAATTGCATCCTGTAAATATTGCTATGTTTTTGGTTTTTTGTATTTTAAGTTTATAACATTTTATTTATTAAAATAGGCTGGGGGAAAAGGATTTATACCACTGCATTCTTTCCTGGGGGAGAACTATTTTGGGCCATTTTTGAAATTTTTTTTCCTCTTAACAATTTTCAGAGTCACATTTGAATTCCTTCAGAATGGTATTTGTCAACAAAAAAGTTCAAGTGAAAAGGAGGAGGGAAACTGGGGAAGCATGAAGAAAGGGAGTGAGAGAAGAAGGAGTGGGCATACAACGGTCAACACATAAAGAAATGGCTTTTACTGAAATGACTCTGCCCTGTGCCTCATGCACTAGGTGATGCAAGCATGCTGCTCAGACATCAACACCAAATGTCATTTAGAAATGGTAGTCTTCTCTGGGTTCTGAAGGACACTTGTTCCCCAACATGACACTATTAAATGATGCTTTCAAGGCAGACACTAAGACATTACTCCAAAGAGAAGGCTCTGGTGGCAGATGCTGGGGCCATATTCTTTATAGTCCTTCTTGGTGTGACAGACCTGAAATAACTCCAGAGTTGAGGCTAGCATTAAGCTTCCAAACCATAAGGCATAGTGCTGCATGTGACGGATTACCACCCGAACCTCTGTAAGCTTAGGTTTGATTATCCTGCCACTGAGCTCCTTACTGAGTTTTAATCTGGCATGTACCACTCTTCAAATCTCTCTGTAGTTGAGATTCATATCCCTGAATATGGCCAAACCCCTTGAAAGAACAACATTCTTATACAGTGGACAATGCACATCAATGGGACAGTTTTGTATTCATCAACAATATTCAAGATGGATTCCATAAAGTCTGGGTTGGCAAACTCTGGGTAAAAAAATATTTCAGGTTGCAGGAGCCTTTTGTAACCGACGTCTATTATGAACTTCTCCTGGTTGATCACATTGATACCTGTGTACTGTTTGATCCACTTCCAGGGATCCACATCATACTTAGCAAATTCCTTGACTATATCAGGGCAAATGTAACAGTATTTCTCCTTAATGGCTTTTGTGGTCTCCAGTGACTGCTCAAGAGGGATTCCTACCTCCCTCTCCCTTAGTAGTCGTTGAATGAAATACACAGTATCACCTACAATCAGGATGTGATTGATGCAGCTCTCAATTACATAACCTTCTACAACTGGGAGAACGAGGGTGACTCCATCTTCTTTGTCAATGACTGTACTCATTAACATATATTCACCCACTTGCTGAGATGTCCAAGATACTTCCAAGGCTAGTACCTCCTGAACTGCAATGTAGAATCCTGGTACATTAAATAGTTCAAACATAATTTCTGCAAAAATGCTCTGTATTTTCTAGTGTATTCAGTGGAAGTTCTGTCATTAAAAAATAATGGTCCTCAGATTCTGCTCAAAGATATTTAAAAACCACTTGCTCCATGAACCTTTCCACAATATCCCAGTCTTCAGTGATTCCATGTCATATTGACCACTTTGTAGCATACATAGATTTATCAATGGCTTCATCCTGTATGAAAAAGTCAAGGTCATCAACTCCCCTCAACATTCTCCCTTGGGCTTTGTCAACTACCTTTGCTGACTCTCTGATAGAAATGCATGAAAGAATAGTAAACTATGGCTCAGTGTTGCCTGCATAGCCAAGCTCAGAATATCTACTGAGGTGATCACAGGGCTGAGACCCAGAGCAGTGGGTACAACTCAATCTCCAGGTGTGGGCTGGATGTCAGGGGCTCAGAGCAAGGAGCCAGGGTGGGCACTGAGTGGCTCTTACCTGATGCCACAGTCTGCCACACAGGAAGGCAGGAACCCCGCCATGCTTGGAATACACAACACTTAGCCCCACTGGCCACCCTGGAGCACCCTGCCACCATCCACTTGGCAACCCACTCACCCCATACATCCTGTCTCTTGTGTGTTCCACTTTTATTCATTTTAAGATATATTGTAGATGGGTGCAGCAAACCACATGGCACGTGTATACCTATGTAACAAACCTGCACGTTCTGCACATGTATCCCAGAACTTAAAGTACAATAAATTTTAAAAAAGGAATATTTTAAAGGATCAACCTACTATTTGACAGTCATGGAAATAGTGAATGGGAATTAAAGGTAAAAAAATAAGCAAAGGAAGGGAGGAGGAAAGGGAAAAAGAAAGGAAAGAAAAGGAAAAGGGAAATACAAGAAAAGGAGACAAATAAATAAATAAATAAACAAATAAGTGACTGAAAGTCTGAGAGTTGGCAAATACTATTCAGACAACACCGACAAAATAGGCCTCTTGCTAAAAATAGCAGAATGCACAAAGTACAGGAGCATCCTGTCTGTCCTGAGAGGCTGGGGAGGTTTAGGAAAAGAGGCTGGGGAGATTTGAGACAGGTCTGAAGTATGTAGTCAGTTTTTGCTTAGTGGAAAAAGTAATCATGGGTGATTCAGAAAAAGGAAGATACTTACATAATAATTGTTTTGTACCTTTTTTTAGTCTTCCATTACTTTCATAAAATTATCTTTGCATCAAAAATTATTAACACTTTCAGGACTCCTTGTATGCAAAACTCTTTGAATTGCATTTCTTAATTTGTGATCACACTGGTAATTTATCTAGCACAATGAACTGAATGTGTGTCTTTATGTTTAAAGGGAAAAATAAAATTCAAAACAGCATATTTGATATAATTTATGATTAGATAATAGAGAAATATAAATTTTAATGTAATTTTTAGAAAGTAAAGCTTAGGCAAGTCACGGTGGCTCCTGCCTGTAATCCCAGCACTTTGGGAGGTTGAGGCGGGTGGATCACCTGAGGTCAGGAGTTCAAGACCAGCCTGACCAACATGGAGAAACCCTGTCTCTACTAAAAATACCAAATTAGCCGGTACTAACGATTCATGAGAAATCTGCCCCCATGATCCATTCACCTCCCAGCAGGACCTATCTCCAACTTTGGGGATTACAATTCAACATGACATTTGGGCAGGGACACATATCCAAACTATATCAACAGAGTTTCATTGTGTTGCTCGGGCTAGTCTCAAACTCCTAGCCTCAAGCAATACTTCTATCTCAGCCTCCCAAGTACCTTTGGGGATTATAATAATCAATCATCTTCACTTTTTACAATCTACTTTGGTTTAATAATTTTTACTTAATTCCAGTGTTATATAGAAACTTTGATCAATGTATCTCTTATATGCTATGAACTCAGCAGTATTGTTATAGTTATTGCCTATAATAATCAGATGATTTTTTAAAAAAAGAGATGAAATCAGAATACACACACACACACACACATACACACATACAATCTTTTATACTTACAAATTTATTTACCATTTCCCGTGCCGTTTATTCCTTATAGGTTCAAGTTGCCATCTGGTGTCATATCCTTTTATCTTAAAAGCATTTTCTTTAGTGTTTCTTTAGCAAGGATAAGTTTATTTTTATTTATCTGGAAATGTCTTTATTTCAGCTCCATTTTTGAAGGATCATTTAAATGGATACAGAATTTTTAATTGACAGTTATTTTTCCCTCCACTTTTGAAATGTCGCTTCATAAGGCCTCCATTTTTTTCAGATAAAAATGCCAGTATTGATAATATTATTGTTCCCCTGTATGTGATAAGTCATCCCTTGCTACTTTCATGATTTTCTTATTATCCTTGGTTTTCACCAATTTGACAAGGATGGCTCTAGGTGTGAATCTCTTTGTGTTTATCCTACTTGAGATTTGTTGGACTTCTTATATCTGAAGATTAATGTTTTTCATAGCATTTTTGAAGTTTTCAGACATTATGTTTTCAAATATTTTTCTGTCCTCTTATCTCTCTCTTCTCCTGGAATTCCCATTATGCATATGGTAGTGCTCTTGATGGTATCCCATAAGTTTCTGAGGATCTGTTTATTATCCTTCATTCTTTTTTCTTTTGGTTCTTCAGATTGATTAACCTCTATTGTTCTATCTTCAAGTTCACTGATACTTTCTTTCACAAGGTCAAATATGCTATTGAACCTCGCTAGTGATTTTTTCACTTTAACTGTTGTACTTTTCAATTCTAGATTCTATTTTTAAACATAATCTGTCTCCTTATTCATATTAGCACATTATCATATTTTAAATTTGAACATATTTATAATATATACTTTGAAAACTTTCTTTCTAAATCCAATATCTGAATTGAGACAGTTTCTATTCACTGCTTTTTTTCCAGAGTATGAGCCATATTTTCCTGTTTCCTTACATGTCTGATAATTTTTAATTGAAAACTAAACACTTTAATTACACATTATAGCAAATCTGGATTTGGTTTTTATTTGTTATTGTCTTTGTTGTTGTTATGTTTTGGTAACTGGCCTATACTTGTGCTGTGTAATCCTTCTGCCCAGTGGTTTTCAGCATTGATGTCTTTTATATTGTGCTGTTGTTGTTACTGTTGTTTTAGCCTGTCTTTCTAGGGATTTCCTTTGTGTCTGTTGCATAGCTTGATTTTTGAGAGACATTGTATTAAAGCTAGTAAGGCTTCCACTCTCTGCCAAATAATCTGTGGGTGGGTGGGTGAATGCATTCAAAGTTGCAATTAATACTCAAGTCTTACTTCATTTTTACTTTTTGTCATACTATCTTGAGTCTTTCCTGCACTTCCATACTTTTCCAATCGGCAATATGTGTGGAGAACTTTTCTCAAACTTTTTATGATTCTCTCCTTTCCAGGATTTCTTTCTCTCTCTTTTTTTTTTTTTTAGTAATACTCAGGTTTTTAATTTTTTATAGTGAATGGATACAAAGCAAAATTAGCAAAGGAAAAAGTTGTATGTGGTAAAGTCTGGAGGATACCAGGCACGAGCTTCCTGGAATCATCTCCTGTGGAGTTACAAGGATGTGTTTCTCTTTCCCAGCATGAAATTTTGACAGCACATGTGCAATGTCATCTACCAGGACCAGAGTCTCATTAGAGACTCAGTTCTCAGGATTTTACGGAGGTTACTCTCCTTCACATGTACCAGAATTCCAGACTCTCAGAGGAAAAGCAGCTGTTCAGAGTAAACCACATTGTTTGTATAAACAGTTTAGGCACAGTGAGCCACTCTTCTCAGTGAGAGAATTGGAACTTGGAACTGGAAAACTCTAGCCTAGCATGTGGGTCTTTCTTTTCTTTCTTTCTTTCTTTCTTTCTTTCTTTCTTTCTTTCTTTCTTTCTTTCTTTCTTTCTTTCTTTTTCTTTCTTTCTCTCTTTCTCTCTCTTTCTTTCTTCCTCTTTCTTTCTTTCTTTGTTTCTCTCTTTCTCTTTCTTTCTTTCTTTCTTTCTTTCTTTCTTTCTTTCTTTCTTTCTTCTTTCTTTCTTTTACTTTGAGTTCCAAGATACATGTGCAGAACATTCAGGTTTGTTACACAGGTATACATGTGCCATGGTGGTTTGCTGCACCTATTGACCCTCAGGATCTCTCATTTAAATTTTTGTCTTGTCTTCCACTTCCCCAGTTGAAACTGCAACCTCAGACTAGCAAATCTGCAATTCTCTCTGTTCATTCCCAAACCACTCTGCTATATTTAACTGGCAAAACCATTGATTTCTTCCCTCTGCTCCATACCAAATCCACCCGTGCCCCCAGCCCTAACAGGAAAGCTGCTGGGTTTTACATCCAGCTTCAAACTGGTAAAACTACAGTTTTTCCCAACTGAGCTTGGGGGTGAGAAGAGAGATGGGAGTGTATTAGTCCGTTTTCATTCTGCTAATAAAGACATACCCAAGACTGGGAAGAAAAAGAGGTTTAATTGGACTTATATTTCCAGGTGGCTGAGGAGACCTCAGAATCATGGCAGGAGGTGAAAGGCACTTCTTACATGGTGGCGGCAAGAGAAAATGAGGAAGATGCAAAAGCGGAAACCCCTGATAAAGCCATCAGATCTTGTGAGACTTATTCACTACCACGAGAACAGTATGGGGGGGAACCACCCCCATGATTCAATTATCTCCCACGAGGTCCCTCCCACAACACATAGGAATTATGGGAGTACAATTCAAGATGAGATTTGGATGGGGACACAAAGCCAAACTATATCAGGGAGAAACCCCAGTCAGGAAGGGCTCAGACTTTTACCAATCCTACCCAAAACCCTAACACTTTTTTCAAGAATAAATGCTTCTTAAATTTGATAACTGCCTTTGATGAGTTTTCAGGGTCCTGAAATGATTGTTTTTGGTATTTCTGCAATTTTGGGGGGAGTTTTGGTGTGGAAATAAATTGCCAACCTTTTCATGTCACCTCCCAACCTTATCTTTATATCCTCTGATTAACAATTTTCATTAGTAATGTGTTACACAACAAATACTTGTTTAGACTAACCTACATTTTACCAATTTCTTTGCACATTGTCCTGTCTTTTTTGGTCCTATGTCATATTTCTAAAGCATATCTTTCAGTAGATTTTTCCCTGGTAAAAAATGGCATATGTTCTTAAATGTATTGGTTTGACAATATCTTTCATTTGTCTTTTGTTCGAGTGACAGTTAACTGGCTACAGAATTCAAGATTGAATGTTTTATTTATCTCTGTACTTTGAAGACTTTATTTAATTATCTTCCATCTTCTATTGTTGCTGATAAGAATTGAGAATCTGCTCTATTGTTTATTCAATTATGATTAATCTCTCTTTCTCTGTCTAGATTATTTAAGATTTTATTTTTGCCTTTGGTAGTCTATAGTTTCTCAACATTTTATCTAAGTATCTATTTTTACTTAATCATGATTAGAACTCATTTGACTTCCTGTGTCCAAATCAATAAAAACCCTAATCAATTCTGTAAAATTTGAAGCCAGTTTTCTTCTCAAATATTATATCTTCTTCATTCTTTCAATGGATGTTTCTGAAACTACCATTAGTTGTGTTTTAGATCTTTTCCATAATCTAAATCTCTCATTTTCCACCTCGTTTTTCTGTGTGTGTGCTATGCTCTTAAATAATTTCCTCATATCTACTACTTTGCTGTGTTCTCTCTTCAGCTTTGTCTAGATTGCTATTTGGGTACTTAGTGGGTTTTTTTCAGTTGAGTAAATTTTAAAGTTTTTTCTAGATGTTCTATTTAATTATTTTACAATACTTTCAAGTAATTTCTTCTTCTCATGTCTCCAATTTTTAAAAATTGTCTCTAGTCCCTTTGAAAATACATATTTTATAGTGTCTATCTAGTGGTTCTATTAGCTGAGGATTTTAGACATCTAATCCCATTCTTTATTGTTATCTGTTAACTTTTGCTCATGGGATATTTCTTCTTATTTTAAGTTCAGATTCACTTGGCTTTACCTTTGAGACTTTATGCAGTCTGGGATCAGGAGTGTCTATTAGAGATTTTTTGAATTAGCATCTACTAAGTGTTCTAGGGATACTTCAATGCAGGGACACTTTTATGGTAGGTTTAGAACTTTGGGATCCCTAACCTGTGCACGTAATGTAATTTGAGCCCCACGCATAAGTTGGATGAGTCCGGTTTTACATATGAATTCTCAAAAAAGACTTTGCCACCCAGAGACCAGCTAAGACAAACTGCCTTGTCTTCTCAATTTGTCAGTAGGATGACATTTTCTGGTCCGTGTTTTTTATTTTTGTTTTTTGTTTTGTTTTGTTTTCTTGAGATGGAGTTTTGCTCTTGTTACCCAGGCTGGAGTGAAGTGGCGCCATCTCAGCTCCCTGCAATGTCCGCCTCCTGGGTTCAAGCAATTCTCCTACCTCAGCCTCCCAAGTAGCTGGGATTACAGGCATGCACCAACAGGCCAGGCTAATTGTCTGTATTTTTAATAGAGACAGCGTTTCACCGTGTTGGTCAGGCTCATCTTGAATTCCTGACCTCAGGTGATCCACCCACCTCGGCCTCCCAAAGTCCCGGGATTACAGGCGCGAGCCACCATGCCCAGCCTGGTCCATTATTTTAGTAAGAGTTTAGCCCTCCAAGGCTTCCAGTTTTGCAGGATGACAATAATCAGAGGGGAGGAGGAAAAAAACTTTGTTCTAACTTTCTGCCTGGAGTGAGTCAAAATCCTCCTCTTCTACCCTGGCAAATTCTATACAGCCAGAAAGGGGTCATAGCTAAAAAATTCATGTAAGCTGTTTTAAGAATATTAAAAGCATTAGCAATTATGATTCATAGCAAATAAAGGTAGCCATTTAATTAGCAAATGGAAATTTACCATGTTATTGTCTGTCCTTTACAGAAACCTGTGGATTCCTCAGTGAGTAGCACCTAGTTGTCAGAAACAAGATGTCTAGTAACTTATATCTACTCATCTTAATCTACCTCTACCTCCTACACATAATCTAAGATACTTTATATTTATTCCCACAAAATCTAGGTTCATTTCTTCCAGCCATTTCCTCCTATAATACATTTATGCCAAATATCAGTTGAATTATCCTTTCAATAAAAAGATTTAGCAGGTTCCTGTTAAAAGATTTGGCACCTTGACACTGTGATCTTCAATAAGGTTGTGAATTCTTATCACAGCCAATCATCCTCTTATTTTCCATCCTGATGAAAAAGCTATTTTAAAATATAAAACGAAGTAAATCTCATCATATTGCCATGATGTTTTTAACTATCATATATTATAAGTTAGCATTTTCAAGAGTTCACATATAGGTTTTTTTTTTATTTTTTTAATTTTTTTATTGAGACTGAGTCTCACTCTGTCACCCAGGCTGGAGTGCAGTGGCACAATCTTGGCTCACTGCAACCTCCACCTCCTGGGTTTAAGCAATTCTCCTGACTCAGCCTCCCATGTAGCTGGGATAACAGGCACGCACCACCACGCGTGGCTAATTTTTGTGTTTTTAGTAGAGACGGGATTTCACTGTGTTGGCCAGGTTGGTCTCAAACTCCTGACCTCATGTGATCCAGCCCACCTCAGCCTCCCAAAGTGCTGGGATTAAGGCGTGAGCCACTGCACCTGGCCCACATATAGTTTTTAAATATTTTTAAAGTGAAAACACTTTGTTTAAAACCTACTTCATAAATTGACAGGTTATTTGGAATATATGTTAAGCAGATATCTCTTTCACCAAACTAGTAAGCAATGTTGATCTATACCATGTATCATTTTATAGAACTGGCTATTAGTATATACGATAAAAGAGAATTGATCCTTTGTTTGTATACATCTATGTGTATGTGGATATATAGCTGTACACTTTTTTGTATTTCAGGAGTTACACTGTTTGTGATATGGTGTATGACCTGGTCAATCTTAGGCTCTGAAGCTCTCCCTGGTGGAAATTTATTTGGATTGTTAATTATTTTTTATAGTGCCATTATTGGGGGAAAAATTTTACAACTCATTAGAATACCTTTAGTGCCTCCACTTCCACCTCTTCTTGGTAAGTATATAATTAGCTCTCTTTTCTTTATTATTGACTATATGCAAATTTTGAACATTTTCTTGTTGAGTTAGTCATAATTCAGAAATATTTCAATGTAGTATGTTTTATATAGTTTCTTCATGTGTGTATTTGCTGTGTGTGTGTGTGTGTGTATAGCTCTTTTATAGGGCCATTTATTTCTCTCTCTGTCTACATATATACACACACAAGTTTTATCCAAAATTTATTTTTAAAATAAATTTAATATCCTTAGTACATTATTCCTGTTGCTTTATTGTTTAATAGAATCTTTAAAAATTTTAGATTCATGGAGTACATGTGCAGGTTTGGTACATGGATATATTGCATAATGGTGAGATTTGGGCTCTAGTGAACCCATCACCAAACAGTGAATACTATACCCTATAGGAAATTTTTCAACCTTAACCCTCCAACCCTCTCTCCTTTTGGACTCCCCAGTGTCTATTATTTCCATCTTTATGTCCATATGTACCCATTGTTTAGCTACCACATATAAGTGAGAACATGTGGTATTTGAGTTTTCTGTTTCTGAGTTATTTCACTTAGGATAATGGTGTTCAGCTCTATCCATGTTGCTACAAAGGACATGATGCCATTCTTTTTTATGACTGCATAGTATTCCATGGTGTATATGTAACACATTTTCTTTATTTAGTCATTTAAGTTGATTCCATGTCTTTTTATTGTGAATAGTGCCACAATGAACATATGTGTGTATATGTCTTTATGGAAGAATGATTCACATGTTGAACCATCCTTGTATTTCTGGAGTAAAACCCACTTAACTATATTATCTTTTTGATGTACTATTGAATTCATTTTGCTAGTTGAGAATTTTTGCATCTATGTTCATCAGGGATATTGACCAGTAGTGTGTGTGTGTGTGTGTGTGTGTGTGTGTGTGTGTGTATGGCTTTGCCTGATTTGGGTATAATTGTGATACTAGATTCATAGAATGTGTTAGAGAGGGAGTCCCTCCTTGATTTTTTTGGATTAAGTTTCAGTCACCTTTGACCCTGAACTAGTATTCTAGTGGATTGTACAATGACCCTGAACTAGTGGATTGTACAATGAATAAATGAATGAATATAAATTATTGCAAAATAAAATTTTGTTAAGTATATGATAACCATACAAATGCAAGACAATAAACAATGTGATGTGAAAACTCTCAGCCAGCCTACCATATTTGTGTTTGTTTTTGAACTGTATAGTGGGAGGAGGTGCTCCTTACAATTTTCACTTTGTAAACATTTATTCTTTGATTTTAACCATCACTGCTATAACCACCATCACTCGTGGATTCATCAAAAATTAAGTAAAGAATTATCTTATTTATTTTATAAAACTTTGTAAAATGTATGTAGAGCTCACATTTATTTCATTGTTTAATACTAGAAGTGTTTTGGATCTTTATTGAGAAGTTTGATGATGTTTTGTGACCAGAAATATGCTGTAGGAAATTGACTCTTGTTTATATCATTTAGCCTATGCTAAAATTGGTTTTATTATATACCATTTTACTCAAAGTTGCCATTTCCAATCACCTATCGATGATGTTAAGTGAGAACTTACTGTATTCAAATATATCTAAATATTCAGTACAGTGGGCCAGGCATGGTGGCTCATGCCCATAATCCCAGCACTTTGGGAGGCCAAGGCAGGAGGATCACCTGAGCCCAGGAGTTCAAAACCAGCCTGGGCAACATAGCAGACCTTGTCTTTACAAAATATTAAAAATTTTTCTGGGTCTCAGCTACTCAGGAGGCTAAGGCAAGAGGATCACTTGAGCTCAGGAGGTTAAGCCTACAGTGAGCCATGTTTGCATCACTGCACTCACCTTGGGCAACAGAATGAGACCCTGTCCCCAAAAATAAATATATATTCAGTACACTGTCAGTAGAGATAATCTCTACATCTTATCTCTGCTGTCCCTTCTGTATCCACAGTTTTCTTACAGCACCTTCTAAGTATTTATTGAATCATTTTCCTCTGCTCCAAACTTTCTCTTTTGCTCTAGCTTAGGCTATTTGTTTCCAACTTTTGCGTGGACTGTGACAGAGCCTTCAATTTGGTCTCTGTCTCCAGTTTTATCCCTAACTAAGTCACCAAGACCCTCATATAAAAATCGCAAGACTCATTATATTACTTCCTGCCTAAAACCTTCCCATGGTGCCTTACTTTGCCAAAGTGGGGGGAGACCTTTCTATGATCTGGCCCACCAAGCTCATTCTCCTCCCTCCTTTCCTTGCCCTGTATGTTCCAGCAACACTAAATTACTTGTTGAACCCCATTTAGGTGTATTGTTTCTTATCGCCATTCCTTTATTCATGCTGCCTTCTCTACTTGCTTGTAACCTGCCCTTTACCAAAATAATGAGAGACATAGTGCATTATAAAATAAAGTAAACATTTCTGTTTTCTTTCTCAGAAAAATGAACTGTCATGTATGTTTATTTTCTTTCTTTTAAGGGATGTTACTGGCTGGGTTTACAGTTAGGAATGTTCCATTCATCAGTGAACATGTCCATGTTCCTAACGCATGGTCTTCAATTTTAAGAAGCATTGCCCTTAACATTATTCTAATACAAGCTGGGCTTGGACTCGATCCGCAGGTAGATTTACAATTACAAATCGAGTAAGGTTATTTCAAATATTAGAGGATGGTGAGAAAGAAAAAGAAGCAAAAATTTTATTTACCTGTTCCAAGCGGAGTCTGTAAACACACCTAAGATAAAGAAAAAAAGGCCGGGCATGATGGCTCATGCCTGTAATCTACAAAAATTAGCCGTGCATGGTGGCATTTACCTGGTAATCCCAGCTACTCGGGAGGCTGAGGCAAGAGAATCGCTTGAACCTGAGTGACAGAGGTTGCAGTGAGCTGAGATAGTGCCACTGCAATCCAGCCTGGGGGACAGAGTGAGACTCCGTCTCAAAAAACAAAACAAAACAAAACAAACAAACATTTTATAAGAAAAACCTTATACAATTCTTTTTCTTTTTTTAGGGAGATTAAGGATTTCGTAATTTTTTATGACGTTTTCTCTACAGGATTATGTTCCTGATTATCTTTGCATTATTGTAAAATCTAATCTTTTAAAGCATTTCTTAAAATATTACATTCTAGGGATCATAAATCCCATCTATAAGAAGATGACTATTCATGAATATGACAGCCACTCAAATAAATGTGGCAAATGTGGTTTAATAGAAATAGCTCAAGAGCATAAATAATTATAGCCAATGAGATTATATTCTCCAGCAGAAACTATGAACCAAGGAGAAAATTGAAAAGTTCTCCCTTTTAAAATGAATTATGCAGTTTTTAAGTTATTTTCTTTGGCATGTTAGTATTGTATTTATACTTATTAAGTTAATCAAAGAGTTCATATCAAAAAGTTAATGGGAAAACACTACTAGGACACTATTATTATACTATGTATTAGGAAAGTTCAGGAAGGTAGCATTAGCTATTTAATCACAGTAAAATTGATATTTTAATAATTAAAATACAATAATATTTTATAAAAGGTGAAATTGTTTATAATCCAAGCTATGATGACATATAAAATATAATAGAGTTCAAAGTCCAGTGGGACAATCTGTTGAAATGAGATTTTGTTTAGTGAAAGCTTCTTATGAAAAAAGACTTTATAGTCCAACATTTGTTAAAATAATTTTCTTGTTGGCCATTGTAAATGCATCAAATGTGACTGTTTTGTGTTTCAGGCTTTGAGACATTTGAAGGTGGTTTGTTTCAGATTGGCTGTAGGTCCATGCCTCATGGAGGCAAGTGCTGCTGCTGTTTTTTCCCACTTCATTATGAAATTTCCCTGGCAATGGGCAATTCTATTAGGGTAATTTCTTTCTCATTTTTTCTTATGAAAATATTCAATTAAGGATGCTTGTTTAAAACTGTTAAAACATTCAGAATATTGTATAGAAAATCTCTATTAAAATTCATTTCACAGTGTTAAAATCCTTGGAAAGCAGTTGATTAAAAGCAGAGAATGTCCCAAATTGCACGAAATTTTTTTAACAAACATTCATAGCCCCTAAATGTTTATCATAAAGAAAATTCACGTGATCAATTTATTCCTTTTCATCTGTATTATAACGTATCTGTATGTTTTAGTCTATCTAATGGCCTCTTCCTCATAGCTATATGTAAATACAGTTGCACATTTCATATATATGTATGTGTGTGTATATATATATGAGAAACATTTTATATAGACATAGGTGTATAAATATAAACTCTCCCATTTTAAAGAAAGCAAGCAAACAAAAACTCTTGCCGTATATCCAATGCCCCATCCATCTTTATCTACCATCCATTTATCTTATGTTTGAATTCCTCAAAATAAGTCTATAGCTACTGTCTCTAGATCCTAACTCCTTTTCATTTCTTAATTCATCAACTTTTGTCTCTGCTTATCCATTCCAATGACACTCATAGCAAAGTTCATCCATTACATAGTTACTACAAAATCCAGTGAATTTTTAAATTAATGTTTATGATTAAATACTCAAATGCACTTTTATTTTAAAAATTAGAACTTTATAAATAAAGGAGGAATGACCTTAAACTATGCCTTCAAATCATAATGCCCATAACTCTACCCAAAGTGACAACTCTTAGGAGTTTTTTTCTTCTCCAATTTTTATTTTGGCTCAAGGGGTACATGAGCAGGCTTGTTATATGGCTAAATTGCATGTCACAGGGGTTTGGTATGCAGATTATTTTGTCACCCAGGTTGTAAGTATAATACCCAATAGGTAGTTTTTCTATTCTCCCCCTCCTTCCACCCTCCACCCTCAAATTCACCTAGTGATGATTGTTCCCTTCTTTCTGTCCATGTGTACTCAGTGTTTAGCTCCCACTTATAAGTGAGAATATGGGATATTTGGTTTCCTGTTCCTGTGTTAATTCACTTTGCATAATGGCCTCAACTCCATCCACGTTGCTCCAAAGGACATGATCTCGTTCTTTCTTATGGCTGTGTATTATTCTATGGTGTATATGTGCCACATTTTCTTTATCTAGTTCACCATTGATGGGCATTTAGGTTGATCTCATGTCTTTTTTATTTTTTTCATTAGTTTTTAAGGAACAGGTGGTGTTTGTTTACATGGAAAATATTTGTAGTGGTAATTTCTGAGATTTTGGTGCACCCATCACCAGAGCAGTGTACACTGCACCCAAGGTGTAGTCTTTTATCCCTCACCCTCCTCCTACTCTTCCCCCTAAGTCCCCAAAGTCCATTGTATCATTCTTATGCTTTTGCATCCTCATAGCATAACTCCCACTTATAAGTCAGAACATACAATGTTTGGTTTTTTCATTCCTGAATTACTTCACTTAGAATAATGGTGTCCGACTCCTTCCAGGCTGCTGTGAATGCCATTATTTCATTCCTTTTTATAGCTGAGTAGTATTCCGTCCATGGTCTGTGTGTGTATATATATACACACATACACATATATACACACATATATATGTGTATATGCACATATACACATATATATGTGTATATGCACATATACACATATACGCATATATGTGTGTATATACACACATATGTGTGTATATACACACATATATATACACCACATTTTCTCTATGCATTCATTGATTGATGGGCATTTGAGCTAGTTCCATATCTTTCACAATTGCAAATTGTGCTGCAAAAAACGTGTGTGCAAGTGTTTTTCTCATATAATGACTTCTTTTCCTCTGGGTAGATACCCAGTAGTGGGATTGCTAGATCAAATGGTAGATCTACTTTTAATTATTTAAGAAATCTTCATACTCTTTTCCACAGTGGTTGTACTAGTTTACATTCCCCCCAGCAGTGTAAAAGTGTTCCCTTTTTACCACACCCATGGCAACATCAATTTTTTTTAATTTTTTGATTATGGCTCTTCTTGGAGGAGTGAGATGGTATCGCATTTTGGTTTTGTTTGCATTTCCCTGATAATTAGTGATACTGAGGATTTTTTCATGTTTCTTGGCCATTTATATCTTCTTTTGGGAAGTGTCTATTCATGTCCTTAGCACACTTTTTGATAGGATAATTTGGTTTTTTCTTGCTGATTTGAGTTCCTTATAGATTTTGGATATTAGTACTTTGTTGGATGCATAGTTTGTAAAGATTTTCTCCCACTCTATAGGTTGTCTTTTTACTCTGCTGATTATTTCTTTTGCTGTGTAGAAGCTTCTTAGTTTAATTAAGTCCCATCTATTTATCTTTGTTTTTGTTGCCTTTGCTTTTGGGTTCTTGGTCATGAAGTCTTTGCCTAAGCAAATGTCTAGAAGGGTATTTCCAATGTTACCTTCTAGAATTTTTATAGTTTTAGGTGTTAGATTTAAGTCTTTGATCCATCTTGAGTTGATTTTTGTATAAGGTGAGAGATGAGGATGCAGTTTCATTCTTCTGCATATGGCTTGCCAATTATCCCAGCACCATTTGTTGAATATGGTGTCCTTTCCCAACTTTATGTTTTTGTTTCCTTTGTTAAAGATCAGTTGGCTTAAGTATTTGGCTTTATTTCTCGGTTCTCTATTCAGTTCCATTAGTCTATGTGCCTATTTTTATACCCGTATTATGCTGCTTTGGTGACTATACCCTTATAATACAGCTTGAAGTCAAGCAATGTGATGCATCCACATTTGTTCTTTTTGCTTAGTCTTGCTTTCATTATGCAGACTATTTTTGGCTTCCACATGAATTTTAGGATTGCTTTTTCTAGCTCGGGGAAGAATGATGATGTAGATTGCTTTTGGCAGTATGGTCATTTTCACAATATTGATTCTACCTATCCATGAGCATGTGATGTGTTTTTATTTGTTTGTGTCATCTATGATTTCTTTCTGCAGTGCTTTGTAGTTTTCACTGTAGAGGTCTTTCACCTCCTTGGTTAGGTATATTCCTAAGTTGGTTTGCTTGGGGTTTTTTTCTTTGGTTTTGTTTGTTTGTTTTGGTTTTTTTGTAGCTGTTTTAAAAGGGGTTGAGATCTTGATTTAATTCTCAGCTCAGTCACCGTCGGTGTATACCAGTGCTACTGATTTGTGTACATTGATGTTGTATCCTGAAACATTACTGAACTCACTTATCAGATCTAGGAGCTTTTTGGATGAGTCTTTAGGGTTTTCTCATTATATGATCATATCATCAGGAACAGCAACACTTTGACTTCCTCTTTACTGATTTAGATGCCCTTTATTTCTTTGTCTTGGCTGATTGCTCTGGCTAGGACTTCCAGTACTATGTTGAATAGAAGTGGTGAAAGTGGGCATCCTTGTCTTGTTCCAGTTCTCAGGGGAATGCTTTCAACTTTTCCCCATTCAGTATAATGTTGGCTGTGGGTTTTTCTTTCTCTTTCTGTATTTTTTTTTTTTTGAGATGGAGTCTTGCTCTGTTGCCCAGGCTAGAGTGCAATGGCCCAATCTCAGCTCACTGCAACCTCTGCCTCCCAGGTTCAAGCAATTCTCATGCCTCAGCCTTCCAAAGAGCTGGGAGTAGCTCCCCAAACTTGCCAGCATCTATTACTTTTTGACTTTAATAATAGGCATTCTGCCTTCTGTGAGGTTGTATCTCATTGCACTTTTGTTTTGCATTTCTCCAATGATTAGTGATGTTGAATATTTTTTCGTATGCTTGTTGACTACGTGTTTGTCTTCTTTTGAGAAGTGTCTTGTCCTGTCCTTTGCGCATTTAATGGGGTTGTTAGATTTTTGCTTGTTGATTTTTCTAAGTTCTTTTTGGATTCTGGATATTAGACTTTTGTCGAATGCATGGTTTGCAAATATTTTCTCCCATTGCATAGGTTGTTTGTTGATGATTTCTTTTGCTGTGCAGAAGCCCTTTAGTTTAATTAGGTCCCATTTGTCAATTTTTGTTTTTGTTGTAATTGCTTTTGGCATCTTTGTCATAAAGTGTTTTCCAGAATTGAAATTTCCTAGGATATGTCCAGAATGGCCTGTATCCAGAATGGTATTTCTTAGGCTATCTTCCAGGGTTTTTATAGTTTTGGGTTTTACACTTAAGTCTTTAATCTACCTTGAGTTGATTTTTGTAAACGGTGAAACGTATGGAGTCCAGTTTCAATTTTCTGCATACGGCTAGCCAGTTATCCCAGCACAATTTCCAAGTAGGGATTCCCTTCCCCATTGCTTGTTTTTGTCAAGTTTGTTGAAGAGTAGATGGCTATAGGTGTGTGGCTTTATTTCTGCGTTCTGTAACCTGTTCCACTGGTCTATGTCTGTTTTTGAGTTCCTTATAGATTCTGGATATTAGTACTTTGCTGGATGCATAGTTTGTAAAGATTTTCTCCCACTGTATAGGTTGTCTTTTTACTCTGCTGATTATTTATTTTGCTGAGCATAACCATGCTGTTTTGCTTACTGTAGCATTGTAGTACCGTTCGAAGTCAGGTAGTGTGACGCTTTTGACTTTGTTCTTTTTGCTTAGGATTGCTTTGGCTATTTGGGCTTTTTTTTTGGCTCCAAATGAATTTTAGAATGCTTTTTTTTAATCCTGTGAAAAATGTCATTGGTGATATGATAGGAATAGCATTGACTCTGTAAATAGCCTTAGACAGTATGGCCATTTTAACAATATTGCTTCTTCCTATCTGTGATCATGGAATGTTTTCCTTTTGTTTCTGTTGTCTCTGATTCTTTGAGCACTCGTTTGTAATTTTCATTTTAGAGATTTTTCAGCTCCCTGCTTAGCTGTATTCCAAGGTATTTTGTAGTTTTTTTGTGGCTACTGTGAATGGGATTGCATTCTTGATTTGGCTGTCAGCTTGGATGTTGTTGGTGTATAGAAAAGCTGCAGATTTTTGTACATTGATTTTTGTATCCTGAAACTTTGCTGAAGTCATTTGTCAGATCTGGGAGCTCTCGAGAGGCTACTATGGGGTTTTCTTGGTATAAAAGTGTTTCACCTATGAAGAGGCATAGTTTGACTTCCATTCTTCCTATTTAGATGTCTGTGTTTCTTTCTCTTGCCTAATTGCACTGGCTAGGACATCCAGCACTATGTTGAATAGGAGTAGTGAGAGTGGGCATCCTTGTCTTGTTCCAGTTCTCAAAGGGAATATTCCAGCTTTTTCCCATTCAGTATGAAGTTGGCTGTGGGTTTGTCATAAATGGCTTCAATTATTTTGAGGTATGCTCCTTCAGTAACTCATTTGTTGAGGGTTTATATCAAGAAGGGATGTTTTTATTTTTAGTTCTATTTTATGATGAATCACATTGATTGGTTTGTATATCTTGAACCAAACTTGCATCCCAGCAACAAAGCTTACTTGATCATAGTGGACTAGCTTTTTGATATGCTGCTGGATTCAGTTGGCTTGTATTTTGTTGAGGATTTTTGCATCTATGATCATCAGTGATAACTGTCCTGAAGTTTTCTTTTTTGTTGTGTCTCTGCCAGGTTTTCATATCTGAATGATGCTGACCTCATAAAATGAGTTAGGGAGGGATCCTTCCTCCTCATTTTTTCAGAATAATTTCAGTAGCATTGGTACCAGCTCTTCTTTACACTTCTGGTAGAATTTGTCTGTGAATCTGTTGGGTCCTGGGCTTGCTTTTTTTTTTTTTTGGCTCAGAGACTTTTTATTACTCATTCAGTTTCAGAACTCATTTTTGGTTTGTTTAGGATTTCAGTGTCTTCCTAGTTCAATCTTGGGAGGTTGTATGTTTCCAGAAATTTACCCATTTCTTGTAGGTGTTCTACTTTGTTTGCATAAACATGTTCATCTTAGTCTCTGAGAGTTTTTTGTATTTCTGTGTGGTTGGCGGTAATGTTCACTTTACCATTTCTGATTGTGTTTTTTGTATCTTCTCTTTTTTTTTCCTTATTGGTCTAGCTAGTGACCTATCAAATTTATTTATTCTTTTGAAGAACCAGCTTTTAGTTTCATTTATCTTTTGTATGGCTTTTCATGACTCAATTTCATTCCATTCTGCTCTGATTTTGGTTATTTATTTTCTTCTGCTAGCTTTGGGTTGGTTTCCTCTTGTTTTTCTGGTTCCTTTAGGTATGATATTAGGTTGTTAATTTAAGATCCTTCTAACTTTTCAATATGGGCATTTAGCATGATAAACTTTTCCCTTAACACTGCTTTGCCTGTGTCTTAGAGAGCCTAGAATATTGTATCTTTGTTTTAATTAGTTTCAAAGAATATATTGGTTTCTGCCTTAATTTCACTGTTTACCCAAAAGTCATTCAGGCACAGGTTGTTTAATTTCCATGTAATTGTATGGTTTTGAGAGTTCTTCTTAGTGTTGACTTCTATTTTTGCTACACTGAGCGGTCCAAGAGTGTGGTTGGCATGATTTCAGGGGCTTCTTTTAATTTATTGAAAATAATTTTAGACTGATAGTGTGATCAATTTTACAATATATGCCATGTACAGATGAGAGGAAGATATATTCTGTTGTTGTTGGATGGAGTGTTCTGTAGATGGCTGTTAGGTCCATTTAGCCAAATGTTGACTTCAAGTCCTGAGTATCTTTGTGCATTTTCTGTCTCTATGATCTGTCTAGTACCATCAGTGAGATGTTGAAGTCTCCCACTATTATTCTGTGGTTATCTAAGTCTCTCTATAGGTCTCTATGAACTTGTTTTACAAATGTGAATGCTCCAGTTTTGAGCACATTTATCTTTCAGACAGTTAAGTCTTCTTGTTGAATTGAACCCTTTATCGTTACGTAGTGCCCTTCTTTGTCTTTTTGATTGTTGTTGGTTTAAAGTCTATTTTGTTTACCCTTTTTTGTTTTGCATTTGCTTGGTAGATTTTTTTCCATCCTTTTACTTCAAGCCAATGGGTATTGTTGCATATGAGCTGGGTCTCTTGACAACAGATACAGTTGGGCTTTGCTTCTTTATCCAACCTGCCATTCTGTGAGTTTTAAGCAGGGCATTTATACTGTTTACATTCACAGTTAATATTGGTATTTATAGCTTTGGTCCTGCCATTATGTTGTTAGCTGGTTATTATGCAGACTTGATTGTGTAGTTACTTTACAACGTCAATGGTCTATGTACTTAAATGTATTTTTGTGGTGGCCGTTAACAGTCTTTCACTTCCACGCTTAGCACTCCCTTAAGGACCTCTTGTAGGGCATGTCTGGTGGTAACAGATTCCGTTAGCATTTGTTTGTCTGAAAAGGATCTTACTTCTCCTTCACATATGAAGTTTAGTTTGGCTGGATATTAAGTTCTTGGTTGAATATTTTTTTTTTTTTTTTTGCAACAGAGTCTTGCTCTGTCCCCAGGCTGGAGTGCAGTGGTGCTATCTCAGCTCACTGCAACCTCCACCTCCTGGGTTAAGTGATTCTCTTGCCTCAGCCTCCCGAGTAGCTGGGACTACAGACATGCACCACCATGCCCAGCTAATTTTTGTATTTTTATTAGAGATGAGGTTTCACCATGTTGGCCAGGATGGTCTTGATCTCTTGACCTTGTGTTCTGCTCCCCTCAGCCTCCCAAAGTGCTGGGATTACAGGCATGAGCCACCATACCCGGCCAAGTTTTTTTTTTTTTTTTTTAAGAATGCTGAAGGCCGGGCGTGGTGGCTCACACCTGTAATCCCAGCACTTTGAGAGGCCGAGGTGGGCAGATCACGAGGTCAGGAATTTGAGACCACCTTGGCCAATATGGTGAAATCCTGTCTCTACTAAAATTACAAAAAATTGCCAGGTGTTGTGGTGTGCACCTGTAGTCCCAGCTACTTGGGAGGCTGAGGGAGAAGAATTGCTTGAACCCGGGAAGTGGAGGTTGCAGTGAGCCGAGATAGCACCAGTGCACTCCAGCCTGGGCAACAGAGTGAGACTCCGTCTCGAAAAAAAAAAAAAGAATGCTGAATATAGGCCCCCAATTTCTTTTGGATTGTAGAGTATCTTATAGTTCTTATAGTTCCACTGTTAGCCTGATGGGATTCCCTTTGTATGTGACCTGCCCCTTCACTTTAGCTGCCTTTCATATTTTTTTATTTCATGTTGACCTTGGGGAATCTGATGACTCTCTGTCTTGGGGATGGTCATCTTGTATAGTATCTCACAGGATTCTCTGCATTTCCTGGATTTAAATGGTGACTTCTCTAGCAAGATTTGGGAAATTTTTGTGGGCAGTATCCTCAGATATGTTTTCCAACTTGCTTGTTCTTTCTCCCTTTCTTTGAGTGATGCCTTGAGTCATATGTTTGGTCTCTTTACATAATCTCAGATTTCTCAGAGGTTTTGTTCATTCTTTTTTGTTGTTTATTTTCATATGACTGAGTTGATTCAAAGAAGTGGTCTTTGAGATCTGGGATTCTTTCCTCAGCTTGGTCCGTTCTACTGTTAGTACTTGTTACTGCATTATGAAATTCTTGAGGTGCATTTTTCAGCTCTATCAGTTTAGTTTGGTTCTTTCTTAAAATGCCTATTTCATCTTTCAGCTTTTATGTCATCTTATTGGATTCCTTAGATTATTTGGATTGGATTTTGACTTTCTTCTGAATCTCAATGATCTTTGTTTCTATCCAGATTCTGAAATCTATGTCTGTCATTTAGTCCTGGTTAACAACCATTGTTGGAGAGTTAGTATGATTGCTTGAAGACAGGAAGACATTCTGGCTTTTTACATTGCCAGAGTTCTTGCACTGGTTCTTTCACATCTGTGTGGGCTAAGGTTCCTTTAATGTTTTGACTCACTGTCCTTTGGATGGAGTTTTTTCCTTTTTTATATTCTTTAATGCCCTTGAGGGTTTGACTGTGGCACAAGGTAGTTTCAGTCAAATGGCTTCATTTCTGGAAGATTTCAGGGGGCAAAGGCTCAGCTCAGCACTCCTGAACTGCATGCTCTAACTTTGCAAGTCTGGTACCATACCCACAGATTTGTTGTCTGGCCCTTCAATGTTAAGCACTAAGGTGTTCCCAGTCCACTGGCAACAACACTCTGATGGGGTGTGCCAGCCAAAGTGCTTCACTGTAGTGATTGTAGCAAGGTCCCCACTCACACATATGTGCCAGCAGCAGCAGCACACAGCAGGTATGCATGTGTTGGCAGGGGTGCAGTGCCGGCAGGAGTGGGATGGGGGTGTTCTGCATACTTGCACGTGCCAGCCGGGGCAATGGTGCTGTGGGGTGCACTCATG
This sequence comes from Pan troglodytes, assembly GCF_028858775.2. Taxonomy (NCBI): domain Eukaryota; kingdom Metazoa; phylum Chordata; class Mammalia; order Primates; family Hominidae; genus Pan; species Pan troglodytes. Next base: position 36,857,075 of record NC_072416.2, on the reverse strand, counting down.
TGCCGCTGGAGACAGAGTGGCAGCATCTTCATGAATTTTATGTTATCATTCTAGAGCTTTAAAAATAATGTTCTGGACTTCTAACAAATGTATTTGTGAACCCAGAGAAAAAAAGAGTATTATTTTGTGCATTTTTATGTAATCATACCCAAGAAAATTTTACTTTACAATTTGTTCTTTTCACTCAACAATAGTCTCGAGGTTTATCCATCTCAAGATGGATACACATGTAGTTTATTCCTTTTAATTGTATAAGATTACATTGTATGTCAACAGCAGATTTTATTTACAATGTTATAACAAAAATAGCATTTTATTTGTCTCATTTTACATAAATATAAGTTTGTCTAGAATAGTTACCTGGGTTACATGCATTTTTAGTTTGATATATACAGCCAAAATCCTTTCGGTATGGCCACTTTAATTTGCCCTAATACCAGTAGCTTATGAGCATACCTGTTGTTCTTGAAAATCCTTGCAAATCCTTGATATTATTAAATTTTATAATGTTTTCCAGTCTGATAATTGAAAAAATGGCATATTTTTGTTATTTTAATTTGCATTTCTGTGATTATTCACAAGCTTGAATATCTTTTATATATGTGTTGTCCTTCAGCTTTTCCTTATCTGTAACTAGCCTGTTCATATCTTTGTCCATTTTTTTGTTGAGTTGGTCTTCTTTATTAATTATATCTGTTATATGCATTTGTAAATTATATGTACTGCAAATATCAGTAGATATTTAATTTTGTTTGTGATGTTTTTTTCACTCTAAGAAGTGTATTTTGTTATTTTCAACAGACAGAATTGCCAATACACAACACCGTTCACTTGACTTTGAAAATGAGAAAGAGAAAAAGGGGGAGAAAGAGCAGAATTGCTTTTGAAGTAGTACTTTATTATAGTACTTTTGAAGTTGCTTTTGAAGTACTACTTTAATATAATTGAATGTATCAAAATCTCTTTTTATGTCTAATGCCTTTGTATGTATCAAAATCTCTTTTTATGTCTAATGCCTTTGTATGTATCATTCAAAAGGTCCTTTTTACCTCATGATCACAAATATATTATTCTACATCTTTTTGTTGTTGTTGTTCAGAGCCTTGCTGTCACCCAGGCTGTAGTGCAGTGGCATGATCTCAGCTCACTGCAACCTCCACCTCCCAGGTTCAAGTGATTCTCCTGCCTCAACCTCCCAAGTAGCTGGGACTACAGGCATGCACCACTGCACCCAGCTATTGGTTTTGCCATGTTGGCCAGGCTGGTCTCAGATTCCTGATCTGTCTGCCTCAGCCTCCCAAAGTGCTGGGATTACAGGTGTGAGCCATCACGCCTAGCCCACTACATTTTCTTATTACTACTTTTCCTTTTGAGCGTTTAACATTTATTATGTGTAAGGATCTATCTATATTCCTTTCCACATAAATAGTTATCTCAACACCATTTGTGAAAGATTTCTTTCTTTCTCCCACTGATTTAAAATACCAATTTATGATGTAACAAATCCCATAGATTTGTTTCCACACTTTGTATTCTCTTTTCTCCCAATTTATTTTGTCTATTTATATGTCACTATTATTCAGTTTTAACTATTTCACCTTTACAAAAACAGTGTCTGGTTTTCTTAAGTTTACTTGATCTTTCATTCTAAGATCTTATTCTTCCAAATGAATTTTATAATCAGCTTGTCAAGCTCAGTAAAAGTCCCTGCAAAGATTTTGATTGGTGTATCTCTGATTAATTCATTTGGGGGAGAGATTACATCTTTATATTATTGAGGCTTTGGCTGGGCATGGTGGCTCACACCTATAATCCCAGCACTTTGGGAGGCCAAGGCAGGCATATCACTTGAGGTCAGGAGTTCAAGACCAGCCTGGCCAAAATGGTGAAACACTGTATCTACTGAAAACACAAAAACTAGCCAGGCGTGGTGTTGGGCAATGGTAAAATTGGGGCTTTTTAGTTCACACTTGTGAAATGTCTCTCTAAGTATTCAGGTATTATCTTAATTATTATATTATTATATTCACAATTTTTATAAAAGTATAAACTGTCTTCACAGTTTTGTTCTTAGATACTTTGTGTTTTAAAATTAAAATTTTAAAAATTAATTTTTAAAAAAAATTAATTTCTTTTTAATTCTTTAATTTAATTTTTAATTTTTGCCAAATTAAAAGAGGCAAAATGAGAAAAAGTTCTGGGGTTATGGATTGGCACAGACCTACTGAGAAGGAGAAAGCCTAGCACTTGATATATAGTAGGCACACAATAAAAGATTGTAAGATGAATTTGTTGAATGAAAGAAAATTGGAATTTGGGAGCTCAGAGGTTATGGGCAAAAGTTGACATACCCTATCTCTGAAGGAAACATTTCCACCTAGAAAATGAGATGGCACAGAGCTGTTAGGTCCAGCGTGAGAAGTTCAAGATGTCAGAGGTAATGTGGATTCAATAAGTGTTGCATAGACATCCCTGGAGGTAGAGAAGGGAAGTTGCTCTCTGCACAGGAGTATCCCAGTATCCCAAATCACCTTGAAGAGGCTAAAGGATGCTCTGAGCTGTGTGAGACATGGCTGGAACCTTCTTAATAATGATAGTGGCAGATGATAAGGAAAACAAAATGAGTTCTTCCTGGCCGGGCACAGTGGCACACGCCTGTAATCCCAGCACTGTGGGAGGTCGAGGTGGGCAGATCACTTGCAGCCAGGAGTTCGAGGCCAGCCTGGCCAACATGGCAAAACCCTGTCTCCACTAAAAATACAAAAATTAGCCCAAACATAGTGGCCTGCCCCTGCACCTGTAGTCCCAGCTACTTGGGAGGCTGAAGCAGGAGAATCACTTGAACCCTGGAGGTGGAGGTTGCAAAGAACTGGGATCGTGCCACAGCACTCCAGCCTGGGTGGCAGAGCAAGACTCTGTCTCAAAAAAAAAAAAAAAAAGATTCTTCCTTTATGCCAGGCTCTGTTTTAAGCTCTTTAAATGTAAGACAACCCTTTGACCCAGGCACCACTATCGGTCCTATGTTTCAGATGGCATATTTTATGGCAGGTAGGATTCCAAGACAACCCCAGTGACCTCCGCTTTCTAGTGTTATGTCTTGGTGATCCCCTCTCATTCCATGTGGTAGGAACTGTGACTTCCTCTTGCCAACAGAATACAGCAAAGGTGATGGATAGGATGTCACTGGCTTGATTGAATTATATTGTATGGCAAAGGTGATGGGATATCATGGCCCTCACTATCTTACTACATATATGACTCTGAGAACACTCATTTTCATTATCCTGTTGTCCTCGAAGAAGCAAGCCACCGTGAGTTCTACAGCCACAAGAAAATGAATTCTGCCAGCAATCCGAATGAACCTGGAGGCTGATTTTTCTCTACTCAAACCTCTAGATGAGAACACAGCCCAACTGATGCCTCATTGACAGCCTCATAGGACTCTGAGGAGAAGAGGCAGCTAAGCCTGTCTAGACTCCTGATCCGTGAAAACCTGAGATAATAAATATATGTCGTTTTAAGCTGCTAAGTGTATGATAACTTGTAACATGGCAATGAAAAACAAATTCATCTTTTGTCAAAGAATTAGAGCAATGTACTAGGTTCTGTAATTTAGATAATTCAGTGCTCTCCCAAGAGGATCAGTCTAGGGCAGGAGAGGTGAAAGTATGATTTGAGGTCCCCCTCCTGGCATGGAACTGCCCGTGTCCAAAAAGTCTCTACTTTCTAATTTCCCCACGATGCCTTTGATAGGGTTGGAGCTCCTTACCCTATTTGATTGTCCTGAAAGTAAGATACTTACTTATTTATCTGTTATTTCCTCTGAAATGTAAGCTCAGGGAGGGCAGGGACAAAATCTAGCACCTCCAGTATCTAGCCCAGTGCATGGGTTCAATAAATATTTGTTAAATGAATATATGAATGTATGAATAGCTGACTGCATACCATCAATCAAGGTAAAAGATTAAGTGACTAAGAGCAAGCAAACTGAGAAGTTAAATGACTTACTCAAGTTATCACAACTACAAAATGGTAGGAAAAGGCAGGATCTAAATCTTGGAAGGGTCAATACTTTAGATCAGGGGTCTGCAAACTACAGCCTGCAGGCAAAATCCACCCCATCACCCATTTTTGTATGGACCATGTGATAATGATAGTTTTCACATTTTCAAATACTTGAAAAAAAAACCCAAAGTAATATTTTAAGACATGTGAAAATTACATGAAATTCAAATTCAGTGCCCGTAAATAGAGTTTTATTGACACACAGTCCCAACCACATTTACTTGTTTACCTACTGTCCATGGCTGCTTTCATGCCACAGTGGTAGAGCTGAGTCCTTTCCTCAAAGACCATTTGACTCACAAAGCCTAAAACATTTACTTACGTGGCCCTTTACTGAAGAAGTTGCCTCTGGAGTGAGACCATCTGGATTCAACCCTATCTCCCTCACTTCTCTCCTCTATAATCTTGGCAGGTCAGTTAAATGTTTTGTTTTCTCATCTGTAAAATGAAGATTAAAAAGTTCACCTAACTCGTACGTGGTAGTGAGGATCACCTACCACACATGTAAAAGTCCCAACAAATGTTCGTCACCACAATAGTCACATCAGTGTGTCATATCACATCCAAGTCACGTTGTGAAAATGTAACTTGTAAGAGAAATGTTACAGTTGAATATCTGATGTTTATTGATGCTTTTTGATTATTACAGTTAAGATGCTGGTAACCAGAGTAGGCCGGGAGCGGTGGCTCACGCCTGTAATCCCAGCACTTTGGGAGGCTGAGACGGGTGGTCACTTGAGGTCAGGAGTTTGAGACCAGCCTGGCCAACATAATGAAACCCTGTCTGTACTAAAAATACAAAAATTAGCTGGGTGTGGTGGTGCACACCTGTAATCTCAGCTACTCAGGAGGCTGAGGCAGGAGAATTACTTGAACCGGGGAGGCGGAGGTTGCAGTGAGCTGAGATCACGCCAATGCACTCCAGCCTGGAAAACAGAGTGAGACTCCATCTCAAAAAAAAAGAAAAAAAAAAAAAGAGAGAGAAGGAAGGAAGGAAGGAAGGGACAGAGGGAGGGAGGGAGGGAGAAAGGAAGGAAGGAAGAAAGGAAGGAAGATAGATAGATTCTGGTGACTGGAATGTATAAACTTTGTGTTCATTGAACCACTATTCTCTGCCAATTCCTGCCAAACAGAATAGTACCTTTCCCAGGCTTATTTGTGTATACATGTGTATGCATGCTTGCACGTAGCACTTGTTGCACTTGGTGGTCAGTTCACCCCGTGGCAAAATGCCACACTCTGAAATTCTCATTACTGGATAACTTTGGAAATTTGGACTCACATATGGGACGAATTTCCAGACCCTAATACATGTCCTAGGAGCCAAACTTCATATGATTCTCCTCTGGGGGAGAGTCAGAGAGAGGATAGATAGTTCTGCCTATAAATAGAGTAAAATTATTTTTCTTCCACCAACCTCGTGATACCTGAAATGCTTCTATTGTATATTCATTACTGAGTTCTCAAGTTATTTTCATTTCTAAAAATATTCTAACAACCTGAAGAGTGCCAAGTATTTTGTAGACACGTATTTCACCTCAAAGCTGAGCATGATTGTACAGGAATGTTATGCTAGTGGGTGGTCCAGTGAAAGGCAAATATCTCAGAGAGATGAACTCTCCTCAGGAATTTCATCTTCCTTTCTCTCCATGGGGCCCTGAGGATGAGTTACATTTTCAGAAGAAAATAACGAAAGGCAGAGAGATGCTTACTGGTGGCACCTGAGGTCTCCACCCAGAGTAGGTGACTTGTCCTTCCAGGTTGGGTTGCATGCATTACAACAAAGCTTGAGTTTCCCAAAATTTAGAGTGCATGAGAATAATCTATAGAGCATGTTAAGAATGGAGATTCCGACTGGGGGTGGTGGCTCACATCTGTAATCCCAGCACTTTGGGAAGCCAAGGAGGGAGGATCGCTTGAGTCCAGGAGTTTGAGACCAGCCTGGGCAACACAGCAAGACTCCACCTCTATAAATAATATTTTAAAAAAGAATGGAGTATCCTAACTCCAAACTCCACAGATTCTGATTAAGTAGGTTTGGTATAGAGGGTTTTTCTTCCTTTGAAAGCACCCCGGGTGATTCCGATGGTCTCTGATCCATACTTTGGGAAAATGTGACCTGGATGTGATTGGCACTCAAACTTGGCCAGTTCAACCCTACGTAGATAATGATTGGCTCATGTTTCTTTGCTGGTACTGGTGATCACGAAGGTGACCCAGCTGCACCACTGGTGAGAATCCAACTCTAGAACCATGGAACCAATTAGTCCTAGAGTTATTTCACGTCAGACTATTAAAAGTCTGGTCCTTGGGCTTTTTGATCAGATGAATATGCAATGCAGGGTCTGTACATCCGGCAATTTGTTGAAGTAGTAGGTGCCTATCTTTGGAAGTGACAGTCGTTGCCTTCTGGTCACTGTACTGTTCTCCAAAAAGACTGTCAGAAGGAAAGATTTGCTGAACTGATGAATACTGGCTTCCAAAAAGAATCCCATCCAAATGCCAGACTCTCACATCTGGAGCTAAAACAATAAGTGATAGAGGCTATAAACTTCAAAATAAAAGATTCCTTGCCCTCAGGCAGGAAGGCATTGTAAATCTCACCGAGAAGTTGAGAAGCTGGTTAAACTCATTATTTGCTGTTCAAGACTCTCCTCTTGCAGTTTTCATCCTTTGTTAAATTTATAATCTCTAAATACTTAGCCAAGATCCAAGCCTTTTGGGAGGTAGCAGCCGGAAGATTTAGAAGTTATCCAGTCCCCAGGGGTGTTAATGGTGAAATAGACTTTGGTAATACGTTCTTAATTGTCACCATAAATCAACATTGTACAATATGTTAAGTCGGCCCATGTAACTTGCTGATTGGAGAGGCTTTTCCATGCTTTGGAGACAGCTGTAACTTTGAAGAGACAAGTGGTTTGTCTCGGGGGATATGACACAATAAACATACTAATTCATTTTTGGAATATCTGCCATGCTCTTTACCCTCAGAGGAGGTACCTGATTGGTTGAGGGAAGAAGCTCCCAAGTGTTTGGGGTTGAAGTTTTAACACAGAGAGTGAAGGACATTTTTTGCCCCTGGACTGTAGTTTTTTTCTGAAATCTTTTGTACCTTAGGGATTTTTTTTCTTTAAATGTGTCCTCTGGAATCTGTCAGCCCACTTATGCAGTCTTTTAGAGTTTCTCCAAGGATACCCCAATTATTTTTTCTTTGCATACATTGCATGCATTTTCTTTCCAATCTATTCATTAAACATTTACTGCACACCTACTAGGTGTCAGGCAGCATTCTCAGCACTGAGGCTATAGTAGAAGAAAACTCTGTACTCATGGAGGTTATATTCCAGAGGAGAACAGCAGACAACTTATTCTTGTAAATAAGAATATCAGGTTATTTAATGAAAATAATAAATGCTCTTTGATCTGAAAGAGGCTTCTCTGGATTGGGAGGTTAAATAAGTTGCATGCAAAGAGGTCAGATTTAAGGTGAGACCTTCATGAAATGGAGAAACTAGCCGTGATCTAGGGGAAGAGTGATCCAGGCAGAGGGGACAGTGAAGACAGGGGCACTAGAGTAGGAGGTAGTTTGGCATATTTGATAAACAGTATAAAAGTAAAGGTGCCTGAAGCCTATGTGAAAGGGACATTTGAAAGAGGATCAGAGAGGTGAGGAAGGTTCAAATCATAGCAGTCCAGGCAACAAGTGGTACTTGAAGCATGAAAGGAAGAAGGGTAGGGCTTTAGTGGCATGATGCAATTTTAATTTAAAACAGCAGCTCATTCTGCAGAAAATGACCCATAGCAGGGCAAGTGTGGAAGCTGGGATGTCAAAGACAAGGCTCTTGCACTTTTCCAGGTAGAAGATGGGGATCAGGATGAGAGGGATAAAGATGGAGAGACGATGATGGATTTGATGGGGGTGGTTGAGCTGGCAATGGGGAGGTGAGGGAATGGAGGAATCAAGAGTGATATTCAGTTTTTGGCTTGAGCACCTGGATGAATGTTGGTGCCATTTACTGACATGGGAAAGAAAAATTGCTTTAATTTGGAGTTTTTTTGTTTGAAGTTTTATGTAGGGGGCAGGAACTCAATAGTTCTGTTTAGGCCATGTTGAGTTTGAGGTGACTAGTAGACATTGACATGGGGCTGTTGAGCCAGGGGCTCAAGGGAAAGGTCAGGTGAAAACCATGACCAACAGGCTGGGCGGTGGTTCACGCCTGTAATCCCAGCACTTTGGGAGGCTGAGGCAGGGGGATCATGAGGTCAAGAGATTGAGACCATCCTGGCTAAACATGGTGAAACCCCGTCTCTACTAAAAATACAAAAAATTAGCCGGGCGTGGTGGCAGGCGCTTGTAATCCCAGCTACTGGGGAGGCTGAGACAGGAGAATCACTTCAACCCAGGAGGCAGAGGTTGCAGTGAGTCAAGATTGCACCTCTTCACTCTAGCCTGGGTGACGGAGCAAGACTCTGTCTCGAAAAAAAAAAAAAAAGAAAGTCTTCCAGCTGAAGGACAGAAAAATGACAGCTTCCATTGGCACTGACTTTATATTAGCGTAGGTGATTAGTCAAGCTCCCAGCTGGCAGGGGCATTGAGCAATTAAGCAAATAGAGTATTACAGGCCAAAAATTCAAGCTATTCCTGTAGAACTTTCCAGACGCTATGCTAAGCACTTGGAAGAGGAATAGATATACACACATACGTAGTGTATGTATGTATGTGTGTGTGTATGTGTGCGTGTGTATATACGTATAATATGTATATGTATGTATCAGTATCCTTGCCATCTTGAAACATGTTGTCAACGGAGTTATAGTTGCTTTTAGGGAGTTGTCTTACAGGGTTCAAGTGACCAAGATTTGAATGCCAATCCTCAAAATTGCTAGTTCTGTGTTTTAAGTTAATTTTATTTTTTAACATTATCATACAGTAAAACTGATTTTTTCATGTACGGTTCTATGACTGTATAGGCATATATTTATATAATCACCATAATCAGAATACAGAACAGTTCCATCACCCCAGAAACCTCCGTCCTGCTATCCCAGTATTAGTCATGCTCTAATCCCCATGCCAATCCCTGTGGTCTGTTCTCTGTCACCATGGTCTTGTCTTTTCAAGAATGTCATATAAACGAAATCACACAGTAGGTAACATTTTGAGACTGGTTTCTTTCACTCAAAGTGATGCCTTCGAGATTCATCTACACTGTTGTGTATATCAGTAGTTCATTCTTTTTCATTGTCGAATAGCATTTCATTGTATCGGTGTGCCACAGTTTGCTAAAGTTTTTTACCCATTGAAGGGCATTTAGGGGCAATTTGGGGCAATTATGAATAAAGTTTCCATTTTGGGGCAACTGCAAGTAAAGCTGCTATCAACATGTGTGTACAGGTGTTTGTATGAACATAAGTTTATATTTCTTTTTTTTTTTTCTTTTGAGACAGAGTCTCACTCAGTCACCCAGGCTGGAGTGTAGTGGCGTGATCTCAGCTCACTGAAACCTCCGCCTCCCGGCTTCAAGCAATTCTCCTGCCTCAGCCTCCCGAGTACCTGAGATTACAGGCATGTGTCACCATACCCGGCTAATTTTTGTATTGTTAGTAGAGACGGGGTTTCACCATGTTGCCCAGGCTGGTCTCGAACTCCTGACCTCAAGTGAGCCACCCGCCTCGGCCTCCCAAAGTGCTGGGATTACAGCTGTGGGCCACTGTGCCCAGCCTAGTTTGCATTTCTTGAGGGGAAATAACCGAGGGTGGCATTAGTAGGTCATATAGTATGTACACATTTTTCAGTTAGTTTTCAACTTTCTGAACCCCAATTTATATTTCACAGGGTTGTTCTGTGGACTAGCTGAAGTAACGTGTATTAAATGTCTGGCACATAATTTTTTTGGGTCAGAGTATCTCTCCCCATATCCCAAATACTAAGGTATATTGGGATAGTGAAATTAGCACAAACATAATATCCCATTATTGAGTCTTTGGAGTTTATTAAAACATAGAATTCCCCATGGGAATCAGGTAACGCTGTAGTCTAAAAATACCTCATAAAAATAGGCTTCTATAAATATGTTACACTCTCTCAAATCTAAGTCTTTTCTAATTCTTCCTCTTTCAAAATAAACCTTAACCCGTTCTGTAAGTGGTACGATTTCAGGCGATGGATTCCTTAGCCTGTGGAGGCCACCTCTATTTCTTCTCAGGGAGATCCCTGACTATATGTACAGTGGTCTTGTTTCATCTCTTCATAATCCAAATAAGCTCTTACCAGACACTGCCAGACAGACTACTAAATTACCTATGTTTTATATGCCAAATAGGGAAAATGGTATTATTTGAAGGGTTGCCAGATTTAGAAACAAAACAAAGCAAAACCAAGTATCAAAATAACAGATGCTCATGCAGTATTTGAGACATACTAAAATAATTCTCTTATCTATTTGAAATTCGCATTTAGTTGTGCTTCCTTTATTTTGTCTGGCAACCCTAATTCTTCACTTTCCGACTTTCATTTTTTGTTTGTAGAGGGCTGTAGTTACTCCAGGCAAACACATCTTCAGGCCTTAACAGAGGTATACCAAATCCTTTAGGCTGGGAAGGAGAAGAATAAAGAAGAACAGTTACTGCAGATGTTTGGCCATCCAAAGAGGAAATTTGTCTGGTCTGTGAGCCCTCTTTGTAGTTATTTCTGTCACTGTTAATAGTATATTGAAACTCAAAGTTGATTATAACATTTTGCAGACTTTTTTTTCTAGTTATACCCCCATGTTATTTTCATTCATTCACTGAGTATTTCATATTTCAATGTTTATTTATGGCCTAGCATTTTCCCAGCAGGAAAGAAAAGCTAACAAGGGCATCATTTCCCACCATGCAGAGGAAGGAAGTGCTATTTTGCCAATTACCCTTTACATAAATATCTGGCAATGAATGAATGGAAGAATTCTTCCAGCGGTACTGCTGTTTTACAGAATGATTCAAGCATCAAAGTATAGCAGAGGTCTCCAAACAATAAGTGATAAGATGATGATGATGATGGTAATGATGATTTAATGATAACTAACGTCTATTAAGCATTACTCTACATCAAAAACTATACTGGCCAGGCGCGGTGGCTCACGCCTGTAATCCCAGCACTTTGGGAGGCCTAGGCCGGAGGATCACGAGGTCAGGAGATAGAGACCATCTTGGCTAATACGGTGAAACCCCATCTCTACTAAAAATACAAAAAAAAAAAAAAATTAGGCGGGCGTGGTGGCGGGTGCCTGTAGTCCCAACTACTCAGGAGGCTGAGGCAGGAGAATGGTGTGAACCCGGGAGGCGGAGCTTGCAATGAGCCAAGATTGCGCCACTGCACTTCAGCCTGGGCGACAGAGTGAGACTCCATCTCAAAAACAAAAACAAACAAACAAATAAACAAAAAACTATACTGCTTTATCTTTATTATATCATTTAATCCTTGTGAGAATACTGTTATTTTCTTCATTTTACAGATAAGAACATTGAGGCAGGGAACAGCCCCCTGCCCAAAGACAGTGGTTACGTTAGTTATGCGCGTCTCTGAAGAATTTCAGGTTTTCCATCAGAGAAAAAGCTGCATTTGAACACAATACCTCATCCTCTATGCAGCTCAGACATGTCACAGTTGACGCGCCCCACCTCTCAACCTCAGATGTTAGGAAAATTGGAACTATTTATTCCTAGCGAGGGGGGATTAGTTGGCTGCTGGGATACCCTGGCGTCTAGTCCCAATTCTGGCCCAAACATGTCCCTGAACCTCAGTTTCTTTACCTGTGGGAGTTTCTTTACCAGCTGAGAGTTCTATTAAGTTATCTCAGAGTTCTCGCCCGTGTTTTCAGCTCTCTTACCTATAATCTCTGGTATTTGATTCATGTGGAAAAGGTCACAAAGGATGCATAACTGGAATGAGAGGAGAAATACAAGGAGAAGCTAAATGTAGACAGAAAATATATTGAATGAGACACTGCCGGCAATAGAAACAGCTCCAGCGAGAAGAGCAAAAAGAAGATGATTGAATCCAGACACTGCTCACCTAGAATACATGCTTGTTCTGATAGGGAGGTTGCATTTTATTCCTATACCCTCACCCAGAAAGGCAAGCACTGGAAACAGGTTGATGAATGCGTGGAGAGTTGAAACCAAGCATGCTTAGAGGCAACCGCAGCGGGAGGGGGACCTCAAAGTTATTGAGAGCAAGCTCCTATCTTCCATTTAAAATAAAATCTGGTAATAAAGTACATCCGGTTTTAGAAAAATGATTGTATTTCTTTTTTCCTTCTTTTTATTTGAGACAGAATCTTGCTCTGTCATCAGGCTGCAGTGCAGTGGCACAATCTCGGCTCACTGCACTCTCTGCCTCCTGGGTTCAAGTGATTCTCCTGCCTCAGCTTCCCAAGTAGCTGGGATTACAGGTATGGACCACCATGCCCGGCTAATTTTTGTGTTTTTAGCAGAGATGGGGTTTCACCATGTTGGCCAGGCTTGTCTCAAACTCCTGACCTCAGGTGATCCACCCACCTCACCCTCCCACAGTGCTGGGATTATAGGAGTGAGCCACTGTGCCTGGCCAATAATTACATTTCTTGCCCATTCTTCTTGGACTCTGATTTTTTTTTTTTTACCCAAGGTGAAGAATAACTGCAGGGAAAACAATACTTCTTGTTGATTATGAATGTGCTGAGGCAGGAAGTGGAAATATACATCGTTGCTAGGTTGTAAAATAAACTTTTGAGGGCAATTGCTGCACAACATTTCCAGAAGCGTCTTTCCGTCTTTTTCCTTCCCAATCTCCTTCCCCTGAATTGTATGGCACATTAAACGCTTAAACAATAACAGCTTTCCAGACCCAGAGGTGTCATTAAATAAGTTAAGGATCTAATTAAAGGGCTGTGTGTGTGGGGGGGGGGTACCATCTCCCTGCTTGCTTTGTATTGAATCACTTGTGTCCCATTTCAGTGTTTCCAAGCCAGGAATTTGCCTGTAAATTGATCTCGCACTACCATCGTGTATTGGATTTCATTTCCTCTTATGCAATTATCTATTAGTAACTGGAGAAGGCAAAACAGCAGAATAAATAATTAAATGTAAATTAAGCAATTTTGGAGTTACACTTTGGCTGAAGACAGGAGCATGTGTTATGAATTTAAACTTTCTAAGAGTGCAAAGAAAGCGTCCCCACTCTGTAATGGGTTTGTTCTATCCCGGTGGTATGGAATTCCAATTGTTGCATATCCTCTTTTTATAGAAGAGGAAACGGAGACTCTGAAAAGGTCAGACCGTCTGTTAGAATATAAAAGCAGTTGGCAGTAAAGTCAGGGAGGAATCAGCAGAATTTTAACTGTCTCACAAGAAACCCCATATAGTGGCCTTTATTTTGGGAATGGATTTATCAAGGTCCAGGATCTTACAGGTCAAGAAACTTTCTACATCAGCACAGAAACACGGAACATCTTCTGAGGTACTGGGGAGAGAGCTTGATCCAATTAAGCTTGCAGAGATGAAGAAAACCCAAATGCCATTGTAATCATTGAAAATGAGGAAATATGGCATGCTGGAGGCAGGGTCTCTGCATTAACCTGCACTGGTAGTGCCCTACATAACTCCAGCAGCTGCCATTCATATTGAAGTTCCTGCAAAGGACACCCTTTTGTCTCCTGGACAGTCTTCCAACTTAGAAGGCAAGCTATCAATCTTATAGATGAAGGAATGAAGGCCAAGATAAATTTGATGATATATCCAAGAAATAGATTCATCGTGTAGGAGAACCTGGACTCAAATCCAGGTTTTCTGGCACCCAATCTAGTCTTACCTCTTACGACATTTAAAAAAATTTGTGGCTCCATAGTATTCCATGTTGTATATGTGCCGCATTTTCTTTATCCAGTCTGTCATTGATGGGCATTTGGGCTGGTTCCAAGTCTTCGGTATTGTGAACAGTGCTGCAACAAACATATGTGTGCATGTGTCTTTATAGTAGAACAATTTATAATCCTTTGGGTATATTCCCAGGATGAGTTCATGTCCTTTGCAGGGACGTGGATGAAGCTGGAAACCATCATTCTCAGCAAAATAACACAAGAACAGAAAACTAAACACTGCATGTTCTCACTCATAAGTGGGAGTTGAACAATGAGAACACGTGGACACAGGGAGGGGAACATCACACACCAGGGCCTGTCAGAGGGTCTGGGGGCTAGGGGAGGGATAGCATTAGGAGAAATACCTAATGCAGATGACAGGTTGATGGGTGCAGCAAACCACCGTGGCACCTGTATGCCTATGTAACAACCTTGTACGTTCTGCACACATATTCTGCATAGAACTTAAAGTATAATAAAAGAAAATAAATAAATTTGTATAAATTTAAAGGGTACAAATGCAGTTTTATTTCATGGATATATTGCATAGTGATGAAGTCTGGGCTTTTAGTGTAACTGTCACCCAAGGGATATACATTGTACTCATGAAGTAACTTCTCTTCCTTCACCTACCTCCCACCCTTCCACCCTTCCAAGTCTCCAATGTTTATTATTTCACTCTCTACATTCATGTGTACACATTATTTAGCTTCCACTTATAAGTGAGAACACAACAGTATTTGACTTTCTGTTTCTAAGTTGTTTCTAAGTTGTTTCACTTAAGATAAAGGCCTCCAGTTCTATCCATGTTGCTGCAAAAGACATGATTTTAGTCTTTATAATGGCTTAATAGTAATCCATGGTGTATATATACCGTATATAGTATATATACTGTATGTATGTGTGTGCATGCATATATATATATGTGCGTCATATATATATGCACACACACACATATATATGATGCAAAAATATGGGACTAAGTTGATTGCAAGAAGGACATTTATTTGTAGTAGGAGAGCTGAAGCAAGAAGGCAGAGTGTTGCTTTAACCTCTACTGGGAATGTGTATGTTGAGTGCCTCAAACTTTTTTATTCTTCTTCATTTATCTGCAAAGACCTCAAAAGCATTTAAAGATCATAAATAAATTATAGTAGGCAGGTGATGCTATGGTTTGAATATTTACCCTCTTCCCCAACTCCTGTCAAAATTGAATTACCATTGTAACAGTATTAAGAGGTGAGACCTTTAAGAGATTATTAGGCCATGAGGGCTCTGCCCTCATAAATGGATTAATGCTCTTATCACAGGAGTACGTTTGTTATTTTGGGAGTTGGTTCTTTATAAAAGGATGAGTTTGGTTCCCTTTTGTCTCTCTGTCCTCCTCTCTTTGCCCTTCCATTGTGGGATGAAGCAGTAAGCAGTCCCTTGCTAGATGCCAGCTGCTTCAATCTCGGACTTCCCAGCCTCCAGAGCCATGAGCCAATACATTTCTGTTCATTGTAAATTGCCTAGTCTGTGGTATTCTATTATAGCAGCACAAAATAGACCAAGACAGGTGATCCCTCAAATTTGGAATCTGTGGGTAGTGAGGACTGACTGTACTTAACAGTGTTTGAGAAATAAATGATTGAACAACAACTGAGTGAGTGAATGGCCTGTGAACAAATTTGAGGGAGGGAATCCGAGTTGGTGCATCTGCTTATACCAAGTTCACCTCCATTGCCATCTTCCTAACTCTCTACTCAAGGAAGGAGGAGGTGCTATTCCTTGGTTGGCACCTATAATATTAATTGAGTGCTGTTTTACTAGATGCAGTGGATATTGTGTACTTTAGGCAGAATCCTAGTCTCTACTCTCTCCTCTTGTGATTCTTGTTACAGACCTAATGTCAGGCCACCCTTTATCTCCATCTTTTTTTTTTTTTAATACCTCTTCTGAGCTTAAAGTTTGTTAGTCAAGTTAGACCAGAATTTGCCCTTCAGGCCAGTCTTCTTTCTCCTTTATCTCTCTTCTGCTTACCTCTAAGTTGTTCCAAGATTTAGATTATAGAGGGGGAGGAGAAGCCCTTGCTTGGGTAAAATGCTTAAGCTACATGATTCAAACTTTTCACAGATAATTATTACACTGAGATATTGGGTGTTTGCTTTGATCTTAATACAGTGGTATTCTTATTTTTATTCTTCTATTGTCCTTTGTATATAAAGGCCGCTGGTGCTGATTGGCAGGAAAGGGTTTGGGCATTCCTGGGTTTCTGTGTAGAATACTGACAAACAGCACTAAGAACCACATTTCGACATCTAACATGGGTGTCTGATGGACAGCTGGGAGTTGTTATAAATGTACATAGATAATAGGTCAGAGAGCCAAGTTCAAGCTTAGCAGGTGCTCTATAGACAGTCTTTACATGCTGGGATGAGGGCATAAAATACAACCATTTTCAGATGTTTTGTAAGAATTGATGTTTTTTGTCTTGTGGGAGGACTCAATATTATTGTTATGCAAATTTCCTCCCCCCTCGCAATAATAAATTTTATCCATCAAAATCCAAACAATGATTGTGGTGGTGTTTGGTAAACCAATTCTGAAAACCATACAGAGGAATAATGGGCAAAGAGAAGGGAAGATAATTTAGAAATAGAACAGAGCTGGGGCTCTTTCTACCTGATATCAAAACCTCTTCAAAACATATATCCATTAACAAACTGTGGTATTGGCACAGGCATAGACAATAAACTAATGAAGTGAACAGAACAGAGTCTAGAACCCCATAACACACACACATTCTCTCTCACACACATACAGGCACACACACACACACACACACACACAGAGAGAGAGACAGAGAGAGAAAGAGTGGGAGAGAGAGAGAGAGAAACTGGTTGTATGGCAAAGACGGCATTTAAGATCAGCAGGAAAAAAGTAAAATCAGTGGGAAAAAGTATTAAATGAATAGGATTATTGATTATCAAATCAGAAAAGCCTTCATAATACATCCTTAGGTCACATCATATTCTAAACTCCAGGTGGATCAAAGATCTAAATGTAACAAAAGCAAAGCCTTACAGCTTTTAGAAGGAACTAAAGTGGAATATCTTTACATCTTGGGAAAATACATGTTGCTTAATTAAGATGAAGAAAGTAGAACCCTGAAGTGTAGCAATTGATAAATTTGGCTACACTAAATTTAAAACTTCTGTATGTTGAATACAATATAAGCAAAGTGTAACAACAAACCAGTGACTAGCAGAATACATTTGCAATACAGAGAATTAGTTTCCTAAAGACATAAGGAACTCCTACAAGTCAATTCCAAAAACTACACACAACTGTTAAAAACTTTCAACAAAAATAAATCTAGCAGAGTTTTTTTGGGCAAAGAATGACAGGAATCACACAGCATGCAGAACCAGGAGAAGTTTGGAGAGCTCATCTCTGAGTGGGCAGTGAGTATTTATAGACAGAAAATGGAAGTAAAATACAGAAATAGCTTGATAGGTTACAGCTGGGCTTTGCCTTATTTGGACGTGGTCTGATTGGTTGGCCACCTGTGATTGGTGAGGCTTGGCTGTTTGTGATTGGTGGAGACCTGGCTCTCTGTTACAAAAAAATAGTCTCCTAAATTATATTTTGGTTTGTTTACACGCTAAATTAGGTTGCAGTTCATGACATACGAACTCAAAGTACAGAGACAGCCTCAGGCCAATGGCCTCCTGCTTATTTAATTTAACAATTTAACACAACCAAAGGGAAAAGGGGAAAATGATGAGAACAGGCAATCTGCAGAAGAAGAAACCCCAAAGACCGATAAATATGAACTGAGATCTTCTTTATTAATTAGGGTAATTAAATTTGAAAATTAAGTGGCCAGGCACAGTGGCTCCTATGTGTAAGCCCAGCTTTTTTCCAGGCCAAGGCGGGAGGATCAGTTGAGCCCAGCGACTTGAGAGCAGCCTAGGCAACATAGCAAAACCCTGTCTCCCTAAAAAAAATGAACAAAATTAGCCAGGCATGGTGCTGTGCACCTTTCCGCCCAGGTACTTGAGAGGATGAGGTGGGAGGATCACTTGAGTCTCGAAGTTTTGAGGCCACAGTGAGCAATGATTGTGCCACTGCACTCCTGCCTGGACAACAGAGCAAGACCCTATCTCAAAAAATTTTTTGAGAAATATGATGCCATTCCACACTCATCAATATGGCAGTACCAAAAGTTGAGTAGAATGTGGCGAAACGGGGATATCTTTTTTTGGGAATGTTTCAACTACTGTAGACAACAGTTTGGTAAAATCTAGTAAAATTTTGCATTTGATATTCCATAGTGAATAAATAAATTTCACTACCAGGCATACACCCCAAGAAACTATTCCATATGTGCTCAAGTACATCTCTACAAGAATCCGCATTGCTTCACTGTTTATAATAATAAAAAATGGAAACATCTTAAATGGCCATAAATAAGACGTATTGTGTGTATTAGCTGCATAGCAAATTATGCCAACACTTAGAAGCTTAAAATTAGACAATTTATTTTCTTACTGTTTCTTTGGGATGGGAACTGGCTGGGTACCCCTGGTTCAGTCCTTCTCACAGGCTGTGATCACGGTGGTGGCTGGGCTACCACCATCATCTCAAGGCTTGACTGGGTAGGATCCACTTCCAAGCCCATTCACCTGGTTATTGGCAGCCTCAGATCCTCTCTGGCTATTGGCTGGAGACATCAGTTCCTTACCACCTGGGATTCTCCATTGAGCAGCTCACAACTTGGCAGCTGTGTTCTCTTAGAGTGAACCAGCGAGAGAGTGAGAGAGGGTAAGCAAGACAGATGTCACAGTTTTTTTTTTTTTAACAGCCTAACCTCAATTATCTCATCACTTTAGTGATATTCTATTTGTTAGCAGGAAGTCACTTGATCTGGCCCACACGTTGTGGTATAGTCACATAGTGGATTACTATAGAACAGTGAACAATCCATGAGCTTAAATTGGATCTCATCAAAACTAAAAACTTTTGCTCTGAGAAAGCTCATGTGAAGACACATGATAGACTGGGAAATAATATTTACAAACCACATATCTGACAAGGTGTTAGGATCTAAATATACAAGGAACTCCCAAGATTCAACAGTAAAAACAAAACAAACATAGTCCAATTAGGAAATGGGAAAGCCTGAACAGGCATTTCACAGAGCAGGATATACAGATGGCAGATAAGGACAGGAAAAGATGCTCAGGATCTTTAGCCATCAGGGGAAGGCAAATTAAGACAATGAGAAATCACTACACATCTATCAGAAGGCTAAAATAAAAAGTAGTCACAACAGCAAATGCTGACAGGGTTGTGGGAAACCTGGATCCCTGGCACAATGCTGGTGGGGAATGTAAAATGATACAGCCACTTTGGAAAACAGTTTGGCAGTTTTTAAAAATAAAATGAATCATACAGTTAGCATATGACCCAGCAATTATACTCCTGAACATTTCTGCCAGAGAAATGAAAATGTATGCTCAAACCTGTATACAAATATTTATAACAGCTTTATTTGTAATAGCCCCCAAACTGGAGTCAGCCCAGACATCCTTCAACAGGTGAATGGTTTAGCAAACCGTGATAGGGAGATTTCATGGAACAGGACTCAACAAGAGAAAGGGCTACACTTTTGATGCATGCAATAACTCAAATAACTATCCGGGGAATTATGCCAACTAAGAAAAGCTGATCACTAAAGGCTACATGCTATATGATTCCATTTATAGAACATTTTTGAAATGACAAAAATTTTAAAAGTAGGGGAGCCAGACTTTAGAGATGGGGAGGGGTGAAGAAGGGGAGATGGGCGTGGTTTTAAAAGGAACATGAGGGATCCTTGGAGTGATGGAACTTTTCAGTATCGTGACAGGCATTTACATGCGTGATAAAATTGTATACAATTCACTATGCACATAGATACCAATGAGTACAAGTAAAACAAGGGAATTTGGAAGAAGATTAGATTCAATCAATGTCAATATCCTGGTTATGATATTATACCCTAGTTTTGCAAAATGTTGCCACTGGGTAAAGTATACATGGAAACTCTATTATTTCTCACAGCTACATGTGAATCTATAATTATCCCAATAAAATTTTCAATAAAAAATAAATGAACTAGGGTTCAATACAACAACATAAATAAATCCCAATTGTGCTGTCTACTTTTTTTGATATTTGAAAAATATATTTTAAAAGTTCCTTAAAAACATTATAAAATTTTTATTATGGAACTTTTCAAACATATAAAAAGTAGAGAAAACAGTATAATGAATATAGCTACCACATAGCATTTGTTAGCATTTTGCCAGATTTTACTCAATTATTTTACCTTAAATGCAGACATCATAACATTTCCCCTCTACACATATGAACTTGCATCTCCAAAATAATGAGATTGGCTGGGTGTGTTGGCCCATGCCTGTAATCCCAGAACTTTGGGAGGCTGAGGCAGGTGGATCACCTGAGGTCAGGAGTTTCAGACCAGCTTGGCCAACATGGCGAAACCCTGTCTCTACTAAAAATACAAAAATTAGCCAGGCGTGGTGGTGGGCACCTGTAGTCCCAGCTACACAGGAGCCTGAGGCAGGAGAATCACTTAAACCTGGGAGGTGGAGGTTGCAGTGAGCCAAGATCACACCACTGCACTCCAGCCTGGGTGACAGAGCAAGACTGCATTTAAAAAAAAAAAGAGATCACTTTCCTACAAAACCATAGTACCATATACCATATTGCACCTAACAAAATAAATACAAATTCCTTAATATCACCTAATATGTTGCTCCATGTTCAAATTTCTCCGTTTGTTTCAAATATATATTTATAACTGTTTTTTAAAGCCAGGATCCAAACAAAGATCATGAGTTCCATTTGATATTTATGTTTCTTACAACCCCTGAAATCTCATATCCATTTTCATACATTGGTTACAATATCTTTAGTAACCCAGGATACCCTGGGTTACTTTGGGCTGTATTTTTGCCATCCTTATGGAGTTCTTATCAACAATACCTTATCTTTTGTAGGATGCTGTCTTTGTCAGCTAGAACTGCTGTAACAAAATACCAGAGACTGAGTGGCTTAAACAACAGATTGTATTTTTCATGATTCTGGTAGCTGGGAAGTCCAAGATCAAGTCGTCTGCAGATTCATTGTCTTCTGAAGGTCCTCTTCCTGGCTTCTAGACAGTTTCCTTCTTGCTGTGTCCTCACATGGCCTTTCCATGGTGTGTGTTCTTGGAGAGAGTTATTCTGTCTCTTCCTCTTCTTAGAAGGATGCTAATCCCATTATGAGAGCACCACCCTCATGACCTCATGTAAAACTACATGCTAAAGGCCCCACCTCCAAATACCATCACATGGAAGATTAGAATTTCAACCTACAAATTTTGGGGAAACACAAACATTTAGTTCATAACAGAGCCTGATGAGTACATTATCTCATTTGACTCAGCAACACAGGACACCCTAGCTTTCTTAATTATAGATGAGATATATTAGCTTTCATTCAGGGTAAGTACTAATGAGATCACATCTTAGATAGTTTCATCGATCTATCTATCTGTCAATCAATCAATCACAGATAGAAGAAACTGAGTTTCAGAGAGGTCAAGTGACTTTCCTAAGGTAACCACTAGTGGCAGAACCAGTCCTACTGGCTCATCATCTTTCTACTGTGTCACTACCTAGGACCACACAAAGAGAGGCAGCATGCTGACTTCCAGCCAGCAGGTTCCTGGAGCTGGACTAACCCACCACACTTTTGAAATCATGCCAGGTGTCTATGGCCATACAACCCTGAACGTGCCCGATCTTGCCTGAAATCATGCCAGGTGTTCTCTTGATGCTAAAGGCAGAAGCGCGATTTATCCAACATGGCCACAGGGCTGGAGGGCTGGGCTGCATCCCCATCTCTGCCCTGGTGCACTGATTTGCATGTACTTCTGGTGGCCAGCCATCTCCTATCAGCTCTCACAATTTCCCTGGAAGTTGGCCTAATTTGCAACTGCCAGCGCCTGTGTCTCTTTGCTTGAAGGCTCTCTTTGATCATTGGAGTCCACTCTGCCCATGGACAGAGGCTAGAAGGGGAGGCCAGGAGGGTTGGGAAATTAACACCCCCCAGGAGTAGCTGCCAACCTGTGACAATTGAAAGATGAGGAATGAAGACCCAGCTCCCAATCTCCCTGGTGGATGACTCCGAGGTGTGCATTCTGTATTGGATCCAGAGTATGCCAGTGTAGATAAGCCCCAGTTACCCATACTACTAACTACCCCCTTTATATGATAACTTATCTGATTATACCCCATTTGTATGAATTACCTGATAACACCCCCTTTATATGAATTTCCATCGCTTCCCGGTCTTACTTCTCCCTGCTCATGTGGCCTTGGAGCACTTCCTAATAAGGTACTTGCAACTTGAATCCTTATTTCAGGGTTTACTTCTGGAATAACCCAAATAAAGACATTTCCCTAAATCTGTGGCCAGAATGGCCAGGAGACATGGCATTTGTTTTCTTGTGCACACAATTCATGTTGACTTACCAGGACAAGGTTTGGGAGGAAGAAAAGGTTGAGAACCTAAGATGAAAGGTCTTCTCCCACACATGAAAGCTAAATGACCTGGGCTATAGAGAGTTACCTGTGACCAGATCTTGTGTGGAAGAAGAATGAAGTCCCTAAGGGTAGGATGCTTAAAAGATATTTCATGATGTCCATTAAAAGAGGCCCATAAATCCAGAGACTTCTGTTCTGTTAAGAATCTGTGAAGTACAATATTCCTTTTTCTTCTTTAGTAGGGGAAAGAGATTCTGCATAAAATTCCACTTTTAATTAATAACATGTAGTTAAACTAATATTGGTTCATTAGGTAGAGCGAGAACTTCTACCGAGGACAACTTTCAAAGGAATAAGGTACCAATCTGATCTATGTTGACTATAAAACATTTCTCAAGCAGCTTAGCAGAGGCAAGACAGGGCCGATTTATTTGGATCGTTAACCTCGGGAAATAAAACTACAGAGCAGGGTGCAGGGTTTGTAAAATGGCAGCCTCACCCACTCTGGGGTGCTTTGCTTTCCAGTGAAAAGGGGAAAATGATGGAAAAGCCAGGTTATTAGAGGCCATAATGCTACCCAAAGAACTTTGGAGGGTATGTGCCCCCACAGCTTTCTCTTCCTCTTCCTGGAGCTACCTGGAATTGAATGTGAACACGTCTCTGCTTTGTTCAAAGGAGCGTCTCTCCCTCCTTGGGTTGGGGCAGTTTATCACCCAACCTGTGGGAAAGGCCACGGGAAGGATTTCTGGCTGTATTAACAATGCAGTGATGTAACAATCACAAATCCCAAGAAGATCTGGACAAAGAGCAAAGAAAAAATAAACCGGAAGTGCAAACAGATGAGAGGTCATTCACCTTTCTCAGAAAATGCAGGTGTAGGGGCAGCAGAGCAGGCTTAGACTCAACGGCCACAGCTCAGGGTTATTGCTTTATTGGCCATCATGGGCTGAGACTGTTACAGCTTGACATTTTTTAAATTAATTTTTTATTTTGGAATAATTTTATGTTTGCAGAAAAGTTGCAAAAATAGTACAGACAGTTCCCTTACCTAGTTTCCTCTTTTGTAACCTCTTATATCAACATGGAATGTACATTTGTCAAAACCAAGAAACCAACACTGGTACATTACTCTCCACCAAACTCTGGACTTTATGCAGATTTACCAGTTTTTCCATTAATGTCATTTTTTGTGTTGTTGGTCTAAGACCCCATTTAGGATATTGCTTTATACTTCGTGGTCATGTCTCCTTCCTGTCCTTTGGTCTGTGACAGTTTCTCAGTCTTTCCTGTTTTTTCTTGACCTTGACAGGTTTCAAGAGTACTGGCCAGGTGTTATGTCACCTGTCAATTTGGGTTTCTCATGATTAATCAACCTGGTGTTGCAGTCTTGGTGAAGAATACTATGGAGAAAAGTGCCCATCTTGTGACATCGTGTCAGGGAATGCATGCCGTCACCATGACTTTTCATTGGTTGATGTTAACCTGATTACCAAAGTCTGATTTTTAAATATCTGTTTTCTATTTTTAGGGCAGCGGCACGCCTGGTAGAAATGCTTCTCTGGGAGAGGAGGGTCTTAGGGTTGAGCCAAACAGCGCATCCTGGAATAGGATGAGGACAGCAGGTCTGGGTGTGGCAGGGGGGCCAATTTGTTGATAATAACTAAAGATTATCTTGCTGCTGGCCAATGGTACGTTCCCACCATGAGACGTTAGCCAACTGGACAAGATATATGAAATAACTATTTTTCGCACATTGAACAAAGGCAGTGCAGGACTTTGAATGTTTATAGCTACTTCATTTGTACTACTCAAAAACTGGAAAAACCCAAATATCTTTCAATATGTGGATGGATACATGAATGTGTATATTCATACAAATAAATACTTTTCAGCCACAAAAAGAATAAACGAGGGCTGGGTGCAGTGGCTCACACCTGTAATCCCAGCACTTTGGGAGGCTGAGACGGGTGGATCGAGGCTGAGGTCAGGAGTTCAAGACCAGCCTGGCCAACATGGTGAAACCTGGTCTCTACTAAAAATACAAAAATTAGCCAGGCATGGTGGCGGGCAACTCTAATCCCAGCTACTCAGGAGGCTGAGGCAGGAGAATCACTTGAACCCAGGAGGCGGAGGTTGCAGTGAGCTGAGATCACGCCACTGCACTCTAGCCTGGGTGACAGAGCAAGACTCCACCAAAATAAAATAAAATAAAAAAAAATAAACGACTGGCATGTACAACAATGTGGATGAATTTTAGAGACATCACGCTGAATAAGAGCAGTCAGACACAAAACACAAAAGAGCACACGCTGTATGATTCCATTCTTAATGAATTCTAGAACAGGAACATTAATCTATAGTCACAGAAAGGGCCGACTACAGAGGAGAATGAGGGCACCGATTTGGGTTTTGTATTTTGATTGGGATGCTGGTTATGTGAATAACCATTTGTTGAAACTCATCAAGCTGTGCTCTTAAGATGGATACATTTTATTATCTAGAAATTATACCTCCAGGACGCTGATGTAAAATGTAAAAAGAGAAAAATATCAGTAGGGATCAAGTCAGGGAAGTAGTTTTAAGCCTAAGGTTTATAGAGGGAAGAGGGTAGGATAATAGGAGAGCACAGAGCAAGGTTGATACCTAGGAGTGTCAAAGGCAGGGTGGGAAAAATGGAAAGCTATATGAAAGATATATCAGCCCCCCAAAGTGCTAAGATTACAGGTATAAGCCACCATGGCTGGCCTAAAATTTACGTTTTTAAATTCTAACCCCCGATGTGATGGTATTAGGATGTGGAGCCTTTGGGAGGGGAAGTTCAGACTAGGAATCAGAACAGCTCTGAGAGTGCTGAGTGCCCCTTGTAGGTGGTGCCTGAGGATGGGACAGTGGCTTGAAGACCTGACTTCCTCAACACAGCTTCCTACTCCTAATCAGGATTTTCTCTGATCTTCTCTCACAGCACTCAATATTAAATTCTTCTGAAACTGATAACTCTCATTATTTTAGTGAGATGGTTAAATGCTTTTCTAAAAACCCAAGTTGAATATGTAAACTTCTAGAGATGCAGATGAGAAAGTCAAGGTCTAGTTAAATTTATTTGTTCATATACCAATTTTAATTATGTGTATATTGGACTTTGTATTGAATTAAATGTCTCTACTCAAAATTTATATTTATGTATATTGTTTGTTTGTTTGTTTGTTTGAGACAGGGTCTCCCTCTGTTGCCCAGACTGGAGTGCAGTGGCATGTGATCTCGGCTCACTGCAACCTCCACCTCCCAGGTTCAAGGGATCCTCCTGCCTCAGCCTCCTGAGTAGCTGGGATTACAGGTACACACCACTGTGCCCAGCTAAATTTTGTATTTTTCTAGAGATAGGGTTTCACCATATTGGCCAGGCTGGTCTCAAACTCCTAACCCCAAGTATTCTGCCTGCCTCAGCCCCAACAAAGTGCTGGGATTACAGGTTTGAACCACATGGCCGGCCTAAAGTTTACATTTTTAAATTCTAACCCCCAGTGTGATGGTATTAGGATGTGGAGCCTTCAGGAGCTAATTAATGAGGTTGTGAGGGTGGAGCATCATGAATGGGATTAGTGCCCTTTTTTAAGGGACCTACAGCGCTCTCCCATCCTCTTTCTACCAAGTGAGGATAGGACACGTAGTCAGCTGTCCATAACCTGGAAGAGAGCTCTCACCAGAATCTGATCATCCTAACACCCTAATCTCAGACTTCTAGCCTCCAGAGCTGTGAAAAAGGAATTTCTGGTGTTAAAGCCACCCAGTCTATGATAATTTGTTGTAGTAGCCTGGACCAATGAAGATGGCCTCTTTATATGTGTTGTGGCACCTGTGTCTTCATCAGGCCCTCGGTCACCCAGAAGAGGGATTCTAGAAGTGAACATTACTGTATGCTTGCCTTTGTGGTGGGGGCGGGGCACAATTGTTTCAAGGTTAACTGCTTCTGGGACAGCTGACATGTGGACGTGGCTCAAGTGGCTCATTAGCCAGTTGGCTATGGTGTGGATTCAGCAAGGGGGAGCTGGAAAGAATATCCACCCCAGTGGAAGGTACCCAGGAGGTACCCGCTCCTCTGAATCGTATGTAGTGTATTTTAAAAGGGTCCTTTAAGGAAGTTCTCTCTGGCCAGTACATTTGGCCAGATTTCTCTCCGTTTTGGTTACCCAGAGGAAGTTCACTCACATGATCTGTGAAGCTCAAAGCTCTTGACAGCTGCCCCTAAATTAGCTTCTGAATGTCTGCTAAAAAGACAAATGCCAAGGGAAGAGCCCAGGGCTGTGCCCTAAACAATGTTGTTATGAGCTGGGGTGGATATGACTGTCTCATACCCACTCATATCACCACTTATTTATAAATGGGTTTCAAGATCTCGGGTTACATCAGAGTAGTTCATACTGTTGTACCTTTGAACCCACTGCCCCTCACACTTCTGCTGGAATATTCCCCTTCACATTTCCTCATCTATCTGCCTGGAAACCTCTTATCCATCCTTCAAAAGCCCAGCTTGGCCAGGTGCGGTGGCTCACACCTGCACTCCCAGCACTTTGGGAGGCTGAGGCGGGCAGATAACTTGAGGTCAGGAGTTCGAGACCAGCCTGGCCAACATGGTGAAACCCCGTCTCTACTAAAAATACAAAAATTAGCCGGACGTGGTGGTGTGTACCTATAGTCTCAGCTACTCAGGAGGCTGAGGCAGAAGAATTGCTCGAACCTGGGAGGCAGCGGTTGCAGTGAACCGAGATCACACCACTGCACTCCAGCCTGGGCAACAGAGCCAGACTTCACTTCAAACAAACAAACAAACAAGCAAAACCCCAAATCCCAGCTGAAGCATTCTCCTTTTTCTTTGGTTTTTCCCTACCATCTCCAGTGGCTCTTCTTCTGCCCAGCCACTGACAAAATTAACTCCTGTTTGCTCTATGCTGTGCTATACTTTGTAAGTGCCTCTATTGTTTATTATGTCAAGTTGAAACCTTTCTTTCTCCCAATAGACTAGAAGCATCTTTGGGAAAAAAAAAAAAAACTCTAATTTTTTTTTCTACATCTGTATCACAATGCCTGGCACATAGTAGGTGTGCAGAAACTGCTGGAGTGTGGCATTCTAAACAAATTCAACCTCTAGTTGCTTATCTTGAAGGCCATTTCTAAGAGCTGAAGGATCACCTGGGTGACTAGAGCTCCACCTGTTTTTTGACTTCCTGTATCCACTATGGCGTCTTTAGAGGTCTCTTAAGCCATTGTCCTTTGCAACTCTTGATAAAGGTATTGGTCAAACCAATCACCTCTTCTCTTCATTGACTTACCCTTTGCACATTTCTCGAGAATCTGCTGCTTTGTCAACTCCTTGTGGTTGCAGAGTTGTCTCATTTTCCTTTTCCTGGAAATCCAGTGAACTAGACAGGGATTATCATCCCCATCTGGGGCTCAGAGAAATTGAGCCACTTGCCCAAATTGCATACTTAGCAAGTAGAAAGCAGGAATTGAAAGCGGGTCTTCTGATTCCAAATCAAAACCTCATGTTCTTTTCAGAATGTTAGAGTTCCCTCGCCGATGTGCCTAGCACTGTGCCATGTGTTATAAAGGACGTTGAAAAGATGAACTTCATCACCTTGTGGAAGAAGCAGACACATTTTAGAAGTAAAGAAACAACACAGAGTTAATGTGGAGAACAGAGGATGAGATAGGGAAAGAAAAAGGCAGCTGCTGACAGGCGGGAGCTGGCCTGGCATGTCCAGCTACTCTCTCCCGCTGTCCTCCTGAACAGGAACAATTTCACAAATGATAAACGTCAGATAAGGACCACTCTGCAGCTAATGATGGAGAAAGACAAACACAAGACTGGCCCATAATTGTGTCTGAGCACAAACAAAAGCAAGAACATTGTCCAAAGCATAAGAATCATAAAATATCTTTATGTCCTGCCTTATGCCTGCTTCTTTATCAATAATAACAATAATAATAATAATAAATAAAGTAGAGTTTTAGGTCAACTTCATTCCTCTTGACCCCTAGATAAGCCCTAGTCATGGAACTGGCCTCCCTTCCTGACATATCCAATCCCTGCTTCCTTGAAACCTCCTCCACAGTGTACGGCACAAGCCCAAATCCTGCAAGAAGCTCTGCTCAGTCTCTTACACTGATGCCTCATGGTTCTCCACGGTGCACCATTTCCTCCAATGCATTGGATCAATAAACCCAACTTCGTTTGATGAAAGTGTGTTCCTAGTGGTCGTTGACTAATGGACACCCACAAATGGAAAAAGACATGGTGGGACGTGTACGAGAAACACCAGACAAGTGGTCTGGATATTTATGACTCCGGGGATTCCACCAGAGATGTTTGGAAGTCGTTTAAATTCAGTTTTCTCCATTTCTCTTGCCTCTTCCATTGTGAAAGGAAATTGACACCCTCTTATTTCTTTTTTCTGTTAGCCATAAGGCCATGGTGTAGAGTAGTAGATTTCAACCTTGGTTGCACATTAGAATCACTTGGGTACGTTATTTTTTTGGGTAGAATTTTATTTTGTTTATTTTTTTTTTTACAGTTCCCTGAGTTTTTTTTTTTTTAAGTTTTTATTTCCATAGGCTTTTGGGAAGCAGGCGGTATTTGGTTACATAAGTAAGTTCTTCAGTGGTGATTTGTGAGATCTTGGTGCACCCACCATCCGAGCAGTACACACTGAACCCACTTTGTAGTATTTTATCCCTTACTCCCTCCCCGCTTTCCCTCTGAGTCCCCAAAGTCCATCGTATCATTCTTGCGCCTTTGCATCCTCATAGCTTAGCTCCCACTTATGAGTGAGAACATATGATGTTTGGTTTTCCATTCCTGAGTTACTTCACTTAGAATAATTATCTCCAGTCCCATCCAGGTTGCTGTGAATACCATTAATTCATTCATTTTTATGGCTGAGTAGTATTCCACCATATGTACAATGAACTCAAATTAGCAAGAAAAAACAAATAATCCCATCAAAAAGTGGGCTAAGGACATGAATACACAATTCTCAATAGAAGATATACAAATGGCCACAAACATATGAAAAAATGTTCAACATCACTAATGATCGGGGAAATGCAAATCAAAACCACAATGTGATACCACCTTATTCCTGCAAGAATGGCCATAATCAAGAAAATAAAAAAAATAATAGATGTTGGCGTGGATAAAGTGAAAAGGGAACACTTCTACTCTGCTAGTTGGAATGTAAACTAGTACAACCACTATGGAAAACATTGTGAATATTCCTTGAAGAACTGAAAATAAAACTACCATTTGATCCAGCAATCCCACTGCTGGGTACCTACCCAGAGGACAAGAAGTCATAATACAAAAAAGATACTTGTACAGACATGTTTATAGCAGCACAATTCACAATTGCAAAAATGTGGAAGTAGCCAAAATGGTCATCAGTCAGTAAGTGGATAAAGAAACTGTGATAAATATATACATTGGATAGATTTAAAGCCAGATATGTACCTGGCTTTCAGCTCCAGAGATACTGACTTAACTGGTGTGAGCTGTGGCCTGAGCATCAGAATTTTTTAAAGCTCCCAGGTAAGGCCAATGTTTAGATACATTTGAGAATCACTGGTCCCGTGATATTGTGTGTGCATGTATGTGTGTGTCTCTGTGTAGAACAGAGTAAGAGGATGTGAATGTACGTGTAACTGAATATGTGATTGTGTGTTTGTGACATTACATGTGTGATAGAGTAGGGATGTGTTTGTGTGTGTTGTGTAAAATGAGGTTCTGGGTGTGTGTGTGCCGCAGCGGGTCATGCCTTGGTGGATGAATGTGCACCCTTTCTGTGCAGCCCTATGGGAGACCAAGACCTCAGATAGCTGTGGGGGGACCATCATATCTCAGTTTATGATGGGGAGGTCAACTGGAGGATGTCTAGTCTGCAGGCCTCAGCAGCTGGGAAGGATTATGCTAATCGGGGAACTGAGTGGGGAGAGGAGCCTAGGTAAGTGGGGCAGCGTCCTGAGTGGCTGGAGAGAGCTGCTGAAAACCCAGTGTGGCTGTCAGGTACCAACCTGGGGAGGCTTCTCTTGGGATGCCTCTCCAGGTTTAGTGACTTGGCAGAAGCACATTGGGAAAAGATGCAGAGGAGGATTCCTCTGGCTCATAAAACTCATCTCCCTAGGTAATTTTGCTTAGAGCAATGGTTCTCAAATCTAAGCACATAAAATCCCATAGAGATCTTGTGAAAACACAACTTGCTGGGTCCCACTCACGGGGTTTCTGATTCTATACATCTGGGGAGAGGCCTGAGAATTTGCATTTCTTTCTTTCTTTTTTTTTTGAGATGGAGTCTCGCTCTGTCGCCCAGACTGGAGTGCAGTGGCGCGATCTCTGCTCACTGCAAGTTCCGCCTCCTGGGTTCACGCCATTCTCCTGCCTCAACCTTCCGAGCAGCTGGGACTACAGGCGCCCACCACAACACCCGGCTAATTTTTTTTTTTGTTTTTGTATTTTTAGTAGAGATGGGGTTTCATCGTGTCAGCCAGGATGGTCTCGATCTCCTGACCTCGTGATCCACCCGCCTCGGTCTCTCAAAGTGCTGGGATTACAGGCTTGAGCCACCGTGCCCAGCTGAGAATTTGCATTTCTACAAGTTTTCAGGTGATGCCACTACTGCTGGTCCAGGAACCACACTTTGAGAACCATTGTTTTACAACAGTGGTTCCCAGGCTCCCAGGCCACTGTACCCTGACTCTCCTGGGAAACTTCCTAACAACATATCCCTATTCCCCATCTTGAACTATAGAGTTTCAGAATTTCTCTGAGCTGTGTCCCAAGAAATGAGATTTTTCAGAACTTCCCTGCTGATTCTAATATCCAGCCGGAGCTGAAAACCAGCCTGGCGTGTAAGTTTCATGAAGGCAGACATTTTTGTTGATTTCTGTTTTGTTCACAGGTCTATTCCAAATGCCTAAAATAATTCCTAACACCCAGTTAGTGCCCAATAAACACTTGTTGAATGAATCTGCGACTGTTTCTTACCAACTACCATCTGACCAAGACAAAGACTTACCTGTTTTTGTTTTTGTTTTTGTTTTGTAATTTCCTTTTTTAAATTAAATTTTTACTTTAATTTAAAGTTTCGGGGTACATGTGCAGGTTTGTTACATAGGTAAACATGTGCCATGGTGGTGTGCTGCACCCATCAACCTATCACCTGGGTATTAAGCCCAGCATTCCTAATCCTCTCCCTCCCCCCACCTTAACCCCCAGCAGGCCCCAGTGTGTGTTGTTCCCCTTCCTGTGTCCATGTGTTCTCATTGTTCAACTCCCACTTATAAGCGAGAACATGCAGTGTTTAGTTTTCTGTTCCTGCGTTAGCTTGCTGAGGATAATGGCCTGCAGCTCCATCCATGTCCCTGTGAAGGACCTGATCTCATTCCTTATTATGGCTGCAGACTTATCTGTTAATTCAACATTTATCTGAGCCCCTCCTATAGGTAAGAAAGTGTGTTACAGAACAATTTCATGCAGCTCCACATTGAGGTTCTTGAATTATTGGCTTTTTCTTTGGGCAGAGGAGACAGAGAGACGTTGAATGGGATGGGTCTTTGAGAGCCTTAAGGTTCAGAACCCTCATGTCCACGTACACGGCCACGAATGCAAACCTTTTGTCTTTTAGCTGTCAGGGAAAAAAAAATGTCATTGATGAGAGACTAGGCTGGCCACCATCAGCTCCTCAGT
This sequence comes from Pan troglodytes, assembly GCF_028858775.2. NCBI lineage: Eukaryota > Metazoa > Chordata > Mammalia > Primates > Hominidae > Pan > Pan troglodytes. Next base: position 36,824,811 of record NC_072416.2, on the reverse strand, counting down.
GAGCTCTGTCTTTCCAAGCGCTCCAGTCCCTGTGACAGGGTCATGCTGCTTCCAGGTCAGATGTGGTCCTGAGAAGTTGGATCTGCTATGATTTATGTCATCACAGACACCCTCACGGTCAGGATCAATCCTGCCTGTTTGAATGCCTACTCAGAGCTCAGAATTCTATCATCATTATTTATTGTGTTTATTCCCTACCAAATACGTTCATGAGATCTTAATGGTGCTGGTTATTTGAAAAAGGAACATATCTGAGGGGTGTGTGTGTGTGTGTATGTGTGTGTGTGTGTGTGTGTGTGTGTTTCCTCTTCCTGTACTGAGGACCTCCTTTTTATAAAGTCATCTCCACAGATATGCTGAAGGAAGGAATATATATTAAATATATATTTGTATAAATATATGTTTTATCAATATATGTTATTAATATATGTTAATATTAATATATTTTATTAATATATATTAATCTTAATATGTTTCATTAATATATATTAATATTATTAATATTCCTCATATATTTATATATTTTTTTTTCTTTTTTGAGATGGAGTCTTACTTTGTCACCCAGGCTGGATTGCAGTGGTGCAATCTCAGCTCACTGCAACCTCCGCCTCCCAGGTTCAAGTGATTCTCCTGCTTCAGCCTCCTGAGTAGCTGGAATTAGTGGCTCACACCACCACGCCCAGCTAATTTTTGTATTTTTAGTAGAAACAAAGTTTCACTATGCTGGCCAAGCTGGTCTCAAACTCCTTACCTCAAATGATCCACCTGCCTCAGCCTCCCAAAGTGCTGGGATTACAGGCATGAGCCACTGCAGCCGGCCCCTTCAGCATATATTTTTATTGAATGCCTGTAATATGCCAGATATTTGTGCTAGGAACTAGGAATAGCATGTGAGCGAGACCTCATAACATTGCAGTCTGGGACAGCACTGTTCAATAAAACTGCCCTGAGGAACACGTTTTGTATCTGTCTTGTCCATGATGATGGCCACTTGCCACGTGTGGCTATTGTGTGCTGGAAATGTGGCCAGTGTGAGCGAGAAATGCATTTTTAAGTTTTGCTTTATTTGACTTAAATTTAAATAGAAATAGCCACATGCTCTGTATAGTGGCTACCATATTCAACAATGCAGAACTGAGTGAGAATCACATCTCATCTAAATAGACAATGATAATATCTCTTATGTGCTTGGAAGGAGAAACACAAAAAGCTTTGAGAGCATAGATCGGGGCATGTGACCTCGTCACTGGGGGAATGGAAAGGCTTCATTGAAGAGTGACATTTAATGTCTTTCAAATTCTGCCTAGAACTTCTCAATGGGAACCTCAAAAGTATCATAGTGAGGGATCAGACATCATCACATTATTACATACCTTTAATAGTCCTTGTTTTCTCCTCCCTCTAGGAACCCTCCTACCTCCTTGATTCTTCTGTAGCCCCAAACATCCCCATGCAAATAAGCCCATAAAAGGAGCCCTGAGTCCTTCAACTCAAACATGTCATCACTGTACCCGGGTAAATAAAAATAAAAACTCATGCCATATATTGATTTACTGGTGATCATATTATATATGCAATTTGTATGCTGCCTTGTCGCCTACCATAGTGTGGATATTTTCTCATGTGATTTAAAACTCTTCTTAATCATACTCTTGATGGCTGCCATAATTTTCTATCTTATGGCTACGTATCATAATATTTTTCATTAATTTCCTAACTTTGACATTTGTACACTTTCTTTTATTGCTATTATACTTAATGCTGTGATGAACATCTTTGTGCAGAAATCTTTGTTTGCATTTCTGATATGTGCTCAGGATCAATTCTTACAGGGGTGAAGGATGACGACTGCATCAAATGTCTTGAGATTTTTTATTTTAAAGGTGTTTGATACCTATTGTCAAATTGCTTTCTAGAGAGTTTGCACCGGTTCACAATCTCTTCAGGAATGTATGAGAATCCCAGTGCATTCTGCTATTCTCTTTTAAAAATCATACCACACATGTCTGTGTGTTTCTACAGAGGCTCGATAACCATTACGTGTAGTGGCTGCATGAAGCTTGATTGCAGTGGTGTGCTGTAATCATCCTCTCTCAAAAGAGGTTGCTAATTGATGCTGTTCATGCTGGGCTCTCCCTGGTCTTGCCAAATGGGGGGCCTCCATCAAGTCACAGCTGTCTGGAATCCATCTGGCCCTTCAGGGCTGTTCTGTCAACTTTTCTCATCCGCGGGCAGCATTTCCTAGGCACACGCTTTCCTTTAATGACACTCCAACAAGCAGGAATGTTTTGGAGCAAACTCTAGGTTCACATTGGCAAGACTGATGTTTGGCTACAAAAGATATCTCAACTAGGGCATTCTTTTCTATCTGCTGCTGGCTGAGATGAAAGAGCACTGGAATGGGGATCAGAAGATTTGTAATGAGACCTGATTATTTTTTTCTGTTAGCCTGTGTGTATTGTATACCAAGAAGGACTTTTTTTGTTGCAATGGACAGAAACCTAACTCACACTACTTAAACAATAACAATAAAAGGAGAGGATTTATTGTTTCACGTAAATGAGGATACCAGAGAAAGTTAGTTTCAGGTATGGCTGGATTCGGGGTTTCTAATAATGTTATAGCCTTGGTCTTGCTTTCTAATGTCCTCATTCTGCATATTTCTATATTGGTTTAATTCTTAGGAGACTGTTCTTTTTGGGGGTTCACAAAACAAGCTCTCCAAATACCCTAGTACAAGGGTCAACAAACCTTGGTCCACAGGCCAAATCTGGCTTGCTGTCTATTTTCCTTAAAAAAGTTTTATTGGAACACAGCCACAGTCATCACATATGTCTCATCTATGGCTGCTTTTGTTCTAGAGCAAGAGTTGAGTAGTTATGACAGAGGCTGAATATAGCCTACAAAGCCTAAAATAGCATTGCTATCTGGCCCTTTACAGAACCGTTTTGCTGAACCAAGCTCTATTATAAAGGTCCATAGTCTCAAAAATTTCTCCAGGTTCACTTACCATGCCTGATCAATTATTAGTTCTCCTCCCAACCCACATTCTTGGCTTCATGAAATGGTTTTTGCCTAACCTCTCAGATCCAGAATCCTGTTCTTTGGCCTTTCTACCTGGCTAAGACTATAGCCATTCTTAAATATTTTCCTTATTTCCATTTACTGCAAAAGATGGTAAGCATGGCCCTGTTCCCATTTTTGGTCATATTCCCTGGATCCTGCCAGTCAAGAAGGAAAGTTATACAGAGCATGCACTTGCCCAAGGGGTCTGCAAGTGGATAATCCATATCCCTGCCCCAAACCCTGTGTCATGGGGCAGCTTCTGCCAAATCTGAGACAGCTTTAGCTCTGTAAGTGGGGTGTCATCTGCAGAAGTCTAAATGCTTTTTATTCATGAGACTACTGAGTTCCTGAAAAATGGACTGTGGTGTCAGTCATTGACTCTGACACATGGCTTGGGAGTTTCTCTAGTTCTGTGAGTTTCAAACCCTGTCTATGAATCAGAGAAGAGTAGATTCCTTTTATTATTATTTCAAGTGAAACTAAACAGAAAAGAAATAGGGAAACAGTGAATTTGGGGTGCAGTGTGTACATATGAGTGGCTGGAATCTTAGCTGCCCTCCAATCTCATTCTCTTTTCTCCAGAAGTTTCCCTGATCTTATCCCTAACCTTAACTCTAATCTAGCCCTACCCTTATCTTTATTCTTAACTCTAACGTTTATCCTAATCGAATCTATCAAACGTAACCTTAACATTAACCATGACCCTAACCCTGAACGCTAAACTCTAATCCTAAGCCCTAACTTGAACACTTAAAATAGTCTAGGACTTTGAGTTTGGTCATCACTATCTTAGAATAACTTCACTAATCACACTGCTAAGCAGGATTTTCTGGGTATTCGTCACTGAATGAGGTTAGGTCAGACATTTCAACAAAGAGGAGGGATGAGAAGAGTTACATCTTCCATTTAAAAATAAATGTTTTGATCATTGGAAAAGGTCAGTGTTGCCACCGTCACTCTCAGACAAATAATTAGTTTAAGCAAGTGATGAACGTGTTCCCTTTATATCAAGATAACGTACTATTTCTGCCTCATTTCAGACCATTTTTAGAGGACTCATGTTGGGGAGAAGTGTTCATTAGTGCTCCGGGTCATCAGAATGAAATTTTATCCCCTTGAATCCTGACTGATGCTGGGAGTCCTGCCTGGCTTAATTCATGGTCCTCTAACATCTGGGGTCAACAAAATCCATGTAAAGGCAAACTGTAGAAAGGATATATTTTAGAAGACAGAGGAAGAAGATAGAAGAAAGGAGAGAAAAGGATGGGAGGGTGGGAAGAAAGAATAGGAAAATATCAAAGAGTGTTAACAGGATCATTAATCTCATGCTTCTGCCTGATCTGATCAGTGCTCTACTTTAAATTCTTCAAAGATTGCTTAATCTTTACAGGATAAAGACAAGGTATCTTGTTGGCACACATAGCCCAACATTATCTCTTATTTCCTTACTCTGGAATATTGCAGTGCTGCGTGAATATATGAAGTTGCCCCAAAGGTGCCATGCTTGGTTAGACCTCTGTGCTTTGCCCATGCTGTTCTCTCTTTCTGTATTGCCATTGCTTTAAAAAACACCTGCCTGGGTAAATCTTGCCTGTTCCTAAAGATCCTGCTCAGGTATCATCCTCCATCAATCTCCCTCTGATTCCCCTACCACACCCCTTCTCTGTGCCCCATGCTAACATCAATCACACTACTCCTACCTTCATTCAGCAAACATTTATTGGGCTTTGCTCTGTGCCAGGTACTATGCTAGATGGCGAGGAAGAACCATTAATATACCATCTCAGTCCCAAGTAGTTGAGGAAACAGATAAACCACCAGGAAATCATTCAACTACACTGTGATGGGGGAGGCTCAAAGGGCTGTGGGCTCGTGGAGGAAGGCAGTTCCCCCAGCCTGGGGGCTGAGTGTGCTAGGCGGGCCAACAGTGGGATGGAAGAGTGCAAACACAGAAGTAACTTGAAACCCGAAAGGTGTGAGAGCAGTTTAGGAGGGTTTAGTCTGTAGTGAGAGTTAAGCAGAAGCCAGGTCATAAAGAGCTTTGCTAGCTATGTTAAGGCATTTGGATTCCGTCCTTAGCACTGGGAGGAAATCACTGGGAGTTTGAAGCAGGGGGTTCACATAATCAGATATGTATTTTGGGTATATTTTAAAATTTTCTTTTTGTCTCCTACATAATAGTAATAATATTATCAGCTAATATTTCTGAAAGACACTATAGGAAAGATACTATGTTAAACTCTGTAAATTATCTTAGTTAAGGCTCGCTTCTAACTTATAAGGTTGGTACTACTACATAAAGTTATTATTTCATCAAGGAGACATGCAGAGAGATTAAATGACTCGTTAAAAGTCATGCTTTTAATCATGAGGATAATTCTACATTTCATCATAATAAAAAATTAAGATATTCATGGTCACTACTTGAAAGAACGAACTCGGAGCACATTTGCTTGTATGATCTTAGTCATCTACTTCATGTCCTTATAATTATTGAAAATGCTTCATTTTGGTTTCATAAATGATAACACTGAGGAAGTGGTTTAGCCAGCTCCTCCCAGGCATGGTCTCAGTCCACCCAGAAAACTAGGATCTTGAGGATTGATGCTGTGTTTTGTTAGCCTTGATGGTGCTGGCTCCGCTGCACAGAAGCATCTGGCTATGGGGTTATGATGAGTTTACAGATGCATTATCCTCCCCACCCAGAGAATTAAAAAAAAATCCCTTTTTCATCCTTGATGGGAAGAGAGAACCAGGTGGTGAATGGGGTTAGAGGGATCCCAGAGACCATGTCTATTGATGTGGTTGGCATTGCGCCTCTAATCAGGAAAAGGATATCTGTTCTGGTTGGAGAATCAGAACACCTTAGGTTTGGGCATGTGAAACCCAGTTACCTATGAGTTGCACTTGATGTTTTATGGAGATCCTCTTCTTTCTTCTTTTAATCCTGTATTAGTCTGTTCTGACGCTGCTAAGAAAGACATACCTGAGGCTGGGTAATTTATAAAGGAAAGAGGTTTAATGGACTCACAGTTCCACATGGCTGGGGAGGCCTCACATCATGGTAGAAGATGAAGGAAGAGCAAAGGGATGTCTTACATGGCGGCAGGCAAGACAGTGTGTGCAGGGGAACTGCCCTTTATAAAACCATCAGATCTCATGAGACTTATTCACTATCATGAGAATAGCATGGGAAAGACCCACCCCCATGATTGGACCACCTCCCACCGGGTCCCTCCCATGACATGTGGAGATTATTACAATTCAAGGTAAGATTTGGGTTGGGACACAGAGTCAAACCACATCAAATCCTTTTTTTATGTTTCTCTTCCTCCTTCCTTCTTGTTTCTTCTTCTCTGTATTGTTTACCACTACAACATCAGCAGCAGCAACAAACAGAACATCAGCAGCAGCAACAAACAGTATATCATGATGATTGCTCATTGCTCATCATGGTCTTATCATTGCACTGTTGTCTTTGTCATCATCATCATCATCATCATCATCATCCACTATTACCACCATCACTGCCACATCAACATCAACATATTGTCTTATCTTGGTCTTATCGTTGCATCATTGTTTTTGTCATTGCCATCATCATCCCAATCCTCATCACTCCCTCTTACTGAGTGCTTGCTTTGTGCCAGGCACTGTGCTCAGAACTTTACATGCATTATCTCACATCATCTACAAAATTAACTGTCATATGTGATTATCCCCATTTTACAGATGACAGACCAGAGGCTCAGAGACGTGAAGTCATTTGCTCAAGGTCACAAAACAGTCACCAATATCAACAGAGTCTCCTCCACAAAATTAAGATTCATCCCACAGGCACCAGAGGTTTCAGTTTATTTCTAGGAATTAAGAAAATTGCAAGATTAAGCTCTTATGGTCTGTTAACTGAGGGCTGCTGTGAATTCAGTGAAAAAGATTTAGAGTTATTATTCTCTAATGACGGTTGTTCCCTGATTCAGAAGAGCAGCTCTTCTTTTGACTAATTGTTAAATTTATGTTTATGATTATTATTTCTAAAGGGAAATTTAGAGTTGAACTGTTTTAGATAATAAATCAGAACCATGATTCAAATGAGGATTTGCCTGATTCCAAAGCCTACATTCCCGCAATACTGTCTGACTTCCTTTGGTAATTATGCCAAAATTAAGTCCTGCAATTCACAAGTCCATGGTTATCCATCTCACCAGTGGCACCTTTTTGGTTGACTAGAGGATTAAAGTACTTTATGGCAACAACAGTTACCTTCAGGAAAATCCTCCTGAATTTTGGTGGCATCATCTCCCACCGCCACCCCACATCAGTGTAAATATGTTTCCCTCCATCTTCCTTGCAACCACCCAGCCCTTTTTTAAGAGATAGCGTAATATGGTGGAAAGACAGATGGGGATTCAAATCCAGGCTCTAAAATTTACTGGCTCTACAACTTGGGACAATTTACCTCCTTGGGCCTGACTTTCCATTCTTCATCTACATAATAAAAATAACACCAACCACCTCATAGAGATGCTGTGAAATTTAAATGAGATAATCCATGTAAATTGTTTGACATGTATTAGATGTCAATAAATGTTGAAAACAACTCATCAGAATAAACTCACCCTTCCTTCCCTTTTCCCTGCAGTACCCTGCTAACTGGCTAATTGAAATCTTTAAGGTATAGGAGAGAGAGAGAGAGATGAAACTGATGGATTTGAAATGGCTCAGTCTATGACTAGCCGAGGGTTCCTTAGCAAATGAGCTCAGCTAGGAATCCTGCCCCCATTCCTTTGACACCTAGCTGTCAGCTGTTCACTTGTCCTTCTCTTTGAGGCCCCTCTTACCCCTGCTGCACATAAAGACCCACTCACAGAAGAGCATTTAATGAGTTAAGCGTTAATTTACTAAAGACAATGTAGAGGAGACATAAAAGCAAGTTTATATCACATTGCCCAGATCAGGCAACTGGAAAAATCCTCATGTCTCTTATTGTTACTTCACTCCTGTGTCTTTCTCCCCCAACACCCAAAGGAATGCCCTGGCTCCTCTCTTCTCTATTATCAGAACAATTCTTCCTCACTTCAAACTTACAAATTCTGTTCATGATAGTGCTTGGTGAAGAAAACAACCCAAGGTTCACTGTGATCGCCTTTATTCAAGGCACTTTGGTGACTGGCACATGACTTTCGGGGTCTTGTGTTCTATCCCAAACAGTAAGTCAAAGTGTCTCCAAAACAAATGCAATCCTCTCTCTAATGATGTTATTACACCATCTGGGGAGTGAGGACCATCTTGCTCTGCCTCATTACATGTAAAATGAAGGTGTTGGTGGATTCTGGACAGCTTTATCATGTAAGTCTGTTTATCCTCAGTAAATTATGGGCTTTGGGTTCTATTGGGCAAGAGAAATCCCATGCCAGTTTCAATATTTGTTTAAAGGTAAGTCTTAGAATCAGACCTTCCCAGGCTTGGATATAAGTTTATCAGAAGTAGAACTCAATATCCATTATTTCTATGTGGCGTTCCTGTCTATCCTTGTGCCATGGAGACACATACAAATGAACTTTGGAATTTAGCCCCATTTATGAGCTTATGTCTACTTTTTTCTCTCTTATCCATTATATGTCTGCTTATTAATTTATAAACTAATTAATTACATAAATATAAGGTACCATCTATGTGCTAGGTACTGAAGATATAGAAAAGAAGGGAGACACAATCTCTTCCTTTACAGTTGTGTGTGTGTCCATTAATTAGATGATCACACAAATATAATAAAAATACAACTGTGGTATGTGCAATAAAAGAAAAGCCTGTACCAGGAATCCTATCTAGTTGGATATGTTACTTAGGAGTTTCCTAACTTTCTTGCCTCTGTTCTTTGTTTTATACTCTGACCTCTCTCTCCAGGCTTAAATGTTCTGTTTTTTGTTTTTGTTTATTTTTCTTTTGGAAGGTCACAGTAGTCTCATTACATATTCTGAAGGTGGGATAGAAAGACACATAAGTAGGGTCGGACACGGTGGCTCATGCCTGTAACCCAGCACTTTGGGAGGCCGAGGAGGATGGATCACCTGAGGTCAGGAGTTCGAGACCAGGCTGGCCAACATGGTGAAACCCCATCTCTACTAAAAACACAAAAATTAGCCAGGCATGGTGGCAGGCGCCTGTATTCTCAGCTACTCGGGAGTCTGAGGCAGGAGAGTCACTTGAACCTGGGAGGTGGAGGTTGCAGTGAGCCAAGATCATACCATTACACTCCAGCCTGGCCAACAGAGTGAGATTCTGTCTCAAAAGAAAAGAAAAAAGACATATAGAGTCCTTCGCGGATCCTAGGATGTGACAGGTGTTCGAGTTAAAAGGTCTTAAGGCCTCTCCCTCTCCCTCTCCCTCTCCCTCTCCCTCTCCCCTCTTTCCACGGTCTCCCTCTGATGCCGAGCCGAAGCTGGACGGTACTGCTGCCATCTCAGCTCACTGCAACCTCCCTGCCTGATTCTCCTGCCTCAGCCTGCCGAGTGCCTGCGATTGCAGGCGCGCGCCGCCACGCCTGACTGGTTTTCGTATTTTTTTGGTGGAGACGGGGTTTCGATGTGTCGGCCGGGCTGGTCTCCAGCTCCTAACCGCGAGTGATCTGCCAGCCTCGGCCTCCTGAGGTGCCGGGATTGCAGATGGAGTCTCGTTAACTCAGTGCTCAATGGCGCCCAGGCTGGAGTGCAGTGGCGTGAACTCGGCTCGCTACAACCACCTCCCAGCCGCCTGCCTTGGCCTCCCTAAGTGCCGAGATTGCAGCCTCTGCCTGGCAGCCACCCCGTCTGGGAAGTGAGGAGCGTCTCTGCCTGACCGCCCATCGTCTGGGATGTGAGGAGCCCCTCTGCCTGGCTGCCCAGTCTGGAAAGTGAGGAGCGTCTCTGCCCGGCCGCCATCCCATCTAGGAAGTGAGGAGCGCCTCTTCCCGGCCGCCATCACATCTGGGAAGTGAGCAGCGTCTCTGCCCGGCCGCCCATCGTCTGAGATGTGGGGAGCACCTCTGCCCTGCCGCCCCGTCCGGGATGTGAGGAGCGTCTCTGCCCGGCCGCCCCGTCTGAGAAGTGAGGAGACCCTCTGCCTGGCAACCGCCCCGTCTGAGAAGTGAGGAGCCCCTCTGCCCGGCAGCCACCCCATCTGAGAAGTGAGGAGCGTCCTCCCTCCTCATCCGGGAGGGAGGTGGGGGGGTCAGCCCCCCGCCCGGCCAGCCGCCCTGTCCGGGAGGTGAGGGGCGCCTCTGCCTGGCCGCCCCTACCGGGAAGTGAGGAGCCCCTCTGCCCGGCCAGCCACCCCGTCCGGGAGGGAGGTGGGGGGGTCAGCCCCCCGCCCCCCGCCCGGCCAGCCGCCCCGTCCGGGAGGGAGGTGGGGGGGGTCAGCCCCCCGCCCGGCCAGACGCCCCGTCCGGGAGGGAGGTGGGGGGGTCAGCCCCCCACCCGGCCAGCCGCCCCATCCGGGAGGGAGGTGGGGGGATCAGCCCCCCGCCCGGCCAGCCGCCCTGTCCGGGAGGTGAGGGGCACCTCTGCCCGGCCGCCCCTACCGGGAAGTGAGGAGCCCCTCTGCCTGGCCAGCCACCCCGTCCGGGAGGGAGGTGGGGGGGTCAGCCCCCCGCCGGGCCAGCCGCCCCGTCGGGGAAGTGAGGGGTGCCTCTGCCCGGCTGCCCCTACTGGGAAGTGAGGAGCCCCTCTGCCCGGCCAGCCGCCCTGTCCGGGAGGGAGGTGGGGGGTCAGCCCCCCGCCCGGCCAGCCACCCTGTCCAGGAGGTGAGGGGCGCTTCTGCCTGGCCACCCCTACTTGGAAGTGAGGAGCTCCTCTGCCCGGCCACCACCCCATCTGGGAGGTGTACTCAACAGCTCATTGAGAATGGGCCATGAAGACAATGGCGGTTTTGTGGAATAGAAAGGGGGGAAAGGTGGGGAAAAGATTGAGAAATCGGATGGTTGCTGTATCTGTGTAGAAAGAGGTAGACATGGGAGACTTTTCATTTTGTTCTGTACTAAGAAAAATTCTTCTGCCTTGGGATCCTGTTGATCTGTGACCTTACCCCCAACCCTGTGCTCTCTGAAACATGTGCTGTATCCACTCAGGGTTGAATGGATTAAGGGCGGTGCAAGATGTGCTTTGTTAAACAGATGCTTGAAGGCAGCATGTTCGTTAAGAGTCATCACCACACCCTAATCTCAAGTACCCAGGGACACAAACACTGCGGAAGGCCGCAGGGTCCTCTGCCTAGGAAAACCAGAGAACTTTGTTCACTTGTTTATCTGCTGACCTTCCCTCCACTATTGTCCTGTGACCCTGCCAAATCCCCCTCTGCGAGAAACACCCAAGAATGATCAATAAAAAATTAAAAATTAAAAATTAAAAAAAAAAGACATATAAGTAGATTGATGCAAGTAATAAGAGTGACAAATTCAGAAGGCTGATACTAAAGAAAGTACACATCTGGCCTGGAGGTGATCAGGAAAAGTTTCCTAGAGGAAGAGATATCTGGGCTAGGTATTCAAGGGCAAGTTAGGAGCCAGACAGGCAAAACAGAGGTGGGAGGAAGGGTGCTCCGGGCAGATAACACCACATGAGCAAAGGTTTAGGAAAAAGAAACAATTGTGTGTGGGGTGTGTAGGGAGTGTGTGTGTGTGTGTGTGTGTGTGTGTACCACAGGAGGTTCATGTAGTGGGAGCACCAACTGATGGTCAGTGAGGCTGAGATAGCATCATGACCCTCCAATCAGAGCTGAGTTTGCACACAGATTATATTGATATAATTCTATAGAGGAAGTGCAACCAGTAGCCTGGAACACCCAAGACACTCCTCTGCTTCTCATTCCAGACACCTCTTTAAACACACACACACACACACACACGACTGCAAGGCAGGGATTATCGACTTTTCTTTCCCATATATTTTCAGTCTCATATTTCCAGACACCTCTTTGAACTCTTATTTGTTGAAACCCATTTTCTAATGGCTCTCTGTCTGAACACCTCTTGCTGCTTAGCCAGGTAATATGCCCCTTCTCTGACAGGAACAAGGGTGTGCATTTTGGGAGAGACTTCCGAGTGGCCAGAGTGACTCCAGGGGGTGAGACAATGGCAGAAGTGTAAATCACACAAGAAATATTGAACTTTGGGAGCCAGCGAACAATAATATGCCACTTTATTCCACTCCTGTCGGAGGTTTATATATGTCATTGTCACTTTTATACTGTTCTCCACCACTGGTAATTTTCTCTCAATCTAATTTTTATTTCCCAAGGGTCTACCAAGGTTAAAAGTGCTGGAAATCCAATGACTATTCTTTTGCCAAGGGATAGTAAATTAAATTAACCATTGCTGGTGGCCAGCTCTGGTCAGAACTATTTATATGTAAACAGGCAAAAATCCCTGAAGGCATTGCTGCAATTATTAGTTGTTCATTCCAGATGTTGACCATAATACAATAGGTTTGAACAAAACTCTAGGAATTGGGGCAGGAATTAGCTTCTGTTCAGCCTGATCTTTGCTCGCACAGGCTGACTTTCTGTAGCTCAAGTATCAGCTAGTTCATGGTGAAACCTTCCCTCCCAGCTTATTGAGTGGGAGGGTGAAGACATTTTTAGTCCCAGATGAACAGTGAAAATAGGAATGGGAGGATTAAAACCTATTGCACAGGCATTGGTTGGCATTTTGTCCTGGTTTCCAGGTTCTGTCCATTCAGTGCAGTCATAATTTGCATACTGCTTCCTGGATGGCCAGCATTAATTATATCAACAAAGACTCCTCCCTTGTAACTGCCTTAGGATTTGGTATATTCCTAAGGACTTTTCCAGAGGGTGGATCTTTTTGGGGGGAACTTTTATAGGAACAAGGAACCTTCCCACTGAGTGATACCACGTTTTTGGAAAATAGTTCAATATTCCAACTTGGTGTCTCTGGTTGGATTTTCAGTGTCAGAGGATTATGGAGGGTTGCTTCAAATAAGCAAGTTCCAGGGCTTGAACGAGTTCTCCCTGTTCTCGTTCTCTTTTTTTCCGCCAATGCCAAAGGGAGTCAACTCTGTCATTGCTCTTTAAGCAGCTACAACTCATGTTATCCTTCACTCCATACAACCAAATGATTTCTAGGATACCTTGATAATTTATAACCTGTTTCTATGCTCTTGGGTTCGCTCGAGTGGCTCTTTAAATCAAGCCCCTCAAGCTAGGGAACATGAGGGAAAAGGGGCTTATTTATGAAAATAAAAGAGAGAAGGTATAATTTGTTCCAATATCTCAGGCCTCCAGTCTTCCATTCTTGCCCCTGGGTAGAAATCTCTCAGAGGGCCAGGCACGGTGGCTCATGCCTGTAATCCCAGCACTTTGGGAGGCTGAGGCGGGCAGATCACGAGGTCAGGAGTTCGACACCAGCCTGGCCAATATGGTGAAACCCCATCTCTACTAAAAATACAAAAATTAGCCAGGCGTGGTGGCGTGTGCCTGTAATCTCAGCTACTCGGGAGGCTGAGGCAAAAGAATAGCTTGAACCTGGAGGCGGAGAGTGCAGTGAGCCGAGATCGTGCCATTGCACTCCAGCCCGGGTGACAATGTGAGACTTGGTCTCAAAAAAACAAAAAAACAAAAAAAAAAAGAAAGAAAGAAAAGAAAAGAAGAAAGGAAAAGAAAAGAAAACTCTCATAGGTCCTGGTAGATCTGCTCCTGGGCCAGATGTTGATCTATTAATGGTTCCTCTTGCACCATGGCTTTGCTGAACGGTTTCCCAGCATCTGTGATCTATCCTGAAGTATTATGAACTTGCTGAGAGTAGTAGAACTAGGAAGACTGGGTGAAGCACCCTCAGCTCATCTACTGTATTAGATAGCCTTGAACTAGCCCACCAGGGATTTTAGGACCACATTATCTTGGCCTCTGTAGAACTGTTTTCTCTTAGACATGTATCTTGGCTTCCACCAAGGACTGAAACACTCCCTCAGGGAATCTAATATTGTTCTCATTGTTGAAAACTATGTCCATCCCATCTCTCTGTGGTTCCATTCATTCAAGATTTGCATGACAAAGTTTTAGAATTAAATCCGAGTCCTTGCGCACCATCCAGCCAAAGGAGTACACAGAGGCTGAGATCAAGCCAGGATTTGTTTGCCAAGCTGTTTTCTCTGGCTGTGTCCTCTAGGGGAAGAGATGTCTTCTTCCTTGTGTGAAGGCACCATTTGTTTAGTAATAAATAAATTTATTACTGAATTGCATAGAGACAGTGCGAGCTCAAGGGGAACCTGCCCATGGAGTGTGTGTGTGTGTGTGTGTGTATGTGTGTGTGTGTGTATGTGTATATGTGTGTGTGTGTGTGGGTGTGTGTGTGTGGCAGAGTAGGGGCAGGGAGAGTAGTTACTAGGTCCCTGACCTGCACTTTATAGCTTAGTGGCAATACGTGCTCAGGGCCAGGCAATGTCTGCTTTGCCTGGGGAACCCATATAATGGATGCAGTGTCCCTTTGTATCTTGACTGCCAGGGGGCTGAGTCAAAAACCTTCACTGGAATAAATGTGTAGGGTCTAGAGAAGTAAATCTCCGCATTACATTTTACCCAGTCTTGCCCTAATATTTACTGGAGCCTGAGTTTTAATTTTTCATTTCAGTTTTACCAAATTGGTATCATATATACACTTTGCAATAATTTTTTTTTTCTTTTGAGACAGAATCTCCCTCTGTCGCCCAGGCTGTAGTGCAGTGATGTGATCTCGGCTCACTGCAAACTGCCTCCCAGGTTCAAACAATTCTCCTGCCTCAGCCTCCTGAGTAGCTGGCATTACGAGTCCCTGCCACCATGCCCGGCTAATTTTTGTATTTTTAGTAGAGATAGGGTTTCATTATGTTGGCCAGCCTGGTCTCAAACTCCTGACCTCAAGTCATCCACCCTCCTTGGCCCCCCAAAGTGCTGGGATTACAGGCGTGAGCCACCGTGCCTGGCCAATCATTTTTTTTTTAAATTAGGCTGTGGCAAAAGTCAATAACCCAGAGAATGAATGGACCAGGACCTCTCCAGGCCAGAGTATTTCACAGCACATGAGAAACGTGTTCCTTATTCTTCCTCACAGTGTCATCGATGTGTCCTTCCAGGCTGGCTGGACACGTGGAAAGACACAAAGCAGTTCTCATTATACCTGATGGCTTGGGCATTCCATGGTAAACATAATAAAAGACAGTAAAGCTCATAACAAATAAAGGGATAAGGATTTGTTAAACTTGTATTAAAACTGAGTTTATTAGGGGAAAATATTTTCCCACAAGAGGTCATGAAATTATTGCAGAAAGAGAATTACAGCTAGGGAGGAGGCCCCATT
Source organism: Pan troglodytes (assembly GCF_028858775.2). Lineage (NCBI taxonomy): Eukaryota > Metazoa > Chordata > Mammalia > Primates > Hominidae > Pan > Pan troglodytes. Next base: position 36,809,417 of record NC_072416.2, on the reverse strand, counting down.
TTTTCAGTCTGCCCTGAGTAAGGTCCCTTGTCTGACCACTTTTTTTTTTTCACTAGAACAGCAAGAAAGGAACTTAAGAGAACATTCCCCAATGCAAAATTTCTGCCAAAGTTGCTTTACACACGGAGTCAATATCATTTAATTATATATCTCTCCACAGAAATCACACATCCCAGCCTATAATAAAGTTACAGTCACATAACTTTATTCATATAGGCAGTTTAGGAGTGTTTATCTCTGTACTGGAGAAATTGGTATAAATGAACTGTGGTCATATTCCTTTTTTAAATGGCACAAATGTGTTAGGCTGCAGGGTTCATAAATTAGCTTTTCAGAGAGTTCAATCATAATCGAATATGCTTAATATTCACACATTGTAATTTGAGCATTAAAGATCTTGAACAAAGATCATGGTCTTGGAAGGTATTAAATAAAAAAAAATACTCCCCTGGAATTGCATTTATTAGCTCCTGATTTCTGATTTCTGTTTCATTAGCCTGTGGTAATAAGTATGGAACCGTATAAAAGAAAAGCACAAATCCCCATTATGGAACATTAAATCCAGATTTTTGACGATAACCTATTTTTGTGCTGCTATTAGGGGAGCGCCAGCTTGTACCCACATCTAGTTATTAATCTGTGAAATGTTTTCTCTCTGGTGCACTTAACCGTCACTGACTAAGTGGGTTATTAAATGGGAGTGAGAAATGAATCAATCAAATATATTCAAATGCTCAGGCTCCAGCATTGTTCTTCGACTTCATTATTTAGGCATTAAATTCCGTGCAACACCGGATGTAATTGTCAATACAGAGGGGTTTGATTTGTGGGAGACGAGTTCTCTTTGGCAATTACAGTTTTAGGTTTACAGGCACACCAGAAATCCTTGCAACATGTTAACACCATTAGCATGGCTTCCGTAATCACATTTTTCAATGGAATCACAGCTGGCTGTGTTGGGGAGCTGACATTTTCATTAGAGAAGAGGGCTGGTCTTTGCAGTAATACATGGAACCATTTGCATGCCCGGCCACTGGTAACACACAGAGCTTTGGTGTAGACAGTTTTTCCTTGGCACCATAAGGTAACTCTTCTCCTCCATTTACCCAGCTCAGTCAGAAAGAAAAATGCTTATAAGTAGGAGACAAACATTGAGCACACATGGACTTAAGCATGGGTGCAATAGACACTGAAAACTACCAGAGAGGGGAAAGAGGGAAGGGGGCATGGCTTGTGAAGTGACCTATTGAGTACTGTGCTTGTTACCCGGGTATAATATACCCATGTAAAAAACCTGCACATGTACCTCCTGTGGCTAAAATAAAAGTTGAATTTTTAAAAAATGTAATCACTATGCATAATGTTAAGGGTCAGACTGCCTGAGTTTGAATCCTGACTTCACTGCTTCCCAGCTGTGTGACCTTGGGTAAGTTAATTAACCTCTCTGTGCTACACTTTGCTTATTTGAAAATGGGGATAATGATGATGATAACACTGCCTTCATTTGGATTTCTTCAGAAGCAGACACTGAGACAAGGATTTGGGGGCAAGTAATTTATTTGGAAGGTTCAGAGAACATGGGTAGAGGAGCGGGGACACGTAGGGAGAAGGCAGGCACGAAGGATGTGCTATGAAGCCAGCCCCCACAGAGGAAACACAGGCAGGAATTTCTCTGGGCAGCTCTGGTAGCTATTGTGTAACTCACAACTCATAGTTCTTCAGGAGAGACGAGTGACCTGGGGCACTGGTCATCTGTTGAAGGATGTCCCCGGAGCAGGGGTGGCACAGCTTGTCACATGAGGATAAAGCAAGTTTCACCAGCCCGAGAGAGCCCTGGCAAAGAAATGCAGGTGCTGGAGACTGGAAGTTGAACCAGTGTGCCCTGCAGTGACACGGGTGAGGACACCTGTGGCGACACCTGTGGCATCTGCTCCAAGCACCTGCCTCCTAAGGTCATTTTGAGGGCTCAATGAGTGAATTTTACAAAGCACTCAAACAGAGCCTGGCTTGAGTAAGTCAATGTAAGAACTTGCCTCTAGCTACATCATGGGGTTGGCGTGGAAACTGAAGAGGATTGTATGAGAAAAGTCAGGATCGCCGGGTGCTGTGGCTCACGCCTGTAATCCAAGTACTTTGGGAAGCCGAGGCGGGTGGATCACAAAGTCAGGAGATCAAGACCAACCTGGCTAACATAGTGAAACCCTGTCTCTACTAAAAAATACAAAAAAAAAAAAAAAAAAAAAAAAATTAGCTGGGCGTGGTGGCAGGCGCCTGTAGTCCCAGCTACTGGAGAGGCTGAGGCAGGAGAATGGCGTGAACCCGGGAGGTGGAGCTTGCAGTGAGCCGAGATCGCGCCACTGCACTCCAGTCTTGGCGAAAGAGCGAGACTCCGTCTCAAAAAAAAAAAGAAAAGAAAAGAAAAGAAAAGTCAGGATCAGCACAATGCTTGGCTCAGATAAAGTGCTTGGCAAATGTTTGTTAAACAAAATACCTACCCTTTACTGATTTCTGACTATGGGCCACTATTTTATTCACTTACTTCATCCTCTGCACTAGCCCTTGAAGACCAGTGTTAGCATCTCTGTTTCACGGTTGGTTGAGGTCAAAGGAATTACACCAGTGGTCAGAGTATAGCTTCAGAGTCACAGAACCAGAGGCGTTGTGGCTGGAATCTGGCCTTTTCTGCTTACAGAGGTAGCTCTGAGATGTCTGGTGAGTTGCTGAATTCCCCTAATCTTTAGTTTCCTTATTCATGCTCTGGGGATAGTCAAAGGACTTTCTCAAGGGGATGCTTTGGGGGGGTCAAATGAAATGACACTTGTGAAGATGTGCACAGTACCTAACAAGGAATAGCAGGAGTGGTTGTTGTTATTATGAACAGTAGTGGTACTAGTAAGTAGCAGGGTCAAGATTTGAACCCAGGTGTGGCTGACCACATCATATCCCATACTTCCGAGGATTACCTGACAGCAAAGCTTTTGAAGGTGCAGTGGACATCTTTTAGAAGAGCTCCCGGCCGGGTGCGGTGGCTCACGCCTGTAATCCCAGCACTTTGGGAGGCCGAGGTGGGTGGATCGTGAGGCCAGGAGATCGAGACCATCCTGGCCAACATGGTGAAACCCCGCCTCTACTAAAATACAAAAACTTAGCTGGGCATGGTGGTGCACGCCTGTAGTCCCAGCTCCTGGGGAGGCTGAGGCAGGGAAATTTGCTTGAACCCGGGAGGCAGAGATTGCAGTGAGCAGAGATTGGGCCACTGTACTCCAGCCAGGCACCAGAGCGAGACTCCGTCTCAAAGAAAAAAAAAGAAGAGCTCCCACTGGTCCCCTGGTATTCATGTCTATATACGATTTCCTCCCCTCGAGTATGGGCTGGGCCTAGCGTCTTGCCTCTGATGAACTCAACACAGCAAAGGGGACGGTACGTCACTTCCAAGATTAGGTTTCCAAAAGACCTTGACTTCCATCTTGCCTGCGCTCTTTTCTTGCTTGCCTCCTCTAATGGCAGCCAGATGCTACGTCATGAGCTGCTCAGTGGAGAGATGTGCGTGTCAAGGAACCGAGGGCAGCCTCTGGCCAACAGCGAGAGAAGATCTGAGGCCCTCAGTCCCACAACCCCAAAGAAACTAATTCCTGCCGACGGCCACAAGAGTGATCCAGGAAGTGAGTTCTTCCCAGTTGAGCCTGCAACCTCGGCAGATACCTTGGCTACCGCCTTGTTGGAAACTGTGAAAGGACCCAGCAAATCTGTGCCTCACTTGTGGAAACTGTGAGATAATAAACATTGATGTTTGTAGGTATTAACTTTTGGGGTAATTTGTTATGCAGCAATAGATTTTTTGGTTTTTATTTTTTTGGGATAGGGTCTCATTCAGTCACCCACAGTGGAGTACAGTAGTGCAATCTGGGCTCATTGCAGTCTCCACCTCCCCAGCTCAAGCAATCCTCCCACCTCAGCCTCCCGAGTAGCTGGGACCACAGGTGAGCACTACCATATCCGGCTAATTTTTTTTATTTTTTATTTTTATTGTTTTTGGTAGAGACGGGGTTTCGCCATGTTGCCCAGGCTGATCTCAAACTACTGAGCTCAGGCGATCCACCCACCTCAGCCTCCCAAAATTCTGGGATAACAGGCATGATCTTCCACGCCCGGCCAGCAATAGATTATTAACGCAAGAATTATTAAGGTTGTTCAATCACCTCTGTGTAAACAGGAACTCCAGTACTTAGTTCACTGTCCTAAAAGGCAATTCCTTCTTGTTCTAATGGCACCTTGAGAAAGAAAGGTCGAAATATGGCCCATTGGCTCAAAAATGATGCTTTAGACTAGCAGTTTTCAGCCTTCTTGATCCTTGGCACCCGTTTAAAAAAAAAAAATCAAATGTTGCAGAGGGAGGTCTAACTATGAAACCTAGAAAAACAAGATACTGCCCTATCATCTTGAGAAGAGTGGAGCCCGGGAGCCTGCTTGGTTCATAATGGTTGAAAATCGCTGCCCAGACCATCTTCCATCTCATGGAACATGCATCATGAGACACAGTAAACACACACTTCGATCTCCCCCATTTCCTAGGTTGGTACACTCAGTGGATGGGCAGGTATTTATTATTGATTTTGCTGTTTGAAATGGCCCCCAAGCATAGCACTGGTGTTCCTAAGAAAATACATGTTTTGGGCCCGGCGCGGTGAATAGTGCCTCTGTCGACGTGTGTATGTGCATCTATGTGAGTGCATGTTTTCATTTATTTTGTGAATATTCTAGCAGTAGAATTGCTGAGATATATGGTAATTCTGTGTTTAACTTTTTGACGAATCATTGAACAGTTTTTCTCAGCAGCTGAACCATTTTGCATTTCCACCAGCAATGCATGAGTGTTCCAATATCTCCACATTCCTGCCAGCATTTGTTATTTTCTGCATATTTACTTATTTATTTATTTATTTATTTATGTAATTTAGAGATAGGATCTCACCCTATTGCTCTGGCTAGAATGCAGTGGCATGATCATAGCTCACTACAACCTCAAACTCCTGGGTTCAATCCTCCCGACTCAGTTTCCCAAGTAGCTAGAACCACAGGGGTGTGCCACCACTCCCAGCTAATTTTTTAATTTTTTGGAGAGATGGCAGTCTTGCTATGTCGCCCAGGCTGGTCTCAAACTCCCAGACTTAAGTGATCCTCCTGCCTTGGCATCCCAGAGTGCTGGCATGAGTCACTGTTCCCAGCTGCACCCTCCAACACACACACTTTTTTAAAAAATTGTAGCTGTCCTAGTGTGTGTGAATTGAGACCTCACTGTGGTTTTTGTCTGTGTTTCTCTAAAGACTAATGATGTTGAACATCTTTTTATGCACCTGTTGGTGATTTACGTATCTTCTAGGAATGCCTATTCAAATCCTTTGTTCATATTTGTTTCCCTTTTTTATTGCTGCCACACAAATTAACTTTGTTCATGTTTTAATTACATTAAAACATAGACTTTTATCAGATACATGGTGTGCACATATTTTTTCCCATTCTGTACATCGTCTTTTTACTTTCTTAATAATATCCTTCAATGCACAAAAGTTTTTAATTTGATGAAGTCTAATTTGTCTATTTTTCTTTTTTGGCTTGTACTTTTGGTGTCATATCTAAGAATTCATTGCCAAGTCCAAGATCATGAAAATTCATCCTTGTGTTTTCTTCTAAGAGTTTTATAGTTTTAGTTCTTATATTTATAATAATTTTTAAGGTAATTGCAAGGTTAGGGTCCAACTTCATCCTTTTGTACATGTTTATCCAGTGGTCCTAGGACAATTTTTTTAAAAGGCTATTCTTTCTCCCATTGAATTGTCTTAGCACACCTGTCAAAAATCAATTGACCATAATTGTATAGGTTTATTTGTGGACTCTCAATTCTATTTCATTGGTTTATATGTCTGTTCTTAAGATAATACCACACTGTTTTGATTACTGTAGCTTTGTAGTAAGCTTTAAAATCAAGAAATATGAGTCCTCCAACTTTGTTCTTCTTTTTCAAGAATGTTGTGGCTATTTGGAGTCTTTTACAATTCCATATGAATTTGAGAATCAGCCTTTCCATTTCTGCAGAAAAGACCACTGAAATTGCATTAAATCTGTTGATTGCTTTGGGTAGTATTGACATCTTAACAATATTGAGTCTTCTAATCCATGAACATGGGATGTTTTTCTATTTGTTTAGGTCTTCCTTAATGTCTTTCAGCAATGTTTCATGGCTTTCAGTGTACAAATTTTGAACATCTTTTGTTAAATTTATTACCAAGTATTTTTATTGTTTTTGGTGCTGTTGCAAGTGGATTGTCTTAATTTTCTTTTCTTAGTTTAATTTTCAGGTTGTTCGTTTACAGGTTGTTCACAGAATAATTGTTCAATTATTCTCTGAATAATTCTAACCAGGCCAGGCATGTGGGCCCATGCCTGTAATCCCAGCACTTTGGGAGGCCAAGGCAGGTGGATAACTGAGATGAGGAGTCCAAGACAAGCCTGGCCAACATAGTGAAGCCCCATTTCTACTAAAAGTACAAAAAATTAACTGGGCATGATGGTACATACCTGTAATCCCAGCTACTTGGGAGGCCGAGACAGAAGAATCACTTGATCCACGGAGGCAGAGGCTGCAGTGAGCCGAGATCATAACACTGCACTCCAGCCTGGGCAACAGAGTGAGACTCTGTCTCCAATAATAATAATAATTCTAACCAATGAAGTATGATTGGCAAAGATGTGTGTCATTTTCAATCATACCTCATTGGTTAGAATTTTTTTATTTTTATTTCATTTTCTTTTTGAGATGGAATTTCACTTTTGTTGCCCAGTCTGGAGTGCAATGGCATGATCTCGGCTCCGGGTTCAAGCGATTCGCCTCCCTCAGCCTCCCAAGTAGCTGGGATTACAGGCATGCACTGCCATGCCCAGCTAATTTTCATATTTTTAGTAGAAATGGGGTTTTGCCATGTTGGCCAGGCTGGTCTCAAACTCCTGACTTCAGGTGATCCACCTGCCTCAGCATCCAAAGTGCTGGGGTTACAGGCATAAGCTACCATGCCCAGCCTTGGTTAGAATTATTCACAGGGTCAGGTATGACTACCACAACCTTCAATGAGGAGATTGCAGAATTCTTCTCTGAAATTCCTGGCTTCAAATGATCCTCCTACTGGCTTCCCAAAGTGCTGGTATTACGGGTGTAAGCCACTGCACCCGACCAGTATATCTTTTAAAAGAAACATTCAGGGAACAAAAAGGAGCTCTCAGAAATTAAGAAAGCAAGAAGTAAAAAAAGAAAAGGGAAGAAAAAATTGCTGAAATCTTGCAGAGATCAGAGAAAATGGAGAACATTAGAAGGTCACACAAAAAGATCCCACATCTAAATAATAAGCATTTCAGAAAAATAAAACTGACAAAACACGGGAAAAAAAACTGTAGATGAAATAATAAGAGAAAAAATTTCAGAACTTACAGGTGTGATAATTTTGCACTCCAGCCTGGGTGACAGAGTGAGACTCTGTCAAGAAAACAAAACAAAACAAAACAATTGACCATAGATGTATGGGTTATTTCCAGACTCTCAATTCTGTTCCACTAATCTATATGCCTATCTTCCTAACAATACCAAACTTTTTGATTATTGTTGCTTTGTAGTAAATTCTGAAGTCACTAAGTGTGAGTCTTCCAACTCTGCTCATTTTTCAAGATTGGCTGTTGGGTGCAATACCATGTGAATTTTAGGTTTGAATTTTCCAGGTCTGCAAACAAGGACATTGGGATTTTCATAGAGATTACATCAAGTCTATAGATCACTTTGGAGTAGTATTGCCATCTTAACAATATTGAGTCTTCTAATACATAAACGTGTATTTTTAGAGATATATAGCATGGCATTTAAAGTAATCTATCATGATCTGTGTAACTTCCTTTAAAGTATTTCAACAGACCACAATAAGATATTACTCTAATTGTGCTAGAATGGCTATAATGGAAAAGTAAACAACAGCGTCAAAAAGGAATGTGGGTTCTGGTTTGTCTTCCTCTCCCTAACTTCATGTCTAGCTTTTTTTTTTTCTTTGAGATGGAGTCTCCCTCTGTTGCCAGGTTGGAGTGAAGTGGCACAATCTCGACTCACTGCAACGATTGCCTCCTGGGTTCAAGCGATTCTCTTCCCTCAGCCTCCCAAGTAGCTGGGACTACAGGCACCCACCACCATGCCCAGCTGATTTTTGTATTTTTATTAGAGACGGGGTTTCACCATGTTGGCCAGGCTGGTCTCAAACTCCTGATCTCAGATGATCCACCTGCCTCGGCCTCCCAAAGTGTTGAGATTACAGGCGTGAGCCACTGTGCCCAGCCCACAGTTCATTTTTGGTTTTGTTTCTTCCTCCCAAGAGTGTCTTGGGTACTTTGACTCCCTTTTATTCCCCTATCAGTTTTGGAATCAGATTGTCAAGTTCTACAAAAAAAAAAAAAAAAAATAGCTGAGCTTTTCATTGGGATTACATTTGATCTATGAATCAATACAAGAGTTGGCGCCTTCAAATCTAGGCTCTTCCAATCAATGAACATGTATATCTCTCCATTTATTTAGGTCTTCTTTACTGTCTCTCAACAAAATTTTTAAATAGTTTTTATAGAGGTTCTGTAAGTCCTGTATGAGATGTTATATCTTACCAGGTACTCCCTGGGTACAAGAGGGAGAGTTGCTTTTCACCCTTTTGAACTGTTTGAAGTTTTTTCTAACCGCATGCATATATTTTTCAAAATAAAAATTATTAAGATTTTTGGCCCTTCTGTCTGGCGGCAGCAATCAGGTAAGCCAAGATGGGTGCATACAAGTACATCCACGAGCTGTGGAGGAAGAAGCAGTCTGATGTCATGAGCTTTCTTCTGAGGGTCCGCTGCTGGCAGTACCGCCAGCTCTCTGCTCTCCACAGGGCTCCCCGCCCCACCCGGCCCGATAAAGTGCACCAACTGGGCTACAAGATCAAGCAAGATTATGTTATATACGGGATTCGTATTCTCCGTGATGGCCGAAAATGCTCAGTTCCTAAGGGTGCAACTTACGGCAATCCTGTCCATCATGGTATTAACTGAAGCCTACAGTTGATTGCAGAGGAGTGAGTTGGACGCCACTGTGGGGCTCTAAGAGTCCTGAATTCTTACTGGATGGGTGAAGATTCCACACACAAATTTTTTGAGGTTATCCTCGTTGATCCATTCCATAAAGCTATCGGAAGAAATCCTGACACCCAGTGGATCACCAAACCAGTCCACAAGCACAAGGAGATGCGTGGCCTGGCATGTGCAGGCCAAAAGAGCCATGACCTTGGAAAGGGCCGTAAGTTCCACCACACTATTGGTGGTTCTTGCCGGGCAGCTTGGAGAAGGCGCAATACTCTCAATCTCCACTGTTACCACTAATATAAGTAAAGTTTGTAAAACTCATACCTAATAAACAATTTAGGACAGTCAAAAAAATTACTAAGATTTTTGAGCCAGGTGCAGTGGCTCAAGCCTGTAATCCCAGCACTTTGGGAGGCCGAGGCTGGCAGATCACCTGAGGTCAGGAGTTCGAGACCAGCCTGGCCAACATGGCGAAACCCTGTCTCTACTAAAAATACAAAAATTAGCTGGGTGTGGTGGTGCACAAGTGTTATTCCAGCTACTCAGAAGGTGGAGGCAGGAGAACCGCTTGAACCCGGGAGGCAGATGTTGAAATGAGCTGAGATTGCGCCACTGCACTCCAGCCTGGGTGATAGAGTCAGACTCCATCACAAAAAAAAAGAAAAAAAGAAAATAAATTATTAACATTTTTGAATCAGCATTCTATTATCATTCTTTATACATCAAAACTGTAAGTAGGCATGCAGTGGAAAGTCTCTCTCCCACTCCTGGACCTATTCACAATATTCCCAATCCTTCCTTCTCAATAGGTAATGGCTATAAATTAATATCTTCTTTATCCTTCCAGAATTCTTCACGCACATGTCCTTAAATGTATACTTTCTCTCGTCTGAAGATAAATGCCATAGACTGTGTGTCTTTTTGCAGAATCTCTTGCAAGACTCTGTGAACACAGTGAGAAAACATGGACCCAGGAACTGTGTTCCTTACATTCAGCTGGAGCTGAGTCTGCAAGTCCCAATGCATGCCAATAAAGAAAGTTCTGCAGGCCAGGTGTGGCGGCCCATGCCTGTAATCCCACCACTTTGGGAGGTCAAGGTGGGCAGATCAACTGAGGTCAGGAGTTCAAGACCAGCCTGGCCAATATGGTGAAACCATGTCTCTACTAAAAATACAAAAAATTAGCTGGGAGTGGTGGCATGCACCTGTAATCCCAGCTACTCAGGAGGCTGAGGCAGGAGAATCACTTGAACCCGGGAGGCGGAGGTTTCAGTGAGTCGAGATTGTGCTAGCCTAGGCGACAGAGCAAGACTCCGTCTCAAAAAAAAAAAAAAAAAAAAGGAAAGCTCTGCAGAGTTCTCCAGGATTACACTCTGTTCTCTGCACTACACCCCCAACTTTTTTTTTTTTGGTTTTTGAGACGGAGTTTCAGTCTTGTTGCCCAGGCTGGAATGCAATGGTGTGATCTCGGCTCACCGCAACCTCCACCTCCCAGGTTCAAGCAATTCTCCTGCCTCAGCCTCCCGAGTAGCTGGGATTACAGGTGTGTGCCACCACGCCTGGTTAATTTTGTGTTTTTTAGTACAGACAGGGTTTCACCATGTTGGCCAGGCTGGTCTCAAACTCCTGACCTCATGATCCGCACGCCTCGCCTCCCAAAGTGCTGGGATTACAAGCTTGAGCCACTGCACCCGGCCTGCATTGCCCTTTTTAATTTTTGATCACCATTTATTAAGTTACAAAAAGCCAGGCCCAGTGCTGCGCTAAGCACTTTACATATTTGGCATGTTTTCTCTTTTTTACTCCTTCCAGCAGCCAGGGCCTATGAACTTACAGAAGGCATGGTGCCCAAGGCCCACAATACTTTTAGGGCCCCATGAAAATGTTTTACTTCTTTTAAAATCAGAAGAAAAAATAAACATAACCCTGCCTTTATTACATATATATATTATCTTTAGTTTTTAGTTTTTGGTATTTTTGAGCAGGAGCTCTGGCGCCCAGGCTGGAGTACAGTGGCACAATCATGGTTCACTGCAGCCTTGACCCCCTGGGCTCAGGCAGTCTTCCCACCTCAGCCTCCCGAGGAGCTGGGACCACAGGTACATGCCACCACTTCTGGCTAATTTTTATTTTTTTTAATTTTTTGTAGAGAAAGGGTCTTGCCATGTTGCCCAGGCTGTTCTTGAACTCTTGGGATGAAGTAATTCTCCCACCTTGGCCTCCCAAAGTGCTGGGATTTCAGGCATGAGCCACTGCACCAGGCCTTGTTATATTCATCCTTATACTAACACGGTCATAAAATATGATTTAAAACACTTTTTTCTTATGGAGGAAGGAACCCACCAAAAAAATCCATGTGACTGAGTGTGGTGCCGGGTGCCTGTAGTCCCAGCTACCAGGAGGCTGAGGCAGGAGAATCACTTGAACCTGGGAAGCGGAGGTTGCAGTGAGCCAAGATCATGCCACTGCACTTCAGCCTGGGTGACAAAGTAAGACTCTGTCTCAAAAAAAAAAAAAAAAAAAAAAAAGGCCAGCAGTGGCTCACACTTGTAATCCCAGCACTTTGGGAGACCAAGACGGGTGGACCACCTGAGGTCAGGAGTTCGAGACCAGCCTGGCCAACATGGTGAAACCCTGACTCTACTAAAAATACAAAAAATTAGCTGGGCATGGTGGCGGGTGCCTGTAATCCCAGCTACTCGGGAGGCTGAAGCAGGAAAAATCATTTGAACCCAGGAGGCGGAGGTTGTAGTGAACCAAGACTGTGCCACTGTACTCCAGCCTGGGCAATAAGAGCAAAACTCTGTCTCAAAAAGAAAAAAAAAAAGAAAAAAAAAATCATAATGTGGCCAAACCAGCAACCCTATGACATGGGTACTATTGCTATGCAGTTTATCCAAGGGAGGAAACTAAAGTCTGAGAAGTGATTTAGCCCAGGTCAGGTGGCTGGAAGGGGTGGGAACACGGACTTGAACCCAAGCCTAGTGACTCTAAAGCTCTTATGCTGGGCCACTCAGCTGAAGAGACTCCAGTCAGCACTTTCCTATGGAAGGGACGTGTTTGGTCACAACTGGGAAGTTGTACCCCACAAAAAGAAGGCTCTGGGGAAATGTGATACAGTCTTCACATATTTTAAGGGCTGTCATGTGGAAAAGGATTAGCTCTTTTGTGTTACTTCCCAGGGCTGAGCTAGGATAGGTGGGGTGTGTTGCAGGAAAGGTAGGGTGTGTGTGTGTGTGTGTGTGTGTGCGCGTGTGCGTGTGCGTGTGTGTGTGTCTCGCTCTGTTACCCAGACTGGAGTGCAGTGCAGTGATCACCACTCACTGCAACCTCCGCCTCCTGGGTTCAAGTGATTCTCCTGCCTCAGCCTCCCGAGTAGCTGGGACTACAGGCAGGCACTGCCACACCCAGCTAGTTTTTGTATTTATAGTAGAGATGGGGTTTTGCAATGTTGGCCAGGCTGGTCTCTGGCTCCTGACCTTAGGCGATCTGCCCTACTCAGCCTCCCAAAGTCCTGGGATCACAGGCGTGAGCCACCGGGCCCCACCAGGAAAGTAGATTTTGGCCCAGTGATATAACAAACTTACTGGATGTGATAAGCCCACTGTCAGTGGTGGTTTATTCTTAAGATCAAAGATGTGGAGTTTGACCCCAGTCACAGACAAGAGCATTGTAAACAAGGCTGTATTGCAGGGGATTGCTCCCTTGGGAGGGGAGTTGGACAAGAATTTGATGAATTTTTATGTCCCTTTCAACTCTAAGATTCTATGTTTGCAGGGCCCAGCACGGTGGCTCACGCCTGTAATCCCAGCACTTTGGGAAGCCAAGGCGGGCAGATCACCTGAGGTCGGGAATTCGAGACCATCTTGGCCAACATGGTGAAACCCCGTCTCTACTAAAAATACAAAATTAGCTGGGCATGGTGGCGTACTCCTGTAATCCCAGCTAGTCGGGAAGCTGAGGCAGGAGGATCACTTAAAGCCGGGAGGCAAGGGTTGCAGTGAGCCTGGATAGCGCCATTGCACTCCAGTCTGGGTGACAAAGCGAGACTCTGTCTCAGAATAAAAAAAAAAAAAAAAAAAACAAACTATGGTTGCAAATAGCAGCAGCTCAGCAGTGTAGAGTTGAATTCCCCACCAAACCAATTTTACCAATTGTTATTGAGCCTTTTTATGTACCATTGGTGGGAGTATGAATGGATACTCTTTGGGTACTCTTTTGAAAGTGTTATTTGGCAGTATTTATTAAAATTTAGACTGTTTGGGCCGGGCGCAGTGGCTCACGCCTGTGATCCCAGTACTTTGGGAGGCTGAGGCGGGCAGATCAACTAAGGTCAGGAGTTCGAGACCAGCCTGACCAACATGGTGAAACTCTGTCTCTACTAAAAACTACAAAAAGTAGAGCCAGGCGTGGTGGCTCACACCTGTAATTCCAGCACTTTGGGAGGCTGAGGCGGGCAGATCACCTGAGGTCGGTTGTTCGAGACCAGCCTGGCCAACATGGAGAAACCCCGTCTCTACTAAAAATACAAAATTAGCTGGGCGTGGTGGCACATACCTGTAATCCCAGCTATTCGGGAGGCTGAGGCAGGAGGATTACCTGAATCTGGGAAGCGGAGGTTGTGCTGAGCAGAGATGGCGCCATTGTACTACAGCCTGGGAAGCAAGAGCAAAACTCCGTCTCAAAAAGAAAAGAAAAAAAAAAAAAAACTACAAAATGTAGCCAGGCATGGTGGTGGGTGCCTATAATCCCAGCTACTTGGGAGGCTGAGGCAGGAGAATGGCTACAACCTGGGAGGCGGAGGTTGTAGTGGGCTGAGAATGTGCCATTGCATTCCAGCCTGGGCGACAGAGTGAAACTGTTAAAAAAAAAAAAAAATTTCGACTCTTCAGGCAGGGCACGGTGGTTCTTGCCTGTAGTCCCAGCACTTTGGGAGGCCAAGGCGGGCGGATCACGAGGTCAGAAGTTCGAGACCAGCCTGGCCAATATGGTGAAACCCTATCTATACTAAAAATACGAAAAGTTAGCTGGGCATGGTGGTATATGCCTGTAATCCCAGCTACTCGGGAGGCTGAGGCAGGAGAATCGCTTGAACCCAGGAGGCAGAGGTTGCAGTGAGCCGAAACCGTGCCATTGCACTTTAGCGTGGGCAACAGAGCAAGACTTTGTCTCAAAAAAAAGAAAATTTAAACTGTTTATACTTTTTGACTTAGCAATACTTTTTTTTTTTTTTTTGAAACAGAGTCTTGCTCTACCGCCCAGGCTGGAGTACGATGGTGCAATCTCAGCTCACTACAACCTTCCCTCCCAGGTTCAAGCAAATCCCCTGCCTCAGCCTCCTGAGTAGCTGGGACTACAGGCATGCACCACCACACCTGGCTAACTTTTTTGTATTTTTGTAAAGATGGGGTTTCGCCACGTTGGCCAGGCTGGTCTTGAACTCTTGACCTCAGGTGATCCACCTGCTTCAGCCTCCCAAAGTGCTGGGATTATAGGCATGAGCCACTGCACACGGCCTAACAAACATACTTAATAAGTAAATCATGGAGTGTGTAGCAGGTGAGAAAGGCAGTGACGAGAACTTGCGATGCGGGGTGGAGGTGAAGGAGGGTTGCAATTTTAAGCAGAGTGGTCAGGGTAGGCCTCACGGAGAAGGTGATATTTGAGCAAAGCATTAAAGATCATGAATAGGACACCTCCCACTCTTGTTCTAAGTTGGAAATTCACCAGGAGTTACTTTTTCCTTTTTCTTTGTTCTAGAGGCAGAGTTCTCACTATGTTGCCCAGGCTGGTCTTGATCTCCTGAGCTCAAGCGATCCACCCACCTCAGCCTCCCAAAGTGCTGGGATTACAGGTGTGAATCACTGCACCCAGCACTGGGAGACACTTGTGAGGGGCCTGGCATCCAGCAGGCTCTGAAGGACGGTCGCTATTATTGTTCATTTTAGTCCTGAAATGAACAGGAGCTCTCAAAGCGCTTACCTAAGGAAGATGTCTAAGAGCACTGCAGTTTGCAAATGAAGAGTGGGCAGGGTTTGGGTTATGGTAACTGTTTTATGTGCCTCCCCAGAAAGGAAACAAAGTATCTGGTCAGCGGGGAAGGTTTCCACCTGTGCATCCTGTTTGCCAGCGAGCCTGCCGGCCCCTGTGGCAATCCACCCATTGTGTTTCCATCAGCGTAACTGCATGTGGGAGGCTCCTCTGCACTCTCAGTCCTTGAAAAATCCCCCACAGGGCCTCCCCGATTAGGCAATGATAAAGCCATTGGTGTGGTCAGATCCGTCCTGGGACAGGATGTTAACAGCAGCTCCTGAACCATGGGAGCTGGTCCCTGTCAATGTCACAGAAACAGAACAAGAGGAGGCTTCAAAGAAATCAGTTGCCCGCACTCCCTGATTGCAACCAGGCCTTATCTAGTGCCTTTTAAAAATGGCCCTGACCCTTTCTTCTTATTTATTAAATTATTTATTTATTTATTTATTTTTGAGACAGGGTCTTGCTCTGTGGCCTAGGCTGGAGTGCAGTGACTCGATCTCTGCTCATTGCAACCTCCACCTCCCAGATTCAAGCGATTCTCCTGCCTCAGCTTCCCAGTAGCTGCGATTACAGGTGCCTGCCACCACACCCGGCTAATTTCTGTATTTTTAGTAGAGACAGGGTTTTGCCATATTGGCCAGGCTGGTCTCCAACTCTCTGGCCTCAAGTGATCTGGCCGCCTCAGCCTCCAAAAGTGCTGGGATTACAGGCCTGAGTTCCCGTGCTCGGTCTCTTATTACTTTTTAAAATGAGACAAGGCCCCACTCTGGTTTTGCCACGTTGCACAGGCTGGAGTGCAGTGGTGCGATCACGGCTCTCTGCAGCCTCAACTTCCTGGGCTCAGCTGATTCTCCCAACTCAACCTTTCAAGTAGCTGGTACTACAGGCACTCACCACCACGCCTGGCTAATTTTTGTATTTTTTGTAGAGTCGGGGGGCGGTGTCTTGCCATATTGCCCAAGCTGGGCTCAAACTCCTGGGCTCAAGCGATCCGCCCACCTCAACCTCCCCAAATGCTGGGATTACAGGCATGAGCCACCGTGCCTGGGCCCTGACCTCTTCTTCAGGGTAACAGATATCGGCTAGGATCTGCTGTGGCTTCTACGTTCCCTTAAGCAAAGAGACGTGCTTCTTCAAGGGGAGAGGAGAAAAAATAGATTTCAACCCAAAGCCAGTATAAGCACCCCAAGAGAGGTCAATAAAGTCTCAATTTGGAGGTGAGGAAAGCCTTTATTGGCGCCCAGGACATTGGTGTTGGGATTAGAGGACAGACTAGTGGGGTTTTGACACACACAAACGAAGGATGGTGTCTTAGGCACATGGCACAGCAAAGAAAAAGGCTTGCAGGCTGTAACTATGGGACATATTCAAGCTGTCCTAAGCAGTTCCTTTTGTCTGAAGTATCATGATAAAGAAAATAATACATAATAGTAATAACAAACATTCTTTATATGCCTGAGACCACTTTTATAAAAATCATAGTAATAAGGGTAATTTAACACAATTGGCTGGGCACGGTGGCTCACGCCTGTAATCTCAACACTTTGGGAGGCTGAGGCGGGCGGATCACTTGAGGTCAGGGGTTCAAGACCAACCTGGCCAACATGGTGAAACCCTGTCTCTACTAAAAATAGAAAAATAAGCCAAGCATGGTGGTGCACGCCTGTAGTCCCAGCTACTCCGGAGGCTGAGGCACTAGAATTGCTTGAACCATGGGGGCAGAGGCTGCAGTGAGCTGAGATCAAGCCACTGCACTCAAGCCTGGGCAACAGAGCGAGACTCTGTCTCAAAAATACAAATTTAATATTATTGACTCTATCTTGTTTTCACTATGCTAAATTGTTTTTCTTTATTTTTGTATAGAGGCCACAGTACTCTTTTTTTTTAGAAAATGAATTTTTTTGTTATTGTTTAATAATTAAAACCAGCCAGATGTGGTGGCTTAAGCCTGTAATTCCAACACTTTGGGAGGCTGAGGTATGAGGATCACTTGAGGCCAGGAGTTCAAGTCCTGCCTGGGCAACAAAGTGAGACACCATCTCTATAAAAAATTTTTAAAATTAGCTGGGCATGGTGGTGCATGCCTGTAGTCCCAGCAACTCAGGAGGCTGAAGTGAGAGGATCAGTTAAGCCCAGGAATTTGAGGCTACAGTGAGCTATGATTATACAATTGCATTCCAGTCTGGGTGACAGAGTGAGACCTTGTCTCTAATAAATTAATTAATTAATAAAAATTTTAAAATTGACAGAAAGTCTTACAAGTCTATAAGATCTACTTCTGTCTGTTATGTCTATGTTTATATGTGCCATGAATACATAATATTTCGCTACTGAAATATATTTTAAAAGCTCTAATCAGTTGACTTAACCACTTAAATTGAATATTTTATCAAAAAATAAAAACTTTAACTTAAATATCTTTTAGTTCACATGACTTTAATAATCTTTAGTAAATAAAGACAGTTTTTCAATTATTAGTAAAATTAAAACATCTTCAGAATGTGAACATTTGGTGTAAATTAGACAAGTCTGGTATTGTCTTTACTAAGACCTTTCAGGTCCTAAACTACTTTTATAAATTTTTTTCTTAGACTGGGACTCACTCTGTTGCCCAGGCTGGAGTACAGTGGCATGCTCACTGCAGCCTCAACCTCCCTGGGCTCAGGTGATCCTTCCACCTCAGCCTTCCAAGTAGTTGGGACTATAAGCACGTACCACCATGTCTGGCTCATTTGTGTATTTTTAGTGGAGATCGGGTTTTACCATGTTGGCCAGGCTGGTCTCTAACTCCTAGGTTCAAGGCATCCACCAGCCTCTGCTCCCAAAGTGCTAGAATTATAAGCATGAGCCACCGTGCCTGGCCCTTCTATAATATTTTAAATAATTGTTGGACTTGTCTATTTTAAAGCCCTTAGATTGTAGATAAGGCCTGGGGATGTGTAGAATTAACCATGTCCCCTGCCTATCCTAAAAAGCATCATATATTATTGACATATATTATTACTGTCCTAGACTCTGTACCTGGTACATAATTAAAATTGCCTACCTCCTTAGTTTTTCATTAAAAATAAAAGTTAGTAATGGCTGGGTGCAGTGGCTCACGCCTGTAATCCCAGCACTTTGGGAGGCCAAGGCAGACAGATCATCTGAGGTCAGCAGTTTGAGACCAGCCTGGCCAACATGGCGAAACCCTGTCTCTACAAAAAATACAAAAATTAGCTGGGCATGCATGGTGGTGCACACCTGTAGTCTGAGGTACTCGGGAGGCTGAGGCAAGAGAATTGCTTGAACCCGAGAGGCAGAGACTGCCTAAGAGTTAACATTATAATATATGTAATTAAAACTACTAAAGGAACAATTTTACATACAAAGGTAAAATTTAGTTTTTTAAACAAAATTTTCATGTAATATTAAAAAATAGTAAAAAAATTTTTCTTTGCAGGAGAGACAGATTCAGTTAGCCTCATACGGTCTTTATTGGGTCTTTTTTAAAACACTGAGTCTCACATCTGTTGAAAAATAAGTCTTTGCCTCTTGAAAATTTTTGAGTTATCGGCTAGGCGCAGTGGCTCACGCCTGTAATCCCAACACTTTGGGAGGCCAAGGCAGGTGGGTCCCTTGAGGTCGGGAGTTCGAGACCACCCTGGCCAACATAGTGAAACCCCATCTCTACTAAAAGTAAAATAATTTGCTGGGCATGGTTGTGGGCACCTGTAATTCCAGCTACTCAGGAGGCTGAGGCAGGAGGATTGCTTGAACCCAGGAGGTGGAGGTTGCAGTGAGACACGATCACGCCACTGTACTCCAGACTGAGCGACAGAGAGAGACCCTGTCTCAAAAAAAAAAAAAAAAGTTGAAATCATACAAAGTACTTTTGGCCGGGTGCGGTGGCTCACGCCTGTAATCCCAGCACTTTGGGAGGCCGAGGCAGGCGGATCACCTGAGGTCAGGAGTTTGAGACCAGCCTGGCCAACATGGTGAAACCCCATCTCTACTAAAAATACAAAAAGTAGCTGGGTGTGGTGGCGGCTGTCTATAATCCCAGCTACTTGGGAGACTGAGGCAGGAGAATTGCTTGAACCCGGGAGGCGGAGGTTGCAGTGAGCTGAGATCACACCATTGCACTCCAGCCTGGGCGACAGAGAGAGACCCCGCAAAAAAAAAAAAAAAAAAAAAAGGGAATTTCTTCAACCACAACGGAATAAAACTAGAAATCAACAAGAGAAAGAAAATTTTTAGATTCACAAAATACGATTATGTAGAAATTAACATAAACAATGAGTAAAATAAGACATCATAAAAAATTTTTTTAATATTTTGAGATGAATGAAAAAGCAGTACAACTTACCAAAACTTATGAGATGCAGCAAAGACAATGCTCAGAGGGAAATTTATAGCTGTGAACACCTACATCAAAAATGAAAGAGGGCGGGCGCGGTGGCTCACGCCTGTAATTCCAGCATTTTGGGAGGCTGTGGCGGGTGGATCACCTGAGGTCGGGAGTTCAAGACCAGCCTGACCAACATGGAGAAACCCCATCTCCACTAAAAAGACAAAATTAGCTGGGCATGGTGGCACATGCCTGTAGTCCTTGCTACTTAGGAGGCTGAGGCAGGTGGATCACTCGAACCCGTGAGGCGAAGGCTGTGGTGAGCTGAGATCGTGCCATTGCACTCCAGCCTAGGCAACAAGAGTGAAACTCCATCTCAAAAAAAAAAAATGAACACTTGAGGCCAGGAGTTTGAGACCAGCCTCAGTAATATAGCGAGACCTATCTGTATGAAAAATACAAATAAAAAATCTAGCCAGGCATCGTGGCACATGCCTGTGATCTCAGCTACTTGGGAGGCTGAGGCAGGAGGATCACTTGAGCCCAGGAGTTTGAGGCTACAGTGAGCCATGATTGCACCACTACACTCCAGGTTGGACAACAGAGCAAGACCTTGTCTCAAGCAAAAAAAAGAAAGACAGATCTCAAATAAATAATACATTCTTCCAACTTATAGGATTAGAAAAAGATCAAACTATGCCGAAAGCAAGCAGCAGCAAAAAAACAATAAAAATTACAGTGAAGATAAATAAAATATAGTATTCTATAAAAGCAATAGAGTCATCAAAACCAAAAACTGGTTCTTTTACAAATCAGCAAAATTGCTAAACTTTTGGAAATACCGATCCCCCCAAAAGAAGAATGGAGATGACCCAAACCACTAAAATCAGGAACCAAAGATTACTACAACCCTTACAAAAATAAAAGATTATAAGAGAATGCTATAAACAATGACATGTCAATTAATTGAATACACCTGGATGAAATGTAAAAATTTCTAGAAACACACAAATTATCAAGACTAACCCAAGAAAAACTAGGAAGTCAGAATAGATCTATAACAAGGAAAGAGATGGAATTGGTAACAATTTTTTAAAGTTCTGTAAGGAAAAGCTCAGGACCCGATGCCTCCATTGGTGAATTCTACCAGGTATTTGAATAATTAAGGCCAATTCTTATTAAAATCTTCCCAAAACTAGAAGAGGAGGCAACATTTCTGACCCACTCTATGAGGCCAGCATTACCCTGATACCAAAGCCACACAATGACATTACAGGAAAAGGAAACTATAGACCAATGTCCCTTATAAATATAGATGCAGAAATCCTAAAGAAAATACTAGCAAATCAAATCCAGCAGCATAGAAACATATTATACATATGTGTTAACAGATGAGACTTATCCCAAGAATGTAAGGGTGATTCATTATAAGAAAATCAGGGCAGGGCGCAGTGGCTCACAACTGTAGTCCCAGCTACTTGGCATGCTGAGGTGAGAGAATCGCTTGAGCTGGGGAGGTTGAGGCTGCGGTGAACCATGTTTGTGCCACTGCACCCCACCCTGGGTGACAAAGTGAGACCCTGTCTCAAAAAAGAAAAAACTCAGCCAGGCACGGTGGTGCACGCCTGTATTCCCAGCACTTTTGGCAGGCCGAGGCAGGTGGACCATTTGAGGTAAAGAGTTCAAGATCAGCCTGGCCAACACGGTGAAACCCCATCTCTACTAAAAATACAAAAAATAAAAATAAATTAGCTGGGCGTGGTGACACACGCCTGTAATGCCAGGTGTTAGGGAGGCTGAGGTAGGAAAATTGCTTGAACCCAGGAGATGGAGGTTGCAGTGAGCCACTGCCTGGGAGACTGAGTGAGTCTCCATCTCAAAATAAATAAATAAATAAATATTATTCACAACATTAATAGAATTAAGGGATAATGTAGAAAACAGCCTTTGACAAAACCCAACACCTTTTCAGGATTTAAAAACAAAACAAAACAAAACAACAACAACAACAACAACAAAGAATACTGAAATAATAAAGACCAGAAGAGAACTTCTTCAACAGGATAAAGGGCATATATAAAAAACTTACACCAGGCCAGGCATGGTGACTCACTCCTGTAACCCCAGTACTTTGGGAAGATTGCTTGAGCCTAGAAGTTTGAGACCAGCCTGGGCAACATAGTGGGATGCTGGCTCTATTTATTTATTTATTTTTATTTATTTATTTTTTGAGACAGAGTCTCGCTCTGTCGCTCAGGCTGGAGTGCGGTGGCATGATCTCGTCTCACTGCAAGCTCCGCCTTCTGGGTTCAGGCCATTCTCCTGCCTCAGCCTCCCGAGTATCTGGGACTACAGGCGCCCGCCACCACGCCCGGCTAATTTTTTTTTTGTATTTTAGTAGAGATGGGGCTTCACTGTGTTAACCAGGATGGTCTCTATCTCCTGACCTCATGATCCGCCTGCCTCGGCCTCCCAAAGTGCTGGGATTACAGGCTGAGCCAGCGTGCCCGGCCTGCTGTTTCTATTTATAGAAAGAAAGAAAAGAAAGAGAGAAAGAAGGAAGGAAGGAAGAAAGGAAGGAAGGAAGGAAGGAGAAAGAAAGGAAGAGACTCACACCATATGCAACAGTGAAAGGCTTACAAATTTAAACATTTCCCCACAAAGACGAGGAACAACACAAGGATGCCTGCTTTTACCACCTCTTGTCAACACTGCACTTTAATGTTTTATTGATTGATTGATCTATTTTTTATTGATATATGAATGGATTTTTTTTTCTTTTTTTATTATACTTTAACTTCTACGATACATTCGCACGACGTGCAGGTTTGTAACATAGGTATACATGTGCTATGTTGGTTTGCTGCACCCATCAACTCGACATTTACATTAGGTATTTGTCCTAATGCTCTCCCTCCCCGCCCCCACTACCCCCAACAGGCCCCAGTGTGTGAAGTTCCCTGCCCTGTGTCCATGTGTTTTCATTGTTCAGTTCCCACCTATGAGTGAAACATGTGGTGGTTGGTTTTCTGACCTTGTGATAGTTTGCTAAGAATGACGGTTTCCAGCTGCATCCATGTCCTTGCAAAGGACATGAACTCATCCTTTTTTATGGCTGCATAGTATTCCGTGGTGTAGATGTGCCACATTCTCTTAATCCAGTCTATCATTAATGGACATTTGGGTGGCTCCAAGTCTTTGCTATTGTGAATAGTGGCACAATAAACATATGTGTGCGTGTGTCTTTATAGTAGCATGATTTATAATCCTTTGGGTATATACCCAGTGAAGGGATTGCTGGGTCAAATGGTATTTCTGGTTCTAGATCCTTGAGGAATAGCCACACAGTGTGTGGCTATTGAGCAGAATGGTTGAACTAATTTACACTCCCACCAACAGTGTAAAAGCATCCTATTTCTCCACACCCTCTCCAGCATCTGTCGTTTCCTCACTTTTTAATGATCGCCGTGAACTGGCGTGAGATGGTATCTCATTGTGGTTTTGATATGCATTTCTCTGATGACCAGTGATGATGAGTATTTTTTCATGTGTCTGTTGGCTGCATAAATGTCTTCTTTTGAGAAGTGTCTGTTCATATCCTTTGCCCACTTTTTGATGGGGTTGTTTGTTTTTTTCTTGTAAATTTGTTTAAGTTCTTTGTAGATTCTGAATACTAGCCCTTTGTCAGATGGGCAGATTGCAAAAGTTTTCTCCCAATCTGTAGGTTGCCTGTTCAGTCTGATGATAGTTGCTGACCAGGATGCAGCATCACAGGTTGATCTTGGACTGCTTCGCTAGCAGTGACCAAGGCTCTGTGGGCGTGCGACCTGCCGAGCCAGGAACGGGAGAGAATCTCCTGGTCTGCCAGTTGCTAAGACCGTGGGAAAAGCACAGTATTTGGATGGAAGTGTACCATTCCTCCAGGTGCAGTCTGTCACTGCTTCCCTTGCCTAGGAAAGGGAAATCCCCTGAACCCTTGCACTTCCTGGGAGAGGCGACACCCTGCCCTGCTTCAGCTCACCTCTGTGGGCTGCACCCACTGTCCAACCAGTCCCAATGAGATGAACCAGGTACCTCAGTTGGAAATGCAGAAATCACCTGTCTTCTGTGTTGATCTCGCTGGGAGCTACAGACCGGAGCTGCTCCTATTTAGCCATCTTGGAAGTGACTCATCTATTTTTATTTATTTATTTTTGGAGACCGCTCCTCTTTCTGTCACCCAAGCTAGAATGCAGTGGCACGATCTTGGCTCACTGTGGCCTCTGCCTCCTGGGTTCAAGCAATTCTCCTGCCTCAGCCTCCCAAGTAGCTGGGACTACAGGTGTCGGCCACCATGCCCAGGTAATTTTTGTATTTTTAGTAGTCACAGGGTTTCACCATTTTGGCCAGGCTGGTCTCGAACTCCTCACCTCAGGTGATCTGTCCACCTCAGCTTCCCAAAGTGCTGAAATTACAGGCGTGAGCCACTGTGCCTGGCTGAACATTGCCCTTTAATGTTTTAAATTGTAGGTTTTATTATTATCTACCTATGCTGAGGCCAACAAATTAGGAGACAACTGTCATTGAAAAGGTAGTTTGCAGCTGGGCATGGTTGCTCATGCCTGTAATCCTAGCACCTTGGGAGGCCGACGTGGGTGGATCACTTGAGGTCATGAGTTCTAGACCAGCCTGGCCAACATGGTGAAAGCCCATCTCTAGTAAAAAATACAAAAATTAGCTGGGCGTGGTGGGGGCACCTGTAGTTCCAGGTACTTGGGAGGCTGAGGCAGGAGAATCACTTGAACCCAGGAGGTAGAGGTTGCTGTGAGCCAAGAGCATGCCACTGCACTCCAGCCTGGGTGACAGAGCAAGACTCCATCTCAAAAAAAAAAAAAAAAAAAAAAAGAAGATCAACGCACAAACATCAGCCACATTTCCATAAGCTAGCAATAAACAATCAGAAAGTAAAATTAAGAAAACAATTTCACTTCCAATAGAATAAAAATAAATAAATTTAACCAAGTAGGAGTAACACTAGTGCCCTGAAAACTACAAAACGTGGCTGAAAGCAATTACGAAGACCTAAATAAATAGAAAGCCGACGTCACATGTTGATATGGTTTGGCTCTTTGTCCCCACCCAAATCTCATCTTGAATTGTACTCCCATGATTCCCACGTGTTGTGGAAGGGACCCAGTGGGAGATAATTGAATCATGGGGGCAGTTTTTCCCGTACTGTTCTTGTGGTAGTGAATAAGTCTGACAAGATCTGATGGTTTTATAAGGAGAAACCCGTTTCACTTGGCTCTCATTCTCTCTCTTGCCACCGCCATGTAGAAAATGCCTTTCGCCTTCCACCATGATTGTGAGGCCTCCCTAGCCACGTGGAACTGTAAGACCATTAAACCACTTTCTTTTGTAAACTTCCCAGTCTTGGGTATGTCTTTATCAGCAGCATGAAAACAGACTAATACACGTGTTTATGAATTAGAAGACTTAATATTGTTAAGATGATAATACTATCCCAAAGTGATCTATGGACTTGATATAATCCCTATGAAAATCCCAACGTCCTTGTTTGCAGACCTGGAAAATTCAAACCTAATATTCACATGGTATTGCACCCAAGAGCCAATCTTGAAAAATGAGCAGAGTTGGAAGACTCACACTTGGTGATTTCAGAATTTACTACAAAGCCACAATAATCAAAAGGTGTGATACTGGTATGAGGATAGGCATATAGATTAGTGGAATAGAATTGAAAGTCTGGAAATGACCCATACATCTATAGTCAATTGATTTTTTCTTTTGAGACAGCATTTTCTCTGTTGCCCTGGCTGGAGTGCAGTGGCGCAATCACAGTTCATTGTAACCACTACCTCCTGGGCTCAAGCAATCCTCCCACCTCAGCCTCCCACATAGCTAGTAGCTGGGAGTATAGGCACGTGCCACCACACCTGGCTAATGTTTTTTGTTTTTAGTAGAGATGAAGACTCGCCATGTTGCTGAGGCTGGTCTCAAACTCCTGGGCTCAAGCAATCCTCTCACCTTGACCTCCCAAAGTGCTGGGATTACAGTCGTGACCCACTGCACCCAGTGTGGTCAGTTGGCTTTCTGTTGTTGTTTGTTCATTTGTTTGTTTTCGAGATGGAGTCTTGCTCTGTCACCCAGGCTGGAGTGCAGTGTCGAATTCTTGGCTCACTGCAACCTCCACTTCCTGGATTCAAGCAATTCTCCTGCTTCAGCCTCTCAAGTAGCTGGGACTACAGGCACCCACCACCACGCCTGGTTAAGTTTTGTATTTTTAGTACAGATGGGCTTTCACCCTGTTGGCCAGTCTGATCTTGAACTCCTGACCTCAGGTGATCCACCCACCTCGGCCTCTCAAAGTGCTGGGATTACAGGTGTGAGCCACCATGCCCAGCCAGTGAATTGGCTTTTGACAAGCATGCCACGGCCATTCAATAGGCGAAAGAACAGTTTCCCTCTCTCTCTTTTTTTTTTAAATTTCAATAGATTTTGGGGTACAAGTGGGTTTTGGTTACATAGATGAATTATATAGTGGTAAATTTTGAGATTTTAATGCACCCATCATGACCCAAGTAGTTACACATGTACCCAACATGTAGTCTTCATCCATACCCTCCTCTCATCCTCCCCCTTCTGAGACTCCAAAGTCCTTTATATCACTCTGTATGCCTTTGGGTACTCATAGCTTAGCTCCTACTTATAAGTGAGGACATACAATATTTGGTTTTCCATTCCTGAGTTACTTCACTTAGATTAATGGCCTCCAGCTCCATCCAAGTTGCTGAAAAAGACATATTTTTTTTTCTTTTTTTTGAGATGGAGTCTTGTTCTGTCATCCAGGCTGGAGTGCAGTGGCATAATCTTGGCGCACGCAACCTCCACCTCCCGGGTTCAGGCAATTCTCCTGTCTCGG
This sequence comes from Pan troglodytes, assembly GCF_028858775.2. Classification (NCBI taxonomy): domain Eukaryota; kingdom Metazoa; phylum Chordata; class Mammalia; order Primates; family Hominidae; genus Pan; species Pan troglodytes. The sequence goes on along the minus strand of NC_072416.2, from coordinate 36,782,991 downwards.
CCTCCCAAGTAGCTGGGACTACAGGTGCACACCACCATGCCTGGCTAATTTTTACACTTTTAATAGAGACAGGGTCTCGCCATGTTGGCCAGGCTGGTCTTGAACTCCTGACTTCTGGTGATCCACCCACCTTGGCCTCCCAAAGTGCTAGGATTACAGGCATGAGCCATCGTGCCCAGCCTAAAAGACATAATTTCATAGAACAGTCTCTTCAACAAATGACCCTGGGACCATGAGATATCCACATGCAAAAAAATGAAATTGGACTTTGAACTCATACCATAATATTAACATCTAAATTATAAAAGTTAAAACTATAAAATACTTAAAAGAGAGCCTAGAGGGAAATCTTCATTATCTTTGGCTTGGCAATGGTTTCTTAAATATGACACCAAAAACACAAGTGACAACAGCAAAGGTTGAGAAACTAGACTTCATCAAAATTAAAACCTTTTATGCATCAAAGAACAGTATCGAAGGACAGAAAAGGCAGTTCACAGAATGAGAGAAAATATTTGCAAATCACATATTTGATAAGGCTCTACTATCTGGAATATGTAAAGAACTTTACAACTCAACAACAAAAAAAACAAAGCACCCAGTTTTAAAAATGGGCCCCAGATTTGAAGACATTTCTCCAAAGAAGATATACAAATGGCCAACAAGCACGTGAATAGATGCTCAACGTCATTCGTTATTAGGGAAATGCAAATAAAAACCACAAAGAGATGCCACTTCACACACAATAGAATGGTTATAATTTTTAAAAATGGAAAATTACAGCCAGGCGCCATGGCTCACGAGGTCAGGAGTTCAAGACAAGCCTGGCCAAGATGGTGAAACCCCATCTCTACTACAAATACAAAAAAATCATCCAGGCACAGTGGCAGGCCCCTGTAATCCCAGCTACTCAGGAGGCTGAGGCAGGAGAATCGCTTGAACCCGGGGGGCAGAGGTTGCAATGAGCCGAGATCACGCCACTGCACTCCAGCCTGGGCGACAGAGTGAGACTCTGTGTCAAAAAAAAAAAAAAAAAAAAAAAAAAAAAGGAAAATTACAAGCCTGATGGGGATATGGAGAAACTGGAAGCCTTGTACATTGCTGCTAGGAATGTAAAATGGTACAGCCTCTATGGAAAACAGTTTGGCAGTTCCTCAAAAAGTTGAACATAGAATTACAATATGACCCAGCAATTTAATGCCTGGGTGTATACTAGTATACAGGTGTTCAAACATTAACTGGCACACAAATGCTCATAGCAGCACTATTCGTAACGGTCCATAAAGTGGAAACAAATCAAATGCCCATCAATTAACGACTGGATAAATAATATTTAGTTTATCTATGCAATGGAATATCATTCAGACATGAAAAGGAAGAAAATACTGATGCATGCTACAACTGGGATGAACCTTGAAAACATCATGCTACAAAAAAGAACCCCAGTCAGGCGCAGTGGCTCATACCGGTAATCCTAGCACTTTGGGAGGCCGAGTTGGGCAGATTGCTTGAGCTCAGGAGTTCCAGACCAGCCCAGGCACCATGGCAACAGCACGTTTCTACAAAAAAAATACAAAAATTAGCCAGGGGTGCTGGTGCACACCTGTAGTCCCAGCTACTTGGGAGGCTGAGGTGGCAGGATCTCTTCAACCTGGGAGGTCAAGGCTGTAGTGAGCCATGATATGAAAGAAAAGAGGAAAGAAAAAGAAAAGGAAAGGAAGAAAGAAAAGAAAGTAGAAAGAAAGAAAGAAAAAGAAAGAAAGAAAGAAAGAAAGAAAGAAAGAAAGAAAGAAAGAAAGGGAGAGGAAGGAAACAGACACAGACACAAAAGACCACATATTTTATGAATATATTTATATGGGATGAAACACACGGAATAAGCAAAGCCGGAGAGACAGGAAGTAGATTGTGGTTCTCAGGGCCTAGGAGGAGGGGCGGAATGGAGAATGTTTGCTTAATGATTATGGTTTTTTGTTTTTTGTTTTGCTTTTTGTTTTTTTCTTTTGTTTTGCTGTGGTAAAAATGTTCTAGATAGTGATGATAGCTGTGGAACATTGTGAATGTGACAAAAAACAGTGAACTATTCATTTTAAATGGTGATTTTTTTTTTTTTTTGAGACAGGGTATCACTCTGTCACCCACGCTGAAGTACAGTGATCATAGCGCACTTCAGCCTCCTGGGCCCAAGTGATCCTCCTGCCTCAGCCTCCCTAGTGGCTGGAACTACAGGCACACATCACCATGCCTGGCCCCAAAGGGTGATTTTTAAAAATGTTTTGTGAATCTTACCTCAAAAAAAGAAAGAAGGCCGGGCGCGGTGGCTCATGCCTGTAATCCCAACACTTTCGGAGGCCGAGGTAGGCGGATCGCCTAAGGTCAGGGGTTCAAGACCAGCCTGGCCAAAATGGTAAAACCCCATCTCTACTAAAAAATACAAAAATCAGCCAGGCGTGGTGATGGGTGCCTGTAATCCCAGCTACTTAGGAGGCTGAGGCAGGGAAAATTGCTTGAACCCAGAGGCGGAGGTTGCAGTGAGCCAAGATCGTGTCACTGCACTCCAGCCTGAACGACAATGCTAGACCCTGTCTCAAAAAAAAAGAAAAAAAAAAGAAGGAAGGAAAGAAAAAAGAAAGAGAGAGAGAAAGAAAGAAAGAAAGAAAGAAAAAGAAAAAAGAAAGAAAAGAAAGGAAATGTAACTCAAATCAGGCTAATGAGATACGAGGAGAGTTTTGTTAAATGTTTCCGAGGAAGTTCTTCCTGGCGCTCTGGCAGAGATCCTGGAAGTCGTTCTATTTTCTCCTCTGAACATTGTAATCCTTGAATATAAGGCCTCAAACAGTGGTGATCATCCCACCAACCCTTAAAAAAATGGTGCCTGTCTGTGGTCCTCACGAAATGGGCACTTGCCCAAAATTGTGCCCTGTGCTATGGAAGTGCCGAGTAGATGATTGGGGGCTGACATTCAGCCCGTATGTGTGGTTGTATCTTCCCGAAAAAGGAGATTTTTTTTGTTTGTTTTTAAGGAAATTGTCTGCTGCCCAGAGGAATCTCTCTCTCTCTCTCATCCATCTGTCCTCTCATCCGTCCATGGCCCATCCATCTGACCATCTATCCTTCCACCCATCACCCATCCACTTGTCAATCTATTCATTCATTCATTCATTCAGTTGTCCATCCATTCATCCACCACCCATCCATCCATTCATCCACCTGTCCATCCATCCATCCTTCCATAACCCATTCAACTCATCCATCTATCAATTCATTCATCTGTCCATCCATCCATCCACCCATCCATCTCTTTATTCCTCGTTCATTCAATACTAGAATATTCAAAGTCCCATGTCAGGTTTTTTGTTTTTTGTTTTTTAAGACAGGTTGGCTCTGTTGCCCAGGCTGGGGTGCAGTGGTCCCATCTTGGCTCACTACAACCTCTGCCTTCTGGGATCCACCTCAGCCTCTCGGGTAGCTGTGACTACAGGCATGCACAATCATGCCCAGCTAATTTTTGTATTTTTTGTAGAGACGAGGTCTTGTTATGTTGCCCAGGCTGATCTCAAACTCCTGGGCTCAAGAGACCTACCCACCTTGGTCTCCCAAAGTGCTGGGACTACAGGCGTGAGCCATCACATCAACTGGAATACCTTTTTCTAATTTGGTTAAGATGACCATATATTACAAGTGGCCAGCCTGGGGTAAGCCATGAGAATATAAAGAAAGATAGCCACAGTCACAGGCATAAGTCAACCCTTAAACCTGCCAAACTGACCAGGCATGGTGGCCAACGCCTGTAATCCCAGAACTTTAGGAGGCCAGGTGCTGGATCACTTGAGGCCAGGAGTTCAAGACCAGCCTGGGCAACATGGTGAAACCTGGTCTCTACTAAAAATACAAAACTTAGCCAGGCAGGTAGTCCCAGCTACTCAGGAGGCTGAGATGGGAGGGTGTCTTGAACCCACAGGTGGAGGTTGCGGTGACCCAAGAGATCACGCCACTGCACTCCAGCCTGGGCAACAGAGCTAGACCTTGTCTCAATAAATAAATAAACCTGTCAAACATCTAGACTTCTGGTTATGTTTAAGATTAATCTTTTTTTTTGGCCAGGCGTGGTGACTCATGCCTGTAGTCCCAGCGCTTTGGGAGGCCAAGGTGGGCGGATCACTTCAGGTCAGGAGTTCGAGACCAGCCTGGCCAACATAGTGAAACCCCCTCTGTAAAAAAATACAAAAATTAGCCAGGCGTGGTGGCGCGCGCCTATAGTCCTAGCTACTCAGGAGGCTGAGAATCGCTTGAACCCAGGAGGTAAAAGATGCAGTGAGCCAAGATCATGCTACTGCACTCCAGCCTGTGCAACAGAGAGTGACTTCATCTTAAAAAAAGAAAAAGAAAAAGAAAAAAAATAGGCTAGGCACGGTGGCTCACGCCTGTAATCCCAGCACTTTGGGAGGCCAAGGTGGGCAGATCACAAGATCAGAAGTTCGAGACAAGCCTGGCCAACATGGTGAAACCCTGTCTCTACTAAAAATACAAAAATTAGCTAGGTGTGGTGGCACATGCCTCTAGTCCCAGCTACTCAGGAGCCTGAAGCAGGAGAATCGCTTGAACCCGGGAGGCGGAGGTGGCAGTGAGCCAAGACCATGCCATTGCACTCCAGCCTGGGTCACAGAGTGAGACTCCGTCTCAAAAAAAAAAAGAAACAGAAAAAGAAAAGAAATTGATATTTTAAAACCAGTAAGAGAGTTTGATTTGCAACCAAAAAAAAAAAGTTTAACCAATAGGAGGTTATTTTGTTTTAAGAGCAGAAAAAATAGGATGAAAATAAATCAGATAGGTAGCTACCTATTTGACACATTCCTCCAGCTTACCCTGAATAAACCTGCCCAAGTATGTCCACTATCCATCCATCCCCTGAAAGGGACTGAGGAAGATCTATTATCTAGACAAATTCTTCTGGGACATAATATTTGGACATTTTAAACTTCCCCATAATCTGTCATGCATTTTCTGTTTGATTCATCATTGATCGACAAGCCAATTACTGTTCTTACCTACCATTTTATATTCAGGGACATTTAGTTCTTTTTTTCTTTTTTTTTCTTTTTTTTTTTTTGGTGAGACGAAGTGTCAATCTGTCACCCAGGCTGGAGTGCAGTGGCGCGATCTCGGCTCACTGCAACCTCCACCTCCCAAGTTCTCATAAATGTTTTCTAGAGTTTTTTGGAACCCCAAATTTAATATGACATTCAGACCAAGATGCAATAAACAAACATTTATTGATCACAAAAAAAAGAGAGAAGGCTAGGTGCAGTGGCTCACACCTGTAATCCCAGCACTTTGGGAGGCCGAGGTAGGTGGATCACTTGATCTGCCACAAGTTTGGGGCCAGAAGTTTGGGACCAGCCTGGGCAACATGGCAAAAACCAGTCTCTACTAAAAATACAAAAAGTTAGCTTGGAGTGGTGGTGTGTGCCTGTAATCCCAGCTACTCAGGAGGCTGAGGCTGGAGGATCACTTGAGCCTTGGAGGTGGAGGTTGCAGTGAGCCAAGATTGCACCACTGCGCTCCAGCCTGGGTGACAGATCGAGACTCTGTCTCAAAAAAATAAGAAATGAGAGAGAGAAGGAAGAGAGGCCAGATGAAGTGCTGGAGGCTTCTGAAGTGGTACGTAAGAACCAGGAATGGAGAATGTGTAGTTAGGGACAGGAAGAGAAAAATCCTAACCATAGTGTCTTTATTTATTTATTTATTTGTTTGTTTGTTTGTTTTTTGAGATGGAGTCTCACTCTGTTGCCCAGGCTGGAGTGCAGTGGCACAATCATGGCTCACTGCAACCTCTGCCTCCCAGGTTCAAGCCATCCTCCTGCCTCAGACCCTCTAGTAGCTGGGATTACAGGCACGTGCCACCATGCCCGGCTATTTTCTGTATTTTTAGTAGAGATGGAGTTTCGCCATTTTGGCCAAGGTGGTCTCAAACTCCTGACCTCGGGTGATCCACCCGCCTCGGCCTCCCAAAGTGCTGGGATTACAGGCATGAGCCACTGCGCCCACCGATGGTGCCTTTAAACAGTACTCTTGATTCCAGGTGACAGAAATTCAAATTAGCTTAAACCATCATGTATTGGCCCATGAATCTAAAATGTCCAGTGGCAGAGCTGGCTTTGGTCATAGTCCAGGAGCTCAATGGTCTGTGTCACTTCGTTCTACTTTCTCTTTGTTGGTGTCATTTCAACAGGTTATTCTCTGGCAGAGGCAAAGGTGACACCCAACACTCCTGCCTCTATCCTACCTAGCAACCCCAAGGCAATACACTCTGTCTTGTCCAATAGCTGCAGCAGATGTCTTGGGTTTGAGCCTCATTGGCCCTTCTGAGTGTCACATGACCACACCCGAACCAATCAGTGAGACTGGCGAGGCTGGGTGAACTGTCTTGAATGGCTAGACCTGGGTCTTAACACCCACCCCTGCAGCCAGCCCCACTGAGAGGGCTGAGGGCGGGTGAGTCAATGGTTCCCCAAAGGGAATTTAGGGTACTGTTTCTGAAAAAATGGACAATGAAGGCTGAGTGGAAACAGCAGTCATGGAAAGCACACAACAGACAAGTGCCTTTCTCTCTGCCTCTGCCACTCAAGGCCGCCTTAAGTTCCTCCAGTGTGCTAATTGTTCCCCCGGGTCTTTTGAACATGTTGTTCTGTGTTTTTTGAATGCTCTTCCATACCTGTGCCTAAGTAACACCTGCTTATCCTTCAGCTGTCAGCCCCAACATCATCTTCTCAGGGAAGCTGTAGCACTTGTATTTTCCAAAAGTGGCCACAATTATTCATTCATGAGTAGATGCTCAATAATATCTTTTGAATGAACGCATGCATGAATAAAAGGTTAAAATGTAAACAAAGTGATCTTACACTCTTATTGAGAAGGGTGGCCTGTGTTCCCTTCCGTTGAATCCAGATGAGCTTGAGGCTACTGTGGAACTGACATGGTGTGACTTTTTTTTTTTTTTTTTTTTTTTGAGATGGAGTTTCACTCTTGTCACCCAGGCTGGAATGCAATGACGCAATCTCGGCTCACTGCAACCTCCACTTCCCGGGTTCAAGCGATTTTCCTGCCTCAGCCTCCCAAGTAGCTGGGATTACAGGCGCATGCCACTACACCCAGCTAATTTTTGTATTTTTAGTAGAGACGGGGTTTCACCATGTTGGCCAGGCTGGTCTCTAACTCCAGGCCTCAGGTGATCCATCCGCCTCAGCCTCCCAAGGTGCTGTGATTATAGGTTTGAGCCACTGCACCTGGCCAATAATATCTTTTGAATGAATGAATGCATTAATGAAAGGTTAAAACGCAAACAAGGTGACTTTGACACTCCTATTGTGAAGGGTGGTCTGTGTTCCCTTCCCTTGAATCCAGACGAGCTTGAGGCTACTGTGGAAGTGACATGGTGTGACTTCTGAAACTGGTCATAAAAGGTGAAAACCTGGCCGGACATCGTGGCTCACACCTGTAATCTCAGCATTTTGGAAAGATGAGGCAGGAGGATCACTTGAGACCAGGAGTTCAAGACCATGGAGGAGTGGAGTGGACTGGGCTGTGACCTGCCAAGGGCAACAAGCAAGACCCTGTCTCTCTCTCTCTCTCTTTTTTTTTTAATGAAGATGCCAGCCTGGCCAACATGGCAAACCTAGCCTCTACTGAAAATACAATAATTAGCCAGGCTTGGTGGTGCTCACTTGTAGTCCCAGCTACTCAGGAGGCTGAGGCACAAGAATCACTTGAACCCAGGAGGTGGAGGTGGCAGTGAGCCAAGATCATGCCACTGCACACCAGCCTGGGTGACAGTGAGACTTTGTCTCAATTGAAAAAAAAAAAAAGATATGAAAAGCTCCCACTTGGCTCTCTTAGGATGCTCCATCTTGGAACCCAACCACCATGCCATAAGGAAGCTCAAGCAGCCCGTGGAGGGGGCCCCCATAGAGAAGAACTGGGATCCCTGCCCACAGCCCTGGCTGAGTTCCCACCTGACAGCAAATACAAAATTGCCAGCCATGTGACTGAGCCATCCACAAAGTGAACCCACAAAGTGGGTCTTCCAGAATCTTGATAACATTGTACTCAGTGACAGAAGCCAGACACAATAGGCCACGTAGTGTATATTCCATTTGAAGTGTCTAGAACAGACAGATCTATAAAGACAGAAGATAGATGAGTGTTTCCAGGGACTAGGGGAAGAGGGAATAGAAGAGACTGCTAATGGTATATGTTCTGTTGTTGTTGTTCTTGTCGTTGTTGTTTAGAAACAGGGTCTCATTCTGTCACCCAGGCTGGAGTGCAATGGTGCGATCATAGCTCACTGCAGCCTGGAACTCTTGGGCTCAATTGATCCCCCTGCCTCAGCCTCCCGAGTAGCTGGGACCACAGATGTGCGCCACCACATCCAGATAAGTATAGGATTTCTTTTTAGGGAAAAGGAAATATCGTGGAATTAGATAGCAATAGTTGTACAATCCTGTGAATATACTAAAAAACATGGAATTGTATGGTTTCACATGGTGAAATTTATGGCATGTGAATTATATCTCAGAGACAACCAAAAAAAAGTGGGTCCTCTGGCCCCTGTCAAGCTGCCCCATGTTGAGCATGGCATGTGGAACACAGACTTGCTGTCCAGGCCACATCCTGCCCAAATTGCAGATTTGGGGGTGAAATCAATGATTGTTGTTATTTTAAGCCACTAAGTTTTAGGACAGTTTGTTGCATAGAAACACATGCTGTCCAACCTGGCTAACTTTGTGAAACCTCATCTCTACTAAAAACACAAAAATTAGCCAGGTGTGGTGGCACACGCCTGTAATCCCAGCTGCTTGGGAGGCTGAGGCATGAGAATCGCTTGAACCTGGGAGGCAGAAGTTGCAGTGAGCCGAGATGGTTCCACTGCACTCCACTAAAAATACAAAAATTAGCCAGGTGTGTTGGCACATGCCTGTAACCTCAGCTACTTGGGAGGCTGAGGCATGAGAATTGCTTGAACCTGGGAGGTGGAAGTTGCAGTGAGATGAGACGGTGCCACTGCACTCCAACCTGGGCAACAGAGCAAGACGTCATCTCAAAAAAAAAAAAAAAAAAAAAGGAAAGAAAAAAGAAAAAGAAAGAAAGAAACACATGCTGATATGGAAGCCTTCCATAACCACCAACCTAGGCTAGGTTATGGCCCCTGTCTGTCTCAGAATCTCTGCATTTTTCATTATAGTATTTATCTGAGTTTGTAAATAAGTATTTGATGAATTGCTGCCCTTTCTCTTGGCCAGTGAGCTCTGTGTGAATAGGGACCATGTTTACTTTTTTGAGACAAAGTCTTGCTCTGTTGCACAGGCTAGAGTGCAGTGGTGTGATCTCAGCTCACTGCAACCTCCACTTCCTGGGTTCAAGCGATTCTCCTGCCTCAGCCTCCCAAGTTGCTAGGATTACAGGCATGTGCCACCACCATGCCCAGATAATTTTTGTTTTGTTACTAGAGACGGGTTTTGTCATGTTGGCCAGGCTGGTCTCGAACTACTGACCTCAAGCGATCCACCCACCTTTACCTCCGAAAGTGCTGAGATTACAGGCATGAGCCACCTCACCCAGCCAGGATCCTGTTTATTATATTTACTCTAGTATCCTTAGTGCCTGGTACATAGTAGATGCTCAATAATATCTTTCGAATGAATGAATTCATGAATGAAAGGTTAAAATGCAAAGAGATTTAGGGTCCAAGTGGAGGGTTCCTAGGGTCTTCCTAGTTGAGTAGGAGACAGAGTGACCAAAGAGCAGGTGGAAGATGGAGGTGAGGTAGAGGATTTGCGGAGAATGGAGAACATCTGGGAAGGGGAGAGGAAGGATGAGGAATTTGACAAGAGAAAACTGGAGCATAAATATGTTCTTACACACCTAATCCAGGCCGTCTGGTGTCGAGGCGACAAGAATGGAGACCATGGAGGAGTGGAGTGGACTGGGCTGTGACCTGCCAAGGGGGGAATGGTGAGGAAATAGCCACTTTTGTGTGTGTGTGTGTGTGTGACAGGGTCTAGCTTTGTCCCCCAGGCTGGAGTGTAGTGGCATGATCTCGGCTCACAGCAACCTTAGTCTCCTGGGCTCAAGTGATCCTCCCACCTCAGCCTCCCAAGTAGCTGGAACTACAGGTGGGTATCACCATGGTCAGCTAATTTTTGTAATTTTTGTACAGATGGGGTTTCGCCATGTTGCCCAGGGTGGTCTTGAACTCCTGAGCTCAGGTGATCTGCCCGCCTCAGCCTCCCAGAGTGCTCAGATTACAAGCATGAGCCACTACGCCCAGCCCACTTGTCGAGTACCTATTATGTCCTAGGCACTGTGCTAAGTTGTTGCATGCATTAGTTCATTTTATTTATTTATTTATTTATTTTATTTTATTTAACTTTTTAAAATTTTATTTATTTATTTAACTTAACTAAGTGCTCTTCATGCATTAGTTCATTTTATTTATTTATTTATTTAATTTTTTTGAGACAGAGTTTCACTCCTGTTTCCCAGGCTGGAGTGCAATGGCGCCATCTTGGCTCACTTCAACCTCCCAGGTTCAAGTGATTCTCCTGCCTCAGCCTCCCAAGTAGCTGGGATTACAGGCACCCGCCACCACACCTGGCTAATTTTTGTATTTTTAGTAGAGATTTAGTAGAGTAAAGTGCTGGGATTATAGGCGTGAGCCACCGCGCCCGGCCCATCTTATTATTATTATTATTATCATTATTATTATTATTATTAGTTTTTGAGATGGAGTCTAGCTCTATCACTCAGGCTGGAGTGCAGTGGCACAATCTCAGCTCACTGCAACCTCCACCTCCTGGGTTCAAGCGATTCTCTTGCCCCAGACTCCCGAGTAGCTGGGACTACAGGTGCAAGCCACCACACCCGGCTAATTTTTGTATTTTTAGTAGAGACGGGCTTTCGCCATGTTGGCCAGGCTGATCTTGAACTCCTGACCTCAGGTAATCCACCCGCCTCGGCCTCCGAAAGTACTGGGATTACAGATGTGAGCCACCGCACTTGGCTCATTAGTTCATTTTAGCCACGATAATATCCCAGGAGTTAGGTACTATTATGGCCTCCTTTTAATAGCTGTAGAAATGGAGGCTCAAGGACGTGTGTGGTGGCTCACACCTGTAATCCCAGCACTTTGGGAGGCCAAAATGGGCGTATTACTTGAGGTCAGAAATTTGAGACCAGCCTGGCCAACATGGCAAAACCCCATCTCTACAAAAATACAAACATTAGCTGGCATGGTGGTGCATGCCTGTAATCCCAGCTGGTCGGGGGGCCAAGGCAGGAGAATCGCTTGAAACCAGGAGGCAGAGGTTGTAGCAAGCCAAGATTGCGCCACTGCACTCCAGCCTGCACAACAGACGGAGACTCCAACAAAGAAAGAAAGAGAGAGAGAGAGAGAGAGGGAGAGAGAGAGAGAGAGAAAGAGAGAGAGAGAGAGAAGGGGAGGGGAGGGGAGGGGAGGAGAGGGGAAAGGGAAAGAAAGAATGAAAGAAATGGAAGCTCAGAGAGGTGCTTTTTTTTTTTTTTTTTTTTTTTTTTTTTTGCCCAAGGCCACACAGGTACCCAGGATTCACCATCCAGTTCAGTGTAACAACAGAGCTTGCGCAGATAACCAGGATGCTGCAGTGGGGCTCTAGGTGGAAAATCAAAGCTTCAAGATCAGGGACATGTGTGTAAGAATCTTCTCACGAACCAGTGCAGCAGGGAGGGTCCAGTCATGGAACCAGGTGCCACCTCACCTGGCTGAGTTCAAGATTGGCTCTAACCCAAATCACCTGCAAGACCTTGAGCAACATACTTAACCCTTCTCTGCTTCAATTTTATTTTTGTTACATTGATCGAAAGTCAGAAAGGAAAGGAAGTCCTCATTGGTACAGAGGTTAGGAAAATTGGAAGAGATTTTGGAGAGGGTATCAGGTTTATCCTACATTCTTTATCAGTATGAAAAAGTCCTCCTTTGGGCTTTTTGTTTGTTTTGATTTTTGTTTTTTGTTTTTGGGGTTTTTTTGAGACAGAGTCTTGCTCTGTCGTCCAGGCTGGAGTGCAGTGGTGTGATCTCGGCTCACTGCAGCCTCCGCCTCCCAGGTTCCAGCAATTCTCCTGCCTCAGCCTCCTGAGTAGCTCGGACTACAGGCGCCCACCACCATGCCCAGCTAATTTTTGTATTTTTAGTAGAGACAGGGTTTTGCCATGTTGGCCGTGCTGGTGTTGAACTCCTGACCTCAGGTGATCCACCCGCCTCGGCCTCCCAAAGTGCTGGAATTACAGGGTTGAGCTAGCCAAAAAAGTCTTCACTTGGTTAAGCACAGTGGTTCACACCTGTAATCTCAGAACTTTGGGAGGACAAGGTGGGAGGATCACTTGAGGCCAGGAGTTCAATACCGCCTTGGGTAACATAACAAGAATTTGTCTCTACAAAACATTAAAAAATAAAAAAAAATTAGCCAGGTGTTGTAATGGTATGCACCTGTAGTCCCAGCCACTCAGGGAGGTTGAGGTGGGAGAATCGCTTGAGCCCAGGAATTCAAGGCTACAGTGAGCTATGATTGTACCACTGCACTCTAGCCTGGGCGACAGAGCAAGACCCTGTCTAAAAAAAAAAAAAAAAAAAAGGCCAGGCACAGTGGCTCACGCCTGTAATCCCAGCACTTTGAGAGGCTGAGGCGGGTGGATCACTTGAGGTCAGGAGTTTGAGACCAGCCTGGCCAACATAGTGAAACCCCATCTCTACTAAAAATACAAAAAATTAGCCGGGCGTGGTGGTGGGTGCCTGTAGTCCCAGCTACTCAGGAGACTGAGGCAGGAGAATCACTTGTACCCGGAAGGTGGAGGTTGCAGTGAGCCAAGATCACGCCATTGCACTCCAGCCTAGGCAAGAAGAGCGAAACTGCATCTAAACAAAACAAAACAAAAAACTCTTCACGCTAGGATCTGTGAGTTCATAGAACAACTACACATCATAGATTTGTCTAGTCCAGCCCAAGTATCAAATACTCTGTCTACTTGCTGGACAGATGAAACTAAAGGACCTTGAACCGGGCATCAGACTGTTTTTGCATCTGGCCAAGTCTCTTTCCAGCTGTTTGACCTTGGGCAGTTCCCTTTAACTCCCTAAGGCTTGCTTTCTTCATCTTAAAATCAGGATGACAGTAGCATCTACCTCTTGAGATCGCGTGAGGAATAAATGCAATGATGCATGAATAATGTTTCATACTGTAGTATAGGGTGAGTACTTCTTCAAAAATAACAGTCACACCTTTTCCTAGGATTGCATGCAATGCAATAATATTGCAAATAAAGGCGGTTGTTGTTTTCTTCCTTAATAAATCAGGAGAGAATTAGGATTCTTTTGGGATTCAGACTAATCTCTTTGAACCAGCAGTTTGGATTTGGTTGCCATAGTGTCCTGGGCCATGAATGGCTGATAGAGAGACATGTCATATTTTCAACAGTTGCCTTGACTTGTCTGATGAGATGCTGTTTCTATTAAGTAGCTGTCTCCAATTTGTCAAATTCCATCTGTGGCTTTCCCTAACCCTTATTTTCCAACAGCCTCTCACTCCAGATCCTAAGAAAAGGCATATCTACCTGGAAGAAAAGAACTAAATCTTGGTAAAAGACATTTACCTTTTCTGAACTCAACCTTTAGTTTTTGTTCAACTGAGTTCCCCTGACAAAATGCATTTCAGCAAGATTTACTTCCAGAATTTCTTTATTTCTAATGCTTTTAGTAAAGAAGGCATTGAATGAATTTATTGCTCATCCCTCTGAAAGTGACCTGAGAATGTCAATGTACCTGTAGGATTTATTTTACTTCCTCTAAAGGACTGACAGTAATATCCAGCACCTTCCCCCCACTAAAAACATTCCACTTTGAGGCCAGGTGCAGTGGCTCATGCCTGTAAGCCCAGCAATTTGGGATGCCAAGGCGGGAGGATCGCTTGAGCTCAGGAGTTTGAGACCAGTCTGGGCAACATAGCGAGACCCCATCTCGATTAAAGAAAAAAAGTCCACTTTGAAACCTCTGGGCAGAGTGCAGTGGTTCACACCTACAATCCCAACAATTTGGTAGGCTGAGGCAGGATGATCGCTTGAGGTCAGGAGCTTGAGACCAGCCTGGACAACATAGTGAGACCTTGTCTCTACAAAAAAAAAAAAAAAAAAAAAAAATTTTAATGAAACTTCTCACGTGACAATTTTAATCATGAGAACTATGTACATGCCACAGTCTGGAACTTGGGATCTCAAATGGTCATGGATTCCGTGTTCTCAGTCCCCATACAGAAAGGAGGAGGGCTGGCCTTTGGACTCCCCCAAATCTGGGTTTGAATCCCAGCTCCACCACTTTAAGTCTGGTTGCTCTGGGCCAGTTATTTAATGTTCTCTAAACATCAGTTTCGTCTGTGAGATGAGCCACCTTGCAGGACTTCATTCGGTCCTTCTACAAATATTTGTTCTACCGGAGCAGAGCGGGATAACAAGGCATCTGTCCTGTAAAGCAGTCCATTGGGCACCCAATGTGAAACAGAGCCTCAGCCCCACATAGGCTGCAATGCCACAGTGTGGTCCAGGGTCAGGGAATTCTGGGGAGCTCTGAGGGTGCCTACATTCCTGCTGTGCTCCTGGCACACATTGAGGAGAACGCCCTCTGCTCTGAACTTACTGAGTGATGAGTCACTCTTGAGCACCTGAGGAAGTGGAGCAAGTAGACCACAGGCAGCCCGGACCTGCCCCTGGTTTCTAGGATTGAGTCACAGCCTCCCTGGAAGACTTGAAAGAGAGATCAATTTGATCAAGGCTCCTGGGCTGGATCAAAGCCTAGGAAGTGGGGGAAAGGGAGGAGGAAGTTGGGCTTCTCCACGGTCCCAGCAAAGGCCTCAGCCTACAAATATTCTACAGATATTTGAAGAAGGACTGAATGAAGTCCCGCGAGGTAGCTTATCTCACGGATGTAACTGACATTTAGAGAACGTTAAGTAACTGGTCCAGAGCAACCAGACCTGCAGTGGTGGAGCTGGGATTCGAACCCAGATTTGGGGGAGTCCAAAGGCCAGCCCTCCTCCCTTCTGTATGGGGACTGAGAACAAGGAATCCAAGATTATGTGAGATCCCAGGTTCCAGACTGTGGCATGTACATAGTTCTCATGTTTAAAATTGTCATGGGGAAGCCGGGCGCTGTGGCTCATGGCTGTAATCCCAGCACTTTGGGAGGCAGAGATGAGCGGATCACTTGAAGTCAGGAGTTCAAGACCAGCCTGGCCAACATGGCGAGACCCCATCTCTACTAAAATATATAAAAATTAGCCAGGCGTGGTGGTGGGCACCTGTAATCTCAGCTACTCGAGAGGCTGAGATGAGAATCACTTGAACCTGGGAGGCGGAAGTGGCAGTGAGCTGAGATCGCACCATTGCACTCCAGCCTGGGTGACAGAGTGAGACTCCATCTCAAAAAAAAAAATTGTCATGTGGAAAGTTTCATTTTTTAAAAAAATGTTTTCATAGAAACAAGGTCCTACTATGATGCTCAGGCTGGTCTCAAACTTGCGGCCTACAAAGGCCTCAGCTTACTCCCTCAGCAAGCTCTGCCATTGAGGCGATCCTACAGAATTGTCCCAAACTGGGGTGAGAGGGCTGGAACTTGATACCCCAGCATGGACCAGGCATCGGAAGCGGCCTCCCCTCGAGCCAGGGGTATGACCTCGGACCTGGGAGAAGGGCATTGATGATGCACCTCTGTTGGAAGCTTCCTTTATCTCTATGCCCCTCCCTCTTCTCAGACCTTCCACCCCCCAAGATACATTTGAGAAGAAGAATCGAATTAGCCAGGAAAGCTTTAGGAAGAAATGACATTTAAACAGACCTGGAGACCAGGCACGGTGGCTCATGCCTGTAATCCCAGCACTTTGGGAGGCTGAGGCAAGTGGATCGCTTGAGCCCAGGAGTTTGAGACCAGCCTGGCCAACATGGTGAAACCGCATCTCCACTAAAAATACGAAAAATTAGCCAGGTGCAGTGGCGCACACCTGTAGTCCCAGCTACTCGGGAGGCTGAGGCAGGAGAATGGCGTGAACCTGGG
This sequence comes from Pan troglodytes, assembly GCF_028858775.2. Lineage (NCBI taxonomy): Eukaryota > Metazoa > Chordata > Mammalia > Primates > Hominidae > Pan > Pan troglodytes. The sequence continues at coordinate 36,766,862 of NC_072416.2, read as the reverse complement.
AGGCGGGGCTTGCGGTGAGCCGAGATCGCACTCCAGCCTGGGCAACAGAGCGAGACTCCGTCTCAACAACAACAACAACGACAACAAAAAGGTAGACTGAGACCTGGAGAATGAGCAGAAATTAACCAGAACAGGAGGAAGTTTCCAGGCTGGGGGATGGGCACATGCAAAGGCCCAGTAGAGAGGGGGTTGGGGGAGAGAAAAGAAGAGAGGAGGGCGAGGGAGAAGAAAGAGGAGGAGGGGAAGGAGATAGAAGGGGAGGAGGTTGAAGAGGAGGAGGAGGAGGGCTGGGAGGAGGAGAGAGGAGGAGGAGGGCTGGGTGGAGGAAGGAGGAGGAGGAAGAAGATGAAAGAGGAGGAGGGGGATTGGGGAGCAGAAGAAGAGAAAGGAGGAGAAGGAAGAGAGAGAGTTTGGGGGAGAGAAGGAGGGCAGGGGGAGAACAGAGAAGTGTCTGCAGTGAAACTGAAACAACCAAAAACGGCTGAGCAACGTTGGGTGAGTGGAGCAGAACTGGGGTCAAGTTGCACTGACTCAGCCATTTACTCAGAAGCAACTTCAACCCTCCAAACCTCAGTTTCCATCTGTAAAACAGGCATGATCACACCTGTCTCTCAGCTGTCTTCAGGATGCCATGAAACGACACACACACAATAAGGGCACCATCAATGTGAGTTGCTCTTTTTTATTATTATTGGCTATAGCTGAAAAAAAATAATGGTTAATCTGTTAATAATATACCTGTGGCCTAGAAAAAGTATGAAAAAGAATTCAAGAGTGGACAAATGTTTTCTTCAAGTGCCGGGTAAAATATTTTAAGTGAGTTCTGTTGCAGCTTCTCAATTCCTCTGTTGCCGTGTAAAAGTGCCCATAGACAATGCATTCAGAAACAGGCAGGCGGCCAGATGCGGTGGCTCACGCCTGTAATTAATCCCAGCACTTTGGGAGGCTGAGGTGGGCAGAATGTTTGAATCTAGGAGTTCAAGACCAGTCTGAGCAACATGGCGAAACCCTATCTCTACAAAAAATACAAAAAAAATTAGCTGGGCATGGTGGCATGCACAAGTAGTCCCAGCTACTTGGGAGGATGAGATGGGAGGATTGCCTGAGCCAGGGGAGGTTGAAGCTGCAGTGACCCCTTATCAGGCCACTGCACTCCAGCCTGGGTGAGAGTGAGAACCTGTCTCAAAAATAAAAAAAAAAAAGTGGGGGGCATGGCTGTATTCTAATAAGATTACAGGCTGGGCATAGTGGCTCATGCCTGTAATCCCAGCACTTTGGGAGGCTGAGGTGGGAGAATTTGTTTGAGACCAGGAGTTCAAGACTAGCCTGGGCAACATAGCGAGACTCTGCTTCTACAGAAAATAAAAGAAGTAGCCAGGTGTGATGACACACACCTGTAGTCCCAGCTACTCAGGAGGCTGAGGTGGGAGGATCCCTTAGACTGGGATGTTGAGGCTGCAGTGAGCTGTGACTGCACCACTGCAGCCCAACTTGGGCGACAGAGTTAACCCCTGTCTGGAAAAATAAAAAAAAATAGAAAAACAAAAGATTTTACATTTCTACAAACATTTTATATTTCTACGGAAAAAAAAAGAGAGAGAGAAAAAAATGTGCACCTCTCGCATGTCACACATGGATTACCACTCGCTCCCACTATTTGTTGGTCCAGCCACATTTCCAGAATTGTGTGGGTGCCTGAAGGGTCAAAAGGACTCCTATAGGCAGCCTATGGAGCATGGCGCTAGACGGGCCCTCAACAACAAGCAAGAGATACTCAAGACAGTGAAGAGGAGGGGCTATTGGGCTGTACTTGCCCACAGCTGGTTGTGCACAGTAATGCATGTACATAGTTAAAATTTAAAATTAGGCTGGGCACGGTGGCTCACACCTGTAATCCCAGCACTTTGGGAGGCCGAGACAGGAGGATCACTTGAGGTCAGGAGTTCGAAACCAGCCTGGCCAACATGGTGAAACCCTGTCTCTACTAAAAATACAAAAATTAGCCAGGCATGATGGTGTGCACCTGTAATCCCAGCTGCTCAGGAGGCTGAGGCACTAGAATTGCTTGAACCTGGGAGGCAGAGGTTGCAATGAGCCCAGATTGTGCCACTGCACTCAAGCCTGGGCAATAGAGCAAGACTCAGTCTCAAATAAATAAATTAATTAATAAATTAAAATAAGTCTATGGACAAAAGTAAGGCTGGGTGTGGTGTTTTATGCCCGCAACCCCAGCCCTTTGGGAGTTCAAGGCAGGAGGATTGCTTGAGCCCAAGAATTTGAGATCAGCTTGAGCAACATGGTGAGACCCCATCTCTACAAAAAATAAAAATAGCTGGGCGTGGCGGCACGTGCCTGTGGTCCCAGCTACTCGGGAGGCTGAAGGATCAGTTGAGCCTGGAGGTCGAGGCTGTAGTGAGCTATGATGGTGCTATTGCATTCCAGCCTGGGCAACAGAGACTGTCTCAAAAAGAAAAAAAAAAGTAAGTCTCCATTGAACACCGACCCTCAATCACCAAGTCCTCACCAGAGGACATTTTTTATTTTTTTGAAACACAGTTTCACTATGTTGCCCAGACTGGAGTGCAGTGGTGTGATCACTACTCACTGCAACCTGGACCTCCCAGGCTCTGCAGGTCTTCTCACCTTAGCCTCTGGAGTAGCTGGGACTACATGTTCACTCCTACATGCCTGTCTAATTTTTGTAATTTTTTTTTTTTTTTTTGTAGAGATGGGGTTTCACCATGTTGCCCAGGCCGGTCTCAAACTTCTGGGTTCAAGCGTTCATCCCGCTTTGGCCTCATAAACTGTGGGGATTATAGGCATAAGCCACTTCCTGGCTACAAGTTCTTTTTTTTTTTTTTGTGAGATGGACTTTAGCTCTTGTTGCCCAGGCTGGAGTGCAGTGAAACGATCTCGGCTCACTGCAACCTCTGCTGCCCGGGTTCAAGTGATTCTCCTGCCTCAGCCTCCTGGGTAGCTGGGATTACAGGCAGGTGCCACCACACCTGGCTAATTTTCCTGGGTAGCTGGGATTATAGGCATGCTCCATCATGCCTGGCTAATTTTTATATTTTTAGTAGAGACGGGGTTTCACCATGTTGCTCAGGCTGATCTCAAACTCCTGACCTCAAATGATCCATGCTCCTCGGCCCCCCAAAGTGCTGGGATTACAGACGTGAGCCACCGCGCCCGGTCTACAAGTTTTTACTTCACTTGGGCAAACACCTAGTTTTGGGATTACTGGGCCAAGTGTACCTATGACTTAATAAGCAATTGCCAAACTGCTTTCCAAAGTGACTATACCACTTTGACTTCCCACCAGCAGTACATGTGTGTTTGCCAACAGTATTGTCAGTAGTCTTTATTTTAGCCTTTCTGAAAGGTGTGCATAGTTTTTTCTACTATCAACAGTGAATGAATATTCTTATACTTATATCCTTTGTAAGTAGGTGTGATTATATCTGTAAGATACATTCTTAGAAGTAGATTTGATGAGTCAAAGGGTGTGAAAATCTGATTAGATATTGACAAACTGCCTTCTGGATGGTGCTGTTGATTGCCTACCTACCAATTATGTATGGCAGTGCCTGTTTTGACATATCCCCAGCAATTCAGTGTGTTACTCAATGTCAGTGCATGTTTTTAATGTATGTATAAAGGTATTTATTTTTTCAGAGATGGGGTCTTGCTCTGCTGCCCAGGCTGGAGTCCACTGGTGCAGTCATAGCTCACTACAGCCTTGAACTCCTGGACTCAAGCAATCCACCTGCCTAAGCCTCCTGAGCAGCTAGGAACACAGGCGTGTGCCACCATGCCCAGCTACTTTTTTTTTTTTTTTTAAGACATGGGTTCTTGATTTGTTGGCTTGGCTGGTCTCAAACTCCTGGCTTCAACTGATCCTGTCGCTTCAGCCTCTCAAAGTGCTGGGATTACAGGCATGAAGTGCTGTGCCTGGTCATTAGTACATGTTTTTTGTTTGTTTGTGAGACAGAGTCTTTCTCTATCGCCCAGGTTGGAGTGCAGTGGCGCATTCTCAGCTCACTGAAACCTCTGCCTCCCGGGTTCAAGTGATTCTCATGCCACAGCCTCCCAAGTAGCTGGGATTACAGGTGTGTGCCACCACACCCAAATAATTTTTTGTATTTTTAGTAGAGACAGGGTTTCACTATGTTGACCAAGCTGGTCTTGAACTCCTCCTGGCCTCAAGCAATCCGCCTGTCTCAGCCTCCCAAAGTGCTGGGATGACAGCCATGAGCCACCACACCTGGCCAGTATGTTTTTAAATACAATTTTACTTGAGACAATTGCATGTAAGTATCCATCTCATAGGGTTGTTGGTGAATACTTAATGTAAAGCTTTTAGAGCAGTCTTTGCCATACAGAGAGTATAATGAATGTTAGCTACCGTATGATTACCACTGCCAATCAGTCAATCACATTATTATTTGCCTCTCTCTCTGAGTTCCTCATCAACATATTCAGGAGTTTTTTGGATATAAACTTTCTCAAACCGTGTTTTTGCTCTGCTCGCACATCAACACACCAATAATCAACACAGAATACTTCTGTGGACCCCAGAAATGTGTGGGGAAATCCCCCCACCAGCAAGCATACAATTTTTTTTTTAGGTTTAGCCTCACTCTGTCACCCATAGCATGATCTCTGCTCACTGCAACCTCTGCTTCCCAGGTTCAAGCGATTCTCCTGGCTCAGCCTCTTGAGTAGCTGGGATTATAGGTGCATGCCACCACACCCAGCTATTTTTTGTATTTTTAGTGGAGACAAGGTTTCACCATGTCACCAGGCTAGTGTGGAACTCTTGACCTCAAGTGATCCACCCACCTTTGCCTCCCAAAATGCTGGGATTACAGACTTGAGCCGTTGTGCCTGGCCAGCAAACAATCATTTCTGCAGCTGATGCCAGCTGGGTGTCCTTCAATTTAAGTCTGACATCTTCGACCTGAAAATAGTGTCATTTCCCACAGGGTGAGAGCTCAGTCCCCAAGACTGCCCTCCTTCAGACACCAGTCGCAAGTCTGTCTGGGCCTCCGAAACTTCTGATGGACTGCCTTCAAGTTGGAGCTTCCACAACCCCCATTTTGGGTTCCATTAATTTGCTGGAGTGGCTCGAAGAATTCAGGGAAACTTAATTTTGTCTATACAGATGAAGTGACACATAGGGCAAAGTATAGGGGAAGGGGTGTGGAGCTTCCATGCTTTCCCTGAATGCAACACCCTTCAAGAACCTCCATGTGTTCTTCTATCCAGAAGTTCTCCCAACCCAGTTCTCTTGGGTTTTTATGGGACATTTTATTACATAGGTGTGATTGAACACCGTATAGAAATGTGATTGGACAGGCCAGGCGTGGTGGCTCACGCCTGTATTCCCAGCACTTTGGGAGGCCGAGGTGGGTGGATCACCTGAGGTTGGGAGTTCAACACCAGCCTGACCAACATGGAGAAACCCCATCTCTACTAAAAATACAAAATTAGCTGGGTGTGGTTGTACTTGCCTGTAATCTCAGCTACTTGGGAGGCTGAGGCAGGAGAATTGCTTGAGCCCGGGAGGCAGAGGTTGCGGTGAACCGAGATCGTGCCATTGCACTCCAACCTGGGCAACAAGAGTGGAACTCTGAAAAAAAAAAAAAATTAGCCAGGCATGGTGGTGCACACCTGTAATCCCAGCTACTTGGGTGGTTGAGACAGGAGAATCGCTTGAACCCAGGAGGGAGAGGTTGCAGTGAACGGAGACTGTACCACTGCACTCCAGCCTGGGCGACAGAGCAAGACTCCGTCTCAAAAAAAGAAAAAAAAAGAAAGAAATCTGATTGGACAGAAAGTGCATGATCTGAACCCAGCAAAGCCTGTCTGCTCAGACTTTTCTTGGGCTCTCTGTGCAGCATTTCTTCCTTGAGGGTAGCGGGCAGAACCCTTTCTGGAATGAGGGTGTTTTGACCCACAGTCAGATTAGAGTCCTGCTTGGGGCAGGTCAGAGGTGGACAGGAGAAGATCAGAGAGGGAGATTCTGTTTCCTGAGGGCTAAAGTGCCTCAACATTATAATGAGGTGAATGGGAGTTAGATGCCAGGAATCGTGGAGATGAAAATCAATACCTATATCATAACACCACAGGAGTGCTTTTTCTGAGGGACTTAAAAATACCACCTATGGAATTTAGTTAATCCCCAAAAATCTCTTGAAATGCTGGCCAGATATTCAGTCACTGTGGTTTTACAGAGTAGAGAAACAAGATAGGACCGTTTCAAGGTTACAGAACAGATATGTGTCCCATAATCAAAAATTAATCCAGTCAAAAATTAATCTAGTTTGGAATAGGAAGAGATTCCTCTAGGTTACAATCACTTTCAACCTTTTCTGATGGCTGATCACTTTAAGAAATACAACAGGTACCAGAACACACATGTGTACCTGAAAGGAAAGTTCTAGAAAACCATACTTCTGTGTTTTCTATTTGTTACATTCCATTTCGCTGAAAATGTACTCATGGGGATCTACTAATAAATAGATTTCAAAACCTACTATTTGGTTAACCAACAGTTTAAAGAGCATTATCCTAGACTCTAGGTCAAGATACTCTGCCTGGCCCCCCTTTTTTTTTAAGTCTCAGGAAAAAGAAAGAGAGAAAGAGGAAAGAGAGAGAGACAGAAAGAAAGAAAGAAAGAAAGAAGGAAAGAAAGAAAGAAAGAAAGAGAGAAAGAGGGAGGGAGGGAGGGAAGGAAGGAAGGAAAGGGAAGGGGGGGAGGAAGGAAGGAAGGAGAGAGAGAGGAGGGAGGAAAGGAAGGAAGGAAAGAAGGAAGGAAGGAAGGAAGGGAAAGAAAAGGCATCTCCCCTTGTCACCAGGCTAGAAATGCAGTGGTATGGTCGTGGCTCACTGTAGCCTCCACCTCCTAGGCTCAAGCAATCCTCCTGCCTCAGCCTCCCGAGTAGCTTGGACTACAGGGACACATGCCAGGCTAATTTTTTGTTTTGTTTGCTCGTTTTTTTTGTTTGTTTGTTCGTTTTGGGGTTTTTTGACACGGAGTTTCACTCTTGTCACCCAGGCTGGAGCACAGCGGCGTGATCTCGGCTCACTGCAACCTCCACCTCCCAGGTTCAAACGATTCTCCTGCCTCAGCCTCCCGAGTAGCTGGGATTACAGATGCCTGCCACCATGCCCAGCTAATTTTTGTATTTTTGGTAGAAATGGGGTTTCACCATGTCGGCCAGGCTGGTCTCAAACTCCTGACCTCAGGTGATCTGCCCTCCTCGGCCTCCCAAAGTGCTGGGATTACAAGCGTGAGCCACCGTGCCTGGCTGTTTGCTCTTTTGTTTTGTTTTGTTTTGTTTTGAGTCGGAGTCTTACTCTGTTCCCCAGGCTGGAGTGCAACCTCTGCACCCCTGGCTCACTGCAAACTCTGCCTCCTGGGTTCAAGCAATTTTCCTGCCTCAGCCTCGCGAATAGCTGGGATTACAGGCCTCTGCCACCACGCCCGGCTAATTTTTGTATTTTTAGTAGAGATGGGGTTTCACTGTGTTGGCCAGGCTGGTCTCGAATTCCTGACCTTGTGATCTGCCCGCCTCAGGCCTCCCAAAGTGCTGGGATTACAAGCGTGAACCACCGCACCCGGCCTTGTTTGCTCGTTTTTAAAGACAGGTTCTCCCTATGCTGCCCAGGCTGTTCCCCCTCCCTTTAAAAAAAATAGTTAACAATTATTGATTGTATATTTCAAAATAACTAGAATACTTGTAATGCTTCCAACACAAAGAATGTTTGAGGTGATGTTTATCCCAATTGCCTTGACTTGATAATTACACATTGTATATGTGTATCAAAATATCATGTCCCTCCCCATAATTGTGATATATCAATTTTTCTTTCTCTCTTTTCTTTTCTTTTCTTTCTTTTCTTTTTTTTTTTTTGAGAAAGGGACTCACTCTGTCGCCCAGAGTGGAGTGCAGTGGTACAATCAGCCATCCAGGCTCAAGTGATCCTCTCTCCTCAGCCTCTCGAGTAGCTGGCATGCACCATCATATCTGGCTAATTTTTTTTTTTTTTTTTGTAGAAATGCGTCTCATGTTGCCCAGCTTGGTCTAGAACTCCTGAGCTCAAGCAATCCTCTATCCTCGGCCTCTGGAGTAACTGGGACTACAGGCATGCACCACCATGCCCGGCTAATTTTTTGTATTTATTTTGGAGAGATGGGGTCTTGCATTGCCCAGGCTGATCTCAAACTCCCGAGCTTAAGCAATCCTCCCTCCTCGGCCTCCCAAAGTGCTGGGATTACAGGGATGAGCCACCGCACCTGGCCAATGTATCAGTTTTAAAAACAATAGGCATGGAACCAAAAGTATGCTGGAAGTTCCTCGGAAAGAGGTTTCCTTGCTCTTAGGTGGGTTTTTTTTTTTTTTTTTTTTTTGAGGCGGTGTCTCGCTCTGTCGTCCAGGTTGGAGTGCAGTAGCGCGATCACAGCTCACTGCAGCTTCGAACTCCGGGACTCCAGCTATCCTCCCACCTCAGCTTCCAGAGCAGGTGGGAATACAGGGGCTCTTCACCACGCCCGGCTAATTTTTCTATTTTTTGTAGACACGGGGTCTTACTGTCGAACTCCTGGTCTCAAGCTATCCTCCTGCCTTGGCCCCCTCAAAGTGCTGGGATTACAGGTGTGAGCGCCTGGCCCCTTTTTCGTCGGAAGAAACTAGAGGCAAAAAGTTTGCTGGCCTGGCCATTCTCCTGTCTTTTCAGGAAAAGATACTCTAAGCTAGTTATGTGTGAGTCATTAATGACATTTGTACACTGTTTACTTTGAAGCAAATGTCCAGACAAGTAATAGTAATAATAGTTATCATTGAGCCTCATGTGTCAGGCACTACTCAACTCAGCCTGTGTGTTACCTGATTGTAACAACCCTATGCCCATTTCATAGATTGGGAAACGAGGTACTGAGAAGTGAAATAGCTCAAAGTGATTTCACTGGAAAGAGACACAGCATGGGAACCTAGTTGTGACGCACTGGAGCGCCAGGTCTTAATCACTGAGCAAGACTGCTGTCCAATAAATAAAACCAGTTCCACTTTGCAGGGAACCCAGGGTTTAAACTAGCAATTCTTAGAGATTTTAGGGAGGAGACATGTATAAAAGTGTGTATTTGGGGACAGGGCTGGTGAACGATCATAAAACAGAACAGGCATGCATCTGTCCACAAGAACAGACTTCACATGAGTCTACAGATCCTGTTCCCAGGGAAATACACATCACATGTAATATTGCATACATTTTCAGAGGATTTAAAGGTACACTTGGAATGGGCCAAGCACAGTGGCTCATGCCTGTAATCCTAACACTTTGGGAGGATCGCTTGAGCCCAGAAGTTTAAGACCAGCCTGGCCAACATAGTGAGACCCCATCTTTATTTAAAAAATAAAAATTAAAAAAAGAGCCGGGCATAGTGGCCTGTGCCTGTAGTTCCAGCTACCCCACAGGCTGAAACAGGAAGATCGCTTGAGCCCAGGAGATAGAGGTGACAATGAGCTACAGTGGTGCCACTGCACTCCAGCCTGGGCAACAAAATGAGACCTTGTCTCAAAAAAAAAACAAATTAAAAAATAAAATAAAAAAGGTACTCTTGAAATATAAGCGAGATTAAGACCTTTCCGAAGAAGTTTTGATGGCCCAGTGTTCTAAGCATAATAGAGGGAAAGGTAAAATGCTATGGACCTCCAAAAGAAACCTGGTGAAAACTTGTTTGCCAGCCAGTTACCTTACATTTTATGGGCTTTTACCTTTTTTAAGCACGATCACGTTTTTCCTTCTTACTTGGTTCTATCTCTGAGAGGTAGAGCTCATTATTTTAGAGAAGGCAACTGAGGCATGGGTTGGTAATCCACCACTGAGGTGCTGATGAGACATGCTAGCTTTCCTCATTCCACTGTCACTAATTCTCATTTCTCTGTCCAGTTTGAGGCTGTCCTGTGTGCAATACAGAGTAATTGGGACAGGATCCTTGCCAGTGACAAAATCTCTCCATCCAATTTCCAAAGATGGAATTAGAGAATAGGGGTTCAGTTATGATTCTAAGAGTACAATAAGGCTGTACCTTCCTTTTATGGGCCTGTTACAAACTCTGATCGGGTGATAACTGTACTTAACCTATCTGCAAGAAGGTTGAAGGGATGCTTTAAAAATGAGGGGAAAGAAAGGTCAAAAGTCAGTGAAGATTCTATCTCTTTAGTCATATGATCCAGGGTTATTGTTGACGTTATTTATTGAAGCTTAGAAAGATCTTATGTCCATACTGACTTGGATAAGCTCCTGGGCTCTCTTTATGGATTTTTGTTATTGTGGTGTACTTACTTGGTGCCTTTGGCAGGGTGCAGAACAGTGTTAAACTACATTGATTTCCCAGTAGTGTACAGCAATGTATTATAATCCTTCTAGGTGACACCTACTGAGCTCTTGCTCTGTTCTTGACTCTGTGGATGAGATGTGTTCATTCTCTGAAGTTGTCATTTAGCCAGTAGGAACTGTTTGAAAATAAAAGTTGCAGATCACTACAAGGGATGGTGCCAATTCAGTCCTAAGATCCCCATTATCTATACTAAGTATGTACAGCCAAATCCCATGATCATAACTGCTTTGTCATGGTGACTCTGGCTAATCAGTAAGTTAGATTTCCATTCTGCATACACATCCCTGACTCCTTAAGATGGCATTCATACAGTCACGTGCTAGATTTCTAACTAGGCTTAAAATTTCAGAATCCTACTGTTCTAAGGAATTAACTCATAGTTGTCTTTAAAACAATGAGGCCAGTGGGCGCAGTGGCTCATGCCTGTAATCCCAGTACTTTGGGAGGCTGAGGCGGGTGGATCACGAGGTCAGGAGATGGAGACCATCCTGGCCAACATAGTGAAACCCTGTCTCTACTAAAAATACAAAAATTAGCCAGTCGTGGTGTCGCACACCTGTAATCCCAGCTATTCGGGAGGCTGAGGCAGGAGAATTGCTTGAACCAGGGAACCTGGAGATTGCAGTGAGCCGAGATCGTGCCACTGCACTCCAACCTGGCGACAGAGCGAGATTGTTTCAAAATAACAACAATGAAAAACCCAACACCTTTTCACTCCATAAAGGGTTGTGGATTATCAAAGGTTTGTGTTTTTTTTTTTGGTTGGTTGGTTGGTTGGTTGGTTGTTTTAAACAGAGGCTCACTCTTTCGCCCAGGCTAGAGTGCAGTGGCACCATCTCAGCTCACTGCACCCTCCACCTCCCAGGTTCAAGTAATTCTTGTGCCTCAGCCTCCCAAGTTGCCTGGACTACAGGTGCGTGCCACCACACCCGGCTAATTTTTTGTATTTTTTTAGTAGAGAGGGGGATTTCACCTTGTTAGCCAGAATGGTCTCGATCTGCTGATCTCGTGATCCGCCCGCCTCAGCCTCCCAAAGTGCTGGGTTACAGGCATGAGCCACCATGCCCTGCCATCAAGGTTTTTACACAGTAACCCAACAGACTTCTTTTATGGAATGTAGTTGTTTTCTTTAATCATCTTTCTAGACCAGAGGTTGTTAGTGACAAGCAGAACCTGTGTGCAGTGGCAGACACTCTTGAAAATATATGAGAGACTGGGGCTTAAGTTCAGGTCTCAGTAAGCAACTATAATCCTATCCCCTGCCTTTTCCCCTCACTAAAGAATTATGTATTGGCCGGGCACGGTGGCTGACACCTGTAATCCCAACACTTTGGGAGGCTGAGGTGGGTGGATCACGAGGTCAGGAGATTGAGACCATCCTGGCCAACACAGTGAAACCCCGTCTCTACTAAAAATACAAAAAAGAATTAGTTGGGCGTGGTGGCACGTGCCTGTAGTCCCAACTACCCTGGAGGCTGAGGCAGGAGAATTGCTTGAACCTGGGAGGCAGAGGTTGCAGTGAGCTGAGATCGTGCCACTGCACTCCAGCCTGGGTGAAAGAGCGAGACTGTGTCTCAAAAAAAAAATAAATAAATAAAATAAAAAAGAATATGTATTAGACTACAGCCCCTGACAGTGCTGATGATGTAGGAATAAACTTGAATTTGCTCAAATATATTAAGACTAAATCACCGCAACATGAGAACTACATGTTTTAGTATAAACATGGCTGGTGGTAGTGTAATTGTTTAATAATTTGTCACAATGTTTAGATTAAGAGCTGCTTGAGAGCTGTTTTTGTACCATTTACCTTTTCAACATTTCTTTTCAAAGTATGCCTAAGAATGACAAATTTACTCCGTAACTGAAGCCTTAATATTTTATATCGAACAGTTTTAAAGGACACCTTGGAAGAAAAGGGGGTATTAGGGCATTTAAAAGCAAGGATCTGAGCTGAAGTTTTCAATGTCCTAGATGATGACCGTGAACCCCGACCATCATTGTCTCATGAAAACCTTCTAATTAATGAATTAATTCGAGAGTATTTAGAATTCAACAAATATAAGTATACAGCATCTGTCCTCATAGCAGGTAAGTGGTTATTATTTATCACATAAAATCTGTTTCTCCCCTTTCCCCAATTCTCAGAAACTGTTTATCCTAGAAATCTAATTCCCTTACCAGATAGTGCCATCTGGGTGACTGGGATACAAAAATCACATGGGTTCTTTCTGTAGCTTAAACAGATTCTTACAAGAGAAAATACATAACTAAATAATGACTTAAACTAGGCATATACTTGGAAAAATCATCTATAATTCCTGTAACCGAGAATAAACAATTGTTGACGTTTTGTCCTGTTTGCCACCAGTTTTTTCCTGTGTATTAAGCTTTAAAAATATACCCTGATTAAGTATATTATTTGTTAAAAAATAGGCTGGGTAGGTGGCTCACACCTGTAATCTCAGTGCTTTGGGAGGCCGAGGCAAGATTACTTGGGCCCAGGAGTTCGCGACCAGCCTGGGCAACACAGGGAGACCCCATCTCTGGAAAAGAGTTTTTAAAATTAGCCATGCATGGTGGCACGTGTCTGTTGTCCTAGCTGAGGCTGAGCAGGGGTCGGGGAGGGGGTGATCATGTGAGCCCATGTGCTCTGGGCTTTAGTGAGCCATGATCACATCACTGCACTCCAGTCTGGGCAACAGAGAGAGACCCTGTCTCTTTTTTCTTTTTCCAGAGACAGAATCTCGCTCTGTTGCAAAGGCTGGACTGCAGTGGTGCGATCATGGCTTATTGCAACTTTCACCTCCTGGGCTCAAGCAGTCTTCCTGCGTCAGTCTCCCGAGTAGCTGGGACCACAGGTGCATGCCTCCATGCCCAGCTAAATTTTTTTATTATTTATAGAGATGAGCTCTCACTATGTTGCCCAGCCTGGTATTGAACTCCTGGGCTCAGGTGATCCACCTATCTCACACTCCCCAAATGCTGGGATTACAGGCATGAGCCACTGCACCCAACCCCTGTCTCTTTTTTTTTCTTTCTTTTTTTTTGAGACGGAGTCTCACTCTATTGTGATCTCAGCTCACTGCATCCTCCGCCTCCCGGGTTCAAGCAGTTCTCCTGCTTCAGCCTCCCGAGTACCTGGAACTACAGGTGTGTGCTACCAGGCCCGGCGAATTTTTGTATTTTTTAGTAGAGACGGAGTTTCACCATATTGGACAGGCTGGTCCAACTCCTGTCTCTTAAAAAAAAAAAACTGTCCCTGTCTATATATAGATATGTAGATATATGTCTATTTGTGTGTGTGTGTGTGTGTGTGTATCTATATAGATAGATAGATAGATAGATAGATAGAGATAGATAGATAGAGATAAAACTTTGAAATATTACTACTATGTAGTGCTTAGGTACATTTACAAATGTATGTATCTAAAAGCATGGTATTTATAAAGGACTAGGCTGGTATATTAGGTTGTTTTTGGATTGCTATAAATAAACACCTGAGACTGGGTAATTTATGAAGAAAAGAGGTTTTTTTGTTTGTTTGTTTGTTTGTTTTGAGACAGAGTCTTGCTCTGTCACCCAGGCTGGAGTGTGGATTGATCTCGGCTCACTGCAACGTCTACCTCCTGGGTTCAAGTGATTCTCCTGCCTCAGCCTCCCAAGTAGCTGGGACTACAGGCCATGCCCGGCTAATTTTTTGTATTTTTAGTAGAGACGGGGTTTCACCGTTAGCCAGGATGGTCTCAGTCTCCTGACCTCGTGATCCACCCGCCTCGGCCTCCCAAAATGTTGGGATTACAGGCGTGAGCCACCGCACCCGGTTGAAGAAAAGAGGTTTACTTGGCTCACGGTTCTGCAGATTGTACAAGCATGGCACTGGCATCTGCTTAGCTTCTGGGAGGCCTCAGGGAGCTTTTGCTCACTGCGGCAAGCACATTACATGGTGAAAGCAGGGGCCAAGGGTGGGGAAGGTTAGTGCCACACACTTATAAATGACCAGTTCTCATGAGAACCCACTCACTGTGGTAAGGACAGCACCAGGCCATGAGGGATCCACCCCCATGACCCAAACAACTCCCGCCAGGTCCCACTTCCAACACTGGGGAGTGCATTGCAACATGAGATTTGGGCGGAGACAAATATCCAGACTCTAGCAGCGGGAAACTCCAAACTCATCCTAGTGATAGGAGGCAGAGAATGATATTGGGGGTTGGGGGTGGGGAGATAAAGATAAATTCCCTTTATCTGTTGAATTTTATTTCTTGAGAAATAAATTTGCTCTTCAAGTGTAACAGTTATTGAGTGGTGAGAATATTTTTAATATCTTCTGCTGACTTTTTAAATGTCTTCTTTCAAAAAAGTGAGGAGAGACTGGATGGATATAAATAAGTCAGAATCCTGGTTACCCCTGGACTTGGTGGGGTGGGGGATGCAGCTAGGGGTTGGTCTGAGGCACCCTGAATGTGTGTCATCGGATTCCCTCGTTTCAGGTTCCATCTCTGCTTTGACTACTTCATGCCTCAGCAAAGAAGCGAGGCCAGGAAGTAGATTTTGCGAGAGAGAATGAATTCTTTGTGAAGTTAGAATTTTTCATTACAGATCCTTTATTTAATATTAAACATACGTCTGAACTACATAAAGACTCATGTTTTTATGGTTTAAGGATCTTTGATATCAGCATCTCTGCTTTCCTTTGTTTGTTATAGATGGCTGTATGATACCAGTTACACCCAGAAAAGAAGAAATTATGAAAATAGCGGGGACTTGGGCTTCACTAGAATGAAATATAGTGACAGTAGTCAAGTTTTCATATTAAATGGTTTGGCTTTTTTAAAAAAACTGGGATATAATTTACATACAATAAAATTTACCTTTTAAACTGTACAGTTCTATACTTTAGTCAAATGCCTGCAGTTGTGTAATGACTACCAGATCACAATCAAGATATCACCAGCCTTTTTGGCACCAGGGACCGGTTTCGTGGAAGACAATTTTTCCATGGACCTGGGAGGATGGTTCGGGATGATTCAAGCATACTCCATTTATTGTGCATTTTATTTCTATGATTATGTTGTAATATATAATGAAATAATTATAACTCACCATAATGTAGAATCAGTGGGAGCCCTAAGCCTGTTTTCCTGCAACTAGATGGTCCCATCTGGGGGTGATGGGAGGCAGTGAGAGATCATCAGGCCTTAGATTCTCATAAGGAGTGCACAGCCCAGATCCCTCGCATGCGCAGTTCACAATAGGGTTCACGCTTCTATGAGAATCTAATTCTGCCAACAGGAGGCAGAGCTCAGGCAGTGATGCTAGTGATGGGCAGCAGCTGTAAACACAGATCAAGCTTCCCTCACTTGCTTGCCCACTCCTCACCTCCTGCTGTGTGGCCCAGTTTCTAATCTGTGGCCCGGGGGTTGGGGACCCCTGCTGTAGATGGAACTGTACATGATGTAGCCTTTTGAGTCTGCCTTTTTTCACTTAGTGTAATACGTTCAAGATTCAGCCATGTTTGTTTTTCCTTTGAACACTGTTCTATTGTGTGGCTGTGCTAGTTTGCTCATCTATGACCAGTTGATGGGCATTGAGTTGTTTCTAGTTTTAGCAGTTTGGAATCAAGCTGCCATAAACATTTACATACAGGTTTTTGTGAGAACATAAGTTTTCATTAATCTTGGGTAGAAAGCTAAGAGTGAGATTGCTGGGTTGTGTGGTTAAGTGCACGCTCACCTTTATAAGAAAACTGCTCAACTGTTTTCCAAAGTGCCTGTACCATTGTGCTTTCCCACCAGCAAAGTGTGAAAGTTCCAGCTGCCCCACACTTTAGGTTAACTTTAATTTTTATTTATAAGTATTGTCACCAAGTGGATATTCTTTTCAAAAATAAGTTATTGATAAACAGACTTCTAAAATTTAGTATTATAATTTGGATATAGAAATGGTATTTTTCCAACCAAACACTGGGGAATTTAAAAAGTGAATTTATGTTAAACTGTATTAAGACATGCATTTAACAAAAGAGATATTTTGAAAGTCATAAAATCACAGGCAATTTGATCTGTCTTGGTGTGTGTTGTCATCATTCTTCCAAAATCTAAAAAGTGTATGTCTGGTAAATGTGATTCTTTTCAAAATCTTATTTGCTTTTTAGTTTAATAGACTCAGTGTTCTCATGAATTTATTTCTCCCAGAATCTGGTCAACCTGTAGTTCCATTGGACAGACAGTTTCTCATCCATGAACTAAATGCATTTGAAGAATCAAAGGATAATACAATGTAAGAATTTTTTTTAAAGAAGTTTCCACATATTGTATTGAGTCATAATTGCACCATGGTGGTTTTACTTCATTTTAATTCAAGTATTTATTCAGATCTAGTGTGTGTCAAGCATTGTCCTAAATCCAGGGTGTGCAGCAGTGAATAAGTCAGATGAGATCTGTGTTTGCTGAAGCTAAAATTACATGGCTTCAGAGTGACTAAGCATCTTCTTTCTGGAGTTAGCTCCTTTTGACTTCTTGATCCTTTGTCCTTCTAAGGCTTTGTTTGTTTTTTTTTTAATTTATAATTTCAACTTTTATTTGTATTTTCAAATTATTTTTGTAGAGGCAAGGCCTCGCTTTGTTGCCCAGGCTGGTCTCGAACTCCTGACCTCAAGTGATCTTCCTGCCTTGGCCTCCCAAAGTGCTAGGGTTGCAGGTGTGAGCCCCCCATGCCTGGCCTCTGAGACTTTGCCTTGTCAGTTGTTTTCTTCATATTTAACTCTTCCTTCACTCCAACTTAGGAATGTACTCAGATCTCTCCTCTCCTAAAAAAAAACAAAAACAAAAACTATGAACTTCCAACCCCAAGCTTCTGCTTGAATACCTTTTTCTACCAAGATTACTGAATCAGCCCACTGCTTTCGTTACTATTACTCTGTCCTTTGCCCTCTGTGTACCTCCTCTCATCAACTATGCTCTTGCAAAGGAGGATGGCCACTTTCTAGTTTTCTTAGTTTTTTTCTATTTCAGTGTTTCTTAAACTTTTTCTGGAGAGTCCCTGTATAGCCAGAAAAAAAAAAAAAGTACATAGGAGACCTGAGAACATAGCTTAAAGCAGCCTTTTTTTAAATCTAGAACTTTCTTTGAAGCCTTACGTTTTCTCATCTTAAAAGTTCTTAAGGCCAAGTGAGGTAACTCGTGCCTGTAATGCCAGCACTTTGGAAGGCTGAAGTGGATGGATCACTTGAGCTCAGGAGTTCAAGACCAGCCTGGACAACATGGGGAAACCCCATCTCTAGCCAGATGCGGTGGCTCATGCCTGTAGTCCCAGCACTTCAGAGGCTGAGGCAAGCAGATCACCTGAGGTCAGGAGTTTGAGACCAGCCTGGTCAACATGGCGAAACCCCATCTCTACTAAAAATAACAAAAAGATTAGCAAGGCATGGTGGCGTGTGCCTGTAGTCCCAGCTGCTAGGGAGGCTCAGGCATGAGAATCGCTTTAACCTGGGCAGCGGAGGTTGCAGTGAGCCAAGATCACACCACTGCACTCTAGCCTAGGTGACAGAATCAGACCCTGTCTCAAAAAAAAAAAAAAGTTCTGAAAGTTGTTTGCTTTACTATATAAATGTTTTAAATGACATTCCAGTTAAATCTAACTCTCCCACAAATCCTTGTGTAAAATTAATGTTCCAGGATCATATACTACCTTTGTCATTGTGTGTATAGTGAAGTCCCTACTGCTTAGCGTAGCACTTTACACCTCTTTCTACCCGTCTGTTGTTGTATCTGCTCACACCTGATTTCTGATTGTGCCTGGAAGACACTTTGCAACTTTATGCTGCTTTGCCTTGTAAACCATTCCCTTATCCTAGAAGCCCTACATCACCTTTCTCCCTCTTAACTTCTATTGGAGCATCTTAACTTCTATTGGAGCATCTTTCCTTTCTGTTGGCCCTGTTCAGATAGTAACTCCTTTATGGCATTTTCCTCTTTCTCTTCCTCTCATCTTCCCGTGTTTCTTTTTTTTTTCTTCTTTTTTCCTTTTTGTGAGATAGGGTCTCGCTCTGTCGCCCATGCTGGAGTGCAGTGGCCCCATCTCAGCTCACCACAATCTCCTCCTGGGTTCAACTGATTCTGCCTCAGCCTCCTGAGTAGCTGGGATTACAGGTGTGCACCACCATGCCCAGCTAATTTTTTTTCTTATTTTTTTGTAGAGATGGGGTTTCACCATGTTGGCCAGGCCGGTCTCGAACTCCTGGCCTCAAGTGATCTGCCCACCTCCACCTCCCAAAGTGCTGTGAGGTTTTTTTGTTTGTTTTTTCAAGGCAGGGTTTCACTCTGTTGCCCAGGTCTCTAGAGTGCAGCGGCTTGATCATGGCTCACTGCAGCCTCGAACTCCTGGGCTCAAGCGATTCTCCCACCTCAGCCTCCCATGTAGCTGGAATTACAGGCATATGCTGGCATGCACCATCATGCCTGGCCAATTTTTGTATTTTTTTTAGAAATGGTGTTTTACCATGTTAGCCAGGCTGGTCTCCAATTCCTCAGCTCAAGTTATCCACCTACCTTGGCCTTCCAAAGTGTTGGGATTACAGGCATGAGCCACTGCACCTGGTAACAAGTGTTTTGAAAAGTATAAAAATTGTATAATTGAGAACAGTGGGAAAAATAATTGGGGGAATCTAAGCGTGACTTAGGATGAGCAGTGAGTTATTACATCATTTAATACAAGACATCATTTTACATTTAGCAGTTGATGGAAATAAGCAATGACTATACTCCTACTGGCTTCTTGGTAGCTTTTGAGATACCTACTTCAGATGAAAGTATTAAGAAGTTTGTGCTCACTTTAACAGCACATAAACTAAAATTGGAGCGGTACAGAGATTAGCATGGCCCCGGCAAAGGGATGACACGCAAATTCGTGAAATGTTTCATATTTTTTTAAAAAAGAAGGCCGGGCGCATTGGCTCACGCCTGTAATCTCAGCACTTTGGGAGGCCAAGGCGGGCGGATCACGAGGTCAGGAAATGGAGACCATCCTGGCTAACACGGTGAAACCCCGTCTCTGCTAAACATACAAAAAATTAGCCGGGCAAGGTGGCGGATGCCTGTAGTCCCAGCTACTTGGGAGGCCGAGGCAGGAGAATGGGCATCAAACGGGGAGGTGGAGCTTGCAGTGAGCCGAGATCATGCCACTGCACTCAGCCTGGGCGACAGAAGCGAGACTCCGTTTCAAAAAAAAAAAAAAAAAAAAAAAAAGAAGTTTGAGAGAGGATGAGGAAGCAAAAAAAAAAAAAAAAAGTTGCTAAAACGGCTTTATTTTTTAAAAGTTAGGTAACTTCTTTAAGCCCTTGTTTCTCACACTTCAGTGATTGGCATTCACAGAGTTTGCCATAGTCACATATTACTCACATTATTTACTTACAGATCTGCAGTGCTGCATCTGAAACCACTGAGGCCAGATACATGTTTGAAAATCCAAATGCTTTCAGGTTTTAAAATGACATGCCTGTAGTCCTAGCTACTTAGGAGGGTGAGGCAAGAAGATTACTTAAATCCAGGAGATTGAGGCTGCAGTGAACCATGATCTTGCTGCTGCACTCCAGTGTGGGCCACACAGCGAGAGTTCTTTTTTTTTTTTTTCAAGACAGAGTCTTGCTCTGTCGTCCAGGCTGGAGTGCAGTGGCGTGATCTCGGCTCACGGCAATTGCCGCCTCCCAGGTTCAAGCGATTCTCCTGCCTCAGCCTCCCAAGTAGCTGGGATTATAGGCACACACCACCATGCCTGGCTAATTTTTGTATTTTTGGTAGAGACAGGGTTTCACCGTGTTAGCCAGGATGGTCTCGATCTCCTGACCTCATGATCCTCCTGCCTCGGCCTCCCAAAGTGCTAGGATTACAGGTGTGAGCCATCGGCCCGAGACTTCAATTCTTTAAAAAAAAAAAAAAAGGCAATATGGTACATCTACCAAATACTACATGTATGTGCCAGGGAGTCCTAAAGTAGTATTCCACAATCACATTAATATTTTCTTTCTCTTTTTTTTTTTTTTTTGAGTGCAATGACATGATCTCAGCTCACTGCAACCTCTGCCTCTTGGGTTCAAGTGACTCTTCTGCCTCAGCCTCCTGAGTAGCTGGGATTACAGGAGCATGCCACCACACCCGGCTAATTTTGTATTTTTAGTAGATACGGGGTTTCTCCATGTTGGTCAGGCTGGTCTTGAACTCCCGACCTCAGGTGATCCTCCTGCCTTGGCCTCCCAAAGTGCTGGGATTACAGGCTTGAGCCACCACACCCAGCACATTAATGTTTTCACACAAAGTAAGATAAAGTCTGTAATAGCCTTGTTAGGTCAACCCTTGCCATCTGATGATTTTTTGCCAGATATATGAAGAGAATCCAGTTTTCAGAATTTTGCATTTCAGAATTACAGGCAAGTTATTGTGAGGCCGCACTTTTCTTTATCTTTTTGAAACTTATTTTAAAAGATAAACCTTAATCCATGAATTTGCAAGTTGCCTCTCCCTTCTGCACTCAAGCGATCCTCTCACCTCAGCCTCCCGAGTAGCTGGGACCACAGGTGCATATTACCTTCTGTGGCTAATTTAAAATAAAATTGCTGTAGAGCTAGGGGACTCGCTATGTTGTTCAGGCTGTCTCAAACTCCTGTTTGAGGCCAGGCTGGCCCCCTAAAGTCCTGGGATTACAGGCCTGAGCCCCCATGTCCAACCCAAAATTTTAATCACAAGTAAATTTTTTTGAATATTTATTTAAAAAATAAAACTTTTAACATTTAAAAATCATCTTGAACCAGTTAACACTTTGGGGAAGATTAAAGTAAACAAAGAGACCTGTTTTATATTACTAGGTGACGCTTTCATAAGAGTTGCGGCATCTTATTAAATAAAGAAACTTACTTTCCTGGTTTCCCTGTGGCATGGAAAAATTAGTGTGATATTATTCCAGAATTTGGTAGCTTAAAACAACAACATAGATTATTTGTGGAATATTCGGGGATTTGGGATTGGCTTAGTCACGTAAGTCTAGCTCAGGCTCCCCCTTGAGGTTGGAGTCAAGATGCCAGCCAGGGTTGTAGTCGGAAGCCTTGAATGTGGCTGAACTATCTGCTTCCAAACTCATAATGATATTGACAGGCGGCCTCAATTCCTTAGTGCATGTAACTTTCCAGGGCTGCTGAAGTGTCCTGAGGCGTCTGACTTCTCCCAAAGGCAGCAATCCAAGAGAGAAAGCAAGGAGGAAGCTGCAGGGCCATTACCACGTGGCCTCTGAAGTCAGCTTTGTGCCAGTTAGAAGTGAGTTCAGCTCACACTCAGAGGGCAATGAGATTCCATCTTTGGAAGGGAGTGTCGTACTGTAAACCATTATACCAGCTAGTAAATAGATACATATCTCAAAAAATAAATCCTCCCCACAAATATATACACCTACTATGTACCCACAAAAATTAAAAATAAAGATTAAATCCTTTTAATTGTGTTTTCAAACTTGAGATTGGAAACAAAGGAAAACATTTCCATTGTACCACTCTTGATTGTCAGCAGAGCAGCTTTCCTTGATGCAAGAGTACTAATATAAATTCCCAGGCAGCACACTGTAAGGAAAACAATATGGGATTTGGGGTTCAAGTGTAAACTTTGTTTACTATCTGGGGGAATCTCTAGCAAATCTCCTGGCTGTGGTTTTCTCCTTTATAAATTGCGGTTGATGATCTTCACATTACACGATGAGGATTAGATGAGAAGAGGTATATGTTCTGTAAACTATAAAGAAGATTTTAAAATATTAGGTAATATAAATATTAATCTAAGTAAATGTTAGCTACCCAGGAGCTAACATTTATATACCATTTCATATGTGCCAGGCACAGTAAAAAACACTTGACATTTATTAACTCATTTAGTGCATAACAGCCCTATAAGGGAGGGACGGTGCTTATCCTAATTTATAAAGGAAGAAACATTTATGAGGCTGGAAAGGTTAAGAATCTTACACAGAGTCCCACAGCTAGCAAATGGCAAAGCCAGGATTTGAACTCAGGTCACCTGGCTCTCAGGACCTAAGACTTTTTCAGAGCAAGGACTTATTAATCAAGAGGTGTTTATTGAATACCTGTTGTGTATTAGATGGGGTTAGGTATTGGGAAATACTCTACTGGACTTTGGAGTTTAAAAGATAGATTCCTGTGGATTGATAGAAATGATATTTCAGTGTAGATGAGGTTTAAGTTGTTAACATGTTTTCTCTGGGTTTTAAAATTGTCGTGAATTTAAGTGGTACTCTTAAATTTAAAAGTATGAACAATTTGCATTTTGGATAATCATGCAGCTTTTTAAAGTCTAGTGAATCACTTGGTCTTTTTGATGTCAGAGGTTACCTTTTAAAGAATAAATGTTTTAAGCTTTTCCGGTTTATGCAGATTTATTAGCTTTTGGTTTTGTTTTGTTTTCTTCCTGCTATAGACCTCTTTTATATGGGATTTTAGCCCATTTCTTGCGTGGAACTAAGGATGGCATCCAGAATGCATTTCTGAAAGGGCCTTCACTTCAGCCTTCAGACCCAAGTCTTGGCAGACAACCTAGTAGAAGAAAGCCAATGGGTATGAGTTTTCCAAGATTCATCATTTAGCTGTCAGCAAATATGTTTTCTTCCTATATATTTTTCTTTTGGAGTCTTTACTGAGCTTTTGAGTCATAGTTTAATTCTGCTTATATCTAATATGGCTAGCCTATGTTACTCCAAGAAACAGAATGCTTTTTGTAAAGAATCTTGGACAGGGAAGGGTGGGAGGCATAACTGGGCAGAATTCTTAGATGTAATTTCTTTATAGAAGTATTTAAAACTCTGGGCCAGGCACAGTGGCTCATGCCTGTAATCCCAGCAGTTTGGGAGGCCGAGGCAGGTGGATCGCTTGAGGCCAGGAGTTTGAGACTAGCCTAAGTGACATGGTGAAACCCCATCTCTATTTTTTTTAATTAAAAAATTATATTAATTAAATTAAAAAAAAATTAAAAATACTGAAAACTCCAATTTTCATGTAAATTGTAAGTATTTGGAGCAGCTTAGATCCTTGGTATACTGAATAAATAGCTTTTTATCAAGTGATTATTTTTTTTCCTCTCCATGACTGCAAAATAAAAGGTAAGATTGCTAAATACAGATAGAGAAGTCATTTGCATTTTTAGGATATTGTTTATGTTACAGTGGAAGTTACCTACAAGTTACAGATTGTCAGGAGAATCGCCCACATTTCTTTCAGATTGCCTGTTTTTTAAATGAGCTTTTGGTAGCTTTTAAATTTTTATGTATTTTTTTGAGACATAAAAATACATAAATTTTTATGTATTTTTTCTAGTCACTCTGTCGCCTGACTAGAGTGCAGTGGTGCTATTACAGCTCACCGTAACCTTGAACTGCCAGGCTCAAGCAATCCTCTCACCTTCTTGCCTCAGCTTCCCAAGTAGCTAGGACTTCAGGCACCACACCCAGCTAATTTTTTAATTTTTGTGGACATGGAAGTCTCAACCGTGTTCAGTAGGCTGGTCTTGAACTCGGTCTTAAGTGATTTCCCACCTTGGCCTCTCAGAGTGTGGGGGTTACAGGCACGAGCCTGTACCTGGCCCTGACTTATTTTGATTATCCCAGCAATGGGATCCCATTTTCACCATTTGAATTGAGTGGGTTATAGCTCAGTGTTTGCAGTTGTGGTAGAGAGCTGATCAATTTTTTTTTTTTTTTTTTGAGACAGAGTCTCGCTCTGTCACCCAGGCTAGAGTGTAGTGGTGTGATCTCGTCTCACTGTAAGCTCTGCCTCCTGGGTTCATGCCATTCCCCTGCCTCAGCCTCCCAAGTAGCTGGGACTACAGGTGCCCATCACCACACTCAGCTAATTTTTTGTATCTTTAGTGGAGACAGGGTTTCCCTGTGTTAGCCAGGATGGTCTTGATCTCCTGACCTCATGATCCGCCCACCTTGGCCTCCCAAAGTGCTGGGATTACAGGCTTGAGCCACCGCGCCCAGCCAAGAGCTGGTCAATTTTTAAGGACAGTTAAAGGTGGGGTTTAGGCTGCCAATTATCAGAACAAATGTAAATCTTGAATGTTGACACAAACTTTTAGGAAACGCCTAAAATGTGGATTGCCTTTGTAGTTTCCTAAACTGCTATGACCATTAGTGACCATGTTAGATGCTTGGTGTCTCTTGAGGTCTGAAAGTAAACAGTGAATCAGGATAACCTATTTTGGAGGTGGTTTCTGACTGCACTAGGAGATATCTTTCTATATATGTTAGAATGCTGAACTGGATGGAACGTTGGAAAATAAGTCATTCCCACCTACTTATTTCATAGTTGAGAAAACTTTAAGAAGGTTCCAATACTAAGAGGTTAAGTAACTCATCTAAGGCCTGTAGCAGATAATTAGTAGCAGAATCAGCACATTTGATTGCTGTTCCTGTATACCTTTCCACATATAGATTATGGAGAAGTTTTCCAAATTCTCTTTTTAGGGATTGATAAGGAACTGACATTACTGCCTACTAATTGGCAAGTACTTAACGAGCAAAATAAAACATTAATAGTGCAAGTACATGAGTAAATCTCTAAATTTTTTAAATAGTAAAACGTTCCCTTTAACTTTCTTTTCTTCCTTCTTGCCTCTCCCTAACTCCTCAATTCTTCTCCCTTTTTATAGAAGGTGTCCCTGTTAGCAGTTTGCAGGGTATTCTTTGGGACTCATTTCTATTTTATTTTATTTATTTTATTTTATTTTATTATTATTATTTAAATTTTAGATGGACTGTCACTCTGTCACCCAGGCTGGAGTGCAATGGCACAATCTCACCTCACTGCAACCTCCGCCTCCCAGGTTCAAGTGATTCTCCTGCCTCCCAACTAGCTGGAGCTGCAGGCATGTGCTACCACACCCGCCTAATTTTTGTATTTTTAGTAGAGATAAGGTTTCACTGTGTTGGCCAGGCTGGTCTCCAACTCATGACCTCAGGCAATCCACCCCCCTTGGCCTCCCAAAGTGCTGGGATTACAGGTGTGAGCCACTGCATCTGGCCATGCCCAGCCCCTTCGGGACTCATTTCTGTGTATTTAAATATATACATTGTTATGGTGCACGTTATCCTGCAATTTGCTTTTTTTCACTTGTTGATACGTGTAGATCTCGTTTTTAACTTTGTTTCATATTCCAGAGTATTATTACAATCATCCTTTTTTTAATTTTAGAGATGAGGTCTTACTCTGTCATCCAGGTTGGAGTGCAGTGGCACAATCATAGCTCACTGTAGCCTCAAACTCCTGGGGTCAGTCTTTCCACATCAGCATCCCAAGTAGCCGGGACTATAGGGGTGCACCACTGCACCTCGCTTATTTTTTAATTTTTTGCAGTCAGGCTCTTGTCCTGTTGCCCAGGCTAGTCTCCCACCTTATAATCACTCTTATTTAGTTTTAAATATTTTGCTTTTACGGTATTGTGATGTAACATTGTATCTTTGTCCACACATTACAGTATTGTGATGTAACATTGTATCTTTGTCTACACGTTTCTCTTGCGTGGATGCCTAAAGTAGAGTTGTTGGTTCACAGGATATGCATATTTAAAAATGTAGTAGATATTGTCTAATTCCCCTCCAAAAAGGCTTTATCAGTCTATACACTTACCAAGAATATATGACAATATGGGTTTCTGAGTTCAGTTGTCACCAGTGGATATTGTACACCTTAACACTTCTTAACACAGCAACCCCAAGTCATTGATACTATCAGTCCCATAAAGAAAAATAACCGCTTGAGAAATAACTTTCTGGTTTGTAAGTTTCATAATCAGCCTTGTTAATACTCACGGCTCATGACTAGTAAGAAAGTTATAAGGAACACTATTTCCTAACCAATTTCTGTTCTTCTGAGATGAAAGCGGTAGATTACGCATACACCATAGAGAGAAAGGTATTTATGGAGGGAGGGAGGGAAAGAGACACCTAGACACACGACCCCTACACCACTAAAGTGCCAGGAACATCAGAATCGAGTTCAAGTCAGTAAAGCCACCTTGGGTGCCTGTTCTGTGGAAAGCTCTGCAGACAGCTCAGAAATGAGGATGACTGCTGAATGAATCGGGGAAGAACAGTGATTTTGCAAATTATTTTCTTGGTCATCAAAAATTTTATTGACACAACCTCTTTGTGTAGTGCCTTGAAAGTTGTCAGCCAGAATTGCATCATGTTTCAGTAACACACTTAAGCTTTCCATTTACTTCCTCAACTCTAGCTCACTGTCTCCGTAACTCTTATTTGACAGCATTGAAAAGGTTATGAAGATACTAAAATCCTTATTCTCCACATCACAGCACGTTGTCTCCACAGAAGCTCATTCAACAGAAATATCAAACCCTGAAACTAAATTGGCTTTTACTTGAAAATAAGTTCAGGCCAGGCCACGGCAGCTCACCCCTGTAATCCCAGCACCTTGGGAGGCCTAGGTGGGCAGATCACCTGAGGTCAGGAGTTCGAGACCAGCCTAGCCAACATGGTGAAACCCTGTCTCTACTGAAAATACAAAAATTAGCTGGGCGTGGTGGTGTACGCCTGTAGTCCCAGCTACTCGGGAGGCCGAGGCAGGAAAATCGCTTGAACCCAGGAGGTGGAGGTTGCAGTGAGCCGAGATTGCGCCACTACACTCCAGCCTGGGCGACAGAGCGAGACTCTGTCTCAAAAAAAAAAAAAAAAAAAAGGAAAGAAAGAAGTAAGTCCAAAGCCTGCCAAGATGAAAAAGTGCTTCTCTCATCCAAGTTTTCAGTGCTGAAAAAAAATGAAGAGGGTTTATGTAGGCACACCCACCTTTGAAATGACAGCCAGTGCATTTGTACTGCTGCTGTTAGTGCTTGTAATCTTGAAGGCAAAGTAGTTTTTGCTATTCAACGTTATATATACATACACACACACGCTTTTTTTTTTCTTTATTTTTTTGTTTTTAAGAGATAGGGTCTCACTCTGTCTCCCAGGCTGGAGTGCAGTGACACAATCATGGCTCTCTGCAGCCTTGACCTCACAGGCCCAGGTGATCCTCCCACCTCAGCCTCCCAAGTAGCTGGGACTACAGCTGGGACTACATTCCTGGCGAAGATTTTTATTGTAAATGAAAGACCAGATTTTTATAATAGGGACAGTCATCAGCTTAACTTTATTGCACATCTATGAAGCATACGAGACTTCATTTTTTATAACATTTTTCTAGAAGACCTAAAATTGTTGCCTTCTGAGGAAATTGTTAATTTTTTTCTGTCCAGCAAAGTTACCTAAAATAAAGGTAGAGAGATTTCCATCTGTTTTCCAGACCCTTAAAGTAGTATTGGCACTGAGAATAAGCAGCTGAGAACTAATAAAGCGTGTGTATAATCACATTGTAGAATTAGAAAACCCAGTGATAAAACTGCATTTTCTAGCAGCTTATCTAAATTTATGTATATATTTTTTCCTATTATCAAAATTGTTGCAAGAAAGATGTTTTGTCAGTTGTAGAAAGTGTTTGGGGTTCATATATTCTCAAGAATCTAGTTTTTGCATTACATTTTTGTTGCATTAGGATATTAAGTCTCTAGGTTCTTTTTTTTTCTTCTCGAGACAAGAGTCTTGCTCTGTCGCCCAGGCTGGAGTGCAGTGGCATGATCTCGGCTCACTGCAACCTCCACTTCTGAGTTCAAGCGATTCTCCTGCCCTCAGCCTCCCAAGTAGCTGGGATTGTAGGTGCCCGCCACCACGCCTGGCTAATTTTTATATTTTTAGTAGAGACAGAGTCTCTATCTCCTGACCTCAGGTGATCCTATTTGAAGTGGTTTTCATTGTGTTGTAATTGAAGAGCTTTGGCAACCCTCAAAATGCTGATTGAACACCTTGTCCTTTCTTGCAAATTTCATTCCTTACATGTAAGAGAGAGGTTTGTAACTACTTATGCATGGGTTTACTGCAGGTTGTACTCTACTCAAAAAAAAAAGTCAAGAAACTCTTTTGAATAATTAGAGTCCCTAATGCCAGACATTTCTGATTTCTTTCTTTCTTTCTTTCTTTTTTTTTTTTGAGACCGAGTTTCACTCTTGTTGCCCAGGCTGGAGTGAAATGGCACGATCCTGGCTCACTGCAACTTCTGCCTCCCGGGTTCAAGCAATTCTCCTGCCTCAACCTCCCGAGTAGCTGGGATTACAGGCGCCTGCCACCACGCCCGGCTAATTTTTGTATTTTGAGGAGACATGGGGTTTCACCATGTTGGCCAGACTAGTCTATAACTCTTGACCTCAGGTGATCCACCCACCTCGGCCTCCCAAAGTACTGGGATTACAGGCGTGAGCCACCACACTTGGCCTCTGATTTCTTCAATAGTGTTTAAAAAATAATGGGTTTTTTTCATTGTCCTAAACCATCTAAAGTACTCATAGAATATTAAATATGTAACATCCTAAGATATTTGTAGCTATGTCTACCTATCTGTGTGTTTTGACTTGGGATAAGTATTAACATTGGTTTCTGTGCATTTCAGATGACCACCTAAGAAAGGAGGAGCAGAAAAGTACTAACATTGAAGATCTTCATGTTTCTCAGGCAGTCAACAGATAATGCTTTGTTTGGGGTATCTTTTGTCTTAAAATTGTATTATTAATTAAATAACTTATTTATTGTCCCAATGTTACCAAAATGCACCACTAATGTTTGTAGAAATTTGAGTTTCTACAAAACACCCCTCATGTTTAACTACATTTGTGAATAAAAGCTAACTCTTGTCATCTAGCTTATTGGATTTGACTTGAAAAAAAAAGTATTGTTTTTACGAAGTATTTTTTGTTTTTTTGAGATGGAGTCTCGCTCTGTCACCCAGACTGGAGTGCAGTGGCACGATCTCGGCTCACTGCAATCTCCGCCTCCCGGATTCAAGTGATTCTCCTGCCTCAGCCTCCCAAGTAGCTGGGAAAACAGGCCTGTGCCACCACACCGGAGTAGTTTTTGTATTTTTAGTAGAGATGGGGTTTCACCATGCTGGCCAGGCTGGTCTTGAACTCCTGACCTCAGGTGATCTGTGTGCCCCAGCCTCCCAAAGCGCTGGGATTACAGGTGTGAGCCACCGAGCCCAGCCATTTAGGAAGTATTATAAAGGCCCTTAAAGTTTGTAAGGAAATGAAAGGGCTTTGTATTACCTTTTCAATAGGCAACAATGTACTTTTTCTTTCCTTAGACTTTGGCTTACTGGAAGATTTAATTAAAAGGTAGAGGAGAAGTAAATTTGCTGTAATAATTTTGCTGTAAATAAAACAAAGAGTTTATTTTATTAGATAAAGAATGTGAAGTAAGCATGAAGAGACAGGCTTTGGGAGAAATACCAGAAAGGGATTTTTCAAAGATGGCATTGTTTAATCTCCATGTGGCCCTCGGTTGTGCAATCACAGATGAGCCAGAAGAGGGCCAGCCCCTTACTTGTTTGGGCTCCGAAACTCTTATCAAACATCAATTTTTATTCTTGGGATAGAAAAATAGTATGTGCTATCTCTAATACGCTACTTCGATATTTATTAAAGAAGTATTTTTAATGTAGTGTCCACAGGCTCATTTCATTGAAAACAACTGACTATGATGATAGACAGCTCCTGATTGGCAAAAGTTCAATGGTATATTCAGAATTAAATTTTGCCTGCGCACCTAAACACTGACAACATTTAGCTTAAAGGTTTTCCATGGAGAAGAGTGGTAAGAGCTGTAGTTAGCAAAATTGGCATCCTCTTTAGGGTGTCGATTCTGTGCTGCTTTGCAAATTGTTGAAACTTTTGATTTTCTATTTGGCAATGCTAGTCAGTGTTCACTTCTTACAGATTAGCCAAGAATTTTTATCTAAATGCAGAAACTTATTAATGAAATCCATTTAAACTATACTTACACAACATTTCGGGAGGCCCTGCTGGTAAAATTATATATGGATGCAGAAGTATTGCAAGAGTCCATTTTCCATTTTTAAATCTGCAATATCTGATTACATTGATGAATTCCGTTGTATTGTATGTGTGAATATAAATATCTGAATTCTCCCGGGGGACTTGGTTTTCGTCCAAGGATGTTGGCAGTGGACACTTAGTTTACCTCAGGAATTGCAATCATGTAAGACTATATTCGGAAAAAATGCTGGAGTATATAATTTTGGATACTGATATAAAATCATCAAGATGGAAGTTAAACAGAATTGTCACGTGTAGTCCATAGTGCTTTTATATGCATTATTCTGTAATTTGTTTGTACTGCGGCAACTTTTTATACTTTCAATGTATCATTTAATAAAAAAAATAAGCAAGTCACTTTGGTGCAAAGGGTGTTCATATCACTGTTCTCTCATCAAAAGCCACACATCAAAAACAGAAGAATGATTGGAGATGGCTGCCAGGCCTTCCGTCGGGATCTTCAGAAGCTTCGCTGTCGAGGGGTGGAGGCGGGGAGACTTTCCTGCCATCTGCACATGTTTATAGGAAGGAAGGAAAAGCACAGAGGACAAGCCAACCCTTCTCATAAATGTGTTATGTTAAGTACCTTACTCGTGGGTTTCTTGGAATTGTCGGGAGAACTTATCTTCTAGAGATGCTACAGA
Source organism: Pan troglodytes (assembly GCF_028858775.2). Taxonomy (NCBI): domain Eukaryota; kingdom Metazoa; phylum Chordata; class Mammalia; order Primates; family Hominidae; genus Pan; species Pan troglodytes. Next base: position 36,735,825 of record NC_072416.2, on the reverse strand, counting down.
AGTTTTAGGAGAAAACTTGGATTTACACAAAAACAGGATGGGAATGGGAACTGAAGAGGGATTTAGGAAATGTACAACTTGGGTGATCTAAAACCTCATAGCAGGAGCAGAGGTGGCTTTTGAAGAAGATAAATGGAAGCTTAGAGTATATGCTTGCACAGAACAAACTAATAGCCGTATAATGATGTGCAAGAACACATTTGTGTATCACTCACATACCTTTATGATGATGTAAAATTTGATGTGTTCTTTTAAAGCCAAGTGTACATGAAAGATGAACATTTGTGAGAATATGCCTTTAAAGGCATTTGGGACAATGCTTCCCAGGCACTTGGTACTTGATTTTTTGGTAACAACCACGATTCGAGGATTGTGTGGTGTTCAGGAATCTTATTAAAATAAAAGTGAAATAAAACTGCTGGCCGGGCTTGGTGACTCAGGCCTGTAATCCCAGCACTTTGGGAGGCCGAAGCGGGCGGATCACCTGAGGTCAAGAGTTTTGAAACTAGCCTGACCAATGTGATGAAACCCCATCTCTACTAAAAATTAAAAAATTAGCCAGGCGCGGTGGCATGCGCCTGTAATCCCAGTTACTCAGGAGGCTGAGACAGGAGAATCACTTGAACCGTGGAGGCGGGGGTTGCAGTGAGCCAAGATCGAGCCATTGCACTCCAGCCTGGGCAACGAGTGAAATTCCGTCTCAAAAAATAAAAAATAAAAAATAAAAGCTACCTTTAGGCTGGGCATGGTGGCTCACGCCTGTAATCCCGGCACTTTGGGAGGCCAAGGCGGGCGTATCACCTGAGGTCAGGAGTTCAAGAGCAGCCTGGCAAACATCGCAAAACCCTATTTCTACAAAAAATAGAAAAATTAGCCAGGCGTGGTGGCACGTGCCTGTAATCCCAGCTACTGGGGAGGCTGAGACAGGAGAATCGCTTGAACCCAGGAGACAGAGGTTGCAGTGAGCTGAGATCACGCCATTGCACTCCAGCCTGGGTGACAGAGTGAGACTATTCTCTGGGAAAAAAAAAAAAAAAAAAAACTACTTTTATAAAAGTAGACTTTCATTTTTTAGAGCAGTTTTAGGTTCATGGCTAAATGGACTGGAAGCACAGAGCTCCTGACTGCCCCCTGCAGCCATGCATATCTAGCTTCTCCCACTGTCAAGATCTGGCATCGAGTGGCACATGTATTCCAATGGGTGGATCTATTTTGACACATTATTATCACAAAAAGTCCATAGTTACATTAGGGTTCACTCTTGGTATTGTACAGATGCTCTTTGACTCATGGGATTACATCTCAAAACTATCACAAGTTGAAAATAAGTCAAAATGCATTTATTTATTTATTGGATAGGGTCTCACTCTAGCACCCAGGCTGCAGTGCAGTTGTGCGATCTGGGCTCACTGCAACCTCCGCCTCCAAGGCTCAAGTGATCCTTCACCTCAGTCTCCTGAATAGCTGGGACTATAGGCACATGCCACCACACCTGGTGGATTTTTGTATTTTTTGTAGAGACAGGATCTCACTATGTTGCCCAGGCTGGTCTCGAACTCCTGAATCCAAGTGATCTGCCCATCTTAGCCTCACAAAGTACTGGGATTACAGATGTGAGCCACCATGCCCAGCCCAAAATGTATTTAATACACCTCACCTACCGAACATCATGGCTTAGCCTAGCCTACTTAACATGTTCAGGTCACTTAGATTAGCCTACCATTGGGCAAAATTATCAAACACAAATCCTATTTTATAATAAAGTGTTGACCATCTCATGTAATTTATTGAATACTGTATTGAAAGTGAAAAAACATGGTTTTGTCGGTATTCAAAGTACGGTTTCACTGAATGCACCATTTTCCCACCTTCATAAAGTTGAAAAATCGTTAAGTTTAACCATTATAAGTTGGGGACTGCCGGCACATTCCATGGTTTTGGACAGATGTCTAGTGACATGTATTCACCATTTTAGTATCACGCAGAGGAGTGTCACTGCCCTAAAAAATCCTCTCTACTCCACCTATTCCTGTCTTTTCCAGAATGTTGTATAGTTGGAATCATACAGTACGTGGCCTTTTCAGATTAGCATCTTTCATTCAGTAACAAGCATTTAAGTTTTCTTCCTGTCTTTTTTTTTTTTTTTTTTTTAGACAGAGTCTCGCTCTGTCACCCAGGCTGGAGTGCAGTGGTATGATCTCGGCTCACGGCAACCTCCATCTCCCTGATTCAAGCGATTCTCCTGCCTCAGCCTCCTGAGTAGCTCAGATTACAGGTGCCCACCACCACACCTGGTTAATTTTTGTATTTTTAGCAGAGACAGGGTTTCACCATGTTGGCCAGGCTGAACTCAAACTCCTGACCTCAGCTGATCCATCTGCCTTGACCTCCCAAAGTGCTGGGATTACAGGCATGAGCCACAATGCCCAGCTGTAATTTTCCTTCGTCTTTTCATGCCTTGATAGCTCATTTGTTTTTAGCACTGAATAATATTCCATTGTTATGTATCCATTCACCTGCTGAGGGACATCTTGGCTTCTTCCAAGTTTTGGCGATAGTGAGTAAAGCCGTTATAAACTTCATGTGTGTGCAGGGTTTTGTATGGACAAAAGTTTTCAACTCTTTTGGGCAAATCCTAAGAAGAATTTTCTGGATTATATGGTAAGAGCGTGTTTGTTTTTGTTTCTGTTTGTTTGTTTGTTTTTGTTTTTTTTATTGAGACGGAGTTTCACTTTTGTCGCCCAGGCTAGAGTGCAATGGCATGATCTTGGCTCACTGTGACCTCTGCCTCTCAGGTTCAAGCGATTCTCCCGCCTCAGCCTCCTGAGTAGCTGGGATTACAGGCGCCCGCCACCACGCCTGGCTAATTTTTGTACTTTTAGTACAGATGGGGTTTCACCATGTTGGCCAGGCTGGTCTCGAACTCCTGACCTCAGGAGATCCACCTGCCTCAGCCTCCCAAAGTGCTGGGATTATAGGCGTGAGCAACCGTGCCCTGTGTGTTTCATTTTTAAAAAAACTGTAGAACTACTTTTATTGAGAGTTTTAGGACCCTTCCTGATAGACATAGAGAATCTATCAGGAATGTCATGAACCAAATCGTGACATCAGAATTGGAAACTGATGATGAAGGAAAGAGCATTGCAGGTTACTATGCAATGCAGTCTAGTATCGGGAGAAGTGTGAGGTCCATCATGGGGGCCACCATGAGTGAAACAAAAGTGCTTTTGTGCAAGAGTTGGAGCATGGCCCTGCTTGTGGTCAGGAACGATGTTCCTTTATTCACAGATCTTGGGCCAGATCTACCTGACTCTATATGAGTCAAGTAGATCAAGGCTGATAACACTTTAAAATTATTAAATCTTCTTTTTTTTTTTTTTGAGATGGAGCCTCTCTCTCTAGCCTAGGCTAGAGTGCAATTGTGTGATCTTGGCTCACTGCAACCTCCACCTCCCATGTTCAAGGGATTCTCCTGTCTCAGCCTCCCAAGTAGCTGGGACTACAGGCGTGCACAACCACACCCGACTAGTTTTTGTATTTTTAGTAGTGACAGGGTTTTACCATGTTGGCCAGGCTGGTCTCGAACTCCTGACCTCAAGTGTTCCCTCCACCTTGGCCTCCCAAAGTGCTGGGATTACAGGTGTGAGCCACTGTGCCCGGCCAAAAAATATTAAATCTTGAGGCACATGCAGGAGTAAGCCATGCTCAGACCCAATCTTCGATGTTACTAAAAATTGGAGGGGATCACACTTCATGGTTTTGTTTTGTTTTGTTTTTTTGAGACAGGGTCTTGCTCTGTTGCCCAGGCTGGAGTGCACTGGTACGATCACAGTTCACTGCAGCCTCAAACTCTGGGGCTCAAACAATCCTCCTACTTCACTCTCTAGTTGGGACTACAGGCACACACTGCTGTGCTCGACTAATTATTATTATTGTTATTATTATTATTATTATTATTATTATTATTTTGTAGAGACAGGGATCTTGCTATGTTGCCTAGGCTGTTCTTGAACTCCTGGGCTCAAGCGATCCTTCCGCTGCAGCCTCTCAAAGTGCTAGGATTACAGGCATGCCCAGCCACTTTGGGGCTTTTTTAAGCCAACAGCAAAAAAAGACTATAAGAGAGAAATTTCCCCTTGGCCGTCTTGTTTCATGGATTCGTGGAAACTCCCATTAAACAGCCCGTCACAGAAAAAGATATGCCAAGGAAAATTACTGGACAGCCTTCAGTTAAAGTGACATTTTAAAAAGAGACTATTGCCTCCTCCATCTTAAAAGAACTGACCTTTTGAGCCATGAGAAATGAAACAGAGGCATCTGATCGAATGATAACAATGCACTTCTGAAGATTCAAACATCGGAACTTCATGCATTGGACACATATCTATTGAATGACTCTTAAGTGAACATACTGTCCCTGCCTGCTTCCAGAGGGTACTAGAGAGGTCGGAGATGGTTCATAAAGGCCTTCACATGTGCTGTCATATTTAACAATCAGAAAGGTACTTGAGGCAAAGAATCTGATCATCTTTGTTTTTCCTTGAGAAAATGCGCTCAGAGAGGTTTACCGACAATCCCAAAGGTGCTTGGTTGGTGCTTAAGAGATCTGGGTTTAAAACATCAGACTTCTGTCTACTATGGCCTGTGTCAGAAAGACTGGGGTTGGAATTCCTGTTCCACCACTGCTGTGTTATTTAACCTCTCCAAACCTAGATTCTCAACAATAAAATGGGGGTAGGGAGGGAATTAAAGTACGTACCTTATTTTTTACAGACAGCATCTTGCTCTGTCGCCCAGGCTAGAGTGCACTGGTGCAATCATAGTTCACTGCAGTCTCAACCTTCCAAGCTCAAGAGATCCTCCTACCTCAGCCTCCCTAGTAGCTGGAACTTCAGGCTACACTACGCCCAGCTGCTATTTATTTATTTATTTATTTATTTATTTATTTATTTATTTAGATTGGATCTCACCATGTTGCCCAGGCTGGCTACTTAAAAAAAATTTTTTTTTTCAAGACAGGGTCTCACTCTGCCACCCAGGCTGGAGTACAGTGACACAGTCTCAACTCACTGCAACCTCTGCCTCCCAGGCTCAAGTGATCTTCCCACCTCAGCCTCCCAAGGAGCTGGGATTACAGGTGCCCACCACCACACATGGCTAACTTTTTATTTTTTGTAGAGACAGGGTCTTGCTATGTTGCCCAGGCTGGTCTCAAACTCCTGAGCTCAAGCAATCCTCCTGCCTTGGCCTCCCAAAGTGCTAGGATTACAGGTGTGAGCCACCATGCCTGGCCTTGGCTACTTTAGTTTTGCTTTTTTTTTTTTTTTTTTTTGAGTTGGAGTCTTGCTCTGTCATCCAGGCTCCCAGGCTGGAGTGCAGTGACACAATCTCAGCTCACTGCAACCTCTGCCTCCTGGGTTCAAGCAATTATCCTGCCTCAGCCTCCCAAGTAGCTGGGACCACAGGTGTGCACCACCATGCCCAGCTAATTTTTGTATTTTTAGTAGAAATGGGGGTTTCACCATGCTGGCTAGGCTGGTCTTGAACTTTTGACTTCAAGTGATCCGCCTACTTTGGCCTCCCAAAGTGCTGGGATTACAGACAAGAGCCACTGTGCCCGGCTGCCTACTTTAATTTTTAATAAAGGGTTGTTATATAAGGGATAGGTGAGAGAATGAAGTAAAATTGAGTGTTACAGTCTCCAATTGTTAATCACATTATAATTATTCTCTTTAAAAAGTTACCAACAAGTTATTTAAAGAATCGAATGGAACCCTTTGGAAATACAGTGTTCATGCCTCTAGTATTAATGCCACTTTTTACTTCGAGGCCAGCAAGCTAGATTCCGATGGCCTTCCCTTTCCAGGATGGGAAGGGGATGATTGACTTCAATTTTCCCCCTTCCGTTACTTCTCTGCTCCACATCATTTCTGTGCTGATGCAGGGACGATTTCCACTCCTTTTACAGCGTAGATGTTAAAAGCCTGTGCGGAGCAGCTCATTCATCATTTTCCGCAGAGCTTTACCCCTCACTTCCCCAGCCAGCTAAATGCAGGCTGTTCTTGACTCTCTGACCTAGGCCCATTGCAGGGCGAGGGCCAGGCTCAGGAGTTTCCAGGGTGAAAACCAGGTAAGCTTGATGTTGGAAGGATGAAAAAGGACCCAAGAGGGTCTGAGATGCAGAGCTCTCCAGAGGGGCCTGGGAGCCTGCAGGGAAAGAGGACTCTCTTTACATCCTGGAGGCCTGGTGCAACTCTAGTTGGTTTCATGTTTGTTGCCAGTAACAGCAGCTCACATGAAGCGGTGCACCATGTTCATTTTACATGGATCATCTCAAGGACTGCTTACAAAAAGGCCAGGAAGTAGCTGATGTTCTTCCCATCTTACAGGTAGGGAAATTGAGGCATGGAGAGGCAAAGTTACTTGCCCATGGTCAAACAGGTAGAAAGCAGCACTGGCAGATTCAAAGCCAGACATCTACTCTCAGATACACGCCCTGGGCCTCAAGGCCAGTTTGCCTGGGCATTTCCCTTTAATGTCTCCTCTCTGGAAGTGAATGGTGTCATCAGAAAGGTTCCAGTGCCAGCACCAATCAATGACTGTCCCAGTGAGAGCTTGGGCAAATCCCTTTACCCCTGCAGGGACTCAATTTTCTCACCTGCAACATGGGGGTATTAATAAAGCCACCCCCCGCACCCCCGGCCCCCAGCCCCTCCACCTGGTTGCAAGAGGAGTGGTTGTAGACTAAGGGCCTGCGTCAAGTACAGAACCCAGGAGGGGTCTGCCCAACTTTAACCCTCTCTCCAAATCCTCTGGCCTGAAGCAGCAGAAACCCACGTGGGACTGGGGGCTGCCCCCTTCCGGGCCTGCCCCAGGCAGAGGGGTCCCCATCTAGCCCCGCGGGGCGACGGCGGCCGGTGGCTGCGTGAAGGGCCCCCTCCCCCGACGCCGGGGAGCAGGAAGGCCACTCGGCACCATATTTAGTCAGGGGGAGCCGGCAGCCCAGAGCTGGTATGCGGCGCTGGGAATTCCTGCAGGAAGGAGTCCGCGCCTGCCCTTTTTGGGTTGTCTCCCGCCCGCCGCTCCCGCCGCGCCCGGGGAGGGGGACCGGCCCGGCCCGGGAACCTCGGAGGAGCTGGTGCCGCGTGGGGAGCGGAGCGCCCGGGCTGCCCGCGGGTCCCCGGCCTGGCGCGGGGCCAGCCCACCGCCTCGACTTCCTTTTATGGCCTGTGTGTGCGTGCGTGGACAGGAGCGGGGAGGGAGGAACGGGGAGAAGACGGAGAGCCTGGGGAACAGAGAGAGAGAAAGCGCAGAGATAGGAGTGAGACACGCGGGAGAGATGGAGAGCAAGAGACATAGAGACCAGAGATAAAGTGAGACACGAGGGAGAGACAGATACATCGACAGATCTAGAGAAGCGAGAGAGACAGAGACAAAAGATGGAGTGAGAGACAGCAATGATCAGAGTGACAGACATGCAGAGACAGTGGCAGAGACAGAGCGAGAGAGCCTGTGATGGAGAGAGACAGGGAATGCAATTTTAGGCGAGGAATCCTTGGGGAAGGGAAGTTGTTGAAGGGAACTCGCAGACTCTGGGGGCACACCCACTTTCTCCTTGGATCTTGACACTTGCATCTTGTAAATTACGTAATTATCACCGCCACCGCCTTCCCCCATTTTGCAGCTGTGGACACCAAAGCTCAGAGAAGTGAAGTGACTTGCCCAAGGTCACGCAGCTGGCGAGTGGCGCACAGGGGAGGGGGACAGCTGAAATAATCACAGTGGGCTTAATTTTAATTTTTATTTGTATTTTGGTCGTGGTGATGCGGGTGGAGGTGGAGATGGCAAGTTGGGAAAAGTAAAAACTTCCCCTTCCTGCACGGTTCCCAGCAAGGGTGGGGGCCTCCTGTCTTGCACTTTGCAAAGTTCAAGAAATCCCCTTTCCCTACCCTTCACGCTGCACAGCCGGCCCTCTTTCCAGACAGTGCGATGCCAATAAAATGGGAAGTGGGGTGGGAGATGTCAAGTCAGATCCACCACAGCCCCAACACGGGGAGGAAGAGGTTAAAGCCTGTGCGGCTGGAACCGACTCAGGGAAGACGTTCTCAAGCATCCCGCACAGACACTGCCTGCTCGACCCCCTTTCTCTAGGGATCCGGAGCGTCTGCGACCGCCTCTGGCCGGGGGTGAGACTCCCGTCCCTGTGCGCACCTGTTCCGTGCGCCCTTGTGCGATGAGCACCTGTTCGGTGCGCCCTTGTCCCGGGCGCCCCAGCTCCTTGCGCTCCCGCGGGGGGTGCGCCCTGCAGGGGGCGCGGCGAGGGGGCCGCGAGGGACCCTCCCCAACTCCACCCCTTCGGCCTCCTCCCCTTTCCCAGCCGCGGGCAGCTCCGGGTCTATAAAGAGAGGCGTCCGAGACGCGCAGGGAGATTTGGACGCTCCGGCCTGGGAGGTGCGTCAGATCCGAGCTCGCCATCCAGTTTCCTCTCCACTAGTCCCCCCAGTTGGAGATCTGTAAGTAGTAGTTGTCCTTCTGGGGGCAGATTGCAGGGGAGGGGGGTGTTAAAAGTCCTATAGGGTATTCTATAGGGGCTGGGGTGCACTTAGGGGTCCCTGTTGTCAACCTCGTAAGGGCCATGGTGGGGGCAGAGTTGTGATTTGGATTTCTCTCTGCCCTATCGTCTTAGATTATCCTAGACTTTCCCCAAACAGCATTTCTCAAGATTGCCAGTGAGAAGTACCATTTTGGGGGTGCTTGTTAACGATATCAATGCCTGGACCCAACTCCATTTCCCAACTCTAGAATCCCCAGAAAAACTGCCTTAAAAAAAAAATTAGTCCCGAGTGATTCTTGTTAAGAGGCTAATCCAGGAGATATGCTCCCTTGGAAATCTCAGAGGTCCGGTGCAGACAATCAGGCATCTCACTTTTATTCTAGGCACCAAAAAATGTACAGCTGAACTTCACTGAAAAGTCACTTGCTATCACACAGACAGGCAAAGTGAGGCTCCTTGTGGATTTGACCGTATTGCACGGTTGTGTTGATAATGCATTAAATCAGTTAAAAACACATGGGCATAGGCTTAGCAGAAAGGAGAGTGTTTTTTTTTTTTTTTAAATCAGTTTAGGGGAGGTTCTTCTATGTTGAGAACCCCTGGGAGATAAGGCTGGTTGTGATCTAGTTTGTTACAGCCCACTTTTTCCTCTTCTCCAAATTAAAAAAAAAAAAAAAACTCACCCAGGTTGACCCCAAAGGGCCCCCAGATACCCAGGTGGGCTCCAAAGTCTCCATTTGCTTCCACGATCTGCAGGTGCATTAGGTAACATTACACTAGAATTTCCCGCAGAGCCACCTGTGTCAATGCCACTCTCGTGCCCAACCAAATGGGTTAAATGAGAGAAAGTGTGGCTACTGCCTGTTGTAAGTTTTCTTCCAGCACAGGGTCTGGTAGAGATTTTGCCACTTGAGAAAAGGTACCATCCAAAGCCATGCTTGTCAAGAAGTAAAAGAAAATATTTAGAAACCCAAGGCGGGAGTGTTTAGTTGCAGTATGAAGAACTGAGAGATTAAATGGTGAACTGTCCGGGGTTTGGCAAAAAGAAGGCAGGCTATTAATAAACTGCTTTGCATAGTTTTTTGTTTCTTTGATTTACTTAACGATACTATTTTAGAATTGTTCAGAGAGGGAACTTGACGCTGAACTGAAAGTCATTAGGTGGCAGGGTGTGAAATAAGATAGGGAATTTTGTTTGAAGGAAATTGATGTTTTCCCTTTGAGATAGCTACCTTTGGTGGAACACTTCAGTGCCACATGCTGTTGCAACATTTAACTTAATTTATCTCATTTAATCTTTGCAACAACTTCATAAGAAAGGCGTTATGATGCCTGTTTAGTATACAAGGCAGCTGAGGCTCAGAGAGGTAAAGTGTCACACAGCCAGCAAGTGGTAGAACCCATTCCCGGGTCAGTTTGAGTCCAAGTTCATACCCTTGACCCCACTATCTTTCTTCTTTACCGTGGACACAAACTTGCTGGGGTCAGGTTTCTGGTGGGACTAAATGCTTCCAACAAAGTAAATGTTTATCACCGTGTCCTTTGAAGAAAACATAAACTGACTTTTTGCACATTTAAAATAAAAGGCACTGTTTGTCCCCTGATTGAGGGGGTGACCTAGCTGAAACCAGTGACCCTAGGTGGGCTGCCATGCCGAGAGTCCAGAACGTGAACTAGCTGGGTCTTTTCCGAGAAGCCGCCAGGCTTGCCTTGTAAACACCATGTTTTTTAATGATCATGTCCGAAATAGATGTGTTATTCCGTACAAGGTATCTGTTATGGATTTGTTATCATTACTTTTCCGTGGGAGGGCAGAGATTGAGGCAAACATGCCCATTTATGGAAGCATTTTCCATGAGGCCATCCCCGGCCCCCTCGTCAGTTACCCAGCCTTGCACTGCAGCCCGGTTGGTCCTGGCCCTGGGGATTTGTCTACCATGTCCCTCACCCATTGAAGAACTAGTGGAGAAACCCTAAGGAGAAGAGATTTGGGAGGAAAGTGGGATTCTTTTTTCCTACCCCCTCTTACTCAGAGGTTTGATTTTTTTGGGTAGGGGGTGGGAGGGAATTGTCTCCTTTCCACAGGGCTTGAATCCAAACAGGTGGGTCTTCCACGTTAGGCACAAGCGTGTAATTCCAAGAGCAGATATATAGTAGATTTTTCTTGAAAACCAAGTTCAATTTTCAATCCAGTAGAATCATAGAAGGTCATAAGCAAATTTAAAAATCATCTCCAGCACCTCCCCAAACCTCACTTTCTCATCCGGGAAATGGGGCTAATGAGAATAACTCATGTTTTTTGGGCACTTTTGCCTGGCGAGATGCTAAACCCTTTGTGGACATTATCTTAAGTCTTCATAACAACCCTTTAGAGTAGATACTGTTATTATAACTGGCTTTATTTTACACATATGGAGTCTGAATAACTTGCTTAAGATAGCTCAGCTAACCAGTAAGGAAAACAAGATTCTACAAATCTAGGTCTTTCTAACTCCAGAGTTTCACAGATTACCCTCATGGGAGGATTTGATGAGCTAATGTGTATGAAGGGTTTCACACAGTGCCTGGCCCCTGGTAAGCTTTAGTGATGGTTATTTATAGCAAACACAACCAGAGAGTTCAAGATGTTTGCTCAGTATGGCATGGCTCATCTTTGGCAGAACCGGGAAGCCTAAACTATGTGGCCGTTAAAGGAGAAGCTTCTCTTAATTTTCTTCCCTTTGATCTCATAAACCTCGTTTCTATTTGGGCTGAAAGTGGTGATTAGAATCTTTAATATATGAAGCTACCATTCCTTACCTGGATTGGGAATGTTACAAATTCCAATTGCATTTGTTTAGGGTTTTGTTTGTTTGTTTTTGAGACAGAGTCTTGCTCTGTCGCCCAGGCTGGAGTGCAGTGGTGCGATCTTGGCTCACTGCAACTTCCGCCTCCTAGGTTCAAGCACTTCTCCAGCCTCAGCCTCCTGAGTAGAGAGTAGCTGGGTTTATAGGCGCCCACCACCATGCCTGGCTAATTTTTTGTATTTTTAGTAGAGATGGGGTTTCACCATATTGGCCAGGCTGGTCTCGAACTGCTGACCTCAAGTGATTCGCCTGGCTTGGTCTCCCAAAGTGCTCAGATTACAGGCGTGAGCCACCGCGCCTGGCTTATTTAGGGTCTTGATGGCATACTTTAAGGGATGGTCTTTTTGCTCTCTAGGTCTTCTCCTTCCACCCCTGACCTTTCAACTTTTAACCCTGGCCACACAATGGAGGAAAGACTGAGTTTAGAGAAAGGCAGGCAAGAATTTGAAAGAAACCTTGTATGTGATCCAAGGACAGAGGAAGAAGCTGCTCACAGTGTCACAGTGGCTGAAAGGGGAGGTCGGACATCTGTGACTTGTATCAGGGTTTCAGGGGCTAAGGAGGAACAACCTCATCAAAGTTGCTAGGAAAGGGCCATAGAGGCCAGGTATGGCAGGTCATACCTGTAATCCCAGCAATTTGGGAGGCTGAGGTTGGGGGATGGCTTGAAGTCAGGAGTTGGAGACCAGAGTGGGCAACATAGCGAGGCACCATCTCTACAAAAAAATTTTTAAAATGAGCTGGGCATGGTGGCATGCATCTGTAGTCCTAGTTATTCAGGAGGCTGAGTGAGGCAGGAGGATTGCTTGAGCCCAGGAGTTCAAGGCTGCCGTGGGCCCTGATTGCATCACTGTTCTCTAGCCTGGGCAACAGAGTGAGACTCTGTCTCAAAAAAAAGGTGAGGGGCATAGAACTTTATTGTACCAGGCTGAAAAATACAAGGCCCAGAGAGGGCAAGTGACTTGCCTAGCATCACCCAGGGAGTTTTGGGCAGAGCTGAGACTTGTAACTCGAAGACCTAAGGATCTTCCACAGGCTAATGAATAGCTTGTTTGTGCTCAAGGGGTGAAGCAGTGAGTTGTTAGGACAGGACTGTGAATAGGGCTGACATATTCAGATGTGTCAAACATCGCTAATGCCATCTCTGAGTAAATTAGGCTTCAAACAGATAGGGATACTAATCCTGGCTCCCCAACTTTTGCAAGGGAGGGCCTTGCATTTACCTTTCAAGACCCCAATAGGCTTAGCAGGAAAATGGGAATAATAGATAATGCCACTCTTTCATCCTTGGACTTTTTGTCTAATTATATGAATTTATCTGTAGGATAAATTCCCAGAAATGCGCTTGCTGAGTTAAAGGGCATGCGTGTCTAAAATTAATAGATATTGCAAATGACCGGCTAAAGACATTGCAGACCAGGCGCAGTGGCTCACGCCTGTAATCCCAGCACTTTGGGAGGCCGCAGCAGGTGGGTCACCTGAGGTCAGGAGTTCAGGACCAGCCTGGCCAACATGGTCTCTGCTAAACCCTATCTCTACTAAAAATACAAAAATTATCTGGGCATGGTGGTGGGCACCTGTAATCCCAGCTACTCGGGAGGCTGAGGCACGAGAATCGCTTGAGCCTCAGAGGCAGAGGTTGCAGTGAGCCGAGATCACACCACTGCACTCCAGCCTGGGCAACAGAGTGAGACTCGGTCTCAAAAAAAAAAAAAAAAAAAAGGCATTGCAAATTGCAACTTGTTGCAGTCACATATGACAGTAGTCCCCATCCTCTTGGCACCAGAGACTGGTTTCGTGGAAGACAATTTTTTCCAGGGTGGAGTGGGGAGGATGGTTTTGGGATGAAACTGTCCCACCTCAGATCATCAGGCATTGGTTAGATTCTCATAAGGAACGTACAACCTAGATCCCTTGCAGGTGGAGTTGACAATAGGGTTTGTGCTTCTGTGAAAATCTAATGCTGCTTATCTGACAGGAGGCGGAGCTTAGGCAGTGATGGTCACTCACCCACCGTCCCCTCCTGCTATGTGGCCTGGTTCCTAACAGGCCATTGACTGATACTGCAGCACAAGGGTTGGGGACCCCTGACATAGGAGACTATACATGTATTTTAAGCTGTGGTATGCCAGAATTGTAAAATATAAAACACAGTGGGGCTTTTAGGGCCAGAAATAATCAGTTCTTGCTCGCTTCCAGAAGCATCCTTCACAGGGGCTACCGTAACTCTTACCAACCAAGTTCTCTTGGTTGGGAGGAAAAAATAGTGTTATGCATTCAGAGAACTTCTTTCTGGAGTTACTTGAAACCATTGGTATTCAGATGATTAGGCAGATGTCACAAGGCAATAAGAATGTGACAGGTTCACCATTCACTTTTTTTCCTGTGAAAGTGAAGTAGGGCTTTCTTGGGAACAAGCCCTTGGGAGGTGGGGGGATGTGAATGGTGAGGGGAGGGTAGAAGTGGTGGAGTAGGGTCAGGGGCAAGAAAGGGACTTTCTGCTAAGGATTAATCGGGTGTCCATTTACTCTTAGCAGAAAACTAGGATTAGATTCTGGATTGTACTCCTGACTCCAAATTTTACAAGTGGGAGTCTTGCATTTACCTTCCAGGACCTCGGTCATCTTAGCAGGAAAATAGCAATAGCAGGTGATGCCACCTTACAGAGCGCTTAGGAGACAGTGAGATGGTCTATATAGGAAGCTGTCTGGCCTGATACCTGATGAATACAAGGGGCCCAATAAATACAGTGGCTGTTATGAATAATAGATCTAAACTGCCTTTTTGGTACTACTGGGGACCTGCCAAGCAGGTGCATTTAGAGTACACAGTCCCTCTCCCTGCGACACATTTGACGCCTCCCTACACCTGGACCAGGCCTTGAGCGAGGATTTCCACCGCAGAGGTCCTTCCAGCTGGCGAATTGTGTTGCAGATCAGGTTCAGAGAACTTCTGTTTTGCCTGTGTGACATTCATTCATTCGTTTATTTGAAATAGAGATGGGATCTCACTGTGTTGCCCAGGCTAGTCTAGAGCTCCTAATTCAAGCAATCCTCTTGGCTTGGCCTCCCATAGTGCTTGGATTACAGGTGTGAACCACTGTATCCAGCCCTTTATGACATTTAGAATATGAGCAATTTTTCTTTTTTCTTTTTTTTCTTTTTGAGATGGAGTCTCACTCTGTCACCCAGGCTAGAGTGCAGTGGCATGATCTTGGCTCACTGCAACCTCTACCTCCCAGGCTCAAGCGATCTTCCCACCTCAGCCTCCCGAGTAGCTGGGACTACCGGCATGTGCTGCCATGCCTGGCTAATTTTTGTATTTTCTGTAGAGATGGGGTTTCACCATGTTGCGCAGGCTGGTCTCAAACTCCTAAGCTCAAGCGAACTGCCTGCCTTGGCCTCCCAGTGTTGGAATTACAGACGTGAGCCACAGTGCTGAACCCTGCATGGTATTTAGAATATAAGCAATACTCTAACATCTGGTCTGGGTCACTCTGTATTACTTACCTGATCTCCAAAAACATTTGGGTTTGTGTCTCTGGTCCAAAATCTTTAGCCAATGGCTTGGCAGTAAAATCCTGAGGGAAGCTGTTGACCAGGTGAGGTGATGTGCAAATCCTATACTCTATGGGCTCTGGGATATTTAATTTACTATGTATTTATTTATTTTCAAGACAGAGTTTTGCTCTTGTCGCCCAGGCTGGAGTGCAGTGATGGGATCTCAGCTCACTGCACCCTCCACCTCCTGGGTTCAAGCGATTCTCCTTCCTCAGCCTCCTGAGTAGCTGGTATTACAGGCGCCCACCACCACACCTGGCTAATTTTTGTATTTTTAGTAGAGACGGGGTTTCACCATGTTGGCCAGGCTGGTCTTGAACTACTGACCTCAGGTTATCCGCCTGCCTCGGCCTCCCGAAGTACTGGGATTACAGGCATCAGCCACCATGCCCGGCCTAATTTACTTTTTATTAATGCTGAAGCAGAGAGGGCAAGATCTTTTGCCCCTGAGTTCTTCTGGGAAAAATGAAACTGATAGCAAAACAAACTAAAGCAACCTGACATTCTCAGTTGGTCCAGTTTCAGCCCTTTGACCGGGAGTCACAGACGGGTCCCATAAAATGGTAGAGCTGGGCCAGCCTACCATTGATTTATTTTCCCTAAATGAAAAATACAAGGCCCAGAGAGGGCAAGTGACTTGTCCAGAGTCACCCAGCGGGTTTGGGGCAAAGCTGAGACTTGTTACTTGACATCCTAAGGTCTTGCAGAGGCTAATGATTAGCTTGTTTGTGCTCAAAAAATGAAGCAGCCTGGGCGTGGTGGCTCATGCTTGTAATCCTAGCACTTTGGGAGGCTGAGGCAGGCAGATCGCTTGAGCTCAGGAGTTCGAGACCAGCCTGGGCCACAAAGTGAGACCCCTGTCTCTACAAAAAAATGCAAGAATTAAAAAATTAGCTGGGTGTTCTGGTGCGTGCCTGTGATCCCAGATACTTGGGAGGCTGAGGTGGGAGAATGGCTTGAGCCTGGGAGGCAGAGTTTGCAGAAAGCAGAGATCGCGCCACTTCACTCTAGCCTGGGCAACAGAGCCAGTCCCTGTCTCAAAAAAAAAAAAAAAAAAAAAAAAAAGAATGAAGCAGTTGTTGGTCAGGACAGGACTGTAAACAGGGCTGACACACTCAGATGTGTCAAACATCGCTAATGCCAAAGGTGACAGAGTCATTTGTTTTCATCCAAACATTTGAGAAAGTTGGACGAGGTGACTCACGCCTGTCATCCTAGAGCTTTGGGAAGCCAAGGCAGGAGGATCATTTGTGATCAGGAGTTTGAAACCAGCCTAGGCAAAATAGCAAGACCCCCATCTCTACAAAAAATAAGCCGGGCATAGTGGCCCACACCTGAGGTGGGAGGATCCCTTGAGCCCATGAGTTTGAGCCTGCAGTAAGCTATGATTGCACCACTGCACTCCACCCTGGGCATATAGTGAGACCCTTCCCCCAACCAAAAACATTGAGAGCAGCTCTTGATGAGTGAACTGTACTTCGTGGTCAGCAGTTCTGGGTAGTAATTTCAGAGCTGTCCTTTCAGCCCTTGGAGCTGATGCAGGACCTTAAACATGAGCGCTGGTGGAGGAGGGAGGGTTGGGAAGGTGCATCAAGGTAGATGAAGAGTGTCCCTGGGGTTGGGCCAACTGGCAGTCCGTCTCTGGTCCAGTGTGTTCACCTTGCCCCCGTCTGACCTTCTGCAGTTGGTATTCCGAGTTGAGTTTGACTAAGTGAGAGCTGCTCTCAGCTTTAACTGCCTTTCCCAAGACAGCCCTTGTTTTTATTCTAAAGCTGTGGTTCTCAACTGGAAGCAGTTTTGCCACCCCAGGGGACATCTAGCAGTGTCTGGAGACATTTTTGATTGTCATGAGTGGAGGAAGGGGTGCTACTGGCATCAGGTGGGCAGAGACCAGGGATGCTGCGGAACATCCCACGATACACAGAAGAGCTCCCCTCACGACACAGAATGACGCAGCCCAAGAGTCACAGTGCAGAGTTTGTGGCCAGCTGCGGTGGCTCACGCCTGTAATCCCAGCACTTTGGGAGGCCAAGGTGGGAGGATCGCTTGAGGCCTGGAGTTCAAGACCAGCCTGGCCAATATGGTGAAACCTCATCTCTACTAAAAATACAAAAATTAGCCAGGCATGGTAGCGCATGCCTGTTGTCCCAGCTACTTGGGAGGCTGAGGCACGAGAATCACTTGAACCCAGAAGGTGGAGGTTGCAGTGAGCTGAGATTGCGTCACTGCACTCCAGCCTGGGTAACAGAGCGAGACTGTGTCAAAAAAAAAAAAAAAAAAAAAAAAAAGACTTAGCAACTATTATTACTAGTATTAGTATTATTAATTTGTCAGGCTCACTGAATTTTCTCAAAAATTTGGCAAATTTTTGAGAAAACATTCTCAAAACATTTGGCAAATCTGTGGCCAAATGTTGTTTTGGGGACCCAAGGCTCATAGGAGCAAAACAGCTTTCAGGTTTCTGGATCTGCCAGAGACTCAAGTGTCCTGTTGTGTGTTTTGTGTCTCAGTGAGGGAAAGGGAATATGTAGCACCTTCCAAATGGATTTGACCTTGACTGCCCCACTGTTTGAAGAGCTTCTCAACCTCCGCAGCTCCACCCCAGCCCAGATATTTCAGGGAATTAGGGTTCCAAGGGGCATGCTATGGAAAACACCATTCTAGCATGAGTCAAAGCTTCTCATCCCCCATCTTGCTGTCTTTTGACCAAAGCAGATTTTGCACGTCGTAACTGTCAGAGACATCAAAGCCAGAGGGAATCCAGCCTGCTCCAAGCTCTCCTTTTTTGGACAGAGACTGAATCTTTGCACTTGATCTTGTTTGTGTTTTTAAGTCTGAGGTTAGACAGGGTTCCAGGCAATGGAGGCGTGCGTGTCCTTTTATTTTTCTGTTGTAGCTTTTGCTATTTTTTCTGACTTTTAAGGCAACTCATCCACATGGCAATTAGAAAGAGCCCACTTAGGTCTGGGCGCAGCGGCTCATGCCTGTAATCCCAGCACTTTGGGAGACCGAGGCAGGCAGATCACTTGAGGTCAGGAGTTCAAGACCTCAGCCTGGGCAACATGGTGAAACCCCGTCTCTACAAAGAATACAGGAAAATAGCTGGGCATGGTGGCAGGTGCCTGTGGTCCCAACTATTTGGGAGGCTGGGGTGGGAGGATCACTTGAGCCTGGGAGGTGGAGGTTGCCGTGAGCTGAGGTCATGCCACTGCACTCCAGCCTGGGCGACAGAGCAAGACCCTGTCTCAGAAAAAAAAAAAAAGAAAAAAAAAGAAGTCCGCGTTACTTGTCACAGTGCTTAGAACAAATGAAACACTCTCCTAGTCCTCTTGGGATGTAATTGGCTACCATCTGCACAAACTCTTCATTATTGCACAATAATATCAATATACTTAATGCTACTGAACTGTGTTTAAGTGGCCGAGGTGGTGAATGTTAGCTGTATTTTACCACAGTGAAAGATAAGAGGGAAGGAAAATGAAGTGTACTTTACAACCAAAAAAGTATGCACACCATGAGTGTGCAGCTTGATGAATTTTCGAGAGGATATATTTTTTATAGATGGGGGTCTCACTCTGTCACCCAGGCTGCAGTGCAGTGGCATGATCACGGCTCACTGCATCCCTGACCTCCTGAGCTTAAGTGATCCTCCCACCTCAGCCTCCTGAGTAGCTGGGACTGCAGGTGCACACTATCACAACCGGTTAATTTTTGTATTTTTGCTAGAGACAAGGTTTCACCATGTTGACCAGGCTGGTCTCAGCCTCCTGGGCTCAGGTTATCCTCCTACCTCAGTCTTCCACACAGGTAATTAAAAAAATTTTTTCTTAGAGATGGGTCTTGCTGTGTTGGCCAGGCTGGTCTCAAACTCCTGGGCTCAAGTGGTCCTCCCATCTTGGCTTCTCAAAGTGCTGGGATTAGAGGCGTGAGCCATGTCACCCGGCCCAACAGTTTGATGAATTTTCAGAAAGTGAACACTCATAGGGCTGGCATTCAGATGAAGATCTAGAGGTCAACCCTCACAAGCCCCCCTCACGTTCTGTCCTTGCAATCATTGCACACCCGAGGCTCATTCATTCCTTATCTGAGTTCTATCACCGTAGATTAATTCTGCCTGGTTTTGGACCTCAGTTCAATAGTCACAGAACCTGTGCCTTTTGTGACCACCTTCTTTTGCTCAAGGATGTGTTGTGAGATGTCCTTTTTTGTGGTGTGGAGCTGTAGTTTACTTCACCTGATTCAAGTCCTATTTTGGGTGTTCGTAATGTGTCAGGTACTGTGCCAGGTGCCTTACAGGATTGATTCCTTTATGGGCATCTGACAAGCCCACCCACCTTATGTGAAAGGCAGAACCAAATAGACTCCAGAATGAGACCCAGGTTTGGGTCCCGGCTCTGACACTTCTTTTTTTTTGAGATGGAGTCTGACTCTGTCACCAAGGCTGGAGTGCAGTGGTATGATCTCAGCTCACTGCAACCTCCACCTCCCGAGTTCAAGTGATTCTCCTGACTCAGCATCCCAAGTAGCTGGGGCTACAGGCACGTACCACCAATCCTGGCTAATTTTTAATTTTTGTATTTTTAGTAGAGACAGGGTTTCACAATGTTGGCCAAGCTGGTCTCAAACTCCTGACCTCAAGTTATCCCCCCACCTCAGCCTCCCAAAGTTCTGGGATTATAGGCATGAGCCATCACACTCGGCCTACTTGTGATCAATCTTACTTCATCTTCACACCCTCCCATTTCTCTTACGCATCCTCCAGTTTCTCTCTCTCTCTCTCTCACACACACACACACACGATCTGCTGCGACACCTTAAGAAACAAGAGATTATCAAGGAATGATTGAATATTTTGCCGCATTTCCTATTTTGCTGCCTGTTTAAACTAACCTCAGTTATACTATTAAAAGAAGACGCATCGTATCAAGCCACTTCTGTGACTATGGCTGTCCAGAAATAAACGTAATTAAAACAACCAACAGTAGTAAATGCTATTGGTTAGGAATGAGCGAAATGGCTTAGAGTCACCGGAAGTGAGAAAGGGTATAGAAACAGAAGGTACTTGGTGTAGACCAGGGGTGTCCTATCTTTTGGCTTCCCTGGTCCACCCCAGAAAAAGAAGAATTGTCTTGGGCCACACGTAAAACACACTAGCACTAATGATAGCTGATGAGCTAAAAAAAAAAAAAAAAATCGCGAAAAAATATCATACTGTTTTAAGAAAGTTTATGAATTTGTATCGGGCCACATTCAAAGCCGTCCTGGGCCCCATGCAGCCTGTGGGCTGCAGGTTAGACAAGCTTGGTGTAGAGAGTTTCATCTAAACCTCATGGCAGCTCTGTAGGGCACCCATTAGGTCCCCAGTATTAATATACAGTAAATCTGAGTCTCAGAGATCTACGTAAGTCACCCAGAAGCACGCATTCTGCAGTGGCAGAGTCACGTTTGAATTAGCATCTGATTGCAAAGTCTGGGTGTCTTTTCATGACTGCAGGTTATCTTACCTCTCAAGAGGAGGTAACCAATCAAATGTTGCCAGCACCAATGAACTTGTACTTTATTTAGGCTCAGAAAGATCTTTTAGGCTAATGAAAATGCCCTCTGTTTATGAAATGTTCTTGTTCTCTGTGGCTTTCTCTTTTTTGAGACAGGGTCTCACCCTGACACCCAGGCTGGAGTGCAGTGATGTAATCATAGCTCACTGCAGCCTCAAACTCCTGGGCTCAAGCAACCCTCCTGCCTCAGCCTCCTAGTAGCTGGGACTACAAGCACGCATCATCATGCCTGGCTGATATTTTTTTTAAGGGATGGGGTCTTGCTATAGTGCCCAGTCTGGTCTCGAACTCCTGGGCTCAAGCAATCCTCCTGCCTTGGCCTCCCAAAATATGGGATTATACATGTGGGCTACTGCCAGCCTCTTTTCTTTCAATTATTTTTTAATCTATAGGTTCCCCTCCTTTTTGTTTGTATTTTATTTGTTAAAGAAAGAGAGTCCTGGCCGAGCGTGGTGGCTCACACCTGTAATCTCAGCACTTTGAGAGGCCAAGGCGGGTAGATCACCTGAGGTCAGGAGTTTGAGACCAGCCTGGACAATATGGTGAAAGCCCGTCTCTACTAAAAATACAAAATTAGCCACGCATGGTGGCATGCACCTGTAATCCAACTCCTCGGGAGGCTGAGGCAGGAGAATCCCTTGAACCTAGGAGGTGGAGGTTGCAGTGAGCCAAGATCCCGCCGTTGCACTCTAGCTGGGCGACAGAGCATAGTCTCTCACCTTTGGGATTTTAATGCATTGGTTAGCATGCTCTCCTGTGCCTTGCATTTTCCACAGACAGGCGTCAGATCTGGAGGCTTCATCACTTTCATCCCCCATCTCCATCCCCTTTTCTTTTTAGCAAGAATATGTCATTAGTGGTAACGGCACTTCCTGTAGTGGCCCATCTGCAGGCATGTAATGTTTATAATGTCTAGTCAGCTCTCTCTTTTTGTGATGTTAGGGTTAATTAGTAGATTTAGGTGATGGCAGGCGGACCCATCCCTTAAAAATTCCACAAGGGCTCTTCATCTGATATAGTCAGTCTTGTGGTGGGGACCCTAGACCAGCATCATCATCATCACCACCCGGAAGCTGGTTAGGAATGCATATTCTTGGGCCCCATCCCAGTCCTACTGACTCAGAAGCTAATGCACCAGGAAATGTGAGCCCTATTGGCCTAATGGTTTTAGCAATTACTGGTAGAACTTGCCAACTTGCCAAGACCCTTTCTTTTTCTTTTTTTTTTTTTTTTGAGACGGAGTCTCACTCTGTCGCCCAGGCTGGAGTGCACTGGCGCATCTCCACTCACCCACTCACTGCAAGCTCCGCCTCCCAGGTTCACACCACTCTCCTGCCTCAGCCTCCCGAGTAGCTGGGACTACACACGCTCGCCACCACGCCAGGCTAATTTTTTTTTCTTTTCTTTTCTTTTTTTTTTTTTTTTAGTAGAGACAGGGTTTTGCCGTGTTAGCCAGGATGGTCTCGATCTCTTGACCTCGTGATCTGCCCGCCTCAGCCTCCCAAAGTGCTGGGATTACAGGCGTGAGCCACCGTGCCCGGCCTCTTCCTTCCTTTCTTCTTTCTTTCCTTCCTTCCTTCCTTGGCAAAGTCTTGCTCTGTTGTCCAGGCTGGAGTACAGTGGCATGATCTTGGCTCATTGCAACCTCCACCTTTGGAGTTCAAGTAATTCTCCTGCCTCAGCCTCCTGAGTAGCTGGAATTACAGGCACATGCCACTATACCCAGCTAATTTTTGTATTTTTTAGTAGAGACAGGGTTTTCCCATGTTGACCAGGCTGGCCTCAAACTCGACCTCAGGTGGTCTGCCCGCCTGGGCTTCTCAAAGTGCTGGGATTACAGGTGTGAACCACCGTGCCCAGCTTGAGACCCACTATTTTATTAGCTTTATAAACAGTTACATCCTAGTTTTATTGTTCTGCATGTATTCGCTGGAATTCTTCCATGTAGAAGGGAGTCTTTTTTAAGATAGGGTAACTGGAGTCAGGGGCAGGACACTGTTGGTCTTACTATGAGCTAAGCCAAATTCAATAACAATTTTAAAATGCAGAAAGGAGGATTGTTAAACTTAGGACAATACATGTTGTCTACCAGATCTTTATTTCTCTTTCTGGATATCTGAAGTGATTATTCAGATTTAGATGGGATTTCCTCATTTCTCTGCCTTTTTTTTTTTTTTTTGGATGAAGTCTTGCTCTGTTGCCTGGGCCGGAGTGCAGTGGCACCATCTCAGCTCACTGCAACCTCTGCTTCCTGGGTTCAAGCGATTCTCGTGCCTCAGCCTCCCGAGTAGCTAGGATTACAGGTGCCTGCCACCAAGCCCAGCTAATATTTTTGTGTTTTTAGTAGAGATCAGGTTTCGCCATGTTGGCCAGCTGGTCTTGAACTCTGGACCTCAAGCAATCCTCCTACCTCAGCCCCAACAAAGTGCTAGGATTACAGGTGTGAGCCACTGCACCTAGCCGCCACTTCTTTTTCATCAGCTACGATATCAGGTCTCCCAGCAGAAAATCTCTGAGCAAATCAACTTCCAGGTTTGTTTTTTGTTTTTTTGAGACCGAGTTTCGCTCTTACTGCCCAGGCTGGAGTTCAGTGAGAGGCACAATCTTGGCTCACTGCAACCTCCACCTCCCGGGTTCAAGTGATTCTCCTGCCTCAGCCTCCCGAGTAGCTGGGATTATAGGCGCATGCTACCACGCCCAGCAACTTTTTGTATTTTTAGTAGAGATAGGTTTTCACATGTTGGCCAGGCTGGTCTCGAACTCCTGACCTCAGGTGTTCCATTGGCCTTGGCCTCCCAAAGTGCTGGGATTATAGGCATGAACCACTGCAACCAGCAGCAGGTTCTTAAAATTCGTTTTTAAATTATTATTTTCAGCCCTGAAAGGAAAAAAATAGGTATTGGAATATCTGCCACTCCCATTCTGTCTTGCAAAATCTGCATCACCCAAAAGGTTGGGTTTCAGGAGTTGGCTGCTCAGCTCTAGGGATCCAGGAGTGGGACATGGGTCTTTATTCTGTCGCTGTGGGATCTGGGGCCCAAGCGTGGGGATTATCAGTGAATTCAAAGGAGTTGTGAATTCCCTGCTGAAGGAGGGATGTCAACCACGCATAGATCCTGGTGGCCATATGTCGTCACTTAGCCAGCAACTCAGTTCTTTGGAGCCCAGCAGCAAGAGGTAGAAGGGGCTGTAAGCCAGTGTTTCCAGGACAGCCCCTGCAGCTATGGTCAGAGAGTCAGGAACAGGGGGCCGGACAGGCCTATAGAGTGTGTTGTCTCTGTCCCTCTCCTCATAAACACATCGGATAACAGGACAGATAACGTGAATCTACCATCCATGGGCTTCCCATGTAGACAGGACATTTAATGACCTAATCTTCCATCAAGAGAGACTTCCCCTTCTTAATTTAGTTACCCTAAGGAACAATTTGTATAGAAAAGGCAGAATCAAGATTTTCACATTTCCACCCCACTTTCTGTACCCATTTAAAAAATAATGCATTTGGGGCTGGGCACAGTGGCTCACGCCTGTAATCCCATCACTTTGAGAGCCCGAGGCTGGTGGATCACTTGAGGTCAGGAGTTTGAGACCAGCCTGGCCAACTTGGCGAAGCCCCGTCTCTACTAAAAATACAAAAATTAGCTGGATGTGATGGTGCACGCCTGTAACCCTGGTTACTCAGGAAGCTAAGGCAGGAGAATCGCTTGAACCCAGAGTGCAGTGAGCCAAGATTGCACCACTGCACTCCAGCGTAGACAACAGAGCAAGACTCCATCTCAAACAACAACAACAAAAATCATTTTGAACAAATGCATTTAAATATATTTGTCTTTCAACACTTTTTGGGGTGTTAGGGTGATGGACATATAATTATTTTTCTTATTGATATTCACACTGTCTCGTATTTGACCAGATAGAACCCTAGTATAATATTTTGGTATGCAGTTTTCTAGACTTTTAGAAATGTACACACAAACATATAAAATGAAGACAAATACTTTATGACAAATATTTTAATCAGCTTTATTGAGGTATAATCTATATAAAGTAAAACTCACCGATTTAAAACAAATTCAAGTTTTTTTAAGTGTACAGCTTGAGTGAGTTTTTTCAACTTAAAAAATTTATTTCTTAATTGACAAATAATCATACATGTTCATGGAGTCCATAATGATTTTTTTAGTTGTTTGGTTGGTTGGTTTTGAGACAGGGTCTCGCTCTGTGGCCCAGGCTGGAGTGCAGTGGCATGACTACAACTCACTGCAGCCTTGACCTCCTGGGCTCTAGCTGTCTTCCCGTCTTAGCCTCCTGAGTAGCTGGAACCATAGGCATGCACCACCGTGCCAGGCTAATTTTTAATTTTTTTACAGAGACAGGGGCTTCTTATGTTGCCCAGGTTGGTCTTGAACTCCTGGCCTCAAGGGATCCTCCTGTCTCAGCTTCCCACAGTGCTGGGATTACAGGTGTGAGCCACTGAGTCCAGCTCTTAGTAATGTTTTGATATTAATACATATAATGTGTGGGGAGATAAGATCAGGATAATTAGCATATCCATCATCTCAAGCATTTACCTTTACTTTTATTTTGCTACTTCCTATATAATGACATTTATCATCTCTTTGTGTTGGGAACATTCAATGTCCTTCTTCTAGCTCTTGGAAACGATGTAATATTTTATTGTTCACTTTACTCATCCTATAGTGGATAGAACATTCTTAATGAGTTTTGACAAATGTATACAGTCTTGTAAGCACCACCATGACCACAGGGAATACTTTTATCACCCCGAAAGGTGGTGCCTCTTACCTCTTATGTACCTCTTCTGTGCCTCTTACTAATCCATTCCTTTCCTTGCCACTGGCAACTCTTTTTTTTAATTTTTTTGAGACAGCGTCTCACTCTGTCACTCAGGCTGGAGTGCAATCGTGCAGTCTCGGGCCCACGGCACGCAGGTAGGCCAGGTGCACTGTGGCCTTCACCTGTAGCACACATGAGGGAGAGGGAGGCAGAGAGAGCCCCCAGCGGGAGGGGTGAGTTGAGGCAAGGCCAGGCGAGGCTCCCAGAAAACATGCCCATGGCAGATGGAACCACCACGCAGACCTCACCGGTTCTCCCGCTGTGCCTCCCACCAGGAGCACCATTTCCCTGACAGGCCCCAGCCAGCCTTAGAACCCCCATCTCCTATACAATCCCCAGGGAGCTAGTATTAATATTTTTTCTTTTCTTTTTTTTTTTTTTTTGAGGACAGGGTCTTGCTTTGTCGCCCATGTCACCCAGGCTGGAGTACACTGGCATGATCATGGCTCACTGCAGCCTTGAACTCCTAGGCTCAAGTAATCCCCCCGCCTCAGCCTCCCGAGTAGTCAGGACTATAGGTTTGTACCACCATGTTTTGTTAATTTTCATAGTTTTAAAGAGATGGAGTCTCGCTATGTTGTCCAGGCTAGTCTCAGACTCCTGGCCTCAAGCGATCCTCCCTCCTCGGCCTTCCAAAGTGCTTGGATTACAGGTGTGAGCCACCACACCCAGCTAGAAGGGTTTTCTTGAACACCCACCATAGGTCAGGCATGTGTCTCTCCTTATAACAACCTCCATTTCACAGATAAGGAAACTGAGGCACAGAGAGGTTCAGCCACTGGCTTAAGGTCCTGCTCCTACAAATCTGAAGTTCTCTGCACAGCTGCAGCCAGACGGGACTGTTGAAAACATTAATCTAATTATATCTTGTCGTTGGCCTGTCCATGGCTATCTCTTGCTCTTAGAAGAAATCCCAGCCAGGAGAGGTGGCTCATACCTGTAAGCACTTTGGGAAGCCAAGGCGGGTGTGTCACCTGAGCTCAGGAGTTTGAGACCAGCCTGGACCAACGTAGTGAAACCCCATCTCTACTAAAAATACAAAAATTAGCCAGGTGTGGTGGCAGGCACCTGTAGTCCCAGCTACTCGAGAGGCTAAGGCAAGAGAATCGTTTGAAGCCAGGAGGTGGAGGTTGCAGTGAGCTGAGATTGCACCATTACACTCTTCTCTGGGCGACAAGAGCGAAACTCTGTCTCAAAAAAAAAAAAAAAGAAAGAAAGAACGAAAGAAAGAAATTCCAAGCTTTTTATCTCACCCCCACTCACTGCCTGCCAGCCTCATGGGACCCCTTTCTCTGGCACCCTAAGCTACTTCCCACCTCGGAGCCAGTGCACCTGCTGCTCTCTCTGCCTGGAGCGCTCTTTCTCCTGCCCTTTGTATGATTGGTTCCTTCACACATTCTTTGGGGAAGCTCAAATGTCACTTCTCAGAGCATCCTGTCCATACCAACCATGGTATGGTTTCTCAGTGGTCTCTATTTCATCATTATTTCTTTTAAGAGGCAGGGTCTCACTCTGTCACCCAGGCTGGATTGCAGTGATGTGATCATAGCTCACTGCAGCCTCGAACTCCTGGCCTCAAGCAATCCTCCTGCCTCAGCCTCTGAAAGTGTTGGGATTACAGGCATGAGCCACTGCGCCTGATCATTCTTATTTTCTTTATAGCACTTATTGTTATTGGACATAGCTTACTTATTAGCATAATTATTTACTCTCCGTCTATCCTCACTAGTGTCTAATCTCTACCAGACTTAGCCTGGCACATAGTGGGTATCGTGTACATGTTTGCTGGATGGTCGAGAGGGTAGGTGGGTGAATAAATGAGCGGGTGGGTAGGTAGGTAGGTGTGTGAATGACTGGATGAATGGATGGAAAGATCAATGAATGGATGAACAGCTGAACAGACAGATGTATAGGTGAGGGAATGGTTGGATGTATTGTTAGGTGGGATAGATGGATGGGTAAGTGAATGGGATGGATAAATGAGTAGGTGGGTGAGTGGACAGGTTGGACAGATAAATGAGTGGGTGGGATGGATAGATAAATGAGTGGATGGGATGGACAGATAAATGAGTTGGTGGGATGGATGGATAAATGAGTGGGTGGGATGGATAAATGAGTTGGTGGGAGGGATGGATAAATGAGTAGGTGGGATGGATGGATAAATGAATGGGTGGGTGGGTGGGATGGATAAATGGGTGGGTGGGACGGATAAATGAGTGGTTGGGATGGATAAATGAGTGGTTGGGTGGGTGAGATGGATAAATGAGTGGGTGGGATGGATAAATGAGTGGGTGGGTGGGTGGGATGGATGAGTGGATAGGATGGATAAATGAGTGGATGGGATGGATAAATGAGTGGGTGGGATGGATAAATGAGTGGGTGGGATGGATAAATGAGTGAGTGGGATGGATAAATGGGTGGGTGGGATGGATAAATGAGTGAGTGGGATGGATAAATGAGTGGGTGGGATGGATAAATGAGTGGGTGGGATGCATAAATGAGTGGGATGGACAAATGAGTGGGTGGGATGGATAAATGAGTGGGTGGGATGGATAAATGAGTGGGTGGGATGCATAAATGAGTGGGTGAGATGGATAAATGAGGGGGTGGGATGGATAAATGAGGGGGTGGGATGGATAAATGAGTGGGTGGGATGCATAAATGAGTGGGTGGGATGGATAAATGAGGGGGTGGGATGGCTAAATGAGTGGGTGGGATGGCTAAATGAGTGGGTGGGATGGATAAATGAGGGGGTGGGATGGATGGATAAATGAGTGGGTGGGATGGATAAATGAGGGGGTGGGATGGATGGATAAATGAGTGGGTGGGATGGATAAATGAGAGGGTGGGATGGATGGATAAATGAGTGGGTGGGATGGATAAATGAGAGGGTGGGATGGATGGATAAATGAGTGGGTGGGATGGATAAATGAGGGGGTGGGATGGATGGATAAATGAGTGGGTGGGGTGGATAAATGAGGGGGTGGGATGGATAAATGAGTGGGTAGGATGGATAAATGGGTGGGTGGGATGGATGGATAAATGGGTGGATGGGATGGATAAATCAGTGGGTAGGTGAATGGATGGGATGGATAAAAGAGTGGGTGGGATGGATAGGTGGGTGGGTGGATGAGCATCTAGGTGGATGATGGAATGGGTAAGTAGGTAGGTGGAGATACATAGCAGTATAGAAGATGAGAAACAGTGTAAGCTTCAGACTCAGACTGGCCTAGATTTGAGTCCCAGATTTGAGTCCCAGGTTGTGTCCCAGGCTAGCTATGAAAACGCAAACAAGTCTCTTAACTCTTTAAGACTTCGGTTTCTTGGCTGGGCACAGTGGCTCACACCTGTAACCCCTGCACTTTGGGAGGCAGAGGCCAGAGGATCACTTGAGCCCAGGAGTTCCAGACCAACCTGGGCAACATGGCAAAACCCATCTCTACTGAAAATACAAACATTAGCTGGGCATGGTGGCACACGCCTGTAGTCCCAGCTACTTGAGAGACTGAGGTAGGAGGATTGCTTGAGCCCAGGAGGTCGAGGCTGCAGTGAGCTATGATTACATCACTGTGGTCCAGCCTGGGTGAGTGAGCGAGCCACTTTCTCAAAATCAAAATAAAATAAATTTTAAAAGAATTCAGTTTCTTTATGTCTGAAATAGAGCTATCATATCTATTTTTTAGGGTGGTTGTGAGGATTAAGAAAATGAACATCTAGAATGCTACTGGCACATAGTAGGTGCTCAAGAAAGGTGAGTATCACTGCCAAGTGCTACATTTGGTGGGAGGACTTGGGCCCCTGGAGGTGGCAGCGGTGGGTGGGGAGGGGTGGGTGAAGCTGGTGGTTACCCTGCCGTATTGGATGCTGTCCTTTCCTGCTGGCCATCCTGCCCTGTCAGGGTCATCCAGAGGAACCTCTGTCTGGGCTTCTGAAGTGGTACGGTCCTTCTCAGGGACTGACTTGATGGACCTGTCATTTAGAGGAAATGAAGACAAAGTCAGTATCTCTCCCAATGGTGGGGTGTATGTGCCTAACCCTCAGGCCCACTGACAGCCACTGAGTTCTGGGTACACTCTGTACTCTTTCATTCATTCATTTATCTAACAGAATACTGACCAGATATCACACTTCCCTTCTTCCCATATGGTACCCAGCTAAATGCCATCTATTACCCCAGGGTCAAGCAAGCCCATTCTTCTGATGCCAATTCACAGGATGAACTTAACTTGCCCACCATTGGAACTCTGTTCTCAGAATTTTCTTTTTTTTTTTTTGAGATGGGGTCTTGCTACATTGCCCAGGTTGGTCTCAAACTCCTGAGCTCAAGCAATCCACCTGCCTCAGCCTCCCAAAGTGCTGGGATTACAGGCATGAGCCACCACGCCCAGCCTGTTCTCAGAATTTTTATTTTGGCTTAAGCTTTCGTGCAGTTGTTTTGTTCCTACTGTATACCATCAGATTTGTCAGTCCAACTGGCAGAATATAAATTATGCACAATTCAGATGCTAAAGACTCTTTGAATGTTTTATCTGTGGATAAGTGGGCTGACTTAACCTCTGTGCCTCAGTTTCCTCAGCTGTAAAAATAGGAATATTATCTATCTATCCATCCATCCATTTATCCATTCATCTACATACCTGTATATCTACATATACATGTCTACCTACCTCCTATTAAATTAAGGTTAGCCCAAAGCTGCCTCCCTACATATTTTAAGTTTGGCCTAAAGGTTTTCCCCGTACATAGTGAACTGTAACCTAATTGGACTCAAACAGACTGCAACCTACTCCTGTGTCAATCAGTGAGTTTCAGCCAATCAAAGGCAACCAACCGTTCAAACCATGTTCCAATAAAGCAAAGCTGAGCTGTAACCAATCCGGCTGTTTCTGTACCTCACTTCTGTTTTCTGTCCTTCACCTTCCTTTTTCTGTCTATTAATCTTTGACCCCATGGCTGTACCAGAGCCTCTCTGGACGTATTCTGGTTCAGGGACTGCCCGATGTGCGGATCATTCTTTGCTTAGTTAACCTCTGTTAGCCAGGTGCAGTGGCTCACGCGTGTAATCCCAGCACTTTGGGAGGCTGAGGCAGGTGGAACACCTGAGGTCAGGAGTTTGAGACCATCCTGGACAACATGGCAAAACCCTGTCTCTACTAAAAATACAAAAATTAGCCGGGCCTGGTCACATGTGCCTGTAGTCCCAGCTACTCAAGAGACTGAGGCATGAGAATCGCTTGAACCTGGGAGACAGGGATTGCAGTGAGCCGAGATTGTGCCATTGCACTCCAGCCTGGGTGACAGAGCAAGATTCTGTCTCAAAAACCCCCCCCCAAAAAACAAAAAACCTCAGACACATTAAATTTGCTAGAGGTTAATTTGGCACAATCTCGGCTCACTGCAACCTCCGCCTCCGAGGTTCAAGCGATTCTCGTGCCTCAGCCTCCCGAGTAGCTGGGACTACAGGCACATGCCACCACGCCGGCTTTTTAAAAAAAATTTACTTATTTTTTATTTTTAGTAGAGACGTGTTCACCATGTAGGCCAGGCTGGTCTCGAACTCCTGACCTCTAGCTAGTGATCCACCCGCTTCAGCTTCCCAAAGTGCTGGGATTACAGGTGTGAGCCACCGTGCCCAGCCTTAATGTGTCTACTGGTTTTCTTTTAACATGACTACCTATCCATCTGAACTTACTTCAGATTCTTGTGCGCTGTGAAGGTGGTGGGATTTCTCAGTGTGTGTGTGATTGAGAAGTGCCCTCAGGTTGGCTAGCTGGGATGGGGGTCAGCCCCAATGGTCCCCGGGGACTGAGGCCCCTCAAGATCGCTGCCGCCCACCACCCCTGTATAGCAGGCACTTAAGCTCAGGCCATCTGGTATCAGTGGCCTGTTGTTCTGCTTCCCAAGACCCCTCTCATTAAGAGGGGAGAGTATCAGGCAGCAGGTCCTTGTGCTGCAGACAGCTCCACAGTGAGCCCAGCTGTGTCCTGGCTGGCTGGAGGGAGCTGAGAAAAGAGGGGACCGGAGGCCTCCTCCTGGCCCCTTGCCCACGTGTTCTGGCCAGCGTCAAGTGATGCTGTGCATACAGACCCAAGCCCTGTGCATAGCCAGCCTGTCAAAGCATAAGTGGCCGGGCCTGGCATGGTGGTTTACAGCTATGGGGAGGAACCAGTCCTGCCCTACTGCAGCATTCAGACAACTCCAGCAAGCTGGCCTCGGCCCACTTGAAGACATCCATCAATTGGAAGGCATATTGTTCATTCCATGAACTGACCTTATGGGGGCCTAATCATCTTGGCTAACTGGACCAATTTTGGTAAATTATCCCTCAGCAGGGCACCATGGGGGTACTTCAGCAGGTTCTCTATCCATAATGGTTTTGGTTGCCTGCCTAACTGCCCGAGATGCGGGTGGTCCCTTCAGCCACTTCAGCTTGAGCCTGTGCCCTTCTGAGTGTGGCGCCACGGTGGACTCACCTCTCGCGTCTAAGCTCGGGCCTCCTGCCTGCAGAGGTGCCTCTGGGGTCCTTGGTGCTGGTCCCAGGTTCTGTTTCTGCAAGGTCAAGAGAGTCCTGTCACACAACATGGCCCAGATACTCACTTTGACACCCACTGACTATGTGGCCTTAACCGCTCTGACCATCCATTTCCCCTGATCTGGCTCCTGCCACGTCTCCAGCAACCTCTCTCAACACCCCACTCTGAGTTCTTCCAGGAACATCCTTCAGGCATTCACTCACTCATTCATTTCTTCAATCAGTGATAACTGAGCACCTACTATGAACCTGAGGTTGGAAAAACAGCATTTAACACTGTACAAAGTCAAGTTACCTCTGTTTCCCCCAACAGCCTTGCTCAAGCAGTTCCTTGTGTCTGGAATGCTCTTTTCTGGCTCTCACCTACCCTCAGGTACCATCTCCCCTAGGAAGGACACCTCCCCACCACTATCCCCCAGGTGTGGCCAGTAACTGAAAGCAGATCTGTAGTAGTTTAACCACAGACCTGTAAGCAACAAATAACTGCTACTGTAAGCTGCTAAGATTTGGGGGCTATTTTGTTACACAGCATCATCACAGCAAAAGCTGACCAATACAAACAGGCAAGTTCTATCTTCAAGCTTCAGGACTGTGACATTGTAAATCAACACTTAAGGTTTTAACCAGGGTGGGCCAGTGCTAAGCAGATGTTCTCAGAAGAAGCAAAGCCTGAGATTGAGAGAGACCTGGATGTGAATCCTTGCTTTGTCATGAAGGGATAGTATAGAGGGTAGCGATTAAAAAACACATTCTCTGGAATCAAGTTGCTTGGGTTCAAATCTCAGTGCTGCCACTTACAAGCCATGTAACCTGGGACTAGTTCCTTAACTTCTGGGCCTCAGTTTCCTCATCTGTGAAATGGAAATGATTCTAGTACCAGCCTCACAGGGGCATTATGTTGATTAAATGAGCTAACCTCTGTGATGTGCTGTTAGTTGCTACTTTTCAGTCATTGTGGGTGAGCTTGGCTTGGCAACTTTACTTCCAGAACCTTGCCATGTATCCAGCACACTGTTTTTTTGGATTATTAGAAACCCTAGCTAGCATGGTGTAGCTTTCTAGGCATCAAAGTCCTTCTTGGGCTGTCTCCATAGCAACTCCAAGCATAGACTCTGGAGCTGGACATACTCAAGTTCTAATCTTGTGACCTTGGGCAAGTGATTTAACTCTCTTTGCCTCAGTTTGCTCATCTGTAAAATGACAGCAATAACTTCACATGCCGCTGGGGGTACTGTGAGAATCAAATGAAATAGTGTATGTTTTACAGAAGCACTTAGCACAGCCCCTGGCTCATAGATGGTGTTACTGGCTATTCTTGGAGAAAGGTGACCTATGAAGAGAGCT
The DNA here is from genome assembly GCF_028858775.2 of Pan troglodytes. NCBI lineage: Eukaryota > Metazoa > Chordata > Mammalia > Primates > Hominidae > Pan > Pan troglodytes. The sequence goes on along the minus strand of NC_072416.2, from coordinate 36,702,577 downwards.
GTCTGCTTCCAGGCCTAGGCCTGCAGACAGGGTGTGACCAGAGCACTCCATTCATGCCAGTAGGACCCTTTGAGCCTTTTCCCCCAAGGGTGGCAGGAGCCAGGCATGGAGAATCAGCAAAGCCCACCTAGTACCTCCTTCTCCTGTATCTCCTGGCTGTCTGGCTTGATCCAGAAGACACATGAGGGCCCCCTTCCTCTGCAGAAGCTCCTGGTAGGAACCCATCTCTGCGATGGCCCCATTTGCCAGCACTATGATCCAATCAGCCTGGGGCAGGATGTGGAGTGCGTGCGTCACGAGAATCCGTGTCTGGGCAGGGAAGGGGTAGAAGTTACACACATGTGGCCGGGTGCAGTGGCTCATGCCTGTAATCCCAACACTTTGGGAAGCCAAAGCATGTGGATCACTTGAGGCCAGAAGTTCGAGACCAGCCTGGCTGACACGGCTAAGCCCTGTCTCTACTAAAAATACAAAAATTAGTTAGGTAAGATGGTGCACACCTGTAGTCTCAGCTACTTTGGAGGCTAAGGCAAGAGAATCACTTGAACCTGGGAGGTGGAGCTTGCAGTGAGGCGAGATTGGACCACAGCACTCCATCCTGGGTGACAGAGCAAGACTCTGTCAAGAAAGGAAAGAAAGAAAAGAAAAGAAAGAAGAAAAGAAAAGAAACAAAGGAAGGAAGGAAAGAGAGAGAGAGAGAAAGAAAGAAAAAAAAATGTACGGCCGGGCGCAGTGGCTCATGCCTATAATCCCAGCACTTTGGGAGGCCGAGGCGGGTGGATCACCTGAGGTCAGGAGTTCGAGACCAGCCTGGCCAACCGGGTGAAACCCTGTCTCTACTAAAAATACAAAAAATTAGCCGGGCGTGGTGGCGGGCACCTGTAGTCCCAGCTACTTGGGAGGCTGAGGCAGGAGAATGGCGTGAACCCAGGAGCCGGAGCTTCCAGTGAGCGGAGATCGCACCACTGCCCTTCAGACTGAAAGACAGAGCGAGACTCCATCTCAAAAAAAAAAAGAAAAAAGTTACACATATGTGCTTGGCCAGCCTCCTGAGCTGGGGGTTGGGGTGGCGGTATTGTCCCTGGACTCAGAGTGGGGACAGCTCCCCTTCTTGTGCTCCTGCCACCTTTCTTGTAAACAGCATATCCAAATAGAGAAACAGAGGGGACTCCCTTAGCCTGTGTCTCAAAACAAGAAGACAAGGAGTACATCTGACCCTGGCCAATCATCCACGGCAAAGCTGTAGTAGTTAAATCACAGATCCATAAGGAAGAAACACCTGCTGTTGTAAGCTGCTGGGATCTGGGGGTTGTTTGTTACATAGCATTGTCACAGCAAAAGCTGACCAATACAAAGAGGAAATTGGACTCAAGTGGAAGGGGGAGGTGAGATAAACTTGGGTTAGGACTGGATGCTAAGTGCTTCCTCTGCCTTTGCCCTGTACTGTCTGACACATGTTCCCAAACTTACTGTTCCCTGGAGTAGCCCACCAGGCCCAATGACCTGGTTGAAGACATGCTGGCCAACGTGGGCATCCAGGGCCGCCAGGGGGTCATCCAGCAGGTACACAGCTGCCTTTCTGTATACAGCCCGGGCCAGGCTCAGCCGCTGCTTCTGGCCTCCGGAGAGATTCATGCCCTGTGGCCACAAAAGGAACAGTGGCCTGAGTCAGCATCTACAGGGTGAAACTGGGGTGCCCAGGCTGCGGCAGGTCAGGGCACACCTGCCCATCAGGGTGAGGTACAGCTCAACATGCCTATTCCCTGGGGACAGGCCCAGCTTCCAAGGCACTCGCTCTCGAACCAACAATGCCTCCATCCTTACCCGACCTCACTTCTCCACTCCCCAAGCACGCTTCCTGGAGGAGTTACCTACACTTCCCAATCCACTCTGTCTCCTCCTGCTCACTCTGTATCTCTTTGAGTCCAACTCCTGTTTCCCTTTCTCCACTGAGACCACCATCCATTTCCCTATTCCCTCATCCAGTGGCAGCTTTTCAGTCCTACTTTTTTATTTTAATTTTAATTTTTTCTTTTAGTTTTTATTGATATGTAATAGTTGTAACTATTTGAGGGGCACAAGTGGTATTTGGATACCTGTAGGGCAGTGGTCCCCAGCCTTTTTGGCACCAGGGACCAGTTTTGTAGAAGACGATTTTTCCATGGACCTGGGGGCAGGGGGATGGTCCGGGGGATGGTTTCAGGATGATTCAAGCACATTACGTTTATTGTGCACTTCTAGTATTATTATTACTGTTGTTGTCATTGTTATTATTGAGATGGAGTTTTGCTCTTGTCACCCAGGCTGGAGTGCAATGGCATGATCTTGACTCACTGCAACCTCTGCCTCCTGGGTCCAAGCAATTCTCCTGCCTCAGCCTCCTGAGTAGCTGGAATTACAGGCACCCACTACCACGCCTGGCTAGTTTCTGTATTTTTAGTAGAGATGGGGTTTCACCATGTTGGCCAGGCTGGTCTTGAACTCCTGCCCTCAGGTGATCCACCCACCTTGGCCTCCCAAAGTGCTGGGATTACAGGCGTGAGCCACTGTGCCCGGCCTACTTGTATTATTATTACATTGTAATATATAATGACTCACCATCATGCAGTATCAGTGGGAGCCCTGAGCTTGTTTTCCTGAAACTAGATAGTCCCTTCTGGGGATGATGGGAGGCAGTGACAGATCATCAGGCATTAGATTCTCATAAGATCCCTCACATGTGCAGTTTACAGTAGGGTTTGTGCTCCTATGAGAATCTAATGCTGCCACTGATCTGACAGGAGGTGGAGCTCAGGCGATGATGGGAACAATAAGGAATGGCTGTAAATACAGATGAAACCTCACTCGCCTGCCCTCTGCCCACCTCCTGCTGTGCTGCCTGCCCAGTTCCTAACAGGCCACAGACTGGTGCTGATCCATGGCCCGGGGGTTGGGGACCCCTGCTGTAGACAATATGTAATGATCAAATCAGGGTAACTGAAATAGTCATCACCTCAAATATTTATCTTTTGTATTGGGAACACAACAATCCTTCTCTTCTAGCTATCTTGAAATATACAAGTAAATGATCATTAACTATAATTTCCCTTGTGCACTATTGATTACTTTAGCTTATTCCTTCTATCTAGGCCTTCTTGTCTTTCATTCATTCTTTTAAAACTTATTTTTATTTATTTTTGAGATGGAGTTCCACTCTGTCACCCAGGCTGGAGTGCAATGGCTTGATCTCGGCTCACTGCAACCTCTGCCTACTGGGTTCAAGCGATTCTCCTGCCTCAGCCTCCCAAGTAGCTGGGATTACAGGAACGCCACCATGCCTGGCTAATTTTTGTATTTTTAGTAGAGATGGGGCTTCACCATGTTGGCCAGGCTGGTCTTAAACTCCTGACCTCAAGCAACCCTCCCGCCTTGGCTTCCCAAAGTGCTGGGATTACAGGCATGAGCCACCGTACCCAGCCATTCATTCATTCTTACATTCAGTCATTCCACTAATAACTACTGCCTCGTTATCATAAACCAGGCATGGTTCTAGGTAGGCTCTGGGGAAACAGCAATAAGCAAAACAAAGTTGCTGCTCTCTTAATGGATCCATCATTCTCATGAAGGGGACAGAGACAGGCAATCCATAAACAAGTAACGCAGACAGCACACCAGGTGGAAAGTGCTATGAAGAATAAATAGTAAAGCAGGGGGAGCCAGGTGCAGGGGCTCACGCCTGTAATCCCAGCACTTTGGGAGGCGGAGCTGGGTGGATCACTTGAGGTTAGCAGTTTGAGACCAGCCTGGCCAACATGGTGAAACCCCATCTCTACTAAAAGTACAAAAAGAAATTATCCAGTTGTGGTGGCACATGGCTGTAATTCTAGCTACTCATGAGGCTGAGGTGGGAGGATTGCTTGAACTACTCATGAGGCTGAGGTGGGAGGAATGCTTGAACTCAGGAGGTGGAGGTTACAGTGAGCCAAGATTGTGCCACTGCACTCCAGCCTGGGCAACAGAGCGAGACTCCGTCTCAGAAAAAGAAAAAAAAAAAAAAAAGAGAAAAAGCAGGTGCAGGTGTAGGGTGCACTAACATTAGCAGGGTGGCTGTGGTGGTAGATAAGGTGGTCAGGAAAGGCCTCTCTGTGAAGGTGATAGAAGTGAGGGATGAGCCCTGGGGACTCCTGGGGAGAGCTTTCCAGCAGAGGGAACAGCAGTGCAAAGGCCCTGGGGCCAGAGTGTGCTGTGGGGGATCAGGGAATATCACAGAGACTAAGGTGGCTGCAGTAAAGCTGAGAGATGATGATGGGAGATGGGGCTAATGGATACCAGAGCCAGGTCACAGGGACCTTGCCAGGGATTGTCATGACTTGGGCTTTGTCTCTGAGGTAAATGGGGAGATCACCTGAGGTCCGGAGTTTGAGACCAGCCTGGCCAACATGGTGAAACCCTGTCTCTACTAAAAATATAAAAATTAGCCAGGTGTGGTGGTATGTGCCTGTAATTCCAGCTACTCAGGAGGCTGAGGTATGAGAATTGCTTGAACGTGGGAGGCGGAGGTTGCAGTGAGCCGAGATTGCATCACTGCATGCCAGCCTGTGCAACAGAGCAAGACTCTGTCTCCAAAACAAAACAAAAAACAAAACCACAAGTGGTGGGCTGGATTTGGCTTGGGGTCACAGTTTGCCAACCCCTGCCCAATCCATAGCTCCAGATGCATATATCCTGTTTCTTGGACATCTCTGTCCAGACCCCTTGGTGAGGCCCAGAGAGGGGAAGCAATTACACCAACATTACTCAGCAAGGCAGGGCAGAGTAAGACAGGAGTCTAGGTCTTCTCACTCTCAGTTGTCAGAGAGCTCCTCACTGCCAATCCCTGCCACAACTCCCTGCCTCTCTCTTTGTGTCTATTTCTGCTTATCAATTAGTGATTACGTATTGAGCACCTAGCATGTGCTTGACGCTGAGCTGAGCCCTTTTTCTCCGCTACTTCCCTAACCATTCCTCTCATTTCTCCATCATACTGCCCATGATGAGTCGGGGACCCAAATGACTCCCAACTGCAATGTCTCCCTGTCCCAAAAAGACCCCCAAACTCTCACCTGCTCCCCAGCTGAAGTATGGACTCCCTCAGGGAAGCTGTCCACATCTGGCTGCAGGGCACAGGCTTCTAGAACTCTCTCCAGCCAGGGTGGGTCCAGCTCCTGCCCGAAGCACACATTCTCTACCACAGAGGTGTTCTGCACCCAGGCCTCCTGGGGCACGTAGGCCACAGCACCCTAAAACACAACTTACTTTGGTCACAGGAGGATGATAGGGACAGAGGTGGGATAGGTTTTGAGGAGCAGTGGGAGCTGGGCTCTCAGTGGTGGGTGAGAGGTGGAGAGAATGAGTGAAAGTGAACTTGGCTGGGATGGGGAGGGTGGGAAGGCAGCGAGGAAGTGGGGCTTTCAGGATGGGGACATCCTAGCAGACAGGCTGGGGGTGGCCTCACCTCGATGCTCACGAACCCCTCCACCTTTGACAGCTCCCCAAGGAGGGCGGACAGCAGGGAGGACTTCCCTGCCCCCACTGGACCGACAACAGCCAGCAGACAGCCCTGGGGCACCGTGAGGTTTATTCTGGACACGCAAGAGGGGAGACATGACCTTGGTTAGGGTTCAGCCCGCCTCTGTGAGGAAGGATGAGCCCCAGACGGAGCTGAGCTTTCCTGCTCTGGGAGTCTCCAAGAGGACCTGTGGGGCTGTTCTTTTTCCCAGTCCTTGTCTAGCTATTTGAGGAACTATCCTGTGCACATCTGTGCATGTACACATGCACACAAAGCGTGCACACATGCATGCACATTTGCACACTCATACAAGCATGCTAGCATGCACAGCAACACAATGTGGGCACGCATCCACACACACACAAGTGCATGCACATACCCAATCAATCCATGCTCACACGCATACATGTGTGCACACATGCACACCACGCACACACACACACACAGTTGACTATAGCCTGAGGGTTTCACCAGCCTGGCCTCCTGCCTTGGCTCTTGCGATAAATAGGCTCTTTCCTCCCGCCCTCCCCCTACTCTTGGTCCCGCCCTACTCCTGTCCGCGTCCCACAGCCCATCCTCCACCCAGTGACCAGAGGGATCTGTTAAAACCCAAGTCAGATCATGACACTTTCCAGCTAAACCCGCCAGCACTCCCATTTCACTCAGGGTCAGAGCTAAAGTCCTGACCATCAGGAATGACATCTCCTGCCTCCTTCCGCTCTGTGCCTCAGCTGCTCGGCCCTGGCCTTGCTGACCTCCTTGCTGTTTCTTGAACAAAAAAGGCCAGTGGTTCTCACCTGGGGGTGACTGCATCCCCCAGGAGTCATTTGGCAAGACCTAGAGATATTTTTGGATGTCACAACCAGTAGGGGGTGCTGCTGGCATCTAGTGGGTAGAGATTGGGTCTGCTAAACATCCCACAATGCACACGACAGCCCCCAACAAAGAAGTTTCAGCCCAAAATATGAACCGTGCTGAGGTTGAGAAACCCAGGTCCAGGCACTCTCCTGCCCCAGGACCTTTGCTGATGCCATTCCCACCGCCTAGAAGGTTCTTCTCCCAGGCCGGGCACGGTGGCTCATGCCTGTAATCCTAGTCCTTTGGGAACTGAGGCAGGTGGATCTCTTGAGGTCAGGAGTTGGAGACCAGCCTGACGAACATGGTAAAACCCATCTCTACTAAAAATACAAAAATTAGCTGGGTGTGGTAGCATGCGCCTGTAATCCCAGCTACTCGGGAGGCTGAGGCAGGAGAATTGCTTGAATCCGGAAGGTGGAGGTTGCGGTGAGCCGAGATCATGCCATTGCACTCCAGCCTGCGTGACAGAGCAAGACTCCGTTTCAAAAAAAAAAAAAAAAAAAGACAGCTCTTCTCCCAGACACTCCTTCCTTATGATCTCGGCTTGAATGCAAAGCCTTCCCTCGCTAGACATGCCATCGTACTCTGTTCCCTTGCTCTGGTTTTCTGTTTGGGCCTCACCTCTATCAGCATGTCACCCCAAGAGAGCAGGGCCCTTGTCTGTTTCCTTCGCCCTATCCCCAATACCTAGAACAGAGCGTGGCCCACACCTAGTGCTCTATCGATGAAGTGAGTGAATGACAACCAATACAAATACTACCTGGGGCATATTCCTTCTCTTCTTAGGGAGTTTCAGGGCTGTCTGAGATTTTTGGCCACAAAGATCAAGCGATAGAGTTGGAGACTATAGATGATCATGACCTCGGACTGATACAGGAGGCACAGAAGTGAGCACAGCTGATAGGGCTGAACCTTGGGGCTCCTCTCAGCCAGCCCTCCCTTGGCATCGTCTTGGCCAGCCTGGGAGCACAGGGGTGTCTCCCCCTAATGGGGGAGGCTCAGATGCCCTGGTCCCCATCTGCAGGAGATACTGGTCTATGCTGTGCAGGTCCCCACCTTCAGGAGGTAGAGATGTATCCTGAGAACCTCCCCGGCAGAGCCCCAGCCCAGCCTAACCCACCCTCCAGTCCCAGGCTGGAAACCTACACCACCTCTCAGGTGGGAGGCAGCAGGAGCCCCACGCATCTTCTCCCTAAAAACATGAGGCTGGTTACTACGGGTGTCGTTCTGTACCTGTGGAGGCAGGGAGGGCTTTCCTGGGACCAGGCGAAGGTGGCACTGTGTATGGTGATGCAATCCTTCCCGGCAGCTGCAGGGCACAAGAGGCCATTTACAGGAGACCCCTGACCTGGCCGGCCTCTGCATCGGAGAGGCCCCCAGGCACCATCCGCCGCCCCCCCAGGGGCAGAGGCTGCAGGAAGAAATCTCTCCCACTGAACAAATTGCCCTGCTACTCACTGGCTTGTGGGTGACCCCGCAGGGTTCTTGTTCTGTCCGTGTCCCATGGCTACATAATCCAGGGGGAGGCAAACTGTGGCCCAGAGACCAAATCCTGCCTGCTGCCTTTTCTTATAAATAAAGTTTTATTGGAACACGGCCACATCCATTCATTTCTATATGTCATGCTTTGAGCAGTTGTGACAGAGACTGTGTGGCCCACAGGCCTAAAATATGCACAATCTGGTCATTTATGGAAAAAGTTAGTGAATTTCTGAAATAAATTATCATCAAATCCCAGCCTTCCCAGAGTGAAGGGGGTGTTATTAATTTCACTGTGGCCGGCACAGTGTCTCATGCCTGTAATCCCAGCACTTTAGGAAGCAGAGGTGGTAGGATCACTTGAGGTCAGGAGTTTGAGACCAGCCTGGCCAACATGGCAAAACCCTGCCTCTACCAAAAAATACAAAAATTAGCCAGGCGTGGTGGTGGGCGCCTGTAATCACAGCTACTCGAGAGGCTAAGGCAGGAGAATTGCTTGAACCCAGGAGGCGGAGGTTGCAGTGAACCAAGATTGCACCACTGCACTCCAGCCTGGATGACGGAGTAAGACTGTGTCTCAAAAATAATACTAATTATTACTATTATTATTTCACTGTGATAACAAGTGTAATTAGATTAGTGGTTCTTGATCCTTAAGACGTAGTTAGAATCGCCTGAAAGATTTTCTAAAAATCAAAGCTCTCATGGCTTAGCCCAGATCAACTAAATTCATCCTCACAATTAGCTGCTATAATGATTAACATGCCCATTTTGGAGATGGGAACACGGAAGCTCAGAGAGATGATCTACTTGTCAGGATCACCCAGCTAGTCAGTGCTGGGGCTGGGATTTGGACCTGGGCAGTTGAATGCCACAGGCTCGGCTTCTTACCACTATGTGGGTGTTTTCCAGGTACACAGTTTGCCCAGATTCTTCATTGCAACAAGGGAGAGGGTCTTGGCCCGTGGCGTAAAAGAAGGATGGGGTGGAGGGGGAAGCCCAGGTAACTTGAGCTTGGTAAGTCTCATCGTGCAATGGTGCTTGAAATGTTGCTATTTTCCAGCTTGATCAAAATGCTGTCATGCTTATTACCTGGGACTTTCTGCATGAGGACAAGGACCTGGTCTGTTAGAGCAGGAGTCCTCAACCCCCAGGCCACAGACTGGTACCAGTCTGCAGCCTCTTAGGAACTGGGCCATACAGCAGGAGGTGAGCGCAGGGCAGGTGAGCAGAGCGTCATCTGTGTTTACAGCCATTCCCCATCACTCCCATCACCACCTGAGCTCCACCTCCTGCCAAATCAGCAGCAGCAATAGATTCTCATAGGAGCATGGACACTTGTGAACTGTGCATGTGAGGAATCTGGGTTGCGTGTTCCTTATAAGAATCTAATGCCTGATGATCTCTGTCTCCCATCACCCGCTTTGGGGCCATCTAGTTGACGGAAAGCAAGCTCAGGGCTCCCACTGGTTCTACGTTATGGTGAGTTGTATAATTATTTCATTATATAGTACAATGTAATAATAATAAAGGGCACAATAAATGGAATGTGTTTGAATCATCCCAAAACCACGCGCCTCGCCCCGGTCCGTGGGAAAACTGTCTTCCACAAAACCAGTCCCTGGTGCCAAAAAGCTTGGGGACCACTGTGTTAGAGTGTTCCCTGTTGTACACCCAGGATGGTACAAAGTGGGCACTCAGTGAGTGGTCGCTGAATGGCTAGCAGAAAGAAGAGCAGCACAGTGCCAGTTTCCAAGTGACACGCAGATGGCGTGATCTGCACGTGTCATCCATTGCCCGCAGCCCCCATCTCCCCCCAGTGCTGATGCTGGCTTGCCATTATGGGCCGGGGTGGCCCCCACATCCCCCATCCCTCCCACACCCCTCCTGCCAGACTCAGCACTCACCGCTTCCAGAGGAACTTGAGTCTACGGCACCAGGGTCAACTTCTTCCAGGCAGAGGAAGGTGACCAGACGGTCAAAGGACACCCGGGCCTAGGAAAACCGAAGCCGCAGGTCACCCAGCAAGAAGAGCAAAGAACTCAGGTTTTGGGTGTCGGTGTCTCAAGATGTGTGGCAACAGCTTCCTGTCTACCAAGCTCTGTGCATAGGAGGCATGAGGACAAAGCTTTCTAGTTCATGGGAAACGATGCAACCCAAGTGGTGACCTTGATGGTGGTGATCTCCCACCTCTGCGATCCTACAAATCAGTGACACCGAAGCAAGCCAGCTGCCATTCTGCAGACAAGATCTGGGAAGAGGATGGTGGCTTTTCCAGTAAGGTTATCAAGCCATTATGTGGAACAATTTCAAATGTTGTCCACCTTGGGGCGCTCTCTCCCAGTCACAAACCCATCTTTGGGGAAGAAAGAGACCAGTCGTTAAAATAGAGATTAGGCCAGGTGCAGCGGCTCATGCCGGTAATCCCAGCACTTTGGGAAGCCAAGTGCAGGAGGATCACTTGAGGCCAGGAGTTGGAGACCTGGGGAACATAGCAAGACTCTTTGTTTCTACAAAAAATTAAAAAAATTAGCCGGATGTGGTGGCCCATGCCTGTAGTCCCAGCTACTCAGGAGGCTGGGAGGTAGAAGCATCACTTGAGTCCAGGAGTTTGAGCATGCAGTGAGCTGAGATCGTGCCACTGCACTCCAGCCTGGGTGACAGAGTGAGACACTGTCTCAATAAATAAATAAATAAATAAATAAATAAGGCGGCCAGGCGCGGTGGCTCATGCCTGTAATCCTAGCACTTTGGGAGGCTGAGGCGGGCTTATTACATGAGGTCGGGAGTTCAAGACCAGCCTGGCCTGGCCAACATGGTGAAACCCTGTCTCTACTAAAAACACAATAAATAAATAAATAAGACTGGGTGCAGTGGCTCATGTCTGTAATCAGCACTTTGGGAGGCCAAGGTGGGCAGATCACCTGAGGTCAGTGGTTCAAGACCTGCCTGGCCAACATGGTGAAATCTCATCTCTGCTAAAAATACAAAAAAAAAAAAAAAAAAAAAAATTAGCTGGGCATGGTTGTGCATGCCTGTGGTCCCAGCTACTTGGCAGGCTGGGGCAGGAGAATCACTTGAATCTGCAAGGTAGATCTTGCAGTGAGCCGAGATTGCACCACTGCACTCCAGCCTGGGTGACAGAGTGAGACTCCATCTCAAATAAATAAATAAATAAAAATAAAAAATAAAAAACATGGAGATGGCTCAGGTATGCCGCCGTTTCTTGTTTTCATCATGCTGAAAGGACTAGAGATAGCAAAGGAAGAGAAACAAAATCGCTTTGTATAAAAAAGGGAACTGACATGATTGCTTGTATGTGGAATTGCTGGGCAGATGGACAAGTATGCATGTCCTGAGGGTGTGTGTGGAAAGGTCTGCACATTGCCCTCCAAAGGCTGACCCCTTCCAGATGTATTTGCTGTACTCTCTGCCCGCCTCTGTTCTTGCCCCTACCTGCCTCTTTTCCAGCTCCACACCATCCCTCTCCCTCCCACTCTGTCTTCCCTCTCCTCTGCAAATGGCAGGGGTAGGGAAGCTGGAGCCAGGTGTAGCCCACGCACTCTCCCAGGATGGCTCCAGCCCTTGCACCCACCTCACCTGGACGAGGGAGTGGATGGAGAAGGGCAGGAAAGCCTGGGCCTTGTTGAGGATGTTGAGAACTGTGAGAGTCACAAAGGCTTTCTCTGCATCCATAGCATTCTCGGCCACCAGAGTGTGGACAGCAAACACCACCAGTGCGACCTGGGGGGACACGTGGGGCAACAATGAGACACGCAAGCATGGATAGGGCAGCCTGGGCAAGCTGTGGTGACTGCACGGTCCATGTGGCCCACCCGCCATGTCCGCATGTGCTTCCCTCCGTAGATCCCACTCCCAGTCCTGCTAACACATGTCCTCTCCGCAGTCATAAGCTACATAAGGCTCTCTCTAAAGACACAGCGCATTGCTAATGGTGATGAGTGTGCAGCCCCACGGCTCTAGGCGTCACTAGAACCTAGGGGAGAACCTAATGCCTCTAGGTTCCAGGCATCGGGGGACAGCAGAGTTTTTGATCTTGGTAGCCCTGTTGTTCTAGACGTGGTGGAACTTGTGATTCTAGAGTCCCTTGGAAGATGACTCTAAAGTTGCAGGCAGGAGCAGCACTTGAGGGCTCTAGGTGTTGGTGCCATTTGTGGTGCTTTTTTTTTTTTTTTTTGAGATGAAGTCTTGCTCTGTCGCCCAGGCTGGAGTACAGTGGCATGATCTCGGCTCACTGCAACCTCTGCCTCCTGGGTTCAAGTGATTCTCCTGCCTCAGACTCCCAAGTAGCTGGGATTACAGGCGCCCGCCACTGCAACCAGCTAATTTTTATATTTTTAGTAGAGACAGGGTTTCGCCATGTTGGCCAGGCTGGTCTTGAACTCCTGACCTCAGGTGATCCACCCATCTCGGCCTCCCAAAGTATTGGGACGACAGGCATGAGCCACCACACCCAGCCTATGTATCCAATTTTTTAAAACTGTGGTTTAGGAAGGTTGTTCTGACAGCAATATGAAATAAATTACAGAATGGCAGGACAAGGATCACGTCCAGTGACAGGGTGGCTATGGACATCTGCTGGCCAGGATCAGGGAAGTCACTCTGACCCAGGATTCTACCTCTGCCACCCCCCTGCATCTGTACCCTCCTCCCCACATCGGTAGAAGCCTGGAACTCTCTCTGAGAGTTCAGCAGACTTTATCAGCCACTGCCACCTTTGCTAGAATAATATGATTAATTAGTTCTTGTAGAAGACAGCAGGGACCCAGAGAGAACAGGATCCAGAATGAGTGGGTTTTGATGGACAGGGTGGTAGGATCTGGGGGCCTCCACCTACCTCACCCTGCCCCCACCCCTGCACTCCTTCCCCAATGCTGCTCAGCATAGAGACTAGAGTGACGTCACCAGAAATGTAGACACTTGGAAGGACACCAGCAACACAGAGAAGAGGAGGCCGGAGGTCCGCAAGGCGCCCAGCTCCTGGCCTCGGATGCCCAGGACTCTGTCGAGAAAGGCTCCCTCCCAGCCATGGAACTTGATGGTCTTCGAGTTCCTGAGGATAGAGCTGGTGAGCCGTGCCCGTGAGTCCTTCTGCCTCATTTGCTCCTCCTGGGATCGGAGGGGAGAAGAGAGATGAAGACAGGGACAGTTGAGAATTCTTCCCTGCACCCTGACAGCCACCCTTCAGCAAATCCCATTCATCTCACCAAACTGCGTCCCAAACCTGTCTGCCTCTCAGCATCTCTGACCCTCACTCCTGGTCCAACCACCATCATCCTGTACCTGGACTTCTGCAGGAGTGCCCCTGGGACAGTGTGCCCCACGGAGGAAGCCTCTGATGCCTGGAGAACAGAGGCAGCCTGAGCCCACCTGGGTATGGCACCATCAGGAAGGCTACCTGGAGGTGGTTGATGCCTGAGCTACGTCTTTTTTTTTTTTTTTTCACCTTTTACATTTTTTGTGGAGTTGGGGTCTCGCTATGTCGCCCAGGTTGGCCTCGAGCTCCTGGGCTCAAGTGATCCTCTGCCCTCAGCCTCCTAAAATGCTGGGATTACAGCCTGAGCTAAATCTTAAATGACCAGGAAGTGGGTGCTGAGCAGGCAGAGGATGGGGGGATGGAGCTGGAGAAGAGGGAGGGGAGGGGCTTGAGATGGGGGTGGGGGGTGGGGGCTGGGGGGTAGGGGGGTGGCGGGGGCAGCTAAAACCCAGGCACAGGGAATAGCATGACTCAGAGGACACTCAGTGTGACCAGAGGAGCATGTGGGCAGGGTCACTTGGCACTTTAAAGTCAGGCAGAGGAATTCAGGGTCTCCTGTGCTTCACCATGGGGCTGGGGGCATCATCAGAGGGGCAGCTGCCTGGAGAAGGTTTTACTTTTTGAGACCGAGTCTTGCTCTGTCGCCCAGGCTGGAGTGCAGTGGTGCGGTCTCGGCTCACTATAACCTCCGCCTCCTGGGTTCAAGCGATTCTCCTGCCTGAGCCTCCCGAGTAGCTGGGATTGCAGGCGCCCGCCACCATGCCTGGCTAAATTTTGTATTTTTTGTGGAGGCAGGGTTATGCCATGTTGGCCAGGCTGGTTTTGAACTCCTGACCTCAGGTGATCTGCCCGCCTCGGCCTCCCAAAGTGCTGGGATTACAGGTGTCAGCCACTGTGCCCGGCCTAGAATGTTTTAGAGGAGGCCACACAGGAGGCTGGAGAAACAGCCCAGGTGACAGACGGACACTGGGACAGCTGGGCCAAGAGAGGAAATAAGCTCCTTCCTTCCATCCCCCATCCCTCCCTCTCTCTTTCCTGCCTTTTCTTTCCTTCCTTCCCTATCTCCTTTCTTCCTCTTTCCTTCGCTTTCTTCCTTCCCTCTTTCCTTTTCTTTCCTTCCCTCCCTCCCCGCTTTCTTTCTTCTCTCCCTCATTCCTTCTCTTCCTCCCTCAATTCTTTCCTTCCCTCCTTCCCTCTGTCCTTCTTTCCTTTTCTTGTCTTTCCTTCCCTCCCTCCTTTTCTCTCCTTCCCCTCCCTCCTTCCTCTCCTCCTTTCCTTCTTCCCTTCCTCTTTCCTTCCCTTCTTCCCTCCTTCCCTTCTTCCCTCCCTCCTTCTTCCATAGTTCACAAACACTTACTGAGAACCTTCTGCCTGCCAAGCACTAACTAGATGCCGAGTTGGCCACAGTCAGTGGCCTGTGCTGTTGCAAACTTCCAGTTAAGGAGAACAAGGCAATCAACCCCTGTTGGGTGCTTCCTGCAGGGCCCTGTAGGATGTGGGAAGTGCTGTGGGGGGAAAAAAGCAAAAACAAACCCAGGGCAGGCAAAGGAGAGGCTGCTGCTGGGAGGAGAGGGATGGACGTGCTGTTTCCTTGCTGGAGGGTGGTGAGGGAAGCCGCCCTGACTACAGGGAGGTGACGGAGGGTCTTCGGGAGTGAGGGTGATCCAGGCGGAGGGAACAGCTAAAGCGAAGGCCTGCAGGGATGTGTGAGATCTGGCAGGTTTGAGGATGGGAGATGTGCGGGGAAAGGCAGGGAAGGAGGGGAGACGGGTAGAAGGTGAGGTTGGAAGCAATGAGGCCAGCTCAGGGCGGGCCTGGTGGGCCACTGTGGGGTCTTTGGCTCAGTCTGAGGAAAATGGGGCCGCTGTGGGTCTGAGTAGAGGAGGGGTACAACGTATTTGGTTTGCATAGGTCTCCTCTGGCTGGGAGTGGAGAGAGGCTGAGGGCAGAAGCGGGGAGTGAGCCAGGGGCTTGCTGCTGTGACCTGGGTTACAGATCATGGGGTTTGGAGAGCCTATGCTGGGAAGGGTGACATTTTGGATGCATTTTGAAGGTGATGCCAAGCAAATCTGCTGACAGATGGGATGTGAGAGAAAAAGGCATTCAACTGACCCAGGGCCTGTGGCCTGAACACTGGAGGGACGGAGCCACTGTCCATTGAGACGGTAGTGGGAGGGGGTGCAGGTCTGAGTGATGGGCAGCTCACAGATGACAAGAACAAAGCCAGACCCGTGGGCTCGCACTCAGCTCTCCCCTCCCCATCTCCCACACCAGGACCTGTGGCTTCCTCCCTACTTCCTGCCTGGTCCGTCCCTTTCCCAAAAGCCAAACCTGATGGTGGTTCCTTTTCTTGGTGATGAAGAAATTCAGAGGGAGGAGGCTCAGGAAGACAGCGATGGCAGTGAGGGCGGAGGGCCCCAGGAGCTGGGGACAGAAGGGGCAGGATGTCAGGAGATCCCGAGGAGCCCAGCTCTCAGAGGCACGTGAACCAGAGCAACTCCATCTTGAATAGGGGCTGGGTAAAATGAGGCTGAGACCTACTGGGCTGCATTCCCAGATGGTTAAGGTATTGTAAGTCACAGGATGAGATAGGAGGTCGGCACAAGATACAGGTCACAAAGACCTTCCTGATAAAACAGGTTGCAGTAAAGAAGGCGGCCAAATCCCACCAAAACCAAGATGGCTACGAGAGTGACCTCCCGTCATCCTCACTGCTACACTCCACCAGCACCATGACAGTTTACAAATGCCATGGCAACATCAGGAAGTTACCCTATATGGTCTAAGAAGGAAAGGCATGAATAATCCACCACTTGTTTAGCACATCATCAAGAAATAACCATAAAAATGGGCAACCAGCAGCCCTCTGGGTTGCTCTCTCTATGGAGTAGCCATTCTTTTAGATCTTTACTTTACTAAAAAACTTGCTTTTGGCCGGGCACGGTGGATCATGCCTGTAATCCCAGCACTTTGGGAGGCCGGAGGCGGGCGGATCACCTGAGGTCAGGAGTTCGAGACCAGCCTGGCCAACATAGTGAAACACAGTCTCTACTAAAAATATAAAAACTAGCCAGGTGTGGTGGTGGGCACCTGTGATCCCAGCTACTCGAGAGGCTGAGGCAGGAGAATAGCTTGAACCCGGGAGGCGGAGCTTACAGTGAGCCACAATCGCACCACTGCACTCCCGCCTGGGCGGCAGAGTGAGACTCCATCTCAAAAAACAAACAAACAAACAAACACTTGCTTTCACTTTATGGACTCGCCCTGAATTCTTTCTTGCATGAGATCCAAGAACCCTCTCTTGGGATCTGGATCAGGACCCCTTTTCTGTAACATAGCTGCAGATCCTGAAGGTGGTCAGACTTGGGTCCTAAAATGGGGATGTCAGGGAATCTGATAAGGGCAGCCACCAGGTCCCAGGGATCTGTGCTCATGGGGTCTGCTGTGTCAGGAGATGCCTGCTGAAGGTGGGGTCCTTCAATGTCAGGGAGGGAAACAGCCCTCTTACACAATAGGGAGAGAGTTATATTCAAGACAGATTGTGCACACACACGAGTGGGACTGGGGGGTGTTCCCAGCCACAACAGTAAAGTTGAGACCTATGGAATCAGGACCTGGTTCAAATCCTGACCCTGAGAGTTTTGAGTGTGGCCTTGGGGCAAGTCACCTCCCTCAGGTGCAATTCTCTTGTCTGCAGAATGGGAATAGAGTTGTTCTCATTGGGCATTTTCTCTTATTGCGTTTAATTATTTTCCTAATCTTCATTTCATCCCTCGCAAGGGTTGTCAGATTTAGTAAATCATCATACAGAATGCCCAGTTACATTTGAAGATAAAGATAAAGAGTGAATAAGGTTTTAGTCTAAGTCTCGTGAAATATTTGGGACATACACTGAGAAATTCTTCCGTTTGTCTGAAACTCACACTTCACTGAATGTCCTGTGTTTCTCTGGCAACCCTGCTCCCCCACCAACGTGGTGATTTTGGGATAGTTATCTTCCCCCTCTCAGCTTTGGTTTCTAGATCTGGAAAATGTGGAAGTGGGGGGTAGAATAAATGATTTTTAAGTTGCTGTGACTTTCTGAGATTTCTGCACAGGTTATTTGGATCCATTCTCTTGACAAGCCCCACCCCAACTCCAGTCTGTGTGCCTCAGTTTCCTGTCTCAGTCCTTAGGAACACTATGTTTGTTTATTTATTTATTTATTTATTTTGAGATGGATTCTTGTTCTGTGACCCAGGCTGGAGTGGAGTCTCATGATCTTGGCTCACTGCAACCTCTGCTTCCCAAGCGATTCTCCTGTCTCAGCCTCCTGAGTAGCTGGGATTACAGGCGTGTGTCACTCGGCTAATTTTTGTATTTTTAGTAGAGATGGGGTTTCACCACGTTGCCCAGGCTGGTCGCGAACTCCTGGTCTCAAGTGATCCACCCACCTCAGCCTCCCAAAGTGCTGATATTACAGGTTTGAGCCACCCCACCTGGCCTGGGAACACTATTTTCTAACCTTGGGCCAGTTTGTTTCATTTATGCGGCAATGGCGCTACCTACTGGCTCAATGGAGAAGTGCGCAGAGGGTAAACACCAGCCCACAACAGGGCTTAGAAAAACACTCAAGGAATGTGAGCAGAAGATGAACATCTCTGTCTGGGGGAAAAATGGTATCATTAAACTGTAGCAACCTCAGTGTCCACTCCTCCTTCACCAAGACCTCACGATGATGTTAGGAACTGTCTACCAAGAGGCAGGAAAAGTACACAAGCGAAGTAACATGGTGCATTATCTACGGATATCTTGTTGGTCTCATCTAATTTTTTTTTTTTTTTTTTTTTTTTTTTTTTAGAAGGAGTCTCACTCTGTCGTCCAGGCTGCGGTGCAGTGATGTGATCTCAGCTCACTGCAACCTCCACCTCCCGGATTCAAGTGATTCTCCTGCCTCAGCCTCCCTAGTAGCTGGGATTACAGGCACATGCCACCATGCCCAGCTAATTTTTATATTTTCAGTAGAGACGGGGTTTTGCCATGTTGGCCAGGCTGGTCTTGAACTCCTGACCTCAAGTGTTCTGCCGGCCTTGACCTCCCAAAGTGCTGGGATTACAGGCATGAGCCACCGTGCCCCGCCTGGTCTCATCTGATTTTTAGCAACGGTGGGGTCAACCTGATTAATTGCCCTGAATTTTCCCGTGTTCTTCCTCTCTCCCTCTCTTTCTTCCTAATGATGACATTTATGTACTGCACATGAAGCCCTGTCTGAGTGCCTTATGTTTTAATTGCTAAGCACCTGCCTATTGTTTGCAAGGCCCTGGAATACAAGGTGAAGACACTGGAAAAAGTCCTGGCCCCTAGCCCTAGCAAAAACAATCATATGCATGAGCATTCGAGTTTTTTTTGGAATATTCAGCAATTACAATCAAAATGCCATTAACAGTTTTTACAAGGCCAGGCACAGTGGCTCATGCCCGTAATCCCAGCACTTTGGGAGGCTGAGGTGGGCAGATCACCTGAGGTCAGGAGTTCAGGACCAGCCCAGCCAACATGGTGAAACCCAGTTTCTACTAAAAATACAAAAATTAGCCAGATGTCTTGGTGCACGCCTGTAATCCCAGCTACTCAGGAGGCTGAGGCTGGATAATTGCTTGAACCTGGGAGGTGGAGGTTGCAGTGAGCCGAAGTTGTGCCATTGCACCAAAGCCTGGGCAACACAGTGAGACTCTGTCTCAAAAAAAAAAAAATCAAAAGGATACTATTTCATGACATATGAAAATGATATGCACTTCAAATGTCAGCATCCATAAATAGAGTTTTATTGGAGGAATACCATGCCTGTTTGCTTAGTATGGTCTACAGCCACTTCTGCACTCCAAGGGCAGAGATGAATATTTGCAGGAGAGATGGTGTGGCCTCCAGTGTAAAAAGCATCTACTGTCTTATCCTTTATGGAAAAGTAACTAATGATAATATTACAAATACCTACAGGGTGCAGTTGTGTGCCCGGCACCCTTTTAAGTGCTTTCTACATATGGGCTGGTTTAATGCCTCAGCCCCTCTGGGGCAGGAGTGCTACTGTTAATTATGATCCTCACGTTGGAGACAAGAACAGGAGGCACAGAGAGAGTAGGTTCCTTGCACACGGATTCACAACTGGTAAGTGGTCAGAAGCAGGATTTGAGCCTAGGCAGTTCCCGATACAGAGTCTAATTTTATTTTTATTTTTATTTATTTGTTGGAGACAGAGTCTCACTCTGTCACCCAGGCTGGAGTGCAGTGGCATTATCTCAGCTCACTGCAACTTCCACCTCCAAGGCTCAAGCGATTCTCCTGCCTCAGCCTCCTGAGTGGATGGGGTTATAGGCACCCACCACTATGCCCGGCTAATTTTTGTATCTTTCAGCAGAGACGGGGTTGGCCAGGCTGGTCTGGAACTCCTGGCCTCAAGTGATCCACCCATCTCAGCCCCCCAATTGCTGAGATTATAGGCATGAGCCACTGTGCCTGGCCCAGAGTCTGATTTTAATTTAAAAAAAGAAAATCCTATACCACAACGTTAAAGGAATGAAGTTGGAAAGTAAATGTTTTGTTTGTTTTGTTTGGTTGTTTCCTGATGGCTACTTTGTGTTTTTTGAACACTAAGTAGCAATTTTTCCCCCTAAAATGTTCTCCTCTTGTGTTTTGTGGACAGTGGCTATGGTGGTGCCCCAGGGTTACTGGTAACTTCAAAACATGGTTAACTTGCCTACTGGGTACCCTAATAGCACATGGGGAAGTATCAACGTCATCGTCATCATCATCATCATCTTTCTACAGAGGAAACTGAGGCCCAGAGACGGTGAACTTCCTGCCCAAGGTCAAGTGAAGGTCATCCTTATTGAGGGCTTTTCCCATCATATCAGACAATAGTAGGCAAATTGAGACAGGATTGGAGGAGGAGGAGAAGGAGGAGATGGGGGTGGAAGGGGAGGAGAAAAAGGAGGAGAGGAAGAAGAAAGGGAAGAGAAGGAGAGGGAAGAGGAGAGGGAAGAGGAGAGGGAAGAGGAGAGGGAAGAGGAGAGGGAAGAGGAGAGGGAAGAGGAGAGGGAAGAGAGGGAGGATGGTAGAGGAGAAGAGGGGAGAAGGGAAGAAGTGGGAGGGAAGATGACAGGGAGCAGAAAGGAAGAAGAAGGTGGAACAGGAGAGAGGAAGAGGAGGAGGAGGGGGAAGGAGGAAAAGGAAGGGGTGCAGGAAGAGGAGGGGGTGCGTGGGCAGAAGGTGGGAGAGATGCAGGAGGAGGGAGGGTGCAGGGAGGGGTGCAAGAGGAGGGGGGCAGGAGGAGGAGGCTGGGGCAGGGGGAGAGGGGAGGAAGCCTTATAAGCTTCTACACCAGGAATGGAATCCAGGGTGATGAGGGCAGAACAAGGGTAAAACCTTTCATGTGCCTCTCTGACACCAACCTGGTTCTCCCACAGCCTCAGACTTGCCCTAACCCTGGGGTCACAGTGGACCTCTTCCAGCCTCTTGAATGCTAAGTCAGGAGGGGGAAGGGTGGGAGAGGGGAGGAGGAGGGGGAGAAGGAGGGGTGGGGGACTCCATTCAAATCCCGTCTTCCTCCTTTCGCATACCTGCCAGAGATAGACGAAGCAGACCACGATCCAGACGAGAGGCAGCCACAGCCCGTTGAGGTAGAGGATGCTCTCGGTCAGCCGCTGCACGTCCACGGACACCAGGTTGACCACATCACCCACCGCACTGGCCTTTCTGGAGCCACTGGACAGAGCCAGGACTTGGCGGGTGGGCAGAAGGAGAGAAGTAAAGTGGGGAGGCCGGGGCAGAGGGATGCCCCAGGTGGCTTCTCCACCCACTGAGCCCCACTTCACGCGTCTGCGAGGTGGGTGAGTAAAGTCTCTTAGGCCAACCTCTCAGGGCTCTTTGAGGATCCACAGAGATGACAAAAATGAAAATCCCCCAAGATCCCTAAAGCACGGGAGGCATAATAATGAATAACATGCACGAAAACACCAGATTAACACAGATAACGGTGGTCATCTGCCCAGTGCTCACCATGTCGCAGGCACTGTGCTAAATGAACAGCCTTATCCTTCCCCGGGGTGCTCACAGCCATGAATGGTACCAAGCAGGCACTACCATATTCATTCCCTCTAATGCCAGGCCAGGTGCAGTGGCCTCTGCCTGTAATCCCACCACTCTGGGAGGCTGAGGTGGGAGGATTGCTTGATCCCAGGAGTTCGAAACCAGCCCGGGCAACATAGTAAGACCCAAGCTCTACAAAATACTTTAAAAAATTAGCCAGGGGGCCGGGTGCGGTGCCTCACGCCTGTAATCCCAGCACTCTGGGAGGCCGAGGTGGACAGATCACCTGAGGTCAGGAGGTGGAGACCAGCCTGGCCAACATGGTGAAACCCTGTCTCTACCAAAAATACAAAAATTAGCCGGGCATGGTGGCAGGCACCTGTAATCCCAGCTACTTGGGAGGCTGAGGCAAGAGAATCGCTTAAACCCAGGAGGCAGAGGTTGCAGTGAGCCCAGATCAAGCCATTGCATTCCAGTCTGGGCAACAAGAGCAAAATCCACTTCAGGGGGGGAAAAAAAGAAAAAATTAGCCAGGCATGGTTGTGGTGTGCCTGTGGTCCCAGCTAGCTACTGGGGAGGCTGAGGTGGGAGGATTAATTGAGTACAGGAGGTTGAGGCTGCAGTGAGCCATGTTGGTGCCACTGCACTCTAGCCTGGGCAACAGAGCAAGACCCTGTCTTTAAAAAACATTCTATGGATAAATTGCTCTCTATTATTCTCTCACCAAGGAAAATACCACTTCCAGTTAAATTAAGACATGTAAGAGACATCTCGATTTTGGAAGTATTAGAGTGAAAAAAAAATGTGAGACTAGAATCAATGAAATGAACATTTACTAACCCCATTCTATGGCTAAAGAAACCGAGGCAGAGAGAAGTTGAGCAACTTGCCCAAAGTCACAGCCCTTGTAAGCGCCTACACAAGGAATGGAATTCAGGGTGACGAAGGCATGACAAGGGTGAGACCTTTCACGTGCTTCTGTGACACCAACCTGGTTCTCTGGCAGCCTCACATCTGCCTTAACCCTGGGGTCACAGTGGACCTCTTCCAGCCTGTTGAATGCTAAATTCCACATGCAGCCCTCCCTTTGTGACTGCGTGAGGGAGTGAAGAAGTGATCCAGGAATGACTGGACATAGAAATTCTCCACTTAGCAAGTCTTTGAAGAGTGCCCACTGTGTGACTCACACTGAGCTGGGAACTGAAAATACAGCTGTGAACAACAGAGATGAGGCTTGCTCTCCCGGGACTGGAGTTTGAGGTGGGGAACAAGGCTCTATAATAAAGATTTATATAACTGGCTGGGCACAGTGGCTCACACCTGTAATCCCAGCACTTTGGGAGGCTGAGGCGGATGGATTGCTTGAGGCCGGGAGTTCGAGATCAGCCTGGCCAATATGGCAAAACCCCATCTCTAGTAAAAATACAAAAATTAACTGGGCATGCTGGTGGGCGCCTGTAATCCCAGCTACTTGGGAGGGTGAGGCAGGACAATTGCTTGAACCCAGGAGGCAGAGGTTGCAGTGAGCCAAGATTGCACCACTGCACTACAGCCTGGGTGACAGAGTGAGACTCTGTCTCAAAAAAAATAAGACAAAACAAAAACATTTCTATAACTCATGCTTTAATGGCAGTTATGATGAGTAACATAAAGTAGCCCAGGCTGAGCGCGTTGGCTCATGTCTGTAATCCCAGCACTTTGGGAGGCTGAGGTGGGTGGATCACCTGAGGTCAGGAGTTCGATACCAGCTTGGCCAACATGGTGAAACCCTGTCTACTAAAAATACAAAATTAGCCGGGCATGGTGGCGCACACCTGTAATCCCAGCTACTCAGGAAGCTGAGACAGGAGAATCACTTGAACCCAGGGGGCGGAGGTTGTAGTGAGCCGAGACTGTGCCACTGCACTCCAGCCTGGGCAACAAGAGGGAAACTCTGTCAGAAAAAAAAAAAAAAAAAAGCCCAGAGGTTAGAGAGGAGGGATCTGATCTCATCAGGAGATCAAAGAAGGCCTCCTGGCGGGTGGGTGGGGAATAGGAAGATCAATGCCTGCTCACCAGGCGGCCTTCCTCTTAGGCTCAAGGAAATGTGGACTCTCAAGACAGGATAGGGCACACCCAGCTCTGGCATGCTCAGGGGAACAGCAGCCTGGGACGCAGCACTCTGGCAGGACAGCATCAAGAGCTGCTTTCTCGGCCACCTAGGAGCTGTCCCCTCTGTCCCCTCCTCCCCTAGGTGACAGCTCAGGTGTCAGGGAATGACACTTACATGGGACGGGACCTGCCCTGGCTCAGATGCTCCATACCCCACAGGAGCCAATAGCTCTTGGGGCAGCAGTCCAGGGACTTAGCTCCCAGAGTCCCGGGAAGGGACAAGAGCCACTGCACAGAGAGAAGTCTAAAGCTATGGCCTCCAACCAGGTATTCACAGTCAATGGACAGAACTTCCAGCCCAGATGCAATTTGGGTTTTTTTGTTTTGTTTTGTTTTTCTTCTGAGACGAGGTCTCGCTCTCTTACCCAGGCTGCGCTGTAGTGGCATGATCTCAGTTCACTGCAACCTCCACCTCCCGGGTTCAAGCGATTCTCCTGTGTCAGCTTCCCGAGTAGCTGGAATTACAGGCACATGCCACCATGCCTGGCTAATTTTTGTATTTTTAGTAGAGATGGGGTTTCGCCATGTTGGCCAGGCTGGTCTTGAACTCCTGACCTCAAGTGATCCGCCTGTCTCAGCCTCCCAAATTGCTGGAATTACAGGCGTGCACCACTGTGCCCAGCCTAGGGGTCATTTTTACCTCAAGCAGTATTGTCTGGGAACACAGCTGACAGGCCACCTTATCAGAAGGTTAATCCTTTATCCTCAAGGGGGAATGAGTGGAAGTTAAAATCAGGCTCAAAAATTAAAATTAGATTAGGGGGAGTAGAAGTGGTGCCTAGGCAGTGAGAACAGCTGCAAAGGCCCCAGGGTGGGTGGGGGCCTGGAGTGTTTGAGGAACTGAAAGGAGACCTGTGTGGCTGGAGGAGAGTGAGCATGGGAGGAGGTGACGGGATGAGGTCAGAGACACCCTAGGGACAGATCACACAAGACCTTACAGGAATAACTAAGGAGCTGAGACAGATCACTTGAGGCTAGGAGTTCGAGACCAGCCTGACCAACATGGCAAAACCTTGTCTCTACCAAAAATATAAAAATTAGCTGGGCGTGGTGACACGTGTCTATAGTCCCAGTTACTCAGGAGGCTGAGGCAGGAGAATCACTTGAACCCGGGAGGCGGAGGTTGCAGTGAGCCGAGATCGCACCACTGCACTCCAGCCTGGGTGACAGAGCAAGACTCCGTCTCAAAAAAATAAATACATATAATACAGAGAAATAACTAAGGAAGTGAGAATGTATGGTGAGTGACTCTAATAAGCAAGGACTGAATGCGTTCTCAGCTGCTGATAACATTACTGCCTGCTCAGTGATACTGCTTTTCCTGGCTGGGAAGACCTGCCCTTGTCCCCCAGGGCTCACCTTTCTGTACACCAGGCCAGTGATGGCCGACCGCAGCCTCATCTGCAGCACCTTGAGCCTGTACATGTTCTGCTGCTCAAACAGCGTTTGCAGGCAGGCCGAGAGGAACATCAGCACGGCGAGGAGGTAGCCCTTCCAGGCTGGAGGCTTGGGATCACCAATAAACTCCAGGAAAAGGCTTGCAGGGGAAGGAGGGAGAAGGTACAGCTGGTGAGAGGAGGTGCCTAAGGGTGTTGCCTTTGCCCAGACCAGTCCAGATGTGGAGGATCAGTTGGCCCAAACTAGTCCAGGTGTGGAGGATCAGTCAGGTTTTTTTTGCAATAATGGTCTCCGTTATTTCCCCCACTGTCCATACTCCTTTTCAATCTGACTGCAGCTCCTCAAGATCAAGAGGTGGAGTTTTTGTTCCACTTGTTATAGGCTAAATTGTGTCCTCACAAACTTTATATGTTGAAGCCCCGACCCCCAGTACCTCTGAATGTGACTGTATTTGGAAATAGGGCCTTTAAAGAGGCAATGAAGTTAAAATGAGGTCATTAGGCTGGGCCCTAATCCAATCTGACTGGGGTCCTTTTAAGAAGAGGAAATGTAGACACACAAGGAGACACCAGGGGGCGCAAACAGAGGAAAGACCATATGGGGACACAGGGAGGAGGTGGCCAACTGCAAGCCAAGGACAGAGGCCTCAGATGGAACCACCTTGCAGATACTAATCTCGAACTTCCAGCTTCGAGAATCATGATAAAATACATTTCTGTTGTTCAAGCCACTCAGTCTCAGTCTGTGATGCTTTGTTATGTCAGCTGAGCAGACACCACCTGAATCTGGGCTGGCTACAAAACCAGCTTTGGCCAACAGAGTACAGTGGAGGTAAAGCCATGCTGGCTCTGAGCCTAGGCCTCAAGAGAAAATGTGGTTTTTGGTCTATTTCTTAGAACCCTCCCAAGCAGCCACATGAACAAGTCTGAGCTAGCCTTTTGGAGGATGGGGACCCACATGGAGCAGAGACAGCCATCCCAGTCTCAGATACACAACTGCAGGCACATGAGAAAACCCAGCCAAGAAAAGAAGAACCACCCAGCTGAGCCCAGCCCACATTACTGACCCACATTACCATGAACTAAATAAAAGAATGTTTGTCATTTTAAGCCACTCACTTTTGGGGCATTTTACAGCAAAAACTAATTGATGCAGTCAGGTAAGAGCTTGCTTATTTGCCCTTCTGGGGGTCAGTCACTTTCTCATTAATCCATTTCCCTTCCTCAGTATCCTTCTCACCCACCATCCAGTGTCCCGAGCACCAGATGTATAGGCAAAGGTGGGAGAGCTGAAGCCCCCTGGCCCTGGAAGGATGCCACTAAGAGACCACCCACCTTAGCAGGGCACTTGAGGTCTGGGACTCACCTGAGCAGCTTGGGGACAGTGAACCTGAAGACATCACTGATGACGAGGCTGAGGGTCCCCAGGAGGAAGGTAGAATGGAACACCTGCCAGATGGCCTTCAGCAGTGGGCCCCACTGGCTCCCTTCTTGCCGTAGGAAGGGCTCGGTCTCTGGAGCCTCCATGCCACTGCCGCCTTTCCTTTTAAATGCTATTGCCTTGTTGTGCCTGAGGGGAAGGGAGAGATTAGCTCTGGGTCCCATTTTATACTCTCAGCCGCCAGCGGCAGGGCCAGGCATTAAAGGGTTGTTTTCCCAACAGTGGAGATGGGTGGGTGTGGATCTAGCCTGGCTCCCTCACCTGTTCCTCCTTATCACCCTGAGTACCCACTTAAGAGACAATCATGGGAGTTGGGGGGCAGGGCAGGAGGGCACTCTGAGGCCTCTTAGATGGCCATGGGAAAGCACACCTGTTGAGCACCTACTATGTGCCAGGCACTCCCCAGTCATCCTAAGACCGCCTGAGAAGCCAGGTGTTGTTCCCATTTCACAGATGAGAAAACTGGGGCTCAGAGAAGCGAACTTGCCCAAGGGCACACAGCTGAGAAGTAAAAGAACTGGAATTTGATTCCAGCTCTCTGCCTCCAGAGCCCATGCACTTTTCTTTTTTCTTTTTCTTTTTCTTTTTTTTTTTGAGACAAAGTCTTGCTCTGTCGCCCAGGCTGGAGTGCAGTGGTGTGATCTCGGCTCACTGCAACCTCCACCTCCCAGTTCAAGTGATTCTCCCACCTCAGCCTCTCGAGTAGCTGGGATTACAGGCAAGTGCCACCATACCCAGCTAATTTTTGTATTTTCAGTAGAGAAGGGGTTATGCCATGTTGGCCAGGTTGGTTTTGAACTCCTGACCTGAGGTGATCTGCTCACCTCGGCCTCCCAAAGTGCTGGGATTACAGATGTGAGCCACCACACCTGGCCTCTCATGTACTTTTCAACCTATCATGTTGTCAACCTGGAGGAAGAACAGCACCCCGTCCCCAACACACACAATCAGCCAGCCCTTAGGTGGTTTTGAACTGGTGGAGAATCACGGCTGATGGGCATGGGGCATGGGGCATGGGGCCTGGTGCTCTAGCTCTGGGTGAAAGTGCAGACAGAAGCTCAGGCTGCCTCAAACTAATAAAATCCCCAGCCTTTGGCTATAACCGGGGGCCACAGAGAAGAGCTAAGGTGAGGGAGGGAGAGGAGGAGATGGGGGAGGCCCGAGGGCCCCTGTGAGGCAGGTCAGAAGCCCTGGGCCAGAAAGGAGAGGCTGGGGCGATGCAGCTGCTGACAGTCCGGTTGCTGTGTGGTCCTGGGCGGGGACACTGCTCCTCTCTCTGTGTGTGAGAGGATGGGTGTGGTCCCCCGCTGAGTCCCCTGTGGCTCTGACAACCTATAAGGTTATCAGTAATTTCTTTTTCTTTTTTTTCTTTTTTTTTGAGACGGAGTTTCGCTCTTGTCGCCCAGGCTGGAGTGCAGTGTAGCAATCTCGGCTCACCGCAACCTCCGCCTCCTGGGTTCAAGCAATTCTCCTGCCTCAGCCTCCCAAGTAGCTGGGATTATAGGCACACACCACCATGCCTGGCTAATTTTTGTATTTTTGGTAGAGACAGGGTTTCACAACGTTAGCCAGGCTGGTCTTAAACTCCTGACCTAGGTGATCCACCTGCCTCGGCCTCCCAAAGTGCTGGGATTACAGGTGTGAGCCACAATGCCTGGCCACTTATCAGTAATTTCTATCCCCATTACAGATCTGTGACCCGGGGCCACGTGCTGGGATCAGCTCTTTACACGAAGGAGCTCACTGACTCCCCTGGATCCCCTTGCCAGGTGAGCATTCTTAGGTTCTCCATTTTACAGAAGGGGAAGCTGAGGCTCTGAGAGATGGCGACAGCCACCCGAGGTCACACAGCAAGGGCAGAGCAGGGATTTGAGCCTAGATCTTGATTTATGGTTCGTAGAGGGTTTCTTGTGCACTAAGGACCCCCAACCTCACCATAATAAAATAATAATAAAAAAAGAAGCATAAGAAAAAACCTCTGGTGAGCTCAGGTGGCCAGACCCTTCAAGGCCAAGGTCTCTGTCCCACATTATTGGTCTGATCTGGTGTTTGGTTTGGCATCTATGGAGGGTTGTGGTTCAGCTCTGTTACTGAGTGGGTGTGGCCTGCTGCTCACAACTATTTTGGCATTTGGATCTCAAAGCCAAGAAGATGCCCCTTCCATACAGAGAGCATCCCTGCCCACCCTTTCCTGTTTGATCCTGCCATTTAATTCATTGCCTTCACAGCCATGCCCATGGCTCCAACCCTCTCTTTGTCTCGTTAGAACCCCAGGTGGGTAGACTTTGCCTGTGTTTTCCACCAAGATGTACCTAGTATAGAGTCCAGCTCCTGCACACAGTGGGAGCTCAATAAACACTTGTCAAATGAATGGGAAAAACAGATTGAGGGATGTGTGCAAAGGGCCTAATAAGAATGCCCCCCGCACATGCTGTTATAAAAATTTATAGAAGGAAGGAAGGAGCTTGGCTGGGTGGACAGAACTTGGCTTTGGAGCCAGGAGACTGTGGTTCCAATGCCTGCTCTGTCTCCTCTCCTCTGAGCCTTAGTGTTTCCATCTGCAAAATGGGGTCGGGGAAGAGTTGACTGGAAAGTTTTCTTTCTGGCTGAGGTTTTGCTCAGTTCTATTTGAGCTGTTTGCCCCAGAGAGTCAGTGTGTTCAGCCTGCAGGCTCCATAGCAAGTGTTTTCCTCTCCTGCAGGTCTCACCTCCCATCAAGGAAGATGTCCAGATTGCTGTCTGATGTCTGGTCTCTGGACTGAAGGCCATTTAGTGCAGATCTCACAAATGATGGTGGGGCAAGGCAGGGGGTATGCATGAGTGGCATGGGCAAGGTGTGAGTTGGGGGATACAAAAGGGAGTGGTGGAGGCCGGGCACGGTGGCTCACACCTGTAATCCCAGTACTTTGGGAGGCCAAGGCGGGCGAATCACCTGAGGTCAGGAGTTCAGGGCCAGTCTGATAGCCTGAGCAACATGGAGAAACCCCGCCTCTAATAAAAAATACAAAAATTAGTGAAGCCGACTTGACCAGCAGGTGGCTGTTGTGTGGCCTCTCAGGAGGATGCCCTCTCCCTTCCCCCAGTGGTTGCAAAATACTTCAGAAAGAAAACCAAAGTTCTCTGTGGGTGCAGTCGGTTGTTTCAGAAGCTGACGGAGCCTGGTCTTTGTATAACCCCATCTTTCCCCTTTCTTTCTGTCAACTGTTTATGGGAGGATTCTCAAACTGTTCTGGAGAATGTTTCTACCCTTTAGTTCTAGTGTTGGGTGACCTGTAATTTTCATGTTGGCTGGGGATGCCAGGAGTTGGCAGAGGCTCCTTCCAGAGCCCCTGTGGACTGGATTCTGCCACTTCCATAAAATCATTTAAAAGTAGAGGGTGAGTCAGGTGCAGTAGCTCACATCTGTAATCCCAGCACCTTGAGAGGCCAAGGCAGGCAGATCCCCTGAGGTCAGGAGTTCAAGATCACCCTGGCCAACATGGTGAGACCCTGTCTCTACTAAAAAATTTAAAAATGAGCTAGATGTGGTGGCACATGCCTGTGGTCCCAGCTACTCAGAAGGCTGAGGCAGGAGAATCGCTTGAATCCAGGAGGTGGAGGTTGCAGTGAGCCGAGATCATACCACTGCACTCTAGCCTGGGTGACAGAGCGAGACTCTTGTCTCAAAAAACAAACCAACCAACCAACCCAGTGAAGGGGGTCCAGCAAGCCATGCCTGGGGTGAGAGAGAACTGATGTTTTGGTTCTCTCACACTACTTATTCTGTTTGGAAAAACACATGCCCTTCCTTTGTGGGAACAGCCCCTACCCACTTCTGTGGCTCTGAAGGGACCACCAGTCATGGCACCAGCCCCCTGGGCATGGGATTGGCCCCTGACAGGCACATAACTTGAGCCGGGCCAATTAGAGGCCTTCCTTGGGATTTACTATATGGACGTTAGGAGAGAGATGCTCTCTCATTCTGCTGGAGTTTGCTGAACTTGCATGGGAAGGGATAGGCCTTATGGAGAGACCAACACATAGATAATAGTTGGGATGGGAGATGAAAGGAGAGAATCCTGACATCATTTGAGTCCCCTGATCCAGCAACACCTGAGGCTAGATCCTCTTAGCTGTGTGAACCTATACTATCAATCTCTCTCTCCTCTGTCTCTCTTAATGTGTGGGATTCAGCCATCTGCAACAACTACCACAAAATCCCGGAGTATGCAGGGAACTTCCCACAGAGCTAACTTCCTTTTTTGTTCTGTCTCCTGAAACACCAAGGTCTGGTGAGATTAAGCAACGTGTCCAAGGTCATCGCTATTTGAAGGCAGGGCAGCATTTAACCCAATTTTATCTAATCCTATGCAGGCTCATTTATCTAGACCAGAGTTTCTCAAATGAGGCATCCCAGGCTCTAAGGGCTGCAGAGAAGTTTCCAGAGATGCCACTGAGGGCAGGAGTGGACAGAGTGGATAACTCCAAAGATCTTAACACCCTCTGGATGACTAACAGTGCTTGAGCACTTCCCATTTGCAAGACATTTGCAAGTTCTTTTCCATAAATCATCTTTTTTTTCATCCCCATAAGCTATGAGCTGGGGCTAATGACATCCCCACTGAACAGATGAGAAAACTGAGGCCCAGGAAAGGAATTGCTCAGGTTATATAGTAAGTGAGCAGCTGCTTGTTTGTTGAGTCACCTCCCAACCCTCCGCCCCGGCCTTAAAATACCTCTTCTGTTTGCTGCCTGTCATTCTGCCATTTCTCCATTTGTAGGAACCTGTTTGTTCCCCATTTGTAGGAACCTGTGATGCGTTCTGGGAGGAACCATATCTTAGCCTGATACTACTTAGTGGGATCAGCTGGAAGGCAAGGTGGGGAGGCGGCAGTGCAGCCAGAGTAGCGTTGGGGGCTGGACTGGGGGTCAAATGATGAGGTTTTTTTTGTTTTTGTTTTTGTTTTTGTCTTGTTTGTTTTTTTTTGATACGGAGTCTGGCCCTGTCACTCAGGCTGGAGTGCAATGGTTACATCTCCACTCACTGCAACCTCTGCCTCCTGGGTTCAAATGATTCTCCTGCCTCAGCCTCCTGCGTAGCTGGGATTATAGGTGCCTACCACCACGCCCAGCTAATTTTTGTATTTTTAGCAGAGATGGGGTTTCACTATGTTGGCCAGATTGGTCTTGAACTCCTGACCTTGTGATCCGCCTGCCTCGGCCTCCCACAATGCCGGGATTACAGGCGTGAGCCACCGCACCCGGCCAATGATGAGCTTTTCTGAAGGAGCATCAGGTGAGTTCTTGACCTCCACCCACTTACCTCCGGGCTGCACTGCGGTTCCTCATCCACTCCTTTTCAAGCCGGGAAACAAGTTCTTCTGAGGAGTTTTCTCTCACAAGCGACCAGAAGTCTTTTGGTCTCAGTGGCCTCCTGTATCCCCTCCAGACCAGGCTGCAAAAGAGGGGCACCAGGGAAAGCTTTTCCTGCCATTCACCCCTGCAGGATCCTGGCCAGGCAAGTAGCTGTGTGACCCTGGGTAAGTCACTTTACC
Source organism: Pan troglodytes (assembly GCF_028858775.2). NCBI lineage: Eukaryota > Metazoa > Chordata > Mammalia > Primates > Hominidae > Pan > Pan troglodytes. The sequence continues at coordinate 36,670,851 of NC_072416.2, read as the reverse complement.
TCTCTGTACCTCTACTGGCCCCTGGGTAAAAAGAAAGCAATTCACTAACCCCACCTAATGTCTGCAGGGCATTTCTCGTTTCACAAAGATTATCTCATTAATTCTTACATGAACCCATAAGGTAGGTTATTATTGTTTGTTTGAGATGGAGTCTTGTTCTGTCTCCCAGGCTGGAGTGCAGTGGTGCAATCTCGGCTCACTGCAACCTCCACCTCCCAGGTTCAAGCGATTCTCCCACCTCAGCCTCCTGAGTAGCTGGGATTACAGGCACCCACCACCATACCCAGCTAATTTTTGTATTTTTTGTAGAGATGGAGTTTCACCATGTTGGCCAGGCTGGTCTTGAACTCCTGACCTCAGGTGATCCACCTGCCTCAGCCTCCCAAAGTGCTGGGATTACAGGCATGAGCCACCACACCCAGCCTGTAAATTAATAGTTTATAATTGTATAAATGTATGAGTATATTATTATAGATCTATTTTACAGATGGGGAAGGAAATAGAAGTGCAGAGAGATTCAGAGGCTAAACCAAGGGATAGCCCTTGGCAAGGGAAAGAGACATTTCCCTGGGAATCAGAAGTCCGTTGACCAAAACTATCATTGTAGAAGAAGCTTGAACTCCTCCCTCAGCTTTTTTTAAAAATTATTATTATTATTTTTTGAGACGGAGTCTCACTCTGTTGCCTAGGCTGGAGTGCACTGACGTGATCTGGGCTCACTGCAACCTCCGCCTCCCTGGCTCAAGCGATTCTTACGCCTCAGCCTTCTGAGTAGTTGAAATTACAAGCCACCATCACACCTGGCTAATTTTTGTGTTTTTAGGTGGTGTATCACCATGTTGGCCAGGCTGGTCTCGACCTACTGGCCTCAAGCAATCCTCCCACCTCAGCCTCCCAAAGTGCTAGGACTACAGGCGTAAGCTACCACCCCTGGCTAATTTTTTTGTTTATAGTAGAGATGGGATTTCGCCATGTTGGCCAGGCTGGTCTCGAACTCCCGGCCTCAAGTGATCTGTCGGGGTTGGCCTTCCAAAGTGTTGGGATTATGGGTGTGAGCCACTGTGCCTGGCCTCAGGTCTCTTTAATCTTTCTGATGACACCAGCCAGAAGGTCTTGCCTGGTTCTGGTCTCTGACTCTTCTCTAAGCCTTACCAAGTTCCCTTTTCTTTTTTATTTCTATTCTTTTTATTTTTTTGAGATGGAATCTCACTCTGTTGCCCAGGCTGGAGTGCACTGGTGTGATCTCGGCTCACCACAACCTCCACCTCCTGGGTTCAAGTGATTCTCCTGCCTCAGCCTCCTGAGTGACTGGGATTGCAGGCTCCCACCACCACACCTGGCTAATTTTTATATTTTTAGTAGAGATGGGGTTTCACCATGTTGGTCAGGCTGGTCTCGAACTCCTGACCTCAGGTGATCCACCTGCCTCAGCCTCCCAAGGTGTTGGGATTATAGGCGTGAGCCACTGCGCCAGGCCACCAAGTTCCCTTTTCTAATGCAGAGCCAACTTGGGGAAGCAACCGTTCTGACATAGAAATTATTAACGTGGCTTGATTTTCCCTGAAATTGTTTTTGGAGTTCTCCTATATGGAAAGTGATGCTATAGATTTTTCCTATTTTAGCAGTGATAGAGAGTTTCTTTTTAAAAATAGTTTATTCAAGTAAAAAAAGTGACTCAATTTAGTTTTTGCCCCAGGAGGACAAAAAAGCATCAAGAGTGGTCCATAAATGCTTAAGTTTGGGAAGCAGGGGCTGGACCCCCCAGTAGAGCTGTTTAGAAAATCTCTAAGCTCTTTCTACCAGTTCCACACATTCAAAGCCTGATATTTTTCATTTATTTAATAGCCATTTAGGCCGGGTGTGGTGGCTTATGCCTGTAATCCCAGCACTTTGGGAGGTCGAGGGGGGTAGATCACTTGAGGTCAGGAGTTTCAGACCAGCCTGGCCAACATGGTGAAACCCGGTCTCTACAAAAAACTACAAAAATTAGCTGGGCATGATGGCAGGCGCCTGTAATCCCAGCTACTCGGGAGGCTGAGGCAGGAGAATTGCTTGAACCTGGGAGGTGGAGGTTGCAGTGAGCTGAGATTGTACCATTGCGCTGCAGCCTGGGCAACAAGAGTGATACTCTGTCTCAAAAAAAAAAAAAAAAAAAAAAAAAGAGAAAATGAATAGCCCAGGCACAGTGGGTCACGCCTGTAATCCCCAGCACTTTGGGAAGCCGAGGCAGGCAGATCACCTGAGGTCGGGAGTTTGAGATCAGCCTGACCAACATGGAGAAACACTGTCTCTACTAAAAATACAAAATCAGCCGAGCATAGTGGTGCATGCCTGTAATCTCAGCTACTTGGGAGGCTGAGGCAGGAGAATCGCTTGAACCCAGGAGGCGGAGGTTGCAGTGAGCCAAGATAGTGCCATTGTACTCCAGCCTGGGCAACAAGAGTGGAACTCCATCTCAAAAGAAAAAAAAATAATTACCACTTACACTCATTATTTGCCAGGCCCTGCTCTAAGTGCTTTACAGATCTTATCTTATTTAAGCTTCACAACCCTATGAGCTAAGTGCTATTATTAATCCCATTTTGAAGGAGTGGAGACTGAGGCACAGAGAGGTTAAGTAACTTGTCCAAAGCAACACAGCTACGAAGTGGTAGGGCCAGGATTCAAATCCACATGTCATGTGCTACTGAGGTCTGAATGCCGTGTGGTTGGGAGGGAGCACATCCTCAAGTGCCTTGTGAGCTGGCCCTGGAGAAGCAGCTATTTTCTCAATCTGCCTGGAACCCTCTAGAAAGTAGACACTTGCTCCTTTATCTCCTCACCCCTGGGGCTTAGCACATAGTAAGTGCCTATTAAATGTTGGTGGAATGACTGAAATCAAGTATTGGAGACAATTCTATTACTATTAAGCACCTGCTGTGTGCAAGCACTAAGCACTTTCCATCTCATGCAGGTTGAGTCATCCCCATTTTACAGAGGGAAAACTGAGACTCCGGAGGTTTGCGACATGGCCTGCTAACAGGCAGAGCCGGGATTCAAATCAAGATCTCACTCCAGTGAGTGAATGGGAACAGGATGCAGATGGTAGACACTGAACACGAAGAAGAAAGCACTGAGGCTGGGATGGAGAAAGACTTGCTGGCCTTTGGAAGCACAGGGGAAGGGCCATGGCTGGGAATCAGAGCAGCAAATGCAGGCGGGTGAGGCACCACCCCAACCCTTCCGTTTGACTTCACTTACCCAGAAATCCACCAGAACGTGGCTTTGGAGGGGAAGGCTGCCCCAGTCTCTGGACAGGGGTTCTGCAACAGACAAAAATGGAGAAGGGAAGTATGTGGCAAGGGTAGGAAGACAGGACGAACTGTGTATTTTTTTTTTTTTTTTCGAGACAGGGTTTCGCTCTGTTGCCCAGGCCAGAGTACAGTGGTGTGATCTTGGCTCACTACTACCTCTGCCTCCTGGGTTCAAGCGATTCTCCTGCCTCAGCCTTCCAAAGAGCTGGGATGACAGGTGTGCGCCACCACACACAACTAATTTTTTGTGTTTTTAGTAGAGACAGGGTTTCACCATGTTGGCCAGGCTGGTCTCAAACTCCTAACCTCAAGTGATCTGCCTATCTCGGCCTCCCAAAGTGCTGGGATTACAGGCGTCAGCCACTGTGCCCGGCCTCTTTGGTGTGTATTTTGATGTGCTGACTGGTAGTTAAATTCAGTGTACATATGAATTCACTCTTGGGACAAAATATGCTGGATTTGAGCTTGTTTTCAGGCAAATCATGTTTCATCTTGCAGAGCTAATTCAAAGTATACTGACTGCATGCACTTCTTCCTTAGGGGAAGAAAACTCATCATAATTTGTTTCTAGGCATATGTTATTAGAGCTAGGATTAAAATAAATCCTACATACTTTCTTTAATATGCTAACATTAACACGTTTCGCTTAAAAAAGTATCGATCATTTATCATGGAAAAATACACCAGCTTACACAAATTCCTAAAGCGTTTTTCGTGTGTGTGTGTGTGTGTGTGTGTGTGTGTAGAGACGGGGTTTCGCCATATTGCCCAGGCTGGTCTCGAACTCCTGGGCTCAAGCGATCCACCCACCTCAGCCTCCCAAAGTGCTGGGATTACAGGCGTGAGCCACACACCCGGCCCCAAAGCTTTTTGTGAGATTATATATTTTACCTGCGAAATGTATGGGTCAGAAAGATTTGAGAAAGTTGTTAGATAATTCCACCAACAAAATCTCCCGTCCTTTCCAGCTGTGATGGTGAATTCTAAAGTAGAATTCATCTTTGGAGCTTCTCCCTGTAGGCATGCACCTTGCGTTGCACCAGCAAGATGTTGCGCGGAGTCCTCCAGGCCTCTAGAAGGCAGAGATGGTCTCGTTCCCTTGCCGAGCATGCGCCTTAGTTCTCTCCTTTGGGGCTGTGAACGTGGGGTCGAAGCGCGCGTGCGCGGCGGCTGGCGGCGGCGGGCGGCGGGCGGCGGCGGGCGGCGGCGGGCGGCGGCGGGCGGCGGCGGGCGGCGGGCGGCGGGCGGCGGGCGGCGGCGGGCGGCGGGCGGCGGCGGGCGGCGGCGGGCGGCGGGCGGCGGCGGGCGGCGGGCGGCGGGCGGCGGCGGGCGGCGGCGGGCGGCGGGCGGCGGGCGGCGGGCGGCGGCGGGCGGCGGCGGGCGGCGGGCGGCGGGCGGCGGGCGGCGGCGGGCGGCGGCGGGCGGCGGCGGGCGGCGGGCGGCGGGCGGCGGCGGCGGGCGACGGCGGCGGCGGCGGGCGACGGCGGCGGCGGCGGCGGCGGGCGACGGCGGCGGCGGCGGCGGCGGGCGACGGCGGCGGCGGCGGCGGCGGCGGCTGGCGGCGGCTGGCGGCGGGGCGGGGCCTGGGCTGTCAGCCGGCCTAGGAGGAGGAAGGAGCCTGCAGCGTGCAGTGTGAGGGGCGGGACCCGGCTGCCGGCGGTTGGTCTAGCTGGGGGAGGTCGGGCCATGCTGGTGGGCCAGGGCGCGGGGCCGTTGGGGCCCGCGGTGGTCACCGCCGCGGTGGTGCTGCTGCTGAGCGGCGTGGGGCCGGCGCACGGCTCGGAGGACATCGTGGTGGGCTGCGGTGGCTTCGTCAAGTCGGACGTGGAGGTCAACTGCTCGCTCATCGAGGTGAGCGCCCGCCCCGCCGCCCGGCGCCGAGTCGCCAGGCCGGTGGTTCAGCCTCTCTGGGCCGCGCTGGCCTCGTCTCTGACACCGGGCGGTGTGGAGTCCTTGGAGCCCTTACCTCTTCCGAGGCTATGCTGTCCGCGGGCTCCCTGCAGCCCCTCCCCAGTCGCGCTGGAGGGGAGGTTCTTATCATGGGGTCGTCTAAGGACTGAGGGGTGCCAGACCTCAGGTTCTTCAAAACCCGGACTCCAGATCCCCGGAACACAGACCCCAGATCCTCAAAACCCAGACCCTAAATTCCCTGGAGCCCAGACTCCATTTCTTTAAAATTTAGACCTGAGATCTCCTCGAATCAGACCCCCTGAAACTCAGATTTCCCCAAACCCACATTCCAGATCCTAGAGACCACATGTCTTATCCCCCAAACTCCACAGCCCAGAACCCCCCGAAGTTCTAATCCACTGCTCCTCCAAACCCCGCGGCATGATTTTAAAGAGCATCAATTCCCATCCCATAGATTCTGACCTAGTAGATCAGTATTGGCAACCCTGGGGCCGGAAAGCTATTTTTTATTTCTCCGGCTCCCCTGCACTTCTGAAAATGGAGAGTTGCCAGCTGCCCTGATTGCCTTAATGAGTAGTTAATGGAATTACCCTAGAGATTTGTGCTGAAGGTTTTTTTTGTGTGTGTGTGTGTGTGTGTGTGTGTGGGTGTTTTAATTAAGTTGTAAAGTCCTGTTAAATGTTTATCAGCCCGGTGGGATTATGACCCAGAAAGTTTCCCGTAAAGAGGAAAGGGATGGATGGAGGTAGGGGCAGAATGTCATTTGTCCTGGTAGATGGGAGGGGACCAGAGCAAGGCCTGGGCCTCATTTTTGGGAGGGGATTTATGGTAGGGTAGGACAAGGAAGAGGAAAAGAGCGGGTGCCTCGGAGGTAATTTAGGAGAAAACGAAGGAAGAGGCTGGGAAATGCCAAAGAGAGGGATTGGGGAATAAGACCCCAAAGATCGTCTGAAAGCACCTTTGAGCTGTTCCAGGGCTGGCAGTGAAGGGTGAAGCTCTGTGTTCTGCAAAGCGGGCTGCTGAGGATTGGGGGAGGGGTAGGGAGTCAGTTCCACACCCCACCAGCTCTGCGACCTGCCCTTGCTCTAGGTTTCAGTTTTTGTACCTATAGGATGGTGTTGGGAGAGAAACAGTGGAACCCAGCAGATACATTTCTTTAACAAGCGGATCCGTGATCTTCTTCAAGGCCCCCTTGTTTGCTGCTTTTTCAGTCTGAAGAGGTCAGAGGTCAGGCATTGAATGAATCTACCCACTGGCAGCGGCAAGTCTCCTAGGATTTCCTGGGTACATGTTTCTGGGTGCCTATGCCACCTCCTAGGTCTGCACTGGGGACAGGACACGTTCAGGGTGGTATGGCTGTAGACGGCACAGGGCATTTCAGAAGCTGAAATGCAAGAGGCCGGTAAGGCCTCTTGCAGCTTGTAGTTTCCAGGGGTTCTGGAAGGAAGGAAAAGACAGGCACCCCCCTCCACCCTCACCCTCATACTAATAGTGACCTTGAGAGCAGAGGACAGGTTTTGTGACCCATTTCGAAGTGTGTTCCTTAAGCCCAAGAGCTGCCTGTCCAGATGGTGTGGGACACTCATTCTTTCGTAAGTAATTCATATTCTGAAATCAGACATTTCATACTGGCCATCTTGACATAGATTACATTGCCATCCTGTGTCCTGATTGTACTTTATGAAAGATGTAGAAATAATCATGATATTTCACGGTTATTTCTTGATTGTGTTTTTTTGCGTTCCTATGCAACTGCCGCCATTCTTCTCTAGCTTTCTCCCATCCTGGGTGTTTTTACATCGTGTTCATTGAGTCAACAACTATTTACTGAGCCCCGGCACATACTGAAGCCTTGTCCCCAGTGTGGATATAGCAGTACAGTGAACAGAACAGACAAAACTCCATACTCTCATGAGACTGACATTTTGTTCTCTAACAGGGACCTTACTGTTAAAAAAAAAAAAAATTATACTGGTTGCTAATACTTAACAATCAGCAGGTTTCACATTAAAAACTGGGTTCTTTATTTCTCTGGAAAACCAGCCGATCTTTAGGCTGCCACACTTGGCTTGGGTTTTGTAGTGATCTGAATCCTTTTGGATGAATGCCCCTTGATGTTGCCTCCCTAAGCGGTCTAGGCTGGTGAATTTCCAGTCCCTGCCTTAAATGCATGCATCTGAATCTCTTTGTCACCTGTAGCAAATTCACTGAGTACCTAGAGTAAGCAAGACACTGTCTCAGGCACTGGGGAATGAAGCTGTGGTCACTGACCTCTGAGAACTTTACATACAGGCTTAACCTTATTTCACACGAGTCCTTTCCCAAATGTTCAAATGTTCATTTTATGAGTTAGTCACTTTGTACATCTTCTTAGCTGGTAAGATTCGACTGTTGCATTGCAGCTCGTGTCATGGTTTGTTTCATGGTCATAGAGCATTAACATTTTGGAGGTGAGGCTTTTAGGTGCATCAGACCCAACTGCTTCCTTTTACAGACATGGAAACTGAGCCTCAGGGTGGTTGAGCTGTGCGGGTACATTTAGGAAATTTTCCTTGAGCCCGGTATGTTCCCTACGTATTACACTGTGTTGCCTTTTTCTTCAGAGAGAGATATTAAATAGTAATACAAACTGCTTTTTCCATTTTACTTACTTTATTTTGTTTTATTTTGAGGCAGGGTCTCACACTGTTGCTCAGGCTGGAGTACAGTGGCACCATCATAGCTCACCAAAGCCTCTGACTGCTGGCCTCAAGCACTCCTCCTGCCTCGGCCTCCTGAGTAGCTGAGGCTACAGGCACGTGCCATCATGCCTAGCTAATTTTTTTTCTAGTAGGGATGAGGTGTGGCTGTGTTGTCCAGGCTGGTCTCCTGGGCTCAAGTGATCCTCCTCCTTTGGCCTCCCAAAGTGCTGGGATTGCAGGCATGAGCCACCATGCCTGGCCGCAAACTGATTTTTCTTTGAATCCATTTTCTATAGTAGGTGCTTAATATGCGTTGATGTGAATCTGTACAACCACATGAAAAGGAGTGGCTCTGTGTCTACACCTGAAGAAACCGAACACGAGCTTGCCCAAGGCCACGCAACACGTGGAAGACTCAGATGGCATTTGGGCATCTTACTGGGTTAACACTTCGTGTCTGGTAATGCTCAGAATGTAAGAGTTTTAGAGAGTCCTTGAAGAGAGGACAGATATTAAATGTCTTTTTAGTCTCTTTTTCTTCTGAGAATGAAAGTAATGAGAAAATTAAGTTTCTAGATGAATGTTGCTCCAAGTATTTGAAATTATTCAGAGTTAGTAAGGAAGATTTCTGGCCCTCATTCCAGACCTTTAGTTGAGAAATAGAGGTGGGCCCCAGGAATTTGCAATTTATTTTACTTTATTTTTTTTTTATTATTATTTTTGAGATGGAGTCTTGCTCTGTCTCCCAGGCTGGAGTGCTGTGGCATGATCTTGGCTCACTGCAACCTCTGCCTCCTGAGTTCAAACAATTTTCCTGCCTCAGCCTCCCAAGTACCTGGGACTACCGGTGCCTGCCACCATGCCTGGGTAACTTTTTTTGTATTTTTAGTAGGGACAGGGTTTCACCTTGTTGGCCAGGCTGGTCTCAAATTCCTGACCTTAAGTGATCTGCCCACCTCAGCCTCCTGAAGTGCTGGGAGTACTGGCATGAGCCACCGTGCCCAGCCAGGAATTTGCATGTTAATAAGCACCTTACTAATGGCAAAGTTTGCAAATTTGTTTTAGACCCAGAAACTTACACGAGCTACCTAGAGACAGCCACTAAAATACACAGAAAAGCATTGAAAAATAAGGCATTGTAATAGGCTGTAGGTGGTTTCTAATCTGAAAAACATTGAGTCACATGATTTGGGAGAGAGTTTGTTGATTTCCCTCTGTCCCCAGTAATGCCCCGTGTTAAAAGCTGGCATATAATAGGTCCTCAGTGAATGTATACTGACTGAGTGCATTCAGGTGTAATATGTGTAGTTAATTCCCAAAGGCAATGTTATGATTTCTGTTTTCCTTCCTTCCTTTCCAGATAAAGCTGTACACCAAGCATGGGACTTTGAAATACCAGACAGACTGTGCCCCTAATAATGGTTACTTTATGATCCCTTTGTATGATAAGGTAAGAGGGGACTGCTTGTCACTTATGATGGGAAGTCACTAGTGTGCCTCACCAGGCTGCACTAACCATGCCCTTTCCTACGCTAGCAAATGCTCATCTGTTTTGTAAATTATTAGTGGAATATGGTAATCCTAGCCACATTTGGAGGGAGACAACTTACAAACTGCCTTGACGAATACAGTGGCTCTCTCTGTGTTTAGGGCCATTTGGCAATGTCTAGAGACGTTTTTGTTGTGACATCTGTGGCTGTGCGCTACAGTCACCCAGTGAGTAGTGGCCAGGCGTGGAGCTAAATGCGCTACAGTGCTGCCTACGACAGCCCAGATGTCAGTAGTGCCAGGGCTGAGAAACTCTGATTTCATGGAACCCGTTACTTGCAGGCAGCTTAAAGTATTGTTAAAACAATTGTATAAGTAATACATGAATTCATGAACTTTGTGAAAAAAAAAGTCAAGGTCTTTAGAAGTATGTGAAATAAATTTGTACCCTTTTCCCTCCAATTTTACCTCCCTCTGTAGTGATGACCTCTGATAATCTGATAAAGGTTTTTTTGTTTTGTTTTGTTTTGTTTTCTTCTTTTGAGATGGAGTCTCGCTGGGTCACCCAGGCTGGAGTGCAGTGGCGTGATCTTGGCTCACTCCAACCTCCACCCCCTAGGTTCAAGCCATTTTCCTTCCTCGGCCTCCCGAATAGCTGGGATTACAGGCACCTGCCACTACACCCAGCTAATGTTTTGTATTTTTAGTAGTGACGGGGTTTTGCCATGTTGGCCAGGCTGGTCTCGAACTCATGACCTCAAGTGAACCACGTGCCTCAGCCTCCCAAAGTGCTGGGATTACAGGTGTCAGCCAATGTTTCCGGCCCTCTTATAAAATTTTGATGTGCATCCTAACAGATTGCTTTCTATTTATAGTTATTCAGATATCCACGGGTACACATGCATATGTATATATGCAAATACACACAAGCACACATGCACATAGATATGTATCCACAAACACCTCTATACAATCCCATCCTCCCACATATAAACCTTTTATTTGGAAATACAGATTCATAGGAAGTTGCAAAAATAGTCAATATACATAGTTTTGATTTTGATATATTTTTTAATACAAATGAAATCAAACAATAGGATTTATTCTGCAGTTTCATTTTTTCCCCTGTGTTAATGCTTTCAATACCAGAGGGACATTTGGTTTTTTCCTCTTGCGTGCTTTCAACATTAGCATAGATAGATCTACTGACTTTTTTTTTTTTTTTTTTTTGAGACAGAGTCTCACTCTGTCAGCCAGGCTGGAGTGCAGTGGCGCGATCTCGGCTCACTGCAACCTCTGCCTCCTGGGTTCCAGTGATTCTTCTGCCTCAGCCTCCCAAGTAGCTGGGATTACAGGCACCCACCACCATGCCCAGCTAATTTTTTTTTGTATTTTTAGTAGAGATGGTGTTTCACCATGTTGGCCAGGCTGGTTTTGAACTCCTGACCTCAGGTGATCCGCCCACCTCAGCCTCCCAGAGTGCTGGGATTACAGGCATGAGCCACCATGCTCGGCCTACTGACTTCTTTTTAATCGCTGCATAGTGTGTCAGAGTCAAACCCAAACTGTAATTTATTTAACTACTTGGACATATAGACTTTCCCCAATTTTAAAATAGTAATTTTAACATAACACACCAGGAAATATTCTTGAACTTAACTCTTCATCCAGAATGCATAGGATTGATTTCTAGAGATGGACGAGCTGGGTCTGTCCTGAAATCTATTTAATTAATTTTTAAATAGTATCAATATCAGTCTCAAGAAACCAGGAGGCTGGATGTGGTAGCTCATGCCTGTAATCCTAGCACTTTGGGACGTTGAGGCAGGTGGATCGCCTGAGCTCAGGAGTGTGAGACCAGCCTGGGCAACATGGTGCAACCCCGTCTCTACTAAAATACAAAAAAATTAGCCGAGTGTCATGTGGATGCCTGTAGTCCCAGCTACTTGGGAGGCTGAGGCAGGAGAATCGCTTGAACCTAGGAGACGGAGGTTGCAGTGAGCCAAGATCGCACCACTTCACTCCAGCCTGGGCAACACAGCAAAGCTCCATCTCAAAAAAAACAAAAACAAAAACAAAGAAACCAGGGTTGATAAGTAAAATCTAGTTTTATTTATTGAATTAATGAGTTAATGTATTGTTTAGAGACAGGATCTCCCTCCGCTGCCCATGCTGGAGTGCAGTGGCACAATTATGGTTCACTGCAGCACTGACCTCCTGGGCTCAAGTGATCCTCCTGCCTCTTCCACCTAAGTAGCTAAGACTGTAGGCGCCTGCCACCACACCCAGCTAATTTTTTAAGAACATTTTTTGTACAGATGGGGTCTTGCTATGTTGCTTAGGCTGGTCTTGAACTCCTGGCCTCAAGTGACCCTCCTGCCTTGGCCTCCCACAGTGTTGGGATTATAGGTATGAGGTACTGTGCCTGGCCAAATCTAGTTTTAAGAGGTGACTTTAGTTCCTGAAGATACATGCTAACTTGTGCAACTGTAGGCACGTGAGGGCTTAATGGGAGACTCAATTAATAGAATTATAGTATGTTTAGTATTAAAAGACAGTGAGTGGCTGAACCTAGTGTCTTTAGAACTCATGAATGGGCTTCAGCACTGTCTTCTGATTGTTTAGATGAAAACTTCTGGTGTTCAGCTTCATCTTGTAGCTTCTGAAGAGAATCAGTGCTCAGTACCATGTAGAAGAACAAGGCTTACTCTTAGAATTTCATTTCCGGTGTAAAAAAATTTCAGATTAAATGATAACACTAAACTAAATTAAGCCAGAGTCACAATTCTCATTTCTTGAAATTACATTTTCTTTTTTTCCTTTTAGGGGGATTTCATTCTGAAGATTGAGCCTTCCCTGGGGTGGAGTTTTGGTAAGTTAACTGAATCACTAGACATTCTTTGTAAAAGATTAGATGATATGCCGAATATTAATTTAGGCTAGCAGAGTGCATAAACTATTAAAATATTAAGGATCATTTCCAGTATGGAAGAGGGTTTGTATTCCTCCCTTCCTTGCCCCCATCACTCTGGTTTCGTTCGGATTTACCTTAATCTACCTTAAGACTTTCTGTCACCTTTGAAAAATAGACATCTTTTCTTCTACCTTTCTGGAAACTCCTCCCTTGCAGTTTCACTCATTACATGGCCGTAGAACAGTATAGAAATCAAGAGTGGGGACTTGGTTCCCGTCCCAGGATGGCTTCTTTTTTAGCCCCCTCAGTTTTTTAATTTTTTATGGAATTAGTTGAAACATTTAAAGATTGTGAGATTTGTCATAAAAATCCAGATTTATGTCCCATGAGATGAGAAGACTGTCAGCCTTAAACCTTAGCAGTTAAATAACTTTGGGCAAGTTACTTCCCCCGTGTCAGCCTGGCTCCTCACTGTCGAGCAAGGGTAGTTATAGTCCCTGCCCCACTGGGTACTTGGAGGATTAATAAACCAATACTGAGTGTTCAGAGTGGCTGGCACGTAATTAGCAAGTACTCAGTATTCGAAAACAGCCCTTCTGCACACATCCCAATAAAAGCTCCAAACTTTCCTCATATAACTGTCTTCAGGCATAGCCGGGGAGTTGGGGATGGGGTTGAGATCAGAAGAGAGGGTCTGTTTTGATGTAGTTTACATTTTTGAAGAGGAGAGACTCTTGATGTTTCAGCAGAACAGGTGTGGGTGACCCCAGTCCATGGCTTGGGGAGAGGAGTAGGGATCACCGTTGTTGATATCAGGCTTGCTCGTGCATTAGACAAGGAAGAATTTAGCACCTGCCATCGCCAAGGCTAAAATGAGGCTCAGGCAGCTGACAGCTAATTTGGCTCTGTGAGAGCAGCTCTTTTATCAGTTTGTAGTCGGGGATAGGGCGGGGGGGTGCCTGGCTGGTACGTTCCAGAAAGCTGGAGAGGAATGTAGCCCTGCTCATGGCCAAAGCAGAAGTCCAGATTGGTGGCCTGGAGGAGTGTTGTGTTTGCCACCCCCCACCCTACCCCCAACTGGTGCTGTTGATAAGCTTTTTAATTGAATTATGCTTTCAGAAAAGTGCCTTGGATGAATTTTCACTAAGTGAACACACCCATGTATCCACCATCCAGATGATAAGATAGCACTTCACCAGCACCCCAGAAGTCCCCATCCTGGGTGCTCATTAGCCATCCCACCCCACCCTCCAGGTGACCACCACCCTGACCTTCTACAAATGAGAGATCCATTTGGTCGTTTTGAACTTTATACAAATGCTATCATGCAGGGAACTTTTTAATATCTGGTTTCTTTCACTCAACATTATGAACTTTATCTGTATCATTTGTAGCTTTAGTTCATTCTCTTTGCTGTTCAGAATTCTGATGCATAAATATAAAATTATTTATATTTTATAAAATATTTATATTTTATTTTCTTATTTTCTTTTTTTTGAGACTGAGTCTCGCTCTGCTGCCCAGGCTGGAGTGTGATCTCGGTTCACTGCAACTTCTGCCCGGGTTCAAGCAATTCTTGTGCCTCAGCCTCCTCAGTAGATGAGATTACAGGTGTGCACCACCACGCCCAGCTAATTTTTGTATTTTTAGTAGAGATGGGGTTTCATCATGTTGACCCAGGCTGGTCTCGAACTCCTGACCTGAAGTGATCTGCCCGCTTTGGCCTCCCAAAGTGTTGGGATTATAGGCAAGAGCCACCACGCCTGGCCTATATTTATATTTTATATTCATATTTTGTATCAGTGATCTCTTCTACTGTTGATGGCCATTTGAGTTGCTTACCGATTTTGGCCACTAAGAGTAGTGCTCCTGTGAACATTCTTGCATGTATATTTTGATACATGTGTGTCTGCATTTTTGCTGAGTATATCACAGGAGTAAAGTTGCTGAGCCATAGAGCTGATACATGCTCAGCTTTAGGTGTTTGCAAACATCCAAAGTGGATGCACCAGTTTGTGTTCTCCCAGCAGTGTACAAGGGTTTCCATTGCTCCACATCCTAACCTACACTTGGTATCGTCAGTTTTTTTTAATTTTAGCCCTTCTGGTAGGGGTGTGGTATTATCTCACTGTGGCCTTGATTTACATTCCACTGATGGCCAATGAGGTTGCACACTTTTTCGTATGTTTATGTTTATTTGCCATGGGTTGGCTATTTTTGTAAGATTCCTGTTCAAGTCTTTTGCCCATTTTTTATTGGAGTCTTTGTGTGTGTGTGTGTGCGCGCGTGCATGTACGCATGCAAGCACGTGTGTAATTCATCTTAACTGAAAATCTCATCTCATGGTTTTCCATTTTTTTCTCTACTCATTACTCCATATTCTTCCTAACCTTTGAAAAACTCAACCTTAACCCCTATTATGATGAACTCTTCAGTTAAAAAATGGAGTTAATTGCTGATATTGAAAAATCAAGAGATGGTATATAAAATCCAGATTTCCAGTTTTTCGGAGAAGTTGGAAGCTCTGGCAAAGCATGGTAGTGGTTGGCAGACTTGAGTGGCAGTTGTCTCCTTTCAATTTGCCACAGTCCCCCTGAGGATGCTCCGCTTACTTCGAACCCATGAAGCCCCTGTGGCCCTGGAGTTTGTGTTCCTGGTTTAACATGGCTGAGCTCATGTCCTTGGTCAGAGAACAGATCCAGAGCCAGACTTTTAGGGTCGAATTGGGGCTCTGTCACTCAGAAGCTCTGTGATCTTGGGAGCTCCTTTAACCTTTCTGTGCCTTAATTTACCCCTCAGTAAATTGCAGCTATTACTGCCTGTCTCTTAAGATAATTGTGAGGATTAAAGGCACTCAGCTCAGTGCCTGGTCGGTGATGAGCATTCAGGAAATAAAATTATTTGGTGCTCACTGAATTTTCACTGGAACTCTGAGATATAACTTAGCTGAAAGGCGTTGTAAAATTATTTTATACTCTAAACACGAATTCCCTCTGGGGCAGGAAACCAGGAGGCTAGGGGGATAGGGGTGAGAGGGAGACTTTTCCCAGAATACTTTTTTGTACCTTTGGATTTGAAAACACACGAGTGTATTAAGTGTTCAAAAGTAAAATGAAATCTGAATAATAAAAATACGTTCTACTTAGGTTCACTGTACCCCAAAACTAAGCTTGCCTTTGTGTCTTGTGCCCCCGTTTCCTCCCCTGCTTCGTTCCTCAGAGCCGACGACTGTGGAACTCCATGTGGATGGAGTCAGTGACATCTGCACAAAGGGCGGAAACATCAACTTTGTCTTCACTGGGTTCTCTGTGAATGGCAAGGTTTGTCTTTGGAACTTGATTATTTTTCCTGTTCACTCTATAATGTATACTAAATCCTTTTTTAAAAAAATGCAGGATACTTTAACCTGGGGACTTTGATCCCACAGGGGACCTATGGATAAGTGGCAAGGGAGCCTGTGAACTCTGTACTTCATCCTGTGTAGAACGCAGCGGTGTATTTAGGAGTGAGATTGAGGTTGCTGGTCATCCCCTCTGCTCCCAGAGCATAGGCTGTTGGTGTTTTTATTTTTTTATTTTTTATTTTGAGACAGGGTCTTGCTCTATTGCCCAGGCTGGAGTGCAGTGGTGCAATCTTGACTCACTGCAGCCTCCACCTCCCAGGTTCAAGTGATTCTCCTGCCTCACCCTCCCGCTCCTTCACCCTCCCGAGTAGCTAGGATTACAAGTGTGTGCCCCCATGCCTGGCTAATTTTTGTATTTTCAGTAGAGATGGGCTTTTGCTGTGTTGGCCAGGCTGGTCTCAAACTCCTGACCTCAGGTGATCTGCCTGCCTCCACCTCCCATAGTGCTGGGATTACAGGTGTACGCTGTGCACCCAGCCGCTGTTAGTGTTTATGTCAGGGATGGCCTTTTACAGGGATGCCGAATTGGAAGGACGCGCTCTCTAAGCCTTGTGGCATCTTGCTGTCCCTGTGGGTGAATTGAAGTCAGCTTCTCCCAGAGAGAGCGTGCATCTGCTTCTGACACTTACCTAGGAGGATTCCCATCATTTAAGTCCTGAGATTTTTTTGGACCGCCATGGTGGTGTGAATTTAGAGTCCTAACGGGTGTGTGCTCCAGCTCCCGTGATTCAGATTCTCAGGGGAGAGTCGTTTTTCCTCCACCCGCCCTGTGCCTGAGGTTGAGATGTGCTTCCTTCCTTCCTGTCCTTCTCTTCATGATGGGCTTCTTTCTCCTCTACCTTTGCGGTGAGGGGGAGGCCCTGCCATCCCAGCTGTATGTGTGGGCTTCTTGTTAGAGATGGGGATCTTGGGTAGTTTTTTCTTTATCGATGGTTTGCAAAATAATGGTGAATCTTTTTTTATTTTTATTTATTTATTTTTTTGAGACAGAGTCTCGCTCTGTGGCCTAAGGTGGAGTGCAGTAGCGCAGTCTCTCTCACCACAACCTCCACCTCCTGGGTTTGAGCAATTCTCCTGCCTCAGCCTCCCCAGTAGCTGGGATTACAGGTGTGTGCCACCTGACCCAGCTAATTTTTATATTTTTATTTTTATGTATATTTACTTTTTTTTTTTTTTTTTTTTGAGATGGAGTCTCCCTCTGTCACCCAGGCTGGAGTGCAGTGGCACGATTGCAGCTTACTGCAACCTCCGCCTCCTGGGTTCAAGTGATTCTCCTGCCTCAGCCTCAGGAGTAGCTGGGATTACAAGCATGTGCCGTGACGTTCAGCTAATTTTTGTATTTTTAGTAGAGACAGGGTTTCACCATGTTGGCCAGGCTGGTCTCAAACTCCTGGCCTCAAGTGGTCTGCCTGCCTCAGCCTCCCAAAGTGCTGGGATTACAGGCGTGAGCCACCACACCCACCCAGACCAATAATGGTGAATCTATAACTGATGATGTCTTAGATTCATTGAAATCGAGTCTTATTTTACTGTTACTGTTCCCTCTCCTACCTCATCCCCAGGAAACATATCCATGATTTATATCATCTTTTCAATGGGATTCTTGACCCAAAGAGGGTTCCTGGCTCCACCTGGGAGTTGTAAGCAGGGCTGCCAGTGCTTTGAGAGGAGGGTGCTTTGCTGGGTGGGCCCTAACTTTCTTCTCCATGGCAGGTCCTCAGCAAAGGGCAGCCCCTGGGTCCTGCGGGAGTTCAGGTGTCTCTGAGAAACACTGGGACCGAAGCAAAGATCCAGTCCACAGTTACACAGCCTGGCGGAAAGTGAGTAGCGTCCTGTCTCTTAGTGTTGCCTTAGAGCCAGGCTCTGACAGGGGTCATGGAGCTGGGTTTGGGAGTTTGGATTCAGGGAGTTCTGGGTTCAGATCCTGATTCAGCCTCTTAACTTTGGGTGAGTTCATGCCCGTCAGAGTGCTGAGTTCTCCACATGTGAAATGGAATCCATTTGACCCATCTTGCCTAGCACTGATGGGATGATTAAATATGAGTTCATACTGGCCAGGCATATTGGCTTGCGCCTATAATGCCAGCACTTTGGGAGGCCAGGATGGGAGGATCACTTGAGTTCAGGAGTTCGAGACCAGCCTGGACAACATAGGGAGACTCAATCTCCACAAATAATTTAAAAAATTATATCAAGTAGAGTCCCACGGGGGAAAACAATTAGCTGGGTGTGGTGGCATGCTCCTGTGGTCGCAGCTACTCGGGAGGCTGAGGCGGGAGGATTGCTTGAGCCTGGAAGGTTGAGGCTGCAGTGAGCCGTGATCATGTGCCACTGTGCTCCAGCCTCGGCAGCAGAGCAAGACCCTGTCTGAAACAAACAAAAAAAGAGTTAATACCCATAAAGTACCTGCTTCAAGGCCTGGGGCTTAGTGGGTCTTCATTTAGCAGCTCAGCCTGGCTCTGGAGCCTGCCAGCCTGGGCTTGAATCCCAGCTCCCCCATTTGCTGGCTGGTTGACCTAGGGCAAGTTCCTTAACCCCTCTGTGCCTCAGTTTCCTCTTTTGTAAATGAAGATAATTGTGGAACCTATCTCCTAAGGTACTGGAAAGATGAAATTAATATTATTACTTCAAGCTGCCTGGCATATTAGCTCAAATAGGTTAGCTCAGTTATGATTAGAAAAAATCATTATCATTATTATAGCAAAACTGCTTTGTAGTTGGAACAGATGCCTAGCTGACCTTGCTGAGTCAGATTTAAAGCATTTATTTAATGGATGTATATAGTTGAGTTGTAAATGTTAACAGATATGCCAAGATTAATACCAGAATAGTTCAAACTGATAATTCCGAAAGCGTTCAAATCATTACTAACTCCGTTAACATACAAACTGAGTAAATTGCAAAATAGAAGTTTATAATGAGTCTGTCAGTAAGTTATTCAATTTTAAAGTTATTATTGTTGAAACTAGTTTTCATTTTTGAAATAACATTTACTTCTGCTTGACTGGTGCCTCTCCAGCCCTGGTGTGTAGCAGGAATATGGAGCTGTAATTTTTTTTCTGGGCTAGTAATTTGGTGTTGACCTTACTAGAAAAAAATAGTGTCTTGAGCCTTCTGAATACCTTCATCTGCACTAACTGAAACAATGAAACATGTAGCACTGGGCTATTATGAAAATGAAATAGAAGCTCAATCTTACCAGTACTTGTAGTAATGTGATTTCCAAGCCCTATCCAGTTATTGCAGGCAAGATTTGATACAATAAAATACCACAGAAGAAATCAAATGCGTTTTCTAGTTCATTTCACTGGACTTAGCCTTCTCATTTGTCAGTTGCCTTACAAATTTGAAGGGATAAACATGCTAGTATACTGGCAGCAGCATTTCCAGCTTTAGCTCGGCTCACTCTGGTGTTAGTCTGTCTATGGCTAGTAGAGTAATTTTCATCAGCTGCTGGTTTCTTATCTCAGTTGCTTTGTGCAAAAACCCAGAATGATTTATCTGTGTTTCTCTAAAGCCTTTTTTCTGGGATTCAAAGCTTGTCATAGTTTACCCTGCCCTGTGTCATTTGCATCGTCTTGGGTCAGCGTCCCCCTCAGCCTGTGCAT
The DNA here is from genome assembly GCF_028858775.2 of Pan troglodytes. NCBI lineage: Eukaryota > Metazoa > Chordata > Mammalia > Primates > Hominidae > Pan > Pan troglodytes. The sequence continues at coordinate 36,651,553 of NC_072416.2, read as the reverse complement.
CTGTTCTGTTCTTTTTCACCCCACTTCTCCCTTCCCATGTGTTTCCTTGGACACTTCTGTCCCCTTCTCCTTGTCAGTTCATGCCTGTCACCTCTGTCAAACCCAGTCGAATGTTCTGTGACTGGTCCCTGCTGTGCTACAAGGATTGGTTTTATGCCAGAAATCCTTGAGATTAAGGGAGACGTAAGCACTCCTCTTTCCGATCAGCACATGGAGCACCCCTCTTGGCACACAGTAAGTCCTCAATAAGCGCTCTTTTATGCAGATTTGTACAGTGAAGGATTGAATTTCATTCATGCTCATTTAACAAGCTAATGGAAGTTTGCGATAATTCCAACATTGTTTTCTTGTGCTGCCAACATTAGTCATAGAATTAGAAATACTTGGGTTGTTTGGAGAAAGTTAAATGGTTATTTTTTATGTCTTAGGTTTGCATTTTTTAAAGTTCTGCCTGGAGATTATGAAATCCTCGCAACTCATCCAACCTGGGCGTTGAAAGAGGTGAGTGTGACAGCTACGTCTATAGCCATGCCAATAATATGCTGGTCTTGGGACAGATGTAGGGCTTTTCAATTTAGGATATGAAAAGAATTTATGGTTTCTCCAGGACTAGATGAAGAACCAATGGTGCTGTTGTTTAGTTTGGTAGTTATTTATAAGCTGTAACTCCTCACTGTAGCAGACGTTGCTTGTGTTAGTTTCAGTTTTAGGTGACAGTGTTGTCTTCCTGCTGTGAAATAGATCTGTTTTATTAACTATAGCTATTTTAAACTAAATCAACAACAGAAGGCCCTGACGAGATTTATTTGTTGTTCTTTTTTCAGCCTGAAACAGAAATCTGTAAATATACTAAACATTCTAGAAACTGTGGTACGCGTGACCAAGGAGAATGTATGAGAATGTTTATTGCAGCTTTGTTTGTAATAGCAAAATATTGTAAACAACATAAGTGCCTTTTAAGAGAAGAATGGATTGGGGTTCCATCATACAATAGGCTGCTGTATGTCAGCAGTAATGAATGAACCAGAGCTACATATATTAATGTAACTACATTTAAAAACAGAGTTGAAGGAAATATGATTTTAAATACTTGTAATAATCATTTATGGATACAGTCTTTTTTTTTTTTTTTTTTTTTAAAAGACGGAGTCTCGCTCTGTTGTCAAGACTGGAGTGCAGTGGCGTGATCTTGGCTTATTGCAACCTTGGCCTTCTGTGTCCAAGCGAGTCTCCGGCTTCAGTCTCCTGAGCAGCTGAATTACAGGGATGTGCCACCACGCCCAGCTAATTTTTGTATTTTTAGTATATATGGGATTTTGCCATGTTGGCGAGGCTGGTCTCGAACTCCTAGCCTCAAATGATCCACCAGCCCCGGGCTCTCAAAGTGGTGGGATTACAGGTATAAACCAGTGCACTCGGCCAGATACAGTCTTTTTTTTTTTTTTTGCAACAGGGTCTTGCTCTGTTGCCCAGGCTAGAGTACAGTGACATATTCATGGCTCATTGCAGCCTCTGGTTCCTGGCCTTAAGCGATCCTTCCACCTTGGCCTCCCAGGGATCTGGAACTGCAGGCATGTGCCACTGCCCCTAGCTAAGGATACAGTCTTTTTTTTTGAGATGAAGTCTTGCTCTTGTTGCCCAGGCTGGAGTGCAATGGCACAATCTCAGCTCATTGCAACCTCCGCCTCTTGGGTTCAAGCGATTCTCCTGCCTCAGCCTCCTGAGTAGCTGGGGTTACAGGCACCTGCCACCATGCCCAGTTAATTTTTGTATTTTTAGTAGGGACAGGGAAGATACGGTCTTATGTAGAAAAATTATGAAGACATGTATGGGAATAGCAGACGCTGTTCAAAATGATACTGACTTCTAGAGAAAGAGGGAGGAGGGGGACTTTGGGGTATGCCAGCATCTTGAATTGTATTTTTTTAAATTTGTTTAGCTGGTTAGAAGGTATGTAAGTGTTCTTTAGCATATCTTTTTTTGTTTGACTGAAATAGTTTATAGTCAAAGATCAAAAAAGGAACTCCACCTAGTAGGTGAGGTTCTGTAATAGCCGTGAAAGACCAAATTAAAATAAGACTTAAGGGACATCTTGACATGTTAGCTTCTGTGTTAGTATTGAAGCTGTATCTCATTTTTGCTAAAGAAGCATTGGAATCAGTATTTCAGCTTCTACTCTATATGTTTTATTATTATTTTTACTCTGTAGGTTTTACGCACTTATAATTGATGATAGTTTCACACCTAGATGTCTCTTCTTACTGTTTATGACTTTTGGTTTTGGGGGTTTTTCTCTTCTGCAGCAACATTTAAAAATATTTTATTCGAGGCTGGGTGCAGTTGCTCATGCTGTAATTCCAGCATTTTGGGAGGCTGAGGTGGGTGGATCACTTGAGGTCAGGAGTTCGAGACCAACCTGGCCAACATGGTGAAACCGCATCTCTACTAAAAATAGAAAAAAATTAGCCAGGAATGGTGGCATACACCTGTAATCCCAGCTACTCGGGAGGCTGAGGCAGGAGAATCGCTTGAACCTGGGAGGTGGAGGTAGCAGTGAGCCAAGATTGCACCACTGCACTTCAGCTTGGGTGACAGAGTGAGACTCCATCTCAAAAAAAAAAAAAAAAAATTTATTCGAAATGAAAGAGCTTACACATTTATAAATAGAAGAGATTTTAAGGTTTACATTGTATGTTAATTGTCTGCATAGAAGAATCTGAGTTTATTAATATGAGATTGGGATTTTCAAGTAAAGCATGTTGTTAGAAGTCAGGATAATGTTTATCCTCCTGGGGTGTTAGTGACTGGAAGCAAGTGTGAGGGCACTTCTGGCTTGCTGGTGCTATTCTGTTGGGTAACCAGTGCCCAATTTGTGACAAGCCCTGTGCTGTGTGCTTAGAATCTGTACATTTTTCTCTGTGTTTATTGTACCTTAACAAAAATGTTTAAAAATATACACGTATTGTGAAAAGAACAACTTAAGGCAAATTAAACAGAGTTTAATTGAGCATAGAACAATTTGTCAATTGGGCAGCCCCCTGAGCCAGAATAGGTTTACAGCGACTGTGGCACTGTTGCGTGATTGGAAAGGGTTTATGGACAGAAAAAGAAAGTGACGGACAGAAAGTGGAAGTGAGGTACAGAAACAGTTGGATTGGTTACAGCTGGACGTTTGTCTTATTTGCACATGGTTTGAACAGTTGGCTGCCTGTGAGTAGTTGAAGGGTGGCTGCTTGAATTGGCTGAGACTTGGCAACACGTACAGAGAAACCTTTAGGCCAAACTTAAAATATGTAAGGAGGCAGCTTTAGGCTAATCTTCAGTTAACACTATATATCATTAAAAATAGAAAAAAAGGCAAAATATGCTCATTAAAAAAATTGGAACATATAGAGGAATATAAAGCAGTGGAAACAAATTTTGGAAGCTGGAAAAGTATACAAGTAAAATAGCACCATATAGACAAAATCATTATTGTTTACATTTTGCCACATTTCCTTTCACTTCATTTTGGGCATTAAAAAATAATGATAAGCCAGGCACGGTGGCTCACACCTGTAATCCCAGCACTTTGGGAGGCTGAGGCGGGTGGATCACCTGAGGTCAGGAGTTCGAGACCAGCCTGGCCAACATGGTGAAACCCTGTCTCTACTAAAAATACAAAAATTAGCCGGGCGTGGTGGCGAGCGCTTGTAATCCCCGCTACTTGGGAGGCTGAGGCAGGAGAATCTCTTGAACCCAGGAGGCAGAGGTTGCAGTGAGCCGAGGTTGCGCCATTGCACTCAAGCCTGTGTGACATACTGAGACTCCGTCTCAAAAAAAGAAGTGATCATACTGAATAAGCAATTTTATAGATTATGTTTCCCAGTTAATATTTTAGCTTCAGCGTGTCCTCATGTTGTTAGGCACTTTGCAAGTGTTTATTTTTTTACAGGTTAAAATCTTTTTCTGTTATAGGCAAGCACCACAGTGCGTGTAACCAACTCCAATGCCAATGCGGCCAGTCCCCTCATAGTTGCTGGCTACAATGTGTCTGGCTCTGTCCGAAGTGATGGGGAGCCCATGAAAGGGGTGAAGTTTCTTCTCTTTTCTTCTTTAGTAACTAAAGAGGTAAGCAAAGAAAAGAACAAAAGAGATGGTGTGAGGGGTAGGAGGGTGGGGGAGTATAGCCCAGAACGTACTGTTGTAAGAAATGCAGGTCTGAGTTGATTTATCATTTTAACACTTAAGAATATCGTCTGTCTCAGGCCGGGTGTGGTAGCTCATGCCTGCAATCCCAGCACTTTGGGAGGCCAAGGTGGGTGGATCACTTGAGGTCAGGAGTTTTAGACCAGCCTGGCCAACATTATGAAACCCCATCTCTACTAAAAATACAAAAACATTAGCCGGGCATGTTGGCACGTGCCTGTAGTCCCAGCTGCGTGGGAGGCTGAGGCAGTAGAATCGCTTGAACCCAGGAGGTGGAGGTTGCAGTGAGCCGAGATCACGCCACTGCACTCCAGCCTGGGTGACAGAGTGAGACTGTCTCAAAAAAAAAAAAAAAAAAATTCAAGAATATCATGTGTCTCTGTTGACTCACAAGACATTGCACATCTACACTGGGAGGCAGTGGTATGTGATGGAAAGTACACAGGCTTTGAAATCAGACCTGGGTTTAAACAAATCTCAGGTTTAAACAAATTCCTCTTCCTAGCTGTGCGACCCTGGGCCGGTCACATTACCTTCCTGAGCCTCCGTTTCCTTATTTGGAGAATGGTGACCCATCATAAGGAAGGACAGTCATGTCATCTTTCCCAGGAAGACTGTGCCAGTTTTTAACTTTGCAACTTGAATGTCAAGATTTTTGTTCCTTTTTTCTGTATTAATTGTCTTAGATTTCAGAAATACATATGTTGACATGAAACTTAAAAAAATTTTCCTATAATGTGGCTAATTGATGGTATTCAGAACATGTAAATGGAAAAGGAAGTTTTGTCTTTTTTACCCCCTGGCATAGGATGTCCTGGGCTGCAACGTCTCACCAGTGCCTGGGTTCCAGCCCCAAGATGAGAGTCTGGTGTATTTGTGCTACACGGTCTCCAGAGAAGATGGCTCGTTCTCTTTCTATTCCTTGCCAAGTGGGGGCTACACTGTGGTGAGTGAAGCAGATTTCCGTTCTGTTTATGTCTGGGACTCTCATGACACAGTAAAAGCCAATGCTGTTCGGGTGTTACAGGAAAAGATGGTTGGCCTGCAGTTCTCTGAACATGCTGTTAAGCAGTAACTTACTTAAGATGAGACACTCACCCCTTCGTAATAGCTACAAAAAGGGCAAGGCTTCCTCTTTTCGAATCTGCAACAGTTATGATGAATGTTTCTCTTGGTCTGTCTGAACCCCTTGTCATTTGTGGGCTGCTAGATCGATTATTAATATTGCTGATTGATCATGTTAGTGGTTCTTAGTGATTAAGAGACTCTTCCTTCCAGATTCCGTTCTATCGAGGGGAGAGGATTACCTTTGATGTGGCGCCTTCCAGACTTGACTTCACAGTGGAGCATGACAGCTTGAAAATCGAGGTAAGGCTTTTCTGTCTTCTGGAGGGACAGGTGTTTGAGTTCCCATCCCTAGGCACAGGTATTGCAAACATGTTTTTAAAAAAATCAATTATTTTATCTGGAAGGGCTGTTGGAAAAAATGCCATCTGGTATTATATTCTTACACATGGTGTCCTTATCGTAGAGAGCTGGATTCCTAGTTAAATCTACTCATTCAGTGAAATATATTTATTGATTGCCAGTGACATACGTTTCAGGCACCATCCAGGACTGGGGATACAGCAGTGACCAAAAGAGGCAAAAATTCTTGTCCCTGTGGACCTCTTTTTTTTTTTTTTTTTTTTTTTTTTTAAGATAGGGTCTCACTGTGTGGCTCAAGCTGGAGTGCAGTGGTACGATCTCGTCTCACTGCAGCCATTGCCTCCAGGGCTCAAGTGATCCTCCCACCTCAGCCTGTTGAGTAGCTGGGACCACAGGCGCGTGCCACCATGCCCAGCTAATTTTTGTATTTTTGTTAGAGATGGGGTTTCACCATGTTGCCCAGGCTGTTCTCTAACTCCTGGGTTCAAGTGATCTGCCTGCCTCGGCTTCCCAAAGTGTTGGGATTACAGGTGTGAGCCATCGCACCTGGCTAGACCTCATGTTCTAATGACAGGAAGGGTCAATACATGTATAGATGTATAAGTTAGAAAGTAAAGTAGAAGGTGATAAGTGTTCTCTAGAAAAATAAAGGAAGAAAGGAGGTCGTACAGTATCAGGGTGGAGACAGGGGTTGCAGTTGTACATAGGGTGTTTTTGGGAAGTCCTCCCTGTGAAGGTGACATTTGAGCAACAACCTGAAGGGAAAGAACAAGAGAACCATACTTCACTCCTGCAGGAAGAGTGTGTAAGACTGAGGGAACGGCACGTGCAAAGGTCCTGAGGCAGAAGTGTGCTGAAGGGTTTGGGGCATCCCAAGGAGGCTAGGGTGGCTGGAGTGGAGGGAATGAGCAAGGAAGGAGGAGGCGGAAAGAGGGTCAGGGAGGTGACAGGGCAGATTGTGCAGGGCTTGGTGGGCCACTTTGCCTATAACTCTGGGTGAGAATTGGTGCCACTGGAAGGTTCCTAGCAGAGGAGTGGCGTGATCCTTCTGGCAGCTGCGTTGAGGAGAGTTTGCAGGGTGTCAGGGTGGAAGTGGGAGACCAGTTGGGATGCCATGGCCGTAAACCAGGTGAGAACTGGCAGAGCTTGGACCGTGATGGTAGGAATGGGCAGTGTGATACATGGCTTGATAAACTGCCTAGACCCTCACATAAATGGTAAATGTATTTTTCATCTCACTTACGTCTCCTTTAATTACAGAAGTAGAAAATGCTTACTGTAGAAAATTGGCTAGCTAGAACAAATCCCAAAAGAAAATAACAGCCTCTCCTAAGTGGACCACCCAATGTTAGAGTTATCGAAGCAATTATATTTTAATCATTTTCTTTTAATATTACATTTGAAAGTACTGTGTTAAAATCGCTTAAACTGGCAGAAGTGGGCTTTTAGGTCATATGCACAGTGGGGTGCAGACTCTGCATTTTAAGGTTCAGTGGAGTGTTTGACCGTTCTGCTGTACACTGGAGGGGAAAGAGAAGGGTAAGAAGATGAAGCCTTTACTTTGCTTCTCGTAGCTTGCAGAGAAGGATGGGGGCAGGTGAGCAGAGACAGCTATTCCCAGATTACAGCCAAATACATATTTTGAAAATGATGAATGGAATTTCAGGGAATGGGGCCCTGTAAGTTCCCTGAGGTCAGGTACCGTGTCTTATTCTTTACTGTTTTCCTAACATGTGATTTAGTGCCTGGCACATAGTAGGTGCCCAGCAAAAATATTTGTTGAGTACATATGTGAATTAATAAGTAGGTAATGCATGGAATGAAACATGTCTTTTTGGAAAGATCAAGAAGGACTACCTGTCATGTGAGACCATCACTAAGAAACCATTTGCTGAAAAAAAAAAATAAAAAAATAAAAAAGAAGGGCTACCTGCATAAAAAGGAAGTCATTTAATTATTTAAAGCTTCATCTCAAATGCTGTTGCACACGTGCGTGCACACATTCATTCATTCAGGAGTCAGTTGAGTGCCTGCTGTGTACCAGGTGACTAAGACAGAAAAAGTCCCTGTCTCCATGAGGTAACATGCTAGTGGGAGGGAGACAACTAAGAAATCGAACGAGGACATTTCAGATACTGGTAAGTTTGATGAAGATATTAAAATAGGTTAGCAGTGGTGACCTTGGGGATACACAGATCAGGGCTGGAACTCAGTAACTGCAGAGAAAGCACAGGTGTGCTGCTCACAGGCGAGTGGGGCACAGACACAGACAGAGACACATGGAGCATGGGACCACGTGTGAGCCAGTGATGGTGGTGGAGGAGGGTGGTCTAGGTGGATTTCTTTTTTTTTCTTTGAGACAGAGTCTTGCTGCTTCACACAGGCTGGCACTATCTTGGCTCACTGCAACCTCCGCATCCCGAGTTGAAGCGATTCTCCTGCCTCAGCCTCCCGAGTAGCTGGGATTACAGGTGCCTGCCACCACATCTGGCTAATTTTTGTATTTTTAGTGGAGACAGGGCTTCACCATGTTGGCCAGGCTGGTCTTGGACTCCTGACCTCAAGTGATCTGCCTGCCTCGGCCTCCCAAAGTGCTGGGATTACAGGCATGAACCACTGCGCCTGGCCTAGGTGGATTTCATAAGGACCTGTGTTCAGGTCGTGGTGGAAAGACAGGAGGGGGCACGTGAGACCTTGCAGAGGTGGAATCCACAGGACTGATCGATGCTGGAGGAGCGGGGCGGGGCATCTCAAGTGATGCCGGGGTGTGCATGGGAGACTGGAGGAAGATGTGGTTCACCAAAATGGGGGCATCTGGAGGGGAGGAGATGGCACAGGGGTAAGGGTGGGGGGCTTCTAGAAGCTTGAGTCAGTGACCTTTTAACGAGGGAAGTAAGTCTCTAGACTTTTCTGTTGTTTGACACTCAGCAGTGTGTTAGGAACACAACAGAGAAGACAGATGTGGGTAAAGTGAGAGGGAGCCCGGCTGGCACACAGGACCGGGGCACTGAGTGTTGGGAGGTGGGCGGCAGGAGCAGACATGGTAGGTGGTGGCCGGCGCAGCAGAAGGAGGCTTTGTGGCTCTGGCACAGGAGCACCTTCGAGCACCTTCTTCTTCTTCTTTGTTTTCTAGCCCGTGTTCCACGTCATGGGATTCTCCGTCACCGGGAGGGTCTTGAACGGACCCGAAGGAGATGGTGTTCCAGAAGCAGTAGTCACCCTGAATAACCAAATCAAAGGTGGGCTGACACAGCAGCCCCAGGCTGATGGCCAGCGCTGTTTTTGGATCACAGAGAGAAATGGAGAGGAACTGATGACTATATGAGAACATGGCAGCTTTTGGTCTCAAGTATTCTGGTGTACATGTAAGGATACACTGTTGTTTTTGGCTTATCTTCTGTTTGTGTGTTTTTGTTTTACAGTTAAAACAAAAGCTGATGGCTCATTCCGCCTTGAGAACATAACCACAGGGACATACACCATCCATGCTCAGAAAGAGCACCTCTACTTTCAAACGGTCACCATCAAAATTGCACCGAACACACCTCAGCTGGCTGACATTATTGCAACAGGGTAAGCTTATCGTGTGGATTTGGAAGCGCCAGTAAATATGCTGGCAGCCAGTGTAGAACAAAATGACCTGTGATCTGTGTGTCTTTGCCGAGCTTAAGAACTTAAGAAAGATTAGTACTTTTTTTTGTTTGTTTGTTTTTAGAGTCAGAGTCTTGCCCTGTTGCCCAGGCTGTAGTGCAGTGGTGCCATCTCGATTCACTGCAACCTCTGCCTCCCAGGTTCAAGTGATTCTCCTGCCTCAGCTTCCCAAGTAGCTGGGACTACAGGCGTGCCCCACCACACCCAGCTAATTTTTGTATTTTTAAGTAGAGACAGGGTTTCACTATATGTTGTCCAGGCTAGTCTCAAAACTCCTAACCTCAGGCTGTCTGCCTGCTTTGGCCTCCCAAAGTGCTGGGATTATAGGTGTGAGACACTGCACCCGGCCAAGAAAGATTAGTTCTAAATCTTACAAACTGAAGGTACTGACATGTCGGATGCTTAATGAAAAGTCCCTTGCTTCAAATTAAAATGGGCTTGTGAAATTAAAAAATCTTTCATGTCTGACTTTCACGATCTTTCGCAGGACCCCTCTTTGCTTAATCTTTGAGGATTTTTGGAAGATGGTATTGTTGGTTGAGAAAGCTTATTGGAAGCTGCTTCAGGTCATTGGTGTAGTTCTTCCTGCTTGTAGTTACTCATTATACTATAAGTACAGGCAGGGACATCTTGTGGTTGAATTCATGTGGTTTTACCATCATCTGAAGCAAGATTGTGTAGTGCCAAGAACTTGGGCTTTGGAGTGAGATCCCAGATCCACCTGCATGTAACCTGCAGAACAGCTTTAGACATAACAGGTGCTCACAAAACAGTAGCTTAGAAGGAGAGTGCAGGGTCTGCTTGGGAGAAGCGTGGCATGAGCAAAGTCAGGCAGTCTCACAGCAGCATGAGGTGGCTGCGGGTGTAAAGCTGGGTGCTACTGGAGCAGAATATACTGGCAGGTGAAGGTGATGATGAGGCCAACCCCATAGCACCTCCTCACACCCCACCGGGGCATAGGGGCTTTCTCCCACTGGGGCCAACGGGCCGTGAGTGGTTTTGAGCATTAATTTAACAAGCTTTGATCATTGTTTTCAATAGGGCATTCTGAAAACAATGGCATGGAGTAGAGTGGCTTTGAAGGGGACAGGACTTGGGCACAGGAGGTCTGAAAGCAGAGATGACAAGGGCTTGCCTTGTAGGGAAGTCAGGGACAGACTGGTGAGATATTTAGGGTGCCCAGCTTGAGAGGTGTGATGGCTGGGGACAGAAAGAGAAGCCAGTTAGGTGATGAGGGTTCAGATTTGGCCACATTGGTCTGTAGGACCACTAGGTGGAGCTCTTCAATAGGCGCTTGGATGGATGGTCAATCCTGAAGATTCGGCTGCAGGTGGCAGCCAGGACCTCAAATATGTATGTGCAGGTAGAATTAGAAGAACAGTAGGCCAAAAACAGAGTGCCAGGTGGCCCAGGGGGGACCTAGGGAGCATGAGGTCATAGGAGCTAAGAAAGTAAGTTTGGGGTAGGAGGTAGTGCCCAATAGGGAGGTGCAGGGAGCTGAGCCCTGGTGAACACAGTCCCCTGGCTTGATCACTGAGGAGGCCACAGTGACTCTTTTCTGTAGATAGATGGAGGTCGAGGTCAAGGAGTCCAGTGGTGAATGGAAGACAGGGAAGCAAACTACCCTCAGAAAGTAACTCTTGGATTGAAGTCTTTCCCACCTTCCATAAACACTTTGTGCAATTACTGTAGATGAGGCACTGAAAAATACTTCGTACCTAATAATTAATCAAACTAGTGTTCCAGAGATGGGGCTTTCACCCTATCAGGGAGACAGACTGAAGACAAATACATCTGTGGCCAGGCTTAATGCCTCACACCTGTAATCCATCCCAGCACCTTGGGAGGCGGAGGCGGAGGTGGGCAGATCGCTTGAGCCCAGGAGTTTGAGACCAGCCTGGGCAACTTGGCAAAACACCATCTCTACCAAAAATGCAAAAATTAGCTAGTTTCATAACCTGGTCTAAAAATAAATAAATAAAGAGATAAAAATTAAAAGATAACAAGATTTTAAAAAAAGACAAAAAAGACAAATACATTTATGCTGCTAAATTATGGCAAGTGTCGTGCAGGGAAGAGATCAGGGTGCTGCAAGAAGAGCTAATTTAGAGTGGGAGCTCTGCAAGGCTCTCTGGGTTGCAGAGACCTTAGTAAAGACTAAAAGTTAGCTAAAGAAAATCTTCCCTAGTAGAGAAGCAGCATGCTCAGAGGCCTGCATAGGATAGGAAGGACCTGAAAGGCAGTCTGCGCAGCTGGAGGAGGTGGGTGAGGTCAGGGAGCTCTGGGGCCTTGTAGCCTTGCTTTGGGATTGGGCTTTGCTCCCTAATGCAGTGGAAACCCGTTAGGAGTTGTCTGTTGGTTGGCCAGGCACGGTGGCTCACGCCTATGATCTCAGCACTTTGGGAGGCTGAGGTGGGCGGATCATGAGGTCAGGAGTTCAAGCCCAGCCTGGCCAGCATGGTGAAACCCGGTCTGTACTAAAGATACAAAAGGTTGGCAGGGCATGGTGATGTGTGCCTATAATCCCAGCAACTCAGGAGGCTGAGGCAGGAGAATCGCTTGAACCCGGGAGGCAGGGGTTGCAGTGAGCTGAGATTGCACCATTGCACTCCAGCCTGGCCGACAGGGTGAGATTCCATCTCAAAAAAAAAAAAAGAGTTATCAGTTGGCAAGGGAGTGATAGGGATCATGGTACTTTAAAAAGTTTGTTTTTCTTCCTGGCTGCTGTGTGGAGAATGGATTGGAGGAAAGCCATGGTGTGAATGGAGGGGCCAGATATGAGGCAGTGGTGGTTGTCTGGAGGAGATATGGTAGTGGCCGGGCCCAGGCGGCTGGCAGGCGAGGGAGGGAGGAGTAGATGGATTTGGTAGGTCACATGGAGAACACACCCACAGGCCTGTGCTGTTGAGGTTACAGGTTTCTTATTTGAGCCACTGGGTAGATGGAGGAGGCGCTGTTCACAGAGATGGAGGAAATATATTTATTTTCTCCTTTAAAGTAGAGTATTTGAGTCAAAGAAAGAAAAATAGCATTTGTTGAACATTTTTGGAAAATCTCTTTTTTTTATTGGCCGACGTAGTACATTTGCCTTTTTAGCACACTGATACTTCTTACTATTTCTTTTCCTTTTTATTTTTTTTGAGACAGGGTCTTACTCCGTTGCCCAGGCTGGAGTACAGTGGCGCCATCTCGGCTCACTGCAGCCTCCCCCTCTCGGGTTCAAGTGATTCTCCTGCCCCAGCCTCCTGAGTAGCTGGGATTACAGGCTAATTTTTATATTTTTTAGTAGAGATGTGGTTTTGCCGTGTTGGCTAGGCTGGTCTCGAACTCCTGACCTCAAGTGACCCACCCGCCTCGGCTTCCCAAAGTGCTGGGATTACAGGCTGAGCCATGGTGCCTAGTCTTCCTTTAAAGTAAAATTTAAAAATTACTCAATTTATTGTAAAAACAAACTCTTTGGCTTCTGTCCAAATGACTGTGAAAATAGATTTCTCTCAATATCCACCAATATTACCTGTTTCTGTCCATATATGTATTTAAACCCTGTTGAAAGAATTTATTGATACAAATCAATTTTTAAGGGCTTCAGTATAACGGAACCTTTTTCTCTACCACCCTTTTGGTTTATTTTTCCAAACTAAGCCAGTATAGATTTGAGGTTTAGGGAGAATAGGCACTTCTTTTTAATAAGAATATGGGCTAAAACAGATCTTATGGTTCAAATATTTACAACTTAAGGAGGCAAAGAGATTTGATAGGAAATAGACAAGGTGATGTGTCCCCTGACAGGTACACAAATCAAGAGAATATGACAGGTCCTTGGGAATGATTGTGTCAGTGTTCGCTTCCCATCCTTTTATTCTGAAAGTTCACAGTAGGGGAATGTGAGAACCAAAATGCATATGCTAGGTCAGGGATTGGGACACTTTCTCTGTGGAGAGCCAGAGAATAACTATTTTAGGCTGCGTGAGCCATACGGTCTCTAGGACCACAGCTGAGATAGACAATTTGTAAATGAATGGGCAGAGCGCAACACAACTACATTTTTGGACACCACAGTTTGCATTTCATGTAATTTTTACATGTGAAACATTATCTTTCTTTCTTTCTTTCTTTTTTTAACTTTAACCACTTAAGAGTGTACAATTCTTTTTCTCGGCTTGCAGTTCATCACAAACGGGAGGGGGGCCCTGACTTGGTCCTTGGGTGGTAGTTTGCTGACCCATGCTGGAGATAGTGAGCTCATATGGCTGGGCAGTCCCTTCACTCTGAAGAAATGGCTGTGTTTTTCATGATTCTTAGATTTCACATACACAATCTTCCACCATTTCCTTGTGTTTTCCACTGTTTTTTTATTTGAGGCGGAGTGGCGGTTCCAACATTTAATGTACCCCTAATTGTCAGAATCCAACATTCTTGATTATGTCAAAAGTAACTAATTTTTATCTAAAATGATTCTTGAAGATTCTTTAAAATGAACAGTTGAAAAGACAACTGTGACCCCCAGCTAGGATGTACTATTACACTTTAACACACCAGCTGCTTCAGAAATGAAGACCAGCACTCCAAGGATGATGGTCGTTGTAGGGGGGCCTCTCATGTGTTATTCGAGGGATGCCTTGCAACACCTTACTCCTTATTTAGAATCTCAAATCTGAATCATTACCTTAATAGGGCTTTTCAGTTATAAGTTACATTTGTGGCTCCTACCTCCCAAGGAGTTCAATTTTAGCTTTGCATTTTTTAACTTAATTACCTTTTCTGTTCCAATCTCCCAGTTTGCTTTCATCCATGTATTATATATAATCACAAGCAAGGAAGACGTCTTTGATAATCCTGACTTATTTGATGGCCTGGTAATGCCACAGTTTCTTAGGCAGCTTAGAGCTCTTGCTTTTAAGGGCTAGCCCACATTCTCAGTCCAAGGCCGCTCCGCTGTCAACGATCCAATTACCTGAAACGTTTTTATTATCTGCAGGTTTTCTTAAAATTGCCTCTGCAGTGGGGGATTGCCAGATGTCACCTGGAACACACAAACAGCCCCACTACGGGCCCCTGTTCTGTAGAAAGATGCCCAGTCTTGCTTCTGAAGGTTGCTTTTTAAAACCAGAATGAAGGTTGCTTTTTAAAACCAGAATCATCTGGACTGCATTCTGTCTCTTCATTAAGATTAGACTATTCTCAGGAACAAGGGCTGGGAGAGGGCTGCATCTTTTTTGGTCGATAAGAGCCTTTCCTCTTATAATTGAGTCCTCGTGCTGGAATGAATGGTCTTCTCTTTGCAGGTTCAGTGTCTGTGGTCAGATATCAATCATTCGCTTCCCCGACACCGTCAAGCAGATGAATAAATACAAAGTTGTCCTGTCATCTCAAGACAAGGACAAGTCTTTGGTCACCGTGGAGACAGATGCTCATGGATCATTTTGTTTTAAAGCAAAACCAGGGACTTACAAAGTGCAGGTGCGTTGCATTGTTTTAAATTTAAAATGTTTTGAGAAAAAGCAGTGATTTTTAGAAGGGTTATTAGGTTGAATGGGGTTAGAGAAGGAGCATTCCAGTTTCCAACTTCTTGTTTCTAAGTCTTTACAATCCTGCACCAGTAGAGGAGAGTCAGATAGGCATCCAGCTAAAAAATAATGCCATCTGCCTCTCTTTTTTCCAGTCTTGATGTTTATTAGTATCAGGCTGCCAGTCACTCCTCTACCTTCAGGCTTCTGGCTGCTGTAGAATGTCGATGAGTCCAAGAGGACACCAAAAATGAACTCTACTAATGGCAGCTCAAAAATGGCCATAGTGCGTGGCTTCTGGGACCCCAGGCCAAAATGGAGCTTCCCATTTCCTGCTTTGCCTTCACTTCAAGATGGCTAGGCAGGGACCACGCGACTTATCCATTCAAGCAGGCCGAGAACGGGGAGACGGTCTGGCCTGTGGTCTCATCACCATGGTGAAGGCCTAAGCCACAGCTGGCCCAAGCAAGCAAGAGACAGGACAGAGCAGAGGTCAGCCCACCATGCCTTTCAGTGCAGTGGCCCTGCCCTTGGGGAGAGACTGTTTCCGTGGGCTCTCACCCATCAAATCAGCAGCTGCCCTTCCTCCCTGTGGAAGAGCAAATAACACAAAGGGAGAGGGCTGAGAAGGTTCCCTGTTAGACTCTGCTCTCCTCTAGGGCAAAGTGGGGTCCCTCCCTCTGTGGGAAACAGGGCAGGAGATTGCGTTCTCCCTGCTTCCACAGAACAGCGTGGTGTGTGGGTTGACAGCTGCCTTTATTAGATGGTAGCTGGCTTCTTGCGAAGACGTCCACATTGACAAGTCTTTGGAAGCCCTTTCGGAAGCATGATGGACTTCTCCAAGGAAGGGCAGTGTCGTCTTTACTAGGGATGAAAGAGTTGACCGCTGCTACCTTCACCTGTTCCTCCTCTTAGCCCATGAAAGGCACACAGAACAATAGGAGGAAGAAAATGACTTAATTCCACCAAAGTGTCATCCACATAGTGTTGACAGGTTCAGAGCTTATGCTACAAGTGATCCGAAGCCTGGAAAAGTGACTGGGATGTAGTATGGTTTCTAGTATGTAAGTGAGGCGTGTCCGCGTTGCGTGCCTGTGGGGAATTAGGCCAGATAGACTTTTGTTCATACACATCGGTCTGTTGAGGCTAATTTTTCATCTAGGTAGAACTGTGCTTACTTCACACAAGTTATTCGTGGATTTGTTGTGATTGTAAAATCAGCCTGGAAATGAACCTTTGGCCTTCAAAATCTCTTTAGCCTTGGTCCCAGATGAATGTTCTAGCGCCCTGTAGGTCAGGGGGAAGATCTCCCCGAATGCAGCCTCTAACGTTCCATCCACGTTTCCGCAGGTGATGGTTCCTGAGGCAGAAACCAGAGCAGGGCTGACGTTGAAACCCCAGACATTTCCTCTTACTGTGACCGACAGGCCCGTGATGGATATGGCCTTTGTACAGTTCTTGGCATCAGTTTCTGGGAAAGTCTCTTGTTTGGGTAAGATATCACTGGAAAGTAAGAACACATAGTTTCAAAGAAGTCAGCCGGTAGGAGTGGGATTTGGGAAACTTTTCCTTTTGCCTTTGTTGTTTGCTACTGATCACCTGCATGCGAGGGAGGCTTCTTGGAGTCAAGTGGGTGCATGTTAGCTTGAAAGAAGCACCCCGTCCGCCTCCGGCCACTGCCTCTTAGGAGCTCAGCAGTAGCAAGAAGCTATTACATAGGGTTAGGATTCGAACCTGTGCTGAAGCCTTATGAGGGGTCACATGGGGCCCTCCCTTCTTTTCCCTGCAGACACCTGCGGTGACTTGCTGGTGACTCTACAGTCCCTGAGCCGCCAGGGTGAGAAGCGGAGCCTCCAGCTCTCCGGCAAGGTCAACGCCATGACTTTCACCTTTGACAACGTGCTCCCTGGAAAATACAAAAGTAAGAATTGGAATGCAACATCCTGTGGCCCTCACACACTTCTTGTCTTTGTAAACTTTCTAAAACTCAGGTCTCAAATTGTATCACGACCATGTACCTTTCCTTGCTTTAAGTCGTCTTTGCCTCGTGACCTTGACTGCATTATTTAGCGTTGGACAAGCATGGAGGAGTCCAGGCCCTGAGCTGACCGCCACCTTGTCTGCACAGCCCACTGGCTGCTTCTGTTAAGGGAGGGTGCCCCGACGTATGGCATTTTATTTCTAAAGGCCAGAAAAAGGAGTGTGAAATAGTTCCACTGATGTGTTCTACTAACTTAGCAGTACTGGTGCTGAGTACTGGCCATGGCAAGGTACTTGACCTCCCCGAAACTCAGTTTTCCCATCTGTAAAATAGACGTAATAGAACCTTTCTGCAGAATATAAGACTAAAAGAAGTAAAGTTTATAAAGCCCGTTGTGCAGAGAGCCAGCTAAGTAGCTGGTGCCCACAAATGTTACTTCCCTTTTCCTTGCCCTTCTTAAGAAGCCACTTCTTGCCTGTATTTCTGCTTTTTCAGAAATCAGCTTGGGGCTGCTGACAGTGGATAGCTTATAAAACAGACTGCTTTTTCTGGAATTATATTAATATTTTCTGTTATGGCAGGGCTTGGCAGACTACAAAAACTGCCTTTTTTATAAGCATAGTTTCCTTAGAATACAGCCTTGCCCATTTGTTTATGGATTCTCTATGGCTGCTCATGTGTAACAGTGGCCAAGTCGAGTGGTTGAGGCTGACAAAGCATGTGGCCTGCAAAACTGAAAAGAGTTGCAGAAAAAGTTTGTGGATCCCTGAATACCTTACTTGCAGCCTGATCTTACAGGCCCCATTAGATTTCTTTCTTGATGTAATGGACATTGGTTCGAGTTTTTCTTTCTTTTTTTTTGAAATTTAGCCTCGCTCTGTCACCCAGGCTGGAGTGTGGTGGCGCGACCTTGGCTCACTGCAACCTCTCCGCCTTCTGGGTGCAGGAGATTCTCTTGCCTCAGCTTCCCGAGTAGCTGGGATTACAGGCATGCACCACCATGCCTGGATAACTTTTGTATTTTTAGTAGAGATGGGGTTTTGCTATGTTGGTCAGACTGGTCTTGAACTCCTGGCTTCAAGCCATCCAACTGCCTCGGCCTCCCAGAGTGCTGGGATTATAGGCGTGAGCCACCACGCTCGACTCCAGGTTTTCTTTAGCAGTAATTTATTCCAAATACTGCTAGTTATAAATATATGTATGTGTATATTTCTATCTTTATGTCTACATACACACCTGCTTTTTAAAATTAGTTAATTCATGATCATTGTTTCTGGTGGCGTGCAGGGAGGTGGTGTGCTCCACGCCCACGTGTCCGTTTTTGGTGTTTGCTTTTGCAGTAAGCATCATGCATGAGGATTGGTGCTGGAAGAACAAGAGCCTGGAGGTGGAAGTGCTGGAGGATGACGTGTCTGCAGTTGAGTTCAGGCAGACGGGCTACATGCTGAGATGTTCCCTGTCTCACGCCATCACTCTGGTATGTACGGCTTATGGAGTCTCTTATTTGGAAAAACGCTCGCCTTGTGGATGTCAAGAAAGACTAACATCCCAGGCATATTGTAAACGTAGGCAAGTCAGATTTCCTTTTCTGCCTCTCCACTCGCCCACCTGTTATGCAACGCATAATCAGGAAGCATTTATACTCTCTCAGTGGAAGGACCCCTGTATTTAGGAGGTTTCCTTGTCCTGGCCGTACGCTAAATCTGACTGGTGATTCGGGTGGCCTTTGGTACAGTGCAGAGCACACTGGCTTTATATTATTAGGAATAATAGCTTTGGGTAAATTCATTTGCTGCTTCTCAGCCTCAGTTTTCACCGAAAATTGAGATCTTAATACCTACTTCTCAGGGTTATGGCAGGGCTTAAGTGAACCCTCTTAGGTATCAAAGTGTCCTTGGTGTACACCACTCTGTACTGCCAAGTGAGTTTCTCTGATATATATATATATATATACACACACATATATATACACACATATATATACACATATATATATATATATATATTTTTTTTTTTTTTTTTGAGATGGAGTCTTGCTCTGTTGCCCAGGCTGGAGTGCAGTGGCTCAATCTCGGCTCACTGAAACCTCCGCCTCCCGGGTTCAAGCGATTCTCCTGCCTCAGCCTCCCGAGTAGCTGGGACTAGAGGTGCGTGCCACCATGCCCAACTAATTTTTTTTTTTTTTTTTTTTTTTGTATTTTTGTTAGAGACAGAGTTCCACCATGTTGGCCAGACTGGTCTTAAAACTCCTGACCTCAGGGGATCCACCCGTGTTGGCCTAGCAGAGTGCTAGGATTACAGGTGTGAGCCATTGTGCCCCACCTTCTCTGGTGTATTTGTTCCAGCGCAGGGGAAGAAGCTGTAAACAGGATCTTAGCTTCTTGTTGACTGTGGTCTCTGTGGCCTGAAAGGCAGTGTGAAATGGGTTTCAGGAGCACCTCTGTAGATCCCTTCGTGAATTTCTATAATGTTTTGATGTCGAGCGGCGGCAGATGTCATCGTCAGGTCTTAGTTTCTCTGTAGAGAAACTAGAAGAATTGGAACTGGTGTTTCATGTGCCAGCTTACTCCCCTAACTGCTTAATTACAAAAACTCGACAGGTCGATTTGTTATAGGAGATCGATTAATATCCGGTTCATAATAAGTGATAGATATTTAGGAAACCTTTCCCTTCCAGCAGTGGAGTGGATTTCCAGCTCTCTTGTAATAAGATACTTTTTTTTTTTTTTGACACTTAACCCGTTCTTTATCTCCTCCCACTGTCCCCTCACTCGCCGGGCCCCAGCCACAGTGGTCCTCTGCAGTCCCACACCAAGTTCACTCCCTCCTCGGGGCCTTTGCACATACTCTCCCCTCTGCCTGGAGTGCTGTGTCTTCTCCAGAAACACTTCTCCCTCTCCTCTTCCCCTCCCCTCCTCTTCCCCTCCCCTCCTCTTCCCTCCCCTCTTCCCCTCTCCTCCTCTCCTCCTCTTCCCTCCCCTCTTCCCCTTTCCTATTCCCCTCCCCTCCTCATCCCTCCCCTCTTTCCCCTCTTCCCCTCCCCTCCTTCCCCTCTTCCCCTCCCCTCCTCTTCCCTCTCCTTTCTCCCCCTTCTCTCCCCTCCCCTCTGCCCCCTTCTCTCCCCTCCCCTCTCCTCTCCCCCTTCCCTCTCCTCCTTCTCTCCCCCTTCCCTCTCCTCCTTCTCTCCCCCTTCCCTCTCCTCTCCCCCTTCTCTCCCCTCTCCTCTCCCCCCTTTTCTCCACTCCCCTTTCCTCTCTCCCCTCCTCCTCTCTCATGTGACTATGCCTTGTGTGGTCGGTGCGCTGCATCACGTGGTCCCCAGGTGGAGGCCCTGGGTCATGCAGAGCCACAGAAAATGCTTAGTGAGGAGGCTGTGGGGGTCCAGTCAAGTGGGCTCTCCAGCTGCAGGGCTGGGGGTGTGAGCCAGGTGAGGACCTGTGTAGAGAGGAGGGCATGTGCAAGGAGTGGGGCCAGGAGCAGGACTGGACACTGCTGGCTCCACACAGGGGCCCAGCAGGGAGCTCGTATGCTGCTCATGCCTGAAGCAGACGCTGCACAAGCTGGAGGCCATGATGCGCATCCTGCAGGCAGAGACCACCGCGGGCACCGTGACGCCCACCGCCATCGGAGACAGCATCCTCAACATCACAGGTGCCGCGGCCTGTGCCCCATGCCACCCGTCCGCCCCACGTGGCCCGTCCGCCCCATGCCGCCCTTTCGTCTGCCTCCCTCCTCCCCACAACCGCCTCACCTTTGCCCCATCCCATCTTCGTCCCCCTTCCCTCCCCCCAATTCCCATCCTCATCCCCCTCCCCCAATTCCCATCCTCATCCCGCTCCAATTCCCATCCTTATCCCCCTCCAATTCCCATTCTCCTCCCCCTCCCCCTTCCCTATTACCATCCCTTTTCTCCATCTCTCTCCCCTTTTCTCCATTTCCCCCCCATCCTCCCCGTCCTTTTGTCCATTCCCCTCATCTTTCTTATCCCCCTTATTCTCCTTCCCCTCCCTTATTCCCCTTCCCCTCCCTTATCCCCCTTCCCCTCCCTTTCCTCCTGCTCCTCTTCTTCTCCCCTTTCTCTTTTCTCTACCCTTTTCCTTCCTTTTTCCTCCCTCTCCCCATCATCCCCCTCATCTTCATCCTCATCCCCATCCCCTTCCCCCTCCCCCTCCACCACTCTCTCTCCAGCTTCCCCCTTCCTTCTGCCTGCGCCTCGCTCTCTGCCCCCTCAGGTTCCCCCTTTCTCTCAGCCCCCACCCTCTGGCTCCCCCTTTTTGCCTGCCCCCACCCTCCCTCTGCCTCCCTGTCTCTGCACTGACCTCACGCCTGTCTGCAGGAGACCTCATCCACCTGGCCAGCTCAGACGTGTGGGCACCACAGCCCTCAGAGCTGGGAGCCGAGTCACCATCGCGGATGGTGGCGTCCCAGGCCTACAACCTGACCTCTGCCCTCATGCGCATCCTCACGCGCTCCCGCGTGCTCAATGAGGAGCACCTGACGCTGGC
Source organism: Pan troglodytes (assembly GCF_028858775.2). Taxonomy (NCBI): domain Eukaryota; kingdom Metazoa; phylum Chordata; class Mammalia; order Primates; family Hominidae; genus Pan; species Pan troglodytes. Next base: position 36,630,293 of record NC_072416.2, on the reverse strand, counting down.
GGGTGAGGAGATCGTGGCCCAGGGCAAGCGATCGGACCCGCAGAGCCTGCTGTGCTATGGCGGCGCCCCAGGGCCTGGCTGCCACTTCTCCATCCCCTAGGCTTTCAGCAGGGCCCTGGCCAACCTCAGTGACGTGGTGCAGCTCATCTTTCTGGTGGACTCCAATCCCTTTCCCTTTGGCTATATCAGCAACTACACCGTCTCCACCAAGGTGGCCTCGATGGCGTTCCAGACACGGGCCGGCGCCCAGATCCCCATCGAGCGGCTGGCCTCAGAGCATGCCATCACCGTGAAGGTGCCCAACAACTCGGACTGGGCTGCCCGGGGCCACCGCAGCTCCGCCAACTCCGTTGTGGTCCAGCCCCAGGCCTCCGTCGGTGCTGTGGTCACCCTGGACAGCAGCAACCCTGCGGCCGTGCTGCATCTGCAGCTCAACTATACGCTGCTGGACGGTGCGTGCAGTGGGTGGGGCACACGCGGCCCCCTGGCCTTGTTCTTGGGGGGAAGGCCTTTCTCGTAGGGCTTCCATGGGTGTCTCTGGTGAAATTTGCTTTCTGTTTCATGGGCTGCTGGGGGCCTGGCCGGAGAGGAGCTGGGGGCCACGGAGAAGCAGGTGCCAGCTCTGGTGCAGAGGCTCCTATGGCCTTTCAGGCCCGTGGCAGAGGGTGGGCTCAGGAGGGCCATCGTGGGTGTCCCCCGGGTGGTTGAGCTTCCCGGCAGGCGTGTGACGTGCGCGTTCTGCCCCAGGCCGCTACCTGTCTGAGGAATCCGAGCCCTACCTGGCAGTCTGTTTGCACTCGGAGCCCCGGCCCAATGAGCACAACTGCTCGGCTAGCAGGAGGATCCGCCCAGAGTCACTCCAGGGTGCCGACCACCGGCCCTACACCTTCTTCATTTCCCCGGGGTGAGCTCTGCGGGCTGGCCTGGCAGGGCAGGGCAGGGCATCATGGGTCAGCATTGCCCGGGTTACTGGCCCTATGGGGACGGCAGGCAGCGAGGGGACTGGACCGGGTATGGGGGGACTCTGACATCCAACCTGGCGGAGCCTGGGCTCACATCCACTGCCCCTTCCCTGCCCAGGAGCAGAGACCCAGCAGGGAGTTACCATCTGAACCTCTCCAGCCACTTCCGCTGGTCGGCGCTGGAGGTGTCCGTGGGCCTGTACACGTCCCTGTGCCAGTACTTCAGCGAGGAGGACGTGGTGTGGCGGACAGAGGGGCTGCTGCCCCTGGAGGAGACCTCGCCCCGCCAGGCCATCTGCCTCACCTGCCACCTCACCGCCTTCGGCGCCAGCCTCTTCGTGCCCCCAAGCCATGTCCGCTTTGTCTTTCCTGTGAGTGACCCTGTGCTCCTGGGAGCCTCTGCAGAGTTGAGGAGGGCCTGGGTGGGCTTGGCTCTATCCTGAGACGGCACAGCTTGCACGTGACCTCCTGGGCCTGGCGGCTGTGTCCTCACAGGAGCCGACAGCGGATGTAAACTACATCGTCATGCTGACATGTGCTGTGTGCCTGGTGACCTACATGGTCATGGCCGCCATCCTGCACAAGCTGGACCAGTTGGATGCCAGCCGGGGCCGCGCCATCCCCTTCTGTGGGCAGCGGGGCCGCTTCAAGTACGAGATCCTCGTCAAGACAGGCTGGGGCCGGGGCTCAGGTGAGGGGCGCAGCGGGGTGGCAGGGCCTCCCTTGCTCTCACCGGCTGTGCTGGTTGCACCCTCTGGGAGTGAGTCTCGTTGCAGGCGTCAGAACAAGGCAGTTTTTGCAGTGCTGTGTGAAGGGCTCGTGTGTTCATCCTGGGAATGACCTCGTGAGCACTCACTGTCCCTGAGGACTAGGACAGCTCCCAGCTGGAAGTAGGTGCCAGTCAGTCAGGGTGGGCAGCCCACGTTCTGCACAGTAGCGTGGCCCCACAAGTGACGTGAGCATCGCTACCACTGTGGGAGACCGTGCATCCACCCGCAATCCTGACTGCATAGCTCGTCTCTCAGACGGAGGCGCCAGCACCCTCCCCGTGGCTGTTTCTTCAATACCTCCATTTTCCTTTCATTGGAATTGCCCTTCTGGCATTCCCTTTTTGGTTTCATTTTTCTTTTTTTGGAGACGGAGTCTCGCTCTGTTGCCCAGGCTGGAGTGCAATGGCGTGATCTTGGCTCACAGCAACTTCCAGCTCCTGGGTTTAAGCCATTCCCCTTAAGCGATTCTCCTGAGTAGCTGGGAGTACAGGTGCATGCCACCACACCCAGTTAATTTTTCACCATGTCGGCCAGGCGAACTCCTGACCTCAGGTGATCCGCCTGCCTCGGCCTGCCAGAGTGCTGGGATGACAGGTGTGAGCCACCACACCTGGCCGTGTTCCCATTTTTTATTTCCGTGCTGCTTTCATCTTCATTTCCCAGTTCTTTCTTTTGATTACCTACTTTTAAAAACTGTCGGCTGGGCGCGGTGGCTCACACCTGTAATCCGAGCACTTTGGGAGGCCGAGGCAGGCAAATCACGGGGTCAGGAGATCGAGACCATCCTGGCTAACGGTGAAACCCTGTCTCTACTAAAAAATACAAAAAAATTAGCCCGGCGTGGTGGCAGGCGCCTGTAGTCCCAGCTCCTCGGGAGACTGAGGTAGGAGAATGGCGTGAACCCAGGAGGCGGAGCTTGCAGTGAGCTGAGATTGCGCCACTGCACTCCAGCCTGGGTGACACAGCAAGACTCCATCTCAAAAAAAAAAAAAAGAGAAAAAATACTGTCACCTGGGTCTGTCACTGGGAGAGGAGGTGACACAGCTTCACGCTTTGCAGTCTGTGCATGAACTGAGGGACGGGTGTGTGGTGCGGGTCACCGGTTGTGGCTTGACTGAGGCGTGGACAGGTGTGCAGTGCGGGTCACTGGTTGTGGTGTGGACTGAGGCGTGTGCAGCCATGTTTGCATGTCACAAGTTACAGTTCTTTCCATGTAACTTAATCATGTCCTTGAGGTCCTGCTGTTTATTGGACAAATTGCAGTAACCGCAGCTCCTCGTGTATGGCAGAGCCGTGCAAAGCCGGGACTGCCTGTGTGGCTCCTTGAGTGCGCGGAGGCCAAAGCTGAGATGACTTGCCTGGGATGCCACACGTGTTGGGCAGCAGACCGAGCCTCCCACCCCTCCCTCTTGCCCTCCAGGTACCACGGCCCACGTGGGCATCATGCTGTATGGGGTGGACAGCCGGAGCAGCCACTGGCACCTGGACGGCGACAGAGCCTTCCACCGCAACAGCCTGGACATCTTCCGGATCGCCACCCGCACAGCCTGGGTAGCGTGTGGAAGATCCGAGTGTGGCACGACAACAAAGGTCTGTGCGGACCCTGCCAAGCTCTGCCCCTCTGCCCCCGCATTGGGGTGCCCTGCGAGCCTGACCTCCCTCCCGCGCCTCTGCAGGGCTCAGCCCTGCCTGGTTCCTGCAGCACATCATCGTCAGGGACCTGCAGACGGCACGCAGCCCCTTCTTCCTGGTCAATGACTGGCTTTCGGTGGAGACGGAGGCCAACGGGGGCCTGGTGGAGAAGGAGTTGCTGGCCGCGAGTAAGGCCTCGTTCCATGTTCCCACTCCGTGGGAGGTTGGGCAGGGTGGTCCTGCCCCGTGGCCTCCTGCAGTGCGGCCCTCCCTGCCTTCTAGGCGACGCAGCCCTGTTGCGCTTCCGGCGCCTGCTGGTGGCTGAGCTGCAGCGCGGCTTCTTTGACAAGCACATCTGGCTCTCCATATGGGACCGGCTGCCTCGTAGCTGTTTCACTCGCATCCAGAGGGCCACCTGCTGCGTTCTCCTCATCTGCCTCTTCCTGGGCGCCAACGCCGTGTGGTACGGGGCTGTTGGTGACTCTGCCTACAGGTGGGTGCCGTAGGGGTCGGGACAGCCTCTTCCTGCCCAGCCCTTCCTGCCCCTCAGCCTCACCTGTGTGGCCTCCTCTCCTCCACACAGCACGGGGCGTGTGTCCAGGCTGAGCCCGCTGAGCGTCGACACAGTCGCTGTTGGCCTGGTGTCCAGCGTGGTTGTCTATCCCGTCTACCTGGCCATCCTCTTTCTCTTCCGGATGTCCCGGAGCAAGGTGGGCTGGGGCTGGGGACCCGGGAGTACTGGGAATGGAGCCTGGGCCTCGGCACCATGCCCAGGGCCGCCACTTTCCAATGCTGCAGCCAGAGGGAAAGGCGTCCACCAAAGGCTGCTCGGGAAGGGTCAACACACTTGAGCAGCCTTAGCTAGACCAGGGAGAAAGAGAGAAGACTCAGAAGCCAGAATCGTGAAAGAACGAGGGCACTTTGCTAAGCAGACGCCACGGACAACTGCACAGCAGCACGCCAGATAACTCAGAAGAAGCAAGCACGCGGCTGTGCACGCTTCCGAAATGCACTCCAGAAGAAAATCTCAGTACGTCTATAGCAAGTGAAGAGGCCGAGTTGGTCCCTTAGAAACCTCCCAGTGGCCGGGCCGGGTGTGGTGGCTCACGCCTGTAATCCCAACACTTCAGGAGGCCGAGGTGGGCAGATCTGAGTCCAGGAGTCTGAGACCAGCCTGGGCAACATAGCAAGACCCCATCTATATAAAACATTAAAAAGGGCCAGGCACGGTGGCTCACGCCTGTAATCCCAACACTTTGGGAGGCCGAGGCGGGCAGATCACTTGAGGTCAGGAGTTCGAGACCAGCCTGGCCAACACAATGAAACCCCGTCTCTACTACAAATACAAAAACTTAGCTGGGCATGGTGGCGGGTGCCTGTAGTCCCAGCTACTCGAGAGGCTGAGGCAGGAGAATGGCATGAACCCAGGAGGCGGAGCTTGCAGTGAGCCGAGATTGCGCCACTGCACTCCATCCTGGGCAACGGAGCAAGACTCTGTCTCCAAAAAAAAAAAAAATCCCACAAAGAAAAGCCCAGGCTCAGAGCCTTCACGATAGAATTTTTCTAAGCAGTTAAGGACGAATTAACACCAATCCTTCACAGCCTCTTTCCAAGAATACAGCAGGTGGGAACTCTTCCCATTCATACGGAAACGGTAGGCCGCACCCCTTAGGAATACACATGTGGGGTCCTCAAGAGGTTACATGCAAACTAACCCCAGCAGCACACAGAGAAGGCGCATAAGCCGCGACCAGGAGGGGTTGCTCCCGAGTCCGTGGCAGGAACCAGAGGCCACATGTGGCTGCTCGTATTTAAGTTAATTAAAATGGAATGATGGCCGGGCGTGGTGGCTCACACCTGTAATCCCAGCACTTTGGGAGGCCGAGGCGGGCAGATCACTTGAGGTCAGGAGTTCCAAGACCAGCCTGGCCAACACAGTGAAACCCCGTCTCTACTAAAAATACAAAAAATTAGCTGGGCATCGTGGCAGGCACCTGTAATCCCAGCTACTCAGGAGGCTGAGCCAGGACAATCGCCTGAACGCGGGAGGTGGAGGTTGCAGTGAGCTGAGATTGCGCCAGTGCACTCCAGCCTGGGTGACAGAGCGAGACTCCCTCTAAAAAAAAAAAAAAATGAAATTTAAAACTCTGTTCCTTAGCTGCACCAGTCTGCTGTCAAGTGTTCAGTGGCACACGTCGCGAGCGGCTGCCATCACGGACGGTGCAGATGTCCCATATATCCAGCATTCTAGAACATTCTGTCAGATGGCACCGGGCTCTGCCCTGTCTGCTGAGGGGGTGGCTTCTCATCCCTGTCCTGAGCAGGTCTGAGCTGCCGCCTGCTGACCACTGCCCTCGTCCTGCAGGTGGCTGGGAGCCCGAGCCCCACACCTGCCGGGCAGCAGGTGCTGGATATTGAAAGCTGCCTGGACTCGTCCATGCTGGACAGCTCCTTCCTCACGTTCTCAGGCCTCCACGCTGAGGTGAGGGCTCTACTGGGGGTCCTGGGCTGGGCTGGGGGTCCTGCCGCCTTGGCGCAGCTTGGACTCAAGACACTGTGCACCTCTTAGCAGGCCTTTGCTGGACAGATGAAGAGTGACTTGTTTCTGGATGATTCTAAGAGGTGGGTTCCCTAGAGAAACCTCGAGCCCTGGTGCAGGTCACTGTGTCTGGGGTGCCGGGGGTGTGAGGGCTGCGTGTCCTTGCTGGGTGTCTGTGGCTCCATGTGGTCACACCACCTGGGAGCAGGTTTGCTCGGAAGCCCAGGGTGTCCGTGCGTGACTGGACGGGGGTGGGGTGTGTGTGTGACACATCCCCTGGTACCTTGCTGACCCCGCGCCACCTGCAGTCTGGTGTGCTGGCCCTCCAGCGAGGGAACCCAGTTGGCCGGACCTGCTCAGTGACCCGTCCATTGTGGGTAGCAATCTGCGGCACAACCCCCACTTACTGGGTCTCTCCTTTTACAACCAACACAACCGAAATCTAGGGCTTCTTTTTTTTTTTTTTTTTTTTTTTTTTTTTTTTTTTTTTTGAGACAGAGTCTCATTCCATTCTGTCACCCAGGCTGGAGTGCAATGGTACGATCTCGGCTCACTGCAGCCTCCGCCTCCCGGGTTCAAGGGATTGTCCCGCCTCAGCCTCCTGAGTAGCTGGGATTACAGGCGTGTGCCACCATGCCTGGCTAATTTTTGTATTTTTAGTAGAGACGGGGTTTCACCATGTTGGTCAGGCTGGTCTCGAACTCCTACCCTCGTGATCTGCCTGCCTCAGCCTCCCAAAGTGCTGGGATTACAGGCGTGAGCCACCATGCCCAGCCAAATCTAGGGCTGGAACATGGCTGCAGCATATAAGTAGAATTGAATTCCATAGTTTTGTTAACCCTGTTTTTTGTTTGTTTGTAGTTGTTGCTATTTTTGAGACAGAGTCTCGCTCTGTCGCCTAGGCTGGAGTGCAGTGGTGCAATCTCGGCTCACGGCAGACTCTGCCTCCCGGGTTCAAACTATTCTCCTGCCTCAGCCTCCCAAGTAGGTGGGACTACAGGCGCCTACCACCACACCCGGCTAATTTTTGTATTTTATTAGAGACAGGGTTTCACCATATTGGCCAGGCTGGTCTGCAACTCCTGACCTTGTGATCCGCCCACCTCGGCCTCCCAAAGTGCTGGGATTACAGGCGTGAGCCACCACACCCAGCCCCTGTTTTGTTTTTGTTTTGCTTGTTTCTTAGGGTTGTTTTTCTATTTATGGTAAAGGCATTGGCTTTCCATTTGTAGCATCAATAGAATATTTCCTGTTAACAATAACCTTATGTCATAGTAAATGGTAAAGGGATTTAAAGCAGTGGTTTTCAGCTGCCAGAGGCCTGAGTGAGTTTGGGCACACTCTGTGTGATCGGGCAGAAGGCCTGTGGGAAGTTTAGCCGAGGACAGGGCCAGGAAAGGTGATGGACAGTGGGGGTCTGTCCTGGTCACCAGGCCCCTGGGTCCTGCCCACCTGCTTGGAGCTCCCCACCCATCACACATGATGCTGCCAAGCCCTCTGGGTATTGTGGGCAAATACCTTAGGAGAGAAGCTGATGAACTTTGTTTCTTGAAATGCACAGATTCCTTGGACATCCCTGAGAGATCAATCATGAAAGTCAACTTGGTTTTCTCCCCCTCATTTGGGTTCAGAATTTAAAGTCCACACACACAGGCAGTAAGATGATATAGATAAGGACATCATCACTCGGTTTCGGATGTTAAAATGTCTAGGTGGGTTAGGGGTGATTTGAGATCACACAACCTTGTGCCACAAAGAGGAATTCCCAGGCCAGAGGGAGACATTTTATTGCCATGTTATGATCTTATCATTGAGTTGAAAGGCAATCTTGTTTCATTTTGGATTCTTTCTTATGTTTATGTCTTATAAGGGCACTTTGAATTTCCAAGCAAATAATAATTTTGAATTAGCTTTTAATCATTGACTTCTAGCACAGTTATATGATCAGAAACATGCTGTGTGATTTGATTGCTCTCAAACATATTGAGATTTGCTGGAATAAAATAAGTCAGGTTAATTTTTGTAAATGTACCATGCATGCTTAAAATGAATGTATGTACATTTGTTCCTGAGATACAGGTTGATGGGCGGATGGCTACATGGATGTGATGGAGATGGTTTACTATCGGGACCTTCCGCATCCTGCTGATGTTTTGTTGCTTAGGATATGAATGGCTGAGCGGAGGCTGTAAAACCTGGCACTCTGCTTGGGTATGAGGTTCTTCCTGCCATCCTGCCATCATTTGTTTTTTATGTTTTGTCGCCAAAAGTGACCTTGAGGAACCCTGGGAGCTCAGGAAGGAAGGAGCGCCCAGAAGCAGGGACAGGGAGCTGGTTGGGGAGGACCAGAAATCAGGTTTGTGAAGGTTCCAGAGAGGACCTGGCCTTGGGAGGAGTGTGGGGGACTGAGATGGGGGAGGGGTCATTGGAATGATGCGGGCGCTACTTGGAATGTCCATTGTGAGGCACCACCGGGGTCATCAGGGATTGGTGGAGAGGGAGTATGAAGCCCCAGGGTTGCTAAGGGAGGGCCCAGACCGAAGAAGGTTTGGTGGAAAGCAGAACCTTAGTCTCCCTCTAGTTGCTCCTAAGGCTCACGCTCCCTTGCCCCACGTGTCGTGTTGCTTCCCTGATCTTCTCTGTGACCTGTAGCTAAGCCTTCCACCAGCGCTTGAGTACTTAATTTGAACCGGATCCTTTCCCAGACCCTTTCTTCTCCTCCTCCTCCTCCACCTCCTCCAGGTGCCCAACAGCCCCCTTCTCCTCCTTTCCCTTCCCTTACTTCCCCCCTTCCCCTCCCCTTCCCCTTCCCCTCCCCCTCCCCAACGCAGATCCGGCCCCCGGTCCCCGTCCCCTTCCCTCCCCCCTGCCCTAAGCCACCTCCACCTCTGTCCTGGCCGCCTCAGGGCGCCTGAAAGGACCAGGACATGCGGGTGCGGTGGCTGCTCTTTTGGCTCCTCTTTTGGCTCCTGCTGGCATTTATCAGCCATCAGTCCACCTGTGTGAGTGGACGGGTGCTGTGGCTGCTCTTTCGGCTTCTCTTTTGGCTTCTCTTTTGGCTCCTGCTGGGATTTATCAGCCATCAGTCCACCTGTGTGAGTAGACGCTGGACCCGCGGGGTTTCTTCCTTTTTACTGGGCTGTGTCACGCGGCATGAAATGACACAGCTCAGGCCTGTAATCCCAGCACTTTAGGGGGCCGAGGTGGGCAGATCACTTGAGTCCAGGAGTTGAAGGCTAGCCAGGGCATCATAGCGAAACCCCATCTCTACAAAAAATTCCAAAAAAGATTAGTCGGGCCTGGTGGTGCGTACCTGTTATCCCAGTTACTGGAGAGGCTGAGGTGGGAGGATCGCTTGGGCCCAGGAGCTGGCCGTTGCAGTGAGCCGAGATGGCCCCGCTGCACTCTTGTCTCTAACAAACAAAACGGACCAAAACAAAGTGAAATGTCATTTGGTTTGTGTCATCTGGTTTGATGACTTTTTTTTTTTTTTTTTTAGACAGTCTCACTGTCGCCCAGGCTGGAGTGCAGTGGCAAGATCTCGGCTCACTGCAACCTCCGCTTCCGGGGTTCGAGCAATTGTCCTGCCTCAGCCTCCTGAGTAGCTCAGATTACAACGCCTGGCTAATTTTTGTATTTTTAGTAGAGACGGGGTTTCACCATGTTCGCCAGGATACTCTCCATCTCTTGACCTCGTGATCCGCCTGCCTCGGCCTCCCAGTGCTGGGATTACAGGCGTGAACCACCGCACCTGGCCAAAATATATAACCTTAAGTGTAAGTTTACTAACTTTGGAAAGTACATACACCAGCATAAACCAACCCCCTTTCAAGATCTACATTATTTTATTTATTTATTTTTTTGAGACAGTTTCTTCCTTGTTGCCCAGGCTGGAGTGCAATGGGGCAATAACAGCTCACCGCAACCTCTGCTTCCCAGGTTCGAGCGATTCTCCTGCCTCAGCCTCCCGAGTGGCTGGGATTACAGATATGTGCCACCACTCCCAGCTAATTTTGTATTTTTAGTAGAGATAGGGTTTCTCCATGTGGGTCAGGCTGGTTTTGAACTCCCGACCTCAGGTGATCCACCCGCCTCGGCCTCCCAAAACGTTGGGATTACAGGCGTGAACCACCGTGCCCAGCCAAGATCTACACGATTATGTCACCCCAGAAAGTGAACTCTCACTCTTCCCAGCCAGTCTCTTTCTTATCATAGGTTAGCTTGCTTATTCTGGAATTTCGCGTATACAGATGCATGCCATGCCATAGGTACTCTTTTGTGTCTGCTTTATTCTGCTCAACACCATGTTTCTGAAATCATTACCATTGTTGTATGGTTCTCTAACTCCATCATTTCCATTTCAGACTCAGCATATGCTGAGTTCAACCTGTTGAAGGGCTATCTCTGTTTAATTCACCATCTTGAAAGAAACATTTAAAATTGAGATGTTTTCAAGAATATATAGTTAAATCCTGAGGAATCGATGTAGAAATGTTATCACAAGCTGTCTGAACTTACTCAGGGGAAGTCTTTGTCTTCACTCACATAAGAGTCTAATGGAATTAATGTCAACAATCTTAGAGAAATCCCACACTATTCATGCCATTTTCATGATCTCCACCTTGGTAATTTTTTTTCTTTTTTTTGAGACCGAGTCTCGCTCTGTCACCCAGGTTGAAGTGCAGTGGTGCGATCTCGGCTCACTGCAACCTCTGCCTCCCGGGTTCAAGTGATTCTTCTGCCTCAGCCTCCCAAGTAGCTGGAACTATAGGCGCGTGCCACCATGCCCTGCTAATTTTTTGTACTTTTAGTAGAGATGGGTTTCACCGTGTTAGCTAGGATGGTCTCAATCTCCTGATCTCGCGGTCCACCCACCTCGGCTTCCCAAAGTGCTGGGATTGCAGGCGTGAGCCACCACGCCCGGCCCACCTTGTTAATTTTTAAGCACTAAAATTGGATTCTTATTTGTGAATGAAGTAATCTCTTCATTGTATTTTTTTTTTTTTTTTTTTTTTTACTTATGCTGAGCTTTAAATGACAAAGATTCATATAATCCAAGAGAGAAGTATTATTTAGAGGGATTCTTTTACCATGTGATATATAATAAATGCATCCAATGTTATACATCAATTTAAAAAACAAATAACTAAAGAAAAGATAACTACTGGCCAGGTGCAGTGGCTCACACCTGTATTCCCAGCACTTTGGGAGGCCGAGGCAGGTGGATCATGAGGTCAGGAGTTGGAGACCAGCCTGGCCAAGATGGTGAAACCCTGTTTCTACTAAAAATACAAAAATTAGCCGAGCGTGGTGGCAGGCGCCTGTAATCCCAGTTACTCAGTAGCTGAGGCAGGAGAATCGCTTGAACCTGGGAGGCGGAGGTTGCAGTGAGCTGACATCATGCCACTGCAATCTAGCCTGGGTGACAGAGCAAGACTTTGTCTCCAAACAAAAAGAAAAGATAATTACTTTATACTTAGCTTGTCTTAGCCATGAGTGACGGGCTGCATGTGGCCCAGGACAGTTTTGAATGCAGTTCAACACAAATTTGTAAACTTTCTTAAAACGTTAGGAGATTTTGGCCAGGTACAGTGGCTCATGCCTGTAATCCCAGCACTTTGGGAGGCTGAGGCGGGCAGATTACCTGAGGTCAGGAGTTCGAGACCACCCTGGCCAACATGGCAAAACCCCATCTCCACAAAAAATACAAAAATTTGCTGAGTGCACTGTCAGGCACCTGTACTCCCAGCTACTCAGGAGGCTGAGGCAGGAGAATCGCTTGAACCTAAGAGGCAGAGGTTGCAGTGAGCCGAGAGCACACCACTGCACTCCAGCCTGGGTGACAGAGTGAGACCCCATCTCAAAAACAAACAAAAACAAAAACAAAATGGCTGGGCACGGTGGCTCACACCTGTAATCCCAGCACTTTGGGAGGCCGAGGCAGGCAGATCGCCTGTCGGGAGTTCAAGGCCAGACTGGCCAACATGGTGAAACCTCATCTCTACTAAAAATACAAAAATTAGTCGGGCATGGTGGCAGAGACCTGTAATCTCAGCTGCTCGGGAGGCTGAGGGAGGAGAATGGCTTGAGCCCAGGAGCTGGAGGTTGCAGTGAGCCGAGATTGCACCACTGCACTCCAGCCTGGGCGACTGAGTGGTGCGGAACTCTGTCTCAAAAAAAAAAAAAAGAGGTTTTTTTTAGATCATCAGCTGTTGTTAGTGTTAGTGTATGTTATGTGTGGCTCAAGACAACTTTGCTTCTTTTAATATAGGCAGGGAAGTCAAAAGATTGGATATCCCTGCTTTATACCAAGAAAGACAACACCCCACATTTGCAATGCCTAAAAACACTACCAGCCGTCTGAAAAACATGAGACTTCTAACTTCTGTTCTTTTTTGTAGCAGTGGAATCCCACGGTGATATCTGAGGGATGTGGTTACCTTTTGGAGGAGGTTGACGGTTTCTAAGGATGATTCTTTCTGAGTGAAATATTGTCAGTGTCATTGACCTTTTCATTATTTCAACTATTATTATTCCAGGTTATCAATACTCTGGCTGACCTTCGTCATCGTGGGACTGACTTTGGTGGAAGTCTTTGGTTACTTATCAGTACTGTGTTTCTGAGAAGTTATAAATTTGCCATCTCCCTCTGCACAAGTTACCTTTCTGTGAGTATACTAACTTTCTGTAGAGGTATACTTGTAATCACAAATAAGAATAAATTATATGAAACAATTCACGTTTCTGGACTTCATTATGAATATGTGGTTTTACCCCAAAAATCAGGGAAATGATTTATTAGCATAAGAATTATGAAAATACCTGCCATTTACATTATGAAAATTAAATAAGTCGGTGTTTGTTTAATAGAATGTCAACAGAGCTTTTGGTCAAAAATAAGTTTTTTTAACCTTTGTGCTATTTGTCACAGATGGAGTATAAGGTTTCGTCACTGAAATAGGAAAGTCTTTCTAAACTCTTCTGCTTTATAGTTCTATCGTATGGGTGGAAGGAAAGCTTCCAATCTCCTCTCTGAAGATTCCCTGCAGAAATGAGCTGACAACAGACAGCTTAACAGGAAAAGAAAAACATAGAACAGGCATAAACATGGGAACCAGCTGAAAAATGAGACTGCTAGAAAGGCTGGATGGTTGATGCTTAAAGAGCACCCTCTTGTGAGGGGAGAGGGAGATAGATGGAGATGTAGGCCATTTAGAGGGGCAGCAAATGATTTTTAGGGGAAATGAAAGAGCCCAAGGAACAAACAGTTGGCCTGAGACAAAGTTCCTCTGAGGTCATAGGGACGAGGTGACAAACTGCCGGAAGGTGAAGGGCAGAACTGCACTGCGTCTCATGATGCAGAGAAAGCCCCAGAGAATCTCTTAGAACTGCCCTCCAAGAGAATCAATGAAAAGTGTGTCTGGGCAGGGTAATTTTGAATGACATCATTCAAAGTGCATGTTCCCACTTGCAACTGGAGAGAGATCAGTATGTCAAAAGTCTGTACTTGGTAAGAATTTGGCTGCTAAGTTGTGCCATAATTTGTCTTTTGAGCCTTTTTTCCTTTGGGTAAGTTGAGCTCTACATTTTGTCTTGCCATTCATGACAGTAAAAATGTGGTCGTCTGGGGGCTGAACCTCCTTCTGAACAATGATCCAAGATAAAAGTACTAATACCACAATGCTTTTTTATATTCAAGGGAAGAGGAAGTATGTTTCAGTTTTACCACCTAGATAATTACACGTCATTTGGCACTGCCTTTCAAGATATGTAGAAAACAGAAAATATATGAGCTATGAAGATATCTAGGCACATTTAACATTCTCTGTGCCACTTAGTCCTTCCTGAACAGAGAATTTTCGGTATAAATTGGAGGAAGCTTTTTTTTTTTTTTTTTTTTTTTTCTTTTCTCACCCCCAAGACGAGTCTCCCTCTGTTGCCCAGGCTGGAGTATAATGGTGTGAGCTCAGCTCACTGCAACCTCCACCTCCTGGCTTCAAGTGATTCCCCTGCCTCAGCCTCTCAAGTAGCTGGGATTACAGGTGCCCACCACCATGCCCAGCTAATTTTTGTATTTTTAGTAGAGTCGGGGTTTTACCATGTTGGCCAGGCTAGTCTCAAAACGACCTCAAATGATCCACCCGCCTCAGCCTCCCAAAGTGCTGGGATTACAAGCGTGAGCCACCACGTGAGCCAGGGGAAGTTTTTTAAATTTACCACTTTTTAACAATTCCATTTAGGAAAGTTCAGTTGAGCTGTTGGACTTGGACAACTTCGTACCTCTCATCTTTGTCCTTGTCATCTAGTCATCTATACCATTACCTCCTAAGGGATATCATGGGTGCCATGAAGCATTCATGCGTGATGGCATTTCTTTGCTTCTCATTTCTTCATGTGTTTGACATTTCTCCTAGCTCCAAACTGGGCCAGCTACCTTTCCTATGAAATCTAGCAGTAGCTGTGGGATAGACGTGGTTGCTCTTTTCATCTTTTTAGATTACCCGTTGCTTCTCTCGAAATCCTAGTACATGATTTTTTTTTTATCCTATGTGCAGAAATCAGGAAAAAACAAATTCTACAAAGAATTTGAAAGATATTATTTCAGGCCAGGTGTGGTGGCTCATGCCTGTAATCCCAGCACTTTGGGAGGCTGAGGCAGGTGGATCACTTGAGGTCAGGAGTTCAAGACCAGATGGGCCAACATGGTGAAACCCCATCTCTACTAAAAAGACAAAAATTAGCCAGGCATGGTAGCGGGCACCTGTAATCCCAGCTACTTGGGAGGCCGAGGCACAAGAATCGCTTGAATCTGGGAGGTGGAGGTTGCCGTGCGCCAAGATAGCGCCACTGCACTTCAGCATGGTTGAGTGACACTCCGTCTCAAGAAAAAAGTCATTTCAATGACTACCTCAGGAGATTCATAGGTATCTGACCCACATCTGAGATGGGATTTGCATTGCATTTTAGCTATGATGAGAACAAATATTTAATATCTTTGAAGATTAAAAGCATACTGTGATAATACGGAAATCTTGGTGGGAATTCAGTCATTAGTGAGAATGTTTTGCGTTAAGTTCAAACCAGCCTCAACGAAGCTGATGTGAGGGAAGGGAAAGTGAACTCTGAGTAGAGCAGGGACAGAAGGAAGATGCTCCAGTGCAGATCAGGAAGGAGCAGGTGGTGAAATGTTACAAATTCTAGAACTCAGAGAGCTGAAGGTAATTACTTCCTTTTCAGGTTGTGAAACATGTTAACCTGTGGTAAAATACTTACAAGATGATAATTACCATCTAACCGTGTTGAAGTGTGCAGTTCAGTTGTGTGAAGTATATTCATGTCATTTTTTTTTTTTTTTTTTTTTTTGAGACGGAGTCTCACTCTGTCACCAGGCTGGAGTGCAGTGGTGGGATCTTGGCTCACTGCAACCTCTGCCTCCTGGGTTCAAGCAGTTCTCCTGCCTCAGCCTCCCGAGTAGCTGGGACTACTGGCGTGCATCACCATGCTCAGCTAATTTTTGTATTTTTAGTAGAGACGGGGTTTCACCATGTTGCCCAGGATGGTCTCCATCTCTTGACCTTGTGATTCACCCGCCTCAGCCTCCGAAAGTGCTGGGATTACATGCGTGAGCTACCGCACCTGGCCTATTTTTTTTTTTTTTTTTGAGACAGAGTTTCAATTTTGTTGCCCAGGTTGGAGTGCAATGGCACAATCTCAGCTCACCACAACCTTTTCCTGCTGGGTTCAAGTGATTCTCCTGCCTCAGCCTCCCGACTAGCTGGGATTACAGGCATGCACCACCATGCCTGGCTAATTTTGCATTTTTAGCAGAGACAGCGTTTCTCCATGTTGGTGAGGCTGGTCTCAAACTCCCGACCTCAGGTGATCCGCCTGCCTCGGCCTCCCAAAGTGCTGGGATTACAGGAGTGAGCCACCGTGCCAGCCTCATGTCATTCGTGTGTGTGTGTGTGTGTGTGTGTGTGTGTGTGTGTGTGTGTGAGACAGAGTCTCATTGTGTCGCTCAGGCTGGAGTGCAGTGGTGTGATCTCGGCTCACTGCAACCTCCGCCTCCCAGCTTCAAACGGTTTTGTGCCTCAGCCTCCCGAGTAGCTCAGATTACAGGCGCCCGCTGCCATGCCCGGCTAATTTTTGCAGTTTTAGTAGCGACAGGGTTTCACCATCTTGTCCAGGCTGGTCTTGAACTCCTGACCCCGTGATCCACCTGCCTCTGCCTCCCAAAGTACTGGGATTATACGCATGAGCCACCGTGCCCAGCCGTCATTCTTATATTATTATTTCCTAGGTGTCTTTCCTGAAGACTCTCTTCCCGTCTCAAAATGGACATGATGGATCCACGGATGTACAGCAGAGAGCCAGGAGGTCCAACCACCGTAGACAGGAAGGTATGGCTCTGTTGGAGTCCCCATAGTGTGGAAATGAGTTTGCCCTGGAAAGGGAAAGAACAGCTTCTTGCCCTCAGGTTTCTCACCTTCTCCTCTCCTCACTCTGACCAAGGGCTGAGGTCCATTTGTATGCACACAAAGAAAAGAGTTTCTTCCTTTCTAGGAATTAAAATTGTCCTGGAAGCCATCTTTACTTTATGGAGACAGGTGAAAACCAAAGTTCGAGCTAAAATCCATAAGATGAAGGTGACAACAAAAGTCAACCGTCATGACAAAATCAATGGAAAGAGGAAGACCACCAAAGAACAGTAAGATGTGCCTTGATACAAATACTGTTGTATGAACCATGTGCCAATCAAAGTAGACAACTGTAAAGTCCTTGAGAATATTTTCTACAATATTTGTGGCAAATTCAGTGGGTTCATAATTGAGTTTGTCCTTTCTGCTTCATTAGTTTAAGATGTATAATTCCTTTCCCTTCCTACATTCTTGTTTGTAATTTTTTTGGGGGAAGAGGAGTTGCTAGTACTGGCATTGGTTTTCCTTTCTCTCTCTCTCTTTTTTTTTTTTTCCTGAGATGGAGCTTTGCTCTTGTTGCCCAGGCTGTAGTGCAATGGCACAATCTCAGCTCACTGCCTTTTGGGTTCAAGCAATTCTCCTGCCTCAGCCTCCCAAGTAGCTGGGATTACTGGTGCCCACCACCACGCCCAGCTAATTTTTGTATTTTTCCTAGAGATGGGGTTTCACCATGTTGTCCAGGCTGGTCTCGAACTTCTGACCTCAGGTAATCCACCCGCCTCAGCCTCCCAAAGTGCTGGGATTAGAGGCGTGAGCCACCACACCCAGCCTTTTTTTTTTTTTTTTAATTTTGAGATAGAGTCTCGCTCTGTCGCCCAGGCTGGAGTGCTATGGTGCAATCTTGGCTCACTGCAACCTCTGCCTCCCAGTTTGAAGCAACTCTGCCTCAGCTTCCCGAGTAGCTTGGATTACAGGTGTGTGCCGCCACATTCGGCCTTTTTTTTTTTTTTTTTTTTTTTTTGAGACAGAGTCTCACTCTGTCACCCAGGCTAGAGTGCAGTGGCATGATCTTGGCTCACTGCAACCTCCGCCTCCCAGGTTCAAACGATTCTTATCCCTCAGCCTCTTGAGTAGCTGGGACTACAGGCATATGCCACCATGCCCGGATAATTTTTGTATTTTTAGTAGAGGCGGTGTTTCGCCATATTGGCCAAGCTGGTCTAGAACTCCTGACGTCATTATCCGCACACCTCGGCCTCCCAATGTGCTGGGATTACAGGTGTGAGCCACCGTGCCCAGCCCAATTTTTGTATTTTTAGTAGAGACAGGGGTTCACCATGTTGGCCAGGCTAGTCTTGAACTCCTGACCTCAGGTGATCTGCCTACCTCAGCCTCCCAGTGTGAGCCACCGCACCCAGCCTGGATTGTTGAATTCAATGCTTGGGTCACCTCCAGATTCATTTTCACAGTCTTTCATGTTTTGGTCATATTACATTGTATTTTGCTGCCATATGACTGATCTTTTTTGTTAAATGTGAGATACTTGTTAAAAAATAGTTAGCAATGAATTGAGGCCTAGTAGCATGTTATCTTGCTGCAGAAGAGATGGGAGTCTACTTCTGGGGGATGGTCAGGGGTCCTCCATAGAGGCTGCAATTGAGGTCGTCGGTGCAGGCTCAGTCCCTACAAAGGCCAGGGTATTTCCTGTCCACCTCTATTCTGTTGCATGACCCTTCTGGGTCTCAACCAGAGCCAGTGGACTTCAGTATGGGTCGCTTTCATTGGCAGACGCTCAATCCACTTGTTTTCTATCTAACCCCACACATGTGTGCAAAAGCTGCTCTGCTTCTTTGCATCTCAGTAGTTCCTTCTGGAATTCAGCAATGAAACTCAGGGAAATGGGTTCCAAATGCGAGGCTGACTTTCGTCCTGGGTTTCCTTCTTCTCCGTCTTCACCTCGTGTCTGTTTACTGCCATGTTAGCAATTTGATGTATTCAATCATGGGTTTTATATTCTGTTTGGTGTCCCCCATTGTTCTCATCGGAGATCAGAAGCTTCAGATGCACTTATGTCAACTCAAGAGTAGAATGCTTCCTTAGCTTCCCTCCAGAGTCAGGTTTTGTGTTTCTAGTTCCCAAGTGCACAGCAGGAGTAGTGATGTCCTCACTGGCTTCTCATTTGCATTAAACTGTGAGCTTCTTTAGCGTGGGGACAGGACCCTGCTCCCATTGCATTCTCAGCACCTCACCACACACTCCTTGTTGGAGGCCACTCCAGACAGCATGTGCTGAAGGATACCCTGTGGTCAGAAACAAGTTCATTAACTTTCTCTTTGAAGTGTTTTCGTCCCTGTTTCCTAGCGTTCTGGGAATTTTACACATCCTTCCTATAAAACCAAGTATCAGGTGAGATCCTTAGGATCAGGACCATGAATCAAGTGGTGTGAGGGCAACACAGCAAACTTACCCTTTTTAGGCCGTTTCCTTTTTCTGCCCTCAATCTCTGTGAACTGAACCTTGTTAAAGTCAGTCAACACCAGGGTGGATGGTTTGCAGTTGTCACCTATTTTCAGGACATAACACCCTGACTTAGGAGCCATGCCGATCATTTCTAATTCAATAGATGCGCCCAGCATTCAGATTGCCTTTTCAGGTTCTTTAAAGTCGATGACAAGAGTTCCAGTCCTGAATCATGGCAAAGTGCAGTAGTGAACTGCGGGGTTAATGACACCATATTCTGGAAGGATCTCTCTATGGCTGATGGTCTCAGTTCCGGCATGAGCCTCTGGGTCTCACACAGGAGGAGTCAGATGAGGAGCAATCCTCTGCTTCCGATGGAGTTAGTTGTGATGAATTGGTGAGGTCTGGTTTTTCACACTGAACTAAAATGAGCTTTTGCTGCGTCAAGC
This sequence comes from Pan troglodytes, assembly GCF_028858775.2. NCBI lineage: Eukaryota > Metazoa > Chordata > Mammalia > Primates > Hominidae > Pan > Pan troglodytes. The sequence continues at coordinate 36,611,063 of NC_072416.2, read as the reverse complement.
ACAAGACTGACCCCAGAGACACACATAGTGCACCTCATAGAAGCTTTTAATAGTCTTTATATTTACTAAAGAATAGGACTAACTATGGAACTATGAAGATGAGCTGGAAATGATAGGTGACTTGCCAGCAGGCCAGAGTGTGACTTTTTTTTGTCCCTCAATGGGAGGTGTCCATTCTTCCTTCAGTTGTGAGAATCAGTTGGTTCATTTATGGGAAGGTTGCAGGGGGGGATCTTTGAATCACAGCCTTCAGATGCCAGAAGGGCAGAGGGAATCCCACACGGGCTGGTGGATCATGTGTGTGCATTTCTCTCCCTTCTAGTCTGAGGAAACTAAGTATGAAAGGACGTGAGCATGCAGCAAAGGAGAGGCAGCTATCAGAGGCAGAGGAAAATGGGAAATTGGATATGAAAGAAATACAAACCTACAAGTGAGTTCAGAAACTGAACCCCACCCTCTTGGGAAACGCCCATTGGAGTGTTGTTTTTAACCTTTGTACAATGTTTAGACCCAGTAAATGCATAAATAGAAACAAATGGTCAGAAGACATATCGTGAGAGAGAGAGAGAGTTCACAAAACAGAAAACAAAGTACCTTAATATTTACCAGTGACCAAAAGATGTGAAGCAGCAAAACGTCTCCTGACCCCATTGCCAGCTAGACTGTGTGGAAACTCAGTTCATACCAGCCATTCTAGGGGTGGGGTGAGTTGTTGTCATCCTTAGGAAAGTGTGTTGTAGGATCAACCACATCCTTCAAAAGGACTATGCCTGTTTATAAGCCCAGCTGTTTCTGCCCTGTGAAACACGGTAAGGATATTAATACAAAGAGAATACAGCTTTACGATAAAAGATGCTCAATGAAGGATGAATTAGGGATATACTGAGAATGGGGAAGGAAACTGTCATCTCAGAAGTCAGCAGGCAGTAAGCAAGAGGAGGAATCAATATAGCAACAGTTTGGATCAGACTGTACAGTTTTTTGTTTTTGTTTTTGGTTTTGTTTTTCTGAGATGGAGTCTCGCTGTGTCACCCAGGCTGGAGTGCAATGACGTGATCTTGGCTCACTGCAACCTCCGCCTCCCAGGTTCAAGTGATTCCCTTGCCTCAGCCTCCCGAGTAGCTGGGATTACAGGTGCCTGCCACCACGCCCGGCTAATGTTTTGTATTTTTAGTAGAGACGGGGTTTCACTGTATTAGCCAGGATGGTCTCAATCTCCTGACCTCGTGATCCATCCGCCTCGCCCTCCCAGAGTGCTGGGATTACAGGCATCAGCCACCGTGACCGGCTCAGACTGTACTCTTACAGCCATCTGAAATAAGTTTTCTAGGTAGAGATAGATTGTGTAAGGGTACAGTTGTGAGGATAACAGAAACGTGGCAGATTATTTAAAATCATCCTGAAAGTGGTGCTTTATCTGATGAAAGTGATTGTAATCCATAGGGAACTGTTTGAACGTGCGCAAGCGTTGCGGCGGCGGGCAGAGGACTACTACAAATGCAAAGTAAGGAGCTTCCTCCCCGCAGCTGCAGGATAGTTCAGTGCTGATGCAGATGATGCCACGGCCCTTAGACTCTCTCAACATTCAATTTCTCATGTGTTGGCTTTTTCAGATCCCCCCTTCTGCAAGAAAGCCTCTTTGCAACTGGGTAAGTTTGCTTGTTTTCCTTGCTTTTGGACATAGTCTGCCAGGTCAGGACGTGGATACATTTTTCTCCCTACGGCTCTGTGCTTAAGCCCTGCAGAGGGAGATGGCAGAGAGGAAGGCTGCCTACAAGTATCACAGTCCCATCCCTCTTGGTAACCGTGTTGTGCAAAAACACCTTCATCCCCACCCAGTGGGGCCCCGATCTAATATTCTAAGTGTCAGAGGTTCCGTATTTGTAATAGCAAATGGGCCCTGACTGTAAATTAGTGAAGAGTGAATGTAACTTATTACCCACAGGGACAATTCCAAGTGAAGGCCTTAAATGATGCTCAGCTAAGCTGGTTCTTGTGTGGCCTCTGTACCTTCAAAAGCTGTCGAGTCCTATGATTACACGTGATGGGACTTGTACACTTGAAGTGAAACACAGTTTTAAAACTTGCTTTGTTTAGAATTCCCACCTCATTTTTGCATGGACAAAAGTATTCTTTATGTCCTAGTGCACTTACAATTTGGTATTACCTGGGAGTGAAAAGAAATATTACAGCCATGCCTAACTGACTTCTTGAGGTAAGATTGTTCTGTCAGAAAACCCTCTCCCAGTTCCCCTGCAGCTCTTCAGGAATCCACATCTCTCCAGAGCTCTTTGTTCTCATGGGTGGCACCTCCAGAGTGAAGAAGATTCTTTGTCAAGAAGGGAAACAGAGGGGAAATGAGAGGGTCCTGCAGGCAGAGCTGGAATCAACTTCCACTCTGCCTCTTGCAAGCTGTGTGACCCTGGGCACAATTTCTCCTTCCTCTGGAAACCTCTGTTTTCTTGGATTTGGAGCAGGGTGGTCACACTGACCTTGCAGAGTTCTGAGAATCAGAGACAGAACATAAAAGGCCTGGAAAACATTCTCCAAAAAGAAGCTGCAACATGTGTGGACAATGGGCTTTTCATGCCTCTCTTACTGTCTCTTACTGTCTGTTGACCTGGTGCAAGAAACATGCTCTGGTGATGGCTGTGAGGGAGGAATGAGGATAGACATAGACACTCCTGTGTCTCAAACATGCTTCTGTATTACTCTGTTATGACTCTGTCTTCCCTGGGGCAGGACCCCAGCCTGCCTACATTTGCAGACAGACACAGTGGCATGTGGAGACAACAGTGTGTCCCAATGACTTTTCTTTACCCCCCAGCTGTCGGCAGTACTCAGTGGAAGGGTGATATTATGACACTGATACTGCTATTCTGAAACCTGGAGGATGGAAAGGTGCAAAAATCTATCACCAGCAACAGAAGGTGCAGACTGTGTTGGTGGCGGTAATTTTGTCCATCAAATGAATATGTGTGAAAACATTCCCTCCTTTGGCCCTACAGGTCAGAATGGCGGCAGCGGAGCATCGTCATTCTTCAGGATTGCCCTACCGGCCCTACCTCACAGCTGAAACTTTAAAAACCAGGATGGGCCGCCAGCCACCTCCTCCAACTCAACAATGTTCTATAAAGGATAACTCCCTGAGCCTCAAGACACCTCCCGAGTGTCCGCTCCATCCCCTTCCACCCTCAGCGGATGATAATCTCAAGATACCTCCCGAGTGTCTCCTCACTCCTCTTCCACCCTCAGCTCCACCCTCAGCTCCACCCTCAGCGGATAATCTCAAGACACCTCCCGCATGTGCGCTCTATCCCCCTCCACCCTCAGCGGATGATAATCTCAAGACACCTCCCGAGTGTCTGATCACTCCGCTTCCACCCTGAGCGGATGATAATCTCAAGAAACTAACAAAGAATAAATAAATAATATAAAAATAAAATGAATACTGCAGTCCTTATGTTATTGCTTTGTTTCAATATCTGGTATGATTGCCTGAGGGACCTGAGGTTTTTAATCGTAGGGTTTTTTTTTTAATCTTTAGAAGTGGTTGGTTATGTAAAATATTATTATTTGGTTTTTTTTTTTTGAGGCTGGATTTTGCTCTGTCACCCAGGCTGGAGTGCAGTGGCTCGATCACAGCTCACTGCAGCCTCAACCTCCTGGGCTTCAAGCAATCCTCCTGCCCCAGCCTCCCAAGTAGCTGGGATCACAGATGTGTGCCACCACGCCTGGCCAATGTTAAAAAATCCTTTAACTTTTTTGTAGAGATGCACTCCTGGACTCAAGCGATCCTCCTACTTGTCCCGACCACCAGCCTCTTTCTGATAAACATTTACACTGTTTATTATCTGATGCCATTTCTATCTTCTTCCTTGTCGTCCAGACATCAAAGAATTAGGTTTCTTCAGGGTTTTCTTTTTCAAGTGCTCAGTGTTAAAGATCACTCACATTAGGGCCACACACCACAGCTCATGCCTGTAATCCCAGCACTTTGGGAGCCCGAGGCGGGCAGAGCACTTGAGGTGGGGAGTTTGAGACCAGCCCAGCCAACTTGGTGAAACCCCACCTCTACTGAAAAAAATACAAAAATTAGCTGGGCGTGATGGTGCATGCCTGTAGTCCCAGCCACTTGGGAGGCTGAGGCATGAGAATCGCTTGAACCCAGGAGGCAGAGGTTGTAGTGAGCCGAGATCACATCAGCACACTCTAGCCTGGGTGACAGAGCGAGACTGACTCAAAAAATAAATAAAATAAATATCACTTACATTAGATATACCCAAGGGGTGGTCTATAGAGAGTTGGAAGCAGTGGTTATTGCAACAGGGGCATGGAAGTCATCTGGCTATGCCAGGATGCCCAGGGGATACTCGGGGTGGGTGGCATGGTGGAGCTGGGACTCACTGCACAGGACGCTCTGATTGACGCACTGCCAGGAGTAGTGCTCTGTCTTGGGGCTGCAGCCGGCCTCCTCAGCTCGAGTGTAACAACAGTCGTGGCCATGGCAGCACCTGCGGATGTCACATGGGCAGGACACCAGGTGGGTGAAGCTCTCTCCTGGCCCTCCTCTCTTGCCAGGACCATGGGTGACTGAAGACCCCCAGGAAGGCACAGCATCCTCTTATCTAAGATTTTTTTTTTTTTTTTTTAAGAGACAGGGTCTTTCTCTGTCGCCCAGGCTGGACTGCAGAGGCACAATCATAGCTCACGGCAGCCTTGAACTCCTGGGCTCAAGCGATCCTCCTACTTCAGTGTCCCAAGTAGCTGAGACTACAGGCACACGCCAGCATGCCCGGCTGGTTTTTTAATTTGTATTTCCTTTGAGACAGCGTATCTCTCTGTTGCTCAGGCTGGAGTGCAATGGCTCAATCAGCTCACTTTAGCCTTGAACTCCCGGGCTCAAGTGATACTGCCACCTCAACCTCCCAAGTCTGCTACTACAGGAACACAAACTCCTTTTTTAAATTTTTTGTGGATATGGGGGTCTCACTATATTGCCTAGGCTGGTCTCGAACTCCGAGGCTCAAGCAGTCCTCCTACCTCAGCCTCCCCAAATGCTGGGATTACAGGTGGGAGCTACTGTACGCCTGGCCTTATCTAAGCTGTTTCCCTGAAAATCCCCGACTTGGGTAATGATTCCATTGGCCCCACCATGCCCTGTCCTGCCTTCCTGGCTGTGCCCAAGCTTGGTCCCTGCCTGCCTGCCTGCCTCCCTCTCTGGGTCTCGAGCTCCTGTGACACATGACTCCTCTCTCTTCCTGGAGTGATCCAAGCCCTGCCACTTCCTGACTTTGCCCACACTGTACCCTCTGCCTGGGGCAACTTCATGTCTGCCCATTGTCCCTTAGGCCTCAGCCCAGGCACAAGCCCCTGCCTCCGGAGGTCATCCAGGCCTCACCAGGCTACACCCTCTGGTAAAATTGGATTCCCTCCCTTCAGGGCAGGTTTATAATGAAATCCTCCTCAGAGGCCAGGTGCGGTGACACCCATCTGTAATCCCAGCACTTTGGGAGGCTGAGGTGGGAGGATCACTTGAGGCCAGGGGGTCGAGACCAGCCTGGGCAACATAAGAGAGACTCTTGTCTCTATAACAAATTTAAAAATTAGCTCACCAGGCCAGGCTCAGTGGCTCATGCCTGTAATCCCAACACTTTGAGAGGCCGAGGCAGGTGGATCACGAGGTCAGGAGTTCGAGAGCAGCCTGACCAACATGGCGAAACCCTGTCTCTACTAAAAATACAAGATTAGCCAGGCATGGTGGCACGCACCTGTAATCCCAGCTACTCGGGAGGCTGAAGTAGGAGAATTGCTTGAACCCAGGAGGTGGAGGTTGCGGTGAGCCAAGATCATGCCATTGCAGTCCAGCCTGAGCAACAGAGCAAGACTCTGTCTCGAGACAATAAAAACACACAAAAAATTAACTCGCCATGATGGCACATGCCTATAGTCCTAGCTACTTGGGAGGCTGAGGTGGGAGGATTCCCTTCAGCCCAGTAGTTTGAGGCTGCAGTGAGCCACTATGATTGTGCCACTGCACTCTAACCTGGGCAAAAGCGAGACCCCAGGCTAGAGTGCATGATTTTGGGTCACTGCAACCTCCACCTCCCAGGTTCAAGTGATTCTCCTGCCTCAGCGTCTTGAGTAGCTGGGACTCCAGGCATGTGCCACCACGCCTGGGTAATTTTTGTATTTTTAGTAGAGACAGGGTTTAGTAGAGACCATGGTGAAACCCCGTCTCTATTAAACAAATCTCTACTAACCCCATCTCTACAAAAAACAGCTGGGCGTGGTAGTGCACACCTGTAATTCCAGCTACTTGGGAGGCTGAGGCACGAGAATCATTTGCATCTTGGAGGCAGAGTTTGCAGTGAGCTGAGATCGCACCACTGCACTCCAGCCGGGATGACAGAGCAAGACCCTGTCTCAAAAAAAAGAAAAAGGAACAAACAACAGCAACGACAACAAAAAAACCTCTGTGTCAATCACAGCCTTCAAGCTAGGGGAGAGGCGGCCGAATTCTGCCCTCTGCTAACTGACTATAGCTTTGTGGAAATGGGTGAGTGGCGTGCCCTTGTGAGCCTCAGGGCCCCATCTGTAAAATGGGCATAACTGTCATGCCCGTCTTTAAGAACAGCCTTGGGGGTAAATGAGTGGAAGTCATGGAAAGATCTCAGCCCACAACCTTGCACAGAACAGACGCTTCTCACACAGTAAGTAGCAGGAGTGCAGAGACTGCAGGCATGAATCCAGCCAGACTGCCTGGGTTCAAGTCCCAGCTCCCACGTCTTGGTAACTATGTGGCCTCAGACAAGTTACTTAATATTTCTTTTTTTTTTTTTTCAGACGGAGTTTTGCTCTCTCACCCAGGTTGGAGTGCAGTGGTGTGATCTCGGCTCATTGCAACCTCTGCCTCCCGGGTTCAAGCAATTCTCCTGCCTCAGCTTCCTGAGTAGCTGGAATTACAGGCACCTGCCACCACACACAGCTAATTTTTGTATTTTTAGTAGAGACGGGGTTTCACCATGTTGGCCAGGATGGTCTCGAACTCCTGACCTCGTGATCTGCCTGCCTCAGCCTCCCAAAGTACTGGGATTACAGGCGTGAGCCACCGCACCTGGACACGTTACTGAATATTTCTGTGCCTAGGTTTCTTCATGTGAAATGGGATTGTTGTGAGAACACAAAGGGATTCCCAGGGCAGTTCCTAGTGCATAGTCTGGCTGCCTTTGTATGTGTGTGTGTGTGTGTGTGTGTGCACGCACGCGTGTGTGTGTTTAATATAGAGACAGGGTCTCACTCTGTTGCCTAGGCTCGTTTGAAACTCCTGGGCTCCAGTGATCCTCCTGCCTCGACCCAAAGTGGTGGGATTACAGGCATGAGTCAACACACCTGGTCACTTTATATTATTATTATTTTTTTCTTTTGAGACAGGGTTTGGCACTGTTGTCCAGGTTGGAATACAGCGGTGCAATCTCAACTCACTGCAAACTCCGCCTCCCGGGTTCAAGCAATTCTCCTGCCTCAGTCTCCCGAGTAGCTGAGATTACAGACGCCTGCCACCACACACAGCTAATTTTTGCATTTTTAGTAGAGATGGGGTTTCACCATATTGGCCAGGCTGGTCTTGAACTCCTGACCTCAAGTGATTTGCCCGCCTCAGCCTCCCAAAGTGCTGGGATTACAGGAGTGAGCCACCGCTCCTGGCCAATTTTTTAAGGCAACGTTTTCAGCCCATGGCCAGGGTAAGGCGCAGCTAGTACCAAGATCTGGCTTCACTGGCCATGTTATCCAAGAGGCCTCTGCCTGCCTGCAAAGTAGTACTGCACACTGGGATCTCCCTGGACCAAACCCCAGCTTCAGTTTTGGGTACTTCCTCATAAGCCTTGACTACCCCAGAGTGTGAGGGATTTTGTAGCCTGGTCCCAGGCATGCACTCACCAGTCAATGGCATCGCGGGGCTGGCCATGGCCTCCCAAGCCACAAAGCAACCATATTTCACATAGGCGATGGGAGTTCAGGGACCAACACAACCCACAATTCCTGCCAGTTCCAGGATCCCACGCCGGTGCACACATAATATCCTGGAGGCTGGGGGGTAAACAAAGGTGACAGGCTGCAGGTCAGGGCTTCCCAGACCCCTGGGAAGGGCATGAGCCTGAGAAGAGCGTAGGTGTTACAGCCTGGCTGTCTGGGTTTGAGTCCTACTTCCTGGCTGTGTGACCTTGGACAAATTCCTAACCTCTCTGGGCCTTGGTTTCCTCATCTGTGAAATGGGGGATAAGCTGACTTCAACTCATATGAATGAAATGAGATATTGAGTATAAAGCCCCTGGTGCATGAAAAGGCTATTATAATCCGGCTGGGCTCAGTGGCTCACACCTGTAATCCCAAGATTTTGGGAGGCCCAGGCGGGCAGATCACCTGAGGTCAGCAGTTCAAGATCAGCCTGGCCAACATGGTGAAACCCCATCTGTAGTAAAAATACAAAAATTAGCCGAGCATAGTGGTGCACGCCTGTAATCCCAGCTACTAGGGAGGCTGAGGAAGGAGAGTCACTTGAACCTGAGAGGCGAAGATTGCAGTAAGCCAAGATTTTGCCACTGCATTCCAACCTGGGCGACAGAGCAAGAGTCTCAAAGAAAGAAAGAAAGAAAAAAGGCTAACTATTATAATCAAGGTCCTCAAGGTAGCCAAGGAGGGAAAAGAGTCGTGCATGAAACCTTTGTCCAGTTCCCTGTATTGGGCACTTGGCATCATATGAGCCTACAGGTGTCTGTCACCAAGGTGGGCTCCTCTGTGGCAGCTCCCAGGCCCTGGCACTGCCCTGTGCTCATGACTTTTCCTCCAGACTCAGGCTCAGGGCCTTTGGTATCTCCTCTTATTTTCACTGCCAGATAGGAAGGCCCCTTGGCCTGAGCCCAGCCATTTTTCTAGATCCTGGCACAGCTTGGACATGTAATGGTGCCCAATGCATGTGACTGGAACCCCTGCATTGGACATGCAGGAAACGAGGCCAGCCGGGAAAGGTAACCCCACATTCCCACAGCCAGCAGGAACTCAAGCAGAGGCTTCAACCCAGGCTTCTGACTTGCAAACCAGTGCTCCTTCCTCCTTACACAGTAACAACAGGGGAAGGTGGCCTTCCGGGTTGCCAGAGCCGAGTGGTACCAGCAATAGAGTGGAAACTCACACACAGGCTTGCCTGCTTCCTGGTTTAGGTTTAGGGTTTATACGGCTCCGGGAGGTTGATGCATTGTGTTTGATCATCCCTTTTTTTTTTTTTTTTTTTTTTTTTTTGAGACAGAGTCTCATTCCTGTTGCCCAGGCTGGAGCACAGTGGTGTAATCTTGCTCACAGCAACTTCTGCCTCCCAGGTTCAAGCAATTGTCCAGCCTCAGTCTCCCGAGTAGCTGGGATCACAGGCGTGCCCCACCACACCCAGCTGATTTTTGTATTTCTAGTAGAAACGGGGTTTCACCATCTAGGCTGGGCCGGTCTCAAACTCCTGACCTCATGTGATCCACCTGCTTTGGCCTCCCAAAGTGCTGGGATTATAGGTGTGAGCCACTGCGCTCATCCTGATCATCTTGTCTCTCTTTTTTTAAATAGAGACAGGGTCTCACTCTGTCACCCACACTGGAGTGCAGTGGCACAATCATAGCTCACTGCAGCCTCCAAATCCTGGGCTCAAGTGATCCTCCTGCCTCAGCCTCCAGAACCTGGGCTCAAGCGATCCTCCTGCCTCAGCCTCCAGACATACGGGCATGCACCACCATGCCCAGCTAATTTTTAAATTTTTAGTAGATCTGCGGTCTCACTATGTTGCCCAGGCTGGTCACAAACTCCTGGCCTCAAGTGATTCTCCTTCCTTGGCCTCCCAAGGCGCTGGGATTCCAGGCATGAGCCACCATGTCCAGTCTCATTTCTGTTTTATCTAGAACATGTTTTCATCACACTGACTTTTTTGAGAAGTCCAGGCCAATTTTAAATTCCATTTTGTCTTTTTATCAGTGGAAAAGTAGCATATTTATGTTGCACGACAAAGATGAATCAAATAGGAAGAAAATGTAAAACACATTTGGGGCCGGGCACAGTGGCTCATGCCTGTAATCCCAGCACTTTGGGAGGCCAAGGCGGGCGGATCACCTGAAGTCAGGAGTTCCAGACCAGCCTGACCAACACGGAGAAACCCTGTTTCTACTAAAAATATAAAATTAGCCACGCATGGTGGCGCATGCCTGTAATCCCAGCTACTTGGGAGGGTGAGGCAGGAGAATCGCTTGAACCCGGGAGGCAGAGGTTGCAGTGAGCCGAGCTCGTGCTATCACACTCCAGCCTGGGCAATAAGAGTGAAACTCCATATCAAAAAAAAAAAAACACACACACACAAAAATAAAACGGCATTTAGAGTTGAAAGCTTCACCTTCCTCTCTGGATGGTGAGTCCTCACTCTCCCAGCAGCCCACGCCTCTGCCTCAAACCTCCATGGCTCCCATGAGTCTGGATAAAGCTAAGGAGTCTCACTGCACCTCAAGTCCTGGGGGTAGTCAGCCCCTCTCACCCCTCCCTCATCCTCTCACCCAAGAGTCATTTACTGTCCCTCCAGTTATGCCCGGTCACGCAGACACTCTGCTGCTCAAATGCCCTCACCCCATCCTCAGCCTGCTCCCAGGCCACCTCCCTCCAGAATCCACTTTGCCTGCCAGGTGGCCATAGGGACCCTCACCATACTGTCTGCTTGTGGTAGTGCCCTCCAGCCTGGGGGGTCTTCCAGAGCAGATATCTGGCCAAGCGCAGTGGCTCATGCCTGTAATCTCAGCACTTTCAGAGGCCAAGGCAGGTGGATCACCTGAGGTCAGGAGTTTGAGACCAGCCTTGCTAACATGGTGAAACCCCGTCTCTACTAAAAATACAAAAATTAGCCAGGTGTGGTGGTGGTGCATGCCTGTAGTCCCAGCTACTCAGGAGGCTGAGGCAGGAGAATCTCTTGGACCCGGGAGGTGGAGGTTGCAGTGAGCCGAAATGGTGCCACTGCACTCCAGCCTGGGCAACAGTGAGACTCTGTCTTAAAAAAAAAAAAAAGAAAAGAAAAAGAGCAGAGCTCTGATATAAGCTGCCCTGGCACACAGTGAGCTTCCAGAAATGGTCCCTTGACCTCTAAATCCGCCAAGACCCAGGGAACATGCCCTCTCTGAGCACTCTGACAATGATTTGCATTTCTCTAATGACCAGTGATGATGAGCTTTTCTTCACATGTTTGTTGGCCACATAAATGTCTTCTTTTGAGAAGTGTCTGTTCATATCCTCCGGCCACTTTTGGATGGGGTTGTTTTTTTCTTGTAAATATGTTTAAGTTCCTTGTGGATTCTGGATATTAGCCCGATGGATAGATTGCAAAACTTTTCTCCCATTCTGTAAGTTGCCTGTTCACTCTGATGATAGTTTGTTTTGCTGTGCAGAAGCTCTTTAGTTTAATTAGATCCCATTTGTCAATTTTGGCTTTTGTTGCCATTGCTTTTGGTGTTTCAGTCATGAAGCCTTTGCCCATGCCTATGTCCTGAATGGTATTGCCTAGGTTTTCTTCTTGGGTTTTTATGGTTTTAGGTCTAACATTTAAGACTTTAATCAATCTTGAGTTAATTTTTGTATCAGGTGTAAGGAAGGGGCCCAGTTTCAGTTTTCTGCATATGGCTAGCCAGTTTTCCCAACACCATTTTAAATAGGGAATCCTCTCCCATTCTTGTTTTTTATTACAACTTTTTACCTAAACATTCAATAGTTTTCACTAACTTTTTGGCAATGAGGCAGCTGAGTCTAAGTAGGTTAAATCACTTATCTGAGGTCACACGGCAGGACAGTGCTTGTTCTGCAAAGTTACGTGTGTTTCTTTTTGTGGACCATGAGAACATCTCCAACTGCCCTTTTTGACTTGGCCACCAGGGAACTCAGCGCCATGTTCTCAAATCCAGTTTAGTAACTGGCCTCCTGGCCTGTATATCTTTATTCTACCTTCCATCCTGCTCTGTTCTGCTTTTACCTCTTATTCTAGATTATCTTTCTTTAGTCCTAATTTTAAATTTATATCTATAATCTTGTTATATATATTTCTTGGCATCTACTATAAGTGGGTAGTGAACAAATAAACAAAATGTGATGAATTTTAGAGGACTAAGAAAGGCCTAAGTCACACCAAGCTTCATGCTGGATAATTTGTCATCCACCCAGACTGTGGTTCTGCACTCGCCAGTAACCAGTTTTTTTTTTTTTTTTTTTTTTTTTTTTTTTTGCTTTTTGCCAACCATACATTTTGCTTTCATGGTATCGAAGTGGTTTAAGCTTATGGCTTCCAGCCTGCAGTGGCCATGAGGGGTCAGTCTCTCGTCAGGAGGGGTTGGCAGACTCTGTTCTCAGATAGGCAGCAAGGATGGAGGTGGGGCAGGAGCAATTTCACTACCTGCCTGGCGTCTGGGTCTTGCTTAGAGAAATAATTCCAGGCTCTGCTGCTTTCGACTCTGTCTCTCATGGTTCCACTGATTCCTGCAGAGATCTAGAGAGAAAATTTCCAGCTAGGAGTTTCTGGCTCGTTTGATTTTGAACATGTTTTGAGTATTCCACCCCTTACCCCCCCGCCCCCACTCACTACTCTATAGTTTTTTTTTTTTGTTTTTTTTTTTTTAAGAAAACAGTTTGAAAGCAAAAATAAATAAATAATTCAAAACAGAGGGGCCATTTTTATTTACTTTGGTTGTTTCAGGATAGGGAAGGGAGCTTACACTTTTTTTGAACTCTTATTCTATGCCAGCCGATGCACCACATTCCTAGCTTAAAAGCCTGCTTCTCTTTGATTTCAGAATAACTTGGAAATAAATTATCAGACCCTGCATGCTCTGATCCTGGCTGTCTGCTCTAACTAAATCTCCCCTTCCTTGCTTCCTCCAGCGAGTTGTTCTCCCTTCACCTCCCAGCACAAGCTTTGCACATGTTGCCATCTGTCCTACAAATGTCCGTCCCTTCCCAGTCTCCATGTGACTCCCTCCTTCACACCCATGGTTCTCCACTGAAATGTCCTTTGAGCCCGTCTCAGATGCCTCAGTCTAAAGTAGATGATTCTGGGCTGGGTGCAGTGGCTCACGCCTGTAATCCCAGCACTTTGCGAGGCTGAGGCAGGCAGATCACCTGACATCAGGAGTTCAAGACCAGCCTGGCCAACATAGTAAAACCCCGTGTCTACTAAAAATACAAAAATAAGCCAGGCATGGTGGCGGGTGCCTGTAATCCCAGCTACTTGGGAGGCTGAGGCAGGAGAATCGCTTGAACCTGGGAGGCGGAGGTTGCAGTGAGCCGAGATCACGCCATTGCACTCCAGCCTGGGTGACAGAGCAAAAATCTGTCTCAAAATAAATAAATAAATAAATAAATAAAGTAGATGATTCACAGAAACCTCTGTTCTTTTAGAGCACTCTTCAACACTTTTTATGCTTTTTATGTTTGATTTCTAATAAATATGTTTCTTTCACTATACCATAAGTATATTCCTTCTTCTAAGTTTCATTAAGGTAGAATCACGTATGTCTTATTTCCTGTTATATCCCTAAGTACCTAGCATGTAGTAGGCATTCAATAAAAATTGATTGAATGATTGAACACTCAATCCCATGATTTGAGTGTTTTTTTTGTTTTTGTTTGTTTGTTTGTTTTGAGACAAAGTCTTGCTCTATCACCCAGGCTGGAGTGCAGTGGTACTATCTTGGCTCACTGCAATCTCTGCATCCTGGGTTCAAGCGATTTTCTTGCCTCAGCCTCTCAAGAAGCTGAGACTAACTACAGGCCTGTGCCACCATGCCCAGTGATTTGTTTTGCGTGTGTGTGTATTTTTAGCAGAGATGGGGTTTCACTGTGTTGGCCATGCTGGTCTTAAACTCCTGACCTCAGGCCATCCACCCTCCTTGCCCTCTGAAAGTGTTGGGATTACAGGTGTGAGCCACCACGCCTGGCCTTTTGTAATTATTCTAACAGCTACTACTTATTAGGTGCTGACTGTATGCCAGGCACTGTGCCAATTGATTTATTTATTTTCAGGGATTGGGTCTTGTTCTGTCACCATGGCTGGAGTTCAGTGGCACAATCATAGCTCGCTGAAGCTTCAAACTCCTGGGGTTAAGCAGTCCTCCTGCTTCAGCTTCCCAAGTAGCTGGGAATACAGAGATATACCATTACACTCAGCTAATTTTAAAAAATGGCTGATTTTTTTTTAGAGATGGAAAAAAAAAAAACAAAAAACGGCTACTACTTATTAGGTGCTGACTGTATGCCAGGCACTGTGCTGATTTTTTTTTTTAATGTTTTTTATTTTTTTAGAGTTGGGGTCTAGTTCTGTCACCATGGCTGGAGTTCAGTGGCATGATCATAGCTCACTACAGCTTTGAACTCCTGGGCTTAAGCAATCTTCCTGTCTCAGCTTCCCAAGTAGCTGGGATTACAGGCATGGGCTATCACACCCAGCTAATTAAAAAGACATTTTATTGTATAGATAGGGGTCTGGCTATGTTGCCCAGGTTAGTCTCAAACTCCTGGCTTCAAGCGATTCTCCTGCCTCCACCTCCCAATGTGCTGGTGTTACAGGAGTGAGTCATGGCACCTGGCCCTGTGTTGATGTTTTATATACAGCATCTCATTTAATCCCCACCAGGATCCTGTGGGGATGGATTGGATTATCCCCCACTCCTTGGAAGAGCTTAAGGATACCCAACCAGTTGGTGATTGAACTGGGATTTGAACTCAGGCATTCTAATGGCAAAGCTGTACCCCTTCCACTCTACCATCGTGTTCCTCTCCAGGGGAGGTGTCCCTGCAGTGCTGTGACTTTGTCGTCGAACATGTGCTGAGGTACGTGAATCCTCTGGAAAAGAAGGGCAAAGGAACAGGCTTTCCAGGCAGGAAGCCCCTGCAGGCGAGGGAGGAAGGCTGCAAGGGACATGGTAGGAGGTATCTTGCTCCCCATAGCTGGGCTGGGAGGATGAGATGGCTGAGAGCCAGGAGCTGGGCTGGGAGGATGAGATGGCTGAGAGCCAGGAGCTGGGCTGGGGTTAGGCTCATATCAGCCTGCAGAGGGCTTTGGGGAACCCAGGCTTTGGGGCCAGACAAACATAGCTTCTCACCCGCCTGATCATTTCCTCTCTGTTGTATCCTATGTTTCTGGGTCTCAGTTTCCTTATCTATGAAATGGGGATACCATGACCTGTTCTGCCTGCTTCATAGAGTGCTAAGGAGCAGATGACATAAGCTGTTCTTATTTCTATTACTTATTTTCATTATTGCTATTCTCAAGCAGGCAGACTGTAATTTTTTACCTCTTTCTTTTTTTTCACCCTTGAGTTGTTTGGAAGTTATTTTTAAAAGTCTTTGAAGTGTCCTTTTCTGTATTTGGCAAAAGCAAAATGGAAATTGATAGCATTGTCACCATCGGCATCCCCTCACTCCGGCCGCCTGGCTGGGGGACAGCTCTGGGAAAATGTGGAGATGTCTGTTGTGGGCGGCAGGTTTGTTATTGCGTGAACTTTTCTGGTGAGACCTGACCAGCTCCCTTTTAAGGCAATTGCTCATGTTCTTGTTCCTCCTCTTTTCTTTTCCTGCCAATATCAGGTCCTTTGTGCCATCTCCAGGCTCAGAAATCCGTACAGCCAGAGTCGGTCCCCAGTTTGGCCACTTCCAGCTGAAAAGCTTTCCCATGCCTTCCCTTTAACTTAGAATAGCATCCAAATCCTTCATTGTGACCAAGGCCCTGTGCAGTCTGCTCCTGTCACTTTCCTCTCCATTACTCAGCTCCAAAAGTGTCACCTCCCTTGACTCCTCCAATGCCCCGCATGGTTTCCAGCCCCAGGGTCCTTGTGGGGTCTTTGCCAGGAATCCTGCTCCCCATTTTTTTGTTATGGGTAGCTCTTTCTCATCTTTGACATCTCTGCTCCAGAGTCAACTTCACACATGGCTCTTCCCTAACCCACACTAAAAAATAAGCCTCCTTAAAGAAAAAAAAGAGGCAGGACGTGGTGGCTCATGCCTGTAATTCCAGTGCTTTGGGAGACTGAGGTAGGAGGATCACTTGAGACCAGAAGTTTGAGATCAGCCTGGGCAACACATTGAGACCCCATCTCTACAAAAAAAAAAAAAAAATAGCGAGGCGTGGTGCTGTATACCCGTAGTTCTAGCTACTCTGGTGGCTGAGGCAAGAGGATTGCTTGAGCCCAGGAGTTCGAGGCTGCAGTGAGCTGTGATTGCACCACTGAACACCAGACGCAGTGTCATGTACTTGTAGTCCCGGCTGCTTGGGAGGCTGAGGTGGGACCAACTCTTAAGCCTGGGAGTTTGAGGCTGCAGTGAGCCCTGATCATCCTTGTGAATAGCCATTGCACTGCAGCCTGAGTTACACAGATACGTCTCTTAAAAAATAAATGAAAAGAAAAGCCTTTTAAATTCAGTGTCTTCGCATAGTTAGTCCAACCTTAAGGAGTGTTACCAGATACAAACAGGATGCCCAGTTACATTTTTTTTTTTTTTTTTGAGACAGAGTCTCACTCTATCCCCCAGGCTGGAGTGCAGTGGCGTGATCTTGGCTCACTGCAACTTCTGCCTCCCGGGTTCAAGTGATTTCCCTGCCTCAGCCTTCCAAGTAGCTGGGAATATAAGCACGTGCCACTGCACCCAAATTTGAACCTTAGATAAACATTGAATAATTTTCCAGTATTACATCAGATACATAACTTGTATTTAAAAAATCATTCCTTATTTCACTGGATTGAAAATTGAATTGGGTGTCGTATATTTTTACTTGTTAAGTCTGGCAACCCTACCCTCTAGAGACAGGTGTTGAATGAATGAGTGTGAAGTCCTTAGCTTAGGGCCTGGCGCTCAGTAGGTGCTAAGTAAATGTCAGCTGTCAGCATCTTCCTCCTCCTCCTCTTCCTCCTCTAGTTGCTTCTCGGAGCTAAGGTCTCCCTGCTCCTTTTTTCCTCTATGGAAATGGATGAGAAAAGGTTTTCTAACAAGGGGCCATCACCTGGATTTTTAGAATAGCATAAAATATTCTCTGCTGCAGCTTCGGAATCCGATTGTGCTGGTGTTTGGCAGGAAAATGCAGTGAGTTATCACAGAGCGTTCCCTCCAGCACTGGGTCATGCAAATATTTATTGCGAGCATTAAATAATAAATGGAGCAGCCTGCCCAGTGGTAAATCTGTCATGTTTGGTTTCAGCCAGGAGTTGTGATGGCTCTGGAATCGCTGCCCGTTTCACCGCATCCACCTGCCCTCTAGAGGAGCAAGGCCAACAGCCGAGTTCTCTGGGGTGGCATCAGTGGGCTGGTGTGGAAGCCAGAGGGGCGGTGGGGGGAGTCAGCCAGGCACGGAAACTGGCAGGTAAGGCAGCCCTGTGGCCCAGGAACCCGAGCCGCAGCCACGCTGAGCAGGCCTGGACCTTTGAGTCCTGCTACCACCACAGTTCTGAGGGGACACGGCCTCATTGTCCACATCTGGATTTATCTTTCCGTATTTCCCTCCTTGCTCTTGTCAGCTTCATTCTGGCTGACTGGCTGGAGCTGGCAAGCTTCTGAAAGTGGAGTCAACCTTCCGACCCTTTTTCTAGGCTGAGTGGTGGGGGGAGGAATGAGACCGTGTGTTGGACTCAAACTCGATGCAATAATGTTTCCCAGCCCCTGTGGTGTGCTGGGGCTCCTAGCACACATCCTCTTGTTTAACCTCAGCATTGCAACCTGAAACACAGACACGTGGGTTCTTGAGCCAGATGCCTCTGAGTTGGAATCCTATCTCTGCACTTAACAAGCGGTATGACCTTGAGTGAGCCACAGTTTTTCAGAGCCCCTGTTTCCTGTCTGTAAGGTGGGGGAGATGGTGGCACTCACCTTATGGGGCTGTTATGTATTAGTCCATTGAGGTGTCTTAGCCTGTTTTGCGTTGCCATAAAGGAATACTTGAGGGTGGGTAATTTGTAAGAAAAGAGGTTTGTTTAGCTCACGGTTCTGCAGACTGTACAAGAAGCATGATGCCAGCATCTGCTTCTGGTGAGACCTCAGGAAGCTTTTCTTCACTGTGGAGGGTGAAAGGGGAGCAGGTGTGTCACATGGTGAGAAGAGGGGTGAGAGAGAGACAGGAAGGGTGCCAAACACTTTTTTAACAATCAGACCTCGCCGTGAACTAAAAGAGTGAGAACTCACTCATTACTCAGGGAGGGCACCAAGCTATTCATGAGGGATCTGCTCCCACCACCCAAATACCTCTCGCCAAGCCCCGCCTCCAACATTGGGGATCACATTTCAACATGAGGTTTGGAGGGGACACACATCCAAACTATCTTATGAGGTAGTAGGATAATGTAGGTGAAGACTTGCACAGTGCCCGGGACCTGGGGACAAATGCTAGCTCTGATGGTTAATAATGGTCCAGAGAAGAAAATAACTGCTCAGATGCACAGACATGACTGCACTAGTCAACCATGCAGGTATAAGTCCCCATCCTAGAGTATGGGGTGCATAGAGCTCTAGCCCACCATTATCGAGTTGTAGAACTAAGGCTCCAATCTGGGGCTTTATGGATCCCTAAATCATGCCCTTTCACCTTCCCCATATCTGCTTTATTCCTCATAGGGTGGCAGGGAGGGTGGAGCTCATGCCTGGCCTTAATCATCATGGCCTAAGTTTGGTAGTGTCCAAACAGTGGTGAGGGGTGAAGTGGTAGGGTTGCCACGTAGGTTGTGTTTGGCTTCAAATCACTGAGAACCCAACTGGAAGTGGTGTAGATGCTAATGGAAGTTATTGTTTCTCTGCAGGGGGCCACGTGGTTAATTGATTCAGTGGCTCCATTGTGGAATGGTGGGCCTTGTTTCCTTCCACTTTTCCACTATTCCATTCTTAGCAGCTGGCTCTTGCCCTCAGCCACACCCCATCATGGTCTCCAGATAATATGGACAAGAGAGAAGAGAGCCTTCTTCCACTTGTTCCCCGCTTGTTTTCGAGACAGGGTCTCGCTCTGTCACCCAGACTGGAGTGTAGTGGTGCAATCATAGCTCGCTGCAGCCTTGAACTTCTAGGCTCAAGTGATCCTCCTTCAGTTTCCTGAGTAGCTGGGACTATAGGTGCATGCTACCATACCCAGCTAACTTTAGAGTTTTTTCTAGAGATGAGGTCTCCCTCTGTTGCCCAGGCTGGTCTCGAACTCTGGGCCTCAAGTGATCCTCTTGCCTCAACCTCCCAAAGCACTAGGGTTACAGATGTGAGCCACCACGCCCAGCCCATCTGTCCCTTTTT
Organism: Pan troglodytes; assembly: GCF_028858775.2. Lineage (NCBI taxonomy): Eukaryota > Metazoa > Chordata > Mammalia > Primates > Hominidae > Pan > Pan troglodytes. The sequence goes on along the minus strand of NC_072416.2, from coordinate 36,591,746 downwards.
ATGGTCATTTTCTCATTTTCTCAGAAGCTGCCAGCTGACTTCTCCTTCATCTCATTGGTCAGAAATGTATCACGTGCCCTTTTCTAAGCCAGTTGCTGGCAAGGGGAATGGAATTACCAAGGTTGCCTTAGACCAGTGGTTCTTAAAGTGAGATCCCCAGTCCAGCAGCATCTGCCATGTCCAGGCAATTTTAAGAACTGCAAATTCTCAGACCCCGGCTCAGACCTACTAAATCAGAAACTCTGGGGTGGGATCTATGTTTTTATTTATTTATTTACTAGAATCGGGGTCTCTGTTGCCCAGGCAGGAGTACAGTGACACTATCATAGCGCATTGCAGCCTCCAACTCCTGGGCTCGAGCGATCCTCCTGCCTCAGCCTCCCATGTAGCCAGGACTACAGGTGTGCACCCCCACACCCAGCTATTTTTTTCATTTTTTGTAGAGACAGGGTCTTGCTATGTTGTCCAGTCTGGTCTCAAACTCTTGGCTTAAACAATGCTCTGGTCTCAAACTCTCGGCCTCCCAAAGTGTTAGAATTACAGGCGTGAGCCACTGCGCCCGGCCCATAGTGTATGTTTAAACGTGCCCTCCGGGGGTTTCTGATGGACACTGAGTTTGAGAACCTCTGGCTTCCTAAGATCTTTTCCTCTGAAGAGCCAGAGAATAAATATATCAGGCTTGTGGCCACACAGTTTCTGTAGCAACCACTCGGTTCTGCTGTTGCAGTGTGAAAGCAGCTATAGATGATAATAAATAAGTGAATGGGTTTATTTATGGAGACTGAGATTTGAATTTCTTCTAATTTTTATGTGTTAGGAGATATTATTACACTTTTGATCTTTTCTAACTACTTAAAAATGTAAAAGCCATTTCCAGCTCCTGAGCCATACAAAAGCAGGTGGTGGGCCGGGTTTAGGCAATGGTTTGCCAGCCCTCCATCAGACTGCTCAAGATTCATCCCCTGAAACTGGGGAGAGCCTAATAGTCTTAAAACACAGAGAGCCCCAGATTCTTTAGAAAATTGGAATTTGGGCTGGGTGTGGTGGCTCACATCTGTAATCCCAGCACTTTGGGAGGCTGAGGTGGGAGGATGGCTTGAGCCCAGGAATTTGAGGCCAGCCTGGGCAACATAATGAGACCCCATCTTTACAAAAAATAAAAATAGTAGTCGGACGTGGTGGCATGTACCTGTAGTCCCAGCTACTCAGGAGGCTGAGGCAGGAGGATCTCTTGAGCCCAGGAGTTTGAGGCTGCAGTGAGCTATGATCACGCCACTGATTGCAGCCTGGGTGACAGAGCAAGACACTGTCTCTGTCTAAAAAAAAAAAAAATGAAATTTGGGCCAGGCGCAGTGGCTCATGTCTCTAATCCCAGCACTTTGGGAGGCCAAAGTGGGTGGATCACCTGAAGTCAGGAGTTCAAGACCAGCCTGGCCAACATGGCGAAATCCCATCTCTACTAAAAATACAAAAATTAGCCGACGTGCTGGTGGGTGCCTATAATCCCAGCTGCTCGGGAGGCTGAGGCAGGAGAATGGCTTGAACCCGGGAGGCAGAGGTTGCAGTGAGCCGAGATCGTGCCACTGCACTCCAGCCTGGGCAACAGAGCGAGACTCTGTCTCAAAAATAATTTTTTAAAAAAAGGAATTTGATGTATAAGGAAGAAGGGTCAAATTGCTGCTGTTTGTTCACCTGCAGCACTTACCATGATAGGCCTGTGTCCAGGTCAGCTAAGAGTCAACTTCCTTAATGTCTCACTTTTAAAATCTTGATTTAGTTTTATTCTTTGGGTAGATTTTTTTTCCCGTAAGTTATTGGGGTACAAGTGGTATTTGGTTACATGAGTAAGTTCTTTAGTGGTGATTTGTGAGATATTGGTGCAGCCATCATCTGAGCACTATACACTGCCCCATATTTGTAGCCTTTTATCCCTCGACCCCCTTCCACTCTTCCCCCCAAGTCCCCAAAGTCCATTGTATCATTCTTATGACTTAGGCAGATTGTTCATCTTCCCACTGAAAGGCAGTCTTCATTGTCCTGAAAAGCCTGGTTATAAGCTGTTCTCTTACCCGAAACACCAGCTCAAATTCCCAGGTGGCATCAGAGCATAGGAAGGTAACGGGACTGGTTTCAAGCTTCCTGCACGTGATTTGTGACTCTTTAAGAACAAAAATTCTAAATGCCATTTGTAGATGGAGCAACAGAATATCAAAAAGGTTAGAGGTGTGATGTCTAGAGCTACCTCTTAGCTTCCCAATTCTGTAATTTTATGCCACTTCCCTGGGTAACACGCTCCCTGGAAGGCCAGCAATCTTAGGGCCTGGCCAAGGGCCTCCCTCTTTCCTTAGTAAAAGTTAATAATAATAATACTGATAAAGGGCCGTGCGTGGTGGCTTACGCCTGTAATTCCAGCACTTTGGGAGGCCGAGGCGGGAAGATCACCTGAGGTCAGGAGTTCGAGACCAGCCTGGCCAACATGGAGAAACCCCATCTCTACTAAAAATGCAAAAATTAGCTGGGCGTGGTGGCACGTGCCTGTACTCCCAGCTACTCGAGAGGCTGAGGCAGGAGAATTGCTTGAACCTGGGAGGTGGAGGTTGCAGTGAGCCAAGATTGCACCACTGCACTCCAGCCTGAGTGACAGAGCGAGACCCTGTTTCAAAAAAAAAAAAAACAAAGAGGGCTGGGCGTGGTGGCTCACGCCTGTAATCCCAGCACTTTGGGAGGCCGAGGCGGGCGGATCACAAGGTCAGGAGTTTGAGACCAGCCTGGCCAATATGGTGAAACCCTGTCTCTACTAAAAATACAAAAATTATCCGGGCGTGGTGGCAGGCGCCTGTACTCCCAGCTACTTGGGAGGCTGAGGCAGGAGAATTGCTTGAACCTGGGAGGCGGAGGTTGCAGTGAGCCGAGAGTGCACCACTGTACTCCAGCCTGGGTGACAGAGTGAGACTCCGTCAAAAAAAAAAAAAAAAATACTGATAATGACAGTGCTAACAGCAATAATGGATAGCTAACAAGTGTGGAGTGCTTATCCATCTTCTAGTCCCCACCTTCTTTTAGCCCAGGAGTTCGAGGCTGCAGTGAGCTATGATTGTGGCACTGTACTCTAGCCTGGGCAACAGAGCAAGGTCCTGTCTCTAAAAAAATAAAAGCATAAAAATAAAATAACCAAACTTTTTATTAACCTTCTACCCCCAGAGGGCCCCCTCCCTCAAATAGCTCATTAACTAGACCTGGTTTGCATGCCCACCCCCTCTAGGGACTGAGCCCAACTTCTGAGATAGGGACCCTTGAAAGAACTGGGGTTCTGTTAGCAAGAAGAATTAAGACAAGAGGATGACTTTTGGTGTTGACAGTGTCTGCCCCTGTTTTTTGTTTGTTTGTTTGTTTGTTTTTTTGAGATGGTGTCTCGCTCTGTGACCCAGGCTGGAGTGCAATGGCAGGATCTCAGCTCACCCCAACCTCTGCCTCCCAGGTTCAAGCAATTGTCCTGCCTCAGCCTCCTGAGTAGCTGGGACTACAGGCATGCACCACCACACCCAGCTAATTTTGTATATTTAGTAGAGATGGGGTTACTCCATGTTGGTCAGGCTGGTCTTGAACTCCTGACCTCAGGTGATCTGCCCACCTCAGCATCCCAAAGTGCTGAGATTACAGCCATGCCTAGCCTTCTTTTTTTCTTTTTTTGAGACAGAGTCTCACTCTGTCGCCCAGGCTGGAGTGCAGTGGCGCATTCTTGGCTCACTGCAACCTCCACCTCCCGGGTTCAAGTGATTCTCCCACCTCAGCCTCCTGAGTAGCTAGGATTATAGGTGTGCACCACAATACCTGGCTAATTTTTTGTATTTTAGTAGAGATGAGGTTTCACCATGTTGCCCAGGCTGGTCTCAAACTCCTGAGCTCAGGCAATCTGCCCACCTCGGCCTCCCAAGGTGTTAGGATTACAGGTGTGAGACACCACACCCAGCCTTGGGTATGTTTTTATTAGCAGTGTGAGAAATGAGTAATACACGGATGGATCCAGGTAGAATCTGTGCCTGCAGTGGATTTGCATCACACCTGAGGAACCCTAAGTTTAGGAATCTTGGTCTTTTCAACCTTTACCCTGGATGGATGGAGACATTGTCATTATAATCCTTTCTTTTTCCTTTTCTTCTTCTTCTTTTTTTTTTTTTTTTTTTTTTTTGTTTTTTTGAGGTAGAGTCTTGCTCTGTCACACCCATGTTGGAGTGCAGTGGAATGATCTTAGCTCATTGCAACCCCTGCCTCTTGGGTTCAAGCAATTCTCCCACCTGTCTCCCAAGTAGCTGGGATTACAGGCGCCCACCACCACACCCAGCTAATTTTTTAAGTGTTTGTAGTAGAGATGGCAGTTTCACCATATTGGCCAGGCTGGTCTCGAACTCCCAACCTCAGGTCATCTGCCTGCCTCAGCCTCACAAATTGGTGGGATTACAGGCATGAGCCACTGTGCCTGGTCCGGAGATATTATCGTTATAATCCTAATCAGCAAATAAATCTGTCTTCTACTATGTTAGCCCTATCTTCCAATGCTATTAGCTATACAAACATCCTTATAAAGACGGTCTAGAACAAAAGCTGACACAAGATGTGCAGAAATGTAAGAGACACATGGGGAATTGTTGCACAGCATAGAGAATCTTTCCTAAGGAAACTACATCTGAAACACACACAGAAAATGTATTCTTAAAGCAACAATAGTTCAGCATTAGGGGAAGAGGTTAAACAGACTGTTGTTGGGATATTCTTCTGTTTCTAAACATGTTTCTGAAGATCTTGGAATGGGAAGTGTAAACGTTCAACTTAAAATGTAAACTGGAACAAAAAGCTGCAAAAATTGAATATATGTTTTTATTAACTATGTAGAAACATCTATTCTAGGAAAACTTGGAAGGGAGACTTGCTAAAATGTTCATAGTCTTTCTCTGGGCAATGAGTCTAGGATCAACTGTTTTTCTTCATTTGGAATTTTTTTTTCCAGTTTTTCTATAATGAACATGTATTACTTTTATAATAGAAAATAACAAGATAAATTATTTCTGAAAGCAGTGCCCAGCATCCAGAATTTGGCAAAAACAGGAGAAGAAAGCATAAAATAAGCAGGGAAAAAGGTTTTCAGTTAAATTAGATGTCCAATTAAGAGATTAGCTTGGCTGCAAAATATCTTTTTGACAGACAATTAGTTCTGGGCAAGTCAAATGTTTCAACAGTGCGTTCTTCTGGGGCAATTAAAGTAATTCATACTTGATGTGCGGAAATGTGATAATTGGGAAAGTTCCCCAAATGGCAGTTGAAACTGGGCTGGTTGTGTTTGGAGAAGTTAAGTCATGCCCTTGACAAGCCATCTATCTGAGTCTACTGAAGAGGGGTTGGGCTGGGGGATTTTAAGATGGAATTTTCCACTGGGCGTAGGAAGTGATGTTGGGAATGGAATAGAAGGGTCAACAGTGACAACATTAACAGCATTTATTGTAATATAAATACAGTTGGCCCTTGAACAACATGGATTTGAACCGCATGGGTCCACTTATACATGGATTTTTTTCTGTTTTTGCCACCTCTGAGATGGCGAAACCAATTCCTCCTCTTCCTCCTTTTCCTCAGTCTCCTCAATGTGAAGACAATGAGGATGAAGACGTTTATGATGATCCACTTCCACTTAATGAATAATAAATACATTTTCTCTTCCTTATGATTTTCTTAATCATATATTGTTTTCTCTGGCTTATTTTATTGTAAGAATACAGTGTATAATCATATAAAATACAACATATGTGTATATTGTTTGTGTTATTGGTAAGACTTCTGGTCAACAATAGGCTATTAGTAGCTATGTTTTGGGGGAGTCAAAAGTTATAGGTGGATTTCCAACTGTGAGGGGGTTGGCATCACAATCATTCATGGGTCAACCATTGTGTCAATAACAATCATACCACACATATTTTGAGTGCCACATGTTGCACTAAGCACTTATGTATCTATTAATTTCTACAACTATCCCATGCAATAGATATGATTGGAGTTTCCTTCCGTCTTACTGATAAGGAAACTGAGGGCCAGAGAGGTCAATTGAGTTGTCCAAGGTCACACAGCCAGTTAGTAATGGAGCTGGAATCTGAATCCATGCAATCTGACCCTTGTTCAATGCTCCTAGACTTATGTGCTGGATTTTTTTTTTTTTGAAATAACAATGTTTTATACCTCTATCTTTACTTTCCTAGATAAGGGCATCTGATTTCCCTCCATGGCAAGCAAGTTATGTTGTATTTGCTACATTTGAGAGGGAAAAAAGCTGAAGTTCAGAACAGATTAGAAATTTCCCAAGGCCACACAGTGAAAGAATAAGAAAGTTTCCTTTTTTAAATGGCGGAGCTTTTATATCAATGCTGTTTGTAAATTTTAGTTGGCAATGTCTGTTATATTCCATGAAACTGAATGAGAGGTGAGGTGGTATATTAGCCAAAACTCTCTCAGCTACATCTTGCTATTGTTCCATGCAACTTCAAAGCCCACAGATAGACTGGACTTCAAGTATGGCTGGATCCAGATGCTTAAATGATATGCTTTGAAATCTGTCTGATCTCTACTTCTCAGCTCTCTTTTCATCCATGTTGGCTTCATTATCAGGCCCTTTTCTTATGCCATCAGCAGCTGCTGACTTACCTCCTACCAGCTTAGTAATCCCAGGGGAAAATGAACTTACCTTTGCCAAAAGCACTGGCATAAGAAGCTGACTCTCATTGCATTGTAAGAGTCAGGTGCCCATCTCTGAATGAATTATTGTGGCTAAGGAAGTAGAAGAGGGTGATTAGTCAGTCCTGATCATGTGCTCAGCCCTAGCTTTAGAAGATGGTCCTATCCGAACTCCATGAATGAACAGTGAAGGAAGGACCATTGTTCAAAAGTAAGTGGAAATGCTGTTTCCAGGAAAGCAGAATGGGAAGAGGAAGCAGGGGGAGGGGGGAAGGGATTCAAGGGGTGGGAGCTGGAATGGAATTAGCCCTAAATAGTTGGAGTTTGGAGGGTGTAAGTAAGTGTGAGCTGAATGCCAAAAGCAGAGTTTGCAAGATGGTGTGTCAGCCCAGTTCTGAGAAACAAACTCCCATACAGGATTGCACATATGTGATTTTTATTAAGGGAAATGCCCTTGAGAGAAAGCAAAGAAGGTGCCACATAAAGCTGGGAGAACCTGAGACAGTAATGCAAGTCTGACTCTGAGTAAAAGAGAGAGGAGAAAAAAGTTAGGGTGCAAACACCATAGGGAAGTCCCTAAGCCAAAGCCGGGGACAGGGGAATCCTGTGTCTCCCGGGGAGGGGTCTGCTTTAGTGTCCCTGCCATGCTCAGTCATTAGCCAGGAGCACCTCATGGAAGGAAGCATATGGATTCCCCAGCGCAGCAGCTGGGGCCCTGGTTAATTATACTCCCAGTAGAGAGAGGTCGATGAGGCCCATTCTCAGGGCCAGCACGTGGTGAGCCATGCAGCACTGGCCTGGCAGAACATTTGTCTGGGTTCATACAGTATTTACATTAAAAAAAATCAGGGCTGGGTGCTGTGGCTCACACCTGTAACCCCAGCATTCTGGGAGGCCAAGGCAGGCAGATCACTTGCGATTAGGAGCTGGAGACCAGTGTGGCCAACAAGGGGGAAACCTCATCTCTACTAAAAATACAAAAATTAGCTGGGTATGGTGGTGCACCCCTGTAATCCCAGCTACTTAGGAGGCTGAGGCAGGAGAATTTCTTGAATGTGGGAGGAGGAGGCTGCAGTGAGCTGAGATCATGCCACTGCACTCCAGCCTGGGCAACAGAGTGAGACTCTTGTCTCAAAAAAAAAAAAAAAATCAGTTGCCAGCATTCAACAAACTGTGTATTTTACATCTTTAAAAACCCCTGGATTTCCTGCTTCTCTTTAAAAAATAGTGGCAGTCTGGCAACACTGGGAGTCCATTCCACAAATCTTGCAAAATTGAGTCCTCGCTGCCTCCTTAGATAGGGTGTGTGCTCTCTAGTTTGCCACAGTCTCCACCAGACCCAGTTGCCCTAATCTGTACTCTTCACTCATTTGTGTTACTTGTCTGCCCATGTGTGCATTTAAGTTTGCAACCCTTGCCTTAAATTCATCTGAGAAACAAACTATGGCAGTCAGGTTCAGCCATAGAATCTAATGGGAAGGAGCAAAGCTGGAGATTGAGCGACTAAGCTAGAGGTTGATAAAGCAGGAATGGAGCAGGTAGCTGGAGTCTGAGCAGACAGACTTCAGGGCTTGTCTGCCTTCCTAAGAGCTCCTTTGCTGGCTGGGTGAAGTCACTGAGAACCTAAGCAGAGGGTGTCAGTTCTAGCCTTCCTGGAGAAATCTTAGTTGAGATGGATGTTTAGAGCTGGTGGACACTGCCTTTGTGTCCAGCCAGTCTAGGAGTCACAGCAATATTTGGACACTGGTTGAAAGTTGTTTCATCCCATCCCACTTGCTCAGCAATTTGGACAAGTGTGGGTTTAGGTTATTTTAATTGGTTAATACCCTTTTGTTTAGGTGCTCTCCTTTCCTCTTCCACATGGTTCAGTAAGGCTGCCAATTCTAGAGCTCTTTCTTCTCCTATGAAAGTCATGGATGCCTTAGGCTGGGTTTTCCCAGAGGCAGATCCTGTAATGAGGATTTCCATGTAATGGTTTATTTGTAGGGTGACTCTGGGAAGCACCAGTAGGAGAATGGGAGTGTATTAGTCAGGGTTCTTTAGAGAAGTAGAACCAATAGAATAGCACACACACACACACACATATGCATATACATATACACACACACACACACACACACACATATGTAAGCATATGGGGAATCCATATGCTTCCTTCCATGAGGTGCTCCTGGCTAATGACTGAGCATGGTAGGGACACTAAAGCAGACCCCTCCCCAGGAGACACAGGATTCCCCTGTCCCCAGCTTTGGCTTAGAGACTTCCCTATGGTCTTTATATGTATATGTATATATATATGTGTATATATATACACACATATATATATACACACACACACACGTACATATATATACACACACACCCACACACATATATGTGTGTATGTGTGTATATATACATACACATACATATATGTATCTATATGCACTTATATATATATGTGTGTGTGTGTGTGTGTGTGTGTGTGTATGCAATTATGGAGGCTGACAAGTCCTAAGATCTGCAGGATGAGTCAGTAAGCTGGAGACCCAGGAGACCCAATGGTGTAGTTCCAGTCTGAAAACCAGCAGGCTTGAGATTCAGAAAGAGCTGTGTTTCAGTTTGAGTCTAAAGGCAGGAAAATTTTGACGTTTCAGTTTGAAGGCCCTCAGGCAGGGGGAAATCTCTCTGACTCAGGCAAGGGTTGGCCTTTTGTTCTATTTAGACCTTCAACTGATTGGATGAGGACCACACACATCTGGAGTGCAACCTGCTTTCCTCAGTCTACCCATTTAAATGTTAATCTCGTCTGAAAACACCTTCACGGGAACACCCAGAATAATGTTTTACCAATTATCTGGGCACTCAGCGTCCCAGTCAGGTTGACACATAAAATTAACCATCACAGGGCAAAATGAGACAAGGAAATCTAAACCAGAATAGAGCAAGGTAATGAGTAAGTTACTTCTATGGGCAGCCGGGGCTTGGTCCTTTTGGTGGGCTTTGGTTGATGGCATGGAACACACCTCAAAGTGTCCCGCCTGAGTGTTGAGAAAACTGAGATATTTATCTTTCATCACTCATCTGACATTGACCAAGGGATGCTCTCAGGGACTTTGACACCCTTGAACTTCTGGCCTGTCTCGCTGAGGCCGAGAAAAGGCCTTCAGGTGGGGAGTTGCAGGTGCTTGCAGAGGGATGCCTTCAGCTTGTATGGGATGGGGAGGGTCCAAGGGACATGGGTGGCCATTGCCAGTGTCTGCTATGGTTGGTAAGTGGCACATATCTGGTCAAACATCAGGCTCTATCCACCCAGCAGTGTTGGACCTTGGAGTGGCACAGGCATCCGAATCTTCCCTGGGGATTAATTTATTGTGGTTCTTGAACAGAGAGGATATATATCTGGAGGTGCCAGCCTCTACTTGCCCTCCCACATGGAGAGAGATGGAGAATAAGGCTGAGCAAAGACAAACAGTGAAGAGAAATGGAGAGAGAGAGAGAGAGAGAGAGAGAGAGAGAGAGAGAGAGAGAGAGAGAGAGTATACATGTACTTTGAGGCAGTGAGTCCTGTTTCTAGTCCCTGGGGCTCTGGTTCTTTTCTCTTCCTGTCTTGGTCTGTTTTTGCTGCTGTAACAAAATAGCCAAGACTAGATAACTTATAAAGGACAGAAACTTATTTCTCACCATTCTGGAGGCTGAGGAGTCCAGGATCAAGGCACAGGCACATTTTGTGTCTGGTAAGGGGCTCTGTTCCTTGCTTCTAAGGTGGTGCCTTGTGTCCTCTGGAGGGCATGAATGCTGTATCCTCATATGTGGAAGGTGGAAGGGCAAAAGGGCCTAAGTTAGTTCCCTCTACCCCTTTATAAGGCATGAATTCATTCCTTAAGGGCCAAGCCCTCCTGACTGAATCACTTCCTAAAAAGCCCCACCTCTTAATACCACTGCAATGAGGATTAAGTTTCAACATGAATTTTGGAGGAGACACATTCAAACCTTAGCATTCCCTTTCCGTAAATGACCTCAGCTGGATAAACCAGTATATTCGTTTCTTGATTAATTTAGCTAGAGTTAGATTTCTGGGCATGCAACCAAAAGCTCTTACTAACAGTTATTGTGGTGGGATAGGGATGGGGGGAAGGGAGATTGGGATTGAGAGAGAGATTGCCCTGGGCCTAAGAGCTTTCTCTCCTTATTACATCCCAGTGCCTGAGATTTAAGTTGCTAGAAGGAAGATGAGTTTATGGTGGAAATTTGTAACCGACCATTAACTAGAATGGCACAGCTAAGCCCCTGTGCCTGACCAATTGTTAGGACTTAAAGAAATAGCAATAAAGAAAGAGCTTTTAGTTTCCGAGCTTAATTAGCCATTCTTTTCCTTCCTGACTTTTAGTTTTATGACTCTAGCTTCCAGGATAGAATTTTATTGTAGTCAAATACAAATTAAACCCAAACAAGGACTCTCCCGTGTTTCTGTTTCTTCAATTTAAATTTATTCTTTGTAGGGTGACACTAAGTACCACAGTATATGTCACAGGTAAGAACAGTAAATTTTTAAAAAAGAGAGACAGGGCAAGCATTTATCATTGTGATCTCTTCTCTAAACATAATGGGAACTTAGGTTAATTAAAAAAAAGTTAATGCCGTTGTTTTTTGCCTTAAGAAGGGTAGGGGTTTTATCTGAAGTGCTCTGAGAATTGGCACTGTAAAATCTGCAATGATGAGAAATAACAGTAGCTACCATTTGTTGAAAATCTATTAGTAGTATGCTAGGTCCTTAACCTTCAGTATCTCTAATTACCCCAAGACACTTGAAGGATGGGTGGCCTAAAGTTTCCATGTGTGCAAAATGATAGCTCTGAGAAGACTTAACCAATGTTTCAAAGATTAAAAAATAAAAAGGAATTGGAGCCAGTTTGCATTAAGACCTTTTGAACTCCAAAAAATCTATCTATGTGCTTCTGACTTGAAAAGGGTATGTTTTGCATGCTGGATATGGGTTTGGTGGAGGTGCTGGTGTATACACTGTATGTTTCAATGCTAGACATCGTGCTGGGTACTGCACTTAGTAGGCACCTGATCGCGTTTCTGTTCAGCAAATTCAGAATATGTGAGCGACTGAAACTTCATTAGGTTGAAGGGGAATTTATCTTTTCACTACATCTGAGCAAAGGGTTTATTCAGTAAGGTATATTTATATTATATTATATTATATTATATTATATTATATTATATTATATTATATTATATTAATTTGTGCCCCGTGGAAATTATATTTGTTTCTCTACAGATAACAAAGATTCTTATTTCTCTCTTAAAATTCAAAATAAAGAGTCTTACTGACATCTACCATAAATCCTCTGCTGTAACCAGGTAGAGTATAAATAACTCCATAAAAAGAGAGTAATGCTGTCTTGCGTTTGCACAGCACTTTACAGTTTAGAAAGTATTTGCTTGCCATGTCCCTTTTGATCCTCCTGATAGGCTTGCGGGGTAGGAAGGAGAGGTACTGTCATTTCCATCTTCCTGGTGGGAAACAAACATTTGGAGAAGTTGGGTGACTTGCCCCAAGGTGACACAATAGTGAAGGGTTCAAACCAGGAGTTAGTTTGGGTGTCAGAATGGGTCAGAGTGGGTTTGTCTTAGTTAGTTTGGGCTGTGTATTAGTCTCTTCTTGCATTGTTATAAAGAAATACCTGAGACTGGGTAATTTATAAAGAAAAGAGGTTTTGCAGGCTGTACAGGAAGCATAGCTGGGGAAGCCTCAGGAAACTTACAATCATGGCAGAAGGTGAAAGGGAAGCTGGCATGTCCTACATGGCTGGAGTAGGAGGAAGAGAGCAAAGGGGAAAGTGCTACACACTTTTAAACAACCAGATCTTGTGAGAACTCACTCACTGTCATGAGAACAGCAAGGGGGAAGTCTGTCCCCATGATCCAATCCCCTTCCCCCAGGCCCCTCCTCCAACACTGGGGATTACGATTCGACACGAGATTTGGGTCGGGACACAAATCCGAACCATATCAGGCTGCAATAACAAAATAGTATAAATTGGATGGCTTAAGCAACAGAAATCTATTTCTCACAGTTTTGGAGGCTGAGAAGTGCCACAATCTGGCTGATGTAGCTCCCAGCGGACCCTCCTCCTGGCTTGCAGAAAGCTGCTTTCTCTCTGCATTCTCACATGAGGGAGGAAGTGGGGGGTGGGGGGAGCGGAGGGAGAGAGGGAGAGAGAGAGGGAGGGAGGGAAGAGGAGAGACAGAGCAAGAGAGCAAGCCCTCTGGTGTCTTTTCTTGTAAGGATGCTAATTCCATCACGAAGACCTCATCCTCATGATCTCATCTAAACTAATAGTCTTCCAAAAAAGCCCGCCTCCTAATACCATCATAATGGAAGTTAAGGCTTCAACATATCAATTTTGAGGGGACACAGTTCAGTCCATTGGACTTAGAGTTCACACTTTCTGGACAAGATTTTGGAATGTTGTAAAGCTTTCTTCAGAAAAACAACTGATTTATTTTCCCCCAAGCATTTATAGCCCACTTTAGCAGCACTCAACTGCATGCCTCTGATCTATATGCTAATTTTGGATCCGCCTTATCTCTTAAGTAATCCAAGAGTTTGTGTGTGTGTGGATGCTCCTTGATTTGAAATCCTTATGTGCTTAGAACTAATGGGGTTGTAAAACACACTCCAGAATGTACCCTTCTCTAATTCAGCCTGCTTTTCTCCCATCACTCCACGTTAGCAGGGCTCCCATGCCCCGTTTTTGATCACGATTGATTGTCCAGCTCCAAAGCATCATCTGAACGACTTATGGTCTTTCTCCCGAGTGGTGGAGCCCAGGGTAGGCAGATGGGAGAGGGTAGGGGATTTGAGCCGGGGAAAGACATTTAAATTTCCTCCTGTTCATCTTAGCTTAGGAAGTTACCTGCTGTCTGAAGGGTGTATCCCTATTTTATTATTTATTTATTTTTACAAAACCAAGGGAAACCAGCAATGAAACGCAAGAGGAGCTCCTCTGCCTCTGATTCCAGTAGCTGTGCTCTCAGTTTGGAGCAGCCAACCCAGAAATTGGTGGCCAGTGGCTAGGGTCAGGATGAGCAGAGTGAACGCGAGTTCTATGTCTGATTATAAAAATTGTACTTGCTCCTTATGGAGAATTTGAAATCTAGGGAAATTATAAAAATGTAAAGTGTTATCAGTCCTTTGTCAGCCATTGGGCTGGTTGGTCAGAAGTCATCATTGTTATAGACCCTCATTGCTTAATGAAAATTAATTTGTCAAATGATTTCCTTGATGATGCTAATATTTATTGAAAGGTTACCCTAGGCTGAGTTCTGGCTAACAGCTGTATATATGTATACTTTTATTTTCCAAGTGAAGAAACAGGCTCAGAGAGGGTAAGAACTTACTCACAGTCACACAGCAACTGAGTGGGGCGGCTAGAATTTGGGTTCAGATAGTCAGATATTAGAGTTCAGGTTTTTCATCCCTTCAACATCTACACATTTTTCAAGAAATAACAAGATTCACTTTTGGTTTGAAGGGGAGTGCATGGGAGAGAAAGAAAAGTACCAAATGGGAAAAAGAGAGAGCAAGGAAACCAAACTCCATTTGTGGTCATGAGCTACATTAAAAAAAAAAAAAAAAAAAAGCCAGGCCAGGGACAATGGCTGGATTATGCCTGTAATCCTGCCACTTTGGGAGGCCAAGGCAGGAGGATCACTTGAGGTCAGAAGTTTGAGACCAGCCTGGGCAATATAGCGAGACCCCATCTCTACAATTCTTTTCTTTTTTTTCTTTCTTTGAATTAGCAAGGCGTGCTGGTGTGCACCTGTAGCCACAGCTACTGGGGAGGCTGAAGCAGGAGGATCGCTTGAGCCCAGGAGTTCAAGGCTGCAGTGAGCTATGATCCCACCACTGCACTCCAGCCTGAGCAACAGAGTGAGACTCTCTCTGAAAAAACAACAACAACAAAAACAAAGCAAAGCTGGTGGTTTCACATGAGTGTTGCTCCTTCTGGAAAGGCATCACTGGAGTGGGTGCCATATTTTGATGCTGCTGCTGCCAATGATGAGAACATGGGCAACCTCTTTTGCCTGTAATTTTTTTTTTTTTTTGAGACAGTCTTGCTCTGTCGCCCAGGCTGGAGTGCAGTAGTGCATTCTCAACTCACTGCAACCTCCGCCTCCTGGGTTCAAGCGATTCTCCTGCCTCAGCCTCCCGAGTAGCTGGGATTACAGCCGCCTGCCTCCACACCCAGCTAATTTTTGTATTTTTAGTAGAGATGGGATTTTGCCATGTTGGCGAGGCTGGTCTCGAACTCCTGACCTCGTGATCCGCCCGCCTCGGCCTTCCAAAGTGCTGGGATTACAGGCGTGAGCCACCATGCCCGGCCAAGAGAGACTTTTCTACACTTTTTAATTATGTTATTTTAAAACAGAAAACTATATTTCCTATTTCTTAGTGTTAGAAAGAAAGAGAAATCCGTAAGAACAATCAGCAGCCTGGAGCATAGTTTGAGACTCCCACTAACAGAGCCAAGAGTCTCAAACTAGGCCAACAGGTACCCTTGGGGAACCCTGCTGTATCCCTGGGACATAAAAAACTACAGTACAAACATCATCATCTTCCTGGAGGATGAATAAACTTTAGTAGAGTAATAGTAATTTAAAACACATGTGGCACAAAATAGAATGCAGAGTTCACAAATACCTAAGGTAAAATAAGACTTCAAAGAAAATTTCACCCTTGCAGAGGTTATTTTGGGCTACACTCCACGGAGTATGAATTCATTCTCTTTTCCTCTCAGGGATAGTTTGTTAAGAGTTTGAAAACCACTGCTCTGGGCAAACTGCCCTCCGGAGTCACACACAAAAAATCAATCTCGTTACTAAAGATAAATTTTATTTCAATAAAAATTGTAATGAGCTTGATCACCTACCCTTTTCACCTGACTTGGCTACAAATGACTGCCAACTGTTTAAAAAAAAAAAAATCCAACCGACACTCAGAGCTAATATGCTATTACTTTTAAAGATTACAGACAGGCCAGGCGCGGTGGCTCACGCCTGTAATCCCAGCACTCTGGGAGGCCAAGTTCCTATTTCTTAGTGTTAGAAAGAAAGAGAGAGAAATCCCTCAGAACAATCAGCAGCCTGGAGCATAGTTTGAGACTCCCACTAACAGAGCCAAGAGTCTCAAACTAGGCCAACAGGTACCCTTGGGGAACCCTGCTGAGGCTGAGGCAGGAGAATTCCTGGAACCCGGGAGGCGGAGGTTGCAGTGAGCTGAGATCGCGCCATTGCACTTCAGCCTGGGCAACGAGAGCGAGACTCGGTCTCAAAAAAATAAAAAAATAAAAAAGCCTCTCTTGTGTCCTTGTCCCCAGCCTTCCAGCTCTCCTCTGAGGGAACCAGTTTTCAAGATGGCCCGCAACAATCCCTGCCTGCTGCCATTCACACCCTTGTTTAGTCCCCTCCCACGCTGGAAAGATCCATGTTGGGGCTTGTGTGTGACCAATGCCGCAGAAGTGATGTTATGTCATTTCCGCGATTACGTCATGAAAGACTGCAGCTTCCATTGTTGGCTCTTTCTCTCTCTTTCTTGGATCAATCGCTTTGGAGGAAGCCAGCTGCCATGTTTTGAGGACACTAAGGCACTTTACGGAGAGGCCTACGTGGTGAGGAATTGAGGTTTCTGTCTAAGAGCCAGTAAGGAATAGAGACAACCACACAGTGAGCCTGGAAGCCTAGTCTTCAGCCCCAGAAACGCTCAGATGACTGCAGTCCTGGCTGACATCTTACCTGCAGCCTCATGGGAGACCCTAAGCCAGAGCACTTAGCTGAGTTGGCTTGTGGATTCCAAATCCAGACAATTAGATGATAAATGCTTGTTGTTTTATATTTAGTTTTAGTTTTTGTGACTACATCGTAGGTGTATATATTTATGGGTTACGTGAGATATTATAGGCATGCAATGTGTAATTATCACATCAGGCTAAATGGGGTATCCATCATCTCAAGCGTTTTCCTTTGTGTTACAATCTAATTATTCTCTTTTAGTTCTTCTAAAATGTACGATTAAATTGTTTTTGATTATAGTCACCCCACTGTGCTAGCAAATAGTAGGTCTTATTCATTCTTTTTTTTATTTGAGATGGAGTCTTGCTCTGTCACCCAGGCTGGAGTGCAGTGGTGCGACCTTGGCTCACTGCAACCTCTGCCTCCCAGGTTCCAGGAATTCTCCTGCCTCAGCCTCCTGGGTAGCTGGGACTACAGGCGCCTGTCACCACGCCCGGCTAACTTTTGTATTTTTTAGTAGAGATGGGGTTTCACCGTATTGACCAGGCTGGTCTCGAAGTCCTGACCTCGTGATCCACCCACCTTGGCCTCCCAAAGTGTTGGGATTACAGGAGTAAGCCACCGCGCCCGGCCTTATTCATTCTTTCTAACTATTTTGTTGTACTATCATGGCTCACTGCAGCCTCATTTTGACCTCCTGGGCTCAATTGATCCTCCCACCCCAGCCTCCTGAGTAGCTGGGACTGTATGCACATGCCACCATACCTAGATAATTTTTAAAGATTCTTTTATAGAGATGGGGTCTTCTTATGTTGCCCAGGCTTGTCTCAAACTCCTGGGCTCAAGTGATCCTCTCGCCTCTGCTTCCCAAAGTGCTGGGATAACAGGCGTGAGCCACTGCACCCAGTCAATGGCGTATATTAAAAGGAATGATGATCTAAATACTGATGACTAACATTTATTGAGTGTTTTTCCATGTCAGGCATTATATCAAGCACTTTACATGCATATCTCATCAGTAAAACATTTGCATTTTTATTTCTTATCACTAGTAAATCCTTCTCCTCCCAGAAGCATTTAAAAATCCACAAACCATGGTTAACTTCCTGTGAAATGGCTTAGTGGGCAAAAATTCAGAATAAGGGGAGTGTGAGTCCATGTCTCCTGCCCAGAGATGAAGAAGTTTCTCTTTTCTGTGCATGAAGAAGACAATGGGATATGGATGACACTAAACCTTTGAAAGTTCCTGCTAACCTCCAGGTGGAAGGAAAGGGCCCACGGTGATCAATAAATGTGTTTGCTATTTTTTGGGTGAAAGGAAGAGAGCCTGCCCCTCTGTTGGGGTAGGTTATCCACGCTGTCTGCCTGGGGTCCAGATTCCTGGCATTGATATGACTTCTTGGCTCTCTTAAGCCCTGAATCTGCTTCAAATTCAGAAAGCCCCAAGACTTCTGGGCTCTATAATTACTCTGGGCTTTGGAGAATGGTTTCTCTTATGAGCAAAACAATGGTGGAAACTTGTAGCAATGAAGGAAACACACAAGCATGTAGAGGAACATTGCTGTTTGCTGATGATGCTGGTGGCTGCTTGGGTGAGATAAACTCTCCAAAGAGCATTGGCCCTTTTGTGGCTGCAGGATCTGGGTGAAAGAGATTCTTGTAGTCTATCCTATCACTAGATACTATCTGTCTTAGTCCATTTTGTGCTGCTATAACAGAATACCACAGACCAGGTAATTTACAATGAATAGAAATTTACTTGGCTCACAGTTTTGGAGGCTGGGAAGTCCGAGGTTGAGAGCTTACATCTGGTGAAGGCCTTCTTGCTGCATCATGGTGTGACCCAAGGCATCACATGGGTGAGAGAGAGGGTGAGAGAGAGCACCTACTCCCGTGAAAACCAACCCGCTCCCATGATAAAGGCATTAATCCATTCAGAAAGATGATGTCCCCATGATCCAAACACCTCTTGAAGGCCTCACCTCTCAACATGGTTGCATCAGGGATTAAGTTTCCAGCACTTGAACTTTGGGGAACACATGCAAACCATAGCAATATCTGTGCCGGATATTTTGTATTTGCTCCTTTACATCCACTGTCCACCCCCATTTCCTGCTTTGTACCCCAGGAGGCTGACTTCTATGGACTACATCACATGGGGTCTCCCATCCTCTTTTGGCTGCTTGGGTTTGGCCAATGGGGTGGGGATCATAGAATACTAGAAGGTGGGAGGAGAGAGGGATTCAGATATTTATTTCTGTGGCTCCTTCCTGTTGGGTTGCCATAGGTTGGAAGCTCCTGCCAGGCAGCTGTCTTTCCCTGAAGACTGTGGCTACTCTCCTTGGGTTCCATAACTATTTCCCCTCCAGGTCTAGGGGTAGAAATGGCTCCTCACTGCTGCTAGTTAGGGCTACTGCAACCTTCCTTTTTGTTTTTGTTTTTTTTTAATCCCACTTATACAGCTATATATAGCCCTTTGCTAAACTCTTTTTAGTTATCCCATTTGAGTTTACTATGTATTTCCTGCCACAACCTTGATTGATACAGCAGCCCAGAGAAGGGAAGCAATTAAATTTCTCACTCCTTTATTCATTCATCCAACCTCCCATCAACACTTACTCTATGCCAGGACTTGTGCTGAGGCTTTTAAGAATGCGACATGATTTCTTGTCTATGTCCCTGAGTTCTCAGTTGTTCACCCCAGAAACTGACTCTTACCAAAGAAAGAGAACACGCCGAAGGCATTGCTGAAGGCCCAGCCTTGGAAAACACCCCATACAAGGTAACTCCAGATAGCTTTATAGTGGCAACTCCTCCAGGGGCATGCGTTAGGGATAGGCTGGTCTGGGGACCCCTGCTCTCCCTGCAGAGAATTCATGGAAACCCAATAGGGCCTGTGTTCTTGCATCATGAGTCAAGGTGCCAAGAGAGATCACCTGATTGGCTGATCCAGAGTCACACGGTTGGGGGAGGGTATACAAAGTGGAGGGCTCACCACAGCGGTCAGAGATAAGGCTGCTCCTTGCAGCTCTGTTTTTTGCAATTCCTCTTGGACCCTCCCCAGTTCGGCCACCACCCTTGAGGCTAGCAAGGGTGAATTGTGTCAGAAGCATTCCATGCAAGGAAATAACAACTTGAAATCCAAATATATTCATTAGTAAGTAATGGAAACCTGAAATTGCTTAAACAAGATGGGACATTATTCTCTCACATTAAAAGGAATTTGGGGGTAGGTGAGTCTAGGGTTGGTTTATTCAGTAGTTCAGTTGTATCATCAAAGACCTGGGCTCTTGCCATCTTTCTGCTCTGACTTACAGAGCAACGGCTTAATTCCAGTCTTTTCCTCTAATGATCACAAAATGGGTGCCACAGCGCCATACATCACATCCTAACACAATAACGTTCAATGTCCAAAGGTCAGAGGAGAAAATGTGTCTTCCTTGTGTCCATTGTTGACAGCAAGGAGGAAATTTCCATCAACTCTCATTGGTCACAATGGGTCACATGCCTATTCGTAAGCAATCACTAGACAGGGGGTCAGTATTACTATGATTAGTTTAGGTCAGTCAAGATTCACTCCTTGAGGCTCAGAAGGGCAACTTCTCCTAAAGCATGTGACTGTTCAATACTTTAAAAATTATGGTTCTCTTAGCAAAGGAGAAGAGAGGCTCTTTTTTTGACAAGCAATCGTAGCATCTATCAAAGCATAAGAAAAGCTTGTGAGTGATGAGGTTGGAGACTGAGAAGGTTCCAGAACATGACATTCTGGTGAAGTAGGCAGGACCCAGGAATCTCAAAAGTGACCCAATGTCACAGAGTCTGTTGGTGGCAGAGGAATTGAGGCATCTAGAGGCATCTAGGCAGAGTGATTGAGGCATCTCACTTTCTACTCAGAAAAGGAGGCATTTGCTCCACAAAAGCCTCCTGCTAATTCCAGGGACCTTTCGCTGTAGAGACAACTTTATGGCATCAGTGACAACTTTGGCCTCATTGTCCTGACAGAGCCTAGAATGGTGCTATCTTTGGGCTTCATATCTGTGAGGCACTCAGAAATGTATGAAGCATTTCCAAGTCCATGGTCTCATTTGCTCTCCACTTTGCAGTGGGGAAACTGAGGTTCAGACACGTGAAGAGACCCGATCAAGATCACATAGCTGGAGAGCAGGAAACACTGAGCTCAACCCCAGATATTTTAACCAAAGGTCTTAGTTCTCTGCCTTCCTGCCTTCTAGATAACTCCATACCGTCTGCAGGGTAGATCCTCAATCATGATGTATGAAAAGCATGAATGAATGCAAAAAAAAAAAAAAGGTTTAAAAAAGCTGTGCAAGCTGGGCACAGTGGCTCACACCTGTAATCTCAGCAATTTGGGAGGCCAAGGTGGGAGAATGTCTTGAGGCCAGCAGTTTGAGACTAGCCTGGGCAACATAGTGAGACTCCTTTTCTATAAAAAATTTAAGAATTAGCTGGGTATGGTGGTGTGCATTTGTAGTCCCAGCTACTTGGAAGGCCTAGGTGGGAGGATCACTTGAGCCCAGGAGTTCAAGACCAGCCTGAACAACCTAGGGAGAGCCCGTCTCTACAAAAATTAATATAAATTAGCAAGGTGTGGAAGTGCATTTCTGTAATCCCATCTACTTGGGAGGCTGAGGTGGGAGGGTTGCTTGGGCACAGGAGGTCGAGGCTGCAGTGAGCTGTGATCACACCACTGCACTTCCAGGCTGGGTGACAGGGTGAGACCCTGTCTCAAAAAATAAAGTAAAAAAGTTGTGCAAAGATAAAAGCCAGTTATGACTCTCATTGTGGACCCATAAATAAAGCAAAGTTATCAAATAGAGACATGTGAGCTGCTGAATGGAACAGAACTCACTGGGTTTATGGGGCTGTGTCAGGCACCTCTGATAATGCCAGATATTTACTTTGCAGATGAATGACTTCATTTCTTGCCCCAAATGCATCACTGGTGGGTAATATTTATGCAGATTGGAAGCATTCTCCTTCCTTTATTTGGTCCTGGGCTGTTTGTAACCATTGGATTTTTTTACCTTTTGACTTGACATTGTTCTTCACGGGACCGTGGTATGGGATGCATTTCAATAAACAATACCAAAGTGACAGATTTCGGCTTTAAATAAAATTGTGTTCCGTAAAGTGGGAGACAAAGGCTTATAACTCACTGTCGGCGGCAGACATTTTGGCAAAAATTATCTTTCAGGCTTTGATCTCCACTGTATCATTTTACTGAATGGCCTCATGTGCTTTATCAATCAAACCCACTGAAGATGCAGGAGAATCACATTTAAAATCAAATACAAATCGTAGATTCATCTGCCCAGGAGGAAGAGAAATGTGTCATGAATCCTGCCTTCAGTCTTCTATGATTACAATGGAATTAGTTTTTGAAAACTCCAGAGGATGGTTTTCCACTTCCCAACTTTCATATTATTATTATTATTTTTGAAGGGGGTAACATTAGATGGGTAGAGAGGTAGATAAAGTGATTCAGCTGTGAGATCGGAGTCTCGCCTTCCATCGAACTGTAGGTTAGGGCCTTTTAATATTCCTCTGATGGAGATTCTTTATGTAGGAAGGGATGTTAAGAAGAAAGATGTTCTCTAACAAGAAAACATTTAGACAAAGAAGATATGACCTCCCTCACTCAATCTCGCCTGCTTTCTTGGCATACATGGGGAGAGAGGATGAACTAGAAAGGAAATATTATTTGCTGATCTCCTTTCTTTGTCTGAGGCACATTGCACAGGATGTCTCATTTGATAGTCACATGCCCATGCGAGGTGAACAATCCACACCATGCTTTACAGAAGGGGAAACTGAGGTCAAGAAACATGCTCATGGGCCGGGCACGGTGGCTCACACTTGTAATCCCAGCACTTTGGGAGGCCGAGGTGGGCAGATCACGAGGTCCAGCATTCGAGACCAGCCTGGCCAACATGGTGAAACCCTGTCTCTACTAAAAATACAAACATTAGGCCAGGTGTGGTGGCGTGCGCCTGTAATCCCAGCTAGTCGGGAAGCTGAGACAGGAGAATCGCTTGAACCCGGAAGGCAGGAGGTTGCAGTGAGCTGAGATTGCACCACTGCACTCCAGCCTGGGCAAAAAGAGCGAAACTCCATCTCAAAAAAAAAAAAAAAAAAAGAAAAGAAAACAAATATTAGCCGAGCATCGTGGCACATGCCTGTAATCCCAGCTACTCAGGAAGCTGATGTAGGAGAATTGCTTGACCTCACGAGGTGGAGGTTGCAGTCAGCCAAGATCGTGCCACTGCACTCCAACCTGGGTGACAGAGCGAGGCTCTGTCTCAACAAAAAAAAAAAAAAGAAAAAAAGAAAAGAAACATGCTTATGGCTGCAGAGCTGAGCCCAAGTCTATGTGATTCTGAATAACATGCTTTTAATTTAATTTATTTATTTATTTATTTATTTATTTGAGACAGGGTCTCACTCTGTCTCCCAGGCTGCAGTGCCGTTGCACCATCATGGCTAGGCTCGCTGCAGCCTTGACCTCCTGGGCTCAAGTGATCCTCCCACCTCAGCCTCCCAACTACCTGGGACTACAGGCACACACTGCCATGCTCAACTAATTTTTTTTTTTTTTGCATTTTTTGAGGAGACGGGGTCTTACTATGTTGCCTAGGCTGGTCTTGGACTCCTGCATTCAATTGACCCTCCTGCCGCGACCTCCCAAAGTACTGGGATTATAGGCTTGAGCCACTGTGCCCAGCCTAAAACTTTTGAGAAAGAATGCCTCTTGTTGATTGTCTCCCCTCTCTATTACCTTAGTGTCTGGCATATAGTAGGTGCTTGAAAGCACTTGTTTAGTGCCTAAGCCAGGGGCTGACAACCTTACTGTAAAGGCCCAGATAGTGGATTATTTGAGGCTTTGGGGGCCATGTGCTCTCTTGCAACCATGCAACCCTGCCGTTGTAGTGCAAAAGCAGCCACAGACAACACTTTATTTATAAACTCTGAAATTGGAATTTCATATAATTTTCATGTAATGACATATTATTCCTTTTGTCTTTTTCCCACTAACTATTTAAAATGTAAGAACTAGCTGGGCGCAGTGGCTCATGCCTGTAATCCCAGTACTTTGGGAGGCCAAGGTGGGTGGATGACCTGAGGTCAGGAGTTCGAGACCAGCCTGGACAACATGGTAATAAAGCCCTGTCTCTACTAAAAATACAAAAATTAGCCGAGTGTAGTGGCAGTTGCCTGTAATTCCAGCTACTCAGGAGGCTGAGGCAGTAGAATCGCTTGAACCTGGCAGGCAGATGTTGCAGTGAGCTGAGATGGTGCCACTGCACTCCAGCCTGGGCGACAGAGCGAGACTCCATCTCAAAATAATAATAATAATAATCATAATCATAATCATAATCATAATAATAATAAAATAAAATGTAAGAACCATTCTTAGCTTTCAGGCCATAGGAAAACAGGCAGCTCGGATTTGGCCTTCAGGCTGTATTTTGCAGATTCCTGGTCTAAATAATTACCTTAATTATCACACTAGCAGATACTAGCAGATACTAAGAACTAGTGTATCTCCAAAGTCTAGTTTGGTGCCTGGTACAAACATTCTTTCCCCAAGGTGGAGTCCTTTTGACCAGAGTGGAGAGTTACAGTGCTGGGGAAGAGTTGGAAGACATCTCTGCCTGGGGGTGGGGGGAAGGGCAGAGAAATCTCTTGGGGTTTGTTCTGGGGAAACTGGGAATTGTGGGAGAACTGAGGAGGCGGGAAAGGGGACTTTAAGAATATTATTGTGGGCCAGGCGTGGTGGCTCACACCTGTAATCCCAGCACTTTGGAGGCTGAGGCGGGCGGATCACGAGGTCAGGAGATCGAGACCATCCTGGCTAACACAGTGAAACCCTGTCTCTACTAACAATACAAAAAAGTAGCCGGCCATGGTTGCGGATGCCTGTAGTCCCAGCTACTCGGGATGCTGAGGCAGGAGAATGGCGTGAACCTGGGAGGCGGAGCTTGCAGTGAGCTGAGGTCACACCACTGCACTCCAGCCTGGGCGACAGCGAGAATCTGTCTCAAAAAAAAAAAAAAGAATATTATTGCGGGTTAGGAATTGGACCTTTTATTACAGAGGTTCTCACTGGGGACTGAATTGTCCCATGTGTGTGTGTTTGTGTGTGTGTGTGTGTTTGTGTGTGTGTGTTTTAAATCTGCAGAGAGCTTTTGGTTGCCCTAATGATAGGGATGGGGGAGTCATTACGGTGTGGGGCAGTTTTTTGAATATATATATGTGTAGATCCCAAATTCATATGGGTTAGAAGAACCATGATTATCAGAGTCTATAACCTTGTTCTATTTTTTTTTTTTTTTTTTTTTGAAACAGAGTCTCACTCTGTCACCCAGGCTGGAGTGCAGTGGTGCCATCTCGGCTCACTGCAACCTCTGCCTCCCCGGTTCCAGCGATTCTCCTGCCTCAGCCTCCCGAGTAGCTGGGACTACAGGCGGGTACTACCACGTCCAGCTAATTTTTGTATTTTTAGTAGAGACGGGGTTTCACCCTGTTGGCCAGGATGGTCTTGCTCTCTTGATCTTGTGATCGGCCCACCTCGGCCTCCCAAAGTGCTAGGATTACAGGTGTGAGCCACCACGCCCGGTCCAACCTTCTTCTATTTTATCTGCCTATTCTATTTTATATGTTTACATGTTCTATTTTACATGTAAGTGTTGAATGAACACTGATGTTTCCAAGAATGCAGCAGCTATGGTGTAAATCAAGAGAAGATTTGACTCTGTTTGGTATGGGAATTTATCAAGAAAGAGCCACTCTTTTGAAGAACATGGCACTCTCAGTAAAGCCGATGCGACAACACACCACTCTGTCTGCGTTTGTGACTGTCACTGGTTATTCTACACACACATGTGTGAGCACTTGTCTGCTTCACTCCGTCTTTCCTGGTGGAAACCCATATCATTTCTCTATATATTATTTCATTAGAAATCCTCATCATTTCATTTCTCCTTTTTATTATAATTAGGGCACAATTGTGATTGGTTAGAAGAGTAGATGGGTTATAGGATCAGCACTTTTTTTTTTTTTTTTCACGATAGAAAAGAGAGCTTTTCAGCTGGGCATGGTGGCTCACGCCTATAATCCCAGCACTTTGGGAGGCTGAGGCTGGTGGATCATTTGAGGTCAGGAGTTCGAGACCAGCCTGGCCAACATGGTGAAACCCTGTCTCTACCAAAAATACACAAAAAAATGTACCGGGCATGGTGGCACGCATCTGTAATCCCAGCTACTCGGGAGGCTGAGGCACGAGAATTGCTTGAACTCAGGAGGTGGAGGTTGCAATGAGCCAAGATCCCACCACTGCCCTCCAGCCTGGACTGTAGAGTGAGACCCCGTCTCAAAAAAAAAAAAAGAGGGCTTTTCAATTGTTGGTTAAAACATGGGACATTGGATCTGATGGCACCAAGAATGCCTGCCCTGTAACACTGTTTGAGCTGATGTGTGGGGAACTGCTTTTCGATTACTTATGGGTTGCTGAAATATACTTCTTTGAATGCAGAGATTGGGCCCCTGATTATATTTGGGAGGCAAAACCATCACCTTGTAGGCACCTGGCAGGGTAAAATAAATGGATGCTTCTTAGAGGCCAACTGCTTTCTCACTTCCTGTTTCCCTTTTGTTTGCAGCGTAAATCCAGATGCCTTTTACCTCTTGTATCACTGCTGGTTGTCTGAGAATTTTTTTTTTTTTTGGATGGAGTCTTGCTCTGTCACCCAGGCTGGAGTGCAGTGGTGCAGTCTTGGCTCACCACAACCTCTGCCTCTTGGGTTCAAGTGATTCTCCTGCCACAGCCTCCCAAGTAGCTGGGATTATAGGTGTCCACCACCATGTTCAGCTAATTTTTGTGTTTTTAGTAGAGATGGGATTTCACCATGTTGGCCTGGCTGGTCTCAAACTCCCGACCTCAGGTGATTCACTTGTCTTGGCCTCCCAAAGAGCTGGGATTACAGGTGTGCACCACTACACCCAGCTAATTTTTGTATTTTTAGTAGAGATGAGGTTTCACCATGTTGTCCAGGCTGGTCTTGAACTCCTGATCTCAAATGATCTGCCCGCCTCAGCTTCCCAAAGTGCTGAGATTACAGGCATGAGCCACCACGCCTGGCCTGGGCAGAGTTTTAAAAAATGCTTCAAACTCTCCTTTAGCTCAGTTTTGGTAGAGTCATTCCTTTCCAGTATGGTTACAATGGAGCTGCCAATCAGCTCAGGCCACACCCAGCCCACAGTCTCAGAGGGGCTGGGTCCCCGCTCTTTCTCTCTCCCTGAAAAGTGGCTGTTAATTTTCTCCTTTAGTCTCCTTTCTCCAGAAAGATATTTCCCTTTACCTTATGGGAGTTTGATAAAACTGGCATCTCCAGCCTTCTTTTCCTTATGTTGGTTTTTCTGCCACAAAAGGCCCAGAGACATTGTCTATGGAACATTTGGCTGCGGCTGGGCAGGCATTTTATTCTATTGGAAAATTCCACTAGGATTTTCTATGACTACAATAGAGCATGGGTCCTCAGTCAAACCCTCCACCACTTATAAGAAGCTCTGTGACTTTGGGGAAGTGACTTAACCTCTCTGAGCCTCACTTTTTCTATTTGGAAAGAGTGATGGGATGGTAGGTTTTATGTGTTAACTCTTAGGGATACAGGGTGCACAGCTATTTGCCTAAACATCATTTTGGATGTGTTGGTGAGGGCATTTTGGGATGATTGTCATTTAAATTGGCAGATTGAGGAAAGCAGTTGCCCCTCCTAATGTGGGTGGACTTCATCCAATCCACGGAAGACCTGAATAGAATAAAAGTCGGTCCTTTCCGAAGTAAGAGAGAATTCCTCCTGCCTGAAGGTTTTTAAACTGCACCATTGGCTTTTTTCTGCCTTTGTACTCAGACTGAAACACTGCTCTTTCTGGGTTTCGAGCCTGCTGGCCTTAGGACTGGAACTAACACCATCAGTTCTCTGGGGTCTCCAGTTTGCTGCCTCACCCTGCAGATGACAGCACTTGTTAGCCTCCATAATTGCGTGAAATCTGTCTCTCTGTTTAGACATTGGTTCTGTTTCTCTGGAAAACCCCAATCAATACAGGCGGTGATCATATTTTGAGGATTAAATGATACAATGAATAGAATATGCTTAACACACAGTGAGTGCTTGGCACATATGATCTCCTCAATACACATCAGCTTTAACATGGAAATTATTATGTATCATTATACAAAATATAATAAGATTTCAAACTTGTGTTCTCTTAGATGTCCTCTAAATTATTCAATGGAACAAAAAACTCTTCACTCATTTTTGTGTGTATGCAAACTTAATGTCTTTCAATAAAATTTTCCAAGTTATTGTATGTTCACAAGGACATAATTCTGTTTGACTTCCCATCTTTCCAATACTAGTAGTGAGCCTCATTAGCACATGAATGCTGGTGTCTGTGAGATGTGCTTGCCTTCACTGTCCTGTTTGCCTTGCCCAAGGTGGGCGATGGAAAGGACAAGCCATCTATTATTGGTTGGAGGAAGGACCAACCATCTACTGTCTCAGTCTGCTCAGGCTGCCATACAAAATACCACATACTACGTGGCTTAAACAGGAGACATTTATTGTTCACTATTCTGGGGGCTGGGAATTCGAAGATCAAGATGCTGGGTGATTTGGTTCTCCAGTGAGGGCCCTCTTTGTGGCTTTCAGTTGGAAGCCTTCTTGTATCCTCACAGGGGAGAGAGAGAGAGCACGCAAGCATGAGAGAGAGTGCAAGAGAGAGAGGGAGAGATCAAGCAAGAGTGAGAGAGAGAGAAAGGTATCTCTGGTGTCTCTTCTAATATGGACACATCGCATCACCAGGACCTTACGCTTATGATCTCATCTAAACATAATCACCAAAGCCCCATCTTCAAATACCCAAATACCGTAACACTGGAGATTAGGGTGTCGGCTTCGACATATCAGTTTGGGGGTGGAGGCACAAACGTTCATTTCATAGCACTTCCTTTTCCAAAAATGCTCCTTAATCCCTCCCTGCCATCTTTGCTATTCTCATTTGACAGATGAGGAAATTAAGACTCCACGATGTGCCTTAGGTTGCCCATAGCTGTACATCTTATAAGTGCGAGCTCCCCAGAAAATTGCATTCATCCACAAGAGCAGAGTTAACCGCAGCATCATAGCCATCCAGGGAGAGTAATGCCCCGTTAAAAATAACAAAGCGTAGAGACCCAGCCTGAACTGAAGATGTGTCTGTGGTTGGGGTTCAGGGTTCTTTGATTTCCAGATCTACCACCCAGATATTTGACAAGTTACATCTACCTCTGGTGCTCATTTCCACATCTCTAAAACAGAAATAATAATAGTGCCTTTTTGTTGCTGAGAGGATTTTGTGGCGTCATGCAGATGAAGTGGCTCTCAAGAGCCTGACTTAGTAAATGTTGGCTGCATGTTGGGCATTATTAGCTAAGATGTACAAACAGCAGAGGTTTGGTTTGTATGAGTAGATCATATTCCTGCCTGTTGTCACTGAGGGAGAGCAGAGTCCTAAGGGGAGGGGACACAGGTCAGGAGAATTCTAGGGGGTGGGGGATGTTTCTGTCTGAGTTCTCAACAATGGGTAAATCTGGGAATCTCATGAGAGCTTCAGTGGGTAAATCTTGGAATCTCATGAGCAAAATGTGGATGTGAAGAAGGAAGAAAAGCTGCTTGGAGGATTGATGAAGGAGGAGGGAAAGGAAAAAAAAAGGAAAAAAACATTTAGAGGGTGCTAAGTGCCACGCATTTTCCATTTTTGCATCAGTGAATTGTAAAATCACACTGCAAGGCTGGGGATATTATCCCCATTTTACAGATGAGAGAGAGGAGGCTGGGCAAGTTAATGAACTGGTTCAAAGTATCACAGCTAGAGAGTTGGAGCCAAAGTGAGATCGCACAGCTATGCAGACTCTAAAGCCCTTGTCTGTATATTGAATCAAATTTCCCCTTTTGCTGGCTTAGGTAAACTGAGGCAGGAAGTGATGAGAAAGGGTTAAGAGACATCGGCTGCTCCTTAAACATCTCCCTTCCCAGTGTCATTTGCCATCCATAAACTCTTTCAAAATGTGATAACGGTTTTGATTTTCCTGTCATCTCGATTTGATATGAGAAATTTGGGATTTCCAAATTGACGGAAAACTCGGTTTTAAAGATGCTCAAAGGCAAACATCTGTGAAAAATCACAGGAACAATGTCAACATCTGTCCCTGTGAAAGGAAATTGCTGAGGTTCTCAATTTACAGCCAATCAATCAATCTTGGAGGCCAGGGTGCTTGCAAATTGAAATGCATGTTGAAGCTATAGGGATGGCTAATTAATTTAGTTTGTATGCCTATAAGATTTTTCATTGTTTCCAGTTAAAAAAAATTCTCTTTTGAATAGGAAATGTGTGCATATGGTAAAAAAAAAAAAAATTAAACAGTACCAGAAAAAGTATACAGTGAAAATTAAGTTTGTTTTCCA
Organism: Pan troglodytes; assembly: GCF_028858775.2. Lineage (NCBI taxonomy): Eukaryota > Metazoa > Chordata > Mammalia > Primates > Hominidae > Pan > Pan troglodytes. Next base: position 36,561,720 of record NC_072416.2, on the reverse strand, counting down.
TCCCAACCACCAGTTCTTCTTCTCCAAGGTCACAAGTGTTGCTGGCTTCTCTTGAAACTTTCCAGAGATACAATCTTTATATAGAAAAACATATGTATATATGTCTCCTCCCAGTTTTATAAATGATAGCCCATTGTACATATTACACTGCATCTTGACTTCATTCAACAATATGTCTTTGAGGTTTTTGCATAGCAGTCCATATAGACATTCCTTATTCTTTTTATCAGCTGTGTAGTATTCCAGTATATGGATGTGTATAAATTAATCAGTTCCCTCATGGTGGACATTCAGGATATTTTCTGTCATTCTCCACAATTTATGCTTGTATGTCCATCTTGGTGTGTGTTCATCAGTAGGATGCAAATCTAGAGGTGAGCCTCCTGGGCAGATAGGGTGTGCATTTAAAGTATGATGCCTTCATGTAAAAGGAAGGTTTTCTTTTCTTTTTTCTTATTTTATTAAGAGACGGGGGTCTCACTATGTTGCCCAGGCTGGTCTTGAACTCCTGGGCTCTAGCAATCCTCCTGCCTCAGCCTTCCAAAATGCTGGGATTACAGACATGAGCCACCGTGCCTGGCCAGGTTTTCTTTGTTATCTTGGAGGGAGCATCACCCCCCTCAAGGAGATCAGATTGGTGAAGGTGGGATGCTGTGTCTGAGAGCTTAATGACTGTTCACAGATATTGTGGCTGCCCTTCTCTAATGTACCTGCTTCTTCAGGCCCAAAAGGTGGAAATGATGTTTGTTTCTTACTTCTTTGGGGCTTTGACTGTGCCATTGAGATTTTGTGCTCAGGGATAAACTACCGTGTATTTACAGTTACCTCAACCTGTGAGGTTTGATGCCTCTTTCTTTCTTTCTTTCTTTCTTTCTTTCTTTCTTTCTTTCTTTCTTTCTTTCTTTCTTTCTCTCTCTCTTTCTTTTCTTTCTTTCTTTCTTTTTCTTTCTTTCTTTCTTCTTCTTTCTTTTTCTTTCTTTCCTCTTTCTCTCTTTCTCTCTCTCTTTCCCTCCCTCCCTCCCTTCCTTCCTTCCTCCATCCCTCCCTTCATTTCGCTTTTTTTTTTCTTGCTTTGTTACCCAGGCTGGAGTGCAGTGGCATGATCATAGCTCACTGCAGCCTTGAACTTCTGGGCTCAAGCAATCTTCCTGCCTTGGCCACCCTGGGATTACAGGTGTGAACTGTGGAACCCAGCCTTGGCCACTTTCTTTATTCTAAACTTCTTTGTTCCATACTTTGCTTCTTTTCCCTGATCCATCCCCACCAGCCTCCCTTGTCACTCCAGTGATTGGACACTCAGTCTTGCCAAGTCAATGTAAACCCAGATCCTTCTCATTTAAAACCTAGTGTTTTTGGTAAACAGTCAATTCAGGATTCTCACATCAATCTGAGTTTTAAATCTTAATTAGTTGAAAGATTTTCAAATCTTTGTCTTTCCACTTTGGTCACTGGCTTCACTGTGGGTGCTGTACCACTCAGACCTCTGTGCAGGACCACTGAGGCCCTCTCTCCCCCCAGCTACTGGGAGACCTGGCTGCTAACAGCTCATAGCAAAGTCCTGCCTCTGGCAAGAAGGCACCTATAGGAAGCCACCTAGTGCTGGGAAATCCTCCTCCCCTCCTAGGCATCCCATAATCCTGGAGGGTTACAAAGGCTCTGTCCCTTGCACCTCCATATGGGAGTGTATTAGTCAGCATTCTCTAGAGGGACAGAACTAATAGGACAGATGTATATGAAAAGGGGAGTTGATTAAGGAGTATTGACTCACACGATCACCAGGTGAGGTCTCACAATAGGCCATCTGCAAGCTGAGGAGCAAGGAAGCCAGTCCAAATCCCAAAGCCTCAAAAGTAGGGACGCTAACAGTGCAGCCTTCAGTCTGTGGTCAAAGGTCCAAGAGTCCCAAAGCTGAAGAACTCAGAGTCCGACGTTCGAGGGCAGGAAGCATCCAGCACGAGAGAAAGATGAAGGCTGGAAGACTCAGCCAGTCAAGCCCTTCCATGCTGCTCTGCCTGCTTATATTCTAGCTATGCTGGCAGCTGATTAGATGGTGCCCACCCAGATTGAGGATGGGTCTGCTTTTCCTAGTCCGCTGACTCAAATATTAATCTTTTTTGGCAACACCCTCACAGACACATCCAGAAACAATACTTTGTATCCTTCAATCCAATTAAGTTGACACTCAGTATTAACCATCACAGGGGGTGTCTCAGGGGTCCTGGTGACTGTTCCCCAGTGCCACTCCCCTCTCTGCCCAATGCTGCTTCCTTGCTTTCCAGCAGGTGCTCCTCCCAGTAAACCCCCTGCACCCAGATCTCCATCCCGCAGCTTGTCTCTCTAGAAACCTGACCTATGACAGGCTTATAAATACCACAACAGGGCATGGGTATGGGCCAGGAGAGCTACTCCTCTCATCTGCTGAGGGTCCTACCCCAGGACCCCTGGGGAGGGATGAGGTCCCTGTTGTTCATCTGGGTGATCATCTAACTCCTGATGAGCCCAGGAGTTAGAGACCGGCCTGGGCAACAAAGTGAGACCCCATCTCTCCAAAAAAAAAAAAAAAGTCAAAAAATTAGCCAGATGTGGTGCATGCCCCCAGCTACTTGGGAGGCTGAGATGGGAGGATAGCATTAGCCCGGGAGGTTGAGGCTGCAGTGAGCTATGATTGCACCACTGCTCTTCATCCGGGGTGGCAGACTGAGACCCTGTCTCAAAAAAGTTGTCATGGTCCTATGACATTTTTTTAGGTCCTATGCAGGGGTGCAGGTGGAGGTGGTTTCTGGTTCTACCTGACTGTCTTCGTTCAGCCTGGTCCATTTGTTGACTCTGCTACCCAGAAGTGAAAGAATATGGCATCTTTCTCATCTCTATATGGTCCCCATGCAGTAAGGAGTTGACTTAGCCGGTCTGGGGAGTTCAAATCCTGCACATTCCAAAGAAAGCTCTGGCCCTTGACTGGCTCCTGGGAGATAACTGCCAAGTCTTTGGAACATTCTGCCTGATAAGAGTGTCTTTGTTTACCTATGGCCTCAGGCTGAGCTAGCTAGTCCATGCTAACAAAGCAATTTATGGTGAGTGCCTGTTTTTGTATGTGTCAGTTTGACCTCTAGAGGGGCTGGAGACTGAGTAACAAAAGTCACCCATGCAGGTGCTCCATGCCTGGGTGATGAAATGCTGATAAAACCCCTGGACACCAAGGCTTGGGGGAGCTGCTGTGGCTGGCAGTACTTTGTATACATTGCTAATTGTCTCTTATAGCTTGGCTGTGTCCCCACCCAAACCTCATCTTGAATTGTAGCCCTCACAATTCCTATGTGTTCTGAGAGGGACCCGGTGGGAAGTAATTGAATCACAGTAGTGGTTTCCCCATACTGTTTTCATGGCAGTGAATAAGTCTCACAAGATCTGATGGTTTTATAAGGAGAAACCCTTTCACTTGGCTCTCATTCTCTCTTTGCCAGCCGCCATGTAAGACATCCCTTTGCTCTCCCTTGCTCTTCTGCCATGATTGTGAGGCCTCCCTAGTCACGTGGAACTGCGAGTCCATTAAACCTCTTTTTTTTCATAAATTACCCAGTCTCAGGTGTGTCTTTATCAGCAGCATGAAAACAGACTAATACAGAGCATTAGGAGCTATCCTTCTAACTCCACTGGGAGAAAACTACTGGAAACTTACCCCTGGTCTCTCTTGGAGAGACCTATGCATCTTGTGCCTTGGTTGATTCTAATCTGTATCCTTTTAGTGCAATAAACAATGTTCATGAGGACAATGGCTCTCCTGATTCTGTGGGTCCTTCTGGCAAATCAATGGGCCTGAGGGCGGTCTTGGAGATCCCTGACAAAAGTCACTGTAGCCAGGGACCATCTTCTGTTGAGCTAATTTCAGAGGAAGATGTCATAGGTAACGGGCGTTGGGGGCACCCTGGTTCCATTTGTTGACTCTGCTACCCAGAAGTGAAAGAATGTCGCATCTTTCTCATCTCTGTATGGTCGCCTGCAGTAAAGAGTTGACTCAGCAGGTCTGGGGAGTTCAAATCCTGCACATTCCTAAGAAAGGTCTGGCCCTTCACTGGCTCCTGGAAGATAACCACTAAGTCTTTGCAACATTGTGCCTGATAAGGGTGTCTTTATTTACCTTTGTTCTAGTTCTTGTTCTAGGTGCTGGTGATAGAACTGTGAACCAAAGGTCATTGCCTTCAAGGAGTTTATATTCAAGTGGAGAAGATGGACAACCTCCCCTCACAAACAGACTCTGAAACCTGATAAATAAATATTAGCATTCAGTGAAGTGTTAATGAGTTTCTGTGAGCACATACAATCCTTACCAGAGTTTATCTCATCCTGCCTGAGCTAGCCCCTGCCTCCCTCCCCAGCCCACATATTTTGCCACACCCTTTTCATTCCTCCCAACATTCCAATTCCTTCAACACATGGAACTCCTTCTCACCCCAGGGCCTTTGCACATGTTACTATCTCTGGATAAATGCATTCCTCTCACTTGACACCTGGATAACTCCTCATTGTCCTAGTCTTAGCTTAAATGTCATCATCTGGCCAGGCATGATGGCTGACACCTGTAATCCCAGCACTTTGGAAGGCTGAGGTGGGAGGTTCGCTTGAGCCCAGGAGTTAGAGACCAGCCTGGGCAACAAAGTGAGACCCCATCTCTACCAAAAGAAAAAAAAAATCAAAAAATTAGCTGCATGTGGTGCTGCATGCCTGTAGTCCCAGCTACTTAGGATGTTGAGGTGGGAGGATCATGTGAGCCTGGAAGGTCGAGGCTGCAGTGAACTGTAATTGCACCATTGCACCTCATCCTGGGTGACAGAATGAGACTGTCTCAAAAAAAAAAAAAAATTCATGACCTTGGGGAAGCCCAGTTGGATACTCTCCTCTTTCCCCAGACCAGCTGGATCTACCATCATAGGCTGTTATAGCATGCATCCAATTCTCTCTCTCTTTCTCTCGCTCTTTTTTTTTTTTTTTTTTTGTAGAGATGCAGTCTCACTATGTTGCCAGGGCTGCTCTTGAATTCCTGGGCTCAAGCAATCCTCCCACCTCGGCCTCCTAAAGTGCTGGGATTACAGGTGTGAGCCACCATGCCCGGCCTGTTATCTTTCATTTTTATTTCAGTCATCATTCTGAGTGGCTGAGCATATGGATGTGTTGATTGTTGAAATAAATCATTTAGGCAAATTGTTACGGGCCCCATCTAAATTCAGAATCCAGCCCTGGATCTGGTCTGTAATTCTTCCCAGCCACACTCTTCCCTGTTGGAGTCCGAGTTCTCCACTCCAGACCTGCAGCGTGAAGCTTTCCAGGGACCAGTCAGTTCCACCGCCTCCAGAGCCACCCCTCACCTGCTGACCTCTTCCTATGTTAGCTGCCCCTCTCTCTGCCTGCTGCCCTTCCCCGGGCCAGCTGATACGAGAGTTGGTGATTACTTGAAATGCTCCCCGCAGAAGATAAATGAGAAGGGAATCTCAGCAGGCATTGAGCTCTGTACCTAACGACTGGCAGTTGGGGCTTCTAATTTTAGGCCTGGGGAGGAAGCTGATTTCTGTGATGAAGGTGGCCGCACGCTTTATCAAGGGCCAATTTAGCAAAAATCTAAAATGTATATGAAGCTGTGGTAAGTCTGGATTTTCTTGGTATTTATGCTGGGAGGTTACTTATGAGCGTTTGCTGTGTGACCACATTGCGGTATTAATCATAGGTGGCATTATCATTCTCTAAAATAACAGCCATAAGGCATCAGGGCAATTGAGGTTTGTATTAAGGGAATGGTCCTTTTTTTTCTTGCTGAAGTTAGGCAGCATGAGGCTGGTGTGTTTTTCCTTAAGGCACCAAGGCATCTAAGGGTTTGCACTGGGAATCCCTGGGCTCTCTGAGCCCTCTGGGTCCCTAGGATCTTCTACTTGCCAACACAGCCTTGGGTTCTCTGCTTCCTGTTGGGGTGACAGGAACACATTGGTGGTCTCTGATGGATATACCAGGCGCTCTGCATAATTTTTCTGCTTGCTTCCAGGGGTAACTCCAGCCCCATCCCTTGAAGGTGAATTTTATGTTATATATATATTTTTTTGCTTAGGCAAGTTTGATTTGGGTTATATTTTCATCATAAAGAATCATGACTATTGCAAATCATTATATAGAAAAGTGATTTTATTCTTGAGCCTGAGATATTCACAGTGAAAATGACAACACATTATTTCTGAGACACCTGCTGGGGGCATCCACCACTTTCCCCCAACCCATTCTCTCTATTCACCTCCAACCAATTTTATCCAAAAGCCAGCTCAGCTGACTGTACAACCACAAGGGATTTAGAGTGAGATGGATATGGCATTTATCAGCTGAATGATCTTGGGCATAATACTCAAACCTTCTGTGCCTCTGTTTTCTCATCTTTAAACGGGGATAGCACAGGGTTGGTGTGAGGAAAAAATGAGTTATTATTGTCATAGTAATATACTAATATATAGTTATATATAATTCTATCTGTCAGATGTAGACAGGGGTGGAGAATGCCTTGGAAGTCATTTCTTCCTACAGAATAAGTGATATGGTTTTGCTGTGTCCCCACCCAAAACTCATCTTGAATTCTAGCTCCCATAATTCCCATGTGTCATGGGAGGGACCCAGTGGGAGATAATTGAATCATGGGGGCAGTTCCCCCATACTGTTCTCATGGTAGTAAATAAGTCTGATAAGAGCTGATGGTTTTATAAGGGGTTTCCCCTTCTGCTTGGCTCTCATTCTCTCTTGCCTGCTGCCATGTAAGATGTGCCTTTTGTCTTCCACTATGATTGTAAGGCTTCCCCAGCCATGTGGAACTGTGAATCCATTAAACCTATTTTTCCTTATAAATTACTCAGTCTGGGGTATGGGGGTATGTCTTTATCAGCGTGTGAAAATGGTACAATAAGGAAGTACCTTAAGGTTAGACAATAAGTACAATAAGGAAGGAAGACCGCAATCCAGTCTTGTCTCCCAGAGGCTTGGCACAGAAAGATGGTAACCAATGCTTTGTCTTGGACAATCCCTCCTACTTGCTGGGGAGACAATGGAGCAAATCCAGCAGAAGATGGAGGGGAAGTGCTGGTTGAGTTGCTTGGCACCCCTTGCCTTTTTTCACCCTCTTCCTCAGCTCCCTGATCACCATACTCTCCCTGTGTCTTTTGGCTCCTGAGATCAGTTGTTGATGAAATGCTGGGCTGGGCTCACTCCCAGAGTGGGAGGAAATGGATGTGGGAACCCTCTTGGGGAGATCCAGGGCCCAGAGAACCAATGAGGGCTTTATCCTGCAGTCAGAGTTCAACACCAGCCCTTCCCAGAATCAATCACACCCTCCTTTCCACTATTTCACTGTCTGCCGTGAACTAACAGACAGTGCTTGTGTTGCCCTCAGATTCATAGGCTGAAGTCTAACCCCCAATGTGATGGTATCAGGAGGTGAGGCCTTTGGAAAGTAATGAGGTCATGAGGGTGGAGCCCTCATGAACAGGATTAGTGCCCTTGTAAGAAGAGATATGAGAGAGATGATACCTGTCTCTCAACCACATGAGGACACAGTGAGAAGGCAGCCATCTGCAAGCCAGGAGAGAGTCCTCACCAGACCCTGACCATGCCAGCACCCTGATCTCAGACTTCCCAGCCCCCAGAACTGTGAGAAATAAATTGCTGTTGTTTAAGCTTCACAGTCTATTATAATTTGTTATAGAAGCTCAAGCTAACTAAGACACTACCCTGACACTCTATTTCAGAAATGACAAGGTTTGGGCTGGGTGTGGTGGCTCATTCCTGTAATCCCAGCACTTTGGGAGGTCAAGGTGGGTGGATCACCTGAGGCCAGGAGTTCAAGACCAGCCTGGCCAACATGGTGAAACCCTGTCTTTACTAAAAATATAAAAATTAGCAAGCTGTGGTGGTGCACACCTGTAATCCCAGTACTCTGGAGGTTGAGGCAGGAGAATCACTTGAACCTTGGAGACGGAAGTTGCAGTGAGCCGAGATCATACCACTTGTACTCCAGCCTGGGTGACAGAGTGAGACTCTGTCTCAAAAAAAAAAAAAAAAAAAAGATGAGATTTGACTTCACAAACTAAAACTTTTGTTCAGAGAGAAGAGGAAAATGGAGGGTAGGGAATACCACCCATGCTCCCAAAGATATGAGACATAGAATTGATCTAAGTGCCACAAAACAGAATTTTTCTGACTCCATTCTGTTTCTCCTGTGATAATTCAGCTGCTTTCAAATTCCTCTCAGATGGTCCTGAGAATCCAGTGGGAGTTTTCTTTGTGCTCCAGAACATAGTGGCCTCTTGCATTCATTCCCTACCAGAAATAATGTCTCGTTCACCAGCTATTTTCTCAGCCAATAATTTTTGTCCATCCCCATTCCTCCTTCAGAAACTTGCCCTTCCCAGGGCCCTAGGAGATCCAGAACCCCATAGGATTCTTTTGGCTCTGGCCATGGCTGTGTACCAAGGGGTTGGATATGGGATTACAGCCAGGCCATGTGGACTCTCTCCCAGAAATTTGGAGTTGAAAATCTCTGAGCTTATCTCTGGAAGGTGCTTGAAACTAGAGGGGGATAGAAAGTTGGTGACAATATAGTCATGTTTGGCCTGTGGACAATTGCAATAGAAAAAACTGATATGCAGGGTGATATGGTTTGGCTGTGTCCCCACCTAAATCTCAAATTTTAGCTCCCGTAATTTCCACATGTCATCGGAGGGACATGGTGGGAGGTAATTGAATCATGGGGTGGGTTTTTCCCATGCTATTCTCGTGATAGTGAATAAGTCTCACGAGATCTGATGGCTTTAAAAAGGGGAGTTCCCCTGCACACACTCTCTTGCCTGCCACCATGTAAGACGTGACTTTGCTCCTCATTCATCTTCTGCCATAATTGTGAGATCTCCAAAGCCATGTGGAACTGGGAGTCCGTGACAACTCTTTTTCTTTATAAATTACTCAGTCTTGGGTATGTCTTTATTAGCATTGTGAAAACAGACTAATACATGGGGGGGTGGAGAGAGAGAGAGGGAGAGAGGGAGAGGGGGAGCAAGAAGATGGGGGAGAGAGAGTGAGAGAGAGAGAGAGAGAGAGAGAAAGAAAGAAAGAAGAGATTGAGAACACAATACAGACTTAGGAAGGACAGACCAGGAGCTCCCAGAAAGACAGAGACAGGCTGTGTTGACTCCTGCTATCTTTCTATCCCAAAACCCTGCTGTGCTTTCTGACTTTGGTTTTGTGGGATGCTTTATTTAATAGGTTGAACTGTGTTCTCCGAAGAGATATGTTGAAAGCCCTAACACCTCAGTACCCCAGAATGTGACCTGTGTTGGAAACAGGGTCATTGCAGATGTAATTACGAAGATGTGATACTGGAGTAGGGTGGGCCCTTAATCTAATATGAGATTGTCCTTAGAAGAAGTAGGAAATTTGGACACAGACCCACACGGAAGACCCCCTTGTGACAATGGGGATAGCGATTGAAGTTCCATTTTAATGTACGTGCTGCTGAAGCAAGCACAAGGTAGAGATTGAAGTGAAGATGCTACAAGCCCAGGAATGCCTATGGTTACCAGAAGCCAGGAAAGGAAAGGTTGGGATCTTCCCCAGAGGCTCGGGGTACAGCTCTGTGAACCCCTTGACTTTGGACTTCTTCCCTCAAGAATTGTGAGAGAATAAATTTCTCTTGTTTCAAGCCACCTCGTTTGTGCTGTTTTGTTAATCATCCTTAGGAAATCAATATGCCCCTTATCCTTCTTGAATGAGCTCTGTACCTTATAATGAGATTATTGCAGTCTAAAAATCTACAACTAGTTGCAGGAACATCACAGACAAGGGAAAGTTTGAACCACACAATGGATGAATGACAAGATTGGAAAAGAAGGGCACTTCACCTCTGTGGTATTCTTTGCAAAAACTCATGACCTGAGTCTAATCATGAAAAAAGAAAAAAATCAGACAAACTCAAATGGAGGCTAATATGGTTTGGCTCTGTGTTCCAAATCTCATCTTGTGGCTCCCATAATTCCCACGTGTTGTGGGAGGGACCTGGTGGGAGATGATTGAATCATGGGGACAGGTTTTTCCCGTGCTGGTCTCGTGATAGTGAATTAGTCTCATGAGATCTGATGGTTTTTAAAAATGGGAATTTCCCTGCACAAGCTCTTTTTGCCTGCTGCCATCCACATCAGATGTGACTTGCTCCTCCTTGCCTTCCACCATGATTGTGAGGCCTCCACAGCCACGTGGAACTGTAAGTCCAATAAACCTCTTTCTTTTGTAAATTGCCCAGTCTCAGGTATGTCTTTATCAGCAGCATGAAAATGGACTAATACAGAGACATATCCTGCAAAATCTGTCCCCAGTACTCCTGAAAACTGCCAAGATCTGTAGAGTTAGAGTTAGAATACCTTTTGTTGTTGAAGATGTGAAGGAAGTATGCATGTGAATTGACTGCTGAATTCACTTTTGTGCCATTTTTGTAAATACGATAGTTTTGTACAACCTTAGAAAAATAAGGAAAGGCTGAAGAAGCTACACATTTGGTTTGTGTGGTTTCTAATGTAGTTTTATTTTACATTAAAAGGTTTAGACAATGGGTCCTCATGGCAGTTGCTGGTGACTTACCTTGTAGTTGTAAAGCTGGGTTCTTGTTTTCTTTTTCTTCTAAATGAAATTATTATTATTATTATTATTATTTTGAGACAGCCTCTTGTTCTGTTACCCAGGCTGGAGTGCAGTGGTAAGTCGTAGCTCACTGCAGCCTTTAACTCCTAGATTCAAGGGATCCTCCCATCTCTGCCTCCCAAGTAGCTGGGACCACAGGCAGGTGCCTTCACACCCGGCTAATTTTTAAATTGTTGGTAGAGATGAGGTTTCCGTATGTTGTCCAGGCTGGTCTCTAACTCCTGCGCTCAATCGATCCTCCTGCCTCAGCCTCCCAAAGTCCTGGGATGATAGGCGTGAGCCACTGCACCTGGCTGAGGCCTTGTTTTCTTGCTGGCTGTCAGCTGGGGACCTCTATCAGTTCTAGAGGCCACCTGCATTCTTTGACATGGCCCTGTCACAACATGGTAGCTTACTTCCTCCTAGCCAGCAAGGGAGTCCCTAAGTCTCCTAAGGGGAAATCTTATTTGGTGAAACATGATCAAGGCAGTGACATTCGGCACCTTTGCCATATTCTATTGATTAGAAGCAGGTCACAAGTTCCATCGTCTCTCAAGCGGGGAGGCTTGTACAAGGGAGTCACCTTAGCTGTGTGCAATCAGGAATACAGCCCAGGGGCCGTGCCTGACAGTTAAGAGGACTCAGGGTGATCACGCTGATCAATATGAAGTGGGTTAGGCAGCTGCCAGTGCTAACTTCTGTTTGGGAGTTTTCCAAGAACCAGCCCTACCCATGCGTATCTCTCTGGGTAAACCTCCTGCGACTTGGGAGTCACCTTAGCTGTGAGAACCGTTTTTGGAACTTACCAGCAAAAATGACAGCCCAGGGTATTCCAGGCAGCTGCTTCTCCAGCTCCAGGCAGATGATTTTGGCCCTGTCTTGCAACAGAAATGGAATCGTTTCGAGGGGATGGTCTCCTCGCTCTGGATCCAGCAGCAGCAGATGCTCCAGCCAAAGATGTGTGTCCACTCTGAGCAAGGTTGAGAGAATCAAATTAATTTCTTTTATGACCCGAGGCAAGCTTGAAATTGGCTCTTCCGAGATGAAAAAGGAGAGGCAGGAGTGGCTTGCCCGGCTCCCTACTCTCATTCTCCTCCCGCCTCCACCTCCTTCCCAGCAGGGCTCCAGCAATTTAATCGGGGTGGGATTCCTTCCACCAAGCAAGGCAGTCTGTCACGCGCCGCTGCAGTAGGGGCCATTCCAGAGACAGCTTTTCGAAGCGGCATCTGTGGGCAGACATTTGGGCAACCCCACTAGGCTGGCAAGCCCTGGTCAATTTTTAGTGACCTCTTAGAAGTAGATGGCAGGGACTGTCAGCCGTGCCGGAAGTGGGAGAGAGCAGAAGGGGTCAAAGACAAGCCTCGGCTGGGAAGAGCATCTTTGTGGTCCTGTAATTGATGACTGGGGTGGGGAGCATTGAAACGTTTCCCCTGAATCACAGCCTTCAGTGAGAATGGCTTTGCCTTCTGTTTGGATGGTGTGTTGAGAGTAGGGTAACCATATGTCCTCATTTGCTGCAACAGTCCCTGTTACGACTGCTTTCCTGGTTTTGCCTGTCTCGAAAGCATTCTGGTTTGGGCGATAACTTATAAGGTCATCCTAATTCTGGGTTTCACAGTCTCAGCACTGTGGACATTTTGGGCTGGATAATCCTTTGGGTGAGGGTTGTCCTGTGCACTGTAAGGTGTTTAGCAGCATCCCTAGGCTCTGCCCACTAGGTGCCAGTAGCACAACCCCCTGCCCCATTGTCATTGCCAAATGTCCCCTGAGGGGAGGAGGAGGAATCACCCCTGGTTGAGAACCATGGCCCTTTTTTAAGGGCACTGTTGAATCCTTCCTTCTGATACCATCTGGGGGTAACTTGAGTACTTGGTTCATGTTCTGGAAGGAAAAACTCCACATAGTGCTTCTGGGTTCATTTAGCCTATGTAAGCTTCGTTTTTCTGTTTCTTAGACCAGTATCTCACTTTTTGGGGGGAGAGGTGGGACCTCTCCTCCATTCTCAGCCCATGTGTTTTGGGTGACTCAAGAGACTGGGTTTGGCAGATGGGAGAATGCCATTCTCCTGGCTGTTGTGATTGATTCAGAAACCTGCCTTTAAGGTGGTTCAAAGAGCATCAGTGGCAGGACTTCTGTTAGGTGGATAGGGAAAGAGGGGTTCTCTTTTTGCTGGGGTTGCAAACCTGGTAGGGTGGAAACCGGGAGCTGCTGGTGGTCATCTCCTCACCCTGGGGGAGAGCCTGCCTGAGAAGGAAATCACAGGAGAGCCGAGCTGAGAGAGGAGAAGGAAAGCCGATCACACTGCCTAACAGCCTGTATCCGCTCCAACCTGATGACAGATCTCACCTAGAGTGAATTTCTCAGTGAAGCCAGTTTGACTTGAGTTTCTGTCAACTTGCAACTCAAAAAGGCCATGTGTTGCCGTGAGGTATTTCTCTGTTCCCTTTCCTAATCTAGAGATTAGGTAACTTTAATTCTGCTAATGCTGAGTTTTGTCTCATCAAATGGAAACATCACAGAAGTCTCTGATCTTGCCCCATCAACCCTTCCCATTACCTCTAGGGCTCAGCCAATGCTGCTGGTATCTTTTGCTTCATTTTTTCTTTTGTTTTGTTTTGTTTGTTTGTTTCTTTTTTTTTGTCTGAGGCAGGGACTTGCTCTGTCACCCAGGCCGAAGTGCAGTGGCGTGATCACGGCTTACTGTGCCTCAACCTTCTGGGCTCAAGTGATCCTCCCACCTCAGCCTCCTGAGCATAGGTGCACACCACCATGCCTGGCTAGTTTTTTAAATTTTGTTTGTAGAGAGGGGAGTCTTACTCGATCATTCAGGCTGGTCTCAAACTCCTGGGCTCCAGCAATCCTCCCACCTTGATCTCCTGAAGTGTTAGGATTACAGTTGTGAGCCACTGCATCTGGCTGCCTCATTTTTCTTAATCTTTCAAGACTCTGTAGAAATAATACCTACTCCTTTTCATTCCTCCTTATCTCCTGTCTTCCTTTCCAACACTATAGCCCTCTTTTCATTATTACCCACATTTACAAAAGGTCCTTGTAACTTAATGGTATACCCAGACAGAAATAATGTTCTCTGGGTTAATTATCTAGTTTGCCACAATCTCCTGTACCAGATTCTACCCAGCCTGCTCTGATTATAAACGGGACTATTGAGGAATAGCTGCAAAAATGCACAAAACCATAAGAATTCCCATTCCAAGACCCAGAGCAGATGGCTTTTGGATTATTCCCTTCTCTTTTTCTGTCATATGTTTACATAATTGAGTTCATCATCTATATGAAGTCTTACATACATTTATTTTTATAAAGATATAAAATTATACAATCACCCCAATTAAAAGGCATGAACATTATTTTAATAATTGGAAGAAGATTTCATTGTACGAACATAGTGTAATTTCAAAACCATTTTTCTGTTGGCTGACACTTCATTTTTTACCATTTGCAATCATGCGATGGCTTCCTTGGGCACACATCTTTGTCCTCAGCTGGATGTACTCCCCTCAAATAAATTTCTAGGAGTGGACCTTCTGGGTCAAAATGGGTGAGTATTTGTCAGGCTCTTGATACATATTGCCAAATGACCTTCCAGAAAAATTGTGCCTGTTTACATGCCTACCAGTGGCATGGAAGGGTCAGATGTCAGAATCATGATTGCAATTATTGATAAAGATCCAGCTAGTTCCAGTTTTGCCAACAATATTAACACCACCAGCACGTCCACCAATAATAATAATAACAATAATGGTATGATAAATAAAATAGGTGATATGGTTTGGCTGTGTGTCTCCACCCAAATCTCATCTTGAATTATAATCACCAGGTGTCGCGTCGAGGGAGGGAGCTGTAAGCCCCACGTGTCGAAGGAGGGATGTGATTGGCTCATGGGGGCGGCTTCTCCCATGCTGGTCTCATGATAGTGAGTGAGTTCTCATGAGATCTGATGGTTTTAAACGTGGCAGTTTTTTCCCGTGCTCTCACTTCTCCCTCCTATCGCCTTGTGAAGATGTCTGCTTCTCCTTCTGTCATGATTGTAAGTTTCCTGAGGCCTCCCCAGCCATGCAGACCTGTTGTGAGTCAATTAAACCCCTTTTCTTTATCAATTACCCATTCTTGGCCAGTTGTTTATAGCAGTGTGAGAATGGACTAATACAATCGACTTCTTGGGAGCTTGTAATATTCTAGCTATGTTACTAAAAATTTCACACATTATTTCATTTAGTCCATCCAGTAACCTAGAGATTAGGTATTATTATAATTCCCCCATTTACAAAATAGGATAATAAGGTACAAGATGTTAAGCATCTTGCCTAATGACCACAGCCAATAAATGGTGGATCTTAGATTTGATGCCAGGCATCTGACTTCTTCAGGCATTGTTTACTGTTTTAGTATGGCGGAGATGACTAGTTGGATGTAATTCCACCTGAATGGCTAGCTTTACTGTGTACAGCTCACCAAAGATCTACCTTGAGGAAAAACATTGCTATACATTGCAAATAATAGCCAGGGCTCTGGTATTAATGTTTCCCAGTCTCTCCCTCCTAAGGACATTGTCACCCTCCCAGCCAGGTGTGTAGTAGAAGGAAACGACTCTCTCCGGATGCTATGAATTCCAAAGAATTCCCATTAACCATATTTCTAAGCCAGTTTGCTTTCTTTCAATGTGCACTTTCTGCAAAATGCCATCTGCACTTGTTTCCTGGGGAAACCATCTCTCTGAGGTGGGTAAGTTCTCATTGTGAAGATGGGGACTTGCCTAATGTTTGGCATTCCCTTTTTGGGGACACATACAGTGATTTCTGAACTGACTTGAAAGGCCATTAACTTGGTTTTTACTGCCTTTTCTGGCTTGCAAATTTAATGCCTGGCTCCCAACATGTGTGAATGGACAAACAGCATCAGCATCATCTGGGAACTTGCTAGAAATAAAAATTCTCAGTCTTTACCCTAGACTTACAGAACCAGCAACTCTGAGGGTAGGTTCCAGAAGTCTGTGAGTTTAAAAATCTTCCAGGTGATTCTGATCCGTGCTAAAGTTGGATCTACTGCTCTAAACCTTAGTTTCTTCCTTTATAAAATAATAGTAGTAGTAGCTGTAGCAGTAATAATAATATTGGCTTCACGGTTACAGGGGGAATTCCATGAGTAATTTGACTCCTTGGCACTGTGCTTGGCATACAGTAGGTGCTTAATAAGTGGTAGTTGGCATCACTATCTCTGAACTGTGAAGGTCGCTGTGCTTAACCTATGTAGTATTTATCAGCCCCGCATCCCACTCCGTTCAGGGATGGCCCTTCTCCTGCCTGTGGGTCTGGTGGGACCGCTCTGCAGAATTTCTTATGCCCAGATCTTCTGTCATGGTGTGACAAAAGCATGGCCCATCAAATGCTTGCCTTCTGGGAATTTGCATCTTAAGGAGAGATCATCAAGGATGTAGAGTGATTAGAGTCCAGTCATTCCACGACCCTGCAGCCTAGTGCTTCTAAACCTTTAATCTGCTTAACGCTAACTGGAGGATCTTGTTCGAGGGCAGATTCTGACTCGGAAGGTCTGGGGTGGTTCTGAGAGAGAGTCTGCATTTCTGACGAGCTCTACTGGAGATGGTGATGCCAGTACTGCTGGTTTCTGGACTCACGGTGCAGTTGCATCCCCAGAGTAGTGAATCTCATTTTTCAACCTCACCTTAGAATCACCTAGGGGAGGTGTGAAACAAGACAGACCTGAGCCAGTTAAATCTTAGTTTCTTTCCTTTTTGCCTTGCCTTGCTCTGCCTTGCCCTGCCTTGCCCTGCCAGGGTCTCACTCTGTCATCTAGGCTGGAGTGCAGTGGTACAATCTCGGCTCACTGCAATCTCCACCTCCTGGGCTCAAGCTATCCTTTTGCCTCAGTCTCCTGAGTAGCTGGGACTACAGGCATGCACCACCACACGCAGCTAATTTTTGTATTTTTAGTACAGACGAGGTTTTGCCATGTTTCCCAGGCTGGTCTTGAACTCGCGGGCTCAAGTGATCTGCCTGCCTTGGCCTCCCACAGTGTTGGAATTACAGGCATAAGCCACCGTGCCCAGCTTAAATCTCAATTTCTGAGGGTGAGGGCCCAGCATCAGTGGTTTCTAAAAGTATCTTTGGTTGACTGTTGGCTGCAGTGAGGATTGAGATCCACCACCATACAAAGATGGTCCAACTGGAACCCCCTCAAGTCTGGGAACTCTATTCTTTCTCTGATCCTGTAAGCTCCCCGCTTTTTAATGTAAAGATTTGGTTCTGTTGGCTGGGCATGATGGCTCACGCCTGTAATCCCAGCACTTTGGGAGGCCAAGGTGGGCAGATCACGAGGTCAGGAGTTCGAGACCAGCCTGGCCAATATGGTGAAACTCCGTCTCTACTAAAAATACAAAAATTAGCTGGGCATGGTGGCGTGCGCCTGTACTCCCAGCTACTCAGGAGGCTGAGGGAGAAGAATTGCTTGAACCCAGGAGGCAGAGCTTGCAGTGAGCCGAGATCGTGCACTACACTCCAGCCTGGGTGACAGAGTGAGACTTTGTCTCAAAAAAAAAAAAAAAAAGATTTGGTTCTGTTGCTTGCAAACTAAGAACCTTAACTGATAGAGCCTCAGAAATGAGAAGAGAGTCAAGGTGAGTGTTCATTGCCTCTGGGCTCTCCAGTTGCAGATCCTCTTGCTTCTCTGTGCTTCTCTTTGGAATGACACCACAGAGACATTAAACCTTTTGGAGGGCCTGTACTGTAATTTCTGAACCAACTTGAAAAGCCATAAACTTGGTTTTTCCTGCCTTTTCTGGCTTGCAAATTTAATGCCTGGCTCCCAACATGTGTGAATGGACAAATAAAAGAGGAACTGTCCCTTCCTCTCTTTGCCCCCATCAAGGGCCACCTGAGAGACTGTATCTCTCTAGGATTGCTTAGCTCTTTCCTCAGTCCCAGGTCTGGATTTTGCGGGTGACAGCTTCACCAGTATGTGACAAGCCATGCCAGGTGACCAGAGTGTGAACCAGCCTGCTCACCTGTCAGGTGGTGGTAATGAAAACCGATGGACCTGGTGTGGTGGCTCAACACCTGTAATCCTAACACTTTGGGAGTCTGAGGTGGGAGGATCATGAGGTCAGGAGTTCAAGACCAGCCTGGCCAATATGGTGAGGGCCTGAAGTAGTGGGAACAGAGGGTGACTGAGGCAGAGTCAGCCTTAAAAGATCAGTCACTAAAAAGGACTTCAACTGCCTGCCTTTGGGGAGAGGGATTTGATGGGAGAAGGGCTGGGGTAAGACAGCTTTGTTTTCCATTTCAAGTCATTTGTATCATTTGCTTGTACTGCTTTGATAAAGAGAAATCTGAAATTCTAGAAAAAATTAGAAGTGAAGAAAAATTCCTTTATAGCCATGAGCAGAACCATTAACAATAGCAGCCGGGTATGGTGGCTCACACCTGTAATCTCAGCACTTTGGGAGGCCGAGGTGGGTGGATCACCTGAGGTCAGGAGTTCAAGACCAGCCTGGCCAACATGGCAAAACCCCGTCTCTACTAAAAATGCAAAAATTGCCGGGCGTGGTGGTGGGTGCCTGTAATGCCAGCTACTCAGGAGACTGAGTATGGAGAAACACTTGAATCCAGGAGGCGGAGGTTGCAGTGAGCCGAGAGCGCTCCATTGTACTCCAGCCTGGGTGACAGGAGTGAAACTCTATCTCTAAACAAACAAACAAAAAGCAATAGCAATAGCAATAGTAATGATACTAACTTATATTGATGTGCTAGATTTTATCCATGTCACCTCATTCACCTTTAGTTCTCACTACAACCTTGGGTGACAAACTTGTGTTGGCTTTAGCACTTTACTGGATTTGACACTGAGCGTTCCCTATACCTGGAACCACTTTGGTCCTAGATAAACCAAAGAGGATGGCTGGTCACCCTACTACAGCCCCAGAGGCAGCTGCTATTAACCAATGCATGCTGCAGGGGAGGAAACTGAGACCCTGAGAACTTCTGTAACTCACATCATGGTCACATAGCTAGTTAGTGGTAGAAACAAGTTACATACCGACTCGGTGGTGGACACAATTAAGGGTCCCACAGCCAGTTAGTTGTAGAAACAGTTAAGAGTCACACAGCTAGTCAGTGGTTGACATAGTTAAGGGTTGTGCAGCTAGTCAGTGGTAGATACTGTTAGTTAAGGGTCACATAGGTAGTCAGTGGTGGACACAGTTAAGGGTCACACAGTTAGTGATAGATTTAAGGGTTACACAGCTAGTTAGTGGTAGATACAGTTAGTTAAGGGTTACACAGCTAGTTAGTGGTAGACACAGTTAAGGGTCACACAGCTAGTCAATGGTAGACAGTTAAAAGACACACGGATAGTTTAAGACACATGGATAGTTTAGTGGTAGATACAGTTAGTTAAGGGCCACACATCTAGTCAGTGGCAGGTATATTTAGTTAAAGGTCACAAAGCTAGTCAGTGGTAGGTACAGTTAGTTAAGGGTCACAAAGCTAGTCAGTGGTAGGTACAGTTAGTTAGGGGTTACACAGCTAGTCAGTGGCAGACAGTTAAGGGTCACAAGACTAGTCAATGGTAGACACAATTAAAAGACACATGGATAGTTTAGTGGTTGATACAGTTAGTGAAGGGTCACACGGCTAGTCAGTGGTAGGTATAGTTAGTTAAGGGTCACACGGCTAGTCAGTGGTAGGTGTAGTTAGTTAAGGGTCACACAGCTAGTCAGTGGTAGGTATAGTTAGTTAAGGGTCACACGGCTAGTCAGTGGTAGGTATAGTTAGTTAAGGGTCACACGGCTAGTCAGTGGTAGGTATAGTTAGTTAAGGGTCACACGGCTAGTCAGTGGTAGGTATAGTTAGTTAAGGGTCACACGGCTAGTCAGTGGTAGGTATAGTTAGTTAAGGGTCACACGGCTAGTCAGTGGTAGGTATAGTTAGTTAAGGGTCACACGGCTAGTCAGTGGTAGGTACAGTTAGTTAAGGGTCACACGGCTAGTCAGTGGTAGGTATAGTTAGTTAAGGGTCACACGGCTAGTCAGTGGTAGGTACAGTTAGTTAAGGGTCACACAGCTAGTCAGTGGTAGATACAGTTGGTGAGCCATCTCATCACTCGTTTAGTAGTAGAGCTTGGATTGGAACCAGGTAGGGCTCTGTCTGTTACATCACGTCACATGGAGTCTCAGAGCTGAAAGGACTTTAGGGTCGCAGTGTCTGATCCCCTTGTTTGTAGATGGGGAAACTTGCCTGAGTGGCGGAATGCCCTACCCAAGGTCACATGGTGAGTTTTGGGCTTCTAAGAGACCACTGGAGGAAGTCAGGGAGACATGCCCTCGCAGGGACCCGTCGGGAGGGCTGCCAATTGGCTTTGAGAGGAGCGCGTCTTGCATCTCCCAGGAAGGATTGGCAGAGGGAGGGCGGGCGTCTCGGGCCAGGGGCTGGTGCCCAGGGCTGGGGCTGAGGGGAGGGGGAGGCTGCTTCTCTTTGTAATTTACATACACAGCAGCAACAGCCTGGGGGAAAACAACCCAAACAAACTCTCAAAGGATGTTTTGGATTTAATCCTGGGATCGGAAGCAGCTCGGTAAGATAAATAAGATAAAGTTGGTGTGCCTCTTAAGGTTGAACATCATATCACTTTTGCATTTGAAATATTCATGAGGGGAAGGGAGGTATGAGAAACAGCTACAGAAACATATTCTGCTTTGAAAAGGCCGAATTCAAAGGCATGAAAAATGAATCAGGGGAAATTAATGTCGAGGTTGGGAGGGGGGTGGGCTGGTGGGGGGACAATTATTGCCCAGAAGGAATAAGGAAAGAGATGTGGAGATGTTTCAGACTGGGCTGTGATCAGAATTCTGTATCCTGCCTGGAATATTTGAAATGTCAATTGTCTCATATATCATTTGAAATCAACACTTGGTCGCAAAATGGATGATTCTAGCAAGGATTAAAAAGCAGGGTGGGCTGGGGGATATGGGATGGGGAGGGTGGATTGGGGTGGGACAGGGAGATGGAAAAAGATGGGTAAAGTGAACTAAGTCCTATAAATTGTGGACAAATTACTGATCACTCAAAGAGGGCTCTGGAGGAGTAAGATGCAAAGAAACGGGAATTTCTTGTGATTTCTTGCAAGTCTCTCAGTCTTGGTTTCTCCCTTTATAAAGCCAGGAGGTTGGGCTGGATGTTCTCCTAGATTGTCTCACTTTGCATTGTGGAGGGGGTGGGGCTCTGATTTGGAGATGTACTTGGAAATTGAGGGTTCCTTAAGGCAAGATGGTCAAGGGTATTGACGAACAGTAGGAATACAGACATGATGCTTGTGGTTAACGGTGGCTCTCAGCAGAGCCCTGCAAGTCTACACCGTGTTAGGGAGGCCAGTGGGGTTTGGCCCCCTTTAAAAGCAAGCCCTTAGACTGTGGACTGGTGCGGTCATTCTAGAGAGATCTGATACTAAAGCAAATGAAGGCTGCATATTCTCTGTGGTCCCAGACCAGCAGCATCAGCATCACCTGGGAGCTTGTTAGAAATGGAAATTCTCGAGTCTCCTTCCAGACTTCTTGAGTCAAAATCTGCCTTTTAACAAGATCCCTGGGTGAGTCATGTGCATATTAAAGACTGAGCAGCAGCAATTCCCCTCCTGGATTTATACCCCAGAGAAAGTTTCACCCAAGGATGTTCAAGGAGGTGGGTTTGTGGTAGCGGGGTATTGGAAGCCACTGCTGTGCGCATCAGAAGGGGATAGATAAGCAAAGCAGGACAGATACTCACTGTGGGATATGACTGCGGTAGTTAGAAAAACAGGTCTGATCTTCACATGCCAGTATGGACGGATCTTTTATTGATTTTATTTATTTACTTATTTTGAGATGGAGTCTCACTCTGTTGCCCAGGCTGGGGTGCAATGGTGCAATCTCGGCTCACTGCAACCTCCGCCTCCTGGGTTCCAGCAATTCTCCTGCCTCAGCCTCCCGAGTAGCTGGGATTACAGGCGCCCGCCACCATACCTGGCTAATGTTGTATTTTTAGTAGAGACAGGGTTTCACCATATTGGCCAGGCTGGTCTCGAACTCCTGACCACAGGTGATCCGCCCACCTTAGCCTCCCAAAGTGCTGGGATTACATGCGTGAGCCACTGTGCCCGGCCTGGATGGATCTTAAAAACAAAGCACAAGGGGAAAAAACGTGAGCAACAGAATCAATTTATAGCAAGTGTCTTTGTTTGTGCTGCTATAAAGGAACACCTGAGGCTGGATAATTTACAAAGAAAAAAAGTTTATTTGGCTCATGATTCTGCAAGAATCATGGCACCAACATCTGCTTCTGATGAGGGCTTCAGGAAGCTTCCACTCATGGCAGAAGTGAAGAGGAACTGGTGTGTGTAGATCACATGGTAAGATAGAGAGAGAGAGAGAGGGAGAGAAGAGGGGTATGAGGAAGGAGGATGAGAGAAGGAAGAAGGAGACAGGGAAGAATAGGAGACAGAGGAGGGTTCCAGGTTATTTTTAACTATCAGTTCTCAGCCAGATGCAGTGGCTTATGCCTGTAATCCCAGCACTTTGGGAGGCTGAAGTGGGTGGATCACTTGAGGTCAGGAGTTCGAGAGCAGCCTGGCCAACATGTCGAAACCCTCTCTGTACTAAAAATACAAACATTAGCTGGGCATGGTGGCTCTTGCCTGTAACTCCAGCTACTTGGGAGGCTGAGGTGGGAGAATTACTTGAACCCAGGAGGTGGAGGTTGCAATGAGCCGAGATCTTGCCATTGCACTCCAGCCTGGCCGACAGAGCGAGACTGTGTCCCAAAATAAATAAATAAATAAATAGAAAAAAATAAAAACACAAAAATTAGCTGGATGTAGTGGCAGGTGCCTGTAATCCCAGCTACTCGGGAGGCTGAGGCAGGAGAACCTCTTGAATCCAGGAGGCAGAGGTTGCAGTGAGCTGAGATCGTGCCACTGCACTCCAGTCTGGGCAACAGAGCGAGATTCCATCTTGAAACACACACACATGCACACACAATCAGTTCTTGCAGGAACTAAGAGTGGGAAATCACTCACTCTTGAGAGAATGGCACCCAGCCATTCCTGAGGCATCTGCCCCCACGACCAAAACACCTCCCACCAGACCCCACTTCCAACACTGGGGATCACATTTCAACATGAGACTTGGCAGGGGCCAAAACAAACCATATCTAGACCATAGTATGACACAATTTTTATTGGTTAAAAATGTATTTGTACACAAGACAGTATGCTTAAAACTACAAGAGGGCAGGGATTTCTATTTTGTTCACCACTGTCTTCATGCCACATTCTGAACACTCAATATTTGATGAGCAAATGCACTTCACAAGAATGCGTACACTTTCAAGAGAAGAGGAATACCTCAGCTGAGGGGGTTTTGCACTGCACCGTGGTGCCATGCCAGAAACTCAGGAGTAATTCACTCCACTTTCAGCACCTGGGGTGAAATAGAAGCCCAATCTTGTGTGAGAGGTGAGGGGGATGGTGGCCGGGCTGGCCTCCGTTTGCAGAGCTTGTTCCACTTCACAGTGGCTTGGCTGCCCTGCCCTTGGTCACTCCAAGGTCCTGCTTGCTCAGCTCTTGTCTTGCCACCTTCCTGCTCCATCTCTAAGGCTTTATTGGCTGTTCCTGTAGAAACAGACTCTCCAAGTCATGGCTTTTTCTCAGCATTTTGCATGTACCACCTCCCTTATCCTCACAACACTGCCTATAACACTGGTTCTCAACTGGGGACACTTCTATCCCCATAAGGGACATTTGGCAATGTCTGGAGACATTTTTGATTGTCACAACTAGGGTATACTGTGCTACTGTCATCCAGTATGTAGAGGCCATGGATGCTGCTAAACATCCTACAAGGCACAGGGCTGTCCCCAGGCTCCCCTGTAAAGAATGATCAAGTCCAAAATGTCAGTGGTGTTGAGGCTGACCTAGGGTAGGGGGCTCTAATATCTCTATTTTATATGTGAGGAAACGGAAGCATGGTGAGGTTGGGTAATGCTGTGTGAGGTCCTGCAGCTGGTAGGCAATGGAGGTGGGGTATAGACCAAGTGAGTCTGGCTCTAGAGTCCTTGCTTTTAACCACCATACATGATTGCTTCTCAGAAGTGGAAAATGCTGAGACAGGCACAGCTTTTTATACCTTCACTCACTCATGTTACGGCGAGGGTGACCAGCTATCTTGGTTTGCCCAGGCCTGAGTGGATTCCCAGAGTGTGGGACTTGCATGCTCAAGCCAGGATGGATAGTCACCCTAGTAACCTCCAGACTCTGTACACATCTGTGTCTGTGATCTGATTGTTACATTCAGTCTGTTGAGTTCATATTACTGATGTAAGAGTTAAGAAGGAATTATTTAGGCAGATAGTGAGGGTAAGGAAGTCCTCAGTAAGGTTTTCCTTTTAATGAAAAGCAGTCCCCAAATCATTTTTCTTTTCTAACAGAGAGCATCCTGTAAAATCAAGCTGCAGACATAGGCAAGCAAGCTGGAAGCTTGCACGGGTGAATGCCGGCAGCTCCGCCCATAAGAAAAGGCTAGCTGGGGCTAGGCACGTCCAACACGGCAGCTCCATCTTCCCTTGTCTTTGCCAGCCATGTGTACAGTAAGGAGCAGGCAACAAGGAGCCAGCCAGGCAAAGACGCCATTTGCATAATAACACTAGGGTGGGGCGGCCAACTTCCCCATGCGCTATGTAAATGTCACACCTGGTGCAACCAATCTTTGGGCCCTAGTAAATCAGGCACCGCCTCCTCAACCCTGTAAAATCTGGTGCACTCTGACTTGGGCCAGAAGTCCCACTGGGTGCCTCCCTCTCTTGGAAGAGAGACAGTGTTCTCCTTTCTCATTCTTTTGCCTATAAACCTCTGCTTTTAAACTCACTCCTTGTGTGTGTCTGTGTCCTTAATGTTTTTGGTATGAGGCAACGAATCTTGGGTATTACCCCCGAGAGAATGACGCTGCTTCACTCTGTGCTAATCACAATCGACACAGGGGCCGAATCCCAGTCTCAAGTTCACCTACGATGACTTTATCATCCACATGGCTCAAAGCTGTGGTCAAGTTTCCTCCTGTTTTGAAAATATGTGCTATGCTCCAGTTAAGTCAGCACAGCTCTAGGTAGATCAAAATTCATCTTTGGAGGATTTCTGAAATTCACTTGAGGAGTAGATCAGTTGGGGATGGTGTGATGGAGGAAAAAGAAAATCCCAAGGTTTGATGGCAAGGTTAGAGTGACCTTCTGACCTTGAGCAAATGGCTTAAGCTGTCTGGGCCTTGATGTCCTTGTTCATAAAATGAGTCCGTAATAAAAGCCATGATGATGAGCATCAGGCACTGTGCTGAGTGCTGAGTGTCTGCCATCTAAGGGGTTTTCTGGTTATCTCATTTAATCATCACAACCACAGGAGGGGAAGCTCCTGGGGTTAAGTGTCTCGCCCAGGGTTGCAGCTGGTGGGGGATAGTCTGGTTGCAAACCCAGAGACCACACTTTTAACTGCTATGGAATGTTGTCTCCCATGGCTGTTTCTGAGGAGACAGAAAAACATGCCAATTAGGGCCAAAAAACAGGAGGTGGCCTCAAGGGCAGTGCATTAAGAGTGTTTGCAAAGGCGTGGGTGTTTCTCCACCCCCGAGTCGCTGCTGACTTCCCGACACCTACACGCAGGGTCACCCTGCAGCTTCTGAGCACCTGGCCGGCTCCCCTCAGCAATGTGTGTTTGATGTTATCAGTGGGTTTGAGGCACGGCTGAGGCCCCAGGAATCTTTCTCTTTCATGGAGAAGCCAAGCTCACATCTCCCAGTGGCAGCTGGTGCTGGCGTCTGGCTGGAGTTGCAGGGACTGTGTCAGCTATAGCAGTTCCTGCGACTGTATTCACCTACTGAAGGTCCTTGATCTATTGCTGGGGTTTGCCAAGGGTCTCAGGGGTCTGCTGCAGAGCAGAGAGACTGATTATTATTTTTTAAATCTCCAGCTGACACCCTTGTTCTCACGTTAATCACTTTGAGAATAAAAATGGCTACCAATAATTGAGCACTTACTACGTGCCAGGCACAGGCACATCCTCTGCCTCTCCTCTGGGGCTGCTGGCTCTCCTTATCCTTTTTATTTTTGCTTTTTTCCCCACAGCTAGTAACTGTGTTCTAAACACCAAGAAGAGGGCCTGGCAAATGTGGTTACTCAATAAACATTTATTGAATGAATGGGTGTGAGCGAGTGTGTGTTAGGCTCCCTGCTAAGCCCATTACGTGTATTATTTTACTCAACACTCACAGTAATCCTATGAGATAAGCGTCATCTTTATCTCCATGTTACAAAGGAGAAAATGTGCTCAGAGATGTCAAGTAATTTCCCCCAAAATGCACAGCTTGTGTCAGTGCAAGAATGCAAATTTAGCAGTCTCCAAATTCTACCCCATTTACTATCTCCCAAATAGATATGTATAAATATCCCACATATGGAGATACATTTTAAGGATTTATACATATCTATTTCTATGTCACACGGCCACACATATGTATCCTATATAATATGCACATGTATAGTATGTGCACATATTCACGTGTAAATGTATCAGTTACCTGTAGCTGTGTAACAAGTAACACCACCCTCGTGGTTATAAAAATAAGCACTTATTTCTTGCTCACAGGTCTGTGGTTTAGCTGGAGAGATTCTGCTTTAGGCTGTGGGTTGAGTTCAAGTCTGATTCTTACATTTATTTCTGAGGTCCAGATTGGAGAAGCAGTGGTACCTGGTGAAGGTTGGCAGCTTCCAGAGAGGAGTGAGCAGAAATACTCAATGCCTTTTAAGGCCTAAGCTGGGAACTGGTGCACCGTCAACTCTGCTCATGTTCCATTGGCCAAAACAAACCCATCACTAACAGGGCAGAGGATTCTGTTCTTCCCATGGTGAAGGGAATGAGAGGGAAGTAAATATTTGTTAAACAGGAAAACATACCACTATCATATTTTAATTATATATGGATGTATTTGTATTTTATCTTTTTTTTTTTGAGATGGAGTTTCACACTTGTCACCCAGGCTGGAGTGCAATGGCACGTTCACGGCTCACTGCAACCTCTGTCTCCTGGGTTCAAGCAATTCTCCTGCCTCAGCCTCCAGAGTAGCTGGGATTACAGGCACCTGCCACCATACCCAGCTTTTTTTTTTTTTTTTGTATTTTTTTTTTTACTAGAGATGAGGTTTCACCATGTTGGCCAGGCTGGTCTTGAACTCCTGACCTCAGGTGATCCACCTGCCTCTGCCTCCCAAAGTGCTGGGATTACAGGCATAAGCCACGGCGCCCAGCCTATATTTATCTTTTTCACCCATGACCCCAGCTTCAGTGAGGAGTTCTGTTACTTTGTACTTTTACTGGGCATTCGTTTCCTTGTTTGGAAAATATTGACTATAATTAATAAAAGTGTTTGTATTCTTGCAAATTGCTAAGAGAGTAAATTTGAAGCGTCCCCACCACTTGTTAATTAGCTTGATTTCACCAGTCCACAATGTATACATATTTCAAAACATCAGGTTGTACACAATAATTATAGACAATTTTTGTTTGTCAATTCAAAAAATAATAAGTAAAGGAAAAGAAAAATGTAAGATACTTTAAAAAATGACTGGCTTGTGTTGAGAAGTAACTTTTACTATTTATTTGTTTTTTTGTTTGTTGGTTGGTTGGTTTTTTTTTTTTTTGAGATGGAGTTTCGCTCTTGTTGCCCAGGCTGGAGTGCAGTGGCATGATCTTGGCTTACTGCAATTTCTGTCTCCTGGGGTTCAAGCAATTCTCCTGTCTCAGCCTCCTGAGTAGCTGGCATTACAGATGCCCACCACCATACCTGGCTAATTTTTTGTATTTTTAGTAGAGACAGGGTTTTGCCACTTTGGCCAGACTGGTCTCAGACTCCTGGCCTCAGGTGATCCACCTGCCTTGGCCTCCCAAAGTGCTGGGATTACAGGCATGAGCCACCGTGCCCAGCCTAACTTTTACTATTTATTTGAGTTAAGCCAACACACACTTGAGTTCCCCACATGTCATAGAGTGATGTGGACAAGCCCTTGAAATCTGGCTTTCCTGATTACCTGGTTGACCTTGTAGATGCCTCTCTGAGCCTCAGATATGTTCTCTGTGAAACGGGCATGAAACCAGTACCCACTTTGTAGAGCACTGTGAGGATTAAGTGAGAGGATACATGCAAAAGTTTACCACAGTGCCTGGCTCCAGAAGCCACTCAATATGTATTAGCTGTTGTTATTAATATTGATACTATTCTTACAACAAAAACAGCACAAATGTTCTAATGATCAATTATCCTAGCCTGTCGTCTGCTGTTCCCCAGCCCATGTTTCTCGGACCCTGTCTGTGTGTGACTTGTGATCCGACTCTCTCTACACTTTGTGTTGGGGTTTGATTTTTCCTGCTTTGGCTCAAGACCCCCTTCCTACAGAAATGTTTGGACCCATCTTACAGACTTGTGCCTCCTTGGCTGTCCTGCCTGGTCAGCCCCTTGGAACACAGGGCTGGCCCTAAGTTTGTCCTCCCATCCCAGCAAAATGGTTCACGGGCATTGCAGGTTGATTGTGGAATTTCAACAATAGCATGGGTGGTGGGAGAACCTTCGGACGTCCACAGACAGCAGCCTGGATGTATATGAGATGGGGGTGGTGTTCTTTCCATCTGGAGTCCTCCGGGAGCTGTCAAGCCTGGAATCTTTGCAATTTAGGCAGTCTGTTTGTAATGGTTTCAAGAAAACCCATTCTGCCTACAAATGCGGTGACCTTTAATTTTTTTTTCTCAGATTTTTCCAAGAAGCACATTGACTCTTCCTGTCAACGTGGAAGGCTCTAATGCCGCCTGGGGCATTTAGATTGCATTTGCCAATCGCTGACTGCTGTAGCCAATTTGTTCCTGATCTCAAGGTCGATTTTGAATAACTTTAGCTGGGCTAAGTCTCTTGCATTGAATAACTGGGAAATAACCTATTAAGGTAGCGGGTGGGCGGGGGCAGGAGGGGGCAGGGGGCTGTTTCTATTTTGTAGAAGTTCTTTGATTTTGGATAAATGAGAAGGCTTCTAGCTCTGCCAGTCATGGACTATGTGGCCTTGAACAAGGGAGGGAAAGAAAGAAACACATACCAAGTACCTAGCATATGCTAGACACAGTGCTGGGCACTTCACACATGCCAGCTGCTTAATCTACTCTGCGAGGTGAACATCGTGATCTCCATGTTACAGATAAAGAAACGGAGTCCCGGCAACTTGCAGGGTTGAGCTTGGATCTGTCTAAAGCCCCGCCCCTCCCCTTTTTTTTGTTTGTTTGAGACGGAGTCTTGCTATGTTGCCCAGGCTGGTGTGCAACAGCACAATGATCTTGGCTCACTGCAACCTCCGCCTGCCAGGTTCAAGCAATTCTCCTGCCTCAGCCTCCCGAGCAGCTTGGGATTACAGGCACGTGCCACCATGCCCAGCTAATTTTTTATATTTTTTGTATAGACGAGGTTTCACCATGCTGGCCAGGCTGGTCTCCAACTCCTGACCTCGTGATCCGCCCGCCTCGGCCTCCCAAAGTGCTGGGATTACAGGCGTGAGCCACGCGTCCGGCCTAAAGCCCATGTTTTTTTCACTCTCTCTTTCTCCCGAAGGCCAAGGCTGGAAAGCCTGTCTCCTTGATGATGCTCTTTTTAAACTACCCTTATGAGTGTATTTCAGCAACCTCCCCCGACCCGAATTACAGTACCACAGGCTGCGTCCTAATGCTGTGCCCTCTCCTGATATGGTCTGGCTGTATCCCCATCCAAACTCACCTTGAATTGTAATAATCCCCACGTGTCAAGGGCGGGGCCATGTGGAGATAATTAAAACATGGGGGCAGTTTCCGCATCCTGTTCTCATGGTAGTGAGTAAGTCTCACGAGATCTGATGGTTTTATAAATGGGAGTTCCCCTGCGCAAGCTCTCTTACCTGCCGCTGTGTAGCGTGTGACGTCGCTGTTCTTTGGCCTTCCACCATGATTGTGAGACCTCCTCAGCCATGTGGAACTGTGAGTCCATTCAACGTCTTTCTTTTGTAAATTACTCAGTCTCGGGTAGGTCTTTATTAGCAGCGTGAGAACAAATACACCTCCTGTCATCTTCTCTCCTTGGATTCACTCCTGTAGTCTGAGATGTCTGGTTCACCTTGTTGCCCCAGCAGTGGGCTCATGCCGGCAGGGGTTGGCATCAGCAACTGTTCTTTGATCCCATGACTCTGATTTTGAGATGAGCCTGGTGCAGCTTGGTGGTTTCACGTGGGGCCCTTTGGAAGGAGAAAACCTGGTCCGAATCCCTGCAAGTTGTGTGACGGGTTGGGTTCCTTGGAAGCCCGAGAATGAGATTTGGGTAGGTGCGGTTTATTCAAGGTGGGGGTTCTCAGGAGAAGGAAAGTGAGGGAAGGAGGATGATGGGGGAGGGGACAGACCCAAGCAAGAATGGGCTCTCAGGCTAAGGCTAGCCTTGATCTCACGTGGATCTCTGGAGTGTATTCTGCCTTGAAGCAGGAGGACTGGACTTTTGTGTGACTCCTCTCGCCTCATATCGCTTAGTCATTGGCCAGTTCAACATGTGAGAGCATAACTCCCTGGGTGAAATGGCTTTTGCTAGCTAAGGAATTCTCCGGAGAAAGGATTGGTATAAGCCATTAGGCACAGATCAGCAAAGGCTGAATGATGAATGGTTTACTGGCAATGAGGATCTGGGTGAAGCACCAGGAACAGCTGTGACGTTGTGCAACTGCTCTGCCTCAGTTTTCCTCATCTGTAAAATGGGGATGTTGATAAAATCCATCTCTGAGCGTTGATGCAAGGGTTAGATGAGATACTTGCATTTATGTTACTGATAATGTGCCTGTCACTGGCCAGGTGCAAAGCGAGGGCTCAACGAAAGCATAAGCTATTATTATTATTATTATTGTTATTACTGGCAGTTTTGGATCCATAGCAACAAGCACATATAAACAATGGTCACTTCTTCTCTAGTTTAATTCTTATAACTCTTCTGAGATAAGTTCTACTTCTACCCTGTTTTACAGACATGGAAACTGAGGCACAGTGAGGTGAAGCACTTTGAGCTCACATGATGGGGCTGAGATTCCAATTTAGGGAGTCCAGTCCCAGAGCCCCCAAGTGAGTGCTGGTTTGGGACTGTCTCTTCTGATCATGACAAATCTTTTTTTTGAGATCACTCTCAGTTCCTTGAATGTATCCATCTTCTCTGTTGTTTCTGGGTCTTTGTATATTCTATTCTCTGTGCTGGCAACAGCTTTCCCCCTTTAACCTGATTTGCCCTGGTTCATCCCTTGAGACTGAGCTCAGCTCATATTTGGCCTTTTTTTTTTTTTTGAGACAAGGTCTCACTCTGTCACCCAGGCTGGAGTGCAGTGGTGCAATCGTGACTCACTGCAGCCTCAACCTCCCAGGCTCAAGTGATCCTCCCACCTCAGCCTCCTGAGTAGCTGGGACTACAGTTGCATGCTACCATGCCCAGCTAACTTTTGTACTTTTTGTAGAGATGAGGTTTCGCCATATTACCCAGGCTGGCCTCGAACTCTCAGGATCAAGTGATCTGCCTGCCTCAACCTCCCAAAGTGCTGGGATTACAGGTATGAGCCACGGCGCTTGGCCCATGTTTGGCCTTTTCCAGGAAGCCCTCCAGGTTGCCTCCTTCCACAGCCCCTTGTCTGTTCCCCAAAGTGTCTGTTAGGATGTATTACACTTGCCTAGTCACTTGTCTGCCTCTCCCACTAGTCTATGGCTCCAAAGAATTGAATATTTTGCCCGTCTCTATCATTGTCACCCCTGCAAGTAGCATTTGTCTGGCACATAGTAGGTACTCAATAAATGTTTATTTTGTGGCTGAATGAGCATTCCAGATTCAGAACCGGAAACATTGGAGGCTTACAAAAGTTCCTGTTGAGTTGAATTAATTCATTTTGAAATGACATGGACTAAGTTCTTTCTGGGAAGGTTTCCTAACTAAATCCGTGGGCATGGTGGACTGGAGCATTCCAGAACCAGTGCAAAGAGTCCCCTGTCCATAGGTATGAGATGAAGGCTCAGGGACTTAAAATACACTTCTACTGTGGAAAGTTCTTCAGAGACCCTTCTGGCATTTTCTTTAATTGATGCTCGGCTAATTTATTTTATTATTTTATTTTTATTTTTAATTTAAAAAAATTTTTTTTTGAGACGGAGTCTTGCTCTGTCACTCAGGCTGGAGTGCAGTGGCGTGATCTCGGCTCACTGCAACCTCTGCCTCCCAGGTTCAAGCAATTCTCTGCCTCAGCCTCCCAAGTAGCTGGGATTATAGGCAAGTGCCACCATGCCCAGCTAATTTTTGTATTTTTAGTAGAGATGGGGTTTCACCATCTTGGCCAGGCTGGTCTTGAACTCCTGACCTCGTGATCTGCCTGTCTCGACCTCCCAAAGTGCTGGGATTACAGGCGTGAGCCATGGCGCCCAGCCATTTTTATTTTTATTTTTTTGAGATGAAATGTCACTGTCACCTAGGCTGGAGTACAGTTGCGCAATTTCGGCTCACTGCAGCCCCCACCTCCTCGGTTCAAACGATTCTCCTGCCTCAGCCTCCCAAATAGCTGGAACTACAGGCACACAGCCACACACCACCACACCTGGCTAATTTTTGTATTTTTGGTAGAGACGGGGTTTCACCATGTTGCCCAGGCTAGTTTTGAACTCCTGACCTCAGGTGATCTGCCCGCCTTGGCCTCTCAAAGTGCTGGGATTACAGGCATGAGCCACCACGCCCAGCCCAGTTAATTTATTTTATGTAATGAATGTATTTCTTTTCATTAGGAAAGTATGAGAATCACATTGCTGAAAATGTGGGAAACCTAGAAAAGTAGAGAAACCCACCCACTATCATTTGGTAGGTAAATTTCTTCAGATTTTTCTCCTCCCATATATGTTTTTCTCTTTCTTTATTAAACATACTTATGACCATACTATTAATATAGTTTAGTATCCTGCTACTTTTTTTCCGTTTAGCAAAATGAGATTTTTCCAGGTTTAATTACATAGTTTTGAAAATAACCATCATCATTTTGTTCTTATTTTTTTCCCTTTTGAATTTTAAAAAAAATCAAAGTAATATGAACACATCGTACAAAGTTAAAGTACAGAGGAGCTGCTAATGTAAAGCAGTGGTTCCTGGCCCCTTCTCTCCTCTCTCCCCTCCTTAAGTCTTATTTCCCGGAGGCAAGTGCTTGAAATGTTGTTTCCATTTTTAGGTCTTCGGGTATTTATCTCTGTAACTCCAAATAAGATGCTTATGCGGCTCTTTCTTGATTTATCAATTTAAGACATTTTCTATTGACTCTGTGCCGTAGGAGATGAGGATTCAGCTTATTGACATGGTTCCTTCCCACTTTTTGTCCTTCCCCAGTTTTTATTTGAAAAAATGTCAGACATGCACATGGAAAATGATCACCAGAGGATGAAGGAGCCCCTCCTACTCTAATGCTTCAGTCTTCCGCCCACCCCTTCTCCCAGTTTCTTGTGTATCTGTGGCAGGTCAAAGATGAGTGCAAACTGTTTGATACCCCATGCATTCAGAAATGGGGTCTATTTCCCTTTTCCTGAGCCTGGGCTGGCCTGTGACTGCTTTGACGAATAGATTGCCATAGAAGTGACACCATGATGGTTCTGGTCCTGGCATTTAAGGGATCATGCAGTTTCTGCCTTACACCTCTTGGAAGTCTTGGTTTTAAACCCCTGAGCCACTGTGTAAGAAATCTGAGGGCTTTTGCTGGAGGGAAACCTGGAGAGACTCTGAGATGACATGGAAAGGGAGAGAAGTTGCTCTGAGCCCAGCTTCCATCCTGTCCCACTGATATGGTTTGGCTGTGTCCCCATCCAAATCTCATCTTGAATTCTCACATGTTGTGAGAGGGACCCGGTGGGAGGTAATTGAATCATGGGGGTGGGTCTTTCTCATGCTATTCTCATGAGAGTAAGTCTCATGAGATCTGATGGTTTTATAACAGGGAGTTTCCCTGCACAAGCTCTCTTTTTGCCCGCTGCCATCCATGTAAGATGTGACTTGCTCCTCCTTGCCTTCCACCATGATTGCGAGGCTCCCCAGCCATGTGGAACTCTGAGTCCATTAAACCTCTTTCCTGTAAAAATGACCCAGTCTCAGGTATGTCTTTATTAAGAGCATGAAAATGGACTAATACACCCACCAAGGTGCCTGGCACATCACTAAAACTGCATTAGACCCTTCAGAGCAGCCCCGAAGCCCTCTGAATACTCCTGAGTGACCTTAGATGATACTGTGTGAGCAGAAGAACTGCCCAGCTGGGTCCTGCTTGAATTCCTGACCCTCAAAATCATGATCTATAATAAAAACAGTTGCAGCTTTAAGCCATAATGTTTGGGGATTAACTTGAATGGCATCCTTCAGGAGATACCCCATGTGTCATAGGTTTTGGGGATGGAGGTTATCTTAGCCTACCAACAGTGCCTGATACAAATATGCAAATGTTTCATTGGGTCATGCAATCTCAAGAAAGCAGGGATAAGGGAAAGAGAGAAAGAGGAAGAGCAAAACCAAAGAAGTGCATATTGCCTAGTGGAGTTGCAGTTTCCCAGAAACACAAGCATGGGATAACTCTGGAGTCAGTCATCTGCCAGCTCCTGCTGTTTCCTGTCTCTTATTGGTCAAAGCTTGCTCCGCTCTGCACTTCTGAGTAATGGCCCTCAGCCCCTCCTAGCAGCTTCTGGAGGATCCAGGACCTCTGGGAGCTGATAGGTGTGATAGAGGCCAGCCCTTACCCCCACCCAGGGTAGGCTGAGTCACTTTTATTTTATTGTAAAATTGATATTTATTTACTTATTATTTTAAGGTAATTTTTTTTGAGACAGGATCTTGCTCTGTTGCCCAGGCTGGAGTACAGTGGCACAGTCATAGCTCACTGCAACCTCAAACTACTGGGCTCATGTGATCCTCCTGCCTCAGCCTCCTGAGTACCTTCTTCCACCTTCTTCTGACTGCTTTTTCCAGCCAAGCTGGCAGCCAATTGGATGGTGCCTACCCAGATTGTGGGCGGGTCTTCCTGACAGTAGGTCCTCCTTTTCCAGGGCACTGACTCAAATGTTAATTTCTTCTGGCAACACTCAGAGATACCCAGAATCAATACTTTGCATCCTTCAATCCAATCAAGTTGACAATTAATATTAACCATCACACAGCCCAAATGGACTAAGACAATATTAACTACCAATAGTTAAATTCAGGTCTATGATGACAAAGATTTTGAGTGTAGATAGCTATGTGACATATTGATTTCAGATCCTTTGGATATATACCTAGATGTGGGGTTGCTGGATCATATGATAATTTTATTTTTAGGTTTTTGAGAAACCTCCATGTGGCTTTCCATAATGCCTGTAAAGTTTACATGCCCACCAACAGTATATTATGTATATTTCAAAATTGCAAGAGAGTACCTTTCCTATGCTGTCACCACAAAAAATGGTATTTGATGTAATGCCTATGTTATTTAGTTTGATTTTAAGCATTCTACATTTTATACATATAGCATAATGTCACTCTTTACCCCATAAATATATACAATTATAATTAGCTAATCAATAATAAAATAAATTTTAAAATAAGATTTCTTTAAAATTAAAGAAGGATTTCTTTTAAAAAGAAAGATTTTGAGGAATTTTCTCCTCTAGGTACATCAGAATATGCAAGAAGCATTAGTGTTACTTAAGATTATCAATTCAAGTTTTCGTCCATGTTCAGTTAAATTTGCATGTTTACTTAAATCTTATTTGTGGAAAGAAATAGATCAATATAGAAAAATTAAACTGTTTATTTTGTTAAATATATCTCTTAGTATGTAAGACTTGTATCATATCTGTACAATTTGATTCAGATTACCCGAATAGAACATGGGTTGTGATGAAAATTTATAAAATGGACTTATTACCCTTGGTTTCTTATAGAAATGAGGTTTCCTACCAACAAGCTTAAAAACTGAACAGGAAAACCCCATGCATTATGTAACAAAAGCACCTAGATAGTTATGCTAAGGCCAACAGAGCTTGAGAGTAAAATAAAATTTTACTCTATAATAACATAAATTTTTAATAGCACTTTTTCATATTTTAGGTGAAAATATGATGCATTTTTAAAAAGAAGTTGCTATAAGGAAATATCATTGATAGGCTATGACACAATAAAATGCTAGCAATATCCGAAATGGGTATAAAATTAACACAATGCATTTTACTGCAGACATGGGCTATGTAAGACATGATGTTCTATTTCCCACTTTACTGTGTTGGGCAAGGCACAGTGTTTCAATTCAGTTGAATCTGATCTTTACTCGTTATGTAGATATGTTTCTTTTTTTTTGTTTGAGTCAGGGTCTCACTCTGTCACCCAGGCTGGAGTGCAGTGGTGCCATCTCAGCTCACTGCAACCTCTGCCTCCTGGGTTCAAGTGATTCTCCTGCCTCAGCCTCCTGAGTAGCTGGGACTACAGGCACCCGCCACCACACTCGGCTAATTTTTTGTATTTTTAGTAGAGACGGGGTTTCACCATATTGGCCAGGCTGGTCTCGAACTCCTGACCTCGTGATCTGCCTGCCTCGGCCTCTCAAAGTGCTGGGATTACAGGCGTGAGCCACCACGCCCGGCCTGTAGATATGTTTCTTAATCTCCTTGAACCTGCTTTCTCATATGTAAAAGAGAAATATGCTAAATTGGATAGACATACATTGTAGAGCTCAGTTACAAGGCTCATACGTGGTCAAAGAGTGAGAAGAGCAAGATGGAAAAGATATGCGCTGCATGGAAAATGGGTCCTTGTGAATAATCCAACCTTCCAGGTATTGAGGAGACTCCATTTTTATTTGAAGTCTATCACATGAAGACAGGTTGTAGAAAACACTTAGAAAACTAATTGGGCATACCAAAGAGGTGACTGAGTCTCCTTTTGTAGGGGAGAAGGAGGTTAAATAGAAGTTGGAGACAAGATTGCCCCAGTTATTGACTGCAAACCTGAATTTTTTCGTTATGGGGGTAGAGCAGAATCATTTTATATATCATGGATTACACTTAGGTCAGAGTGAAAGATAGATAGATAGATAGATAGATAGATAGATTAGATACATAGAAGGTAGATTAGATAGGTGGATGTATAGATGGACAGGTGGATGGATGGATAGATAGATGACTGATAAATAGTAGATAAATAGATGATAGATTAGATAGATGAATATCTAGATGGATGGATAGATTGATGGATAGATATGATGGATAGATGATAGATAGATAATGGATAAATGATGAATGGATAGATACGTAGATAAATAAATATATGGATGTATGATAGATAATGGATGAATAAGATAGACACATAGTTATATAAACACATAGAGACATACATACATAATGAATGCATGACAGATAGATACATAGATGGATCATGGGTATATTATAGAGTAGATAGATACATAGAGAGATAAAGAGATAGACATAGACAGATAGTAAAAGACATAGACACATAGTAAAAGAGATAGACATAGATAGTAAATGGGTGAATGATGGATAGATACATAGATAAATGGATGGATGGTAGATAGATAAATAGATGACAGATAAATAGATGATGGATACAAGATAGCTAGCTAAATAGCATAAAGAGATAATGGATGAATAGAGAGAGAGACACATAGGTACATAAACACACACATAATAAATGGGTGGATGATGGATAGATAGTGGATCATGGATGTATGATAGATAATTTAGATAGATGATAGGCTGATATAGATAGATAGATAGATAGATAGATAGATAGATAGATTAGATGGATGGTTAGGTAGATAGCGAGATTTAGATAAAGTGGGTGGATGGATAAACAAATACATAATTAAAATGCACAAAGTTAAACATGAAAGTTTCATGTAAAATGTACACTTTTCAGCTTTATTGTACAGTTTCCAGCTTTACTGAGGCATAATTTTCATAAAACACTTTTTAAAGTGTAAATTTTATGAGTTCTGTTAATTTTATTATTCTGTGTAACTGCTGCCAAACAAGGCAAACCAGTTGGAGCGTCCTACCACGTTGCTTTATTCTCCTTGCAGTCAATCCTTTTTCATAACTCCCTGCCCCAGACAAGCACAGATCCATTTCCCATTCCTCCAGTTTTGCCTTTTCTAGAATTACATATATATGGCATCTTGCACGTATGCGTACTTTTGTGTCTGATTTCTTTCACTTAGCATAGTGTTTTTTTAAGATTTATCTATGTTGTCGCATTTATTAATTTTTTTTGCCTTTGATATGCTGAAGAGTTTTCGTTGCATGAAATGGATAAATGTTTATTCATTCACTAGTTGATGAATCTATGGTTTGCTTTTAGTGTTTTTTTTTAATATTGTGAATAAAGCTGCTTTGAATTCATGTACAAGTTTTTGTAGGCATATGTTTTCATGTTTCTTTGATAGACACTTAGAAGTGGGATTTTAGGATTGTGTGATTAGTGCATGATGCAATCTCACTGCCTTTCAAATAGATTAAACATATTTATAAACAGTTGACTTCTTGCAGATTGTCTTTCTTATATTGTCTCCAAAATGTTAGCAAACAGTGATGTTACTATTAAGGATTTGATAACTTAGGAAGATGTTTTGTTGTTGTTGTTGTTTTGAGACAGAGTCTCACTCTGTCGCCCAGCCTGGAGTGCGGTGGCACGATCTCCGCTCACTGCAACCTCTGCCTCCCGGGTTCAAGTGACTTTATATTAACTCCATATGGTCAGTCAAATATTTATCTAAGAATAAGAGTACACCAGCAGTTAATTTCTCCAAGCACCATAGAAGTTTTTAGATTGTTTAAGTTGGCATCAACAGACTAGTATTGCAAACATACATCTCCAGTCAATGGTATGTCCTAAATGTCCACCTATTATCTGTAAAATTTCAACGTATATTGAGTGTGTATTTTCAAGACAGCCAGTTCCTTAAAAACATCCTATTTCATTCTAGATCACAGAGTGTATGCAAAAAGGATGCAAACTCAATATGAACATCTTTGAAGTATTTTCCTCTGCTCTATCCCTTTAGGGTATATAGTGAATAATTTTGGAGAATGGGTGACTAATTTTTCATGTACCAGTTTCTTTTTCTCCAATTTTTCCTACGTGACACTGATTCTTTTCATTCAACATGATAATGAATAATACTTTGAATCCCCAATAGAAACCAATGAGCAGATACCTAGTTTGTTGATTAGATTTTTTTTTTTTTTTTGAGAGAAGGTTTTGCTCTATTGTCCAGGCTGGAGTGCAGTGGTGTAATCATAGCTCACTCCAGCCTCCACCTCCCAGGCTCAAGCGATCCTCCCACCTCAGCCTCCCAAAGAGCTGGGACTGCAGGCCTATGCCACCAAAACAGCTAATTTTTGTATTTTTTGTAGAGATGAGGTTTTGCCATGTTGCCTAGGCTTGTTTCAAACTCCTGAACTCAAGCAATCCTCCCATCTTGGCCTCCCAAAGTGAAGATCTGTTTTTTAAAGATATCAATCCCTTCTGCAAGCCAATGGAATGAAGAACATTTGAAATTATAAATATGGCTTTGAAATTGGCAGAGTTCGTCGTTCTTGAAAGTGACTCACTTATTAGGTACATTACTGGCTTTGTAGCATTACGTCTTCCCAAAATGCTAATTTTATTGTGGGTGTGGTTATTGATTTACAATTGCCTAATTAGAAACAATGAAAAAATATTGAGTTCAACTTCTCTATGTTGTAAATATTTGTTGATTGCGAATAGATTATCATGTCATTTCTTGAGTTCAGAAGTGGCCAAAAGTATCCATGTGAAAAATTACATTTTTAAGTAAAACAATTATGCTATACTTGCACGTTGATATTTTCCCTCAACTGTAATTCATTAGGATATTTTATAACACCACCAAAAGTCACCATAATGATGCCTTTCCTTTTGTAAGGCAAATTATAATCTGTTTATCATCCCTGATTGAACAAATTAAATCTAATTGACTCTTCTTTAGTCAGGGAAAGATTATGTTGTACTTTCTATGGGAGAATGATTTTCTTGGAAAAGGAAGGTCAATATAAACAATTAAAAGAATTAGTGGTTGTACTGTTTGAATATGTAATTTCAAGCACCATTTATAGAATTCTCAATTTAAGGAGTCCCCAATGGCTAATTGTTGAAGAATATTCATGAGAACATCAAGCTTCAAGGACAGGACTTATTTCTTCATTAAACTGGGGCAGGAGAGAAATAAAGGTTTAGAAAATAATTACCCCTTAAAGTATCCTTAAATGCATAACTCTCTTTTTCATTTCAAAAAATCTCCTGAGCATATGAATACATGAGCTCTTTCGATTTTAAATGAGTTTTTGTTTATCTTTTCAATGTTCACTAAGATGTTACAAGATTTGGCATTGAAACCAGAAGTTGGCCTATCATCAGAAAATCACATGCCACTAAAGAAAATATAAACTTATTGAATAAATCCACTGACATATATTGTGTAGATTCTAAAAGCTGATCTATATTTATTTCATTATATTTTCTTTAAAATCTAGTACTCACGACTTCAGGAAAAATTTCCAGTTTTTTTTTCTAACCTTGTTTTCTTCTACTGAGATTGATAAATAATTTATTTACCGTGACTAATCTATCATGGCATGGCACATATTGCAAAAGTATTTCACATTTTGAGAATAATATTGATATATAGATACTTGGAGGCCATATGGCTATTAGGAAAACTCAATGATCTGCTCAAATACTTCAGTAAAAAAATGTTGCTTTGTTTTAGAATATATTTCTGTTTTAATGTTGAGTTTGACAGTATTTTAAGTTCTGGGAATTTACTCAAAATTATTGAAATCAATATAAAAGGACCCAGGACATTGCTGCATTTTTCAAACATGTAGAAGAGAACTGTATGAAGTTGGAGTAAATAGCAGCTGCATTTATTTATACACTGCAAATTCTGAGTGGCTTTGTACAACGAAGGTATATATTTCACATCGTGGTGGCTATCATCATTTGCCTTGGACAGAACCCAGGTCTCTGGCCCCATCTCTTTCTTTCTCTTTCTCTCTCTCTCTCTTTCTCTCTTATATGTATGTGTATTTATATGTATATATGTGCATGTAGGATACACATGTTATATATCACATATGTAGGATATCTCTTTCTATATATCTATTATCTATCTATCTATATATTGTTCACCCATTTCTATCTATGACTTTTCTAGGCATTTGGATATATACTTACTTCCAATTGTAAATTATTCTACAGTTCTATGTAAGTCCAAAAACTAAAACATACCATATTTATTATAATCTTATGAAACCATATCTATGTATACACACACACACATATATATATTATATATATAGTTTTTGTTTTGTTTTTGTTTGTTATTTTTTGAGACAGAGTTTTACTCTGTCACCCAGGCTGGAGTGCAGTGGCACGATCTCAGCTCACTGCAACCTCTGCCTCCCGGGCTCAAATGTGTTTCATGCCTCAGCCTCCTAAGTAGCTGGAATTACAGGCCTGTGTCACCACATCCAGCTAATATTTTTTGTATTTTTAGTAGAGATGGAGTTTTTCCATGTTTCCTAGGCTGGTCTCAAACTCCTGGCCTCAAGTATATTTTGTTTTTAAATCTTCCATAAGTAATATCAGCCCATACATATCTTTACATAACTTGCTTTTTTAACTTAACATTAGGTTTTCCAGGTATATTCATGTTGAGATGTGAGTGTGTGTTTTTGAGTGTGTGTGTGCTTATACACACACACAGTTTCTCCAAATTACGGTGTTTTGACATTATGATGGTGTAAAAATGATTCTATTCAGGGGAAACCGTACTTAAAATTTTCAGTGCTGATCTTTTCTGGGGCTAGCAGTATTCAGTAGGACATTCTCTCTGGATGCTGGACAACAGCAGGGAGCCAGAGCTCCCAGTCAGCCCTGAGATCATGAGGGTAAGCGACCTTACTCCACAGTGAACTGTGTTGCCAGATGGTTTTGCTCAACTGTAGACTAATGTGATTGCTTTGAGCACATTTTAAGGTAGGCTGGCGTAAGCCATGATGTTCGGTAGGTTAGATGTATTCAATGCATTTTCAATACAATATTTTCCACTTATGATGGGTTTACCAGAACATAGCCCCATCATAAATCAAAGAGCATATGTATTTACATAAAGGCATACATTGCTTAATAAGGGGGATACACTCTGAAAAATGTATCAGTAAGCAGTTTTACCATTGTACTGACATCATAGAGAGTATTTACAGAAACCTAAGTGACATGCATATTTTCACTTATTTATGTTTTTATGTGAAAAACTAAATTTCTCAGCACCATTACTTAATATAGACCTTTTCCCCTACTTGATATGCAATGCCAGTATCAAGTGTGATATATTAGTTTTCTCTCTATGCTTCATTATAACCTTTGGGACTATATATATGATATATATCCACATATATGCATATATATACACATGCATATATATACACACATATATATATCAGCCATTGCTTGATAAGTCTCTATATTATTAAACAATAAGTACTTTATTTATTCTTCCATTTTGTTTTCTGAGACAGGTCCTTGCTCTGTTGCCCAGGCTGGAGTGCAGTGGCATTGTCATAGCTCACTGCAGCCTCGACCTCTTGAGATAGGGTGATCCTCCAGCCTCAGCCTCCCAAGTAGCTGAGACTACAACTACATATCACCACATCTGGCTGTTTTTTTTGTTTTTGTTTTTAGAGACAGAATCTCTCTCTGTCCAGGCTGGAGTTCCGTGGTGCAATCTTGGCTCACTGCAACCTCTGCCTCCCAGGTTCAAGTGATTCTCATGCCTCAGCCTTCCAAGCAGCTGGGACTATAGGAACCCACCACTACACCTGGCTATTTTTTTTTGTATTTTAGTAGAGACGAGGTTTCACCATGTTGCCCAGGGTGGTCTCAAACTCCTGAGCTCAGGTAACTCGCCTGCCTTGGCCTCCTAAAGTGCTAGGATTACAGGTGTGAGCCACCACACCCAGCCCTGGCTAATATTTGTAGAGAGAGGATCTCTTGGTCACACAGACTATTGGTTCCTCTATTGATCAATAATAAGATCACTTCCTGCTTACCTCTCAGAATATTCAAACTGTTCAATATAATCTCCAGATGTTTCTCAATGCAGAGACTGATGTCGGGTGCTTGAGTTTGACAGCTTTCATTTCACTGGAGCATGTAGCATGTCAACAAGAAACAGAGCCTAACTTGCTTTTCTTTATGACAATTCTGGAATTCAAACCTGTGCTCCATATATGATCAATGTGTGATACCTGATAATTAAGTACACAAACTCATGTATGATTTTTCCTGAACTACAAAGGCCAACAAATGTCTGCAGAAGCCTTGTTCCTTGGGAAAACACTGTTGCCTTCACTCTCTGGGATTTATGCAGAGGAATAAGGTCATCCTTCTGCAATTGTGCGTCAGCTTTGGGGTAACTTAGGAAGAGATATGTCAGTTTTCTCTTTCATCTCTCATTCTATGAGGCTGAATGAGTGTGTCTTCTTTGTTTATTTGAGATGCTACCTATCCATTTTCCACTCTGTACTTGAAAGCACCCAATTTTCATCCTCTAGCCCAAATACTCTTGCTATAATTGTGTATCTCAACCCAGCTCTTTGTACCAAATGTTTGGATGATTCAATTCTTTGCTTATTATCATTACAACTAGCATGGCCCTTGTCTTTATTTTTGGCAATACCCCTGAGTTCCTATGCTTCTTCTCCTTAGGAAGCTTGCTTTCATCCTTCCTCCATCTCTCCCTGCTATGGCCAAACCAAGAATCTCCATTACGAAAGTTGTATTGCCTTCTTCTTTTCTGTTCCTAACATGCCAGTCTCTGAAAATCACCTTCTGTCATTCAGCTAATATTTTCTAGTATTCCAAGTCCTGCACAACTTCAATATAATCTACACTGGAATATAAAATCCACTCACCTGACCTTTGTTCATTGTCTCTCCTCTCCCATGTTTGGAGGTAGGAACTGTGTTGGACAGCCCTATGTAACAAATGACATCAGCATTTCCTTAGTGCCTTTAGGAAATCTTTTGTGATTAACTATAATCCCTCTTCCACATTGTTT
The DNA here is from genome assembly GCF_028858775.2 of Pan troglodytes. NCBI lineage: Eukaryota > Metazoa > Chordata > Mammalia > Primates > Hominidae > Pan > Pan troglodytes. The sequence goes on along the minus strand of NC_072416.2, from coordinate 36,517,763 downwards.
TGGAGTTTTAGGTAGCACCCTGGATAATCAGGTAATTTTATTTGATTGATTGGCTATTTGATGAATGTTCTATTTCTCTGTAACAGCTCCACTAATAAAACAAAATGAACTCCAAGGGGCTTTAAAATTCTCTCCACCATCACAGAAAATGTTCCTCTTTTGCTATTATTTCCTTAAGAGTGCATGAGATCTATATTGATATATCCATTTTTACTATCTTTATATGGCAATTATAAATAAATACTGAACAGTAAATATATGTTGCTTTGAGTGAGTGAATGGGTATTTTCAGTCAAATTTGTAATATGCCTATTCTCAATCTATTTTATATTGTTACCATTTCTGTTTCTGTATTCCTATTCTAATCTGTGCAAAACAAAGATTGTTTCTTCCCCAAATTGCTAATTCTTGCCAGTTAAACCCACTTGCTGGAATCACAAGCCTATTATTTTTTTTAAATGCAGTCACTTTTGTACTTTTGATAAAACCTTTTTCTTCTTAAATTGCTGTAGATTCTGCTATTGATTTTTTCCCCTTGATGGAATTTATCTTCTCATTGCAAATTAAATAGCAGTAGAATTTTGCAGGACCAATCTTATTTGAAAATGTGCCTTGTTTCATCATGTCTATATATTTCTTAAAAGCCACAAGGCTATAACATCCTTCAGTTTTATTTGATAATGTATCTGTAAGAATTATTACACATTCTCATAAATATTTAATAAATTTTGCTATGGATGAAGGTTTCTGTTTCTTCAAAATATGTGTTGAAGCCCTAATCTCTAATGGGATGGTACTAGGAGGTGGGGTTTTTGGGAGGTAATTATGTTTAGATTAAGTCATGAAAATGGAACACCATATTGGGATTAATGCTTTTATAAGAAGAGGAAGAGACACCAGAACTTCTTTTCACCGCCATGTGAGGGCACAGCAAGAAGGCGGCCATCTGCAAACCAGAAAACGAGCTCTCACCAAACATTGAATCTGCTGGTTCCTTAATCTTGAATTTACAGCCTCCAGAACTGTGAGAAATACAAGTCTGTTGTTTAAGCTGCCAAGTCTATGGTATCCTGTTACAGCAGCCTGAACTAAGACATATATTATTAGGATTTACATATATTCCTCATAGAACACAGTTGAAATTCACACCCATTGTGATTAATATTTAACAGGTTCTTACTGAAGTTAACTTTTTTTTCTCTTGTATGTATTGTTGAATTTCCTTATGGGAATGTTTTTATGAAATACTGTGTCTTTCCATGTCACTTCAGCCCTGTGAAGTCTGCATGTATACTAGAAGGTGATCACTAAACACTGTATTTTCCCCCATTTTTACTTGAGTTAGGATCTTGGTTGTGGTTAAGTGATGTCAGACAGCTACATCAGAGTGAGATCTGAGTGATGACAGTTGTCATTGGCCAGGGGTTCTGTGACTTGCGTCTCTTAGTAGGGGTTTTTATGGGGACAGTTCTGCATTTGGCTTGGATATTTCTCCTGCCTGGGTCACTTCTGGTTTTGAAACATCCATATTAACTTTTAAAGTGCTCACAAATTCCATTAACTAACAACCACAAGGTAATAAATTCATTTCTGCTTAACCTAGTTGGAAGACCTGCTATTATAAAGGCTAACTCATGGAAACATGAGTTTAATCATCCTAGGTTTAATTATTGGTGCAGTTAATGCTTTTATAGGGGAGCGCTAGGATTCCCACATACCCAAGAATTTCCAGGACACTTCAAGGACACAAGGCTAATCTTTTCCAAACTTCTCATTCTTCTGCAGTTCCAATTTCATTCTTTCTTGTATCATATCTATTTTTTGCATTATTCATAAACTGGCCCTTGAATTTTAAGAGACACATTGTTAAGCAAAATCTTGAAATGTTACAATTAGTTCAAAGAAAGGTATATTTACCTCAAGGACATTAATTCAAGCCAGTATGTTTTCAAAACCTATTTTGCTGTGTATTCCCTGATTTTTAAATTAGATTTTCAAAGAGTTTACTCCCAAGGATTTGAGATCAAACCTCAACCTTCACATGATTCTGATTTTATGAGTAATGTTGGAATATATAAGGGTATGTCCATATTAAATGTGCTCATGTCTTTTTGGGTAGTTTTCATTTTATATTTTTCATTATTGCTCTGGGTTAAGAATCTCTAAGTTATTACTAAAATTTCCCTGAGATGATACTTCCTGATCATTTATGACTCTACATGTTTCTCTGGAAATAAATATGATCATGTATTTCAGCATGTGGTGCCAAGCTCCAAATGAAATCCTATAGGTTTACCAGGACTTGGGGCATATCTGTACTCTCTGCGAGAGGTGTGAACCGAATGCAGTCTTATTGGATTTGCTTTTCCAGCAGTCAATATTTCTCATCCACAAGGAGCTCCAGTTCAATTCAAACTTCTGTATTCATAACCCGAATATCTACCAAGTCAAGAAAATTTTTTTAACAAAACAAAACATTCATGAACTTAACACTTTAAAATAATCACTTTTAATGTCTGGAAGCATTGCTCTCTTGTCTAATTTTCTTCTTTGAACAGAGAGGAATGATTTACATATTTGGTATCAGATATTATATGCTACCTTATTTGTCTTCTGTTGATTTAACACTGTTTATGACACTCTCTCCCTGTGTGTGTGTATGTATATACACGTATATATACACATATACACATAGGTGTGTATGTATATATGTGCATATATACACATATACACATACATGTGTATGTATATATCTAATATACATATATATACTATATATACTATATATCTATATATACTACATAGCTATAGTACTATATGTACTATATATCTATATATAGATAATGTATACATATATCTATATATACTATATATCTAATACTATATATTAGATATATTATATTATTTATATATTATATATTTATATTGTATAATATATATCATTTTTATATAAAGTAGACATAATATAGATATAATATATCTATGTTATATTGCTGAAATGTATTTTAAAAATATTTAAGTGTGTGTGTATCTTTGTCTTTCATTGCAATAAAATACACATAACACACAATTTATCATTTTAACCATTTTAAAGTATACAATTCAGTGGCATTTAGTACATTCACAATATCCTGCAAGCAGCTTCTCTATCTAGGCCCAGAACATTTTTATCAACATCAACATTTTCAAAAAATATATATTTATTTTAAAAAAATATATATTTAAATATATTTTTATACATATATTTATAAAATATATATTTATATATATTTAAAACATTTATTATATATTATAAAATATGTATTTAAATATATATAATATATATTTAAATATATACATTTAAAAATATATCTATTTTAAAATGTGTATGTTTAAAATATATTTATTTTTAAAATATATGTATTTATTTTTTTAATATACATACTTATCTTTTAAATATATAATTATTTTCAAAATATATACACATTTATTTTAAAAATATATGTATTTATTTTTAAATATATGTTTTATGCCATGAAATATCACAAGGGTATATAAGGATAGGTCTTTAAAAACCTGCAGCAAGCATTGCAATAGGCATGTAGACATTTGAGGAATTCTCATTCAATACAGGAAGAAGAGAGATCAAACTAGGCTGTGATTTGTATTAAAAGTGTGACGTGAAGGAGGGCTTAGCTTCAACAACGAGATAAGAAACATCAGGCCTGGTGTGGTGGCTCATGCCTGTAATCCCAGCACTTTGGGAGGCCGAGCCAGGTGGATCATGAGGTCAAGAGATTGAGACCATCCTGGCCAACATGATGAAACCACGTCTCTACTAAAAATACAAAAATTAGCTGGGTGTGCTGGTGCGCGCCTGTAGTCCCAGCTACTTGGGAGGCTGAGGCAGGAGAATTGCTTGAACCCAGGAGGCAGAGCTTGCAGTGAGCCGAGATCGTGCCACTGCACTCCAGCCTGGTGACAGAGCCAGACTCAGTCGCAAAAAAAGAAAAGAAACATCGGCAACATTTTGGAAATTGTGATGTATATGGGGTGAGAATTGCCCTATGACAGCATGACATGGCCTATCTTGATTTTAGATCTCTACACTCACTGATCAACAAAATGCCTGTTATTTTTTGAATTTTTGCAACCATAGGATGAGCACAGTTGGAAAGCTTTAGCTACACCCTTTGTGGAGAATTTCTGACAGTTAGCAATGTGATTTTTTTTTTTGCATAATTCAGTGGGTGCATTGGCATTGGTGTTTGCTTTGCATTCCCTAGAAGCATATTCAGAACAGAGGTTCATAGAAAATTTGTTAGAAAGTGTTCCTAGGAAAAACATATAGTAAAACAGGAATGTTTCTGGGGTCATACAGTAATTCTGTGTTTGTCCCTTTGAGGGATCTTCAAGTTGTCTTCCACAGCACCTGTACCATGTCACTTTCCATGCTCATGAGCGATAGATAAGGTTTCCCTGGTGTGGTAGGACCTTGAAAGCATCATGGTCAGTGAAAGAAGAAACACACAAAGGCCACATATCACATTATTCTAGTTATATGAAATGCCCAAAATAAGGACATTCTCAGAGACAGAGACAGATGACCAAGGAGAACATAGAGTGTCACTTTGCCATACCCTCCACTGCACTTTTCTGACCAAGAGCTACTTTGAGTTTCATGCTGTTAGGATAAGGGTCAGTCTTTGGCTTATCAATAAATTTTAGTCTCTGTTAGCCTTACTGGCTTTAAGAAAATAACTTCTTGTGTGTTCACAGCTGTATTTATTCCCCAGTTTGCAGAATTGTATAAATAAAGGATAAAAGGATTATTTTAATGTTACTGCACTGAAAAATGTATACGGATTAGTGTGCAAGTTTACTTAGCCGAAACTTTACAAGTTTCTGTTGACCTTGCTGATTGAGCATGACTACAAAATATTACATAATAAAAAGCATTTACCATAAAAAATATAAATATATATATGTATGTGTGTATATATATATACACACACACACACACACACACACACACACATACACATACATGTTTTACATTGCCCTCTATGCCTTTGTTTCATTTTCTTTTTTTAGAAGGAGTCTGGCTCTGTTGCCGAGGCTGGAGTGCAGTGGTGCAATCTCTGCTCATCTCAACCTCCACCTCTGCCTCTGCCTCCTGGGTTTCAAGCGATTCTCCTGCCTCAGCCTTCCAAGTAGCTGGGATTACAGGCACGCACCACCAGGCCCAGCTAATTTTTTGTATTCTTTTTTTAGTAGAGATGGGGTTTCACCATGTTGGTCAGGCTGGTCTTGAACTCCTGACCTCAAGAGCTCCACCCACCTCAGCATCTCAAAGTGCTGGGATCACAGGTGTGAGACACCATGCCCAGCTCTACGCCTTACTTTCTTATTTTTCATTGCCTTCTATGCCTGTAACTATGTAAAAGAAACTACTTAAGAAGCTCAAAGCCTTGGGAAATAAATTTCTCGTTGGCTTACACAGAACTCACACTTGGGTTTTGGTTTGTGTCTTGGTTTTCATTTTTTGATGTGAACAGAAAGCAGACTGGAGGTTGCCAGGGGTTGGGAAGGGGGACAGGGGAGTGGGTCCTTTTTGGGTAATGAAAGTATTCTGGGACTAGATAGAGGTGGTAGTTGAGCGATTTTGTGAATATCCTTAATGCCACTGAACTATATACTTTAAAATGGTTAAAATGTTAAGTTGTATATTATATGTGCTTTATTGCAATGAAAGAGAAACTTTTATTGCAATAAATTCATTGGAATAAAAGAGATATATAAAATATATACTTACATTTATATAATAAATATATACTTATATTTATATATAATTATATATTTATATAAATATCTAAAACAAATACATTCATATTAACATATATTAATATATATTTATATCACATAAATTTTACCTAAATATTAATATATCTATAATTTTTTTCCTATATAAATATATAATATAATTAATACATATATTTTAATATATTATACATTATATATTAATAAAAATATTTATATATTTATAAATATACTGTATTTTTTATATATGTGTGCTATCAATGTGTTATAAGAATGACAGGAATAAAACCAGTTTATCCAGTCCTATTGATTGGTAATGGGACAAACAGAAAAACATTCTTGTTAGATTAACATTGGACTAAAAATAAGTTCAGGTTTGATATATGCCCTTCTATAAGATTTTATGTACCTGCAATGAGGTTTTTGGTAATTTTTTTTCCTATGTGATTAGTCTTCATGGCAAAATCCTAAAATTATTTTATAGGTCTTCAAATATGTTCCACCCCCCTTCAATACTGTTTCAACTTTTTACCAATGATCAGGTTTTCACAAAACTCTTACAATATTTTTGCAAGGTATAATATTGTTGTGTAACTCACAGCAAACTAGACTTCTATTTGATAGACCCCATAGAGAGTGGTGGTCCCAGAAGACTATAATTACCTTATTTTTAACATACTGTGTTTCTGTTTAGATATATTTAGGTGTGGAAATACCTACCACTGTGTTAAATTGTCTACAATATTCAGTACAGTCACCTGCTGTACAGGTATGTAGCCCAAGTGTGTAGTAATCTAGACCATTTAGGTTTGTGTAAGTGCACTCTTTGATGTTCGCACACTGATGAGATCACCTCATGATACATTGTCAGAATGTAACTCTGTAGTTAAATGATGCATGACTGTATTTTAGATGTTTCTACTTGTCAGCTGATATTGGAGGGGAAAACACTGAAGGATATTCTGATCTTTGAGGATGTTGGCAGGTGAAACGGATACTGTTTCTTATTTGCCCCCAAGTTGCACAACTCCCTGAATAAGACCCATAAGTCTATATTTGCCAGTCTTCTTGCAAGGTTTTCAAAAACTGACCATGCTAATTTAAAGTTGACTGAGCTGCAAGCCTTTTCAAAGGTGTGTCTTCTCCAATATTGACTATGATGAAAACTGCCACCCTATTCATTCATTTATTATTATCATGTCTCCTTTTTTGGTTTTTGCCTCTTTTAGGAGTCTGTCTCTTCTTTGCGATCAGTCCTTTGAGAGTAGGAATCTGCCTCACATATTTTGATTTCCCCATGGCCTTTCACTTAATAGATGTTCAATAAATTGCTTCACAGTTAAATGAACAGAGGAGAGAAAGAATAAGGGAATAGGAAACTACCTGAGGAAAAAGTGGAACAAATTTATTGAAAGTTCTTTTGCTTTCTACACAACTATATAACAATTATTCATACACTTAATCTCTCCTGATTTCAGAGATATTCTCATGAATGAAAAATGCAATTTGATCAATGCTTACCCAGGGAAATTAAAAAAGAAAGATTGTTCTTTCCTTACCTAACCTTGGCTATAAATAGATTACTGTTACTTTGTCACAAGATTTGGGCTATTTCTACTGTTGGGGAAAAATTCGATGCAATTCCTTTCACATGCAGCAGAGTCATGATAAAGTATCCCTTTAAGGCAATCATTTCTTTTCTCTTGAGCAACCCAAAATGTCTGCTCAAAAAAGAGACTTTGGAAAAACCTAAAATGCAAGTTCCACATTTCCAGCTATTCACAGTTGAATTAATAAGCTTGGTCCAGTGAACTACAGTGCAGTAGATGGAAATCATTTACATTAACTTTGGTACTCTCTGGTAGAGAATAATGTGCCTCAATCCACATCACTAGAAAAGGAGCCAGATCAGCTTCCCTGTTCACATAAAAAGCTAAAAACCAAGACACAAGCCATAACACTAGTGTGTATATTCTGAGTAAGCAAATCACGACCTAATCTCACAATGCTTTGAGCTTCTTAGTAGTTTCTTTTGCATAGCTGTAGGTATACAGGGCTATGAACAATAAGAGGTTATTTGCTGATTAGCTGACCTCTGTGATTTACCCAGAAGGCAGTCTCTGTTTTTGTTTTCAAAGTTAACGTGTCAATGTCCTCTAGCCAAAGCACACCAAGAACACACATGTAGTTGAACAAGTTGGGTTATTACTTGGTTCAGCAAGAGAGAACAATCATCTTGGGTGTAGTTAGGCTAAATAAAGGCATCTTCAAACATGTCATCTGAGCGGAATCCCCAGAACCTAGAGGTATGTGACTGCATGGGGAAAGGCACTGTGCAGATAAGATGTAGAAAGGATCTTGAGATGGGCGATCACCCTGCGTTATCTGGGTGTGCCCAATGTAATCACAAGAATCCTTATGAAAGGGAGATAAAGAGAGGTTTGGACACACATGGACAGGAGAAGGCAATGTCAACATGGAGCAGAGAGAGTTAAAGATGCCGGCCTTGAAGACTGGAGTGATGGTGCCACAAATTGTCCTCCCCTAGAGCCTCCAGAGGTCAAACACCCTGTGAGCCTATTCTGACCACACTTGCAGTAGGCTGGAAATACTGTTAAAATGTATATATATACATATGTTTATAGCTGGGACTACAGGTATGCACCACCATGCATGGCTAGTTTTTAAAAAGTTTTTTTGGAGGGATGGGGTTTTGCTTTGTTTCCCAGGCCAGTCTCAAACTCTTGACCTCAAGAGATCCTCCTGCTTCAGCCTCTCAAATTGCTGAGATTACAGGCATGAGCCACTATGCCTGGCCTCTATTACTATTATTTTGAGACAGAGTCTCACTCTGTTGCCCAGGCTGGAGTACATTGGTGCAGTCTCGGCTCACTGCAACCTCCGCCTCCTGGGTTCAAAGAATTCTTGTGCCTCAGCCTCCATGTAGCTGGGACTACAGGTGTGTGCCATCATGACTGGCTAATTTTTGTGTTTTTAGTAGAGATGGGGTTTCACCATGTTGGCCAGGTTGGTCTTGAACTCCTGACCTCAAGTATCCACCTGCCTCGGCCTCCTGAAGTGCTAGGATAACAGGCGTCGGTCACAGCTCCTGGCCACTGGCTTCTATTTTATTTTTTGAGATGGAGTCTAGCTCTTGTTGCCCAGGCTGGGGTTCAGTGGCGCAATCTCGGCTCACTGCAACCTCTCAAGTTCAAGCGATTCTCCAGCCTCAGCCTCCCGAGTAGCTGGGATTACAGGCACGCGCCGCCATGCCCAGCTAATTTTTGTATTTTCAGTAGAGACGGGTTTCACCATGTTGGCAGGATGGTCTCGATCTCCTGACCTCATGATCCACCCACCTTGGCCTCCCAAAGTGCTGGGATTACAGGCGTGGGCCACGGCACCTGGCCCAGCCTCTATTTTTAAAGTAACTTTTATGGGATGTCAGACATTGTAAATTTTACCTTGGTGGGTGCTGGATGTTTTTGTGCCTGGCACAGTCCTAGGTGCTGAGGACCTAGCATTGAACAAAAACAAAGATCCCTGCTCTTGCTGAACTTCCATGCTACTGTGGGGAGACAATCAGTGAACAGCAAGCATAATTTAGGTTTGCTCTTATTATACTGTTGCACACATACCTTTTGTATATGTACTCTTAAACAGCCATTGTTTTTAGTGATTTGATTGAACAGATATATTTGATTGAACAGATATATCCTTGCTGAATGAGCCATTTCTCTATTGATGGGTAATTATATTACTTTCTCTAATAAGAGTCATCAGAAGCTTACAGGCTTAAGAATCTAAGCTCAACAAACAGAGGTTGGAGAGGTTATTATAAAGTCCATTGTGAGAGCAGCCACTCCTAACCTTGGGACCAAAGATTGGTATTGCCTGACCTGTGAACCAGAATTACCCTGGATTGGACTGTCCTACCAGGTGGGCCCCTGGCCAGCAAAAGAGATGATGGGGGTTGTTAGAATGTCAGAGAGGGCCTTAGACACCCCTCTTCCATATAGTCTCCAGCTGTTTGACTAAAACCTGTACCCCAGTATATAATCAGTCACACAGGCCTAGAGTCAAGGTCTTTTATATCATGTAAATTTATTTTTTATTTTTTAAATTTTTTATTTCCATAGGGTTTTGGGGAACAGGTGGTATTTGGTTATGTGAGTAAGTTCTTTAATAGTGATTTGTGAGATTTTGGTGCATCCATTATCTGAGCAGTACACACTGAACCCAATTTGTAGTCTTTTATCCTTCACCCCCTCCCACCCTTTCCCCCGAGTCCCCAGAGTCCATTGCATCATGCTTATGCCTTTGCATCCTCATAGCTTAGCTCCCACTTGTGAGTGAGAACATACGACGTTTGGTTTTCCATTCCTGAGTTACTTCACCTAGAATAATAATCTCCAGTTCCATCCAGGTTGCTGTGAATGCCATTAATTCATTCCTTATTATGGCTGAGTAGTATAATGTGGCATATATATACCACAGTTTCTTTATCCACTCGTTGATTGATAGCATTTGAGCTGGTTTCATATTTTTGCAGTTGTGAATTGTGCTGCTATAAACATGCATGTGCAAGTATCTTTCTCATATAATGATTTCTTTTCCTCAGGGTAGATACCCAGTAGTGGGATTGCCAGATCAAATGGTGGTGCTACTTTTCTTTAAGGAATCTCCACACTGTCTTCCAAAGTGGTTGTACTAGTTTACGTTCCCGCCAGCAGTGTAGAAGTGTTCCCTTTTCACCACCTCCATGCCAACATCTATTATTTTTTGATTTTTTGATTCTGGTCATTCTTGCAGGAGTAAGGTGGTATTGCATTGTGGTTTCGATTTGCATTTCCCTGATCATTAGTGATGTTGAGCATTTTTTCACATGTTTGTTGGCCATTTGTTTATCTTCTTTTGAAAATTGTCTATTCATGTGAATTTATACCTTCCCCGTATTCCCATGCCTTTGTCTTCAATGGGACTATTACTTTTTGTCTAATGGCTTTGAATTAAATCTTCTGTCTTCTATTCCACTGATCTCCAGTCTCCAGCAACAATTATGCTGTTTGCATTGGGGGAGGTGGCAGATGCAGTTGTTGCCTTGCCTATGTCCTCTGGGTACTCACCATTCCTACTGCAAGCATCTGCAATACTGCCTGGGGCTTTGTCTCACTGCCATAACCTAGGCTCTTGTGGGGCAGGCTGGAAGTGCAGAGAAACCAACACAGGCACATCTCCCCCAACCAACTGCTGAGGGCAGTTGCCCTGCCTTCCATACCTTAGGGTGAGGCAGGCGCTATGCTGTCTCCCAGATGTCCCCAGTGGGATTGAACCCCAGTTGCCCATAGTAGCAGCCTGCTTATAAACATGACCTGGATTAGCTCCTTTCCCTTCTCTGTCTCATTTCCCTATTGTCATCCCAGTGTTTCCTGGGCTCACTTTCCAAATCAACCCACTTATCTTCAAATCCTTCTGTATTAGTCTGTTCTCATGCTGCTAATAAAGACATACCTGAGACTGGGTCATTTATAAAGGAAAGAGGTTTAATGGAGTCACAGTTCCGCATGGCTGGAAAGGCCTCACAATCATGGTGGAAGACAGGAAGGAGCAAAGCCACATCTTACACGGCAGCAGGCAAGAGGCTTGTGCAGGGGAACTCCCATTTATAAAACCATCAGATCTCATGAGACTTACTCACTATCAGGAGAACAGTATGGGGGAAACCACCCCCATGATTCAATTATCTCCACCTGCCCCGGCCCTTGACACATGGAGATTGTTACAATTCAAGGTGAGATCTGGGTAGGGACGCAGCCAAACCATCTCACCTTCTCTTAGGATTTGCTTCTGGGGAAACCTAACCTATCTAAGATGATGAAAAATACAAAGAACCAGGAAAATCCATAAATTTAACAAGAAAATTTTACCTAGTCTTGATGAGTGGCAAAGCTTGACTGCCCTGAGGAAGTGACTTTGCTGAGCTGAGACCTGAGGATGAGTAGGAGTTAGCTAAGCAAAGCAGCACTGGAAGAACAGCAGGGGAAGAACATTCCAAGCATAGGGAAGAGCATGCGCGAAGGTCCTGGGGCAGGAATGCTAGTGTGGATGGGGTGCAGAAAGAGAGGCAGAGAATGGTGGTTATCTTTGGAGGATATATGGCCTGAAAGTGAATTTGGGTCCCTGACTTTATGTCTCTTTCCTCTGCAGTTTAGTTATGTCTATACGCTTTTTTTTGAACCCCATTATGGTCTGGCTTCATTTAAATGCATCTGAAATGAAATCTCTAATGTTAACAGTGTTGTCAGATGTGAAGGCTTCATTTCTCTTTGGTTATTTTTCACTGAATGCTATCTGTGAGTTTCTGGGGAGGATATGAGGATTTTGATTGTTTTGATTGTTTTTTTTTTTTGTATGACCACATTATGTTAATTTCCCCATTGTCTTAGAGTATGAGAACATAAAAGCAATAACTCATTTATATGAAGACTGAATGTGCTGAGAGGTTGTCATGGAAACCTCTCATGTTGGCTTGAGTAAATTGAATAACCCCTGTTAAAAGATTGAACACAGATAACTGGCAGGCTTTGTTTCAGGGCAAGAGTTCACAAACTGGGGTCCACAGATGCTCAAACATTCTATCATGAATAGAATTCGGGGATCCCATGATCTTGGACAGTTAAAAATACATCTTATATTCTTTTATCTCTACCTGAAGTTTAGTCTTTCTTTCCATTGTGAATGAATAAAGCAATAAACAAACAAAAAAACAAAAGATTGAACACAGAACTTATTTACCCAATTGCATGGCATTCACAAGAGGTGAGAAATTCAACACGATAAATGAGATTTTTCCCCCCCGCAGGGGCAGGGAGGAGGATGAAGAGGGTGAATGAATGCTAGGAATGTATTATTTTTATTTAAGACAGTGATTTCTATTCTTCTTCCAAAGATTATATTTTTGTTTCCAAATGGGAGAGGTGTTATGGGGAGATGGAGAAAGGATCCAGGGAAAATGGCATGGTAAAATTGCTCCTGGGAAAGACCAGCTTAGGGTATCCATGATTCTCGCTTCTGTAGCCCTGAGCATGTTTCTCCCCTTGGAGCATCTTCTGAAGTCTTGGTCAGAGTCGTTGAAGAGACATGAACCTTTTCAGCATTTTCTGCTTTTCTTTGGCAGGATTGTTAACTGCCTATCAAGCTGACTTACAAAAAATACTAGTTCTGTTGTTTTTCATTTTTAAAAGCAAATTGCTTCAGCTCTTCGTAAATAACTCCTTAAAAGAAAAGCCGTGGATGACAGATGAGGAAGCATAGTTGGGAACAGAGCGCGGCACTCGCTCACGATCATAGTGTCAGGTCACAGGAAGCCCTCTGAGCCCCGGGGGTGGGGGCAGCCTCTTTAAAGTGATTATGGAGCAAGAGGAGCTTGAACAGTGGCACTCTGAGGGTTGTCTTGGGCCAGCTTGGAGATCAGGTCCTGGGCTCCAGAAGACATCAAGGCTGGTTCTACCTGGATGTTGCATCCGTAGGTATCAAAGTAGGAGATGCTTTCGAGGGGTGAGTTTTTCATCAGCGGCCTCCACCCCAAAGCACCATAGTCCTACCTCCTTGTTGTATGTCTGTCTTCTCACAGGCTGCTTGTCAGACTTCAGAATTTCATGGGCATGATGGACAAATAAGCTTGATTAATGCTTCATGCTTGCTATCCACTAAATGTGTTCCCACCATGTGTTGAAACCTAATCCCCAGTGTGATGGATGGTATTAGGGGGTGGGGCCTTTGGGAGGTGATCAGGACATGATGGTGGGGACTCCACAAGTGGGATTCATGCCTATTTATTTATTTATTTATTTATTTATTTATTTATTTGAGACAAGAGTCTCACCCTGTTCCGAGGCTAGAGTGCAGTAGTACCATCTAGGCTCACTGCAACCTCTGCCTCTGGGTTTAAGTGATTCCCCTGCCTCATCCTCTGAGTAGCTGAGACTACTGGATAATTACCTACCACACCTGGATAATTTTTTTTTTTTTTTGTATTCTTAGAGCGACGAGGTTCCACCACGTTGGCCAGGCTGTCTCGAACTCCTGATCCAAGTGATCTGCCCATCTTGGCCTCCCAAAGTGCTAGGTTTACAGGCGTGAGCCACTGCGCCTGGCCAATGCCCTTTTAAAAGGGGTCCCAGAGAGCCCCTTTGCCCTTCCATGATGGGAAGACACAGTGAAAAGAGGGCTGTCTATGAACTAGGAAGAAGGCCTTCCCCAGACACTGAATCTGCCTGTGCCTTGATCTGGGACTTCCCAGATCTTCTGGAGAGAACCGTGAGAAATAAATGTCTGCTGTTTGTAAGCCACACAACCTATGGCATTCTCTTATAGCAGTCTGAATAGACTAAGATAATACCATAAGGCTCTACCTTTGGGGCTGTGTGCTGTTATAATAAAGGCTCTGATAAGTCCTGCTAATGCCGTTTAGACCAGGGGTTTCTAAACTTTTTGACCACACAAGTTGTTATTTTTCCCTTTGCAAGCACCTTACATGGAAATCTTTTGGGAGGCTGAGGCATGAGAATTGCTTGAACCCATGAAGCGAAGGTTGCAGTGAACTGAGATCATGCCACTGCACTCCAGCCTGGGTGATGGAGTGAGACTCTGTGTCAAAAAAAAAAAAAAAAAAAAGGAAAGAAAAAAGAAAATATTTTCAAAATGATGCCATGGATTAAATCTGATAGTCACAAAGGATCCTTGTCTGGTGTTACCTCCATTTGATGGGTGAGGAAACAGGAGTCCTGAGAAACCAAGTAACTTGCTCAGGGTCATGCTGTTAGGATGTAGCAGAATCAGAACCAAAACCCTAAGTCCCAGACAACTAAAATCCACCACTCCAATGGAGAGGCCCTTACTGCAATGACCTGTTCTGAAGGAGCGAAACAAGGCATTTATTGCAGCATCATTTAATGAGGAAAAAAATCTGGAAAGACCCTGAATGTCCAACTAAAGGGAAATAGTTGATATTTATGATACTTCCATACAATGGAATGTTATGGGGCATCAATAATAGACATGAAGCACAGTAACATGAAGTGGCACATATTATAATGTAAAATGGGGAAATAAAGCAAAATGATAATCATGCAAATTAAATGCATGAAACTAAAAAAGAAATACAAAATAGTAGCTGTCTCTAGATGGTAGGTGAGTCAGTTCAGGTCCTCTGAGTAGCAGAAGGCAAAACAGAATTAATTGTACAAGGTCCCAGTCTCCACTGATTTCAAATCCACTTCTCAACTTCTGTATGAAGTTCTCATTCTCTTACTAATTTTTTTTTTTTGAGGCGGAGTCTCACTCTGTTGCCAGGCTCGAGTGTAGTGGCGCGATCTCGGCTCATTGTAACCTCCGCCTCCCGGGTTCAAGTGATTTCCTGCCTCAGCCTCCCAAGTAGCTGGGATTACAGGCGCATGCCACCATGTCCAGCTAATTTTTGTATTTTTAGTAGAGACGGGGTTTCACCGTGTTAGCCAGGATGGTCTCGATCTCTTGATCTTGTGATCCACCCGCCTCAGCCTCCCAAAGTGCTGGGATTACAGGCATGAGCCACTGTGCCTGGCCCTCTTACTAATTTTAAATAACGTGTCTCCTGCAGCTTCTGTATTGCAAATATAGGAAGTGATTTTGGCGAGCATTTGAATTATGGTAGCTGATCTGATCTGTTGTGTCTCCTTACTTTCTAATTCTTTCTTTACTTTCTCCTCTTTTCCTCCCTCTGCTTATTTGCTTCCTCTTGCTCTCTTCCTTTATCTCCTCTTTTCCTACATATTTCTAAAATGATAGCTGATGAGAAGGAAGATCACTCTTACATAATTTGATTCCTCAGTTTCCATTTTCTTCTTTTTACAAGTATAACATTCTATATTTCTTTTTTTAAAAAATTATTTTTTAATTGAAAAATAATGGTACCTATTGATGGAGTACGTAGTGATGTTTTGGTATATATAATGTATAGTGATTTGATCAGGGTAATTAGCATATCCATCATCTCAAACGTTTCTCATTTCTTTGTGATGGTAACATTCAGTATCTTCCTTCTAGCTATTTGAAACTGCATTATTATTACTATTATCATTTTATTTTATTTAGACAGAATCTTGCTCTGTCACCCAGACTGATTTGTAGTAGCATGATCTCTGCTCAATGCAACCTCTGCCTCCCAGGTTCAAGCGATTCTCCTGCCTCAGCCTGCCGAGTAGCTGGGATTACAGGCACGCACCACCACGCCCGACTAATATTTTTTTAGTAGAGATGGGGTTTCACCATGTTTGCCAGGCTGGTTTTGAACTCCTGACCTCAAGTGGTCTGCTCGCTTCAGAGTCCCAAAGTGCTGGGATCACAGGCACGAGCCACTGTGCCTGGCCAAAACTACATATTGTTAACTGTAGTCATCCTACAGTGGTTTACAACATGAAAGAAAACCAAGTATTAATTGTGCAGGAAATTCATTGAAGAAAATACCTGTGAAGGGAAATGGGGAGGGAGCAGGGAGAGATTTCAGACCATAATGCAGGTCTGACACCTCTGAAAGCAGAGTGGGAAGGAAGAGAGAGAGTTAGAAAGAGAAAGGCTTCAGCACAACTCTGAGAATGTATCAGCCAGCGTAATAGTTCCTAAGGCAACTCTCTCTGTTGGACAACTCCCAGTTGGGTTAGAATCACCTAATTCCATTACTCCGCTGTACCCAGTCACTGGCTGGGAAAATCCCCGGGGAAGTGCAGCCTAGCATGAACACCTCGGTGGGTCAAAAGGTACAGCAGCTAGAGGTTGTCAGTTAGCTCTGCTTCCAGAGCAGTTCACCTTGAAGGAAGATTTGAGCACAGAACTTCCATGACTGAGAGCTTCTGGTGCACTTTACAGCAGAGGAATTTGTGAGGCAGGTTCACTGTTCACTGGCTACCAACTTGTCCAGTGAGACAGAACACTCCCACACAACAAGTTACATGAGGTAGGTTTATTACTTACAGATAGGCAGCAAGAGATGGTAGAAGCCTAGGATTCATTGTGAGCTATTCCTCCAAGTCCCCGGAAACCTGCTGAGGGTAAGTAGAGTCATATCTGTGCATGCCTCACTTACACAGAAGCTCAGATACCCCAGAAAGCAGCTGGTTCTGTGTTTTATACCCCAGGATGTGTGATTTGCTGGGCTAAAGTGTTTAAGACATTTTGTTTCTAGGGGTGGACTGGAACAGAGGTTGGGTCATTCTGGCCAGTCCCTCTCTATCTCAAGATGTTGCATTTCTAGCACATTCTTCAGTTATTCTTAAGAACCATGAGTTGGGGAAAGAGGGAAGAACTGGGTAGGCCCAAGGCCACCCAGTGAACTGTCTAGCAGCATTTTGTAAAAGCACATTAACAATGGTTTTGAGAAGCTGAAGTCTGTGGACTGATTCTCCCTGTAAATACAGGCCTGCTTTACTAGCACCTGCACCTTCCGGTTCTTATGCCCCCTCAAAAGTGTGCTGAGTCATTTGAACAGAAGGAGACTGCCCCTCCAGCTCCCCACAATGGGAAATTGTCATCACTGCCACAAAATGAATAGAAGGACTTGGCCAAGTTCATCTTCCCTGGTTTACTGCCTGCACTTCATCCCATTTGGAAGAGAGAAGGAATAGCATTGAATGGTCTGGCTTTTTTTTTTTTTTTTGTAATCATGGCTATACAGCAGGGTAATGAAGGTCAGAGATGGGGGCTTGAACCACCTGCCTGTGGTTTTGAGGTTTCCCCAAATACTCTATGGTTGTTAAGTTCCATAAGAAAGGGACTTGTTTTTCATTTTTATTTTCTTTCCAACTTTTATTTTAGGTTTGGGGGGTACGTGCGCAGATTTGTTTCATGGGTAAATTGCATGTTATGGGGCTTGGTGTCCAGATTATTTCATCACCCAGGTAATGAATGTAGTACCTGGTAAGTAGTTTTTCAATCCTCACCCTCCTCCCATCCTCTACCTTCAAGTAGGACCCAGTGTCTATGGTTCCCTTCTTTGTGTTCATGTGAAGTCAGTGTTTACCTCCTAAGTGAGAACGTGCAATATTTGGTTTTCTGTTCCTGTGTTAATTTGCTTAAGATAATGGCCTCCAGCTCCATCCATGTTGCTGCAAAGGTCATGATTTCATTCTTTTTTATGGCTGCATAGTATATTCCATGGTGTATATGTACCATATTTTCTTTATCTAGTCTGCAATTGATGGGCATCTAGGTTGATTCCCTGTCTTTGCTATTGTAAATAGTGCTGCAATGAACATATGTGTGCATGCATCTTTAAGGTAGAATGATTATTCTTTTGGGATTTATACCCATGAATGGGATTGCTGGATTCAACCTTAGTTCTATTTTAAGTTATTTGAGAAATCTCTAAACTGCTCTCCACAGTGACTGGACTAATATACATTCCCATCAACGGTGTATAAGCATTAAAGGGACTTAACTGCTGAATAGTCTTCACCCAACTCAAAGCCTGGCTCTCAGTAGATACTCAATATATTGCTTATACAATTAAAGGAATGGTTAAAAGGAAGGAAGATGTGTGCAGAATCTGTGTACTGCTAAGTCAGCAAACATTTGCTGAGGGTCTGTTGAATTTGGTCCTGCTCAACATTGAACTTGCCCACTTCTCACCACCATTAAGGCTCCAGAAAATTTGTTTATCCACAGCCTTCTTCTTCTACCTTATTACCTTGTCATTTCTTTGAGACCTAATATCCATTCCTCCTGATCTCCAGCTCAACTCCCTAGAATCCATAGCTTCTAGAGTTTCATTTATTTATTCCATTTTTATTTATTTGATTTATTCCACTTTCATTGAATATCAAGACCTCCAGGCATAGTTCCAGGCACCTGGTATGCAGCAACAAATATGATGTTCAGATAATCTCTTGCTGCATAAAAAAGAGCCTGATCCCACAGTGGCTGGAAACAAATATTTGGTATTATTGCTCATGACTCTGTGTTGATTGGGCTCACCTAGGTGGTTCTCATTTCAAGTCCTATGCAGTTGTAGTCAGATAATGACTGGGGCTGGAGTCATCTGAAGGCTTGACTAGGCTGGCCATCCAAGATGGCTGAGACACATGGCTGGCATGATATTGGCTACTGGTTAGGAGCTCAGTTGGTGCTGTTGCCTGGAGCACTTTCATGTGGCCTTACTATGTGGTTTGGGCTTCTCGTAGCATAGTGGTGTCTGAGTTCCAAAAGTGAGTATTCCAAGATATAGGAAGTAGCGCTTGATAGTCTTTTAAAACATGGACTGGAAAAGGGCACAGTATGATTTCCACCATATTCAATATGTCAAAGCAATCATGGAGGTCATTAAAGTCAAGGGATAGGGTGTAGATCCCAAGAGATTGTTGTGTGTTTTTGTTTGTTTGTTTTTTGTATTTTTTTTGAGACGGAGTCTCCCTCTGTCACCCAGGCTGGAGTGCAGTGGTGTGATCTCGGCTGGCTGCAACCTCTGCCTCCTGGGTTCAAGTGATTCTCATGCCTCAGCCTCCAGAGCAGCTGGGACTACAGGTGCCCACCACCACATCAGCTAATTTTTGTATTTTTAGTGGAGACGGGGTTTCACTGTGTTGGCCAGGTGGGTCTGGAACTCCTGACCTCAGGTGATCTGCCCGCCTTGGCCACCCAAATTGCTGAGATTACCGATGTGAGGCACTGTGCCTGGCCCTAAGGGATTGCTTTGATGTAAAAAATGTACAGCCATTTGAAAATGGCCACAGGTGGTCTCTGCTGTTAAGGACTTCAGAGTTGATAAAGAGATAGTGATGAAACCTATAGTAGGCTGAATCATGGCCACTCAAAGATATCAGGTTCTAGTCCGCGGAACCTGTATATGTTAAATTATAAGGAAAAGGAGTCTTTGCAGGTATGATTAAATTAAGGATGTTGAGATGGGGAGATTATTCTGGATTATCTAGGTGGGCCCTAAATTTGATTGCAAGTGTCTTATAAGAGAAAGGCGGAGAGATATTACACCCAGAAGACAAGAAGGTGATATCCAGACGGAGGCAGAGATTGGGGTGATGCCACTCCAAGCAAGGTAATGCTGGCAGCCACCAGAAGCTGGAAGAGGCAAGGAACAGACTGTCCCCTAGCACTTCTATAGGGAACGAGCCCTACTGACACCTTGATTCCAGTTTATTGCAACCGATTTCAGTCTTTTGCAACCGATTTCAGTCTTCTGACCTCCAGACCTGGGAGAGAAGAAATTCCTGTTGTTTGAAGCCATTTAGTTTGAGATGATTGTTACAAAAGTCTCAGGAAATGAATTCAAACCCAGACAATGACAAGCAAGGGTGGAAGTGATATGGAGGAAGCATATAGGAGGCACCTGAAGCCCAGCCCAGCGGGGAGAGAAGAGAGCAGGAATGCTTCTTTAAGCTCTGATGTTCAAATGAGAACACATGGACACACGGAGGGAAACGACACACACTGGGGACAGTTGGAGAGTGGGGGCTGAGGGGTGGGAGAGCATTAGGACAAATAGCTAATGCTTGTGGTGCTTAAAACCTAGATGATGGGTTGATAGGTGCAGCAAACCACCATGACACATGTATACCTACGTAAGAAACCTACACATTCTGCACTTGTATCCCAGAACTTAAAAAAAAAAAAATTCTGACGTTGATTCATCCCTAGGAAGTGTGGCATCATGGTGGTGTTCATTCATCCCTAAGAAGTGTGGCATATGACAACATGTGGAACTTGAATCCATTAAACCTCTTTTTCTTTACAAATTACCCAGTCTCAGGCATGTCTTTATTAGCAGTATGAGAATGGACTAATACAAATATTATGATGAATGAGGACATTCTCATATCTTCCACAAAACCATCATGGAAGACATTATCCATCATTTGGTTACATTTCCCGTATGTAAGGATCCAAGGGGATCTGGAGTCCTGGTTTTCTGATTGCGTCTCAACTCTGCCACATACTAGCTGGGTTTATAGGCTGCTGTGAGGTTTCAATGAGTAAATCAAAACCTGTAAACACTTGGTGCATGCATAGTAAGTACTTAAAACTGGTGTTGTTATAATTTTCGGGATTTGGTGAAGGATATTGTTTTTCTGGGGAAAGACACTAGGCCCATCATGGGGGTAATACCCTCGTGACCTCGTCTAAACCAAATTACCTCCTCCAAATGCCATTGCACTGGGGGCTAGGGCTTCAACGTGTGAATTTGGTGGAGAAAGACAAAGACATTCAGTCCATAACAATTTTCCTTGGATTTGTATGTACGCGATCAAGTCACCTAGGAATGATGAATGTTTCATTTCTTCCTTTCTGGACATTTCCCCCCTGGCTAACTGTACAAGCTAGGATATCCAGGACAATGTGGAATGTAAGTGAGGCTTGTGGATATCAATGCTATGATACCATCCACAGGGAGAAACCTTTGGCTTTGTATGAAAAGCTGATGGTTAGGGATATTGATATGGTTTGTCTGTGTCCCTACCCAAATCTCAACTTGAATTGTAGCTCCCATAATTCCCATGTGTTGTGGGAGGGACCCAGTGGGAGGTAATTGAATCAAGATGGGGGGTCTTTTCCATGCTATTCTTGGCCAGTTGTCAGCCTGCCCAACATATTGTGAAACTGTGTCTCTACTAAAAATAATAGGCCCTCTCTTGCCTGCTGCCATGTAAGATGTGACTTTGCTACTCCTTTGCCTTCTGCCGTGATTGTGAGGCCTCCCTAGACATGTGGAATTGTGAGTCCATTTGTGAGTCCACCTCTTTTTCTTTATAAATTACCAAGTTTCAGGTATGTCTTTATTAGCAGTGTGAGAATGGACTAATTCAAATGTCATGATGAATGAGGACTTTCTCATATCTTCTGCAAAACCATCATTGGAGACATTATCCATCATTCAGTTACATTTGCCTTATGTAAGGATCCAAATGGAATTTTTTTTTTAATTCTATTCTAAGAAAAATCATTTCCTTTCCTGTGAACAGCTATACTTCCCTTTGTTAAGTGATGATATTCATGTGTCCTTTATGTTTTCTTTTTCTTTTGCTCTGGCTATTAGGGAGCTAAAACCCAAGAGCACACGCAATCAAAATAACCATATTAAATGAGTTTTCTTATGTATTTGATAAATAAATAATTTTTCTTTTGGTTTCCCTTTGGGTGTACCTTTTATTGCAAGCTGTCTCAAGTTTTTTTTCACAGTAAATGGGGATAAAATTATTTTAAAAGAATAATACCTGACCTGATTATTACCTGGGTTTATTTCATTGACTGAATGGTGAGACTAATGAATGGACAAGAGCTTTATGAACTGTAAAATGCCGTGTCTGTAATTAACTAGGGGAAGAACATGATTGTCCTTGACTTTAACCAATGTACCCTGTGTCTTCCTTAGTTGGCACTGATGGTTCTGAGTTAGGTAACCATGCTCCCTAAAGCCTCTGAGATTTCCCCTGAGCATCCTGGCCACTCACTGCTTATTTTGCACCACTCTTGTGTGTCCAGGATGACTCCTTCAACTTTATCTTTCTTCTAGAAAGTTGCTATCCATTGTTTACATCCAGTGGCTCATGCATTCATAGAATGCAGCAGCGTTTTCTAAGCACCAACTGCTGGGTATGTATTGGTTACCTGCCCAGCAACCCTTTTCTCTTCTTCTTTGCTGAGACCATCCCATTTTCATTCATGCATCAGTTGGCAGTATGCCCAGAGAAATGGAGCCCCTTCCTTCCTCATGCTCTTAGGCATGGAGCTCAGTTGGCCCAAGCCAGCCATGCTCATCTTGTTTCTCTCACTGCTGACTGGTTTAGTCTTGGGCACATGACCTGGTTCTCAGTAGTGAGCTAGTAAGGATCAGAAAAACCGCAAAGCCATGACATTATTGAATTAACCTGTCTGGACCACCTACGCCTGGATTTTGTGTGGGAGATACAATAAATCTGGATTATAGGTTGGTGCAAAATTAATATTTAAATCACCTGTAGTTCAACTCTGTGTTGCTTGCAGTCAAAAGTATCCTTATCAGGCTGGGCACAGTGGCTTACGCCTGTAATCCCAGCATTTTGGGAGGCTGATACAGGCGGATCACCTGAGGTCAGGAGTTTGAGACTAGCTTGGCCAACATATAGTGAAACCCTGTCTCTACTAAAAATAAAAAATTAGCTAGGCGTGGTGACACGTACCTGTAATCCCAGCTACTCAGGAGGCTGAGGCAGGAGGATCGCTTGAACCTGGGAAGCGGAGGTTGCAATGAACTAAGATCGCGCCACTGCACTCTAGCCTGGGTGACAGGGCGAGACTCCATCTCTTGCAAAAAAACAAAAAAAGTCCTAATCAACTGTTTTAGTTTGGATGCTCACTGAAGTAGACTCTGAGGCAAGGATTTGAGTGCCAATAGTTTATTAAGCTTGAGGAGGTGGGGGAAACGGGACAGGCAAGGGAGGGAAGTGGCAAGAAAGATGCATTATCATGTCAGTTACCAGTGTGGGGAATCACAGTTTAATCTCTCTGGGGAACTCTGGAAAATGACACAGAGCAGGGATTTGCAAACGATTGGCCCATGGCAAACCTGTTCTGCCACCTGTTATTTCAATAAAATGTTCCTGGAATACAGTCACACCCATTCATTTATGTATAGCCCATGGCAGCTTTTATACAACAGCAGCAGAGTTGAGCATCTGTAAGAGACAATATGACCTGCAAAACATAAAATATTTACTATATGACCCTTTTTCAAGAAGTTTGCCAACCCTAGTGTTGAGCATGTAGCTCAGAATCACCCCCTGGAGGAGTGAAGGAGCTGGGATATTTATACATCCCTCCAGTTAGTCACTGGTGAAGACCTAATGCAGGAGGCATGTTAATTCTTGAGGACTTCCGACCTGTCCTGTGCACAGGCACTGTGGGCCCTGGCCAAGCAAAGAGATGCAAATACCGATTGTTGGGATTTGTGCAAGTATGGACCCTACTGGTCCATACCAGTACACTAACAGAGATGGCCACATCAGTGCATCCAGAGATGGCTGAGAAGTGCACCTGTCCTCCAGGAACCCATAGTCTGAAGGCAAGGTTGGAAATGGCCAAACATTTTTATTTTTATTTTTTTTTGAGATGGAATCTCACTCTGTCACCCAGGCTGGAGTGCAATGGAATGATCTCGGCTCCCTGCAACCTCCGCCTCCTGGGTTCAAGTGATTTTCCCTCCTCAGCCTCCCAAGTAGCTGGGATTACAGGGACCTGCCATCATGCCGGCTAATTTTTTGCATTTTTATAGAGATGGGGTTTCACCATGTTGGCCAGGCTGGTTTTGAACTCCTGATCTCAAGTGATCCACCCACTTCAGCCTCCCAAAGTGCTGGGATTACAGGTGTGAGCAATCGCACCTGGCCTTTATTTTTATTTTTTGAGACAGGGTCTCACTCTGTTGCCCAGGCTGGAGTACAGTGGCATAGTCATAGCTCACTGCAGCCCCAAAATCCTGGGCTCAAGTGATCCTCCCACCTCAGCCTCCCATGTAGCTGGAACCACAGGCCTGTAGCATCCTACCTGGCTAATTTAAAAAAACAAAAAACAAAAAAAACAAAAAATAAATAAAGTGTGTAGAGACAGAGTCTCACTGTGTTGCCCAGGCTGGTCTCAAACTCTTGGGCTTATTCCTCCTGTTCCCGCCTCTCAAAGTGCTTGGGATTACAGGTGTGAGTCACTGTGCCCTGCTCAAACATTTTATAATTAAGTAGAATAACCCACATGTCAGCTGGGGTCCCCTGAATCCTCAAAGATCTAGGTAAGATCTTCTATGCAGGCTACTTCCTGCTAATATGGGGAGGGCGACCTTCTCAAGGTTGTATCTGCCTCTGGCCCTGGTGCCCCCAACCCACGCTGGCTCTGCTTTTTCCCCTACAGGAGCTTAAGTGCAGAACTTTGCATCTCCCATTGCCTGCAGGAAACCTACTCAGCTAGTGAGTTCATAGGGCTTCACTGAAGACTGGGGGATTCTGGAGGGGTTGATTTTCTGGCACATTCAGGCTTCTGGAACCCTCTATTCATTCCCCACCTCTGCGTCTCATTTTTTTTCTTGTCTGCCTCCAAAACCTTCTCCTTTTATTGAGCACATTATTTCTCTCCAGTTCCCACCTCTGCATTTCCTTTCCTGAATGCTTCTAGGGCCTCAGCAGAACAAGGAACGCCTCATTGATGATGTTAAAAAACAACAACAACAAAACAACCCAAGACACAAGACACAAACAAAACTTCCTTTTTTTTTTTTGGTATTCTCCAGACAAAACGTTTGCAGCATGAGGTGAGGCCCCCTTTGGAAACATCTCCCCACATTCTGTGATTCTGGCAAGTTCTCTAAATTTTGTCTCCTCCTTCATCCACCAGGTGGATTTCAGGACTCCTACTGTCAGAGGCTTGGAATAAACCTCTGGCATGCTTTGCTTCTGTTTTGCTTTCTTTGTTTCTTTTTTTTTTTTTTTTTCCTGAGATAGAGTTTTGTTCTTGTTGCCCAGGCTGGAGTGCAATGGCGTGATCTCGGCTCACCACAACCTCCATCTCCCAGGTTCAAGTGATTCTCCTGCTTCAGCCTCCAGAGTAGCTGGGAAGCTGGGATTACAGGCATGCGTCACCACACCCATCTAATTCTGTATTTTTAGTAGAGATGGGGTTTCTCCATGTTGGTCAGGCTGGTCTCAAACTCCTGACTTCAGGTAATCTACCCGCCTAGGCCTCCCAAAGTGCTGGGGATTACAGGCATGATCTATCGCACCCGGCCCTATTTGCCTTTCTGAAATAGACTGTGTGTCTCACCCAGCATGATGTTAGATCTGTATAGCATGACAGCATTCCATTGAGTCAACTCCTTGGACATACTATATGTTTTGTTTCCCTGGTAGCTAATTAAATAAGACAACTAAGTGCAGTCTAGAAAGTTCCTCTCATAACAAAGTTCCCAAGAATTTACGTCTTTGCTTTGCTTACTTACTTTTTCGTGGTAGTTGAAGTGCAAGTGGAAACTGATTATAAAGGAGAAACCTAAATCGGGTTAGGTGAATTCTGCAGTATGAACTGTGCTTGGAAAATCTAACTGGTAACGTATCCACATTGGGAACTTGGTCCTTCCTCTCACAAAGAAAATTCCAGGTCAATTTCATCCCCTATGCTAAGCATTTGAGTGTTCAGGAATGTGATTTTAGTTTTATAAAAATTGTTCTTTTTAAAATTCCTGTCAAATAATCAGATTTTTTTCTCAGCACATTTAGAAGTAAAAATGGAAAGTTTAGAGCATTTTGATATTTTAGTATTTATTTCCATGAAGTCACTTAACCCTCCCAGACTAGTTTCAGAGTTTTGTCTTCCAACCCATCTTTGTGTCTCACTGTACATTTTCTGCATGTACAATGAGAGGTGATTTTTAATTGGAATCCCTTAGATTTTTAGACAGAAAGCTCTCCTCCTCTATTCTTCTTCCTCTCTTCTCACTGTCTCTCATTTTAATCCAGAGAATCAAAGTGTCTCTTACAGGCTTGGATATCAAGCTGAACTGTTGAAAACAGTGGGGTCCAGGAACCTGAGTTTAAAACAAGCACCTCTGATTGTCTAAGTGGACTTAGAGAAAGACAAATGCTGTGTGATCTCACTTATTTGTGGAATTTAAAAACGTTGAACTCATACAAAAAGAGTAGAATTAGCTAAGTGAACTAATTCAGACAGAGAAAGACAAATGCTGTGTGATCTCACTTATCTGTGGAATCTGAAAATGTTGAACTCAGAGAAAAAGAGAGTCGAATTAGAATGGTTGCCAGGGGCTAGGAGGAAATGTTGCTCAAAGGGTACAAAGTTTCGGTGATAAGATGAATAAGTTCTGGGCATCTCATATTTGGCACAGTAGCTATGGTTAACAATACCATATTGTTTACTTGAAATTTGTTCAGAGAGCAGCTCTTAAAATTTTTTTTTTACTTTTTGTGGGTATATAATAAATGTATATATTTACGGGTACATGAGATGTTCTGATACAGGTATGTGGTGTGTAATAATCACATCATGAAGAATGGGGTATCTATACCCTCAAATATTTATCCTTTGTGTTACAAGCAATCCAAATACACTCTTTCAGTTATTTTAAAATGTACAATTAGGCCGGGCATGGTGGCTCACGCCTGTAATACCCGCACTTTGGGAGGCCGAAGCAGGTGGATCACGAGGTCTAGAGTTTGAGACCGTCCTGGCCAACATGATGAAACCCCGTCTCTACTAAAAATACAGAAAATAAGCCAGGCATGGTGGCATATGCCTGTAGTCCCAGCTACTCGGGAGGCTGAGGCATGAGAATTGCTTGAACCCAGGAGGCAGAGGTTGCAGTGAGCCCAGATCGCGCCACTGTACTCCAGCCTGGTGACAGAGCAAGACTCTGTCTCAAAAAAAAAAAAAAAAAAGTGCAATTAAATTATTGACTATAGTCACTCTGTTGTGCTATCAAGTAGTAGGTCTTTTTTTTTTTTTGGAGTGAAGATCTCATTTCTGTTACCCAGGCTAGAGTGCAGTGGCATGATGACAGCTCACTGCAGCCTCGGCTTCCTGGGCTCAAGTGATCCTCCCACTTCAGCCTCCTGAGTAGCTGGGACTACAGGTGTGCCCCACAATGCCTGGCTATTTTTTGTATTTTTAGTAGAGATGGGGTATTGCCATGTTGCCCGGCTAGTCTTGAAATCCTGGCCTTAAGCGATCTGTCCGCCTTGGCCTCCTACTGCTGGGCTTACAGCTGTGAGCCACCACACCTGACCGAGTAGTAAGTGTTACTCATTCTTTGTAACTATTTTTATTGTACCCATTAACCATCCCTACATTCCCCAGCCCACTACCCTTCCCAGCCTCTGGTAATCACCATCCTTTCACTAAGACAGCAGATCTTAGGTGTTCTCATCACATAAACATCCAAAGACAACTATGTGAGGTAATGAATAGGGTAATTAGCTGGTTCATGGTGATCATTTCACAATTTGTGTATACATATATCTCCAAAGATCACATTGTACACTGTAAATGTATTCCATTTTTATTTGTCAATTTTACCCCTCTAAAGCTGGGAAAATGAAATAAAATAAGCATCCTGGGCAGGACTGGCTGCATAGTTTTCAGGGCCCAGCAGAAAACGAAAATGTGGGGATTCTTGTTATGAAAATTATAGGAATTCTGGCTGGGTGCAGGGGCTCACACCTGTAATCCCAATACTTTTGGAGGCTGAGGCTGGGGAGTTGCTTTGAGTCCAGGAGTTTGAGACCAGCCTGGGCAACATGGCAAAACTGCATCTCTACAAAATAAATAAATAAATAAATAAATAAATAAATAAATCAGCCGGGAATGGTGGTATACATCTGCGGTCCCAGTTACTCGGGAGGCTAAGGCAGGAGGACCGCTTGAGCCTAGGAGGTTGAGGCTGCAGTGAGCCATGTTCATGCCACTGCATTGCAGCCTGGGTGACAGAGAAAGACCTTGTCTCAAAAAAAAAATAAAAAATTATAGGAATTTCAAAATGCCAGCATCAGAGTGGGGTCGTCTAATTATGGGGCCTTGTGCAGTTACCCCAGGCAGCATAGCAGGAAGCCTGAAAGAGCTTTGCTGCAGGATTCAGATCCCAGACCATGGTGCCCATGAGTTTCAAGATCTTGTAACATGAAGGCGTGTCTTCAACAGACTCTCTCCAAAGAAATACTCTCTTGCTCTTGGCCCTTCTTTGTGCCTGAAAAGCGTGAGAAGAGGGTGTAAGCAGGACAGAACCACTTTTATTTTTATTTATATATATTTTTTGAGATGGAGTCTCGCTCTGTCGCCCAGGCTAGAGTGCAGTGGCGCCATCTCGGCTCACTGCAAGCTCCGCCTCCCGGGTTCACGCCATTCTCCTGCCTCAGCCTCCCGAGTACCTGGGACTACAGGTGCCCGCCACCACGTCCCGCTGATTTTTTTTTTTTTTTGTATTTTTACTAGAGACGGGGTTTCACCGTGTTAGCCAGGGTGGTCTCCATCTCCTGACCTCGTGATCCGCCCGCTTGGCCTCCCAAAGTGCTGGGATTATAGTCGTGAGCCACTGTGCCCGGCCAGAACCACTTTTCAAAGATTTTGTTTGAAAATCTGCCTTTTGATTTTGTACTTGATTTTGGAATTCTTTATTATTATTATTATTTTTTGAAACGAAGTCTGGCTCTGTCACCCAGGCTGGAGTTGCAGTGGCGTGATCTCTGCGCACTGCAAGTTCCGCCTCCCGGGTTCTTGCCATCCTCCTGCCTCAGCCTCCCAAGTAGCTGGGACTACAGGCGCCCGCTACCACGCCCGGCTAATTTTTTGTATATTTAGTAGAGACGGGGTTTCACCGTGTTAACCAGAATGGTCTCGATCTCTTGACCTCGTGATCCGCCCGCCTAGGCCTCCCAAAGTGCTGGAATTACAGTCGTGAGCCACCGCGCCGGGCCTGGAATTCTTGATGCTTTAAACAAAACTTAACATCTTGCCTGACATGTTTTTGTAGCCCAACAGGATAACTAAAACGCCAGCATTAAAACTCAATCCCTGGCAATATGTTGTCTGTGATCTCCTTCATCTTCACGACAAGATCATCTAGGGTTGTATGCTAAGGTTAGCAGCAGAGTCTCAATGGAGTCGACCCTGCAGGTGGGAAGCCACACTTGGAATTCCTCCATCATGCTTAGTTCACCTTGAGGACTAGGTAGCTATCTAATGGCAGAATGGTTTCAAAACCCAAGTATCTGTGAAGAGCTTTCTCTTTTGTTAATTCTTCGGTCCAGCTCAGTGACTTCCAACTGTTCGAGGGGCATAGTTATTACTTAAAATGATTACATACACAAGTACATGCGCACTCTATAAATTATGGTTGATTTAAAGGAATCTCAGGAGTAATTTTGACCACAAATAATTTTTCCTCTTCTGTACTAACTATGGAAATGAAATGTTTGCATAATATATGATTTCATTTTGCCAGAATATATGAATACTTCTGTGAAAGTGTCCTGAAATAAATGAAATGCTGTCTCTGCAAAAAACAAACAAACAAACAAACAAAAAAAAAAACCAGTTCTTTGGCTGTGACATGGACATGAATTAAAAAGGTTATAACTAGCATCAAATTCAAGCATTTGGTTTTATTGCTTATGTGAACACAGCATGGAACATCTTTTGATTCACGTTTTCTCCATTCTTAGTCGTGTTATCTGTTCATGACTATGCAAGTGGTTTTATCTCTCAGGGACATTTGGTCATGTCTGGAGACATTTTCAGTTGTCACAACTGGGGATGAGGAAATGGTGCTACTGGCATCTGGTGCGTAGACTTCAGGGATGCCAGTAAACATCCTGCAGTGGGTGGAATAGCCCTGCACGGTAGAGAATGATCCACTCTAGATGGTGTCAGTGCCCTCTAAACATTACGTCCTGGGCTGTACCCACTCTCTGGATGTGAAAATGGAGGCCTAGGAAGGCTAAGCACTTATTTATTACTTCTTTGTAGTTAAAAAAAGTCCATCTTGTTCCAGGAAGGAACAATTTAATTTCTAAACATGCGGCATAAAACAGAAATAACTAGGAAATCGGTGGAAATGTGTTTTCAGGGGGACTGTGTAGACTGAGGACAAATTTTCAGGCTTCTATTTGTCCGGTGAGGTTAGTGCCTGTGCGCTGGGCCAAGTCAACATCCTCTTAGTGGTGTCTTGTCTCCTTCCTGATTTAGAAAAGGGAAACCCACCTGCTGTCATGAAAAATACCTTCTAGAAGCTACCGGGTAATTGGGTGATATTTCTGGATTTGTCTCCCTGTCTAATGTACATCAGTTAAACTTTTGACTCTTCAGCGCCTTCTGGAGAAAGTAATAATCGGAAACTAAATTGACTTGGTTTTTTCTCTCCTCCTTTGCCCCGTATTTGTAAAGATTAATCTTCAGTATCTATGAGTGCTGGGTGATTTGCGGAAACTGCAGCTGCTTTATCAATATCAGCTTGGCCTCCATTGATCAAACCCTCATTTAGGCGTTCACTGCCGTCTGCTGGAAACAGCCCAGGGATGAGGAGGGAAGGGAAAAGGCCACTTCGGGAGGCCACCTTGCCTTGGAGTTTCCGTCGTTTTCCGAGGTGAGCTTGGATGTCACTGCTCAGCACAGTTGATTAAAGAGGGTCCTTGAGATTGGTGCTGTGAGTGAGTCACTGTGTGGGAATAAATCCCGATGGTGGCAAATATGAATAAAGCGTCAGTGTAACTGTCCTGGCTGGATTGTTTTTCTTCATCTCACCATACTGTTTTCCCTCTGCATGTGTCTGTGACCTCTGGTGGGCTTGCAGATAAAAGTGATGCATCTTCATTTTGTTGGAGGAGTTAATTTTGTGTGTATTCCAAGGTAAGATGATACTCACGGTGCTTATATCTTGGGCACCCACTGTGCATTGGACACTTTCCATAAATTAACTCAAATTTTTCTTAGCAGCTTGCTATGGCTCTTCACTGTTTCTCCAATTTGATTTACAAAACCTTGATTTCAATGGGATCCCTGTTTGCTCTTGCAAACTCTTCACTCAACACCTGCTTTTCGCCCACTCCACTTCAGCTGCCCTGAACTTTCTGTTGCTGGAATTGACTTTGCTCACTCACACCTCTGGTCCTTTGCACATGCTGTGCCCTGGGCTTAGTACATTTCACTTTCATCCTCTTAACCTCGTTAATATCTTGCTTGGGACAACAGATACGGCTGTAAGTATCAGAAAACTCTATTATCATGGCTTGAAGGTGCAAGGGTTTATTTGGCTTACACAATAAGCTAAACAGTAGGCAAGCCATGTTGGTAGAGTGAATCAAAGAGACCATCAGAAACCCCCACTTTTTTCATTTTCTTGCTCTGCTGTGCAATTTCTATCCTCATGGTTACAAAATAGCTGCTTCATCTCCAGGCATCACATCAGCAGGCATAGAAGCCAAGGGAGGGCAGCAAGCCAGACAACTAAAGGTGCGCTCTCCCTTCTTTTCACTGGTCACAACTACGTCAGATGGCCAGCCCTAGCTGCAAGAGATGCTAGTGAAAGATGATTTTTAGCTGGATACATTGTCGCCCTCAGCAAAATAAAGATACAGTTTTCTTATTAGCAGAATCCTAACAATTAAGATTCAGTGCTCAGTTTTGATGCCACTCAGCTGAGTGGTCCTCCCTGAATCCCTGTGACAGAGTTGGGACACACAGGTATTAGGCAATCTCATAGACGGCATTGGAGTTACATGAAATTGTGGTCTTGTTTCCCTATCTGGATTGAAATCTCCATGAGGAGGACTTGGTCTACCTTTCACACAGTTGTATCTCTACTACCTACATAGTTCCAGATATATAGTAGATGCTCAATAAGTAATAAATGAAGGAGTTACATGAAATTGTGGTCATGTTTCCCTATCTGGATTGAAAGCTCCGTGAGAAGGAGGACTTGGTCTGTCTTTCACACAGTTGTATCTCTAGTACCTACATATATAGTAGTTCTAGATATATAGTAGATGCTCAATAAATACTTAATAAATGAAAAATAGCTACTATTTTGCCCCTTTGTAGTTGACACCTAGAGCTTTAGGGAGATAAGATAACTTGCCCTAAGTAACACATGTACTCCTTAATTCCTCCATTCAGTAATGTTTATAGTGCACCTTCTATGAGCCAGGTCTTGTTTCAGACACTTGGGATACATCAGTGAACAAAGCAGATAAAACAACTGCCTTTGAGACCATTACCCCCAATATTTTATTACAAGAAATTTCACACATACAGCAGAGTTAAACCAATTTCATAGGGAACACGTGTTCAGTTACTACCTAGGTTCTACCAGTCACTGGGGCACATTGATTCCAGTGGGGGAAGGCACACAGTAAACCGGAAACAAAACAAGTAAATTACATGGCATTGTAGAAGGTGGCAACTGCTATGAGAAATACAGAGAAGGTAACGGGGTGTAGGGCGTGCAGTTGGGGGTGGTGGTGGTGGCCAGGCTTGGCCTCATTGAGATGGTGACAGTTATGCAAAGACTTGAAGGACGTGAGGGAGCAGTGTCGATATTGGAGGGCAAAGCAGTTCTAGGTAGAGGCAACAGCCAGTGCAAAGGTCCTGAGGTGGGAATCTCTGTTCCAGGAGGGGCAAGGTGGAATGTGTGGTTGGAGGAGGAGCGTTGATGGTGGCTGGGTTAGTAGAGGAGGAGGAGTTTGGGGAAAAAGGTCAAGGGAACTCAGCTTTGGACAGGCTATGCTTGAGCAACTCAGGGGCAGAGCTGGGATTTAGATCCCAGACCTCACAACCTTCCTGTATTAGGGTTCTCTAGAGAAATAGAACCAGTAGGATATATATGTCTATTTATTATACGGATTGGTGTATGCAGTTATGGAGGCTAGCTTCCATGCTCTGCCATCTGCAAGGTGGGGTACGAGGAAAGCCAATGACATTAAGTCCCAGGGTAAGTCTGAAGGCCCAAGAACCAGGAGCTCTGATCTCCAAGGTCAGGAGCAGGTGAATGTCCCAGCTCAAACAGAAAATGTACACTTCCTTTGCTTTTCATTCTGTTTGGGCTCTCAACAGATGGGATGATGTCTGCCCACATGGGTGAGGGTGGTCTTCTTTTTTTCTTTTTTTGAGACGGAGTCTTGCAGTGTTGCCCAGGCCCGAGTGCAGTGGCATGATCTCGGCTCACTGCAAGCTCCGCCTCCCAGGTTCACGCCATTCTCCTGCCTCAGCCTCCCGAGTAGCTGGGACTACAGGTGCCTGCCACCACGCCCGGCTAATTTTTTGTATTTTTAGTAGAGATGGGGTTTCGCCATGTTAGCCAGGATGGTCTCGATCTCCTGACCTCGTGGTCGGCCCACCTTGGCCTCCCAAAGTGCTGGGATTACAGGTGTGAGCCACCGCACCTGGCTGAGGGTAGTCTTCTTTACTCAGTCTACAGATTCTAATGCTAATCTCTTCCAGAAATGCCCTCATAGACACACACACCCGGATGTAATGTTTTACCAGCTATCTGGGCATCCTTTAGCTCAGTCAAGTTGACACATGAAATTAACCATCACACTTTACCATTTTGCCACATCTGTCCCCCAGTCATTCAAAGACACTGTGACCAGCTGGCCAGGTGGCAAGAAGTCCTAGGGCACAAGCCTGAAGCCTTCGGGAGAAACTTCAGCTTTACAGGGGGCAGAATGTTTGGTAACTATTTAGATTTAAAGCAGAAGCACTTTGGATTGAGCAATTTCATATGTGACAACTGTCTTTGCCACAAGCAACAGCAGAGACCTGCAGATGAGAACACCTTTATGAAGAGCAAGACCATGCTTTGAAGTTGGGCAGAGATCTTGGTTCAAATCCTGGCTCTGCCGCCTGTTAGCTAAGTCACTTCAGGTAAGCGATTTAACTTCTTTGAGCCTTGCTTTCTTGATCTGTCAAGTGGAGGTTAATAATAGTATCACCCCTTGAGGGCAGATAAACTGATGTATGTTTATGCATACATAAACTGATGTATGTGATGTAATTTAGCACGGTGCTGGTCCACAGGTGAATGGAGATGATTTTTGACTTTCTGTCTCGCAGAAAGTCTGTACCTCCCCAAGGACATCTCATGCCCACAGCAGCCCAGCAGTGAGTCCTCACCAACCCAGACTGACTTTCCAGCCTCATATCCTCAAAGGATCTGACATTTTCCAGCCACCAACCTTGGTTTGCACCATGCCCTTCATCAAAAATGTCTTTGCTTCTCTTTGATGCCTGGGTATCTATTCCTTTAGAACCCATTTCAAATTTCTCCTCCTTAAAGATGCCGTTGGTCACTGTTCCAATCTGTAGGATACTCTGTTTTGCCGAGATCCCTTTTGCATTGCCTTCTGGGACTCAGATACAGAGGGGGCAAAACATCCCGGAAGGGGTGGGGCCCATGGACTGCTCTTGGAGTGGGGACAGAGATCACCACGAGATGGCGCTATTGAGCCATCACTGTCAATTGGTTTTTCTGTTTTCATTTTCTTACTTGATGAGAAATGTGTGATTTCCAAATAGTCCCAGAAGGAATAGAACTGTGACTGTGTCCCACCACTAAAAAGGTGGTTTTGCATATCTCTGATCGTCCTATCACATCGCCCACTGTTAAAAATTCCATCCCCACACCCAGGGGATTTAGAAGGAAAATATCACACACTTGCCACCACCCCCAATCCATGCAAATACCTTGGTACTTGCTATAGACACTTGGTACACAAATACTGCCTCAGCCTTTTATTAAATTATATTTTATATATTGCATCAGAGTATTAAGCCCTTAAGGGTAGGACCTGGGGTCCATGCCAACTTACTAGAACGGTGTCGACTTCTCTAGGATATGGAATCCACACAGCTCCTTAGAAAGCTGGAAAATGCAGTTTTGAAGCAACCCTGCTTCATTTCCACACCAATGGAAAGGAAAGTGATAAATCCTTTATGGCCAAGAGTCCGTTCTGTTTATTTCTTCCTGGAAATGCTATTGATGGTGGCTGGGGAAGTTGTTTGTTTTTTAATCTTTCCCTTGGCAAGGTCTCCTTACTCATAGCCCTTCCTTATGTTCCCCAAATGGTGCAGGGGGCAGTGTTCAGAAGCCCAGTATGCAGGACTTGCACAGAGGAGAATTATGGCTTAAAGAAACTTGGCTAAGCACGGTGGCTCACACCTGTAATCCCAGCACTTTGGGTAGGCCAAGGTAGGCAGATCGCTTGAGTCCAGGAGTTTGAGACCAGCCTGGGCAACCTGATGAGACCCCATCTCTACAAAAAATTAGCCAGGGATGGTGGTGCATGCCTGTAGTCCCAGCTACTTGGGAGGCTGATATGGGAAAATTGCCTGAGTCCGAAAGGTGGATACTAAAGTGAGCCGAGATTGTGCCACTGTACTCCAGTCTAGGTGATAGGGTGAGACCCTGTCTCATAAAAACAAAACAAAATAAAAACCAACAACAGAAAAAGAAACTTGGGTGGGATCATGTGTCCAGGCCTCAGCACTGTTGTCCCTTACTCTAACTCCTGCAGAGAGGTCCTTGAACAGATGTAAGCGGACACACCTTGAAGTCAAGGTGCTCTTAGCAAAGCAACACAATGTTATTGACATATTCCATTTGAATAACCAAATTTTGTAGTTGATTGTGCGCTAAGGTGGATACGCATTACATTATGTTCTTATGTAGGGAAGTAGAAGTTAGTGCCGAGATTTAAAGAAAAATCAGTGGGGAAAATAACAGTTGAACCTTATTTGTTTAAAAACTTAGGACTTATTTATTCTTCTGTCCACCCATTCATATATACATTTAACAAAAGTATTTGAAATTAGTTTTATATTGCTATTTATTTTAAAAATAGGTATTATACACATATGGCTCAAAATTGGAAAGATACAAAAGAGTGTATAGTAAAAGGTAGTTTCCACTCCCATCCTTGTCCTAACCAGTTTGTTTCTTCACAGAAATGGCAACCACTATTGATAGTTTTCTATGTTCCCCTTGAGAAATATTCTATATTGTAAATGTATATTCATCTATTCATTTATTCACCCATCTATCCATTTATTCATCTACCCATCCATTTATTATCTAGCCACCTATCCATAGATGGATCCATTTATGCATCCATCAATTTATTCATCTATTTACCCATCCATCCATTCATCCATTTATCCATCCATCTATTTACTTTCCATTAATCTATCCATTCTTTCATCCACTTATCCATCCATCTATCCATCCACTTTGCATTCATCTATCCATTCATTCATCCATCCATTTATCCACTCATTCACCCATTTATCCATCTATTCATTTACTTATCCATTTATCCATCCATCTATCCATCCACACACACATCCATTTATCCATCCATCCATCTATTCACTCATCCATCCATTTATCCATCTAATCCATTCATTAATCCATTTACCCATCTATGTCATTTTTTTCCAGGAAGAGGAAAAGGGCAGCCATTATTTGGTTTTAGATGGTAGACCAAATTTGTGCTACTGTTCCACTGGAAAAGAGATTTGGAACCACTCCTTGGCGTTAAGCCAGCCACTCCAAAGCTGTAGTGTTGCAATGTCATACATCTGTCAGGGAAGACTGAACATTTAAAAAACAATTGGGTATGGCTATTCAGATTTTATTTTGGCCCAGCATAATGAGTTTGTGTTTGATTCTGAAGGAGAGGGAGATTTGTAATAAATCAGCAAGTGAAATTAAAAGTGAGCCAGTGAGGTGCCATAAAAGGGTGGTTGGAATCAGACATTCTCAAATCCATATCCTATCCCCACCCATGTTAAAAGCTATATAGGAGGTTATTTAACTTCTTGGGAGTCTCAATTTTCCTCTTATGTTCTGAGATGGGGATAATTGTATTTTTCTTTGCAGGTTAAAGGCTAACACAATGCTTGGATATAGTCAGTGCTCATGTGGTAACTGCCCTTAACATTATTAAGCCCACATAATTCTCTTCTTTTTTGTAAGCAGTTGAGATCTTTAGGTTGAAGATTCAATATACAATGTAACAGAGTCAGAGGGTAGGTGGCAAAAGGTACATACATACTGCAGGGCAGGGACTTGGAGTATGGAATGGAGAAATAGCAGAGGACATCTTCCAGCTGCAGTTGGGATGGGTGCTGAGCTACAAAGCTACTAGAGAAATAGGAAACTCAGGTCTCATCATTGCAGGGACCCTTGTTTCCTGCAAAGAATCCTTGGAGAAATCTCTCCCACTGTCTCTGGGCATTGTATTCAGAAATGTCTGGCCTGGATGATAGTCTTCCTGCTTTTGGCCTCACCCTCTATCCACTGTCCTCTGCTGAATCTTTCTAAAATGCTTGCTTAAAACTCCTTATCTCCTTCAGGAGAAAGTTAAATCCTTTACCACACAAGGCCATTACCTGGGGGCCCTTTCTAACTCCTCCCACCTCAATTTTGTCCTCTTTCTGCAGGTATCTAAGTGTCATGATTTAGATGTCCTGGCATGCACTGTGCTCTTTTTCTGGAAGCTTCTTTTCTTTCTTCATCCAACTACCTCCTCTTCTTCCTTCAAGATTCAGCTGAGACTCTCTTGAGCAAATTTTCCAAGACTCCTTAAGGGGAAGGACCTGGTCCAAGTTGACTTGGTGTCTCTGTCATCAAGCACAATGCCTGGTTCACAATGGACTCTTCATGCATCTCTTTCTACAAGATGAGAAGGATCAGAGGGTGAGGATTGGAGCTGGGTGTCTTAAAAATCTGTGAGAGTGGAAGCTAAGCCAGTGATGTTTGCTTTGTAGCTATTCTTGTGATATTACAATCCTTCAGAGTGGTGAGGTTGGTGGGAATGGTAAAAACAAACAAACAAACAAACAAAACCTAGTTTCTTTGTCTTGGATTTTCCTGTCTCAGTTTATAGAGACTATCCATCATATTTTATGTTAGCTTAACCAAAGTTTTACTTTTTGTTGTTTCTTTTTTTCTTTGCTGGGATCTTAAAAGAGATTGAATAAAAATTCAGTTGTAGGAATGGCTTTACCTTCCTCTCTAGTCTTGGTGTTTTGTTTTTAGACTATGATATCACATGTCAAGACTATGATATCATATCAGGACTAGGATATCAAGTTTATAATAGAACAATAATTATGTATTATTTAAACTTATTTTCATCAAACTATAACTAATACACAATGGATTTTTTAATGGTATATACAGATATTTAAAATTTGAAATAATTTTAGATTTATAGAAAAGTTACAATGAT
Source organism: Pan troglodytes (assembly GCF_028858775.2). Taxonomy (NCBI): domain Eukaryota; kingdom Metazoa; phylum Chordata; class Mammalia; order Primates; family Hominidae; genus Pan; species Pan troglodytes. The sequence goes on along the minus strand of NC_072416.2, from coordinate 36,479,166 downwards.
ACTATAGCAAGTTCCAGGAAATCCCTTCTCAGTTTCAGTTTTTCTTAAATTTTGTTGTTGTTGAGACGGAATCTCGTTCGGTCACCAGGCTGGAGTGTGGTGGCACGATCTCGACTCACTGCAACCTCCACCTCCTTGGTTCTAGCAATTCTCCTGCCTCAGCCCCCTAAGTAGCTGGCACTACAGGCACGCGTCACCTCACAGCTAATTTTTTTATTTTTAGTAGAGACGAGGTTTCACCATGTTGGTGGTCAAGACCACCAGGCTGGTCTTGAACTTCCGACCTCATGATCTGCCCACCTCGGCCTCCCAAAGTGCTGGGATTACAGGTGTCAGCCATTGTGCCCGGCTTCTTTAAAGTTAAAAACATGTTAATGTCTTTGTCACAACTTTGGAAACTATTAAGTGCATTCCAAATTTTATTTGAATTTCACCAGTTTTTCTACTAATGTCTTTTTCCTGTCCAGGATTCAATCCAGAGTTTCATGTTGCATTTATTCTCACGTCTCTGTAGTCTCTTCTGGTATGGAACAATTTCTCCATCTTTCCTTATTTTTCATGATCTTGATAGTTTTGAGGGGTACTGGTTAGGGATTTTGTAGAATTGGACTTGGTGATTAGAACCTAGGTCTGGCCTCCTACCCATCACAGTATCAGTAAAAGCCTCCCTTGAAATTTACCAATGGCATGAACATTTCAGATGAGTCTGCCATCTTTGGTGCTCCTGGGACACGAGAGAGACCTGTCTTGGAGACAGAGACCTCACAGACTCAGAGATTCAGGTGCTTTTTCTGGTAATGATTTTGTCTGTGGGCTGATCACAAAGGTGGATGAGACTTTGGCCAAAGCTAAGGCTGCAGGGTCTGGGCTAAAAAATTCCAGAAAAACTACCTTGCCATGGGAGGCTGAGTTCTAAATCGCAGCCCGTGTGCAGCCTGCTTTACCAAATAATGAGGCACTGGGTGCTTTTTAAGGCAGCTGACCTTTGGAGCAAATTATCCAAGGAAATCTGATTAGCTAGTTCACTGGGTTCCTGCAAAATGGAGCTTGGTGTATTTCTGCAGCAGAAATGTCAGCATAATTGGAGTTTCTGGAGCTCAAAGAGCTTCTTTCTTATTGTTTCCATCCTTTGGAGGAAAAAAAAAACCCAAACAAACAAAACCCAAACCCCCAAAGAATTGTTCTTTGACTTATATTCTTTGCTTTTGCACATGGTTCAGAAGCTGCTCCTGACTGTGTTTACGACTTTATTAATCAGGGGAACAGCCCGAACATCATTTAAACAAACAAGGCCAAAAAAAAAAAAAAAATCCATCCCCAAACAGATGATGTGAGCTTAATAGAGATGGCCAAGCCAAAGACCTTAAATAAATAAACTGACTTTAATTTGTAGGAAGGAGCATGGGGTGGTCATTACTCGAGGCTGTGTGCCATGCGATGTAACCAAATTCGAAACTCGCTAATTTCATTATTTTAATGGAAGTCTGCCTCCCATTCATTAGGCTGACTTATGACTAGCCATTAGTAACAGTCCATTTCCAAAGCTATGGTGGATAAAGGGTGATTGGAAATGAGCGAGGGCCAGGCCTGGTGGAGGCTGGCAATTTCAGAAGGGAACTGGTGGGTGGGATTTATGCAAGAGGCAGGGAACACAACTAGGAAAATTGTCAATGTGGATGGAGGCAGCAAACCATTGAGTCCAAATACAGGCTTGAGAGACCTGGGTTTGAATTCTGGTTCTGCCACATACTGGCTGTGTGACCTTGGGCAAGTTATACCCCCACACTGAGCTTCAGTTTGCTCATCTGTGAGATGGGAGTAATCATAGTTCCTATCTCGTAGGGTTGCTTGCGATGACTCAATGAGGCAAATTCTTAGGAGGCTCTAGTATAGGGCTTGGCAAAAGTAACCACTTAATAAATGGTAGCTATGATGATGATAACGTTGGCCAAAGTCCCCAGTATTTAGGGACTTGGAGATTTTGCTAATGAAGAAATGAAGGCTGACAGAAATAAAGTAAGGTATCCAAGTTTGCCCCGAACTTGGACTCAAATTTCTGATTCTTAATCCTATACTCTTAAAACCCGTATTTTTAAAATTGTTTCATTTCTTGAACAGGCCCGTCATTCATATGATTGAAAAATTTAAAAACAAGAGTATGCTAGAATAGTCAGTGAAAATTGTCCCTTCTGCCTGGAACATTTCCTTTTCACAGACGGCCATTGTTACGTGTTTCTTCTTTATCTTTGCAGAATTTCAGGTACGTACAAGCAAATACAAATGTATATGCACTTCTTTTTTTTTTTAATTACACAGTTCTGTATCCTGCCTTTTAAAACTTATATCCTGCTTATCTTTCTGTATCAGGGTATAGTGAGTTCTTTCATTCTTACTTATATGTTTTTCTATTATAATGGCTATATTATGTCTTATTTAATTATTTCTCTCTTGATGAACAGTTGGGAAAGTTCTCATCTTTTGCTATTACAAACCACAGTGCGATGAATAACATTGCATGTATGTCATTGTGTACAGGTGTGCGTATATTCTAGGATAAATTTCCAGAAGTAGAATTGCTGAGTTACAGGGTGAATGCATTTCTGATGTTGATAGTGCTCAAAGGTCTGGGGGCATATAGAGATGGTGCTTTAGCAGTGAGCTTAGGCTGACAGCGGTTAAGAGAGACATGCCTCAGGTTGCCAGTTAAAAAAAAAAATCTGCATAATGTGTTGCTTAAAGAATGTGGTAAGGTGAAAGCTTGGAAATACTGGTGTCATTGGAAAGACAGAAATAAGACAGAGATTGTGTTGGGAAGAGAACATGGAATTTCAAGTAATTTCTGCCTGGGTTTGCATCTTGACCCTGCCACTCCTGGCTGTATGACCTTGGGCAGGTTGCTTCACATCTCTGAGCTCAGTATCCTCACCTGTAAAATAAAGACTGTGATAACTTCCATTATAGGCTGCTGGAGGAAGTAAAGAAGAAAATATAAACAGCAGTTAGCATGATGCCTGGCACATGGTGTGCATTCAGGATATAACTGGGGCCTTTGGGTGAGTAACTAAGTTCATAATGACTCATAACTAGCTACATTATTATATATACTATACTGTATTAGTGGGAAATAGCTAACATTTATTGAGTGTTTACTATGTGGCACGCACTGTGCTTACTGCCTCCCATGAAACATTCCACTTACCTCTCATAACAACTCTGTGAAGTATTCTTGCTCACCTCAGCTTACAGATGGGGAAACTGAGGCAGGACACTCAAGTACTTTGTCTGGTGAAACACTGTGAACAAACGACAGAGCTTATATTTGAACTGAAGCCACTTGTCTTGGAGGGCTCCTCTGATCCCACATCCTGTTCTTTTTTTTTTTTTTTTTTTTGGAGATGGAGTTTTGCTCTTGTTGCCCAGTCTGGAGTACAGTGGCGCAATCTTGGCTCACTGCAACCTCCCTCTCCCAGGTTCAAGCAGTTCTCCTGCCTCAGCCTCCGGAGTGGCCGGGATTACAGGCACCCACCACCACGCCTGGCTAATTTTTTGTATTTTTAGTAGAGATGGGGTTTCACCATGTTGGCCAGGTTGGTCTCAAATTCCTGACCACAGGTCATCCACCCACCTCAGCCTCCCAAAGTGCTGGGATTACAGGCGTGAGCCATGCACCCAGCCCATCCTGTTCTTTTGATCCACATATTATAGCATAAGAGGCTGACTTATTCTGAGACAAGGACATCATGGGTGGAGCCCCCTTCTCATCTCAGTGTGACCTAGTTCAGCTTCCCCATCTCTTAGGCAGATACCATTGGGTTCAGAAAGGTTCAAGGGCACTTTTTCTTCTCTTAGCTTAGTGCTTCCTCAAATGATCCATGACTTATGACCTTATGACGATGCTGTGTGGTGAGTCTGAAATCAGATGAAGATTTTTATCCCGACATGATGAACACAAGCATTGCATAACCTGACTCAGGTTACCCAGGATCTATCCTCTGCTTGTGGTCACCACTGCTAGGATTTTGGAAGAACCCTTTAAAAACTAAGCTCTCTGAGGACAGGCATTTTTGTTTGGTTCACTATTGTGATGCCAATGATTAGAAAAATGCCTGGGCCCATAGGAGGGACTCATGTTCAATGCAGAGGTGGATAAATGAGAAAGAGACTGTTTGCCGCAGAATACTAAGAGATTTTATTGTTCTTGTCATAGGAACCAGGCAGTATTCCAGACACACATGACATCAGTAACATCCATATGTCTGTGATGGGGTAGGAGAGAAGACTACTTTTCAGGTGGGACATTTTGATTGGAGAGGGTCTCTGATTCAGAGAGTGAGGTGAGCTATTTTCTTCTTGGGAGTTCTTGGCATTTGATAATCCTTGGTGTTTATTTAAAAATATGGAAGAATTTGAGATTTACTTAGACATCTTGGCATGCAGTGCTAAACCTCAGACTTCCTGAATTTATTTACCAGCTAGGGGAAGCATATTCCCAACTTTAATTTTATTTATAAAGGGCTCTAATCTGGTGTGAAGTCTGAAGGCATATTTGTTGTAGGAGTTACTCAATTAGCCAGTGAGAAAAGAACAAAGGAAAAGTCATTATGCAGATGTATGCCCATTCAAAGCTATTCCGCCTCTAGATGCTTTCTTCGTAGTGAATGGAAGAACTCCAGTCTGCAAGTCTCTTGTCTCTGCTGTTTTCTGCTAATTCTCTTGTAATATTAGGCCATGAATGATTAAAAATATTGCATTTTGACACTGTTAGATTTTGTCAATTTTTTTCAATATAAAAGCAGATAATTACAGATTACTTTAACATCCAGGAAGTGAAATCAACCATGAATTACACTCAGACTCATCCACAACCCCTTGAATATATTTCTTTTTTTTTTCAATAGGAGATTGAAATTTCTTTAGTCATTTACACAAGTCATGTCTGACAATTGAGAAAATGCTGTTCACATAAAACATCATAAATTAAAAACATACAGTGTTTGTATTTTAATACAATAGGGTCCCAGGATTCAAACAAAGAATTTTGATCTCAGAGGTTGCATTATGTAGTTATGTGTTCTGCTTTAAAGAACTATACTGGAGGTAAACTTGAAACTGCCTTTGCAGAAATTATAACTGAGGAAATTATGACAGTGAAAGAGATCAGACCTAACCAACTACACCTTGCATCTAATCTTAAAGCTATCCTTATTCATTCCTGGGCATAGGCCGAAATAACCTAGGGAAGGAATTTAGTTTACAGTTTGACTCTGAAACAAAATTGATAATAGCCCTTTCCTGAAAAGACCCCCTTCTTGCCTGGTGACTAGTCTGCCTTTGTAGGACTAACAAATTGGCTACAAGATTGGAAATTATGGTTTAGGGGTCATGCAGCCCCTGACTCCAAGAGTCTGAACCTCCCCAGATTGCTCCTAGGGATAGCATCATTATTGTAAAACTTAAGATCAGTGCTTGAGATATTTTGCAAACCCTGCACTCAGTGGATCAGCTGACACCACCCAGACTGGTAACTTGGCTCCCAGTTCTGCCATCCCACCCAGGAACAGAAGACCGCAAGAAAACCTCACTTCGACCCCCTATGATACCATCTCCAACCTGACCAATCAGCACCACTTCCTGAGCCGCTACCCACCAAATTATCTCTAAAAACTCTGATCCCCAAATGCTCCAGGAAGGCTGATTTGAATAATAATAAAACTCAGGTCTCCCGCACACGTGGCTCCGTGTGAATTACTGTTTTTCCACTGCAATTCCTCCATCTTGCTAAATTGGCTCTGTCTAGGCAGGGGGCCAGGTGAACCCATTGGATGGTATATTTCTCAAGAGTCAAATATTAATAGGTTTAACATGTAAGACTTACATATGTGTGTGTGTGTGTGTTTACATATACATATATTTCAATAGCTTTTGCGGTTCAAGTGGTTTTTGGTTACATGGATGAATTATAAATTATATAGTGATAAAGTCTAAGATTTTAGTACCTGTCACCTGAGTAGTGTACACTGTACCCAATATGTAGTTTTTGTATCCTTCATTCCCTTTTCATCCTCTCCTCTTCTGAGTCTCCAGTGTCCATTATATCACTCTGTATGCCTTTATGTACCTATGGCTTTGTTCCCACTTATAAGTGAGCATATATGGTATTTGGTTTTCCATTCCTGAGTTATTTCACTTAGAATAATGGCCTCCAGCTCCATCCAAGTTGCTGCAATGACATTATTATATCATTATTTTTTCATGGCTGAGTAGTATTCCATGGTGTATATGTACCACACATTTTCTTTATCCACTCATTGGTCGATGGGCACTTAGGTTGGTTTCATATCTCGACAATTGTGAATCCTAAATTTTACATGCAAGGTTTTGCATCTGTAGAGGAAGACAGGATTCTCAGTGCATGTGCCAATTTTTGGGTTTTCCACTTGAGAATCTTCACCAGTTTCCTCTTCAGAATCAAATTCTTGACTATCTGGTGCTTCAGAGTTATCCAGAGGTTCATCATTCAGTCTCTGGGTTGCCTCTGTCATATACTGTACTCTGCCGCTTTTGCCAGTTGTTTACTCTCCTTTTCCAAGTGGTCAATTTCATTGTTCTTTCTTCAATTTCTCTGTGAAGCTTCTCATTTTCCTTAAGTGGTTTCATAGAGGGTGTTCCTTTGTTCTGCTACTTCTCTCCAATAGTGAGGGGATAAATTTCATTTAATCCTAAGATCAAATGCTTCTTGGGTGACTCCTCCAAGATTTTCATTGTCACTCTATTCTGGGACAATGACAACTCTAGAGTGGGAAGTCCTGGCTGTCAACTGGTCATTCCAATGCTTCCTCTTGGATATGCTTTGGGCCAGTCACTTTTTTTTTTTTTTTTTCCAACAAGAGATCTGGCTGTGGAAGGATGAATCATCTTCAGAGTTCTTCTTGGGGAGAAACTGTTCTTTACATTCTCTTTGATTCCTCCTTGTTTCTGCTTTATCCTAGGATTCATTATACAGCTGGTAAAGCACAAAAGATGGGAGGAGAGGATTAATGATCATAGTGAATTCAGGTGGCTGTGGCACAGCCAACCTACATTGATCCCCACTGTCGCTGGAGTGGCTGGGGCACACTGCTGAAAAGATTTACTCCTCTTGAATATACCCCTTTGAGTAGTTTTTGTATATGTAATTTTGCATATTTTTTCATTTTTTTATTATTATACTTTAAGTTTTAGGGTACACGTGCACAACGTGCAGGTTAGTTACGTATGTATACATGTGCCATGTTGGTGTGCTGCACCCATTAACTCGTCATTTAGCATTAAGTATACTTTTAATCGTAGTGCCATACAATTGTATTGCATTTTCCATTTATAGCAAATTATAATTATTTTGACTTTTATTATGAAACTTTCAAACAGAAAAGTAGATAGTATAATAAAATAAAATAAAAAGTATATATATAACAAGTATGTCGGCTGGGTGTGGTGGCTCATGCCTTTAATTCCAGCACTTTGGGAGGCTGAGGCAGGCAGATCACTTGAAGCCAGGAGTTCGAGACCAGCCTGGCCAACATGGTGAAACGCTATCTCTACTAAAAATAAAAAAAATTAGCTGGGTTTGGTGGTGGGTGCCTGTAATCCCATCTACTCAAGAGGCTGAGGCAGGGGAATCACTTGAACCTGGGAGGTGGAGGTTGCAGTGAGCCAAGATCATGCCACTGCACTCCAGCCTGGGCAACAACAGAGCAAGACTCCATCTAAAAAAAATTATATATATAACAAGTATGTAAACAAAATACCTAAGTAAAAGGTAGAATTAAAAAAAGATAGCATAATACACACCCATGTATTTATCGCTTAGAATTAACACTAATATTATATTTTCTTTGTGCATTTTTTTTCTTAAGTGGTTCAAAAGAAAGTACAGACATCATGATATTAAACCCTAAATCAGTGGCTCTCAACTGAGGGTGATTTTGACCCTTGTCCTCCGCAAGAGGACTTTTGGCACTGTCTGGAGACAATGTTGGTTGTCACAAAAGAAAGCATGCCTGCATCCCTGGTAGAGATCAGGGATGCTACTAAACATGCTACAATGCACAGGACTGCCCCCTCCAAAACAAAGAATTATCTGGTTCTAAATGCCGGTAGTGCTAAGGTTGAAAGCCTTTGGTCTAAATGATTAAGAATGCGTTTCTTAAAATGCAAAATTTCACATAACCACATAGCACCATCACTTCTAACAAAGTGAAAAATAACTCTTTAAAATTGTCTAATAACCAGTCCATGTTTCCCCACCATTCCACTAAAATGTTTTTTACAGCTGGTTTTAGCAAACACTTTCCATTTTATTAGCACTGTTAATAGAATCTCATTCTAAATGACTACAGAATAGTCTGTTGAATGGATTCCCTGAAATTTATTCAAAGGATCTATTTTTGGATATTAGTTTTGCTTCTAGGTTTTAGAAAAATTATATTTTTGTAAATAATGACATTTTACTTCTTTTCTTACTTTGTGCCTTTTCTTTCTTTTATTTGCCTTATGTTCTGGCTAAAAACTTCAGTAAATACTGAACACAGCGTATGAGAGTGGGCATCCTTTTGTTGTTCCAGATTTTAGGAGAAAAAGATTTAATATTTTATTAATTATGATATTAACTGTAGGTTTTTAAAGATGAACCTTATCATATTGGAGATGTTCCCATTTATTCCTAGTTTCACTGAGCATTTTTATCATAAAGAACTAATGATTTCTGTCAAATTTTTTTCTGTGTATTTTGAAACGATCAAATGGTTTTCCCTCTTACTCTGTTATAGTATGATGAATTATATTGATTGATTTTCATTAAACCAACCTTGCTTTCTTGGAATAAACCTTGCTTGGTCATGATGTATTATTCTTTATATGTATGTATACATATATATCTATAGATACATATACATATATACATATATCTATAGATATATATATATAGATATGTATACATATATATAGAGAGAGAGCTGGATTCTGTTTGCAAATATTTGGTTTAGAATTTTTGTGCCTATGGGCTGGGCGCGGTGGCTCACACCTGTAATCCCAGCACTTTGGGAGGCCAAAGAGGGCAGATCACGAGGTCAGGAGTTTGAGACCAACCTGACCAACATGGTGAAACCCCATTTATACTAAAAATACAAAATTTAGCTGGGCGTGTTGGTGGGCGCCTGTAATCCCAGCTACTTGGGAGGCTGAGTCAGGAGAGTCGCTTGAAACCGGAAGGTGGAGGTTACAGTGAGCCGAGATTGTGCCACTGTGCTCCCGCCTGAGCAACAAGAGTGAAATTCTGTCTCAAAAAAAAAAAAAAAAAAAAAAAAGAATTTTTGTGCCTATGTTCGTGAGGGATTAGGCTGTTTTTTTTTACTTGTAATAGCTTTGTTATATTTTGGGGTCAGGGTGATGCTGGCCTTCTATATTCAATTGGGAAGTGATACCTCTTCCTCTATGTTCCGAATTTGTGCAATATTGATATTTCTCCCTTGCATGTTTTGTAGAATTTACTAATGAACCATATATGTGGAAAATTTTCTCTTTAGAAAGGTTTTCCAAATTTAATTTCTTTAATAGCTATGGGGTTATTTATTTTCTGTGTCTTCAGTTGTTAGTAATTTGTGATTTGGATTAATTAATATAAGTTGTTGAATTGTTAGAATGTTTTAATATTTATCCCTTTTAACATTTTTAGAATATGTAGTGATGTTTCATTTTTATTTATGTGGGCAATTTGTGCTTTCCCTCTTTTTTTTGTCCATTGTTGTTAAGACTTTGTACTGCCACTTTACTATTAGTATTTCCTTTCTTTTACTTGCTTTAGATTTACCTTATTCTTCTTTTTCTGGCTTCTTAAGATGGAAGGTTGTATATACCTTTCTTCTCCAGTGTAAGTATGTAAAGTCATAAATTTTCTTCTAAGCACTGCGTTAGCTTTATTTCACAAATTTTGATATGTTTTCATATTATTCAGTTCAAAATGTTTTACAGTTTCCTTTATGATTTCTTTTTTGATCTATGGGTTATTTAGGAGAGGGTTGTTTTATTGCCCAATACTTAGGGGATTTGCTAGATATCTTATTGTGAATGATTTTATTCTATCGTGTTACTCTGTATGATTTCATTCTTTGATATTCATTAATATTTTTATATGATCCATAATATGGTCTATTTTGTTGAGTGTTCCATGACAACTTTAAAAGAATGAGTTTTCTGCAGCTGTTGGATGTAGTAGTTTAAAATATTATGTCAGTTTGGTTTACAGAATTGTTCAAATAGTGTTTACTGAATCTTTGATCTGCTTGTTCCATCAGTTATAAGTTGAGCATCCCTAACTTGAAAACCTGAAATCTGGAATGCTCCAAAATCTAAAACTTTTTGAGTGCTCAGAGTAAATGCTCATTGGATTTGGAGTTTCATATTAGGAATGCTCAACCAGTAAGTATAATGCAAATATTCCAAAATCCAGAAAAATAAAAAATCCTTCTGGTCTCAAGCATTCTGGATAAGGGATGTTCAACCTGCACCAAGAGGGTTTACATTCTCCAACTATGATTGTGATTTTTTTTTTATTTCTCCTTTCAGTTCTGTCAGTTTTTCCTTCGTGAGTTTTGGAAATGTGTTGTTAGGTACATCTATATTCATGAGTGTTTTCTTCTCAATTATCCTTTTTTTATTATTTTGAGGTATTCTTCTTAATATCCAGTCATACTCTTTGTTTAAATGCTACATTGTCTGATATTAACATAGTCATACCAGACTTCTTATTTTTGGTGTTTTCATACTATATCTTTTTCTATCCTTTTACTTTCTGTTGGCCTGTATCTTTATGATAAAATTGTGTTTCTCAAAAACAACCTATAGTTGGGTGTTGCCTTTCATATCCAATTTACTAAGCTCTGACTTTTTATTAGAGGAGTTAGTCCATTTACATTTAAGGTAAGTATTGATATGATTCGACTTATGTCTCCCATCTTGGTATTTGTTTTATATTTATGGTATTTATTCTTTATTCCTTTGTTCATTTTTGTCTTTTCAGGGGAAAATTAAGTATTCTTAATATTACTTTTATATCCTCTGTGGATAGTTAGATTATATTTCCTTTTTAAAAAATTTAGTGGTTACTATAGAAACTACATGTAAATGTTCACAGTATATCTTCAAACAATGTTTAACCTAATTCACAGTATAAAAATCATGCTGCAGTATAATTCCACTTATGTCCAATCCTGCCTTTTGTGCTCTTGTTATATTCTGTGTTACAGTGACACATATGGTATTAATCCTATCATACGTTGTTATTATTTCCAGTCTACACTGTAAATAGTCACTTAAATATTTGAGAAATTATAAATGTAAAAATAAAAGTCAAAAAAAGGTCTTTTCCATTTATACAAATATTTACCTTTTCTAGTGTTTTTAATTCCTTTCTGCACATCTGGGGTTCCATCTGATATAATTTCCCTCAGCCTGAAGTATCAGCAAGTATCTCAGATTTTGTCTCTCTAAGGATATCTTTATTTCATCTTCATTTTGAAGGATATTTTTTGCTAGACATAGAATTCTCTGCTTCCATTTCTTTTTTCTTGTCGTACTCAATGATGTCATTTAATTGTTTTCTGGCTTTATTCTAGATTCTGATGAAAAGTTAGCCATCATAAATTTTTTTCTAATGTATTTAATGTGTCATTTTATTCCTATTGCTTTTTAGATTTGCTGTTTATTGTTTTATGTGATTTTTGGTTGTTACATAGCTAGGTAAGGTTTTCTTTATATTTATCTTGCTTAGGGTTCACTGAGCTTCTTGGCTCTACAGGTTTATGTCTTTCATCCATTTTGGAATGTTCTCAGATGGTTATTATTATATCAAATATATTATCTATCCAGTTTTTCTCTTCTCTTTCTGGAACTTCTATTACATCACTTGATATCATGTTAGATTCGTTTATACTGTCCAACAGCTCTTGAATATTCTGTTGTATTTTTTCCACTATTTTTGCGTTTTGTGTTTCAGTTTGGATACTTTCTATTGATCTGCCTTTTGTCCCTGATGCTTTCATCTGTTTTTTTTCCAGTGTGCTGTTAAGCACATCTGATGTTATTGATTTCTAATATTGTATTTTTCATTGCTACTTATCCCATTTGATTTTCTTCTAACATTCCCTGGTGAACATGTCTTTAGGAAATTTTCCATTTCTTCATGCATGTTATCTATATTTTTCGTTAGGCTTTTGGCATTTTTATTATAGTTATTTTAAATTCCCTGTCTAATAATTCCAACATCTGAGTCATTTGTGGATCTGTTTTTCTTGATTGTTTCTACTCTTAACTATAGGCCACTTTTTTGTTTTCTTTAAAAAATATTAATATGTCTTCTAATGTTTGATTGTATACTGAAAATTCTGTATAAAAGAACAGTAGAGACTAAAGTAAAAAATATTTACATCCAAAAGAGCATGCTTTTGATAAGACCTGTAGTAAATCTCTCCTCTCCTCTAAAATGATCTTCACTTTGTGGAATTTAGTTCATTTGGATTTTTCTGTGTCCTTAGTTCACTGAAGGTTTTTTTTTTTTCCCATTAGCTCATCTAATTAGCTCATCTAATTTGTTTTGATTATTTGCATGAGAATGGCATTTTCTGGTGACTTTCTATTTCTGAATTCAAAGTAGTATGAAACCAAATATGCTTCAACAAAGATGTGCATTCACAAAATATTTTTTAAAAAATTTACAATAATTTCCTTAACATAAATTCTAGAAGGTAGACATTAATCAAAATATCTAAAGATTTTTTATGGTTCTTAATAAAATATGGTCATATTACATCTCAAAAAAACAAGGAAGTTATACCTATTTTTAATGAGTGCAAACAACCATTTTGCTTCATAAGCTTTAAGTGTTATAATTAATTTGACTTTGCTAATTTATTCAAAAAATGTTATTTCATATTACATACCTTTAACTTCAAGCACCGTACAGGGTCAAAATCTTATGTTCATTTTTTAGCAGGACTGACTTTACCTGGAGAATAAGTGAACCCATTAAACATCAGAATTGTTTGAGTAGATAGATGGTAATGACTGATATTTATTGAGTGCTTTTTACGAAAAAAGTGGTGTTTTAATTCTCACAGTGACCTGTGAAGAAGGTTATCATTTCATCACTCCAGAAGGAGGGTTTATTCCCTACAGAGGAGAAAAGAGAGGCTCTGATATAATGGGACAGGATTAAATTCAGGAGAATCTGAGCCCCAAACCTCAGTCTTGCAACTTTGATGTGATTTAAATCATATCTGAATGCAACCAATATTGCTATCTGTATTAGTCAGCTGTTGCTACAATAATGCCATATAACAAACAACCCCTAAACTCACACTTAAAACAATAGTTTTGTATTCTCATTGAGCTGCAGTTTGGCAGTAGAAATTTTGCTTTAAAACTCCCCTCTTAGTCATTTATTGAAGAAAAACATAATGAATACGTCTTATTTTCCAAGCACTCTTCTGGGCTCTGGAGAAACGACAATGAATAAAATACACATAAATGCTGCCCTTAGGAAACTTCCTTTCTTGAGGGAAGAGACATACAGTAAATAAGTAGACTATATAGTAAGTAAGATGCTGATAATTTCTTTATTTTGTTTATTTTTCTTTTTCTAAATTGGTTTCCTCAGATTGAAGATAATTTATTTCTTTTGTTTTTTTTTTGAGACGGAGTCTCGCTCCGTCGCTAGACTGGAGTGCAGTAGCACAATCTCGGCTCACTGCAACCTCTACCTCTTGGGTTCAAGCGATTCTCCTGCCTCAGCCTCCTGAGTAGCTGGGACTACAGGTGCACACACCACTACACCCAGCTAATTTTTCTATTTTTAGTAGAGACAAGGTTTCATCATGTTGGCCAGGATGGTCTTGATCTCTTGACCTTGTCATCTGCCCGCCTTGGTCTCCCAAAGTGCTGGGACTACAGGTGAGAGCCACAGTGCTCGGCCAGATTAATTTCTAATGACAGCTATAAAGCAGTGGAAGAGGAGAGGACGGGCTGTCAGGTGAAGAACAGCAACAGGGATTGCTGTTGCAATGTGCTTTCTCTTATCACTGCGCTTCCTAGCATACCGCCAAACCCTGGCATCTCTGTTCATTTTTACAACGCAGAGCTATTTCACTACTTCTTTGTTTCACTGTCTTCTTCTAAACTGTGCCCTGGGGGGCCTCACATTTCATAACCAAAGCTGCCTATCAAAGTATTTTGCAAAAGAAAATATATTTAGTCTGGAGAGAAATAATGTCTCTCCCTTAGGGACAGAAGCAGCTGCAGTCAGTAGTAGTTTTAGATAGCATTTTTCTCCTCTGTCACGCAGCATTGCAATCTCTGCTTTATTTAAAAGTTGAAGGTCAGAGGTGAAGATGTGTGGAAACTTACTGAGGAAAGGAGACATTTGCAGAGCACCCACTATGTGCTAGATCTGGTGCAAGCAGATGTCTTCAAATAATCCTTGAATTAGACATAATGATTCCCATTTTCCTAATGCAAAAACTGAGCTGTATGCAGGCAAAATAATCCACTCTCGGACACAAAACCAGCAGTTGCAGATCTAGGTTTTAATTCTTGAGTGTGTCCTTCCAGCCTCCTCCCAACCACCTTCTTGTTGCTTTGGATTGGATGTAGAGAGATGCTTATTTTATAATCTTTGCGGCTAGACCTGGAATGCTGGCTTTGTGTTTCTGGGCCTCTCTCCCGCTTCATGGCTAGTCTGTGTGCCATAGCCCAACTGCTGCCCCAGTAATAGGAGGAGGCAGTCAGGTCTGGGGGGAAATGAAAGAATTCCTAGGGCACCCGGCAAATGAATGAATTCCACTGATCTTGTTTGGTTCCTTATGGGATCATCCATCATGATTTAACAACTTGCAGCCCAGGGTAACTACAGGCATGCTTCTTGCCCAAAGCCACAGACACAGTGTAATTCATGGCTGAAAAACAGATTTGTTTTTCTGTTATTATTACCTGTATCATGCCCATTATACTATATTATATGCTGTGTTATCATGTAATTTAGTCCTCTGTCTGCCGCGTTGACGTTTGCTTTTGAGAAGACTCAGCTTTTCTCATTCTTTTGTAATGCACTAAAGTAAACAAATTCCCTGGCTGTAATGTAAGCAGATATTTGTTGAGGGCCCACTGTGTGTACAATAGATGGGATACAGAAAAGCTCTGGTTTTGCTCTTGTCCTCAGGAAACTTACCCTCCTATTGTTTTCTGCATTTAATTTTATTTTTAATTTTTTTTTGAGGGAGAGTCTCACTCTGTTGCCCAGGCTGGAGTGCCCTGGCGTGATCCCGGCTCACTGCAACCTCTGCTGCCTGGGTTCAGGCCATTCTCCTGCCTCAGCCTCCTGAGGAGCTGGGATTATGGGCACCGGCCATCACACCTGGCTAATTTTTTTTTTTTTTTTGTATTTTTAGTAAAGACAGAGTTTCACCATGTTGGCCAGCCTGGTCTTGAACTCCTGACCTCAGGCCATCTACCTGCCTCGGCCTCCCAAAGTACTGGGATTACAGGCGTGAGCCACCATGCCTGGCCTATTTTTAAATATTTTTAATGCAATATTTGAAACACACAAATAATATATATATAACATGTAAGTTATCAAACATATCAACAAAATGAAGACCCATAAAATCATTGCTGTCTTAGTCCATTTGTGTTGCTATAAAGGAATACTTGAGACTGGGCACTTTATTTTAAAAAGAGGTTTATTTGGTGTATGGTTCTGCAGTCTGTACAAGAAGCCTGACACTGCATCTGCTTCTGGTGGGGCCTCAAGCTGTTTCCACTTAGGGCAGAAGGGGAAGTGGAGGGACTGTGCACAGATGACGTGGTGAGAGAGGAAGCGAGAGAGAGAGGAGGAGATGCCAGGCTCTTTTCAGCAACTAGTTCTCCTGGGACTAAGAATGAGAATTTTTTTTTGAGACAGGATATCCCTTTGTTGCCCAGGCTGGAGGGCAGTGGCATGATCTTGGCTCACTGCAGTCTCCACCTCCCAGGTTCAAGTGATTCTTGTGCCTCAGTCTCCTGAGTAGCTGGGACTATAGGCGCCTACCACCACGCCCTGCTAATTTTTGTATTTTTAGTGGAGGCAGAGGTTCTTCATGTTGGCCAGGCTGGTCTGGAACTCCTGGTCTCATGTGATCCCCCCGCCTCTGCCTGCCAAAGTGCTGGGATTACAAGCATGATCCACTGCACCCAGCCCAAAATGAGAACTCACTTCTTTGAGAATGGCATCAAGTCATTCATGAGCAATCAACTCCCATGCCCCAAACACCTCCCAATAGGTCCCACCTCCAACATGGGGAGAGATTTCAACACGATGTTTGGAGGATCAAATATCCAAACTACATTAACTGCCTAACTGATTGACTAAAATGACCAGTTCTGCTGGATCCATCTGGGTGGAAAGTGCCTCTTGCATCCCCCATCCTATCCCCATGTGGAAATCTACAATCCTGTTTTGTGTTTATCATCCCCTTTCTTTGCTTTATTAGCTTTACCACAAAGCTTTATCAGTTTTGCTTGCTTTTGAGCTTTATAAAGATGGTCTCATACCTTAAATAATTTTTTTTTTTTCGAGACAGAGTCTTGTTCTGTTGCCCAGGCTGGAGTGCAGTGGCACGATCTTGGCTCACCGCAACCTCCACCTCCCAGGTCCAAGTGATTCTCCTGCCTCAGCCTCCTGAGTAGCTGGGATTATAGGCATGTGCCACCATGCCTGGCTGATTTTTGTATTTTTAGTAGAGACGAGGTTTCACCATGTTGGTCAGGCTGGTCTCAAACTCCTGACCTTGTGATCTGCCTGCCTTGGCCACCCAAAGTGCTGGGATTATAGGTGCGAGTCACTGTGCCTGGCCTTAAATAATATTTTAAGACTTGCTTTGTTCACATCATATGGTTTCTAAGATTTATTCCATTTTTCTTCATGCTTCTTTTCTTTCTTTTCTTTAAATTGATTTTTTTGTTTGTTTTTGTTTTGTTTTCAAACTCTGCTTTTCCCTTTACTTGTTGGAATTTTAAAATTCCAAATTCAAATATTAAGATTCTAAAAATTCTAAAATTCCAAAAATTTAAAACCTCTTTTCTATCATCTCTCCCTTGAAATTTTATTGTGTGTATCAAGTAAAATTGAAAGCCCGTAAATATCTTAACTTCCCCTTCCAAATACTATAAGGATTTTATGATACTTTAATGTCAATGACTTCCCCATTACTTAAATGTCAATGTTGTCAGTAGTTTCAATCTCATCTTAAATTCTCACAAATCAGATTGTTACTATTAATATTTTATACAGATAATGTTTTAGATTTATCTCTCAGTTTGTAAGCTTACTTGCTAACTATTCTTCTTACACTTGAAATTTTTTTTTCTGGGCTTTTTTTTTTTTTTTAGTATTCTTTTAGTGGGAATTTATCAGTGGTAAAAATCTCTCAGTTTTTGTTTATATGGAAGTGTCATCATTTCACACTCATTCTTAAAAGACACATTTGCCTGAAGCGCAATTCTAGAATGATGGTTGTTTTCTTTTAGAATTTTGGAGATATTATTCCAGA
Organism: Pan troglodytes; assembly: GCF_028858775.2. Lineage (NCBI taxonomy): Eukaryota > Metazoa > Chordata > Mammalia > Primates > Hominidae > Pan > Pan troglodytes. The sequence goes on along the minus strand of NC_072416.2, from coordinate 36,461,551 downwards.
GTCTTTTGGCTTCTATTGCTTTGCCTGAAAACTCAGGTGATGATCTAAATGTAGTGTTTTTGAAGGTTATCTGCCCCTTTCCCCTGTGAGCTTTTAAGTCTTCTCTGTCTTTGATGTTCTGTGATTTCACTGCAATATGTCTAGCTATGAATTTCTTTGCATTCATCTTGCTTATATATGCTGTGCTTGGACCTGAAGATTTTATGTGTGTGTTTGTGTATATGATGATCTATCTATCTATCTCACCATGCCTCACTTAACAATCGGGATATGTTCTGAGAAATGAGTCATTAGGTGATTTCATCATTGTGTGCATATCATAGTGTCCTTACACAAACCTAGATAGTGTAGCCTCCTACACACCTAGGCTATATGGTATAGCCTATGGCTCCTAGGCTACATGACTGTACAGCATGTTACTCTACTGAATACTATAGGCAGTTGGAACACAATGGTAAACCTTTGTCTGCCTAAACATATCTAAACATAGAAAAGGTCCAATAAAAATACAGTATTACAATTTTGTGGAGCCACTGATGTATGCAGTCTGTTGACCAAAATGTTATGTGGTACATGACTGTATTTTACCATTTTTACAACATTTCTTTCCCCCTCCCCTTCCATCCCCTCCCCTCCTCTCCTCTCTCTCTCGGACAGAGTCTTACTCTGTCATCCAGGCTGGAGTGCAATGGCACAGTCTTGGCTCACTGCAACCTCCGCCTCCTGGGTTCAAGCGATTCTCCTGCCTCAGCCTCCTGAGTAGCTGGGACTACAGGCATGTGCCACCGTGGCCAGCTAATTTTTGTATTTTTAGTAGAGACAGGGTTTCACCATGTTGGCCAGGCTGGTCTCAAACTTCTGACCTCAGGTGATCCACCCACTTCTGCCTCCCAAAGTGCTGGGATTACAGGCATGAGCCACCCTGCCCAGGCTTTGCAAAATTTCTATCTATTATCACTTTTAATATTGCCTCTTATCCAGTCTCTCTATTCTCTCCCAATATTATGTCTAATATATTAGACATACATTAGTCTGTTTCTTTCTGTCCTCTGTATCTCCTAACTTCTCTTTAATAGTTTTAATCACCTAATCTATTTGTGTTGTTGCACCCTAGATAATTTCTTTGGACATATCTTCAAGTTCTAATTCTCTTTCCTGCTATTTTTAATCTGAATTGAGTTTTTATTTTTCATTTTTTTGTTATATATATATTTTTGAGACAGATTCTCACTCTGTCACCCAAGCTAGAGTGCAGTGGCACAATCTTGGCTCACTGCAACCTCCACCTCCTGGGTTCAAGCGATTCTTGTGCCTCAGCCTCCTCAGTAGCTGGGATTATAGGCCTGCGTCACCAGGCCCGGCTAATTGAATTGAGTTTTTTACTTCAACAGTTATATATTTGATTTCCAAAATTTTTATTTGATCATTTTTCAACTATACCTCATAATTTTTTTATAAACGTTGATTATTTTCCCATTTTTCTAATTCCATCTTTTATTTGTTTAAATATTTTAATCAGAATTATTTTATATTATGTATCTGATTATTTCAGTGGTTCCAATATCTGAAGTTTGTGGGGGTAAAAATTTGTTGTTTATTAATTCTGCTGATTCTCCCTCATGGTGGCTTATTTCCTAATGAGTTTGGTGGCCTTTGATTATAAGGTCACAGAGGCTTGATCTTAATCTATGGAAATTCTTATGACCCAAATAGAAAATGCTTTCACACAGAGAGAATTTTCATTTGCCTCCATTAGGAGCCTGGGACACCACCAGCATTGTCTTCCTTCAAAATAACTAGCCTTACATGGGAGTCTCAGATTCCCCAACCTTGTCACAGTCAGTGACTAGTTGTTAATTTAATCATAATCACTTGATTTATTTTTTTAATGTCATACACTGTCCTGTGTGTTCCACAAACATTATTTCTAACTTGCAAAATAATCTTGTAACCCACTTCACTGTTGAGGAGATAAAAGCTGGGGGAGGCCTTCCACACAATCTACTTCCCACAATTCTGCTACACTTCTACACCGTCTCTGCCCATCAAAATCCTTCCCCTCCTTCTACACCCTCCTCAAATGCTCCCTCCTCAGGGACACTATTCTTGAGCCACAAAGCTGAGCTTAGGCTTTTGCTCCTGTTTATTTGTTTGTTTTTTGAGACAGAGTCTCACTCTGTCACCCAGGCTGGAGTGCAGTGGCATGATCTCAGGTCACTGCAACCTCTGCCTCCCAGGTTCAAGTGATTCTCCTACCTCAACCTCCCTCCCAAGTAGCTGGGATTACAGGTGTCTGCCACCACACCTGGCTAACTTTTTTTGTATTTTCAGTAGAGATGGGGTTTCACTATGTTGGCCAGGCTGGTCTCAAACCCCTGACCTCAGGTGATCCGTCTGCCTTGGCCTCCCAAAGTGCTGGGATTACAGGCGTGAGCCACCATTTGTTCCTAGAACACATAATTTATATCAGTGATTCAAGTAATCATCCCATTTCACAGATGAAGCATTTGAGGCCCTGGAGTTTCATTTGTAGGCATTTGTGCGGATCTACCTAAAATGTCATCTGGCTGCAAGGCCATCGCTTCAGTGTTATTTTTGCATTTATCCTTCTCCATCCCTCCTAGGCAACCCCTAGTTCCTCACCTTCCTCATATACATACAGAATGCAAGACTAAGAGGAAGGATTCCAAAAAGTTGGATACATTAAATTTAGGTGGAGAGATGAGGAACATATGGAGAACAGGCCATCAGCTTAGTGATTGTCAGGCGATTCTTATCATCACTATGTACCCCCGTGGCCCATGTTAAGTCCCTTACTCATTGGGACTGCCCTGGTCCTCCACTGACCTCAGGTAAACAATCATTTAAGTGGGATTGTATCCAAAAATTGCACTTAGAGTGGTTTTAGTGGGTCACATTGGCTCTTCCATGAATTCTTTGCATCTTTTTAAGCCAGATCTTTGGCATTTTATCAATCTTTGCTTTGGCATCATGTTTGAGGATATATTCAGGGGATTTTTTTATGTTTAAAAAAATCTCTTTTGTTTATTGACAGAAATAGCATTTCTACTAATACCTCAAGAGCAAGTACTATCATGAGTTTAAATTATTTTTCCCCAAATTTAATCAAGAGTACTTGAGTTACCAGCTTCCAGGTTGGCCAGAAGTCCTGAATTACCTTATTGAGACTTTTTGCTCCAGTTCCAGGGTTCTTGTATAATTAGGAGTCCTCACAACTTGTACTCCCAATTAGGGAAAAGCGCTGGTATTTGTCATCCTGTTTGTGTTTCCTTCTGAGATGGCACTGTTGAACACGGAGCCAGCGCTGCTGGGCTACAATGCAATGCAGGCTGGTAACTCTCATGGTAACCCCTCTTAGAGGTTCTGTTCTGGATGAGGTTTGTTTATCCACTCACCATGGTCCCCACAACTCCAATGCCTTTTCTAATGATAGCAGGTGAATGAGACCTACCCAGGATCAGGCCATTTTTACTTTCAGCCCCTGAGAGAGAAAATAAATTAATTTGGTTCTCTTTTCTGAACAATAGAGATTTATTCATTCTAAAAATTCTACAAACCATATCCAGCAGGCAAAGAATGCCTGGACTTTAGATAAACCAAAAGGGCAGCCATCCTTTGTGGCAGAGTGCTAATTTTTCTCCAGTATTTATTTTCTCTTTCATTTTGTTAGCAGTAGAACTTCTCAAGCTTTCCCTCTGTATGTGACCATCTAGGTAGAGACTACCTTTCTTAGCTTCTCTTGCAACTGTGTGTGGACACGCAACTAAATTACTGCCTCCAGGGTGTGAGCAGAACGGATGCATGCAGCTTCAAGTCACAGCACTGGAAAGGAAAATACTTGCCTTTCATTCTCTATTTCCTCTTTCTACACGTTGGAATTTGATGGAGTTCTGGCAAGTCTACTTCAACCATGTGGATGAGGACAATACTTCAGAGGAAAGAAGAACATTAAAATGCAAGGAACCAGATCCCTAGATGACTGATTGCAAGGGGCAAAGAAACTATGGCAGCCCTAGACTATGTACCTCTGGACCAATCTGTGAAAGAGAAGTAGATTCCTACTTGGCCTGAGTCACTGTGTTTTCGGATCTCTTGTACCAGCAACTCAGCCAGTGTCCTAAATAACATGCATCCTCCCTAGTGGGACTGGAGAGCTTATAGGTTCAGTCTCACTGATGATCCAACCTCTTTAGAGCAGGCAAGAGGAATTTCATGTACCTCTTGATAAAGCTGTAAGCAAAACACAAATTCAGTGGGACACTCCACTGCAGGTGATTTTGAGGTTCTGCAGTCTGTCTATCAAGTTAAATGAGAAAAAAGAAGATAGAGGATCCTGGCTGCATAATCACACATTCATGAAAGGCAAAATCATTTGGACAGGAGTGGTGGAGAAAGCAAGGGCTCTGAGCCAGATATTTCAGAATTCACATCAGTGTGTCTTTATAATTTAGTTGTTTAAGTCACTACTTTCTCATCTGCAGTATGGGAATTGCAATGCATGTTTCATGTACTTGTTCCAGCAACTACATGAGATAATCTATTTAAAGGTCCTGGCACAGGGTCTGGTAAAAATTAGGTGCTAAGTGAAAGTAAGTTCCCTTCCAATGTCTGGGCTTTTGATCATTGCACCAAGCTGCCTCTGCAAGGCACACAAGACTCTAGGTGATCTGATTTCTCCCTTTTTCACCCCTTCAGCTTCATCTGGGGCCACTTTTCCCTTGCCCATGACTCTCTGACTCCTAAGCCCATGACTAGTTTCCCTTCAGTACCAAAGCCATTCTAAATTCTCTCCTGCCTCTGGATCTTCATACTTCCTTTTCCTTCTGCTTGCAACCTTTCTCATGATCACATTTCAGAGAAGCCCTCCTGAGGACCACTCTATCTAAAGTAGTTTCTTGTCCACTGTGTTCAGCAGAATAATGACACCCCACAAAGATGTGGTTTTTATGAAGACAGAAACATCTGTCTTATTTACCAGCTCACCTGCTACAATATGGATTATGTAGCACATACTCAATATTTATTGAATGCATATATGAATGAAAAATTGAATGGGAACTTTGAAATTCATCCTCATCCCTGGAACCCATGAGTATGTTAAGTGACATGGCAAAGGGCAATTAAGGCAGCAGGTGAAATTAAGTTTACTAATCAGCTGACCTTAGGGAGATTTTCCTGGAATATCTGGTTGGACCCAATGGAATCATAAAGATCTTTAAAAGTGGAAGGGGGAGGCAGAATTGAAGAATCAAAGGTAGGAGTGTGATGATGGAAACAGGTATGCTACTGCCTTTGAAGATGGAGGAAGGGGCCACAAGCCAAAGAAAGCAGGCAGCCTTTAGAAGCTGGAAAAAGCAAGAAAATGGATTTTCTCCTAAGGCCTCCAGAAGGAACAGCCCTGCTGACATCTTGATCTTTGCCCAGTGCCTTGATTTTAGCTCAGTAATTTTAGCCCATGTTGGACTTCTGAAGTACAGAACTGTAAGATAATACATTTATATTGTTTTAAGCCACTAAATTTGTGGTAACTTGTTCCAGCAACAATAAGAAACTAATATACCTATATGCCAGCCCAGTATCTAATATATATATCACCCTCTTTATTTGCTGCCTAACACTCAGCACGATCTGCAATTATCTTATCCATTTATGTGTCCTCTTGACTTAGTCAAATGGGGCTTTTATGAAGACACAAATGTCTATCTTATTTACCAGCTCACCTGCTAGAGTACGGGTTATGTAGCACATACTCCTTCTTTATTCATTTATTAATTATACTTTAAGTTCTGGGGTACGTGTGCAGAACGTGCAGGTTTGTTACGTAGGTATATACATGCCATGGCGGTTTGCTGCATCCATCAACCACACTAAGTATTTCTCCTAATGCTCTCCCTCCCCTAGCCCCCCACCCCACCAACAGGCCCTGGTGTGTGATGTTCCCCTCCCTGTGTCCATGTGTTCTCATTGTTCAGTTCCCACTTGTGAGTGAGAACATGTGGTATTTGGTCTTCTGTTCTTGTGTTAGTTTGTTGAGAATGATGGTTTCCAGCTTCATCCATGTCCCTGCAAAGGACATGAATTCCTCCATTTTTATAGCTGCATAGTATTCCATAGTGTATATGTGTCACATTTCTTTATCCAGTCTATCACTGATGGGCATTTGGGTTGGTTCCAAGTCTTTACTGTTGTGAACAGTGCCGCAATAAACATAAGTGGGCGTGTGTCTTTACAGTAGAATGACTCCATATTTTTTTAATGCATGCATGAATGAAAAATTGAATGGAAACTTTGACATTCATTTTCTTCATCTGCAGGGCTTCTTGTTTCTGAGAGTGTGCACGGAGATTGAAGGGCAGGGGCTCATGTGACAGTGTGAAGCAGGAATTCTGACCATTGGCCAAACCAAGCCCTGAAACTCAAGTTCTGTTTGGGAGTGAGAGGCAGGTTAGAGGAGATAAACACCCAGCCTTTTAATTTTTTTTTTCCAGGCTACTTTAAATCACCTGTAAATCTTTAGTGGCCACCAGGAGGTGAATGACTCATGCTACCTTTTCTCAGCAAAGGCTCTTCAGGATGGGACACTCCAAGTTTTTAACTCCCAGCAACAGTTCGGCTCACAGCGAGACCCGGCCCTCTGCTGTCACTGAAGTGTGTGTTTGTTTAATTAGGGCGCCGAGTAGAGCCTCATCCTGGTGGCAGATGTTGCCATGTGTAGTATAATAAATAAAAGTCTTTATAGGACCCAGCAGGCAGTAGAGCCTTCAGTTAGCAGATGGCGAAATATTAAACTGGCAGAGCAATAACTTAACTGCCTGAATCAGCTGGTCCCTGCCCGGATTTGCTCCAACATGAATCAACTTCATATAGGAGGTGTCGCTCAGCCTCAGATGTGTACCCTCACCTGCCCTCACTCCTGGTCCCTGCTAGGACCATGTTTGCCTTGGCATACCACTATTAAAGTCAGATTACTGGGTTTAATACCATTATTAAAGTCAGATACCTAAGTTTTTTTATAACCTCATTAGCTGGTCAAAGAGAGGTGCTTGCTGGGCTGGACCGTAGGGTTCCTTCACAGGGGAAGGAAATGCAGTAAGCCTGTGGATGTCCTCCGTGCCAGTTTCTGCTTGGCTCCAGATTAGCCAGACGGTATGTTACCCAGCCCCTGGGCCCTCGTGGTGCAGGAGAAGGATCCCACTTGGCTCCAGGAATCCTCCTGTTTAAGACCAGGAGGATGGTTCAGTTAGCCCAGGGAGACCCCACTGGAGGAGAGAACAGGGCTTTTTGTTCTGAAAAGACCCAAAAAAGGGATTGACTGACATCTATTACATTGCTCAGGGGGTGGAGTGAGGGGCATTGGACTTGTTTACTAAATTCCAGATTATACGACTGATATTTACAGAGGGCTTGCTACATGTTGGGACTTTGGTTAAGGGCTTTGCAGACAAACAAAAACCCACCCCATCTTTACCATAACCCTGTGAGGCAGTAACAACGAACCCTTCTAGCGCTGTGTGCCAGGCCCCGTTCCAAGAGCTTAATGTACATTGACTCACTCAACTCCCCAACATGAAACATTAAACCCATTTCTCACATGGGGAAGCTGAGGCTCTGAGAGGTGTGATGATTTGTTCAAAAACACACAGCTAGAAGATACCAGAGCTAAGATGCAACCCAATTGTGTCTAAACTCAGAGGCGGCAGTTGCCTTTGACTCCAGGAGGCATAAAAGTAAAGTTGGACAGAAGATGGTGAACCCGTAGGCAAAATGCCACCTAGAAAATGAAGTGGGGAACTGATACTAGGAAAGAGGATATAAAATTTATATTTGTTGCCATTTATTGCCATAAATTCAGCTACTTTTTAACAGATATCTGAAATAATTTTCTCCTTTAATTCTTACAGTAAGCCTTGGAGGCAGCTTCAATTAGAAGCTAATTTTACTATTTAGAAAATTGGTATCAGAAGGACGATTGAACTTGTCCAAGGTCACACAGCCAGTAAGGAGAGGGGCCTGGACTGGAGCAGACCCTGTCTGATCCAAGACCTTGCTTTATTCACTCAATAGTTTTTTCCAAAGGCTTTTTAAGAAGAGGACTTTGGAGTTGTAAAGAATTTAGATACGTGGAAATGAGAGAAAGGCCTTCCAGGCAGAGGAAACAGGATGAACAAAGTCTTGGCAGGTATGGACAACTCTGTGTGTGTGTGTGTGTGTGTGTGTGTGTGTGTGTGTGTAGGTAGGTAGGTAGGTAGGTAGGTTGTTGGAGACAGACCCAGGGAAGCCTTGAATGGCATGCTGAAAGAATTGGGTCTTTCTGCCCAGGCTTGGTGGCTCATGCCTGTAATCCCAGCACTTTGGGAGGCCGAGGCAGGCAGATCACTTGAGGTCAAGAGTTCGAGACCAGCCTGGCCAACATGGTGAAATCCTGTCTGTACTAAAATTACAAAAAAATTAGCCCGGCGTGGTGGTGCATGGTTGCATTCTCAGCTACTTGTGAGGCTGAGGCAGGAGAATTGCTTGAACCCCGGAGGCAGAGGTTGCAGTGAGCAGAGATCATGCCACTGCACTCCAGCCTGGGCAATAGAGGGAGACTCCATTTCAAAAAAAAAAAAAAAAAAAAAAGGTGTTTCTTTCTCTGGCAAAGGAGGATGCTCAAGTTTTCTAAGTCAATAATTAAGCTCATGCAAACAAAGGGCCCTGTCTGATCACCATGGTGGGTTTCCACTGCCTGCTTCTCCACTAACTTCTATAACGAAAATGATACTCAAGACTTTTCTTGCCATCATGGTCAATAATGTGAGGGTTTGAGCACATCCTCAGAGTTAGGCTTTGGAATTTCTTGAATTCCTGCTGTGTAGCGCGTGTTGGGGAGTCTTTGGTCTGAGGGCTGGCTGCTGCTCGCTTTGGCCCTTTGATCTCCCAGTGCCCGGGATCTTTCAGTCTAGCTTTTTCTGTGTCCTGCATTGCCAGTCCCCCCACCCTCTGGATCTGTCCCCTTTTTGTTGTCTCTGAGCTAATGGGACAGATTCCATGGATGCTGGCCTGGACCTCTCTTTCCTCAGCCTGTCTCATGACCTCTAAGGCCTGGCCTGAGGAGGAGGCATAACTCTAGGAGGTCGAGGTGAGCCTGGCGCTGCAAGTATGCCCCTAATTTGTGAAACCACAGTCGTAGATATCACAGTTGGTTAATACACTCGTCCTTGGATTCTTTCAAATTCATTGCTCCTCTTCAAAAAACATTTCTCTTTTTTTCTTATTGCAGTAGTAATACATGCTTATTGTATGTTATGAAGAAGATGCAGAAAAATATAAGTGATGAAATGATAGCCCATAATAATCCCACAACCCCAAGACAATCATTATTAACCTTGGGTATATTTTCTTACAGTCATTCATACAGACGTATACAAAACACACATCTGTCTATATGAAATACTTACGTGCTTAAACTCATGCCAGATATATGATTTTGCATTCCATGTTTCCACTCTTATAAAATCAGTGCAGTTTTTTTACATTGCTAAACTTCTTTGTAAAAATTTATATAGAAAAACACTGTAGGCCAGGCACGGTGGCTCATGCCTGTAATCCTAGCACTTTGGGAGGCTGAGGCGGGTGGATCACCTGAGGTCAGGAGATCGAGACCATCTTGGCCAACATGGTGAAAACCTGTCTCTACTAAAATATGAAAAATTAGCCGGGCGTGGTGGCACTTGTCTATAATTCTAGCTACTTGGGAGGCTGAGGCAGGGGAATTGCTAGAACCCGGGAGGTGAAGGTTGCAGTGAGCTGAGATCACACCACTGCACTCCAGTCTGGTGACAGAGCAAGACTCCATCTCAAAACAAACAAAACACCATAAAACAATATTAAAGGGAAAAAAGCAGAATTTGAATTCATATGTTTAATATAATTTCAATTATGTTAGCTAAAAACACATGGGTACACAATGCCCATGCACTACAAAAGTACCACACAGGATGGAAGCAGAGACTACAAAATATTAATAGAGGTTATCTCTAGGGGATGTGTTTTATTTTATTCTTGCATCTTTCCATGTTTTCCACGTTTTTCCCACATATTAATCATGAATTTTTCTAATGAGAAAATTTTGCATAGCTACATAATAGTCCAAGATATGAATATACCATTGTTTATTTAATTATTGGCCTACTAAAGGCCTTTGGGTAGTTTCAAAGCTTTTACATTTATAAATAATGTTGTGTTAAATGTTCCTTTATCTGTTCAACAGATATTTGAGAGTCTATGGCATGCCTTGTATCTTGGTGCATATATCTGCATATGTTATATAAATAATATTTTATTTTTGTGGAAACTGAAGAGCAAAGAAATCACCGAGTTAGTTGGGGACACGGATGGGTCTGTGCTTTTAGGTCTTTCAATTCTGAGGATTTATCTTTGCCAGAATGCTTTCCTCAAACCTCTGGTCTCCCTTTGGCTGAATGGCGGCAAATTGGAGGTTCTCTTGGGTATACTGAGTCACAGATCTCCTTGAATAGTGTGTGACACTACTCAAGAAGTACCTACTTGGCCCCCAGCCTATTGCCTGGTGGCCTCCTTCTTGCAGATGCACCCATTTTGCAGATGGGTCAAAGCATGTAGTCTTACAGCACAAATACTTGTCTTTGTGGAAAGTCATCCTCCCTCTGCTTGGCTGCTAGACTTTCCTGTGTGTCCATCATAGGTGTGGCTTTGTGGCACCCAGTCAATCTGATTAAGATGGTTCTTGCTTATCAGCTTGGTGCTATTTGAGATGACACATTGGAAGTCCACCTCAAATATCACCTCCTCCCTGAAATTATCCAGATACTCTCAGACAAAGTTCACAGCTCTTTTTTGGAATTTTTTTTTTTTTTTTTTTTTTTTTTAGTATTTTGTGTATGGCCTTATTTTAAAAACATATCTCTCCAAACCATGGCTGTGTCTGTACATCTTTTTCTCATCAAGTAGATTATTAGCTCTTTAAGGTCAGGGACCACATGTTATCCACTTTGGTACCCTGTCCATTTGCTTCTGTTTCTCAGTCTAGCGCTTGCCTTCATCTCCATTGCCACTATTCAAGTGCACACCTTTTATCACCACCCACCTAGAACACTGAACCAGTGTCCGACCTGCTGGGACTCCCTGCATCTGCTCTCGTGCCACTTACAATCCAGTTTTCCCATAGCAGTGAAAGGGATTATTTGAAATCACAAATCAAATGTGCCATTTCTTTCCATAGCTCAGCAAGATCTGGCCCTCGCCTGCCTCTCTGACATCATCCCAGTGAACTCATCCCCATTCCTCACAGCACTTCTCTCTGATCCCTTTTATCACATCATTCTGCATAACAGTTTGGATTATTGCCCAGCAAGTGTTGATGGCCTCCCCGCTCCAATTGTGGATGGTATTTACTTCCCTACCACATGATTTTGGGCTTGGCCATATGACTTGTTTTGGCCAACAGGATATTAGTGGGTAGAAGTGAACAGAGATTTGAAATGTGATAGAGTGGTTGGGCTCACCTACTTTAGTTCTTCCATGGCCATGAGGGTAACATGCCCTGGGTAACCTGTTGGTCCCAGAAGAGTGAGAGATGCAAGGAACAGACATGAACTAAACATATGGCCTGGAGCCAAGCCCAGCCTAGATCAGCCAAACCCAGGACAAACCATAGTTGCATAAATGAGGTACAAATGCTTGCTGTTGTGAGTTACTGGCTGTATGCTACCCAGCACTGCTGTGGCATAGCTGACTAACACACCCTATTTTATGCACTTCATAATTATTATTTTGAACTTTCCATCTTTTCTAATCAGGACATAGTTTCTATGATAAAAGAGACATTGCCTATTTTGCTCTATAATTCCAGCTATATATATGAAATCACCAATAAATATGCATGTATGTATGTATGTATGTATGTATGTATGTATGTATGTATTTTTGAGACGGAGTCTTGCTCTGTCGCCCAGTAATGCGATCTTGGCTCACTGCAACCTCTGCCTCCTGAGTTCAAGTGATTCTCCTGCTTCAGCCTCCCAAGTAGCTGGGACTATAGGCACGTGCACCTTTTTGTATTTTTGTATGCCCGGCTACTTTTTGTATTTTTAGTAGAAATGGGGTTTCACCGTGTTAGCCAGGTTGGTCTTGATCTCCTGACCACGTGATCTGCCAGCCTTGGCCTCCCAAAGTGCTGGGATTACAGGTGTGAGCCACTGTGCCTGGCCTGCCAATAAATATTTATTAAATGACTGAATACCCCCGGCATGCCTAGCACAATACCTGTGCCCGATCAATATTTGCTAAATGCAGTTGGTGAACCATCCAAAGCAGCCTGTATTGTGTCCTAACATGTATATCTTTAAACTCAACTTGGCACGTGGGTGACACCTCTATCCCCTCTCTTCCTCTCTCTGATCACATAAAAGATCCTCCTTGTAAGAATACACACACTGAAAACAGATGATGTGTCAATGCCGTAATTTAAACCATGAATCTGTACTTGCTTAAAGATGAACTTGTTTGGAAGAAAAATGAGGAAAATGCTTGTGCCCGTCCAACAGAGTCCCCGGATAAGTACATCAATTTTGCTTCTCAGCGGATCCAGCACATAATAAAAGAAAACTGCTGAGGTCAGCAGCAGCAGAGAAGCCACACTTCTTATTTTCACAAACACAGTTTTGGGGATGGTAATCATATCTATTAGCAAGGGTGACACCACTGTGGGCCTGGCAGAAAAATGAGCTCTCCCGCATTGCAAAATGAGCAAAGTGGAGATCAATAAATCATAAAATTAGTTGAGACATCATCTATCTTTCATGGCTTTCCCTTTATTCCTGCCACGGTCCCTCAGGACACTCATTCATTTACTGCATTTTATCATTGGGAAAACACGTCAAGGTTTGGAGGCTGCATTCAGTTAGGGGAGCAGGGGCCATAATGTGTGTCATTAATTAGGCAGGTTTGGGAGGTTCAATCCAAAGTCTGGTCTCAACTGACTTCCATAAATTGAGTTTTAGGACTGCTTCTGCGTCTTGTGTGACTTCATCAAAAAGAGAATGTTATTGAAATATGCCCTGAGAGGGAGAGAGAGAGAAAGAGGGACATGTCTGCTCACTCTGTAGAAACGATAAATTTAGGGACAAACCAGGTGATAAGCCAGATGCAATCTGAGTTGTCTAAAGATTCTTGCTGTTATCTACATGTGATTGAAATAAATGTGAGACACAGAGCTTGGAGTGCATAGATACGTCATCTGGTACCTATATTCTTCATGTCAAGGCATATAGTAAACAGATTTTTTTTCAAAAAATTATTGTGATAACACTTAACATGAGATGTACCCTCTTAACAAATTTTAAGTGCACAATACCTTGTTGACTCTAGGTACAGAATGTGCAGCAGAGCTCTAGAACGCATTCATCTTGCCTGACTGAAACTTCATGCCCATTGATGAGTAACTCCTCATTTTCTCCTCCCCACAGCCCTGGCAACCACCATTACACTCTTTTGTTCTATGCATTTGACTATTTCACATGACCCCTGTAAGTGGAAATAAGAAATATTTGTCTTTGTTTGACAGATATTTAATTTACCATAAAGTCCTCAAGATTTAATTATTGTTCTCACATCTTGCAGAATTTTCTCCTCCTGCTCCTCCTCCCCCTCCCACCTCCCCCCTCCCCCCCTCCCCCCCTTCCCCCCCACTTCTCCTCCTCCTCCTCCTCCTCCTCCTTCTCCTTCTTCCTCTTGTTCTGATGGAGTTTCACTCTTGTTGCCCAGGCTGTAGGGCAACGGTGCGATCTCTGCTCACCGCAACCTCCGCCTCCTGCGTTCAAGCATTTCTCCTGCCTCAGCCTCCCGAGTAGCTGGGATTACAGGCATGTGCCACCATGCCTGGCTAATTTTGTATTTTTAGTAGAGATGGGATTTCTCCATGTTGGTCAGGCTGGTCTTGAACTCCTGACCTCAGGTGATCCACCCGCCTTGGCCTCCCAAAGTGCTGGGATTACAGGTGTGAGCCACTGTGCCCATCCCAAATTTTCTTCTTTTTGAAGGCTGAATAATATTCCATTGCGTGTATATACCACATTTTCTTTACCCATTAATCTGTCATTTAGGTTTTTTCCCCATTTTGGCTGTTGTGAACAGTGCTGCAATGAACATGTTAGTGCTAATATTTCTTCCACATTCTGATTTTAATTTTTATGGGTAAAAATCCAGAAGTAGGATTGCTGGATCATATGCTAGTTCTATTTTCAATTTTTTGAGAAACCTCCATACTGTTTTTCTTAGTGGTTGTACCATTTTGCATTGCCAATAATAGTGTGCAAAGGTTTCAATTTTTCTACATCTTCACCAACATTTGTTGTCTTTTGTCTTTTTGACACTAGCCAATCTGACAGGTGTGAGGTGATTTCTCATTGTGGTTTTGATTTGCAATTAGTGATACTGATTATTTGTGGTATTGGACATTTTTTCATAAACTTGTTGGCTTAACTAAGGAGGTGAAAGACTTGTATACTAAAAATTATAAAACCTTGAAAGAAATGAAAGAAGGTGGCCGGGCATGGTGGCTCATGCCTGTAATCCCAGCACTTTGGGAGGCTGAGGTGGGTGGATCATGAGGTCAGGAGTTTGAGACCATTCTGGCTAACATGGTGAAAACCCATCTGTACTAAAATAAAAAAAAAAAATTAGCCAGGCGTCGTGGTGCGTGCATGTAGTCCTAGCAGCTACTCGGGAGGCTGAGGCAGAGGAATCGCTTGAATCTGGGAGGCGGAGGTTGCAGTGAGCCGAGATCACACCACTGTATTCCAGCCTGGTGACAGAGCGAGCCTTTGTCTCAAAAGAAAAAAAAAAAAAGAAATGAAAGAAGATATAAACAAATGGAAAGACAATCCAAGTTCATGGATTGGAAGACTTCATATTGTTCAAGTGTCCATACTATGCAAAGCAATATACAGATTCAATGCAATCCCTATTAAAATCCCAAAGGCGTTTTTCACAGAAATAGAAAAAATGAGTCTAAAATTTGTATAGAACCACAAAAGGCCACAAATAGCCAAATCAACCTTGAGAAAGAAGAACAGTGTTGGAAGCATCACACTTCCTGATTTCAAAATATATTACAAGGCCACAGTAATTAAAACTGGTATGAAATAAAATATGGTACTGGCATAAAGACAGACATATAGGCCAAAGGAATACAATAGAAAGTCCAGAAGTAAATCTACACATATGTGATCAAATGATCTTCAACAATGGTGCCAAGAATATGTAATAGGGGAATGATTGTCTCTTTAATAAGTGATGCTGGGAAAACTGGATAACCACATGCAAAAGAATGAAATAGGATCCTTATCTAACACCATACATGAAAATCAACTAAAAAAGGATTAAAGACTTACAAGTAAAACCTGAAACTGTAAAACTCCTAGAAGAAAACATAGGGGAAACACATCATGATGTTGGTCTTGCCAGTGATTTCGTGAATATGACACCAAAAGCACAGACAACAACAACAAAAATAAATGATGAGAACTATGTAAAACGAAAAAGTGTCTGCACAGCAAATGAAACAATCGAGTTAAAAGACAACCCACAAAATGGGAAAAATTATTTGTAGACCATCTATGTAATGAGTTAATTTCTAAAATATATAAGGAATTTCTACAACTCAATAGCAAAAAAAAAAAACTCTAACAATCTGATTAAAAAGTGGGCTAAGGACTTTAATAGACGTTTCTCTAAAGAAGATATTAAGTAGGTTTCTAAGATCGTGATGTGTTTTTCATTTGATGTGTGCATTTAATTGACACTCATTACTCCATCAAAAGCATCCTGAAATCAAGGAAACAGTACTTATTAGACAGAATGTTTCAGTGATCGATTTCTGCCTATTAAACCACCCCAAAACTTAATGCATTAAGACTAATTTATTATTGCTGTGATTCTGGGACAAAACTAACTTTTTATTCCCCTTTCAAGGTGTATTTTCTGCAGAACCCCCATCTCGGTAAATGCCACTATCATCCACTCCCTTGCTCAGCTCCTTAAACTTGGAGTCATCCTTGACATTTTTCTTTCTCTCATGCCCCTCATCTAGTTTATCCACAAATTACCAAGAAACACCCACAATCCTCCTCTCTTCAGCACTACCCCCGTAATCCAAGCCACCATCCCATCTCCCTTGGGCTATTCTGGTAGCCTTTATAATCGGTCCCCTGCTTTACCTCTTGCCTTATTCAGTCTATTCTTCATATAGAAACCAGAATGATCTTTAAAATAAATATAATCAGAGGATGTCAACCTCCCCACCACCCGGACCCCACAGCTTATGACTATCCAGCAGCTACCTGTTGTATTCAGAATAAGACCCTTATTGTATTCAGAATAAGACCCTTATAAAACCACTTGCGGTAGTCTACAAAGGCCCTGCCCTCCTCTCCTCCCTTAGCTCATCTCTAGCCACACTGGCCACACTGGCCTTCCTTCTCCCCTTTAGCATGCATGGACGTTTACACCTCAGGGCCTTTGCACCTAATGTATGTATATATATATATATATATATATTTGTTGTTGAGAGGAAGTCTCGCTCTGTCACCCAGGCTGGTGTGCAGTGGCGGGATCTCGGCTCACTGCATGCTCCGCCACCCGGGTTCACACCATTCTCCTGCCTCAGCCTCCGGAGTAGCTGGGACTACGGGCTCCCGCCACCATGCCCGGCTAATTTTTTGGTATTTTTTTAGTAGAGATGGGGTTTCACCGTGTTAGCCAAGATCGTCTCGATCTCCTGACCTCGTGATCCGCCCACCTCAGCCTCCCAAAGTGCTGGGATTACAGGCGTGAGCCACACCCCCATCCGCACCTAGGGTTTACACCGAAAAAAAATAGTAGGCTCTGGAGATGCAACAGACCGTGCTTTCATGGAGCTTTCAGAGAGGGAAGACAAGTCAACACATGAATAAATGTTAAGAGGTAGTGAGCATTAAGGAGATAAAGTAGGTATAGAGAATGGAGAGAGATGGGAGGTGTGACCCCGTTTCAATAGGGTGGTGAGTGAAGGCCTCTCTGAAAAGGTGGCTTTGAGCAGATGCCCAAATAAACGGAGGGGCTGAGCCGTGCAGATATCTGGAAGCAAATGGGGCAGGGGAAGGAGCTGTTTCAAAGGTTCCAAGATGGGCAAATACCTG
Source organism: Pan troglodytes (assembly GCF_028858775.2). Lineage (NCBI taxonomy): Eukaryota > Metazoa > Chordata > Mammalia > Primates > Hominidae > Pan > Pan troglodytes. Next base: position 36,444,335 of record NC_072416.2, on the reverse strand, counting down.
CAGGGCTTAGAAATGGTGGCTATAATCAGAAAGCATGTAGCAATAGAAGACTTGCAGCTAAATACATGCATTTGAGGCAGCAATGACTTCTTTCTAGGGGGTTTATGTGAGGAGGGATTTTTCTTTTTGGGAAGAACCCTGAGGTACACGTACTCAAAGGAAATATTTGTTGACTAGGATGGAAAGGGCCTGTCTTCAGCTTTCGTTCTGCTCTGCCCGGCTGCCTCTCAGTGTTAGGTTCAATGCTTGAGGCTGTGCCAAGTTGATTTCCCTGTGAGAGCAGATGCCTGATAGAAGGGCACAGTGCCAGTCCCGTTGATAATGAAATCTTTGCATCCCTGTTGACACTTCTATAAAGGACAGAAGAGGAACTGCAAGTTCCCATTCTGATCTTTTATTTCTGTTTTGTCACCCTCAAGAAGATCTGTCAGAAAGCTTTTGGGATCTGGACTCAGATGGACCTGAATTTGAAGCCCACTGTGAATTTTACTGCAGTGGGATTTTGGTGAGAGCTGCTCAAACCTGAACTTGAGGCCAGGCCTGGTGGTTCATGCCTGTAATCTCAGCACTTTGGGAGGCCGAGACAGGAGGATCATTTGAACTCAGGAGTTCAAGGCTAGGCTGGGCAACATAGGGAGATCTTGTCTCTAATAAAGAATAAAAAATTAAAACCCTGAATTTGAGAGGAGCACGTGGTGACAGTGCTCAGATTTGGGTTATTCATGCCCAATATTGTGGCTCTTTCTGTTTTTGTTTTCAAATTTTGTTTTATATTTGTCTTTACAGAACATTAACATTGTTCCAAACTAATAACTAAATAAAAAAGCCATCCTCAGAGTAGGTACAGAGTGGTTAGTTGTCCTGGTTGGAAGAGTGGGAGAGTTCTATCACCAATATTGTTTAGAATTGCCAGTAATAATAAAAATGGATGACCTTTAATTGCTTTTTGTTCATGTCATAATACTCGTGTATGAAATTCATATATTTTTAGAAATAACCACGTTGTTTTGGAATAATTTTAGATTTGCAGAAGTTGCAAAAATAGCACAGATAATTCTTGTAGTTACCCTTCATCCAGTTCCCCCTAATGTTAGCATCTTACATCACCATGGTACATTTGTCAAAAGAAATTAATATTAATATAATGCTATTAACTATAGACTTTACTCAAATTTCATCAGTTTTTCCACCAATGTCCTTTTTTCCTGGATCCAAAATTTGATTTAGATACCAAATTGCATTTAATAGTTGATTGTATTACTGTTTTTTAAATTCTCTACAGACAGGGCACCTATTGACTGCACCTGGCAGAACAAAGCACTCCCACACTCCTCTTTCTTGATTCTCCCCTCTTCTCAGCCTTAGAGAAGTCCCATTTTCATTCCTATTACCCTTCTTCTTCTCTCTCCACCAAAGGAAACTTTTTTTGTGTGGTTTTGGCCTTCTATTATTTTATTTTGCTAACATAAGCAAATATATATTCTAATCCCTTTCACTTCCTTATACGAAACAACATACTCTTTTCTGAAACCTTGCTAATTTCATTTGAATGAACTGGAAACTCCTCCATACTGGGGACGTAGAGGTCCTTCTCATTCTTTTAGTATGTTTCATAGTACTCTGCTGGGTGGCTATATCATGCTTTATTCAACCATTCCCCTATTGATGGACATTTGGGTTGTTTCTACTCATTGGGTGTTATAATACTGCAACAAATCAGTCGTGGTTTTCTTAGGGAGAAAGATGAGGGTGGGAGGGAGAAAAGTGACATTAATCTGTAAATTATGAATAGTTCCATAAAGAATAGAATGGAACTGGAGTGCCTTTTCTTTTTCTTTTTTTCTTTTCTTTTTTTCTTTTGAGATAGGGTCTCACTCTGCCCAGGCTGGAGTGCCATGGCGTGATCTCAGTTCACTGCAGCCTCAGCTTTCCTGGCTCAAGTTATCCTCCCACCTCAGTCTCCTGAATAGGTGAGATTACAGGTGTGTGCCACTATGCTTACGAATTTTTCTTTTGTATTATTTGCAGAGATGGGATCTCACCATATTGCCCACACTGGTCTCGAACTCCCACGTTCAAACCATCCTCCTGACTCAGCCTCCCAAAGTGCTGCGACTATAGGCATGAGTCATGGCACCTGGCCTGGAGTGCCTTTTCTATGGAAACCGGGGGACCCCTAAAACTCATCTTTCTTTTTGCCTGAGGGATTATCCCTTTGTGATGACCTTGACTTTGAAGGTAGGTAGGCTTGGAAGCCCGTATACTTGGTGATAATCAAGAGATTCTACAGTTGAGGCTTCAAGACTTGCACTTGCTTTATAACAATTGCTGGAGAAAAAAAATTATGCCAACTCAGGAAATGGACTCCAGTCAATAAGGCCTTCAGTGCAAATATTCTCTTGGAATAATTTATTAACTCCCTGCAGACCTTGTGGTCAGGCACAATTAGAGTCTTCTCCCACAGAGGCTGCATGCCATTTAGCAGCCTGGGGCTACGGCCTGCAACATGGTATTGAGGAGGCCCAGGGGACATCTGAGAATTGGGGCTGGTGAAGATGAAATTGAGGAGACAGCTCAATAAGGCAAACAAGCAAGGGATGTGCAGGTGGACAGGCCTGGGTTCAAATCCCTACTCTGCTAAATGTTTTAGCTGGGGTTCTTTGGGTGAGTTTCTTTACCTCTTTGAGTCTCCATTTCCACCTCTGTTAGATGGGGATAAGGATTGCTGTGAGGTTTACATGAGCTGAATTTCTGCCCTTACAGGGAATACAAGTTGGCAAAGCCTCAAGCATTGAACTTAACACTGACAGACAGCAGGACAGGGCAAAACAAAAGCTGAGGATGGGCCTTTTCCATCCAAGTCAACAAATATTTCCCCTGAGCCCATGTATCTCAGAGTTTTCCCTAAAAGGAAAATATGTAAAGCACTCAGCACCAAGTGTCTATTAAACGACAGTAATTAGTTTGGGGAGAAGTTTCAACTCCATGGGGCACAAGCATGAACTAGTTTTGTTTTTTTCTTAAATCTTATTATCAGTTGTGTGTTCAGTCTTTCTACCCCAGTGGGTGCTAGGTCCCTTAACTTTCTGGCCACTTTCAGCTATTAAAAAACTTAGTTCAGTCTGACTTAAATCTCCAATTTCAGATCCAATGAAAAGTTCTCTTCTGGCCAGATGCGGTGGCTCATGCTTGTAATTCCAGCATTTTGGGAGGCTGAGGCAGGCGGATCATCTGAGGTCAGGAGTTCAAGACCAGCCTGGCCAACATAGTGAAACCCCGTCTCTACTAAAAATACAAAATTAGCCAGGCGTGGTGGCGGGCACCTGTAATCCCAGCTATTTGGGAGGCTGAGGCAGGAGAATCACTTGAACCTAGGAGGCAGAGGTTGCAGTGAGCCAAGATCAGGCCGTTGCACTCCAGCCTGGGCAAAAAGAACGAAACTGCATCTAAAAAACAAACAAACAAACAAACGTTATCTCTCTTCCCCATGGCAGGGACCTGAAGAGGCGCATGCGAGGGGCATGTTTAGCTCTTTATGCATCTCCCATTCCTCTCTTTGTGTGTGAGATGGGGAGGAAAGTGGGTCGGGGAGTTTAGGCTTATTTCTACTTAACTTGGCAAGGTCGTAGTTATGGGTGGCATTTCTGATCTTGTTCTGTGTAACACTTGTTTTGCTCCTCAAAACCTTTGCAAATGAGATGGTTCTGGTGTAGATCGTGTGCTTGGTTTCAATGTCATATGTGCCCCATCTGTCACTGAGACCCTTAGGGGAAGGCCAGCCCTGCCTCCCTTTGGCCCCTTTCAATCATCTGTGGCCCCAAGCCCCTCACTTAGTGGCTCCTTGGATAGCCTCTCATCTATATCTCTGGCTTCCTCTTCTACCATGAAATCACAGGCATCTGTGACGCACTCTTAGGGCACAGGGAATGAGAGGGAGATGCCTGCCCCTGTCCTTTTCCTACATTAAGCTTTGCTTAGAGTCAGCTTTTCCAAGAGTGTCCTCACTCCATCTTACTCAGATGATCGCACTAGAGGGGCTCATGGCTCTGCAGCTCAGGGATAGAGATGCTAGCCCCTCCTTCTTGCAATCAGCCCCTATGGCTCCATGGCAGGTGACCATATAATTGGCTGGTGACCATGACAGGTGACCATATAATTTGTTGCTCAGATTTGGACTGTTCTGAGTATGAAAGGGAATGAGAAGTTATTAATAGATATGTTAAGACAACAGGTATAAATTGGGGTCATGCAGGGCAAACTGGGGATGTGTGATCACCCTCTTTTGGAACAATTTCTCTTGGGGATCTCTCACCCTGAGCTAGATACCAACTGTCTGCTGTAGTCATTGATCCAGAACAACTGGAGAATTCCTACTTGATGTCCTGTTACAGAAGCAATGGTGACAAAGTAGATGGTGGTGAGGATTAAATGAGAGAGTGTATTTAAAGTGCTTAGCACAGCTGCTAGCACACACAGCTGCTAGGTGCTCATAGTGGGTCCTGTTACCTCCGTTACCTCCCCTTTCCACCCCACTGTAGCTCTGCTGTGATGGGTCTACTCTCTGAATTCAAAATCAAGTGATAAGAGCATTAATTAAGCACCAACTACGTGCCAGGGGCCGTGCTAAGTACTTTATAGGCCTTACCTTTCTCAGTCCTAAGAACAGTCTTAAAGTAGGTAAATATTATGTCCATTGTATAGTTAGAACAACCGAGGCTCAGAGAGGCTAAGTGCTTTCCCAAGGTCACACAGCATATAAGTGGCAGAGCTGTGATAGAAACCAGGACTGCTTGACTCCATGGTTCACTCCTGACATGGTTTGGATTTGTGTCCCTGCCTAAATCTCATGTCGAATTGTAATTCCCAGTGTTGAAAGAGGGGCCAGGTGGGAGGTGATTGGATCATGGGGGCAGATTTCCCCTTGCTGTTCTTGTGATAGTGAGTGAGTTCTCATGAGATCTGGTTGTTTAAAAGTGTGTAGCACCTTCCTCTTCTCTCTTTTCCTTCTGCTCTGGTGATGTAAGACATGCCTGCTTTTCCTTTGCCTTCTGCCATGATTGTAAGTTTCCTGAGGCCTCCCCAGCCATGCTTCCCGTACAGCCTGTGGAATCGTGAGCCTATTAAACCTCTTTTCTTTGTAAATTTCCCAGCTTCAGATATTTCTTCATAGCAGTGAAAGAACTAATACAACACCTTTAGCAACTCAGCCACATGAGGAGTTGAGAGTATGCAACTCTCAACTCTAACTCAAGTGTAGATGGGGCTGAGTCTTTTTTATTTCTGAGCAGAGAAGGTAGGGATCCCAGGCTTGTAATTTCATAAAAGGAAGTATGGGAAGGGTTTCTTCGAATTGAAGTTGAGCCTTGTGCAAGCATGAGAGATAAAAAAAATCCATTCTGGAGGGGTCTAAGATGACCAGAAAGAACTCAACCATCTGGGGGAGAGTGGATGCTGCGTGGGAGATGAGACCAGGAAATTTGCCACTGCATCATTGGTTTTTGGACCTTTGGCAGATCTGATATAATGGAAGGCATTTAGAGCATCTGAATCTATTGACTGTCCAATTCAATCGATTGATTGTGCAGTGTTGCCAACATCTTGACTTTAGTTCACAGCATTTCTCTTGAAATGGGTTGGCTATATTCCCAATCAAATACTGATTGACACATTGACATCAAGCATTCTTATGTGCCCAGCTCGGTGGTGGTCACTTGGTGGAAGAATATGATCTATCACCAAGGAGTTACTACTTAGTTTGGGAGGAATCTTAAGTAACATGGAATAATTTGGTCTATCTTAGCCCCCCAAAAGATTGCTTTCATTTATTTATTTAGCCAACGCTTTGGCGTAATTCTTTAACTTGCTATTGGGAGATATTTTGGTTACCCATTGTCAATAATGGGGCATAGCGAATCTTCCCCAAACTCTGTGGCATGCAACAGTGAACATATATTTAGCTCATGCATCTGCGATTGGGGGGTAGCTGAACCCAGCTGGGCTTGCTTATGCAACCGCAGGTCAGCAGGGGATGTGCTGAGCTAGGCTGGGCTCAGCTGTGTGGTTCTGCTGTAGGCTACAGGTCTGTGGGTTAAGTTGGATGAGCTTGACTCCAGATATTTTTTTACCCTCTTTGAACCAGAGGGCTAGCCAGGGCATGCTCTTCTCATGGTGATGGGAGAGATTCAGGAATTCACATCCAGCTGCACAAACACATCTAAAGCTCCTACTTGTATCATGTCTATCATCATTTCATTCACCAAAACAAGTCATGTGGCCAAGCTCAAACTTAAGAGGTAGAAAGAAACTATCAAGTTACATGGGAAAGAGAAACAGAATGAATTCTGGAAGAGGAAAAGAACTCAGAGGAAGTTATAACAACTAGTTGTGAAAGACTCCTGGTGTATTGGTGCTGTTAAAAGGGTTGTCCAGATGGGTGCCGTGGTTCATGCCTGTAATCCCAGCACTTTGGGAAGCTGAGGCGGGTGGATCATTTGAGGTCAGGAGTTCAAGACTAGCCTGACCAACATGGTGAAACCCCTTCTCTACTAAAAATATAAAAATTAGCCGGGCGTGGTGGCACACGCCTGTGGTCCCAGCTACTTGGGAGGCTGAGGCAGGAGAATCACTTGAACCAGGGAGGTGGAGGTTGCAGTGAGCCGAGATTGCACCACTGCACTCCAGACTGGGCAAGAGAGTGAGACTCCATCTCAAAAAGGAGAAAAAAAAACAAAAAAAAAAAAGAAAGAAAGGGTTGTCCACTTCACTCTCACTATGGCCCAGTGCCCCACACCTCTCAACTTTAGAGAGAGCTGTGCTTCCCTTGAGCAACTGGGACATTTTTATTGCATGGATGCCAACCAGAAGCCCAGAGTCAAATTTCAGCTAATCTCTACCTTGTGGCTATAAAAATAATCCTAATACCTGCTCTCAACCCACCTATAGCTTCATCATAGCTGCTGCTTCTACGATACCTTCACTGATTTTATCTTGTTGCATTGCATACTTTTTTTTAGTATCTACATGTCTTTTCTGGAATAAAGTAGGGCAGAAATGAACACACCTGAATGCCGGATGCAAGGTACAGAAAATTCATTCCACTAATATTTACAAAATACTGTGTGTCAGGCTCTGTATGTGGTATCTGAGATTATGCAGGTGAGTCTTACACATTCCCTGCCTTTGAGGAACTCACATGACAATAGACTATAGCAGAGTTTTTCAAGTTCAGTTACATTGATATTTTGGGCCAGATAGTTCTTGTTGGGGGGCGGTGGGGGCTGTCTTGCGCATTGTAGGATGTTTAAGCATTCCTAGCCTCCACCCAGTAGGAGGCAGTAGTGACCCCCCAATATGACAATTAAAATCCCCAGAATTGCCACATGTCCCTTGAAAAGCACAATCGTCCCTGGTTAAGTGCAACTGTAGGAGGCTTGGGAGCTCAGAATAGACACGTAACCCAGAAAAGCTTGCCACTTTGATACCTGAGTGAAGGTTGGGAGGCTGGTTGCAGAAGCCAAGAGAAGGAGTAGGGAAAGGCCATTTCTGTTATGTGGAGTAGCCGGGGTTGGTGGACCTGCACAGGGTGGGGGCATGAATGTTGAGAGATGAAGCCAGAGATGCAGGCAGAGCCAGGCCTTGTGCCAAAGACCTTGCATGAATCTGACTCTGTAGATCCCTACCTTCAGCGTGTCTGAGAAAGGACACTTGTTCAACACGCGAATTCTTGGGACCCCTTCCAGGGGATTAAATCCAGGAATCTCAATTTAATTTCCTGGAGGGAGTCCCGAGAATCTGCATGTGGAATGAACCTGAATTCATTAATTCCCTGGAAGGGGTCTGCAAGAATCTGAATGTCTCCAACGGGGTCCAGGAATCTGATTTTTTGAGGCATCTGTGACGATTCTGATACAGAAAGTCCCAGACTCACCTGAGTCCTTCATCTGGGTTATTTAACTTGAATTTAGAATGTCTGTAGAGGTAATGGTGAGCCACTGAAGCCTCATCTGCAGGGGTGACACAGGGTTAGGGTTATAGATGACACCTGCCGTGGATCAAGGCTCTCCGTCTTGGTTTGTACAATGGTATCACCCGAGGAGTCTTGAGCCAGACCTATGTCAGGCTCTCCCTCAGATCAACTGTGTCTGAATCTCTGGGGGGTGGGGCCCTGGAAACAGTATTTTATTTTTGCTGATTCTTACAGGTACTCATATATTGACACACTGGCACTTACTTATTCAGTAGCCTTTTGTGCCATGCTCAAAGCACTGGGGATATAGAAGTGAATGAGCCACAGGCTCTGCTCTCATTGAAATTACCTTTACTGTTGCGGTAGACAATAAGCGAATAAACATGTATTAAATCAATATATTTATTTATGAAGAAATATATGAAGCCATATTGAACAGTGAGGAAGTGATAGGAATGGGAGGTTTATTTTTTAAAAAATATAACAGTTCTATTCAGATACATAATTCACATTCCATACAATTCACCCATTTAAAGTACACAATTTAATAGTTTGTCGTATATTCACAGAATTGTGCAACCATCACCACAATTGACTTTTTTTATTTTTTAGAGACAGGGTCTCACATTGTCACCCAGGCTGGAGTGCAGTGATGAGATCATGGCTCACTGCCACTTCGAATTCCTAGGCTCAAAGGATCCTCCTGCCTCAGCCTCCTGAGTAGTTGGGACCACAGGCATGCACCATCACACCCAGCTAATTAAAAAAAATTTTGTTTGTAGAAATGGGATCTAGCTACATTGCCCAGGCTGATCTTGAACTCCTGGGCTCAAGTGACCCTCCCACCTAAGCCTCCCAAAGTGCTGAGATTACAGGCATGAGCCACCACACTCAGCCTACAGTCTGAACATTTTCATTTCCTCGAAAAGAAACCCTGTAGTCACTACCAGAAACTCCCCATTTCCTCCCATTTCCCATCCCCCAACCCCTGGCAACCATTAATCTACTTTACGTGTCTATGGATTTGCCTAGTCTGGACATTTCATATAAATGGAATGAAATAACACATGGTTCTTTGTGACTGGCTTCTTTCACTTACATAGCTTTTAAAGACCCATCTGTGTTGCAGTGTGGATCAGCATGTCATTCCTAGACCACATTTTGTTCATCCATTCATCAGTTGATGGACACTTCCGTGGTTTCCACTTTTCGGATATCCATGAATACTGCTATTATGAACATTTGTATATAAGTTTTTTGTGTGGATACAGAAACTATCAATTCTCTTACATATATATACCTAGGAGTGGAGTTGCTGGGTCATACGATAACTCTGTCTAACCCTTTGAGGAACTAACTGCCAGCCTTGTTTCCCAAGTGACTCTACCATTTTACATTTCTACCAGCGGTATTATAAGGTTCCAATTTCTCCATATTTTCATCAACACTTGTTGTTGTTCATCTTTTTAATTATAGCTATCCTTGTGGGTGTGGAGTGGTCTCTCATTGTTGATTGAATTTGCATTTCCCTGATGGCTAATGACATCGAGCATCTTTTTGTGTGCTTGTTGGTGAACAGTGTGGTATGAAGCTTCTTCAGGTTATTCTAACAGGTAGTCAGAGTTGTGAATTCTACTTGTGTTTGGGGAAAGCAGAGATTCTTGTGGGTCAGTGGTTGTTGGGAGAAGCTTCCCGAAGGAAGGTATGTCACCTAGAGGGGTTATACTTGTAGGTGGACCTGCTGAAAGGGTGAGATCCCTCAGGGGCTCATGCAGGGCAGATTGAAGGGAGCAGAGCTGGTCAGTGGAGAGCACAGTTAGAAGGCTTCTTCAGGCATCCAGGGGTCATAACTGGAGAGAGGAGAGTGGAATTGAAGAGGGCTGGATGGGACAGACATGAAGTTGGGATCAAGCCGACTTCAGGAGGATGAAGTACTGGGGGAGGGGGTGGGCAGAGGGGAGACAGGGAAAGGAAAAATCAGATGTTGAATTTGTTCAACTTCAGTGGCAGAAATGAGAAAACCATTTTGGGAAAAAAAAGATGAGGATGGACTAGGATCCGAGAAGAAGCAGGGTCACAAACAGCGTAAGCCCAAAGGACATTCCCTGCTGTTTCTGAACCCGCCTTGGCTGGCCTGTAAATTGGGCAGGGGTGACAATCCTGTGTTGTAAAGGGCGTAGAGGGCTTAAGCGAGGTAATTGATATAGCCTGGAAGCTACACTGATTTGAACTTTGTTCATACATCTAATTAATTACCTGATATTATTATTTACATTTGGCTCTCTTGTCTTACTTATCTTTATAACTGTCTCTCTATTTGCTTAACCTCAGGACCTATAACAGAGCCAGATTTACAGTTTCTTTTCCTTCCTTTTATTAACAGCTGAGCACTCACTGTGTGCCAGTTGTTGTATATATGGGTTATGCAATGTCGGCTTCCAGCAGCCCTGTTTTACAGATGAGCCAAACAAACCCCCTCCCCGAGTTACTCGTCTGCAGACTGAGTCAACTTATGGCGCTGTGACGGAAGGGGATAAGTTTACTGACTGCATGCTATAAGCCCGTTTATGTCATTTTTCTTTTTTAATCTTCCAGTCTCCCAGTAAGGTGGGTGTGATTGTCCTCATGTTGCAGAAAGGCAATGAATTGCCCAAGACCCCACAGCTAGTGAAGTGTCAGGGTCTGATTGCAAAACCCATAACTCCCCATTGTAGCACATCCCCTCTTCTGAGACCTTGGGGCAACGGGAGAAGAGATGGATCATGAAGGGGAAAGTCTGCAAGGACCTGGAGGCGAAGCTCCAGGGCGGGAGACTGCAGTGCCGCCCTCTGCTCCCAGATGGCGCTCAAGGCTCAGCTTCCAGAACACACCTAAGGCTCCAGGCTGCCTTTGGTAGACAGGCTACTGGTTTAACGCAAAATGTATTTTAAGGAAAGGAAGAGGTGCTTTGTTTTATTTTGTTGGTTTTGCGGGGTTTTTTTTGGTCATTGTTTTGTTTTTGTTTCTGCTTGCAAAGCCAATCACTACCCCTAAGCTTGCAGTTCGTCCCTGTACCTTACATCCGGCTAACATCCTAGCAAAACCCTAGAGAGGAAAGGGATAGGTAAGGGGCGAGGGAGGGGACCAGTCGGGTAAGCATTTCAAGAAGAAATTAGAGTGAAATGGCCCCATTATGGAGACCCCCTCTTTCTTGACCATTTAAGCCAAGTTGGCATGGTTCGTAGATACCAGCAAAATCCCCTACCCTGGAAAGTGGGACCTCCGTCAGTCAAAAGAAAGAACATTGTCAGAGGTGCAAAGAATCGTCATTCAGTGTCTGGCCCCTCATTTGGTGGATTCAGAAAATGGACGGCCAAGTCATGGGTCCAAATTCAGGTCTTTTGGTGCCATTTTACTCACCCCGTTCATGTTTTCTCTCCGTTAAAAAAATTGAAAAGTTAGGCCAGGGGTGGTGGCTCACGCCTGTCATCCCAGCACTTTTGGAAGCCTACGTGGGAGGATGGCTTGAGGTGAGGAGTTCGAGATCAGCTTGGCTAATATGGCGAAACCCCGTTTCTACTAAAAAAAAACCAAAAAACAAAAAACAAAAAAGTTTAAGTATTTGTTGCCTAGCTGGGGTTTGCATGGGCATGAGTCAGGAAAGTGGGCTGGGTGCACAAAATGGGAGGTACCTTTTCTCCTCCAAGGAGGCCCCAGCTCCAGCTATGGGGAGATGTTATGTTGCCTATTTTTATTTTCCACTTTTTTTTTTAAAAAGTGAGAGATCAGGATTTTTTATGTACAATTTCCCAATGTTTAACAGTTGCCAACTAAGTTTTTTTGTTTTTGTTTTTTTTTAAGAAGGTCACTATGAGCCTTAGTCCTGTGGGAGCATCTTGGCGCCTGCTTTTTGTCTGGTTTGGGCAGCACCCTGAGGAGGGGGAAGTGGGTGGGGTGCCAAGGTTGGGTATGGCGGGGTGTCAGGTCAGTTTGGAAGAGTCTTGGCCTGCTGGTTGGAGAGGGGGCCTGGCTGGATTTTATGCTGTTCAAATGAGAAACAGACCCATTCTGAGAAATTGAAAGTTGTGCCATCTTTATTTCCTATTTTCCACTCTGCGATTTTTTTTTTTTTTTTTTTTTTAAGACAGAGTCTCACTCTTGTTGCCCAGGCTGGAGTGCAGTGGTGCGATCTCAGCTCACTGCAACCTCGGCTTCCCAGGTTCAAGTGATTCTCCTGCCACAGTCTCCCAAGTAGCTGGGATTACAGGCATGCACCACCATGCCTGGCTAATTTTTTTTAATTTAGTAGAGACAGGGTTTCATCATGTTGGTCAGGCTGGTCTCAAACTCCTGACCTCAGGTGATTCACCCGCCTCAGCCTCCCAAAGTGTTGGGATTACAGGCGTGAGCCTCCATGCCCAGGCTCTGTGATTAAAGTCAAAATGTGGGAATTATTTTCATGCACATTGTAGATTTGGATACTAAATGTAATTCCATCTCCCGAACCTTCTACCCCGCCTTTTTTTGTTTCTGTTGTTGGAGTCCAAATGCCTAAAAATTGTGCAGAACTTAATGTCTCACATAGGTTTCTTTCTCCTCAGTCTTTCTTTCTTTCTTCTTCTTCTTTTTTTTTTTTAACTTTTATTTTTAGTTCAGGAGTGCATGTGAAGGTTTGTTCCGTAGGTAGACTTGTGTCATGGGGGTTTGTTGTACAGATTATTTCATCATCCAGGTATTAAACCTAGTACCCGTTATTTTTCCTGAGTCTTCCTCCTCCCATCTCCATCCTTTGATAGGCCCCAGTGTGTGTTGTTCCCCTCTATGTATTCTCATCGTTTAGCTCCCGCTTCTAAGTGAGAACATGCAGTATTTGGTTTTCTGTTCCTGTGTTAGTTTGCTAAGGATAATGGTCTCCAGCTCCATCTATGTCCCCGCAAAGGATGTGAGCTCGTTCTTTCTTATGGCTGCACAGTATTCCATGGTGTATATGTAACACTTTTTTTTTTTTAAATCCAGTCTATCATTGGTAGGCATTTAGGTTGGGTCTTTATATCTTGTCTCATATATATTTTTCATTTTTCTTACTTTGTCTGTTAATTGCACTTTCCAATTTTGTTATGTTGTGTGCATTTTTGGAAGCTGCCTCAAGAACATCCTGGAATGAATAAAAATGCTTGTGTAGCAGGACATTCTGGCTGACTGATCTGGAGGTCGAGATGCTTTGACTGTGGACAATACTTCCCTCTCTTCTGCCTGCTTGCATGCTCCGAGGCTTTTATTTTTAATGGAAACAGGGAGATAAAGGGAATGGAATAGGATCTGCTTTCTATTTGGCTCTCTGTGCTGGGTTTGAGGTCCTATGATTAGAGGGATAGACTGACAGCTGTTTTTCAGGGGACACTTGGTGACATCCTAAGCAAGGCATGATGGCCAGGAGTTCACATTGCCCTAGAGACAAGCAGAGTGGCTTCAAGATCTGGGTGGCAATTGATGGCCAAACTCTGACTCCAGGTCTCTGCAGGGAAGTTGCTGCTTGCCATTTTCAGGTAGCTCAACAGACTGGAAGCTTTGCGGGGATCTGGAATAATCTGCTTTTTAGAAGCAGCAGTGAAGCTTCCCTCAGCTTCTTTGTGAACGAATGTGTGCCAAGCAGACTGGAAAGTGCTCTGTGAACTCTGATTGCTAAATGCAGGTGGGCACATCACAGAGACCCGTCGTGTTGACCAGAGACCACTTTGAGGGGGCTCATTTCTGCAAACCATCCAGATAAATGGGGGCACATGTCACCATCATTTTTGTATGAGAGAAAGTAGGAATAGTTTGTCAAGATCTGCCAAAATTAAAAACACACAACAATTCCACTTCTTGGAATCCATCCTATGGAAATATTCACATATGTGCAGAATAATATATGTTCAAGGTGTTCATTGCAGCATGTTTTGTGATAGAGAAAATGTGGGATAACCTAAATATTCATCAACTAGGGCGTGGCTAAATTATGGTATATCTGTACTACTGGGCGCCATGTAGCTGTTAAAAAGATAAGATAAATTGACAAGTGGCAACATGGAAATATCTCCCAAACACACCAACTTTACATAAACTATGTGTGTGCATCTATATACATGTGTGTATCTATCTATCTATCTATCTATCTATCTATCTATCTATCTATCTACCTATCTATATTTGACTCTTGAACCATACAGGTTTGAACTGCTTCAAAACCCCTGTGTAGATGAAGGGTGACTTTTCCTATCCTCGAGTTCTGCAAGGTTGACTGCAGGTCTTGGGTAGGCACAGATTTTGGTACACCTGGGGGTCCTGGAACCAGTCCCCTGTGTATACCGAGGGATGGCTGTGTATAGTATATATATATAGTTTATATTCTATATATACTCTATATAACTACATATATACTATGTACTATATGTAACTATATATTTATATATTTAATATATACATTTATATATTTACATGTGTTTACATATAGTACATGTTCATTTATATATTTACTAAATATATAAATACAGTATATATTTAGTACTAAATATGTACTATATGTAACTATAAATATTTATATATGCTAAATATACTAAATATGTATTTAGTAAGTGTAGTATATACTAAATATATATTTAGTAAATTTAGTATATACTAAATACAGTATCTATAGTATATATAGTATTATTATATATAGTATATAATATATACACACATATATAGTATATATTATATATACACATACTATCTATACATATATAGTATATTTAGTGCCAAATATATATTATATGTAACTATATCAATATTTATATATTTAGTATATATAAATATTTATATATTTAGTATATATAAATATTTATATATGGTATATATAGTATTTATGTATACTAGATATGTAAATACTTAGTATATATAGTATATTTAGTACTAAATATGTACTATATGTAACTATAGTTACATACATATAGTACATATTTAGTTTTAGTCCTAAATGTTTAGTACGTTAAATATTAAGTGTATAAAACTATATATAGTATATATACATATTTAATATATAGTTAATGGAGTATAATATGAAATATAAATATTTCCGTATTTTATATGGTTATATATAACTGTATATATACATAACTACATACATATACATGCAGTTGTGTATTTATATAGTGTGTGTATGTGTGTGTGACATTGTGTATGTACAATTAACATCCCCCTCCCCACAGGAAGGCATCTGGGTTTGTAGACTGGCTGGTGACTAACGGATTATGGAAAGTTATTGCCTGTGGTCAGGGTCGTACTCAAAATGTTTGAGCACCGGGAGGGCATGAGCACAGATTCATCAGAGTGGATGCTGGAGCGGGCCCCGCAGGCCCTTGCTCGGCCAGGTGTTAAGCCTGGATAATGAGAGGGAGGGGCATGTGAGGTAGCAGGGGAGGTTGCTGAGCGACTGGCGTGGGAGAGTGTCCCCGTTTTGAACAACTGGTGTGGCTGTACTGAAAGCCCTAGTGAAATATGCGTCTTGCCGTTGGCAGTCATATTTTAAAATTCCAATAAAAATGTGGTGGGCTGTCTATACCCTGATTTGCAAGTGGCAAACTGGGAAGTGGGCTCCATAAATAAAAGGTCTTTGGGAGTTTATCCTGAACCTTGGACTTCCTGCTCCAGGGGTTGGATCCCAGACCCGGGTCCGACAGTGCCAACCAGTTCTGCTGTATCGTAATCTTGAAGGGAACTAACCCATTTCGGCAGAAAACTTGGTATAATTAGCGGTTAATAAGCAGGGCCCAGGTTCCCCACGGCCCAAATGGTTTCTGTATTGATCTCCGCCTGTGCACTGTCAGCACTCTGGAAGGATTGAACTTTAAGTGCTTAATTCAGCCCCATTCAACCGATAATTTTGGTTTTGTCCTCCAAACAAAAGCACCCTTGTTTATTCTTTTTTTTCCACCCACAAATAATAAAGTCAATCCATTTCTCCCCCTTCTCCCGCCCAAAGCTACTCTGCCCCTGTAATCAATACATCTGGAAATGTCAATGTATTCCTGAGTGAGGAGCTGGGGGTGCGTGAGGACGGGAAAGGGGGGCTTGATGGGGAAGGTGGCTCCAGAATCTCCTGGAAAACAGATGGCTGCTTAAATGCTATCACGGCAAATTCCCGCCTACGTCAAGTCTCTGAGCTTCCGCACCTGGGCACGTGGTGTTGCACATGGCCTTTCAGGTGTGGTTGACAGAAATACACATCGAACACTTTCACATGTGCATTACAACCTCAAAACCAAACTGCTAAGCTTTCAGCTTTTTCGAAGTTAACAAGCAAACTGCATGGCAGTCATGCTCATTCTAACCTCGTCCCAGGTCACACTCCCTGAGCCTCACCTTATCCATGAGGCTAGAGTTGTGTGGGTGGGAGACATGGATGGAGACAGACTCAGAGCTAGTCTATTAGGTAAGCTGGAGCCAAGTGATAATGACATGCCTGAATCTCAGCCAGTCAGCAGACTAGTTACCCGGTTTAAGACATTAATACTATTCCTGAAGCATACAGGTCTGGGTAAGTGTTTGGAGAAAGAGACAATATCACTGAGTACCTACTATGTGTCAATTTAATTTTGTTTTTTTAAACTTTATTTTTTTTATGAGACAGTTTCATGATGTTGCTCAGGCAGGATTCAAACTCCTGGGCTCAGACAATCCTCCTGCCTTAGCCTCCAGAGTAGCTGGGACTACAAGTGCATGCCACTGCTCCTGGTTCAATACTTTTGTAAATGGTCTTTTTAAATTACCACAACAAGTCCTTTCTTATTCCAGAGATGAGGAAACAAATGGAGATAAGTGAATTGCCTTCAGGTCACATAGATGATAAATGACAGAGCCACTTTAGGAACTGTGCCTTTCTGAATCCCAAACCCATTTTGTGTGTGTGTGTGTGTGTGTGTGTGAGAGAGAGAGATCTGTGCTTCATTTACCCCATCCAAAAAACAAGAGAGCAAAAATAATACTTCTTCCTGGGGTGGTTAAAAGGATTAAATGAGCTATGCCTATAAAATGTTTAGTCATATTTAGCACTTAAAACAGTTGATATTGTTATTATTGTTATAATTATCCCCATGGTATGCATTAAACAGTCATTTTCAGAAATTTCTGGCTTTAGCACAGTTGCCAAAACTTTATTTTTTCTTGATTTTTATCCTTAAAACCTGCATGGCATTGAAAATAAATAAGACAGGAGCTCTCTATTCTCAAAGGAATGACCATCTGGATATGCGGAGGAGGGACAGAGAAAGAGGGAAAGAACAAGTTACAATAGACTGTGTCATATTTATTATAGTGGGAATATATTGGAACAGAGAGGAAAGTAGTAGCCTTATACAGCCTGGGAAGGGGGCTCAGTAATGGCCCATGGGGGGATTTGAACCTATGAAAGATGAGAATAAAGTGTAGGATCAGCAGTCAAGGAATGGAGAGGGGGTTGGAGCAGAAGGAACAGCACCTGCAAAGGCGTGGAGGTTTGAAAGCACCTGGACCATTTGGGGATGTTGCAATTGGGTTGAGGAATGTAAAGTGAAGGGGGCTTGTTGAGAAATGGCTGGGCAGGGGCCAGGGCTCAGTTATGGTAGGATTTCCCAGCTGAGGAGCAGAGACTATATCCTGGAGGTTTTGTGAATTCTTGAAGGTTTTTAAGCAGAAAAGGGGCAGATTCAGGATTGTGTTTCAGAAGATGGCTTTTCGGCAGGGACTCTACTGGGGAAGAGTGAAAGTAATAAGACCGCCTTGAAGACTGCTGGAGGATTTAGAGGAGACACCATGAGCCCTGAGGATGAGTAGAAATCAGCCATGAATGGAGAAAAAGTTCTGTTTATAAAGATGGAAGAGCTTCTTATTTTTATTTTTTTTCAAATCTAGAACCCACAAATAAGAGTTGGGGACTGACTGGATATGAGAGTGAGGGAGGGAAAGTCTCAAATGATTTCAATTTGGGTTGGTCAGTGGAGCCGGTAACCAAGAAAGGAGACAGGGGAGAAGCATGTTTTAAGATAAAGTTGGAAACCAAGTGTTTTAGTTCTGGCTGCTTTAACAAAATACCATGGATCAAATGGCTTAAACAGCAAGCATTTATTTCTCACAGTTCTAGAAACTGGGAAGTCTGAGATCATGGTGCCAGCTGATTCGGTTCTTGGGGAGGGTGCTCTTCCTGGATTGCAGATGATAGTTTTCTCCTGTGTCCTCACGTGGTGAAGAGAGAGTGAGCAAGCTGTCTAGTGCCTTCTTATAAGGGTACTAATCCCGTCATAAGGATCCCATCCTGATGGCCTCATCTTAAACCTACGTACCTCCCAAAAGCCCCGTCTCCAAATACCATCACATTCTCCAATGTGTTAGTGCTTCAACATATGAATTTTTAGAGATACAGTTTAGCCCATGGCATCAAGCTTTGGACATTTTGAGTTTCCAGTATCTTGGCCACCAAAGTGGAGATGAGCTGAATATGCAGTGCCCAGCTCTGTGTACAGAGCACAGTAATTGGTGATCAATAGATGATTAATACTATTTATTGAGGGAATGATTTGATGGCTAAAACCATGATGTGGATGAGATTTTCCAGGCTCATCCTGATTATATTTCTAGAAGGAACATAAGCGGGGTGCAATGCAGATAGTCTTGGGAGAACATTAACCATCCCAAGGGACTCCCCAATAAGGACTTAAGAGAAGCTTAAAATTCAGAAATTACAAGCGCACAGATCAAGAGAAGATTCAGAGTATGGTGAAGAGTCATTTTCAGTACTGATGTTGACCTATAAAATTTATAGACTAGCTAACTTTTTTCCTTTTTAGAATAAATAACCAACATTTATTGAGTACTTGCTGTGTGCTGAGCCCCATGTCAAAGGCTTTACCTGTAATTTCTTCACTCCACAGCCACAACCTAATGAAAGGGAGATACTATGTTTGTATTCCCTTTCTAGAGATGAAGAAACCGAGGCTTAGAGATATCACTAATTGCTCAAGGTTTTGCAGCTGTTGTGCTGTGGCTCTGGGATTCAAACCCAGGTCCAGCTGACTTTTGAGCTAAGACTATCGCTCTTTTGCCTCCTGAATTTCTAGCCATTTAAAAATCAAGGCTGAGGCTATCAAGCTGTGCAAAAGCTGTTTTGGCTTATAAGACAATCAGGTTGGGAGATTGAGACTACTTGGGAGGAAAAAGGGGGAAATACAAGTCACAAGTGTGCAAGTTGCTACACTGGCCCTGTGTATCTTTGAGTTTTTGCAGGTACTCTATTCACCATCTGTCTCTCCTCATCTCTTGTGAAATAGTTGGTGGCCTTTAAAAAGCTGCCAGCTTTGAGAAAGGGGGGCTCAGTTTCCCAATCTTGGCCCAGAGGACTTCTCTCCATCTGGATGAGCATTGAGATCAAGGGTGAGCTAGTCCCAAGGTTAATTGGATGAACCGATCTTTTCTTTTGTTGGCTTGTGGAGGCCAATTAGAAATGTGGATGATTGGATTCAGTTAAATGCCTTCAATGAACTTGGTCTATAGGGGACAGTGATTGGTTCCCAAATGGGGTGAGAGACCCATTTGGACTAAACGTATCACCTTGCCCTGGCTTTGGTGGCTCCAAAACCAAATGAATGGCTCCTTTAAGCCGTTAAGCAGTCGCAAAGAAGCAGGTCTATCAGCACTCCTGTTCATTGGTGTGTTTTTATTCATTTATTCATTTGAGTGGTTTATTTTCCCCAATTTCATCCCTTGTAGTGGAAAAAGCACAGTCTAGAGTCAGGAAGACAGCTATGACTTCTAACCCTGTGTTTTGCTATATGCATGGAGTTGGGCAATGATATTAGTGTTTCTAAACCTTAATTTTCTTGTCTGAAAAATGGGGCCTCTGGGCACAGTGACTCACACCTGTAATCTTAGCACTTTGGGAGGCCGAGGCGGGAGGACCGCTTGAGCCCAGTAGTTCGAGAGCAGACTGGGCAACATGGTGAAACCCTGTCTCTACAAAAAATACAAAGATTAGCCGGGTGTGGTGGCATGGACCTGTCATCCCAGCTACTCGGGAGGCTGAGAGGTGGGAGGATGGCTTGAGCCTGGGAGGTTGAGGCTGCGGTGAGTTGTGATTGCACTACTACATTCCAGCCTGGGCAATTAAAAATAAAACAGAGCCAGTAGAATTTACCTTGCTGTAGTGCTTATTGTGGATATGAAATGGAATAACATTAATATTTAAGGTGTTTATTGCTGGGCCTGGTACTAAGAATGTGAATCTCTTTTCCTGTAGAGAATGGAGGCTGTAACCTCTAGATAATTTGTAGCTGGTTTGTAGCTGGTTATTTATTTCATTGCCCTAGTGATCTGGTATTTTCAGACAAATAAGATCTGATATTGAAATGATGCCCATATTGTGTCTCTGTGTTCTAAAAGTAATTGGAAGTTGTCCCAGGAATTCAGGTGTTATAACTACTTGCAAACCATTGCATCTTAACTGAGTCCAAGCAAATTTCGCTAGAGCTCCATACATGTATTTCCATATTCTTTATGATACAGAATAACATGAGCTGGGTCCTGGTTTTGATCTCAACCTCATTTCCGTGAAAACAAACAAACAAACAAACAAACCATAAGCAGTACAAAATGAGTACTGATGAGAGTGACATTCACAGCCACACCTTGATCCTGCAGTTGAGGAAATACAGTCGTTACAGGAGCTTATGCTGAGTCTTCTGTGAGTCTCAGATATTTTGGATGCTGGCGACTTCTCACAGGTTGATGTCCAAGCCACTGCAAGGCTCATGTAATGGGCAGCTCCAAGACTGAAGTAAGAACAAGTTTCAGTAAGATAGTATGGGAAGAGTAGGTTGCCCTTTCAGCATGAACCCTTCAGGATGTTTTGCTAGGAACTTGCAATGCCAGAGTAAAAGGTGTAGAAGGAGTATATAGAAATAAGACATGCCCTAGGCCCGGCATGGTGGCTCAAACCTGTAATCCCAGCACTTTGGGAGACCGAGGCAGGCAGATCATGATGTCAGGAGATCGAGACCATCCTGGCTAACACAGTGAAACCCCATCTCTACTAAAAATACAAAAAATTAGCCAGGAGTGGTGGCAGGCACCTGTAGTCCCAGCTACTCAGGAGGCTGAGGCAGGAGAATGGCTGAACCCGGGAGGCGGAGCTTGCAGTGAGCCGAGATTATACCACTGCACTCCAGCCTGGGCGACAGAGCAAGAGTCCGTCTCAAAAAACAAAACAAAACAAAACAAAACAAACAAAAAAAAACAAACAACAAAATAAAAAAAGCTCCACAAAGAAATAAGGCATTCCCTGTTGCTAAAATATAAAATTAAAATGTAATGGATCAGAGTAGAGAAATGCAGAGTTGCTCTAACAACGATAACAAAAACAATGCATAGTGATAAATGCATACTATGTGTCAGATGTTTTTCTTGGCTGGAGAATTCATCTAAGTTTCAGAATATATTCTAATGAAGGGGGGATAGACAATAAAAAAGTGTATATGATTTTGTATATTAGGAAATGATAATTGCCAATGTGAAAATATAGGAAGGAAAGAGGATAGAGAGTGTGAGGAGTGGAGTGGATGCTATAATTTCAAGTAGGTAATTATGGAAGGTTTCAATGAGTAAATATAATAGCACTTGAACAAGACATTCTCTCATTTTCTGAGAAGTGTTCTAGGAAGAGAGAACCCCAAAGTACCTAGGCACTAAGGTATGAGCATTCCTGGAATGATCAAATAAGAACAAAAAGGGTTGGCCGGGCGTGGTGGCTCACGCCTGTAATTCCAGCACTTTGGGAGGCCAAGGAGGGCGGATCACGAGGTCAGGAGATCGTGACCATCCTGGCTAACACGGTGAAACCCTGTCTCTACTAAAAAAATACAAAAAATTAGCCGGGCGTTGTGGCGGGCCCCTGTAGTCCCAGCTACTCGGGAGGCTGAGGCAGGAGAATGGCGTGAACCCGGGAGGCGGAACTTGCAGTGAGCCGAGATTGTGCCACTGCACTCCAGCCTGGGTGACAGAGTGAGTCCGTCTCAAAAAAAAAAAAAAAAAAAAAAAGAACAAAAAAGATCAATGCAGCAAATTCAGGCAAGAATAGGGTGGTGGGAAATGCAGTCAGAGAGTTACAAGACCGATGGTTCCTGAGACAACCAACTTGAATTTATCCAATTGGAGAGTTTATTGTCATGCTCATCCTTCTTATGATTGTTTTCCTTGTTCTAACATCTTGCTGGGCACTTTGATGTGTATATTACCTGCAGGATCTTCTCAATCCTCACAACTACCTTTTGAGGCAGATAGTATATTATTCCCATTGCACATAGAAGCAAACCAAGGCTCAGAGAGGTTAAGTAACTTTATAAAGCCACAGAGGACAGTGGCAAAGACCCAGTGCCTTTTCTATCAGGCTATCTTGCTTCCATTTTCAAAGCAGTTTTGTGTCCCACCTTCTATCCTTTGCTCACAGCCTTGTCAATAAGAGCCTCCAGACAGCTCTTATTAGTCCTATTAATTGCTTCTTCCTAATTCCCGGGAATGGAATTGAATGGTAAAAATTGAATGGGTAGACACAATTTCTGAGACTCTTTTCTATGGAGCTATGTTTGTGTCCCCCACACAAATTCATGTGTTGAAACCCTAACCTCCAACAGGATGATATCTCATTGGGATGATATTAGGTAGGGCCTTTGGGAGGTAATTAAATCACGAGGGTGGAGCCCTTATGAATGGGATTAGCTTCCCTATAAGAAGAGAAAGAGGCTCGTGCTCTCTCCCTCTCTGCCAAGTGAGGACACAGCAAGAAAGTTGCTGTCTACGCACCGTAAAATGAACCCTCACTGGAACCAACCATGCTGGCACCCTGATCTTGGACTTCCAGCTTCCAAAGCTCCGAGAAAGAAACTTCTGTTGTTTAAGCCCCAGGCTATGGTATTTTGTTATAGGAGCCTGAACTGATGAAGGCACTCCAATCTATTTTGCACAATATTTCCTTCTTGGGTTGTGTCCGGGGACCTTGTTCATGGCACTGACCTTCCACATGTGCTTGGTGATTCTTGTGAAATCCGTTTCCATAACCCAGTTTTCCCATCAACATCACTCCCTTTGTCTCTCTCTTTTTGATCATTGCCATCTAGATATTAATTTTTGTTTTCATGTTTCTCCTCTCTCCCCTGGTAGTACACAGAGGCCGGGCTTGGCCAGTGTTCATTGCTGCATATGGAAGCTTTCTTTCTCATCTTTAAAAAAGCTACTGTGGTCGGAATTTTCGTTGCACAACCATTTCTGGCTTGTTTTCCTTCTGGGTGGAGAATTGCACTTCTCTGCCCCTTGGCCTTGAGTTGTGCCACAGGAGTGGAAGTGGCATATGTGACTTCTGGGTGGCAGCATTTAATTACTGGGGTGAGATCCTCCAGGGCTTTTTTTTTTTTTCCCCCTGAATGAGGCAAGCTCTGAAGCATCTGTTGAGATGGAGCCTCATGAGGTGGAAGCAAACTGGAGAACTGAGCCAGCACACAAAGGAGGGTGGCTGCCTGTCCTAGAAAGCTGTCAAGGTTGGAAGAAATAGCTTGATCGTGTCACATGACCGTGATTTGGATTTCAGTGTGTGTGTATATATATGTGTGTGTGTGTTTTGTTACTGTAGCATTACCTAGCCTATACAGATTGACGCTGCCTTATTCATCAACTCTAGGTTTGAAGTCAGACAATGCCTTGCTTTTTTTGCTCAGCAGCCTGGTGTGAGGTTAGAACTGGGGGTTTGCAGGCAGATAGACTTACCTTTTATGACCTTGGGCAAGTTACTTTCTCCATTTTCTGGCTTTCTTTTCTGTAATTGGAAGTGACTGAAACCCACCTCCCAGGGTTGTTGTGAGAATTAAATGTAGTAACACACGTAAAGTAGGCGGCACACTGTAGGTTTTTAATGGGTGCTTATTTTCTTTCTTCCTTTCTTGCACCATCATTAACTCTAGGATTATGTGCCCATTTTTTTTTTCTCCTAAGGATTCCACTTTTCTCATTAACCAGTGTTTCCTCGTTGCCAGGATTTAGTGGCAAGTAACCGTTTCCTCTGTCGCTTCCTCTGTCTTCTGAAAGATGAGATTGTCAGCAGGGCAAGGCGAGGATTTATCAGAAGAGACGCCCAACAGATGTCCAGAGAGCATAAATCCCCACTGCTGCTCCGTCTTGCCTCTGTGCCAGCTTTGTAATCTGTATTAGGGAAACATGGTCTGGTTGATTGCTCTGCAATAGACTCTTACAACATTAACACTTGTTTCCCTATATTCTAGTTCTCCAAGATATTTGTTTTCATTTTCAATTTTGATTCAATTCAATTCGATGCTTGTTTTGACTTGGGCACAGGGCTGGGCATAGAGGATACAAAGGTGGATTCAGGCATAGCCCCTGCCTATAGGAAAGCCAGTCAGGTGAGGGAGACTGATACATCAGCCAAACCAATCAACTAACCCAGAGACCCAAATCCCAGACGTTGCAATAATTATAAAAATGTAAGCATGTACATGCTGTGGAGAGAAGACTAAGAGGAACGTGTGAATTCCATTGAGTCTAGAAGTGGGAGACGGATGAAGACAACTTCTTTTAAAAGGTTATGTTTCATCAAGGTTTTGATGGATGAACAGGAGTTTGCTAAGTGGATTGTGGAGGAACAGCATTTGGGAAAAAGGCACAGCATTTGGGAAAAAGGCACAGCATTGCAAAGGCACAGTTTTATGGAACCTGAGACATAGTGAGAGGAACGCATGAATTCCATTGGGTCCAGAAGTGGGAGAGGGATGAAGAAGACTTCTTTTCTTTTCTTTTCTTTCTTTCTTTTTTAAAAATTATTATTATACTTTAAGTTCTAGGGTACATGTGCACACCGTGCAGGTTTGTTACGTAGGTATACATGTGCCATGTTGGTGTGCTGCACCCGTTAACTCATCATTTACATGAGGTATATCTCCTAATGCTATCCCACCCCCCTTCCCCCACCCCACGACAGGCCCTGGTGTGTGATGTTCCCCACCCTGTGTCCAAGTGATCTCATTGTTCATTTCCCACCTATGAGTGAGAACATGCGGTGTTTGGTTTTCTGAGAAGACTTCTTTTAAAAGGTTATGTTTCATCAGGGTTTTGATGGATGAACAGGAGTTCACTAAGTGGATTGTGGAGGAACAGCATTTGGGGAAAAGGCGCAGCATTGCAGAGGCACAGTTACATGGAACCCGAGACATAGTTCTGGGCAACAGAAGCGGTTTGATGTTTAACAGAGCAGAAAATGCGAAGTGGGAAGCAGCAAGAGATAAAGAAGAAGGTTTTATCCAGGCAGGCAAGGGGGAAACGACAAATTCTATTTTTTAAAAAATAATAGAGTCGAGACCTCGCTGTGCTGCCCAGGCCAGTCTCGAACTCCTGGGCTCAAGTGATCCTCCTGCCTTGGCCTCCCAAAGTGCTAGGATTACGGGCATGAGGCACTGCTCCCAGCCAGAAAAGGACATATTCTTGAGGTTGTAGGTATTTCTTTGACCTACTTCTCTTTGAGATTTACTCTGTTTTGCTTTATACTAGCCACAAACTCCAGTTGACACGGGTATGTTTGTTGTCTTGCCTGATAATGTTGAGTGTTCAGCACTCCTAGATCTGGATGGGGTGAAGAACTCACTGGAAAGAGCATGGAGTCAGGATAAGGACACTTGGGCTTCAATCCTGACTTTCTGCTTTATTATCCCCATGTTTTTAAGCAAGTACCTGAGGGTCTCCATTACCTCCCCTACAGAATGAGGAATATCATTCCTGCCTCACTGAGCACTTATGAGGATTAATAATTAAATAAATATTTAAAGTACTCAGCCCGGAACTTGGCATCCGTTGGCTGCGCTTCGCATCTTCCAGTTGGAGAAATCAGTTATCAGTGTTTGGGGATTGCATTAAGCTCATAAAGTAATGGCTGGAAATTATTAAGATTGATTTTTAAAAATACAATCATGCTTTTATTTTCTTTTGGAAAACAGAACTTTATTGCTTCTCACAACAAAACTTTCAGTGCCCTCCAAGGAGAAAAATAAACTTACAAAAGAAAAAAAAAGAAACTTAAAAACAATATGTCACTTCTGTGGTATCAAGCCTCAAAGGTCTTACCTCGAGATTATTTTGGTAAATCCATTTACATTTTTTTAGTCCCCCCTCCCCTCCAATGTCATGTGTAAGAACACATAGATATTTTGACATCTCCATTGTGATATTTATTTTAAGCCATCAGTAGAGTTTTAAATATCTTAGAAGTGAACTCTGGCCTCTGTGGAAGGCAAACTAATTATTTCCCAAACTGTTCCATAAAGCCAGAACCTGGCATTTATTCCTGGCAGCTTAGAAAGGAAATGTGAAGCTGCTGGCTTTTTAAGGAAGGGGATGTGCAGTCAAACAAGAGCTCAGAAACTTGGGGGCCCAAAGCCATCTTGGCTGCTATATTTTGCAAGGAAGCCCTGGTGTCCCTGGAGAGCAGCTGGGACCAGAGTTTCACACAAGCGGTTTTGCAGATGACCCCAGCGAAACAAAAGCAGTGGCGATGAGTGGAACAAAGATTTATTGTTACAGATATGTCAAGGACTGACAAAGGTCTCGTATGATTATGTCACCATACAACATCTCCACGAAGTAGAGATTCCTTAGTCCCCCTTTATTAGGTGTGGAAACTGAGTCTTGGAGAAGTTAAGTCTCTTGTCCAAGGTCACATGGCCAGGTGGTTGAGAGCTGTAGGCCTGACACCAGAAAGTCTGATCTTAACCATTCTGCTGCCTTAGTGTCTTCATGCTGTGTGTCCTTGGGCAGCTCACCTAACCTCTCTGAGCATCTCAGTTTCTCCTTCCACTAAATGGGAATGATAATACCTACTACCAACCTCACAGTTGTGCTGATCAGAAATGCTTCCAGAGGTGGAAGCACTTAGAAAAAATAAGTGAAAGCAGAACATCGTAATTAACTTGGCTTTGAGTAATGATATCTTCTATTTCTTACTGTGACAATATCCCTAGCTCTATACAGTCCCTTACCTGGCTGTCAGTTTTCTGTTGTAGATGATACCACCTTGGGCCACATGCACATTCCTTCCTCTCTTGTCTTTAGCCATTTCCCCATCTCAGGCTTTTGTTTTCTCCCCCGTCATCTCACTCACAGGGTTCCCTAACTTCTGAAGCTCTCACTGATTTTTTTTCCAGAGAGTTTTATGGCGGAGAGGAGCACCAGGGTCCGTGGAATTCATAGAAGAAAGTCCACCAACTAGCCTGTGGGTTTAGAGGGGCTTTCTGGATGATCTAACCCTTGCGAGATGAAGACGATGTAGGTTGAAGCAGAGAGGAGAGAGGAAAGGGCATTGCAGACTTGTGCAAAGGCATGGCACGTTTTGGGATCCACAAGTATTTGTGTAAGATAGGGTGAATGTGGGTGGAGTGTTGGTATGGTTCGTTAAATATTGAATGAATGCTTTTCCCTTTGTTTCCTTAGCTAACTTAGTCTCAGGAGAACAAAGACTGTACCTTAATTTCATACCCCTCACAGTGCCCAATCTAGGGATAGACACAGAGCCAGCCCCAGGAAGTACTCAGATTATTGATTTATTAACACTCTCATTCTGATGGGTTGGACTTTATTGGGTGAAATAGGCAACACAACAATGCAGAAAGGCTATAGAACTTGGAGTCAGACAGATCTTATGCAAGCCACTTAGTCTCTCTGAGCCTCAGTTTCTTCATGAGATGGGGCTAATACATACATACCTCATAGAATTGTTGTGAAAGTGAAATGAGACATGATATATGTGAAAGGATGAATCAAGCAGACTCAACACATGCTAGTTCTTGTTTTTGCTGACTGCCTGCTGTCGTCTCAGTATTTGTCCCCCTAAAGCTCATGTTGAAGTTTGATCCCAATGTTGGAGCTGGCAGACTCATGGGAGGGGTTGGGGTCATGGAGGCAGATCCCTCATGAATGGCTTGGTGCCATCCTCATGTTTATAAGTGAGTTACTGCTGTATTAGTTCCTGTGAGAGCTGATTGTTAAAAAGGCTTGATACCTCCCCCTCTTTCTCTTGCTTCCCCTCTCGCCATGTGATCTCTGCATATGCGAGCTCCTCTTCACCTTCCACCATGAGTGGAAGCAGCCTGAGGCCCTCACCAGATGCAGATACTGGCACCGTGCTTCATGGACAGCCTGCAGAACCAGTAGCTAAATAAACCTTTGTTTGTTTATAAATTACCCAACCTCAGGTATTTGTTTATAGCAACGCAAGATGGACTAAGACACCGCCCTCTGATCATGAGGTCAGGAGATTGAGACCATCCTGGCTAACATGGTGAAACCCTGTCTCTACTAAAAAATACAACAAAAATTAGCCGGGCGTGGTGGTGTGCGCCTGTAGTCCCAGCTACTCGGGAGGCTGAGGCAGGAGAATGGCGTGAACCTAGGAGGCGGAGCTTGCAGTGAGCCGAGTTTGTGCCACTGCACTCCAGCCTGAGGGACAGAGCGAGACTCCGTCTCAAAAAAAAAAAAAAAAAAAAAAGACCGTCCTCTGTGTTAATATGTTAATCCTAACTGCTTCTTGGAGGCTCCAACTTTGTTGATGGCAGCCAGGAATAGGTGAATAGGTGAGTTATTTAAGTAGACAGTTGCCCACATTTGCTTCAGCTCAAGCTAACTCACCACAGCTACCACACCAGAAGTTGCTCTACGCTCTGCTGTCCTGGAGATGGAAGTTTGCTCCCATAACAAATAAAATAGAGGAGGGCATTTGAGTGCAGGAAACATTTTGTTTATTTACACTCACCTCTACCAAAGGCAGGAGGAGGCTTGTAGGACATGGGAAATGTCCAGGCTCAATGCAATCCCTTTCATCTGTAGTCACTGACCTTCCTCTGATATGTCACTCTTCACCTGTTACAGTGTATACCCCACAACTGCAGGGCTCTTTGCTTGTATTCGAAGCCTAGAACAGTACCAGACAAAGAGTAAGGGCTCTATAATTTCTGGAAAGAATAAATGCACTAATCCCACCAAGCCTCCGTCCTTTATTTGCCTTCTAGATGGAATTGGCTAGGTCATGTGTCATCCTATCATATCACTACTTTCTCCCTTTGCATTTGCTTGTTTTTGTGATAAAATTATCAGTGTGGAAGGTGGAATGTAGCTTAGGCAACAAGAGCGGAGTTCCTACAGGGAGGTCTTATGTACTGTCTGCTTTGGTCAAACTTGAAGTGGGTTCTTGGCTCATCTTGGTCTTGAGGGCTCAAGACCGTTCATGCTGGTTGATGTTTAGTCAGCTTGTTCCCAATGTGCCTTTGATTCCCTGACTTGGCACACTTTGAAGCTACTCTCCCAAATAAATAGATTTCTCTCCCTCTAATAAAGGATCAATATAGCTATACTGTTAATATTATTGATAGTCCCTTCCTCCTTTCCATGCCAAAAAACTGGGCCGAACTGAAACTGGCCCAATTGTCCCATAGAACTGATGTTTATGGTTTCTTTTAAATACACATAGAAATTGGCCATCCCAGGCTTGAAACTTGCAAAAGTTACATTTGTCTTATCTGAGTTCCTTTCTCAGGCCTCCAACCATCAGGCTTCCCAGATAGAATCAAGGAACTGAAACTCACCAGATCTCTGAATCTGGACAGTGAAAGCACCCGACCCTTCACCCATCATGACTGCCTAAGCAACCACCTGCTTCTTGTTGACAAACTCCTCTTCCTTTCCTCTCCCTAATTCCTGTTTTCTCATGAATGGTTACATTTCTTCCCTGCTATAAAAATACCTAATTTTAGTCAGCTAGAGGAATGGATTTGAGGCTGATCTCCCATCTTCTTGGCTGCAGGATCCAATTGAAGCCTTCTTCCCTGGCAATACTCATTGTCTCAGTGGTTGGCTTTCTGTGCAGCAAGCATTAGAACCTAGACTGAACCTCTGGTGTTTCAGTAACAAGATCACCAGGTGTTACGAAGCACCTGTATGCATTGGGAAGTCCTTGCTCATTTCCTTCCCTCTTAGGCATCATGGATGTCTTCAGATACATAAGTGCAATCTACGAAACAGATCCACATATCTAACTGTGCCTGCGTCTTGAAAGTTCACCCAGCTGATGTTTCAAAAGGCATTTGAAAAGATGGTAGCTAGACTCCTCTTGAAGCTTCATTTCCATTTTGATTTTCTTATTCAACACAATGTGATATTTTCTTGAAAGGGAGACTCCAATTGAGGGGCCAAGAGGTGGGTCAGCTTCACCAAGATAAGAGTAATTACTGGCCAAAAAAAGAAAAAAAAGAAAAAGAAAAGAATTTCAGATAGAATAAGTGGATACAGCCTGTCTGCTTGAGCTTTGCTGCTAATTACCAGACTGCTCTCCCTCATTCAGAGGGAAGAACTCTATTCCAGCTGAGTTTCAATTTAAAATATGAGGTTGGTGATCAAACACAAGCTTCACCCAAAACAATGACATTGGAAGAGATGGCTCCGATGAGTGAAGGTAGCTGTGATGGAGCTTAATAAAATGAGGGTTTCAAGGATGTGGTATTTCTGTTTTCATTTCACAATAATAAAGTCATGAATGAGAGAAAAATATGCTGGTTACATTACTTTAAAATACCTTGGCAAAAATATAATTTCTTATTGATTAGTTTCCCGTCGAAGGGAAGGCCTGTAGATAAAAGAAAATTGACTGCTGAGAATTCTAAAATAAAGTAAATGAGGGAAGATGTTTAAATTTTTAAGAGGAAGAAAAAGTATAATCAATGTACCCAAATATGTCACTTGTACAAGTACTGCTGGGACTGAGAGCTAAGCTGTTCTTGATCTGATTGACTTACTTTCATTGACACCAATATTTAAGAAATGTAAAATCAACAGACTGGCTTTGGAAAGCAAAGCCCATAGAAAGATGTTCCCGGTACCATGGAAAGTAAAAGCATGTAGGAGTGAGAATTATTCCTGGAAATTGGGTAGGGAATTATTTGATAGGTTACTGTATGCTCGTGACTTTTGGTTGCAAGCAATAGAAACCTGAAAACTGGTTTAAACCAGTGGTTCTCAATAGGAGGTGATTTTGCCCCTTGGGACAGTTGGCAATGATTGCAGCTGTTTTTGGTGGCCATGACTCGGGGGAGAGAATGGCTCTAGAAGCCAGGAACATTGCTAAACATCCTGCAATGTACAAGCCAGCCCCCATCCAGCCAAACACTATCAATAGTGTTGAGGTTCAGGAACTCAAGCTTAAACAGAAAAAGTAGAATTTATTGACTCACAACTGAAAAGTCCAGGATGAATCTATTTGGATCCAGATGTTCAAACTGACATCAGAAGTGGCTTTTTCTCTCAGGCCTGCTACTTTCCTTGTAAGATTTATTTTTGGGGAGTTTTTTTCCCCTTGTAGTCCCAAGACAGGCTTCAGCAGCTCAGCTCAAGGCTGCTGCCAGGTTAGGGGTTCTAGTGACAGAAGAGCTTATCTTTCTCCTTGCTTCTCCCAAGGAATTCTGAGATATACTCTTATCTTTTTTTTTTTCACCTTTTAAGTTCAGGGGTACACGTGCAGGATGTGTAGGTTTGTTACATAGGTAAACATGTGCCATGGTTGTTTGCTGCACAGGTCATCCCATCACCTAAGTATTAAGCCCAACATCCCTTAGCTATTCTTCTTGATGCTCTCTGTCCCCCACCACTCTGACTGACAGGCCCCAGTGTGCATTGTTCCCCCCAGGTATCCTTATGTTCTCATTTTTCAGCTCTTGCTTGTAAGTGAGAAAATGCAGTGTTTGATATTCTGTTGTTACATTAGTTTGCTGAGGATAGTGACTTTCACCTCCATTCATGTCCCTGCAAAGAACACGATCTCATCCATTTTTATGGCTGCATAGTACTCCATGGTGTATATGTACCACATTTTCTTTATCCAGTCTATCATTGATGGGCATTTAGATGGATTCCATGTCTTTGCTATTGTGAATAGTGCTGCAGTGAACATACAAGTGCCTGTATCTTTATAATAGAATGATTTATATTCCTTTGGGATATATACCCAGTAATGGGATTGCTGGGTCTAATGGCATTTCTGCCTCTAGGTCTTTGAGGAATCACTACACTGTCTTCCACAATAGTTGAACTAATTTACACTCCCAGATTGACTCTCATTTAACTAAACTGTCACATGATCATCCCTGAACCACTCCTTGTGAGGATGGAGTATTCTGATTGACTAGGCTTGGGACACACATCCATCCTTGACTCTGGGGACAGAGGTGTTGAATTGATACCAGTTACACCAGTGTGCTGGTGGGCTGAGAGGGCAGGAAGGTGCTTTTCCAAAAGGAAAAATGAAGTGCTATATTCAGAATTAGAGAGTAGATGCTGAGCAGCCAACAATCAGATGCTCACTACATTTGTTTTCTGCAAAAATTCTGGGGAGTGATGGTGTGGGGGCCACTAGGACCCTCTACTCCATCTCTCTCTCTTCCCCTGTCATCCAAGAAACCTTCAAAAATACACCTATTATAGTCTCTCTCTCTCCTAACACTCATGTTGTTACATTGTCATAAACGTATTTATCTACCTATCCACCTGTTCCCTTAGGCTTTTCAAGACCTAAACACAGGGATGATGTCTAATTCATCTTTGTGTTTCCAACACCTTGCATAGAGTAGAGCACCTAGTAGGTTAAAGTGAAACTCTTCTTTTTCAGTAGAATGTCAATTTGATCCTTTTAGACTATCCATCATGCATTAATCAAATGTTTATTGTGCAGCTACTATGTGTCCCCCACTCAAACCCTGGGGAATAAGCAAGAAACAGGATGCAAGTGTGGAATGTCACATATGGTGGGGTGGCAGCCATCTTACGAGTGATCCAAAGTGAGTTACACAATGCAAAGGAAAGTCCTGAGAGCTATGGAAACCACAGCAAGGGTCCACTTTGGAGTGGGAGTCTTTAGAAGTGATGCTCAAAGGGGGAAGCCTGGAAGATAAGTGAGATTTAGTTTTGCAAAAGGAGCGGGTGGAAGAGCTTTCTATGCAAAGGGAATAGCCTGTGTGAAGGCCTTGAGATGGTGGTGGGGTCCTCAGTTCCGGTATTATGTCCTGTTAGCAAGATAGGGTTACATTTTAGGTCTGATTTAAGGAAGGGTGGCCTCAGCTCTCCACTTCGATGGGCCTCTGAGACAGTGATAATTCAATTGCAAGGAATAGAAACCCATTCAAAGAGATTAAAGTGGATATGAAATTTTACTGTCTGGACACACAAGGCTCTCTCGAAATCCGACGTATGCAGCTGGACCTCATGGGACTTGGAATGTTTTTAATCAGCCGCTTTCTCCATTTCACTCTCTGGAGCTTGCCTCTGCACATCTGCTCCATTCTCTTCTCTGCAGACTGGCGCCTGCCGTTGGAATCTCAGGTTTTGCTGTTTCCCAGTTTCTACTTGCCCAGGGCCCTGGGACTTCTTCTTCATGACCTTACAGCTCCAGCTTCTAATGCACTCTGATCAATTGCGCCTCTGTCTGAATGTAAGAGTTTCCCAGGTGTAGGAATATGATAGGTCCGGGTAGTAGGAGGTGTACACTCTGGTCCAATCAGATGTGGCCAGGTGAAGGTGTCAGGTGGGTGCCTCTGCTGTGTGTGGGCTAGAGAGCATCTCAGAGAAGTCATGCAAGTAGGGAAGCACCTCTCTGGTTCTTGGTGGAGCTCTCTGGAGTGGTATGGCTAAACACTGAAGAAGATGATGAGGATGTCGCTGCTGTGCTCAAAAGGGCCCAGCCTTCTTGTCATAATCGTATACTTGTTATCCTATTTAACACTCATGATCATCCAGTGAAGGGTTAACACTATTCTACAGAGGAGACAACTGAGATACAGAAAGGTGGACAAACATTGCTTCAAAAGTTATTTTTATGAAATGTTAATTGTCTCACATATCTGGATTCCAACCTGAGGGAAAATGTCACCCCAGATAATAGCCTGGAGTTCCATAGCCAAAGTAATTATCACTTCTCTCTCCTTCTCACTTAACATACTCCAGCCACACAGGTATTCTTCTGGTTTCCTAAATACACAGCCTTTGCATGTGCTGTTTTCTCTGCCAGAAATTCTCTTCCCTCCCACTCTTTACTAGGTTAACTTTTCCTTATCCTTTAGGTTTTCGTGTAGACATTACTTCCTCAGGGAGATTTTTCCTGACTCCCTGAGTAGAATCAGTTTCACCCTCTTTATTCTGGCTTATGGCACTCTGATCTCTTCTCTTAATGTTTTATCAGAATTTTAATCTTACAAGTTTTGCACAATTACCCTGCCTAGACTGTTAACTCCTTGAAGGAGAGGAATCACATCTGCCAGGCAACTAGTAGGTGCCCAGTAAATAATGATTAGATTGGCCAGGTGCAGTGGCTCACACCTGTAATTTCAGGAGGCTGAGGTGCATGGATTGTTTGAGGTCAGGAGTTCGAGACCAGCCTGGGCAAATGGACAAACCCTGTCTCTACCAAAAATACAAAAAGTTAACCAAGTGTGGTGTTGCATGCCTGTGGCCCCAGCTACTCAGGAGGCTGAGGCAGGAGGATTATTGGGGCCAGGGAGGTGGAGGCTGCAGTGAGCTGATATCACACTACTGCACTCCAGTTCCGGGCAACAGAACGAGACCCCATCTCAGAAAAAGAAAAATAGTGGTTAGATAAATAATGTTAATGTAATTATCCAGGGAGAGGATCTTTCGCCAATTTTGTTTGGATAGAGTAAAAGCTTAAACTACTGCTTAAAATGATTCATTCTTTCTGTGGAGGTAGGGGAATGCCTTAAATAGAGATAACTGATGTTTGATAAGGTTGCTAAATGAAAGATGCCCAAAAAACCCTCACATTTAAGTTAGGAAGGTCATTTGGCTGCTTCCAGGTTTTTTCTTCTGTTCTTTTAGGATGATTCAGAGGGCCAAGCTGCAGCAAAATTTTGGGAAAGTGAAGGAAAACTAGTGCTTATTGAGAAGCTACTAATGGTCAGGCAGCATATTAGGTGCTTTGTAAACACCATCTCATTTGATTCTCTTGACAGCCCTGAATCATGTGGGTGGTGCCCTTTGTGCATGGGCTCCTTCAGTTTCCATTCCAGCCTCTGTCAACTGTGTCATTCTATACTGCAGAGGCTGGGTTGCTAAAAGGTCAATATACTGGACTCCCTTGCAGCTAGGATTCTGACTATGACTCAGGTTCTGCAAATCAGATACTCTTTGCGTCTTGAATTTATAACTGAGTTAAGAGGGGAAAATGGCATAATGCCATTCACTTTACTCCTGTGGATCTCTGCAGAGTCTGGGTAGTTCTGCAGCCATTAGCTTCCTGATGTGGTGACTTCTCATAGTGCAGGTAGCGGTTTTCACCATCATAGCAGAGGCAGAGTGATTTGGGGGACCAGGGAATTGTTCTTGGAAGCTCCAACTCTTTGGGTCCTTCCAATGGTTTCCTAAGTCAGCTTACATCTGGTAATCACTTCCCTTCTGCGTAAGGTAGCTGGAGTGGTTTCCATTGTCTGCAACTGAACACTCATTTAAAAAGTAGGCTTTCAGGTGTATTTTCCCCTCACTTTGAGAAACTGAGGTGAGAGGATCAGAGAGTTCAAATCAACTTGACACAGGCTTCACAGCAGGGAAGTGATGGAGAATTTGAAATCAGAACGGACTTTTTCCATTTGTCTATCTTCAGCACTGCCACCAACTTCTCTTTTCTGTGGCCCCTTTCTCTCTTTCTTTCCTCCAAGATCCTTCCTCCATGACATATGTTGTTTCAAACAGTTAGGATCTGACAGTCAAATTCAATCCAAGGGCTCAGGGGCTTGGTGTAACCCTACCTGGGCATACGTCTTTAAGAGGACTGTGGTGAAGGGAAGATGGTGAGCTGTAAGGCATGAGTTCCAGGTACCGTGACATCTGCTTGAAGAGGAGGTTAAGAGGTTCATGGAGAAAGCTGGGATGGGATAGAGTGGAAGGAAGGTCAGGAAAAATGACTTGGGTTCTCAATTTGTAATTGTCCTGGCCCGATTTCTTGTGCTAATCTTGCCAATTTGCTAAGAGAGGCTTGCTCCAGGTGGTAAGCCTCCTAAAGCTTTGGATCCAGGTTTTTAAGCTGGTTGGAGCTCATTCCTCTTCTGACCCATCCCCAAGAGCTCTCCTGTCAGATTGTAGACATGCCAGCTAATTCCTTTCTATAGATTCGCCTGGCTTTATTAGGAGTAATGGTATCGAGGGTATTTTTCTTTATAGACGTTATAATTAGTAGTTGTTTTGAAGGGCAATTGCTGTTAAACTACATATTTTTTCTTTTCCTGGAGGACAGGACAATTTCCAAGACTGATTATTTCACAATTGAAATTCCATGTCTCCCAGAGGTAAATTTTTATAGCAGTTGGTGGAAGTCAAATCCTCTCTTTTTATTTTTTTCCCCATTGCACATTCATATGCAGACACACAAAAAAAACATTTCTGGGAAAGGAAGCGGAAAGATGAAGCCTCCACTGAGTGTTCAACAGCTTTTATAGACAGTTCCCTGGCTCTCTGGCTAATGCGATAGATGATAAATGCTCCCGAGATGCCATTTCAGTCAATTAATTAGTTAATGTTTAAAGATGGAAAGTGTCATGTAGATAAAGAACATTATGACTCTCTTAATAAAAATGACTTAAACCAAGAAAAAATAGGGATGAGGAGATAGTATACGTTTTGCCTTTGAACTATAATTTCTCTCTTTGATTCTTGTAGCCACCCACGGGGTTGTAAGCACCTCCATATCGTTGGGTCACCTCCATAAAGCTTTTTCTTCTGGTTGGAAATTTTCAGCACAGTAAATGTGGTGAGCTAATAGATTATTTTCTTTTAAATAGAATGGGGGTAGTGTCTTAGTCCATTTGGATTGCTGTAACAAAATACCATAAACTTGGTAGCTTATAAACAACAGGAATTTATTTCTCACTGTTTTGAGGTCTGGGAAGTTCAAGATCAAGGTGTCTACAGATTCAGTGTCTGCTGAGGACCTGCTTCCTGGTTCTTACATGGCTGACTTTTCACTATAATCTGACCTGATAGGAGGGACAAAGATCTCTCTGGGATCTCTTATAAAGTCACTAATCCCATTCATGAGGGCTCCTGTCTTATGACCCAGTCACCTCCTAAAGGCCTCACCTCCTAATACCATCACCTTGGGGATTAGGATTTTAACAGATGAATTTTGGGGAGGGACACCAGCTGAACTCAAACCATAGCAGGTAGGCATGTCCAGAGCTAGCTTGTTGTTTGGGGCTTTGAAACTGTGTTGAGCAATTCCCTACATCAGCCATGCTCAGAGATGACTGGAAGATGGGGAGTGGATATAGTAGGTATAGACTTTTTTAGGGGGATTCCCCAAGGATCAAGATCCAAAAAGTAAAACCCAGTTCTTTATGGTGAGGCTTTTGAGCTTTGAACTGAAGACAAGAATTACAGCAATGAATGAGATGCCCAACGGAAATGAAGATGGGAGTACTCCCAAAGGTATCAGTAAAAGAAGAGGGTCCCAGAAAAATGGCCACCAGCACAGTTGCAGGGCCCAGTTCTCACAATGTTGTAACACTGGCTTCCATGCTGGCGGGAGGTCACCTTGGTGAGGTTTGGGGTGAGGACAGACATCCCTCACCAAATATAGGGCTTATCAAATTCATGCATTCCAACCATCCTAATAGACAGATGCGTGCCTCACCCATTCTATTGCTGGGATCTTCTCTGCCCATTGAGAGGATCCCAAAGAAACAGCTGCATCAGAAATAGTGGCTTCCTAAAATTCAATTCTATTCTGATATTTGACAAACTGGCAATGTTTGATGCAGAAGATATATCCCTGCTCTGTCACACTCACAACTGTGGGCTGATAAAAGACTTTTTTCCTTGTCACAGCTGCCCAAACATTTTTCATGAACAGAAGTTAGAAAACAATTGATTAAGGTATAATCTCCTGTCTTCCCACACAGTGTCTAGGAATGATGGAGAATGCACGCACTGGAGTTAGACAGTTCCGTGGTTGTAAGATTTGCTCTAGCACCTTCTAGCTGTGCAAACTTGTGAGATTTCCTAATCTGCTTGGAACCTCAACTTCCTTATCTGCTAACAGGGATAATAACAATATTTATCTTGGCAGGATTCAGAGAGAAACTTATTTATTCATCCACTCCAGAAATGTTTTTAGATTCTATTACATGGCAGGCATGTGCTAGCATGTTGGTTTCACAACAGTGAGTAAGTCAGGAACACCCTTTGCTTTCATGAAGCTTATATATTCATGGGGAGGCAGGCAATAACTAAGTTAATTTAAAATGGTGATGTGTTATGGAAAAAATACAATAAAGGAACAAGATAAAGAATGACTTAGCATGGGAGGTGGACAGCTTAGTTTGGGATTACCTTTCGGAGGTGGCCTTGAATTAAGGAATAAGGAATGACAAGGAGTGAGCCACGCACATATCTGGGGAAAAGCATTCTCAGCAGAGAGACCAGCAAGTACAAAGGCCCTGGGGTAGGAAGAGCTTGGCATGCTCTAGAAAATAAAAAGGGCCAGTGTGGGTATAGCATATTAAGTGATGTGGGGGCATGGTCAGAGGTGTAGTCAAAAAGGCAGGCAGGGACCAGATCGTGCAGGGCCTCAGGCTATGATTAGGAGTAAAAAATGCATTCTCAATTCAGTGCCTGGCATAGTCAGTGCTCAATAATCGAATGTTTCCTTTCTTTGCAATTCCTTTCCCTTAAAACAGAGTTGAAACTTGGCTAAGTTATTGAGTGACCATTCTGGTGGCTCCTTCCTCCCCTGGAACTGAAAGGATCTGTTAGTTGCATAACAAGAAAGGTTTTTCTTTTTGCACAATGCCATAGACCTTGAAAAGGTTCCAAGTAGGAGTTTCATGTCTCAGAGGGAGGAGGAAGATGATGAGATGCTTAGGAGACTATGAGAACCCATTGAGTAGATAGAATAGGAAACTTCAGTTTAATAAGCTTGAACTTAGATGCCTGTGACAGTCTCTGTCATATAAATAAGAATATGCTACAATTTATATGAACTGGACTTTAGGAATCTGGAACACTTGAAAAATGAGAACACACATTTTTTATACTTTGCTTCTGGGAGAAGGGCAAAGACAGGAATATAAGTGATAGCAAATAGTGTTTTAAATAAAAATTCCACATGCCAAAGATCTCTGCTGATTCAGTCTAATTTCTAACACTATCTTTAGTCCCAGAATACACAATTCTTAGGCCTGCAAGAATGCTCATCTTTCCAAGAGAGACTTAATTTCTTTGGGGGAATTTATTGACAGTGGGTAGCAATGTGGGCTAACCTATTGATTCTTTTTTTCTGTTAATAAGGGAGGAAATAAATGGGATTTTCAGTTTCATCCCTCTGCTAACTGGGGGGAAAAAGCCCTCTGCCCATGTGCACTGAGTCCTGGTTAATCAAGTTTTTGCTGTGGTTGGCAGACAAAAGCTGAGCAGATTTTTTTCCAAGTGTGGTGCAAAGTAGGGCTGGATTTTGCTGTAATTTTGTCATTAGACCCAAAAGAAGAAATGACATTAATCAGAGATAATTTTCCTAGGCTTCACAGAGGGGTATGAAAGGCAGAGTGAACTCCCCATTGCTCTGAAGTGGCAGAGAGTGACCGTCCAACAGATGAATTGAACAGATGGGAGGAAGTGTCAATGTACAATTGATAAGCACCCTGGTGATGGAAAGGAAGAAACTGCTTAGAAAATGATGTGGGGGATGCATGGAGTAGAGATTTTGCTGAATATTGAAGGCCTCCCTTACCCTTGATTTGGCATCTGGAGAATAATGGTATATAGGGAGGCACTTGGCCAAAATCTCATGTGGAAAACAATTAACAAATCAATTACTTTAATAGACATTTATTAAGCATCTCCTATATGATACTATGCTTAGATGATGAATAAAGAAATATATCAGACCTTTTCTCTCTGAAAGCTCTGCCTTCAAGGTGATCAGTAGGGGAGAAAAAGATGGGGAGGCAGGGTATATTAATTATTAAATTCAGGATGATGAAGACCATGACAGAGGTGACAAAAACGCCCTGGTCTGGGAGCTCAGGAATGGCTTTCAGGAGGAGATATCTAGGATGGAATATTTTCTAATTATAGAAATATTACACATTGTCTTATGTTGGGATCTGGTATTAGTTATCTATTGCTACATACCAGGTGACCCCATGACTTAAGCAGCTTGACTGACCCACATTTATTATCTTATAGTTGCGGGCCAGGAATCTGGATGTGAGTTAGCTAGGTCCTCTGCTTCATGGTTTTGCACAAGGCTGTAATCAAATGTTGGTGCAAGGTTGTGGTCTCACGTGAAGGTCTGACTGGGGAAGTATCCATTTCCAAGCTCACTCAGTAGTTATTGACAGCATTGAGCTCTTTGTTGGCTGTTGACTAGAGATGACCTTCATTTCTTTGCCATGTGGGTCTCTTCAATGTGGCAGCTTGCATTATCAAAGCGCACAAGGAGAGAAGACAATCTAGAGAGTCTGGTGGCAAGATGGAAGTCAATCTCTTCTATCCCAATCATGGAAGTGACACTCATCACTTTTGGATTTAGAAACATGGCACACTCATGGTGAGGGGATTGTATAAGGGCATTAACAGAAGGTGCTGGAGATCATTGGAGAACATGTCAAAAGCTGTCTATCAAAGGTCCTAGAAGCAGATCCTGAAATGAGGGCTCATTTAAAACCAGTTTAATAG
Source organism: Pan troglodytes (assembly GCF_028858775.2). NCBI lineage: Eukaryota > Metazoa > Chordata > Mammalia > Primates > Hominidae > Pan > Pan troglodytes. The sequence continues at coordinate 36,403,582 of NC_072416.2, read as the reverse complement.
GAAGTGTTTCCAGGAAAAACCCAAGCAGGTGTGTGATAGCAAACAAAGTCTAGCAGAAGATAACTGTGGCTCAATCTGCAGGGGAGATCTGGAGGCAGCATATTTTGAAGTAATTCCCGTTAAGAAGCAAGGGAGGTGAAGTATTTAAACTCCTCCACCTGTCAATCATTGGCTAAGGGCTGCTCTTGGGCAACATAAATTCCCAGGTGCTTCTAGCTCTCTGTGCATTCAGAGAAAGTGGATTCCAATATTCTGAGGCTGTTGGGAGTGAAAGCACATGGGAAACTGGTGTGCACAAAATCATCAAGGGAGCTGAGGGGATGTGGGAGGGCACTGACAGCATCTGCTGCTCAGGTTCACTGTAAAGCATTGTGACAATATGGAAGAGTAAAAAGAAATAGGTAATTCTGCAGGAATGACTGCAACTAGAAGCTAGTCTTAAAGGTTGGGCTGGAATAAATCCAGGAAAGGAGACGGAGAGGAGTAACCTAGAGAGAGGAAACATTGGGGAGGGATATTTGAAGGGGTGCGAGCATAGCACCTTTTAGTAAATCTAAGTAATTAAAAAATAGAGTCTAAGTAAAGCATAGAGATCTGAGCCACAGATGGGCATTTTTCACAAAGTGTTTAAGCATTTTTAAGCTAACATTGAAAAATGGCAGGTTCTACAAAAAAAAATCTTAATTTCCTGATTCTTTTGAAAACTCAGAAGAGCTTGCAATGCTGAGTCTGCATTTCTGCTGGGCAAAGGGGCTGGACCTGTGAAGTTGCTCAGTTGTTGAGTTGGGGCATGCCCTTGTGGTTTTGTCCTGGCCCAGCACACTCCACTGAGTCCCTATATGCCCTTGAGATTGAAACCTCTGGTCTGAGTGTGTCTGGCGTTGTGTAAGGTACAGCTGGCAAGAGCTATATTATTAAAAGCCTCAAACATCAAGCTGAGGACTAGGAATGTGTTGTAGGGAAATGGGGAGCCATTGAAGGTTTTAAGTATCTGTATGACATCCGGAGATTTGCTCTCTAGGAAACCCATGTCATTTGGCCCCATTGATGCCCCAAATCAGATCTGGGGATGGGCGATTGTTTAAATCAAACTTTAAAAATGATTCTCAGCCAGACACAGTGGCTCACACCTGTAATCCCAGCACTTCGGGAATCTGGGGCAGGAGAATGGCCTGAGCCCAGGAGTTTGAGGCCAGTGTGGGCAACATGATGAGAGACCCCCATCTCTACAAAAAACAAAAAAAATCCTCGGATGTTTAGAATTAGGTTAGTTATAATCCTTGCTCATGACATACTGTCATTATTTCTCTGAGAATGGATCTTTTAGTTTAATTGATTAAAAATGTAATAATCTAATAAATACCCCTGATCTCATCATTCAACCAAGAGCAATCACATTGACAATAACACATCTATTCCTATTTCACTGTGTAGTGGGTTTCTGCTGTCTTTGCTTACTCATCAACCATTCTCCATTGTAGTAACCTAGTGAAAATTAGATGAGCTTAGACATCATCTAGGACAGCCATTTTTAAAAGAATCTCCCTTTTAAAGAATTTCTCTAACCAGCGATGGGAAATTCACAGCTCCAGCAAGCAGCCAGTTTTATGATAGCTGTTAGAAAGCTGGGCCTGCCTGTAATGCCTGCCCACTGTTTCCAGCTGGGCTGTCTTTTAATTTCCTTCCATTTACCTGGAACCTGGTAAACATAATCTTCATTCAACCTGTATCAAGCACCTGCCTTGTATAAGGCGCTGCAGGGAATACAAAGGTGGTTAAGACAAGGTTTTTTCTGCCCCTGTGGAGTTCATAGTTTAGCAGAGGAGATAAGACAAATACACAAATAATTATAATACAATGTCAAGAGTGCTGTGTACTATAAGAGAGAAACAAGCAAAGTGTTATTGAAATTCAGAGAGAGAGAGAAAGAGACAGAGATTAATTCCAGGTAGGGGAAGTTGGAAAAGCTGCATGCAAGAAGTAGCACTGGGGCTGTGCCTTGATGGGAGGTGAAGGTGATGGTTTTACAGACTGGGGAGAGGGAACCAGAGAGTGCTATCCATACAGAGGAAAAAACATGGACAAAGATGTGGAGGTGGGAGAGTGCAGGGCTGATGACCCCCAGGGACTGTGGACATAGATCCTCATTGGCCAGGAGTCTCACTGTAGAAGTCAAAGTCTAAAGCAGATGCAAGGGTACTGGGGCCACAGCCTCTCACAGTATGAATTGTTTACCTGCCAGTATTCAACATTACTAATTCTTCCTCATCCTCCTCCTCCAGGAAGCCTTTGATACTTCCCCAGGTTGGCTTAGGCGCCTCCCTGTATACTCCTTAATTTCCCTGGGCTTATGTTTGTCATAGGCTTTAGCTCTGTCCTGTCCTGGTCATGGCTCTAATGTGATTGTGTCTTGGCCTCCTCCCTAAGACCATGAGCAATTGAGGGCTGGGATAATGACTTCTATACCACCGCCTCCCCAGTGCTTAGCACGGTGCCCGGCGTAAGGTAGGTCTTCATTATACAGTTACTAAGTGAATGAATGCTATTTTGGTCCTATTGCTGCCTACCTCTGTCCCTCATTATCCTGCCCATTAGACTTGGAATATGTATTTAGCTCTCTCTACTTTTTTCTCAGCTATCATTCAAGGTCTTGACTTTGCCTTTTTATAGTATATATTTTCATTTTATGCATTACCTATGGAATCAGATTCAAACTCTCATTCTGGTCCAACCTGCAAAGTCACAATCTGGATAAAGCCCATTTCTTCAGCCGACCTGGTCTGCTTTGAGCCCCAATATACCCCTCCTTAGGCATTTTTCAATTCAACAATTATTTATGGAGTGCCTACCCCATGCTGGGAACACACAATGAGGGCAGTGTTAGGATGTCCCTGGGTTAACTCACATTTGGCTGTATCTCTGAATCTCACTAGAAAAACTCAGAGGCTGGAGAAAATGGCAAGTTCCCACGGAGGAGAGAGGTCTAATATATCAGCCAGATTAATTCTTCCAGTGCCACTATTAGATGAGTGCTTGGGTCCATCAAGCAAGTCCTGATGGCAGCTACCTCTTCCGATACTCATCTGGGAATCTATCTGGGCTCTTTCAGGGGGAACAGGAGATTGTAATTCTGAAGTGGAACAGAAAGAAATGTAATTGGATCAATGGGCTGTTAATGATGCTATTGAAGAGTGCTCTGCCAGAGCTGTGTTGTGAATGGGGCTGGCCACAGAGAACCCGGCCACGGCCACGTGCGAGCTCGACTTCGACACAAAGCCTTCTGCACACTGTGAAGGTTTTTTTTTTTTTGTATGTGTGATCTCATATAATTCTTTATAATTTTCCCTGGCCAGAAAGACGGTTTTAGTGGGGTCAGGTAAGGGCTGCTAGGCATTTGGCTATGTGTCTGGGGATGGGAAGAAAGATTCACATAGATATTTGTGCTGTATAGGGTGGTTGCAGGCATCAGATGACCTCCTGTTTGTGGCTGAGTTATTTCTGATGGGCAGAAATGGGAAGCAAAGTGAGTGCTCATCCATGGGGGAATGGCTGACTAAGCAATGGTGCTTCCACCTATGGACTGGTACATGCCCAATAAGGACAGTGAAGGTGAGTGATATCAGGTGTATTGGGGGCTTTCTTTTCTTTTTCTTTTTTCTTTTAGTTTAATGGGGTACACCTGCAGGTTTTTTACATGGGTATCTTGCATGATGCTGAGGTTTGGGCTTCTGATGATCTCGTTGCCCAAGTAGCAAACTTGGTACTCAATAGGTAATATTTCAGCCCTTGCCCCCTCCTTCACTTCCCCCTTTTGGAATCCTCAGTGTCTCTTGTTCCCGTCTTTCTGTCTTTGTGTACCCAGTGTTTAGTTCCCGCATATAAGTGAGAATGTGCAGTATTTGGTTTTCTGTTTCTGCGTTAATTTGCTTAGGATAACAGCCTCCAGCTGCATCCATGATGCTATAGAGAACATCATTTTATTCTTTTTTGTGGCTGTCTAGTATTCTGTGGTATATATGTACCATATTTTCTTTATCCAGTCCACCACTGGTGGACAGCTGGGTTGATTCCATGTCTTGGCGATTGTGACTAGCACTGCTATAAAGATATGAGCGCAAGTGTCTTTTTGGTAGAATGACTTATTTCCTTTGGGTACATATCAACGATGGGATTGCTGGGTCCAGTGAAACTTCCATTTTTAGTTCTTTGAGAAATCAACTTGGAGGGCTTACAACAAGGAATTGTTGAATACATGGGAACGGTTGGTAGAATATGATCCCATTTCTATAAAACAATGATTGCCCACACTCATGTGTGTCTGTATGTCTGTCTAGAATTAAATGAGGATGGACACTATATAGAAGACCACTGACTGGACTGTCAGTACAGGTTTTCTGGTGGGGCAGGTGTTGGAGCAGGTGGGGAGATGGCAATGGGGGTGAGAATAGAGGGGCAGGGCAAATGAGCCAAAATTGGTAACAAAAAAAGTTTGCCGTCTCTCTCTGCCTGTCTCCTCCTCTCTCTCTGTTTCTGCCTCTCTCTCTCTCTGCTTGTCTCTGTCTCTTTTTCTCATACACACACACACACACACACACACACACACACACAAAGGAATGCTCACTTTTTCTGCATTTATGTAAAATTTATATATACATGGATATATATGTAAGGCTAAATAATTGGAAAAAGGTACAAACAAGAATCAAGGGACATATTAACATTTCATTTATAATTGACACATATAATTATACATGTTTATAAGTATAGTGTAATATTTTGATACATATATACATTGTATAATGATCAAACGGGGTAGCCAGTGTGTGTCCATCACTTCAAACCTTTACCGTTTCTTTGTGGTGATCATTTTCAAGCTCCTCTTCTCTGACTATCTTGAAATATGCAATGTATGGTCATTAGCTCCAGTCGCCCTACTGTGTAATAGAACACAGGAACTTATTCTTCCTGATTAACTTTGTACCCCTTGGCCGACCTATCCCCATTGCTCCTTCTATGTCCCTTCTCCTGCCTCTAGTAAGCATCAAGTGACATTATTTATTTTTATGCACAAAACATGTATCGGTGGCACACTCTGTGCCAGGCATTTTGCTTGGTACGAGCAATACAGTGATAAGGCCCAGGATCTATCCTTTAGAAAGTATTTTGTAATCTCTCTCTCTATATATAAAACAACTAGCAGGGTGCAGTGGCTCATGCCTGTAATCCCAGCACTTTGGGAGGCCGAGGCAGGTGGATCCCTTGAGGCCAGGAGTTCGAGACCAGCCTGGCCAACATGGCTAAACCCCGTCTCTACTAAAAATGCAAAAAAATTAGCCAGGTGATGGGTGACAACAATGGGATTTGAGTAATTGTGCTTATTATGAAACTGTGCTGTGATAAAATCTTTGCACTGATCACCTTATTTCAGATTTACCTATGTGTGTAAATTATGTTCTGTAGGAGTCAATGTTATCTATTTACAGATGTAAAAGTAAACCCACACATGGATGGGCTCTCTGTGTATCTAAGAGCTCATGTCTGGGATGGGTGAGTGCTGGTGTCTGGGCCTGCACTTCTCACCACTGGCCCTGACTCCTCCCTTAGCCAACTCCAGGACAGAGCTGGCCATGCCTAGTGTGGTTTGCAGAAGTCACTGCCTAATCAGAATATGGGTGATTTTGCTGCACTCTCCTGTTTACCTTAAACTATGGAGAGAACTAGGGTTCAGGTAGATAACTTTCAGGTATTTCTGACATTTAACATACTTGTATCTATCTTTCTGTCACTCCTACATTGTCTAATTTTCAACTTGTTTCCTGATAATAAATTTTATAAGATTTGATTGACAGATTATAAACTTTACATATTTAAAGTGTAAAATTGACAATCATGACATAACTATTACCATTATAAAGAAGGTGGACAAGTGAAATTCCCTCAACTTCTTTTCTGTCCTTCTACTTCCTATTTCTATTTCCTTATCCTTTCTCCTCCCCTTCTGCCAACACATTCCCAGGCAACTACTAATCTTCTTTATATTACTTTAGATCAGTTTTCATTTTCCAGAATTTTTAAAAATAGAATCATATATACTCTTATCTGTTTGGCTTATTTTACTCTATTTAAATACTTGATAATTTAATCTTCTTATTGTGTATATCAGTAATTCCTTTATTATGAATGATGGGTAGCATTCCAGTAAACAAAGTTACCATAATTTGTTTTTCTATTAGGCAGCTGAAAAATATTTGGATTCTTTTATTATTTTTGGTGTTAATAAAAATTTTGTTATTCAGATTTGAAATGTATATAGATGAGAATTTCTTTTTTTACAACAAGAATAAAATCAACAATAACAATTAATCAGAGAAAATGGACTTTTGCAAATTGTCTTTAATACTTCAGATCATTGAAATTTTAAGACAATCAACAAACCTGAAATCTAGAGAGAGACAAGTTCTTGTAGGGAGAATCAAAGTTAGGGTGTGAGCTGAACTGAGGCAGAGTTCACCAAATGCAATATAGGCTAGTACAAGATAAAATACACTGATATACATTGAACTGTTTTGAGTCGAGTGTGATAAGCATGTTTTTAGTGAGAAATTCTCAGGAACCACATACTGAAGAGTTTTTCTATTCTTTTGAATGTCTTTCCCTTATAACGAGAATAGTCACAAAAATCTTCCCTTCCCAAAGTGTCTGTCTGGGGTGTATCAGAGCCCACACCTGAAATGCTTCCAGAGCCAAGTCTCTTACACCCACTACAGAACTAAGAAATTACTCAACAGCGGCAAACCACCAAAACCAGTATCCTAAATGCACTGGTTTAACCCCTCAGGAATTGAGATGGGAACAGAGCTCCCCACCAAGGTTCTACTAGGAAGCAGCTCCCCTCTCTTATGGAATCACAGCCTTAGTCTGCAGAGCAGGGCAGCAGATCTGGAAGGTGATGACACTGATGAAGAACACTGCAGCTGTGGAAGGGATCACCCGGGGAAACGGGGGGCTCTACTCCGGGGGAAGGGGAGCTGAAGAGCAAGGCAGAAAGGAGCCCCCATGTCAAACTTCGGGGTTCCAGGGAGGGAAGTGGAAGTGGCACCGCCTTGAAAACCCGGGCAGTGGAGCAGCCGCTGTACCCACCCCGCCAAGGGTGCGGGGTTCCTGGGCCTTGGGAGGTTCTGTGCAGGCTGCTCAGGCCGCGTCTCGAGGGTTCGGCCGCATGTCAGGGTGACCACGGAGGCCGCCATTCCCGACTACCGGCCGGGGTCGTGATCAGCTCTGCCCGGACCTCCCTGAGCACCAGGGCAATGCGGGGAGCTTGTGGAGATGTCGCCCCTGCCCTGGACACCGGTCAGGGCCCAGAGAGGATCAGGCTGCGAAGGGCAGCGCAAGGAGGGGCAGCGAGGGCTGATGCTCCACGGAGCCGGTGGGAGCCAGGAGCAGGCAGCAGCTCTGGTCTCTCAGGCGGCTCCAGCTGCTCTAATCAGGGCAGTGGGCTCGGACTCTGTGCTCTTGGAGGTCAAGGAACAGGAAGGAGCCCTGCCTCCCCGGGCGTGGCTGCAGCCACCCAAACCGCGGCTGAAGACACGGGCCTCTCGCTCCATGAAGCCGGCAGAAGCCCTGCCCCGCAAACCGCGGGCTGCAGCCTCAGGCATCCCTGCACTCTTGGGGTCCCCAGGAAAAGCCCTCTGCTCTTGCATGCTCCGAAGTGCCTGCTCCCACTTCTTGGCTTCTTCCTGCTTTTGGCGCCTGCTCTGATCTTGGAGCAAAGTCTGGGCGGAGCCCCAGGGACCATGAACTGCAAAAGGAGGCAGGAAGATTCCTGTGCAGAGGGGGAGGGTCCCCAGGAAGGGCCTGAAGGCTGGGCCCGGGCTCCCAGATACTCAGACGACAGTGGGGACTTGTGGTGCTGTCTACGGCCCACCCATGACCACCCATGGACCAATGGGCATGCACTTCCTTCCCTCGGAGGTCCATAAAAACCCCTGGGCTCAGCCAGAGCAGGACAGAAGATGGAGAGACGACAGGAAGACCAGCTGCAGGGAGGAGCTACCCTCTCTCCTGAGAACTGGGAAGACGACAGGATGACCAGCTGCAGAGAGGAGCTACCATTTCTCCTGAGAACTGGGAAGACGACAGGATGACCAGCTGCAGAGAGGAGCTACCCTCTCTGCTGAGAACTGGGAAGACAACAGGACGACCAGCTGCAGGGAGGAGCTACCTTCTCTGCTTGGAGCTGAACACTCAACCAGTCAACCTGCCTACAGAGAGGAGCTACTCACTGGGGGTCTCCTCTGAGATGCTCGAATGCTTCATGAAGCTAGTCTTTGCCTTGCTCACCCACCACATGGCTGCATACCTCATTCTTTCCAGATGTAGGACACCAACTTGGGCAAAGTCGCCGCTGGCCACAGAGGGTTCTGGCCAGAAAAAGCAACACCCCAGTGATCCCGAAACAACTATGGTAAATACTGTAGGCCATGGTAACACAGTAGTATTTGTGTATCTAAACATAAAAAAGGTATAGATAAATAGGGAAGCATATTATTGTGGAACCACCATTGTTTGTGTCATCTGTTAGTGGCAGAAACTTTGTTATGCAGAGCATAACTGTATTTAAATTTCTGGGGGAAAAATACAGCCACCCAAGAACATAAAATTGATAAAACACTTCTTATGAAATGGAAGATAGAGAAATACTTTCCCAGGCAAAGAAAAACTGAAGAAATTCATCACCACTAGAATTACCTCACAAGAAATGTCAAAGGGTCTCCACTAGGTACCCAATAGAATGAGCTCCTGTTTCAGCCCCACTCTGGCATCTGTCCTGTGATTGTTCTGTGTAGATCTGCTTTCTGCTCTCTTAGGGTTTTTCCTCTCTTGCGTCATGTCTCCCTTCCCCTCCTTATTTTCAGTCTATCACCACAATTCATATTTAGCTGGGAACACTGGAGGCTTTGGAAGAGATTTTTATCTATTCTTCACCAGGTCTAATGAGTTCTCTCCATGGGTGTCCATGTCTGTTTTGTTTTCTTGCATTCCCGTGGGAGGATGTCCTTGTTCCTTGCATACTTTCAGTACTGTGTTGAATAAGTGCTAAGAGTTCTCATCCTTGTCTTCCAGTTTTCAAAAGAAAAGAATTACTTTCTCTTAAGTATGATGTTAGCTGTGGACTTGTCATGTGGCCTTTATTGTGTTGTACTTTATTTCTGTACACAATTGAGAGTTGTTTTCCATGAAGAGATGTTGAATTTTCATCTTCTGCATCTATTAACATAGAAATATAGTTTTTATCCTTCATTCTATAGATGTGATATATCATTTTTTTGACTTGTGTATGTTGAAGGGTAATTGAATCCCTGGGTTGAATCCCACTTGGTCATGGTGTATTATGATTATTATTATTTGAAATGCTGTTTGATTTGGTGTGCTAGTATTTTTAGATTTTTAAATTTATGTTCAACAGGATATAGATCTTTTACCGGAGTCCATCTGATTGCTTTTTATGGGTTTGTTCAGGCTTTCTACTCCTTCTTTTTTAATCTTGTTAGGTAGTATGTGTCCATGAATTTATCTAATTCCTCTAGGTTTTCAAATTTTTCACATAGACATGTTTATTATAGTGCTTCATAATTTATTTTAGTTCTGGTATATCAGTTGAGGCATCTTCTGCTTCTATTTTATTTATTTGGGTCATGGCGCTCTCTCTCTCTCTCTCTCTCTCTCTCTCTCTCTCTCTCTCTATATATATATATATATATATATATTCTTTTTTTGTTAGCCAGCTACTAATGGCTTTCAACTTTGCTTATCTTTTTTTGTTATTTTAATATTTTCTGGTATTTTTAGTCTTAATTCTGTTTATGTCTAATCTGTTCTTTGTTGTTTTTTAAAATAATTTTGAGTTTAGCCTTTTCTTGTTCTTAAAGTTCTCTGAGATGCATTGTTATGTTGGTTATTTAAAATATTTCTGCTTCTTTGATGTGGGCATTTATTGCTATAAATTTGCGTCATAATACTGGTTTGGATAAGTGCCATAAGATTTGGTATGTTTCGCTTCTATTGTATTTGTTTCATACATTTTTATATTTTCTTCTTAATGTCTTCTTTCACCCATTGGCCATGTAAGAGTGTTTTGTTTAATTTTTGTGTTTATATAGTTTTGAAATTTTCTCTAGGCTGGGCAGTGGCTCATGCCCGTAATCCCAGCACTTTTGGAGGCCAAGGCTGGTGGATGACTTTAGGTCCGGAGGTCAAGACCAGCCTGGCCAACATGGTGAAACCCTGTCGCTACTAAGAGCACAAAAATCAGCTGGGCATGGTGGCAAGCACCTGTAATTTCAGCTACTTGGGAGGCTGAGGCACGAAAATCATTTGAACTTGGAAGGCAGAAGTTGCAGTGAGCTGAGTTTGTGCCACTGCACTCCAGCCTGGGCAATAGAGCAACAGTTCATCTCAAAAAACAAACAAAAAAAAGAATTTCCTCCAATTACTGCTGTTTAGTTTCATTTCATCTTTAATCAGATAAACAGTTGGCATCATTTTATATAAAAATTTTGACACATGTACTGTATTAACATATGGTCAATCCTGAAGAATATTGCATGTGCTGAAGAAAAGAATATGTGCTCTGAAGTTGTTTGACTCAATGTTCTGTAAATGTCAGGTCCATTTGGAATATAGTGCAGTTTAAATCCAATGTTTATCTGTTAATTATTGGCTAGATAATCTATCCAATGCTGAGTAATGTGTTAAATTATCCAAGTATAATTGTATAAAGTTAGAATCTGTCCCTTACTATGTAACATATTTGCCTTATATATTTGAGTTCTCAGGTGTGGGTACATATATATATATATATATATATATATATATATATATATATTTACAATTGTTATCTATTCTTGCTCCATTCATCATTTTTTTGTTATATAATGTCCATTTTGGTCTCTCTTTATAGCATTTGACTTGAAATTTGTTTTGTCTGATGTAAGTCTCATTATTGGTTTCTATTTTTGTAGCATATCTTTTTTTCCGCCATTCACTTTTAGTCCTTGTGTAGATTTTCAGATGATGTCACTCTTTTGTAAACAGCAGAGAGTTGGGACTTAAAAAAAATCTATGTGAACAGTATATTTTTAATTGAGGAGTTTTATTTATTTACATATAAGGTTATTTTGAATCTCTGTTTCTATGCCTTCCATGTAGAACTGTGAGTCAGTTAAACCTCTTTTCTTTGTAAGTTACCCAGTCTTGCATATTTCTTCATAGCAGTATGAGAAGAAAAAAATGCACTCTTTTGGTACCACCGAGAGTAAGGCACTGCTATAAAGATACCTGAAAATATGGAAGCAACATTGGAACTAGGTAAGAGATAGAGGCTGGAACAGTTGGCAGGGCTCAGAAGAAGACAGGAAGATATTGAAAAGTTTGTAATTTCCTAGAGACTTGTTGAATGACCTTGAACAAAATGCTGATAGTAATATGGACAATAAAATCCAGGATGAGGGGGTCCCAGATGAAGATTAGGAACTTTTGGGGAACTGGAGCAAAGGTGACTTCTGCTATGCTTTAGCATGAAGACTGGGAGCATTTTATCTCTGCCCTAGAGATCTGTGGAACTTTGAACTTGAGAGAGGTGGTTTAGAGTATCTGGCAGAAGAAATTTCTAACCAGCAAAGCATTCAGGACAAACAAGAGCATAAAAGTATGGAACATTTTCAGCTGACGATGCCATAGAAAAGAAAAACCAATTTTCTGGGTAAAAACTCAAGCATGCTGCAAAAATTTGCATAAGTAACAAGAAGCCAAGTGCCAATCACCAAGAAAGTGGGGAAAAATGTCTTCAGAACATGTCAGAGGTCTTCACGACAGTACCTCCAATCACAGGCCAAGAGCCCCAAAAGGAAAATAATGGTTTCATGTGCCTGGTCCAGGGCTTTCCTGCTCTGTGCAGTTTTGGGAAATGGTGCCTTGAGTCCCAGCTACTTCAGCTCCAGCTGTAGCTAAAGGGGGCCAAGGCACAGCTCAGGCCACTGCTTCAGATGGTGCAAATCCCAAACCTTGGCAGCTTCCCTGTCATGTTTGCACAGAAGTTAAGAATAGAGATTTGGGAACCTCCACCTAGATTTCAGAAAAATGGATGGAAATGTCTTCATGTCCAGGCAGAAGTTTGCTGGTTGGGGGGTGATGTAGCCATCATATAAAACCTCTGTTAGGGTAGTGCTGAAGAGAAATGTGGGGTTGAAGCCACCATACAGAGTCCTCACTGGGCTTCTGCCTAGTGGAGCTGAGAGAAGAGGGCCACTGTCCTCCAGAACCCAGAATGGGAGATCAACTCACATCTTCCACTCTGAGCCTGGAAAAGCTGAAGACACTCAACACCAGTCCATGAAAGCAGCTGGGAATGGGGCTGTACTTTGCAAAGCCATGGTGGCAGAACTGTCAGAAACCATTAGAGTCCACCTCTTCCATCAGCCTGACCTGGAAGTGAGACGTGGAGTCAAATGAGATTATTTTGGAACTTTAAGGTTTAATGACTGCCCTATTGGATTTTGATCTTGCATGGGCCTGTAGCTCCTCATTTCAGCCAATTTCTCCCATTTGGAATGGGTGTTTTTCCTCAATATCTATACTTATATTGTATCTAGGAAGTAACTAACTTGCTTTTGATTTTACAGGCTCGTAGGTGGAAGGGACTTACCTTGTCTCTGATGAGATTTTGGACTTGGACTTTTGAGTCAGTGCTGGATTGAGTTAAGACTTTAGGGGACTGCTCCACTCCAGATTGTTGACAGAACAAGACTCCGTCTCAACAACAAAAAACAAAAAAAAGAAAAAAAAGACTTTAAGGGACTGTTGAAAAGGCATGATTGTGTTTTGAAATGTGAGGACATGAGATTTGGAAGGGGCCAGGAGAAGAATGATATGGTTTCTCTGTGTCCCCACCCAAAATCTCATCTTGAATTATCATCCCCATAATCTCACATACGAATAGTGGGACCCGATGGAGGTAATTTAATCGCAGGAGTAGGTTCCCCCAGGCTGTTCGTGTGATAATGAGTGTGTCTCACAACATGTGATGGTTGTATAAGCATTTGGCATTTCCCCAGCTTGCAATTTTCCATCCTGCTGCCTTGTGAAGAAGATGCCTCGCTTCCCTTTTCCCTTCTGCCATAATTAAAAGTTTCCAGAGGCCTCCCCAGCAAAGCATAATTTTGAATCGATTAAGCCTCTTTTCTAAATAACTTACTCAGTCTTGGATATTACTTCGTAACAGTGTGAAAACTGACTAATACAGAGTTTTCTTCTAATATTTTAACATGATACATTTAGATTAATGTAACTATGTATTTATTTCTAAGATGGAGTGTGACTCTGTCACCCAAACTGGAGTGCAGTGGCATAATCTCAGCTCACTTCACCTCTGCCTCCCAGGATCAAGCGATTCTCCTGCCTTAACTGCTGAGTACCTGGGAATAAAGACGTGTGCCACAACGCCCAGCTAATTTTTGTATTTTTAGTAGAGATGGGGTTTTACCATGTTGGCCATGCCAGTCTTGAACTCTTGACCTCAGGTGATTTGCCTGCCTCCACCTCCCAAAGTGCCAGGATTACAGGCCTCAGCCACCATGCCTGGCCAAGATTAATATAAATATGTAATTTAATGATGTATTTGAAAAGTTCATGGTCATACAAACACAATACATACACAACAGCCCAGCAAAGACACATACATGTGCCCATGCCAAAATGCATGTATATTTAAACATCACACCAACACACCCATTTGTTTCATATTATTCTAATTATTTAATTGAATTTAAATTGTGTTTGCAGTTTGAGGTTGTAGTACAAAATAATATTTTTCTATGTGTCTGTCTGCCTATTCCAATATTAAAATACAAATATATTTCAATTCATGTTTTGGCAAAACCGAATGTAAATGCAATTATTGGCATATATGTTATTTAAATGTATAATAGTATTTAATTTTAAATATCAGTCTGTTATTAATGAATAGAATAATAAGACAAACTTCACTTTTTAAATTGTATTACATTATTTGTTGAATTAACATTATGGTTTTAAACTAGGCAGGATAAATTTTTTTTATTTGAAAAGTTGTGAAAAAACATTTTATGGCATGAATATTTAATACAAACTCTAGTCCTTATTTGCCAATATCCTTTATAATAGAGAACATCCAGCAATATGAAACTGAACCCAGCTCATGCTTTCCAGGAGTCACTCACAATGGCAGCTTCCTAGAGGGTGGTCAGAGAGTGTGCAAACACATGGGGATTTGGGCTTCATCATCAAAGCACTAGTGAGCCCCAGGGCTGAGCACACAGAGGGCAGCAGTAGCTGTGGAGCCCACTCTGTGGTACTTAGGGAAAGGAGGGGATTGGATGGGGGTGATGTCTGCAGGACCCTAGAAAAGGGTGAGGAGGGCAGATGATCTGCAGGTAGATGAGTATATTCTAAGAATGGTCATCCTCCTAAACTTGGTTGGCTTCAATGATTATGAAGAGAAGAGAAGTGATTCACCACACATGGAGGACAGAAAGTAAAGGGACTTTCTGTTTCCTCCCTGGAGACTTAGGAAGATAAAAGGCTTTCAAAGAAGAAAGGAAGGTGAAGAAACAGTCTGCAAAACAGGACATTAGAAGCCAACCAAAGTGGAGAACAAGAGTCTTTAAAGTGCTGTTTAATTTCCACGAACAGTAGATAAAACAAAAAGAAACAAAACACCATGCATATGCTGAGTTAAAGTAAGAAACCCTATGCGATTGTTTGACTCTTACAGCACATGAACACAAAACTCTTTTATTCGGGGAAACAGAGTTTGTATTGAGGATTCGCATTTTTTAAGACTGGGTCTCACTTTGTCACCCTGGCTGGAGTGCAGTGGCACAATCACAGCTCACTGCAGCCTCAACCTCCCAGGCTCAGGAGACCCTCAAGCCTCAACCTTCCAAGTAGTTGGGACCACAGGTAGCACTACACCCAGCTATTTTTTTTGATAGAAAGGATCTCACTATGTTGCCAGGCTGTTGTAAAATTCCTGAGCTCAAGTGATCTGCCTGCCTCAGCCTCCCAAAGTGCTGGGATTACAGGTGTGGTTTTTAAAATTTTACTCTTTTAATGATAGTATTATTTCAAATGAATATAATATATAAAGAATCTATTTTAAAAATTGTACTGAGAGATCATTGCTAGTGTTATTCAGAAAATATGCAACATTAAAAGTTGAATTAAATCCCTGTTCTAAGTTAATGTTTTGTAGGTAAAAGAATCCATGGAGTTAAAAGGAAGAAATGGTGAGAGATCCTGGGAAAGCCTTTTGCTTGACCAGGTCAAGAATCACCAAAGTTTAAAAGGAAACCACAGCCTCCCAGCCTCCTGATGTGGAGCTGCTTCCTAAGAGAACCCTCGTGAACTGAGCACCCCCGGTGTCCTGAGCGTCCCCTGGTGGTTCTGAGTGCCCCTTTGTGTCCTCAGGGCCACCTGGTGTTTCTGAGCACCGTTTGGTGTCCTGAGCGCCCCCTAATGGTCCTGGGCACTCCTTGGTGATCCTGAATGCCCCCTGGTGTCCTCAGCGCCCCCTGGTGGTTCTGAGGGACCCTGGTGTCCGGAGCGCCTCCTTGTTTCCTGAGCGCATCCTGGTGTCCTGAACACCCCCTGGTGTCTGGAGCACCCCCTGGTGTCCTGAGCACCTCCTGGTGGTTCTCAATGCTCCCGGCTGCCCTGAGCATCTCCTGCGCTCCCGAGTTTGCCTTTGTTGTCCTGACCGCCCCCTCGTGTCCTGAGCGCCCCCTGGTGGTTGTGAGCAACATCTACCATGCAGTTCACTCCTCTCTCCCTGCAGAGATTTTTGTGTCTGGGCTCACACGGATGTTCCCTCTCCTGTGTCCCTCACTGTAATATACAGCCTTGTCCTTGGCTTTCAGATTGGTCATTTTAAGGTAGACTGCACTTGAAAGGGTGTTGTTTGGGACTGTTAATTTACTTATACTCATGGAGAGTAACCCTGAGAACTCCCACTTGTTCACTCACTGTTGCCACCCACACCAATCCCTGTCATGAAATCTGCTGGACCAAGCTCATGCTTTAGTCAGTAAAGGTGAATCCGGAGGCTTTGCAGGAGAGTCTCAGAGAAACCCTGGGCAAACCATTTTCCCTCTGACTCCACCAGTGAACTTCACTCAGGACTTCTGCAAACACAGAGGAAGCCAACTGAGAAGAGCCCATGAGGAGCAGCCACAGCTGGACCTGATTCACAAGGGACCGTAATATTGAGGATGATGAGAAGGGAATCCCAGATCAGTGCAGACCCCATGGTGTGGACACTGAGGAAGGGAACATACATGGGGTGGCTCCTCACCAGGCCTGAAAGAACGGGGATGAGCTGCCTTTCATGAGGAGGGGAGGAGACACATTTCCACGTCTTTTTGTGGTCATGTGTGCACAACTCAGCATTGCTCATCCATCCTCTGGTCTGCATTTTAGGGAGGCCAAGGTCAAAGTATGCCCGGGTCTGGATGCACAGGGTTAATCTGCCCATTACTCTTTCTTATTCTCTAATGTGGGCACTGCTGAGGAATCTTCATAGTTGCAAACATTATCAACAAATAAGTCCAGTAAGAACATGAGGAATACATTTCCAGAGAAAATGGACATCTGTCAGTAATCTGCCAGGTGCTTTTGGAGCTGCAAACCCCTGTTCTTGACAATAAGGCAAAGTTAAATTACAATGCAAAATTATAATTACAATGCAAAAAATGCATTTCAGGGCTGGGGTTTATAATTATCATTATCTTGAGATCATTTTGCAACAAACAGTTCAACATTAGATATATGTACTTGTGTAAGGAAAAAATGTGGAAATGCGTGTACGTATCTGAGTGAAGAGTTCTCATGGAGACATATCTGATTGTTTGAGACAGGAGTCCACATGAGAAAATGTCTTTTTTCTGAGGAAAGAGTAAATGTAAGGACATATGTGGTAATCTGAGGAAAGAGTTCATGTGAGGACATGTGTGTTTGTCTGAGGGAAGAATCCACATGAGTAAAGGTGTGTTTGTCTGAGAGAAGGGTCCGTATGTTGACAGATGTGTGTACCCATCTGAGGGTAAATGCTCATTCAGGGACAGCATATGCCTGAACTGAGCTGAAGTTTGGGGAAAATCTTTCTCAACCAAGGAAAGAAAATAATCTTCTGGGTTATTTGCTTGTCATTAATAAAAAACCTGGCTAATGTAGAAAATTGATTTTTTAAAATAAAAGATCTTTAGTGAATGGAAGCATCTTATATGAAAATGAGGAAAATTATTTCATTCTTAGTTTCATGCATCTCCTGACATCCCCACACTCACAAATATGTTGTTAGATAATTTTATACAGTCTGCATTTAATCCAAGGTTTAATGAACAGCTAAATATTTTTTAAAATTGTATATATTTGGTTTTGTATTTTTATCACAAAATTATGATCTTAGACAAATTAATTGTGTCATATCTCAACCATGGCATATGACTAAATACAGTTTTACTCTTCTTAAACGGTACATTTTTTGCTTATTTTATACCCACTTCTCTAAATTCCTGGAATATCCTCTATCTGTTTACTTGGCTATAGTTTGGGCTTTTACTGAATTTCAAATAAATGAAATTATACAGTGTAATTGAAATGACTTTACTGAAGAAAGTTGAAAATGAAATTGCTGACCTAAGTAACTTTGCAAATGAGGAAATTATGTATTGCGGGATCTGGCCAGCAGCCCACAATGCAATGGGGCTCTCTCTTTGTTCCCAGGCAGATTGGCAGGTTGAGAAATAATAGACACACACAAGACAGTGAAAGCTGGGTCCAGGGGGGTCACCACCTACTGGTCCCACAGTGCCAACAATGCACTGGATGTACCAGCATTTATTATTAAGTTTAGTGAGGGTGGGGGTAGGTCAGTGAGGGATTTAGGGTCATTTGATTATGAGGTGAGATGGTGACATGGGGATGAAGTAATTCTTTAACATAACATTTGTATGTAGAAGTACAGTACACAGAGATAAGAATTTACAATATAGTGTGTGCGCCAGTAATTTCTAACAGAGCCTTAAAACGGAAACACAATCTTTCCATAACCTATGATTAGCAAGGTATTAATCAACAGTAACAACTGCAACAAAAGCTGGTTACAAACAATCCACAGAAACAGGACGTGAAGCTAGACAACCAGTTAGACCAGAAATTCTCAGAAGGGAGTATGCCTTAACCCTAAAGAGGCCTAGAAGAGCCGTGGCAAGATGAGGGTGTTTATAGCCCTATCTTATCCATATGGACAGGTGCCCCCCTATGCATCCGTTTATAGGCTCTCCACAAGGGTCGCATTCCATTCCCAGAGCTATGAATATCTGCTTTTCTGGGATAGGAATCTTGGTGATGTGAAACCTCCCTGATTGCACGTCCATTCATAGGCTCTCTACAGGGGAAAGCACATCACGCGCTGTTGGCTCATTCTGGCAGTCCAACCTGGCATTGTCTTTACACAATCCTGCATGCAATTTTGTATTTACAATAATCAGGAGCATTTCATCTTTTATTCCGTAGCAATAGTTTCAGGGGGTCTCCCTACAATTATGTAAGTTTAAAGTGTAAAGAAATTGCACATAAGCACTCTATTCTAGTAGATAAGCATGTTTCAAACAAGGGTACCACTTTACATCTCTGATATTGCTATGCATGTTTCCTGAAATTGTGCAGCTAAATAATAAAATGGCATACGGTGGTATGGGGTTCCTCACTTTGCAGTGGGTATTATGGACACTCAAGGAAGGAAGGGTAGAAAGGTCCATGTAGTAACATTGTTGGCTGGAGACACCAGTGTATTCTCATTTTCAAGTTAATAAAGTTACAGAAGATTAGATATATAAATAGTTTCAATGAGTCCATAAACATGGGTTCATATAAACATGCACATTTACTAGGCCAGTTGGTGGAGATGTCCTAGAAGTACTTATACCACATTAACAACACACAGAGCCAGTATCACAATTTTTTATTTAATACCATTCTTTAACATCAGAAACAAGCAATATTTAACAATATCAGTGATTATATATATATATATATATATATATGAAAAAGGTAATATGGAAAACGAGCTTAGAATTTATTGTAACATCAGGAAACAGGGAAGTGTTCAAAAACAAAAGAATGAGGTGTGCTGTAAGGATGCAGCATCCAAACTAAATGAGCTCCCAGCACCTAATAAAGTTGTGGTGATTTGAACAATAAAATGAATAATGTAGCATGGATCTTCTTCAGAGTATGAAATAGACATCCATAAACCAATATGGATATTAATAGATGATTAAATAAAGAAATAATGGGAAGAAGAACACATCTCCTTACAGAAGTACTCCAAATATCTCAGGTGGATAGTCCTCCAATCAAGTAGGTGAAGTTTAAACACTCATGAGTTGATTGTGGGCTGAGATTAGAGACATGCAAAAAAATCACTATTAGTGTATTTTATAATGATATTTCAGATATAATGTCAAAGACATGATCTTTAAGGAATAAAAGTATACATTTTTTACCTAAATTTTTAAACACACACATACACACACACACACACATTTTTCCACAATACACACTGATAAGGGAGACAAAGGCAACTAGAGACTTGGAGAAAATACTTCCAAATCACATATTTGTTAAGTTAATTATTTTAATTTGTTAAAAGATTTTTATCATAAATATGCAAGTATACTTACAACTAATCAAAAGAAAGCAATGCAGTTAAAAATGAACCAAATATCAAGAGAGGGATCTCACCAAAAATTATATGAAAATTGTTAAGTATGAATTTTTTATTAGGAGCATGTGCATTTAAACAGAAATTAGATGCCATTACTCACCTATTAGAATGGTTAAAACACACAATTCTCATAATGATAAATAGCAATATGAATGTGGAAAACCAAGAACTATCATGCATTGATAGTGGGAATTCAAAACGCTACATTCACGAAATGAGATATTTTTGGTTCTTTTTTTTTTTTTTTGAGACCGAGTCTGGCTCTGTTGCCCAGGTTGGAGTGCAGTGGCGTGATCTCGGCTCACTGCAAGCTCCGCCTCCTGGGTTCATGCCATTCTTCTGCCTCGGCCTTCCAAGTAGCTGGGACTACAGGCGCCCACCACCACGCCCGGCTAATTTTTTGTATTTTTTACTGGAGACGGGGTTTCACCATGTTAGCCAGCGTGGTCTTGATCTCCTGACTTTGCGATCTGCCCGCCTCAACCTCCCAAAGTCCTGGGATTACAAGCATGAGCCACCGCGCCCAGCCTATTTTTGGTGTTTTTTAATAGATAAAAAGGTGGAGTTAAAATGTGAACTTGTGTCTGTGTTCCAAAATATTTACAACACTGACTCAGAAATTGATGTTTACAAAGATACCTTCAGAGGAAATTCTATATCAGCTTTATTCATTTGATTCATTCTCCAATCCCTGAAATTTGCTTACAGACTAAAGGTATGAAAAATCTTCCAAATAACTAAAATTTCTCAAATACACATTTATATTGTTCCTTCTCGTTAATGACTTAATATCATTTTCTAAGAAAGTCTTCAATCTAATAATCTTTGTCATCTCCTCCATGCCAGCACAGCTGCCTCCTTCCTGGGGTTTTTGACACTCTCAGGATGTGGGTTTTCACACTGTGTCTCTCACACAGCAATACACGGCCATGTCCTCAGATCTCAGGCTGCTCAGCTCCATGTAGGCTGTGCTCGTAGGCATGTATGTGGTCATGTTGACTCTGGCCTGGATGTTCTGTGCATAGCCTGTGTTACCATTGCCCGCGATGATCCATCTAATCCACTCAAGGCCTTGTCCATGGGCTTGTTGCACTCACTGCATAGCAGAGCTTGTAAAGCCTTGTAGGAGACCTTCACTGAGGACCAGGCTTCTTCACCTCAGCCCCAGACTGCACTAGCAGCACCTGGGAGTGAGCACCTGTGGGGAGGACACAGAAGTGGATGAAAGCCCCTTTGACTGGACTTAATCCCCTTCTCATCACTGGGACCTGGGAGCCCCTTACCTGTGGCTGCTGCCACCAAGAAGACGATCCTCCAGGTCCAGTCCATGGTGAGGAGCCGTGCTCTCAGAGGATTCTCTAGAGGAGGGATACGGTTGTTGGGTGATGCTTTCAGAGCACAGACATACCCATATTTACCTCAGTGGATCTCAGGTTATTTGCATATTCATGAGATAGAGCATTTCATAGCTCAAAGTTTGATCCATGATGAGAAAGGGAAGCTAAATGACATATCAGCCATACAAGAGTGTGATACTGATGTTCCATGCCCTAATCCTGCTTCTGGACATGCACGCCTTGCTCTATTGATGAACGTTTGTGGACAGAGGTTCTTGCACTGAGGAATATGCCCCCCTCAGAACATGTTTCTCACACATTTCTCCCATCTGAAATGGGAGCATTTATCTAATGCCTGTACCCCCATTGTTTCTTGGAAGTAACTGACTTGTTTTTCATTTTACAGGTTCCTAGATGGAAGCGACCTGCCTTGTCTCCAATGTGACTTTGGACTTGGGCATTTGAGTTAATGCTGACATGAGTTAAGATGTTGGGGTACTGTTGGGAAGGCATGATTGGTTTTGAAATGCAAAGAGGACATAAGATTTGGGAGGGGCTGGGGTGGCATGATCTGGTTTGGCTCTGTGTCTCTTGGATTATATTGGACCTCTTCCATCCTGGAAAAGGCAGAGGTTTGTCCTCACTGAAACAGACACTTACTCCACATATGGGTTTACCTATCCTGCATGTAATGCTTCTGCCAAGACTGCCATCTGTGGACTCATGGAATGCCTTATCCACTGTCACAGTATTCCACATAGCATTGCCTCTGACCAAGGCACTCCTTTTACGGCTAAAGACGTGTGCCAGTGGGCTCATGCTCATGGGATACACTTGTCTTACCATGTTCCCCATCAACCTGAAGCAGCTGGATTGACAGAAAAATGGAATGGCCTTTCACAGTCACAGTTACAATGCCAACTAGGCTGCAATACTTTGCAGGGCTGGGGCAAAGCTCTCCAGAAGGCCGTGTATGCTCTGAACCAGCATCCAATATATGGTACTGTTTCTCCCATAGCCATAATTCATGGATCTCGGAATCAAGGGGTGGAAGTGGAAGTGGCACCACTTACCATCACCCCTGGTGATTCACTAGCACAATTTTTGCTTCTTGTTCCCATGACATTACATTCTGTTGGCCTAGAGGTCTTAGTTCCAGTGGGAATAATGCTGCCATCAGGAGACACAACAACAATTCCATTACACTGGAAGTTAAGATTGCCACCTGGACACTTTGGGCTCCTCCTACCTTTAAGTCCACAGGCTAAGAAGGGAGTTACAGTGTTAGCTGGGTGGCTGACCTGGACTATCAAGAAGCAATCAGTCTATTACTCCACAATGGAGGTAAGGAAGAGTATGTATGGAATACAGGAGATCCATTGGGGTGTCTCTTAACATTACCATGCCCTGTCATTAAGATCAATGGGAAACTACAACAGCCCAATCCAGGCAGGACTACAAATGACCCAGACCCTTCAGGAATGAAGGTTTGTGTCACTCCACTAGGAAAAAAAGCATGACCTGCTGTGATGCTTGCTGAAGGCAAAGGGAACACAGAATGGGTAGTAGAAGAAGGTAGTCATCAATACCAGCTACAACCACGTGATCAGTTGCAGAAATGAGGACTGTAATTGTCATCAGTATTTCCTTATTCTTTTGTTAAAAATATGTTTGTCCAGGTATATGCTTGTACTAAGAAAATTCCTTCATTTTATTTCTTTTTCCTTTATCATGTGATATAAAATTTATTGACTTCATATCAGCATTTAAGTGTTCTTAACTTTACCTAATAGCATTTGGGTTGGGGATTGGTGCATTTCTTGTTGTACAAAAGATAGTTGTATTACATTAGGTGTAATTATGACCTTATTATTGTCTTTATTTGAAGATTATGTATGATCTCAGGAGATTCATATGGGTTCAAGTTGACAAGGGGTGGACTTGTGATGGTTAATACTGAATGTCAACTTGATTGGATTGAAGCATGCAAAGTATAGATCCTGGGTGTGTCTGTGAGGGTGTTGCCAAAGGAGATTAACATTTGAGCCAGTGAGCTGGGAAAGGCAGACCCGCCCTTAATCTAGGTGGGCACCATCTAATCAGCTGCCAGTGTGGCCAGGATATAAAGCAGGCAGAAAACGGGAAAAGACTAGACTGGCTTAGCCTCCCAGCCTACATCTTTCTCCTGTGCTGGATGCTTTCTGCCCTTGAACATCGGACTTTAAGTTCTTCAGCTTTGGGACTCCGACTGGATTCCTTGCTCCTCAGCTTGCAGGTGGCCTACTGTGGGACCTTGTGATTGTGTGAGTTTAATACTCCTCAATAAACTCCAATATATACATAATATATAATATAGATAATATATATGCTATATATATTATCTATATATAGTATATATACTATATATAAATAATATATATGTATTATATACATTATATTATAATATTATATATGTATTATATACATATATACACATATAATATTATATATGTATTATATAATATATAATATATAATATAATATATAATAATAAAATATATATTATATATTATAGTATATAGATAATATATAGTATATATTATCTATATTATATATATTATATATATATTATATATATATTTTATATATATATATATATACTGTTGTAGTTTCCCATTGATCTTAATGACAGGGCATGTTATATATATTATATATACATATTAGGGTTCTCTAGAGGGACAGCACTATATATATATGTATAGTTTCCATAGTCTGTGGTGTAGACTAGGTGAAATGGACTTTACAACCTCCTGAAGGGTAACACCCAGACTGTCACCTGAACTTCCTGAAATCCTGTGCCCTGGGGATTGGACAAACCTTAAAACCAAAGCCACTGTTAAGTTAGCTCAGTCTTTGATTGAGCATGGCAATCTGCCTCTACTTGACTTCCAGGGGTGGGTGAGGGAGAATTCCTGCCTGGAACAATGTCACATTACAAAGAATTTTCACAATGCTCATGAGACATCTCGGACCTTCCATCAGAAGTGTTCAGGATGGCAGGAGACTGGACATGATGAGCAAACATGGGGATAGGAGGAAGGAAACAGAGAATGGCAGGAGGTGACAGCTGACAAGGCCTTGTGTTCTCAGATGCTGAGCATGAAATGAAGCATTTATGATGAAGGAAACAGAACAGATGTATGCTACAATATTAAATATAAAACAGTAAATTACAGCAGGTGGCTTCACAGCAGCTTAGACACAGCAGAGGAGAAGAGGATGGAATTGGAAGATCGATGCTCAGGACGGATGCAGAGTGAAGCCGAGGACCCGTCAAAGAGGATTTGGGAGTTGCAGGCTCTGGGAGTGGACCCACCCCAGAAAGAGAGAAGGAGAGGGATGGGAAGAAGAAGGAATGTTTGAAATTACTCCTTAGAGAACCAGGACAGCCCCTTGGGCCAAGCAGCCCATGACCCTTGCAGCCTCAGAGGTCCAGACTCCCGCCTGGCCTCACGTGCTGGTTGGTCTTGTCCCTGCCAGGCCAGAGCCCTCCTCAGAACCCAGAGCCCCCACAGCTCTCCCTCACCCTATGCCCAGGACATGTCTCCTGTGCTCTCTTCTCTGACCCACAGGTGGGAGTTTACACCTGCTCGAGTGGCCTCGGCATCCACACAAACAACCTGGTAACAGTTGTCCTGCTCCCTCCACCTGGCACAGCTTGGATCTCCCACAGTGCAGGCCCCGTGTTTAGGAGTGATTAGAACACACAGAAGGACAGTTCAAGACAACAGGTGCTGAGGCAGGCAGATTTGGAGGATTTAAGTGCTGATGTTCTTGAAAGACCATTTCCATGGGGTTAATGGTGGTTTCTCTTGGTGAACTGTTGGCTTGTGTTTTTGATATTGTTGTTGCTCTAAATAGTGTTTACCTGACTTCAATATGAACTCTATTGGTCGCAATCTTTGTTAAAATATGTATCATTCTAAAAGTTCACATGGCATTAGATTTTTTGCTCAAACTACCTATAATATTTCTCCAACAGAGTGCACATTTGCCTTCCTTCTGCACATACCTCCGCCCCCTGCCCTGAGCAGTGTCCCAGCAGGTCCCATCTGTTTAGGGGGTGGGGCAGGAGACACAGGCCCTGACACAAGGTGGGGCTGTGCCAAGCACGGTGGTCTTGCATGGGCACTGAGTGGGTGGGCCCTGGAGAGAGGGGAGGTCATTCCCCCAGGGAAGCCCCCAGGCCACAGGGGAGAGGTCAGCTGGAGCATGAGGTGGGGGGCAGAGATGCATAAAGGGTGGGACGGGGCCTGCTGCTCTATCAGCAAAACCCCTCACACCTGAAGGACACACAGGTGGAGGGCATTGTATTCACTGACCTCACACTCACTGTCCATTAGCGTTCACCCACAAAATAATAGAATACACTGAGAGAGGCACAGGAATGGATTGCTCACATCTTTATGACAGCTGAATGGAGGAAATTTCTAAGCAGGTTCAGAGAAAGGATATCAAGCTGTGTTTGGAGAAAGCGGTGGGAATTCTAAACAATATCTATGGAAGCAGAACATCTAGAACCACAGATGTATTCAGAAAAATGCTAGATCTCAGTACTACCCTAGAATATCAGCGGTTTTCTGTGGATGGTATGGGAAGGGTGATTTCTTCCGTTGGGTGGGCTTTGCCTTTGAAATTCTCTGTGACATATCTACACTGCATTTTAAAAGTCAATATTATTGTGAATTTTAATTTAAAATAAAATGTTATCTCATTCGGTTATTTATACATTTAACTTCCATTTTCCTTTACAATAACTCAGCGACACACCTAGCCCTGTTTTACAACTGGACCAGACTGTGCTGCTACAAGCCTGGTTTCTCTTCCTCATCACGACTTACTCAGCTTTCCTTCCCATTTCAGTTCAAGGAATTGTGGGGGCAGGAAGGAAGGGGGCAGCTGCCACTCACGGAGCTCACACTAAATGCCAGAGAGCTTGCCCCGCACATCTACCTATTTTTCTAGTTGAATTTGCAGCAATCAACCTCAGGGATTCATTTTCCCACATATGGGAAGCTTGGCCCCAGGTAGGGGGATTTGCTTGGTGGGGTATTTGAACCCAAGTTCCTCTGACTGCAAAGCCCACAGCACCCCCGTGAGGAACAGACAGGGAACAGGGAGTAGCCCTGGATCACCCTAAACTGACTTCAGGTTTAGAGAAGGACAGACTACCTGGGGAATGAGGAAGCTCATTGCTCTGGAGTTCTCTTCTGGAGAAATGTCATGAATGTGCCCTGTAAGGAGCTGGTGGCAACTTCCGTTAATTCCGGGACCAGCAACCTCAGGTCAAGAGCCAGATGCTCACTCAGGTCTCTCCAGGCCAGAGGTTCTGGCCAAGTTTGGGATCCCAGCGGAGTCTAAGAAAATGTGGAAGGCACCAAAATGTGTTTTTGAAGATTTATTTCAGAGCGAGCATCAGTGACCTACAAGAACCTGGACAGAAGCGAAGCCAGTGCCTCCCGTTTCCCCCATGATGTGAGACAGGACCCTGTGCCTCCTGTGGACTTCAAGAAATGTGGACTTGAGCTTTGCCATCTCTTCCCTTGATGCTGTTCCATAGATTTTGCTGTTATAGTCTCTGTATCTTTACAGGGATCAGGAGGCTGAATTAGTCTTATTCAGGGTTAGTAACTGTCCATTCCTTAACAGTGGTGGTCCTGATAGTTCACACATTTGTGGCCATCCCAAAGGGCAGTGCAATTATGAAGGTGTAAATACGACCAAAGACCACTCTCAGATACATCACTGATTGTTGGCTTTGTTTGACCGAACGTGTTCTTTTTGGAGGTGGCCCGCTGTTGACACTCCCACCAGCACCTCTTCTTAGGCACAGTGGAGGATCCCAGCCTATATGGCAATGGCAGTTCCTTCTGTTGTTGCACACCCCTCTATGACTGCACTTCTCAGGGCGACAGTCGTAGCCCAGTGAAGTGATAGTCGCATTGCACCTGGTGTTATTACAGAAGTTTCCATGAACACAAGGAGTGCCATCTATCACATACCCAACATCAGTTGTGTCTGTTGCACGGTGTTCATCCAGTCCAAAACACTGAAATCCTCCTCTCACTGAGTGATGGAATGAAACATGTTCCTGCAGCCGGGGAAGATGGGTCACATTGGTACACTGCAGTCTTCCACAAAACTTATCTATTCCTGCAAAAGCCTGGTTGTTGAGAGCTGTTTGTTGTCGAGTACAATGTCCAAATCGGTAACTTTCAAGATTTATGGCATAGCAGACCTCAGGAGCCTCCTCAGCACTGACACCAAAGAACACCTTGCAGCGCACATTGCGGTCAGTGCAGTTCCCATGATAGCAGTAGCCTTCTTCAGTGCACGGGGTTCCATCTTGCGTATAAAAGTTTGCGGGGCATGTCACGGTGGTCCCGTGACAGTACTCTGGAAGGTCACATATATTTTGGATAGGTCTGCAGAGAGTCCCTGGTGGGGAGTAGCTGCAGTTTGTACAGCACTCTCCTATATGACAGATGCTCCCCGGTGTTAAGCGACAGTCACTTCGGCAGCAATAACTGGCATAACACTACTTGAAGGAGCCACAGTCACATTCCTCCCTCCCATCCGCTATGAGGTTTCCACAGCGAACCATTGTCATGGTTTCATTATACACAGGAGCAAGTGCTTCGAAAACACACCGGGCTGAATGTACAAAACAATTTTGTGCATGTCCATAAGAACAGTTACTGAACGCATCTGTCATCCCAGGATATTGCTGCATAATGCAGAAGGCCCTTTTCTGACATGTGCAGTAGTTATCATCACCAGTACTTCTCACCAGTACTTCCCATCAGTGTCTGGGCTGTTACGACGGCTACTAATAAATAATGTCTGCCTAGAGTACCAATGTGTAATAGGCCTAAATGTGTACAGAAGCTATACCTTTGTGGTTCATAGTTACATTCATGTGGCGCCTCTTTAATAAGTAGTGTGGGTGAATGAACACGAAAAGTATCAAAAAAGGTTGTTCTAAAATAGGTAAACATTGCACTCTGAACTCGATAGTCATTCACAGGGGCTGGGTCACAATTATTATATATGGTCAAAAGATAAATATAGTACCGCAGATCAATATTTTGAACAATGCTGTCAATGAGACTGAACATCTGGACCACCTCCTTGGAACAAGTTGTAATATTGTCATCTACACGACAATATGAATTGGAACATTGAACGTGGCCTTTTATATTGCCTCTATGAGAACTATACAGCGAATTAGATATCCTGGGATTCATGCTGTCATTTGCTTCAGAGAACAGGGGGTCTGTCTCCTCATTGTCACCATCTCTAAATGTGGGCCCCGTTGCGTTGGGCTCGGCCACTATCTGAGAAACAACATGTTCAAGCCTGTGGGAATCCTGGAGGGGTTTGATTTCATAGGCAAGGTCGTCCAGCTTCATGATGCCTCTGAGGCCCCCACAGCACATGTCGACGGTGACCATGGACAGAGGAACCTCCTCCAGGTAGCTGAGATAGTAGCAGTCTGGAGGGATGTAGGGGTCATCCATCTGCAAGGCTCCTTGGTCATCCTGAGTTGTCACCAGCAGATGTCTGGGCCAAAGAAGGTGTTTCCTCCGCATGTGAATGATGTGTCTTTGACCCCCAAAATGCAGGCTGTAGGACAGCCAGCCAAGAAACTGAAGGTCTTTGCCATGGTGCGTCTCCTTCCTGGGAATCACCACCTCGGAGGATGCGTAGTGCCACGAGGGATGGCCTTGAGAACACTGGACTGGAGTCAGGAGCACCCAGAGCCCCAGCAGCAAGAGGGGGGCCCTAAGGGTGACCCGCGCCTCTGCCTGCCTCATGTCCCAGCCCAGGGATAGTCATCCAAAGACAATGGGAAAGGAAAGGACTGTCCTCGGCAAAGCCAGGCCCCAACCAGCTGCGGTGGCTGCGTCCCTCCCAGGGAGACCCTGACAGAGAACAAAGGGCCTCCCCAGGCTCCCACACCACACGCCGGGGCACCTGGACTCCGGGAGAGAATAAGGTAACAGTCCCAGGGCGGGGCAGGGGGTGGGCCTGGACAGGATGGCAGCTGCTGCACTGCAGGATGAGGCTGAGGGTCACGGCTGTGAGGGCTCATCGGGAAGGGAAAAGGGAGAGGGAAGCAGGGCTCTGTCTCTTTTACCACTGTCAATCTTTTCTGTTGCTTTCTGAATCTACAAAGTACAATGATGTGTGTTCAATGCCCTCGCATCACCCATGTTATTCTCGGTCACTCTGTGGGTTAATAGTGCTCCTTTCTGTGGCTCACATTGCTTACTCCTTCGTCATGTGGAGGTAGATACTGCCAATATTTTCCTTGGGGATTGAATATTTTTCTACTCTTAATAAGTACCCATGTCTTATCCTTTTTGTTGTTGTTTCATTTTGTTGTGGCTTTGAAGTTTTGTTTGAAGTACCATATTGTGAAAGGAAAATATCTTGGGCCCCGTCAAGCTGGGAACCACTCAGGGCAAATCTGCCTCCCAGTCTATTAAAAGTTGTCCCTCTGGTCACAGAGATAGATGCATATTCTCATGGCCTCCTTTGCAAACACTTATCAGAAACTGAAAAGAATGCAACCATCTGTCTCTCACCTACCTGTGACCTGGAAGCCCTGAGTGGGGAGGACTTGTTTTGAGTTGTCTCAGCCTTTCTGGATGGAACTAATGTCCTTCTTACTTATATTGATTGATGTCTCATGTCTCCCTGAAATGTGCAAATCCAGCTGTGCCCAACCACCTGGGGCACATGTCATCAGGACTTCCTGAGGCTGTGTCACAGGTGTGTCCTCAACCCTGTTAAGGTGTCTGGCACCTCAACCCTGGCAAAGAAAACTTTCCAAATTAACTGAGATCTGTCTCAGACTTCCTGGGTTCACAAGATCAACAGTTGGTATAGGGTAACTTTTTCTTCTGTGCTATGTTAAACCCTTGTGAATTATGATACTTTTTACTTAGTCCATCTATTGGGAACAGACGCTATTCCTGACCCCATGAGAGCCCCAGGTGCTGTCCCTCCGATGCTTCTGTATGGTTCTCTCCTGGTCTTTGGTCATTTCTTCAGATGCAAGAGCTGATCAGTTCTCAGGGAAGGACACAGGGGGCCCTCTGTGGGTGTCTCATGTCTGAGAACAAATATTTCGTGTATTTCTCCCATACTGAGTCTTCTGTGTTCAGTCCTGATTACCAGATGGAAACCCCTGGGAATCCCAGGGCTGTGGGTCTTCTCTCAGAGCTGCAGGGTCAGGTCTGCGCTTGTTTTCACTCGGAGAGAGAGGGCCCTGTTTTCCTGCCTTCTCCTCTGTAGCAAGCTGTGATGTGGGATGCCTGAGGAGAGGGCAGAGCCCAGAGCAGATGTGAGACACCTGGAGGAGTTCATTGGCAACAGTAGCACTTGGGAAAATATGATTACTTATAATGTGACTGTACCATGAAACTCACTTAGCAATTATTATTTTTCACACATGTGTACAAATTCAAATACAACTGCATTAAGCAAACTTTAAGAGATATAAAGAGAGAAATAGAAAACAATATCAACATAAGAGAAGACCTTAATACCTCACTTACAATAATGTTTAGCAAATCCAGAAAGAAAATTCTTAAGCCTCTGAATTTGAACAACACTATTGGACAAATTCACCTGAAAGACAGTTATAGAACCTTCGAACCAAGAGCCATGTAATACACATTCTTCTCGAGCACACATTGAACATTCTCCATGATAGGTTATATGTTACATCATAAAATGAGCATTAACATTTAAAGAAGTAATGCTAACCATTCTCTCTTTCAAAAACTTGTGAAAAGTCAACCTTCCAAACTATTTCTGAGGCTACCATTACACTATTACCAGTAATATTACCATTAATAGACAAAGGCACCACAATAAAATAAAATTATAGATCAATATCATTGGTAGACAAAAATTAACCACTCCAAATTTAGTAAACTAAGTTCTAAAGTTTTTTTAAAAACTATACACCATGATTAACTCAAATTTATTCTGAGTTGCACAGATGATTCAGTCTCCTCAAATCAATCAATTTGGTACACCACATTAAAAAACTAAAGAAAAAATATCTCAATAGCATTTCAACAGACATAAAAAAAAACATTTGAAAAAATTCAGGGTTTCATTATAAAAACTCTGAACAAAGTAGGAAGACAGCAAAACAACTTGTACATAATAAAAGCCATTAAGAAAAGTCACAGCTATTGTTATACTCAATAGTAAAAGGTTAGAATATTTTGGTCTAATATCTGAAACAAGGCAAGAATAAAGCTTGAGGTATTACACTTCCAGGCCTCAAAATTTATTATAAACATAGAGTAATAAATCAGAATGGTATTGGCATAAATGCATACAGAGAGCTTAGATATAAACCCACATATTGATGGCCAGCTGATTTTCAGCATGAGAACCAGTGATATACAATGTCTAAATTATAGTGTCTTCCAAAGAGCATGTTATGAAAACTGGATTTTCACATGCAAAGAATTAAGAATTTTAGGATAGAATAAACACAAAAATTAACTCTAAATGCATTAAATATTTAAATCTAATATGTGTAATTGTAAAACTCCCACCCCTGAAAAAATTAGCAATCTTTTTCTGGATTTTACATTCAAAGCACGTACAAAAAATGCAGAATTGAACAAGTGGGACCAGATTTTACAAAAGATTCTGCAAAGCAATGAAATAATTCCAACTTACAGAATTGGATAATATACCATGTATCTGAAAAAGTGTTTATATCCAATATATAAATAAAACTTCTATAACTCAATAGCAAAAATAAAAATAGCCTGATTTTAAAATAATTGGTTTTACACCTTTAACAGTATAAGAACCTAGAACTCAGGTTAAATGTTTTTCTCCATGGCTAATGATCTGTCATATGGTGTACTTAGCTGGACAATAATTTGTATTGATTTGACAAAACACTAATCCGGGTGGTGGTGTGAATTTTTTAATAGACATTATTAAAACTGTAACCAGTTGACTCTATGTTAGGTAGATTATCATGGATAACCAGCTTAGCCCTGAATCCAACAGAGCAGATCTGGAGAAGGTAAAACTCCAGGGTGATTAAGCAGCTTCAGCTCTTTCTGAGACTTCCAGCCTGCACTTACTGATGGCCAGCCCTGAGGATATTGGAGGTTTCCAGCCATCCCCCAAAATTGTCATCCCCTACATCTCACAGGAAAGTGGCATGTCCCTCTGCACTTTGTCACACCTGAATATCAGAGAGAAAGAGATTCTCCAAAATCAAATAATATTTATTTGAAAATGAGCATTGTAATGGGAATATGCATGGGCACATTTAGGTGGATAGAGGAAGACAAGTGTTTTAAAGGATAAATGAGGAGGCTTACATGAGCTGTTTTGAGACAACTATCCGGGGGTAGAAGAATCAATAACAAGGGTAGAATAAGTTTAAGTTTGGACAGGGAGTGGCAGGGCAGATATCCCCACAGTATTAATTCTCTTATTGTTGTGGTAGCCTTAGCCTTTGTTCAAGGTAGTTGTGCAGATAATTTGTGTGTGTGTGTGTGCGCGTGCATGTGTGTGAGAGTGTCACTCTGTCACTCAGGCTGGAGTGCAGTGGCACAATCTTGGCGCACTGCAACCTCTGCCTCCGGGGTTCAAGCGACTCTCCTGCCTCAGCCTCCCAAGTAGCTGGGACTACAGGCATACACCACCATGCCAGGCTATTTTTTGTTTTTTGTATTTTTTAGTAGAGACGGGGTTTCACCGTCTTGGCCAGACTGGTCTCCAACTCCTGACCTCAGGTGATCTGCCCACCTTGGCCTCCCAAAGTGCTGGGATTACAGGTGTGAGCCACCACGCCCAGCTGTGCAGAGTATTTTTATGGTAGTTCTTGTTATCAAGGATGTGTGCATGAGAACCCTCTATTCATGACCTTCTCCAGCTTCACCTGTAAAGTTTCTAACTCAAGTTGTTCTATTTTGATTCTGACAACTTTCACACCCTCTCCCTCACACCGCTAGTGAAGAAAGTTACTCTGTGAAGGTTTCTGAGAACAGGATTAGCTCCACATCCACATCCCACATTAACCAAACAAGCTTGGCCCCTTCAGTTCCCACTGGCAACTTGCATTTCCAGATAAGTCTCCATGCAACACAGTGGAGGGTCCTGAGTGACGAGGAGTGAAGAAAGTCCCACCAGCCTCTCCCGCGTGACTGCAGCAGCCACAGCCTGAGACCCACCTGAGCGCCAGGAAAGGGCTTGAGGCCTGGAATTTTGACCACAGGGAAACATCTTCCTTTTCCAGAAAGCAGGAAAAGCAAACGGAAAAATGAGAACAACGACTGAAAAAGGAAGTAAATGGATTAGGAACAAAAGAAGCACCAGATCAGTGTTGATGCTGATTTGCATATTTAGTGTCAGAAGAAGGATCAGACGTGAAACCTGTGAGGTTCTACATGACACTGACCCTGGCCCAGCCTCTATCGTCTGTGATCAGGATCCGTAAAGACTGTTCCAGTCATGGAGGCTCACTGAGGTCCCTGTCCTGGGTCTGATTGGAGAAGACTCATCAGGAAACCCTGAGCTTACTCAGGGCTCTGATCGTGGTGACCATGTTTGAGGACTTTATATATATATATATATATATATATATATATATATATATATATATATATTTTAATTATACTTTAAGTTCTAGTGTACATGTGCACAACGTGCAGGTTTGTTACATATGTATACATGTGCCATGTTGGTGTGCTGCACCCATTAACTCATCATTTACATTAGGTATATCTCCTAACGCTATCCCTCCCCTCTCCCCACACCCCACAACAGGCCCTGGTGTGTGATGTTCCCCTTCCTGTGTCCATGTGTTCTCACTGTTCAATTCCCACCTGTGAGTGAGAACATGTGGTGTTTGGTTTTTTGTCCTTGTGATAGTTTGCTGAGAATGATAGTTTCCAGCTTCATCCATTTCCCTACAAAGGACACGCACTCATCAATTTTTATGACTGCATAGTATTCCATGGTGTATATGTGCCACATTTTCTTAATCCAGTCTATCATTGATGGACTTTTCATCCCTGTAAGCATCAATCTGCATTTTGTGCATGTGAGAATAGCTCTTCATATTAAAATAATCTCTTTCAAATACTTAGCGAAGACATTGTTAGGCAAAGAATTCTAAACTTAGAGAGGTTCCCTGGCGAAACTAAGACGTAGAGAAAGTCCTACATCCTGACAGGAAATCAGCCTCCATCTGCACCTGCCTCCGGGGCTGACTCCGATCAGTGGCTCCTGAGCGCCCCCTGCAGCTGATTCCACCCTGTGTTCCTGCAGGGAGATTTGTGTCTGGGCGCACAATGACCTCCCCTCACTGTGTCTCTTGCACAGTAATACACGGCCGTGCCCTCCACTCTCAGGCTGTTCATTTGCAGGTAGAGTGTGTTCTTTGAGTTGTCTCTGGAGATGGTGAATCTGCCCTTCACAGAGTCTGTGTAGTTTGTGCTACAACCACTACTACTAATGTATGAGACCCACTCCAGACCCTTCCCTGGAGCCTGGTGGATCCAGCTCATGTACCAGCTACCGACGGTGAATCCAGAGGCTGCACCGGAGAGTTTTAGGTACCCCCCCAGGCTGGGCCAAGCCTCTCCCAGACTCTACCAGCTGCACCTCACAGTGGACACCTGCAAACACAGAGACACTGGTCAGAAACTCCCACACATATCCAGTGTTTCTCTCACTCATGTTCACTCACACTCAATCTCTTTAGTTCTCCATGAATCACCTTGTAAAATAGCAACAAGGAAAACCCAGCTGAGCTCAAACTCCATGGTGAGTCCTCTGTGTTCAGTGCTGATCACCGAATGGAAAGCCTCGGAATCCCAGTGCTGGGGCTCCTCTCCCAGAGCTGCAGGGTCAGGGCTAGGCTGGTTTTCATCAGCAGAGGGAGGCCCCTATTTCCATGTCCCCCACTATATAGCAAGCTCTGGGGTGGGACATCTGAAGAGAGGGCCGGGTTCCGTGCAGATGAAGTGTCCTGGGGGAGATTGGTAGTAATTCCATCATTCAGGAAAATATAAATTTATATTATGTGATTGTGCCTTGATTAACATTTAGCTCTCATAATCTGATTTTATTTTTACATATTTACACAATATATTTAATGCAGCTTTCAATGTTATATTTTACAGAATATAATTTACATAGAGAATACAGCAGTTGTGCAGTGCATCTAAGTTTACACGTCTAAACAAATTTAGTCCTATTATCTGGGCCTGTGCGCTAAACACTGGAGGAGGCAGCTCCCCTGAGACAACTCCAGGGCAGCGTGGCCCATGCCTAGTGAAGTCTGCAGGATTCCCCATCTGTTATGACAACTTTCTGTAATTTACCCAAATATGCAGAGGGAACCACGGTTCATGTGTGTGTATTTTCAGAAGTCAGTCATGTTTCTTCTGCCAATATCAGTCTTTTTATTGCTCCATTTTAACAAAAATATTCATTTATTTGTTATTGATTTATTCAAGTATAATAAATAGTTAATTCAAATTTATAGTGAATGATTTGAAAAATGTAGACCTATGTTTGCAACAATTCACTCAGCACTTCAATCGTCTTGAATAATTAATCCCTAAATCTTTTCTTATTCCTCTCAAATTTAACTCACATCCTCATTATTCACAAAACCATATTCTCAGAAAAATTTAAATGTTATTCATGTTAATTTTTAATAGTGGCATCTTCTAAAGTTTCTACATATGAATTATATAAAATTTACTCTTAATTCCTTAGCTTCTTTCACTCTGCACAATAACTTGAGAATTTATCCACGCTTTTTTATGAGTGAGGCATGCCTTGATTTCAAGCTGCATTATATTCCAGTACATAAATATATGCCAAACTAATTGTTCACCAGTAACAAAAGGTGATTTGTTATCTCAGTTAATGGATTTTATGGAGAAAAGCAGGTACTTGGCAAGGGAATGCAAAAAATGAGTAAACTGTGATACTATCCTGACCTCGAGATCGAGACCATCCTGTGAATGGTGAAACCCCATCTCCACTAAAAATACAAAAAATTCACCGGACGTGGTGGCAGTCGCCTGTAGTCCCAGCTACTCAGGAGACTGAGGCGGGAGAATGGCGTGAACCCAGGAGGCGGGACTTGCAGTGAGCCGAGATTGTGCCACTGCACTCCAGCCTGGGTGGCAGAGTGAGACTCCGTCTCAAAAAAAAAAAAAAAAGATATTATCCTGACCCCATTAACAACAAACGTACAAAACTGCAAATAAAGAAAAAACATTCAACATATCTGAGTTGATATCATAGAGGAAAAAAACCCCTGAAATCTCAGGAGAGAGGAGCCTGCAGAGAGAACCATATATTAGTGTACCTGAGGCAGATATTACTGGATGGTATTCAAGATAGGAGCAGGCTGACTTGGAAATATTGAGTAAGTTGCTGGAGGATGCATGTGCTCATACTGTTAGACTGTGAAGCTCCTAGTGCTTGCAGGCTTTTCCTACAGAATTATTATTAATTATTCTTTCTGAACTTTATGCTAATGATCAGGCCAACCATGAGACCAAAGTTTATTTTGCAAACAATTCAGACGTATAATGATTACATTCTGACAAAAATCAGAACTGGAGAGAGAAAAATTATGTTTCAAAACATATCATACACTTGTCTTTAAATTCTAATCTCTTCAATTGTTTTAAGTATTTGCCTCCATTTTAGACTAACTCTGCTTATTCCTGTGAACCAACCAATGATCTCTGGCTGCAGCTCAGAAGAAACAAAGGGAGGGGGAATATAGACATCTGCATCAACATTTTAGTTCTGAGCAATTATCCTGCAAATCATGCCAGGTGACTGGAATAAATAGGGTGCCCCTAATCCAGAGTTTTCTTTGTTTGAGAAAATAAGTCCATGGGAGCTACAAAAGCCAAGCCCCATGCACCCAAATCTTAGCAGGCATAACTACAGCCACAGTTATCTGGGCATGTCAGCAGCCTTGGAATTTGTTTTCAAGCTGTCCTCGCCACCTTGTTTGGTTTTGATACATGTCTTCTAATAACCCGGTTTGTCTCTTCTCACCTTCAGGCCATCAAACTCCAAATGGTCATGCTGTGCAGGAAGCATGATGCCAGCATCTGCTCTTGGTGAGGACCTCAGAAAGCTTACAATCATGGAAGAAGGCAAAGGGGCAGCAGACACATTACATAATTAGAGCAGGTACAAGAGAAGAGATGAGGAAAGTCCTAGAGTATTTTAAAGAACTAGATTTAACTTGAAGTAAGTTAGCACAAACTCAATTGTCACCAAGTGTGTTGCATAGAGTCATTCATGACTTCACGTACCCAATACCTCTCACCAGACACCACTTTCCGCATTGGCAATTACATTTGTAATGATTCGTAAGCAGAGCCATTTCTGGGAGTCATGGGTTTCCTCTGAGAGGTAGCACTGACTTGCACAAGACTCAATTATATTTTGCAGATTCCTTGCACAGCACAGAAATATAGGAACCTTCCACCCAATCCACTCTCCCTCTCTCTTTCACTTAGGGACATGCTTCCATCATATACGATCAGCTTCCCAGCCTCATTCTACTCTCTGTGCATTTTCTCTCAAAGGGGTGGATGTACTTCTTATAAAAATTCAGGGAAACTTCATACCGTCTTGGAGTTTTCTGCTTAGAAAACGAATAATAACACAAATGTTACTGGAAAGGGGTCCCAATTTGGGACGAATCCACAGGGTAAAATGAAAGCGAGTTTATTAGGAAAGTAAAATAATAAAGAATGGCTACTCCACAGGCACAGCAGCAATATGGGCTGCTGGTTGTCCATTTTCATGGTTATTTCTTGATTATATGTTAAACAAGGGATGGATTATTCATGAATCCCCCAGAAGTTACCAAAGCTGAGTATTTCTCCCCTTTTTTAGACCAACTAGGGAAACTTCCTGATGTTGCCATGGCATTTGTAAACTGTCATGGCGCTGGGGGGAGTGTCTTTTAGCATATTATTATAATTAGCATAAAATTAGCAGTGAGGACAAACAGAGGTCACTTTTGTCACTGTCTTGGTTTTGGTGGGCTTTGGCCGCATCTTTACTGTAAACTTCATCAGCAAGGTCTTTATGACCTGGATGTTGTGCAGACCTCCTTTCTCATCCTGTGACTAAGAACGCCTTAGCTTACTGGTAATGTAGCCCAGCAGGTCTCAGTCTTATTTTTCTTAGCCTTTATTCAAGATGAAGTTGTTCTGGTTCCAAAGCCTCTGACACAAATAATGTAGTGAAATATTTATAATATGAACATCATTATATTGCCAAATATCATAATATTGCCAAAATAAAATATCATAATGGCAACAATCAATTTTATTTGTCACCTTGACTAGACCACTGTCTCATCTACTAAATCACACACTAACCTAGGTGTTGCTCCCATGGCATAATACAGGCATTAGTAGAGCCTGCCATTATTTTTTCCTAAGTCACGAAGATTGTTCTAAATAATCGAGGTGGGGCTGATTCAATCAGAGCATAACAGAAGACGATGGGACTCCAAGCTGTACGGCAGATGCAGGTCTTCCCAGGAATTCCAGCCTGTCTTTCCTGAAGGCCAGCAGTATTGATCTTAGGCTGCCTAGCCAGACCCTACAATTACTACTATCCAGAGCTCACAGCACGATGGAGTGTCCATCATCAGCTCTCCTCAAAGTCACAGGTGACAGTCCAAACTCTGTGACAGTGTGAAAAGCATAAGATCAGCTCTACATCAATATCCCATTGGAGAAAACTAGGATTATTCCCTTTGTGATTAAGGTCCGTTTTGTTTTCCAAACATCTCCGTTGACAGAAGACAGCAGGAGAGTCCAGGCAAGGGTGAGTGAGAAAGTCCCCTCAGACTACCCAGGTCCTGCAGACCTGAGCCCTGGGATTTTGACTACAGATAACACATACTCAGTTTTCAGGGCAGAGAAGAAGAAAGGGAATTGTGAGAATCAAGTCTACAGGGAAGGAAAATGGATTAGCAGAAAGAGGGTCAACTGAATCAGTCTGAGTCAGACGTGCCCAGTTTTACAAGACGAGGGGGGATAGCTGTGAAAACCATGTGGTTTTAAGGACCCTGACCCTGGGTGAGCCTCTCTCTCAGCTCCTATCAGAACTCAAAGCCTGTTCTAATCAGAGATTCCCATGGAGGTCTCTGCCCTGAGTCTAACTGGAAAACACTCTCCAGGTTCCCCTGAGCATCCTCAGGACTTTCATCCTGTTGACCACAAAATAATTATTTCTGCCCCCAAAGTGACACTGTGGGTTCTGTGGAGGTGAGGATGTGTCCTACTGTAAACAAACAAACAAACAAACAAAAAAAAACTGAAACAAAAAGGAAGAAAAGGTTTGCATTTAAAGACATCAAATGTTAGTACAGAATTGAAAACTCTTAGCAGCACCTGCACCTGCCCTGGAGGGCCCTATTTGCATGTCTCCTACTATATAACAAGATCTAGGGTGGGACCCTTGAGGAGTAGGCTGTACCCAGATAAGGCAATGGTGCCCTGCAGAAGTTTGCTGAGAATGATGGTATTTGGAAAATACGCTGTCTTATGAAATTGTGCTGTGATAAACACTTTGCCAGGATCACCCTATTTCATTTTTAAATATTCGTGTAAGCTATGTTCTGTAGGAGTCAATATTTTCTCATTTGTGGATGCAGAAGTAAACCCACATGTGAAGGGGGCTCTGCGTACATCTAGGAGCTCATGTCTGGGATGAGTGAACCCCAGTAACTCGCCCTGTGTTCCTCATCACAGGTCCTGATTGCTCCCTAAACCAACTCCAGGACAAAGCTGGATGTGTCTAGTGTTTTTATTAGAACCCACTTTCCGTAATAAGAGCACATGTGGTTTTGCTGCACTCCAGCACTCGCCTGAAAATATGGAGAGAACTAGGGTCCAGACACATTAATTTTCAGGTACTTCTGACATTTAACTTATTTTTTCTATCTTTCTTGTCAAAGTTTTACTCCTTCCTTGTCTAAGTTTCTGTTTGTTTGCTTGTAATACATTTTATGAGGCTTAATTGAAAGGTAATATACTTCACACATTTAAAATGTACAATTAATAAACATGATGTAACTCTCATCATTATCAAGAAAGTGGACTAGTGAATTCTTCTCAACATTTCCTCCTGTTCTGCTATATTCCTCCTCCTCTCCCCTTCCCTTCTTCTACCATTTCCCCAGGCAAGTACTGATCTTCATTATATTACTTTAGATGCATTTTTATCAAAATTTATAAAAATGAAATAACAGAGTATATATTTTTATTTGGCTTATTTTACTCAACATAAATACTTAGATTTTTTACCTTCTTGTTCTGTGTATCAGGCATTAATTTATTATAAATGATGGATAGTATTCCACTGAACACATTTACCGTAATTTGTTATTCTGTTGAACAGCTTAACAATATTTGCTTTCTTTTATTACTCTGGGTCTTACTAAAAAATCTTCTGCACAGCTTGGAAATGGACATAGATGAGTAATATATTTTACTTATTTTTTTCAACAACAATATCAACAATAACACATAAAGAAGCTGGAATTTTGCAATTTTTTTTGAGACTGAGTCTCACTCTGTCTCCCAGGCTGGAGTACAATGGCACGACTTGCAAACTCTGCCTCCTGGGTTCAAGTGATTCTCCAGTCTCAGCCTCCTTAGTAGCTGGGATTACAGGTTCCTGCCACCATGCTTGGCTAATATTTTTGTATTTTTAGTAGAGAAAGGTTTTACCATGTTGGCCAGGCTGGTCTCAAACTCATGACCTCAGGTGATCCACTCACCTCGGCCTCCCAAAGCTTTGGGATTACAGGTGTGAACCACTGCAACTGGCCAATTTATTCTTATAAAACTTTAGATACTTGAAGTTTTAAGGTAAACATCAAATGTGAAATCTAGGGACAGGCAAGTTTTTGTTGAGAATAACAAAGCTGGGGTATGAGTTGAACTGAGGCAGCATATGTCATAAAATGTAGGCTGTTATAAGATAAAAACACACTTATATATTGGATTGCTTTGAAGTCAAGTGTGGTAAATGTGTTGTAGTGTGAATTTCCAAGAGACCACATACTGAAGAGCTTTCCTATCCTGTTGAATGCCTTTTCCCCAGAATGGGGACAGTCACAAAAATCTTTCAGTCCCAATGTGTCTGTCTAGGAGAGAAAAAGTGCCCACACTTCTGAAAAGCATTCAGATCCACCTTCTGTATCCCCATTGGAGAATTAAGAAATTACTCTGCAGGGAAAGCCACTAAAACCAGTATCATAGAGGCACCAGGGCAACCTCTTAGGAACTGAGATGGGAAAAGAGGTCTTCTTCTAAGTTCCATTGAGAACTACCTCCCCTCTCTTTCTTATTTAATCACAGCCTTAATCTGCAGTTCAAGTCAGCAAATCTGGAAGGTGATAACACCAAAAGAGAACACTGGAGCTGTGGGAGGGAACAACTGGGGAAAACAAGAGGACTCCACAGCAGGGAAAAGAGCAAGAACACACAGACCAACATCTCACTTGGAGGAAGTTCAGAAACATTGGAAAGGTCACACCCAGACTCATGTTCACAATATGAACCCAGGGAAGGTCAGATAATCTCCCTTTATTCTATTGCTTTCCACCAATTTCAGAATTTTCAGTTAAATAACATTTTAATCCACCTGAGGGAGCTGAACATGATTCTCTGGAGGAGGGAACAGGTGAAGAGACAAAGCCAAGCAGGAAAGAAAAACAAGGTATCACTGGAGGATCTGAAGTCTCTGGTGGACACAGAAGAACAGACTTCAACTATGAAGTCCACTGCAAAAGTAAATGTCAAATGTAGCTTTGAGAAGATTCACAGACACTTCCACAATAAAGGCCTGGCAAAGGTAAAGTATGATCAAATACAGGCAGAAAATGCATAAAATGAAATAATAGGCCGGGCGCAGTGGCTCACGTCTGTAATCCCAGCACACTGGGAGGCCGAGGCGGGTGGATCACGAGGTCAGGAGATTGAGACCATCTTGGCTAACATGGTGAAACCCCGTCTCTACGAAAAATACAACAACTTAGCTGGGCATGGTGGCAGGCACCTGTAGTCCCAGCTACTCCGGAGGCTGCGGCAGGAGAATGGCGTGAACCTGGGATGCGGAGCTTGCAGTGAGCTGAGATCGCACCACTGCACTCCAGCCTGGGCGACAGAGCGAGACTCCGTTTCAAAAAAAAAAAGAAAGAAAGAAATAATAAACCAATACCAACTGTCCCTCCCAACATGTGTGACTATCCACAATTATTACATAAATTAATGAGAAATATCAAAGTCATAATAAAAAAGATCAGCATGAGATTTATAAATGATACAGATATTATAACTATCTAATTAAACAAGATATGTAAAGTAACTCTAATTCATATGCAACAATCTCTTGAAGCAACTGTGGACATAATGCAGGACTAGATAGGTAACTGAAATATGAAAATACTAAGAAGAAATCAAATGGAAATGCATAAGAAATCAAAAGCAATGCAGTATAAACACTGATCAAGCTTTGGGCACACCCCTCAGTAGAGCTGGCTCAGCTTTTAAATGAAACCATGTGCGTAAAATGTCACTAGAAATTTCACAAAGTAAATTGCAAAGAAAAGGAAGTGAAGAAAGAAATTAAACATTAATATCAAAATTATAGTATATTTATATTTTAAATCTGAGGAGAAATTATAAATACAGGGAAAGTAATTGAAAAAATAATGGCTAAGAATTTTCCCCATTTTGTGAAAGACACTGAAGTCCAGATCCTAGAATCACAGAGAACCCCAAGCAGAGTAAACACAAACAGACACAGACACACACCACACATCCACCGTG
Organism: Pan troglodytes; assembly: GCF_028858775.2. Lineage (NCBI taxonomy): Eukaryota > Metazoa > Chordata > Mammalia > Primates > Hominidae > Pan > Pan troglodytes. Next base: position 36,360,476 of record NC_072416.2, on the reverse strand, counting down.
GACACAGTGGTGCACAAGAAAAAGCTCACACATCACACACCACACACACATTTCCTCAACTTTATTATTTTTACTTAGCTGCTTTAAAATTATTTACATTTATAGTAATAAGTACTAGTCTAAAATTAAAACATATTATTCTATGCATAATTCTGTCTATGCTTACCATGATCAAATACACAGTTTGGTGCAAATGAATGTAACTACATTGTTAGTTAATTCACTATTTCAAAGAAAAATGGTATTTATTCCTGTCTCTGTGTTGAATCATTTGTAATGTACACAAATATAATTCTTTGTAATTAAAGGATTTTTTAAAGTTGGCACATAATAACTGTTTATACTTATGGAGTACATTGTGACATTTCAATACATGTGTGCCGTGAGGTATGACCAAAATCAGAACAGTGAGCAAATTAATCAGCTCAGACACTAACATTAACTTGTTAGTAGCATACAAACTTCTCTCTTCTGGTTACTTGTAAACAGAAAATGTACAATATATTGTTAACTGTAGTCACCCTACTGCACTGTAGGACACTACAGCACATCCCTCCTGTCTACTTGTAATTGTGCATTGTTAACAAACCTCTTCTTATCTCTCAGTCTCCCCCCATTCCCAGCCTCTCATAACCACTACTCTACTATTTACTTCTGGAAGATCAACTTTTTAAAAATTTCCATAGAACACTGAGAAATGCCGTATTTATTTGTCTGTGTCTGGCTTGTTTCACTCAACAAAATGGTGTCCAGTTCCATGCATGTGGCTTCAAGTGACAGAATTTCATTGATAAATCTGAATAATATTCCATTGTGTAAATATGCCACATTTTATTTATCCATTCAACTGTTGATGGACGCATACGTTGATTTCATATCTTAGCTATTGTGATTAGTGCTGCAGTAAACATGGGTGTATATGTATCTCTTCAATATTAGTTTTTTCTTTTAATTATTTACATAGATATATACTCAGCAGTTGGATTGCTGGATTATATGGTAGTTCCATTTTTTTTCCCTTGATGGCTGTACTAATTCACATTTCCTCCAGTGGTCTATAGGAGTTTTCCTTTCTAGGCATCCTGGCCAGCTTTTGATATTTATTTATTTATTTACTTGTCTTTCAGACAACAGCCTTTCTAGCAGAGATGAAGGGTGAAAAGACACCTCATTGTGAATTCGCATTTTCCTGAATATTAGTGATTTCTAGCAATATGTGTATGTATATACTCATATAGCTATCTATCTATCTATGTATGATCTATTGCCCTTTGCATGTCTCTTTTTTTTTTTTTTTTTTTTTTGACGGGAGTCTTGCTCTGTCACCCGGGCTGCAGTGCAAAGACGCAATCTCGGCTCACTTCTACCACCGCCTCCCGGATTCAAGCGATTCTCCTGCCTCAGCCTCCCAAGTAGCTGGGAACACAGTCGCCCACCACCACGTCCAGCTAATTTTTTGTAATTTCTTTTTTTTCTCTTTCTTTTTTTTTTTTTTTTTTTTTTGAGAGAGAGTTTCGCTCTGTCGCCCAGGCTGGAGTGCAGTGGCGCCATCTCCACTCACTGCAAACTCCGCCTCCCGGGTTCGCGCCATTTTCCTGCCTCAGCCTCCCGAGTAGCTGGGACTACAGGCGCTGCCACCACGCCTGGGTAATTTTTGTATTTTTAGTAGAGACGGGGTTTCTCTATGTTGGTCAGGCTGGTGTCAAACTCCCGACCTCAGGTGATCCGCCCCCCTCGGCCTCCCAAAGTGCTGGGACGACAGGCGTGAGCCACCGCGCCCAGGTCTGTCCAGGCTGTTTTGGTCCTTCAGAGGAGAATTGCAGAGTCGTCTCATCCCCTGCTCCCACCAATTTTCATATCTGTGTGTGACCCTTGAGAATGTCCTTGCCATGTCTCTACATAATTGGAGTCAAATGCGGCATGAAGCTGACATGCTGGGTGTGTCAGTGTAGAACTGGGTGAAGAAACTGCCTGCATACATGAACTGTTGCATTATCGGCCTGGAGCCTCTGACGTCCAGGCTTTGCATTTTATCAGTGATTTTCTGTGTTGGTTAGTCAGTTCAAATGTAATTTTTAACTTTCTACTGAAATAGCCTCACATAATCATCTAGAGGCATAAAGATTAAAAAATAACTTATTTGGAAATTAACCCAGGTTCCAGGTGAGGTCATAGTTAGTTTGTGGTGATAGGGAGACAGGGAGAAGCATGGCTGGAAACTATGACCGTGCTCATAAATGCTTCATGTTAGTAGGGAAGACCCTGTACACCCAAGAGGTTTAGACACTGCCACTGAGAACCTCAGCCTAATATAATTTTGTGAATCACGCCTCAATAATAAAACTCTAGGTTTTTGACTAAAATTGCTGTTACTAATGTGTTTCCTTAGAATACAGTCTTCTACCTGATGTAAAATCAGCCCAGATGGCAGAAGTGATTGCATTTATTAGAAATTCCAATTTGTCAAACCAGGAAATAAACATGTTTTAGAGCAGTGCATGGCTCTGGGATGCTTTGTAAACAATAGAGCATCTCACATATTCTGGAACAGCCCCCCAACATGGGCAAGGTAGGGAGTTCTTAGAAGCACTCCTTTATCTCAGATTCCTGGCAAATATAAAGGTGGAATTCAATGCAAAAAGAGGTAAGTAACACTGAAGCTAAGAAAACTGCCACACCAGGTTATATCCTCAGAAGAGAAAACTGCTGAGAGAGTCACAGATGTTATTTAAAAATATCAATGGTTAGCCCCTGGTTTTAAATAAAAATGAATGAAAAATATCTAGTTATCGACTTTGCTTAGATAATTTGTGCCAGATTATTACAAATGAATTTTTTTATTTCAACTCTACAATTTATAGACAAATTGGTTATCCAATTAAATAAACACCTTGAGGAATCAGCAGAGGTTAATTATTGATGAGGTGTGACAAGCTAGCCACAAAATCCTGGGAGAATTCTTACATTGGGACCTAGACAGAATTGAGCCACAGGGCCCTTTGGACATATTAAGGTAAACTTTCCTCAGTTCCCACCCTTAAGGGGATGTGAATATATTTTATTTATCATCTATCTGTGATCTCTGTGTCTTGAAATAATTCTTTGACAAAAGGCTACAGCCCTTTCAGTTGATTAAAAGCTTCTGCATTTTGTGTTTTTAGCCTGTGACCTGCCAGGTTTTGCATGAACTGAGTGAAGCACACCCATGAAAGGAACTATTATAAAATGACTCTGTAAGACACGGCTGATACTAAAGTACGACACTGTTATAACCTCCTACAATCTTCCACATAAGTTTATGGGTATGCACATGCAGAAGAAAATAAATGGACCAGCTGGACACGGTGTCTCATGCCTGTAATCTCAGCACTTTGGGAGGCTGAGGCAGGCGGTTCATGTTGTCAGGAGTTTGAGACCAGCCTGACCAACATGTTGAAACCCTGTCTCTACTAATGTATACTTATATCAAAATTGTCACAATATTAAGGAACCCTTGAGCTCCCTTGGCCACATGTACTCCTACTAGCACTGTGGCATTATGGTCCTCTGCCTTAAGGATGAATCTGTTATTGCCTCATGACTTGATTGCTGGAAAAAATACATTTAGAGATTTTACCCCCAATACTCCTTTGCCATACTGTATTTGGATGAGGCAGAACTCTCAAAGAGATTCATGTATTATGCTCACTCCTATCACCAACAGATTAAAGTTGCCATTCCAGTATGTCTTTTTAACAACAGCCTCTTATAACCTTTAGCCAGGAAAATTTATATATTGGAAAAAAAATTAGAGAAAAACTTTCCTTGAAACACTGGAAGGAATCTTATTAAATATTTTTATCATCACAGAAGTAAAACTCCATGGAGTCAATCCTTGGGATTTTTTTTTTACAACTCAATAAGGAATTAAAAATTCCACACAATTGGAACACTACCCCCATAGAGGGGATTTGTACCTACTTAATAAATAGACCAGCCTTTACTAAAAGGTGCTCTCCTATGGGAACCCCAAACTTAACAGATCTCTGAAACCTGCTGAAGTCTCAATGCACTTTGTCTCTAGATAACCATAAATGCAAAGGCAAATTTTGTGTTTTTGCATGAGTGATCTGGACACACCCTTGGCATTTTAACTGAATTTCATGGAAACATGATTACTTCCTGGGAGCTCATGTTTAATGGCATCCAAATATTCATCACCCTTGTGATGTGGTGGCAATTAGGTGCCTCGGAGAAATATGCTGATGCTTCAAGTGAACAAGTTCTAGACTCCTCCCTTGACTTCATGGTTCCTCACTCAGTACAGATGTGTCTGTGACCAAAACCCAACACTGATATCCAGCAGTTTCTCCTCTTGTGAAATTTATTTTTTTCTTTGTTTGCCTGACTTTCCCTCATTCTCTCTCTTGCCTTCTCATTATGATTTCTGCTGTACCATTCTGAAACCTGCCAAGAGTATGCATCTTGAATCATGCCAATTTCCAGCCTCAAAAAGAAAAAAGGTGCAAACTCATAATTTTCTTAACAAGGTTAGAAAACTTCCTACATTTCCACCAGATTCATTAGAGACTCCCAATGAGAATCATGAGGAAACATTATTTGGTTTTGGATCATACCTCAAAACTGAAACTGCTTTTTATAATGGTTATTCCATTTGTATTTCCACTATTGTGCAAAGTAGTACGAAGACTCCGAAATAAAAGAAAAATAGAAATACCTGATGACGTGGCAAATCCTCTTCTGGGTATGTTCTAAAGAAGATAAAATCACCACCTCATAAAGGCATGTGCGCTCCATGTTCTTTGCAGCTCTATTCACAATAGCCCAGATATGAAAGCACCTCAGGGTCTGCAGGTGGACAAATGGATAAAAAAAATATGATCTAGGTATGCAATAGAATATTATTCAGCCATCAATGTTGATATCTTGTCATTTGCAACAATATGAATGGAAGTGGAAGCCCTAATGTTAAGTTAAATAAACCAAGCACAGAAAGACAAATACTGCATCTTCTTACTTTTATGTCAAAACTAAAAAATTGGATTTCCTGAAGGCAGAGAGTAGATTGGTTTTTACCAGAAGCCTGGATGGATACAAGAGAGAAGAGAATAAAGAGAGGTTGATTACTGAATACAGATATATAGTTATATAGAAGAAATAAAATCTAAATATTTCATAGATGAGTAAGGTGACTATAGTTAACCATAATCTAATGTACACGTTAAAATAGCTAGAAGAGTTGTTCAAATGTGCCTAGCATAAAGAAAATATACATGTTTAATGTGATAGATATACCAATCAGATATACCAATCCTGATCTGCTCTTTACACATTTATAAATGTATCAATATATTACATGTTCCCATAAAATATGTATATCTATTATATGCCAATAAAATAAATAAATAATCTCCATGGCCTGTTTTTACAAAAATATTAAAAAGTTCTCCAGTTATATCAAATACAAAGGGCTTTAAATAGCCAAAGTAATTTTGGGCAAAATTTAACAAAGCTGAATATATCATATTCTATAATTTCAAAATCAAATCAATATAAATCAAAACAGTATAATGCTGACATGTAAACAGACATAGAATCCAATGGAACATTATAGACAACCTGGAAATCAACCCATTCCTTCCCAATAAACTGATCTTTGACAAATTGCCAAGGACAGACAATAGAGAGAGGAGAGTCTCTTCAAGAAGTGGTGTGAAAACTGGGCATCCATATGCAGAAGAAAAAAAATGAACCTTACCTCACATGATACACAGAAATCAGCTAAAAATGGATTCAAGACTTAAACAAATACCTGAATATGTGGTACAAAGTTATCCATGTGTGGTTTGGAACAAAATGTAAATTAGTACAGCCATTATGAAAAACGACATGGAGATTACTCAGTGAATTGAACATAGAGTATACCCACTTCTGAGCATACATCTAGAGAAAATAAAGTGAGTGTGTCAACTATATGTTCATTGTGAGATTATTCCTAATAGCCTAGACATGGGAAAGAAGTCCATATCCATCTATGAATGAACAGATAAAATGTGGCTTATACCTACATAAAAGTGGAATTATTCAGCCTTTAAAAACAAGGAAATTCTTACATTTGCAACAACACATAGAGAACATTATTCTAAGTGGAATAAGCCAGACGAAGAAAGACAAATGTTGCGTGATCTCATTTATGTGTAGAATCATCAATCTATATATTTTTCCTTCATCGGTATTGTGTTGTCTTGATTATTGATGCTTTGCAGTAAAGTTTGGAGAATGGGGGTGTGAATTATCCTAATATGTTTTCTTTTTTCAAGATTATTTTGGCTATTTTGAGTCCCTGACAATTCCATGTGTATTTTAGAATCAGCTTGTCAGTTTCTAGACAGAAGTCTGTTGGGATACTTGCAGGGATGTCATCAGATCTGTAGTTCAAATTGTAAAGTACTACAATATTAAGTCTTCCAATTCATGGCTGTAAGATATTTGCTAATTATTTAGATCTTCTTTAGACAATAATTTTTAATTTTCAGAGTAAAATATTGTATCACACTTTCCAAATTAATTATTATTTCTTTTTTTGATGCTATTGTAAATTGAAGTGTTTCTTAATTTCATTTTGGGGTTTTCATTGCAGATGTGTGCAACTGATTTTTGTATATTTATCTTGTATGCTGTAATATTGCTGAAATAATTTACTAGTTCTATCATTCAGTGGATTCCTTAAAATTTTCTATATACAAGAATGTTATTTGCAAATAAAGTTTTATTTCCTCCTGTTCAATATGGGTGACTCTTATTTCTTTACTTGCCGATTTGCCGTGCATAAAATCTTTAGCACAGTGTTGACTAGAAGAGTCAAAGTATATATCTTATTCTTATCTCTGACCATAGCGGGAAATTATCCTTTCTTTCACCACTAAGTTGAATGTTTGCTGTTGGCTTTTCACAGGTGCCATGTATCTGGTGTAGAAAGTTCTCTATTCCTGGTTCATTGAGTTTTTATTTTTATTTTTAATCATTAAAGCATTTGGATTTTGTTAAATGTCTTTTCTGAATCTATCGAGATGATCATGCAATTCTTGTTTCTTATTCTATGGATAAGATGTATTACCTTAATGGATTTTGGGCTGTTAAACTAACCTGGGATTACTAGTATAAATTTCACTTTGTCATAGTGTATAATTCTTTTATATGTTGCTAGATTTGATTTGTTAGTATTTTTTAAGGGATTTTGCATTTATATTTATAGTAGTTTTATTTTTCTATGCTATTTGGACTAACTTTTGTATCAAGGTAACACTGGCCCCACAGAATAAATTGGGAAGTGAATATTTCTCTTTTTAAAAAAAGTCAAGAATTAATATCAATTATGATACTAACAAATATTATTATAAATTATTAATTTCTCTAATTTTTACTTTCTTCCTTCTGCTTGCTTTAGGTTTAGTTTGCTATTTTTTCCAGTGCCTTAATGTGGAAGGTCATCTTATCCTTTCATTTGTCTTTTCATTTTCTGAATAGTGTCTTTTTAGCATCAGGTGAGCTCCCCAGGTTGGTAGTACTCCATGTTTATTGCTGTACAACAACGACAGGTAATATGTCCTGAAGACAATGGAAACTTAACATTCAAAATCCTCCTAGATTCCACCTTATGTGATATGTCTCTTCCTTTGATTGGTCCTAATTTCTACCCTTTCTCTATTATAAACCATGAGTACAATAGCATTCAATGAGTTCTGTGAGTCTTTCTAGTAAATTCTTGAAACTGAGGGTGTTCTGGGGAAACCCCTGAACTGGCAGTTGGTGTCAGAAGTGAGAATAGTCTTACGTGGCCTCTTCTTTTGAACTTTGCAGCTGGACCCAAACTCCACACAATTTGGGCCAGAAGTCTCGTGTTGACTTTGCAGCCTAAAGTATCTTGTAGTTTGTCTAACCCTCAATGAATTTGCTTTCACGAAATATTGTATTTGTGACCCCAAAATTACCATCATGTTTTTTTTCCTCCGAATAACTAACATTGGGAGAAAGAGTCAGCTGAATCTGTAACTCAACAGAAACAAGTGATCCATATACCATATAAGTGGCCATTTCATTTTGCCTCCTTCCACCAAATCTTAGCAACCTCAACCATTGCCATGAGCCACTGTAGGCCTACCGGCTACAAACGAACAAGTATCTTTTAAAAACCCTGCATACTGCCATTTGATAAATTTCCCAGCAAAGAGATGCTTACTTTAACTCTATGCAAGTGGCTCATATTCGCAAAGTCTGGAGATATTATTCATGTAGTGTGAGAAAATCATCCCAGCGATGCCAGCACATTATCCTTCCCATGATCTGCTTAGTTTGCAAACGTATTCAGGCCATGGGTGAGAGATTTGTATTTCACAGTACAACAATTTTATGGAGGGCATTGAAACTTAGATTGATCATTTTAATAGAGTCACACATCACTGAATGATAGGGATACGTTCTAAGAGATGCATCCATAGGCAATTTCATTATTTTGCAAACATCACAGAGAATATTACAAACACCTAGATTGTACAGCCTACCACGTCTAGGTTAAATGGTATAGCCTCTCTCTCCTAGGCTACAAACCTGTGTACTACATTACTGTACTGAATACTGCAGGCAATAAGAACACAGTGGTAAGAGTTTATGTATCTAAACATACTTAAACATAGAAAAGTATGTAAAAATATGTATTATAATCTCATGGGACCACTTTTGTATATGTAATCCATCTTTGACTGAAATGTTATTATGCATGACATGACTCTATGACAAAAATAAAATAATACATTGTAAAAAATGTACACATGTATCCAACATATTAATAATATAAAAATAATTTATTCAGTGTAAGAATTTGTAATGATCACAAAATGTTCACAGCTTATATTTTAGTAGAGTTTCAAATGCCTAGTTTAATTACTATTTATTTCTTTGTGTATTTTAAACATGCATATAATAAATATTTTTCAGGTTCAACAATATATATCAATCCTACTGGCTCTTATAATAATTAGTTAAAACCAATTAGTAAATTCATGTATATATATACACACATGTATCAGTGAGTGTGTGCATGTTTGTGTGTGAAAATGTAATTGTATGTGTGTGTAAATGTAATCGGATGCATCCTAATATTTACCCTTACCTACAAGATTTCCAAGATTCATTTATTATCTTTAGATGATGTGCATTTAAAGATTTACCAAATAAAACTCTAATCATGGAAAATATCAGATGTTATTAAATTCACCTTGTGGACATAATTGTTTCTTTAAATTTATGTTTCTTGCAAAACTTGCAGTAATGCTCATGCACAAAATAATTTTCTAAATAAAAAAAATTTCTCAGTCATTAATTCTTAATAATTTCTCCCCAATAATTAATATGAATTCTTAATTATAGAATAATGTTGCCCTTCAGAGTTCTGAAACTTTTGCATGTTGTATACATTTCACTAACTAGAACAACTTCTGAAATATTGGCATTAATTAATGTCACTCAGCAATTATTGATTTCAAAGAAATTAAATACCATTCATATTGTGAATCACAAGGGTACTTTGACATCTAATTTAAACAAGCCCTTTGTATCATCATCTACACTTTAATTACTTAACAAACATTTCTCTGTGTGAAAAAGAATGAGGAGGTTATTGTGCTTTTTTAAGATGCAACTCCCTATAAGGGACAAAGAGAAAATGAATGAGCAATAGAGATGTGACAGGCATGGAAAAAGACAATACATTTATAAAACAAATAGGGCCACAGATGATGATAATGGGGATCAACTCTTGAGATACTGACTCAGTTTATAAACGCAATGTATAATAGAGCAAATCATTTGTTAATTTTTTTACAAAATGGAATTTAATTTAATTAAGATTGTTTTAAACAAGGCAGGTCATCTTAAAATAAAATAGTGGAATAAAGTGATAAAACCAATGTAAAAATCATAAACATTTTATAAAAAACTTTGTCATGTAATTTAATATTTTTATTTAAAATCACCCAAATCAAAATAATTATATCTTCATTAACAAATAATCATCAGAAGTTAACTCATTTTTACTTTATAAAACTAGGTTTAAAAATTAACTATATTTTTAATCATATATGCTTATATATAAAATAGACATAGGATATATATTTACATGTTCACAATATTATATTGTAATTGTTGCTATGGATGTGGTTTTTCAATAGAATTAATAAGTACTTTTAAAAATTTTCAATTTCAATGATATATATGTTTGACTTTTCTTTGACAAAGCATACATATATTGATAGGTAATAATATGAAAATCTTCTAAAGACATTACAGGAACATGAAAATGTAATTAAATCCTCACTAATTTGTAATGTTTTATGTAAGTGGAACACATTTAACTGAAAATTGCTTTTATATAATACTCAAACGAGACTAAAAACATATTAACTAGCGGAGTAAGTCTCCAAATTGATAATCTGAACTATATAAGAGGAGAAACTTCAGGCACTAAAATATTTGAAATGCTACAAAATATTTATATAAACTATTATTTCACAATTTCTGTTTGTAGAGTGCTATACAGTAATCAATATAAATGACATCTCAAGTCTTTCTATAGCTTTGACCACATTTACCTCCTAATTTTAATTATTAATATGTTGGAGCAGTGCATACAACTAGATTCCGATCTTCCTTTTTAATGAGTAAAAATGTGTCCTTTGAGACAGCATTAAAGAAAGAGCACCTTGTATAAATTCAATGCCAACAGACAAGATATTCTTGATTCTGAAGTCTTGTTCTTTTATACAGCACTGTAATTAATAAGAAGAAGAAAAGCAGGACATAGATGTGGAGTCTATTTTAATCAAAAATTTTCTATAGATTTTGATGATAAAATTTAAAAATCTACTATATTTAGTTAGTTACAAAAAACTAGGTTGTGGGAACATATTTGGTCAATAAAACACCCCTACCAAATGCTGACAAGAAAAAAAGTTAGGTACCACGTTTCTTTTCCGCAGATGGCCTGAGATGGGTTAGTTTGAAAGAATGCTTCCAAACCTGAGGTGACCCCTGAGAACAGCATAATCCACTGCTGTCTCCTACATTCAGTTTCTCAGTTTGTGCTCTTTTAATTTTGGGGGTAGGGAAGGGAGTCCTTTCAACCGATCTTCAGCATGATGGCAGAGCCAAGGAGTGTGGACAGGTGGCATGGTGTCTGACTTTGTTCCAGCAGCCACTTGGGCTTTCTCTGGGTCTTCTCTGCCCTAGGGATAGCACCACTATTGAAAACATGTCTTTGTGACATTCTCTATGCCAGGAACTCCCAACACATTTTCCTTGACACTGATGAAATGAATAAAAATAAACCAAGAGGTGTGCTGTTTGTTTCCGTTTCCTCCTTTCTGCAGCCCTTCTTGATCATCTAATATTTTTAAATACATTGTCGATCACCAAAAGGAGCATAAGGGGTATATTGATTTGTAGCAGGTGTATTAATAGCCCAGCCCCTATTCCTCACCTGTAGCTGCTGGGAAGAAAATCATTCTTAACACTCTACAAGGCCTCATCTCCAGAATTTGCACCTGTTTCTAGCTGAGGACTTTCTCTAGCAGCACGGGAGCTTGTTACTGGGCATGAAGTGGGAAGAAAAGGTGAGGGTAACTAAGAAGAATCTCCCTGGATTCAGTGATGTAATTGTGAGGCATGTTCCACATAGCTTCCCAGAGAATTAAGCCCAGATATCTAACGCAGGAACTTGCCTCTTAACACGTGTGGTATTGGCTTTTCTGTCTTTCCTGTTTTATTTTGTTCTCTCTTCCTTGTCTCACTTTCGCTGTGTCCTCACTCCTGCTTTAAGAATACCCAAACAAATACGTTCATTTATTTTTTTAGACTCTCAGAACACAGTTGATAGTTGAACTTGTAATCTATGATAATCAGCTTGGATGCTATACTGACAGGAAGATGGTGAACTCACAATGTCTAATTAAGATAAAATTTAAAAAAATATATTGATTCATGTCCAAAGATTTAAAAAACCTAAGTGGCAGTGTCACAATTTCTTGTTTTTAGTTTACATGGTTTCTTAAATGCCTACAATTATTTTAAAGGAAGCCTTGTGTCTAGGAAAAATCGAGACATATGGAATAAATTACTAACCCATTTCTCCTTGAAATCCATTAGATGCTTGATGATTTTTCACATATATTTCTGAATTGAAAAGCTAGTTGTGAATTATTTTTATAAGCATATCCTTATGTAATATTTTGTTTTTAACAGTGAATTGAAGGTTTAAAGATTAAAGTATTCTATCCAGAGAATAAAAAGCAATTATTTCACAAGGAGAACATGTATATATTGACATGACATTTTAAAATCTATATTTTTGAGTCAATTAGAATATGTTTATATCAGTCTGTCTACAGTTTTACACCTGTCAAAATGTACTTGAACTACAACAAGTACCTTGAACAATTTTGAAATTTATTATTCCTCTGAAACTGATTAAAAGAATTATGGTAGAGTGAAATTCTGATTGGTATAATTTGGGAGAGGAATTATTCCTTGGACATCAACCTCTGCCAAGATAGTTTATAATGACATTGAGACTTTTTGATTTACAAAATTTGTTATATAAAAAATACTAAGATGATGACAGGTAATACACAGACTTTAATTAAAATCGTACTAAAATTAAATGTCTAAATAAATTAGAGGGGTATATGGTACATCTAATTGTATGTTTACATATTTTATTTGTGCATTTTATTCCTAGGGTTGCTTTTGCTTTAGTTTGTAAAACGTTCTTATTTTTATGATAATGTAGTATATACTAAATAAAGAAAAATCAGGAAATAGAAAATGAAGAAGAAAACATTAGCTATTATCAACGAAATAAAAATTGTGCAATCTCTAAGCACATGAACTATGTATTATTTGTACAGCATGTACAATGTTTATGCTTCACAGGGTGAGGTAGAGACTGCAAAACATTGAACCTGGGACAAATAAGAAAGTAAGGAAATTTTCACAATATATTAATATTATAGAAAATGTTGAACTTAACAGTTAAGATAAAAGTAGTGAAAAATGATAGTATTTAAGGAGATCTAGAAAATTTAATCTATCTCTGTAATGTGTGAGAAGTATTAGAATAATGCTTGTATTTCTGGATTGGCATCGATTTCTATTGAGACTGGAAACATAATAGAAGTGAGGGAAAAAGAATTTAAATTGCGGATACTTAAGTTTTATACCTAGGAGTTCGAGAAATACATTTTGTTACTATCAAAGCAGTTGGCACAAGAGTGTACAAAATTCCCTAATTGTGTCTATGTGGAGAAGACATAGACAAACAGAGAATAGCAAAACAGAAATAGCAAAAAAGCACAAATAAATTTTACCTGTATTTTTACGTAAAAGCCAATTAGAGTAGGAAAACATGAAATTTGTGTTTTCTCAAAATTTTTCTCTTTCTCATAATATAGTTGATTACATTACTGGAAAAAAATTGAAGCATTGGTATGTTCACAAAAAAAAGTAAAATATAAGTTCAAAACCATGGGACTGCAGGGAGCAGACAAAATATACCTAAACACTGAAACTGATTTCGCCCTACGGACATGTACCAAAATGAATGAGTGCAGATTCCTACTGTCATACATCACATAGGACAGTAAAGAAATACATAGCTTTTCCCAGGATAGGGCATCACACAGCAGCTCCTCCCTAAAGCTAGGACCAAAATTTCTATCCTCAGTATAAAGAAGAATCATAGGTAAATTAATCCCATTTCACATTCCCTGGAAATGGCAAATAAAAATGACTTGAGATTGGACAGATTTAAAGAAACTCAATCACTAATGATTTACAGCAATTAATTTAAAAATTGTTTAAATGTGCAGTCCAAACATACGTCCAAACACCTTTAGACCAAGAATTAACATAATGTGGTCCCAGAATGGTGGTGCCTTTAGTAGACTCACAAAAAAATTCAAATTCTCTTTGGCAAGTTTTCTTCTTACTAATACTCAAAAGTGCACAAAATAATTTTCAGAGAAAAATAAATATTTGTCATTCAAAGGCATCTAAGTACACAAGGAAATGATATTCCACCATTTGAAAGGAAAGCAGAAAAAGAGTACAAACAGATCCATAAAGGTTCATTAGTAGAAATATCACTGTTACATTATAAAGCACATTTGCTTTAAAAAAATTTAAAATAAAAAGAATATATTTTTAGGAGACTAAAAAATTGATGTGGCAAATTTGAAAAGTAGTTTGCATAAAAATTTGTATTTTAAATTAAAAACTCAAAAATGAACTCATCAGATTAGACATGGCCATGGTGAGAGTTCATAAATATTTCAGAATGCATTACAGAAAATTTTTAAAAATGCAAAATGTGGACAGAATCATTAAGAGACATGGAAGATACAGTGAGAAAATGTAGCATGTGTTTAGTGAGTGTTCTCATAGAAGAAGGGAACTGGGAAGGGACAATATGTGATGGTATTTTGGCTGAAAGTTCTCTAGACTTTTGTAAGACACTAATCTGCATATTCAGAAGTTCCATGCACGCTAAGCAAGCTACAATGGAGATAAACCTACACCTACGTATCTCCTAGAGAAATAGTAAACAATCAGGAAGGGAAAAATATTTCAATTAGCACTAGAAAAATCAAATTACCTTTAATCATATTGAAATCAGAAAGAATGAAAGGTAAAATAAACAATATTATTTGTTAAGACTAATAATGCCATTCTGAAATTCTCAACCAAGAAAAATATTCATCAACCTATGGCTAAATAACATATTTAGAGACAAAAAACAAAACGCCTCCAGCAGAATTCCACTAAAGAAACTAAAAAGAAACTGAAAACATGCTTCAGAAAGGTTGAAGTTCTGAAATCAAAGAATGAACACAGAGCAAAATATATTGTAAACATACAGATAGATCTAAATTAAAAATTAGGTGTTGAAACAAAAATATATTTAAAATTAGATAAGCACTGCAATATGTATGTTAGGAAGCAAATTATTAGGGCTGAAGTATTCAAAGACCCCTTAATTGTCTGACAAGAGCAGAAAGGTGAGTATGACTTTGCAACTCTTTTTTTTTTTTTTTTTTTTGAGAAGGAGTCTCACTCACTCTTTCGCCCAGGCTGGAGTGCAGTGGCGCCATCTCGGCTCACTGCAACCTCTGCCTCCCAGGTTCAAGCAATTCTCCTGCCTCAGCATCCTGAGTAGCGGGGATTACAGCCGCGTGCCACCATGCCTGGCTAATTTCTGTATTTTTAGTAGAGACGGGGTTTCACCATGTTAGTCAGGCTAGTCTCCAACTCCTGACCTCGTGATCCACACGCCTCGGCCTCCCGAAGTGTTGAGATTACCGGCGTGAGCCACTGCACGTGACCGACTTTGGAACTTTAATAAATTCACTGGACATTATGCATTTCTCTGTTGTTATCTATGAAAACAATAAAAATAAAAGTCATAATTTAAAAACAAGAAGACAGAAACTAATAGGAGAAAATGAGACATTATATATATATACAACAAATTAATAAAACAAATTAAGTATAAATGATCAAAGATTAACTGAAACCTAAGTAGACAATGTTTTTGTTAAAATACAAATATTGGCAAAATTAAAAAAGTCCATCTCTATCATAGTTACAAGAGAGGCAACTAATATATAAATTTACAGAAACTTTGAAGTTCAAACAATACAGATACTGGGTATATATGATATACATACAAACATACTACATGAATATAATTTTTTAAAAACTTGCTATGTAGACAAAATAGAATGTAACTTAGAAACATTTATTAAAATAAGTTAGTCTAACCAGTGTGATAAAAGTTTTAAGTTATTAAGACGATGTGATGACTTAAATGTGCATTAGCCTGATACATACATACATATATACACACACACCACACACTCACACACATACGTATTTAGAGAGAGAGTCAAATTATATAAAGCAAAAATATCAGAAAGTAAGTAGAAATGGATAAGCCCCCAAACCATTAGAGACTTTTGAAACACACATCTTTCAGTAATAGATAAAAGAAAACATTAAAAGAGTAAGTTTTAAAAGAAGCTAGTGGATTTTAAAAAGGGCAAACGTTATATAAGGAACATGAATATTATAATTCATGTTATTTTCATGTTCATACAGAATACTTACAAAAATTAACATTTTCTAGACCATACCACAAATTCAAACAATTTTCACGGAAATAACGTGACACAGAATATATTTCCTAAACAAACAGCAATGAAGGTAGATATCAATACAAAAAAGAAAGCTAGAAACATAAGTCTAATAATATTGGCTGGAAGCTATTTTAATGAATATTGAAATATTTTAAAGGTGAATAGTCAATACAAATGAACCAAACACTTTTGTAAGGCCACTAAGATGCATGTGTAATGTGTAATGCCTCCTTTTATAAGGAGTAAATCTGTAACATCACCTGGGCTATTTGACAACTGCAAAGTGAATATGAGAAGGAGAGAAACAGTGAGAGAGAGAGAGAGATAAAACCAGTAAAATAAACATAAAGAATGAAGGAAAGAGCCAGGTGCCATGGTTCATGCCTGTAATCCCAGCACTTTGGGAGGCCGAGGCAGGTGGATCACCTGAGGTCAGGAGTTCGAGACCAGCCTGGTCCAACATGGTGAAACCCATTCTCTACTAAATATACAAAAATTAGCCTGGCATGGTGGCATGCACCTGTAATCCCAGCTACTCGGGAGGCTGAGGTGGGAGAATTGCTTGAACGTGGAGGGTGGAGGTTGCAGTGAGTAGAGATCACGCCACTGCACTCCAGCTTGGGTGACAGAGCAAGACTCCATCTCAAAAAAAAAAAAAAAAAAAAAAAGGAGGAACCAGTACATGAAAAAGCAGTATTAAAGCAACTGAGTATATATTGAAAAATGCAAAAGCCCACTTTTTCAGAAAAATATTAAAATATTAAATCTAACAAATATCTAGGTAGACTGATGGAGAAAAATACAGAAAATGCACAAAAAACCAATTACCTGGAATGCGAAGGTTACAAAACGTCAGCAGTTGTAAATTTCAAATAAGCAATGACTTTGAGTTCAACCATGATGGGGTATATTGAAAAGAATCTCTCAGAAAAAAAGAAAAAGAAAACTGTTATAAAGCTATGTACAAAATGTTAAGCACTATTAAAGTCTTCCAATTCTACCAGTTATGGAGTTATTGGTTTTGGACTAACTCTCCTGAAAAAAAAAAAAAACAAAAGAAAACAAACAAACAAAAAAACTAAAAACCTGGATAAAATAGCCTACTGTGGGCACTGGCAATGCAACCAAGCAGGTAGGACATGGGTGCTACATTCTCTTTGTCAGAACACAAAGCATTCATACACTCTTCTCACCCTCACTCTCACCTTTTAATCTTAGATCTACTATTAAATGTATTCAACACTACTATCAATCCTTTGGTCAAAATTTCTTTACTCACATTTTGCTTGATGCACTTGGATAGACTGTTCAAGAAAGTGTGAGTAGCGAATTCCTCAAACTCTTGCATATTTAAAATTACATTTTTGAACCTTGATGCTTGAAGTGTAGCTTGGGTAACGGGTGGGCTTTAAGCCAATTTTGGCATACAAGGGGTTGAGTTTATTAGGCATCAGCACCTCTGAAAATTGTGGGGATGCAGGCTTAATTTCAACACTATTCTAAATACTTGAAAGATATTATATAATTCTTTAATAAACTCCTGTGTCTACAAATCGTTCACATTAACTCAATATCCATGATTAAACATCTATAAAATCAAGGCACTGTTATTTAGTGGAGACTTGCTGGCTATTCTATGAGAGGAGGTATTGTTATTATAATCTCATCCTCTCATAAAAGTGTATCATATTACTCATAACCAGCCCTTCATATTCGATTCCTACTTTGGCATTTTAAAATAAGATATCTTTGAAACACTTCAATTCAAAGAGGGAATCTGAATAGTTTTTAAAATGTCAATGAAATGCCATTTCTTCATGCTTGAACAAATAAAAATCGACTAAAGTGCTTCTCTTCAAACTTTCTGGAACATTTTTAATCTAAATTCTAAGAACAATCACAATAGGTTTTAACCAAAAATGTGAGAATGTTCTAAATGTTAGGGTGGAAAAAATTTTTTAATAATTTTATAGTAATTTTTTTCATCATAGTGACAGTGTGCTAAATTTTTTTAAGTTAAATATTACTGTAGACATTTAAGTCAAGATTCTAAGAAGCTGTTCTAAAGTCCAAAATTTAGTTTCATATACAGTGATGTTATATATATATTTGCATATAAAATTAATATATGTGAGCCATGTTTCAAATAGTTGAGAGATTATTATATCAAAGATTCTTGATTATATAAAATGCCTATTACTTATAGGCACACATGCTTTAAATAATTACAAAGGCAGTTGTGGTTGATTCTACTCTTGCTACTGGCATTTATATGGACATCATATTATGGTCTGAAGAATGTTTAGGCAAATTTATCCCTCATATGATCAGAAGAACAATGCAAGATAGTTTATATCTGAAAGGAAAAAAATCTTTATATGGTTCTGAAAGCCTAAATCATTAACAACTTGGATAATAATTAGCATAAAAATACACAAACGTGCCCTCTTCCTAGCAGTAAGTACCCAGTGATAACAGAATCAAAGCATGTGGCTATATGCATGTTTATATTTCAAGACGCAGAGCACTCTATTCCTCTTCTCTGCCCTTTCTAGTTGGCACAATTCCTCATGAATCTAAGTGCAGTCATAGGGTGGATTAGAGTGACCTGCCATTTGTATGCAACTGATCTCTATTTTGGAAGTAATTAAAGTAAAAATATATTTTTAAAAGATAATTTCAAATTTCAGTGCAAACTAGCATGGATTCACCCCTTTTCTTTGTAACATTTTTTCTAAGGTTGGAAAAGTAAGGTAGGCTTTAGTACGATTTTTAATAATAAGTTTTCAAAGTGAGATGCAAAATGGTGGCGCCAACACATTTCAAGTCTGCTACATTTTGAAGACACTTATTGGAGAAAAGACCTTCTCATCATTTTTCTCTTACAGGAAAGGAAATAACATGTACAGTTGACCCTTAAGCAACACGGAGGTTGGGGCGCTGGCCCCCGTGCACAGTAGAAAATCCACTATAACTTTGACTCCCCCAAAACTTAACTACTAATAGCCTACTGTAAGCCTTACAAATAACACAAGCAGTCAATTAACACATATTTAATATGTTATATGTCTTATATACTGTATTCTTAACAAACATGCCAGAGAAAAGAAAAAGAAAATCATAAGGAAAATATATTTACTAGTTATTAAATGGAAGTAGATGATCAGACAGGTCTTCATCCTCATCCTTTTCATGGGCAGGCTGTGGAGAAGGATGTAGAATTGTTGGTTTTGCTAAGTGGACCTGCACAGTTCAAACCCCTGTGGTGCAAAGGCCACCTGTATAGCCATTGAATAGCAATTTATTTTTAGAAATTAACCTCACTAAAATACTCTTAGAAGGATGCCAAGAAAAAAAATGAATAAGTATTTTTGGTTCATCTATTTCATCATTTCATTTCATTTCCTCATTTCATCATTTCATCTTTTCATTTCATCATTTCATCTCATTTCATGTCATCATTTCATCATTTCATCACATTTCATTTCATCATTTCACTTCATCTCATTTATTCATTTCATCTCATGATTTCATTTCATCTCATCATTTCATCTTTTCATCTCGTCAGTTCATCTTTTCATCTCATTGCATTTCATTTCATCATTTCATCAATTCATTTCATTTCATTTATTTCATCATTTCATTTCACCATTTCATCATTTGACTTCATTTCATCATTTCATTTCATCATTTCATATCATCATTTCATCACTTCATCTTTTCATCATTTCACTTCATAATTTCATCATTTCATTTCCTCATTTCATTTCATCCTTTCATCATTTCATCTCATCATTTCATCCTTTCATTTCATTATTTCATTTCATCATTTCATCTCATCATTTGCATTTCGTCACTTCATCATTTCATCATTTCACTTCATCTCATCATTTCATCATTTCATCTCATGATTTCATTTCATCTCATTTCATCTTTTCATCTCGTCATTTCATTTCATTTGATCATTTCATTTCATCTATTCAACATTTCATCATTTCATTTCATTATTTCATCATTTAATCATTTCACTTCATTTCATCATTTGATTTCATTTCATCATTTCATATCATTTCTTCATTTCATCATTTGATCTTTTCATCATTTCATTTCATCATTTCATTTCACCATTTCACTTCATCATTTCATCATTTCGTCATTTCCTTATTTCATTTCATCATTTCATCTCATCATTTCATCATTTCACTTCATCTCATCATTTCATCATTTCACTTCATCTCATCATTTCATCATTTCATCTTGATTTCATTTCATCTCATCATTTCATCTCATGATTTCATTTCATCTCATCATTTCATCTCATGATTTCATTTCATCTCATCAATTCATTTCACCTTTTCATCTCCTCATTTCATTATTTCATTTCATCTTTTCGTCTCATCATTCATTTCATTTCATCATTTCAATTCATTTCATTTCATCATTTCATCATTTCACTTCATCATTTCATTCCATCATTTCATATCATTTCTTCATTTCACCATTCCATCATTTCATCATTTCACTTCATTTCATTTCCTCATTTCATTCCATTTCATCATTTCATTTCATTTCTTCATTTCATCATTTCATTTCATCATTTAATTTCATTTCATCATTTCATCATTTCATTTCATTTCAGTGATACATGTATTTAAGTGCTAATGCGATGCCCAGGAGACAGCCTATTTCCTTGTAAAACACCTCCTTCAACAAAAGGCAACCTCTCATGGCTGGCTAAGTCTACAGGGATACCAGCCTCTCTTCAACCACTCAATTTCATTTAGAACCTCAAACAGCACCTCAGTTTCATAAAAACCTAAAACATAAACACAACACTTGGTTGTAAGTGAGGCAACAGTTTCTTGTCTCTTTCTCTGCTCAAGGCTTAAGGCCATGTCTCCCCAACTACGTTCAGTGGAAGAAAAGATCCCCTGGACAAGTAAGTTTGAGAACTGTTGTTGCAGGACTTCTCAGAACCTTTAAAACACAAATCCTCATCTGCAGGGATCTTCAGGAGGGAGATGGCTGATGCAGCACAACTTTCTTTCACAGGAGCATCTTGCAGAATACAGTATGAGATACAGAAAGGCTGCATTGAGTCTTTTTAAGGGCCCGGGCCTTGGTGGGGGTGGGGTAGGAGCTCTCCAGATAGCATCTAATGAGTAGGAACATTCAGGTTGCTTTTTTTCCCCCTTATTGGCAAAACTGTGTGTGCACCATGAACGAAGCTGGTCTCCCTTATCCATATCAAAACTAAACCCAAATTAATTGGCTAAATTGGGACTCAACACCTCCAGGAGCCACGCAGAAGAAAGCCCCACCACACTTTAAAGTAGCTTACCTCATCATATTTGACGAAAGCAAAACGCTTATGACCAGTATGCTGCTAATACAAGTCTACAGATAATACTGTAGGAAAAATTATTTTTCCCAATCATAGCTGGCATAGTCAACATTTTGCATTACACTTTCCCCCCTCTTTTTAAATTTGAAACACAGGTCTTTTCCTCTTCTTTTATTAAATTTTAATTTAATTATACAAGACAGAGTCTCAGTATGTTGCCCAGGCTGGTCTTCAACTCCTGAGCTCAAGCGATACATCTGTCTCTGCCTCCCAAAGTGCTGAGATTACAGGCCTGAGACACTGTGCCCGGCCTTAAACACAAATCTTATTTCATTCTTACAATTATCCTGAGGTTAGAAAAATGGAAGGGGAAGAAAAATGGCAAGCAGGTAGGCTGACTTCGGCTTCATTATTTGGAAGGACAGTTTGCTCGGTTAAAACACACTACTGCCCACAAAAGCCAAGACAACAGAAAAATACAGACTTATATAAATAGATTTTATATGTGACAGCAGTTTAAATGGAGACTTTTTCAATGAAAATGACAAACAGCTGTGCTTGGGAATAAATGACAACGAATTTTTTATCTCAATAGCTGTCCTGAAAGCACGTCTCTACATCTCTACCTGCATTCTGGAATCAGGGAGAAAGCCAAAACGGACGACAAGACCCTAGATCAGCCGTGTCCAACCCTTTGAGTACAAGGACTTTTCCGCCTATCTGTGGTGGTGGGTATTATGAAAATTATGCACAAACCTTCTTTTTTTTTTTTAAGCTCATCAGCTATCGTTAGCATTAGTGTATTTTATGTGCGGCCCAGGAGCATTCTTCTTCCAATGTGGCCCTGAGAAGCCAAAAGACTGGACACCTGTGCACTAGATCAAAAGGCTACTCCTTCTGGAAGCAATTGTAAAGAATTTCTGACATTATCTTGACATGAAAACCAATGGATAGTGAGACAGAATGCAAAATCTTCAAGAATTTTTCTTGTTGGTTTTTTTTTTTTTTTTTTTTTTTTTTGCGTCAAGGTCTTGCTCTGTGGCCCAGACTGGAGTACACTGGTGAGATCACAGCTCAGTGCAGGCTCAAGTGCTCCTCCCGCCTCAGCCACAGTAGTACCTGGAACTACAGACGCGCACAACCACCCCTGGATAATATTTCATTTTTTGTAGAGACGGGGTCTCACTATATTGTCCAGGTTGTTCTCAAACTCCTTGACTCAAGGGATCCAGGACAAGATAACAGGTGTGAGCCATCCCACCTGGCCATGTGCATGAACTTTTAAGACAAACACAAGGCCCCACAAAAGTTAAGGTTTTCCCACCTAATTTCCAGGGGATCTTTTGGTGCAAGGATGAGAAGCCCTTAAAAGTACACAGACAACTCCAAAGATTCAAGACAGTTCATTCGGGCTGAGCCAGCCCACTGGGCAGACTGACCTTCAAAAAAGGCCCACCCATGACATACACCAGATGGCTCTCCAAGAATCTCTCCAGTCCTCAGGGTCCCTAAGGTACTGGACAGAGCTAGGAAAGCAAGCCTATTTGCTTTTTCCTGCAAGAAACCCCTTGAGGTCAAGACCCCACAATCAGACGAGGATGGAGTGGCTCACCCTCAGTCAACATGCCGGATTCAAGGTGGTATAATGTCTTAACCAAGCGTGTGGGCCTCCAGGTCTGACTCCCAACTCAGTGCTTCTTTAATAACCACTCTTTGTTAATTCTCCTTAACAGGGGTTCCTGGCAAGTCAGTTCTCCCTCAGGCCTTTGGTTTCCTCACCTACAAGATGAGAGGGCTGGACCAGATGGAAATCCTGGGGGGGGGGGGGGGGGTAAGGGGATGTCCGCGCGCAGCCCACCCCACCCACGGGCCCCTCGAGCCTCTATCCCAGTTCCCACCACG
This sequence comes from Pan troglodytes, assembly GCF_028858775.2. Classification (NCBI taxonomy): domain Eukaryota; kingdom Metazoa; phylum Chordata; class Mammalia; order Primates; family Hominidae; genus Pan; species Pan troglodytes. The sequence continues at coordinate 36,336,986 of NC_072416.2, read as the reverse complement.
CACCCGCCCCAGAAATCCTGCCCAAGGTGAGGGCAGGACCGGGGTCCTCCGGCTGCTGCATCAGCGAGTGCAGGAGGGAGAAGCCTCCAACCGGGCGACTCGAGCTCAAGGATGCAACTCCGCCAGAAGTGAACTAGGGCCCGGAGGGAGGTGTCCGGGCCGCTCCTCGAGCCCAGCCGGGGTCCACGAACCCCTTACCTCCAGGGTCCGTATCTCCTGCTGGGTGAGGTCGTTGGACACAGCGCACTTGGTGCGCAGCCCGCGCAGGCTGCCGATGGAGATGCCGATGAGGTTCTGGAGCTGCCCGCACTGCTGCAGCGCCCGGCTGGCCGCCGCCCCTGCCCCTCCCACCGCGGCCGCCGCATCACCCCCGCCACCGCCACCGCCCTCCTTCTTCTCTCCCATCGCGGCCGCGCGGAGCGCCGCTCTATGCAGGCCGCAGCGGCCAAGGCGGGGAGCCCTGGGCGCGGGCCCGTAGGCAAGGGACCCCCGAGCCGGGAGAGCTAGACCAGGAGCGCCCCTCAACGCTGCCCGAGCCAGGACGCCGGTAGAGCTGGCAGCCGAGTGTGCCGCTCCCGCCCTCAGAGCCACGGCGGGCAAAAAGCTGCGGCGTCGGGGGCAAAAAGGCGCGGCGTCGGGGGCAAAGAGCCGCGACGGCAAAAACCCGCGGCGGCGGGGGCAAAAAGCCGCGGGGGCAAAAGCCACAAAAAGCCACGGCGGCGGGGGCAAAAAGGCGCGGCGTCGGGGGCAAAGAGCCGCGGCGGCGGGGGCAAAAAGCCGCGCCGGCAAAAAACCGCGGCGGCGGGGGCAAAAAACCGCGGCGGCGACAAAAAACCGCGGCGGCGACGGGGGCAAAAAGCCGCGGCGACAAAAAACCGCGGCGGCGGCGGGGGCGGCGGCAAAAGCGGCGGCGGCGGGGACGGAGGCAAAAAGCCGCGGCGGCGGCGACGGCGGCAAAAAGCGGCAGAGGCAGCGGCGGAGGCGGCGGCGGCGGCAGAAAGCTGCGGCAAAAAGGGGCGGCGGCAAAAAGGGGCGGCGGCAAAAGGCGGCGGCAGAAAGCGGCGGCAAAAAGCCGCGGCTGCGGGAGCAAAAATGTATACACATATATATTTTATATGCAGTCTTGCTTTGTCACCCAGGCTGGAGTGCAGTGGCGCGATCTCAGCTCACTGCAACTTCCACCTCCTGGGTTCATGCAATTCTCCTGTGTAGCTGGGATTACAGGCATGCGCCATCATGCCTGGCTAATATTTGTGTTTTTATAGAGACGGGGTTTCGCCATGTTGGCCAGGCTGGTCTCGAACTCCTGACCTCCAGTGATCTGCCCGCCTCACCCTCTCAAAGTGCTGGAATTACAGGCGTGGGCCACTGCGCCTGGCCCCATATTTGGCTTTTTAAAAACCTGTGTCTGTATTGTCTGCAGCCTGGGCAGATCTGTCAGGGAGGTGTTGGCTGGGAGATGGAAACGATGCAAGAGAGAGGGAGAGGCTGACACAGCCAGCTGGACGGGCGGGCAGGGGAGGGGAGCCGTGGGAGCCGGCTGGGAGCCTGCCACACTCCCCTCCTCCTGAAGCCTTTTGGGGTTGCTGCCCTGCCTGTGGCCACGGGTTTAAGGACCCCTCTGGTCATGTTTCTTTGTCCCAGATCTGTTGCTACCAACGGTGAGGTATTCCTAATGTTCCCCTTGGCTGTGTCCTGTGCATGGAGCAAGGACCTCTCCCCTTTATCCTGCATGACAAGGCTCTGTGCCACCTATTTTCTCAGGCCCTCCCACCCCCAGGCCCCATCCCGGGGCAGTACTCACCGGTGACCAGGGTGAAGTGGCAGGGGCTGGTCATGGTGACAAAGGCGGGGGTCATGTAGCGTGCCTTCACCCCGTCTCGGGCCATGGCGTCCAGGTTGGGGGTGTCCACGTCCTGCTCGTAGTTCCAGCGGAAGCTGTCGAAGGACACCAGGAGCAGCTTGTTCTGGGAGCCCTGACTTTGTACCGGCGCCCCGGCCCCGGGAGCTAGGAGCGTGGGCAGAGCCACAGTGAGGAGGACGGTCGGGCCTCTCATGCTGGGCCTTCCAGATGGACAGGCACACAGGGTGCACGGGGCTGGCTCCTGCTGAAGAGGGCAAAGTCCCAGGGTCACCTGGGCTGATCTCATCCCGTGTGTCTTTGGAATGTGGCTGTGCACATCCCCGGGTCATACCTCGGGAGTGGGCTCCCCAGCCATGTCAGTGCCACCCCTGGACCCAGCCTCAAGTGCGTGGGACAGCATCAACTTGAGCATCTGCCTTTATTGCCAGCCACGCCCTTGGGGCTCCAGGCTCCTCTCCTCCCTCCCCAGAGTGCGGACAGTGACCCAGGGCTCAGAGCACAGCAGGAGCCCATTCTACTGGGAAAGTTGTGCCTTCTCCCTCTCCCATAGCAACCGGTGGTCCCTTTGTCCCAGCTTACCCTGACCCCAGGGGACCCAGGTGAGGCTGTGGTGGGACCCCCTCTCCAGGCCTTTAGTGGTGCATGGGCCTCAGGCCTGCGTGGGTGAGGGCCTGTGGGGTGGGCTTCCCATGGTCAGGGCCAGGACCAAGCCTGGGTCACAGCATGGCCTTGTCCAGGGGGAACCCCAGGCTGGGTGTCTTTTCTCCTCCTGCTCCTGTTAAAGGGCTCCTTGAGCGTGGTGAGCAGACCGGGAACCCGATGGCTCCAGAGCAGCGTCCTGTGCGCCTTCCTTCTTGGGGTGCTTCCTTCTTGGGAATTTCAGAGGGGGCCTGGGGCTCGGGCGTTCTTGCTTGATGGACTTTTTGACAACAAGGGGTCAGAAGAGGGGGACTCCCTTGTTACCATGGGCACATGAGGGGTGGGAGAGGAACCCCTGGATTCAGCGTGCGGTTCTCCCTCCCTCTCCGCCATCTCTCCTTCCCCTCCTCTTATTTTCTCTCTCTTTCTCTGTCTCTCTCCCTCTTTCCTTCTCTGTATGTCTCTGTCTCAGTACCTATCAAGCACGTTCTGTGTGCCAGGCATGGTTCTAGGTTCCGGGGACACAGAAGTGAATGAGACAGACAGTGTTCCGCGTGGCCTCCATTCGAGTTGGGGACACAGAAAATAAAATGAACAAACAAGAAGAAAAGAGTTTCCCAAAAGAAGGGAAGGAGGAATACATGATGGAGAGGCTGGCGGGGTGGGTGGGTGGCACGCAGTGGTGGCTGGTGGGGTTTGGCTGAGAGGATGGTGGAGGCCAGTGACTCTGGGGGACCATGAGCTAGGGGAGCGGGCATGGGGCAGGTGGCAGGGCCAGTCCCGTGGGGCAGGCAGTGGTGATTCTCATGCCAGGCAGTGGAAGCCAGGGGCGGGTTTTAAGGGAGAGAGCGACATGAACTGATCTAATGCTAAAATACACTCTCCATTTGTGGGGGAAGGACAGACCAGAACGAGGGCAGAAGGGACACTGGGTGCTCCCTGGAGAGGTGACAGCCTGTGTCCGAGCAAGAGCTATTGGTGGCCCGGACCAGGGTGGTGGCTGTGGGATGGGGCTGGGTTTGAGGTGGATCCTGGAGGTTTTGCTGAGAGGTGGTGCTCTGGATTGCATGGTGGGAGGTGGTGCACTGATTGCACGGTGGGAAGATGGAAGGGCATGGCTGGGGGTATTGTCACAATTTCAATCTGGAGCCACACACCTGTCGACAGTGGCCTTGGCCTTCCTTAAGACCTTTGCCTGGCTGCAGCAAGCAGACGCCGTCTCAAAGTGATGGCCGTGGCACTCAGATGACACCGCAGACGTCGTCCACAGCCTCCCCAGGCCAGTCAGCCTTTCCTAACCCAGGTGGGCAGGGACCACTGGTACGGATCCCCGGCCGGACTCTCAAGGAGGACTCCGTGCCAGTGACCCCCGCTTCTTCACGCTTCTGTGCACTAAAGGCTGAAAACCAGGATGGAGCGACTGCCGGGTGCCTGAAACCACCGCATGGGGTGCCTGCCCTGCAGGGCTGGGGCTCAGGGCGCCCAGAGGTGCGGCTCCTCCCTGGGGAGCACAGACCCTGGGGAGGGTAAGGATCCCTGTGTGTCAGGGACAGAGGTTGCGATGCACGCACAGGGGGAGTGCAGGCGGCCTCGAGAGAGGAGATCGGGCTTTGCTGGCACCAGCGCTGGGGGAAGCCCACAGGATGCTTGGAGCCAGGAGAGAGGGCAGGAAGGCTTCAGGCAGAGGGACCAGGCGTGGAGGAAGGGAGGCACCCGGGCTCCCGAGGGGGTCGGCCAGGAGGAGCCTGTAGGCCATGGCGGAATCTGGATTTTCAGCTGTGGCAGAGCTGGTTAGTTGTCCCCTAGTATCCGTTCTCTCCTGTTTCCATGATAAGACGGCTGCAAAGAAGAAAGACTACATTTCCCAGCATTCCTTGCAGTAAAGCATGGCCACGTGACCACATTTTGGCCACTGGGGCAAAAGGAGAATGTCACGTACCAGTCCCAGCCTCTTGCCAGAAGCTAGCGTTGCTTCTCTTCTTTTCTGATTTTTCCTCCATCTGATGCCTCTGGCTGGCAAGCCACCCTAAGCCGCCTGATGAGGGGCTCCCTGGGGATGGCCATGGTGCGCAGAAGGGGCCTGCTTCCCAGCGTCCTGTGTAGCTCAGCTCCAGGCTGCATCCTCCCGGGGAGAATTCAACACACTCTGCCTGGTTGCAATTTCCATTATTTGGGTTTCCTGTCACTCTCAGCGGGACCTAGTTCAAGCTGATAATAGAATTGCAGGCCTGGGGGGCATTGCTAGGTTTAAGCAGGAGCTGGCTGTGGGGTAGGGCTCGAGAGGGCCGCCAGGGAGGCAGGGCCTGAGTGAGGAGCCGAGGCAGTGGTCCAGGGGCCTGGCCAGGCCCCTGTTGAGGTGCATTTGGGGTGTGCTTGGGGCCGGCGCAGATCTTGGTGTCTTGCAGGTCTGGGGTCCATGGTTCTGCAGGTTCTCCTGTCGGCCCCCCGGGGTCGTGCGAATTCCTGGTCCTGTTCACCCTCTTACCTGCCTGGGCCTGGTCTGGAGATGGCATGAAAGGTCTGCTCCTGCTCCTCTCAGGACATCCCAGCCATGCTTGGGTAACTCTTCCTCTGGTTTTTGGCTCTGTACTTCAATCCCGCTTTGCTGGGGAGCTCCTTGGGTCACCCCATATAGGTTTCCATTTTCTCCCCGATCTCATAGAGCGCTTGGATGGAAAGGGTGTGCAGTGGTTGATTGTAGCTCATGGCTACAGGACATTTCCCACAGTCCGTGGGCACTGGGCAATAGCCACGATCTCACTGAAGCTTGGAGGTAGTTCTTGAGGTAGGAGTTAGTACAATCTTTAGTTTACAGGTTAGAAACTGAGGCAGAGAGATGTTAAAGTCACTTGGTGACTGGAGGAGCTGAGCTGGAACCCAAGCGTTCTGGCTCCCAAGCCCCAGCGTTCAGCTTCAGCTGCTTCAAGAGGCAGCAATTTACCAGCCTTTGTTCACTTGGGATTCTATTGTCAGGCTTTGGGGCTGTTGACAACATTTTATTTAAAAAATGGTGCAGTTCAGCCTGGCCAATGTGGCAAAAACCCATTTATACGAAAAATACAAAAATTAGCTGGGCATGGTGGTGCGCACCTGTAATCCCAGCTACTTGGGAGGCTGAGGCATGGGAATTGCTTGAACCTGGGAGGTGGAGATTGCAGTGAGGCAAGTGCACACTACTGCACTCTAGCCTGGGCAACAGAGCGAGACTCTGTCTCAAAAAAACAGAACAAAACAAAACAAACAAACAAAAATAGTGCAGCTGTGAGTATCTTGACACCACTGACTTTTTCCTTTTCTTTCTTCGATTTTTAACATTTGCCTTCTTTCCTTGGGGTACAGTGCTTAGAGAAAGGTTATTGGACAAAAGATAGATAAGCTACTTCGTTCTTATGATCAGATGGCTGTCAGGTGACAGACCCTCTCCTAGACCTAACTCTACTCCACTAAGCCTTCAAGGCGCTGACCTTGGGCTCTGTCCTCGGCTTGTTTAGTTCAGGTTTAGCAAGAGTCCTGCTGGGTCAGTTTAGTGAAAATCCTATGGGATCACCCTCAATATTTGATCAAATTCCTCATCCTCCACTCTCGATATCTTGTTACCCTGGCCTGCTTTCAGGAAGATTCCTGCTGAGTTGGCCGAGCAAGCATGCCCTCTCCTCAATGTCTCCTCTTTGTCATTTTCCACCCACCCGGCACCCTTGCTCCTGGACTGTACATCCTACTCATCCTTTGTAGAGTGAGACTGAGCCCAATCTCGCTCTCCTACAGCAAAACCCCATTGTGGTAGCCCCCCTGGAATAATGTCTTCCTACCTGTCTTTAACAAGAGTCATGAATACTTTTTTCTTTATTTTAAAAATTATTATTATTACTATTATTATTTTTTGAGACAGAGTCTCATTCTTTTGCTGAGGCTGGAGTGCAGACTCCGTCTCAGATAGATAGAGAGATAGATAGATAGATAGATAGATAGATAAATAAATGAATGATGCAAATAATTTAGTGGCTTTCATTATGCTATAAATAATTCATATAGGTCATTATTAGAGCTTTAATTGATAAGCCACTGTATTTTTATTTCTGATTTATATTTTACCTAAAATAAAAAAGTTAAGTAAGAATTAATATGGAAACTAGAATACAAATAAATTTTTAAAGGAATTATGTACCAGGGTTCTAAGATTATAATTACATAAATATTTGCATCAGGGTCCTAAGATTGTAATTGAGAATAACATTTCATACAGAGCTTTCTGACAGCTAAGATAAAAATATTACTAGAGAAAACCCATGGACTATTTAATAATAAGCAGTGAAAGTTCATTTGAAGCCTATCTCTATTAATTCAGAGCCTGGCTCTCCAAATTAAAAAGAGATAGGCTTCAAATGAACTGTCGATCGTGTCAGAATCTCAGACGACAACATTAGGTGCTCGCACCTGACGTTGTCATCTGAGATTCTGACACCATGGTTAGAAGAGAATGAGGCAAGTGTGTATCACCCAGAGGAAACCTCCACCTTTACTGGTAAGCTCTCACAACTGTATCTGTGAAACTCATTTCTCAAATGTTAACGTTCTCCAAAATAAGTATTTACAAATAGGGATTAGGTGAAGTTCAAAAGATTTCTCAAATACTAGACACATAATGCACAGTTTTGTAACATTTTTCAAACATGGGTGATCATGAAGTCTTTCTTTTGGGGTATAATGTTGAACTTCTGGTAAAGTAAATATCCTTTGGAATATATTAATAGTTTAAGAAACACCGCTCTATAGATAATAATTTAGATCATTTATAAAAATACCTGAAACATTTATTACTGTGTCTTAGAGTTTGAGGACGTAGAGAAAAAAATACAGCTGCTGCCCTCAAGAAGCTCTTGGTTCAGGTGGGAAACAATAAAATCCTTGAAACATGCCATGCTAAATGCTGTGACAGAAGCAAAGATTCTTAGAACTGGGAAATGTTTGAAGTGAGTTTTTTTTTTTTTTTTTTTTTTTTTTTTTGGCAGGGTGATCAGTCCAAAGCATTTATTAGGAGAATGTACTTAATGAGTGGGCTACAGCGTATCCTCACAACAGACAGTGAGAGAGAGTTGTTCTACCTGGGTATATCCAAAACAAGGGGATCAGGGTATGGAGTTCACGAGGGTTCAAGGTATTTGGTTCAGGGCCAGGGCCAGTTTTTTTCAGTGTTTTGGGCAACAACCTGAATACCTTTTCAAGGCTCTGGCTTGGGCTCAAGCCTGCAGGGGAAATGCAGCTGGCCAGGTCACAGGGCAATCAAGTTACTCTGTGTTTCTTTGTCAGGACACAGAAAAAAAGTGGGGAAGCTGGGGGACCCTACAAGGATCCTTGGCAGGAAAGCAGGGATTGTGTTCATTTGAGGGTTTCACTGTCAGTGAGAGTCTCAGCTTCCATGCAACCATCCATCACGGCTGCAACTGAAATCAGAGGTGCGCTGTGTCCCAGCTCTGATTTAAGTTGCAGCCGTGATGAAGTGAGTTTTGGAGATGACCAGAGTTCTTGTGGTGAGGCAGAGGAGGCTGTTTCCAGCGGAAGGAGCAGAACGTAGAAAAGCACCGAGGAGTGAAAAGAAAGGGACTACCTCTTATGTCCTTTCAATTGTATATATTTAAGCTCACAGGATCTTACATAAGGTTTTCAGTTCAGTTGATAAATATGTAATTATGTGATTATAAATTGTTGCTGTTGTTTTACAGATTGAATGTCAACCACTTTTACTGGCTGCGCATCTAGGAAAACTGATAATGGTGGAATTTTTATTAAAGAAAAATGCAAATATAAATGCAGTTAATTGTCTTAACAGGTACAGACCTTAGTTCTTATTGTGTTGTTTTTAAACCTGAGTGTCATTGTAGAGTGGTAGTGGTCACTCAAGTCACAAATATTATATTAATAAGAAGACTAACTTTTAATTATTGGGATATAGTGAGAAATATCAACACAGATCATCACAGGTAGAAAAACAATTATTTGGACTGAGTAACATAAAGAACAGTATATAGCAGGATTTGTCTCTCTATATAGACATTATACACATAAAAGGCTTCTATATATAGAAAGCTTTGTATATTGATAGATGTTTGTTATTTGTAATATGATGTGGTGTTATTTATAATATAATAATGTGATGCTTTTGATTGTATGATCTTATGTTAGCTAAAGAGGTTTCATGTTTTTCATTTCTACTGTGTTTTGGTGTTGTTTTTAATTGATATGGGGAGAGGGAGAAAAGATAGCTTTAAATGGATAAAACTTTACTTTAATGAAAACAAGCTTTAGGTTCACACAGGACTGGATTTAATCCCTAGTTTTCCCACTTGCTAGATGTGTGACCTTGGTAACATTACTTATCACCAAGTATGTTTTCTTCTGTGAAAAGGAGGGTAATAATATATCCTTCAAGGGTGGTTGTGTGTAAGTAACATTATATATATATATATACACACGTACATATATATACACACACATATATACATATATATACACATATATATACATATATATACACATATATATATACATATATATATATATACACATATATATATATATATATATATAATGTTAGAATGTCCAGCTTACAGAGCAAGGTGCTGATGTTTTGGAAACAATGGCTGAGCATATAAGTATGTGCATATATATAATATATATATACCCAAACATATGTATGTAAGAAGATATGTAACATCATATATAATATATACAATATATATTTTATAGATAATAATCTATAATGTATATTATATATTTTGTAGATAATATATAATATACAATATTTATATTTTATATATATATGATGTTACTTATGTTACTTATACACAAACACCCTTGAAGGATATATTATTATCCTCCATATACATATATTTATATATAGTGTTTAATTAAATGCCTAGCACATGCTTATGAGCATCATTAACTGAAGCTACGACTACTACTATTAGCATTCCTATTAATATTATTGTTTTAAGCCTGCAGATAGCTCTTATCTGACCCTTTAGTTGATTTTGCATTATAATGTATAGTATCAGACTAGGGAAGAAATGAATAATTTTTCACTTAAATTTGCCTACTGTAGATAGGTGGCCTGAGCATAGTTTCTTGCCCATCAAAAAACTTTAAGTTAGCAACTTTATGTCATACCACAGTGGGACAAGAGGCTTCCTTTTTGTTCCTTGCTTTTAACCTTTGTGGTAACTTGCAAAGATAAACCCTTGAGCACCCAAGATGCTTGTTTCTTAGTACATGTAATTGGGTTAATTCTACATGGACAGACAACATATTAAGTTGATAAAGTATATAAACTTAGCTTTTAAAATGTCATTAAAGTTTTTAATTACCTCTCTGTTATTTTAGATCGGCCCTCACACTTGCTGTTATTCGTGAACACAAAGATATAGTCATTCTTCTTCTGCAGCACAATATTGATATGTTTTCTCGAGATGTGTGTGGAAAGACTGCAGAAGATTATGCCTCTGAGGCTGGGAATTCAGTGTAAGTCTTTACATAAAAAGGCTAGTGAACACTAAATTGAAGTTTAAAATAATTGTAACAATTGCATCTTATATATCAGGTGAGATTTCATAGTTTGGTTCAAGTAGTTTTCAAGTGACAAATTTTCAAGTTTTTAAGTTTTCAAGAGTTGTGCAACTTCATCAGCCAGAAATCAAGCAAAAGGCTAGATAAGTAGCAGCAGGTGCAGGATTCTTGATATTGAAACTTTTAGGACTTTTCTCCTTAGGGATTCCAATGTTGTACATTTTATTTCCAGTATAACCCCTATGCATAGGATAAAGTAGTTTCACATGTTTGATTTTTCTAATTAGTTATTTGGGTCTCAAAATGTCCAGTTTATCAAAAAATCTTGTGCTGTGTACTGCGGACCATCTACTATAGCCTGATCATTGAATTTTTCAAGAACCTAAGGGGTTCCCTAAGTCCAAGGAAGACAATCAGTGTCTACAAGTCAGAAGGAGAAGGGGAAAGGGTATTCTAATTTTTGCTTTGTTTTCATTGATTCTGTTGCTGCTTTCTTGCCATTGAAAGTACTCTTGCAGTCTGGTAATGATTAACCTTTGCCACCAGGATGCCCTTTCTGTTTGAGGTCCCTCAATCTTCATGTTGATCCATAAAAAGGCTTCAAAGTTACAACTATTTTTTTAGTTCACTTGCACATACTTATATGCTCAGCCAATGTTTCCAAAACAGCAGAACCTTGCTCTGTTAGCTGGATATTCTAACTTTATCAACATACATACTGAGCAAATTGACACTTTCACCCACACTCAAAACCTGCTGTAGAGCCCGCATTTTAACCTGGGCTTCTAGACCTTCATGGTGAGTTACTTTTTGAGTCCCTTTTTTTCTCTTCAAATATTAGTTGGGATAGTTCTAAACTGTCAGAGATATTCAAATAATGTTGTAGAAAGAGATCACAGTTTTTTCTTTATTGCTACCAGATCTGTACCCTGAGACTTTTTAAATAAACTGTGTAAGAGCTTTTCTCAGGTAGTGGAAGCTTCTATGCCATCCTTCCTTAGAGTAGGAGGCATCAACTTGTGGTTGGCCCCTCAAGTGATTTGTTTTCTATAATAATGAAGATCTCCCAACCTGCTTGCATCACTGTCTCAAGTTTGTAAAATATTTTCAGATTCTACCTTATAGGAAGCCATTCATTGGAATTATCTGAGTCTCAAGTTGGTTAGTTAGATTTAACAGAGCTAACCCTCATCCATGACTTATCAGCATTTATATGTAAAAGTAAGGCTTTGTACTTGCTTTGGCAGCACAAATACTAAAATTGGAACAATACAGAGAAAATTAGCATCGTGAGACATTTCATATTTTGCAGTCAGGGGAAGGTCATTTGACTGTTTGCTGGCTAGCTAAGTCACAGTTTGAATCGAAACAAAATGGGTGGCCCCTTATATTTGAATTGTGATTTTGCACTACAAAAACATTTGTGTAAGGTGATCTATAAACTGAGAATGGAGATAAGTAACACATGGGGTGTTGTGTAAATATTTTGTTAGTATGTATCTTGGAAATGAGAAAATGTCAACTTTCATCTACTTCATGGAACTTAAAAAAAATGAAAGTAGGGTTTTGTCTTCCATGTCAGTTGGAGATAACATCACTGATGGAGATTAACCATCATTCTAGCAAACATCTGCTGGTTCAGTTAGAGTCTGCAGAGAAGTAATAGTGGTAGCCCAAGCCAGATCTTGACATCTGTTAGTTTTCTGCCCTTGGAATTGATGAGCTCAATAATACTGAACAATCATGTTACCTATTTTAATGAAATAATGTATTCATAAATTAATTTATGAATTATGAAATAGTTGAGATGCCCTGAATTATAAGCCACAAATAATAGAACAATAAGCAAAATTAGGACTTAACATTTTTCTTAAACTGAAGCATTTGAATATTAGAACCTATGAAAAAATACACATTGGGTTTGATTTGGGATTTCAAAATAGTTTCAGCAATAAAGTTCAAGAACAAATTCCACTGCTTTACTATTTCTCTGTGAATGTTAAAAATGCTACTTCATTAAACCTATATAACAACCTAGTGAAAGAAGATGGTAAAATCTAGAAGAAGACATTGTGCATAAGAGAAGCAACTTGTTTAAGAGCAAATACCTGTTGGCTGTAGAGCCAGGACCTTCCAGTAAGAGCCAGGAAGGTGACTTTCCATTATGTCAAGCTGATGTGAGATAGTTTGCTGAGCTATACTGCCTTCACTTCATGAGTACTTCACCTGATTTTATTATTTAATTAGAAAGGTACTAAGAAGTTTGTAGAGCTTACAGAAGAGAAGTGTATAGGATAATTAACATCCTGATATTGTTCAAGATACTCTAATAATTTAGTATATTTGGTAAATGTTTTTGATAATGGTATTAAAATATTAATTTCATTTATTTTTATACATAGCATTGCCGAACTAATTTCTGAATACAAAAGAAAGAAATATGAAGAGCTTTCTATAAATAGCAATCCAGGTAAGATTTCTGAGAGTGAATTACTCTTGATGGTACTACCATAGATAAAAAAGAATAAAGATGTTTTGATTACAAAAAAACAGTTTAAAAAAATCAGTTTAAATTGCACACATTTAAAAAATACTTAGTAGTCTAGATTTTCTAATTATTTAAAAAGTTAATTGTAGGTAGTTTATAATCTCAGTATTGTTTGAAAAAATTATTATTTTATTATGGTTCCTAATATTCTAGATGATCTTTTTGTGTAAATAAGAAAACAAATTTTTAAGTTATTACATTGCATGTTTTTTAATAGTCACATAATAATGAATTAGACTTTTTATATAATTAGAACTTCTATTTAACTTGTAAAATAAATTCTTTGCAGTTAGTAAATGAATCAGTAATTACAGTTGGCCCTTGAATGACATGGGATTTAGTGCTGCCAATGCCCATGCTGATGAAAATACATATTTGGTATGTTATATATCTTATATATTGTATTCTGAGTACAAGAAAGTAAGCTAGAGAAAGGAAGTTTTGCAGTAGTTAAAGCTGTAGTTTCCTTGTAGTTCGATGCTCGAACTACTATCAATCTAGTGTAAGGTGTTCACCCATCCAGGATAAAATAAAGTAAATTTACTCCATTTACTCATTTTAAAATGTTGGTCTTTTTCTTGCCCTTATGGCTTCTTCATTTGTTTTACTTAATTTTTTATTTATAAAAAAAATAATAGTTGGTAGGGACTTTTTTTCCTGTGAAAACCATCAATGAAGAGGCCATGTTGATCTAGGAAATATAAACATATTTATTTGGTAGCAGTAGAAATATAAAGCAGAAGCAGAAAAGAGGTACAGTTAATATGATTTAGTGAACATTGAATATAAAACATTAGTGGGGAGAGAGAAATCTTGGATCATTCATAGGTTTCCAGGTTGTGTACTGGCCTTTATACTGCACAGGAGAAAGGAGTAGGATGTGTTCACTGAATGGAGAAGTACAGCTGGTCAACAGAGAAGAGTAACTTCCCTTCCCTCCAACTCTGAGGTTGGAGATGCGGACGTAGAATGATGTTGTTATAATTATTAGGCAAAGTCATCGATCTCAACTGTCCATGATGCAGATGTAGAATGAGAAGGCATCCAGTGACAAAACCCTGGGAATGTCAACATTCCCTCCTGCCCCCAGGAGAAAAAGAATTGGTAAAGGAGAATGAGCAGTGGCTAGAGAAAAGTAGGAGAGGAGTCAGAGGAAGTGATGTGGCAAAAATAAAAATGTGAGAATTTTAAGGAGGGAGTATCAATTCTAACAAGTAAGATTACTAAAAAGCCAATTAGATTTAACTTTTAAAAGCTCTTTGGCAGTACCCTTTTCAAAAGAACCATTTTTGAGGTGTAATGTGAGCTGTTGATGTGATTGGTATATCTGGTGTCCAAATATGGAGGAACAAATCTACCAAGATCCTATGTAACTCTTTTGTAACTGCAGAAGCTACGTGTACAGGGTCAGGGAAAATGGTCTTGACTTCTGACTACATGTGCCCACACTTTTACAGAATTGTCAAAACCTAAGGGTAATGTGTGAGAAAAACTGTGGTCTTCTTATCTGCTCCTTGTGGAAATACTTAGTTTGTACTGAAATCCCTGATAAGTTCTTCTGGATGCATTCTGAAACAAAAGTCTGGCAGCAGTAACTGGAACCAGCTTGTCCAAAGCACATACATCCCAACTCCCTCCAACATGGAATCATAACACAGCCACATTTCGAGAGTTTCAAGTTTCAATTGGAAGTAGTCTACAGACGAGCAGTTTGGAGAAGCTGACATCTTTTATATAATGTTATGGAGAAAAATATAAGGTGATATGCTAAGTATACCAAGTCTCTGTGTTCTGGGACACTTTGTTTTAGTGCAATTCCCTTTTCATGACCTCTTCTAATATCTCTACTTTTACTGTTTTCTTTTGAATTTCATCCCTAAAGAAAATATTATTAGAACACATTTCTAACATAGGTATTTTTGACAACTATATATGATTTTCTTTTAAGAGAATTAGCTACCTATTCTAAAGTATGTCTGGTATTCTATTAATCTTTAATGCTAAACTTCTTTATATCTTTAGCACAGTGACAGTGTAAGTGATGCTGGTCCTTTAAGATTTTAAGTTTCTTTTAAGTTTTCAAACTTTAAGTGTCTTTTAAATTTTCAAATTAAGTTAAGACACTTAAGGTGTCTTTTAAATTTTCAAACTTGACATAGTTTTAATGTAAAACACTTTTCTGGTGTTATATTTCTTCGAATATTGGTAATCTGTTACTTAGCTGGAATATTTGGTCGGTTGGATTACCACACCTTTAACCATCTATATATAACTTTCTTGAATTTTTTTTTTTTTGAGATTGAGTCTTTTGCTGTTTCCCAGGCTGGAGTGCAATAGTGTGATCATAGCTCACTGCAGCCTCAAACTTCTGGGTTCAAGTGGTCCTCTTACTTCAGCCTCCTAAGTCGCTGAGACTGCTACAAGCCTATGCCACCACACCAAGCTAACTTTTTTATTTTTTATTTTTTAGAGACAAGGGTCTCTCTCTGTTGCCCAGGCCAGTCTCAAACTTTTGGCTTCAAGTGATCCTCCTGCCTCAGCCTCCCAAAGTGCTGGAATTATAGTCATGAGCCATCGTGCTGGTCCATAACTTCCTTTATTCCCCAAAATGAGTTTAAAGTCCTATTGGACCTTAATAATAAAAACCCACTGTTTGGGAGGAGAAGTGGATAACTCGTCTTACATTTTAAATGCGGTTTTTGACTTTTTGACCTGTTCTGTGAAGAACTGCCTTTAACAGATGATTTTTAGTTTTAATAGATATTTTTAGTTTTATAAGAACTTAAGAAAAAAGATTAGAAACAAATTAAATGAGCTCTATGATCGATAGTACAGTATTATAACCAATGGCTACATATATTTCTATAATTATCACAATGACCTGAATGATGCAAATTATTTTACGTATGTTTTTATTAATATATATATATATATTTTGAGACTGTGTCTCGCTCTGTTGCCCAGGCTGGAGTGCAGTGGCATGATCTCGGCTCACTGCAACCTCTGCCTCCTGGGTTGAAGTGCTTCTCCTGCCTCAGCCTCCCGAGTAGCTGGGACTACAGGCGTGCACCACCACGCCCAGCTAATTTTTATATTTTTAGTAGAGATGGGGTTTCACCATGTTAGCCAGGATAGTCTCCATCTCCTGACCTTGTGATCCGCCCGCCCCAGCCTCCAAAATTGTTTGGATTACAGGCATGAGCCACCGCCCCCAGCCTACTAATACATTTTAGAGACAGGGTCTCACTCTGTTTCCCAGGCTGGAGTGCAATGGTTATTCACAGGCACAATCTCCACTGCAACCTCGAACTTTTGATCTCAAGCAATCTTCCTGCCTCAGCCGTTGGAGTAGTTGGGACTACAGGTGCGTGTCATTGCGCCTGGCCTGATCCCCAATTATTATAAA
Organism: Pan troglodytes; assembly: GCF_028858775.2. Lineage (NCBI taxonomy): Eukaryota > Metazoa > Chordata > Mammalia > Primates > Hominidae > Pan > Pan troglodytes. The sequence goes on along the minus strand of NC_072416.2, from coordinate 36,320,969 downwards.
AGAAACCTTGGAGAGTTGAAGACAATTGGCTGTGATCTTTTTGTTTCTCTTCTAGAAGCTTTCATACTATGGGGTATATTTTTAATCATCCATATTCTCAATTTTTTATTCTGGTTAAAATAGGATTGCTGCTTGTTTTTCATTTTTTTGGCATAATTATTTCTATTCCTTTATGGATTTATTCATGCGGAAATACAGGAATCTCAAAGGCAACTGTTAAGGAAAACAGATTAGGGAAAGGTATTCTATAAACAGCCTTCTGATGGTAGTCACAGGTCACATCACCTTAAAGAAAACTAATTTCATGTAATGCCACTGTGTCAGAGTTTCCCAAGACCACCTCTGTGTTTGGTGATTCACTTGTAAGGACTCAGCAAACAGTCCTACTCTGGGCTTTGATTTGTTACTGTGAAAGAATACAAAGTAAAATTGGCTCAGGGCAAAAGGGCATGTGGCAAGTCTTGGGGAAGCCAGGCACAAGCTTCCAGGAGCCCTGTCCTGTGAAGTTACCAGGATGTGCTGAATTTCTGTAGCTTTGAATTTTGACAGCACATGGGCAGTATTGTCTACCAATATGAGTCTGACAAGACAGTATCCAAGGTTTTTATGGAAGCTAGTTACATAAGCATTCTCTCTCACACATATACAAAAAATCCACACTTCCAGAAGAAAAGCAGCTGTTCAGAGTCAACCACATTGTTTATGCAAACAGTTTAGGTACAGTGAGCTGCTTTTCTCAGGAAATGGTGACAAACCTTTAAAATGCAAATTTCCAAACACCAGCGAAGGGCCAGTTTTGCATGTAGGCATTTCTAAGAATGACAGTCTTATGACTGTTATGTGAATTATTTTCTTCACAGCAGTTACAGCCCCAACTTAATTTTGGTGTCTTAAAAATTCTATTTAATAGTGAATAACATGGTGATATAACATAGCATGGTGCTTATTTCATTTGCGTCAGTTGCAACTTAATATGAAATACTAAGTTTCTGTGCTGTTAGATTTTGGAATTTTGGTGAATATTTAACAGGTTTCTATACAGAAGTTACTATGGTAATATTAGGTAATTATAATCTGTTCTTATTCAATTAACCTTTCAGTAAAATAGTTAGATAAAATAAATAATGATTTCTGATTTAAAATTAAAATAAAAAATTTGTTTCATTTTAATTATATAGGTTTCAGTTTTGTTTTATATTTTGTTAAATTTCTGTTTATAATTATGAAATTTAAAAAATCAATCATGTATCCGTTATTTTCTTGCCTGTTAATATAGTTATTTGCTTTATGTACTTTTATATACTATAATTCTGGAGAGAATATTCATATTGTGTTTCAAATTGAGTACATCTTGCTATAATATATGGCAATATATTTTAGTAATATATTAGTAATAGAAGATGCAGTGAAAATCTTTTAAAAAAATTAATAACTTTATTTTAAGAGAAGTTTTATATTCCCAGCAATATTGAAAAGAACCTAAAGAGATTTTTCATATATGCCATCCCCCCTCACATGCATAGCTCCCCCCATTATCAATATCTCCCACCTGAGTGGTACATTTGTTACAACTGAGAAGCTTACATTGCTGGATCATAATAATCACCCAAAGTCCATAGTTTATATCTTAGTTCCCTCTTGGTATTGTACCTTCTATATAGTTGGACAAATGTATAATAATTGTACCTGCCATTAGAATACTTTCGCTGCCCTGAAATTCATCTCTCTTTTTTTATTCCTCCCTCCCAACTAACCCCTGTCAACTACTAATATTTTTGCTGTCTCCATAGTTTTGATATGTCCAGCATTGTCATATATTAAGGATAATATAGTGGATATCTTTTTCAATATTACAAAACATAAATTTCCAAGATAATTGAATGTATTCAATTAAGCTATCCATTGTGCTTTTTTGCTTTTAGTTTATTAATGTAGGATTTAATGGCATATGCTTTACATGTTGAAAAAGCATAATTTATATAGACATTTGCCACATAATGAGGAGGGTTGAGGAAAATGACTTCATGCTGTGTACTACACAGCACTAACTGGATCATCCTTCTCTGTGAGATGGGTCCAGATAGACTAGAAGTGGAAAGGGACAATCTCAAGAGGCTGTACTTTATAAAACTGGAGTCAGAAAGTCTTTCCTATTTACCTTGCAGTTGGAAATAAGACCAGCTAGTGAATACTATAGGCATACAAATATGTTTCTTATTGACCTTCTTTCTTTGAGGGATCAGTTTGAAAACAGTCTATATTATTATAACATGACTCACTTATAACTAGGTTCTCCATCATGAAAAATGCCAAGAGAGTCATACTATTTTTGTTTACCTAAAGTGACAAAGATTTGTTGTTGTTGTTGTTGTTTTTCCCACTAGGTAGTGGGACAACTGTTGGCACATCTTGGTAGCTCCAGTGAGTTTATGGTTCCTTTACATATATTTTATATATTAGAAAGTCCTCCCTGGCAACTTGCCATACCTCCCCGGCGTTTCTTTATAAGCTTCTCTCTGACAAGGAGACAAGACTCAGATTGGTTAAGCTTTTAAGGGAGAGCTATTTCCTCTGTGTGTGTTTTTTTGAAGGAGCTAAAATGAAAGCTGAATTTAAGCATTGTTTGTGCCCTACATAGGGTGAATGAATAGCTAGAACTAAGCAAACTTACCAGAATCTTCCCTAGGAGAGGATTAGTGAAGGTAAGGACACTGATCTCTCTTAGGCTCTTCTGCACTGGCAGCTGAAAAGTCTTTGCAGGGATCCTTGACCCTGGTCTGTATGCTGTGTTTTGCCATAGAATAGAGTACAGTTTTCATAGACCTAGATTTTTTGTATTAGATTGCTTTATCCTGAATAGTTTAAACTGAAGAAGTGGAGAAACTTGTGTTTCAACAAAATAAGTACAGTAATTTCCTCTTATACATGGGGGATACATTTCAAGACCCTTAGTGAATGCCTGAAAACATGAATAGTGCTGAACTCTATGCATACAATAATTTTTAAAAATACATATATATCTATAATAAAATTTAATGCATAAATTAGGCACAATAAGAGATTAATAATATCTAATGGTAAAGTGGATCAATTGTAACAATATACTGTAATAAAAGTTAAGTGAATGTGAGCTCACAAAATATCATGTACTATAGTCACCCTACTTTCTGCACTGATGTGAGATGATAAAATGGCTATGTGATAAGTGAGGCAAATGCAGTAGGTATTGCCATGTAGTCTTGGGCTATTATTGACCTTCTATTTGACTATATGTCAGAAAGAAGATCATCTGCTTCACGTGATCTTGGATCCGTGAGCCATGATGATATTGTTGGTTGGATGTTAGGTACAGATTATGTCAATGACTAGTGAGCAGATATCATATATAATGTGCATGCACTTGACAAAGGGATGATTCACATCTTGGGCAGACTGGGATGTAATGGCTCAAATTTTATCATACTACTCAGAATCTTATGCAATTTAAACCTTATGATGTATATACATCTGGAATTTTATTTATGGACCATGGTTGACCATGGGTAACTGAATCTGCAGTCAATAAAACCACCAATGTCATATTATGAAATATATATTTGGTCTTCAACCCCATTTTCTGTCATACAACTCCTAAAATCCTCAGAACTTCCAACATGATATCATTTGTATGCTAATGATTGACTTATGGCAGGCAGCCTCCAGATGGCTTCAGGGTGGGGCTCATCATCAGAGTGATCAGGGTGTGATTAGAGGGTTGGGGCTTCCAGCCCCACCCCTCACCACCTGGGATGTGAGAGGGGCTGAATGTTCAATTAATCAGTCATGCCTATGTAAGGAAGCTTTCATAAAATCCCAAAAGGATTGGATTTGGAGAGCATCCAGGTAGCTGTATTCAGCTACCTGGATGCTCTCATTCAATACATGAAGGCATATGGAGAATACATGGATGTTCCCAGAGGGTGAGTGCCCTGGGAGGACATGGAAGCATGTTACTTTCCCCCCATATCTTACACTATGCATCTCTTTATCTGTATCCTTTAATATTCTTTATAAGAAACTGGTAAATGTGTTTCCATGAGTTCTCTGAGCCACTCTAGTAAATTAATCAAACCAAAGAGGGGGTCCTGGGAAACCCAACTTGAAGTCCAACTGGAAGTTGATTAGAAGTTCTGGAGGCCCAGACTTGTAACTGCTGTGGGAGAATAGCCTTGTGGTACTGAGCCCTCAACCTGTGGGATCTGACATAATCCCCAAGTAGATAGTGTCAGAATTAGAGGGCACCCATCGGAATTGATTGTTTGCTTGTTGCTGGGGAAAAATACATATTTGGTCACAGAAATCTTTTGTGTTGATGATTGTTGTTGCGGTGTGAGAGAAGGGGAACATCATGTTGAATATGTGTTTTCTACACATACAGCAGATAAGGGGGACTGCTGTTATAGCTGCACCTGGTTCAATTGCTCAGAAATCATGTTCTTTGACAATGCCTGCTCATTATATTGATTCTACTAATGATGCCATTTTCTGTCAGTCTGATATGATTCTGTTAGAATTATGACTATTTTATACCGCAATTCACATGTAAGGTAACAAATTTTGATAATATATTCTTCTTTGCATTTGATAAGTATATGCTAAGCATGTAAGAAAGGAAATAAGAGTTCTTAATTCACTAATTGCCTACAAATAGTATAAATAATAATTTTAGTATAGCCTCCAAGTATGTTTCTAAAGCACTGCTTTGTAACAAATCATGAGAGTCTCTGTAATAAAGCATCCAAGTCTTATAATTTTTTTCCTACAAGGTCTAAGGCATGTACAAAAGTTCATGATTTTTTTTTTTCTTTTGAGATGAAGTCTCACTCTGTCACCCAGGCTGGAGTGGAATGGCACAATCTCGGCTCACTGCAACCTCTGCCTCCTGAGTTCAAGTGATTCTCCTGTCTCAGCCTCCCGAGTAGCTGGGATTACATATGTGTGCCACCACACTCGGCTAATTCTTTTTTGTATTTTTGTTGAGATGGGGTTTCACCATGTTTGGCCAGGCTGGTCTCAAACTTTTGACCTCACGTGATCCACCCGCCTTGGCCTCCCAAAATGCTGAGATCACAGGCATGAGCCACTGTGCCCAGCCTGCATGATTTTGTTTTAGTAAAGAGTCTTGCTATGTTGCCCAGGCTGTTCTTAAACTCCTGGGCTTCTCAAGTGATACTTCTGCCTCAGCCTTCTGAGTAGCTGAGATTATAGGGACAAACCACTGTATATATATATATACACACACACACACACACACACACACACACCAAGTATATGCCCAGTAATGGGATGACTGGCTCAAATGGTATTTCCGGTTCTAGATCCTTGAGGAATCACCACACTGCCTTCCACAATGGTTGAACTAATTGACACTCCCACCAACAGTGTAAAAGCATTCCTATTTCTCCACATCTGCTCCAGCATCTGTTGTTTCCTGACCTTTTAACGATTGCCATTCTAAATGGCGTGAGATGGTATCTCATTGTGGTTTTGATTTGCATTTCTCTAATAATCAGTGATGATGAGTTTTTTTTCAGATGTTTGTTGGCTGCGTAAATGTATTCTTTTGAGAAGTGTCTGTTCATATCCTTTGCCCACTTTTTGATGAGATTGTTTGTTCTTTTCTTGTAAATTTGTTTAAGTTCCTTGTAGATTCTAGATATTAGGCCTTTGTCAGATGGACAGATTGCAAACATTTCCTCCCATTCTGTAGGTTGCCTGTTCACTCTGATCATAGTATTGGAAGTTCTGGCCAGGGTAATCAGGCAAGAGAAAGAAATAAACGGTATTCAAATAGGAAGAAAGGAAGTCAAATTGTCTCTGTTTGCAGCTGACATGATTGTATATTTAGAAAACCAAATTGTCTCAGCCCCAAATCTCCTTCAGCTGATAAGCAACTTCCTCATAGTCTCAGGATACAAAGTCAATGTGCAAAATTCACAAGCGTTCCTATACACCAGTAATAGAGCACTAAATCATGAGTGAACTCCCATACACAATTGCTACAAAGAGAATAAAATAACAAGGAATACAACTCACAAGGGATTTGAAGGACCTCTTTAAGGAGAACTACAAACCACCACTCAAGGAAATAAGAGGACACAAACAAATGGAAAAACATTCCATGCTCATGGATAGGAAGAATCAATATCTTGAAAATGGCCATACTCCCCAAAGTAATTTGTAAGTTCAGTGCTATACCCATCAAGCTACCATTGACTTTCTTCACAGACTTAGAAAAAACTACTTTAAATTTCATATGGAACCAAAAAAAGAGCCCATATAGCCAAGACAATCCTAAGCAAAAAGAACAAAGCTAGAGGCATCATGCTACCTGACTTCAAACTATACTACAAGGCTACAGTAATGAAAACAGCATGGTAGTGGTACCAAAAGAGATATATAGACCAATGGAACAGAACAGAGGCCTCAGAAATAATGCCATACATCTACACCATCTGATCTTTGACAAACCTGACAAAAGCAATGGGGAAAGGATTCCCTATTTAATAAATGGTGTTGGGAAAACTGGCTAGCCTTATGCAGGAAACTGAAACTGGACCCCTTCCTTACACTTTATACAAAAATTAACTCAAGATGCATTAAAGACTTAAAAGTAAGTTCTAAATGTGTAAAAACCCTGGATGAAAACCTAGGCAGTACCATTCAGGACATAGGCATGGGCAAATACTTCATGACTAAAACACCAAAAGCAATGGCAACAAAAGCCAAAATTGAAAAATGGGATCTAATTAAACTAAAGAACTTGTGTGCAGCTTTATTTGGGAGTGTGCGTGGGGTACCTCTGAGTTTTAAAAATGAACAAAGTAAGTAGTCGTGCTTTCCTGACTCTTTGGTAGACATAGCCTTTTAAGACAGTCATTCTGAGCTGTTATGGTCTTAGGGTTTTCTATACTACTAAAACTTATTGACGACATGTAACCAAGAACTTAATTTTTTTTTAAAAAAAGAAAAAGAAATCACCCAAATACACATTAAAAACCTCTTATAACATATGTGCACATTCATAGATAACATGTAGAACTTGATTTTGTGTATTAAAACCTTGTAGAAAAGTTCAGACAGTGCACACAATGACTGCAACTTGGTCTTTGTAAAATCAGTGATATAAATTTCAGATCTATCCACGTTGACCCAGTGAGGTATTCGATTTATTGTATGATCTAATGATATGCCATGTGATGACTGCAGCATATTTAATTATACTCTCTTCATGCTGATACCATATGGACATAAATATGATGAGATACCAGCATGGATATGCTTATGTGGTTGCTTTTAATGATTTGTACTATATTAGAAATGAAACAGAAGTATTGGAAATCCTAGCAAGCATAGCTGTATCTCTCCCATGGCTGTGTTGATTGCAACGGATTCCCCCTTAAAGCATGTCTTTTTGACATGTCGTGATCCTGAGAAAATCCAGTGTGTGCTTTTCAGAGAATGACAGTAAGGAGAGGAAATGGCCAATGGTCAAAGTGTTACTTGTCCTCTCGACTCCCCCTCATGAATGTTAAACTCTAAACTACTCAGGTCACAATTTAGAACCCCTTTGTTGATCCCTATAGAGTGTTCCCGGATGTCAAATGACAAATAGGCTTTTGAAGAAAAAACACCCTGTAAAGCCGTATTGCTCTGGTTTTTGTGTGTGAATGTGTGTGTGTGTGTGTGTATTTTTTTCTCTTCTGAAAACTGTAAATAGAATAATTTTCATTACGAATGAAAATATTTCTGTTCCATATTTATTTCCTGTCTCATGGCACTCTTCTCTTCTTGAATCTAGTAAGGATCTCAGCGTGTCTTATTTATACCTGCAAAAAATTACATCATTCTTCATTTTTCATGTCAATTACTGACATGTTTTCAAGTCTTCACAAGTTATTTCTGAAGATGTTGGTGCAGTGAGGAGAGGCAGTGTCATTGTAGTTAAAGAAGTTTTTAAATAGGTTATGTTCAATAACATTTCAGAGCCCGTTTCTCCGGAAGGCATAGACATAGTGGTTTTATGCGTAGTTAAACATAAAATAGCTCCACAAAGTCTTGTGTACGTGAAAGTGTTCATATCCTGGAAGATTCTAATTTACTACTCAGTACTGTCTCCTGGAGAGGAAAATAGGTAAGATAGGCTGCTGAGCCTATGATAATAACTCATGATATGAGGTGAAAGCATAGAGACAAAATGAGAGATGATAGATACTCAAACCGATGTGAGTGAAGAACAGCTGTGAAAGAGTGTCTATGGGAGAGAGAAGGCCATGGGGCTGCTTTTGTGAAGAAGGAATTTGTACACGTTAGTCAAGTGTCTGATACATTAAACATTTTAATAAAGCAAAACCTTATCTTCACATGTGTCAGAATGGGATTGTACAGATGTCACAATACAGTAGTGGTGAGAATAATGAAGAAATGAATGTGGAGGGCAAAGAATGAAGTCCACCAATATGGATATTAGATTTATGAATGAAAAGGAGTGTATCTCAAATTGGGCAGAACAAAGAAAGTGGCTAGCTAGGTAATTTGGGGGTTTCTGATGAGGAGACTTGTGGGGAGTCACTTAATGGAAAGCGGAAGTTAGAAGGATAAGGGTGACCCTCAGGGTTTCATTTCTCCTCCCTAGAAGTTTTGCACATCAATGATATGTGCTTCGTTCACATCAGTTAGCATATTGGGATGCAGCTTAATCTAGAAAAAGTAGTTTTTTTTTCTTTAGGAAAGGTGTGTTTGCTGAGGTAGTTATTTCATAAAAGGACCTGAGAGACCCCTATGGTATATTATTTCAAACTAGCTTTAGAAACAAAGTAATAAAAGAATGTATATCTTGAGTACTAAAAAAAACTACCAATATTCTTGGCAATCATGTCACACACACACACACACACACATATATATGTATATATGTACGTATGTATATATTTGGTTGGTTACTAATAAGAAAAGAAGTCTCTTGTAATTTAGAGATTTTGTTTACCTTATTTACATGGGAATCTGATTATGCATGATTTCTTTGACATGTATGTTTTTGCAAAAGTGGAAAAAGAGATGGCAAAAGAGCTGAATTGCTGAATCTGGGAAATGTAGGAATCTTAGGAGCCTTCATGAGTACAAAGAAAATGATTTTTTAAATTATGACTCTAAGTATAACCGAACTCACTTCAGATGCATTTAGAATATTTGCATAAAAGATGATTTGATTTTGGCTGCTCCAGAAACTACTGGAAGAAGGAAAGAGTACTAGAATTCAGATAAACCACAGTGACTCGTTACTTCTGTTTGTTACTATTGGGAATCAGAGACATAGATTTTGTTGATATTAGTCATTCAAATGAAATAAACATGAATGTGCATACATTGGCTTTGTTTTTCAAGGAGCTAACTTTTGGATACAATAGCAATTTAATGAAAATTCCTTAGAGAATAACATGATACTTCAAACCAGACTATTTTAGAAACAAGAATAATGTTGAATTCATTAATTGATTCATAAAATGGTTATTTTCAATGAATATTGGAGTCATTTCCAAATGTGAAAGCTTATTAATATCTAATGCTTGTAGCAGTTTTATTTTGTAGAAGTATGTCAATATTGATAAATGATGATACTTTTTATTGAGGTTTACATATTATACCTTATTGCCGTGAGTAGATGAAAAAACTTTCAGAAGGCTGAACTACAGAACACAAGAAACTTGGGGAATAATTACACCACATGGGTCTGAGAAATAATGAATACTGTCTACTAGGATTCACCAAACATATATCCAAGCTGATTAATTTAGAACGCTTCCACTGAGGAGATGTGAAGTGTACATTCAGCTGAAGTGTCATCATAATTGTGTACCTTCTCAGTTATTGGGCAAGTTAAAGAGCATGATGAATGGTTGTAGTATAATGGTGTATTTCCTTCTCATCTCTTGCACTAAAGACATGTGAGAGCACGTACCACCTGCTTTGACATTGATTCCCAGGTGCATGAGTTGCTCCTCTGTTTTTAGACCACATTTGTTTTTATCCCTCCGCATATCCACATTGATACTGACACTGTTTCATTTTAGTTTTAGACATGTGACAAATCGTATCACATTTGAAATTGTAAGTGTATATTTCATGAAGCCTGTATTGGTGTTTTCTTCAGTGTATTTCTGTCATGTTCCAGTCCCAAGACATAAAGTATAAAACTGAAAAACCTAAACTAATAGGGGCAGGAGGATACAGCTTGATGGTAACAGTGCATGAATGTATGGATAATTTTATCATATTTACATATGACTGATTATGTATCCCTTTTGCTTTTCAGTGTGTTCTCAGAAACAACCAGCCTTGAAGGTAATTACACATTCATTTCTGTTTTGAACTATTAACTATATAGTCTGTGAAATATACTTTATATATTGATTATTGTCTCAAATTCCATTCAGGCTACAAGTGACAAGAAAGATTCTGTTTCGAATATAGCCACAGAAATAAATGATGGACAAAAATCTGGGACAGGTAATTTTGCAATACACATTTAATGTCATGTTCACTCAGGATAGAAGAGAACTTCTCTTCCCTGAATAAATCGCAGGGGGCTCATTGAATCTGCACATTCTGATTAAGCAGGCCTGAGATTCTGCTTTTGTAATAAGTTCTCGGGTGACACTGATGTTACTGTTCCTTGGCCATGATCTGAGTAGTAGCACGGCGGGAACATGGCGCGCGGAACTGGCGCGCGCGCCTAGCTGGCGGGACCGTTAACTCGAGGCGGACGCGGCCCGGACCCGGTGGATATGGAGCAGTCGCCGCTGCCGGCGCCCAAGCCGACCCAAGGGCCGACCCCCGCAAGGAGCTGAAGGAGGTGGGAGCCCCAGTCGCCGCAGGCGTCGGCGCCGGTGAGTACGTGAGGGCCTGGGGCCGGGAGACTTTCTTTGTGAAACTCCGGCGGTGGGAGCCGGGCCGGGCCTCAGCGGCTGAGGAGTGCCTGTGAGGCGGAAGGCGTCTCGCAGTCCGGGTTCCATCCCAGCCGCTAGCCGTCAGGCGGCGGGACCTGGTCCGCCGCCTGCCTGCCTCAGTTTCCACGGGAGTGTGTGCGGGTGTGTGAGGGTGTGTATGGGTGTTGGCCTGCGCACACCGGAGGGGGGTCGGTATACTGTCAGCGCCTAATGCGCGCGGCGCCTCCCCCCTCCCCCCAGTCCCCGTGGGGCGGAACCTGGGGACTGGAGTCCACCGGAGCAGTAGGCGGCACCCGCGGGGAGACAGGTGTCCGCGCAGCCCGGGAGGCTCAGGTGCTACCTTTCCCTGGTGGGGTTTGTGAGGAGTGAGCTCTTCGTTCCCGGAGGCGAGCAAGTCTGTCGGTGGCTCATCACAGAGCGCTGTTTTGGAAAGCGTTCCACCCACCTCAGCTTCGTGCTGTGTTTGGGCCACTAGTCAGGGGGAAGGATGCTGAGCGACATGGACTTTAGAGGTGGGGCTCCCGCTGGACGGGATGGGTCTGGGCTCTCGAGCTTACCCCCACCCTTTCCTCCCAAACCCGTTAGAGCGTAGGAATCATTGGGAGCACCTGATAAAAATGCCACGGATTGTGGCTCACCTAAGCAGGGAAGCCGATTTGGAACTTAAACAAGCTCCCAAGTTGTGATCAGTCGAGCTTGGCAAGCACTGTTTTAGAGAGTAGGCTTCCCGCAAGCAGGAGCCGGTTTTGTGTATACCTCACCATGGCATCTTGGTACCTGGCACGGTGCCTGGCACACGGTAGATGATCAGAAAATATCTGTAGAAAGTCTAAATTATTAGGGAGAGTGCAGCATAGGAGTTCTTGAGACATTTTCAGGAGCTTCTTGAGATTAATATCTGTCAGATTTGTTTTACAGTATATTTTCTCAGCTCCCAACTTTTGTGGTTGTTTTTAATGCCACGTTTTCAGTATGTTCTAGGCAAAAGCAGGGTATATGTTGCTTAGTATACGCTATCGACTAGGCCGGTTGTGGTGGCTCACTCCTGTAATCTCAGCACTTTGGGAGGCAGATTGCTTGAGCCCAGGGGCTTGAGGCTGTAGTGAGCCAAGGAGTTAGAGACCAGTGTGGGAAACATAGCGAGGCTCGTCTCCGCAAAAATTAGCTGGGTGTGGTAACGTGCACTTGCAGTCCCAGCTACTCTGGAGGCTGAGGTGGGAGGATCGCTTGAGCTCAGGAAGTACAAGTTGCAGTGAGCCAAGGTTGTGCCACTGCATTCCATCCTGGATAACACAGCGAAACCCAGTCTCTGAAATAAGTAAATAAATACATAAATGATTATGTATACTCCAGCTAGGTTAAAATTAATTCTGAATCAAAATTCTAAATTAAAATATGCATGTTTCTTTGTCTTCATCATTTGAGAACACTAGGCTTTTAGGATTTCATTCCGTTGAGGCAGGTAAATATCTACATTTTTGACAAAGCAAATATGAATTACTGTTAATTCAAGAAAGGTGGGAATTTGCTTAAACCTGAGTATTTGTAGTCTTTGTGACTTTTTTAAATTTTAAATTTAAATTTTCTTTTTTTTTCTTTTTTTTTTGAGATGGAGTCTCACTCTGTCGTCCAGGCTGGAGTGCAGTAGCACAATCTCAGGTCACTACAACCTCCACCTCCCGAATTCAAACGATTCCCCTGCCTCAGCCTCTGGTGTAGCTGGCATTACAAGTGTGTGCCACCACGCCCAGCTAATTTATGTATTTTTAGTAGAGAGGAGGTTTCACTGTGTTGCCCAGGCTGGTCCCAAACTCCTTGACCTCAAGTGATCTGCCCACCTTGGCCTCCCAAAGTGCTGGGATTACAGGTGTGAGCCACAGCACCTGGCCTTATTTTTATTTTTTCGAGACAGACTCTCAGTCCGTCGCCCAGGTTGGAGTGCTGTGGCATGATCTCCACTCACTGCAACCTCCGCCTCCCAGATTCCAGCGATTCTAATGCCTCAGCCTCCTGAGTAGCTGGGTTTACTAGACCCGGGTAATTTTTGTTGTATTTTTTTAGTAGAGACTGGGTTTCCCTATGTTGGCCAGGCTGCTCTGGAACTCCTGGCCTCTAGTGATCCACCTGCCTCGTCCTCCCAAAGTGCTGGAATTACAGGCATGAGCCACTGCCCCAGCCAATCTTTGTGATATTTTGAAATTGACGTTTATATTTTGTTCAGAGTCAAAGCTAAAATAGAATTGTTTGAAAATTAATATTTCAGGAACTATTTTTTAATTAAGTTGAATTTTATTTTATTAGTTTCATTTCAGTAGCGTTTTAACCTAAAAATATATATATATACATATATGTGTGTGTGTATATATATATATATATATATTTTTTTTTTTTTTTTTCCTGAGACAGAGTCTTGCTCTGTCACCCAGGCTGGAGTGCAGTGGAATGATCTTGGCCTCACTGCAGCCTCCACCCTCCCGGCTCAAGCAATTCTCCTGCCTCAGCCTCCCAAGTAGCTGGAACTACAGGTGCCCACCACTACACCTGGCTAATTTTTATATTTTTAGTAGAGATGGGGTTTCACCATGTTGTCCAGGCTGGTTTTGAACTCCTGATCTCAAATGATCTGCCCTCCTTGGCCTCCCAAAGTGCTGGGATTACAGGCGTGAGCCCCCGTGCCTGGCCTAAAAAATATTTTTAAAGACAGGATCTAGCTATGTTGCCTCAGCTGGTCTTGAACTCCCAGTCTTGGCCTCAAGTGATCCTTCTTCCTCAGCCTTCTGAATAGCTGGAAGCACAGCTGTGAGCCAGCACACATGGCTTTTTTTATTTCTAATAAAAAAGTTAATAGAGTTTCTTCTTTCACTGGACAAAATATGCATATATAGGAAGGAAAGACTTTTGGACTTGAGATTGCGCTGAAGAAGAAAAATGGAAAAATTAAGCATTTTAGTCTCTCAGTGTGTTATTTTTGTAGCTTATACAGATATGTCTTTTTAAAGTGTCTTTAAAAAGCTTTATTGAGATAAAGATAAATGAGATAAATTCACCTACCATGAAATCAACCCCTTGAGTGCAGAATTTTGTGGTTTATAATATGTTCACAGAATCGCACAAACAAGACAGGTATCTAGATACTTTCAGACCATTTTCATCAGTGCACAAGAAATCCCATACCCATTAGCAGTCATCCTTATTCCCTTTTCCCCTAGTCCCTGGCAATAACTAGCTTACTTTCTGTCTCTGAGTTTAGCTGTTCTGGAGGTTTCACAGAATGAAATCTTACTACATATGGTCTTTTGTGATTGACTTATTTCACTTGACACAGTGTTTTCAAGGTTTATCCATGCTGTAGCGTATATCAACACTTCATTCTTTTTTAATGCTGAGTAATCTTTTGAATGGATATACCATATTTTCAGTTCCTCTGTTGATAGGCACTTGAGTTTTTTTTCCAATTTTTGGCTATTATGCACAATGCTGCTGTGAACATTTGTGTACAAATTTTAGTGTGGATGTATATTTTCATTTCTCTTGGGTATATCCCTAAGGAATACACTATCTGGGTCATATGATAATTGTTTAAGACTACAGGCACGTGCCACCACACCTGGCAAATATTTAAAAATTTTTTGTAGCTAAAGGGTCTCGCTATTTTGCCCAGGCTGATCTTGAACTCCTGGCCTCAAGAGATCCTCTCACCTCAGCCTCCCAGAAAGTGTTAGCATTACAGATGTGAGTCACTGCACCTATAAAAGAGGCTCATACCTCTTTTTATGTATTTTTTTTTTTTGAGACAGGCTTTCACTCTGTTGCCCAGGCTGGAGTGCAGTGGTGGGATCACAGCTCACTGCAGCCTGGACCTCTCTCCATATGATTCTAGCTGTGGGTGTCTTTCCTGTAGTTTTTATTATGTTGTGGTATGTTTCTTCTGTACCCGTTTCTTTGAGGATTAATAGCATGAAGGGATGTTGAATTTCATCAAATGCTTTTTCAGTTTCAGTTGACATGATCATACTGTTTTTGTCGTTTATTTGGTTGATATGATGTATCACATTGTATGTTGAGTGACCCTTGCATCCCAGGGATACATCCCACTTGATCATGATGAATTATCTTTTTAGTGTTTTTACTGAATTTGATTCACTGGTATTTCATTGAGGATTTTTGCATCAATATTAGAGATACTGGCCTGTAGTTTCCTTCTTTGATGCCTTTGTCTGATTTTGGTATCACAGTAATAATGGTCTCATAGAATAAGTTTGGAAGTATTCCCTCCTGTTTTTCAAAATAGTTTGAGTAGGATTTGTACTAGGTCATTAAATTGTTTGGTGTGAAGCCATCAGCAGTGAAGACATCAGTTCCTGGGCTTTTCTTTACTGGGAGACTTTTTCTGATGGCTTCAATCTCATTACTTGTTACCAATCTGTTCTGGTCTTGGATGTTTTCATTGTTCAACCTAAGTAGGTTGTATGCATCTAGGAATTTGCCAATTTCTACTAGGCTTTCCAATTTATTGGCATATAATAGCCAGTTATGATCCTTTGAATTTCTGAAGTATTAGTTGTAATGTCTCCCTTTTTTAATCTGTTGATTTTATTTATTTGAATCTTGTCTCTTTTTTCTTAGTTAGCCTGGTTAAAAGTTTGTCAATTTTGTTTTGCTTTCCAGAAAACCAACTTTTCATTTCATCTTGTGTGTTTTTCCTTTCAATTTTATTTCTGCTACGATCTTATTTATTTTTCTTATTTTTGGTTTAGTTTGTTCTTACTTTACTAGTTATTTAAGATGTATTGTTTATTTGAAGTTTTTCTTTTGTTTGGATGGTAGGCACTTATAGCTGTAAATCTCTGCCTTTGTACTGCTTTCTGCATAACAAGTTTTGGTATCCTGTGTTTTCGTTACCCTTTGTTTCATGAAATTTTTGAATTTCTGTCTTAGTATCTTCATTGACCCGCTAGTCATTTATTCAGGAGGGTAGTGTTTAACTTCCATGTGATTGTATTGTTTGCAAAATTACTCTTCTTATTGATATCTAATTTTATTCCTTTGTAGTCAAAGAAGATGGCCACGGAGACAGCAGTGTGGTCAGAGTGGTAGGAGCTGGCCATCGGCGAGAGCTGCTCCATGTCTGGCTGCTGGGTGCTAGAGCCTGTGGCCCACTGGCTTGCCTCACTGTGGTTGGTGGTGGCGGTGACAGAGACTGCAGCATGACCAGAGTGGTAGGACAGGGGCTATCCAGGGCTGCACCTTTCACAGTGTGGGGTGGGTTGGGGGTGCTATCCAGGGTGTCATTGCCTGCATTAGGGGTACTGGTTGGTAGCACTGTACAGGGCTGCACTTCCCATGGCAGGGAGGGTGGGTTATGGGCACTTTCTGGGGCTGCAATGCCCATGGAGGAGGACAGGTTAGGGCACTATCAGGTATACGCTACTGGCGGCATTGGGGGATGGAGGTGGGGGGCGCTATTGAGGGCAGGACTAGCCGTGCAGCGGGGGCGAGTTCGGTGCTATCAGGGGCTGCACTGCTGGCAGTGGTCAGCAGAGTTGGCATCCAAGGAAGGAGTGGTTCTCCTCTCCCTGACTCCACACTCCAGAGGGCGACCCACTCTTGGTCATACTGGAATGCGGCAGGCACGCAGCGTTTGCATGGGAATCCTGAGCACGGCAGAGCCCCCACACCCACCATGGTTCCTGGGCCTGTGCACTCTGGGTCTGTGCCTCAGAGGCTGCCAGGCACCCCTGGGGACACCACGGGGGACAGGGCCCTGTGTGTGGAGGCGTCTGGAACAGGAATTGGCACCTGGGTGCGGAGGGCTGGCTGGGTCTGAATTTTTCTGCTTCTCCTGCTCCCCGAGGAGTGCAGCCCCGGTGGGCCCAATAGTTCCTGTGGAGTGGGGAGCTGGGTGCTGTGGTGTCTCCAGCACCCACCCCAGACCCCAGTTCCCGGCCAGCTTGGGCCAAAAGGAGAGGCTGGACTTTGGAGGGTGGGTGTGAGTGCCTTTGCTGAAACTGGCCCCTGCCACCCAGTGGCCAGCATGACAAGTTGAGGCTCTAACCCTTCCACCCCTCACATCTTCCTCTAGGCTTTTCTGGCTTTGCCCACCCAGCTGCTCCGTGCCAGGAGGAGGAGGAGACACCTAGAGCCTGCGACACCATGACTTGCCTCACTGCGGGTGGGTGGCAGCGACAGAGACTGCAGTGCGCCAGAGCGGTAGGAGAGCGGCCGCGCTAGGAAGGCAGGCGGCTGCAGCCAGGGTTGGGGGTCAGGCTTACAGCGATGGACGGGCTGCAGCAGTGGCCAGGTGGTAGGAGCCTTGTAGGGCAGGCTGGTGCATTGGCAATGGGCCTGGCTTTGCCCTGCATTGCCCTGTACCTGCCCTACTGTTACATGGACTGTCTCGGCCCTGTCCTGCTCTGGTCCCATCCTGACCCTGTCTTGGCCCTGTGCTACCCTGTCCCTGCCCTGGTCTTGCCCTGGCACTGGCCCTGCCCTGAACCGGCACTGGCCCTGCCCTGAACCTGCACTGGCCTGACCTTGGCTCTGGCCCTGGCTCTGGCCCTACCCCTTGTCCTGACCCTGGTCATGTCATGGCACTGGCCCTGCCAGTGATCATGGTCCTACTCCTGTTCTGGCCCTGACCTGGCCTTGGACATGTCCTGGTCTTGCTTTGGCCCATCCCTGCCCTGGCCCTACCATGGGCCTGCCTTTTCTGCCCTCTCCTGGCACTGACCTTGCCCTGTCATGGCCCAGTGGTGCCATTGCCCTGCCTTACCCTGCACTGGTTGTGCCTCGGCCCCGCTTGGCGCTGGCCACTCCCTGGACCTGCCCAGACCCTGCCTCGACTTTTGCCCTGCCCTCACTACGGCCTGGCCCTGGCCCTAGCCCTGGTCCTGCCATATCCCTGGCCCTGCCCTTATCCAGGCCCTGCCCCTGCTGCTGCCCTGGCCCTGGCCTGGAACCTGGTCCTGTCAAGGACCTGCCCTGACTCTACCATGGCCCTGGCCCTGCTCTGCCTTGTTCCTGGCCCTGACCCTTTCCTGGCTCTGCACTGGCCTTTCCCTGGCCCTGAGCTGGCAGTGGTCTGCCCCTGGTCTGGCCATCACCCTGCCCTGCTGTGCTCTGGATGTGTCATCACCCTGCCCTGGCCCTACTCTGCTTTTGACCCTGCCCTGGCCTTACCTTGGCCCTCACCCTAGTCTTCGCTAGGCCCTGCTCTGGAGCTGGCCCTAGCACAGACCTGGCCCTGACCCTGGCCCTGGTCTTTGTCCTGCCATAGCCCTGGCCCTGAAGCGGACTTGGAGGTGTCCTGGCCCCGGCGTAACATGGCTCTGCATTGGCCTGTCCCTGCCCTGCCCCTACCATTGCCTTGCCCTGCTCTGCCCTGTCCCAGTACTGACCCGGCCATGCTATTTCCCTGCCCTACTCTGCCTTGGCTGTGCCCTGGCTCAGTTCTGGCCCTGGCCCCGGCCCTGCCCTGGACATGTTCTGACACTGCCTCAGCCTTGGCACTAGCCTGGCTCTTTCTTGGCATCAGTCCTGCTCTCTCTGTGGACCGGCTGTTGTCCTGTCCTCTGCTGGCCATACCATGCCCTGCCCTGCCCTGCCCTGACTCAGCCCTGGCTCAGCCCTGGCCCAGCCTTGGCCTTGGCATTGCCCCCGGTCCTGCCATATTTCTTGCCCTGTCCCTACCCTGGCCTTGGCCCTGACCCTTACCTTGCTCTGGCCCTGCCCTTGCCCTAACACAGCCCCTGGCCCTGCCCTGGACCTGTCCTGGCCCTGGCCCTTCCCTGCTTGAGACCTTGCCCTGGTTCTCCTCTGGCCCTGACCCTGAAATGCCTGGCCCTACCCTGGCCTTGCACTGCTCTGGCCCTTGCCCTGACTCTGGTCCTGTCACTGGCCTAGCCCCAGCCCTGTTGCTGGTCTTACCATGGCCCAGACCCTGCCTTGGCCCTGCCCTGACACTGTCCTGGACCCTGGCTGTGCCAAGATCCTGCGCTGTCCTTGCCCTTGTTTTGCTCCTGCCCCAAACCTGGTCCTGCCCAGGCCCTGGCCCTGGCCCTCCCCTGGCTGTTCCCTGGCCCTGCCCAGGTCTTGGCACTGGCCTGGCCCTGCCCTGCCTTGGCCCTATGCATTCCTGGCCCTGCCTTGACGGCCCTGGTCCTGCCTTGGCCCTAGCCTGGCTTTGACCCTGCCCTGGCCCTACCTTGGCCTTCATCCTAGCCTTACCTGGGCACTGTGTTGTACCTGGCCATAGCACAGACCTGGCTGTGGCCCTGGCCCTGCCATGGCCCTGCCCCAGACCTTAGCCCTGCCAGGTACCTGTCCTGGCCCTGCTCTGGGCCTGGCTTTGTCCCTGGTTCTTAGATGACCCTGGCCCTGCCCCTGCCCTTGTCCTTGCCCTGGTACTGGCCTTGGACCTGTCCATGGTCCTAACCCTGGTCCTGCCCTGGAGCTGCCACTGTCTTGGCCCTGCCCTGTCTCTGGCCCTGCCCCGGCCCCAGCCATAGACCTGCCCTGGTTGGTCGTGCCCTACCTTAACCCTGTGCTACCCTGGGCCTACTCCACCCTGCCCTGGTCCTGCCCTCCCTTTGTCCCTGCCCTGACCCCGCCTTGGCCCTCACACTGGCCCTAGCACTTACCTGGTCCTATCTGTGGCGTTGGCCTAGCATTGACCCCTGCTCCTGACCCTGCTCCTGCCATGGCCCTGGCCCTGCCAATGACCCTGACAGCCCTGGCCCTAGCCCTGTCTTGGCCCTGGCCCTGAACTGGCCCTGCCCTGACCCTGGCCCTGAATTGGATTTGCAGGTGTCTTGTCCCTGATTTAATCTGGCCCTACCATGGCCCTGTCCCTCTCCTGGCTCTGTCCTGGTCTTGTGCTGACCCTGACCCAGACCTTGGCCCTGCCCCAGCCTTGTCCTTGACCTGGCCATGGCCCTGCCTCTGCCCTGGACCAGCACTGTCACTGGCACGGACCCTGGCCCTGGCCCTTTGCTACTTAAGGCCATACCCTGTCCCAGCCCTGGTCCTGACCCTGTCCTGGCCCTAATTTGGCCTGGCTCTACCCTGGCATGATATTCTGGCCCTAGCCCTGACCCTGTCCCTGTCCCTGTCCCTGTCCTGGCCCTAGCCCCATTGCTGGTCCTGCCATGGCTCTTATCCTGACGTTGCCCTTTCCTGGTCCTGGCCCTGGCCCTGTCCTAGCCCTGTTCTGGCCCTGGTCTGAACCCTGGCCCTGCAATGGACCCTCCTTGGTCCTACCCAGACCCTGGTTCTGGCCCTACCTCTGCCCTGGCCATACCTTTGCCCTGGCCTGGACCCCGGTACTGGTCCTTGTCCTGCCCCAGCCGTGGCCCTGGCCCCGCCCTGCCTGTGCCCTGTTCTATCCTGGGCTGGCCCTGCCATGGCCTGGTCTTGCTATTGCCCTGCCCTAGCCTGCCCTGCTTGTGCCCTAGATCTGCCCCGGCCTTTGCCCCTGTCTTGGTTCCAGCCTTGACTCAGCCCTGGACCTTCCCTGACCTTGCCTCAGCCCTGGCACTACCCTGGCCTTGGCTTGGCATTTGCCCTACTCTCTCTATGGCCTGGCTCTGGTCCTGCCCTGCTCTGCTCTTGTTCTGTCCTGGCACAGCCCTGGCCCCGCCGTATCACTGGCTCTGGTCCCGCCCTTATGCAGGCCTGACCCTGCCCCTGCCTTGGCTTTGGCCTGGACCTTGGCCGTACAGTGACCCTGCCATGACCCTTTCCTGGCCCTGGCCTGGAACTTGGCCCTGCCAAGGACTCGCCCTGGCTCTGTCATGGCCCTGGCCCTTTCCTGGATTTGGATGTGTCCTGTCCCTTATTTGCCCCGGCCCTTCCCTGGCTCTGCCATACCCCTTCTCTGGGGTAGGGCCAGGGTCAGGACCAGGGTAGGGCCATGGTAAGGCCTGAAGATGGGAAGGGCTGGGGCAGCGGCAGGACCAGGGAAGGGTCAGGGCCAGTGATGTGGTAGGACTAGGGGCAGAGCCGGCACTAGGGCTGAGCCGGGGCAGAGCAGGAGAGATTATATTAGGCTATTACATAAAATTTTTATTTTAGATTTTTAAGATAATTATAGTAGTGGTAATAATGTCTATACTATGTTGTTTGTAATAGTAATAATATTTGCAGTAAATAATCACTAAATTTTAACTAATACTATCTTTGCTTCCAGTAGTGTTCTATGAGTACAATTTTATCAATATGTAAATATGTGAGGCATTGATTCTCACAATAATTCTATGTGCTAGGTACTTAAAGCATCCCCATTTAACAAATGTAGGAAACAGGCATAAAGAAGTTAAATACTTGGCCAGATTACTCCTGTAATCCCAGCACTTTGGGAGGCCAAGGCAGGCAAATGGCTTGAACTCAGGAGTTTGGAACCAGCCTGGGCAACATTGTGAAACCCCATCTCTACTAAAAATGCACAAAAAGAGCTGATTTAAGTTTCTTGTAGGATTCTGGTTATAAAACACTGGTCAAACACACAGGGCATGGATAGGGCAGGGCCAGGGACAAGGTCAGGTCAGGAAGGGGCCAGGGTCAAGGCAGGGCCAGAGCTGGACTTGGAGGTGTCCTGGTCTGATTTGCCCTGTCCCAACGTTGGCCCAGCCCTGCTCTGGCACTTCCTGTCATGCCCTGTCCTTGGTCTGAGCATTGGCCCTGGCCCTGTCCTGCTTCTGGCCCTGCCCCAGAGTTGACCAGGCACTGCCATGGCCCAGTCCTGCATTGCCCTGCCCTCTTCTGCCCTGGTGCTGCCATGGCCCTGCTTGGGCCCTAGCTCTGCCTCGACTCTGGACCTGCCCTGATTCTGCTCAGCCCTGGATCTACCCTGACTCTGCCTTGGTGTTGCCCTCCCATCTCTATGGCCTGGCTCTGGCCCTGCCTTGCACAGGCCATGCTCTGCCCTGCATGTCCCAGCCTGGGCCCAGCCCTTGCCCTACCATATTTCTGACCCCAGCCATACCCTTGTTCTGGCCTTGACCCTGCCGTGGCACTCTCCTGGCCCTTCCTTGGTCCTGCCCTGCCCTTCCATGCCCTGGCCTTTCCCTCACCCTGCACTGGTCCTGCCCTGCCCTGGCAGTGCCTTGGCCCTGGCCCTGCCTTCTCCCTGGCCTTGCCCTTTCCCTGCCCTGGCCTGACCCCAGGCCTACCGAGTCCATGAAATGACCCTGGACCTGCCTTGCCATCATCTGTCCTGGCCCTGTATTGTCCCTACCATGCTCTGGTCCAGCGCTTACCCTGGCCCTGTTGCTAGTCCTGCCACTGCTATGGTCCTGCCCTGTTTTTGGCCATGACCTGTGCTACCCTAGCCCTACCCCGCCTTGGCCTTGGCCCTACCGTGGCCTTTTCCTACCCTGGCCTGGCCGTACACTGGCCATTTCTACCCTGGCCTTGCCCTTCCCTGGTCTTGCCCTGCCCTGGCCTTGCCCTGCCCTGGCCTTGGCTTTGCCTTATCCTGGTCCTGGTTCTGCCCTGGCCCTGCCCTTTCTCTGGATCCTCTCTGGTTCTGCCTTCTCCCTGGCCCTGCCCTTGCTCTGGCCCTGTTCCTGGCTCAGCCTTGACCCTGGCCCTGGCCCTGACAATCCCCAGGCCCCACACTGGCCATGCTTGGCCCTGGCCCCTCCTTTGGCCCTGCCCTGGCCCTGTGCTATCTTAGTACAGGGCCTTGGCCTTGGCCCTGTGCTATCTTAGTCCTGCCCTGGCCCTGAACTTGCCCTGGCCCTACCCTCACCCTACACTGACCCTGCCCTACCCTGGCCTTGCCCTGACCTGGCCCTGCCTTTGGCCTGCCCTGGCTCTGGTTCTGCCCTGGCCTTGCCCTTGCCCTGGACCCTCCCTGGCCATGTTTTTACTGTGGTCCTTCTGTGGCCTTGCCCTTGCCCTTTCCCCTTTCTGGTCCTGCCATGTTTCTGGCCCTGCCCTGTCCATGTCCTGGACCTGACTCTGGCCCTGGACCTCCCTGTCCCTGCCCTGCCATACCCTGGCCCGTTCCTTGCTCTACATTGACCCTGCCCTGCCTTGGCCCTGTGCTACCCTAGCCCTGCCCTGGCCTTCTGCTGGCCCTGATCCTGCCATGGCCCTGGCCCTGCCATGTCCTTGCCCTGGCCCTGGTTCTGCCCTACTTCTGGCCCTGGCCTTGGTCCTCTTATGTCCCTGGCTGTGACCCTGCCCCTGGTTTTTCTCTGGCCATGACCCTGCCCCGGTTCTGTCCTATCCCTGGCCCTGTCTCAGTTCTGTCCTAGCCCTGGCCTTTCACAGTACTTTATGCTTAGTAAGGGCTCCATAGTGTCTGTGAGTTGAATGTTGTGTTCATAGTATCTGCCAAAACAGAAAGAAAAAAAACAAAATCTGAAGATGAGAAGTTAAAGCTTTGTATATAATATGCCTTGAATTGTAAGTGCTTGTTATTAGTTGTATTACATGTAGGTCATGGTTTTGTACACATAACTCCAAACCATTGATACTGTTAAAAGAATATATGAATATATGAAAGAATATATAAACATAAGAATGTATGAGTATCTAATGACCTCTCCAAATTAATTTTTATTTTTAGCTCTATGAGATTTTTCTCAGTGTAACAAATGTTTATTCCTATGTAATTAAGGGCATATTTCCTGTACAGAATATTGATATTACTTAATTGAAAATTATATAATGCAAAAATATAATACTATTTTTAGGCCAGGCATGGTGGCTCATACCTGTAATCCCAACATTTTGAGAGGCCAAGTTTGGAGAATCATTTGAGTCCAGGAGTTGACCAGCCTGGGCAACATATTGAGACCTTTTCTTTATTAAATAAATAAATAAGTAAATAAATAGGATGGGCACTGTGGCTCATATCTGTAATCCCAGCATTTTGGGTTGCGAAGCCAGGAGGATTGCTCGAGCCCAGGAGTTTGAGACCAGCCTGGGCAGCATAGCAAGACTCCATCTCTACAAATAATAAAATATTAACCAGGTGTGGTGGTGCGCACCTGGGGTCCCAGCTACCTGGGAGGCTAAGGTGGGAGGTTTGCTCGAGGCTGCAGTGAACTGTGAATGCACCACTGCATTCCAGCCTAGGCCACAGAACAGGACCTTGTCTACCAATAAATAAGTAAAAATATAAATAAAAATAAGTAAAAAGAAATATAAGTAAATATAAATATAAATACATATAAATATAAAAATGAATACATGAAAACAAACAATTTTTAAATTTAACATCACTGAGGGCATCCTATCCATTTCATTTCATGATTCCATTACATCATTTCACTTAGATGAAATGATAAGATTACTTGAGATGAGATGAAATGATGAGATGAAATGATGAAATGATGAGATGAAATGATGAGATGAAATGTTGAGATGAAATGGTGAGTAGAAATGATGAGATGAAATGATGAGATAAAATGACAAAATTGAAAAGAAATTGAAAGGAGATGAGATGAGATGAAATGAGATGATGGATGAAATGATGAGATGAAACGAGATGAAATGATGAGAAGAAATGAGATGAAATGAAATGAAATAATGAAATGATATGAAATAATGAAATTGAGATGAGATGAGATGATATAATGAGATAAAATGATGAGATGAAATGAGATGAACGATAAGATGAAATGATGAAATGAGATGATAAGACGAAATGATGAGATGAAATGATGAGATGAAATGAGATGAAAAATGATGAGATGAAAAATGAGATGAAATAATGAAATGAGATGAAATGAAATGAAATAATGAAAGGAAATTATGAAATGTAATGATGAAATAATGAAATGGCAATGATGAGATGAGAAGAAATGATGAGATGAAATGATGAAATGATGAGATGAGATGAGATTAAATGATGAGATTAAATGATGAGATGAGATGTGATGAAATGAGATGAAATGATGACATGATATGATGACATGAAATCAGGTGAAATAATGAGATGAAATGATGAGATGAGATGAAATGAGATGAGATGAAATGTGATGAGATGAAATGACATAATGAAATGAAATGATGAAATGGAATAATGAAATGGAAATGATGAGATGAGATGCAATGAGTTGAAATGATGAGATGAAATGAGATGAAATGATGAGATGAAAAGATGAGATGAGACGAGATGTGATGAAATGATGACATGAAATGACATAAAATGAGATGAAAT
The DNA here is from genome assembly GCF_028858775.2 of Pan troglodytes. NCBI lineage: Eukaryota > Metazoa > Chordata > Mammalia > Primates > Hominidae > Pan > Pan troglodytes. Next base: position 36,295,811 of record NC_072416.2, on the reverse strand, counting down.
AAGATGTAATGAATGAAATGAGATGAAATGATGAGATGAGATGAAATGAAATGGTGAGATAAAGTGATGATATGAAATGATGAGATGAAATGATGAGATGAATGAGATGAAATGATGAGATAAGAGGAGATGATGAGATGAAATGAGATGAAATGATGAGATGAACTGATGAGATGAAATGAAATGAAATGAAATAATGAAATAATGAGATGAAATGATATGAAATAATGAAATAAAATGAAATTGAAATGAAATTGAAATGAGATGAGATGAAATGATAAGATGAAATGATGAAATAAAATGATGAAATGATGAGATGTGATGAGATGAAATGATGAGATGACATGACATAATGAAATGAAATTGAGATGAGAAGATACGAGATGAGATGAAACGATGAAATAAGATGAAATGAGTTGATGAGATGATGAGATGAAATGATGAGATGAAAAGATGAGATGAAATGATGAGATGAAATGAAATGAGATGAAATTAGATGAAATGAAATTAGATGAAATGTAATGAGATGAAATGAAATGACATAATGAAATGAAAAAATGAAATGAAATAATGAAATGAGGTGAAATTAAATGAGATGATGAAATTAAATGATGAAATGAAATAATGAAATGGAAATGAAATGGAAATTATGAGATGAGATGAAATGATAAGAGTAGATGATGAGACGAAATGAGATGAAATGATGAGATGAACTGATGAGATGAAATGAAATGAAATAATGAAATAATGAGATGAAATGATATGAAATAATGAAATAAAATGAAATTGAAATGAAATTGAAATAAGATGAGATGAAATGATAAGATGAAATGATGAAATAAAATGATGAAATGAGATGTGATGAGATGAAATGATGAGATGACATGACATGAAATAATGAAATGAAATAATGAAATGAAATTGAGATGAGAAGAGATGAGATGAAACGATGAAATGATAAGATGAAATGAGTTGATGAGATGAAATGATGAGATGAAAAGATGAGATGAAATGATGAGATGAAATTAGATGAGATGAAATTAGATGAAATTAAATTAGATGAAATGTAATGAGATGAAATGAAATGACATAATGAAATGAAAAAATGAAATGAAATAAATGAGGTGAAATTAAATGAGATGATGAAATTAAATGATGAAATGAAATAATGAAATGGAAATGAAATGGAAATTATGAGATGAGATGAAATGATGAGATGATGAGATGCAATGATGAGATGAAATGATGAAATGATGAGATGAGATGTAATGAAATGAGATGAAATGAATGAGATGAAATGAAATAATGAAAGGAAATTGAATTGAGATGAGATGAGATGAAATGATGAGATAAAATGAGATGAAAAAAGAAATGATGAGATGAAATGATGAGATGAAATGAGATTAAATGATGAGATTAAATGACGAGATGAGATGTGATGAAATGAGATGAAATGATGACATGATATGACATGAAATCAGATGAAATAATGAGATGAAATGAGATGAAATGATGAGATGAAATGATGAGATGAAATGAGATGAGATGAAATGTGATGAGATGAAATGACATAATGAAATGAAGTAATGAAATGAAATGATGAAATGGAATAATGAAATGGAAATGATGAGATGAGATGCAATGAGTTGAAATGATGAGATGAAATGATGAGATGAAAAGATGAGATGAGACGAGATGTGATGAAATGATGACATGAAATGACATAAAATGAGATGAAATAAGATGTAATGATGAAATGAGATGAAATGATGAGATGAGATGAAATGAAATGGTGAGATAAAATGATATGAAATGATGATATGAAATGATGAGATGAATGATGAGATAAGAGGAGATGATGAGATGAAATGATGAGATGAACTGATGAGATGAAATGAAATAATGAAATGAGATGAAATGATATGAAATAATGAAATAAAATGAAATTGAAATAAAATTGAAATGAGATGAGACGAAATGATAAGATGAAATGATGAAATAAAATGATGAAATGATGAGATGTGATGAGATGAAATGAGATGACATGACATGAAATAATGAAATGAAATAATGAAATGAAATTGAAATGAGATGAGAGGATACGAGATGAGATGAAATGATGAGATGAAATGATGAAATGATAAGATGAAATGAGTTGATGAGATGATGAGATGAAATGATGAGATGAAAAGATGAGATGAAATGATGAGATGAAATTAGATGAAATGAAATTAGATGAAATGTAATGAGATGAAATGAAATGACATAATGAAATGAAAAAATGAGATTAAATAATGAGGTGCAATCAAATCAGATGATGAACTTCAATGATGAAATAATGAAATGGAAATGAAATGGAAATGATGAGATGAGATGAAATGATGAGATGAATGATGAGATGCAATGATGAGATGAAATGATGAGATGAGATGTAATGATGAGATGTAATGAAATGAGATGAAATGAAATAATGAAAGGAAATTGAGGTGAGATGAGATGAAATGATGAGATAAAATGAGATGAAATAAGAAATGAGATGAAATGATGAAATGATGAGATGAGATGAAATGATGAGATGAAATGAGATTAAATGATGAGATTAAATGATGAGATGAGATGTGATGAAATGAGATGAAATGATGACATGATATGATGACATGAAATCAGATGAAATGATGAGATGAGATGAAATGAGATGAGATGAAATGTGATGAGATGAAATGACATAATGAAATGAACGAAATGATGAAATGATGAAATGGAATAATGAAATGGAAATGATGAGATGAGATGCAATGAGTTGAAATGATGAGATGAAATGAGATGAAATGATGAGATGAAAAGATGAGATGAGACGAGATGTGATGAAATGATGACATGAAATGACATAAAATGAGATGAAATAAGATGTAATGATGAAATGAGATGAAATGATGAGATGAGATGAAATGAAATGCTGAGATAAAATGATATGAAATGATGATATGAAATGATGAGATGAATGATGAGATGAAATGATGAGATAAGAGGAGATGATGAGATGAAATGATGAGATGAAATGATGAGATGAACTGATAAGATGAAATGAAATGTAATGAAATGAAATAATGAAATAATGAGATGAAATGATATGAAATAATGAAATTGAAATAAAATTGAAATGAGATGAGATGAAATGATAAGATGAAATGATGAAATAAAATGATGAAATGAGATGTGATGAGATGAAATGATGAGATGACATGACATGAAATAATGAAGTGAAATTGAAATGAGATGAGAAGATACGAGATGAGATGAAATAATGAGATGAAATGATGAAATGATAAGATGAAATGAGTTGATGAGATGATGAGATGAAAAGATGAGATGAAATGATGAGATGAAATGAAATGATGAGATGAAATTAGATGAAATGTAATGAGATGAAATGAAATGACATAATGAAATGAAAAAATGAAATGAAATAATGAAATGAGGTGAAATTAAATGAGATGATGAAATTAAATGATGAAATGAAATAATGAAATGGAAATGAAATGGAAATGATGAGATGAAATGATGAGATGCAATGATGAGATGAAATGAAATGAGATGAGATGAGATGTAATGAAATGAGATGAAATGAAATAATGAAACGAAATTGAATTGAGATGAGATGAGATGAAATGATGAGATAAAATGAGATGAAATAAATGATGAGATGAAATGATGAAATGATGAGATGAGATGAAATGATGAGATAAAATGAGATGAAATAAGAAATGATGAGATGAAATGATGAAATGATGAGATGAGATGAAATGATGAGATAAAATGAGATGAAATAAGAAATGATGAGATGAAATGATGAGATGAGATGAAATGATGAGATGAAATGATGAGATAAAATGAGATGAAATAAGAAATGATGAGATGAAATGATGAAATGATGAGATGAGATGAAATGAGATGAAATGGGATTAAATGATGAGATTAAATGATGAGATGAGATGTGATGAAATGAGATGAAATGATGACATGATATGATGACATGAAATCAGATGAAATAATGAGATGAAATGAGATGAAATGATGAGATGAGATGAAATGAGATGAAATGTGATGAGATGAAATGACATAATGAAATGAAATAATGAAATGGAATGATGAAATGGAATAATGAAATGGAAATGATGAGATGAGATGCAATGAGTTGAAATGATGAGATGAAATGAGATGAAATGATGAGTTGAAAAGATGAGATGAGATGAGATGTGATGAAATGATGACATGAAATGACATAAAATGAGATGAAATAAGATGTAATGATGAAATGAGATGAAATGATGAGATGAGATGAAATGGTGAGATAAAATGATATGAAATGATGATATGAAATGAGATGAATGATGAGATGAAATGAGATAAGAGGAGATGAGATGAAATGATGAGATGAAATCATGAGATGAAATGATGAGATGAAATGATGAGATGAAATGATGAAATGATATGAAATGAAATAATGAAATAATGAGATGAAATGATATGAAATAATGAAATAAAATGAAATTGAAATAAAATTGAAATGAGATGAGATGAAATGATAAGATGAAATGATGAAATAAAATGATGAAATGATGAGATGTGATGAGATGAAATGATGAGATGACATGAAATAATGAAATGAAATAATGAAATTGAAATGAGATGAGAAGATACGAGATGAGATGAAATGATGAGATGAAATGATGAAATGATAAGATGAAATGAGTTGATGAGATGATGAGATGAAAAGATGAGATGAAATGATGAGATGAAATGAAATGATGAGATGAAATTAGATTAAATGTAATGAGATGAAATGAAATGACATAATGAAATGAAAAAATGAAATGAAATAATGAAATGAGGTGAAATTAAATGAGATGAAATTAAATGATGAAATAATGAAATGGAAATGATGAGATGAGATGAAATGATGAGATGCAATGATGAGATGAAATGAAATGATGAGATGAGATGAGATGTAATGAAATGAGATGAAATGAATGAGATGAAATGAAATAATGAAAGGAAATTGAATTGATATGAGATGAGATGAAATGATGAGATAAAATGAGATGAAATAAATGATGAGATGAAATGATGAAATGATGACATGAGATGAAATGATGAGATGAAATGAGATTAAATGATGAGATTAAATGATGAGATGAGATGTGATGAAATGAGATGAAATGATGCCATGATATGATGACATGAAATCAGATGAAATAATGAGATGAAATGAGATGAAATGATGAAATGATGAGATGAGATGAAATGAGATGAGATGAAATGTGATGAGATGAAATGACATAATGAAATGAAATGATGAAATGGAATAATGAAATGGAAATGATGAGATGAGATGCAATGAGTTGAAATGATGAGATGAAATGAGATGAAATGATGAGTTGAAAAGATGAGATGAGATGAGATGTGATGAAATGATGACATGAAATGACATAAAATGAGATGAAATAAGATGTAATGATGAAATGAGATGAAATGATGAGATGAGATGAAATAGTGAGATAAAATGATATGAAATGATGATATGAAATGATGAGATGAATGATGAGATGAAATGAGATAAGAGGAGATGATGAGATGAAATGATGAGATGAAATGATGAGATGAACTGATGAAATGATATGAAATGAAATAATGAAATAATGAGATGAAATATGAAATAATGAAATAAAATGAAATTGAAATAAAATTGAAATGAGATGAGATGAAATGATAAGATGAAATGATGAAATAAAATGATGAAATGATGAGATGTGACGAGATGAAATGATGAGATGACATGACATGAAATAATGAAATGAAATAATGAAATTGAAATGAGATGAGAAGATACGAGATGAAATGATGAGATGAAATGATGAAATAAGATGAAATGAGTTGATGAGATGATGAGATGAAATGATGAGATGAAAAGATGAGATGAAATGAGATGAAATGAAATTAGATGAAATTAGATGAAATGTAATGAGATGAAATGAAATGACGTAATGAAATGAAAAAATGAAATGAAATAATGAAATGAGGTGAAATTAAATGAGATGATGAAATTAAATGATGAAATGAAATGGAAATGATGAGATGAGATGAGATGAATGATGAGATGCAATGATGAGATGAAATGATGAAATGATGAGATGAGTTGAGATGTAATGATGAGATGTAATGAAATGAGATGAAATAAGAAATGATGAGATGAAATGATGAAATGCTGAGGTGAGATGAGATGAAAGGAGATGAAATGATGAGATGAAATGAAAGGATGAGATGAAATGATGAGATGAGATGAAATGAGATGAGGTGAGATGAGATGAAATGATGAGATGAGAAGAAATGATGAGATGAAATGAGGTAAGATGAGATGAAATGATGAGATGAGATGAAATGAAATAAAGTGAAATGAAATGAAATAATGAAATTGAGATGAGACGAAATGAGTTAAACTGATGAGATGAAATGATGAGAAGAAATGAGATGAAATGATGAGATGAGATGATGAGATGAAATGATGAGATGAAAAATGATGAGATAAAAATGATGAGATGAAATGATGAGATGAATTGAAATGAGATGAAATGAAATAATGAAATGAGATGAAATGATGAAATGATATTGAAATGAAATTGAAAGATGAGATGAGATGAAACGATGAAATGTTGAAATGAAATGATGAAATGAAGAGATGTGGTGAGATGAAATGATGAGCTGAAATGATGAGACAAAATGAAATGAGATTAAATGAGATGAAAAATGAGATGAAAAATGATGAGATGAAATGATGAGATGAAATGAGATGAGATGAATTGAGATGAGATGAAATAATGAAATTAGGTGAAATAATGAAATGAGATGAAATGAAATAATGAAATGAAATTGAAATGAGATGAGAAGAAATGATGAGATGAAATGTTGAAATGAAAGGAGGAAATGATGAGATGAGGAGATGAAATGATGAGAAATGAAATGAATTGAGATGAAATGATGAGATGAAAAATGATATGAAAAATGATGAGATGAAATGAGATGATATGAAGTGACATAATGAAATAAATGAAATTAGATGAAATTAAATGAAATAGTGAAATGAAATAATGAAAATGAAATGGAAATGAGATGAGATTTGATGAAATGATGAGATGATATGATGAGATGAGATAAAATGAGATGAAATGATGAGATGAAATGATGAAATGAGATGAAATGATGAGATGAAATGATGAGGTGAAGTGATGCACTGTCACGTGTGTGTCTATTCTTTTTCCCAACCAACAAAAATTATAATTCATTTTAATTTTATTATTTAAGAATATTCTTAAGAGTTGAAGGAAAAATAATATCTACATTACGGGTTACAATCTAAGTATAAATAATACATAAATATATTAAAACTTACAAAGAATATGTTTTGGAATCAAATATACCATGCTTCTGTGATGACAGTTATTTCATGCTGGTTGTCACAATTTTACATGAAAAACTAATGAAAAAATGTTTTTAACTGTTTCTAAAAATAAGTTTCCAAAAGAGTTTTACATTCGAAATATGAAAAAGATGTCTTTGCGTTCCTTAATCTGATGAGATTTTCACACTCTGCACATGATAATTGTTAGATTTTTATTGTGTTGATAAATTGTATATCAAATAAAAAATGTTATTACCTCTTAAATTAGGATTTTTAGGTGATATAGGCAGAAAGGAAGGCAAGTTTTTATAACTTTGTCTAAATGAACTTTCTAAATGCCTGAGTATTAAAAGATAACGTCTATAAATCACAATGTATATATTACTGTATGACCTAGGACCAATCAAAACCATTACCTCTGATAACATTATATTGTGCCCAATGTAAAATAGATATAATAATACCTCAAACTTAAATCCAGGCATTGTCATTGAATATCTTAAGAATATGCAGCAAAGGTGCTTTTAAAAATACAAGCTAGTGATTGTACTGAATTTGTAAATCACATAGGATAGTGGGTCATTTTAAGAATATTAGTTATTTCAATCTATAAACGTGGATGTCTTTCCTTTTTTGTGTTTTCTTTAATTTCTTTCATTAATATTTGTCATTTTTGTTGTAGAAATCTTTTACTTGGTTAAATTTATTTCTAAGTACATTTTTGTAGCTATTGTAAAAGGAATTGCTTTCTTAATTTCTTGTTTCAGCTAGTTTACTATCAATATATAGAAATGCTACTGATGTTTGTATGTTGATTTATATCCTGCAACTTTATTAATTTCATGTATCAGCCTAAGAAGTTTTGGTAGCATCTTATTTTTTTCCGTGTATAAGATCACATTGTCTTTAAACAAGGACAATTTGACTGTCTCCTTTCCAATTCAGATATCCTTTATTTCTTCCTCTCACCTAATTGTCCTGGCTAAGACTTTCACTATGTGAAATATGATTGGTGAAAATAGGCATCCTTTTCTTGTTACAGTAAAATCTTTTTCTTGTTCACGGTAAAATCTTTCACCTTTTCCACACTCAGTGTGGTCTTAGCTGTAGATTTGTCCTTTATGTCCTTCTGTGTTAAGGCATATATTTTCTATACTAAATTGTTAAGAGGTTTTTTGTCATGTAAGAATATTTAATTTTGCCAAATGCTTTTATTGTGTTTATTAATTTGATCATATGGTTTTCAGTATATATCCAAAGGAAAGAAAATCAGTATATCAAAGAGTTACCTGCACCTGCATGTTTATTACAACACTATTCACAATAGCCAAGATATGGAATCAACAAAAGTGTCCATCAACAGATGAATGGATAAAGAAATGTGACATACATATATAATGGAATATTATTTAGTCATAATAAAGAACAAAATCCTGTTATTTGTGGCAACAAGAATGCAAGTGGAGGGCATTATGTTAGGTGAAATAAGCCTGGCATAGAAACATAAACACCACATAACTACGTGTTCTCACTTATGTATGGAAGCTAAAATTTTTAATCTCGTAGAAGTAGATAGTAGAGTTTTGGTTACCATATCCTGGAAAGAGTAGGAGAAAGAAGAGTATAAGAAAAATGTGGTTAATACATACAAAATTACAGCTGGAGAGAAGGAAGAAGTTCTAGTTCTCTACAGCACTGTTGGGTGACTGTAGTTAACGGGAATTTATTGTGTGTTTTCAAATAACTAAAATAAAAGATTTTGAATATTCTCACTGCAAAGAAATAATACATGATTTAGGTAATGGATATGATAATGACTGTGACTTGATCTTTATGCATTGCATAAATATATCAAAATATCACTCTGTACCCGATAACATGTACATTTATTATATGTCAAAGTAAATTTAAAAGAGAAAAAATGAGGTAAAGGTAAATGTACAGAATTTAATTACTTTTCCTTCTATAAAACCCAAGAGTCAGTACCAAGAAGAGTCAATTTATTAGTTTTCTAAAATAAAAAAAATCGAAGTCGCCAAAAAAGAGCAATATCCAAGAAAACATTGAAAATGAAACACAACATTTAGTAAGAATAGAAAACTTGGGCACTGTATCACCCTGTTCCTAGATACCGATTTACTGATAGCAATTTAAATAGAATTTTATTCTATCTAATTCATTTATACTCCCAGAGTTCGAAATTACATTTTACCTACAATAAATGAGATAACACTTGCAAATTATATGGTACTCTACCTAACACACGTTAATAACTCAATACATGTTAGCAATAAACTTTTAGTATAGTAGTCAAAGTATTAATTTCTCACATTGCAAAGTTCCTTCAAAGACATGAATACAACCTTTCTCATGACTCCTTGTTCATCAAGATACCTCTTCAAATTATTCTATTTGTTTCATTCAGTATATTATCTGTGTATACCGATATGATATTACACTCTTTTTTTTTTTTTTTGAGATGGAATCTCATTCTGTTACTGATGCTGGAGTGAGGTGGCATGATCTCGATTCACTGCAACCTCCACCTCCCAGGTTCAAGCGATTCTCCTGTCTCAGCCCCCCAAGTAGCTAGGACTACAGGTGCACACCACCATGCCTGGCTAATTTTTGTATTTTTAGTACAGTCAGAGTTTCACCCTGTTGTCCAGGCTGGTCTCGAACTCCTGACCTCAGGTGATCCACCCACCATGGTCTCCCAAAGCGCTGGGATTACAGGCATAAGCCACCGCACCCAGCCTGATATTGCACTCTTGGATTTTGAACACTGAATATCTTTTTGAAAGATTACACCTCTTTACCTCTGTGCTTCAGAAATTCTTTTCCTTCAAGTGTTCTAAGAGTCTAATGAAGAATGAAGTCATGTTTTATCACTTTTGTCCTTAAAGATTTCAGACATGCTGAAACTGATTGAAGTATCGTTTGCTACCAGATAGATTAATTATCTCTAGTTGTAGGAGTGGATACATCTTTAATGGTATATTTTGGTTTATTGTCTTATTTTTGATGCAGTGTTCTATAAATAATTTATTAAACCTGGCATCCTTGGGTGAGCATGGATTTTTCAACTTTGGTGTTATATTGTGTTTGCTTTTAAAAACTGCTTTTGAGGCCGGGTATGGTGGCTCTTGCCCATACCCAGCACTTTGGGAGGCCAAGGTGGGCGGATTACCTCAGGTCAGGAGTTCAAGACCAGCCTGGTCAACATGGCAAAACCATGTCTCTACTGAAAACACAAAATTAGCCAGGCATGGTGGTACATGCTTGTAGTCCTAACCACTCAGGAGGCTGAGGCAAGAGAATCACCTGAACCTGGGAGGCAAAGGTTGCTAGGTTGCTGTGAGCCAAGTTCGCACCATTGCATTCCAGCCTGGGTGAAAAGAGCAAAACTCTGTCTCAAAAAAAAAAAAAAACCCACCAAAATCTGCTTTTGAATGGAGTTGTACATACAATCTTTATGAAAAAAATTATCAAGTGCATAAGTTCATAATAGAAAAACCAATAATACTCCAGGCACAAGTTAGTACTAAAAAAGTTATGTTGAATATTCTCTAATACAACATGCTTTTTCCCTTCATGAACGATTTGTGTTTTACTGAGAAGAGTCATTGTTTATGGTAGACATTAGACTACAGATGAATATGTACTTTAAACACTCTTAGTTGCTTTCTTAATTTTATATCTGCTGCTTTATGCTTCTGTTTATTTTCATTCTTTCCAATGTCCACATTCTAGTAAATCTGAATATTTTAATCCAAGTTTATATACTATTTAATATTGCTTGTGTAGTTTAGTATTTTTAAGACTCAAAAAGGTTTACAGAAAGAAGAAAAAGATCAACATGTTATTAATCATTTAAAGATCCTTTTAAAATCTTTGACCTTTATATTTTAATGAATAAAATGTTGGTAGTTATTAGTATAAAATAATTTATGTCTTTTGGACTTAGCATCCAGTATTTCTTTTTTAATAAAGAAAATAATTATTCTCTTGCAATATACTATGTTTATCTGGGTTTTGAAAAATGATGTTTCCTAATATGAGAAAGCCATTTACATTTTTAAATCTACAAAGGCAAATGGAATGGTACTAAATTATTTACATAATAATGTTTAGATGGTGGCCCTTATAACATTCTTTCTATACTTCCTACAGAGTTGGGGATATGCAATCCTAGAATATTTCTGGGAGCTAATCCTTTAGCTTGATGAATGAAACAAGACTTTTAAATAAAATTAAACTTTCAAATTATCCACGTAATGGGCCTGTCTTTTAATTCAATGGATATGGAGCATAATGAATTATCCCCTGTTCATTGGGTAATAAGTTCTCATTCTTAACTTCTAATACTCAAAATGTCCTTTAATTTTTAATTTTCAATAGTCATATCATTATCCCTAGGTATTTTAGCTTCTATCTTAAATTCTAAAATAATTTTGAAACAGGAGAAAGTATTCTTTATTACTATATGTATTAAACATCATGGTTTTCAAATTTAACTGCAAATGTACCTTTTCATTGCTTCTTGGTGGCGCCCTTCACCCTATCCATATTGTCACTACCAAGTGGTGATTACTTTTCAGGTTCACATACTTGTTCTTTAGAAAAATCTTCTCTGTGCCTTATAAAGAATATGATTGTTGGCATTCAAAAGCCAGCGAAGTATACATTATTAGCCTGTTGCCTAACTCATTTCTTTAAGAAACTACACTAATTACCCACATACTTATGTTTTTATTTCCTCATTATTTCTGGAGAAAACAAATACTGCTAACATGATATTTGTAAGAGAGAAAAAAGTATTTTCTTGAAAAGTGCTTTCATTTTAGTACTAACTTATAGTATCAACTTCTTTATCAACTCCTTACACACTTTTTATTCTGAGAGAAATAAAACTAAAAGTGAAATGACTTTTTTTACTCTCCATATTATAAGCACCCATCTTGGTAATTTAGGGTCTTTATAGTTAGGGTAAGTTGTGTCATACCGAGGTTATAAAATAATAAGTATTTTGTCTCTTTGGGCCTTTCCTTATTCAGTAATACTGTCAGTTTGGCTTTCTTTCTAGGTCAACTTATTGATCTCAGTATTCTGAAATAATATGTTTACTACCTTTTGATAAGCATTTAAAATATTAGATTTATTGTTACTCTTCTGCCTTCATTGGGCTGGAAGAATAATTGTTTCTCTCACTCCACAAAAGCCAAGTTGCAGAGAAAAACACATAGACATTCAACTGCAAAGCAGAGAAACTTGACTATTTCCTGCAATTCTAAAGTGTATATTGAATAAAACTATCTTTTTATTTTCTTTTTTGCTCACTGGCAAATATTAACAACATCAAGTGTGTTATTATAATGTTATCTAGTTAAAAATCTCAAAAAGTTTTCATAATTACCATTTAAAAATACATAAATAGGTGACCTAATGTTAATTTTTATTGTCTGAGACCATGTCTGTTATTTCACTCTTTAAATTCAGTTACTAATGCAGAACCTAGCACTTAGTGGATACTCAAAAATTATTTGCTGGATAAAAAAAGGTTAAACATGTAATATATACAAAATGTACTAGAAAAAAATGCACCAAACAATTTTGTTATAGCAGTTTAATGTAGAATATTGCCTTTAAAAGATAATATAGTTTTCAGGTGTCTACAGTGATTTTGTAATATTTGTGCACATATAAAATAATATTTCCAAAAATGTAATCCAGTGAGGAAATATACTTTCTAAATTCTAGATTTATAATTTAGGGTTTAAATTATAAAATCATTAAGACACAAGTGAAATATAGTCAAATATCCCCTTGGAAAAAAATTAAGTGGCCTCTAAAGTGAGGTATTCATATATGTAATTTTACAATCCTCTAGTGATAGAATTAATTAAATACACCACCAAATTGATTAATTCGTACAGTGTTAAAAGAGAAGCACTAATAATGCCAGTGACCATGTAACATGGATTAAGCTACAAGTCATAGAAATGTGATGAGAAGCCTCAGCGCTGTAAAACAGAGGGTGGAGGAAAGCTTTTCCTCTCTCAAATGAGATTTGCCAAGTATACTTCTTGAAGAATAGGAAGTTGAAGTGTTCAGGACTTTTATGTCTATTCTACTTTGGCTTAGTTTACATGATTCTTAGTTTATTAGCCTAGAAATGGCCAAGAAAACTTAAGGCTCAATAATTAGTTATAAATATGAAATATCCCCAATTTTTAAGATAAAAACAACTTATAAATGTATGTCTGTAAAAATTGTGTATATTTTTACAGAACATCTATTTCTTTCTTTTTTTATTTTTTTATTATACTTTAAATTCTAGGGTACACATGCACAATGTGCAGGTTTGTTGCATATGAATACATGTGCCATGTTGGTGTGCTGCACCCATTAACTCATCATTTATATTAGGCATATCTCCTAATGCTATCCCTCCCCCCTCCCCCCGCCCCACAACAGGCCCTGGTGTGTGATGTTCCCCTTCCTGTGTCCAAGTGTTCTCATTGTTCAATTCCCATCTATGAGTGAGAACATGCGGTGTTTGGTTTTTTGTCCTTGTGATAGTTTGCTAAGAATGATGGTTTCCAGCTTCATCCATGTCCCTACAAAGGATATGAACTCATCATTTTTTATGGCTGCATAGTATTCCATGGTGTATATGTGCCACATTTTCTTAATCCAGTCTATCGTTTCTGGACATTTGGGTTTGTTCCAAGTCTTTGCTATTGTGAGTAGTGCCACAATAAACATACGTGTGCATGTGTCTTTATAGCAGCATGATTTATAATCCTTTGGGTATATACCCAGTAGTGGGATGGCTGGGTCAAATGGTATTTCTAGTTCTAGATCCCTGAGGAATGGCCACACTGTCTCCCACAATGGTTGAACTAGTTTACAGTCCCACCAACAGTGTGAAAGTGTTCCTATTTCTCCACATCCTCGGCAGCACCTGTTGTTTCCTGACTTTTTAATGATCGCCATTCTAACTGGTGTGAGATGGTATCTCATTGTGGTTTTGATTTGCATTTCTCTGATGGGTCTATTTATTTAAAACAAAGGGAGGGAAGTCTCATTTACATTAGTTTTTTTCATAGCCTTTTGAACTTTGCAATTTCTATGTTTCAGAACCTATTTCTTACAGTTTTTCTATGCTAAACTCTGTCCTGGTCAGTTCTAGAGTGTATGAACAACCAAATGATGTAACTGTATGCGACCTGGCTGTAGTGGAACAAATTTGACTCTTAAGTATGCAGGCTCTAATTTTCCTGTCTGGTTTTGGTAAGTATTCCTTACACAGGTTTTTTCTTTGAAAATCTGGGATTGAGAGGTTGATGAATGAAAATTAATCCTTTCACTTTGTTGTGTATAGGCTTGCAATAATTAGGTCAGAGTGGAGTTTCAAGGTCATGGAGGGGGCTGATGACTTACAAATAATGGGCTCTGATTGGGCAACTACTCATCTGAGTTCCTTCCACTTGACCTAATTAAGCTTGTGAAATTTACACTAAGCCATGAGCTCATCTTTAAAAAGTTTTATTAAAAGATTTTCAGCTGTTCCAAATAGGACTTATTGGTGGAATGTGTTTTAAAGGATCATATCAGATGAATGAAAGGTATTTGATCCTTTGTTTCCTTAATAATAAAATGATGGTTTGGAAAAATAGGCTAGAGTCTAACCGCAGTGCTATTATTAGGCTTTCTTGTTAAACATAGGTCTAAGCCTAAGTATGTCAATACAACAAATACTTACCGTTTCATTTCTAGTAATAAAAAAATAAAGTCTTTCTGGCATAAGGATGATTTTCATCTGGTTATTTTGAAACATTTTTGTAAAATAAATTTCCATCTCTAAAGAACATTTTTAATTTGTAAGGAGGGGTATGTCTCTGTGCACTGGAAGAGAGGGAGGACTAAATCACTGGGAAGTCTTATGATAAAGAAGCCATTGGCTTAAATCAGCAAAGCAAGCCATCCCTTGGGTTAAGGTGTTTTTCCTGGCCATCCTGTCTTGACTAGAACTTTACCTACACCTTCCTTTTTGGTTTAGGCAAATTATAATATCTAAACCTGAAGTCTCAGCTCTGTGTCTTTGAGATATAAGTGTTCTACCACGTCTTCTCTGGAACCTGATAACTATCTATCTCTTTAAAATGCAAGTCTAGGGAGATGACTCATCAGAAAAAGAAGAAAAAAGAGGTATTTGGAAATTGTGCAAATTAAAGCAGCCCCTGATGCCAAAGTCTCCACATTCCTGAGTGAGTCAGTTCTGGCCAGTTCTAGCTGGATCAAGAGAGCTCTGCTGGGCAAGCCTGAAGAGCACCTGGATGGCAGACACCTGAGGAGCCAGGTGCCTGAAACTTCCTCCACCTGCTTGAGGAGCGCTAAAGCCCAGGTGCTGGCTGGACAACCCCTTCTGGTTGCCTAAGCAGGTGGCAGAAGAAGGAAACAAGGTCAGAGGCAGAATGTTGAACCCTGCCTCCCAGGTGGGTGGAAGATGCCTGTCACCAAACTAGGGCCCAGCTTGCCGGGTGAGATGGGTGAACTGGTGATCCCCCGAGAGAGTGGACGTCAGAACTACATGGTCCTGGACCTCACCTCGGCCAGCGAAGGAGAGAGAGGGTTAATGTTAACTGCACGAGGCCCACTCTAGCCTTAAATTCTGAAATTCAAACCCTTCCCTTGGAGACAAAACAAACATGACAAGGAATTCTGACATCAGGGGACAAGAATCACAAGTTCCCTAGTGGGAGACTGAGGAGGCAGTGTCCTTCCTGCCCTTGGTCTACTGGCTAAGAACCTTCCTCAGCCTGACCTTTCCACATTGCACTTCCAGCTCTGTTTGCAATTTTCCTCCTTTAGTGCTGAGGGAATCCCAGTGTTCGATCCTGAAATCTATGGGTTCCTAATGGGTGGTTAAAAAAAAACCTCAGCGAGAGAAGCAGAAAATGTTTCCTCTTCCTGAAAAACTGTAGAAAGGCAGGCACCATTCTGGGTGAGGACATGGTCCTTGCAAATGTCTTTGTGTTTTTTTTTTTTTTTTTGAGATGAAGTTTTGCTCTTGTTGCCCAGACTGGAGTGCAGTGGTGTGATCTCTGCTCATTGCAACCTCCGCCTCCTGGGTTCAAGCAATTCTCCTACCTCAGCCTCCTGAGTAGCTGGAATTACAGGCACCTGACACCACACCTGGCTAATTTTTTGTATTTTTAGTAGAGATGGGGTTTTGCCATGTTGGCCATGTTGGTCTCTAACTCCTGACCTCAAGTGAGCCACCCGCTTCTGCCTCCCAAAGTGCTGGGATTACAGGAGTGAGCCACCGCGTCCCACTGTGAGTGAGTGAGCCACTGCAAAAGTCTTTAAAGACAGCATGTTTCAGAGGCTGTGACGGTGCCCTGTGAACATGCCAAATCTCGCAGTCCCGGGAGCTCTGAGGAGCAGGCCCAGCTCCTTGCCAGGCTGATGGTACTGAAACTCTGCTCTCCAAGACATAACCTGATGGCCGTGCAAGATTTCTTAATTGACTGTGGACCGTGAGAGTCTGCATCTCATTTTAATTAAGACAGGAAAAGAAAGAACAGAAGAGCAACTCCCAGGTTATAGAGAGACTGGATTTTAGTATAATATTCAAGCGTAGCATTGCTAATAATAACAAACCTTTCCCCTCCCAAACGGTAAACACTTGCACTGCCTATTATACAAAAATTCAACCATCTTCTCTGTTCCCCCGATATCTCCTCCCCAGTGACCCCCCTCTCATGCGGCCTCATGAGCCTGGCCAGTGGTGAATGGCACTTTCATGGGCATGAGACTCCACATGAGTGTGACTCAGCTGGGACCCCTCTCCACGTGGGAGCTGGAGAAGCCACCCTAGTACCAGCTTAAAGCGTCCGTGATGTCCCTGCTGCTGAGGTAGGGGCCGCCTCTGAGCTGGTCTTGGGGTGTGAGCTGCTGCTGGTAGTGGGCTCTGCCCTGAGGGCCTGGTGGCTGGTCGGAAGGGCAGGCACACATGGGTGACTCCCCAGGATCTCAGGCCACCTCCCCACCACAGTCCTGCACTGTGTGCTCCAGGCATGTGCTGAGTGCCTGGTCAATCACCAGTGCCCTATTGATCCCCGTCTCCAGAGAGATCATTTAGCATCACTCCACAGAGGGGGAAACTGAGGCCCAGAGAAGTAAGGTGACTCTCCCCAGTCACAGGTCTGGTTAGCAGTAGGATGGGAGGCTAGTCCCTTGCTGTCTGACTCCCTGAGCCCACCCATATCCCAAGGCAGCCAACCTCTGCCTGCCCTGGCTCAGGCCCCGGCTGGCCCCTGTGGTGGGTGATGTCTATCTTCCTGGCCTTTGTGCTCCCAGCCAACTGGGATGGAGCCTCCAGCTGGCATGACAGGTTGTAGCTACGGACAGAAGAGTGGCTGTGAGGCTGCCAGGAATCTCACCAGGGCCCCCTCCCAGGGCCTGTCCAGAGTGAGGTCTGGGTACCCCAGGCATTGCCAGACCACAGGATCTGATGTTGGCCAAGAGGCTATGGCCACAGGCTTTCTGAGGCTGGTCCCCAGGGAGAGTTCAATCCTACTGTCCCAATTCCTGCCCTGGCCTTACCTCTCAGTCTCACCGAGCCGCTTCATGGTCCCAAACCAGGACCCAAAGTGCTGCTTGGGCTCAAGGTTGTAATTATTTGCAGCCAACTGGAGCAGCGGACCTCCTTGCTTACTTTGAATTCCTGGGTCCAGAGGGAAAAACTGGGTGGTGACAGGGACGGGACAGGGATGCCACAGGGGCCCTGTGGGGGTGTTAGATGGGGTGGTGGCCAGTCTTTGCTCATAGGGGACCCCCTCCTCCTCTCCAGTCCTGTCCCCACCTGTTCTCAGAGCTGGCTCAAGCAGCAGCTCCTCCAGGAAGGTGTCCTTGGTTTCAACCTGGTACTCCCACCTGCAGGTCTTCCTGGAGTGTCTCCTCTTTGTCTGTCTCCCCATAAATCTAAGACGAGGGGGATGGATTTGCCCACCGCTACTCACCGTATGACTCTTGTGAGGTTGATCTGTCTCCCCTGCAAGGCCAACAGCTGAAGTCCATCAGAAAGGGTCCTCTGGCCCAGAGCCAGCCCCTGCCCACCCCTGTCATTGCTGCACCCAGGGTGCAAGACCCAGATCAGGTCTGGGTGACAGGAGGGGTATAGAGGGGCTGAGGCTCAGGGGCCTTCTAGCCTAACTTGTCTGGAGACAGTTGGGGAAACTGAGACCCCAAGCAGGGAGGTATGGCTCCGAGAGATTATTCTCATTAACCTGGAACACTTTTGCAAGCTGTTAGGTATAGGAAGTCTGTCACAGGTAAGAGAAATGCTTTTTGAGAGCATGAGAGACAGCAGGGTTGTGACAATATTGAAACACCACTGTGCAGATTCACCAATTGCCACCACCAGGAGCCCCCTGAGAGTCATTGCAGATGCACAGCCCTCCCCTGCAACCCCTGGACCTCCCCGTGGTCTGGCACCTAAAGGGTTATGACTCATGGCAGGAATCAGGGCCCTCAGGATGCCCTGCCCACTCCAAGGTTTGCCTCTGCCCCGATTGGTCACTGACATTCAGATTGTCACCCAAATATAAGGACGTTAGCAGAAAGACTCATTCAATACAAGTGGACTCAGACATAGATAGGATTTGGGTTGCAAAAAGCCCCTTTTGTTCTTTTATTTTATTTTGGAAAAAACTGTTATTGTGAAAATTCACACATATATATAGAAAAAAGCTCAATCAATGCAAAAGGATAGACAATGAACAAATGAATTCCCCTTCCACTCCAGATCCGCACCTCAGATCCAGACCTCCTGAGCCCACTTCCCCCATCTCATCACAGATCCAGACCTCCTGAGCCCACTTTCCCCATCTCATCACAGATCCAGACCTCCTGAGCCCACTTTCCCCATCTCATCACCAGTGATTTCTTGGGCTCTGCATTAGTTTTCTATTGCTGCTGCAACAAACAGCTACAGACTCAGTGGCTTCCATTTCTGTCTTATAGTTCTGGTTGCCAAAATTCCTAAGAGGATCTCACTGGGCTAAAATCAAGGTGCTAGCGGGGCTATGTCCCTTCTGGAGGCTTAAGGGATGAATCGGCTCCCTGCCTTTTCTAGCTTCTAGGGGCTCCAGCTTCTAGGTTTGTGGCCTTCTTTCTCTATCCTCAAAGCCAGCAACAGCAGGTGAAGTCCTCGCCCATCGTGCATCACTCTCCCTTCTGCCTCCTTCAACTTTTTTTTTTTTTTTTTTTTGTATTTAGGGGGAACGAGTACAGGATTCTTACATAGTCAAAAAGCTCCTTATAGAGAAGCTCGGAACTTTCAATACAGCTTTGCCTTTTTTGCCATTTTAATTTTCCATTTAATTTAACTGTATTCTCTCATTTGACCTTCATACTCTGTGGAGAAATATTTCTATTTCGGCTTGTATTGACAAGCTGTTTTCACACAGCCCCCGCATCACCCAACCAACCAGCAGAGATCCTCATTCCCATGAAACAGATAAAGAAACTGAGGCCCAGGGAGGCTAAGTCCTGCCAGGATCATTCACCTTCCAAGGTAAGGAGCCAGTTCCAGACCTGGGTTTGTGCAGCTCCAAGCTCCCCCGTCTTTCTACAATGCTAGATTTAGACTATAGCCATCTAGCAAGTGTGGCCACACAATGGTCAAGTTGGATTTAGATGATGTTCTCTATAAATCCATTCTCCTCTCCCGTGTAAGCAAGGCAAAGCACTCTAGGCCATGGGGAGTCCCTGAAGACTCGATGAACTGCAGTGGCCACATCGGGAGGTTGCAGGTTGACCAGAACTCACCGACACAGCAGGAGAGCAGCTTGGAACCTGCAACTCAGCCAAGACCCAGTGCCTTGGATTGGGGGAGAAAACATGCAGCCATTCCTCTCTCTCTGTTGGCTAGAGGAGATTCTGGCTTTTCCTGCCAGAGCCACCCCTTTCCCTCCTCCTAAAGTTGATGGTGGTTCTTTACAGAAAGGGAGAAGTGCACGGTGTGATAGGGCAGGAAGAGAAGAAAACGGAGGAGAGGAGGGGACTTTCCCATAAGCAGGCAGAAGAAAAGGCAGCTGTGGTGTGTGATGGACATGGAAGCAGTGGTGTCCAATGTGGGGTCAGCCCTAGAGAAGAGACAGAGAGAGAGACAGAAAAGTGAGAGAGTCCTGACCCTTACGATTAACATGGGATCTGCCTGCAAATGCTGTTTAGGGCCATCGCCTCTTCCTGTACTGCTATTTTTGAGAGTGATGCTCCTGAGCCCCATGACCCAGTCAAATTTGATGTCCCCTTGAGCCAGATTCAGTGCTGGGAGTCCAGTGTGATCTGCCTGGATCTTGCTGCATTGAGAACAGGCCAGATCTTGACACCAATACAGGGGCTGGATATGAACAGGCAACAGCTGGGTTTCTGAGTCAGAAAGACTTGGTTAATTGCTAATTGCTTAGGCGAGTAATTCAATTTCGTTCAGTCAGATTCCTCAGCTATAAAATGCAGATGACAGTACTTATTCCTCCAGGTTGTGGGGAAAATGGAGATTCTGAGCACGATGTCCATTTCACAGAAAGGTACCAATTTGGTGGCTTATTTTCCTTTCTACCTTCAGAAGTGGCTATCCCTGCCACCCAAACAGACCCTTGACTCTCAAGTGGATGGGGTCCCATTTGCACAGGGGGAGAGCTTACAGCCTACGTTGAGTCTATACTTACCACTTAGTGAGCATGGTATCCGCTCAGGGGCCTCTGTGGGCATCCGTCTCCTCTGCGGCATCTTTCCTCCCCACCGCTGGGCCTGCACATGACCCCCTCCTTGGGTTAGGCCTCTGATCAGTGATGACCTTGGTATGGTGGTGATGGTCAGTCTTGGCACCAAATGAGCCAGTTTATATCATCAGCTATTCAATAAAACACTAATCTAGGTGTCACCATGAAAGTATTTTGTGACATTGTTATGTACGTGTTGTTACAAATGTGCATGATGCATTTACTACAGCATAGAATTTTGCCTGGGTGCCAGCCTGAAGTCTGTCCGACAGATCATAGCCATGTTAGTCCCACAGTCACAGGGGCCAATGGATTAAATTATTTTATCTCCCTTGAGAACTAAAAATAAAATCCTAAGTCCCCCACCCGACTTAGCAGACCCCCTTTTGGCCAACGGAACCTGTTTCTTTTCTTTTTTTTTCTTTTTTGATTGAGATGAAGTCTCATGCTTGTCACGCAGGCTGGACTGCAATGGTGCAATCTCAGCTCACTGCAACCTCCACCTCCTGGGTTCAAGCGATTCTCCTGACTCAGCCTCTCGAGTAGCTGGGATTACAGGCACCTGCCACCAGGCCCAACTGATTTTTGTATTTTTAGTAGAGATGGGATTTCACCATGTTGGTCAGGCTGTTCTTGAACCCCTGACCTCAGGCAATCTGCCCGCCTCCCTCCCAAAGTACTGGGATTAGAGGCATGAGCTACCATGCCTGGCCGCCCTTCTCTGTTTCCAGAGCATTTTGTATTAACTCCCTCTCATGATATCTTCCATGGTAGGCTGAATAATGGCCCCTCCAAAGTGTCCTCAACTTAATCCCCAGAATCTGTGACTATGTTCCTTTCCATGACAAAAGGGACTTTGCAGATGTGATTAAGCATCTTGAGATGGGAACTTATCCTATGTTGCCTGTGGGCCCAGTGTCCCATCACAGTGCTTTTTTTTTTTTTTTTTTTTTTTGAGACGGTATTTTTTGCTCTTGGTGCCCAGGCTGGAGTGCAATGGCACAATCTCGCCTCACTGCAACTCCACCTCCGAAGATTCAAGCGATTCTCTTGCCTCAGCCTCCCAAGTAGCTGGATTACAGGTGCTCGCCAACATGTCCAGCTAATTTTTGTTTTTCCAGTAGAGATGGGGTTTCACCATGTTGGCCAGGCTAATCTCGAACTCCTGACCTCGTGATCTGCCCACCTTGGCCTCCCAAAGTGCTGGGATTACAGGCGTGAGCCACCACATCCAGCCTACAGTGCTCTTTTAAGAGGGACTCAGCAGTCAGGGGAGATTCCAATGCGATGGTGACTGAGTGTCTTAGTCTTTTTTGTATTGCTATGCAATATCTGAGGCTGGGTAATTTATAAAGAACAAGTTTATTTCTTACAGTTCTGGAGGCTGGGAAGGTCAAGATCAAAGGGCCTGCTTCTGGTGAGGGTCTTCTTGCTGTGTCATCCCATGATGGAAGGTATCACATCAAGAGAGAGAGGGGGCTGAACTCAATCCTTTTATTAGGAACCCATCCCCATGATAATTAACCCTCTGCTGAGATAACATCATTACGCTATTAATGAGGGCAGATCTTTCATGACCTAATCTCCTCTTAAAAGTCCCACCTCTCAACACTGTTGCATTGGGGATTAAATTTCCAACACATGAACTTTGGGGAACACATTCAAACCATAGCACTGTGCAAAGATTGGAGTGATATGCTTTAAAAATGGAGGAAAGGGCCACAATCCAGGGAATATAGGTAACCACTAAAAGCAGAAAAAGGCAAGAAAATGGGTTTTCCCTTCAGAACCTCCTGAAGAAATCAGTACTTTACAACTTGACTTTAGCCAAGTGAAACTGATTTGAGGCTTCTGAACTATAGAACAATAAGATATTAAGTCTGTGGTGTTGTAAGCCAATCAGTTCGTGGTAATTTGTTACAGCAGCCATAGAAAACTAATTGACTCACCAATGGGAGAAATCAGCTGCTGATTTAAGGCTAACAAACACCTATTTCCTTTCCTAACCTCACTTTAATTTTGTCTTGGAGGAATTCTTTTCCCTATCTCATTAAGTTATGGGAGATGGGGCCAGGCATGGTGGCTTAGCAATCCCAGCACTTTGGGAGGCTGAGGTAGGTGGATCACTTGAGGTCCAGAGTTTGAGACTAGCCTGGCCAACATAGTGAAACCACATCTCTACTAAAAATACAAAAATTAGCCAGGTGTGGTGGTGGGCACCTGTAATCCCAGCTACTCCAGAGGCTGTGGCATGAGAATTGCTTGAACCCAGGAGGCAGAGGTTGCAGTGTGCTGAGATCGCACCACTGCACTCTAGCCTCGGTGACAGAGTGAGAATCTATCTCAAAAAACAAAAAAAAAAAGTCATGGGAGAGGATGGTAAAGCTAAGTATCTTTTGCACCTACTCCCCAGCCCCACCACTGCAGAAGCTGAAGGGGTTCCTAGAGGCTTCTTCTGCCATGGAGCTGTTCCCACTGGCCCCTAGCTAAAGGTGGGTGTAAGACTTTGAAACATGAACAAATGGAGCTGGGATGGCAATGGCGGGAACACTATTGTGCTAATCTGAACTCTGCACTTCCTAACTTTGGCTCTGGGTAAATTACCTCAAATTGCTGAGCCTTTGTTTCCATATTTATAAAATGGGTGCAGTAAGAGTACCAACCTCTTCTATGCTGTTTGGAGGAGGCAGGTCCATTAGGTACCTGGCATGTGGTAAGGGATTCATGAATGTTGGCTTCTATCATTTAGGGTGGGGGAGCCACATAAGTAGCCAGAGGGAGTCATAGAAAGTTCTTGAGCCAGAGAAGTAAGATAATCTTTTCAGCTTTTTGTGCAGCATAAAAGGCGGGTAATTTTCTTGCCTTTGACCAAGGAAATTTGGGACGTGCCAGGCCTGGGGTGAATGGTGGGAACCCAAGTAGAGGGATATTTCTCATTGGCTGAATTAACTGTGACTCCGTTTTGCAGAGCAGCCAGGTTGCTTCATGGTGGACCTGCTGCATGCCTACATGATGGTGCCATGGATAGCTCTTGTTTGTGCCAGCCCTGTACCTGATACCTCTTGTGGTAATTGCATCCCTATTTTTCAGAAGGAAGCATCCCTCCTCCCACTTTCTGGTTTTCCCCATGTCCTTCTGGAGGGGATGACCCAAACCGCTTCCTGAAGGGGCTTCATGAAAGCCAGGTCTGGCCAGGCTGGATGTGGTGATTGGCTCAGGCAGGGGCATGTGGCCCAAACGGGTCCAGTGAAAGTCAGTCCTGGGACTTTGGCTGGAACTATTGGGGAACAGCCTCTGCTTTCTTGCGCAGATGTGAGTTAGGAGCTGCTCAGGCCACTATGTGGAAAGAATTGCTTGAGAATGAAGTAACCAAAGGGAAGCAAGCACTGAGAGATTAGAGAGACTTATCTTGTATAAGTGCCTGTATCCAGCTATGCCTGAGGTGAGGTACCACCCCAGGCCTTTTCAGTCATGCTATCAGTTTTGTTCCTTTTTTCTGTTTTACACTTGGTGGAGTTATTTTTTTTTTTCCTTGTTACTTGAATAAGAAAAATACCAAACTAGAAGGCTGGGTGCAGTGGCTTATGCCTGTAATCCCAGTACTTTGGGAGGCCAAGGCAGCTGGATCACGAGGTCAGGAGTTTGAGATCAGCCTGACCAACATGGTGAAATCCTGTCTCTACTAAAAATACAAAAAAATTAGCCAGGCGTGGTGGTGCGTGACTTTAATCCCAGCTACTCAGGAGGCTGAGGCAAGAGAATTGCTTGCATCTGGGAGGCGGAGGTTGCAGTGAGCTGAGATCGTGCCACTGCACTCCAGCCTAGGTGACAGCAAGACTCCATCTCAAAAAAAAAACAAAAACAAAAACAAAAACAACAAAACAAAAAAAACCAGACTAGTAAATGCAACCATTTACAAATCCCAAGAGACTCTTGAAGATTCTTTTTGTTAGTAGGGAAAACATTCTCCATTTTTCTGCCAACTTTAGGGTTTTCAGAGAAGTCTGGGGGAGAGAAAGGAAAGCAAAGAGGTGGGAAGAAAGAGTCCTTGCAGCCCCAAGTTGGGCGAACTCCTCCCAGCTACTTATACCACAGGGTTTTCGGAGCAGAGCCCCTTTCATTAAACTTTTAGGATTCTTGGATGGATAGGGTGGGAATTACACCAGTGAAACTCAGCTTTTTGTGTGCCAGGCATTGGGCCCTGGGATATGCAGTCATGTGTTGTATAATGACATTTTAGTCAATGACAAACCACATGTAAGTCAGTGGTACCATAAGACGATTATGGAGCTGAAAAATTCCTATTGCTTAGTGACATAGCCATTGTAATGTTAGGGTAATGCATTTCTGTGTTTCTGGTGATGCTGGTGTAAACAAATCTGTGCTGCCAGTTCTATAAAAGCATAGCATGTACAATTACATACAATATATAATACTTGATAATGAACAACTGTGTTACTGGTTTATTTTATTTTTTTGAGACACAGTCTTGCTCTGTCGCACAGGCTGGAGTGCAGTGGCACGATCTTGGCTCACTGCAACTTCTGCCTCACAGGTTGAGGCGATTCTTCTGCCTCAGCCTCCTGAGTAGCAGAGAATACAGGCACCCACGACCACGGCCAACTAATCTTTGTAGTTTTAGCAGAGATGGGGTTTCACCACACTGCCCAGGCTGGTCTCAAACTACTGACCTCAAATGATCTGCCCGCCTTAGCCTCCTGAAGTGCTGGGATTACCCGCATGAGACACTGTGCCCAGCCCTGGTGTATTTAGTGTTTTTCATAATTTTAGAATGTATGTCTTCTACTTACATTAAAAAATAGTTAACTATAAAACAGCCTCAGGCAGGTCCTTCAGGAAGTATTCTGGAAGAAGAAGGCATTGTTATCACAGGAGATGACATCTCCATGCGTGTAACTGCCCGGGATGGATTGCAGTGGCACGATCTCGGCTCACTGCAACCTCCACCTCCTGGGTTCAAGTGATTCTCCTGCGTCAGTCTCCTGAGTAGCTGGGATTACAGGTGCACACCACCATGCCTGGCTAAGTTTTGTATTTTTAGTAGACATGAGTGTTTCAACACGTTGGCCAGGATGGTCTTGAATTCCCGACCTCAAATGATCTTCCTGCCTTGGCCTCCCAAAGTGCTGGGATTGCAGGTGTGAGACACCATGACCGGCAAAATTTTTTAAGATACATTTCAGTAAGCTAAGGTTAATTTATTGAAGAAAAGCTTTAAAAAATTTTGGTGTAGCCTAAGCATGTGGTGTTTATAAAGTCTACAGTAGTGTACAGTAAGGTCCTATGCCTTCACACTCACTGACTCATCCACAGCATCTTCCAGTCCTGCAAGCTCATTTCATGGTAAGTGCCCTATACAGGAATACCATTTTAAAATCTCTTATACTCCATTCTTACTGTATCTTCTCTATGTTCAGGTACACAAGTACTTACATTGTGTTACAACTGCTTATGGTATATTCAGTAAAGTATCAGGCTGTAAGGGTGTGTAGCCTAGAAGCAATAGGCTGCGCCATACAGCCTAGGTGTGTAGTAGGCTATACAAGGTTTGGGTAAATGCACTTTGCTGTTTGCACAATGCTGCAGTCACCTAAGGAGGCATTTCTCAGAACCATCCCATGATTAAGAGAGGCATGATCATACAGTCATCATCACCCTGAAAGCTCAGTCCACCCTCTGCAGTGCTACTGCCACACTCCCCTTTTGCACATGTAGAAATCAAGGATCTTTGGCTCCTCTGAGTGACTTGTTCCAGGTTTCTCAGTTTCCAAGAGATGGAGGTGGGATTGAATTGAGATTTCCCTTTCTTGAGAACCTGTGGTCCTTAACCATTAAAACCACTTAAGAGGTCTTCTCTCTTGATCACTACCTACTAAGCGCTAGGCGCGGTGCTGAGGCGTTCTCTTGATTATTGTATTGAGTCTTTAGATTTAGGAGAAACAGGCTGAGCGCGCTGGCTCACGCCTGTAATCTCAGCACTTTGGGAGGCCGAGGTGGGAGGATCACGAGGTCAGGAGATGGAGACTATCCTGGCTAACACGGTGAAACCCCACCTCTACTAAAAATACAAAAATTAGCAGGCGTGGTGGCGGGCGCCTGTAGTCTCAGCTGCTCGGGAGACTGAGGCAGGAGAATGGCGTGAACCCGGGAGGCGGAGCTTGCAGTGAGCCGAGATCGCGCCACAGCACTCCAGCCTCGGTGACAGAGCGAGACTGTCTCAAAAAAAAAAAAAAAAAAAAAAAGATTTAGGAGAAACAAGTCCAGAAGCCCTGACCCTAACACGCAAGGGTTAGTGGAGATGTGGGACTTGAACTCAGCTTCTCCGTTGACTCTGGCTGTCTCCCTGAGGCAGGCATGTGCTCGCACACCTCCACGGTGGCGATCCCGCCCCCTTAGTAGCGTCCTTAGCTCCCTACTTCTTGCGGGGAAGTTCCTCTTGGCCCAGACCCTCTTCCTAGGCCCCGCGTGGTGGGGGAAGCGAAAGGGGCAGTGTGGGGAAGTGGCTGAGGGGTCCGGTCCAGGGTGGTCTGCAGAGAGGCAGGCGGCGGTGCAGAGCCGGGAACCACGCACTCACCCGCCGAGTCCGACGGGCCCGGCCGGGGTGGGCGAGACACTGGGAACAGCCGCCAGCTCTAGAGGGCGTGAGGCGGGGCGCGAGGCGGGGCGCACGGGGAGGGGGCGCGGCGAACGCGCGTGTGCGCGGTTCATGTGTGGGCCCGCGGGGGCGCGCGCGCGGTTAGCGGGCAGCGAGGGTCGCCTGGGCGGCGCGCAGCACGGCGGGAACATGGCGCGCGGAACTGGCGCGCGCGCCTAGCTGGCGGGACCATTATTAGATCGAGGCGGACGCGGCCCGGACCCCGTGGATATGGAGCAGTCGCCGCCGCTGGCGCCGGAGCCCACCCAAGGGCCAACCACCGCAAGGAGCTGAAGGCGGCGGGAGCCCGAGTCGCCGCTGGCGTCGGTGCCGGTGAGTGCGTGAGGGGCTCGGCCCCGGAGACTTTCTTTGTGAAACTCCGGCGGTGGGAGCCAGGCCGGGCCTCAGCGGCTGAGGAGCGCCTGTGAGGCGGAAGGCGTCTCGCAGTCCGGGTTCCATCCCAGCTGCGAGCCGTCAGGCGGCGGGACCTGGTCCAACGCCTGCCTGCCTCAGTTTCCGCGAGACTTTGTGTGGGTGTGTGAGGGTGTGTATGGGTGTTGGCCTGCGCACACCGGAGACGGGGTGTCGGTATACAGTCGGCGCCTAATGCTCGCGGCGCCTCCCCCACTCTCCCCAGTCCCCGTGGGGCGGAACCTGGGGCCCTGAGTCCACCGGAGCAGTAGGCGGCACCCGCGGGGAGACAGGTGTCCGCGCAGCCCGGGAGGCTCTGGTGCTACCTTTCCCTGGTGGGGTTTGTGAGGAGTGAGCTCTTCGTTCCGGGAGGCGAGCAAGTCTGTCGGTGGCTCATCACAGAGTGCTGTTTTAGAAAGCGTTCCACCCACCTCAGCTTCGTGCTGTGTTTGGGCCACTAGTCAGGGGGAAGGATGCTGAGCGACATGGACTTTAGAGGTGGGGCTCCCGCTGGACGGGATGGGTCTGGGCTCTCGAGCTTACCCCCACCCTTTCCTCCCAAACCCGTTAGAGCGTAGGAATCATTGGGAGCACCTGATAAAAATGCCACGGATTGTGGCTCACCTAAGCAGGGAAGCCGATTTGGTACTTAAACAAGCTCCCAAGTTGTGATCAGTCGAGCTTGGCAAGCACTGTTTTAGAGAGTAGGCTTCCCGCAAGCAGGAGCCGGTTTTGTGTATACCTCACCATGGCATCTTGGTACCTGGCATGGTGCGTGGCACACGGTAGATGATCAGAAAATATCTGTAGAAAGTCTAAATTATTAGGGAGAGTGCAGCACAGGAGTTCTTGAGACATTTTCAGGAGCTTCCTGAGATTAATATCTGTCAGATTTGTTTTACAGTATATGATTTTTCTCAGCTCCCAACTTTTGTGATTGTTTTAATGCCATGTTTTCAGTATGTTCTAGGCAAAAGCAGGGTATATGTTGCTTAGTATACACTATCGACTAGGCCGGTTGTGGTGGCCGACTCCTGTAATCTCAGCACTTTGGGAGGCAGATTGCTTGAGCCCAGGGGCTTGAGGCTGTAGTGAGCCAAGGAGTTAGAGACCAGTGTGGGAAACATAGCGAGGCTCGTCTCCGCAAAAATTAGCTGGGTGTGGTAACGTGCACTTGCAGTCCCAGCTACTCTGGAGGCTGAGGTGGGAGGATCGCTTGAGCTCAGGAAGTACAAGTTGCAGTGAGCCAAGGTTGTGCCACTGCATTCCATCCTGGATAACACAGCGAAACCCAGTCTCTGAAATAAGTAAATAAATACGTAAATGATTATGTATACTCCAGCTAGGTTAAAATTAATTCTGAATCAAAATTCTAAATTAAAATATGCATGTTTCTTTGTCTTCATCATTTGAGAACACTAGGCTTTTAGGATTTCATTCCGTTGAGGCAGGTAAATATCTACATTTTTGACAAAGCAAAACTGTTAATTCAAGAAAGGTGGGAATTTGCTTAAACCTGAGTATTTGTAGTCTTTGTGACTTTTTAAATTTTAAATTTAAATTTTTCTTTTGTTTTCTTTTTTTTTTTGAGATGGAGTCTCACTCTGTCGTCCAGGCTGGAGTGCAGTAGCACAATCTCAGGTCACTACAACCTCCACCTCCCGAATTCAAACGATTCCCCTGCCTCAGCCTCTGGTGTAGCTGGCATTACAAGTGTGTGCCACCACGCCCAGCTAATTTATGTATTTTCAGTAGAGAGGAGGTTTCACTATGTTGCCCAGGCTGGTCCCAAACTCCTTGACCTCAAGTGATCTGCCCACCTTGGCCTCCCAAAGTGCTGGGATTACAGGCGTGAACCACGGCACCTGGCCTTATTTTTATTTTTTTGAGACAGACTCTCAGTCTGTCGCCCAGGTTGGAGTGCTGTGGCATGATCTCCACTCACTGCAACCTCCACCTCTCAGATTCCAGCGATTCTAATGCCTCAGCCTCCTGAGTAGCTGGGGTTACTAGACCCGGCTAATTTTTGTTGTATTTTTTTAGTAGAGACTGGGTTTCCCTATGTTGGCCAGGCTGCTCTGGAACTCCTGGCCTCTAGTGATCCACCTGCCTTGTCTTCCCAAAGTGCTGGAATTACAGGCATGAGCCACTGCCCCCAGCCAATCTTTGTGATATTTTGAAATTGACGTTTGTTCAGAGTCAAAGCTAAAATAGAATTGTTTGAAAATTAATATTTCAGGAACTATTTGTTAATTAAGTCGAATTTCATTTTATTTCATTTCAGTAGGGTTTTAACTTAAAAAAAATATATATACATATATATGTATATGTGTTTGTGTATATATATATATATATATATATATATATATATTTTTTTTTTTTTTTTTTTTTTTCCTGAGACAGAGTCTTGCTCTGTCACCCAGGCTGGAGTGCATTGGCATGATCTTGGCCTCACTGCAGCCTCCACCTTCCTGGCTCAAGCAATTCTCCTGCCTTAGCCTCCCAAGTAGCTGGGACTACAGGTGCCCACCACCACATCTGGCTAATTTTTATATTTTTAGTAGAGATAGGGTTTCACCATGTTGTCCAGGCTGGTTTTGAACTCCTGATCTCAAATGATCTGCCCTCCTTGGCCTCCCAAAGTGCTGGGATTACAGGCGTGAGCCACCGTGCCTGGCCTGAAAAATATTTTTAAAGACAGGATCTAGCTATGTTGCCTCAGCTGGTCTTGAACTCCCAGTTTTGGCCTCAAGTGATCCTTCTGCCTCAGCCTTCTGAGTAGCTGGAAGCACAGCTGTGAGCCAGCACACATGCCTTTTTTTTATTTCTAATTAAAAAATTAATAGAGCTTCTTGTTTCACTGGACAAAATATGCATATATAGGAAGGAAAGACTTTTGGACTTGAGATTGCGCTGAAGAAGAAAAATGGAAAAATTAGGCATTTTAGTCTCTCAGTGTGTTATTTTTGTAGGTTATACAGATGTCTTTTTAAAGTTTCTTTAGAAAGCTTTATGGAGATAAAGATAAATGAGATAAATTCACCTACCATGAAATCAACCCCTTGAGTGCAGAATTTTATGGTTTATAATATGTTCACAGAATCACACAAACAAGACAGGTGTCTAGATACTTTCAGACCTTTTCATCAGTCCACAAGAAATCCCATACCCATTAGCAGTCATCCTTATTCCCTTTTCCCCTCGTCCCTGGCAATAACTAGCCTACTTTCTGTCTCTGAGTTTAGCTCTTCTGGAGATTTCACAGAATGAAATCTTACTACATATGGTCTTTTGTGATTGACTTATTTCACTTGGCACAGTGTTTTCAAGGTTTATCCATGCTGTAGCGTATATCAGCACTTCACTCTTTTCTAATGCTGAGTAATCTTTTGAATGGATATACCATATTTTATCAGTTCCTCTGTTGATAGGCACTTGAGTTTTTTTTCCAATTTTTGGCTATTATTAACAATGCTGCTAGGAACATTTGTGAACAAATTTTAGTGTGGATGTATATTTTCATTTCCCTTGGGTATATCCCTAAGGAATAGACTATCTGGGTCATATGATAATTCTTTAAGAATACAGGCACATGCAACCACACCTGGCAAATATTTAAAAATTTTTTGTAGATAAAGGGTCTCGCTATGTTGCCCAGGCTGATATTGAACTCCTGGCCTCAAGAGATCCTCTCACCTCAGCCTCCCAGAAAGTGTTAGCATTACAGATGTCAGTCACTGCACCTATAAAAGGGGCTCATACCTCTTTTTACATATTTTATTAAGACAGGGTTTCACTCTGTTGCCCAGGCTGGAGTGCAGTGGTGGGATCACAGATCACTGCAGCCTGGACCTCCCTCCATATGATTCTAGCTGTGGGTGTCTTTCCTGTAGTTTTTATTATGTTGTGGTATGTTTCTTCTGTACCCGTTTCTTTGAGGATTAATAGCATGAAGGGATGTTGAATTTCATCAAATGCTTTTTCAGTTTCAGTTGACATGATCATACTCTTTTTGTCATTTATTTAGTTGATATGATGTATCACATTGTATGTTGAGTGACCCTTGCATCCCAGGGATACATCCCACTTGATCATGATGAATTATCTTTTTAATGTATTACTGAATTTGATTCACTGGTATTTCATTGAGGATTTTTGCATCAATATTAGAGATACTGGCCTGTAGTTTCCTTCTTTGATGCCTTTGTCTGATTTTGGTATCACAGTAATAATGGTCTCATAGAATAAGTTTGGAAGTATTCCCTCCTGTTTTTCAAAATAGTTTGAGTAGGATTTGTACTAGGTCATTAAATTGTTTGGTGTGAAGCCATCAGCAGTGAAGACATCAGTTCCTGGGCTTTTCTTTACTGGGAGACTTTTTCTGATGGCTTCAATCTCATTACTTGTTACCAATCTGTTCTGGTCTTGGATATTTTCATTATTCAACCTAAGTAGGTTTTATGCATCTAGGAATTTGCCAATTTCTACTAGGCTTTCCAATTTATTGGCATGTAATAGCCAGTTATGATCCTTTGAATTTCTGAAGTTATTAGTTGTAATGTCTCCTTTTTTTAAATCTGTTGATTTTATTTATTTGAATCTTGTCTCTTTTTTCTTAGTTATCCTGGTTAAAAGTTTGTCAATTTTGTTTAGCTTTCCAGAAAACCAGCTTTCCATTTAATCTTGTGTGTTTTTTATTTCAATTTTATTTCTGCTATGATCTTAGTTATTTTCTTAATTTTGGTTTAGTTTGTTCTTACTTTACTAGTTCTTTAAGATGTATTGTTTATTTGAAGTTTTTCTTTTGTTTGGATGGTAGGCACTTATAGCTGTAAATCTCTGCCTTTGTACTGTTTTCTGCATAACAAGTTTTGGTATACTGTGTTTTCATTACCCTTTGTTTCATGAAATTTTTGAATTTCTGTCTTAGTATCTTCATTGACCCGCTAGTCATTTATTCAGGAGGGTAGTGTTTAACTTCCATGTGATTGTATTGTTTCCAAAATTACTCTTCTTACTGATACCTAGTTTTATTCCTTTGTAGTCAAAGAAGATGGCCAGGGAGACAGCAGCATGGTCAGAGTGGTAGGAGCTGGCCATCAGTGAGAGCTGCTCCGTGCCTGGCTGCTGGGTGCTAGAGCCTGCGGCCCGCTGGCGTGCCTCACTGTGGTTGGTGGTGGCGGTGACAGAGTGTGCAGCACGACCAGAGTGGTAGGACAGGGGCTATCCAGGGCTGCACCTTTCACAGTGTGGGGTGGGTTGGGGGCGCTATGCAGGGTGTCATTGCCTGCATTAGGGGTACTGGTTGGTAGCACTGTACAGGGCTGCACTTCCCATGGCAGGGAGGGTGGGTTATGGGCACTTTCTGGGGCTGCAATGCCCATGGAGGAGGACACGTTAGGGCACTATCAGGTATACGCTACTGGTGGCATTGGGGGACGGAGGTGGGGGGCGCTATTGAGGGCAGGACTAGCCGTGTAGCGGGGGCGAGTTCGGTGCTATCAGGGGCTGCACTGCTGGCAGTGGTCAGCAGAGTTGGCATCCAAGGAAGGAGTGGTTCTCCTCTCCCTGACTCCACACTCCAGAGGGCGACCCACTCTTGGTCATACTGGAGTGCAGCAGGCATGCAGCGTTTGCGTGGGAATCCTGAGCATGGCAGAGCCCCCACACCCACCGTGGTTCCTGGGCCTGTGCACTCTGGGTCTGTGCCTCAGAGGCTGCCAGACACCCCTGGGGACACCATGGGGGACAGGGCCCTGTGTGTGGAGGCGTCTGGAACAGGAATTGGCACCTAGGTGCGGAGGGTTGGCTGGGTCTGAATTTTTCTGCTTCTCCTGCTCCCCGAGGAGTGCAGACCCGGTGGGCCCAATGGTTTCTGTGGAGTGGGGAGCTGGGTGCTGTGGTATCTCCAGCACCCACCCCAGACCCCAGTTCCGGGCCAGCTTGGGCCAAAAGTAGAGGCTGGACTTTGGAGGGTGGGTGTGAGTGCCTTTGCTGAAACTGGCCCCTGCCACCCAGTGGCCAGCATGACAAGTTGAGGCTCTAACCCTTCTACCCCTCACATCTTCCTCTAGGCTTTTCTGGCTTTGCCTGCCCAGCTGCTCCATGCCAGGAGGAGGAGGAGACACCTAGAACCTGCGACACCATGGCTCGCCTCGCTGCGGGTGGGTGGCAGCAACGGAGACTGCAGTGCGCCGGAGCGGTAGGAGAGCGGCCACGCTAGGAGGGCAGGCGGCTGCAGCCAGGGTTGGGGGTCAGGCTTGCAGTGATGGATGGGCTGCAGCAGTGGCCAGGTGGTAGGAGCCTTGTATGGAGGACTGGTGCATTGGCAATGGGCCTGGCTTTGTCCTGCCCCTGCCATGGATCTGGCCCTGTACTGCCTGCCTTACCCTGTACCTGCCCTACTGTTACCTGGACTGTCTCGACCCTGTCCTGCTCTGATCCCATCCTGACCCTGTCTTGGCCCTGTGATACCCTGTCCCTGCCCTGGTCTTGCCCTGGCACTGGCCCTGCCCTGAACCTGCACTGGCCTGACCTTGGCTCTGGCCCTGGCTCTGGCCCTACCCCTTGTCCTAACCCTTGTCCTGTCGTGGCACTGGCCCTGCCAATGGTCATGGTCCTGCTCCTGTTCTGGCCCTGACCTGGCCTTGGACATGTCCTGGCCCTGCTTTGTCCCATCCCTGCCCTGGCCCCACCATGGGCCTGCCTGTTCTGCCCTCTCCTGGCACTGACCTTGCCCTGTCATGGCCCAGTGGTGCCATTGCCCTGCCTTACCCTGTGGTGGTTGTGTCTTGGCCCCGCTTGGTGCTGGCTGCTCCCTGGACCTGCCCTGACCCTGCCTTGGCTTTTGTCCTGCCCTCACTATGGCCTGTCCCTGGCCCTAGCCCTGGTCCTGCCATATCCCTGGCCCTGCCCTTATCCAGGCCCTGCCCCTGCTGCTGCCCTGGCCCTGGCCTGGAACCTGGTCCTGTCAAGGACCTGCCCTGACTCTGCCATGGCGCTGGCCCTGCTCTGCCTTGTTCCTGGCCCTGACCCAGACCCAGACCCTTTCCTGGCCCTGCACTGGCCTTTCCCTGGCCCTGAGCTGGCAGTGGTCTGCCCCTGGTCTTGCCATCACCCTGCCCTGCTGTGCTCTGGATGTGTCATCATGCTGCCCTGGCCCTACTCTGCCTTTGACCCTGCCCTGGCCTTACCTTAGCCCTCACCCTAGTCTTCGCTAGGCCCTGCTGCTATTTCCCTGTCCTACCCTGCCTTGGCTGTGCCCTGGCTCTATTCTGGCCCTGGACCCGGCCCTGCCCTGGATATACTCTGACACTGCCTCAGCCTTGACAGTAGCCTGGCTTTTTCTTGGCATCAGCCCTGCTCTCTCTGTGGACTGGCTCTTGTCCTGTCCTGCACTGGTCATACCATGCCATGCCCTGCCCTGCCCTGACTCAGGCCTGGCTCAGCCCTGGCCCAGCCTTGGCCTTGGCATTGCCCCTGGTCCTGCCATATTTGTTGCCCTGTCCCTACCCCGGCCTTGGCCCTGACCCTTACCTTGCTCTGGCCCCGCCCTTGCCCTAACGCAGCCCCTGACCCTGTCATGGCCCTGCCCTGGACCTGTCCTGGCCCTGGCCCTTCCCTGCTTGAGACCTTGTCCTGGTTCTCCCCTAGCCCTGACCCTGAAATGCCTGGCCCTACCCTGGCCTTGCACTGCTCTGGCCCTTGCTCTGACTCTGGTCCTGTCACTGGCCTAGCCCCAGCCCTGTTGCTGGTCTTACCATGGCCCAGACCCTGCCTTGGCCCTGCCCTGACACTGTCCTGGACCCTGGCTGTGCCAAGATCCTGCACTGTCCTTGCCCTTGTTTTGCTCCTGCCCCAAACCTGGTCCTGCCCAGGCCATGGCCATGGCCCTGGCCCTGGCCCTGCCCTGGCTGTTCCCTGGCCCTGCCCAGGTCTTGGCACTGGCCTGGCCCTGCCCTGCCTTGGCCCTATGCTTTCCTGTCCCTGCCTTGCTGGCCCTGCCCCTGCCTTGGCCCTAGCCTGGCTTTGACCCTGCCCTGGCCCTACCTTGGCTTTCACCCTAGCCTTACCTGGACACTGTGTTGGACCTGGCCATAGCACAGACCTGCTTGTGGCCCTGGCCCTGCCATGGCCCTGTCCCAGATGCTAGCCCTGCCAGGTGCCTGTCCTGGCCCTGCTGTGGGCCTGGCTTTGTCCCTGGTTCTTAGATGAACCTGGCCCTGCCCTGCCCTTGCCCCTGCCCTGGCACTGGCCTTGGAAATGTCCGTGGTCCTAACCCTGGCCCTGCCCTGGAGCTGCCACTGTCTTGGCCCTGCCCTGGCTCTGGCCCTGCCCTGGACCTGGCCCTGCCACAGCCCCAGCCATAGACCTGCCCTGGTTGGTCATGCCCTACCTTAACCCTGTGCTACCCTGGGCCTGCTCCACCCTGCCCTGGCCCTGCCCTCCCTTTGGCCCTGCCCTGGCCCTGCCCTCCCTTTGGCCCTGCCCTGGCCCTGCCCTCCCTTTGGCCCTGCCCTGACCCTGCCTTGGCTCTCACACTGGCCCTAGCACAGACCTGGTCCTATCTGTGGCCTTGGCCTGCCATGGACCCCTGCTCCTGACCCTGGTCCTGCCATGGCCCTTGCCCTGCCAATGACCCTGACAGCCCTGGCCCTGGCCCTGTCTTGGCCCTGGTCCTGAACTGGTGCTGCCCTGACCCTGGCCCTGAAGTGGATTTGCAGGTGTCTTGTCCCTGATTTAACCTGGCGCGACCATGGCCTTGTCCCTCCCCTGGCTCTGTCCTGGTCTTGTGCTGACCCTGACCTAGAACTTGGCCCTGCCCCAGCCTTGTCCTAGACCTGGCCATGGCCCTGCCTCTGCCTTGGACCGGTGCTGGCACTGGCATGGACCCTGGCCCTGGCCCTTCACTACTTAAGGCCATACCCTGACCCAGCCCTGGTCCTGACCCTGTCCTGGCCCTAATTTGGCCTGGCTCTACCCTGGCATGCTATTCTGGCCCTAGCCCTGACCCTGTCCCTGTCCCTGTCCTGGCCCTAGCCCCATTGCTGGTCCTGCCATGGCCCTTGTCCTGACATTGCCCTTTCCAGGTCCTGGCCCTGGCCCTGGCCCAGCCCTGCTCTGGCCCTGGTCTGAACCCTGGCCCTGCAATGGACCTGCCTTGGTCCTGCCCAGACCCTGGCTCTGGCCCTACATCTGCCCTGGCCATACCCTTGCCCTGGCCTGGACCCCGGTCCTCGTCCTTGTCCTGCCCCAGCCGTGGCCCTGACCCTGTCCCGCCTGTGCCCTCTTCTATCCTGGGCTGGCCCTGCCATGGCTGGCCCTGCCATTGCCCTGCCCTAGCCTGCCCTGCTTGTGCCCTAGATCTGCCCCGGCCTTTGCCCCATCTTGGTTCTAGCCTTGAAAACAAAAAAAAAAAAGGAAAAGAAGCATTTTGTATTCTCTTTTAGAAAAGGTAGATGACTGGAAAAGTATTAATAATGAAAATAACCAAAAATTGGACTTATAAATTATAAACTATGTAATTATAACTATTAGTATTTGAAAATATATGCAGATCTACAATTCTTCATGTGGAATTACAAAATTCAACAGTGATGAATACCTAAACCTAAGTTTTGGAAAATCTGATCTATGCTGATATAGGGGTATTTATAGTTTTTTGTTTTTTTTGTTTTTTTTTTTTTTTAAAACAGAGTTTTTGCTCTTGCCCAGGCTGGAGTGCAATGGCATGATCTTGGCTCACTGCAACCTCCAATTCTTGGTTTCAAGTAATTCTCTTGCCTCAGCCTCCCGTGTAGCTGGGATGACAGGCACCTGCCCACACCCAGCTAATTTTTTTTTTTTTTTGAGACGGAGTCTCGCTCTGTCACCCAGGCTGGAGTGCAGTGGCTCAATCTTGGCTCACTGCAAGCTACACCTCCTGGGTTCACGCCATTCATTCTCTTGCCTCAGCCTCCCGAGTAGCTGGGACTACATGTGCCTGCCACCATGCCCAGCTAATTTTTTGTATTTTTAGTAGAGACGGAGTTTCACGGTGTTAGCCAGGATGGTCTCGATCTTCTGACCTTGTGATCCACCCACCTTAACCTCACCAAGTGCTAGGATTACAGGTGTGAGCCACCGCACCCGACCAGGGGTATTTATAGTCTTATTGATCCCAGTTCATGTGATTATTCATATGATTTGCCACTAGAGTTATTCCATAATAGGCAGAATATTTACCACATTACCTCTCTAAAATCTAAATATTTTTGGATTGTAATTTCAAAGAATCTGACTTGGAAATCTTATTTTGAAATCTGATCCTAAGGAATTCAGATAAGCTATTGGAAAATATCACAAATGACAAAAATTTTGCATTAAGATAAAATTGTTGATAAATTTAAATCACTTTGCAGCCGAGCGTGGTGGTTCACACCTGTAATCTCAGCACATTGGGAGGCCGAGGCGGGTGGATCATGAGGTCAAGAGATCGAGACAATCCTGGCCAACATGGTGAAACCCCATCTCTACTAAAAATACAAAAAATTAGCCAGGTGTGGTGCTGTGTGCCTGTAGTCCCAGCTACTGGAGAGGCTGAGGCAGGAGAATTGCTTGAACCCAGGAGGCAAAGGTTGCAGCAAGCTGAGATCGCACCACTGCACTCCAGCCTGGTGACAGACCAAGACTCCATCTCAAAAAAACAAAAAAAAATTAAATTACTTTGTATATATAAGGGTCTAATTTAAAAAAAAAATTGTAAAATATCCTATACGTACATTAGTATTACTTATTTGTTTTTATCACTCCATCAATGTGAGGCGTAAAATTTGTTAAGTTAAAACTTTCGGTGTACTTTCATTCATTTATTTATTTATTTTGAGACAGTTTCGCTCTATCATCCAGGCTGGAGTATAGTGGTGTGATCTCGGCTCACTGCAACCTCCACCTCCCAGGCTCAAGTGATTCTCGTGCCTCAGCCTTCCAAGTAGCCGGGACTACAGGCATGCGCCACCATGCCTGGCTAATTTTTAAAAGTCCTATATCATATAAGAACATTAGAGTTCTGGGATTATTTTTTGTTTGTTTAAGAGACAGGGTCTCACTGTATTACGCAGGCTGGGGTGCAGTGATGTGATCATAGCTCACTGTAGCCTGGAACTCCTGGGAAAAGCAATTCTCCCACCTCAGCCTCCCCAGTAGCTGGGCCTACAGGTGCTTGCCACAATGCCCAGCTAGTTTTTAAATTTTCTGTAGAGATAGGTCTCACTGTGTTGCCTAGTCTGGTTTCAAACTCCTGGCCTCAAGGGATCCTCCCCACTTGGCTTCCCAAAGTGCTAGGATTACAGGTGTAAGTGACCATGCCAGGACAAGAACATGAGACTTCTCTTACCATTTTTTTATATCTAAGTGGAATAGCATAGTATTATGTGTCAGTGTTGAATTATTTTAAAATATTATGCACTGAAACATGGTAATAATCTGGGCCAGTTTCTATCTTGACCTAGGTTTAAACATATTAGCTAACATGAGGGGCCCAAAATTAATAATGATTCCATACCATCTCCTTATTTATTTATTCATTGAGACAGAGTTTTGATCTCTCACAAATGTTGGAGTGCAGTAGCATGATCTTGGCTCACTACAACCTCCACCTCCTGTGTTCAAGTGATTCTCCTGCCTTAGCCTCCCGAGTAGCTAGGATTACGCCCACCACCACAACCAGCTAACTTTTGTATTTTTAGTACAGATAAAGTTTCACCAGGTTGGCCAGGTTGGTCTTGAACTCCTGATCTCAAGTGATCTGCGGCCTTGGCCTCCCAAAGTGTTGTCATTACAGGCGTGAGCCACTGCCTCCAGCCACCATCTCCTTTCATTAAAAATATGTGAGCTGAAAATAATTTGAGGGCAGTTATTTTCATATAGTCATTTTATCAAACAGGGATTATATTAATGACTAGTATTAATATTTATTTTATCTAAAATTATGTCTGATTTTTCTAAATTCTCTGACTTGCTAATAATGTTGAACATTAGGTTTAATACATATAATTAGGTCTGTGTGGATGTACTATGTAAATAAAATTGTTTTTAACATTTTGTAAGGTCTGCTGCTTTACAAGTCTTATTGTCTTTGCTCCATTTTTGATACCAAAATTTTAACTGTGATAATTAGGCAGGAGATAGCAAATCAAGGGTATGTTTATATAATCACTCTCAAGGATCTCAAGGGTCATTTTCTGGTTACATTATGAAAACTGTAAAAGGAATCAAGTATATATTCCAGATAATAGCTCTTGATAAATCATATACATCTATATAATAGCTATAGATATAGTTTAAGATTTAGATCTAGATATATTCAGCAACTTTGTAATTTATCAAAAGGTTTTGGTTAAAATGTAAGACATTCCTCAATATAGAATTAGTTCTAAAAATTTGTTGCAATGAAGAATGTTAACAACTTACCTTCCTGTTTTCTCTGAATATGAAACAATTCAAGATAGACATAGAAATAAAGCATAATGAACTTTGGGAGGCCGAGGCAGGTGGATCACGAGCTCAGGAGATCGAGACCATTCTGGCTAACATGGTGAAACCCCGTCTCTAATAAAAATATACAAAATTAGCTGGGCGTGGTGGTGGGCGCCTGTAGTCCCAGCTACTTCAGAGGCTGAGGCAGGAGAATGGCGTGAACCAGGTAGGCGGAGCTTGCAGTGAGCCGAGATCGCGCCATGGCACTCCAGCCTGGGCTACAGAGCCAGACTCCATCTCAAAACAACAACAACAACAAAAAACAGAAGTAAAGCATAATGAAATAAACATGTGAGCTCTGTAGCTCATGGTGTTGTTGGCGTGGTGCTTAGCAACAGGGATTTTCCTACACTACACTCCAGTACAGGGCACAGAGCAGAAACTTTATTGCTAAATTTACCGCATAGCAGAGGCAGAACAGAATTCATTTTCACTGCAGGCTGGGACATCCTAAAGACAAAAAACATGGAATGGGTGATATGAGCTACCCTAGTTTATTTCTTTCTTCCAATATCTCCAGTCACCTCCACTATTGATCTAGTGAAAACAGGCGCAGGAACAGTGCTCTAAACGACATTCGATGTCCTTCAATATCTTTGTCAGTCTGAATTCAAAGGAAATATTTTAACTCAAGTAAAAAGAAGACTACAAAAGAAAGATAACCCATATGGGGATAGCAGAAGTTTTTGTTTTTGTTGTTGTTTTAAAATCTCTTGTTTTTGGCCACAGGCACTCTGAGCTAGAAGAAAATATTTAGGAGAAGGATGAGAAATCCTTCTGTGTTGAATAAGGGAATTACTTCCAGATGGCAATGGTGTAAATCTACTATGATAACAACTATATATATATATACATATATATAAAATGAAATATGTTTATAGAAAATGTCTGGAATCTTTTTATAGTCTAGAGTCCTTCTTAATGGCCTTAATTTGCAAAAATAGCCTCAAATTATTTTATTTAATTAAAAACTGCAAGAGATTAACATTTTCTCCTCATAAGGTCCAGTCAAGTATTTTTCTTTTGAATGAAGAAAAAAAAAATACATTGCCTGTAAAAAATTAATTCTTTGATTTAGTAGTTAGCAGTGAACAGTTGATATGGTTTGGATGTTTTATCCCCTCCAAATCTCATATTAAAATGTGACCTGTATTGTTGTATGTGGGGCCTAGTGGGAGGTATTAGGTCATGGGGGCAAATCCCTCATGAATGGTTTGGTTCCCTCCCCTGGGTAATGAGTGGTAAAGAGTTTACAG
This sequence comes from Pan troglodytes, assembly GCF_028858775.2. Taxonomy (NCBI): domain Eukaryota; kingdom Metazoa; phylum Chordata; class Mammalia; order Primates; family Hominidae; genus Pan; species Pan troglodytes. Next base: position 36,253,721 of record NC_072416.2, on the reverse strand, counting down.
GAGATCTAGTTGTTTAAGAGTGTGGCACCTTCCCTCTCTCTCTCTCGCTCCCTCTCTTGCCCTATGACATGCTGGCTCCCCTTCAAATTCTGCCATGATTGTAATCTTCCTGAGGCCCTCACCACAAGCAGATGCTGACACTATGCATTGTGTACAATCTGCAGAACCAAGGGCCAAATAAATCTATTTTCTTTATAAATGACCCAGTCTTATATTTGTTTTACAACAACACAAACACACTAACACACTGGTGAAAATCAACTTAAATACTTAAATACAGATAATATAAATTTAAAATGCAAACTAAGAGTTGTAAAATTTATATTTCCCCTTCAAAAATTGGCATTCTAAATTCTCTCCTTACTATTTGTTTTGCTTTATACACTTCCAACTTCCTATGCTCAAGTTTTCAGAAGACATTGAAGAACATCACATCATTAGAGAGAAGAAAAGGAAAAATTGGCTACAAAAATTAACCATACAGTGTATTGAATTAATAGAGTTTTGCTGAACAATTTTTGTTAATGGAGTTTATATTTTTAGGTATAAATATTTTTCTGCATGATATATTTAGACAAAGTTTTTTTTAAATATAGGATATTTGCAGCAAACGGTCCAAAGGATCCCAATTATTAAACAAAACACAAATATATATTGATTACAGTATATCAAATATGCCTTAATAATTATTTTAGGTAGCTATAAAAAGTAGAGTTACAAGATTGAGAGGTACTTTGTCTTCTGTGAAGGCTTTAAAAACATGAAGCTACATTTCCCAGCATCAAAGATTTATGTGTAAGAGATTTGTCTTCATTTTGTTTTAATTAGACAAAACGATTTGCCCATGGGGCATCTAAACTCAGAATGAGTTTGACATCACAACACAGTTTATATTCTCTCAGGAAAAATGAAAGGAAACTAAAGGATTTTATTTTTCAGACATTGTTTTGATAATCACAAAACAAAACAGTCCAATTTTCTTTGGGTTCTCAGTTGTACATTTATGTCTTCAGGGTTTTAAAAAACCACACCGTTTTGCATGCTTAAAAATAAAAGATTCGGTTCAAGAGTTCATCTTTGTAACATCTTTGCAATTTTTCTTTAAATCTCTAGGTCTAAAACTTTGCTAAAATAAAAAATATTTAGCGAGAAACAAGTTTACATGTGTTGCTTGCTGAAAGAAACTGCTAAAGGGAATGCATTAAGATATGGAACACAATTATGCAAAGTAAATACTCAATTGAACATGCCAGATGTTTCCTAAATTTAAATTGTTAAATGGCCATTGTGGAAGAATCATTTTAGTTTTAAATTCTGTAATAAGCAAAATAACTTTCTTACATAGAAACATTTGTTCCTTTGTGTATGAACCAAATCAAATATCATATAAAAATTATACATAAGATATGAATCATATATAATGTAGCTTATCCAAACATATTTTAGATGAAACTGTCAGTATTTTTTATATTATCAACATAGAACTGTTTTAAGATAAATAAATCATGTATTCATTTTTCATCTCAATCAATATTTTTATAAGAGATGACATAAGTTAGATGATTCAGCTAATCTACACTGAAAGCAGTGGATAAGTCAATTACAATTTTTGCTCAAATATGGAAAAAATCTGACTGATTATAATCAAAATCATTAACTGTCATTTACTTTTCCTGAAAGCTCTTTATTTAATATAAAATCTAGACATAAAGAAACTAATTTATCCTCTTAAGTGCTATAAACATTTTCTCTCATTTCATTTTTTTTTTAGTTGTCAATTTTGATAGTGTTCAACTAGAAGTCACGAATAGGCAATCCACTAACATAGGTTCACAGTTCTCATATATTTTTGAAACATTGAAATCAACCTGTCCCCAACTCCACTCCAGAGGCTAATGTCGAAATACCTGCTGAAGGCAATGCCAAGCCAATATCTCTGAAATATAAAGTTGGCTATTATAATTCTCTTCATGATTATATTTATATTTTTATGTATATATGAGAGACAGAGCAAACATTACACATGAAAAATAATACATTTTACTTAAAAACATGTTAAGGTCTCCTGGGTGTGGTGGCTCATGCCTGTAATCCCAGCACTTTGGGAGGCCGAGGCAGATGGATCACGAGGTCAGGAGATCGAGACCATTCTGGCTAATATGATGAAACCCTGTCTCTACTAAAAACACAAAAAAATTAGCCGAGAGTGGTGGTGGATGCCTGTAGTCCCAGCTACTTGGGAGACTGAGGCAGGAGAATGGCATGAACCCAGGAGGCAGAGCTTGCAGTGAGCCGAGATCGTGCCACTGCACTCCAGCCTGGGCGACAGAGCGAGATGCCATCTCAAAACAAGCAAACAAATAAAATATGTTAAGGTCTATAAGGTCTACAACTTAGTCATTTCTTAACTATACGACCTTGGGTGGGCCACTTACTTAGTTTCTCATTACTTTGGTTTTCTTTCTTGAAAAGTGAAGAATTGTTTTCTTCACAGTTATCTCATAATTGTTTTCTGAAAATGTAAAACACTAGAAACATTGCCTGGCATTGAGTAAATTATTAGTTTTTATTATTAGTACTGATTCATATTTTTCCTACTTAAAATTAGATAATGACTCCTCATATTCTGCATGATTTTATAGGATATAAGTTTAGATACAAATCAAGACATATTTGAAATAATGTTCTATACATTCAACCTCAGATTTATTCAGTGAAACCCCACATTTCTCTCTATTTGATAGCGTAGGTGACATTCACATCCTATTTTGCCTCATTATTGAACAGTGTCTTACCTAATTTTCTAGATGTCATAATTTATTTACTCTTGTCTCATTTTCATGATGGTGTGTATACTGCATATTTTGAGACATAGTACATTTAATTGAGTTATTTTCTTGCTCAAAAAGAAAACTAGTTCCACCTCCATTGAATCTTCAGTTTAAACTTAGAATTTAAAATAAAAAAACTGTTCTATGGCAATGATCATAAACTGGCAAATTGGTATCTCATGGGTTGGATTAAGGCTGACTGACAGAATGACCTTGAAGGGCCATGTGTGTGCATGTTTACTCACCTTAAAATAAAAGAATTTTCTGTATGGGTTTATTTTACTAAGATTAGTGAGCCTTTTAAAAGAGTCAGGTGCTTCTGATTCATCATATATGTCCCTGTCCAGTCTCTCTGTACTCACAAATCAGTCTGAGTGATGTAATATCATTTGAAGGTAGACTGTGATAAGTTAAAGCTGCATATTATGAACTATGAAGTAACTACAAAAATAAAAAGAGTTACACCTAAAACCTAATAAAGAAAAAAAAGATCATAAAAATCAACATAAAGCAGAAAAAAAATGCATCAGAAAAGCATATGATAAAATAGAAAATAGTGAGATGTTAGATTTAAAACCAACAATACAATAATTATTTTGGAAGAGTAGATGAAATATAAATTCGAGGCTATCAATTTTAAGTGGATTTTGAGGACAGTCACTGTATTCTTAAGAAAGTTCTATTAATTTTGCAAATACTTTGAGGGGTATAAAAATAGAGATATAATAAATTGTACACTAAAGACAATAAGTGATGATTAAGTACTTTATCACAGATGCTACATATTTCCAAAATCCAGTAGAAATGTAATCAATTTGTTTGACAGAACTTCAGTCTTTCTATTAACAAGTCTTTCAGATCAAAATTAAAGAAAATCATATTGTATACTTGAGCGATGTCCTTTATAGAGTCTTCATCCTCGGTCATAGGCTCAATTGCATGTGTCTGGTAAGAATTATAAATAATATGACAGTTATTTCAGTTAATATGTTCTGTTAATCTATTTCAATTCAGAAAAAAAACACCTATTTAGTTTTAGGATCTAATATATGTGAACAAATTTGGGAGGATTTCTTTAATAATCTATATGCATTCTTTGTTTTACATTCTTTCAAGCAAACATATGACATGGACAAATATGTGCAAACACAAAATCACTGCAGTATATTAGAGTGGAAATGCAATGGCAGCATTATTTTTCAGTAAGTTCAGTAAAATATTTGAGTCATGCTGAGTACAAAATACTTTGTTAAGGCTAATTAGGTTGCAGATTATAAAATGCCCTAATAGTACCAATAAATTAGACTCACCTTTCTCAAAAGAAAGTGACTAATAATATTTTGTTGCTGAGTTAAACAGAATAAATGTCTAAGAACTTAGCCAGAAGGCTGAGATTTTAATTAGTTATTAAGGTGTTCAGGTTAATGTAAATCAGATTTGCCTTTCTAGATAAAGAATACAGATTGACAGTGGCATTAACATTGTCATTAAATCTTAAATAAACACGAATTTCCCGGTGCTTGTAAGAATCTGACCTGGAAAAAGATGAAAAAAAGGAAATACTATAGAGTTTTTTGTTAATTATCAAGCTTTTCCTTTGTGTTTTGTTTGTCAGATATATAACCTTTGAAATTGAAGCTGATAATCAAATGAAATAGTTTTTAAAAACTACTTGTTGGAGTCAAATGACTACTCTTGGCTTTTCTTTCTTTTTTTCCATTTCCATTTATAATAGCCAAAAAAAGTTTCTTGTCACTGTTTCTAAATAACACCATGACCTCCTGCTCACAAATTAAAATGTATTGCAATTCTCTAAATAAGAACAATCTACCCTTTCTAAAATTTCAAATTAAATGTGCTTTATTTTTAGTATAGTGACCTACCCTGCATGTATAAATTAAATGTAAGAAACATTTTATGTTTAGTAGGCTTGAAAATGAGACTATTTTTCCCTTAATTTTTCTCCTTAAAACTTATTAATTCCTTTTTATATTCTAGATCTATAAATACTAAAATATTCTATCTATTAACTGCTCTAATCTTTATGTAACAGTGTAGGTTCTACCCATGTAACAGATGAGGAAACCAAGGAGCACAGTTATTTACTAACTCGCACAAGGCAAGTTTCAAAATTGTCTTTGAAAATAATGATTGCTTTTAAGGTTTATTCTATAATGGTTTAAGATCATGGGTTACAGAAGTAGAACAACAGTGTCTAATTACTAGTTCTAATAATTCTTATCGGATTTGTTGAGATTTTATACACATACATGTTTGTTTTTGTGTATAAATATATATATAACAATGTATTACACATATGAATTAACTGTTTAATATGTGTGAACTATTATATTCATTACTTGGCATTAATGTTTAGGTTGTTTCGATTTTACCCTCAAAATGTAATGACTTTTTGAGAGCCTATATCAAATTATTGGAAATACAAATGTATTTTTAAAGGGATTAGGGATTCTTAGTATTTGAATATGAATTGTGAAGATTAGTATTGAAAAAACTCTTGGTTACTTAGCAGGAGTAGCTGCAAAGGTGTTCCTTCTTTTCCTAAATGAATTATAAAGTATAAGAGTATTAAAGTCTACTTGTTTTTACTGCTAAATAAATATATATATATATATATATATATATATATATATATTTAGAATTTGAAGTTTTAGTTCATCTAACTACGATTCCTCTCTCAGAGCCTTTCCTGAGGAAAATTTTTTTTTGGTGGAGAGACTGAGAACACGAGGTGCACAGTGACCAGCTAAAGGGAGAATGAGGCAGTTCCAAAATGAATTATAAAGTATACGAGTATTAAAGTCTACTTGTTTTTTATTGCTAAAGTTGTGTGTATATATATATATATATGAAAATGTAGAATTTGAAGCTTTGGTTCATCTAACTGTGATTCCTCTACCAGAGCCTTTCCTGAGGAAATTTCTTACCCTGGGCCGTCTGTCCTGTGTGTCTGTCCTCCTTGTGGTCAGTTATTTGCACAGTGGCTCTGACCTGGCAGCCCACCTCTGGGTCCCCACTCCCCCAGAACTTCCCAGTCTGCCTTCTCCTGCCAGACACCCTGAGGCAGCTGTGTCCCCCAGACATAACCTGGATGGGTGTGCACCTGTCCCCACCACCGTCTGTCACCTCTGCTCCACACCTGACCAGTGGCCAGCACCACACTGGGGTTGACTGCCTTCACTGTGTCTATGCCTGCTCCGGCAGTGGGAGCTCAGTGCCAGGCTGTGGGGGGCATCTTGGAAAGCAGAGGTGTCCCCGCAGGATCTCTATGAGACTCTGTGTTGTCGGTGGCTGCGCTGGTTTCCCCGGAGTAGCGCCCGATGTCACTGCCGAGACCTTAACGGAAGGTGCGCGTCCAGTCCTCGCACTGCTATGTGTTCTGGTCAGAATGGAAGTGGTGGCCTCCACTAGGAGCTTCTGTGCTTTGGGAGAATTTGTCCAAACCGTGGTCCCGTTTGTTCTCCAATCCTGTGTGGACACCATGACCCAGTCGTGTAAACACAGACCCTTTGCAGCTCAGAGGCTGCCCTCTGAGAGTCACCGTCGTGTCGCTTTGGGGAAAAGACGAGCCCGCCCGGTTCCTCTCTGTGCACCTCATGCCTGGGGCTCCGTCCCGTCCTGGGTGGGTTTTCACCTGCACCGCTGGCCCCTCCCCCAGGAGCGTTGGTGGAGCCGGCTTTCTCAGCCAGGAGCCTGTTGCTGGGTCAGCGGCTGGAGCTCAAGGTCGGCTCAGGGGACTTTCTCGTGCTGGAGGTTGGCTGCGGAGCAGCCTGCGTTTCTCGGAAAACAGGGCCCAGGGCCTGCTCCACGCCGCTGTCCACGTCTTCACCATCCCCTCGTTGCAGGTTCGAGGCCGAGCTCAGACCTGTGGAGCAGAAGCTGAGTGCGCTGCGGTCCCTGCTGGCCCAGAGGCCCTTCTTCGAGGTGCCCTCACCCCTGGGCGCCGTGGACCTGTACGAGTATGCATGCGGGGATGAGGACCTGGAGCCACTGTGACGGCACCCATGAGAACACCGCCGCAGGGCCGCTCCACACGTGCCACAGCCACCACTGGGACACCGCCGCTTGTGTAAAAACTGTTGTCTTTTGTGGAAAATGAGTGCGTTTGCATGGAATGATAAATTTTTATTTATTCACAGAAGCGTGTTGATTGCTGCTGTGGGTTCGTGGCTGGACCTGCCTAGAGCTCTGTGCCCGGGGGACACGTAGGGCCACTCGTGAACAGGACAGGTTCCCACACTGACACCCTCCGGCACTTGCCGTTCCCGACTTGACCCGGCCTCAGTTCCGGGGCCTGCGTCTTTCTGGAAAGGGTCTGTGTGGGCACAAGGGTGACCGGCGGCTCCTGGGCGCCTCGCCAGTCCTAGACAGGAGCCTCCGCCACGGCCTGTATGAATGTTTTGTGTAAATGTACAAAAGCGTTTCTGGCGATCACACTTGTATTTTTGAATGAATGTTTGGAGGACTTTTCAGTCACGGGCTTGGCTCCCTCAGCCACAGCATGGCTCCTTTCAGGATTTACAAACGTCAGCACTGGAGGGGGACCGCGGCCACGCCAGATGCATCGGGATGCAGGCTGGGCCTCTCTGCGGGGCCTCCTCCCCAGCCAGGGGGGCCCCACCCTTGGGCTGTTCCCTCCCAGAGCCACGGACCCAGGCCACATTCCACAAACGACCCCAGAAGGAAGGAGCCCTCGCCAGAGTGGGGACGTCCACACCTGGGAGCCACGTGCAGCGACACCTAAATGAGGGGGTTCGGAGGCCCCGCCAGGAGGAGCCCTGTGTGCAGGGGAGGCCACGAGCCCCCAGGTCCCCCAGGGGCACCCGACATGGATAAGCCCAGGCCCAGCTCTGTTCCCTCTGCAGGCAGGGGAGGGTCACAGGTGGTGACCATGGGAATGACCCCATCCTCACACAAGACAAAATGCTCCCCCAGGAAAGGGAGGTGGCAGCATCTACAGGGCAGGGCACAGGCGGTCAGGGCGGCCCTGGGCACTTGGTGGGGAGGGCAGGGCCGGGCCGGGCCGGGACCACCCCAAGAGCAACACACACACCCCATTAATCTACTGGCAGCTGTGGCTGTGAAGGAGATGGACGCACAGGGTGGTCCCATGACCCCTGAGGAGAGACGGTGCAGGCTCCAGGCAGTGGGTAGACTGGCCGCACCTCCCAGGGAAATGGCTGCTGCCCCCAAGGTGTCCTCTGTCACCAGGTGCTCCCCTGAATTCCCGGATGCCCCCACCTGGGTCTGCGAAGGGTCAGGGTCCCCAACAACAGGACAGGTGCAGGGCCGGAGAGTCTGACTGTGGCTGCTGCAGGGAAGTGACACTGGGAGCCACGGCCTGCAGGGCCCACCCTGCCCCAAGCTCCGGGGAGCCCATCTGGGAGAGCATGTCTGCCCCACACCACCTCAGGACACCCCTCACACACACCTATGAGCTGGAGCCCATGGTCATGGGAGTGAGGGGCCAGAAGTGAGGGGTTCACCTCTGACTGGGACCCTCAGCTTCCCACACTGACACTAGGAGCCCCCCAATTAGGGTTCAAGGCTGAGACATCAGAAGCCTCCCTGGGGCTGTGAAACGAAAGACAGCGTCCCCCACCCACATCCCTGGTGAGGCTCCTGCACAGCCCGAGTGTCCTCTGACATCCCCATACCCACTGCATTCCCCAAGCACCCCGTCCTTCCCCAGCCACGGCCCCAGATGCTCTGGGCTGTGCCAGGGCCGGGCGTGCACACCCACGCCTTTGCTGGAGAAGTGGGGGGTCCTCGTGGACGGCAGCGCTGCAGGGAGACCCTGAGCCCAGCGGTCGTGCCCTCCACGTGTTCTGGGGGTCCATTTCCCTGAGAGCTCACGTGTGAGGTGGGCCAGGGACCCCACAAGAAAAGCACCTGCATCATCCTCACCGTGGCCAGCATCCAGCGTCCTGCTAGGACAGAAGCCAGGGTGTTCCAGGCAGAGGCGCCTCTGGCATCCCCACCTCACCCTCTGCGAATGACAATCTTGGGTCCCCGGCATTTCGTGGCCATCACCCCTTGGCGATCCCCACGCAGCAACCCAGCCCACCCCACCCCTCTCTCACAGGGTCCCTTCATGTCAGACCCAAGAGTGTTCACGGGTCCCTTTGTGTCAGACCCAAGAGTGTTCACGGGGGCAGCCCCAGGTTCACCCAGAAGCAGCAGGAGCTCTGTTGCAGGATGACCATGAAAGGTGACAGCCACTCCACAGCAACGATGCCAGCCATGGCCCTGAGGTCCCTGGGCACCTCCTTGTGGGACAGGACACAGCGCCTCAAGGTGCAGCAGGGGTGACGGGCACCACAGGCTCCCAGCATTGGCACCAGACCAGCATCCAGAGTGCTGTCCTGAGGGGTGGCAGGGATGGGCATGGCAAGATGGGCTTCCCAGAACGAGGGGACCCAGCCTGGGTGGGGGATGGGGCTTGGACAGCCATGAGACGGGAGACACAGAGGAGATGGAGAAGGGGGAAATGGGGGAGAACTAGGGGGCATCAGATAGGAATGAAGCAGAGCTGGACCCAGCCATGGCTTGCAGGCCTGAGGTCCCAGGGCACCTCCTCGTGGGACAGGACACAGCTCCTCAAGGTGGAGCAGGGGTGACGGGCACCACAGGCTCCAAGCACTGGCACCAGACCGGCACCCAGAGCCCTGCCCAGAACAAGGGGGGACCGAGCCTGCGGAGGGATGGAGCCTGGACAGCCATGACATGGAGAAGGGGGAGTTGGAGGAAATGGAGACGGGCAAGACGGAGGGGATGGGGGAGACGGAGGAGATGGAGGAGAAGGGGGAGATAGAGAACGGGGGAGTTGGGGAAGAACTGGTGGGCATCAGAGGCAGGAATGAGGCAGACCGGACGCAGCCATGCCCAGCAGTTCCTAGAGGAGACACGGCTCCCAGGTGGGACTGGGAGGCCTTTATGACTCAGAGCCGGGGAAGGAGCAGAGGCCGGAGGTCGTCACCAGCACAATGCCCACTGGCTGCCTTGCTCAGGCCAAGGGGTTGGACCCCACATGGCACAGGAGCCCCGTCTGCTGCAACCCTAAGATGCACATCCTGTGGCTGAAAGAGATGCAGCCCCTGGGGCGGTGCAGACCCCACGTGGCACAAACGACCCGGCTGAGTCTAAAGCCTGCAGACAAGACCACTCACGCGGCAACACACTGCTGTGTGCCTACAGGAGGGGCCTCGAACCATGTTCCCCATGACCCACAGGCAGACCCTGGGAGGGCAGGGATGCCCCCCGTCGCGCCAACCTCTGTAGAAGTCACAGCCCCAGCCTCGGCTGCCACACATGCCAAGCCAAGCCAAGCCAACCAAGCCAGCCAGCCAGCCAAGCCAGCCAGGCCGGCCCAGCCGGCCAAGCCAGCCAAGCCACCCAGCCGGCCAAGCCATCCAAGCCAGCCAACCAACCCAGCCAGGCAAGCCAGCCAAGCCACGCAGTCAAAGCCAGCCAGCCAGCCAAGCCATCCAAGCCAGCCAGCCAGCCAAGCCAGCCAAGCGACCCAGCCAGCCAAGCCACCCAGCCAAGCCAGCCAGCCAGCCAAGCCACCCAAGCCAGCCAGCCAGCCAGACAAGCCAGCCAGCCAGCCAAGCCAGCCAAGACAGCCAAGCCACACAGCCAGCCAAGCCAGCCAGGCAAGCCAGCCAAGCCGGCCAAGCCAGCCAAGCCAGCCAGCAAAGCCACCCAAGCGAGCCAAGCCACCCAAGCCGCCAAGCCAGCCAAGCCAGCCAACCAGCAAAGCCACCCAAGCCATCCTAGCCACCCAAGCCACCCAGCCAGCCAAGCCAGCCAAGCCACCCAGCCAGACAAGCCAGCCAGCCACCCAGCCAGCGAAGCCAGCCAGCCAACCAAGCCACCCCGGCAGCCCAGCCAGCCAAGCCACAGAGCCACCCAAGCCAGCCAAGCCACCCAGCGAGCCAAGCCAGCCAAGCCACCCAGCCAGCCAGCCAGTCAAGCCAGCCAAGCCACCCAGCCAGCCAAGCCGGCCAGCCAGCCTAGCCGGCCAAGCCATCCAGCCAGCGAAGCCAGCCAAGCCAGCCAGCCAGCCAAGCCACCCAGCCAGCCAAGCCACCCAGCCAGCCAAGCCAGCCAAGCCACCCAGCCAGCCAAGCCAGCCAGCGAGCCAGCCAAGCCGGCCAAGCCATCCAGCCAGCAAAGCTAGCCAAGCCAGCCAGCCAGCCAAGCCACCCAGACGGTCAAGCCAGCCAAGCCAGCCAAGTCACCCAGCCAGCCAAGCCAGCCAAGCCACCCAGCCAAAGCCAGCCAGCCAGCCAAGCCAGCCAAGTGACCCAGCCAGCCAAGCCACCCAGCCAAGCCAGCCAGCCAGCCAAGCCAGCCAAGCCACACAGCCAGCCAAGCCAGCCAAACCAGCCATCCAGCCAAGCCTGCCAATCCAGCCAGACAGCCAGCCAAGCCAGCCAGCCAGGCAAGCCACCCAGTCAGCCAGCCAGCCAAGCCAGCCAAGCCGCCCAAGCCATCCAAGCCAGCCAAGCCACCCAGCCAGCCAAGCCAGCCAAGCCACCCAGCCAAAGCCAGCCATCCAGCCAAGCCAGCCAACCAGCCAAGCCAGCCAAGCCAGCCAAGCAGCCAGCCAAGCCAGCCAGCCAGCCAAGCCACCAAGCCACACAGCCAACCAAGCCAGCCAAGCCAGCCAGCCAGCCAAGCCAGCCAAGCCACACAGCCAACCAAGCCAGCCAAGCCAGCCAGCCAGCCAATCCTGCCAGCCAACCAAGCCAGCCAAGCCACCCAGCCAGCCAGGCCAGCCAAGCCACCCAGCCAGCAAGGCCAGCCAAGCCCGCCAAGCCACCCAGCCAGCCAAGGCAGCCAAGCCTCCCAGCCAAAGCCAGCCAGCCAGCCAAGCCAGCCAAGCCATCCAGCCAGCCAAGCCAGCCAAGCCAGCCAGCCAGCCAAGCCACCCAGTCAGCCAGCCAGCCAAGCCAGCCAAGCCACCAAAGCTGGCCAAGCCAGCCAAGCCATCCAAGCCAGCCAAGCCACCCAGCCAGCCAAGCCAGCCAAGCCACCCAGCCAAAGCCAGCCAGGCAGTCAAGCCAGCCAGTCAGCCAAGCCAGCCAAGCCAGCCAGGCAGCGAGCCAAGCCAGCCAGCCAGCCAAGCCAGCCAAGCCACACAGCCAGCCAAGCCAGCCAAGCCAGCTAGCCAGCCAATCCTGCCAGCCAGCCAAGCCAGCCAAGCCACCCAGCCAAAGCCAGCCAGGCAGCCAAGCCAGCCAGACAGCCAGGCAAGCCAAGCTACCCAGCCACCCAGGACAGCCAAGCCAGCCAAGCCACCCAGCCAGCCAAGGCAGCCAAGCCACCCAGCCAGCCGGAAAGAGAGAGAGAGAAAAGGAAGGAAGGAAGGAAGGAAGGAAGGAAGGAAGGAAGGGAGGGAGGGAGGAAGGAAGGAAGGGGAGAGAGAGAGAGAAAGAAAGAAAGAGAAGGAAAGAGAGAGAGACGGAAAGAAAGAAAGCGAAGGAAGAAAGGAAGAAAGGAAGGAAGGACAGAAAGAGAGAAAGAAGTAAAGAAGGAGAGAGAGAAAGAAAGAAGGAAGGAGAGAGAGAGAAAGAAAGGAAGAAAGAAGGAAGGAAGCAGAGAGAGAAAGAGAGAAGAAAGAAAGGGAGAGAGAAAGAAAGAAGGAGAGAGAGAAAGAAAGGAAGAAAGAAGGGTGGAAGGAAGGAGAGACAGAGAAAGAAAGAAGGAAGGAAGGAAAGAAAGAAAGAAAGAAAGAAAGAAAGAAAGAAAGAAAGAAGGAAAGAAAGGTACACTGCTCAGGAATCTCCTTTTCCTGTGGCCGGGGCAAGATTCTTTGCATTTTTCTCTGCAGGGAAAAAACAAAACCACACACACACACTACACACACACAGCAATAAGCTTTCATCCAGCTGGCCCAAGACAGTTTCCTAGAGAGTCTGTACACAGTCACGGTGCTGGAGGCTCAATTTCAGATTGGGTTAAAGTGCCCTGCAAACGGGCATTTGCAGAGGGCATGGGAGAGGCTACTGGAGAATTAAGAGCTGCAGAGACGAGGGTCTCCGGCCATCACCTTGGCAGCTGCAGGAGAGAGGAGGTGATTAGGGAAGCTCCGTGTTCCCTTCAGCCTGGCAGGTGCGTTGTCCCCGCCCTGCCCCCAGCACCGCAATGCAGGCCCTGCTTTCGGATTTAGCAAAGGTAACTTCCTCTGGCACCCCCAGGCTTCTGCTTCCAGCACAGCGACTGTGACTTGGTGTTTGCACCTCGGTCCTCACAGAATTCCCCCACCTCAACTCAATCTTCCTCTCCCAGTGGTACCATTAACATTTTAATTTAATCAGAATTTCTGGGACTGGCTTGCCATCCTAAACAACCTAGTTACCTGTCAGCCTCTATCAGCTTGTCATATTAGAGAGGATTGTCCTAGGAATCTAATCTGCTTTAAATGATTTCGTGGGGTGTTGGTCTATAAATCATCTCGATGCAGGTCTGACAACGTGAAGGATTCGGTGGGTAAATAAACCACACTTGTTTTATTTTCAGCAGGCACAGACTTTGCTTTATCAACTTCTTATTGATTTTCGTGCTCCAAGAGGTCAAAAAAATGTTTTTGCTTCTCCTTTACATACAAAAACATTATTCGTAGAAGAGCTGTGGGCAGGCAACTCTCATTAACATAAGTTCTGAGATTCGCAGGCGAGCTGGCTGGTTGGAGAAACGACACACACCTGTTTCAGCCAAGCCCCTGGTGGAGTTTGGAGTTTCCAAAACGTTGACTTTTCCTCTTTCTGCTCAAAATAGAAATTATATGGATATTAAGGAGCCCCAAGTCTCTTCAGGGATGTGGAGGAACCCTGGACATACAAATACACACACACACACACACACACACACGTACACACACTCACCACCCCATGCCAAGAAGATACACAGAAAACTCACTTACCCTTCACTTGAGTTTGCAAATTTGGAGCTGACTTAATGAAGGAAAGAAAAATTGCAGCTACAAAGTAACACAGAGCCAATGAAAAGACAAAAACCACCATTAGATTTTCTTCTCTTCTAAAGTTTTATTTTATTTTTAAGAATCATCGTTCGGATCAGGCACAGTGGCTCACGCTTGTAATCCCAGTGCTTTGGGAGGCTGAGGTGGGAGAATCACAAGGCCAGAAGTTCAAGACCAGCCTGGGCAACATAGCAAGATCCCATCTCTTAAAAAAAAAAAGTACAAAAGATAGCTGGACCCACTGGTGCAGACCTGTATTTCCAGCTACTGGGGAGGCTGAGGTGGAAGGATGGTTTGAGTCCAGGAGGTTGAGGCTGCACTGAGCCATGATTGCATCACTGCACACTGCAGCTTAGGCAACACAACAAGACCCTGTCTCAAGAAAAAAAACTCCATAATGATTGTACACATTTATGACATACAATGTTTCCAAGCACGTGTATATCATGTAATGACACCTCATGGTAATTATCAGATCCAGCTGCTCAGAAATCTCATTTTCCAGTGGCTGAGGAATATGCATTTTTTTGTTTTTTGAGACAGAGTTTCGCTCTTGTCACCCAGGCTGGAGTGCAATGGCATGATCTTGGCTCACTGCAAACTCCGCCTCCCGGGTTCAAGCTATTCTCCTGCCTCAGCCTCCCCAGTAGCTGGGATTACAGGCATGTGCCACCACGCTTGGTTAATTTTGTATTTTCAGTAGAGACGGGGTTTCATCATGCTGGCCAGGCTGGTCTCAAACTCCTGACCTCAAGTGATCCACCCACCTCAGCCTCCCAAAGTGCTGGGATTACAGGTGTGAGCCACCGCGCCTGGCCAACCCACTCCTCTTTCAGGGTCTTAAATAAAATGTGCTTTTCTCCCCAAAGGCAGGTCCCCACCCCACTCAGCCGTTTTAAAGGGTGGAGTGTAAACGGTGGGTTGCCGAATTCCTGCTGCCGTGAAATACTTCAGCTTACAGCAGAAAGCCGGGCGCAGACACCATGCTTTATTTCTATTTCCGTGAACAAGAAGTGTCTCTTGCAGTCTGCAATATTTGTCGTCAAAAAGTTCACTGGCTGTTGTATCAAATCAGCCACCTCTATAGGGTGTGATCTTTGACAATTTTTTGTTACATCCCGATGGCCGTTTTATCTGGACCATTTTCTTCCTTTCATGGGTGAAGCAAAACTCCTTGGCAGACTTTTTTTTTTTTTTTTTTTTTTTTTTGAGACAGAGTCTCGCTCTGTCACTCTGTTGCCCAGGCTGGAGTGCAGTGGTGCGATCTCGACTCACTGCAACCTCCACCTCCTGGGTTCACGCCATTCCATTCTCCTGCCTCAGCCTCCCGAATAGCTGGGACTACAGGCGCCCGCCACCACGCCCAGTTAATTTTTTGTATTTTTAGTAGAGACGGGGTTTCACCGTATTAGCCAAGCTGGTCTCTATCTCCTGACCTTGTGATCCGCCCGCCTCGGCCTCCCAAAGTGCTGGGAATACAGGCGTGAGCCACCGCACCCGGCCCAGACACACTTTTTTTAAGTTACAGCAGACGGTGTCTTTCACTACAGTGTGCGCTGAGCAGATGAGTGTCTTGAGTACAAATTAAAAACATCAACGGTAAATCTACATTTATATATGTTTTCTTTAATGATTTTTTTTAAGGCACCAAACTGAATGAATAAAGAAGGGGAATGATGGAATGGTGGAAACTCTGTTTTTTTTTTTGTTTATTTTCTCTGTCTTTTTTTTTTTTCTGGAGTTTGCCATGAGTTATGTGTGGTCTAGCAGCCAAAGGAAGTGAACTGCAATAGACCTACAAATATAGGCTGTACAGACTCAACATTTTTGCATTTTGAGTTAAACCCAACAAGATGTTAATTATGACCAGCCTGACCAATATGGTGAAACCCTATCTCTACTAAAAATACAAAAATGAGCCAGGCGTGATGGTGGGTGCCTGTCATCTCAGCTACTCAGGAGGCTGAGGCAGGAGAATCACTTGAACCCGGGAAGCGGAGGTTGCACTGAGCCAAAACTGTGCCATTGCATCCAGCCTGGGTAACAGAGCGAGACACCATCTGAAGAGAAAAAAAAAAGGCTTCATCAAATACTATTCCATGCTTTTGCAGGTGGACAGCTGCAGGATTGAATTGTTACAAATTATCCGCCTCCTCACAGCCTTTTTGTGTGTATGTGAGATGGAGTCTCGCTCTGCAGCCCAGGCTGGAGTGCAATGGCACCATCTCGGCTTACTGCAACCTCCACCTCCTGGGTTCAAGCGATTCTCCTGCCTCAGCCTCCTGAGTAGCTGGGATGACAGGCACCCGCCACCACGCCAGGCTATTTTTTTTGTATTTTTAGTAGAGATGGGGGTTTCACCATGTTGGCCAGGCTGGTCTCGACCTCCTGACCTCAGGGGATGTGCCCACATCAGCCTCCCAAAGTGCTGGGATGACAGGTGTGAGTCACCATGCCCGGTCCCACAGCCTTTTCTGTGAGCAATTCTGAAGTAGCCCCTCCATGAGTCGAGGGTCTAACCTGCAGCCCTAGGTCTGCAAGGCTTTGTCCTTGGTTCTGGGGAAGGGGAATGTATTTCTGTATTTCTTCCCCCCCACCATCCCCCAGCTTTATTGAGGTCTAATTGACTGTTTAAAAATTGCATATATTGCTGGGCACGGTAGCTCACGCCTGTCATCCTAGCACTTTGGGGGGCCGAGGCAGGCTGATTGCCTGAGTTTAGGAGTTCGAGAACAGCCTGGGCAACACGGTGAAACCCCGTCTCTACTAAAAACACAAAAAATTAGCTGGGCGTGGCAGCATGCGCCTGTAGTCCCAGCTACTCAGGAAGCTGAGGCAGGAGAATTGCTTGAATTTGGGAGGTGGAGATTGCAGTGAGCCGAGATTGTGCCACTGCACTCCAGCCTTGGTGACAAGAGTGAAACTCCCTCTCAATAAAAAAAAAAAAAAAAAATTAGAATGTGATGATTTTCTTTTTTCTTTTTCTTTTTCTTTTTTTTTTTTTTTGAGATGGAGTCTTGCTCTGTCGCCCAGGCTGGAGTCCAGTGGCACAATCTCGGCTCACTGCAAGCTCTGCCTCCCAGGTTCACGCCATTCTCCTGCCTCAGCCTCCCCAGTAGCTGGGACTACAGGCACCCACCACCATGTCCACCTAATTTTTTGTATTTTTAGTAGAGACAGGGTTTCACCGTTTTACCCAGGATGGTCTCATATCCTGACCTCGTGATCTGCCCACCTCGGCCTCCCAAAGTGCTAGGATTACATGTGTGAGCCGCTGCACCCGGCCAATGTGATGACTATCTATGGATATACCCTGATCATCAGCAGGAGGAAACGAAGAGGTATTGGTTAAAAATACAAAGTTGCAGTTATGCAGGATGAACAAGTACTAATTTGTAACAATTCAGTATGAAACAGTGTCACCATGGTTAACAAGGCTCTGCTCTATGCCTGACATCTGAGAAAGGGGAATTGAAATCTGAACTTTGTTCAGAAGAGGATGGCTTTGCAGGCTTTTCTGAGCACGCTGAATTCACGGTTTCTGGGTCAGCCCCTGGGCTGCCCAGGGACAGGGTGGAGACCCTGCCCCAGAAAGTCCAGGAGCCAGGAACCTGCTTAGAAACACATTTCAACAAGGAAAGCCACACTCAGGCTGGCCTCCTTAAAAACACATAGGCCTGGCACGGTGGCTCAAGCCTGTAATTCCAGCACTTTGGGAGGCCGAGGCAGGCGGATTGCCTGAGTTCAGGAGTTCAAGAACAGCCTGGACAACACGGTGAAACCCGGTCTCTACTAAAAATACAAAAAATTAGCTGGGTGTGGCAGTGTGCACCTCTAGTCCCAACCACTTGGGAAGCTGAGGCAGGAGAATCACTTGAATTCGGGAGGTGGAGGTTGCAGTGAGCCGAGATCGTGCCACTGCACTCCAGCCTTGGCGACAGAGCAAGACTCCATCTCAAAAAAAAAAAAAACACATATATCAGAATGTGATGATTTTCTTTTTTTTTTTTTTGAGATGGAATCTCGTTCTGTCACCCAGGCTGGAGTGCAGTGGCATGATCTGGGCTCACTGTAAGCTCCACCTCCCGGGTTCACACCATTCTCCTGCCTCAGCCTCCCCAGTAGCTGGGACTACAGGTACCCGCCACCACCCCCAGCTAATTTTTTGTATTTTTAGTAGAGACAGGGTTTCACCATTTTAGCCAGGATGGTCTTGCATCCTGACCTCGTGATCCACCCGCCTCGGCCTCCCAAAGTGCTGGGATTACACATGTGAGCCACCGCGCCCGGCCAATGTGATGATTTTCTATGGATATACGCTGATCGTCAGCAGGAGGAAATGAAGAGGTGTTGGTTAAAAATACCAAGTTGCAGTTATGCAGGATGAATAAGTACTAATTTGTAACAATTCAGTATGAAACTGTGACTGTGGTTAACAAGGCTCTGCTCTATGCCTGACATCTAAGAACAGGGGAATCGAAGTCTGAACTTTGTTCAGAAGAGGATGGCTTTGCAGGCTTTGCTGAGCATGCTGAATTCACAGTTTCCGGGTCAGCCCCTGGGCTGCCCAGGGACAGGGTGGAGATCCTGCCCCAGAAAGTCCAGGAGCCAGGAACCTGCTTAGAAACACATTTCAACAAGGAAGACTACACTCAGGCTGGCCTCCTTAAAAACACATAGGCCGGGCACAGAGGCCAAGCCTGCAATCCCAGCACTTTGGGAGTCCACGGCGGGCAGATCGTGAAGTCAGGAGATCGAGACCAGCCTGGCTAACACGGTGAAACCCCATCTCTACTAAAAATACAAAAAAAATTAGCTGGGCATGGTGGCGGGTGCCTGTAGTCCCAGCTACTCAGGAGGCTGAGGCAGGAGAATGGCATGAACCCAGGAGGAGGAGCTTACAGTGAGCCTAGATCGCGCCCCTGCACTCCAGCCTGGGTGACAGAGCGAGACTCCGTCTCAAAACAAACAAACAAACAAAAAAACCACATATATCATGGGCCAGATGTGGTGGCTCACACCTGTAATCCCAGCACTTTGGGAGGCTGAGGCGGGCGGATCACCTGAAGTCAGGAGTTTGAGACCAGCCTGGCCAACGTGGTGAAACCCCATCTCTACTAAAAATACAAAAATTAGCTGGGCATGGTGGTGGAGGCCTGTAATCCCAGCTATTCAGGAGAATCCCAGCGAGGCAGGAGAATCGCTGGAACTTGGAGGGTAGAGGCTGCAGTGAGCTGAGATTGCACCACTGCACTCTACAGGTTGACTGACAGAGTAAGACTCTGTCTCAAAAAAAACAAAACAAAAACAAACAATATATCATGAAAAATACATTAACCCAGCACTTTGCAAAGCTGCTAGGTGTGAATCCTGCTTGCCAGCTTGGCAGCTCCATCACCGTAGAGGTCAATGTCTGGGAAGTGTTGCAACATCTGGGCAGTTGCAGAGGTGGGCTTTCCTGTCACAAACATGGCTCTGGACCCCTTTGCTTAAAATATGACTGGCTCCCCACTGCCCATCCACCCCACAAAAGCTGGGGAGATACTGCAGGAGGAGTATGTGTGGGATGGAAAATTGTTTTCAGCTTCCCATTTGGATATTAAAGAGGCCAGGTGACAGCTCTGTCACCCAGGCTGGAGTACAGTGACAAGGTCTCTGCTCACTGCAACCTCCACCTCCCGGGTCCAAGCAATTCTTCTGCCTCAGCCTCCCAAGTAGCTGGGATTACAGGCACCTGCCACCATACCTGGCTAATTTTTGTATTTTTAGTAGAGATGGGGTTTCACCATGTTGGCCAGGCTGGTCTCAAACTCGCGACCTTGTGATCTGCCCGCCTCAGCTTCCCAAAGTGCTGGGGTGACAGGCATGATCCACCACACCTGGCCGCCTTTTCTACTTTCAATTTGCTAACTGGTGAATAATACTTTGCAGTAATGAGCCCAGAGGGAATGAGTGGAGCCCAGCCACACATTATTAGAACCTGTCACCCAGTGCAGATACTCACCTGGGATGCGGGCAATGATGCTCAACTCAGACCTGTGCCAGCGCTGGTGACTCCGAGGGACCCGGGTGGCTGGAGTCTGTGTTAGACTCAGGAGTCCCTTCCAGGTCCACACTGTGAAAACAGCAAGTGTCCAAAGCAGTCCACTCAGGTAAGTAAGAAATTGCAGGATGACACTGAGTTCTGTGTGGTTTCCAGAATGTCCTTACAGAAACCGGGATGAGAAGCTGGGAGAGGTGCCTCACGCCTGTCATCCCAGCACTCTGGGAGGCTGAAGCAGGAGGGTCACCTGAGATCAGGAGTTCGAGACTAGCCTGGCCAACATGGTGAAAACCCCCTGTCTACTAAAATTAGAAAAAAATAATTAGCCAGGCATGGTGGCATGCACCTGTAATCCCAGCTACTTGGGAGGCTGAGGCAGGAGAATTGCTTGAACCCAGGAGGCGGAGGTTTCAGTGAGCCAAGATTACGCCCCTGCACTCCAGGCTGGTTGACAGGGCAAGATTCTATCTCCAAAAAAAAAAAAAAAAAAAAGGCCAGGCACAGTGGCTCACGCCTGTAATCCCAGCACTTTGGGAGGCTGAGGCAGGCAGATCACCTGAGGTCAGGAGTTCCAGACCAGTGTGGCCAACATGATGAAACCCCATCTCTACTAAAGATACAAAAAATGAGCGGGGCATGGTGGCAGGTGCCTATCATCCCAGCTACTCAGGAGGCTGAGTCAGGAGAATCACTTGAACCCAGGAGGCAGAGGTTGCACTGAGCCGAGATCGTGTCACTGTACTCCAGCTGGGCAACAGAACGAGACTCCATCTCACAAAAAATAAAAATAAAAAAAAAATGGGGTGGGGTGGCCCAGCCATTCAGTATACTTTCTCCCCTGGTGAGAACCATCCATTTCCAGAATGTGTGTCACAGAGAGTGGAACACAGGTCCTGGTTGCACTCCCAAAAACTCACTGGTGTCCAGGGATTTGGGAGTATATGGCCTTTGAACGTCTGAACACCCTCAGTTCTCCTTCATATTCTCTAACTCCCCTGCATGGAGATGTGGGCCTTTTAGGGTCATTTCCACCCTTTGAGGGCCTCTTTGCTAGCCTTCCATTGGCAAGAACAATTACCGAAAGGAGGTACCCAGCTCTAACCCTGCAGAACAGACAGAGAGCCCAGTAGCCTGGCAGCCAGAGAGCCTTTCTTTAAAACAGGCATCACTGGCAACCTCATTGAAATGGGATGATTCATTATCCTGTTTCCATTTAATTGTTATTTTGCCGGCAGAAAAGCCTGGAGTTTCTCTGCAAAGCAGCGATGGTGTTGTCCTTTTAGATTCCCCAGGGAATAATCTTAAAAAATTGCCTGCCCAGCTTCCTGAATGCCCAGCATTTGCCTTCACATTAACTTACTCTATAAAGTACAGATGTTGCAGAGGGGAGGGCGTCCAAGACCCTGGCTTCCCAGAGAAATTGGTAAGGGTTGTCTGCAGCTTCCCAGCCTTAAAAATACTTGACAAGTTGACATCCTCACTGCTAATTGGGGCTGATGGAGCCTCGTCAACCCCAGGACCCGCTGATCAGCTGTGGCAGGAATCATACCCACAGCGTTATGTGAAGTGATGAGTTGGATTTGCTTCCAGCAGGGTGAAAGCAATGTATTTCACTTGTTCTCAATGTACAGCAAGAGAAAAGTGAGGGACTGACTCACAAAACCTGTGTTCCCTCCGTTTGCATCTCAGTCATCTCTGAAATACATTGCAAATTGTTTAAACCTTAAAAACACAGCGGCATGAATGTGCCTCCTGATGGCACCAGGTTTTGATAAGATGATAGGCTGTGGCGATGGATTTCAGATGTGAGTACCTGTGCTTGCCAAAATGCTGGATGAAAGATGAAGGTAATTGCTAGCGTTGTTGGCCTTGCCAATAATCTCTCTCTCTCTCTCTCTCTTGTTTTTTCTTTTTTATTTTGCTTCAAGAATCTGGTTGCCTTAATGAGGATCTTCGCCCTGCTAAGATGATCTTTCACATCTGGAACAAAACACAGAAGCTCCGTCTCAGCCAGAGTGATGGGGAGCCATGTGGCCCTGAAAGCTCTCGATGGCCAAATCAGAAATGATTTTTGACAGGACCAGGCTGAATTCCCT
Source organism: Pan troglodytes (assembly GCF_028858775.2). Lineage (NCBI taxonomy): Eukaryota > Metazoa > Chordata > Mammalia > Primates > Hominidae > Pan > Pan troglodytes. The sequence continues at coordinate 36,231,740 of NC_072416.2, read as the reverse complement.
AAGTACATTCACAGCCACCCGCCCCTCTCCTCTCCCCCCACTCTTTTTTTTATTTTAATGGTCCAAAATTGGCTGTTTAATATCTGAGCATGCCAGAGTCTTGGAGGATGCCAGAAATGGAAGGTTTGTGCCCGGGGTCATAGGAAGGTCCCTACCAGGTGAGGCAGTGTGATGCCAGTCCCCAGTGAACAAGGAGGCAGCAGCCCTGTCCAGTGTATGAGCATGACCTTGGGGATCTGTGTAGATAGAAATTTCTGGAAGGTTTTAAGCAGGTTAGGTTCCCACCCCATCACCCTGTTTCACCATAGATACTCTATGAATAAAAAAGAGATTAAAAATGTCTCTCAGCCAGGTGCAGTGGCTCACGCCTGTAATCCCAGCGCTTTGGGAGGCCGAGGCAGGCGGATCACTTGAGGTCAGGAGTTCAAGACCAGCCTGGCCAACATGGCCAAACACCATCTGTACTGAAAATACAAAAATTAGCCAGGCGTGGTGGCGGGCGCCTGTAGTCCCAGCTACTCGGGAGGCTGAGGCAGAAGAATTGCTGGAACCTGGGAGGCAGAAGTTGCAGTGAGCCAAGGTTGTGCCACTGCATTCCAGCCTGGGCCACAGAGTGAGACTCCGTCAAAGAAAAAAAAGTGGGGGAAGGAAGGAAGGAAGGGAGGGAGGGAGGGAGGAAGGAAGGGGGGAAGGATGGAAGGAAAGGAAGGAAGGAAGGGAAGGAAGGAAGGAAGGGAAAGAGGGAGGAAGAGAAGGAGGGAAGCAGGGAGGGAAGGAAGGAAGGGTGGGAGGGAAAGAAAGAATGAGAGAGAGAGGGAAGGAAGGAAAGAAGGAAGGAAGGAGAGAAGGAAGGGAAGGAAAGAATGAGGGAGGGAAGGAAGGAAGGGTGGGATGGAGGAAGGGAGGGAGGGAAGGAAGGAAGGAAGGAAGGAAGGAAGGAAGGAAGGAAGGAATTACAGGAAGGATTTAAGCAGGTTAGGTTCCCACCCTCTGACCCTGTTTCACCATAGACCCTCCATAAATAAAAGAGAGATTAAACCTGTGTCTTTCCCAATGCAGCCTGTGAACAAAAATGAGGAATGGGATTTGGAGCTCCATGTCAGCTGCAATGGCCACACTGGAAAGCCTAGGAGGCTGCTCTGGAAACAGAGGGGCTGTTCCAGGTGATGCCAAACTAGCACAGACGAGGCTCAGAAGAGACACCTGTGACAGATATGGAAGACACCTTCAGAAAGGGCAAAATTCAGCCACCTAAGCACAATCAAGGCCAAACAGATGGCTGTCATGGAATCAGCCAGTGTCCCACAGCCCAATACACACTGACATTGTAACATAACCTTTACCTGAGAAAATGCCCATGTTCACTGCCTGGAGAAGCAAGCTACACTCTACAAAGAAATATCCAGTGAGCACAACAAGAGACATCTAACCTACACTGTAAAATAGAAATAACGAGTCTCCTGCATCTGGGGATCCACCTACACTCTACACTAGACACACCCAATGTCTTCCATCTGGGGGATACACCAACACTCTACAGTAGATACACTGAATGTCCTCCAGCTGGGGATGCACTTACACTCTGCAATAGATACATTCAATGTCCTCCATCGGGGGGATCCATCTACACTCTACACTAGGCACACTCAATGTCCTCCATCTGGGGATCCTCCTACACTCCACAATAGATACACTCAATGTCCTCCATGTTGGTATCCACCTACACTCTACAATATATACACTCAATGTCCTCCATCTGGGGATCCACCTACTCTCTACAATAAACCAACTCAATGTGCTCTATCTGGCGGATGCATCTACACTCTACAATAAACCAACTCAATGTGCTCCATCTGGGGATCCACCTACACTCTGCAATAGACACACTCAATGTCCTCCATCTGGGGATACACCTACGCTTTACAATAGATACACCCACTGTCCTCCATCTGGGGATCCACCTACACTCTACACTAGATACAGTCAATGTCCTCCATCTGCGGATCCACCTACATTTTACAATAGACACACTCAATGTCCTCCATCTGCGGATCCACCTACACTCTACACTAGATACCCTCAATGTCCTCCATCTAGGGATCCACCTACATTCTACAATAAACAAACTCAAATGTGCTCCATCTGGGATCCACCTACACTCTGCAATAGACACACTCAATATCCTCCATCTGGGGATCCACCCACACTCTACAATAGACACACCTAGTGTCCTCCATCTGGGGGATACACCTACACTCTACAATAGACACACTCACCATACTCCATCTGGGGATCCACCTACACTCTACAGTAGACACACTCAGTGTCCTCCATCTGGGGATCCACCTACACTCTACCATAGAAACACTCAGTGCCCTCCATCTGGGGGATACACCTACACTCTACAATAGACACACTCACCATCTTCCATCTGGGGATCCACCTACACTCTACAATAGACACACCCATCTGGTGATCCACCTACACTCTACGATAGAAACACTCAGCGTCCTCCATCTGGGGATCCACCTACACTCTACAATGGAAATACTCAGTGTCCTCCATCTGGGGATCCACCTACACTCTGCAATGGAAATACTCAGCGTCCTCCATCTGGGGATCCACCTACACTCTGCAATGGAAATACTCAGCGTCCTCCATCTGGGGATCCACCTACACTCTACAATAGAAACACTCAGCATCCTCCATCTGGGGAATCCACCTACACTCTACAAGAGACACACTCACCATTCTCCATCTGGGGGATCCACCTACACTCTACAATAGACACACTCACCATCTTCCATCTGGGGATCTACCTACACTCTACAATAGACACACCCATCTGGGGATCCACCTACACTCTACAATAGAAACACTCAGCGTCCTCCATCTGGGGGATACACCTACACTCTACAATAGACACACTCAGTGTCCTCCATCTGGGGATCCACCTACACTCCACAATAGACACACCCATCTGAATATCCACCTACACTCTCCAATAGACACACCCATCTGGGGATCCACCTACACTCTCCAATAGACACACCCATCTGGGGATCCACCCACACTCTATTGTAGATCCACAATCTACAATAGACACACTCAGCATCCTCCATCAGGGGATCCACCTACACTGTACAATAGAGAAACCCAGTGACCACCATCTTGGCACCCACCTACACTCTACAATAGATATAGATTTCCAGTGTCCCCTGTTTTGGGAACCTACCTGCACTCTGCAATTAATATGCACATCATCGACTTTCTGGGGTTTCTCCCTGCAATCTGGCATACACCTTTTCATCGTTCACTGTCCTTGAGTAGCTGAGGGTCATTGCTCAGGCATTTTTGGAAGGAAGTTTGCTCTTAATCTAAGCCATGTTTGGAAGGAAAGTCGGTCTTAATCTAAGGCATTTCTGGAAGGAAGGTTGGTCTTAATCTAAGGTATTTTTGGAAGGAAGCTGGCTCTTAATCTAAGCCATGTTTGGAAGGAAGCTCGGTCTTAATCTAAGGCATTTTTGGAAGGAAGCTGGCTCTTAATCTAAGCCATGTTTGGAAGGAAGCTCGGTCTTAATCTAAGGCATTTTTGGAAGGAAGGTTGGTCTGAATCTAACGCATTTCTGGAAGAAAGGTTGATCTTAATCTAAGGCATCTTTGGAAGGAAGGTTGGTTTTAATCTAAGGCATTTTTGGAAGGAAAGTTGGTTTTAATCTAACGCATTTTTGGAAGGAAGGTTGCTCTTAATCTAAGGCATCTTTGGAAGGAAGGTTGGTCTTAATCTAAGGCATTTTTGGAAGGAAGGTCGGTCTTAATCTAAGGCATCTTTGGAAGGAAGGTTGGTCTTAATCTAAGGCATTTTTGGAAGGAAAGTTGGTCTTAATCTAACGCATTTCTGGAAGGAAGGTTGCTCTTAATCTAAGGCATTTTTGGAAGGAAGGTTTGTCTTAATCTAAGGCATCTTTGGAAGGAAGGTCGGTCTTAATCTAAGGCATTTTTGGAAGGAAGGTTGGTCTTAATCTACGGCATTTTTGGAAGGAAGGTTGGTCTTAATCTAAGGCATTTTTGGAAGGAAGGTTGGTCTTAACCTTGTGTCCACCTGCAGGTTGTTCTGTTTTATTCTTGTGTTTTCTCTCACTTTTTTGCCTAGCAGAAGCACAGCCATGAAGCTGTGTCCATGAGATATTCTGTAGAGCCTGGAATAATCCCTCCTTTCCACATCTTGTCCCGCCATGGAGTGCCCCAGAGTTCTGGGACGTGGAAGGTGCCGTCCTCTGCCTGACACGGTGCTGCCCGGCTCCCTCCTCATCCCAGTGGCTTCCCAAACTCCCTGGACCTGCTGGAGGAAACACCTGTGCTGAAGACCTGGAGGCCCTTCCCTCCAAACCCTGACTCTGGGGTCAGCGACGCCAACGGGTGTTTTTTCTCAGAATCGCCTTGTTGTCTGAATTGAGCCCTGGGATCAGAAGGCCAAGGGGCCAGAGGTCAGATGCAGGCATGCAGGGTTCCCTGGGGGCCAGGGCTTACCAGGTGGTTAATATTATCAGAGCTCATTTGCTGAAGCTGGACTGGCGTGTTCTCAGCGGTCCCAAATAAATTTAACAAGAGCCACTTTCAAAGCCCACCTATTAGGGCCATCTATTCAATGGACAGGAGGGTTAACAGTAATTTGAGGAGGCAGCTTGGCCATCTTCAAATAGGAACACATGGACTGTGCAGCTTGGCCCCATTTGTGGTAATTTCGAGGTCTCATTTCCATTTGTAAGAAACATAACTACTTACATATGGAAAGAATGAATAAGAGAAGTCATTAAAATTTCTCTAATTTCGGAAAAAAATTAAAAAAAGTAATGAAGTAATATCTTAACCAGGGCAGGCAGAAATGTAAATTAGACATTAGAAGAAAAACCTATTAACAGGATGGCTGGATGGCTGTGTTGCTTGCCTGTTTTTTTTTTAATCTAATGAATTTATGAATTGCTAGTTGTGGGGTCACAGATTTTGTTAATTTCCTGTGTGTTTAGCTCTGCAGTAAGAAGGGAGAGTTTGCTTATGAAACACAGATGCTAACTCCATTAGCGGGGCGTTTGCTAATCAGAACACAAATGGTAATACGTTCGGTCCAGCATTAAAAAAAAAAAAAAGACAGAAAAACACATGAATTATTTGAAGTTGGGGATTTTCCAACTTCTGTCCGTTGTTCCTGCAGGTCATCAGAAAATTTAAACATCAGGGAGTAAGAGGTGACCTACCTAGGTAGCTGCCTGATTATAAAATATATGTGAAAGCTTTCTTTAAAAAAACAAAACAAAACAAAACAAAACAAAACAAAACAAAACAAAACAAAAAGAGTCTGGCTTTGTCGCCCAGGCTGGAGTGCAATGGTGAGATCTCGGCTCACTGCAACTTCCGCCTCCCGGGTTCGAGCGATTCTCCTGCCTCAGCCTCCCGAGGAGCTGGGATTACAAGTGCCCATCACCATGTCCAGCTAATTTTTGTATTTTTAGTAGAAACGGGTTTCACCAGGTTGGCCAGGCTGGTCGCGAACTCCTGACCTTAGGTGATCCGCCTGCCTCCATCTCCCAAAGTGCTGCAGTAAAAAGGGAGGGTTTGCGTATGAACCACAGATGCTAACTCCATTAGCGGGATGGTTGCTAATCAGAACACAAATGGTAGTACATACGGTCCAGCATTAAAAAAAAAAAAAGACATAAAAACAAATGAATTATTTCAAGTTGGGGTTTTTCCAACTTCTGTCCGTTGTCCCTGCAGGTCATCATAAAATTCAAACATCAGGGAGAAAGAGGCGACCTAGCTAGGTAGCTGCCTGATTATAAAATATATGTGAAAACTTTCTTTCTTTTTTTTTTTTTAAACAGAGTCTTGCTTTGTCACCCAGGCTGGAGTGCAATGGTGAGATCTCGGCTCACTGCAACCTCCGCCTCCTGGGTTCGAGCGATTCTCCTGCCTCAGCCTCCCGAGGAGCTGGGATTACAAGTGCCCACCACCATGTCCAGCTAATTTTTGTATTTTTAGTAGAAACGGGGTTTCACCATGTTGGCCAGCCTGGTCTCGAACTCCTGACCTTAGGTGATCCACCTGCCTCCATCTCCCAAAGTGCTGGGATGACAAACGTGAGCCACCGTGGCCAGCCAAAAAAAATTTTTTTAATGGAGTCATGCTCTGTTGTCTAGGTTGGAGTGCAATGGAGCAATCATGACTCACTGAAGCCTCAACTTCCTAGGCTCAGGTCATCCTCCCACCTCAGCCTCCCAAGTAGCTGAAACTATACGCATACGCTACCACATCTGAATAGTTTTTAGGTTTTTTGTAGAGACAGGGTTTCACCATGTTGCCCGGGCTGGTCTCTAACTCTTGAGCTCAAGCCATCTGCAGGTGTTGGCCTCCTGAAGAGCTGGAATTACAGGCTTGAGCCACTGCGGCCAGCCTGTTTTGTTGACAGGCCGGGCACAGTGGCTCATGCCTATAATCCCAGCACTTTGGGAGGTCGAGGCGGGTGGATCACCTGAGGTCAGGAGTTCAAGACCAGCCTGACCAACATGAGAACAGCCTGACCCCATCTCTACTAAAAATACAAAAATTAGCTGGGTTTGGTGGTGGGTGCCTGTAATCTCAGCTACTTGGGAGGCTGAGGCAGGATAATCACTTGAACTCAGGAGGCAGAGGTTGCAGTGAGCTGAGACCGTGCCACGAAACCCAGCTAATTTTTTTGTTTGTTTGTATTTTTAGTAGAGACAGGGTTTCACTATGTTGGCAAGGCTGGTCTTGAACTCCTGACCCTGTGATCCACCTGCCTCAGCCTCCCAAAGTGCTGAGATTACAGGTATGAACCACTGTGCCCAGCCCATCCCCTCTTCTTATGAGATGTCTTAGTCCATTTCAGACTGCCATCCCAGAACACCATAGACTCAGTGGCTTAAAAACAACAGACATTGATTCTCCCACAGTCCTGGAGGCTGGAAGTCTGAGATCCAGGTGTGGGAAGGGCTGGTTTTTCCTAAGGCCTCTCTCCTGGGCTTGGAGATGCCGTCTTCTCCCTGTGTCCTCACAGGGTTGTCCCTCTGTATATGTCTGTGTCGTATCTCCTCTTCTTATGAGATGTCTTAGTCCATTTCAGGTTGCTATCACAGAATACCATAGACTGGGTGACTTATAAACAACAGACATTGATTCTCCCACAGTCTTGGAGGCTGGAAGTCTGAGATTAATGTGTGGGCTGGGTTGGTTCCTCCTGGGGCCTCTCTCCTGGGCTTGCCGACACCATAGTCTCCCTGTGTCCTCACATGGTCATCCCTCTGTTTGTGTCTGTGTCCTCATCTCCTCTTCTTATGGGATGTCTTAGTCCATCTTAGGCTGCCATTACAGATCACCATTAGACTGGGTGGCTTAGAAACAACAGACATTGATTCTCCCACATCCCAGTGGGTTGAGACCAAGCAAATAAATGATAATCCTGGAAAGCAGGTGTGTGCAGGTTTAAGAGGAGGCAGAAAGAGAAGGGAGCCATCATTTGTCCCAATCCCTCCATGTGTCTTCATCCTACATCAAGTGGAAATGACTACACTGTGTCTGGGCCAGGCACGGTGGCTCACGGCTGTAATCCCAGCACTTTAGGAGGCCGAGGTGGGTGCATCACGAGGTCAAGAGATCGAGACCATCCTGGGCAACATGGTGAAACCCCATCTCTACTAAAAATACAAAAATTAGCCGGGCGTGCTGGTGTACACCTGTAGTCCCAGCTACTCGGGAGGCTGGAAGTCTGAGATCAGGGTGTGGGCAGGGCTGGTTCCTTCTGAGGACCCTCTCCTGGGCTTGTAGACACTATCTTCTCCCTGGGTCCTCATGTGGTCCTCCCTCTGTGTGTGTGTCTGTGTCCTCATCTCCTCTTCTTACAAGGACTTCAGCCTGGGCAACAAGAGCAAAACTCCGTCTCAAAGAAAAAAAAAGTTTTGTTACCATATTCTTGCCGGAACTGAGAAGGCTACAGAAATGCTGGTCCTGAAACGGTGTCCATTTCTCTGCTCAATTCTTCTGGGGCATCATCCCAGCGGGTTGAGACCAAGCAAATAAATGATAATCCTGAAGAGCAGGTGTGTGCAGGTTTAAGAGGAGGCAGAGAGAGAAGGAAGTCATCATTTGTCCCAACCCCTCCATGTATCTTCATCCTACTGTAATCAAGTGGAAATGAGTACACTGTGTCTGGACTGGGTGAGGTGGCTCACAGCTGTAATCCCAGCACTTCAGGAGGCCGAGGCAGGTGCATCACAAGGTCAAGAGATTGACACCATCCAGGGCAACATGGTGAAACCCCGTCTCTACTAAAAATACAAAAACTAGCCAGCCGTGGTGGTGCACACCTGTAGTCCCAGCACTTTAGGAGGCTGAGGCGGGAGCGTCACAAGCTCAAGAGATCGAGACCATCCTGGGCAACATGGTGAAACCCGATCTCTACTAAAAATACAAAAATTAGCCGGGCGTGGTGATGCACACCTGTAGTCCCAGCTACTCGGGAGGCTGAGGCAGGAGAATCAGTTGAACCCAGGAGGTGGAGGTTGCAGTGAGCCAAGATAACGCCACTGCGCTCCAGCCTGGCGAGAGAGTGAGACTCCGTCTAAATAGAAAAAAAAAATTAATCAGATCTTGTGAGAACTCATTCAGTATCACAAGAACAGCATGAGGGTAACTGTCCCCAAGATTAAATTACCTCCCACTGGGTCCCTCTCATGACACATAAGGAGGATGGAAACCACAATTCATGATGAGGTTTTGGGGTCGGGGGACACAGCCAAACCATATCAAACAGCTTTATTTTTGCCCCAAAAGAACTGACATGAGAATCTTGAAGAAATACATGGATTCCCATACTCATTGATGAATTATCCACAATAGCCAAGACATGGACCAAACCGAGCGACCACGAATCGATGAATGGATAAAGAAATTGGGAGAATTATCCACAATAGCCAAGACATGGACCAAACCAAGTGACCATGAATGGATGGATGGATAAAGATATTGGGAGAATTATCCACAATAGCCAAGACATGGACTAAACCGAGTGACCATGAATGGATGAATGGATAAAGGAATTGAGAGAATTATCCACAATAGCCGAGACACGGACCAAACCAAGTATTATCCACAATAGCCAAGACACACAACCAAACCAAGTGACCATGAATGGATGAATGGGTAAAGAAACTGGGAGAATTATCCACAATAGCCAAGAAATGGACCAAACCAAGTGACCATGAATGGATGAATGGATAAACAAATTGGGAGAATTATCCACAATAGCCAAGACATGCAACCAAACCAAATGACCATGAATGGATGAATGGACAAAGAAACTGGGAGAATTATCCACAATAGCCAAGATATGGACCAAAGCAAGTGACCATGAAAGGATGAATGCATAAAGAAATTGAGAGAATTATCCACAATAAGCAAGACACGGACAAACCAAGCGACCATAAATGGATGAATGGATAAAGAAACTGGGAGAATTATCCACAATAGCCAAGACATGGACCAAACCAAGTGACCATGAATGGATGAATGGATAAAGAAACTGGGAGAATTACCCACAAGGGCCAAGATATGCAACCAAACCAAGTGACCATGAATGGATGAGTGCATAAAGAAATTGGGAGAATTATCCACAATAGCCAAGACATGGACCAAACCAAGTGACCATGAATGGATGAATGGATAAACAAATTGGGAGAATAATCCACAATAGCCAAGACATGGACCAAACCGAGACACCATGAATGGATGAATGGAAACTGAGAGACGATGAATGGATGAATGGATAAAGATATTGGGAGAATTATCCACAATAGCCAAGACATGCGACCAAACCAAGTGACCATGAATGGAGGCATGGATAAAGAAATTGGGACATCAATAATGTACATGCATGGGAATATTACTCAGCCTTGAAAAAGAAGAAAATCTTGCCATTTGCAAGAACACAGGTGAACCTGGAGGACATTATATTTCGTGAGATAAGCCAGGCACAGGAACACAAATACTTCATGATCTCCCTTATATGAGGAATCTAAAATAGTCAAACTCATAGAAGCAGAGAGTAGAACTCATACCATATCTTCTGTGGATAGATTTTGGCCAAGAAGAACAATGCATTCATGTGAAACACATGTATTCTTCTGCAGATGTGACCCAAAGGCCTTTGCTGTCTTCATGCCAACAGCTGCCTGTCTTTATCCTCTGAGCCAAGAGATATTCCTCATATCTTCCTCATAGTGGTGCCGCATCATGAAGCCACAGAAAAGAAGAGACACTTCTGAGATCTGGACCTGCTTTCTGCACTCCCACGAGAGCTGACCACAGGTTTCATCTGTCTCTTTCCCTTTCTTTTTTCATATTTTACTTTTCACTGACCAATAATAATTGCATGTATTTAATATGCAATCATTGTACCCCATAATATGACATATAGAATATATAAAATGTATAAATTTAAATTATATATAATATAATACATATATTTATATATCTATATGTAAAATGAAATATATATACTATTGTACCACATAATATATGTGTCATATAATCAATACATATATTTTAAATATATTTACATATGAATACATGTTTATATGTATTGATTTATTATATTAAAATAAAATAAATATATATCATTGTACCCATTGTATATTTATGTATGTTATATGTATAAATATACATATTTAAAGATATGTAATATATTTAACTGTATTACATAACAATCATATATATTATATATAATATATAACATATTATATATTATATTAATTATATATTCTATAATTATACACATACTATATACTATGTACTATATTATATAGTAATTATACATGTTATATATTATACTATTACATATTGTTTTATTATACTATATTATATAACATTGTAAAATATAACAATATATTATTATACATTATGTTTTATTGTAACATTATATAATATCATAAAATATAATATATTATTATATATTATGTTTTATTATAATATATTATATAACATTATAAAACATAATATATTATTATATATAAAATATATTACAATATATTACAATTATATATTATATAATTATACATGTTATATATCATAATTAATAAAATAATACAGCATGTAATGTATCATATATCATATAATATATAATATATAAATATGCATTTACATGTACATATTTATTATATGTATTTATATGTATTAAATGTATAATAAAATAAATCTATATTATTATACCCTATTATGTATACACACACACATATATAGCCTATTATATATATATATATAATGAATTGAAATTAGGATCTATAATGTATATATTATGGGATACAGTGTGATGTTTTGACATAGGCTTATATACATTTCACATTTTGAAATCTCTAAAAGAGTCAATTTTCAACGTTCTCTGCAAGCCCATGTTTAATGCCGCTGTTAAAGTGCAAGCCAACATTTAGGAAGTCCCCAGCTGCACACGTCTCCTTACCCTTCATGCCAAGGCACCATCATCTCCCAAGCTGGGTTCTTGGCATTTTGCACAACAATGTGCCATGCCTAGGCCCCCAAATCCCTGGCATCCTATAAGTGCATTCAACGAGGCTGGGCGCGGTGGCTCACGCCTGTAATCCCAGCACTATAGGAGGCCAAGTCGGGTGGATGGCCTGAGGTCAGGAGTTCGAGACCAGCCTGGCCAACATGGTGAAACCCTATCTCCACTGAAAATACAAAAATTAGCCAAGTGTGGTGGCATGGGCTTGTAATCTCAGCTACTTGGGAGGCTGAGGCAGGAGAATCACTGGAACTTGGGAGGTGGAGGTTGTGGTGTGCTGAGATGGTGCCATTGCACTCCAGCCTGGGCAACAAGAGCAAAACTCTGTCTCAAAATAAATACATAGGTGATAGATACATAGATAGATACATAGATACATTCAAGGTCCCCTCAGTTGTCACCATACCCTTGTCCTGTAAAACTCCAACATCTCACAGCCAAGCCCGACTTCTTGTTGTCTGGGCAACAAGTGCGAAACTGCATCTCAAAATAAATACATAAATAATAAATACATTCAATGTCCCCTCAGTTGGCACCATACCCTTGTCCTGTAAAATTCCAACATCCCACAGCCAAGCCCGATTTCTTAGGATGGGTAATTTCTTAGGATAAGAAATCTTATCCTAATTTCTTAGGATAAGAAATCTGTCTTAGGATAAGAAATATGAGGACGGACAGAGAAAACACAAACACATTGCAAGAAGAAATGCTTCAGGCACAGATTCCTGGGCATCTAGCTGTCTTCATGAGCCCCCCAAATGCGTTTTTCTTTACCTAAGAGAGCTCTGGAGACAGTGGGGTTTGTATATGTGGGGTTTGCCCATCTCCTAGGGCTGCTGGTAAAAGGAGATTGTCCTAAGCGCTGGCTTATGGGGCTCCAGGGGGTGTGAACGGCCTCAGAGCGCCATTTAGACAAGCGCAAACATAAAAGTGAGAGGCTGCTGGAAACGTTTAAAGAAGTGGGAAGAGGCGGCCGGGGGAGCTGGGGGCCTGATCCAGCACCTTGGTCCTGTTGATTTTCACGTCCCAACCACACTGGGTGTGGACGGAAATAGCTGGGTGGGTTTGTGTGAATTAAAACATTTATAGAGCCCTACGCTCCTGTTACCTCTTAGGCGACTTATTAAAGTACAGTTAGTGTAAACACGGGGGTCGTAAACCTGCAGGGCTCAAGCACCAATTAAAATAATAAAAAACAAGGGGCTGCCGCAAACCGAAGGGTCTTTGGCACGGGCTGCAAGGGGGAGGAGGAGGGAGGCCAAGCCAGGCTCCCTGGGAGGGGAGCCCGGAGGATTCCAGCTCCACCAAGAAACACAGAGGTCACAACAAAGAAACAGTGCAATAGGGATTCTGGAAAGAAAAAGGCTACTTTGACAACAGAGATTTCATACCAGGAGATGCATCCCCAGATATGGGACAGCTGAAGATTAAACAGCTTTTGGGGGGTTAATCCTGGGTTCCATAAAGACATAGAGATTTCATGCTGCAGACCCAGTGCAACAAAATGGATCAGGTACAATGGGGACGTCACCAAACTGCTCAGCCACTGGTTTTGGGATGCAAGAGGGGCTATGTCTACCCCGCGGGGCTGGGATGGAGGAAGAGTCATGTCTACACCCGAACTCCCTGGGATTGAGATGGAGGAAGGGCTGTGTCCACACTCTCCCCACTGGGGCTGGGATGGAGAAAGAGGGGCCGTGTCCACACTATCCTCCTGGGGCTGAGATGATGGAGGAGGAGGAGGGGTGGTGTCCACACTTTCCCCTCTGGGGCTGAGATGATAGAGGAGGAGGAGGGGCCCTGTCCACACCCTCACCTCCTGATGCTGGGAAGATGGAGGAGGAGGAGGGGCGGTGCCCACACTCTCCCCTCTGGGGCTGAGATGATGGAGGAGGAGGAGAGGCCGTTTCCACACTCTCCCCACTGGGGCTGGGATGATGATGGAAGAGGAGGGGCAGTGTCCACACTCTCCCCCCGGAGCTGGGATGATGGAGGAGGAGGGGCCGTGTCCACACTCACCCCACTGCTGCTGGGATGATGGAGGAGGAGGAGGGGCCATGTCCACACTTTCCCCCCTGGGGCTGGAATGGAGGAGGAGGAGGGGCCATGTCCACATTCTCAGCCCTAGGGCTGGGATGGAGGAGAAGAGGGGTGGTGTCCACAGCCTCCCCCCAGGGCTGGGATGGAGGAGGAGGAGGGGCTGTGTCCACATTCTCACCCCTGGGGCTTGGAAGGAGGAATTGGCTCTCATGACCCCCTCATTCCTCCCCATCCTCCTGAAACCACCTTAGCAAAAATTATATCATGAGAAATTATGACAGTGAAAGAGATCAGACCTAACCACCCACCCCCCCATCTTCTTTCTAACCTTGAAACTGTCTTTATTCATTCCTGGGCGTAGTAGCCTCAGAAAGAATTTAGTTTATAGTTTAAACTCTGAAACAAAACGGACAATAGCCCTTTTCTGGGAGGGCAGGGACGCGGGGAAACTTCTTGCTTGGGGACCAGCCTGCCTTGGCAGGACTAATAAATTAGCTACAAGATTAGGAATTATGGTTGAGGGATCATGCTGCCTCTGGCTCCAGGAGTCTGAACCTCCCCCAAATAGCTCCTGGGGATAACATCATTGTTGCACAACCTAAGATCAGTGTTTAAGATATTTTGCAGACCCTGGATTCCAATGCAGCAGATGACACCACACAGACCGGTAATCTGACTCAACCAGATATCAGCCATCCCACACAGGAACAGAAGACAGCATGAACTCACTTCAGCCTCCCATGATTTCATCCTCAACCTGACCAACCAGCACTCTCTACTTCCTGAGCCCCCACCCACCAAATTATCCTTAAAACTGCCAAACCCTGGCCAGGTGCGGTGGCTCACACCTGTCATCCCAGCACTTTGGGAGGCCGAGGCGGGTGGATCACAGGGTGAGGAGTTTGAGACCAGCCTGACCAACATGGTGAAACATCATCTCTACTAAAAATAGAAAAATTAGCTGGGTGTGGTGGCAGGTGCCTGTAGTCTCAGCTACTCAGGAGGCTGAGACAGGAGACTCGCTTGAACCTGGGAGGCAGAGGTTGCAGTGAGCCGAGATCACGCCACTGCACTGCAGCCTGGGCAACAAGACTAAAACTCTGTCAAAAAAAAAAAAAAAAAAAGAAAGAAAGAAAGAAAAAAAGAAAAAAAATAGCTACTGGGCTGGATAAATGATGCAAGCCCAGAAGAAATGCAGAATCTTGGATCCTTTCAACAGCCACCACCCTCCCATCAGATGGGCTTTTAGATTCCGCTAGATACAAGAAATTACACAGAGGCTGGGCACGGTGGCTCACGCGTGTAATCCCAGCACTTTGGGAGGCTGAGGCGGGTGGATCACCTGAGGTCGGGAGTTCGAGACCAGCCGGGCCAACATGGTGAAACCCCGTATCTACTAAAAATACAAAAATTAGCCAGGCATGGGTGGTTGCCTGTAATCCCAGCTACTCAGGAGGCTGAGGCACGAGAATGGTGTGAACCCAGGAGGTGGAGCTTGCAGTGAGCAGAGATAGTGCCACTGCACTCCAGCCTGGGCAACAGAGTGAGACTCCATCTCAAAAAAAAAAAAAAAAGATTATTAAGAAAGCAAAGTGCTGAAAGTACTGAAGGGATGGGTTGCTGTGGAACGAGAGACTTGGAAAAGAAAGAGACAGAGACAAAGTATAGAGAAAGAAAAATGGGCCCAGGGGACTGGCATTCAGCATACAGAGGACTGAGTTCCCTTAGTATTTATTGATCATTATCGGTCGTTTCCCAGAGAGGGGGATGTGGCAGGACAATAGGGTAATAGTGGAGAGAAAGTCAGCAGGAAAACATGTGAACAAATGTCTCTGCATCATAAACAAGGTAAAGAAAAAGTGCTATGCTTTGATGTGCATATACATAAACATCTCAATGCCTTAAAGGACAGTGTTGCTGCTAGCACATCCCACCTCCAGCCCTAAGGTGGTTTTCCCCTATCTCAGTAGCTGGAATATACAATCGGGCTTTACACCGAGACATTCCATTGCCCAGGGACGAGCAGGAGACAGATGCTTTCCTCTTATCTCAACTGCAAAGAAGACTTCCTTCCTCTTTTACTAATCCTACTACATAGACAGAATAGGGGGTTACCAAAAGTAAGAGGAGGAACGCGTCCACCCTAGGTACAATATTCATTTATACATACGATTAAAAAAAAGATCATGGGCAAGCTGGGCATTATGGCTCATGCCTGTCATCCCAGCACTTTGGGAGGCTGAGGCGGGTGGATCACTTCAGGTCATGAGTTCGAGACCAGCCTGGCCAACATGACACAAAACCCCGTCTCTACTAAAATTACAAAAATTAGCCAGGTGTGGTGGTGGGTGCCTGTAATCCCAGCTATTTGGGAGGCTGAGGCAGGAGAATCGTTTGAACTCAGGAGGCAGAGGTTGCGATGAGCTGAAATTGCACCACTATCCATCCATCCATCCATCCATCCATCCACCTATGTATGTATTTATGCATTTATCTATCTATCCATCCATCTATGTATGTATGTATGTATGTATGTATGTATGTATGTATGTGTCTGTCTATCCATCTATCCATCTCTTCATGTATGTATGTATCCATCTATCCATCCATCCATTTATTCATCTATGTATGTATGTATGTATGTATCTATCCATCCATCTATGTATGTATGTATCCATTCATCTATCCATCTATGTATGTATGTATGTATGTATCCATCCAGCCATCTATCCATCTATCCATGTATGTATGTATGTATCCATCCATCTATGTATGTATCTATCTATTTATGTGTCCATCCATCCATTCATCCATCTATCCATGTATGTATGTATGTATGTATCCATCTATGTATGTATGTGTCTGTCCATCCATCCATCCATCAACTCATGTATGTATGTATGTATCTATCCATCCATGTATGTATGTATGTATGTATATATCTATTTATCTATCTATCCATCATCTACCATCTATTTATCTCATCTATCTTTCTATTTATCATGTATCTATCAATCATCGATCTGTCCACCCATCTCCTGTCCCCTCCCCCTGTGTATCTACTTGTGTACTTACCTATCTATGGCAACCAGAGAGATTTTACCCCCAGGAGATATTTTGCAATATCTGGTGACAATTTTGGTTGTTACAACTGGGGAGGGGTTGTCCTGGCTCCTGGTGGGTGAAGCCCAGGGTCTCTGCTCAACACCGTACAGTGCCCAGGACGGCCCCACCACAGAGAATCCCCCATCCCCAAATGTCAGCAGAGCCTGGGCTGAGAGATCCTGAAATAGACAAGCATTTCCTTCTCTCAGGTGTAGATTTGATAACTCTACAAAATGTCCGTTCCCTGCCACTTTCTCTGATTTTTCACTATTACAGTTCCCCCAAATAGAACGCCGGAACTAACCACAATCACAAATACACTCAGAGCTAAAGTTGCATGGCCCCCTATTGGAGGAAAAACAGGACCCAAGAAACAATTCCTGGCATCCAACTGACCCTTGCAGGTTTCACTAGAACATTCAGAAGTCACTGTGGCTGTCCCCAGGGGCCCAGAGTCATTGCGAGAAGCTCAGAGAGGCTGGGGACCCCGCGGACAGCAGCTGGGCATGGAGTCCTGCCTTTGTGCAAAAGTCTTTCAAATTCAAATCTCCCTCCCTCCCCTGGGCTGTAAAATCCCTCCTCCCACCAGTAACACATCTCTCCCTGGATTTACAGCTGCAATGTTTACCACCAGCCTGCTGAGCTCAGAGCTTAGAGCCAGGCTTACCCTTTCAGAGCGAATTTTCACTGAGGCCAGTCTACTTTCCAAGCAGACTCTAAGAATGTCTTCTAAGCTGTGCCATAACTGTCCAAGTGGTTCTTCCTGCCTGCTGAATAAAGACTCACAGCATTGCTGTAGACAAAGAATTCAAGAGACACAAGACCAGCCATGCCATGTGGGAGGCGGAGTACCTACTCAAAGCTCAGAGATTACGGGTTTTTCAAAGGCAGTTTTGTTACCGGAAAGGGAGTCCTGATCCAGACTCCAAGACAGCGTTCCTGGTTCTTGCACAAGAAACAATTCAGGGCGAGACCATAGAGTAAAGTGAGAGCAAGTTAATGAAGAAAGTAGAGGGGCCAGGGGTGGTGGCTCACACCTGTAATCCCAGCACTTTGGGAGGCTGAGGTAAGTGGATCACCTGAGGTCAGGAGTTCGAGACCAGCCTGGCCAACACGGTGAAACCCCGTCTCTACTAAAAATACAAAAATTAGCTGGTCGTGGTGGGCGCCTGTCATCCCAGCTACTTGGGAGGCTGAGGCAGGAGAATTGCTTGGATCAGGAAGGCGGAGGTTGCAGTGAGCCGAGATCTTGTCACTGTACTCCAGCCTGGGTGACAGAGCAAGACTGTCCCCCCAAAAAAAAAGAAAAAAGGAAAAGAAATAATGAAAATTTTAAAAAATAGCATAAAATGGAAATGTGAAATATAAACCATATATGAATACATATAAATACAAATAATATAAATATGTATAACAATACATATAAATATATTTAATTATACTTTAATTTATATTTTATTTTAATTATATGTTAATCTTATAATACATAATATAATAAATACATATATAAATACATAGAAATATAATATATACATATAATATAATGTAAATACATATAATATAATTTTAATTTTATTTATATTTTATTTTAATTATATTTTAATTATCTTATAAAACAATAAATACATATAATATAAATACATAGAAATATAAATACATGTATACATATAACATAATGTAAATACATATAACAATACAGTTTACTTTTAATTTTATTTGTATTTTATTTTAGTTATATTTTAATTATCTTATAAAATATAATAAATACAAGTAATATAAATACATATAAATATAAATACATATATACACATAATGTAAACATATAATAATAAATACAATTTAATTTTAAAGTTATTTATATTTTACTTTAATTATATTTTAATTATCTTATAAAATATAAATACATATGCATGTAAATATAAATACATATCGATATAAAAATGGCTGTGATCATTGCAAGGAAATATCAAATGCCCAGGAGTAAAGTTGATAATAAACACACTGAGTGACTAGAGAAGCAACTGCAGACATTCCAGGCACGTGAAAGAATCCTTTAAGTACAGAAGGCGGGAAATGCAGAAGAAAAACATCCTGAGATCCCCAAAATCACAAAACTAAAGGGAAAATTGAAGCTGGAAACCGAGGAGTGTAAAGCTGCCTCCAGTTCTATTCAAAGTCACCTCTCTGCTCATTGAGATAGATGTATATCTCATAAACCCCTTTGGAAAGGCTTATGAGACACTCAAAACAATGCAACCATTTGTGTCTCACCTACCTGTGACCTGGAGGCCCCCTCTCTGCTTTCAGTTGTCTCCATCTTTCTGGACAGAACTAATGTACCTGTTATATATATATTGATGGAGGCCTCATATCTCCCTAAAATAGATGAAGCCCAGCTGTGCCCCAACCACCTTGGCCCCATGTCACTAAGACCTCCTGACACTGTGTTGTGGGTCTACATCCTCAACTTTGGCAAAATAAACTTTCTAAATGAACTGAGACCTGTCTCGGATATGGTGAAACCCCGTCTCTACTAAAAATACAAAACTTAGCTGGTTGTGGTGGGCGCCTGTCATCCCAGCTACTCGGGGGGCTGAGTCAGGAGAATTGCTTCCATCAGAAAGGCGGAGGTTGCAGTGAGCCGAGACCTTGTCACTGTACTCCAGCCTGGGTGACAGAGCTGTCACCTGTGCCATAACTGTCCAAGTGATTCTTCCTGCCTGCTCAGGAAGCTCAGGAAGGGTACTCAGGAAGCAAATGAACGAAGGCTTTGGCCAGGCTGTGTGGCTCATGCCTGTAATCCCAGCACTTTGGGAGGCTGAAGCGGGTAGATCACCTGAAGTGAGGAGTTCGAGACCAGCCTGGCCAACATGGTGAAACCCTGTCTCTACTAAAAATACAAAAATTAGCCAGGCACGATGCCTCACACCTGTAATCCCAGCACTTTGGGAAGCTGAGGCTGGTGGATCACCTGAGGTCAGGAATTCGAGACCAGCCTGGCCAACATGGTGAAACCCCATCTCTACTAAAAATACAAAAAATTGGTTGGGCGTAGTGGTGGGCGCTTGTAATCCCAGCACTTTGGGAGGCCAAGGCGGGTGGATCACCTGAGGTCAGGAGTTCAAGACCAGCCTGGCCAACATGGCAAAACCTCGCCTCTACTAAAAATACAAAATTTAGCCAGCCATGGTGGCTCACACCTGTAATCCCAGCACTTTGGGAGGCTGATGCGGGTGGATCACCTGAGGTCAGGAGTTCAAGACCAGCCTGGCCAACATGGTGAAACCCCATCTCTATTAAAAATACAAAAAATTGGTTGGTCTTAGTGGCAGGTGCCTGTAATCATGGCTACTTGGGAGGCTGAGGCAGGAGAATCACTGGAACCCAGGAGGCAGAGGTTGCAGTGAGTTGAGATCATGCCACTGCACTCCATCCTGGGTGATAGCACGAGACTCTGTCTCAAAAAATAAAATAAAATAAAATAAATAAAATAAAATAAAATAAAATGAGAATTCACTGTCCCTTCCTTTTGTGGTTCAAGACACCAGGTGTGACGTTTGCAATGCAACAGAACCAGGTAGAACTGGTGATTCTTTGCATGCTGTGGTCATGCAGGTCTTCATACCTCAGAAAGAAAAGTTCTCTTTATTTATTTATTATTATTATTTTTTTTTTTGAGAGGGCTTCTCTCTCTGTCACCCAGGCTGGAGTGCAGTGGTGCAATCTCGGTTCACTGCAAGCTCTGCCTCCTGGGTTGACACCATTCTCCCACCTCAGCCTCCCGAGTAGCTGGGACTACAGGAACCCGCCACCATGCCCAGTTAATTTTTGTATTTTTACTAGAGACAGGGTTTCAATATGGTGGTCAGGCTGGTCTTGAACTCCTGACCTCAAGTGATCCACCTGCCTCGGCCTCCCAAAGTGCAGGGATTACAGGAGTGAACCACCGCGCCCAGCCCTCAGAAGGAAAAGTTCTATTTATTTATTTATTTATTTATTTTGAGAGGGAGTCTGTCGTCCGGGCTGGAGTGCAATGGCGCAGTCTTGGCTCACTGCAAGCTCTGCTGTCTGAGTTCAAGTGATTCTCCTGCCTCAGCCTCCCGTGTAGCTGGAATTACAGGCCTGTGCCACCACACCCAGCTAATTTTTGTATTTTTAGTGGAGACAGGGTTTCACTATGTTAGTCAGGCTGGTCTAGAATGCCTGACCTCAAGTGATCCACCTACCTCGGCCTCCCAAAGTGCCAGGATGCCAGGCATGAGACACTGTGCCCGGCCCTTAGAAGGAAAAGTTCTCTTTATTTATTATTTTTTAGTGGGTTTCCTTGATTTTCTCTTCTCCTGTCATAAATTCTTCCAGGAAACCTTTCCTCACTCTGAGTCCTTTCCCGGAACGTCTGATTCTATTCTAGTCACAGGGAAAGGGTACTGTGTCTGCCTTCTGTGGTTTCCTCTTGGTGAGCAGATTGCCATTTGACAGCTCATTGTGGTCACGTGTCTCTGTAGCCAAGTCAGAAGGATTTATTGAGCCTAGGAGTTCTAGACCAGCCTGGGCAACATAGTGAGACTCCCATCTCTTAAAAAGAAATTATAAAATAAATTATCCATGGCTGGGAGTGGTGGCTAACACCTATAATCCCAGCACTTTAGGAGGCTGAGGCAGGAGAATGGCGTCAACCCAGGAGGCGGAACTTGCAGTGAACCGAGATTGCACCATTGCACTCCAGCCTGGGTGACAGAGAGAGACTCCCTCTCAAAAAAAAAAATAAATAAAGAGAACTTTTCCTTCTGAGGTGGATCACCTCAGGTCAGGAGTTTGAGACCAGCCTGGCTAACATGGTGAAACCCCATCTCTACTAAAAAAACAAAAACTAGCAGGGCGTGGTGGTGGGCGCCTGTAATCCCAGCTACTTGGGAGGCTGAGGCAGGAGAATCGCTTGAACCCAGGATGCGGAGGTTGCAGTGAGTCGAGATCACGACACTGCACTTCAGCCTTGGGGACAAGAGTGAAAACTCCGTTAAAAAAAAAAAAAGCGGTCTGGTGCTGTGGCTCACGCCTGTAATCCCAGCACTTTGGGAGGCCGAGGTAGGTGGATCACCTGAGGTCAGGAGTTCGAGACCAGCCTGACCAACATGGTGAAACCCTGTCTCTACTAAAAATACAAAAATTAGCCAGTGTGGTGGTGGGCGCCTGTAATCCCAGCTACTGGGGAGGCTGAGGCAAGAGAATCACTTGAACCCAGGAGGCGGAGGTTGCAGTGAGCTGGGCTTGGTGACAGGTGCCTGTAATCCCAGCTACCCAGGAGGCTGAGGCAGGAGAATTTCTGGAACCCGGGAGGTGGAGGTTGCAGTGAGCTGAGCTCGTGCCACTGCCCTCCAGCCTGGGCGACAAGAGCAAAACTCCATCTCTAAAATATATGATCAAATAAAATAAAATAAAATAAAATAAAATAAAATAAAATATGGTAAAATAAAAATGATCAACACAATGTAAATTAGACAATTTATAGTCACACAGCACCCATCGCGACTTTACCCACAGTGGGAGAGAAAAATTTAAAAAAGAAACCGTTTTAGGACGATCCCCATGAAATTGTCAAAACCAGCCGCCTTCTAAATATCTGACTGCGGCTGTCAGAAAACAGACTTCAGAGAAGCATACAAATCATTGTATCCAGCCGTAATAACGGAGTTCAAAGCTGAGAGGATATGAAAAATTCATCATCTGTCTACTTGAAACGATGGATGTAAATTATGCCACTTTGTCTGTATTTGTACAATATGTTCTCATTGGCAAATACGGGATCCGATCATTGTTTCATTAAATACCTGACAATTCTATAACAGTTGCAAAGATGGGTGCTTACCTCAGCGTTTCCCACTCTAGGATGGCAATAAAACAAAAATAAAGAAATAAAACAGGGTCAGAAAGAATGAGAGCCGGGGGAACCTTTATCTAAATCAGTTGCTTGGGCCAGGTGCACAGTGGCTCACACCTGTCATCCCAGCACTTTGTGAGGCTGAGACAGACGGATCACCTGAGGTCAGGAGTTTGAGACCAGCCTGGCCAACATGGTGAAACCTCGTCTCTACTAAAAATACAAAAATTAGACGGGTGTGGTGGCAGGTGCCTGTAATCCCAGTTGCTTGGGAGACTGAGGCATGAGGATAGCTTGAACCCGGGAGGTGGAGCTTGCAGTGAGCTGAAATCGGGCCAGTGCACTCCAGCCTGGGTGACAGAATGAGACTCTGTCTCAAAAAAAAAAAAAAAAAGAATTTCTTGAATTCATTCTCGAGGTCAGGGTATGTGATGTGAAGCTCTCCTAAATGCTGAGAAGATGCAAATAGTGTTTTGGTGCACGTGTGCAATCCCAGCTACATGGGAGGCTGAGATGGGAGAATCGCTTGAGCCCAGGAAGTTGAAGCTACAGTGAGCTGAGATTGCACCACTGCACTCCAGCCTGGGTAACAGAGGGAGACCCTGTCTCAAAAAAAGAAAAAAAGACATGGAAATAACATTTGATGAAGAAGATGAGGAAAGCCCACACGTTAGCTTTCAAACTGCTCCAATTTTTTTTTTTTGGAGACAAAGTCTCGCTCCATTGCCCAGGCTGGAGTGCAGTGGCATGATCTCTGCTCACTGCAACCTCTGCCTCCTAGGTTCAAGCGATTCTCCTGCCTTAGCCTCCCGAGTAGATGGGATTACAGGCGCCCACCCACCACGCCCAGCTAATTTTTGTTTTTTTGGTCGATACCAGGTTTTGCCATGTTGGCCAAGCTGGTCTCGAACTCCTGATCTCAGATGATTCACCCGCGTCGGCCTTTCAAAGTGCTGGGATTACTGGCGTGAGCCACCTCGCCCGACATAACTGCTCCAAATTCTTAAGTCACGTGAACATCAGATGCAAGTACTCATACCTCAGACAAGGCAAGAAATTATGATTTTTCCTGCTAAGAAATTCTAATAGCAAAGTATCCCTTGAATAATATAGTCTGGTTATCCCAGTTTGCATATCTTTTGTTTTTTTGAGACCGTGTCTCACTCTGTCACCCAGGTTGGAGCGCCCTGGCTTGATCTCGGCTTGCTGCAAGCTCTGCCTCATAAATACGATTCTCCTGCTTCAGCCTCCTGAGTAGCTGGCATTACAGGTGCCTACCACCACACCCGGCTAATTTTTGTATTTTTTTTTTTTTTTTTAAGTACAGACCGGATTTTACCATGTTGGCCACGCTGGTCTCGAACTCCTGACCTCAAGTAATCTGCCTGCTTCGGCCTCCCAAAGTGCTGAGATTACAGGTGTGAGCCACCGTGCCCAGCCTCCAGTTTGCATATGTTGCTGATAGGTTTAATTAGCCGAATGAGCCCAATTTGACAATGCAGGTGGGCAATATTGCTTTCCTGCTGCAGAGAGGGTCATAGATGAAATGACATCTATCCTCGGTATTCAAGGCAGTTGAATACATTCTGGTTTGCAATTTTGACTGATTTGGTAAGAGGTGGGGGCTGAGGAATCTCAATCCAGTTTTTTAGGTTTACTGTTTTGTTTCGTTGCTTTTTGAGACTCAGTCTCGCTCCATCGCCCAGGCTGGAGTGCAGTGGTGCAATCTCAGCTCACTGCAACCTCCGCCTCCCTGGTTCAAGCAATACTCCTACCTCAGCCTCCCGAGTAGCTGAGATTACAGGCACCTGCCACCATGCCTGGCTAATTTTTGTATTTTAGTAGAGACGGGCTTTCACCATGATGGTCGGGCTGGTCTCAACTTCTGACCTCAGGTGATCTGCCTGCCTTGGCCTCCCAAAGTGCTGGGATTACAGGTACGTGCCACCATGCCTGGCTAATTTTTGTATTTTAGTAGACACGGGGTTTCACCATGATGGTCAGGCTGGTCTCAAACTCCTGACCTCAGGTGATCCGCCTGCCTCAGCCTCCCAAAGTGCTGGTATTACAGGCATGAGCCACCGCACCTGGCCTCTGGTTTGCAATTGTGACTGATCTGGTAACAGGTGGGGGCCAAGGATTCTCAATCTGTTTTTTTAATGTTTTTGTTTGTTTTGTTTTGTTTTGCTTTGTTTTTGAGACAAGATCTTGCTCTGTTGCCCAGGATGGAGTGCGGTGGTGCAATCTCAGCTCACTGCAGCCTCCACCTTCTGGGCTCAAGCCATCCTCCTTCCTCAGCCTCCCAAGTAGCTGGGACTATAGGCATACATACCACATCTGGATAATTTTTTTTTTCTTGGTACAGACAGGGTTTCACCATGTTGCCCAGGCTGGTCTCAAACTCCTGGGCTCAAGCATCCTCAGCCTTGGCCTCTGAAAGTGCTGGGATTAAGGTCTGAGTCACAGGGCCTGTCTTTTTTTTTTTTTTTTCTGTTTGTTTGTTTGTTTTGAGATGAAGTCTCGCTCACCCAGGCTGAAGTGCAGTGGCGTGATCTCAGCTCAGTGCAACCTCCACCTCCCAGGTTCAAGCAATTCTCCTGCCTCAGCCTCCCAAGTAGCTGCAGTTGCAGGTGCCTGCCACCACACACAGCTAATGTTTTTGTATTTTTAGTAGAGACGGGGTTTTACCATGTCGGCCAGGCTGGTCTTGAACCCCTAACCTCAAATGATCCACCCGCCTCGGCCTCCCAAACTGCTGAGATTACAGGCGTGAGTCACCACGCTAGGCCACTGTTTTTCTTTTCCTTTTTTTAAATAACTGCACCATAGCACAGCTCATGAGTGCTACAGAAAACACATGTTAAATATTTTCCACCAAATTTTGACTTTTTATTGCGGTTAAAAATAAACAAGTACCAGAAAATCAGATCTTTTTGTAAAATGTTAAACACACATTATGGTTAATGTACATGCACATTGCTTCCTGTACGGCCACAGGGTAATTGAATTTGATTCAAGTTCATTTACTCCTGCCAAATCAAGCCCCACCGAACAGGTGTTAGATGTTGTTTGAGATTCAGCTTTGAAATGTCCATTTATCTCTTCCTTTCAACTTCTGGATGTGCTGAAGTGGGGAAAATCCTGTGAGTATAATTTACATGTTACTGCTGCCTTCCACGCTACGGTATCAGAGCACCTGATGAACATCTTTATATGGCACATAGGAAAGCAAACTCTGAAATGAGGCCGGGCGCCTTGGCTCACACCTGTCATCCCAGCACTTTGGGAGACCGAGGAGGTCAAATCGCCTGAGATCAGGAGTTAGAGACCAGCCTGGCCAACATGGCGAAACTCCATCTCTACTACTAATACAAACATTAGCCTGGCATGGCAGCGGGTGCTTGTATCCCAGCTACTTGGGAGGCTGAGGCAGGAGAATCGCTTGAACCCGGGAGGGGATGGCTTTGAGGCCTTCGGTGGAAACGGGAATATCTTCACATAAAAACTAGACAGAAGTGTTCTCAGAAACAACTTTGTTATGTGTGCATTCAACTCACATAGTTGAATCTATCTTTTGATAGAGCAGTTTTGAAACACTCTTTTTGTAGAATCTGCAAGTGGATATTTGGAGCGCTTTGAGGCCTATGGTAGAAATGGAAATATCTTCATATAAAAACTAGACAGAAGCACTCTCAGAAACTGCTTGGTGATGTGTGCATTCAACTCACAGAGTTGAACCTTTCTTTTGATAGAGCAGTTTTGAAACCCTCTTTTCGTAGAATCTGCAAGTGGATCTTTGGAGCTCTTTGATTCCTATGGTGGAAACGGGAATATCTTCACATAAAAACTAGACAGAAGTGTTCTCAGAAACTTCTTTGTGACGTGTGCATTCAACACAGAGGGTTGAACCTTCCTTTTGATAGAGCAGTTATGAAACACTCTTTTTGTAGAATTTGCAAGTGGATATTGGGAGTGATTTGAAGCCTGTGGTAGAAAAGGAAATATCTTCACATAAACACTAGACAGAAGCATTCTCTGAAACTGCTTTGTGATATGTGCATTCAACTCAAAGAGTTGAACATTTCTTTTGATAGAGCAGTTTTGAATCACTCTTTTTGTAGAATCTGCAAGTGGATATTTGGATCGCTCTGAGGACTTCGTTGGAAACGGGGATATCTTCACATAAAAACTAGACGGAAGCATTCTCAGAAACATCTTTGTGATGTGTGCATTCAACACAGAGAGCTGAACCTTCCTTTTAATAGAGCAGTTTTGAAACACTGTTTTTGCTGAATCTGCAAGTGGATATTTGGAGCGCTTTGAGGCCTATGGTAGAAAAGGAAATATCTTAATATGAAAACTAGACAGAAGCATTCTCAGAAACTGCTTTGTGATGTGTGCATTCAACTCACAGAGTTGAACCTTTCTTTTCATAGAGCAATTTTGAAACCCTCTTTTCGTAGAATCTGCAAGTGGATATTTGGAGCTTTTTGATTCCTACGGCGGAAACGGGAATATCTTCACATAGAAACTAGACAGAAGCATTCTCAGAAACTTCTTTGTGATGTGTGCATTCAACACAGATGATTGAACCTTTCTTTTGATAGAGCAGTTTTGAAACACTCTTTTTATGGAATATCCAAGTGGGTATTTGGAGTGCTTTGAAGCCTATGGTAGAAAAGGAAATATCTTCATATAAACACTAGAAAGAAGCATTCTCAGAAACTGCTTTGTGATGTGTGCATTCAACTCACAGAGGTGAACCTTTCTTTTGATAGAGCAGTTTTGAAACACTCTTTTTGCAGAATCTGCAAGTGGATATTTGGAGCAATTTGAGGCCTAAGGTAGAAAAGGTAATATCTTCATATAAAAACTAGACAGAAGCATTCTCAGAAACTGCTTTGTGATATGGTGTATTTTATCAGCAGAACATTCGTCTGCATATGGCATTCAGAAGCAAACTATACTTTCCCCCCCCCCCGAGTCTTTTGTTTCCAAATCAGTGGCAAAAAACGGATACCCCTGCTCCATTCAGGCAGTTTCAGTGATTCTCAAATCAACGTGGGAGCAGTCATTGGGCCATTTAATATATATAGTGATAAAAAAAGAAAGCATACTTATTAACCTTGTAAAGATTCTATAAAAGTACAAGGGGAACCTTTATAAAGAATAGTCAAGTGTCCTTTTTATAGAATAGCCCTTTGTACTTTGAAATGTTCATGTCTATAAAATAGAACTGGACAGATGAGCCTAATGCAACTTCCATGTCTTCTAGTAATTGTCCCATTAAAACATTATTTTTCAGCACCTTATCAACCAGAAGATTAAGTTACCTCAACCCAAGATCAGTTCCACTTTAAAAAAGCACTTTTGACCCATATTTAACCAACCGTCAGAGAGTATTCAAAAGAGGGCTAATTGAGCGTTGAGTGTTTGAAGCATTCAAATCAAGGCCCAGGTTTCTTCTTGAAAACAGCAACAGTGCAGCCTGGCAGGAAGCAGGGATTAGACAAAAGAATCGATTGAAACTTGCCTTCCAAACTGGAAGAAAAACTTTCAATAAGAAAGCGTGAAGTTTGAAATCACTGCATGTTATATTATTCATCTTTCAAATTGTCTCCGGCCTTATTGGATGGCATTTTCTCCTCTACCCCAGCTCTGAGCTGCCACTGTAATTCACCAAGAAACCCACTTTAGCAAGAATGACCCACCCTTCAGAGGGAAGCAGCCACCCTTAGCCGGGTTCTCTTTACCACTCTATTCTGTCCGCACTCTATCTGCTCTCTATCTCTTCATTCTATCTACATGTTTTGCAATTTCTTCTGGTATTCCAAGGCCAGTGAAATCACAGCCTCCAGGCTTGGCTGGCTTGGCTGGCTGGCTGGCCGGGTGGCTTGGGTGGCTTGGCTGGCTGGGTGACTGGGTGGCTTTTCTGGCTTGGCTGGCCGGCTGGCTTGGCTGGCTGGATGGCTTGGCTGGCATGGCTGGCTTGGCTCGCTGGCTGAATTGGCTGGCTTGGCTGGCTTGGCTGTCTTGGGTCCCTGGCTGGCTTGGCTAGCTTGGCTGGCAGGCTGTCTTGGCTGGCTTGGCTGACTTGGTTGGCTGGGTGGCTTGGCTGGCTGGCTTGGCTGGCTGGCTGGCTTGGCTGACTTGGCTGGCTGGCTGGTTTGGCTGGCTTGGTTGGTTGTCTGGCTTGGCTGGCTGGCTTGGCTGGTTTGGCTGGCTTGGCTGGCTGGCTGGCTTGGCTGGTTTGGCTGGCTTGGCTGTCTGGCTGGCTTGGCTGGCTTGGCTGGCTGGCTGGCTTGGCCGGCTTGTCTGGCTTGGCTGGCTGGCTTGCTTGGCTGGCTTGTCTGGCTGGCTGGCTTGTCTGGCTGGCTCGCTTGGCTGGTTGCCTGGCTTGGCTTGCTTGACTGTCTCATTGGCTTGGCTGGCTGGCTGGCCGGGTGGCTGGCCTGGCTTGGCCAGCCAGGTGGCTTGGCTGGCTTGGTTGGCCGGCCGGCTTGGCTGGCTGGCTGGCTTGGCTGGCTTCTCTGGCTTGGCTCTCTTGGCTTGCTGGCTGGCTTGGCTGGCTTTGATGACTGGGTGGCTTGGCTGGCTTGACTGGCTGGGCGGCTTGGCTGGCTTGGGTAGCAGGGTGGCTAGCCTGGCTTGGCTGGCTGTGTGGCTTGGTTGGCTTTGCCGGCTGGGTGGCTTGGCTGTCTTGGCTGGCTGGCTGGCTTGGCCGGCTGGCTGGCTTGGCTTGCTTCGCTGGCTTGGCTGGCTGGCTGGCTGGGTGGCCTGCCTGGCTTGGCCTGCCAGGTGGCTTGGCTGTGTTGGCTGGCCGGCTGGCTTGTCTGGCTGGCTTGGCTGCCTGGCTGGCTTGGCTGGCTGGCTGGCTTGGGTTGCTAGGCTGCCTGGCTGGCTTGACTGGCTTGGCTGGCTGGCTGGCTTGGCTGGCTTGGCTGGCTGGCTGGCTTGGCTGGTTGGCTGGTTTGGCTGGCCGGCTGGCTGGCTAGGTGGCCTGGCTGGCTGGGTGGCTGGCTGGCTTGACTGGCTGGGTGGCTTTGCTGGCTTTGCTGGCTGGGTGGCTTGGCTTCCTTGACTGTCTGGGTGGCTTGGCGGGCTTGGCTGACTGGCTGGCTTGGCTGGTTGGCTGGCTTGGCTGGCTTGGCTGGCATGGCTGGCCGGGTGGCTTGGCTGTCTTGCCTGGCTTTGCTGGCCGGGTGGCTTGGATTGCTTGGTTGGCCGGGTGGCTTTGCTGGCTTGGTTGGCCGGCCGGCTTCACTGGCTGGCTGGCTTGGCTGGCTTGGCTGGCTTGGCTAACGTGGCTGGCCGGCCGGCTTCACTGGCCGGCTGGCTTGGCTGGCTTGGCTGGCTTGGCTGGCTTGGCTGGCGTGGCTGGCTGTCTTGGCTGGCTTGGCTGGCGTGGCTGGCTGTCTTGGCTGGCTTGGCTGGCTTGCTGGCTTGGCTGGCTTTGCTGGCTGGCCAGCTTGGCTGGCTTGGCTCTCTTAGCTTGCTGGCTGGCTTTGCTGGCTTTGCTGGCTGGGTGGCTTGACTGGCTTGACTGGCTGGGAGGCTTGGCTGGCTTGTGTGGCAGGGTGGCTAGCCTGGTTGGCTGGCTGTGTGGCTTGGCTGGCTTTGCCAGCTGGGTGGCTTGGCTGTCTTGGCTGGCTGGCTGGCTTGGCTGGCTTTGCTGGCTGGCTGGCTGGCTGGCTTGGCCGGCTGGCTGGCTTGGCTGGCTTTGCTGGCTGGGTGGCTTGAGTGGCTTGGCTGGCTGGCTGGCTTGGCTGGCTTGGCTGGCTGGCCGGCTTGGCTGCCTGGGTTGGCTAGCTTGGCTGCCTGGCTGGCTTGGCCGGCTGGCTGGCTTGGCTTGCTTCACTGGCTTGGCTGGCTGGCTGGCCGGGTGGCCTGCCTGGCTTGGCCCGCCAGGTGGCTTGGCTGTCTTGGCTGGCCGGCTGGCTTCTCTGGCTGGCTTGGCTGCCTGGCTGGCTTGGCTGGCTTGGCTGGCTTGGCTGGCTGGCTGGCTTGGGTTGCTAGGCTAGCTGGCTGGCTTGCCTGGCTTGGCTGGCTGGGTGGCTTTTCTGGCTTGGCTGGCCGGCTGGCTTGGCTGGCTGGATGGCTTGGCTGGCATGGCTGGCTTGGCTCGCTGGCTGAATTGGCTGGCTTGGCTGGCTTGGGTCCCTGGCTGGCTTGGCTAGCTTGGCTGGCAGGCTGTCTTGGCTGGCTTGGCTGACTTGGTTGGCTGGGTGGCTTGGCTGGCTGGCTTGGCTGGCTGGCTGGCTTGGCTGACTTGGCTGGCTGGCTGGTTTGGCTGGCTTGGTTGGTTGTCTGGCTTGGCTGGCTGGCTTGGCTGGTTTGGCTGGCTTGGCTGGCTGGCTGGCTTGGCTGGCTTGGCTGGCTGGCTGGCTTGGCCGGCTTGTCTGGCTTGGCTGGCTGGCTTGCTTGGCTGGCTTGTCTGGCTGGCTCGCTTGGCTGGTTGCCTGGCTTGGCTTGCTTGGCTGTCTCACTGGCTTGGCTGGCTGGCTGGCCGGGTGGCTGGCCTGGCTTGGCCAGCCAGGTGGCTTGGCTGGCTTGGTTGGCCGGCCGGCTTGGCTGGCTGGCTGGCTTGGCTGGCTTCTCTGGCTTGGCTCTCTTGGCTTGCTGGCTGGCTTGGCTGGCTTTGATGACTGGGTGGCTTGGCTGGCTTGACTGGCTGGGCGGCTTGGCTGGCTTGGGTAGCAGGGTGGCTAGCCTGGCTTGGCTGGCTGTGTGGCTTGGTTGGCTTTGCCGGCTGGGTGGCTTGGCTGTCTTGGCTGGCTGGCTGGCTTGGCCGGCTGGCTGGCTTGGCTTGCTTCGCTGGCTTGGCTGGCTGGCTGGCCGGGTGGCCTGCCTGGCTTGGCCTGCCAGGTGGCTTGGCTGTGTTGGCTGGCCGGCTGGCTTGTCTGGCTGGCTTGGCTGCCTGGCTGGCTTGGCTGGCTGGCTGGCTTGGGTTGCTAGGCTGCCTGGCTGGCTTGACTGGCTTGGCTGGCTGGCTGGCTTGGCTGGTTGGCTGGTTTGGCTGGCCGGCTGGCTGGGTGGCCTGGCTGGCTTGCCTGGCTTGGCTGGCTGGCTGGCTAGGTGGCCTGGCTGGCTGGGTGGCTGGCTGGCTTGACTGGCTGGGTGGCTTTGCTGGCTTTGCTGGCTGGGTGGCTTGGCTTCCTTGACTGTCTGGGTGGCTTGGCGGGCTTGGCTGACTGGCTGGCTTGGCTGGTTGGCTGGCTTGGCTGGCTTGGCTGGCATGGCTGGCCGGGTGGCTTGGCTGTCTTGCCTGGCTTTGCTGGCCGGGTGGCTTGGATTGCTTGGTT
This sequence comes from Pan troglodytes, assembly GCF_028858775.2. Lineage (NCBI taxonomy): Eukaryota > Metazoa > Chordata > Mammalia > Primates > Hominidae > Pan > Pan troglodytes. The sequence goes on along the minus strand of NC_072416.2, from coordinate 36,199,825 downwards.
GGCCGGGTGGCTTTGCTGGCTTGGTTGGCCGGCCGGCTTCACTGGCTGGCTGGCTTGGCTGGCTTGGCTGGCTTGGCTAACGTGGCTGGCCGGCCGGCTTCACTGGCCGGCTGGCTTGGCTGGCTTGGCTGGCTTGGCTGGCGTGGCTGGCTGTCTTGGCTGGCTTGGCTGGCGTGGCTGGCTGTCTTGGCTGGCTTGGCTGGCTTGCTGGCTTGGCTGGCTTTGCTGGCTGGCCAGCTTGGCTGGCTTGGCTCTCTTGGCTTGCTGGCTGGCTTTGCTGGCTTTGCTGGCTGGGTGGCTTGACTGGCTTGACTGGCTGGGAGGCTTGGCTGGCTTGTGTGGCAGGGTGGCTAGCCTGGTTGGCTGGCTGTGTGGCTTGGCTGGCTTTGCCAGCTGGGTGGCTTGGCTGTCTTGGCTGGCTGGCTGGCTTGGCTGGCTTTGCTGGCTGGCTGGCTGGCTGGCTTGGCCGGCTGGCTGGCTTGGCTGGCTTTGCTGGCTGGGTGGCTTGAGTGGCTTGGCTGGCTGGCTGGCTTGGCTGGCTTGGCTGGCTGGCCGGCTTGGCTGCCTGGGTTGGCTAGCTTGGCTGCCTGGCTGGCTTGGCCGGCTGGCTGGCTTAGCTTGCTTCGCTGGCTTGGCTGGCTGGCTGGCCGGGTGGCCTGCCTGGCTTGGCCCGCCAGGTGGCTTGGCTGTCTTGGCTGGCCGGCTGGCTTCTCTGGCTGGCTTGGCTGCCTGGCTGGCTTGGCTGGCTTGGCTGGCTTGGCTGGCTGGCTGGCTTGGGTTGCTAGGCTAGCTGGCTGGCTTGCCTGGCTTGGCTGGCTGGGTGGCTTTTCTGGCTTGGCTGGCCGGCTGGCTTGGCTGGCTGGATGGCTTGGCTGGCATGGCTGGCTTGGCTCGCTGGCTGACTTGGCTGGCTTGGCTGTCTTGGGTCCCTGGCTGGCTTGGCTAGCTTGGCTGGCAGGCTGTCTTGGCTGGCTTGGCTGACTTGGTTGGCTGGGTGGCTTGGCTGGCTGGCTTGGCTGGCTGGCTGGCTTGGCTGACTTGGCTGGCTGGCTGGTTTGGCTGGCTTGGTTGGTTGTCTGGCTTGGCTGGCTGGCTTGGCTGGTTTGGCTGGCTTGGCTGGCTGGCTGGCTTGGCTGGCTTGGCTGGCTGGCTTGCTTGGCTGGCTTGTCTGGCTGGCTGGCTTGGCTGGCTGGCTCGCTTGGCTGGTTGCCTGGCTTGGCTTGCTTGGCTGTCTCACTGGCTTGGCTGGCTGGCTGGCCGGGTGGCTGGCCTGGCTTGGCCAGCCAGGTGGCTTGGCTGGCTGGGTTGGCCGGCCGGCTTGGCTGGCTGGCTGGCTTGGCTGGCTTGTCTGGCTTGGCTCTCTTGGCTTGCTGGCTGGCTTGGCTGGCTTTGATGACTGGGTGGCTTGGCTGGCTTGACTGGCTGGGCGGCTTGGCTGGCTTGGGTGGCAGGGTGGCTAGCCTGGCTTGGCTGGCTGTGTGGCTTGGTTGGCTTTGCCGGCTGGGTGGCTTGGCTGTCTTGGCTGGCTGGCTGGTTTGGCCGGCTGGCTGGCTTGGCTTGCTTCGATGGCTTGGCTGGCTAGCTGGCCGGGTGGCTTGCCTGGCTTGGCCCGCCAGGTGGCTTGGCTGTCTTGGCTGGCCGGCTGGCTTGTCTGGCTGGATGGCTTGGCTGGCTTGGCTGGCTGGCTGGCTTGGGTTGCTAGGCTGGCTGGCTGGCTGGCTTGACTGGCTTGGCTGGCTGGCTGGCTTGGCTGGCTTGGCTGGCTGGCTGGCTTGCCTGGCTTTGCTGGCCGGGTGGCTTGGATTGCTTGGTTGGCCGGGTGGCTTTGCTGGCTTGGTTGGCCAGCCGGCTTCACTGGCCGGCTGGCTTGGCTGGCTTGGCTGGCTTGGCTGGCGTGGCTGGCTGTCTTGGCTGGCTTGGCTGGCTTGCTGGCTTGGCTGGCTTTGCTGGCTGGCCAGCTTGGCTGGCTTGGCTCTCTTGGCTTGCTGGCTGGCTTTGCTGGCTTTGCTGGCTGGGTGGCTTGGCTGGCTTGACTGGCTGGGAGGCTTGGCTGGCTTGTGTGGCAGGGTGGCTAGCCTGGCTTGGCTGGCTGTGTGGCTTGGCTGGCTTTGCCAGCTGGGTGGCTTGGCTGTCTTGGCTGGCTGGCTGGCTTGGCCAGCTGGGTGGCTTGCCTGGCTTGGCTGGCTGGGTGGCTTGGCTGGCTTTGCTGGCTGGGTGGCTTGAGTGGCTTGGCTGGCTGGCTGGCTTGGCTGGCTTGGCTGGCTGGCTGGCTTGGCTGGTTGGCTGGCTTGGCTGGTTTGGCTGGCCGGCTGGCTGGGTGGCCTGGATGGCTTGCCTGGCTTGGCTGGCTGGCTGGCTAGGTGGCCTGGCTTGCTGGGTGGCTGGCTGGCTTGACTGGCTGGGTGGCTTTGCTGGCTTTGCTGGCTGGGTGGCTTGGCTTCCTTGGCTGTCCGGGTGGCTTGGCGGGCTTGCCTGGCTGGCTGGCTTGGCTGGTTGGCTGGCTTGGCTGGCTTGGCTGGCTGGCTGGCTTGGCCAGCTTGGCTGGCAGGCTGTCTTGGCTGTCTTGGCTGGCTTGGCTGACTTGGCTGGCTGGCTGGCTTGGCTGGCTTGTCTGGCTTGGCTCTCTTGGCTTGCTGGCTGGCTTGGCTGGCTTTGATGACTGGGTGGCTTGGCTGGCTTGACTGGCTGGGCGGCTTGGCTGGCTTGGGTAGCAGGGTGGCTAGCCTGGCTTGGCTGGCTGTGTGGCTTGATTGGCTTTGCCGGCTGGGTGGCTTGGCTGTCTTGGCTGGCTGGTTGGCTTGGTCGGCTGGCTGGCTTGGCTTGCTTCGCTGGCTTGGCTGGCTGGCTGGCCGGGTGGCTTGCCTGGCTTGGCCCGCCAGGTGGCTTGGCTGTCTTGGCTGGCCGGCTGGCTTGTCTGGCTGGCTTGGCTGCCTGGCTGGCTTGGCTGTCTTGGCTGGCTTGGCTTGCTGGCTGGCTTGGGTTGCTAGGCTGGCTGGCTGGCTTTACTGGCTTGGCTGGCTGGCTGGCTTGGCTGGCTTGGCTGGCTGGCTGGCTTGGCTGGTTGGCTGGCTTGGCTGGCTTGGCTGGCTGGCTGGCTAGGTGGCCTGGCTGGCTGGGTGGCTGGCTGGCTTAACTGGCTGGGTGGCTTTGCTGGCTTTGCTGGCTGGGTGGCTTGGCTTCCTTGGCTGTCTGGGTGGCTTGGCGGGCTTGGCTGGCTGGCTGGCTTGGCTGGTTGGCTGGCTTGGCTGGCTTGGCTGGCTGGCTGGCTTGGCCGGCCTGCCTGGCTGAGTGGCTTGGCTAGCATGGCTGGCCGGGTGGCTTGGCTGTCTTGCTTGGCTTTGCTGGCCGGGTGGCTTGGATTGCTTGGTGGGCCGGGTGGCTTTGCTGGCTTGGTTGGCTGGCCGGCTTCACTGGCCGGCTGGCTTGGCTGGCTTGGCTGGCTTGGCTGGCGTGGCTGGCTGTCTTGGCTGGCTTGGCTGGCTTGCTGGCTTGGCTGGCTTTGCTGGCTGGCCAGCTTGGCTGGCTTGGCTCTCTTGGCTTGCTGGCTGGCTTTGCTGGCTTTGCTGGCTGGGTGGCTTGGCTGGCTTGACTGGCTGGGAGGCTTGGCTGGCTTGTGTGGCAGGGTGGCTAGCCTGGCTTGGCTGGCTGTGTGGCTTGGCTGGCTTTGCCAGCTGGGTGGCTTGGCTGTCTTGGCTGGCTGGCTGGCTTGGCTGGCTTGGCCGGCTGGGTGGCTTGGCTGGCTTTGCTGGCTGGGTGGCTTGAGTGGCTTGGCTGGCTGGCTGGCTTGGCTGGCTTGGCTGGCTGGCTAGCTTGGCTGGCTTGGCTGGCTGGCTGGCTGGCTGGGTGGATTGGCTGGCTTGCCTGGCTGGGTGGCTTGGTTGGCTTGGCTGGCTGGGTCCCGTGGCTGGTTTGGCTGGCTGGCTGGCTGGGCGGCTTGGCTGGCTTAGCTGGGTGGGTTGCTTGGCTTGCTTGGCTGGCTGGGTGGCCTGGCTGGTTTGGCTGGCTGGGTGGCTTGGCTGGCTTGGGTGGCAGGGTGGCTAGCCTGGCTTGGCTGGCTGTGTGGCTTGGCTAGCTTCGCCGGCTGCCTGGCTTGGCTGGCTTGGCCGGCTGGCTGGCTTGCCCGGCTGGCTGGCTTGGCTGGCTTTGCTGGCTGGGTGGCTGGCTGGCTTGGCTGGCTAGGTGGCTGGCTGGCTTGGCTGGCTAGGTGGCTGGCTGGCTTAGCTGGCTGGGTTGCTTGGCTTGCTTAGCTGGCTGGGTTGCTTGGCTTGCTTGGCTGGCTGGGTGGCTTGGCTGGTTTGGCTGGCTGGGTGGCTTGATTGGCTTGGCTGGCTGCCTGGCTTGGGTGGCTTGGCTGGCTGGCTGGCTTGGCTGGCTTGGCTGGCTGGCTGGCTTGGCTGGCTTGGCTGGCTGGGTGGCTTGGCTGGTTTGGCTGGCTGGCTGGCTTGGCTGGTTGGCTGGCTTGGCTGTCTTGGCTGGCTTGGCTGGCTGTCTTGGCTGGCTTGGCTGGCTTGCTGGCTTGGCTGGCTTTGCTGGCTGGCCAGCTTGGCTGGCTTGGCTCTCTTGGCTTGCTGGCTGGCTTTGCTGGCTTTGCTGGCTGGGTGGCTTGACTGGCTTGACTGGCTGGGAGGCTTGGCTGGCTTGTGTGGCAGGGTGGCTAGCCTGGCTTGGCTGGCTGTGTGGCTTGGCTGGCTTTGCCAGCTGGGTGGCTTGGCTGTCTTGGCCGGCTGGCTGGCTTGGCTGGCTTTGCTGGCTGGCTGGCTGGCTGGCTTGGCCGGCTGGCTGGCTTGGCTGGCTTTGCTGGCTGGGTGGCTTGAGTGGCTTGGCTGGCTGGCTGTCTTGGCTGGCTTGGCTGGCTGGCTGGCTTGTCTGGCTTGGCTGGCTGGCCGGTTTGGCTGCCTGGCTTGGCTAGCTTGGCTGCCTGGCTGGCTTGGCCGGCTGGCTGGCTTGGCTTGCTTCGCTGGCTTGGCTGGCTGGCTGGCCGGGTGGCTTGCCTGGCTTGGCCCGCCAGGTGGCTTGGCTGTCTTGGCTGGCCGGCTGGCTTCTCTGGCTGGCTTGGCTGGCTGGCTGGCTTGGGTTGCTAGGCTGGCTGGCTGGCTTGACTGGCTTGGCTGGCTGGGTGGCTTGGCTGGCTTGGCTGGCTGGCTGGCTTGGCTGGTTGGCTGGCTTGGCTGGTTTGGCTGGCCGGCCGGCTGGGTGGGTGGCCTGGCTGGCTTTCCTGGCTTGGCTGGCTGGCTGGCTAGGTGGCCTGGCTGGCTGGGTGGCTGGCTGGCTTGACTGGCTGGGTGGCTTTGCTGGCTTTGCTGGCTGGGTGGCTTGGCTTCCTTGGCTGTCTGGGTGGCTTGGCGGGCTTGGCTGGCTGGCTGGCTTGGCTGGTTGGCTGGCTTGGCTGGCTTGGGTGGCTGGCTGGCTGGGCTGGCTGGCTGGCTTGTCTGGCTGGGCTGGCTGGCTGGCTTGGCTGCCTGGCTTGGCTGGCTTGGCTGCCTGGCTGGCTTGGCTGGCTTGGCTGGCTTGGCTGGCTGGCTGGCTTGGCTGCCTGGCTTGGCTGGCTTGGCTGCCTGGCTGGCTTGGCTGGCTTGGCTGGCTTGGCTGGCTGGCTGGCTTGGGTTGCTAGGCTGGCTGGCTGGCTTGACTGGCTTGGCTGGCTGGGTGGCTTGGCTGGCTTAGCTGGTTGGCTGGCTTGGCTGGTTTGGCTGGCCGGCTGGCTGGGTGGCCTGGCTGGCTTGCCTGGCTTGGCTGGCTTGGCTGACTTGGCTGGCCGGGTGGCTTGGCCAGCTTGGCTGGTCGGGTGTCTTGGCTGGCTTGGTTGCTTGGGTGGCTTGACTGGCTGGCTGGATTGGCTGGCTTGTCTGGCTGACTGGCTTGGCTGGCTGGCTGAGCTGGCTGTGTGGCTTGGCTGGCTGGCTGGCTTGGCTGGCTTGGCTGGCTTGGCTGGCTGGGTGTCTTGGCTGGCTTGGCCGGCTGGTTGTCTTGGCTGGCTTGGCTGGCCGGCCGGCTTGTCTGTCTTGGCTGGCTGACTGGCTTGTCTGGCTTGGCTGGCTGGTCTGCCTGGCTGGCTTGGCTGGCTGGCTGGCTTGGCTGCCTGGCTGGCTTGGTTGGCTTGGCTGCCTGACTGGCTTGGCCGGCTTTGCAGGCTGACTTGGCTGGCTTGGCTGGTTGGCTATCTCTCCCAGGCTGCAGTGCAGTGGTGTGATCTTGGCTCACTGCAACCTCTGCCTCCCAGGTTCAAGCAATTCTCCTGCCTCAGCCTCCCAAGTAGCTGGGATTACAGGCCTGAGCAACCTCACCTGGCTGATTTTTGTACTTTTAGTAGAGATGGGGTTTCATCATGTTTTGCACTCCAGTATGGGTGACATAGGGAGACTCTGTCTCAAAAAAAAAAAAAAAAGAATTTATACATTGCCATACAGATTCACACACATACACTCATATTCAAAAACACACAAGTACGATAAATGCAGGGGTACACACAAACCCCATCAGAAAAACACACTTCCATAAAACACAGGAATGCACGCTCACACAGAAACACGCATGGAAACACACATTGTCTTACAGACTCACAGACACACTCATCATCACATAAACAGGCACACACACACAGCCACACAAGCACACACCCACACCCACATCAACACACACACTCCCACACGGCACCCACGCGCTCATGCACACAGGTAGAACAGGCCTGCATTACCTGATAATGCAGTTAAATTAGACGTGATGCTGCCTGCAGAGGAGACCTGGAGGCTTCCCATGAATGGGCTTTCGGACGAGAGGTCTCTGGGTGCATTTGGTGACACCCCAGGCAGTGGGGGAGACGTCCAGGATGGAAGGCCGGCCACAGCCAGCCTTGCCCAAGGATGCCACGTCCATTTGCTTCAGTAGGATCTGCATCCTGTAAACCCTGGTTCCTGCCTCTCCAGGACACCCCACTGAGGTCAGCACACTCCCCAGGTTTAGAAGGGGTCTCTCAGTGAAATTTGGAGACACCCCAGGCAGAAGGGGGGACGCCACAGCCAGCTCTGCCCGCGGATGCCACGTCCATTTGCTTCAGTAGGATCTGCACCTTGGAAACCCAGGTTCCTGCCTCTCCAGGACACCCCACTGAGGTCAGCACACCCTCCAGGTTTACAAGCGGTCTCTGGGTACATTTGGTGACACCGCAGGCAGAGGGGGGATGCTAGAGCCATCTCTGCCCGCGGATGCCACGTCCATTTGCTTCAGTAGGATCTGCACCCTGTAAACCCTGGTTTCTGCCTCTCCAGGACACCCCACTGAGGTCAGCACCCCCCACCCCCCACCCCCAGATTTGTCCAGCTTCGCTCTCTGAGGAGAGACCCAGAAAGACCACATTCGGTGGAATTCTGGCTATAACCTTTTGTGGCCAGCAAGAAGGATCACCAAGCTGTCCTGTTACCTTGCTGGAGCGGTCACTGGTTTCACGCTTGGCCCCCGTGCAGTGAGTGCCTGGGCCAGGCTTGATTCCTGGAGCTCCAGTGAAATTTGAGCTTGGAGCTCATGCCTGCACCATCCAGAAAGCAGAAGGCAGCCGGCCTGGGCTGTACGGTTCGTAGAATCAGAGAGAACACTGCTTGCCTTCGTGTCTGTACCACAATAAATCTGCCAACTGCGGTCAAAGTCTCTGGATTCCTGCCCCTTCATTTTATTTTGTCTATTACAGAGCGGAAGGAGTGAGAAAGATTTTGCTTCCTATTTTGTTTTGCAAAGCGCTTCTAAGAAAAACAACCCGCGTTCTGAAAACGAGATTCTGAGTGTCCCCTGGGCGTGATGAAAACAAACTTTGGGAATCCAAGGGCCTGAGAGGCAGAGTGAATGTCATTCGCATTTCCCTGCGAATGACAAAGTCACTTTTTATTTATTATTATTATTATTGTAGATTCAGGGGATCCACAGGCAGCTTTGTGACCTGGGGATATTGTACGATGCTGAGGTTTGGGGTATGAATAATCCCGTCACCCAGGCACTGAGCATTGTACATTCCTGAGGTATATCATGTGTATTAAAAATAAAATGTATATTTATATATGCACTAATGATTCAACTTGATTCCTTGTAATTAAGAAAAACCCCAAATTCTAGAGGAGTTCTAGAAATATGTAAGAAGAGAGGCCAGGCGCAGTGGCTCATGCCTGTAATCCCAGCACTTTGGGAGGCCGAGGCAGGTGGATCACCTGAGGTCAGGAGTTCGAGACCAGCCTGGCCAACATGGTGAAACCCCGTCTCTGCTAAAAATACAAAAATTAGCCAGGTGTGGTTGCGGGTGCCTGTAGTCCCAGCTACTTGGGAGGCTGAGGTAGAAGAATTGCTTGAATCCAGGAGGCAGAAGTTGTAGGGAGCTGAGATTGCACCACTGCACTCCAGCCTGGGTCACAGAGCGAGACTCCATCTCAAAAAAAAAAAAAAAAGAGAGAGAGAAAAAAAAAACAAACAAGCAAGAAAATGCAACAGAAAAATCTGTGACCCAAAGATCTCTCCAGTTGCTGCCTTCTGCCTGAAATTCAAAGAATCTCAGGGTAATTTTTCAACCCTTGTACCCCCGCCCCTGCTTCCTGCTCTATTAGTCCTGAGGGTCTGTGGTGCCCCTTCATTGTGTCCCGGTGCAGGCAATGTTTAGCTCCCACCTATAAGCGAGAACATGTGGTGTTTGATTTTCTGTTCCTGGTGTTAATTCACTAAGCATAGCGCCCTTCAGCTTCATCCATGTGACTGCAAAGGGCATGATTTTATTCTTGTTCATGGCTGTGTAGTATTCCATGATGCAGAAGGACCACATTTGCTTTATCTAATTGAGAACATGTGGTATTTGATTTTCTGTTTCTGGCATCAATTCACTAAGCATAATGCCCTTCAGCTTTATCCATGTTGCTGCAAAGGGCATGATTTTATTCTTGTTCATGGCTATGTAGTATTCAATGATGCGGAAGGACCACATTTGCTTTATCTAGTGAAGAACATGTGGTATTTGATTTTCTGTTCCTCGTATTGAGTCACTAAGCATAATTCCCTTCAGCTGCGTCCAGGTGGCTGCAAAGACATGATTTTATTCTTTTTCATGGCTGTGCAGTGTTCCATGGTGTAGAAGGGCCAAAATTGCTTTATCCAGTCAAGAACATGTGGTATTTGATTTTCTGTTCTTGTGTTAATTCATTAAGCATAACGCCCTCCAGCTACATCCATGTGGCTGCAAAGGACATGATTTTATTCTTTTTCATGGCTGTGTAGTATTCGATGCTGTAGAAGAACCACTTTTGCTTTATCCATTACCCCACTGATGGGCAACTGGGTTGATTCCATGACTTTTCTATTGTAAGTCATGCTGTGATGAGCCTTACAGGGCCGGGCACTGTAATCCCAGCAGTCTGGAGGGCTGAGGTGGGCAGATCACCTGAGGTCAGGAGTTCGAGACCAGCCTGATCAACATGGTGAAACCCTATCTCTACTAAAAATACAAAAATTAGCCAGGCATGGTGGCACATGTCTGTAATCCCAGCTGCTCAGGAGGCTGAGGCAGGAGAATCACTTGAACCCAGGAGGCAGAGGTTGCAGTGAGCCGAGATTGCTACTGCACTCCTGCATGGGCAATAGAGCGAGACTCCGTCTCAAAAAACAAAAAACAAAAAACAAACAAACAAAAAAAACAAGGAATTTTACCATGCATGTGTCTTTTTGGTAGAATGACTTCTTTTCCTTTGGGTAGATGCCCAGTCTTGGAATTGCTGGTGCAAATGGTGGAGCAGTTTAGATTCAGGAGGTACATGTACAGGTTTCTTACATGGGCACGATGTGTGATGCTGAGGTCTAGGGTATGAGTGATCCCATCACCCAGGTAGTGAGCATAATACCCCACAGTTGGTTTTTTCAACTCTTGTCCTTCTACATTCCTCTCTCCCCCTAACTAGACCCCAGTATCTGTTCCCTTCTCTGTGTCTACATATACACAACATTTAGCTCCCACTTATAAGTGAGAACACGCAGCATTCTGTTAATTTACTTAAGATAATGGCCTCCACACTGTTCACAATAGCAAAGATGTGGAACCAACCCAAATGCTCATCAGTGATAGACTGGATAAAGAAAATGTAGCACATAGACACTGTTGGCTGGGCGCGATGGCTCACGCCTGTAATCCCAGCACTCTAGGAGGCCGAGGTGGGTGGATCACCTGAGGTCAGAAATTCAAGACCAGCCTGACCAGCATGGCGAAACCCCGTCTCTACTAAAAATACAAAAACTGGCCGGGCGTGGTGGTGCATGGCTGTAATCCCAGCTACTCGGGAGGCTGAAGCAGGAGAATTGCTCCAACCCAGGAGGCAGAGATTGCAGTGAGCCAAGATCGTGCCACTGCACTCCAGCCTGGGCAACAGAGTAAGACTTGGTCTCAAATAAACAAAACAAACAAACAAAGCACATAGACACTGTGGAATACTATACAGCCATGAAAAAGGATGAGTTCATGTCCTTTGCAGGGACATGGATGAAGCTGGAAACCCTCATGTTCAGCAAATTGACACAGGAACTGAAAACCAAACACTGCATGTTCTCATTCATAAGTGGGAAGTGAACAATGAGAACACATCGACCCAGAGAGGGGAACATCACACACTGGGGCCTGTTGCAGGGGTGGGGGACTGGGGGAGGGACAACATTATGAGAAATACCTAATGTAGATGACGGGTTGATGGATGCAGCAAACCGCTATGGCACATGTATATCTATGTAACAAACCTGCACATTCTGCACATATACCCCAGAACTTAAAGTAGAATAGAAAAAATAAAAAAATAATAAAAATAATTTAAAAAGATAATGGCCTCCAGCTACATCTGTGTTGCTGCAAAAAAACAAAAAAACATGATTTTGTTCCTTTTCAGGGTTGCGTAGTATTCCATGGTGTAGATGTACTGCATTTTCTTTGAGGGTGGAGGGTGGGAGGAGGGAGAAGATCAGCAAAAATAACCTGTGGCTGGGTGTGACAGCTCACACCTGTGTTCTCAGCACTTTGGGAGGCCGAGGTGGGTGGATCACTTGAGGTCAGGAGTTTGAGATCAGCCTGGCCAACATGGCAAAACCCTATCTCTACTAAAAGTACAAAAATTAGCCGGGCATGGTGGTGCACGCCTGTAATCCCGGCTCCTCTGTAGGTTGAGGCAGGAGAATCCCTTTAACCCAGGAGGTGGACATTGCAGTGAGGCGAGATCGCGCCACTGCCCTCCAGCCTGGGCCACAGAGTGGGACTCCATCTCAAAAAATAATCATAAAAATAATAATAATAACCTGTTAGGCTTAGGACCTAGGTTGATTCCATTACAAAAGAAAAAGAAAAAGAAAAAACTAACTTTTTAAAAGAAGGATCTCTCTGTTCAAAAACAAAACCAATGCCCTGTCAGGAAAGATGTTCTGTGTTTTTCTGGTAAAGCTGGAAGGAACCTACAAGAAGGAGTCACCCCATAAAATTAGTGGAGCAGCATTGCCTTTTGGGGTGAGGGCTGCTTCTGTTAGGCCACCAGGATGAGTGCCTTCCTGGGGAGTGTGGTTCATCCTACACCATCCAGGAAGCAATTCCTGCCCCCAAATCACCTGCCAGCTTCTGCCCTGTAAGTAAAATCCCCAGCAAGCAGGCAGCAGGGAGCTGCTTGCCTTGGAAGGCAGCTGAAGTCTCTGCCCACCACCCAGACTGTGTCCTCTGGGCAAGGCCAGGGCTTCCAGTTGGATGGTTTTCACATTAGCGGCTGCTGTTTAGAGTCATCAACATTGGCCAGGCGCGGTGGCTCACGCCTGTCATCGCAGCACTTTGGGAAGCCGAGGTGGGCGGATCACAAGGTCAGGGACCAGCCTGGCCAATATGGTGAAACCCTGTCTCAACTAAAAAAAAAATACAAAAATTAGCTTGGTGTGGCTGGGCATGGTGGCTCATCCCTGTAATCCCAGCACTTTGGGAGGCCGAGGCGGGCGGATCATGAGGTCAGGAGATCGAGATCATCCTGGCTAACACGGTGAAACCCTGTCTCTACTAAAAACACAAAAAATTAGCCAGGCACGGTGGCAGGCGCCTGTAGTCCCAGCTACTCGTGAGGCTGAGGCAGGAGAATGGCGTTAACCTGGGAGGCGGGGTTTGCAGTGAGCCCAGATTGCGCCACTGCACTCCAGCCTGGGCGATATAGAGTGAGACTCTGTCTCAAAAAAAAAAAAAAAAAAAAAAAAAAAAAAAAAAAAAAAAAAAAAAAAAAAAAAATTAGCCTGGTGTGGCTAATTACAGGTGGGCACCTGCAATCCCAGCTACTCAGGAGGCTGAGGCAGGAGAATTGCTTGGACCCTGGAGGCAGAGGTTGCAGTGAGCCGAGATCGTGCCATTGCACTCCAGCCTAGACAACAGAGCAAGATTCTGTTGCAAAAACAAACAAACAAACAAAAAGAATCATCCACATTGCCATGGCCCAATCTCTTCCCAGACTTGTCAAATCTTTACCACTGGACCTCCATGTTCTAGTTTCAAAGCTCTGCTGGCCACAGTGGCTCATGTTTGTAATCCCAGCACTTTGGGAGGCTGAGGTAGGAGGACTGCTTGAACCCAGGGGCGTGAATCCATCATAGGCAACATAGTGATAATAGTGTTAAATGAGAGCCCGTGTCCAGTAATTCCCCAAATATCTGAGAATTTTCTTTTCTCTAAGTCACAGTCATCCTGGTAGAAGGCTGTAGGTCCCTTTGGGGAAGACTGGGAAAAAGATTAACAATGTAAATTTTTGGCAATGTAGTAGCGTACTTCCCCAAGATCACCCAGCCTCCCCTTCACTTAAGGGGTTGTGGCCTGTGAACTGGCTCAAGTCTGGGAATTGATTGAGGGTTTTAGATCTGTGTTTCATTAATTTGAGTTAGTCTTTTATTCAGTTGACCTAGAATTCTTCATTTTTTAAAGAACAACTAAGACTTTGGTACAGCCCATTAGCTCTCCCTGTGGATACCATGGACTACACAATGCCGTGGGTTTCTGTGAGTCAAACCATTCTGACTGCTGCTTTGACACTGCTTTCCACCGTGGTGACCACACCCACCTCATCTTTGGTGATTAAGGACAGCCCATGTTCCCTGCCACCCCAGGATTCAATTATCCTCATTTTATTTAAAGATCCCAGTCCAGTGGCTGCAGTTCCTGCTGTTAACATTTTGCCTACTGAGAGCACAAGCTCAAAGCTCTTCCAGGATACTGGGCTGCTCTCACAATATTCTTTCTCACGATCGTTCTGAGAAGTATGTTCTGTAGACCCTCCAGTGTGAGTGAGCAGGTCTGACATAATAAATCCTGTCTCCCTGAGTTTTTGCGTACCTTCCTGTACACATAAACCAAGGAAGTTGTGGCATCTCAACTTTATGTACCTTAGGTAAACTCTGATTCTGTTTCAGCCAACCAACCAAGACACCAAACAAATAAGCAAACAGCCAACTAATCAACCAACAAGCAAGCAAGCAACAAACCAACCAAACAACCAAGCAAGGAAGCAAGCACCAACCAACCAAGCAAGCAACCAACCAAGTAACTGATCAAACCAACCCTTGGAGTCCTTTCTAAAGCTTTGACCTACAACCCTGAATCCAGAATCTCTGTTTAGTGGGCCAACATTAATAAATTTAGCTGAATCAAACTTTATGTTACTTCCACCATGGTGCCACACACTTAATATCCATTCCCACATATGTTCTCCAAATTTCTTTCTGTATAAATTGTGTGTGTGTGTGTGTGTGTGTGTGTGTGTAGAAAGAGAGCATCGACTGAAAAATCACACTATTTTATAAACTTAGAAAAGAGAGCTTTATTTCTTATAAAGGTTTGCAGCCTGCAAGGTGGCCCTTATGACAGGCTGGGAAGTGTGGCCTGCAGCCAAGGCCAGAGGCAGGCATTTCCAGGGAGGGAAGGAGAGGACAGGAATTTGAGCTGAATGAGTTGGCTACATATACATACTCAATAGGATATCAGAGGAGCTATATCATTTTATGAGAATACTCATTAGAGAGGAGGTAACAGATGCATATTCAATAAACATGCATGTTCATTCTGGGGTGGAGACTTGACATTTAAGTGTATTATAATTAGGCCCTACACATCAGAAAGTGAAGCAGGGACATGAAGGTACTCAGCCTCTGTAAAGGCACAGCCTCTAAAACTGGCCAGAACCAGTCCATGGAGGATGGTCTCTTATCAGGAGAAAGTTACTGAAATCAGTCCCTTGTCCAGTGAAAGCTGTCATTAAGGTTGGTGGGGCAGGAGATCAGTTACTCAGCGTCTGTGAACTGGGTGAGTTGTAACTGTTTTAATCTTGCTTCTGTCACAGCCAGTGCTTGCTTGGCTGCTAGAGAAAAATAAAAACCATGTGGTAGTTAGAATCTAGTTTATGCTTTAAGAGTAGGGTACAAGACTTAACCCTCGCCTGGCATGGCCCTAGGTCCTGTTTATAATTTGGGGTCTTATTGCCACAAAGAGTCTGTTCTGTCAGTCTCATGATCTCTATTTTAACATTAATGCTGTTCAGTCGTTGGGTCTAAACCATAAGAGGGAATGAGGTACAGGGAGGTATGTCTGACCTCCTGTCCTGTCATGGCCAAGAACTGAATTTTAAGATTTATTTGAGGTTCCGTTGGCCAAAAGGGGGTCTGCTAAGTCGGGTGGGGGACTTAGGATTTTATTTTTAGTTCTCAAGGGAGATAAAATAATTTAATCCATTGGCTCCTGTGACTGTGGGACTGACTAACATGGCTATGATCTGTCGGACAGACTTCAGGCTGGCACCCAGGCAAAATTCTATGCTGTAGTAAATGCATCATGCACATTTGTAACAACACGTACATAACAATGTCACAAAATACTTTCATGGTGACACGTAGATTAGTGTTTTATTGAATAGCTGATGATATAAACTGGCTCATTTGGTGCCAAGACTGACCATCACCACCATACTAAGGTCATCACTGATCAGAGGCCTAACCCAAGGAGGGGGTCATGTGCAGGCCCAGCGGTGGGGAGGAAAGATGCCACAGAGGAGACGGATGCCCACAGAGGCCCCTGAGCGGATACCATGCTCACTAAGTGGTAAGTATAGACTCAACGTAGGCTGTAAGCTCTCCCCCTGTGCAAATGGGACCCCATCCACTTGAGAGTCAAGGGTCTGTTTGGGTGGCAGGGATAGCCACTTCTGAAGGTAGAAAGGAAAATAAGCCACCAAATTGGTACCTTTCTGTGAAATGGACATCGTGCTCAGAATCTCCATTTTCCCCACAACCTGGAGGAATAAGTACTGTCATCTGCATTTTATAGCTGAGGAATCTGACTGAACAAAATTGAATTACTCACCTAAGCAATTAGCAATTAACCAAGTCTTTCTGACTCAGAAACCCAGCTGTTGCCTGTTCATATCCAGCCCCTGTATTGGTGTCAAGATCTGGCCTGTTCTCAATGCAGCAAGATCCAGGCAGATCACACTGGACTCCCAGCACTGAATCTGGCTCAAGGGGACATCAAATTTGACTGGGTCATGGGGCTCAGGAGCATCACTCTCAAAAATAGCAGTACAGGAAGAGGCGATGGCCCTAAACAGCATTTGCAGGCAGATCCCATGTTAATCGTAAGGGTCAGGACTCTCTCACTTCTCTGTCTCTCTCTCTGTCTCTCCTCTAGGGCTGACCCCACATTGGACACCACTGCTTCCATGTCCATCACACACCACAGCTGCCTTTTCTTCTGCCTGCTTATGGGAAAGTCCCCTCCTCTCCTCCGTTTTCTTCTCTTCCTGCCCTATCACACCGTGCACTACTCCCTTTCCTTAAAGAACCACCATCAACTTTAGGAGGAGGGAAAGGGGTGGCTCTGGCAGGAAAAGCCAGAATCCCCTCTAGCCAACAGAGAGAGAGGAATGGCTGCATGTTTTCTCCCCCAATCCAAGGCACTGGGTCTTGGCTGAGTTGCAGGTTCCAAGCTGCTCTCCTGCTGTGTCGGTGAGTTCTGGTCAACCTGCAACCTCCCGATGTGGCCACTGCAGTTCATCGAGTCTTCAGGGACTCCCCATGGCCTAGAGTGCTTTGCCTTGCTTACACGGGAGAGGAGAATGGATTTATAGAGAACATCATCTAAATCCAACTTGACCATTGTGTGGCCACACTTGCTAGATAGCTATAGTCTAAATCTAGCATTGTAGAAAGACGGGGGAGCTTGGAGCTGCACAAACCCAGGTCTGGAACTGGCTCCTTACCTTGGAAGGTGAATGATCCTGGCAGGACTTAGCCTCCCTGGGCCTCAGTTTCTTTATCTGTTTCATGGGAATGAGGATCTCTGCTGGTTGGTTGGGTGATGCGGGGGCTGTGTGAAAACAGCTTGTCAATACAAGCCAAAATAGAAATATTTCTCCACAGAGTATGAAGGTCAAATGAGAGAATACATTTAAATTAAATGGAAAATTAAAATGGCAAAAAAGGCAAAGCTGTATTGAAAGTTCCAAGCTTCTCTATAAGGAGCTTTTTGACTATGTAAGAATCCTGTACTCGTTCCCCCTAAATACAAAAAAAAAAAAAAAAAAAAAAAAAAGTTGAAGGAGGCAGAAGGGAGAGTGATGCACGATGGGCGAGGACTTCACCTGCTGTTGCTGGCTTTGAGGATAGAGAAAGAAGGCCACAAACCTAGAAGCTGGAGCCCCTAGAAGCTAGAAAAGGCAGGGAGCCGATTCATCCCTTAAGCCTCCAGAAGGGACATAGCCCCGCTAGCACCTTGATTTTAGCCCAGTGAGATCCTCTTAGGAATTTTGGCAACCAGAACTATAAGACAGAAATGGAAGCCACTGAGTCTGTAGCTGTTTGTTGCAGCAGCAATAGAAAACTAATGCAGAGCCCAAGAAATCACTGGTGATGAGATGGGGAAAGTGGGCTCAGGAGGTCTGGATCTGTGATGAGATGGGGAAAGTGGGCTCAGGAGGTCTGGATCTGTGATGAGATGGGGAAAGTGGGCTCAGGAGGTCTGGATCTGTGATGAGATGGGGGAAGTGGGCTCAGGAGGTCTGGATCTGAGGTGCGGATCTGGAGTGGAAGGGGAATTCATTTGTTCATTGTCTATCCTTTTGCATTGATTGAGTTTTTTCTATACATATGTGTGAATTTTCACAATAACAGTTTTTTCCAAAATAAAATAAAAGAACAAAAGGGGCTTTTTGCAACCCAAATCCTATCTATGTCTGAGTCCACTTGTATTGAATGAGTCTTTCTGCTAACATACTTATATTTGGGTGACAATCTGAATGTCAGTGACCAATCAGAGCAGAGGCAAACCTTGGAGTGGGCAGGGCATCCTGAGGGCCCTGATTCCTGCCATGAGTCATAACCCTTTAGGTGCCAGACCACGGGGAGGTCCAGGGGTTGCAGGGGAGGGCTGTGCATCTGCAATGACTCTCAGGGGGCTCCTGGTGGTGGCAATTGGTGAATCTGCACAGTGGTGTTTCAATATTGTCACAACCCTGCTGTCTCTCATGCTCTCAAAAAGCATTTCTCTTACCTGTGACAGACTTCCTATACCTAACAGCTTGCAAAAGTGTTCCAGGTTAATGAGAATAATCTCTCGGAGCCATACCTCCCTGCTTGGGGTCTCAGTTTCCCCAACTGTCTCCAGACAAGTTAGGCTAGAAGGCCCCTGAGCCTCAGCCCCTCTATACCCCTCCTGTCACCCAGACCTGATCTGGGTCTTGCACCCTGGGTGCAGCAATGACAGGGGTGGGCAGGGGCTGGCTCTGGGCCAGAGGACCCTTTCTGATGGACTTCAGCTGTTGGCCTTGCAGGGGAGACAGATCAACCTCACAAGAGTCATACGGTGAGTAGCGGTGGGCAAATCCATCCCCCTCGTCTTAGATTTATGGGGAGACAGACAAAGAGGAGACACTCCAGGAAGACCTGCAGGTGGGAGTACCAGGTTGAAACCAAGGACACCTTCCTGGAGGAGCTGCTGCTTGAGCCAGCTCTGAGAACAGGTGGGGACAGGACTGGAGAGGAGGAGGGGGTCCCCTATGAGCAAAGACTGGCCACCACCCCATCTAACACCCCCACAGGGCCCCTGTGGCATCCCTGTCCCGTCCCTGTCACCACCCAGTTTTTCCCTCTGGACCCAGGAATTCAAAGTAAGCAAGGAGGTCCGCTGCTCCAGTTGGCTGCAAATAATTACAACCTTGAGCCCAAGCAGCACTTTGGGTCCTGGTTTGGGACCATGAAGCGGCTCGGTGAGACTGAGAGGTAAGGCCAGGGCAGGAATTGGGACAGTAGGATTGAACTCTCCCTGGGGGCCAGCCTCAGAAAGCCTGTGGCCATAGCCTCTTGGCCAACATCAGATCCTGTGGTCTGGCAATGCCTGGGGTACCCAGACCTCACTCTGGACAGGCCCTGGGAGGGGGCCCTGGTGAGATTCCTGGCAGCCTCACAGCCACTCTTCTGTCCGTAGCTACAACCTGTCATGCCAGCTGGAGGCTCCATCCCAGTTGGCTGGGAGCACAAAGGCCAGGAAGATAGACATCACCCACCACAGGGGCCAGCCGGGGCCTGAGCCAGGGCGGGCAGAGGTTGGCTGCCTTGGGATATGGGTGGGCTCAGGGAGTCAGACAGCAAGGGACTAGCCTCCCATCCTACTGCTGACCAGACCTGTGACTGGGGAGAGTCACCTTACTTCTCTGGGCCTCAGTTTCCCCCTCTGTGGAGTGATGCTAAATGATCTCCCTGGAGACGGGGATCAATAGGGCACTGGTGATTGACCAGGCACTCAGCACATGCCTGGAGCACACAGTGCAGGACTGTGGTGGGGAGGTGGCCTGAGATCCTGGGGAGTCACCCATGTGTGCCTGCCCTTCCGACCAGCCACCAGGCCCTCAGGGCAGAGCCCACTACCAGCAGCAGCTCACACCCCGAGACCAGCTCAGAGGCGGCCCCTACCTCAGCAGCAGGGACATCACGGACACTTTAAGCTGGTACTAGGGTGGCTTCTCCAGCTCCCACGTGGAGAGGGGTCCCAGCTGAGTCCCACTCATGTGGAGTCTCATGCCCATGAAAGTGCCATTCACCACTGGCCAGGCTCATGAGGCCGCATGGGAGGGGGGTCACTGGGGAGGAGATATCGGGGGAACAGAGAAGATGGTTGAATTTTTGTATAATAGGCAGTGCAAGTGTTTACTGTTTGGGAGGGGAAAGGTTTGTTATTATTAGCAATGCTACGCTTGAATATTATACTAAAATCCAGTCTCTCTATAACCTGGGAGTTGCTCTTCTGTTCTTTCTTTTCCTGTCTTAATTAAAATGAGATGCAGACTCTCACGGTCCACAGTCAATTAAGAAATCTTGCACGGCCATCAGGTTATGTCTTGGAGAGCAGAGTTTCAGTACCATCAGCCTGGCAAGGAGCTGGGCCTGCTCCTCAGAGCTCCCGGGACTGCGAGATTTGGCATGTTCACAGGGCACCGTCACAGCCTCTGAAACATGCTGTCTTTAAAGACTTTTGCAGTGGCTCACTCACTCACAGTGGGACGCGGTGGCTCACTCCTGTAATCCCAGCACTTTGGGAGGCAGAAGCGGGTGGCTCACTTGAGGTCAGGAGTTAGAGACCAACATGGCCAACATGGCAAAACCCCATCTCTACTAAAAATACAAAAAATTAGCCAGGTGTGGTGTCAGGTGCCTGTAATTCCAGCTACTCAGGAGGCTGAGGTAGGAGAATTGCTTGAACCCAGGAGGCGGAGGTTGCAATGAGCAGAGATCACACCACTGCACTCCAGTCTGGGCAACAAGAGCAAAACTTCATCTGAAAAAAAAAAAAAAAAAACACAAAGACATTTGCAAGGACCATGTCCTCACCCAGAATGGTGCCTGCCTTTCTACAGTTTTTCAGGAAGAGGAAACATTTTCTGCTTCTCTCGCTGAGGTTTTTTTTAACCACCCATTAGGAACCTATAGATTTCAGGATCGAACACTGGGATTCCCTCAGCACCAAAGGAGGAAAATTGCAAACAGAGCTGGAAGTGCAATGTGGAAAGGTCAGGCTGAGGAAGGTTCTTAGCCAGTAGACCAAGGGCAGGAAGGACACTGCCTCCTCAGTGTCCCACTAGGGAACTTGTGATTCTTGTCCCCTGATGTCAGAATTCCTTGTCATGTTTGTTTTGTCTCCAAGGAAAGGGTTTGAATTTCAGAATTTAAGGCTAGAGTGGGCCTCGTGCAGTTAACATTAACCCTCTCTCTCCTTCGCTGGCCGAGGTGAGGTCCAGGACCATGTAGTTCTGACATCCACTCTCTCGGGGGATCACCAGTTCACCCATCTCACCCGGCAAGCTGGGCCCTAGTTTGGCGACAGGCATCTTCCACCCACCTGGGAGGCAGGGTTCAACACTCTGCCTCTGACCTTGTTTCCTTCTTCTTCCACCTGCTTAGGCAACCAGAAGGGGTTGTCCAGCCAGCACCTGGGCTTTAGCGCTCCTCAAGCAGGTGGAGGAAGTTTCAGGCACCTGGCTCCTCAGGTGTCTGCCATCCAGGTGCTCTTCAGGCTTGCCCAGCAGAGCTCTCTTGATCCAGCTAGAACTGGCCAGAACTGACTCACTCAGGAATGTGTAGACTTTGGCATCAGGGGCTGCTTTAATTTGCACAATTTCCAAATACCTCTTTTTTCTTCTTTTTCTGATGAGTCATCTCCCTAGACTTGCATTTTAAAGAGATAGATAGTTATCAGGTTCCAGAGAAGACGTGGTAGAACATTTATATCTCAAAGACACAGAGCTGAGACTTCAGGTTTAGATATTACAATTTGCCTAAACCAAAAAGGAAGGTGTAGGTAAAGTTCTAGTCAAGACAGGATGGCCAGGAAAAACACCTTAATCCAAGGGATGGCTTGCTTTGCTGATTTAAGCCAATGGCTTCTTTATCATAAGACTTCCCAGTGATTTAGTCCTCCCTCTCTTCCAGTGCACAGAGACATACCCCTCCTTACAAATTAAAAATGTTCTTTAGAGATGGAAATTTATTTTACAAAAATGTTTCAAAATAACCAGATGAAAATCATCCTTATGCCAGAAAGACTTTATTTTTTTATTACTAGAAATGAAACAGTAAGTATTTGTTGTATTGACATACTTAGGCTTAGACCTATGTTTAACAAGAAAGCCTAATAATAGCACTGCGGTTAGACTCTAGCCTATTTTTCCAAACCATCATTTTATTATTAAGGAAACAAAGGATCAAATACCTTTCATTCATCTGATATGATCCTTTAAAACACATTCCACCAATAAGTCCTATTTGGAACAGCTGAAAATCTTTTAATAAAACTTTTTAAAGATGAGCTCATGGCTTAGTGTAAATTTCACAAGCTTAATTAGGTCAAGTGGAAGGAACTCAGGTGAGTAGTTGCCCAATCAGAGCCCATTATTTGTAAGTCATCAGCCCCCTCCATGACCTTAAAACTCCACTCTGACCTAATTATTGCAAACCTCTACACAACAAAGTGAAAGGATTAATTTTCATTCATCAACCTCTCAATCCCAGATTTTCAAAGAAAAAACCTGTGTAAGGAATACTTACCAAAACCAGACAGGAAAATTAGAGCCTGCATACTTAAGAGTCAAATTTGTTCCACTACAGCCAGGTCGCATACAGTTACATCGTTTGGTTCTTCATACACTCTAGAACTGACCAGGACAGAGTTTAGCATAGAAAAACTGTAAGAAATAGGTTCTGAAACATAGAAATTGCAAAGTTCAAAAGGCTATGAAAAAAACTAATGTAAATGAGACTTCCCTCCCTTTGTTTTAAATAAATAGACCCATCAGAGAAATGCAAATCAAAACCACAATGAGATACCATCTCACGCCAGTTAGAATGGCGATCATTAATAAGTCAGGAAACAACAGGTGCTGCCGAGGATGTGGAGAAATAGGAACACTTTCACACTGTTGGGACTGTAAACTAGTTCAACTATTGTGGAAGACAGTGTGGCCATTCCTCAGGGATCTAGAACTAGAAATACCATTTGACCCAGCCATCCCACTACTGGGTATATACCCAAAGGATTATAAATCATGCTGCTATAAAGACACATGCACACGTATGTTTATTGTGGCACTACTCCCAATAGCAAAGACTTGGAACAAACCCAAATGTCCAAAAACGATAGACTGGATTAAGAAAATGTGGCACATATACACCATGGAATACTATGCAGCCATAAAAAATGATGAGTTCATATCCTTTGTAGGGACATGGATGAAGCTGGAAACCATCATTCTTAGCAAACTATCACAAGGACAAAAAACCAAACACCGCATGTTCTCACTCATAGATGGGAATTGAACAATGAGAACACTTGGACACAGGAAGGGGAACATCACACACCAGGGCCTGTTGTGGGGCGGGGGGAGGGGGGAGGGGGGAGGGATAGCATTAGGAGATATGCCTAATATAAATGATGAGTTAATGGGTGCAGCACACCAACATGGCACATGTATTCACATGCAACAAACCTGCACATTGTGCATGTGTACCCTAGAATTTAAAGTATAATAAAAAAAAGAAAGAAACAGATGTTCTGTAAAAATATACACAATTTTTACAGACAAATACATTTATAAGTTGTTTTTATCTTAAAAATTGGGGATATTCCATATTTATAACTAATTATTGAGCCTTAAGTTTTCTTGGCCATTTCTAGGCTAATAAACTAAGAATCATGTAAACTAAGCCAAAGTAGAATAGACATAAAAGTCCTGAACACTTCAACTTCCTATTCTTCAAGAAGTATACTTGGCAAATCTCATTTGAGAGAGGAAAAGCTTTCCTCCACCCTCTGTTTTACAGCGCTGAGGCTTCTCATCACATTTCTATGACTTGTAGCTTAATCCATGTTACATGGTCACTGGCATTATTAGTGCTTCTCTTTTAACACTGTACGAATTAATCAATTTGGTGGTGTATTTAATTAATTCTATCACTAGAGGATTGTAAAATTACATATATGAATACCTCACTTTAGAGGCCACTTAATTTTTTTCCAAGGGGATATTTGACTATATTTCACTTGTGTCTTAATGATTTTATAATTTAAACCCTAAATTATAAATCTAGAATTTAGAAAGTATATGTCCTCACTGGATTACATTTTTGGAAATATTATTTTATATGTGCACAAATATTACAAAATCACTGTAGACACCTGAAAACTATATTATCTTTTAAAGGCAATATTCTACATTAAACTGCTATAACAAAATTGTTTGGTGCATTTTTTTCTAGTACATTTTGTATATATTACATGTTTAACTTTTTTTTATCCAGCAAATAATTTTTGAGTATCCACTAAGTGCTAGGTTCTGCATTAATAACTGAATTTAAAGAGTGAAATAACAGACATGGTCTCAGACAATAAAAATTAACATTAGGTCACCTATTTATGTATTTTTAAATGGTAATTATGAAAACTTTTTGAGATTTTTAACTAGATAACATTATAATAACACACTTGATGTTGTTAATATTTGCCAGTGAGCAAAAAAGAAAATAAAAAGATGGTTTTATTCAATATACACTTTAAAATTGCAGGAAATAGTCAAGTTTCTCTGCTTTGCAGTTGAATGTCTATGTGTTTTTCTCTGCAACTTGGCTTTTGTGGAGTGAGAGAAACAATTATTCTTCCAGACCAATGAAGGCAGAAGAGTAACAATAAATCTAATATTTTAAATGCTTATCAAAAGATAGTAAACATATTATTTCAGAATACTGAGATCAATAATTTGACCTAGAAAAAAAGCCAAACTGACAGTATTACTGAATAAGGAAAGGCCCAAAGAGACAAAATGCTTATTATTTTGTAACCTCGGTATGACACAACTTACCCTAACTATAAAGACCCTAAATTACCAAGATGGGTGCTTATAATATGGAGAGTAAAAAAAGTCATTTCACTTTTAGCTTTTTTATTTCTCTCAGAATACAAAGTGTATAAGGAGTTGATAAAGAAGTTGATACTATAAGTTAGTACTACAATGACAGCACTTTTCAAGAAAAGACTTTTTTCTCTCTTACAAATATCATGTTAGCAGTATTTGTTGTCTCCAGAAATAATGAGGAAATAAAAACATAAGTATGTGGGTAATTAGTGTAGTTTCTTAAAGAAACGAGTTAGGCAACAGGCTAATAATGTATACTTCGCTGGCTTTTGAATGCCAACAATCATATTCTTTATAAGGCACAGAGAAGATTTTTCTAAAGAACAAGTATGTGAACCTGAAAAGTAATCACCACTTGGTAGTGACAATATGGATAGGGTGAAGGGCGTCACCAAGAAGCAATGAAAAGATACATTTGCAGTTAAATTTGAAAACCATGATGTTTAATACATATAGTAATAAAGAATACTTTCTCCTGTTTCAAAATTATTTTAGAATTTAAGATAGAAGCTAAAATACCTAGGGATAATGATATGACTATTGAAAATTAAAAATTAAAGGACATTTTGAGTATTAGAAGTTAAGAATGAGAGCTTATTACCCAGTGAACAGGGGATAATTCATTATGCTCCATATCCATTGAATTAAAAGACAGGCCCATTACCTGGATAATTTGAAAGTTTAATTTTATTTAAAAGTCTTGTTTCATTCATCAAGCTAAAGGATTAGCTCCCAGAAATATTCTAGGATTGCATATCCCCAACTCTGTAGGAAGTATAGAAAGAATGTTATAAGGGCCACCATCTAAACATTATTATGTAAATAATTTAGTACCATTCCATTTGCCTTTGTAGATTTAAAAATGTAAATGGCTTTCTCATATTAGGAAACATCATTTTTCAAAACCCAGATAAACATAGTATATTGCAAGAGAATAATTATTTTCTTTATTAAAAAAGAAATACTGGATGCTAAGTCCAAAAGACATAAATTATTTTATACTAATAACTACCAACATTTTATTCATTAAAATATAAAGGTCAAAGATTTTAAAAGGATCTTTAAATGATTAATAACATGTTGATCTTTTTCTTCTTTCTGTAAACCTTTTTGAGTCTTAAAAATACTAAACTATACAAGCAATATTAAATAGTATATAAACTTGTATTAAAATATTCAAATTTACTAGAATGTGGACATTGGAAAGAATGAAAATAAACAGAAATATAAAGCAGCAGATATAAAATTAAGAAAGCAACTAAGAGTGTTTAAAGTACTTATTCATCTGTAGTCTAATGTCTACCATAAACAATGACTCTTCTCAGTAAAACACAAATCGTTCATGAAGGGAAAAACATGTTGTATTAGAGAATATTCAACATAACTTTTTTAGTACTAACTTGTGCCTGGAGTATTATTGGTTTTTCTATTATGAACTTATGCACTTGATAATTTTTTTCATAAAGATTGTATGTACAACTCCATTCAAAAGCAGATTTTGGTGGGGTTTTTTTTTTTTTGAGACAGAGTTTTGCTCTTTTCACCCAGGCTGGAGTGCAATGGTGCGAACTTGGCTCACAGCAACCTAGCAACCTTTGCCTCCCAGGTTCAGGTGATTCTCTTGCCTCAGCCTCCTGAGTGGTTAGGACTACAAGCATGTACCACCATGCCTGGCTAATTTTGTGTTTTCAGTAGAGACATGGTTTTGCCATGTTGACCAGGCTGGTTTTCAACTCCTGACCTGAGGTAATCTGCCCACCTTGGCCTCCCAAAGTGCTGGGTATGGGCAAGAGCCACCATACCCGGCTTCAAAAGCAGTTTTTAAAAGCAAACACAATATAACACCAAAGTTGAAAAATCCATGCTCACCCAAGGATGCCAGGTTTAATAAATTATTTATAGAACACTGCATCAAAAATAAGACAATAAACCAAAATATACCATTAAAGATGTATCCACTCCTACAACTAGAGATAATTAATCTATCTGGTAGCAAATGATACTTCAATCAGTTTCAGCATGTCTGAAATCTTTAAGGACAAAAGTGATAAAACATGACTTCATTCTTCATTAGACTCTTAGAACACTTGAAGGAAAAGAATTTCTGAAGCACAGAGGTAAAGAGGTGTAATCTTTCAAAAAGATATTCAGTGTTCAAAATCCAAGAGTGCAATATCAGGCTGGGTGCGGTGGCTTATGCCTGTAATCCCAGCGCTTTGGGAGACCATGGTGGGTGGATCACCTGAGGTCAGGAGTTCGAGACCAGCCTGGGCAACAGGGTGAAACTCTGACTGTACTAAAAATACAAAAATTAGCCAGGCATGGTGGTGTGCACCTGTAGTCCTAGCTACTTGGGGGGCTGAGACAGGAGAATCGCTTGAACCTCGGAGGTGGAGGTTGCAGTGAATCGAGATCATGCCACCTCACTCCAGCATCAGTAACAGAATGAGATTCCATCTCAAAAAAAAAAAAAAAAAAAGAGTGTAATACCATATCGGTATACACAGATAATATACTGAATGAAACAAATAGAATAATTTGAAGAGGTATCCTGATGAACAAGGAGTCATTAGAAAGGTTGTATTCATGTCTTTGAAGGAACTTTGCAATGTGAGAAATTAATACTTTGACTACTATGCTAAAAGTTTATTGCTAACATGTATTGAGTTATTAACGTGTGTTAGGCAGAGTACCATATAATTTGCAAGTGTTATCTCATTTATTGTAGGTAAAATGTAATTTCGAACTCTGGGAGTATAAACGAATTAGATAGAATAAAATTCTATTTAAATTGCTATCAGTAAATCGGTATCTAGGAACAGGGTGATACAGTGCCCAAGTTTTCTATTTTTACTAAATGTTGTGTTTCATTTTCAATGTTTTCTTGGATATTGCTCTTTTTTGGCGACTTCGATTTTTTTTATTTTAGAAAACTAATAAATTGACTCTTCTTGGTACTGACTCTTGGGTTTTATAGAAGAAAAAGTAATTAAATTCTGTACATTTAACTTTACCTCATTTTTTCTCTTTTAAATTTACTTTGACATATAATAAATGTACATGTTATGGGGTACAGAGTGATACTTTGATATATTTATGCAATGCATAAAGATCAAGTCACAGTCATTATCATATCCATTACCTAAATCATGTATTATTTCTTTGCAGTGAGAATATTCAAAATCTTTTATTTTAGTTATTTGAAAACACACAATAAATTCCCGTTAACTACAGTCACCCAACAGTGCTGTAGAGAACTAGAACTTCTTCCTTCTCTCCAGCTGTAATTTTGTATGTATTAACCACATTTTTCTTATACTCTTCTTTCTCCTACTCTTTCCAGGATATGGTAACCAAAACTCTACTATCTACTTCTACGAGATTAAAAATTTTAGCTTCCATACATAAGTGAGAACACGTAGTTATGTGGTGTTTATGTTTCTATGCCAGGCTTATTTCACCTAACATAATGCCCTCCACTTGCATCCTTGTTGCCACAAATAACAGGATTTTGTTCTTTATTATGACTAAATAATATTCCATTATATATGTATGTCACATTTCTTTATCCATTCATCTGTTGATGGACACTTTTGTTGATTCCATATCTTGGCTATTGTGAATAGTGTTGTAATAAACATGCAGGTGCAGGTAACTCTTCGATATACTGATTTTCTTTCCTTTGGATATATACTGAAAACCATATGATCAAATTAATAAACACAATAAAAGCATTTGGCAAAATTAAATATTCTTACATGACAAGAAACCTCTTAACAATTTAGTATAGAAAATATATGCCTTAACACAGAAGGACATAAAGGACAAATCTACAGCTAAGATCATACTGAGTGTGGAAAAGGTGAAAGATTTTACCGTGAACAAGAAAAAGATTTTACTGTAACAAGAAAAAGATGCCTATTTTCACCAATCCTATTTCACATAGTGAAAGTCTTAGCCAGGACAATTAGGTGAGAGAAAGAAATAAAGGATATCTGAATTGGAAAGGAGACAGTCAAATTGTCCTTGTTTAAAGACAATGTGATCTTATACACGGAAAAAAATAAGATGCTACCAAAAGCTTCTTAGGGTGATACATGAAATTAATAAAGTTGCAGGATATAAATCAACATACAAACATCAGTAGCATTTCTATATATTGATAGTAAACTAGCTGAAACAAGAAATTAAGAAAGCAATTCCTTTTACAATAGCTACAAAAATGTACTTAGAAATAAATTTAACCAAGGAAGTAAAAGATTTCTACAACAAAAATGACAAATATTAATGAAAGAAATTAAAGAAAACACAAAAAAGGAAAGACATCCACGTTTATAGATTGAAATAACTAATATTCTTAAAATGACCCACTATCCTATGTGATTTACAAATTTAGTACAATCACTAGCTTGTATTTTTAAAAGCACCTTTGCTGCATATTCTTAAGATATTCAATGACAATGCCTGGATTTAAGTTTGAGGTATTATTATATCTATTTTATATTGGGCACAATATAATGTTATCAGAGGTAACGGTTTTGATTGGTCCTAGGTCATACAGTAATATATACATTGTGATTTATAGACGTTATCTTTTAATACTCAGGCCTTTAGAAAGTTCATTTAGACAAAGTTATAAAAACTTGCCTTCCTTTCTGCCTATATCACCTAAAAATCCTAATTTAAGAGGTAATAACATTTTTTATTTGATATACAATTTATCAACACAATAAAAATCTAACAATTATCACGTGCAGAGTGTGAAAATCTCATCAGATTAAGGAATGCAAAGACATCTTTTTCATATTTCGAATGTAAAACTCTTTTGGAAACTTATTTTTAGAAACAGTTAAAAACATTTTTTCATTAGTTTTTCATGTAAAATTGTGACAACCAGCATGAAATAACTGTCATCACAGAAGCATGGTATATTTGATTCCAAAACATATTCTTTGTAAGTTTTAATATATTTATGTATTATTTATACTTAGATTGTAACCCATAATGTAGATATTATTTTTCCTTCAACTCTTAAGAATATTCTTAAATAATAAAATTAAAATGAATTATAATTTTTGTTGGTTGGGAAAAAGGATAGACACACATGTGACAGTGCATCACTTCACCTCATCATTTCATCTCATCATTTCATCTCATTTCATCATTTCATCTCATCATTTCATCTCATCTCATCTCATCATATCATCTCATCATTTCATCAAATCTCAACTCATTTCCATTTCATTTTCATTATTTCATTTCACTATTTCATTTAATTTCATCTAATTTCATTTATTTCATTATGTCACTTCATATCATCTCATTTCATCTCATCATTTTTCATATCATTTTTCATCTCATCATTTCATCTCAATTCATTTCATCTCATCATTTCATCTCCTCATCTCATCATTTCCTCCTTTCATTTCAACATTTCATCTCATCATTTCTTCTCATCTCATTTCAATTTCATTTCATTATTTCATCTCATTTCATTATTTCACCTAATTTCATTATTTCATCTCATCTCATCTCAATTCATCTCATCTCATTTCATCTCATCATTTCATCTCATCATTTTTCATCTCATTTTTCATCTCATTTAATCTCATTTCATTTCATTTTGTCTCATCATTTCAGCTCATCATTTCATCTCACCACATCTCTTCATTTCATCATTTCAACATTTCATCGTTTCATCTCATCTCATCTTTCAATTTCATTTCAATATCATTTCATCATTTCATCTCATTTCATTATTTCATTTCATCTCATTTCAATTCATCTCATCATTTCATCTCATCATTTTTATCTCATCATTTTTCATCTCATCATTTCATCTCATCATCTCATCTCATCATTTCATCATTTCATCTCATTTCTTCTCATCATTTCATCTCATCAGTTTAACTCATTTCGTCTCATCTCAATTTCATTATTTCATTTCATTTCACTTTATTTCATTTCATCTCATCTCATCATTTCATCTCATCTTACCTCATTTCATCTCATCATTTCTTCTCATCTCATCTCATCATTTCATCATTTCATCTCATTTCATCTCATCTCACCTCATCTCATTTCATCTCATCTCATCATTTCATCTCATCCTTTCATCTCATTTCATCTCGTTTCATCTCATCTCACCTCAGCATTTCATCATTTCATCTCATCATTTCTTATTTCATCTCATTTCATTACATCTCATCATTACATCTCAACTCATCTCATCATTTCATCATTTCATCTCATCATTACATCTCATCATTCATCTCATCTCATCATTTCCATTTCATTTCCATTTCATTATTTCATTTCATCATTTAATTTCATCATCTCATTTAATTTCACCTCATTTCATTATTTCATTTCATTTTTTCATTTCATTATGTCATTTCATTTCATCTCATTACATTTCATCTAATTTCATCTCATCATTTCATCTCATTTAATCTCATCTTTTCATCTCATCATTTCATCTCATCATCTCATCAACTCATTTCATCTTATCATTTCATCATTTTATCTCATTTCATCTCATCTCGTATCTTCTCATCTCATTTCAATTTCATTATTTCATTTCATTATTTCATGTCATTTCATCTCATCACATCTCATCATTTCATCATTTTATTTCATCATTTCATCTTATCATTTCATTTCATCTCATTTCAATTTTATTTCAATTTCATTTTATTTCATTATTTCATATCATTTCATCTCATTATTTCATCTCATCATTTCATCTCATCATTTCATCTCATCATCTCCTATCTCATCATTTCATCTCATCATTCATCTCATTTCATATCATCATTTCATATCATCATTTTATCTCACCATTTCATTTCATCTCATCATTTTATCTCATTTCATCATTACATCTTATTTCATCTCATTTTATGTCATTTCATGTCATCATTTCATCACATCTCGTCTCATCTCATCTTTTCATCTCATCATTTCATCTCATTTCATCTCATCATTTCAACTCATTGCATCTCATCTCATCATTTCCATTTCATTATTCAATTTCATCATTTCATTTATTTCATTTCATTATGTCATTTCATCTCATCACATTTCATCTCATCACATTTCATCTCATCTCATTTCATCTCATCTCATTTCATCTCATCTCATCATTTCATCTCATTTCATCTCATTATTTCATCTGATTTCATGTCGTCATATCATGTTGTCATTTCATCTCATTTCATCACATCTCATCTCATCATTTAATCTCATCATTTAATCTCATTTCATCTCAACATTTCATCTCATCTCATTTCATCATTTTATCTCATCATTTATTTCATGTCATTTTATCTCATCATTTCATCTCATCTCAATTCAATTTCATTA
The DNA here is from genome assembly GCF_028858775.2 of Pan troglodytes. Classification (NCBI taxonomy): domain Eukaryota; kingdom Metazoa; phylum Chordata; class Mammalia; order Primates; family Hominidae; genus Pan; species Pan troglodytes. Next base: position 36,168,506 of record NC_072416.2, on the reverse strand, counting down.
TTTCATTTCATCTCATTCATTTCATCTCATTTCATTACATCTCATCATTACATCTCATCTCATCTCATCATTTCATCATTTCATCTCATCATTGCATCTCATCATTCATCTCATCATTTCCATTTCATTTCCATTTCATTTCCATTTCATTATTTCATTTCATCATTTAATTTCATCATCTCATTTAATTTCACCTCATTTCATTATTTCATTTCATTTTTTCATTTCATTATGTCATTTCATTTCATCTCATTATATTTCATCTAATTTCATTTCATCTAATTTCATCCCATCATTTCATCTCATCATTTCATCTCATCTTTTCATCTCATCATTTCATCTCATCATCTCATCAACTCATTTCATCTTATCATCATTTCATCTCATTTCATCTCATCTCGTATCTTCTCATCTCAATTTCATTTCATTATTTCATTTCATTATTTCATGTCATGTCATCTCATCATTTCATCTCATCACATCTCATCATTTCATCATTTTATTTCATCATTTCATCTTATCATTTCATCTCATCTCATTTCAATTTTATTTCAATTTCATTTTATTTCATTATTTCATATCATTTCATCTCATTATTTCATTTCATTTCATCTCATCAGTTCATCTCATCATTTCATCTCATCATTTCATCTCATCATTCATTTCATTTCATATCATCATTTCATATCATCATTTTATCTCACCATTTCATTTCATCTCATCTCATCATTTCATCTCATTTCATCATTACATCTTATTTCATCTCATTTTATGTCATTTCATGTCATTTCATCACATCTCGTCTCATCTCATCTTTTCATCTCATCATTTCATCTCATTTCATCTCATTTCAACTCGTTGCATCTCATCTCATCATTTCCATTTCATTATTCCATTTCATCATTTCATTTCATTATTTCATTTCATTATGTCATTTCATCTCATCTCATTTCATCTCATCTCATCATTTAATCTCATTTCATCTCATTATTTCATCTGATTTCATGTCATCATATCATGTCATCATTTCATCTCATTTCATCACATCTCATCTCATCATTTAATCTCATTTCATCTCATCATTTCATCTCATCTCATCATTTCATCTCATCTCATCATTGCCATTTCATTATTTCATCATTACATTTTATAATTTCCTTTCATTATTTCATTTCATTTCATCTCATTTCATTATTTCATCTCATTTTTCATCTCATCATTTTTCATCTCATTTCATCTCATCATTTCATCTCATCATTTTGTCTTATCATCTCATCTTATTTCATCATTTCATCTTATCGTTCATCTCATTTCATCTCATTTTATCTCATTATATCATCTCATCTCATCTCAATTTCATTATTTCATATCATTTCATTTCATTATTTCATTTCATTTCATCTCATTTCTTCTCATCATTTCATCTCGTTTCATCTCATCATTTCATCCATCATCTCATTTCATCTCATCTCATCTCCTTTCAATTTCAATTTTGTCATTTTGTCTCATCATTTCATCTCATCATTTCTACTCACCATTTCATCTCAAAATTTCATCTCATCATTTCATCTCATCATTTCATCTCATCTCAAGTAATCTTATCATTTCATCTAAGTGAAATGATGTAATGGAATCATGAAATGAAATGGATAGGATGCCCTCAGTGATTTTAAATTTAAAAATTGTTTGTTTTCATGTATTCATTTTTATATTTATATGTATTTATATTTACTTATATTTCTTTTTACTTATTTTTATTTATATTTTTACTTATTTATTGGTAGACAAGGTCCTGTTCTGTGGCCTAGGCTGGAATGCAGTGGTGCATTCACAGTTCACTGCAGCCTCAAGCAAACCTCCCACCTTAGCCTCCCAGGTAGCTGGGACCCCAGGTGCGCACCACCACACCTGGTTAATATTTTATTATTTGTAGAGATGGAGTCTTGCTATGCTGCCCAGGCTGGTCTCAAACTCCTGGGCTCAAGCAATCCTCCTGCCTTCGCAACCCAAAATGCTGGGATTACAGATATGAGCCACAGTGCCCATCCTATTTATTTACTTATTTATTTACTTAATAAAGAAAAGGTCTCAATATGTTGCCCAGGCTGGTCAACTCCTGGACTCAAATGATTCTCCAAACTTGGCCTCTCAAAATGTTGGGATTACAGGTATGAGCCACCATGCCTGGCCTAAAAATAGTATTATATTTTTGCATTATATAATTTTCAATTAAGTAATATGAATATTCTGTACAGGAAATATGCCCTTAATTACATAGAAATAAACATTTGTTACACTGAGAAAAATCTCATAGAGCTAAAAATAAAAATTAATTTGGAGAGGTCATTAGATACTCATACATTCTTATGTTTATATATTCTTTCATATATTCATATATTCTTTTAACAGTATCAATGGTTTGGAGTTATGTGTACAAAACCATGACCTACATGTAATACAACTAATAACAAGCACTTACAATTCAAGGCATATTATATACAAAGCTTTAACTTCTCATCTTCAGATTTTGTTTTTTTTTCTTTCTGTTTTGGCAGATACTATGAACACAACATTCAACTCACAGACACTATGGAGCCCTTACTAAGCATAAAGTACTGTGAAAGGCCAGGGCTAGGACAGAACTGAGACAGGGCCAGGGATAGGACAGAACCGGGGCAGGGTCATGGCCAGAGAAAAACCAGGGGCAGGGTCACAGCCAGGGACATAAGAGGACCAGGGCCAGAAGTAGGGCAGAACCAGGGCCAGGGCAGGGACATGGCAGGGCCAGGGCCATGGCATGATCAGGGCCAGCAGAAGGCCAGGGCAGGGCTAGGGTAGCACAGGGCCAAGGCAGGGCAGGGTCAGTGTAGAGCAAGGAACGGGCCAGGGTATGGCAGGGCAGGGACGGGGAGGTCCAGGGCCAGAGTCAGGTCCAGGACATGGACAGGGCAGGGCCAGAAACATGGCAGGACCAGAAAGGGGAAAGGGCAAGGGCAAGGCCACAGAAGGACCACAGTAAAAACATGGCCAGGGAGGGTCCAGGGCAAGGGCAAGGCCAGGGCAGAACCAGAGCCAGGGCAGGCCAAAGGCAGGGCCAGGTCAGGGCAAGGCCAGGGTAGGGCAGGGCCAGTGTAGGGTGAGGGTAGGGCCAGGGCAAGTTCAGGGCCAGGGCAGGACTAAGATAGCACAGGACCAAGGCCAAGGCCCTGTACTAAGATAGCACAGGGCCAGGGCAGGGCCAAAGGAGGGGCCAGGGCCAAGCATGGCCAGTGTGGGGCCTGGGGATTGTCAGGGCCAGGGCCAGGGTCAAGGCTGAGCCAGGAACAGGGCCAGAGCAAGGGCAGGGCCAGGGAGAAGGCAGAACCAGAGAGGATCCAGAGAAAGGGCAGGGCCAGGGCAGAACCAGGACCAGGATAAGGCAAAGCCAAGGCCAGGGCAGGGCAAGGCCAGGGCAGGGCAAGACCAGGGAAGGGCAAGGCCAGGGTAGAAATGGCCAGTATACGGCCAGGCCAGGGTAGGAAAAGGCCACGGTAGGGCCAAGGCCAAGGCGGGGCAGGGCTAGGGTAGCACAGGTCATGGCCAAAAACAGGGCAGGGCCATAGCAGTGGCAGGACTAGCAACAGGGCCAGGGTAAGCGCTGGACCAGAGCATGGTGGGGACAATACAGGGCCAGGACAGATGATGGCAAGGCAGGTCCAGGGTCATTTCATGGACTCGGTAAGCCTGGGGTCAGGCCAGGGCAGGGAAAGGGCAAGGCCAGGGAGAAGGCAGGGCCAGGGCCAAGGCACTGCCAGGGCAGGGCAGGACCAGTGCAGGGTGAGGGAATGGCCAGGGCATGGAAGGGCAGGGCAGGACCAAGGAAGGGCCAGGAGAGTGCCACGGCAGGGTCAAGGCCAGAACAAGGGTACGGCTGGCATCAGAAATATGGTAGGGCAAGGGCTGGGCCCAGGCTGGGACATGCAGGGCAGAGCATGGCCTGTGCAAGGCAGGGCCAGAGCCAGGCCATAGAGATGGGAGGGCAACACCAAGGCAGAGTCAGGGTAGATCCAGGGCTGAGCAGAGTCAGGGCAGGTCCAGAGTCGAGGCAGAGCTAGGGCCCAAGCAGGGCCATGGCAGCACCAGGGCAGAAGAGGGCAGGGCAAGGCAGGACTGGGCCATGGCAGTGCCTGGTCAACTCTGGGGCAGGGCCAGAAGCAGGACAGGGCCAGGGCCAATGCTCAGACCAGGCACAGGGCATGACAGGAAGTGCCAGAGCAGGGCTGGGCCAACGTTGGGACAGGGCAAATCAGACCAGGACACCTCCAAGTCCAGCTCTGGCCCTGCCTTGGCCCTGGCCCCTTCCTGACTTGACCTTGTCCCCGGCCCTGCCCTATCCATGCCCTGTGTGTTTGACCAGTGTTTTATAACCAGAATCCTACAAGAAACTTAAATCAGCTCTTTTTGTGCATTTTTAGTAGAGATGGGGTTTCACAATGTTGCCCAGGCTGGTTCCAAACTCCTGAGCTCAAGCCATTTGCCTGCCTTGGCCTCCCAAAGTGCTGGGATTACAGGAGTAATCTGGCCAAGTATTTAACTTCTTTATGCCTGTTTCCTACATTTGGAAAATGGGGATGCTTTAAGTACCTAGCACATAGAATTATTGTGAGAATCAATGCCTCACATATTTACATATTGATAAAATTGTACTCATAGAACACTACTGGAAGCAAAGATAGTATTAGAATTTAGTGATTATTTACTGCAAACATTATTACTATTACAAACAACATAGTATAGACATTATTACCACTACTATAGTTATCTTAAAAATCTAAAATAAAAATTTTATGTAATAGCCTAATGTAATCTCTCCTGCTCTGCCCCGGCTCAGCCCTAGTGCCGGCTCTGCCCCTAGTCCTACCACATCACTGGCCCTGACCCTTCCCTGGTCCTGCCGCTGCCCCAGCCCTTCCCATCTTCAGGCCTTACCATGGCCCTACCCTGGTCCTGACCCTGGCCTTACCCCAGAGAAGGGGTATGGCAGAGCCAGGGAAGGGCCGGGGCAAATAAGGGACAGGAAACATCCAAATCCAGGAAAGGGCCAGGGCCATGACAGAGCCAGGGTGAGTCCTTGGCAGGGCCAAGTTCCAGGCCGGGCCAGGAAAGGGTCATGGCAGGGTCACTGTACGGCCAAGGTCCAGGCCAAAGCCAAGGCAGGGGCAGGGTCAGGCCTGCATAAGGGCAGGACCAGAGCCAGTGATATGGCAGGGCCAGGGCTGTGCCAGGACAGAACAAGAGCAGAGCAGGGCAGGACCAGAGCCAGGCCATAGAGAGAGTAGGGCAAATGCCAAGCCAAGGCCAGGGTAGTGCCAGGGCTGAGGCAAGGTCAGGGAAGGTCCAGGGCTGTGTCAAGGCTGGAACCAAGACAGGGGCAAAGGCCGGGGCAGATCTAGGGCACAAGCAGGGCAGGCTAGGGCAGGGCAATGGCAAGACCAGGCCATGGCAGGACCAGCCCAGGATAGAACAGGGCACAGGTGGGGCGGGGCCAGGGCCACGGCTGGGGCAGGACAAGGACCAGTACCGGGGTCCAGGCCAGGGCAAAGGTATGGCCAGGGCAGAGGTAGGGCCAGAACCAGGGTCTGGGTAGGACCAAGGAGGGTCCATTGCAGGGCCAGGGTTCAGACCAGGGCCAGAACAGGGCTGGGACAGGGTCAGGGCCAGGACCAGGAAAGGGCAATGTCAGGATAAGAGCCATGGCAGGACCAGCAATGGGGCTAGGGCCAGGACAGGGACAGGGACAGGGTCAGGGCTAGGGCCAGAATAGCAAGCCAGGGTAGAGCCAGGCCAAATTAGGGCCAGGACAGGGTCAGGACCAGGGCTGGGACAGGGTATGGCCTTAAGTAGCAAAGGGCTAGGGCCAGGGTCCATGCCAGTGACAGCGCTGGTCCAGGGCAGAGGCAGGGCCATGGCCAGGTCAAGGACAAGGCTGGGGCAGGGCCAAGGTCTGGGTCAGGGTCAGCATAAGACCAGGACAAAGCCAGGAGAGGGACAGGGCCATGGTAGGGCCAGGTTAAATCAGGGACAAGACACCTGCAAATCCAATTCAGGGCCAGGGTCAGGGCAGGGCTAGTTCAGGGCCAGGGCCAAGACAGGGCCAGGGCTGTCAGGGTCATTGGCAGGGCCAGGGCCATGGCAGGAGCAGGGTCAGGAGCAGGGGTCAATGCCAGGCCAACGCCACAGATAGGACTAGGTATGTGCTAGGGCCAGTGTGAGGGCCAAGGCGGGGTCAGGGCACGGCCAAAGGGAGGGCAGGGCCAGGGCAGGGTGGAGTAGGTCCAGGGTAGCACAGGGTTAAGGTAGGGCACGACCAACCAGGGCAGGTCTATGGCTGGGGCCGGGGCAGGGCCAGGGCCGGGGCAGGGCCAGAGCCACGGCAGGGCCAAGACAGTGGCAGCTCCAGGTCAGGGCCAGGGTTAGGACCACGGACATGTCCAAGGCCAGTGCCAGGGCAAGGACAAGGGCAGGGGCAGGGCCAGGGTCATCTAAGAACCAGGGACAAAGCCAGGCCCAGAGCAGGGCCAGGACAGGTACCTGGCAGGGCTAGGGTCTGGGGCAGGGACATGGCAGGGCCAGGGCCACAGCCAGGTCTGTGCTATGGCCACGTACAACACAGTGCCCAGGTAAGGCTAGGATGAAGGCCAAGGTAGGGCCAGGGCAGGGTCAAAGCCAGGCTAGGGCCAAGGCAGGACCAGGGCTGTCAAGGCAGGGCCAGGAAAGCATAGGGCCAAGGCAGGGCAGGGCCAGGCCAGTGCCAAGACCTGGGCAGGGCCAGGGAACAGCCAGGGGAGGGCCAGGGCCAGGGCCTGGGCAGGACCAGGTTTGGGGCAGGAGAAAAACAAGGGCAAGGACAGTGCAGGATCTTGGCACAGCCAGGATCCAGGACAGTGTCAGGGCAGGGTCTGGGCCATGGTAAGACCAGCAACAGGGCTGGGGCTAGGCCAGTGACAGGACCAGAGTCAGGGCAAGGGCCAGAGCAGTGCAAGGCCAGGGTAGGGCCAGGCATTTCAGGGTCAGGGCCAGAGGAGAACGAGGGCAAGGTCTCAAGCAGGGAAGGGCCAGGGCCAGGGCCAGGACAGGTCCAGGGCAGGGCCAGGGGCTGTGTTAGGGCAAGGGCAGGGCCAGAGCAAGGTAAGGGTCAGGGCCAAGGCCAGGGTAGGGACAGGGCAAGAAATATGGCAGGACCAGGGGCAATGCCAAGGCCAAGGCTGGGCCAGGGCTGAGCCAGGGCTGAGTCAGGGCAGGGCAGGGCATGGTATGGCCAGCAGAGGACAGGACAACAGTCGGTCCACAGAGAGAGCAGGACTGATGCCAAGAAAGAGCCAGGCTAGTGCCAAGGCTGAGGCAGTGTCAGAACATGTCCAGGGCAGGGCCGGGGCCAGGGCCAGAACTGAGCCAGGGCACAGCCAAGGCAGGGTAGGGCAGGGAAATAGCATGGCCGGGTCAGTACTGGGACAGGGCAGAGCAGGGCAAGGCAATGGTAGGGGCAGGGCAGGGACAGGCCAATGCAGAGCCATGTTACGCCGGGGCCAGGACACCTCCAAATCCAATTCAGGGCCAGGGCTATGGCAGGACAAAGACCAGGGCCAGGGTCAGGGCCAGGTCTGTGCTAGGGGCAGCTCCAGAGCAGGGCCTAGCGAAGACTAGGGTGAGGGCCAAGGTAAGGCCAGGGCAGGGTCAAAGGCAGAGTAGGGCCAGGGCAGGGTGATGACACATCCAGAGCACAGCAGGGCAGGGCGATGGCCAGATCAGGGGCAGACCACTGCCAGCTCAGGGCCAGGGAAAGGCCAGTGCAGAGCCAGGAAAGGGTCAGGGCCAGGAACAAGGCAGAGCAGGGTCAGGGCCATGGCAGAGTCAGGGCAGGTCCTTGACAGGACCAGGTTCCAGGCCAGGGCCAGGGCAGCAGCAGGGGCAGGGCCAGGGATATGGCAGGACCAGGGCTAGGGCCAGGGCCAGGTCGTAGTGAGGGCAGGGCAAAAGTCGAGGCAGGGTCTGGGCAGGTCCAGGGAGTGGCCAGCACCAAGCGGGGCCGAGGCACAACCAGTGCAGGGTAAGGCAGGGCAATGGCACCACTGGGCCATGACAGGGCAAGGTCAGTGCCAGGAGAGGGCAGAAAAGGCAGGCCCATGGTAGGGCCAGGGCAGGGATGGACCAAAGCAAGACCAGGACATGTCCAAGGCCAGGTCAGGGCCAGAACAGGAGTAGGACCATGACCACTGGCAGGGCCAGTGCCATGACATGACCAGGGTCAGGACAAGGAGTAGGGCCAGAGCCAAGGTCAGGCCAGTGCAGGTTCAGGGCAGGGCCAGTGCCGGTTCAGGGCAGGGCCAGTGCCAGGGCAAGACCAGGGCAGGGACAGGGTAGCACAGGGCCAAGACAGGGTCAGGATGGGACCAGAGCAGGACAGGGCCGAGACAGTCCATGTAACAGTAGGGCAGGTACAGGGCAATGCAGGGCAAAGCCAGGCCCATTGCCAATGCACCAGCCTGCCCTACAAGGCTCCTACCACCTGGCCACTGCTGCAGCCCATCCATCGCTGTAAGCCTGACCCCCAACCCTGGCTGCAGCCGCCTGCCCTCCTAGCGCGGCCGCTCTCCTACCGCTCTGGTGCACTGCAGTCTCTGTCGCTGCCACCCACCCACAGTGAGGCAAGTCGTGGTGTCGCAGGCTCTAGGTGTCTCCTCCTCCTCCTGGCACGGAGCAGTTGGGTGGGCAAAGCCAGAAAAGCCTAGAGGAAGATGTGAGGGGTGGAAAGGTTAGAGCCTCAACTTGTCATGCTGGCCACTGGGTGGCAGGGGCCAGTTTCAGCAAAGGCACTCACACCCACCCTCCAAAGTCCAGCCTCTCCTTTTGGCCCAAGCTGGCCAGGAACTGGGGTCTGGGGTGGGTGCTGGAGACACCACAGCACCCAGCTCCCCACTCCACAGGAACCATTGGGCCCACTGGGGCTGCACTCCTCGGGGAGCAGGAGAAGCAGAAAAATTCAGACCCAGCCAGCCCTCCGCACCCAGGTGCCAATTCCTGTTCCAGACGCCTCCACACACAGGGCCCTGTCCCCCGTGGTGTCCCCAGGGGTGCCTGGCAGCCTCTGAGGCACAGACCCAGAGTGCACAGGCCCAGGAACCATGGTGGGTGTGGGGGCTCTGCCGTGCTCAGGATTCCCACGCAAACGCTGCGTGCCTGCCGCCTTCCAGTATGACCAAGAGTGGGTCGCCCTCTGGAGTGTGGAGTCAGGGAGAGGAGAACCACTCCTTCCTTGGATGCCAACTCTGCTGACCACTGCCAGCAGTGCAGCCCCTGATAGCACCAAACTCGCCCCCGCTCCACGGCTAGTCCTGCCCTCAATAGCCCCCCCACCTCCATCCCCCAATGCCACCAGTAGCATATACCTGATAGTGCCCTAACCTGTCCTCCTCCATGGGCATTGCAGCCCCAGAAAGTGCCCATAACCCACCCTCCCTGCCATGGGAAGTGCAGCCCTGTACAGTGCTACCAACCAGTACCCCTAATGCAGGCAATGACACCCTGGATAGCGCCCCCAACCCACCCCACACTGTGAAAGGTGCAGCCCTGGATAGCCCCTGTCCTACCACTCTGGTCATGCTGCAGTCTCTGTCACCGCCACCACCAACCACAGTGAGGCAAGCCAGTGGGCCACAGGCTCTAGCACCCAGCAGCCAGACATGGAGCAGCTCTCGCCGATGGCCAGCTCCTACCACTCTGACCACACTGCTGTCTCCATGGCCATCTTCTTTGACTACAAAGGAATAAAACTAGATATCAATAAGAAGAGTAATTTTGGAAACAATACAATCACATGGAAGTTAAACACTACCCTCCTGAATAAATGACTAGCAGGTCAATGAAGATACTAAGACAGAAATTCAAAAATTTCATGAAACAAAGGGTAACGAAAACACAGTATACCAAAACTTGTTATGCAGAAAGCAGTACAAAGGCAGAGATTTACAGCTATAAGTGCCTACCATCCAAACAAAAGAAAAACTTCAAATAAACAATACATCTTAAATAACTAGTAAAGTAAGAACAAACTAAACCAAAAATAAGAAAAATGAATAAGATCGTAGCAGAAATAAAATTGAAAGGAAAAACACACAAGATGAAATGAAAAGTTGGTTTTCTGGAAAGCAAAACAAAATTGACAAACTTTTAACCAGGCTAACTAAGAAAAAAGAGACAAGATTCAAATAAATAAAATCAACAGATTAAAAAAGGGAGACATTACAACTAATACTTCAGAAATTCAAAGGATCATAACTGGCTATTATATGCCAATAAATTGGAAAGCCTAGTAGAAATTGGAAAATTCCTAGATGCATACAACCTACCTAGGTTGAACAATGAAAACATCCAAGACCAGAACAGAGTGGAAACAAGTAATGAGATTGAAGCCATCAGAAAAAGTCTCCCAGTAAAGAAAAGCCCAGGAACTGATGTCTTCACTGCTGATGGCTTCACACCAAACAATTTAATGACCTAGTACAAATCCTACTCAAACTATTTTGAAAAACAGGAGGGAATACTTCCAAACTTATTCTATGAGACCATTATTACTGTGATACCAAAATCAGACAAAGGCATCAAAGAAGGAAACTACAGGCCAGTACCTCTAATACTGATGCAAAAATCCTCAATGAAATACCAGTGAATCAAATTCAGTAAAACATTAAAAAGATAATTCATCATGATCAAGTGGGATGTATCCCTGGGATGCAAGGGTCACTCAACATACAATGTGATACATCATATCAACCAAATAAACAACAAAAACAGTATGATCATGTCAACTGAAACTGAAAAAGCATTTGATGAAATTCAACATCCCTTCATGCTATTAATCCTCAAAGAAACGGGTACAGAAGAAACATACCACAACATAATAAAAACTACAGGAAAGACACCCACAGCTAGAATCATATGGAGAGAGGTCCAGGCTGCAGTGAGCTGTGATCCCACCACTGCACTCCAGCCTGGGCAACAGAGTGAAAGCCTGTCTCAAAAAAAAAAAATACATAAAAAGAGGTATGAGCCTCTTTTATAGGTGCAATGACTCACATCTGTAATGCTAACACTTTCTGGGAGGCTGAGGTGAGAGGATCTCTTGAGGCCAGGAGTTCAAGATCAGCCTGGGCAAAATAGCGAGACCCTTTATCTACAAAAAATTTTTAAATATTTGCCAGGTGTGGTGGCACGTGCCTGTAGTCTTAAACAATTATCATATGACCCAGATAGTGTATTCCTTAGGGATATACCCAAGGGAAATGAAAATATACATCCACACTAAAATTTGTACACAAATGTTCACAGCAGCATTGTGCATAATAGCCAAAAATTGGAAAAAAAACTCAAGTGCCTATCAACAGAGGAACTGATAAAATATGATATATCCATTCAAAAGATTACTCAGCATTAAAAAAGAATGAAGTGTTGATATACGCTACAGCATGGATAAACCTTGAAAACACTGTGCCAAGTGAAATAAGTCAATCACAAAAGACCATATGTAGTAAGATTTCATTCTGTGAAACCTCCAGAACAGCTAAACTCAGAGACAGAAAGTAAGCTAGTTATTGCCAGGGACTAGGGGAAAAGGGAATAAGGATGACTGCTAATGGTTATGGGATTTCTTGTGGACTGATGAAAATGGTCTGAAAGTATCTAGATACCTGTCTTGTTTGTGCGATTCTGTGAACATATTATAAACCACAAAATTCTGCACTCAAGGGGTTGATTTCATGGTAGGTGAATTTATCTCATTTATCTTTATCTCAATAAAGCTTTTTAAAGACACTTTAAAAAGACATATCTGTATAAGCTACAAAAATAACACACTGAGAGACTAAAATGCTTAATTTTTCCATTTTTCTTCTTCAGCGCAATCTCAAGTCCAAAAGTCTTTCCTTCCTATATATGCATATTTTGTCCAGTGAAACAAGAAACTCTATTAACTTTTTTATTAGAAATTAAAAAAAGCCATGCGTGCTGGCTCACAGCTGTGCTTCCAGCTATTCAGAAGGCTGAGGAAGAAGGATCACTTGAGGCCAAGACTGGGAGTTCAAGACCAGCTGAGGCAACATAGCTAGATCCTGTCTTTAAAAATATTTTTTAGGCCAGGCACGGGGGCTCACGCCTGTAATCCCAGCACTTTGGGAGGCCAAGGAGGGCAGATCATTTGAGATCAGGAGTTCAAAACCAGCCTGGACAACATGGTGAAACCCCATCTCTACTAAAAATATAAAAATTAGCCAGGTGTAGTGGTGGGCACCTGTAGTTCCAGCTACTTGGGAGGCTGAGGCAGGAGAATTGCTTGAGCCGGGAGGGTGGAGGCTGCAGTGAGGCCAAGATCATTCCACTGCACTCCAGCCTGGGTGACAGAGCAAGACTCCGTCTTAGGAAAAAAAAAAAAATATATATATATATATATATACACATATATATGTATATATATATATTTTTAGGTTAAAACGCTACTGAAATGAAACTAATAAAATAAAATTCAACTTAATTAAAAAATAGTTCCTGAAATATTAATTTTCAAACAATTCTATTTTAGCTTTGACTCTGAACAAAATATAAACGTCAATTTCAAAATATCACAAAGATTGGCTGGGGCAGTGGCTCATGCCTGTAATTCCAGCACTTTGGGAGGACGAGGCAGGTGGATCACTAGAGGCCAGGAGTTCCAGAGCAGCCTGGCCAACATAGGGAAACCCAGTCTCTACTAAAAAAATACAACAAAAATTACCCGGGTCTAGTAACCCCAGCTACTCAGGAGGCTGAGGCATTAGAATCGCTGGAATCTGGGAGGTGGAGGTTGCAGTGAGTGGAGATCATGCCACAGCACTCCAACCTGGGCGACAGACTGAGAGTCTGTCTCAAAAAAATAAAAATAAGGCCAGGTGCTGTGGCTCACACCTGTAATCCCAGCACTTTGGGAGGCCAAGGTGGGCAGATCACTTGAGGTCAAGGAGTTTGGGACCAGCCTGGGCAACAGTGAAACCTCCTCTCTACTAAAAATACATAAATTAGCTGGGCGTGGTGGCACACACTTGTAATGCCAGCTACACCAGAGGCTGAGGCAGGGGAATCGTTTGAATTCGGGAGGTGGAGGTTGTAGTGACCTGAGATTGTGCTACTGCACTCCAGCCTGGACGACAGAGTGAGACTCTATCTCAAAAAAAAAAGAAAAAAAAAAGAAAATTTAAATTTAAAATTTAAAAAAGTCACAAAGACTACAAATACTCAGATTTAAGCAAATTCCCACCTTTCTTGAATTAACAGTAATTCATATTTGCTTTGTCAAAAATGTAGATATTTACCTGCCTCAACGGAATGAAATCCTAAAAGCCTAGTGTTCTCAAATGATGAAGACAAAGAAACATGCATATTTTAATTTAGAATTTTGATTCAGAATTAATTTTAACCTAGCTGGAGTATACATAATCATTTATGTATTTATTTACTTATTTCAGAGACTGGGTTTCGCTGTGTTATCCAGGATGGAATGCAGTGGCACAACCTTGGCTCACTGCAACTTGTACTTCCTGAGCTCAAGCGATCCTCCCACCTCAGCCTCCAGAGTAGCTGGGACTGCAAGTGCACGTTACCACACCCAGCTAATTTTTGCGGAGACGAGCCTCGCTATGTTTCCCACACTGGTCTCTAACTCCTTGGCTCACTACAGCCTCAAGCCCCTGGGCTCAAGCAATCTGCCTCCCAAAGTGCTGAGATTACAGGAGTGAGCCACCACAACCGGCCTAGTCGATAGTGTATACTAAGCAACATATACCCTGCTTTTGCCTAGAACATACTGAAAACATGGCATTAAAAACCACAAAAGTTGGGAGCTGAGAAAAATATACTGTAAAACAAATCTGACAGATATTAATCTCAAGAAGCTCCTGAAAATGTCTCAAGAACTCCTATGCTGCACTCTCCCTAATAATTTAGACTTTCTACAGATATTTTCTGATCATCTACCGTGTGCCAGGCACCATGCCAGGTACCAAGATGCCATGGTGAGGTATACACAAAACCGGCTCCTGCTTGCGGGAAGCCTACTCTCTAAAACAGTGCTTGCCAAGCTCGACTGATCACAACTTGGGAACTTGTTTAAGTTCCAAATCGGCTTCCCTGCTTAGGTGAGCCACAATCCGTGGCATTTTTATCAGGTGCTCCCAATGATTCCTACGCTCTAACGGGTTTGGGAGGAAAGGGTGGGGGTAAGCTCGAGAGCCCAGACCCATCCCGTCCAGCGGGAGCCCCACCTCTAAAGTCCATGTCGCTCAGCATCCTTCCCCCTGACTAGTGGCCCAAACACAGCACGAAGCTGAGGTGGGTGGAACGCTTTCCAAAACAGCGCTCTGTGATGGGCCACCGACAGACTTGCTCGCCTCCGGGAACGAAGAGCTCACTCCTCACAAACCCCACCAGGGAAAGGTAGCACCTGAGCCTCCCGGGCTGCGCGGACACCTGTCTCCCCGCGGGTGCCGCCTACTGCTCCGGTGGACTCCAGTCCCCAGGTTCCGCCCCACGGGGACTGGGGGGAGGGGGGAGGCGCCGCGCACATTAGGCGCTGACAGTATACCGACCCCCCCTCCGGTGTGCGCAGGCCAACACCCATACACACCCTCACCCGCACACACTCCCGTGGAAACTGAGGCAGGCAGGCGGCGGACCAGGTCCCGCCGCCTGACGGCTAGCGGCTGGGATGGAACCCGGACTGCGAGACGCCTTCCGCCTCACAGGCACTCCTCAGCCGCTGAGGCCCGGCCCGGCTCCCACCGCCGGAGTTTCACAAAGAAAGTCTCCCGGCCCCAGGCCCTCACGTACTCACCGGCGCCGACGCCCGCGGCGACTGGGGCTCCCGCCTCCTTCAGCTCCTTGCGGCGGTGGGCCCTTGGGTCGGCTTGGGCGCCGGCAGCGACGACTGCTCCATATCCACCGGGTCCGGGCCGCGTCCGCCTCGAGCTAACGGTCCCGCCAGCTAGGCGCGCGCGCCAGTTCCGCGCGCCATGTTCCCGCCGTGCTGCTCGCCGCCGAGGCGACCCTCACTGCCCGCCAACCGCGCGCGCTCCCGCGGGCCCACACACGAACTGCGCACGCGCGCGTTCGCCGCGCCCCCCTCCCTCCCCGCGCGCCCCGCCTCGCGCCCTCTGGAGCTGGCCGCTGTTCCCAGTGTCTCGCCCACCCCCGCCGGGCCCGTCGGACTCCGCGGGTGAGCGCGTGGTTCCCGGCTCCGCACCGCCGCCTGCCTCTCTGCAGACCACCCCGGACCCGACCCTTCGGCCACTTCCCCACACTGCCCCTTTCGCTTCCCCCACCACGCGGGGCCTAGGACGAGGGTCTGGGCCAAGAGGAACTTCCCTGTAAGAAGTGCCGAGCTAAGGACGCTACTAAGGGGGCGGGATCGCCACCGTGGAGGTGTGCAAGCAGGTGCCTGCGTCCCGGAGACAGCCAGACTCAACGGAGAAGCTGAGTTGAAGTCCCACATCTCCACTAACCCTTGCGTGTTAGGATCAGGGCTTCGGGACTTGTTTCTCCTAAATCTTTTTTTTTTTTTTTTTTTTTTTTTTTTTGAGACAATCTCGCTCTGTCACCGAGGCTGGAGTGCTGTGGCGCGATCTCGGCTCACTGCAAGCTCCACCTCCCGGGTTCACGCCATTCTCCTGCCTCAGCCTCCCGAGCAGCTGAGACTACAGGCGCCCGCCACCACCTGCTGATTTTTGTATTTTTAGTAGAGGTGGGGTTTCACCGTGATAGCTAGGATGGTCTCCATCTCCTGACCTCGTGATCTTCCCGCCTTGGCCTCCCAAAGTGCTGAGATTACAGGCGTGAGCCAGCGCGCTTGGCCTGTTTCTCCGAAATCTAAAGACTCAATATCATCATCAAGAGAACGCCTCAGCACCGCGCCTAGCACTTAGTAGGTAGTGATCAAGAGAGAAGACCTCTTACGTGGTTTTAATGGTTAAGGACCACAGGTTCTCAAGAAAGGGAAATCTCAATTCAAGTCCCACCTCCATCTCTTGGAAACTGAGAAACCTTGAACAAGTCACTCAGAGGAGCCAAAGATCCTTGATTTCTACATGTGCAAAAGGGGAGTGTGGCAGTAGCACTGCACAGGGTTGACTGAGCTTTCAGGGAGATGATGACTGTACGATCATGCCTCTCTTAATCACGGGATGGTTCTGAGAAATGCCTCCTTAGGTGATTGCAGCATTGTGCAAACAGCAAAGTGCATTTACACAAACCTTGTATAGCCTTGTATAGCCTACTAAACACCTAGGCAGTATGGCCTATTGCTCCTAGGCTACACACCTGTACCGCCTGATACTTCACTGAATGTACCATAAGCAGTTGTAACACAATGTAAGTACTTGTGTACCTGAACATAGAGAAGGTACAGTAAGAATAGAGTATAAGAGAATTTAAAATGGTACTCCTGTATAGGGCACTTACCACGAAAGGAGCTTGCAGGACTGGAAGATGCTGTGGATGAGTCAATGAGTGTGAAGGCATAGGACCTTACTGTACACTACTGTAGACTTTATAAACACCATATGCTTAGGCTACACCAAAATTTTTTAAAGCTTTTCTTCAATAAATTAACCTTAGTTTACTGAAATGTATCTTAAAAATTTTGCCAGTCGTGGTGTCTCACGCCTGTAATCCCAGCACTTTGGGAGGCCGAGGCAGGCAGATCATTTGAGGTCAGGAGTTCAAGACCATCCTGGCCAACGTGGTGAAACCCTCATCTCTACTAAAAATACAAAACTTAGCCAGGCATGGTGGTGTGCACGTGTAATCCCAGCTACTCAGGAGACTGACGCAGGAGAATCGCTTGAACCTAGGAGGCGGAGGTTGCAGTGAGCCGAGATCGTGCCACTGCACTCCCGCCTGGGCAATTACATGCACGGAGATGTCATCTCCTGTGATAACAATGCCTTCTTCTTCCAGAATACTTCCTGAAGGACCTGCCTGAGGCTGTTTTATAGTTAACTATTTTTTAATGTAAGTAGAAGACATACATTCTAAAATTATGAAAAACACTAAATACACCAGGGCTGGGCACAGCGTCTCATGTGGGTAATCCCAGCACTTCAGGTGGCTGAGGTGGGCAGATCATTTGAGGTCAGGAGTTTGAGACCAGCCTGGGCAGTGTGGTGAAACCCCATCTCTGCTAAAAATACAAAGATTAGCTGGCCGTGGTGGTGGGTGCCTGTATTCCCTGCTACTCAGGAGGCTGAGGCAGAAGAATCGCTTCAACCTGTGAGGCAGAAGTTGCAGTGAGCCAAGATCGCGCCACTGCACTCCAGCCTGTGCGACAGAGCAAGACTCCGTCTCAAAAAAATAAAATAAACCAGTAACATAGTTGTTCATTATCAAGTATTATATATTGTATGTAATTGTACATGCTATGCTTCTATAGAACTGGCAGCACAGATTTGTTTACACCAGCATCACCAGAAACACAGAAATGCATTACCCTAACATTACAATGGCTATGTCACTAAGCAATAGGAATTTTTCAGCTCCATAATCGTCTTATGGTACCACTGACTTACATGTGGTTTGTCATTGACTAAAATGTCATTATACAACACATGACTGCATATCCCAGGGCCCAATGCCTGGCACACAAAAAGCTGAGTTTCACTGGTGTAATTCCCACCCTATCCATCCAAGAATCCTAAAAGTTTAATGAAAGGGGCTCTGCTCCGAAAACCCTGTGGTATAAGTAGCTGGGAGGAGTTCGCCCAACTTGGGGCTGCAAGGACTCTTTCTTCCCACCTCTTTGCTTTCCTTTCTCTCCCCCAGACTTCTCTGAAAACCCTAAAGTTGGCAGAAAAATGGAGAATGTTTTCCCTACTAACAAAAAGAATCTTCAAGAGTCTCTTGGGATTTGTAAATGGTTGCATTTACTAGTCTGGTTTTTTTTTGTTTTGTTGTTTTTGTTTTTGTTTTTTTTTGAGATGGAGTCTTGCTGTCACCTAGGCTGGAGTGCAGTGGCACGATCTCAGCTCACTGCAACCTCCGCCTCCCAGATGCAAGCAATTCTCTTGCCTCAGCCTCCTGAGTAGCTGGGATTAAAGTCACGCACCACCACGCCTGGCTAATTTTTTTGTATTTTTAGTAGAGACAGGATTTCACCATGTTGGTCAGGCTGATCTCAAACTCCTGACCCCGTGATCCAGCTGCCTTGGCCTCCCAAAGTACTGGGATTACAGGCGTGAGCCACTGCACCCAGCCTTCTAGTTTGGTATTTTTCTTATTCAAGTAACAAGGAAAAAAAAATAACTCCACCAAGAGTAAAACAGAAAAAAGGAACAAAACTGATAGCATGGCTGAAAAGGCCTGGGGTGGTACCTCACTTCAGGCATAGCTGGATACAGGCACTTATGCAAGATAAGTCTCTCTAATCTCTCAGTGCTTGCTTCCCTTTGATTACTTCATTCTCAAGCAATTCTTTCCACATAGTGGCCTGAGCAGCTCCTAACTCACATCTGTGCAAGAAAGCAGAGGCTGTTCCCCAATAGTTCCAGCCAAAGTCCCAGGACTGACTTTCACTGGACCCGTTTGGGCCACATGCCCCTGCCTGAGCCAACCACCACATCCAGCCTGGCCAGACCTGGCTTTCATGAAGCCCCTTCAGGAAGCGGTTGGGGTCATCCCCTCCAGAAGGACATGGGGAAAACCAGAAAGTGGGAGGAGGGATGCTTCCTTCTGAAAAATAGGGATGCAATTACCACAGGAGGTATCAGATACAAGGCTGGCACAAACAGGAGCTATCCACGGCACCATCATGTAGGCATGCAGCAGGTCCACCATGAAGCAACCTGGCTGCTCCGCAAAATGGAATCACAGTTAATTCAGTCAATGAGAAATATCCCTCTACTTGGGTTCCCACCATTCACCCCAGGCCTGGCACGTCCCAAATTTCCTTGGTCAAAGGCAAGAAAATTACCCGCCTTTTATGCTGCACAAAAAGCTGAAAAGATTATCTTACTTCTCTGGCTCAAGAACTTTCTATGACTCCCTCTGGCTACTTATGTGGCTCCCCCACCCTTAATGATAGAAGCCAACATTCATGAATCCCCTACCACATGCCAGGTACCTAATGGACCTGCCTCCTCCAAAGAGCATAGAAGAGGTTGGTACTCTTACCGCACCCATTTTATAAATATGGAAACAAAGGCTCAGCAATTTGAGGTAATTTACCAAGAGCCAAAGTTAGGAAGTGCAGAGTTCAGATTAGCACAATATTGTTCCCGCCATTGCCATCCCAGCTCCATTTGTTCATGTTTCAAAGTCCTACCTACCTCTAGCTAGGGGCCAGTGGGAACAGCTCCATGGCAGAAGAAGCCTCTAGGAACCCCTTCAGCTTCTGCAGTGGTGGGGCTGGGGAGTAGGTGCAAAAGATACTTAGCTTTACCATCCTCTCCCATAACATTTTTTTTTTTTTGAGATGGAGTCTCACTCTGTCACACAAGCTGGAGTGCAGTGGTGCGATCTCAGCTCACTGCAACCTCTGCCTCCTAGGTTCAAGCAATTCTCATGCCACAGCCTCTGGAGTAGCTGGGATTACAGGTGCCCACAACCACACCTGGCTAATTTTTGTATTTTTAGTAAAGGTGTGGTTTCACTATGTTGTCCAGGCTAGTCTCAAACTCCAGACTTCAAGTGATCCACCCGCCTCAGCCTCCCAAAGTGCTGGGATTGCTAAGCCACCATGCCTGGCCCCATCTCCCATAACTTAATGGGGTAGGGAAAAGAATTCCTCCAAGATAAAATTAAAGTGACATTAGGAAAGGAAGTAGATGTTTGGTAACCTTCAATCAGCAGCTGATTTCTCCCATTGGTGAGTCAATTAGTTTTCTATGGCTGCTGTAACAAATTACCACGAACTGATTGGCTTACAACAACACAGACTTAATATCTTATTGTTCTATAGTTCAGAAGCCTCAAATCAGTTTCACTTGGCTAAAGTCAAGTTGTAAAGGACTGATTCCTTCAGGAGGTTCTGAAGGGAAAACCCGTTTTCTTGCCTTTTTCTGCTTTTAGTGGTTACCTATATACCCTGGATTGTGGCCCTTTCCTCCATTTTTAAAGCATATCACTCCAATCTCTGCACAGTGCTATGGTTTGAATGTGTCCCCCAAAGTTCATGTGTTGGAAATTTAATCCCCAATGCAACAGTGTTGAGAGGTGGGACCTTTAAGAGGAGATTAGGTCATGAAAGATCTGCCCTCATTAATAGATTAATGATGTTATCTCAGCAGAGGGTTAATTATCATGAGGATGGGTTCCTAATAAAAGGAATGAGTTCAGCCCCCTTTCTCTCTTGATGTGATACCTTCCATCATGGGATGACACAGCAAGAAGACCCTCACCAGAAGCAGGCCCCTTGATCTTGACCTTCCCAGCCTCCAGAACTCTAACAAATAAACCTGCTCTTTATAAATTACCCAGCCTCAGATATTGCATAGCAATACAAAAAAGACTAAGACACTCAGTCATCATCGCATTGCCATCTCCCCTGACTGCTGAGTCCCTCTTAAAAGAGCACTGTAGGCTGGATGTGGTGGCTCACGCCTGTAATCCCAGCACTTTGGGAGGCCAAGGTGGGCAGATCACGAGGTCAGGAGTTCGAGACTAGCCTGGCCAACATGGTGAAACCCCATCTCTACTGGAAAAACAAAAATTAGCTGGACATGTTGGCGAGCACCTGTAATCCAGCTGCTCGGAAGGCTGAGGCAAGAGAATCGCTTGAACCTTGGGAGGTGGAGTTGCAGTAATCCGAGATTGCATCATTGCACTCCAGCCTGGGCACCAAGAGCAAAAAACTTTGTCTCAAAAAAAAAAAAAAGAAAGAAAGAAAGCACTGTGATGGGACACTGGGCCCACAGGCAACATAGGATAAGTTCCCATCTCAAGATGCTTAATCACATCTGCAAAGTCCCTTTTGTCATGGAAAGGAACATAGTCACAGATTCCGGGGATTAAGTTGAGGACACTTTGGAGGGGCCATTATTCAGCCAGCCATGGAAGATATCATGAGAGGGAGTTAATACAGAATGCTCTGGAAACAGAGAAGGGCGGCCGGGCATGGTAGCTCATGCCTCTAATCCCAGTACTTTGGGAGGGAGGCGGGCGGATTGCCTGAGGTCAGGGGTTCAAGACCAGCCTGACCAACATGGTGAAACCCCATCTCTACTAAAAATACAAAAATTAGCTGGGCATGGTGGCAGGTGGCTGTAATCCCAGCTACTCGGGAGGCTGAGTCAGGAGAATCGCTTGAACCCAGGAGGCGTAGGTTGCAGTGAGCTGAGATCGCACCATTGCACTCCAGCCTGGGTGACTAGCGTAAGACTTCATCTCGATTAAAAGAAAGAAAGAAAGAAAAAAGAAACAGAGAAAAGCTGGCTAACTCTCCACAGTGGGAAAAATGTCCCAGGAAACCACAGCCTCCACATTAAATATTCAAATGAGCTAAAACCCATCTAATTGGCAATCTCAGTCTTATTCCTTTAAACATGCAAACCACCTAAATTCCCAACAAACCCCCTACACCCGGCCAGCCA
Source organism: Pan troglodytes (assembly GCF_028858775.2). Taxonomy (NCBI): domain Eukaryota; kingdom Metazoa; phylum Chordata; class Mammalia; order Primates; family Hominidae; genus Pan; species Pan troglodytes. The sequence goes on along the minus strand of NC_072416.2, from coordinate 36,146,868 downwards.
AGTCTCAGAATGCTTATATACCCTTTAATAGAAATTTTCAACCACCATCCCCATTTCCTAAGGAAATGGCTGTGTGCCCTTGAGCCTGCCTTGACTGAATCACCAGTGGCCTTTGAACCACAGCACTCAATTCATGGCATGGCCAGTGAGCTACAAAGTGTCCTAGCATCGACCAAGCAAAGTTATAAAAGCAGATTCAGTGGACAATAAGGAACATTAGTTTTAGAGTCAAAAAGACCTGGTTTGGGTCCCAGCTCTGCCATTTACCAGCTGCGTGACATCAGAAAAGTTACCTTCATCCTCCAACTTTGGTTTCCTCACCTGTGACATGACAGTGGCTAGAGGACCTCATAGAATCACTGTGAGGACAAGAGCAGCCAAGGGTAAGTCTTTGCACAGGGCCCCCCCGGTCATTATTGGGTCATCAAGACATAACCGTGCCTTATCTCCACTTCCAAAACCCAAACAGCTCTCAAAAATGAGTCATTGTAGCTCATTTGGAAGAAAAGACTGATATGAATCAATATGCAACTACCTATAATCTTTCTCTATCCCTCTTACTGTGAATATTTGCTGTGGAAATATTAACATGTTTGGTCTCCACTGGGGTAGGACTCCACATGTGTAGGACTCCACTGGGGTGCTACACATACACATAGTAGATCTGCCTCACCACCTTCCTAAAATTGGGTAATTAAATTTCACAACTTATCTAGCCCAAAGGTTTCAGAGACTGTAGACCTGTATCTTTATGAGGGCAAGGATGAGAATATAATCTGGCCTGTTATTATGCACCAAGGTACCTGCTGTTCTCATGAAGATGTCAGCAGCCAGCCAGCCAGTCTCTACAAACTCCTCCCCCAACGTCGCTATGCTCCTTTCCCTGGAACTTTCCAAGGGGCCCTTAGAATTTGCATTCAGCTCTCACAGGCTGAGACCAGGGTGACATCCTGGGAAACCTGCCTAGTGATAGCCAAGGTGTAGCTCCAGATGAAAGGCACACAACAACTTTAAATATAAAAAAGCCATTCAGGCTAGGCATAGTGGCTCACATGTGTAATCCCAGCACTTTAAGAGACCGAGGCAGGCGGATCACCTGAGGTCAGAAGTTCAAGACCAGGCTGGCCAACATGGCAAAACCCTGTCTCTACAAAAAAATATAAAAATTAGCTTGGCATGGTGGCGCATACCTGTAATCCCAGCTACTCAGGAGGCTGAGGCACGAGAATCGCTTGAACCTGGGAAGCAGAGGTTGCAGTGAGCCAAGCTTGCACCACTACACTTCAGGCTGGGCAACAGAGTGAGACTCCATCTCAAATAAATAAATAATAAAGCCATTCAACTAAAGAACCGATTATCAAGCAGAAGCACAAAGCCCAGGTTCCATCAGGTTTTTAATTGTACATCAGTGACTGTGAAAAAGCAATTATTTCCATAATTGATATACAAACTATAAAAAAACAGACTCAAAGAAAAGAAAGATGACAGAGTGAAAGAAGGTACATTTCTTTCATGTTCAAACCACGGAGTTCACAACACAGCAGCACACACAGCCGGGCGCTTTGTGGTCTCGGCACCCTCGGCTTCCCCTTCAGGAGGCCGCTTTCGACTAGTAGAAGGCTGAAAATAAAGGAAAATGGAGAAATATTCAAAAGAAAATCACTGGCTTCTTTAAGATTATCAAAGTTCCTCAATGTACTTCCAGTAAAGTGGGGGCATTTGATGTGAAATTCTAGTACCAAAAATTACTGGTTTTCATCATTGACAACTGAGTCCTCACCACAGCCCGCAACTCAGACATGCTTATCTAATAGATATTTCTCTCCCTTATGGCTTCTGACCTCTGAATGATGTATACTGAAAGCAAGTAGCATAACCAACTTCCTCTTCATCATCCTCTTCTAAATATCAAGTTTAAAAGGACCACAATATCTCTCAGTTGAAGCCCCAAGTCTTGGTCTTTTGCGGGAAGACAACCTTTGTGCCTTAGTTGTTTTCCCATATACAAAATTGGGAGGAAGGCTGGGTGTGGTGACTCACACCTGTAATCCAAGCACTTTGGGAAGCCGAGGTGGGTAGGTCACTTCAGGTCAAAAGTTCGAGACAAGCCTGACCAACATGGCAAAACCCCATCTCACCTAAAAATACAAAAATTAACTGGGCACAGTGGCGGACACCTGTAGTCCCAGATACTCAGGAGACTGAAGCAGGAGAACTGCCTGAACCCAGGAGGCAGAGGTTGCAGTGAGCTGAGATTGCACCACTGCACTCTGGCCTGAGTGACAGACTAAGAGTCTGTCTCAAGAAAATAAAAATCGGGGGGGAGAAAACAGTGGGAAAAAGGACAGCTACCATTCAACAACAACAACAACAAAAAAGCAGGACTGGAATTAACTTATACTCACAAAGAACTTTAAAGAATAAAATTGTAATCAAGGAATCAACTACTGACCCAAATTTTAATTTTCCAACAAATTTATATTTAAGCCTCTAATAGAGTCTTTTGAAATTGCCTTGCAGGTGACCTTTTGGATGACAATCCCTAGCTGTGCTTATCTGTCTATTATGTGTTAGATATTAAACATATCCTGCATTTTTAAATCTAAGGGTGCTAGAGTGAATCAAGTTCAAACAGAGTTTCTACTACATTATAACTGAAACAATGTTAAGCAATTATTACTCAGGAAAATCTTGAATTTCGTCTCTTTGCTTATCAGCTCCTTAAGCCTAGACTACATTTAGTGATCATCAGGAATACGAGTACCTGGGCTAGAACCTGGGATAGACCTGTGGATTCATTTTCCTCAGACAGAAGATCTTGAAACTTTCTCTTCGTGTCTTCATCCTGTGAGGGAATTAAAAACATAAGTAGCTGTGTCTGAAGGATAATAAACTAGAATGACAGGGCTAGCATGCCCCTGTGGAAAGAGGAAGGAAAAGATGTCCGTCCAAGAATCATCCCCTTGATGAAGCTCCCACAGCGAAGGCATTATGTGTTGCCCCCTTCTACCTTCCCAGAGGAGTCCAATTAGCAGTCAATGCTCCATCAATCCTGGCTGACTCACATCCACATGCCTAAAAGCTCTCAGTGGGTCAATCACAGCCTCCGGCAGTCAAGAGTTTCTGAATTAGCATCCCAGATCCTGAGAAAGGTGACAATCAGGGGGCCAGGGGCTGGGTCTGACTCCATGCAGCTCCTCAAATCCTTCCAGGACCACTCTCCACCTGCTGCCTCTGCCATGAATGAGGCCAGTCACCCAGGCTGTCCTAACAACCAGCCTAGCACCCTAGGAAAATTCACCCAGCAGATGCCATACAAATTTTCAGAAGTACTTAAGGCCACAATATCCCAGAGCTCAGGTCTAACAAGAAAGGGAGACAATAAACATAACAAAGCATTACAGCTGTTTCATGCTGCAGGAGCGGGAGATGAGGAGGGCACAGACAGTGTGTATACGAGTAGCTCCCACTTCTCTGGATGCTTACTTCTGCAGGGTTCAAGGATTTGCATTAGGAAACCCTAAGAGGTGGTCTGATGCAGCTCTCCCCAACTTCAGCAAGGTGAAAGGAACATCTATAACTAGGAATGTGGCCTTTGAGTTCTGGCCAGAAGCCCAGCTCAGCCACTCACAGGTGGCATGTGCAGAATACAGACCCAGAGTTATCTGACTCCAATGCCTCATGTACTTTCCCACCCATCTCCAGCCCCTCCTCCCACTGAGCCAAGCATACCACAGTGGGGAAAGAGAGAGGATACAGTAAAGTCCTCCACCATTTGGCAATTTGATGGATATGGAAATTTTACAACACTAGGTTGGGCATGGTGGCTCATGCCTATAATCCCAGCACTTTGGGAGGCCAAGGTGGGAGAATTGCTTGAGGCCAGGAATTTGAGACCAGCCTGGGCAACATACTGGGACTTTGTCACTACAAAAAAATGTAAAAATTAGGCCAGGCACAGAGGCTCACGTCTGTAATCCCAGCACTTTGGGAGGCCAAGGTGGGCGAATCACCTGAGGTCGGAAGTTTGAGATCAGCCTGGCTAACATGGTGAAACCCCATCTCTACTAAAAATACAAAATTAGCCAGGCGTGGTAGTGCATGCCTGTAATCCCAGCTACTCAGGAGGCTGAGGCAGGAGAATCGCTTGAACTCGAGAGGTGGAGGTTGCAGTAAGACAGGATCACACCACTGCACTCCAGCCTGGGCAAAAGACTACGACTCTGTCTCAAAAAAAAAAAAAAAAAAAAAATTAAATTAGCCAGACATGGTGGCATGCACCTGTAGTCTCAGCTACTTGGGAGGCTGGGGCAGGAGGATCACTTGAGCCTGAAAGTCATGGTGCAGTGATCATGCCAATGCACTCCAGCCTAGGTGAGACAGCAAGACCCTGAGGAGGAAGAAAGGAAAGAAGCAAGGAAGGAAAAAGGGGGCGGGGGATGAAAGAGGGGAGGGGAAAGGAATGGAGGAGAGGGGAGGGGGAAGGAAGGAGGAAGAAAGAAAGAAGGAAAGAAGGACCAGGCACAGTGGCTCACGCCTGTAATCCCAGCACTTTGGGAGGCCAAGGCAGGGCAGATCACTTGAGGTCACTCTGTTTTGAGTTTCTCAGTGTAGCTCTCCATTGCCATTTGACAGCAGCAAGCTCATCTGGATTCCTCTCCACACCCTCTCACAGCCTTACTTAGGATCTCAATTATCTTGCAGTGTCACTCTCAAAAGTCCATCTCTTGGCAGCCTTTCAGTGAAGCCAAACAGAGTGGTCACAAGCCTAATCAGGCTTATATTTAAAACAAGTAATCAGGTCAGGCACAGTGGCTCATGCCTGGAATCCCAGCACTTTGGGAGGCCAAGGTGGGTGGATCACCTGAGGTCAAGAGTTCGAGACTAGTCTGACCAACATGGTGAAACCCCATCTCTACTAAAAATACAAAAATGAGCTGGGCATGTGGCAGGCACCTGTAATCCCAGCCACTTGGGAGTCTGATGCAGGAGAATCACTTGAACTCAGAGGTGGAGGTCGCAGTGAGCTGAGATCACACCATTGCACTCCAGCCTGGTAGACAAAAGCGAGACTCCATCTCAAAAAAGGCAATAAATAAATAAACATTTATTTTCTTCATGATGTCTACAATTATTCCAAAATATTAAATTAGCCAGGAACAGTGGCTCGTGCCTATTATCCAAGCACTTTGTGAGGCTGAGGTGGGAGGATCCCTTAAGTCCAGGAGGTCAAGGCTGCAGTGAGCTGTAATTGCACCAGTGCACTCCAGTTTAGGCAACAGAAGAAGTCCTTGTCTCCAACAATAAATAAAATAAAAATTAAATTATAATATCCCTTGAAAGCAAACAGAAGAAATCCTGTATTTCAGGCAGTAAATACGAGGCAGACAGTAGATGTAAGGGATGCTCCCAAAACTGGGCACTCTGTTAATGACAAAACAGAGACCAGAATCCACATTCCCAACACTCAGTCCAGCGCCAGAACCACAAAACCATTTGGTTTTTGCGAAAACACTGAATTTTCCCAAAATAAAACCCAAACTATCACTAACAGATGTTTTAGATGGTCAGTCTTCATTTTTGTCTTCATTCAATGCTCATTCCTCCTTTTACTGCAAAAACAAAAGGTGGCTAAAAGAGTATTCCAGGGAGATTCTGCAACGGAGTTGAACTTCACCTTCTCCTTGGTTGTTAATAAGTTTTCTTTGAGACAAAGAAGTACAAGAAAAATAGGCTATGCTTGCTCATAAATTTCAGGCAGATGCAAACCCTCTTCCCAGGCTCAACTGGCCAGCTCTGTTTTTTTGCTAGAGATGAACACAGCTCCTGTACCTCTACATTTAGACCCAAGAGTTTCCCTATTAGGACACATGAAAAGAGCCAAAAGACATGTTTCTCTTTTTCATCAAAATTAAAATCCCCACATGCAAAGGCACCCTTTGTTTCCAAACCCCTTTCCTCCAGGGTCCCGCTGTTTCAAATCTGTGTGGTCTATTAAATGCTAAATCATCTGACAGATTTCTTCTGGGGAGACTCTAGTTTCCAGGGCAACATCCAAAACACATATATCTGTCTTTTTTTTTTTTTTTTAAGTTTTTGTTGTTCTCAACCTGAGCTGGCCTGAGCAAAACTGTTAGGTGTAGAGGATTAGAACAGAGAATGGGGACAGTCTTCCCAGAGTCCCAGAAGTACAGGGCTGAGGCTGGATTGCCCAAGGAGTTCCTGGACCAGTAATCCCCAGAGAAACAGCATTTAGCTCAAGTAACAGCCTCTAGCTCAAGCTACCAGTTCTGTCCCCCATCTCCAAAGAAAACGGATTGATACAGTTTGGCTTTGTGTCCCTACCCAAATCTCATCTCAAATTGTAATCCCCAGGTGTTGAGAAAGGGACCTGTTGAGAGGTGATTGGCTCATGGGGGCAGTTCCCCCCAGGCTATTCTCATGATAGTGAGTTCTCACGAGATCTGACAGTTTCATAAGAGGCTCTTCACCCTTCTCTTCCTTCACAAGCTCTCTCACCTGCTGCCATTAAGACATGCCTGCTTCCCCTTCCACCATGATTGTAAGTTTCCTGAGGCCTCCCCAGCCATGTGGAGCTGTGAGTCAGTTAAAGCTCTTTTCTTTATAAATTACCCAGTCTTGGGCAGTTCTTTATAGCAGTGTGAGAACAGACTAATACACAGACCAAAAGAAAATTAATAGAAAGGGGCATGGCTGTGCTGAATGGAACTGCTCGTTACAGAAGACCAGACATCTATCAGAAAAACCTGACCAATGCCGTAGCTAATTCCAAAACTAAAGATTAACCCAGCAAAGCCACAATGTACTTCCAACTCTTGGCGGTTCCAAATGAGGTCAGCATTTAATAATGGCAGCCCCTACCCCTAGCAGGAGCACAGCAGTAACACAGATGAAAGGTGCAGGTGACAGCCTTCACTAAGGACACATTTACTCATCTGAATGAACAAGCAGTGGGACCCTTTATACCCAGTCACTTGGGCTTGAGAAATAGCTGGATTCTCCCCAGGGAGGCTGCCCTCCTCCCCCACTTCCCTGATTTAAGGTTGAAGATGGCTGGAATGTACCCCACCTATGAAGAACAGTGGACATGGCTGGGGGTAGAGCCAGAACAAGCCCTCAAAAGAACACAGGCCAAACTGGAGACTCGGAGCAGCCAGGTGGAACCAGAACAGGACATAAAGTGAGCTTGTACATCCAACAGCCATGAGTAACATCAAAAAGGTTGTAGCCTGGCCAACACGGCGAAACCCCATCTCTACAAAAAATACAAAAAGTAGCTGGGCGTGGTAGCATGCACCTTTAATCCCAGCTACTTGGGAGGCTGAGGCAGGAGAATCACTTGAACCCGGGGGGCAGAGGTTGCAGTGAGATTGTGCCACTGCACTCCAGCCAGGGAGACAGAATGAGAACCTGTCTCAAAAAAGAAAAAAAAAAAACAGGTTGTAACCCATCCGCCAAGATACTCCCCCAATACATTAAAACAATTAAGCAGATTCAACAAAGTAAATATGTTTCTGTCCTCTGTCTCATGTCTCTCAGGCAGCAGGGCTTCCCATGTATTTTATGCTAGCAGGCACTGTCCCACACCCACCTGAAACCATGGTGTCTTAAGGCTTCTTCTGTCGTAAAACATGCCTTTGGATCCACTACCAACAACTTCTTGACAAGGTCCAGAGCTAAAGCAACAATTGGGCAAATCACAGTGAAAAGTATAAATATATTATCAGTAACAGTATGCCAGAATTAACAGGCCACCATCCAGAAAGAGCAGAGAGGGTCTGAGATCATCAGGGAGTCAGCAGACAGGGCCCCCTAATCTTCCTCATTCTCTGTATTCAGAGTACTGTGAGAAGACCAGGAATGACAATGACACTCCCTGTCTCCTGCTGCTGGGACATCAGTCACTACCTCTTCGTTGCCTGTTCCCTCTCTTGTTGCTAGACTCAAGGTCAAACTAATTAAAGCTAAACTTCTACCCAATTCTAAGATAACTGGGATGCACAGCAAACTCTCCCTGACATCTACAGATGGATGGGTGAGAGTTACTCAGCCAGGGAGAGGCTCCCTGGAACTGCAGACTTGTCAGAAATAAAACTTGACTACTCCAGCAAGCAACAAATGCACGCTGGCCTGTATATTACAACATTATTATTCCTTGAATATTCTGACATTTAACACAATCACCTATGTTATGTTATTTGACATTTAATTTTCTACTTTCTCTTCAGGGAACGAAAGTTGCCAGGATAAATTATAAAATACAAGGTAACTAAAGACATCTAGTTTTTACACGCTTGCTTACTCAAAGGAAACCTTGTAACTAAAAAGTTACAAGTGCATTTATTTTGCTCATTAAAATAGCTACCAGGCACTTGTGTACATTATCCCTAACCCTCAAAAAACCTTTTAAGGTAGGGATTATTGAGGGTCCCTTTACACAGAAAGAAATTGGAGACAGAGGTTAAATAACTTGCCTAAGGCCACACAGCTAAGTAGTAGCAGACCCAGGACCTGAGTGCATGCTCTTAATAATTTCCAGTGCCTCTCAAATGGTGTGAAACTAACGATAGAAAATAAGAACAGAATTGACAGGAGAAAACACCATGGAATTTGGAGAGAAACTCCCACCGCAGGACACACACATTTTAGAATATCACAAATTCTTAACCCTTTCATATTCATACCTTTCTCTGAGACTTCTGCCCAGACTTTAGGAATGAAGTTGTGTTTTCCACTGGTGATCTGATCCTTCAGTGACACTTGAGTCCTATGCTCAGAGAAAGGTGGATACCCACTAAGGCTTAATAATGGTAGAGAGAGAAAGGAAAAGAAATCAAGTGGCATTCTCAGTGGCATTCAGATATAAAGATTTCTTTTTCAGCATAATGAAAAGTCTGATTTTTCTTTAAATCAATGGTCAAAAAGTGAGCTAGGCTGGGCACAATGGCTCATGCTTGTAATCCCAGTACTTTGGGAGGCCGAGGCAAGAGGATCACTTGAGCCCAGGAGTTCAAGACCAGCCTGGGCAACATGGCAAAACCCCATCACTACAAAAAATAGAAAAATTAGCTGGGCATGGTGGTGTGCGCATGTAGTCCCAGCTACTCGGGAGGCTGAGGTGGGAGGATCACTTGACCCAGGAGGCAGAGGCTACAGTTAGCCAAGATCAAGCCACTGCATGCCAGCCTGGACAACAGAGCAAGACACATTTGTGACTTCATCTAATCACCTCCTACCAGTCTGTGAAGCAATGAAAATATTTCTTACCAGATAAAAAGAATAACTCCTAAAACCCAGCAGTCCAACAGAAACAAGAACTTCAGGAGCCAAGCAGGTGGGGGTTCCACATAAGGTTCTCACGAGAGAGGTCTCTCCCAAAATCTTGGAGTGCCCAAAATCAGTAATCTAAAATTCAGTACAAAAGGGAATAATGTTGAACTTGTCATAAAATAAAAAGATTAACATAGTCTGCCAGTCCAAGAAGACACGTAGGCTAGATCAGTTTCTATTGTACAATTCACACCTGCCATTAATCTGGAATCTACAGATTCATGTCTTTGCAAGTTAAGACATTTAACTGTGCTTAAATTAAAATTCCTGAGCCTAGGAATCTCAACACTCAGGCTTTCCAACTTAACCTATGTCCTCTGTAATCTTACAAAAAGCTTATTACCTTTATCACAGACACTTCAGGATTCTAATTAGTTCTACATGGTTCTTAGACCCCACTGTCTCAAACATGGCTGCGCTATGGAATACCTGGGGAGCTTGGAAAAACATGCTTATACCTGAGTGCCACTCTCAGCTTCTGAGGTAAAGCCTGGGTATCATAAATCCTAACAAGAGATTCTGAAGTGATGCCAGGCTTGATAAACAGGGAAAGGCAGGGCATGTGATTACACTCATTCATTCATTCACCTATTCTGCTCAAAGGGAGGCAGTGTCCCCAAGGTCTGTGCTGAGGAGAAAGCTGCTCTGCCTTCGAGGTGTACCCCGGGTCTGTGCTGAGCAGAACGCAGCTCCGCCCTCGCGGTGCCCCCGGCCCGCCCGCCCGGGTCTGTGCTGAGGAAAACACTGCTCCGACTTCGCTGTATCTCCGAAGTCTGTGCAGAGGAGAACTCAGCTCGCCCTCACGATGCAATCTGGGTCTGTGCTGAGGAGAACGCAGCTCCGCCCTCGCAAAGGCGCACAGCGCGGGCGCAGGCGCAGGGAGGCGCACAGCGCGGGCGCAGGCGCAGGGAGGCGCACAGCGCGGGCGCAGGCGCAGGGAGGCGCACAGCGCGGGCGCAGGCGCAGGGAGGCGCACAGCGCGGGCGCAGGCGCAGGGAGGCGCACAGCGCGGGCGCAGGCGCAGGGAGGCGCACAGCGCGGGCGCAGGCGCAGGGAGGCGCACAGCGCGGGCGCAGGCGCAGGGAGGCGCACAGCGCGGGCGCAGGCGCAGGGAGGCGCACAGCGCGGGCGCAGGCGCAGGGAGGCGCACAGCGCGGGCGCAGGCGCAGGGAGGCGCACAGCGCGGGCGCAGGCGCAGGGAGGCGCACAGCGCGGGCGCAGGCGCAGGCGCAGAGAGGCGCGAATTTTATGAATAGCAAATCATTTTCTCCCTGTTCCTCTTACATCGAGGCTGGACACACGTTTACAGGGGATCAGTGTGAAGGGAAGCTGGTGAGGCTGCCTGGGAAGCCCCCTGCCTGCGTCTCCCAGTGGACTCCTTGGGAGCGCCCCCTCCCCCGCTCTGCCCAACAGCGCCTGAACTGTGGCCGCTTGCACTCCTGTTGCCTCCCCAGTGGCTTGAACTCCAGAACTTGCCACCCTTCAGTGGAATTCCTGGAGGAGTGAGGAGCTCTGTGCTATGCTTGGCCACCGAACATGGGCCATCTCTCCTATTATGGTTTGAAATGTACCGTAGTGTCTTGTTTGGTAATTGTATAATAATATGGGGAGACTGTGCGGGTGTCTGCTAGCTTGTCTGCTGGTTCTTACTCATGGTGCCTTCTTCCCTTTCAGACTCGGATATCTTTGTGTGCTTCTTGGGGCCCTTGGAAGGGTGTCTGTGGGGTTTCCGTGAGGCCAAAGACAGAGGTTCCTTCTCACGAGTATGGTGTTTGCTTTCACATGGACAGCCCAGACCACCTGGAACCAAGTGCACAGAAGCCCCACCATCCCCGGGCCTCCCAGGTGTGATGGGTGAGCGGTCCAAGTCCGCAGGAGGCTAGAGGCTCTTTGTGGTTGAATCTGTGAGTTTCCTTTCCTTTTTTCCTCCCACTCCTTTTAATGCTAATGAATTCCATGTTTTGGGGCAGGGGCCAGGGTTATCTCTTCTTCTGTCTTCACCCAAGGTGAGGCCTTTCAGGCTCCCAGCTTGATATGGGGGTGAATCCCCTATCAGCCTCCTCATACCTTGACCTCTGTCTACCCCCCTACTCCCTCCAAGGTCGAAGCCCAACTTGCCAGGTTGGCAAATGCTCACAGGCAACAATGGCCCCAGCGCTCCTCCCTAGGTTCTTGATTTTCCCCTGAAACTTGGCCTGGAGGTTTCCCACTAGCTTAGCAGCCCTTTGATGCTTTTAACGTAATTTTGTTATTGTTTTATCCAAAATTCTTGCTTGTTTTCAGAGGGAAAGCAGGTCGGCCATTACTGCACAGAGAATCTGGGACAGTTATTATAACCATAGAAATTTATTTTCCATGTGCTGTCCCATCTTCTTGATGAGACAGATGTTTAACAGCTGGAGAACTGGACCCCGTATTTGTCCCCATCTTGCCTAGCAACAGAAGGTAGTCACTAATCAGGGATTTTCGAGCCCATTGCTTAAGGCCTTCATTGACCCAAAGGATAGTGGGTCCCTGCTCCTCTTCCTGCGGAGAGGCCCAGGTGCCCAGAGGGCCCTCCTGGCTTGGCTGCCTACAGAGTGGCTGATGAAGTGTCCGCTGTGCGCACAGGACACCCAGCCCCACTCCTCCCCAGGCAGCCCCTCAAACAGCTGTTCCTCTGCCTGCTTCGGCTGTGGACCTGAGGCTGAGAGGCTGAGCCATCGCCCTGAGCCGCATGCAGGGGAGTGGCAGGCCTGGACCCGGTGCCCAGACCTGGCTCACGTGACCTTACTTTTTCCACTGTGCCTGCTTCTCCCTCCCAGGCTCTGTGACCTTGGGCAGCCATGGCCATCCTGTGCCCATTCCCAGCTGTAAAATGAGAGGCTGGGCTGGCTGATCTCAAATGTCCCCTGCCAGCCTGAGATTCTGTGTTGTGTCCTGGGGTGTAACTGTGACATGCCTCCGAAGGCAGCTGCCAGTGCTCATGAGGGAGGCCTTTTTCCTGAGTTAAGGCAGGTGGGGGGACTGGGGGTGAGTTGAGGGACTGGGAGGTGGGGGAAGCACACAGACAGTCCTCCCCAGCTGAGCGCTCGTGGTGAATTACCTTCAGTCCCAGGCTCAGTGCTTTGGAAATGCTCTCAGGCCCAGCACCCAGGCCTGGAACCAGCCTCCAGGCCCCTGGCCCTCCCTCTCTCTACTGGAATCTTCCAGACCGAGGCAGGTCAGCTGAAAGTCACCGACTCTGCCTTCCACAAACTCATAGCTGACAGACCATTCCATGTCCCCTCCCAGCCCCGTCCCAGGAGCGGAACTCACTTTGCCTTCCCACCCTCCAGGCCAACTCACTGTCCGTCACTCTCTGGGTCCCACCCACTGTCCCACCGACTTCATTGGTCTAAAAATATGCTCTGGCATCTTGTTGGAAAGCAGCAGGAATGATGGGCCCTGCTGATAAGGTGAAGAAAGTGACCCGAGGGGGCAAACTTACGTTCGGGACATACTTTGGCAAAATAACAAAACAGCGGGACCTGAAGGCTGGCTTCCCAAGCGTCCTCAAGGCCTTGTGCCAGGAAGAGGACCCTCGGGCTTAGGAAAGTGAAAACCAGGCTCAGGTCCCTCACCCAGACCCTTCTGCCCGCTTTGGGAGGGAGCCCAAGAAGTCAGCTAGGGAGGGACCTCCCGGTGGGACCTGAGTCCTGATTGGAACTTTCTGGGGGCTTTCTTGGCATTTTACGTGTGTTGTCACAACTCCTTGACGGGAGAATTAAGCATGGTCTGTGGGATTCCACTGGGAGAGGACCCCTAAAAGCCTGGGCCGGGCCTCCTCCCAATTTCACCCCATATGCCTTTCCCTTTGCTCATTATGCTTTGTGTCTTTTGCTGTAGTAAACCATAGCCATGACTTTTGCAAGTCCTCCTAGATTAACACTGAACTTGGGGGTGGTTTTAGGGACCCTGACGTACCTATGGATGTCAACTTGCTTTAGCACTATTTGTTGAAACAATAATCTTTTCCACATTGAATTGATTTGGCACTTTTGTTCAAAATCAATTGTAAAAATTTGCTACATGAATGTAAACATTTATTCCTGGACTCTTTTGTTTTTTTTTCGTGAGACGGAGTCTCGCTCTGTCACCCAGGCTGGAGTGCAGTGGTGCGATCTCAGCTCACTGCAAGCTCCGCCTCCTGGATTCACACCATTCTCCTGCCTCAGCCTTCTGAGTAGCTGGGACTACAGGTGCCCACCACCACACCCGCCACCACGCTCTACTAAAAATACAATTTTTTTTTTTGTATTTTTAGTAGAGAAGGGGTTTCACCATGTCAGCCAGGATGGTCTCGATCTCCTGACCTCGTGATCCATCCATCTTGGCCTCCCAAAGTCCTGGGATTACAGGCATGAGCTACCACACCTGGCCTATTCCTGGACTCTTGTTCTGTTTAATTGCCTATCTTTATGTCAGTACCATGCTATCTTGATGACTATGGCTTCTTAGTAAGTTTATTTTTTATTTTTTATTCTTTTTGGGGATGGAGTTTCTCTCTTGTTGCCCAGGCTGGAGTGCAGTGGTGTGATCTTGGCTCACTGCAACCTCTGCCTTCCAGGTTCAAGTGATTCTCCTGCATCAGGCTCGCGAGTAGCTGGGATTATAGGCGTCTGCCACCACACCTGGCTAATTTTTTGTATTTTTAGTAGAGATGGGGTTTCACTGTGTTGACTAGGCTGGTCTCGAACTCCTGACCTTAGGTGATCTACCCGCCTCAGCCTCCCAAAGTGCTAGGATTACAGATGTGAGCCACCATGCCCAGCCCAGCTTCTTAGTAAATTTTAAAATCAATATGTTTTCCAACTCTGTTCTTATTTTTCAAAATTATTTTGCCTATTGTAGGTTTTTTTTTTTGCATTTCCATTCAGCTTGCCGAGTTTTATTAAAAAGGTTACTGGGATTTTGATTGAGGTTGCATTGAATGAATGTACCAACTAAGGAGGCTTGACATCTTGACAATAATGAGCCTTCCCATCCGTAAACATGGAATAGCTCTTCTTTTAATATATCTCAGCATTGTTTTGTAGTTTTCAGTTTACATGTCTTGTGATTCTTTTTATTCCTGAGTATTTTATTCTTTTTGATGCTATTGTGAATGGAATGGTTTTCTCAGTTTCAAGATTGTTCATTGCTATTATATAGAAATTGAATTGGCCAGGCACAGTGGCTCATGCCTGTAATCTCAGCACTTTGGGAGGCTGAGGCAGGAAGATTGCTTGAGCCCAGGATTTCTGGGCCAGCCTGGGCAACATAGTGAGACTCCATCTCTACAAAAAAAAATACAAAAATCAGCCAGCGTGGTGGTGTGCACCTGTAGTTCCAGCTCCTTGGGAGGCTGAAGCTGGAGGATGGCTTCAGCCTGGGAAGTTGAGGCTGTAGTAAGCCATAATGGTGACATTGCACTCCAGCCTAGGTGACAGAGTGATACCCTGTCTAGAGAAAAAAAAAAGAATTGATTTTTGTATATTGATTATACCCTGTGACCTTGCTAAATTTATTAGTACTAATATTTATTTTATGGATGCCTTAGGATTTTCTATATATAAGATAATGCCATCTGTAAATAAAGACAGTTTTATTTTTTCCTTTCTAATCTGGGTGCCTTTAATTTCTTTATTTGCCTCATTGATTAGAAATAGCAAAAGTGGGCATCTTTGCCTTGTTTGTGGTGAGAAGAGGAAAGCAGTCATTCACCACAAAGTGTGATGCTAACTGTGGGTTTTTATAGGTGTCTTTTATCAGATTTCATAAATTCTCTTTTATTCCTACTTTGTTGAGAATTTTTATTATGAATCTGTGATGGATTTTGTCATATAGTTTTTCCAATATCTGTTGAAGTCACCATGTGTTTTTTGTCCTTTATTCTGTTAATATAATATATTATATTGATTTTCAGATGTTAAACCAACCTTGCATTCCTGGGATAAATCCCACTTAGTTATGGTGTATAATCCTATTTATATGTTGCTAGGCTTGGGTTGCTAATACTAGTTTACAGAATGAATTGGGAAGCATTACCTCTCCCTTCATTTTCTCATTCATTTATTTTATTTTACTATCATATATATATATAATTTCATATTATCTTATTTTAGTTTTTAGAGACAGTGTCTTGCCCTGTCACCCAGGCTGGATTGCGGTGGTGTGATCATAGCTCACTGCAGTATGAACCTCCTGGACTCAAGCGATCCTCCTGCCTGGGACTATAGGCATGCACCACCATGCCCAGCTAATCATCCATTTCTTTCTTTTTTAAAACAAATTTTGTGTTTATTTATTTATTTATTTGGAATTCTTCTACCGAAAGGAATCATTCTTTTTTTTTTTTTTTTTTTTTTTTGAGAGGGAGCCTTGCTCTGTTGCCCAGGCTGGAGTGCAGTGGCACAATCTCAGCTCACTGCAACCCCTATCTCCCAGGTTCAAGCCTCAGCCTTCTGCATAGCTGGAACTACAAGCGTGCGCCACCACACCCAGCTAGTTTTTGTGTTTTTTATTAGAGACAGAGTTTCACTATATGTTGGCTAGGCTGGTCTCGAACTCCTGACCTCAGCTGATCCACCTGCTTTGGCCTCCCAAAGTGCTGGGATTACAGATGTGAACCACCACGCCTGACCAGAATCATTCATTTCTTTTCAAGTGGATATCTTACGGTATTTTAGGGCATGGCTAGGAGCAGTTTTGTTTTCTCTTCTCAAGACAGAGTTTTTGTAGGATGTCATAGAGTTCATGTCTGCAGCTCACAGTGTCATTGCCTGTGTCCCCAGCTCCACGTACTGGCAGGTGTGCTGCAAGCTGGGCAGGTGCTCTGTGTCCGTGGGATACCTTACCCGACACTCCCGGCCCTCCTCTGCAAGCCGTGCCCTGATCCTCCCTGCAGGGACTGGGGATTGGGTCTGCTCACCCAGAAGCTGGGATACCTGGCTGAGGGCACTTCTCTCCCTCTTCTCTTTGAACAGAGTGGCCGCAAACCCAAAGGTGCGGGAGCAAGTGCGGCTGGAGCTGAGCTTCGTCAACTCAGACCTGCAGATGCTCAAGGAAGAGCTGGAGGGGCTGAACATCTCGGTGGGCGTCTATCAGAACACAGAGTAAGTGGGAGCAGCACACCTTCCAGAAGCCTCTGAGCCAGAGATCCTTCATACATCCAGGGTATGAAGAGGTACCTAGGTACAAACCCTATCTGCACAGAGGCTAGATAGGGTTCTAGACTGGGGTGTGGCAGCCTCAACTTTGGGAAGTGAGAGAACCATCAGGTTTGGGGTTGAGTGAGGTGCTAGACTGGAAGGGATGAGCCCATTTGTTGGGAAATATCTGCAGTGTTGAACAAAAAGGCATTTGTAAGGCCGGGCACAGTGGCTCACTCCCATAATCCCAACACTTTGGGAGGCTGAGGCATGTGGATCACCTGAGGTCAGGAGTTTGAGACCAGTCTGGCCTACATGGTGAAACCCCGTCTCTACTAAAAATAAAAAAAATAGCCGGACATGGTGGTGCACACTTGTAATCCTGGCTTCTCAGAGGCTGAGGCAGAATTGCTTGAACCCGGGAGCTGGACGTTTCAGTGAGCCGAGATCACACTACTGTACTCCAGCCCGGCTGACAGAGCAAGACTCTGTCTCCAAACAAACAAACAGACAAAAAAAAAAAAAAAAAGAAGACAGTATAAAATCTAGTGTAAATATACGTGATGAACCAAGATAAGTTTAAAAGTTAGATGCCTTGGATTTTATAGTTAATTTTCAGTAATTCCGCATAGTCACATTTCATAGACATGCAAACATTAGCAAGATATGTTATTAAATTCAACTGAACAGACATTGAGCAAGGATATTTTAGTGAGTCGCCATAATTTTCCTAAGAAACATTAAAGGGACATTGTTAGGACAATATCTTTCCAATGTTGACTAATGATTTTCTCATTTATTTGCCAAGGAACAAAAAGCATACGCAAATACTTCGGGATTAAGGCCAAAGGCCAAAATTGACCCTGTAAGGGGAGGCCACTATGCACACACAGAGATTCTGTGCACTGTACTTACGTTGGACTGCAGTCTGTTTCCTAGCTGGAGGTGACAAACTGAAACAGAAAAATCCAAATTAAAACAAAGTAACACACCAGTCTCCTTTTAAGGTTGTATTTCTTTTTTTTTTTTTTTTTGACACAGAGTCTCCCTCTCTCACCCAGGTTGGAGTGCAGTGGCGAGATCTCAGCTCACTGCAATCTCCACCTCCTGGGTTCAAGCGATTCTTGTGCCTCAGCCACCTGAGTAGCTGGGATTGCAGGTGTGCACCATCACACTTGGCTAATTATTATTATTATTATTATTATTATTATTTTGTAGAGACAGGGTTTCATCATGTTGGCCAGGCTGGTCTTGAACTCCTGGTCTCAAGTAATCTGCCCGCCTTGGCCTCCCAAAGTGCTGGGATTACAGATGTGAGCCACTGTGCCTGGCTCCTAGGTCAATTTTGAAGGCACTCTATCATATCATTCTCCATAACTCAATTTTGGAATCGATTTCTGCAAGGTGAAAGCCAAAAACACCATCCCTCAGAATTGCAATACATCTCCAAAAATGGAGATCTAACTATGAAAGAAATGCCCCTCTTGCCTCATGCCTGTAATCCCAGCTCCTCAGGAGGCTGAGGTGGGGGATCGCTTGAGCCCAGGAGTTCAAGGCCAGCCTGGGCAACTTAGTGAAACCCCATCTCTACAAAAAATAGGAAAATTAGCCGGGCATGGTGGTGCACACCTGTAGTCCCAGCTACTCAGAAGGCTGAGGTGGGAAGATCACTTGAGCCAGGGAGGTCGAGACTACAGTAATGGCAACAGAAAGAAGTCCTGTCTCAAAAAACACAAAAACAAAACCAAACCCTAAGTGAAATGCTTCTTTTTAAGGAGAAATAACTTTGAGACAGTTCAAAGAAGGGTTTACGTGCTTTTTCAATGTGGGCATGAGACTTCTGAAAAAGTAGGTGGGCCCCAGGGGAAACTCAGTCGGAAAATAGCTCCCTGGATTTGGAAACCTTGAGTCACCTAGGGAATGTGTGTTTCCTGGTGCTGGTCCTCCACAGGGCACCGGGGTGGTTTCAGAGCTGGAGGGGAAGCGTCAGAAGTGTCTGTAGTGGATATGCTTTGAAATTTAAAACTTACATCCTCTTTTATTAATAGTGTATTTTTTTCTTAAATCATGTATCCAGTTTAGGTTATGTCTTTGGAAGAATAGCTAAAGTTTTTTCTCTAACATTTTATTATGAAACTTTCCAAACTTTTCAAAAAATTTTAAGAATTTTCTAGCAAACCCCTGTGTACTCACTTCTTCCAAGAACATACTGTCAGCATTGCTTCCTGACATATTTGTCCATCTGTGTATTCTTGTGTCTGTTAGGTTGGTTTGAAGGTAATTGCAGTTTTTGCCATTGAAAGTAATGGCTAAAGGCTGGGCACAGTGGCTCATGCCTGTAATCCCAGCACTTTGGGAGGCTGAAGCAGGCGGATCACTTGAGCTCGGGAGTTGAAGACCAGGCTGGCTAAAATGGTAAAACCCCTGTCTCTACCAAACGTACAGAAATTAGCTGGACGTGGTGGTGCACACCTGTAATCCCAGTTACTGGAGAGGCTGAGGCAGGTGAATCGTTCGAACCCGGGAGGTAGAGGTGGAGGTTGCAGGGAGCCAAGATCATGCCACTGCCCTCCAGCCTGGGCGACAGAGCGAGATCCCATCTCAAAAAAAAAAAAATTAGCTGGGCATAGTGGCGTTTGCCTGTAATCCCAGTTACTCGAGAGGCTGAGGCATGAGAGAGGCGCTTGAACCCAGGAGGCAGAGGATGCAGTGAGCTGAGATTGTGCCACTGCACTCCAGCCTGGGCAACAGTGAAACTGTCTCAAAAAAAAAAAAGAGAATGAAATTAATGGCTAATATCAGTCTGTCTTATTTTTGATGCAATTTCAAAGGAAATCAAAGATGTCAATTCACTCCCATTAAATATTTGAATAACCAGAGTCTTTGCTTGTGTGTCCCCCTGCCACATTCCTGGGTATCTGGACTCCTCTCCCATTTGGCAGATCCTCATAAGCCCACCTGTGCCTGGCACTGTGCTGGGTGCCAGAGGTGCCACAAGCCCTGCCTGCGGGGCCCTTGGGTCAGTGGGGGATTCAAGTGGGAAGTGGAAGGGGTGCTTCAATGGAGAACACAGGAGAGACCGTGCCCCGAGGCTGGGGCCGGGAGACCGTCCTGTGCCTGGAATACCCTCCTCTTCCTTCCCTCTTCAACTCCATCAATTTGAGTTTTTAACCAGTCACCTCCAAATTCCATCAAGGAAGGGAAAGGGGATGAGATGCAGGGTGGCCCAAGTTTGCATCATGCAGCCCAGGCATTGCTTATAGGAATTAATCCTAGCATCACGAAAATTGCTTCGAAGAAATATTTTATGTTCTTTTTTTTTCTTTTTCTTTATTATTTTGAGACAGAGTCTCACTGTTTCACCCAGGCTGGCATGCAGTGGCATGATCTTGGCTCACTGCAACCCCTGCCTCCTGGGCTCAGTTGATCCTCCCACTTCAGCCTCTTGAGTAGCTGGTAATACAGGCGTGTGCCACCGTGCCTGGCTAATTGTTGCATTTTTCTTTCTTTTTTATTGAGATGGAGTTTAGCTCTTGTTGCCCAGGCTGGAGTGCAATGGCATGATCTCGGCTCACCGCAACCTCCACCTCCTGGGTTCAAGCGATTCTCCTGCCTCAGCCTTCCAAGTAGCTGGGATTACAGGCCTGTGCCACCATGCCTGGCTAATTATGTATTTTTAATAGAGACGGGGTTTCTCCATGTTGGTCAGATGGGTCTCGAACTCCTGACCACAGGTGATCCACCTGCCTTGGCCTTCCAAAGTGCTGGGATTATAGGCATGAGCCACCAAGCCCGGCCAATTTTTGTATTTTTCGTAGAGACAGAGTTTCCCACTGTTGCCCAGGCTGGTCTCAAACTCCTGGGTTCAAGCAGTCCTCCTGCCTCAGCCTCCCAAAGTGCTGGGATTATAGGCATGAGCCACTGTGCCTGGCTTATTTTACTTTCCATGATAATCCTCTTAGTTGGCTCATCTTGGACTACTTTTAGTTTAGAAAAGAAAACATCTTATGACATTTTGATTATTACTTTTTCTTTCTTTCTTTCTTTCTTTTTTTTTTTTTTTTGAGCTGGAGTTTCGCTCTTGTTGCCCAGGCTGGAGGGCAGTGATGGCCATCTCAGCTCACTGCAACCTCCACCTCCCAGGTTCAAGTGATTCTCCTGCCTCAGCCTCCTGAGTAGGTGGGATTACAGGCACCCGCCATCATGCCTGGCTAATTTGTGTTTTTAGTAGAGATGGGGTTTCACTATGTTGGCCAGGCTGGTCTCGTACTCTATCCACCCGCCTCGGCCTCCCAAAGTGCTGGGATTACAGGTGTGAGCCACCGCTCCTGGCCAACTACTACTTTTAAAAGCAATTGGTTAATACTTTGGAAGCACTTGACCTTCATTCTCAGAGACGGTGAGTTGTTTGACATAAATAGAGGCCTTTTTGACTGCTGCCTTGTTTAAATCCTGTGAGTTTGGGGTTTATTTTGGGACTGGAGAAGGGAAGTTGGTATTCTGAGTGTTTCAGGACTCAAGTTTGCCGGAAAGTTTATGTTCTGGGTAGAAAGCAATGAAAACAATCCAGGAATTGCAGCTTTATGCCACACTGCCACAGCCTGCCTGAACTTTTACGTGAGACTTATGCCCAGATGCAATGGTTCACACCTATAATCTTAGCGCTTTGGGAGGCTGAGGCAAGAGGACAGCTTGAGGCCAGGAGTTGGAGACCAGCCTGGGCAACAGAATGAGGCCTTCTCTCTCTCTCTCTCTTTTTTTTTTTTTTTTTGAGACACAGTCTCACTGTGTTGCCCAGGCTGAAGTGCAATGGTGCGATCTCAGCTCACTGTAACCTCCACCTTCTGGGTTCAAGCAATTCTCCTTCCTCAGCCTCCTGAGCAGCTGGGACTACAGGCATGCACCACCATGGCCAACTAATTTTTGTGTGTATATATGTATATTTTTTGAGATGAAGCCTCGCTCTGTCGCCCAGGCTGGAGTACAGTGGCGTGATCTCGGCTCACTGCAAACTCCACCTCCCAGGTTCAAGCAATTCTCTGCCTCAGCCTCCTGAGTAGCTGGGGTTTTTCAGGAACCCACCACCACGCCGGCTAATTTTTGTATTTTTAGTAGAGACAGAGTTTCACCATCCTGGCCAGGCTGGTCTTGAACTCCTGACCTCATGATCCACCTGCCTCGGCCTCTCAGAGTGCTGGGATTTGAGGTGTGAGCCACTGCGCCAGGCTAACTTTTGTATTTTTAGTAGAGACAGGGTTTCACCATCCTGGCCAGGCTGGTCTTGAACTCCTGACCTCAGGTGATCTGCCCACCTTGGCCTTCCAAAGTACTGGGATTACAGGCGTCAGCCATCATGCACAGTCATCTCTTTCTCTCTCTCTCTCTTTTTTTTTCTTTTTTAAGAGATAGGGTCTCCTCACTAGGATGCCCAGGCTGGTCTTCAGCTCCTGGCCGCAAGCGATCTTCCTGCTTCCACCTCCAGCAAAAGTGCTGAGATTATAGATGTGAGCCACCACACCCAGCCCCATCTCTATTTTTATTTAAAATATACGTATGTATATATAAATGCAAAAATAGATGTGACTTGCCACTGGTCTGTGGGACTCAAAACAATCCACCTGTTTGGAAATGTCTGTTGCTGCTATTGTAGAAGTTTCTTTACGATTTAATTTGTCTGTTGCTTGGTGCTGGGCTACAAGAATGTAAGCATTTTTTTTTGAGATGGAGTTTCACTCTTGTTGCCCAGGCTGGAGTCCAATGGCATGATCTCAGCTCACTGCAACCTCTGCCTCCTGGGTTCAAGCGATTCTCCTGCTTCAGTTTCATAAGTAGCTGGGATTACAGGCATGTGCCACCACACCCAGCTAATTTTTATTAGCAAAGACAGGGTTTCACCATGTTGGCCAGGCTGGTCTTGAACTCCTGACCTCAGATGATCCGCCTGCCTCAACCTCCCAAAGTGCTGGGATTACAGACGTGAGCCACTGCATCCGGCCAAGAATGCAAGCATTTCAAAGGAAGAATCTCTTGGAGAAACTTAGGAATTTTATAGGCATTTTTAAGGATTCAACTGGGTCATGTTCTGAATTCCACATTAAAGCAAATGAAAATATTCACATGTTGTGGACATGGCCAACTGCCATTCGGCACAGGCTTCCAACCATGTCATTTTAGCCTAAAAGAGACTCTACAAATGTCAGTCATATGAAAATGAGAACGTTTGAGGGACTTTCTGTTGTATTTTTTCCCTTCCATATTTGAGAGAAACACAGGTACTGCAGAAGTGGTTCAGCAGACTGAATTAGGGCAATTCCATTTCAAATGTGACTTGTGTGTCCGTGTGATTTTTTTAATAATCAGTGAAGCTTCACAGTGTGATTTTGTTTTATTTTATGTATTTATTTATTTAGAGAGGGAGTCTCGCTCTGAAGCCCAGGCCGGAGTGCAGTGGCACAGTCTTGGCTCACTGCAACCTCTGTCTCCCGGGTTCAAGCGATTCTCCTGCTTCAGCCTCCTGAGTACCTGGGATTACAGGCATCCACCGCCACACCCAGCTAATTTTTATGTTTTTAGTAGAGACAGGGTTTCACCATGTTGGCCAGGCTGTTCTCGAACTCCTGACCTCAAGTGATCCACCCACTTCAGCTTCCCAAAGTGTTGGGATTACAGGCGTGAGCCACTGCAGCTGGCTGATTTTGTTTTATTTTGAGGAAATAGGGCCAGGGACAGTGGCTTACACCTTTAGTCCCAGCTACTTAGGAGGCTGAGGTGGCTTGCTTGAGCCCAAGAGGTCGAGGCTGCAGTCAGCTGTGATTGAGCCCCTGCAGTCCATCCTGGAAAACAGAATGATACCTTGTCTCATTTTAAAAAAAAAAAAAAATCGAATCAATGAAAGAAAATGAAATCACATCTGTTCTTCAGTAAAGTTTAATAGTTTTCTGCTTAATCGTATTAATTTTATCCCTAGAAATGTATTTTTGTTGCTATTGTGAAAGGTATTGTTTCTCTGTTAGGTTTTGTTTGTTTGTTTGTTTGTTTTTGAGACAGAGTCTCACTGTGTCGCCCAGGCTGGAGTACAGTGGTGCAGTCTTGGCTCACTGCAACCTCTGCCCCCCAGGTCCAAGTGATTCTCCTGCCTCAGCCTCCTGGGTAGCTGGGATTAGAGGCACCTGCCACCATACCCACCTAATTTTTTGTATTTTTAGTAGAGACAGGGTTTCACCTTGCTGGCCAGGCTGGTC
Source organism: Pan troglodytes (assembly GCF_028858775.2). NCBI lineage: Eukaryota > Metazoa > Chordata > Mammalia > Primates > Hominidae > Pan > Pan troglodytes. The sequence goes on along the minus strand of NC_072416.2, from coordinate 36,123,125 downwards.
GCAAACTCCTGACCTCAAATGATCCGCCTACCTCAGCCTTGAAAACTGCTGGGATTACAGATGTGAGCCACCACACCTGGCTGTCTGTTAAGTTTTTCTAATTGGTTATTGCTTGTATAAGAAAGGAAAAATATTGACTTTTCTTTTTTACTATTGACTTTCATGTGTTAACTTCTTTGCCACTTTATTGAATTCTTATTAATTTAGTAATGTTTCAGTTGATGCTATTGGGTTTTATAAACATGCTGTTGTGTTGCAAAAAATTATTTTGTTTCTTTCCAAGATTTTATGTCTCTTATTTTTCTTAATGTGTGGGCTAGAGAATGTTTGGAATTAGGCTAAGTAATAACAGTGATGGTAGAAATTCTCGTTTTGTCCCTAATGTTTGCAGTGGGTTTCAGTTAGGATTTTTTTTTTTTTTTTAGATGAAGTCTCGCTCTGTCATCCAAGCTGGAGTGCAATGGCTCAATCTCAGCTCACTGCAACCTCCACATCCTGGGCTCAAGCTATTCTCCTGCCTCAGCCTCCTGAGTAGCTGGGATTACAGGCACCTGCCAGCATGCCTGGCTAATTTTTGGATTTTTAGTAGAGATGGGGTTTCACCAAGTTGGCCAGGCTGGTCTCGAACTCCTGGCCTCAAGTGATCCACCTGCCTCGGCCTCCCAAAGTGCTGAGATTACAGGGGTGAGCCACCGTGCCTGGCCAGTTAGATAATTTTTTTTATCCCACTAAGTACATTAATCTACCCTAGTTTACTAAGTTTCAAATTCAGGATCACATATATAATTTAATCAAAATCCTCTTTGACTTTTATGAGGTGAACATAAGATTGGAGTGCAGTGATGTGATCATGGCTCACTGAAGCCTCACCCTCCTGGGCTCAAGTGATCCTCCTCCTGCCTCAGCACGCCTGGCTAATTTTTTTATTATTTGTAGAGATGGGGTTTCACTATGTTGTCCATGCTGGTCTCAAACTCCTGGTCTCAAGTGATTCTCCCACCTTGGCCTCCCAAAGTGCTGGGATCACAGGCATGAGTCACTACACCTGACCCCTTTTAACCACCATGCCCAGCTATTTTATTTTTTTATTTTTTTAATTTTTAATGGAGACAGGGTTTCATCATGTTGGCCAGGCTGGTCTGGAACACCTGACCTCAAGTGATCTACCTACCTCAGCCTCCCAAAGCGCTGGGATTACAGGTGTGAGCCACCATACCCAGCCCATGGCCAAGTTTAAAGAAAAGAGGCATAGTCAGCCGAGCGCAGTGGCTCATACCTGTAATTCCAACACTTTGGGAAGCTGAGGTGGGAGGATCACCTGAGGCCAGGAGTCCGAGACCAGCCTAGGCAACATAGGAAGACTCTGTCTTTACGAAAAATAACAATATTAGCTGAGTGTGATGGTGCACACCTATAGTCCCCTCTACTGGAGAAGCTGAAGTGGGAGGATGACTTGAGCCCAGGAGTTCAAGGCTGCAGTGAGCTATGATTGCACCATTGCACTCCACCCTGGACGACAGAGCGAGACCCTCATCTCTTAAAAAAAGAAAAAGAAGGCACAGCAAAGTTGTATATTTAGTACAAATCCATTTTTGTAAGACAAGTGTTTGTCTGTGTGTCTGTACGTTGAACACACAAAAACAGGAGGAGCTTTAATGTAGAAGTTGTGTAAAGAGGTTACACAGTCACTTGGGAAGACATAATTGAGCGATCTATGTGATCACCTTTCTTGCAGCTTGGGGGAGCCAGCACTTGTAGGGGCAGCAGTGGGGTGACGGGGCAAAACCCCATCTCTATTAAAAAATACAAAAATGAAATTAGCTTGTGGCACGTGCCTGTGGTCCCAGCTACTTGGGAGGCTAAAGTAGGAGGATTACTTGAGCCCAGAGAAGTCGAGGCTGCGGTGAGCCGCAGTTGCACCACTGCACTCCAGCCTAGGCAACCACGTGAGACCCTGCCTCAAAGATAAAATAAAATAAAATGCCTTTATAACATGGTTAAGGGTCTTCTTGGCAAAGGAAACCTGTATCTGGGGACTGTTATGACAGTCCTACCCTTAGGGTCTGTGCTGGGAAACTTGTCTGGGTCCTGAGGGTGGCCCAGAATTGCAAGTCTGAGCCCCTGAATATCTGCAGTGTTTGCAGTATGGTTGAATGTATAGTCCATAGACTAGTCTCAAACTCCTGGGCTCAAGTGATATACCTGCCCTGTCTTCACAAAGTGCTGGGATTACAGATGTGAGCCATGATGCGCAGACACAAAGACATTTTTAAGCAAAAAATTAACTTCAACTCTCACTTTTACTGAAGCAACACAGCATTTAAAAACATAGGCATGGGGTGCAGTGCTCACACCTGTAATCCCAGCACTTTGGGAGGCTGAGGCAGATGGATTGCTTGAGCCCAGGAGTTTGAGACCAGCCTGGGCAATGTGGTGAAACTCCATCTCCACTAAAAATACAAAAATTAGCTGGGCATGGTGGCACATGCCTGTAATCCCAGCTACTTGGGAGGCTGAGGCACGAGAATCACTTGAGCCTGGGAGGTGGAGGTTGCAGTGACCCGAGATTGCAACATTGCATTCTAGCCTGGGCAACAGGAGTGAAACCCTGTTTAAAAAAAAAAAAAAAAAAAAATCTATGGCCGGACACAGTGGCTGACATCTGTAATCCCAGCACTTTGGGAGGGTGAGGTGGGTGGATCACCTGAGGTCAGAAGTACAACAATTAGCCAGATGTTGTGGTGGGCGCCTGTAACCCCAGCTCCTTGAGAGGCTGAGGAAGGAGAATTGTGTGAACCTGGGAGGCAGAGGTTGCGGTGAGCCGAGATTGTGCCACTGCACTCCAGTCTGGGCTACAGAGCAAGACTCCATATAAAAAAAACTACATAAATTAAGAAAATAAATTCCCCCACTTTGAAAATCACTGTAAGTTTTTCTTTATTCTGCCTTTTTAGAAACAGGTTCACAATTGACATATTACTGTTATGCACATACATGGTTTTCAATCACATTTTATAGTATCTAACCTCATTTTTCTTTAAGGATTTTATCCTGGAACATCGCACTGAAGATGGCTATTTATATGAAGATGAAATCACATATCTTATGGATCTGAGACAAGTAAGTTTTTGTGTGCAGCAGAGAGGGGAGGGTAGCTTTTCCAAGTTTTCAGGGAACCCCATTATTGCATGCTTGTGGTCTTAACAGAATCATGGGCAGATTGAGGTGATGGCTGGGGGGTGCTGGAATCATCCATTCCATTTGCTGCATAAGAAAACTGTAGAAGGAGGCCGGGTGCGGTGGTTCACGCCTATGTAATCCCAGCACTTTGGGAGGCGGAGGCGGGAGAATCACCTGAGATCAGGAGTTCCAGACCATCCTGGCCAACATGGTGAAACCCCGTCTCTACTAAAAATTCAAAAATTAGCTGGGCGTGGTGGTGCATGCTGGTAATTCCAGCACTTTGGGAGGCTGAAGCAGGTGGATCACCTGAGGTCAGAAGTTTGAGACCAGACTGGCTAACACCGCAAAACCCCGTTTCTACTAAAAATACAAAAACAAGCCGGGCATGGTGCTACACGCCTGTAATCCCAGCTACTAGGGAGGCTGAGGCAGGAGAATCACTTGAACCTGGTAGGTGGAAGTTACAGTGAGCCAAGATCGCACCACTGCACTCCAGCTTGGGTGACAGAGCGAGACTCCGTCTCAAAAAAAAAAGGAAAACCATAGAAGGGGAGAGACCTGCCTCCTGGCAGGGCTGGGACTGGATTCCAGGATTTCTGACTTCCTCCCAGGTTCTTTCCACCCCTCCTAGAGTTGATGATGCTAGCAGTGAGGTCGTCATACTGCAGAAATAGTTACAGGCATCTGCTGGTATGTGCAGGGCACCTTCTGGGAAGGGCTGTCAGCTGTGTCCTCCTCTGCTCATGCCCTCTGGGGTTCTTTTCCTCGCAGGCTTGTCGGACGCCCAGCCGGGATGAGGCCAGGGTGGAACTGCTGATGACATACTTCATCCAGCTGGGCTTTGTTGAGAATCGATTCTTCCCACCCACACGGCAGATGGGATTCCTGTTCACCTGGTAGGTGCTGGAGGTCTGCACTGGCGCTTCACGTGTTATGGCAGCCACAGTTTCGGAGCCTCAGCATCACAGATGCCCCTCTGCGGGCACCTCAGCCCCTTTTCCTATCTTGCATTTATCCGGGGTGCACCCCTGTGCACCTCAGCCCCCTTTCCTATCTTGCATTTATCCAGGGAAGTCTAGAAAGGTGTCAATACATTGGTATTTATTTATGAAGGTGATCCGAGGGAGATGGCCCCAACAGACTGTGGCCTCTTGCTTCTCAGAACAAGTGAGCCAAGGAGAGGAGACATTTTTCTTGCTTGTTGTATCACTGGGGAAGCACAGGGCTCTGAAGTGGAATTAGCCAGAAGCAAGATTCTTGTCGCAGATTGGACTGGGGCATGCGTGTGTATGTGTGAGTGAGTGAGAGAGAGAGAGAAAATCAGGTCTTGTCCAGTGAGACAAAAGCACCAAACAGAAATAGATCAGGTTTCTTTTGAAACGGGGTCTCACTGTGTTGCCCAGGCTAGTCTTGAATTCCTGGGCTCAGGTGATATTTCTGCCTCAGCCTCCTGAGTAGCTGGGACTATAGGCATGAGCTACACACTCAGCTTAGATCAGATTTAAAAAATGGAAGTAGAGGATTTGATTCTTCTCCACAATTGGTATTTTCAGACAAGATCAGGCATGTCAGGGTGGTATGGCCATAGACCCAATTGGTGTTTTCAAAGATTAGTATACTTTAAATACTTGGGAGGCTGGGTACAGTGGTTTTTCATGCCTATATTGCCAACACTTTGGGAGGCTGAGGCAAGCAGATCACTTGAGCCCAGGAGTTTGAGACCAGCCTGGGCAATGTGGCAAAACCCCATATCTACAAACAATACAAAAATTTGCTGGGTATGATGGTATGCACCTGTAGTCCCAGGTACTCGTGAGGCTGAGGCAGGAGAATCACTTGAGCCCGGGAGGCAGAGGTTGCAGTGAGCCGAGATCACACCACCGCACTGCAGCCTGGGTGATAGGAGTGAAACCCTGTTTCAAAAAAGAAAAAAAAAGGCTGAGTGCAGTGGTTCACACCTGTAATCCCAGCACTTTGGGAGGCCGAGGCAGGTGGATCATGAGGTCAGGAGTTCGAGACCAGCCTGTCCAATATAGTGAAACCCTGCTTCTACTAAAAAATACAAAAATTAGCTGGACATGGTTGTGCATGCCTGTAGTCCCAGCTACTTGGGAAGCTGAGGCAGGAGAATTGCTTGAACCTGGGAGGCAGAGGTTGCAGTGAGCCAAGATTGCACCACTGAACTCCAGCCTGGGCGACAGAGTGAGAGTCTGTATCAAAACAAAACAAACACCAAAAACCTAAAAAAAAAAGTACTTTGGAGATGCTGCACCCCTTCTCTGAGTGTCGTTAGGAGTGTCAGTGAAAGGAGAATACATCCTAGAAGGTGGGGGCGTATCAGAATTGAATGTTTCTATAGCCGATGGTTGGCTACTGATGCCTTCCTCATGGAAAGCAAAGGAAAGGGGGATGACTTTTCCTAACAATGCACCAGGCTGTCTGCATGGTGAAAGGTGGTTTCTCCTTAGTCATGAATTAGGGAGAAGCTGTCTGCACACCCCTTGGTTCATGAGTAAACTTTAAAACAAGTCCTAGGGCCAGGTGCGGTGGCTCATACCTGTAATCCTAGCACTTTGGGAGGCCGAGGTGGGTGGATCACCTGAGGTTGGGAGTTTGAGACCAGCCTGACCAACATGTCTCTACTAAAAATACAAAAATTAGCCGGGTGTGGTGGCGGGCACCTGTAATCCCAGCTACTCAGGAGGCTGAGGCAGGACCATTGCTTGAACCCGGGAAGCGGAAGCTGCAGTGAGCCAAGATGGCGCCACTGCACTCCAGCCTGGGTGAAAGAGCAAAACTTTGTCTCAAAAAATAAAAATAAAAATAAAATAAATAAATAAAACAAGTCCTAGGCTGGGTGTGGTGGTTCACATCTGGAATCCCAGCATGTTGGGAGGCCAAGGTGGGTGGATCACTTGAGCCCAGGAGTTTGAGACCAGTCTAGGCAACACAGTGAGACCCCATCTCTACAAAACAATTAGAGAAAATGTGCCAGGCATGGGTGGCACATGCCTGTAGTCCCATCTACTTGGGAGGCTCAGATGAGAGGATCACTTAAGCCCAGGAGGTTGAGGCTGCAGTGAATCATGATCATGCCACTGCACTCCAGCCTAGGCAACAGAGTGAGACTTGGTCTGAAAAAATAAAAAAGTAAAACAAATCCTGAGGTTTTAGATTTCAGAAAGAATTATGAGGGGTTAGTAATTGCCATATTTCATTTAGGAGAAGCCATATATATATATATACACATATATATATACACACACACATATATACATATATATACACATATATATACACATATATATATATACATATATACATATATATATATATGCACACACACACAGTTTTTTTTTTTTTTTGAGACGGAGTCTCACTCTGTCACCCAGGCTGGAGTGTGGTGGTGTGATCTCAGCTCACTTCAACCTCTGCCTCCCAGTATCAAACCATCTTCCCACCTTAGCCTCCCAAGTAGCTGGGCTTAAAGGCACATGCCACCACCATGTATTTTTGATAGAGAGGGGTTTCACTATGTTGCCCAGGCTGGTCTCAAACTCCTGAGCTCAAGCCAGCCACCTGCCTTGGCCTCTAAAATGCTGGGATTACAGGTGTAAGCCACTGCACCCGGCCTTTTTTTTTTTTTTTTTTGAGACAGATTCTCGCTCTGTTGCCCAGGCTGGCGGGCAGTGGCGTGATCTCGGCTCACTGCAACCTCCGCCTCCTGGGTTCAAGTGATTCTTCTGCCTCAGCTTCCTGAGTAGCTGGGATTACAGGTGTGCCCCACCACGCCTGGCTAATTTTTGTATTTTTAGTAGAGATGGGGTTTCACCACGTTGGCCAGGTTGGTCTCAGTCCCTGGCCTTGTGATCTGCCTGCCTCGGGCTCCCAAAGTGCTGGGATTACAGGTGTGAGCCATCGCACCCGGCGCATTTTTTTTTTTTAAATAATTGAGGAACTTACCTGACACATCATTATCACCCAGAGTCCATAGTTCCCATTAGGGTTCATTCTTGCACTTGTGTATTCTGCGGCTTTTGACCAACATAGAGTGACAGTGATCCATCTTTGCAGTGTCGTACAGAAGAGTTTCCCTGCTGGAAAAATCCTCCGTGTGCTCTGCCTGTTCCTCCCTCCCTCCCCCTAAGTCCTGGCAACCCCTGATCTTTCTTCTGTCTCCAGGGTTTTTGGCTTTTCAGAATGTTGGACTCACACAGCGTGCTATACAGTAGGTAGCAATGTTCAGGTTGGCTCTTAGTAATGTTTCCTCTGCATCTTTTCAAGGCTTGCTTGAAAAGGCTCCATTTTTAGTACTGAGTAATAGTCCATTGTCTGGATGTCCCATGCTGTGTTTATAAAGTTACCCCATCAGATATTTTTGTGTGTGGCTGTGGTGGTCAGTGTGATTAGTCCTGTCATCTTGCTTGGAAACAAAAGCCTCAGTGCATGTGCATTCTTGAATTTTGTTGAAGAAATGAGTTTGGTGTTGTTGTTATTGTTGCCCAGGCTGGAGCACAGTGGCACAATCTCGGCTCACTGTAACCTCCGCCTCTCGGGTTCAAGCGATTCTCCCGCCTCAGCCTCCTGAGTAGCTGGGATTACAGGTGCCCGCTACCATGCCTGGCTAATTTTTGTATTTTTAGTGGAGACTGGGTTTCATCATGTTGGCCAGGCTGGTCTCGAACTCCTGACCTCAGGTGATCCACCCGCCTTGGCCTCCCAAAGTGCTGGGATTACAGGTGTGAGCCACTGCACCCAGCCAACCCAGGAGTTTAACAGCAGTTTGGGTAACATAGTGAGACCCCATCTCTACAAAAATTAAAAAAAAAAACTAGGCAGGTATGGTGGCATGCACCTGTAATCCCAGCTATTCTCATGAGGCTGAGGTGGGAGGATCAATTGAGCCCTAAAGTTGGAGGCTGCAGTAAGCTATGATCACACCACTGCACTCCAGCCTGGGCAACAGAGTGAGATCCTGACTCTTAAAAAAATAATAATAGAGCCAGGCACAGTGGCTCATGCCTGTAATCCCAGCACTTTGGGAGGCTGAGGTGGGTGGATCACGAGGTCAGGAGATTGAGACCATCCTGGCTAAAACGGTGAAACCCTGTCTCTACCAAAAATACAAAAAAATTAGCTGGGCGTGGTGGCGGGTGCCTGTAGTCCCAGCTACTTGGGAAGCTGAGGCAGGAGAATGGCATGAACCTGGGAGGCGGAGTTTGCAGTGAGCTGAGATCGCTCCACTGGACTCCAGCCTGGGCGACAGAGCGAGACTGTATCTCAAAAATAAATAAATAAAATAATAATAATAATAATAATAATAATTTTTCCACTTGCATCCAAAAGTAGCATTAACTAGCCAAGTAATCTGTATTCCCTGAATGCATTTCTTTCACATAGGTATGACTCCCTCACTGGGGTTCTGGTCAGCCAGCAGAACCTGCTGCTGGAGAAGGCCAGTGTCCTGTTCAACACTGGGGCCCTCTACACCCAGATTGGGACCCGGCGCTATCGGCAGACGCAGGCTGGGCTGCAAAGTGCCATAGATGCCTTTCAGAGAGCTGCAGGTATGTCTCCTCCAGGGCTGACTGGACAGAGCCTTGGCCCCGCCTGGTGGCACCAGGTGACCCCCCACTGAAGAGGGTCTACAGGTCGTCCCCTGCAAGGGCCAGACCAGTCTGCAGCTCTGGTGTAACTTCCCATTAAGAAACTTGCTCCAGCCGGGCGCAGTGGCTCATGCCTGTAATCCCAGCACTTTGGGAGGCCGAGGCAGGTGGATCACGAAGGTCAGGAGATCGAGACCATCCTGGCTAACATGGTGAAACCCCATCTCTACTAAAAATACATAAAATTAGCTGGGCCTGGTGGCGGGCACCTGTATTCCCAGCTACTTGGGAGGCTGAGGCAGGAGAATGGCATGAACCCGGGAGGCAGAGCTTGCAGTGAGCCGAGATCGTGCCACTGCACTCCAGCCTGGGTGACAGAGTCAGACTCCGTCTCAAAAAAAAAAAAAGAAACTTGCTCGGTGGTTCAGACCTCAGTCTGGGATGGCTTGATGTACATGGTGAATCCTGTGGCTGATGATTGATCTTTTCCAGACAAGTGGCCCTGGGATGGCAGTGCATAACTGTTTCTTTCAACACTGTCATGAAGAGCAGAATAACTTTTCCCAAATAGTGAAACCGTAGGCTTCTTTTTCTTGTATTAGGTGTACCCTATCTGTGCGTATTACTCTCCGTGCCTTTATTTATTTATTTATTTATTTATTTATTTATTTATTTATTTATGAGATGGAGTTTCGCCCTTGTCGCCCAGGCTGGAGTGCAGTGGCGCAATGTTGGCTCACTGCTTGAAACCTCCCGGTTTCAGGCGATTCTCCTGCCTCAGCCTCCTGAGTAGCTGGGATTACAGGCACCCGCCGCCATGCCCGGCTAATTTTTGTATTTTTAGTAGAGATGGGGTCTCACCATCCTGGCCAGGCTGGTCTCGAATTCCTGACCTCAGGTGTTCCACCTGCCTCAGCCTCCCAAAATGCTGGGATTACAGGGTGAGCCACCGCGCCCTGCCCCTCCATGCCTTTATGTCACCTGCATTCTGCCAACTTCTCCAGCATGATGTGGGTGTTCTCAACCCTTTGTCAAGTGATGCATTCAAAGGATGTCTCATAGCTCAGTTCCCTTCTTCTGGGAACTGTCTTTTGTTATTTTATTTTATTTATTTGTTTATTTTGAGATAGAGTCTTGCTCTTGTCACCCAGCCTGGAGTGCAGTGGCACAATCTCTGCTCACTACGACCTCTGCCTGCTGGGTTCAAGCAACTCTTCTGCCTCAGCCTCCCAAGTAGCTGGGATTACAGGCGCCTGCCACCATGCCCGGCTAATTTTTGTATTTTTAGTAGAGATGAGGTTTTGCCCTGTTGGCCAGGCTGGTCTCAAACTCCTGACCTCAGGTAATCCTAGTATGAGAACGAGGTGCGGGGTCGAGGAGAAAAGCAGCCTAGTGCTTACACCTGTAGAGGACCGGGGTCACCAGACCCAGTGCTGTGGGTGAGCCTGGCATGGCTCACCCTTGCCTGCGGGTTCTGCCTTGCTCCCCCATAGCAGGGCCTGTGTCTGGGTCAGACTCCGCGTGGGGATGGATGCAAGAGCAGGGCACAGTGTAGACCACAGTGTGTTCTCCACACTAGCTCTATAGTGTGTTGCCTTCTAGGTTGATCATCGACATTCTGCTTTGGGGTGTGATCCCCTTCCACCCGTGTGGATCATTGTTTGATATCACTTTGCCCTGCAAGCTTGTGAAGAACCAGAGCTTTGCCACTTCAACTCATTGTGAAATTTCTGATGTTACAATGATTGGTCCTAACAGCCTGGGCCACATGGGAAGACCCTGTCTCTACAGAATATTTAAAATTAGCCAAGCGTGGTGGTGTACGCCCATAGTTCCAGCTACTCCAGAGGCTAAGACGGGAGGATCACTTAAGCCCAGGAGTTTGAGGCTGCAGTGAGCTAGGATTGTCAAAAAGAATTTTTTTTTTTTAATTAAAGAAATAGGCCAGGCATGGTGGCTCATGCCTGTAATCCCAGCACTTTAGGAGGCTGAGGTGGGTGGATTGCTGGAGCTCAGGAATTTGAGATCAGCCTGGGCAACAAGGCAAAATTCCATCTCTACAAAAAGTACAAAAATTAGCTGGGCCTGGTGGTGCATGCCTGTAGTCTCAGCTACTTGGGAGGCTGAGATGGAAGGATCAGCCAAGGTTGTGGTAAGCCAAGATCGTGCCATTGCACTCCAGCCTGGGCGACAGAGCAAGAACCTGTCTCAAAAAATAATTAATTAATTAAAAAAATGAAAGATTGGTCTCTTAGGATGAAGTGATATGCTAAGATTCCAAGTATGAGTTGATTTCTTTTGTTGTAAATCTTTTCTCTGGACTCATCTTTCTGGGGAATCTTAGGCAGGCACTCTGTGTCCTGTCTCTGAGATTATAGCAATGGAGACAAATTATAGATGAAATGAAGCAAGTGGGAGAACAGTGGGGAGTGTGAGGGAACCCCCATGGAGCTCACAGCTCAAAACAGCAGGTGCCATCCCTCCGCAGGGCGGGGATTTTTTTTTTTTTTTTTTTGCTCAGCAACAAAACCAGAGGACCCAGTTGGCTGGGATTCATATGAGAGACTCTATTTCAGTTCCAGATTGATTGTCAGTTAGCGCTTTGGACAGTTAATTTACTAAACTATAAAGAAGTCAGTGGAAGGCTGCAGCATGAAAATTTCCACTGGAGCAGACGGATTGAGGTTTTTTTTTTGAGACGGAATCTCACTCTATCACCCAGGTTGGAGTGCAGTGGTGAGATCTCGGCTCATTGCAGCCTCCGCTTCCCGGGTTCAAGTGATTCTCCTACCTCAGCCTCCTGAGTAGCTGGGATTATAGGTGTGTACCATCATGCCTGGCTAATTTTTATAATTTTAGTAGAGGCAGGGTTTTGCCATGTTGGCCAGGCTAGTCTCGAACCTGACCTCAGGTGAACCACCCGCCTCGGCCTCCCAAAGTGCTGGGATTAGAGGCATGAGCCACCGCGCCTGGCCAGAATAGATCTTTCTTGAGGTCCAGGGGAAAAGCCCTGGACTGCTGAATGACTCAGATCTTATGTGTGAGCCTGGCCCCCTGTGAGCCCCTCAGTCCTTCTGCCTGCTCTCTGCTTGCATCTCCATACCTGTCGTGATGGAATTTTGTCCCAGGTGACACAGAAGTTGTGGGGAGCAGGCTGGTTTCTCTACTCAATAGAGATGTAAGTGTTTTGGAAGATAATCCAATTTTTAAAAATTGGGTTAAAAGGCTGGGTGGGGTGGCTCACACCTGTTATCCCAGCACTTTGGGTGGCCGAGGCAGGCAGATCACCTGAGGTCAGGAGTTCAAGACCAGTCTGGCCAACATGGTGAAACCCTGTCTGTAGTAAAAATACAAAAATTAGCTGGGCGTGGTGGTGAGCACCTGTAATACCTGCTACTTGGGGGGCTGAGGCAGGGGGATCGCTTGAACCTGGGAGGCAGAGGTTTCAGTGAGCTGAAATCATGCCACTGCACTCCAGCCTGGGCATTTACTTATAAATAAATAAATAAATAAATAGTGTTAAAATATACATATATAACCTAGAATGTACTATTTTAACCCGTTTTTTTATTATAGTAAAATAACACAGAACATAAAATTACCATTTTAATGATTATCTTAAATTTTTAAAATTTTAAAATTATCCTGCCAACCAGAAGCACATTTTAACCATTTTGAAGTGTGTAGTTCAATGGCATTAAGTGCATTTGTACATTCATAGTGTTGTGCAGCCATTACCACTAAACATCTCCAGAAGTTAAAAATGTTTTTTGTTGGTTAGGCAAGGTGGCTCACACCTGTAATCTCAGCACTTTGGGAGGCTGAGTCAGGAGGATCACTTGAATCCAAGAGTTGGAGACCAGTCTGGGCAACATAGGCACACCCCATCTGTACAAAAAATTTTACAATTAGCTGGGTGTGGGGTAGTGCATGTCTGTAGTCCCAGCTCTTCAGGAGACTGAGGTGGGAGGACTGCTTGAGCCCAGGAGTTTAAGGCTGCAGTGAGTCATGATCATGCCACTGCACTCCAGTCTGGGCAACAGAGTGTGATCTTGTCTCAAAAATAAATAAAATAAATACATTTTTAAAAAGTATATATTTTTTAAGAGACAGGGGTCTCAGTATGTTGCCCAGGCTGGTCTTGAACTCTTAATATCAAGCAACCCTCCCACCTCAGCTTCCCTTGTAGCTGGGATTACAGGCAGCAGCCCCTGTGCCCAGCTATCTCCGGAACTTTTTCATCTGGATGATGGATAAGCAAAGCTCTATACTCAGTTAAGCAATAACTTCCCATTGCCCCCTTTCCCAGCCCCAGCTAACCTCTATTCTCCTTTCTGTTTCTGTGAATTTGACTATTCCGGGTACCTTATCTAAATGGAATCCTACAATATTGGTCCTTTTGTGACTGGCTTGTTTCACTTAGCATAATGCCCTTATTTACACTGTACCATGTGTCAGAATTTCATTCCTTTTTAAGGCTGAAAAATATGCCATTGTATGGATAGGCCACATTGTGTTTAATCATTCATCTGCTCATGGATGTCTGGGTGGTTTCCACTTTTCAGCTCTTGTAAATAATGTTGCTATTAACACGGGTGTTCAAGTATCATTTAAGCCCCCACTTTCAATTGTTTGGGGATATATATCATAGGAGTGGAATTGCTGGACCATATAATTGAGAATCAAACTTTTTAATATGTTGTAGGACACCGGTTCTTTTTTTTTCCTATCTTTCCTTTTTTTTTTTTTTTTTTTTTTTTGAGACGGAGTCTTGCTCTGTCACCCAGGCTGGAGTGCAGTGGTGAGATCTCAGCTCACTGCAACCTCTGCCTCCTGGGCTCAAGCAATCCTCCTGCCTCAGCCTCCAGAGGAGCTGAGACTATAGGTGCATGCCATCACACCCAGCTAATTTTTGTATTTTTTGTAGAGACAGGGTTTCACCATGTTGTCCACACTGGTCTTAAATTCCTGACGCAAGTGATCTGCTCGCTTTGACCTCCCAATGTGTTGGGATTATGGGCATGAGCCACCACACGGCCTCCTATCTTTCTCTACAGCAACGTGATGAAGTAAATATAAACCCGAACTAATGGGCAAAACATTTTCCACTTTTAGGGGTTTTAAACTACCTGAAAGAGACATTTACCCATACTCCAAGTTACAATATGATCCCTGCCATGCTCAGCGTGCTTGTCAAAATGATGCTTGCAGAAACCCAAGAAAGCGTGTTTGAGAAAATCAGCCTTCCTGGGATCTGGAATGAATTCTTCATGCTGGTGAAGGTGGCTCAGGAGGCTGCCAAGGTAAGACTCCCTGGTTCCTGTGACTTTGGGGAGTGGGCAGGAAATGCTGGCACAGGAGCACTGGAAGTAGTGGGGCCTTCCCACGGGAGCTTGCCTGTGACCTGGGCATTGTGCCAGCTCCGGCCAGTACTGCTGGCTTGAGTTTTCTTGGCAAGTGTTGGTGTTTCAGATACAGATCACTGATTCCATCTGCAGCTTAACCTAAAAGCCAGCATAATGACAGCAGCCTGATCCCCCTGTTAACTGTGACAATGACAGAACGAGGGGTTGCTTGGAGTTGCTCCCAGATTCTGGAGCAGCCCCTGGCAGGGGCTGTTGCATGAGAAGAAGAAAGGGCTCTTTCTCTGCAAATGGGTTCATGAGGGCCCTTGTGCCGGGCTGCCCCTTCCCAATGCCCCTTCTATTTCAGGTGGGAGAGGTCTGCCAACAGCTGCACACAGCCATGAGCCAGGCGCCGGTGAAAGAGAACATCCTCTACTCCTGGGCCAGCTTGGCCTGCGTGAAGGCCCACCACTACGCGGCCTTGGCCCACTACTTCACTGCCATCCTCCTCATCGACCACCAGGGTAAGGCCTGTGGGGTTCGGGGGTTTGGCCAGGGCTGTGGTCCAGCTGCCCCAGGGGCGATTCTGAGCTGAGTGAGAGCTAACTGCCTTCCCTGGAGATGCTCACAGGCTGAAGGCAGAGGATGAGAATGACCCATGACTGAGGCAGCTGCTGCACAGGCCATGGTGGGGTTAGGGGTTATAAGCTTCTTTAGAGGGAGGAAGAGGAGGCACCTTTAATTCTGCCTGTGTGCAAGAGGATGAATTTTCACCTGGCATCTAGAATCTAAGGGAATGCCAAAAATGCTGGCATCAAGATAAGTAACATTTTAAGGTAGTATTTTAAAAGAATCAAAATTAATGCAGGCCGGGTACAGTGGCTCAAGCCTGTAATCCCAGCACTTTGGAAGGCCAAAGCAGGCAGATCATTTGAGGTCAGGAGTTTGAGACCAGCCTGGCCAACATGGTGAAACCCTGTCTCTACTGAAAATACAAAAATTAGCCGGGCATGGCGCGTGCCTCTAATCCCAGCTACTCCGGTGACTGAGGCAGGAGAATGGCTTGGGCCGGGGAGGTGGAGGTTGCAGTGAGCCGAGATTGTGCCACCACACTCCAGCCTGGGCAGCAGAGCAAGACTCCATCTCAAAAAAACTAATAATAATAAAATAAAAATTAATGCAAAAAAAATCTGTGATGATCGGAATTTAATTTAGTTTTATTTTATTTTATTTTATTTATTTTTAGAGATGGGGCTGGAGTGCAGTGGTATGATCATGGCTCACTGCCTTCTTGAACTCCTGGGCTCAAGCAATCCTCCCACTTCAGCCTCCTAAATACCTGGGACTACAGGCACATGCCACTACACCAGTTAATTGAAAAAAAATTTTTTCGTAGAGATGGAGTCTCACTATGTTGCCTAGGTTGGTTTCAAATTCCTGGCCTCAAGCAATTGTCCTGCCTTGGCCTCCCCAAAGTGTTGGGATTACAGGCATGAGCCATGGTGCCTGGCCAGGGATTTTTGATCTAATAAGTACTAATCCAGGCAGCCTCCCGAGGAATTAAAAAGACAGCCTCTGGAGCCAGACTTCCTGGGTTCTCATCTCAGCTCTGCCATGAATGAGCTGTATTACCTTGGGCAAGTTACTTAGCTGTCCTCTGCCTCGATTTTCTCATCTGTAAAATGGGTGTATGGAGAGAATCTACCTCACAGGCTGTCATGAAAATGAAGGGCCTGTATGCAAAGCTCAATAATGCTTTATATGCTGTAGGTTCTCTGAAAGTGTGAGCCACCACTCCTAGTACTATATAGTCTATTAGGCGAGACAAGATGTTGAAACAAATAGAAATACCATATAGTGCCTTGGTGATTGCTGCAGAGACACAAATGCAGCAGCAGGTGGACTCCATGGTGCAGTCATTGATGGCTTCTCAGAGGCGGTGACATTTGAGTTCAACTTTTCCATCTGCACAGGAGGGAAGGGTCAGCCTAGAGGGAGTAAAGTGTCTGAGCACAGGAACAGAGGCCGAGGGTGCTGGGGAAGTGGAGAGTGGTTTTGTGAGGTTTGAGAGCAGGATACGCACCAGGGAGGGTGTGGTTGAAGCAGGAAGGGGCTCTGCTGCAGGTGTGCAAGCCTGCAGAGGGGTGCAGGCCAGGCATGACAGGGTCTGGGCTGTGTTAGGAGGTTCTGTGTGGTGGGTAAGTCAGAGGAGGTAGCGTGTGGGGGCTCAGGGTCAAATTATGAACCTCACCGGGTGTGGTGGTTCACGCCTATAATCCCAGCACTTTGGGAGGCCGAGATGGGTGGATCATGAGGTCAGGAGTTCGAGACCAGCCTGGCCAAGATGCTGAAACCCCGTCTCTACTAAAAATAGAAAAATTAGCTGGGCATGGTGGCACATGCCTGTAATCCCAGCTACTCGGGAGGCTGAGGCAGGAGAATCACTTGAACCCGGGAGGTGGAGGTTGCAGTGAGCCAAGATCACACCACTGCACCCAAGCCTGGGCGACAGAGCGAAACTCCATCTCAAAAAAAAAAAAAAAAAAAAAAAAAAAAAAAAAAAATTCTGAACCTCTGAACCTCTGGAGCATGACTGGTTCCAGTGAGCAAGAGCTTCGGGGTAGCCAGGCATGGTGGCTCACACATTTGATCCCAGCACTTTGGGAGGCTAAGGCAGGAGGATCGTTTGAACCCAGGGGTTTGAGACCAGCCTGGGCAATGTAGCAAGACCTTATCTTTACAAAAAAATTTAAAAATTAGCCTGGCGTGTGGTGGTGCATGTCTGTAGTCCTAACTACTCAGGAGGCTGAGGTGGGAGGATCACTTGAGCCCAGGAGTTCAAGGCTGCAGTGAAATATGATTGTGCCATTGCACTCCAGCCTGGTGACAGAGTGAGACCACACTCTAACCTGAGTGACAGAGTGAGACCGTCTCAAAGAAAAAAAAAGCTTGAGGGTCAGACTGCCTGGGGTGTGTCCAGGGGCAGAAAGGAGAGCCATGATCCCAAATGCCTTGTGAAACTGCAGAAGAAAGGAAACTAGAGACATGGTAGAAAGAGAAATCTCTATGTGGGTCTGTGGCCAGGTCCATGAGAGGGGATTTAACCTGTGGTTCTCTTTGCAGTGAAGCCAGGCACGGATCTGGACCACCAGGAGAAGTGCCTGTCCCAGCTCTACGACCACATGCCAGAGGGGCTGACACCCTTGGCCACACTGAAGAATGATCAGCAGCGCCGACAGCTGGGTGCGTGTCCCTCTGCACCCAGATGTGGGTCCCACTTGGTGCCCAGCTGGTCCTGCTCACAGACAGCCACAGAGAGGTCCCTGAAGAGGGCCCGGGAGAGGGGGGTGTTCCAAGTCATCATGGCCACTTTGGGTTCGGAAGTCATGAGGCACAGTCCTGAGCCTCAGAGGGCTTCCCAGGCTGTGTTCTCATGGGTTCCATAGCACCCAGGCCTCCCCCTGTGGAGCCAGGACTTTAACCATCTCCCTTGGGGTCCACAGGGTGGCCTGTATCATGCTAACAGGGAAGGAGACGTTTGTTGATTTCCTTATGCATGGCTGAATTCCCAAGAACACCTAATGACTGATAATGAAGTGTCCTGGTTTGGTCTCTGCCATGTCTCAGTGTGAATATCTCTTCCCATGTGCAGACCTCACCTCCACCACCCTACTCTGCCCCCACGCACACATATGCAGCTTCCCCGTCTCAGTGATGGCAACTCCCACCCCTCTAGGTGCTCAGGCCAGAAACCTTGGACTCACTCTCCACTCTTCTTTTCTTTCCTCCTCTTTCCCCTCCCCTCCCCTCTGCTCCCCTCTCCTCTCTTCCCCTCTGCTCCCCTCCCCTCCTCTCCCGTTCTCTCCCCTCCTCTTCCCTCCCCTCTGTTACCCTCCCCTCCCCTCCTCTCCCCTTCTCTCCCCTCCTCTCTTCTCCCCTCTCCTCCTCTCTCTGCCATCCTCCCTCTCCTCTCTCCTCCGTCCTCCCTCCCCTCCTCCCTCTCCTCCCTTCCCCTCCTCCCTCTCCTCCCCTCCCTTCCCTTTCTCCCCTCCCCTCCCTTCCCATCCTTCCCCTCCTCTCCTGTCCTCCCCTCTCCCACCTCCCCTTCACTCCCCTTTCTCCTCCTCTCCCCTCCCCTCTCCTCTCATCCTTCCTCCTCTCCCCTCACCCTTCCCCTCTCCCCTCTCCCCTCCCCTCTCCTCTCCTTTTCTTTTTCCTTGTTGCTTTCCTTTTCTTTCCCTTTCCTTTCCTCTCTCTCTTTTATTCTTTCTTTCTTTCCTTTCTCTCTTTCTCTCCTCCCCATCTACCCTTCCTCCCTCCTTTCCTCTTTCCTTTTCTTTCATTTGCTTTCTTTGACAGTGTCTTGCTGTCCCCCAGGCTGCAGTGCAGTAGTGCAATCACAGCTCAGTGCAGCCTCAAACTCCTGGCTTCAAGTGATCCTCCTGCCTCAGCCTGCTGAGTAGCTGGGACTATAGGCATGCATCACCATGCCCGGCTAATATTGTAAAAAGGTTTTTGTAGAGATGCGGTCTCACTATGTTGCCCGGGCTGGTTTTGAACTACTGGCCTCCAGCGATCCTCCTTCCTCTGTCTCCCAAAGTGCTGGGATTACAGGCACGAGCCACCACACCTAACCTCTTGTCTTACTTTCTCACCCTACATTTGATTAGCAAATCCCTTTGGCTGTACCTAGAAGACACACTCAAATCTGGCCACTTTAACCCTGCTGCCCTGGTGGAAGCCACATGTGTACAGTGCTTATGTAAGAAACATTTACTCACTTAAACCCCACACAACACTATGAGGTGGGTCTCATGGCATCCCCATTTTACAGCTGAGGAAACTGAGACCCAGAGCGGTCACGTGGCTTGCCCTGCTCATAGCTGGTTTTCTTCTGCCCCTTCGGAGTCTGCTCATGCAGGCCAGATCACATCAGTCCCCTGCTCACACCCCAGTGGGCTCCCATCTCACGCAGAACAGGAGTGAGAGCCCTCATCTCGCACGCATGAGATCCGCCATGATCTGGCCTTGTTCCTTCCCTGCACTCATTCTCTCCCGCCTTCAGGCACACCTTAGCTCCTCCTTGCCCTTGAACACCTGTGCGTGCCCCTGCTCCAGGGCCCTCGCACCTGCTGCTCTTTCACATCCATCAGGGCTCTGCTCAAAAAGGACCATATCACAAAGCCTTCCTTGGCTGGTTGTGGTGGCTCATGCCTGCAATCCCAGCACTTTGGGAGGCCGAGGTGGGAGGATGGCTTGAAGTCAGGAGTTTGAGACCAGTCTGGGCAACATGGAGAAACCCCGTCTCTACCAAAAATACAAAAACTTAGCCAGATGTGGTGGTGTGTGCCTGTAGTCCCAGCTACTTGGGAGGCTGAGGTGGGAGAATCGCTTGAACCTGGGAGGCAGAGGTTGCGGTGAGCCGAGATCATGCCACTGCATTCCAGCCTGGGTGACAGAGTGAGACTCCGTCTCAAGAAAAAAAAAAAAGCTTTTCTTGGTCACCCATCATAGGACAACCCCATTCCCAGTCTTCTCTTACCATCTCTGCTTACCGTGCTTTATTTTTCTCTATAACCTCATCACCACCCCATCCATTACATATTTCTTGTCTTGTTAGTTATCTGTCTTCAACCACTACATGTAAACTCCATGAATGTGGGGGCAGTTTGTTTACTCGTTGCTTTATCTCTAGTGCCCAGCACATTTGGTAAATATTTGTTGAGTGAACATCTTATGGACACAAGTGAGCTTATTACATATGCATTTAAGGGAGGCTTGGGCTGGGCGCGGTGACTCACGCCTGTCATCCCAGCACTCTGGGAGGCTAAGGCAGGCAGATTGCTTGAGGCCAGGAGTTTGAGACCAGCCTGGGCAACATAGCAATGATAATGAAATGATAATGATAATGAAAACATTATCCAAGTGTGGTGGTGCATGCCTGTGGTCCCAGCTACTCAAGAGTCAGAAGCGGGAATTTCAGTTGAGCCCAGGAGTTTGAGGCTACGGTAAGCCATGATTGCACCACTGTACTCCAGCATGCGAAACAAAGTGAGACCCTGTCTCTAAATATAAAATATAAAATGAAATAAAATAATATTTTAATAAAAGGCTTGTTGTAACCAAGTGAATTGTAGAGAAACGCCACACTTTGAGACTAATTCAGGAGTCGTTTATTAGCCGGTGACCGAGAGACGGATAATGCTCAAAATTGTCTCGGGCCTGAAGAAGGGGCTAGATTTTCTTTTATACTGTGGTCTAAATAGGGGAGGGGGGTTTAACTGAAGCAATTTTACAGAAGCAGGATAGGCAAAAAGTTAAAAAAAGTAATTGGTTATTGAAGCAGTTACAAAAAATAAACAGTTCCAGGTGCAGGTGCTTAAACTATCACTAAGAGATAAATTCAGGGGCTTTAGGTACCTGCCGCTGAGCACATCCCCAGGAGCTGCTGGTACAGCCTGCCTCAGTATCTTATCAGCAGTTTGCATTCCTGGGTGTGCTTGGAGTCAGCTTACACTAATTATTCCCTTAAGGGGGATAAAGGGAGCTGCAAGTGAAGAAACTAAAATGTAGTCTGTCCGTCTCTCTCTGCTAGGAGAGAGTCACTCAGGTTAAAACAAGGTAGGGTATCACGGGCTCTAGCTATCCAGGCAGATCCTTTAGAAAAGAGAACGTCCAACCTCTTGGGCTGCCCTTTGGGCCCTTATGCTCTGTTTGGTGGATCTCCAAGTCACGTGGGTGCTGGCTTCCGTCTGCAGGGAAGTCCCACCTGCGCAGAGCCATGGCTCATCACGAGGAGTCAGTGCAGGAGGCCAGCCTCTGCAAGAAGCTGCGGAGCATTGAGGTGCTACAGAAGGTGCTGTGTGCAGCACAGGAATGCTCCCGGCTCACGTACGCCCAGTACCAGGAGGATGATGACCTGCTGAACCTGATCGATGCCCCCAGTGTTGTTGGTGAGTAACCTAGACTGTGTTCCCCCTGTGGGGGTGCCTGTGCTGCGGAAAGAGTACGCCTGGCCTGTGGGGGTTGAGTAAGCCCTTGCTGTGTGCTTGGCACAAGGAGGGCTGCACAGAGCAGGGACCGAGGTGCTTATTTTGCCCTAGAGTTCTCTTTTCTTTTTCAGATGGAGTCTCGCTCTGTTGCCCAGGCTGGAGTGCAGTGGCATGATCTTGGCTCACTGCAACCTCTGCTTCCCGGGTTCAAGTGATTCTTCTGCCTCATCCTCCCGAGGAGCTGGGATTACAAGCGCCCACCACCACACCCA
This sequence comes from Pan troglodytes, assembly GCF_028858775.2. Classification (NCBI taxonomy): domain Eukaryota; kingdom Metazoa; phylum Chordata; class Mammalia; order Primates; family Hominidae; genus Pan; species Pan troglodytes. Next base: position 36,101,727 of record NC_072416.2, on the reverse strand, counting down.
GCTAATTTTTGGATTTTTAGTAGAGATGGGGTTTCACCATGTTGGCCAGGCTGGTCTCGAACTCCTGACCTCAAGCGATCCACCTGCCTTGGCCTCCCAAAGTGCTGGGATTACCAGAGTAAGCCACCACACCTGGCCTAGATACACTTTTTATGCTGTTTGTAGAATCAGCCTGCCCTGGGATCCTTTGTTAGAGATTGACCAGCCTTATGTTAAGGGTAGTCCGAGCCTGCTGTGAAGATGCTGGTGGGGGTATGTAGCTGTCAATGGTTATGACTTGCCAAACCTCCTTTTCACTGGGAAATCCTCATACCACATTAATAATGAAAAGGTCAAGCACGGTGGCCCAAAACTCTAATCTCAGCACTTTGGGAGGCCGAGGCAGGAGGATTACTTGAGCTCAGGAGTTTGAGACCAGCCTGGGCAACATAGTGAGACCCCATCTCTACAAAAAATTTAAAAAAAATTCATCAGGTATGGTGGTGCATACCTATAGTTCCAGCTACTCGGGAGGCTGAGGCAGGAGAATCATTTGAGTCCAGGAGGTCAAGCTGCAAGAGAGCTGTGATCGCACCACTGCACTCCAGCTTGGGCGACAGAGCGACACCCTGTCTCAAAATAATAATAATGTTGAAAACAGAAAGCTCAGTATCCCAGGACTGTGTCCAGTGAGGCATGGAACTTCCATAACAATAACACTTGAAACATAGATGACTTCTCAATAGGTTTTTTGTTTGTTTGTTTGTTTGTTTGTTTGTTTTTGAGAGGTCGTTTCACTCTTGTCACCCAGGCTGGAGTGCAGTGGTGTGATCTCAGCTCACTGCAAACTCTGCCTCCCTGGTTCAAGCCTCAGCCTCCCAAGTAGCTGGGACTACAGGCGCATGCCACCACGCCTGGCTAATTTTTTGTATTTTTAGTAGAGATGGGGTTTCATCATGTTGGCCAGGCTGGTCTTGAACTCTTGACCTCAGATGATCCTCCCACCGCGGCCTCCCAAAGTGCTGGGATTACAAGCATTAGCCACCATGCCCAGCCTCCTCATTAGGGTTTTATGAGTGCCAGAGAAGCCCACTAAGCCCCTTAAATATCAGGAAACCCCATGGGAATGTGTCTGGTTATCACTCCTTGGTCCCAGCTCAGGAATGAGTTATACCTCCTATGGCTCACATGAGGTACCCAAATGGAAGGTAGAGTTCAACCTAGGTCGGGGTTTGAGCTGTGTTCCATCTTCTTGTACTACTTGTCTAAACCGAGGGGAAGGATGTGTGACTAAGAGAAAGTTCTGTACTGTCTCATTCCCAAGGATCACTTTCTTTTTTTTTCCCCCCCCACGGAGTCTTACTCTGTCACCAGGCTGGAGTGCAGTGGCAAGACTTCAACTCACTGCAACCTCTGCCTCCTGGGTTCAAGTGATTCTCCTGCCTCAGCCTCCCAAGTAACTCAGATTACAGTCGCCTACCACCATACCTGGCTAATTTTTGTATTTTTAATAGAGACGGGGTTTCACCATGCTGGCCAGACTGGTCTTGAACTTCTGGCCTCATTGATCCACCTGCCTCAGCCTCCCAAAGTGCTGGGATTACAGGCGAGAGCCACAACACCGGGCTGTAAGGATCACTTTCAATTACAGAAACATTTATCCTCCCATTTCTAATCCTCTATTCTAGCTAAAACTGAGCAAGAGGTTGACATTATATTACCCCAGTTCTCCAAGCTGACAGTCACGGACTTCTTCTAGAAGCTGGTATGTTGAAAGCTCTCTACATAAATGACCGAAGGGGACAGCTCTTCACTTTGGCGAGTATGGTGTCTTAGTCCATGTGGGCTGCTATAACAAAATGCCTCAAACTGGGTGGCTTATGAACAGCAGAAATATATTTCTCAGTTTTGGAGGCTGGGAAGTCCAAGACCAAGGTATGGGCAGATTTGGTATCTGCTGAAGGCCCATGTTCTGGTTTATAGGTAGGGCCTTCTACCTGTGTCCTCATGGCAGAAAAGGTGATGAGCTCCCTTGGGCCTGTTTTAAAAGCATGTATCCCATTCTTGAGGGCTCAACCCCAAGACTGAATCACCTCTCAAGAGGCCCCACTTCCTAATAATTACATTGATGATTTTAATATACATTTTAAATTTTAATAAATATTAATAAAATTTTAATATTTTAATATACAAACTTTGGGAGGGTACAAACATTCAGACCATAGCATATTTTATTTTATGCACTTATTTTTATTTATTTGTTTTTTGAGACAGAGTCTCACTCTGTTGCCCAGGCTGGAGTGCAGTGGTGCGATCTCAGCTCAGTGCAGCCTCCACCTCCCAGGTTCAAGTGATTCTCCAGCTTCAGCCTCCCGAGTAGTCGAGATTACAGGCCTTTGCCACTACGCTCAGCTAATTTTGTATTTTTAGTAGAGACAGGGTTTCACCATGTTGGCCAGGCTGATCTTGAACTCCTGGGCTCCAGTGATCCCCTCACCTCGGCCTCCCAAAGTGCTGGGATTATAGGCCTGAGCCACTGTGCCCGGCCCCATAGCATATTTTAAAAGTAGTTTTTAGGTATTGTCTATTTAAAATTTTTAAAAATATTTTTTAATTTTTTTTAGAGATGTGGTCTCACTGTGTCACCTAGGCTGGATTACAGTGGCATGATCATAGGTCACTGCATCCTGAACCTTCTGGGCTCAAGTGATCCTCCTGCCTTAGCTACCCTAGTAGATGGGACTACAGGCACACACCACCACGTCCAACTAATTTTTATTTCTTGTAGAGATGGGGTCTTGCTATGTTGCCTAGGCTGGTCTCAAACCCTGGGTTCCAACCATCCTCCTGCCTAGGTATCCCAGAGTGCTGGGATTACAGGTATGAGCCACTATGCCTGACCTGAGATTTTTTTTCCTTTTTTTTTTTTTTTTTTTTTAGACAGGGTCTAACTCTGTTTTCACCCAGGCTGGAGTGCAGTGGCACAATCAGTTCACTGCAGCCTCGAACTGCTGGGCTCAAGAAGTCCTCCTGCCTCAGCAGCCTGAGTAGATGGAACCATAGGCATGCACCACCATGCCTGGCTAATTCTTTTATGTTTTTAGTAGAGACTGGTTCCCGCTATGTTGCCCAGGCTGGTCTCAAACCCCTGGCCTCAAGCAATCCTTCTGCCTTGGTCACACAAAGTGCTTAGGATTACAGGCAAGACATGTCTGGTCTTAAATTGTTTATATTAGAGATTTTATTTAAGATAATTTTGGCTGGGTGCGGTGGCTCACGCCTTTAATCCCAGCAGTTTGGGAGGCTGAGGCAGGTGGATCACCTGAGGTCAGGAGTTTGAGACCAGCCTGGCCAACATGGTGAAACCCCATCTCTGCTAAAAATACAAAAATTAGCCAGGCGTGATGGTTCGCACCTGTAATTCCAGCTACTCAGGAGAATTGCTTGAACCCGGGAGGCAGAGGCTGCAGTGAGCCGAGATTACACCACCACACTCTAGCCTGGGCGATAGAGCAAGACAATGTCTCAAAAAAAAAAAAAAGAAAAAGATAATTAATACAATGTCTAAAAGATAATTTTATTGTAAATATATTGGGTATGTTTGAGAAGATGGCTTTCCAGGTTCTCACATGACTGCTGTAGCGTGTATGCCCCCAGATGTGTCATTTGTCCCTGAACAAGGCCAAGTGAGATCTTCAAGGACAGCAGGCAAAATTCCCTTTAGCTTTCAAGTGTCTGATCCAGCCTTCAAATCCTACACCTAATGATGCTCTCTTCCAAAGGGCCCCTTATCTGTGTTTTTGGCTAACAAGCAGTGGACGCCTCCTCGAAGCATCCACTTCACTGCAGAAGAAGGGGACTTGGGGTTCACCTTAAGAGGGAATGCCCCCGTTGAGGTTCACTTCCTGGATCCTTACTGCTCTGCCTCGGTAAGCACATGCTTTTCTTGGTTGGCAGCAAACACAGATATCTGGGTGATTGAATTTAGGGCGGGTTCACCCATGTCAAAGGCCTGACTTGATGTGAAAGGCCTCATGGGTGCTACAGTCCCTAAAAGAAAAGGATTAATTTTTACTGTCTTTTTTTTGTTTTTAGTTTTTTTTAGACGTTGGGAGGTGGAGGCTGCAGTGAGTCATGATCGTGCAGTGGCACGATCTCAGGGCTCAGTGCAGCTTCTGCTTCCTGGGTTCTAGTGATTCTCCTGTCTCAGCTTCCTGAGTAGCTGGGATTACGGGCACGTGCCACCACACTCAGCTAATTTTAGTTTTAGTTTTTGTTTTTTGAGACACATTTTTGCTCTGTCGCCCAGGCTGGAGTGCAGTGGCGCGATCTTGGTTCACTGCAACCTCCACCTCCTGGGTTCAAGTAATTCTTCTGCCTCCGCCTGCTGAGTAGCTGGGATTACAGGTGTGTGCCACCATGCCCGGCTAATTTTTTGTGTGTTTTTAGTAGAGACGGGGTTTCACCGTGTTAGCCAGGATGGTCTTGATCTCCTGATCTTGTGATCTGCCCACCTCGGCCTCCCAAAGTGCTGGGATTACAAGTGTGAGCTACCTGGCCTGGCCTAATTTTTGTATTTTTAGGAGAAACGGGGTTTTGCCATGTTGGCCAGGCTGGTCTCGAACTCCTGGCCTCAAATATTCTGTCTGCCTTGGCCTCCCAGAGTGCTAGGATTATAGGCGTGAGCCACTGTGCCTGGCCAATTTTGACTTTTTTTTTTTTAATTGCACCCAGGCTGGAGGGCAGTGGCACGATCTCGGCTTACTGCAATGTCTGCCTCCCGGGTTCAAGCAATTCTCCTGCCTCAGCCTCCCAGGTAGCTAGGACTACAGGTGCCCACCACCACACCTGGCTGATTATTGTATTTTTAGTAGAGATGGGTTTCACCGTGTTGTTCAGGCTGGTCTTGAACTACTGACCTCAAGTGATCTACCCGTCTCAGCCACCCAACGTGAATTTTTGCTTTCTTGATGTGAACTTACGCAAATACCTATTTTGTTAATGGGGACTGATTCAAGGATTTGAGTGAACAAAACGTTGACTTATTTTCAACAATACTTTTTCAGGTGGCAGGAGCCCGGGAAGGAGATTATATTGTCTCCATTCAGCTTGTGGATTGTAAGTGGCTGACGGTGAGTGAGGTTATGAAGCTGCTGAAGAGCTTTGGCGAGGACAAGATCGAGATGCAAGCCGTGAGCCTCCTGGACTCCACATCATCCGTGGTGAGCACTGACACCTCCCTGGGCAGTCAGTAGTGGTGTGGAGTGAAATCTACATGAGTTCAGCCCCAGGGGTGTTTACCAGACCCTCTGTCTCCTGCCTGTGTAACATGGTACAAATGACTGGACTCCCAGGCTTGTAATCACTGTAATGTGCTCACCTTGGGTCAAAGAGAAAATTGGCAAACTTTTTCTTTTTAAAGACAGGGTCTTGCCCTATTGCCCAGGCTGGTTTGCAGTGGTATGATCATGGCTTACTGCAGCCTCTATCTCCTCGGTTTAAGTGATCCTCCCACTTCAGCCACACAAGCAGCTAGAATTATAGGCACCCACTACCACCCCTGGCTCATTCTTTATTTATTTATTTATTCATTTTTTATTTTATTTTATTTTTTGAGACGGAGTCTCGCACTGTCGCCCAGGCTGGAGTGCAGCTGTGCAATCTTGGCTCACTGCAAGCTCTGCCTCCCAGGTTCACGCGATTCTTCTGCCTCAGCCTCCCAAGTAGCTGGGACTACAGGTGCCTGCCAACGCGCCTGGCTAATTTTTTGTATTTTTAGTAGAGATGGGGTCTCACCGTGTTAGCCAGGATGGTCTCGATCTCCTGACCTCGTGATCCACCCACCTCGGCCTCCCAGAGTGCCGGGATTACAGGTGTGAGCCACCATGCCCAGCCCATTCTTTATTTTTTGTAGAGACAGGTTCTCGCTGTGTTGCCAAGACTGGTCTTGAACTCCTGGGCTCAAGCCATCCTCTGACCTTGGCCTCCCAAAGTGCTGGGATTATAGGTGTGAGCCACTGCACCCTGCTAGCAAACTTTTAAAAATATCCTGTGGATAAAATATCAACTGATCTATTTTTCTGATCAAATTGTTTAATTACAAAAGTAATACATACTCATAGTGAAAAAAACAAAAAACAAAAAAAAATTCGAATGGTACAGAAGAGCTTAAGACGACCTGTGAAAGTTAAGACAATCCCTCTGTATGCCCTAGAGGCAGTGTCAGCCATGTTCTGGGAGATTTGGGAAGCATTTGAGTCTCTCAAGTTCACCTACACAGTTACCACCTTTAATTTTCCCCACATGAGGCCGGGCACGGTGCTCATGTTTGTAATCTGAGTACTTTTGGAGGCTGAGGTGTGTGGATTGCTTGAAGTCAGGAGTTCAAGACCAGCCTGACCAACAAGGCAAACCCCGTCTCTACTGAAAATATAAAAATTAGCTGGGCATGGTGGTGCACGCCTGTAACCCCAGCTACTCAGGAGGCTGAGGCAGGAGAATAGTTTGGGAGGTGGAGGTTGCAGTGAGTGGAGATTGCGCCATTGCACTCCAGTCTGGGCAACAGAGTGAGACTCTGTCTGCAAAAAAACCCTAAAATTTTCCCCAAGTGCTAGGGTTCATGCCACACTTAATGACGTTCTCCTCTGCACTTTGCCACACTTAATGACGTACCCTCGACCTTCCCTCTGTAACAACACTCATTTATTCATTCAACAAATATCGATTGAGGATCAATTGGGTGCCAGACACTCTCTTAGGTGTCAGAGCTCCAGTTTACATTACACAGGTAAGGTCCCTGCCCCTCCCCCACGAAGCTGGCACTAAGTCAGTAAATAAATGATCAGGATTTTGATAAGTGTTGTAAAGGAAAAAAGACCTGTAATGGGGTGGAATGACTGGAGAGGAGGCGAGGCTCTATCTAGGCAGGGCCGGAACAGACATGAGAGTGACCAGGAGGTTCGAGCCAGTTGCAGAGAGACAAGAAAGGCCTTCTGGGCAGGGGCACCTACAGGTACAGGGCCCCTGCAGCAGAATAAGCTTCTCCTACCAGAGAGGCAAAAGGAAGGCCTTTTGGCAAGAGCACCAGGACAAGGAAGGGAGCCGTGGGAAGTGAGGTAGGAAGGAGGCCTTGGCGGCAGTGGTGGGAGCTTGGAAGCCACTGGGCATTTTCAGAAGGGGAACGGCGTGGTGTGATGTTTGTTTTAGAAGGGCGTCTGCTGCCGGAGACTGGCCATGGCAGTTGTCCAGGCTGGTGACGTTAGTGGCTGAGGTGATGGGGGTGGCTGTAGAGTTGGAGAGACATGAGTGTCCCTGGGACATAGTTTGGAGGTAGAGCTGATGGGGGATTTGTGGATGATTTGTGTAAAGGAGACAGTGAACAGGGAGGTGAGGCCTCAGTTTTTGGCTTGATCAATCTCATGGGTAGTGGTTATTTTTCTACCTTTAATTTTGTTTTTCTCTTGTGTTTTTTTGTTTTTTGTTTTGTTTTGTTTTGTTTTGTTTTTGAGACAGGGTCTCACTCTGTTGCTTGGCTGGAATGCAGTGGTGCAATCATAGCTCACTATAGCCTTGACTTCCTGGGCTGAGGCAATCCTTTTGCCTCAGCCTCCCGAGTAGCTGGAACTACAGGTGTGTACCACTATGCCTGGCTAATTTGTTTATTTACCTATTGTAATTTTTTTTTTTGGTAGAGATGGGGCCTTGATATATTGCCAAGGTTGGCCTCAAACTCCTGGCCTTAAGCGATCCTTCACCTCTGCCTCCCAAAGTGTTGGGATTACAGGCATTAGCCACCATGCCCGGCCTGGTTATTTTTCATAATGATGGGTAATGGGTGTGAGGGAGGTGAAGGAGAGAGAAATCAAGAGTCGTGTTTTGAATGTTTCAGATGCTATTAGCAGTCAGACATAAGCATAAAGGAGGAGACTGGATGTGAAGTCTTCAGTTCGAGGAAGAAATCAGAGCTAGAAATAAATATTTGAGAATCATTGCACACGGATGATATTTGAGGCTGTGAGACAAAACGCAGCTCCCTGCAAGGGGGCTAGGGCTGAGGGCTAAACATTTAGAGGTCAGTTGGAAGAGAAGCAAGTGCAAAGAAAATGCAGGAGAGTTCAGAGATGTCGGAGGAAAGGAGCTTCTCAAATTAAGAGGAGAAAGCTCTGCAGGAGAGAGTGATGGGTTGCATTGAATGTAGTTGAGAGGTGGAGAATGAGGTTGGCTTAGCTGTGCCTATTGTATTTGGCAGCAGGATGAAAAGACACTTTGGTGGAGAGGTGGCAACAGAAGTCAGTTGAGAGAGGGCCAGAGAGCCAATGGATTTGGAGTCCGTGGATATGAAATGCTCAGCATAGGCAAATCCAGAGACAGAAAGTAGATGGTGCTGGGGCTGGGCAATGGGAGTGGGGAGGGACTGCTGAAGGGTCATAAGGTAGAAGGTTTCTTTTTGGGGGGATGGAAATATTCTGAAATTAGGTAGTAGTGATGGTCACCTAACTTTGTGAATATACTAAAAAATCACTGATGTTTTGGCATACTGGCTCACACCTGTAATTCCAGCACTTTGAGAGGCTGAGGCAGTATGTTCGCTTGAGCCCAGGAGTTCGAGACCAGCCTGGGCAACATGGCGAGACCGTGTCTCTACAAAAAATAAAAAAAATTAGCATGGCATGGTGGCATACACCTGTAGTCCCAGCTGCTTGGGGGGCTGAGGCCGGAGGATCACTTGAGCCCAGGGAGGTTGGGGCTGCAGGGAGCTATGATTGTACCACTGCACTCCAGCCTGGGTGTCAGAGCAAGACCCTGTCCCAAAAATAATAAATAAAAGCCACAGAAGGGTATTAAAATGGTGAATTTTATGCATGTATGTGAATTATATCTCAAAAAAATTTTTTTTTTTTTGAGACGGAGTCTTGCACTATCGCCCAGGCTGGAGTGCAGTGGCGTGATCTTGGCTCACTGCAACCTCTGCCTCCAGGATTCAAGTGAATCTCCTGCCTCAGCTTCCCGAGTGGCTGGGATTATAGGCGGGCACCGCTATGCCTGGCTAATTTTTGTATTTTTAGTGGAGACAGGGTTTCGCCATATTGGTCAGGTTGGTCTCAAACTCCTGACCTCGTGATCCATCCACCTCGGCCTCCCGAAGTACTGGGATTATAGGCATGAGCCACCGCACCTGATATACTTCAAATTTTAAAAGAAGATAAAGTCAAGGGACGCAGAGCATCTTGGGAGAAGGGATCATAAGAAATTATATTTTTAGGGACAAAATGCATGGAGTTTATGGACAAGTGATTAAGGTCCGCAGCAGAAACAGAAAAGAAGTTTGTCCAAAAGGAGGTTAGAGAAAAGAGCCAAGCCACATACTGAAGGTTGGAGTAGGGACCCCATCAGCAGAGGCCTGAGTTTATGGGGCATGCCCTGCCGCCTGTGAGAGGTGCAAAGGCTTGACTTTCAAGTCTGTGACATCTTTACACCAGGCCAAGGAAGGGGCTGCTGTAGTAGCTGAAAGCAAGGGTTCTGCACTGAGACAGTCTAGATGTGTATCCTGGCTTTCCACCACCGTTGTGTGGCCTTCAGCAAGTCAGTGAATAGCTGTGAGCCTCAGGATAAACTGAGTTTACATAAAGCCCTTCCAAGAGGGCCAAACATGAGCTACATTTCAATTCACAATAGGTATTATAATGATGATAACCATGATCATGATGTTTATTCTTTTCACCCAGCAGGATGTCTTTAATTTTTTTAAAAATAATGTTTTTAGGCCGGGCGCGGTGGCTCACGCCTGTAATCCCAGCACTTTGGGAGGCTGAGACGGGTGGATCACGAGGTCAGGAGATCGAAACCATCCTGGCTAACACGGTGAAACCCCATCTCTACTAAAAATACAAAAAATTAGCTGGGCGTGGTGGCAGGTGCCTGTAGTCCCAGCTCCTTGGGAGGCTGAGGCAGGAGAATGGCGTGAAACCAGGAGGCGGAGCTTGCAGTGAGCTGAGATCGCGCCACTGCACTCCAGCCTGAGCGACAGAGCGAGACTCCGTCTCAAAAAAAAAATGTTTTTAGGCTGGGCACAGTGGTTCACTCCTATAATCCTAGCACTTTGGGAGGCCGAGGCAGGCGGATCACTTGAAGCCAGGAGTTCGAGACCATCCTGGCCAACATGGCAAAACCCTGTCTCTACTAAAAATACAATAATTAGCGGGATGTGGTGGTGCATACCTGCAATCCCAGCTACGTGGGAGGCTGAGGCATAAGAATCGCTTGAGCCTGGGAGGCAGAGGTTGCAGTGAGCCGAGATCGTGCCACTGTACTCCAGCTGGGGCGACAGAGTAAGACTCTGTCTAGAAAAAAAAAAGTTTGTTTTTTGTTTTGAGACAGGGTCTCGCTCTCATTGCCCTGGCACGATCTTGGCTCACTGTGGCCTTTACTCTTGGGCTTAAGTGATCCCCCCACCTCCGCTTCCTGAGTAGCTAGGACTACAGGCATGCAACACCATACTCAGCTAATTTTTCATATTTTTTGTAGAGATGGGGCTTCACCATGTTGCCCTAGCTGTTCTCTAACTTCTAAGCTCAAGCAATCCACCTACCTTGCCTCCCAAAGTGCTGGGATTACAGGCATGAGCCAGCATGCCTGGCCAAATAATTTCTTTTGTTGTTGTTTTTTGTTTTGTTTTGTTTGTTTTGAGACAGGGTCTCACTCAGTTGCCCAGGCTGGAGGGCAATAGTGCAATGATAGTTCACTACAGCCTCGAGTTCCAGGGCTCAAAAGATCCTCCCTTCTCATCATCTGAGGTCAGGAATTCTAGACCAGCCTGGTCAACATGGTGAAACCCTGGGTGTGGAGGTGGTGGGTGCCTGTAATCCCAGCTACTTGGGCAGCCAAGGCGGGAGAATTGCTTGAACCCAGGAGGCAGAGGTTGCAGTGAGCCGAGATCATGCCACTGCACTCCAGCCTGGGCAAGAGAGGGAGACTCCATCTCAAAAAAAAAAAAAAAAAGATCCTCCCAAGTAGCTGGGACTACAGGTGTGCACCACTATACCCAGCTAATTTTTAATTTTTTTTGTAGTGACAGTCTCATTTTGTTGCCCAGCCTGGTCCCAGACTCCTGGGCTTAAGCAATCTTCCTGCCTCCGCCTCCCAAAGTGTTAGGATTACAGGAATGAGCCAGTGCACCAGGCCAAAAGTAATTTCCTTTTGTCTTTTATTTAACTAATTTTGTAGTGATGGGGTCTAACTGAGTTATCCAAGCTGATCTTGAATTCCTAGCCTCAAGAGACCCTCTTGAATCAGCCTCCCGAATAGTTGGGATTACAGGTGTGAGACACTGTACCTGGCTCTTTTTTTTTTTTTTTTTGGAGATAGAGTCTTGCTCTTGTCATCCAGGCTGGAGTGCAGTGGTACAATCTTGGCTCACTGCAACCTCCGCTTCCCGGGTTCAAGCAATTCTCCTGCCTCAGCCTCCCGAGTAGCTGGGATTACAGGCACCCACCATGATGCCTGGCTAATTTTTGTATTTTTAGTAGAGATGGAGTTTCACCACATTGGCCAGGCTGATCTTGAATTCCTGGCTTCCGGTGATCAGCCTGCCTTGGCCTCCCTAAAGTGCTGGGATTACAGGAGTGAGCCACCATGCCCAGCCCCTGGCTTTTTAAAAGTAATTTTTAAAAAATAATTTATTTTTGTCTATTAATTTTTATGATAAGGATTTTAGATAATTACAGCCAAGCACTGTTTTTAGTGACTGAACCTTTCAAACAAAATCAAATAAAGAGAGCATTTATCCTAGCACTCTGGCTGAACCAATGACCTGCTGCCCTTGGCTACCCTCTTGACTACAGTGGGGATCCCTAGCTGAACAAATCTAAGCTTGGAATCAAGCTCTGGAATTAGGCCCTGACTGCCGTTCACAAGCTGTGTTACCTTCAGCACGTTCATACCCTCCCTGGGCCTCGGTTTTCTCATCCAGAGGATGGAAGAGTTAGGCCTACACAGTGGTTTTAAACTGTGCTCTATAAAGTCCTAAGAGTTCTAGAGGGATACCCCAGTGGATTTGAGTGAGGAGTGGGTGGCGGGGAAAGAAATAGTTAATGGAGCTGGGCACAGTGGCTCAAGCCTGTAATCCCAGCACTTTGGGAGGCTGAGGCAGGTGGATCACTTGAGGCCAGAAGTTGAAGACCAACCTGGCCAACATGGTGAAACCCTGACTCTACTAAAAATACAAAAATTATCTGGGCATGGTGGCATGTGCCTGTAATCCCAGCTACTTGGGAGGCTGAGGCAGGAAAATCACTTGAACCTGGAGGTGGAGGTTGCAGTGAGCCAAGATTGGGCCACTGCACTCCAGCCTGGTGACAGCAAGACTCTGTCTCAAAAAAAAAAAAAAAGGCTTTTCAAAGAAAGTAGTGGTACACATTGCAGGAGTGAGAGAGAGTGTATGTGGGTATGATACTGGGGTGGACCTGGAGGGGAATAGGGTCAAGAAAGGCTTTACTTTTTTTTTTTTTTGAGACAGAGTCTCACTCTTTCACCCAGGCTGGAATGCAGTGAGTGGCGCTATCTCAGCTCACTGCAAGCTTCACCTCCTGGTTCACACCATTCTCCTGCCTCAGCCTCCCGAGTAGCTGGGACTACAGGTTCCCGCCACCAAGCCCGGCTATTTTATTGTATTTTTAGTAGAGGCGGGTTTCACTGTGTTAGCCAGGATGGTCTCAATCTCGTGACCTTATGATCCGCCCACCTTGGCTTCCCAAAGTGCTGGGATTACAGGCGTGAGCCACTGCGCCCGGCCAAGAAAGGCTTTTCAAAGAATGTGATGGTACGCATTGCAGGAGTGTGTGTGTGTGTTTGTGTGTAGAGAGAGGGGTGTGTGTGTGTGTGTAGAGAGGGGTGCGTGTAGAGAGAGGGGTGTGTGTGTGTGTGTGTGTGTGTAGAGAGAGGGGTGTGTGTGTGTGTGGAGAGAGAGGGGTGTGTGTGTGTAGAGAGAGAGGAGTGTGTGTGTGTGTAGAGAGAGGGGTGTGTGTGTGTGTAGAGAGAGGGGTGTGTGTGTATGTGTGTGTGTGTGTGTAGAGATCTGGGAGGCAAGGGTGCCTGGAGGAGAGAGGGAATGGGATCCAGGCACACAGAAGGGCTTGGTCTTGGGGGACGGATGCCATGAAGTATACGGCAGGGATTTCAGGAGGGTGCGTGAGTGGCTTCAGGAGGAGAGTGAAGATAAGAAACAAGAATACAGGAGAAAAGGAAATGAAATTACTAGGGACACACAAGAGTGCCGGGAAATGGGTGCCTATTAGAGGTTTGGGGTCAGGTTAGAATTCCAAGGGAAGCCTTGGTGAGTGTCCTCCAGCAATGAACAACCTTTCAGATACAGGCCCTAGGGGAGGCAGAGGGTGGAGATGAGCGAGTTAGCATTGCTGGGGGCAGATGGAAGAGAACTGAGGGTATTTATAAGGCAGTGGTTTTGATACACAATGGACTTTGAGCAGCTGAGGGTTGGGAAATGCTTTCAGGCCTCACATCTGTCTCCAGGATTATTCGTTTTATTATTGTTTTAAATGACATTGTGTAAAACATGGTGGAGTTAGTGGTCAGTTTTCCAGAAAAGGAAGAGGCATCTCCATCCTTAGGGGCTCAAAGTACCCCCTACTTTATTGCTGCATAACTCAGATTCCTGAGGGTTTATTTTATTTATTTATTCATTATTTATTTATTTTTTGCGATAGAGTCTCACTCCATCGCCCAGGCTGGAGTGCAGTGATGTGATCTTGGCTCACTGCAACCTCTGCCTCCTGGGTTCAAGTGATTCTTCTGCCTCAGCTCCTGAGTAGCTGGGATTGCAGGTGTGCGCCACCACACCCGGCTAATTTTTGTATTTTTAGTAGAGATGGAGTTTCACCATGTTGGCCACCATGGTCTGGAACCCCTGGCCTCAAGTGATCCACCCACCTCAGCCTCCCAAAGTATTGGGATTACAGGTGTAAGACACTGTGCCCGGCCCCTCTTAGGGTTTATATTAGGAACAATGTCCTCAACTATTGCAGGGATATATTGTATGCCTAATTTTAGTGCCAGAACATAGTAGACCATCAATAAACATGTGGCGAACTAAACAATCTCAATGTTAGGCAAACCTTAGAAGCTGGCAATAGCCCATGTGGAAGTCTTCAGAAAGCAAGCTTCCTTAGATTTCCAGTTTGAATCCTACATGATTCTTGGAAAGTTAATAGTAGAGAGTGTTTAATTGTACAAAGTTTCAGCTGAGGAAGATGAAAAAGTTTTAGAGATGGATGGTGGCAGTGGAGCATAATGATGTGAATGTAGTTAATGCCACTGAACTCTACACTTGAAAATGATGAAAATGGCACTCCAGCCTGGGCGACAGAGCGAGACTCCGTCTTAAAAAAAAAAAAAAAGAAAAAGAAAAAAAAAAGAAAATCAGGTGTAGAATAGTGTAGTTTATTCCTTTTAAGAAAATGAATGGTAATATACTTATGTACATACAAAAATACCTGTACATGCACATCATCTCTAGAAGTATAACATGGAGGGCCTAGAAGCCCAGGTGACAGGGAGACCTATTGCTCACTGCATATTCTTTTTTTTTTTCCTTCCCTTCCCCTCTTCCCTTCCCTTCTCCTCTTCCCTTTCCTTTCCCCTCTTCCCTTCCCCCCTGCCCTTTTTTTTTTTTTTGAGACAGAGGTCTCACTCTGTTGCCCAGGCTGGAGTGCAGTGGCACAGTCACAGCTCACTATACCCTCAACCTCCTGGGCTCAAGCAATCCTCCCCTCTAAGCCTCCCAGGTAGCTGGGACTGTAGTCGTGAGCCACCGCACCCCACCCTGTACTTTCATATTCGTGACCGTTAGTAATTATTACTTTCTCAAATAGAAGAAGAACCTTAAAATGTGAGTTGTGGCTCCTAAGCTTAAATTGTTACTATTGAGTACATTCCTTAAAAATTATCCTTGTTGGGCTGGGCGCAGTGGCTCACGCTTGTAATTCTAGCACTTTGGGAGGCCGAGGCAGGTGGATCACGAGGTCAGGAGATCAAGACCATGGTGAAACCCCTCTCTACTAAAAATACAAAAAATTAGCCAGGTGTGGTGGTGGGCATCTGTAGTCCCAGCTACTCAGAGAGGCTGAGGCAGGAGAATGGCATTAACCCGGGAGGTGGAGCTTGCAGTGAGCCGAGATCGTGCCACTGCACTCCAGCCTGGGCGACAGAGTGAGACGCCGTCTTAAAAAAAAAAACAAAAACAAAAAACAAACAAACAAAAAATTATCCTTGTTGCACCTGGTGACACACACCTAGAGCCCCAGCTACTCAGGAGGCCAAGGCAGGAAGATCACTTGATCCCAGGAGTTCAAGACCAGTCTGGGCAACATAGCAAGACCCTGTCTCAAAAAAGAAAAACAATTTGTCCTTGTTTTAAGAACCTAATTCTATATAAGCATTGGTCACCTGAGTTTCCGAATTATGTCTGTTTAATTTATTTTTTGGAGACAGAGTCCTGCTCTGTCGCCCAGGTTGGAGTGCAGTGGTGCGATCTCAGCTCACTGCAACCTCCACCTCCTGGGTTCAAGTGATTCTCATGCCCAGCCTCGCAAGCAGCTGGGACTACAGACATCTACCACCACACCTGGTTAATTTTTGTATTTTAGTAGAGATGGGGTTTCACCATGTTGGCCAGGCTGGTCTTGGACTCCTGACCTCAAGTGATCCACCTTCCTCGGCCTCCCAAAGTGTTGGGATTACATGTGTGAGCCACTGTGCCTGGCCAAACTTCGTAGTTTGTATCATCTATCTTGATGATGCCTGATGCCCTTTTTCTTTCTTTTCTATGTGCAGCATAATAAGAGTGCCACATACTCCGTGGGAATGCAGAAAACGTACTCCATGATCTGCTTAGCCATTGATATGATGACAAAACTGATAAAACCCAGAAAATCTCCAAGAAGCTTTCCTTCCTGAGTTGGGGCACCAGAAAGAACAGACAGAAGTCAGCCAGCACCTTGTGCCTCCCATCAGTCGGGGCTGCACGGCCTCAGGTCAAGAAGAAGCTGCCCTCCCCTTTCAGCCTTCTCAACTCAGACAGTTCTTCATACTAATGTGAGGAAACAAACACGTTCAGGCCCCGAACATTTCCGGTGCTGACTCAGCCTTAAACATTTGTGCCATAATGGAAAATAACTATCTATTCTCAAATCCTGTTTTTCTCATAGTGTAAACTCACATTTGATGTGTTTTTATGAAGGAAAGTAACCAAGAAACCTCTAGGAATTAGTGAAAAAAGAACTTTTTTGAGGCCTGTTACTATATTGCTATAAGTTATTTATTATATAAAGTATTGTAAATAGAATAGTGTTGAAGATATGAAATACGGCTATTTTTAATGGTGACAATTATGACTTTTAGTCACTATTAAATTGGGGTTACCTATAATAGTACAATTTGTAGTTGTTTCCAGGTTTGGCTAATAATCATTCCTTAACCTAGAATTCAGATGATCCTGGAATTAAGGCAGGTCAGAGGACTATAATGATAGAATTAAATTGGTGTCACTAAAAACTGTCCCAAAGTGCTGCTTCCTAATAGGAATTCATTAACCTAAAACAAGATGTTACTATTATATCGATATACTATGAATGCTATTTCTAGAAAAAGTCTAGTGCCAAATTTGTCTTATTAAATAAAAACAATGTAGGAGCAGCTTTTCTTCTAGTTTGATGTCATTTAAGAATTGCTAACTCAGTGGCAGTGTTAGATGAAGATGCTGTCTACAAGGTAGATAATATACTGTTTGATACTCAAAACATTTTTCATTTTGTTTAAAGTAGAAGTTACATAATTCTATATTTTAAGTCTTGGGTAAAAAAGTAGTTTTACATTTTATAAAGTAAAGATGTAAATGATTCAGGTTTAAAGCTCTATTTGACGTTTTTATTGTTGTTTGAGATAGAGTCTTGCTAGTGTCAATAGCAAAAGCCTTCTAGCTATCTGCCTTTCAGGTACATGGTGGGGCATACTTAACTGTTTTCTCTGATGTTGGGCATAGCATGGACCTACTTGGTTCAATATCTGACACTATTTGCATTTATTGACACTATCTGCGTTGGTTTGTGCTATTTCCTGGGTGTGATTTGCACGTCTGCCATTGCTTTTTGTCTCTGGTTACTGCTTTCTTTTCCTGTTTGTCTTGTTCTTGTAGGACCCTTTCTGACTCTCTCAAGAGGGACCTTTTCAACCCCAACTCCCACTGGTCTAATCCTAACCAGCACCAGCTGGTTGGGAAGTAGAGCAGGAACTCTGGCTGCCCTAATCTACATGGTGCTCTCTGCTCCTGGGCAGGGGTGTGGGTGTTTTTATATAGTATTCTCTTGAGTATGAAATGCCTGAACAAAGCAGTGATTTGGCAAGCCTGAAGTCACACACTGGGGCTCATAGTAACTTGCTTCTGCTAGCAACGTGAGCATTAGAAACATTTCCTGGCCAAGTAGCCTTGAATCAGCTAGGAGTAGGGGTGCAATGAGTCTGAGTTCACTTTGCTCAGGGTGACAAGGCTTTAGAGTATTGGTTAATTATCAAACTCTTTTGTTTAAGAGACAAGGTAAACATTCATACATATATACATAGAGAAGCTTTCTAGGGTTACTTAGGCTTTATGTGATTGGTAGCAGAAATGTTTGTATTTGCAAGCAAAGCTTATAAATCACCTCTTAGATATCTTTGCAAAATGAAGCTAAAACATGGTTTAAAGAATCAAAAATATAAGATATTTACAATGATTTATAATTGAATCAGGAATGCATTTGGTATTTTTTAAAAGGAATAATTGGCTAAGATTTAAATTAATTTGCTTTCCTTAAAAACCCAGAGCCTAAACAATAGAAAGAAATAGGAACAGTTACACTGGGTGTGTGAGGGGTGGAGGGGGGGACCCAACTGGGACTGAAATTTCTTGGAGAAAATCTACAAAATCGGCCAAGCACACATGGATTGTGTGACTTCATTTAGTTGGAGGAGAACTGAGCAACCCGCTGATCTCAAATGTCTTTCCCCAGGAGAAATAATCTCTCTTGTCTTGGAATGGCTGTAGCACTGAAAGTCTATTCCACCCTTGGCACTTACCTTAATCTATGTGGTAATATTATCTCTTTTAGAAATGTTTTTATCTCTTCATTATAACAATTATCTTTTTATGTGCCTGACTTACCTAGGATGCTCATTCATTCCAGGTGGCCTGGAACAATTCTGATTTGCGCCCGTTGCCATGGTTTAATTAATAGTGCCCCCTTTCACTCTCAGAAGTGTCCTGGCTTGGATGATAAGTTATAAGGTACCCATAGTCTTATCCCAACTAAACGGAAAGTTCCTGTGTTAGTCAAGATCCCAGCAAGAAACAGAATATTATGTGGGGATTTTTGAAGAGATAAAAGTCCCTTTAATAAAGGGACTATTTACAGAAGTGTGGGCAGAGTTAAGAGCATCAAAAAAGGATGTTGAGGCACCAGGCCTGAAAAGGTAAAGGGAAGAAATGATGCCATTGGAGCTTACCTGGGGGGGCACAGCTTTTGAAGAGGGGCTGCCCTAGAGAAGCCATAGTCCTGGAAGGTCTCAAACACTACAGAATGGGCCAAGCAAGGGAAGACATTCCCTACCACTGTCCTCCCACCCATCTATTACCTATCTGTGCCTTCTATTGGTTGAACCCAAATGCAAGCCAGAAGGCAAAGGAGCCCTGGTGATAAAGTTGGAAGGTGTTCGTTTCCTTGGGAAGAAGAGCAGGGAAAGGCAGAGAATGAATTGAGGGGGATCAGGGTATCTTGGGTCCTAGGGAAGTGGCAAACAGAAAATAAAGCTTCCTAAGGGGAGTCTCTTTGTCTTCAAGTCAATTAAAAACACATGTGTGCACACACATGCAAAACACTACAGGAAAGGCCATGATTGGCAAGACTTGGCAGCTATTTAAGGGAGATATTCTCTACAATGGGGAACAAGAAATAAATTTAAGGAAGTTAAATTGCAGATTGAAGGTAAATAGCAGACTACAACAATATTAAGCAGTATATGGTGATTGTCAGATTAATGGTGTAGGCCCTAGATGTTAAAGGAGTTTGAAGGATGAAATATCACAATGGGCTGGAGCAATCTGAAAAAATAATTTATGGAAGAGGAGAGGTTTTCAGCAGCATTGAAATTAGAGCCAACTTATATGGGCAAGAAGGAGAGGTTGGTCTTCTTTGGGGCAATGGCATCAACAAGAGCACAGGTGTTAGCCTGAGACACATCTTCCCATGGGTGGAGGGCTGGTGTTGTTTCTGAGATTTTCAAAAATCTTACAAACATTCCAGGCAAATACCTATGGAAGGGGCTAAAGGACAATTAAATGGGCTGTAAGAGGTATAGGTTGTGGGTGGCCATTGATTCATTCCTTCACTAAACATTTATTGAATGCTTGGTATTGGTCAAGCCACTGTTCTGAGAGCTGCTGATGCCAAGTAAAATAAGACATGGTTCTTTCCCTTGAAGAAAGGGAATGGAAAAGGTAACCAAGGGAGAAAATAATTATTTTGCCTTGTGTCCAGATGAGGTTTTTCACATTCTTGGCTGGTCTTTTCACTCACTGCTTAAACTCTTTGGAGAGCCTTTACTCCCTTCAGGGGAAAGGATCGAGGCCCTTCCGATGTGGCCTTTTCTTGAGTCTCCAGCCCCATCTCTTACCACTCCTCCCAACACAGAGGTATGCACAGACGATATGCAAGCACACAGGAGATCATCTAAATGAGACTCGAGCAGAGAGTGATTAAGGAAGACTTCCTGGAGGAGGTAATGCAATCTGAATTCTGAAGTGTGAGCAGGGGCTTTGTAACGGTGTTTGCATTTATTTGTGTCTATCCTGATGCATTCTAAAAAGGAAGTAAGATGGTTGGCTTAAGAAATACACAGAGCAGGATAAAAAGAAAATTAGGTAAAACATAGGGTGAGCTTATTTGCCTTTTATGTACATTGCTGCATTTGATTTCAGAAAAGCTTTTTAAAGTTGCAGTTTTATTTTCATTTTCCAGATGAGGAAGCCAAGACCCAGTGGTTGAAGTACCTTGCCCAGAGCACACAGTCTTGACAGGCAGTGGAAGCAGAACAGAACCAAGCTGGTTTGGTACCAGTCTGTGAGTTTTCAGCTGTGTGCACTAGTATAAAAGATGTGCTTGTGACTTCCGTGGCTTACCTCCCTGCATAGAGCTCAAGGCCTGAAGGTGCTGCACGGGGCAGTAAAGGATGGCTGTGCACTTTGAGGACTGAAAAGTGAGTGAAGGGGGTGTATTAGTCCATTCTCACACTGCTAATAAAGACATACCCGAGACTGGGTAATTTATAAAGGAAAGAAGTTAATTGACTCACAGTTCAGCATGGCTGAGGAGGCCTCAGGAAACTTACAATCATGGTGGAAGGGGAAGAAAACGTGTCCTTCACATGGTGACAGCAAGGTGAAGTGCTGAGCAAAAGGGAGAGAAGCCCCTTATAAAACCATAAGATCTTGTGAGAACTCACATTCACTACCATGAGAATGGCAGCATGAGGGTAATCACCCCCATGACTCAATTACCTCCTACCAGGTCCCTCCCACAACATGTGGGGATTATGGGAACTACAATTCAAGATGAGATTTGGGTGGGGACACAGCCAAACCATATCAGAAGGGAACTGGGAAAGGCATTTCAGGCAGAAGAGTCAGCGTGTTCAAAGCAAGAGGGGTGTGAAGGAGCATGGCGTGTTGGAAGGATAGTAATTAGCTCATGATGGTTGGGAGTGTTAAGAGCACTGCTGAGAGATGGGGCTGGAGACACAAGCAAGGGCCACATCTGAAGGGCTTCATATAGCCCTTGGCCTGAAGGGAGTGAAAACTCTTCTTCGAGTTTAAGCAGTGAGTGACAAGACTGAGAATGTTAAAAACCTCACTTGTACAGCAATGTAAGCAAGTCTAGGTCGGGAGAAGCCTAGAGGCAGAGAGGCCAGTTACAGGGCTTGCTGCAGTCATAGACAACAAGATGGTAGAAATGATAAGGAGGGTGTTAGAGTTTGGGAGCTATTATGGAGAAACATTAGACAGAGGTGGGCCCCTGGATTGGGGATGGGTAAAGGTAACAAATTCTCACTTGGGCAGCCAGCGAGGTGATGCCATTCATGAGGCGGGGATGGTGGGGAAGAACCAGCTTGGTGCTTGAAGGTGATGAGTAGAGATGATGATGGTCATAAACAACTAATAAAGAAAATGAGCTTCACTTTTTTACCTTCTGTTCTGTCTAGTTGTTTAGTTTATTGAGGCCTTAGAAAAAAATATGACAGCCCCAGAGAAAATACTCTCAATAAAAGTTAAATGTATTTATTTTGATAAGACATTGTTTTTATTGCAAAAGTAATATATACACAGACAATTTAGAAATTACAGACAAGCCAAAGAAAATGTTGTTACACAAATGCAATGTTACAATGACTTGTAACACTTTGGTGTGTATCCTTTTTTTTCTAAGCACATGTGTAAATATATGCATTTTTAAAGGATTTCAGTAATGTTCTCATGATTAAATATATCATGCACATCCTTCTTTCTTTTCTTTCTTGCTTTTTTTTTTTTTTTTTGAGACATGGTCTAGCTCTGTCACCTGGGCTTGAATGTAGTGCAATTCTGGCTCACTTCAACCCCCATCTCTTGAGTTCGAGTGATCCTTCTGCCTCAGCCTCCCAAGTAGCTGGCACTACAGGTGTGCGCCACCATGCCCAGCTAATTTTTGTATTTTTTGTTGGGACAGGTTTTTGCCATGTTGCCTAGGCTTGTCTCAAACTCCTAGGCTCAAGTGATCCACCCACCTTGGCTTCCCAAAGTGTTGGGATTACAGGCATGAGCCACCATACCTGGCACATGCACATCTTTCAATAACATTGGTAATTCTATAAGATCATTTTGGAGATTGCATGGTATTCCATTTATGAATGCACTGTCTCCTGTTCAACTATGTTTCTGCTGAGACATTTAGGTTGTTTCCATTTTTGTTTTTACTATTACAAACAAGTCTGCAATAAAGTAATGAAAATTTAAATTTTCCAATTAACCTTTGGTTTTTAGTAGTGCAATTTAGTTTATGAAATTAAGTTTGGGCATGGTTTGTTTTTTTAAGTGGTTGTAGAAAGAAACAGATTTTTTTTTTTTTTTGAAACGGAGTCTCACTCTGTCGCCCAGGCTGGAGGGCAGTGGTGTACTCTCGGCTCACTGCAACCTCTGCTTCCCGGGTTCAAGCAATTCTCTGCCTCAGTCTCCCGAGTAGCTGAGATTACAGGCACCTGCCACCACACCCGGTTAATTTTTGTATTTTTAGTAGAGACGGGGTTTCACCATCTTGGCCATGCTGGTCTTGAACTCCTGACCTCGTTATCCACCTGCCTCAGCCTCCAAAAGTGCTGGGATTACAGGCGTGAGCCACCGCGCTTGGCGAAACAGTTGTTTTTAAATTGCTCTGAAAAAATATGTGGTCTCTAATTCTCATGTATGAGAGCAAACTGATATAAGGTATGGCTATTAAAAAGGAAGTATGGAAACTATCTGTCAGTTGAGTCATTGTTTAACTTTCAGTGAGGACAGAGACCACATTTTCTAATGAGATTCCTTTGCTTTAATGACTTTTTCAGTGTCTCCCCAAGGAGCATACAAAATTTTGTCAATTCTTCAAAATGATCTACAAATTGATAAACCTCATGAATAATTGCAATTGTAGTTAAATTCAACTTCCTTTTGATTGTGTACAATAAATTTTTTGCATACATCTTTAAAATTTTTTCCCGTAATTTAGCAGCAGACTTTGAGGATAGGAAACATATTATAGCTGACCTTTTTTAACTGATCATTGCCCTTTTCCTCAGAGTTCCTACTGACTAAACTCTGTGCTAGGTGTCTGCTCTCTCTGCCCTTGTCAAGCCTCTAATAGTCAAACATCTGAAATTCCTCTTTTCCAGTGAAGATGCTGCAGAGTACTTGGAAGAGAAAAGGAGATATTTCTGGCTTGTCTGGACAAGATTAGACCCCCGATAGCAGCAGAAAAGGGATACGGGATGTCAGTGATAAATGGGTGGTCTCTGTTCAAACAATACAATGCGTGCATTCTCCCATAGTGCTTGGAAAATCCCCAGTAGCTGTGTACTCCAAGCCATCCTGGTTGGATGTAGATACATTTCACCAGTCTCAGTACCCTTTTTCTTTCATAAATATCTTCTATTCTAAAAGAAAGTGAATAGAAAATACAAGCTAATCTCACACATAACCTAAGCATAACATAAAGGAGAAATTTTAAAAATTAAATTTACAGTAAACATACATTTTAGCCAGATGCTTGTACTTATACCTAGAATCGTTGTGAATGTGACACCTACAAATGCAGACTGATACTGGAGTGATACATTGATGACTCAAATACCACAGGGGGCATCACCATTGGTATTGTAATTTTCCAGAATGATGAACTACGATGGGTTAAGTTATGCGTGAAGCAACATCCAATTTTCTTTGCATTTATAAATTGTATTCCTAGAAAATTCAGTGCATTTAAAACTACTCAAAAGTATTTTGTGTTTTATGTGTAAATTAAAGTTAGGTTTTAGGCTCACATCATTGTAAATAGGTTTTTCATCTACTTGAAAGACATTCAAAGCTCATGTCTGACATGAGACAGCTTTTTTTTGCATGACTGACCCACATATTATTGGGCATCTCTAATCCCAGGACCCCAGCAAGTTGTACCCCATTCATTGTTAGAGCCAAAATACAAACAAACTAGGCCGGGCATGGTGACTTAATGCCTGTAATCCCAGCACTTTGGGAAGCTGAGGCGGGTGGACCTGAGGTTGGGAATTTGAGACCAGCCTGGCCAACATAGTGAAACCCTGTCTCTACTAAAAATACAAAAATCAGCTGGGCGTGGTGGCATGTGCCTGTAATCCTAGCTACTTGGGAGGCTGAGGCACGAGCACTGCTTGAACTTGGGAGGCAGAGGTTGCAGTGAGCTGAGATAACTCCTGCACTCAAGCCTGGGCGACAGAGTGAGACTCTGTCTCAAAAAAGAAAAATAAAGCAAAACCCCCAAATACTGACAAACTTACAAATTGTCCCTTTAGGTGGGTATAATTCCCCTGCCTTCACCTCAATCACTGGTTAAGCAGCTCCTGACTGTTTTTCTTTTTTGGACCTGGGAGGATTTTCCTCTGAGGTACAGAGAATTAGGTCAACTTGAGTCTGATTTTAAAAAATTATTTATGTTAAAAATTGTGCACATATACACAATTATATATAACACAATATATAATGTTAAAAATATACATATAATAAAAGTTACCATTTAAACCATTTTAAATGTATAGTTCAGTGACATTAAACATTTACATTATTGTACAACCAATACCACTATCCATCTCCAGAACAGTTTTATCTTCTCCTCCTGGTTTTTTAAAGAAATCACAGACAGTAGTCTGTTTTGTCTCTCGTTTTCTTTTTTTTTTTTTTTTTTGAGACAGAGTCTCACTCTGTCTCCAGGCTAGAGTGCAGTGGTGGGATCTCAGCTTAGTGCAACCTCCACCTCCTGGGTTCAAACGATTCTTGTTCCTCAGCCTCCCGAGTAGCTGAGATTAGAGGCGCCCGTCACCACACCCAGCTAATTTTTGTATTTTTAGTAGAGACGGGGTTTCACCATGTTGGCCAGGATGGCCTCAGTCTCCTGACCTCATGATCCAACTGCCTCGGCCTCCCAAAGTGTTGGGTTTATAGGCGTGAGCCACCGCACCTGGCCTGTCTCTTGTTTTCTTAGGTCTTCTCATTGGCACTCATTCTGAGAATTGGTCTATTTCTTTTTTCTTTTATTTTTTTGAGATGGAGTCTAGCTCTCTCACCCAGGCTGGAGTTCAGTGGCACGATCTCGGCTCACAGCAACCTCTGTCTCCCTAGTTCAAGTGATTCTTCTGCCTCAGCCTCCCAAGTAGCTGGGATTACAGGCAGCCGCCACCATGCCCAGCTAATTTTTGTATTTTAGAGACAGGGTTTCATCGTGTTGCCAGGCTGGTCTCGAGCTCCTGACCTTGTGATCCACCCACCTCAGCCTCCCAAAGTGCTGGGATTACAAGCATGAGCTACTGCTCCCGGCCTGGTCTGTTTCTTGATTCTGATTAGGCCAGGTTTGTGACTCAATTTTTTGTCTCTGGTAAGGCTGTCATGCTCTGAGCTCTGCTTGTGCTGCTGACCACACCTCTGCCCCCAGCCATATGGTAACCACACATGGCACCGCCTCTCCAGCAGGCCCAGGCCTCCCCAGCTCTGTGGCTGTGTCCGGGACTGAGTCGCCCTATGACTCCTCTTCACTCTCCCTTCTGGAAAATTCATCTTTTCCTTGGCAGGTTATATCATAATTTCATATTCATTTGATCACTTTAGACATCCTATATTCAACCGTACAGTCCTGTTTTGTCTACACTTGTCTATCTGAAATCCTATGTTATTAGGCTGTGTGTCTGTTAGAAGAGGCAACTTGGCAGTGTGGAAAGAGCATTAGAACTGGAATCAGAGGACAGTGAGAAAAAAGTGAGAGGGCTGATCACTAGATAACCTGCAGCTTCAAAGAAAAAGTTAATACGTTAATTTGTATAAAATATCATATCTGCCTACCTCATAGAACCTTCATAAGCATTGAATGCAAGTGAAAAATCGTAAAAGCATAAGGCATTATTATATAGCGCTTACTGTAATAAAAGATGCATAATACATGCTTTTTAAATGACAAAAGATATAATGACATACACTACTAATTGGTAAAGAACATAAGGCTGGATAATAGAATCTGCAAACCCAGATATAGGCTGTTTTATTTAGTAGGGATGTAGTCTTCAATAAATGTTAAATGAACATATGTGCTTCAGAAAAGTTATTCAAAACCTTCATTTGGGGGTATTTAAAAGACAGTAACTCTCAGATATTTAGTGCTTGGAAGTCCACATAGATGTTCTGGAGTGTCAGCAGATGTGTGAGGTTGATTTCTGCCTGTTGTCATGAGAACACAGCTTGTCTTTATTGGCCTTTAGGAACATGACCCTAAAAGTCAGCCTGACAGTGATATTCTTCTATGAAAAGAGAGACTACTACCCAAAGGAGCTGTGACAGGAGACCTGAGGAGTCAGATATGATCAGATGTTCTGTTTCCATTTACAGAGTCCTGAAAATCTTTGAGGCTGGTAGCCGCAAGTCATAGTTCCAGCCAGTGCTGTGCTGAGCCATGTTGCAAAAGGAAGGATGTGTACTACATACTGTATAACTGGATACATGATTTTACGTATTTTTAAAACCAGTTATTGGCGGCCAGGCGCAGTGGCTCATACCTGTAATCCCAGCACTTTGGGAGGCCGAGGCAGGTGGATCACCTGAGGTCAGGAGTTCATGACCAGCCTGGCTAACATGATGAAACCCCATCTCTACTAAAAATACAAAAAAATGAGCTGGGCATGGTGGCGAGCACCTGTAATCCCAGCTACTCGGGAGGCTGAGGCTGGAGAATCGCTTGAACCTAGGAGGTGGAGGTTGCAGTGAGCCGAGATGGCGCCATCACACTCCAGCCTGGGCAATAAGAGTGAAACTCTGTCTTGGAAAAAAAAAAAGGTTATTGACTTAGATAAAAATATCACCTATGAGTTTGCTTCCATTAAAACCAGCAAAATAAATTTATAGTAAATTCTGATTTTGGTATAAATCAAATACTTAATGTGAGTTTTAATATATCTACTTTTCAATTGTTTCAATATTTTAAAACTAGTGTTCTGAAAAAAATTCATATCTGCTTAAGGTATTATTTTTATTTTATTTTATTTTTTTTGAGATGGAGTCACTCTGTCGCCCAGGCTGGAGTGCAGTGGCGCAAACTTGCAAGCTCCGCCTCCCGGGTTCACGCCATTTTCCTCCTCAGCCTCCTGAGTAGCTGGGACTACAGGCGCCCGCCACTGCGCCCAGCTAATTTTTTTGGTATTTTTAGTAGAGACAGGGTTTCACCGTGTTAGCCAGAATGTTCTCGATCTCCTGACCTCATGATCCACCTGCCTCGGCCTCCCAAAGTGCTGGGATTACAGGCGTGAGCCACCGCGCCTGGCCAAGGTATTATTACATAGAATTTATCATAATTAAACATCAAAAATACATAAAAAACATGTGAATAGGGTTGTATGTTTTTCTGTTGTAGGCTCCAATATGGCTTAACATGGCACTATCAGTTCTTGTTTTCATTTAAAATGTTATTTTGTTCTTTATGGATTTTTGCATTAATTTAGATTTTAAAAACTATTATATTAAAATATTATTTATCTTGATGACTGAATTTTTGTGCCCCACCCCTTATATTTTCTGCCTGAGGTTAGTGTTTCACTTGCCTGAACCTATTCCTGGCCCTGGTCCCAACCCTCTATCCCAACAAACTATAATACAAAAACTGCTACAGGAATGAAAACTGTGCTCACTACGCTAGAGGAGATATTCAAATCCAACTAATTTCTCCACAATCCAAGTGAGTCCAGGAAGCAACATGTCAAGTGGGGCAGGGAATGTGAGCTTTAGGGCTAGACAGATCTGGAATTAAATCCTGCCTTGCCTCCTTATGAGTCTGAGTAATTACTTACCCAGTCTGAGCCTGTTTGCTTATTTTTAAAAGGATCAGACATTTTTTAGTGAGAGTTAAACGAGATCGCTTGTGTAAAGCCTCTGTATTCAATGAATGTTCACCTGTCTCCTTCCCTATTTTAGAAATAGTAGATTGACTCACAAACACTGAGTTGCCCAAAGACTTGCTCCCAGAAGTGCTGGCATTGAAATTTGAACCCAGGTGTAGAGAAAGTCCCGTGCTCTTCTCACTAAATTGCACTAAGTCTAGCTGCTGCAGGGTTGCGTCTTTCTAAGGACATAATTCCTAGTTATACCAGCTACATCCCAGAGAACTTGGATACGCAGCTCTGGAGCAGAGGTGGAATATGTAGCCCTTTGACCTGGCCATATACCACCAAAATATAAACATCAATGCAGAAATTAATGCCATCTCCTCTTTCTGACTCTACAAATATTTATTAGCAAGGGATAAGATTTCCGAAAGATCTGAAGAGAGTCAAGAAACTTTTTTCCCCCCTTTTCTTTAGAGGCAAGATCTCACCACGTTTTCTGGGCTAGTCTCGAACTCCTGGCCTTGTTACCATGGCAAATCCCACAGGTCTGCAGCAACCTCAATTCTCGTTTCCTCAGAAGAAATAATTTGACTGAGGGGCAGAAGGCAGAAGGAGATACTGAGGCAAGTTTTAGAGCAGAAGTGAAAGTTTATTTAAAAACTTCAGAGCAGGAATGAAAGGGAGGAAAATATACTTGGAAGAGGGCCAAGTGGGTGACCTGAAAGACAAGTGTGTGGTTTGACCTTTTGATTTGGGGTTTTATACATCAGCATACTTCCAGGATCTTGGGTTACTTCTCCCCACTCCTGAAAGCTTAGCCAGAAGTTGATCAGTTTCAGGTGTTTTCTATTTATTGGGAGCCTGCCTTTCCCTAGCACCGGCTGGGACCAATTATTACTTTAGAGAGACAGTTAACAACCCCCTCGCCTGCCCAAGACTCCTGGGTTGGGGATGGGGGAACCCTCTCCTGCCCATTCCTTCCCTCTCCTGCCGACTCCTCGCCTCTCCTGCCCTGCCCTGCTCCACCCATGTCTGACTAGCTACTTACTGTAACAGCCTCAAGCGATCCTCCCACGTTGGTCTCCCACAGTTCTGGCATTCTAGGTGTGAGCCACTGTGCCTGCCCTCAAGGAACTTGAATACTGTGCTTTTCAACATATGAGACAATTTGTAATTAGGAATTAGATATGTTTGTTAATTGTATGTATGCATTTTGGTATATTTCTTGTGATGATTGATATTTTATCTCATTTTAGAGGCAGATTGTATAGAATAAATTGAAATTTGCTTAGTGATGGCGGAAAGCTTTGCATCTCTTTTAGGGGTGATTAGCTATGCTTACAATAAAACTGTGCATATATATATTTGGAACATCCTTATAATAAAAAAATAAGCAACCTACATGTCCAACAATAAAATAGTGTTTATATGAATTATGGCATACCATAGAATATTATGCTGTGATTAAACATGGTATTCCCAAAATATAAAATGAAAAAATGAGGACATAAGACTGTTTAATATGTATCTGGCTGGGTGCAGCAGCTCATGCCTGTAATCGCAGCAATTTGGGAGGCTAGGCAGGAGGACTGCTTGAGCCCAAAAGTTGGAGACCAGCCTAGGCAACATGGCAGAACCTTACCAAAATAATACAAAAATTAGCCGGGTGTGCTGGCTCGTGCCTGTGGTCCCAGTTACTCGAGAGGCTGAGGTGGAAGGATCCCTTGAGCCCAGGAGGCAGAGGTGCAGTGAGAGCCATATTCATGCCACTGCACTCCAGCCTGGGTTGACAGAGCGAGACCCTGTCTCAAAAAAACAAAAAACAAAAACTGTATAATATAAATCTAACTCTGTAAAGTTTTTAAAAATGTACTTATGTAAATAGAGAAAACAACTAAGTAAAGATATTGAAATGTTAACGGTAATTAGTGATGGGATTATAGGTGACTTTTATTTTTTAAACAGTCTTTCATGGATTTTCCCAAAATGTCTATAAATTAACAAATATTATTTTTCTATAATTAAAAAGTACTTTAAAATACAGTTTCTTTAATGGTGGAGTTTAAATGATATCCAAAATAGACCTGCCCAGTTTTATTTTGGAGCAAATAAATTTGACAATTAGAACAATTGCAATGTATGTTTTTATTTTTATTTTATTTTTACTTTTATTTTTTCTAAAGACAAGGTCTTGCTCTGTCACTCAGGCTGCATAATCATAGCTCACTGCAGCCTCAAACTCCTGGGCTCAAGCGATCCTGCTGCCTTAACCTCCCAAGCAGCTAGGACTACAGGCGCATGCCACCAGGCCCAGCTAATTTTTAAAATCTTTGTAGAGACAGGATTTTGCTATGTTGCCCAGGCTGGTCATGAACTTTTGGCCTCAAGCAATCCTCGCTGCCCCACCTCCCAAAATACTGGGATTACAGATGTGAGCCACCACACTTGGCTTCAATGTATGTCTAAATAGTCATGCAAACCTTTAAGTAAAGGAAATTTTTTTAACTTTTCTTTTTTTTTTTTAAAGACAGGGTCTTGCTTTGTTGCCTAGGAGTGCAGTGGCTCTTCACAGGTGTGATCACAGTGCACTCTGGCCTAGAACTCCTGGCTTCAAGCCATCTTCTCTTCTTGCCTCAGCCTCCTGAGTAGCTGAGAATACAGGCAGGTGCTACCATACCCAGCTTAAGTTAAGGAAATTTTGAGTCACCTTTGTCCTGGTTTAGCCATAGTTCATAATGTTAAAAAAGAACTTTATTTCTGGTGCCAAAGTATCACCACAGTTTTTACTGATTTGTTCTTATATGCTTTCACCTCTGGAATATAAAATAAGTTAGGAGCAAAATATATGTAATGGAATGCTGTACGTAGGGAGAAAATTGGGTTGACCGTAACCCCTGAAAAAGAAAAATAATGCATCTCTCATTTGTAGCAGCAGTAAATTGAACAAATGCTTTGCTTTGTTTCCCACTTACAATATTAAAGAAGACATTTGATATGTCATGGCACACACTCCTTTCCCGATCTTTTTCCTAACACTCCTCTCCTTGTGAATGTTTACCTTTCACTCTGCTGAGTGTCTGTATCTTTTTTTTACCCTCTAACATTAACCCATCTCCTTGTCACTAGAAGGGAAGCAGATGTGAGCATAGCTGTTCCATAGTACCACTTTCCCCATCTATATGACTACCACAGAAACAATCATGTTCTTATAGAACTCTGCTGCCCCCATCTCTGTTGTTTGGCCCAGGGGTTGGGGACACCACACAAACCACGTCAAAGACTTCTAGACTTTTCCTCTGGTAGGGGAGACTTTAGATGCAAATATTGGAAACTGTTATTATTCGTTGTTGTAGTTGAATTATGTCTCCTGCAAAAAGGTATGTTGAAGTCCTAGCCCCCAGTACCTCAGAATGTGACCTTATTTGGAAATAGGGTGTTTATACATGTAATCAAGTTACAATGAGGTCATTAGAGTAGGCCCTAATCAATAGGACTGGTGTCCTTATATAATAAAAAAGGGAAATTTAGACTCACAGACAGACACACACAGAAGGAAGACCATGCGAAGAGATACAGGGAGGAGATGGTTATGTGACTGGAGTAACGCATCTAAAAGCCACTGGCTGTCAAGGATTGCCCACAAACATGGGAAGCTGGGAGAGGCCAGAAAGGATTCTCCCCGAGAGTCCTCTGAGTGGGCATGCCCTGCCAACTCCTTGAGCTTGGACTTCTAACCTCCAGAATTGTAAGACAATAGATTTCCGTTGTTTTAAGACAACTCGTTTTTAGTGTGTTGTTATAGCAGCCCTAGAAAATAATACTGTGTTGTGTGTTGTGTTTTTTTTTTTCTCATCATATAGAGTGGAGAGAACTAGTGAGAGTATGCAGGTTTTTTTTTTTTGAGAGAAGAGTCACAGTGAGTCTGATAGCTTTTGAATCTTGGTTTTGAGTCCTTTCTGAGACCTAAATGCATGACTGTCCTTTCTGTGTATTGGTTATTCAATCTTCTCTTGGATTACATGAACCGATTATCAGTTTTTGTGAGGGTGGAGTGTCTAAGTTGATTGAGTTGGATTTCTGGCACTTTTCTGGCACTTGCAATGAGAAATAGCTAATGAATCCTGAGTATCTAAGCAGCCTAGGAACGTGATATTTTCTAATACAAATGACATAAAACTTTTTTAGGTGTTGTATTACCTGAAGGCCAAAGTTCTCCTTTTCTAACACTATGACACATTGATATATTTAATTCCTCACATAAAACAGGAAAAAATTACTTGAAGAATATACAGCTTTTATTATAAGGATGCAGGCAGGTCTCATGCATCTGAGCTTTTTATTTATTTGTTAATGTTCATTCATGTTGTCTTTTTTTCAATTGGAACCACCAAAACTTAAGAAAAAATTATGGGAGAAATAAATTTTAGTTTAATGATTGAACATCTGCTATGTGCAGGCACTGAGCTAGGTGTTATGTTACAACTGTGAGCAGGACTAAATCCTTGCCTTGGAGGAGTTTATAACCTAGTAGGGGAAAAAGAGAAGTAAACAGAGTGCCAGGTGTTGTGGTGTGAGCCTGTAGTCCTTGGAGCTGAGGTGGGAGGATGGCTTTAGCTCAGGAATTTGAGGCCATGGTGCACTATGATCAGGATTGAGAATAGTCACTGCACTCCAGCCTGGGTAACATAGCAAGACACTGTCTCTGAAAAAAAAACACAAAAAAATTAAAACAGGTAATCAAAATACAGTGACTAGATTGTAGCATGACTAGATTATGGAGTGCAAGGGATGAAATTTTTGAGATAAAAGAGATAGATCAAGAAATGCCTTTCATGCCACATAAAAGAGTTTTGTTTAGACCAATGGCAGTGGGAGTAGGTTTTGAGCAGCAGGGTGAGAAAGGTAGGACTGAGCCTTTGAAAGTTCTAGTGCTTTAGAAGAGGCTCAGCATTTCAGTTAGGAAGACTGTGTGTAACATAGGTTTGAGATGGTAGTGGTCTCCTCCCCCAGGATGGTGGTGATAGAGATGGAGGGGAGTGGACTGCGTTCAGGGAAAATTATTAATAGGAGTTGAAATTGACAGGCTTGGTCATGGGTGGTTGTGAGGGAGAGAAAGTCAGGTGTCTGGCTGAGGAGCTTTGCTGGATGGAAGTGCTATTTGCTGAGGCAGCAGACAGGAAGGGGAGTGGTTTGGGAAAGAGGAGGGGATGATGTGAGCATTGCTGAATGTGATGGGCTATAGGACCAGCAGTGGGGATGTCCAAAAGAGTTGGCTATATATCATTGGTGCTCAGTGGAGGGGCCAGAGGATTTGAATATAGTTAATAATTAAAAATGCGGATGTGATTACCAAGGGAGTACATATTATGTAAGAAAATCAAACAATGAGGACGTATCTCTGAGAAACTCCAACCATTCTGAAAAACTCCAAAAGACCATTCTTGGTAACTGTGCCAAGTGAATGGCCTGGTCTCTGAAACTCTACGCTCAGACACAGGTCATTCTGGAGAGGGTGTCCTTCTGGATTGTCACATACCCTGTGAATGAAGCATGTGTTACAACAATAATAGAAAATATGCAAATGAGAAAAAAAGTTTCTCAGTGCCCCACCACCCTAAATTCTGGCTCCGCCCCTATTTGTTTTCTCATATTTGTCTGGATTTCTCCAAGGAGCCCATAATCAATGCTGGGTCATTCCTGGAGTCTTGACGGTCACCAGGATTCACCTTTGGCTTTTGTTTCAGTCCGGAAGTAAGAGTTAGTGTCACGCGTGAGGCAAACACATGCTGCGACTTGTTTGAGGGACCACTGAGATTTCAAGTTGAGGAAAAGCCTTCTGGTACATGAGGTCAATTGTACAATGAATATGAATATTGAACATTCCTGCCAGCAGTCTGCAGACTTCTGATTTCAGGCCCCTGCAAACTGTTATTTCCTGGGCTTGTTTTTAAAAGCAGAGCCCAAACTTATTTCTGAGAAAGGACAGAATTAAAATTCAGCAGATAGTTGTTCATGCTGTATAAATAAATTCCTCTTCAGAGAGTGAAGGAATCCTTTTTCTCAGGGACCACAGGACCGCTTATAATGACTGTTTTCCTCACATCAAGAGCTCAGTCTTTGTGGCACCTTGACTTTTTTTGGAGGGAGCAACCAGTAACTGTTGTCTAAATGTATGTCATATACATTAATTTTTACCATGAAATCTGAATGCTTGGGGATATACAAGTAAATGTTTCTTGACATATGGTTTCCCTAAAGTGAATGTAAAAATGCCCTGATCTTGAATTGAAAAACAGAACATGTGGTTAAACTAGCAAAGACAGAAAACACTATAGTAAATATTGTCATTCAATGATCAGCTAAACTAAAGCTGATTATTGAAGGTTTCTCATTATTTTGTGCTTACTTCCTATCTCTCCCCATTTCTTGTAGTTTTAGAATTCCAGATTCTCTTATGTGTTATCATGCTGGGGGTCTACTTTGATCAAGAATAGCATTTTTTAATATACTATTCCTCTGAACAATATAGGCAGCGCCTGTTTTGTATTGATCTATTACTCTGACACTACTTTAAACAGACAAATAAGCAAACATTCTGATTCCTTTATGGGCCTTTTATCAGATTTTGGTGGGACTCTTTCAACAAATAGCTGATGTAACTCAGTTAGTTTGGACCCTGCTAAATTTGCGGAAATATCTCTGAGGCTAGCAGGCTTCTGGCCACCAGGTACTTTTAGAAACTAAGTTGTAACACTCAGTGACAGTGTTTATTCCCATGGAAATAATGTAATAATTAAAGATTGAATTCCTTGGACAGGGATATTTGGCCGGATACTTAATGATATCATTAAAGAAAAAACACAACAGCACAAGTTTCTAAACCAATAAAAAAAAATAGTAAAACTGTTTTCTAGCTTCTTTAAAATGGGCTTACTATATTGTTACTTTGATTTTAGCAGGGACCCTAATGATTGACAAAATGTACTCATAGTACATGAAAATACAACTCCACTGTGGTGTAAATTTGCTCTAAAACTAATATGCTGGTGATAATAAACATTACGCATTTAACTAACGACAATTTTGCTTCGTTTGCAGAATTTAGAAAAGCTTTTTGGTAGCATTTTGGAAGGCTCAGATTTCTTTAAGACATCTGTCTAGGGAAATTTGAACTAATTTCTCTTCTATTTCCCTCTTGTAAAAATTCCCATTAGCAAGCAAATGCATTCAAAACCATTCCATTGATCTTATAACTGTGTTTTATAACAATAGCCATGAGCTTTTCCTTTCTATCCTGTGGGCTGAAAGCACTGCAGTGGGGTGTCTGAATGGCACACAGGAACCAGGGGAACTGGGAAGTGAGGGGCAGCCAGCTTTGAGAGGGACCCCGGTCTGTCTTTCTAGCACAGCAAATGTCAGGGGAAAGGGATTTGGCTTCACCCTTTTTGTTTTCTGACCCTGTTTCCAGGAAGACTTTGTAAAAGTTGAAGACTGCCAGGAACTTATTTAAAACTATAATGGAAGTTTTAAAATGATCATAAAATGCCAGTTTCATGACAGCTTCATGACAAAATCACAGTTTGGCTTTCTTCTCCAAAAACCAAAGAATTCCTATGAAGCAAATCACCCACCCCAAATTCAGTCACATCCCATCTTTACATTTCTCCCAGTACCTTCTGGTCCTATCAGTTCAATGTCATGCTGAGGATATAAAGGCCCAGGGACAAATGTGGCAGGGGATGGGTTCAATTTATCTGATGCAACCCTGCTGAAATTGTCTTTTTCTACAGACATTTTATCAAGTCATAGGAGAGTTTAACTTTCTCTCTTTTCTAATTAGTTCTATGAACTTATCTATTTTCCTCATATTTTCTAACCCAGTCCTAGAGAGAAATTTGACCTTTATAATGACTACAATATATCAAGTACTTATGATATGCCAGGTAAAATGCTAAATATTACATGTATTATTATAATTATTTGAGACAGGGTCTCACTCCTGTCTCCCAGACTGGAGTGTAGTGGTGCCATCTTGGCTCACAGCAGCCTCAAATTTCAAAGTTCAGGTGATCCTCCCACCTCAGGCCCCCGAGTAGCTGGGACTACAGGCAAGTGCCACCATGCCTGGCTGGTGTGTGTGTGTGTGTGTGTGTGTGTGTGTGTGTGTGTGTATTTTTGGTAGAGATGGGGTTTCACCATGTTGCTAGGGTGGTCAAACTCCTGGGCTCAAGCGATCCACTCACCTCAGCCTCCCAAAGTGCTGGGATTACAGGCATAAGCCACTGTGCCTGGTCTGTGATACTTATTGCATTGAATCCCCAAGTAAGTTAGAGATTCTTAGTGTCTCTACAGTTAAGGAAACCAAGGCTCAGCAGGATCATACAGCAAGATTTCCCCCGATTGCATGGCTAGTAAGTGTTGAGGCTGAGATTCTAACTGAGGTCTATCTCATGGAAAACCCATGCTCACAGCCACTGTGCTGTGTGCTTCTCCTGTCTGGATGTGGTCCTTGTCTGGGTACCTCAGTGTTCGCATGAGGCACCTCTGGCTTCTGAGATGTAGACAGAAACATCTAGATATTAGGTTGATGCAAAAGTAATTTCAGTTTTTGCCATTAAAAGTATGTTTAAGAATTAACATCCCAAATGAAAGGTACTTGAAGTTTAAGCCACTCTGAATACTAATAAGATACATAGTGTAATAGTAACGTATGCCTGAGACCCAGCCTAATATTCTTCTTTGAATTCACACTTAACACTCACTCACACAACCAATTTTATTGAAGCTCTCTTTGTGCAAGAAAGTCCACTTTGAAACTAGAGTTCTCCAGGGAAGCAAAAGCCTCCTTAGAAACAATGTTGGAGTCTGGATTGCTGTGGAAGAAGCTTAAAAAGCTTGAGTCCCTTCCACTTCTATTCTTGAATGGGTTTTGGCCCCTAGCTGGTTCAGAAATTCTTTATCCTCATTTAGATTCTCTAAGGGAGTGGCTCATTCCAGCCCAGCACAGCCTCATTCTGCCCATAGCAGGTTTCCACCCTGGCTCTGCTCCCCCGCAGGGTGAGCACCAGGAGGGGACAGCTGCTGGGCCCACTTTGCATAGGGGCATGTATGACCCAGGCAGGGCAGACTCTCTGCGGAAAAACCTCAGGGCTGCTTTCTGGCTTTAGTCATATTCGTTAGATGAAACTTGTGGGTGTTACTAAGACATTCTGTGCCCTGAAATTGGGAGTGGTTTTGAAAACTGGTCTCAACTATTAGATTCCGAACAACTAAGCTTCCACATTCAATGACAGTTATATGCAGCAAAGAAGTCTTTCTCATTGCCTGTTTTTCCATCCTTCTGTGTGCAAACACTATGTATCTTATTAGTATTTAGAGTGGCTTAAACTTCTAGTACCTTTCATTAGGGATGTTAGTTCTTAAATACACTTTTAATGGCAAAAACCGCAATTACTTTTGCACCAACCTAAAACCTAGATGTTTCTGTCTACATAGTCAGATAGTGAGTGGAGGCAGTGCAAGAGATGTCAGTTTTGCAGCTTGCTTTTCTTCAGTTCCTCGCATCAGATTCTGTTCTCTGTTCTGATTCTCTTTTCAGACACCTGTTTCTCCTCGTTTTCTAGTTTCTGGTAGTATTACCTCAGAATCTAGAGCTAACCCCCAAGTGCTCCTTGGCTGAAAGCACTTTAATATCTAATGGATGATAACAGGATCTAACATGGAGTTGTGGGGAAATCATGGACACAGGATTTATTTATTTAATAAATATATTTATTGTCACTACATGGAGAGTACACCATACTCACCTCTGGATGAGTGGGGAAACTGCTGATATGAGGTCATTTCCCCAAAATGACGCTTTTGTTATCATGTCAGGGTGGCTTTACTTCCACCATTAGTTGCTTCCTTTTTTTTTTTTTTTTTTTTTTTTTGAGATGGAGTCTCACTCTGTTGCTCAGACTGGAGTGCAGTTGCGTGATCTCGGCTCACTGCAACCTCTGCCTCCTGGGTTCAAGTGATTCTCGTGCCTCAGCCTCCCAAATAGCTGGGACTACAGGCATGCACCACCACGCCCGGCTAATTTTTGTATTTTTAGTAGAGACAGGGTTTCACCATGTTGGCCAGGCTGGCTCGTACTCCTGACCTTAAGGGATCTGCCTACCCTGGCTTCCCAAAGTGCTGGGATTACAGGCATGAGCCACCGTGTTCAGCCTGCTTCCTTTTTTAAAACCAATTTTTTCCTATGCTGGTATTCAAGGAAATGTTAGTAAGCATACAGTAAAAGGTGCTCAAAGTGCACATAAATCTGGGACATGTTGGAGTTAAATGAAACTAAATAGTTTTCTTAGCTGCAGGCTGCCCAGAGCCTGCAATGTGCGAATGTGTGTCATAATTGTTCACAAAGGGCTCCATCATGTTAAGCATTTCCTAATTATTTGACCATAGAACTTCTTTTTTCATGGCAAGTCTACTAATAGCTCCTAAAACAGAGTTCCAACGATCATTATGTGATGAACACTGAAGGTCTTTTTCAAAAGCTTTGAAGGTTCTTGTCAATAGTACATGCATTATCCAGGAGAGGAAATGCAATTGACCACCACTATCCCAGAATAAGTTGGCTGAAATTAGCTAGCTAATCTCACTTAGCAAGGCCTGAGCAACAGCTTCCTCTGTCTTGAGTTTGAATCCCTGTCTGTCATTTCTGCATGATCTATGCTAATTTTTGACCCCACTGGTCCTCTTTCTTGCCCTACAATTTATCCTCCCTAACTGACACGGATAGAGTGGGCATCAGAGATAATGTTTTCCAGGCTCCAGCAAGAGCCACCCTTTCAGCCCCCAGTCCCAACAACGAAACACTGTAAGAAGGTTTGTCTATGTCAGGCATTCTCTGGCTTACAAGGAGAAAAGATTTTCCTTCCTAACCTAACTGAACTTAATCCTGAACTTAATCCTGAAATATTCTCATCGCTTTTTCACCTCTGAAAAATGTGACCTTAATCAAACTTGACTGCTAAATATTGGACAGGGTGAGAGCCACGGAGAATCAAAAGGAAACATGCTGAAAGGTAGTGTGTATGTGTATTAAACTTTCGTGAGCAATTTCAAAGAGGTAGTAGTTGTGTGAAGGGTAGAATATTTGTACCATGATTTGGATTTTGTAGAAATCTTTTCAGTCAGCAATGAAGGCAAACTAGTCATAGAAGTCCTACCCACCCTTCTATCTCAACCAACTTCGAAGGCATGGAGACAGGTAATTAAGACATCACCTGGGGCTCTACTTGTCAGATCCCCAAATGAACTTTCACAATTAAGTTCTTTAAGATCATTTGGGTATTATGCCTTATGTTTATTTAGCTCTTTAGAGTTTGTCAAATACTTTCACATAACTTATCCAAACTGATTTAAAAAATTATTTGTATTTTACTTTTTAAATTAAATTAATTAATTCATTTTGGCCTGGTAATGTCACAAAAAATTATTTTTAGAACGATTTTAGGTTTACATAAAAATTGGCCTGAAAGTGAAGAGGATTCCTACTTACCTATACTTTCTTCTCCCTGCAGTTTGTTTTACTATTAATATCTGGCATTACTGAGGTATATTTGTTACAATTGATCAATCAGTATGGATACATTATTATTAAATGAAGTCCACAGTTTACATCAGGGCTCATCTTTGTGTTGTGCAGTCTGTGGGCCTTGACAGATGTAAAATGTCATGTATCCACCATTAGAATATCATAGAGAATAGTTTCACTGCCCTAAAAATATGATGTGTTCCACCTTTTCATCCTCGAGTCCCTGGCAGTCATTGGTCTATTTCCTGTCTGTATAGTTTGCCTTTTCCAAAATGTCATGTAGTTGGCCAAATTGACTTTAATCTTCATGACAACTCTGTAGCTAGGCAAGTTTTGTTATCTCATCATAGATGAAAGAAGTTCAGTGAGATGAAGTGACTTATCTAAGGACTCACGATCGAGGGTGCCCAAGCCAGGACTAGGACCAGCTAAAAGCATGAACACCAGCTGATCTCAGAAAGGGGTTAATTGCTGAAGACATAGACTATTAGCTTACAGGAGCCCTCTCAGCCCAAGCACTTTAATTTCTTAGTAGCTACAAGGAGGAAGATTGCACATCTTCAAAGGAAACTAGATGCATGATATTGGTGAGATGAGACTTGGAGGTGACTTCACAGATGATGGGTTTAATGCCCCATAATTATGAAGGAAGGCCAGTCTCTGCCAGTATGACTCAGAGGGCTTAATGAGTCATCCTATTTGTCCTCTCCGCTGCTATTTATGGGCTTCCCAGTTGCTGATATTTGTTGGTTAAATGCTCACACAACCAGTCTTGCCTAAAGCAGTATCATTTATAGAGTGTTGAGAATAAACAGTGTGACAGGAGTGGGATAGTCATTTTAAAGAATATTTAGTAGCTGATTCTTTTTTAAAGCTCTCCTTGCTTAAAATATAAATATTCTGAAAGAAAACAAAAGCCAAGATCCTTTTTGTAGAGAGTTGGAGAATGCTAGGACTTTCTGGGAGTGCTGGCTTTTGCACAGGCATGGGTAAACATTAGTGAAGTTATTGCCGAGAACAGCTCGGGATGGGAGGGGAATGAAAAGAGAAGACAGTGTGGAGACAATGAGAGAAAAGGACTGAAATGTAGTCACCTGAGCAACTTAAGATCCGTTTGTCATTAGAAAGAGACTAGAACAGCAACATCACCCTCATAAAGTGTAGTCATCTGGGCTGGGCACTGTGGCTCATGTCTGTAATCCCAGCACTTTGGGGGGCCAAGGTGGGCAGATCATTAGGTCCGGAGTTTGAGACCAGCCTGGCCAACATGGTGAAACCCCGTCTCTACTAAAAATACAAAAATTAGCTGGGTGTGGTAGCACTCGCCTATAATCCCAGCTACTTGGGAGGCTGAGGCAGGAGAATTGCTTGAACCCAGGAGTCAGAGGC
Organism: Pan troglodytes; assembly: GCF_028858775.2. Taxonomy (NCBI): domain Eukaryota; kingdom Metazoa; phylum Chordata; class Mammalia; order Primates; family Hominidae; genus Pan; species Pan troglodytes. Next base: position 36,061,055 of record NC_072416.2, on the reverse strand, counting down.
TGCAGTGAGCTGAGATCACGCCACTGCACTGCAGCCTGGGTGACAGAGCAAGACTGTCTCAAAAAATAAAAATAAAAATAGCGTAGTCATCTGAGTCCATGTAGTAGACTAATTGCTTACTCCAAAGGAGTGATTGAAGAAAAATTAATGAAGGGGCTATTTACAAAGGTGCAAGCAGGATTAGGGGGGCATTCTGGAGCCAGTAACTGCAGAGAGCCATGACCATCCTCAGGCCTAAGGAGGCAAGGGAAGGGAGCACTTACTGGACCCTAGAGAGACTTGTAGTTTAGCAGAGGCTGTCTGACTTAACTGGGCCCTTTGGTAGAGGAAAGCAGCCACTGCCAATCTACAGGGGGTGAGCTGGAGAATAAATAACACACTCTTTTCTTTCATCCTCTTAATTTCTGCTGATACTTTCCATTGGCCAAACCCTAAAATGAAACAGAGACCAAGGAAACCCATATGATACAATAATCCATGAAGGTCAGCCTCCCAGGCCACGGGGTCAGCAGAGCAGAGGAGGGTGGGGAGGGCTCTGGAGGGCCACACACCAAAAACCTTCAGCTCCAAGGAAGAGGATCACGTTAATGCCCTAGGGATAGACAGTACCAGAAGATTGTGTTGAAATCTGCTTTCTTAAGTCTTTATTCATATTAAAGTCACTATTAATTAATTAAAATATTATAATGACATATATTGAGTGTGCAGCTTCAACTTTATATATCCCTTGGTGCCTGAAAATTCTGAAATGCCTGTTTTGGAAGGGTCCATCTCCCTCAAGTCCCTATGGAAAATCACTCCTAAGAGGCAAGACAAGGGTAGCTGTGTTAAAGTTGAATGTGTGTGGAAAGCTTAGTTAAAAAGCCATTGCATAGTTATAATAATAAAGAGGGGGTCGCAGTTTGCACCTACACATATTAATATTTTCCCACTTTATACTTAGATTTAGCTTAAGTTTATCCATTTATTCATTCAACAAACACATACTATGCTCCTGCTTTGTGATTGTAAAAGGATCTACAAAATCTGTCTCTAATAACCCTCCCTGACTCCTGGCCCCTGGCCCCCAGCCACCACTGGCAGGACTGATGGTAGGTGGTGAGGCAAAGGAAAAGCTTCTCTGAGGTGGTGACATTTGAGCAGAGGAGGAAGGAGTCAGCCCTGCAGATCTTGGGGACGGGCTGAGGAAATAGCTTGCTCAAGGATCTGAGCTTTGCATGAAGGTGGAAGGTGCTAGGGGAGGCAATGATATGGTGGTCCGAGGCCTGTTCATGGAGGGCCTTCCAGGCCACAGTAAGACATTTGGATTTTATTCTGAGGGTGCTGTATAGTAAATAGAAGGTTCTGAGCAGGAAAGTGAGATGACAGAATTTATCTTTCTAAAAATAAATTCCAGCTACTATGTGGAGATTGATTCCAGGGAAATGGAAGCAAGGGAACTGATTAGGAGGCAATTTCAGTGGCTGTGACAAGGGATGACGGTGGTCAGCAGAGGTGCTGAAAAGTGGTTGGGCGTGGATACACTCTATGTGGATATTCATATTGTCCTTTTAGTTAAAGATGACAATTTTCTAAAGGAAGATTTTCTTTTGTGGATGGGGTTGAGGGAACTCACACCACTTAAAATGAATTGAATTGCTGTTGTCTAACTTAGCCTGCCTCAAATTCACTCAGGAGACTTATTTAAAAAGGAAGATTTCCCAGAGAGATTTATTTAAGGGAAAGCAGAATTGGCATTCTTCTTTGGACCTAGAGCACCTTGACAAGCTGTTGCCAGGACACGCAAGTGGGATGGTGTCTCTTGTGCAACTGATAAGAGGAAGTGACCCTTGGATTGAAGGAAGTAGAAAGATTAAATCAGAAAGAATCAAGGTTCAGAGTCTGCAAAGCCACAAGCCCTCTGTATGGGCCAGCAAACCCCTGGGCCTGAGAGGCATCAGTAATTGTCACCCGAGTTGGATTGAACTGAAATAAAGAAGTAAAGATCCTATATAATCTATTGAAATCTTTAAAAGGGTTGCAAGATATGCATTACTAATCTATATATTATCTTAAAAACAAACAAGACTTGACTCTGAAGACAGCGCTAGATCTCCCAGCACAATGTTTGAGCTCTGCCAATGGTCAGACTGCCTCCTCAAGTGTGTCCCTGACCCCCATGTCTCCAGACTGGGAAGGGAGATAAATCGATGAAGATGGGGTGAAACCAGCGTGAAAAGTCTGAAAATTCCAAAAACCAGCATGCCTCTTCTCCTCCAAAGGATCACAACTCCTCACCAGCAAGAGAACAAAACTGTACAGAGAATGAGTTTGACAAATTGACAGAAGTAGGCTTCAGAAGGTGGGTAATAAACTCCTCTGAGCTAAAGGAGCATGTTCTAACCCAAGGCAAGGAAGCTAAGAACCTTGAAAAAATGTTAGATGAATTGCTAACTAGAATAACCACTTTAGAGAAGAACATAAATGACCTGATGGAGCTGAAAAACCCAGCACGAGAACTTTGTGAAGCATATACAAGTATCAATAGCTAAATCAATCAAGCAGAAAAAAGGATATCAGAGATTGAAGATCAAATTAATGAAATAAAGTGTGAAGACAAGATTAGAGAAAAAGAATGAAAAGGAATGAATGAAGCCTCCAAGAAATATGGGACTATGTGAAAAGACCAAATCTGTGTTTGATTGGTGTATCTGAAAGTGATGGGGAGAATGGAACCAAGTTGGAAGACACTCTGCAGGGTATGATCCAGGAGAACTTCCCTAGCCTAGCAAGGCAGGCCAACATTCAAATTCAGGAAATACAGAGAACACCACAAAGATATTCATTGAGAAGAGCAACCCCAAGACACATAATTGTCAGGTTCACCAAGGTTGAAATGAAGGAAAAAATGTTAAGGGCAGCCAGAGAGAAAGGTCAAGTTACCCACAAAGGGAAGCCCATCAGACTAACAGCAGATCTCCCTGCAGAAACCCTACAAGCCAGAAGAGAATGGGGGCCAATATTCAACATTCTTAAAGAAAAGAATTTTGAGCTCAGAATTTCATATCCAGCCAAACTAAGCTTCATAAGTGAAGGAGAAATAAAATCCTTTACAGACAAGCAAATGCTGAGAGGTTTTGTCACCACCAGGCCTGCCTTACAAGAGCACCTGAAGGAAGCACTAAACATGGAAAGGAACAACCAGTACCAGCCACTGCAAAAACATGCCAAATTATAAAGACCATCGACGCTATGAAGAAACTGCATCAACTAACGGGCAAAATAACCAGCTAGCATCATAATGACAGGATCAAATTCACACATAACAATATTAACCTTAAATGTAAATGGGCTAAATGCCCCAATTGAAAGACACAGAGTGGCAAATGGGATAGAGTCAAGACCCATTGGTGTGCTGTATTCAGGAGACCCACCTCATTTGCAAAGATACACGTAGGCTCAAAATAAAGGGATGGAAGAATATTCACCAAGCAAATGGAAAGCAAAAAAAGCAGAGGTTGCCATCCTAGTCTCTGATAAAACAGACTTTAAACCAGTAAAGATAAAAAGAGACACAGAAGGGCATTACATAATGGTAAAGAGATCAATGCAACAAGACGAGCTGCCTATCCTAAATATATATGCACCCAATACAGGAGCACACAGACTCATAAAGCAAGTTCTTGGAGACCTACAAAGAGACTTAGACTCCCATACAATAATAGTGGGAGACTTTAACACCCCACTGTCAACATTAGACAGATCAATGAGACAGAAAATTAACAAGGATATTCAGGACTTGAACTCAGCTCTGGACCAAGCAGACCTAATAGACATCTACAGAACTCTCCACCCCAAATTGATAGAATATACATTCTTCTCAGCACCTCATCACACTTATTCTAAAATTGACCACATAATTGGAAGCAAAACACTTCTCAGCAAATGGAAAAGAATGGAAATCATAACAAACAGTCTCTCAGACCACAGTGCAATCAAATTAGAACTCAGGATTAAGAAACTCACTCAAAACCGCACAACTACATGGAAACTGAACAACCTGCTGCTGAATGACTACTGGGTAAATAACAAAATGGAGGCAGAAATAAATAAGTTCTTTGAAACCAATGAGAACAAAGACACAATGTACCAGAATCTCTGGGACACAGCTGAAACCGTGTTTAGAGGGAAATTTATAGCACTAAATGCCCGCAAGAGAAAGGAGGAAAGATCTAAAATTGACACCTTAACATCACAATGGAGAGAACTAGCAGAACTGAAGGAGATAGAGACACAAAAAACCCTTCAAAAAATCAGTGAATCCAGGAGCTGGTTTTTTGAAAAGGTAAACAAAATTGATGGACCGCTAGCCAGACTAATAAAGAAGAAAAGAGAGAAGAATCAAATAGATGCAATAAAAAATGATAAAGGGGATATCACCACTGATCACACAGAAATACAAACTACCATCAGAGAATACTCTAAACACCTCTATGCAAAGAAACTAGAAAATCTAGAAGAAATGGATAAATTCCTGGATACATACACCCTCCCAAGTCTAAACCAGGAAGAAGTCAAATCCCTGAATAGACCAATAACAAGTTCTGAAATTGAGGCAGTTATTAATCATCTACCAACCAAAAAAAGTCCAGGACCAGACGGATTCACAGCTGAATTCTACCAGAGGTACAAGGAGGAGCTGGTACCATTCCTTCTGAAACTATTCCAAACAATAGAAAAAGAGGGAATCCTCCTTAACTCATTTTATGAGGCCAGCATCATCCTGATACCAACACCTGACAGAGACAAAACAACAGCCAAAAAATTTCAAACCAATATCCTTGATGAACATTGATATAAAAATCCTCAATAAAATACTGGTAAACCAAATCCAGCAGCACGTCAAAAAGCTTATCCACCACGATCAAGTTGGCTTCATCCCTGGGATGCAAGGCTAGTTCAACATATGCAAATTAATAAACATAATCCATCACATAAACAGAACCAATGAGAAAAACCACATGATTATCTCAATAGATGCAGAAAAGTCCTTCGATAAAATTCACCACCCCTTAAAAATCTCTTTAAACTAGGTATTGATGGAACGTATCTCAAAATAATAAGAGCTATTTATGACAAACTCATAGCCAATATCATACTGAATGGGCAAAAACTGGAAACATTCCCTTTGAAAACTGGCACAAGACAAGGATGCCCTCTCTCACCACTCCTATTCAACATAGTATTGGAAGTTCTGGCCAGGGCAATCAGGCAAGAGAAAGAAATAAAGGGTATTCAAATAGGAAGAAAGGAAGTCAAATTGTCTCTGTTTGCAGATGACATGATTGTATATTTAGAAAACCCCATCATCTCAGCCCAAAATCTCCTTAAGCAACTTCAGCAAAGTCTCAGGATACAAAATCAATGTGCAAAAATCACAAGCTTTCCTATACACCAATAATAGACAAACAGAGAGCCAAATCATGAGTAAACTCCCATTCACAACTGCCACAAAAAGAATAAAATACCTAGGAATCCAACTCACAAGGGATGTGAAGGGCTTCTTCAAGTAGAACTACAAATCACTGCTCAAGGAAATAAGAGGGGACACAAACAAATGGAAAAACATTCCATGCTCATGGATAGGAAGAATCAATAGCATGAAAATGGCCATACTGCCCAAAGTAATTTATTGATTCAATGCTATCTCCATCAAGCTACCATTGACTTTCTTCACAGAATTGGAAAAAAAACTACTTTAAATTTCATATGGAACCAAAAAAGAGCCTGCACAGCCAAGACAATCCTAAGCAAAAAGAACAAAGCCGGAGGCATCATGCTACCTGACTTCAAACTATACTACAAGGCTACAGTAACCAAAACAGCATGATACTGGTACCAAAACAGAGATGTAGACCAATGGAACAGAACAGAGGCCTCAGAAATAACACCACACATCTACAACCATCGGATCTTTGACAAACCTGACAGAAACAAGAAATGGGGAAAGGATTCCCTATTTAATAAATGGTGTTGGGAAAACTGGCTAGCCATATGCAGAAAACTGAAACTGGACCCCTTCCTTACATATTATACAAAAATTAACTCAAGATGGATTAAAGACTTAAACCTAAGACCTAAAACCATAAAAACCCTGGAAGAAAACCTAGACAATACCATTCAGGACATAGGCATGGGCAAGGACTTCATGACTAAACACCAAAAGCAATGGCAACAAAAGCCAAAATTGACAAATGGGATCTAATTAAACTAAAGAGCTCCTGCACAGCCAAAGAAACTATCATCAGACTGATCAGGCAACCTACAGAGTGGGAGAAAACTTTTGTAATCTATCCATGTGACAAAGGGCTAAGATCCAGAATCTACAAAGAACTTAAACAAATTTACATGAAAAAAAAACCCCATCGAAAAGTGGGCCAAGGATATGAACAGACACTTCTCAAAAGAAGACATTTATGCAGCCAACAAACATATAAAAAAAAAAATCATCACTCTTCATTAGAGAAATATAAATCAAAACCACAATGAGATACCATCTCATGCCAGTTAGAATGGAAATTATTAAAAAGTCGGGAAACAACAGATGCTGGAGAGGTTGTGGAGAAATAGGAACGCTTTTACACTGTTGGTGGGAGTGTAAATTAGTTCAATCATTGTGGAAGACAGTGTGGTGATTCCTCAAGGATGTAGAACCAGAAATACTCATTTGACCCAGCAATCCAATTCTGGGTATATACCCAAAGGATTATAAATCATTCTACTATAAAGACACATGCACACATATGTTAATTACAGCACTGTTCACAATAGCAAAGACTTGGAACCAACCCAAATGCCCATCAGTGATAGACTGGATAAAGAAAGTGTGGCACATATACACCATGGAATACCATACAGCTATAAAAAAGGATGAGTTCATGTCCTTTGCAGGGACATGGATGAAGCTGGCAACCATCATTCTCAGCAAACTAACACAAGAACAGAAAATCAAACACCACATGTTCTCACTCATAAGTGGGAGTTGAACAATGAGAACACATGGACATAGGGAGGGGAACATCACACACTGGGGCCTGTTGTGGGGTGGGTGGCTAGGGGAGGGATAGCATTAGGAGAAATACCTAATGTAGATGATGGGTTGATGGGTGCAGCAAACCACCAAGGCATGTGTATGCCTATGTAACAAGCCTGCACGTTCTGCACATGTACCCCAGAACTTAAAGTATAATAATAAAAAAGGGCTTCCTCAGAAGATCCTGATTCTCCAAGACCTAGACATCTGCATTTTTGAACTCAGACTGAGAATTACCATGTAAGTATTTAGCACCACCCCCTAGTGGTGGTTACTTGAAATTGCAGATGTAACAAATTTAAAATACAGTTCTTTCGATTCTTCCTGTGTATTTGTTGCACGCAAAGTAACAATCTTTCGCATCTATTTTAGAGCTAGTTACATATAGCTAGTTTTAGAGGAATAGCCACATGGGGGTAAAAACTCCTTATTCTCCAGTGATTATCTGGAAAGAACTCTCAAGTATTAAGATAAAAAAATAGAAAGTTCATAAGTAGCAATTAATTAGCTACTACTTATTGTCAGAGAGCAGTTAAAGCTTCCAACTCATAGCCAGGCTGATTATTAAAGAGCTATACGATTAGAGTAATTGAAACTGTGCAGGTGAAATGGAAAGTTAGTGGCCTCCAAAAGTCATGAAAAACCAACACTGAACTTACACTAACTATGGAAGAATAGCAGTACGATCCCAAGGGATGTGTATTTCTTTGAACCATTGTTTTAACTGGCTAGAGGAAGTTTGTGTTTAGAATTTTATTAGCTTATCATTTTGGGTTGGAAATTTTTGTTCTATAGCCGCAATGCAGACCAGCCTGCAATGCCGCCACCGTTTCTATCCTTGCTTGTCTGGTTTGGTAGCTTTTTCCCTTGGATTTTCCAGAGGGTAGAACAGAGGGCAGGCCGGTGTTAGGGTCCTGATAATGGGAGGGAAAATGTTCCAAATATTCTAAATGGGGCAACTGTTTCTACACTTGGGTCAGCTGGAAGACTCTTCCAGCTTCATAGTGTATTTGTTAGCTTGCTTGCTTTCTGTTTGTCATTCTCAGATTCTCCACAAATATTCATCCTGCGTTTCTAACCCCCATGTTTTCTCTCGCTCAACACAGGCTCATATTTGAACCAGAAGGTCGTCTAGTACAAATTTCTCACATGCTTGATGAGGAGCCTGAGGTGTGAGTAGGGTGGCGGCTCTCAGGTTACAGAAAGGGGTGGCTGTCCAGTGGAGCTGTGTCCCAGCACTGCTCATGGTGGCCCAGTAATACTTGCAAGCCAGTGTTCTTTCTGTGACCATCCAACTCCCAACTTCTGCTTTTCATTTCCTTCCTCCATCCCTATAAACATCCCCTACACCCAGAAACGCGCCCCGCTATGCGCGCGCGCACACACACACACACACTCACACTCTCTTTCTCTCTCTCTCTCTCAGTTTTCTTCTTTCTGCAAATCCCCTTCCCTTCCCGTCTTGGCAAGCTGCCCAAAGTATGAAAAATTAGGCAAGTTGAACCTTTAAAAAATCCTTTATTTTAGAATAAACCCAAAGGAAACCTCAGCTGTCCAACTTTTACTAACTAAATTATGCAATGTTTCCTTCTGTTCCTTCATCTTGATTTATTTTTGTGGGTTAAGCCTTTGGCGGGAGGGAAAAAAGGTTTATTTGTTACACTCCAGAGGAGAAAGAACTTGAAGGAGGAAATAGAAAACAAAAGGAAAGGTGAGCCGAAGGATTAAATAACGAATCAAGGGAACACGAAATACAAATCTGGACATGCCCACATGTACTTTTCCATTTAGAAACAGACCCAAGAAACAAGTGGTGCGTTTACCCATTTTTTCGAGACTAAAGCCCTTGCTTAGTAGTCCCCAAAGTTAGCGTTAGCCTGCCCTCTAGTGGTGCCTGAAAACGTATGCTAGACTGTGGTGCCCAATGCAGAGCTTTGCTTGTCCCAGAGATAGACACTTGAAAACCTCAAGATTAGAAGGAACGCTTCAGCAGCTTTCCAGTAAATACAGTAGGTGGAGACACACACTGGAAAACTGCAACCTAGGCAACATTGCTTTCGTTTGACTCTTAGAAGATTGCTAGGCACCCAGAGTTATTGAAACTCGGGTTGACCATAATTTGTCATGCTTAATATTTCCTGCTTTTAAAAAATTGTTAAAAATGTTAATATATGGAGATTTTAAGCACATACAGTTTATAAATCCGTTGGCGCTTCATGCCATTAATTATCTTAAATACCCACCAAAAGCAGAAATTTGGGTGATGGTATGGAGGTGCAAAGGTTAATAAGACAAAGACCCCGTCCTTAAAACTTACTCTCTGTTTGGAAGAGAAGATCTATTTGAATGTAATTACAATACATGGCAGTGGTATAACAAAGAGACAGTTTAAATATATATATATATATGTTTAAATATATATATATGTATACACACACACATACACACACACACAAAACTGTGCTAGGTATGCCCACATCTTACTTAATATTTACCACAACTATGTCTTTTTACATAAGAAGAAAGGGAGGTTCAGAAAGATTAAGTAACTTGTCTTAGTTCAGATAGCAAAGAAATAGCAAAATTAGAATTCAGGTATTTTGATTTTACTTTCATTTCAATTAACTTCAACAGAGCTTTATTGAGAATCTACCATGTACCAGGCAGTATGTTACATGCTGAACATGCAAATATAGGAAATACCACTGGCCTCACGGTTCTAGTCTTGTAGGGGACTGGGCTATGCAGAAACAAGCTGTATTGTGATATATGCAATAATGCAAGTTTGTACATATTACCTTCTAAGCAAAGCAGCAAAGACTGTTCTTTTTCCATAAGTTGTTGACTTTCTGTCATGTGACCCTGGTAAGTAACCATGATCGAACTGATCAAGAATCTGTAACTTGGCCAAAGGTAACCACAAAATTGTGCAAAACTACAGGATACATAGAGTAAATATTTTGGGGGTTTCATTACTACAGATGACGTTGAGGAGAGAAAAGTTTTACACTTTTACAATCTTAGGTTTACCAATGGGCTCTGGGAGGCCTAATAGCAGAATTCTGCCCAATAATGGAGGCAACTCACTGACCCAACCAGTGAGAGCACAGGTAGTTTCCACTGTGAGAAACTCAACTACAGAACCAGAGTAGAATTAGAAAGAAACAAAAGTGGAGGTAACAGCTGAACTAGTGAGAAGCAGAAGCACAGAGAGGTGAAGGAGAGAAGTGAAACTGTGAGTATGGCACCGTCGGGAGTCAGGGGCCAAAGGTCCCTCTTCTCAAGGGGGCATTACCATTACTGACTCAAAGCGGAGCCCTTTCTGACATCCCAGGGCTCTAGGAGGCTGGACTACAACCTGCCTAGTGTCATACCTGTGCTTCCTTATTGCCTTAAGTATCTTTCCAATCACCCACATCACCAGAGGTCACCCGAGACTACTTGATCTTTGCAACAGAAAGTGTAACTCCTGCAGCACCAAAGTGGTGCGGAGGAGAGTGAGGAAGTGTGGTTGGAAGGGTGGACGCAGCAGGGGCTTTACCAGGAGGCAATGCCAAAGCAGAGTTCTGAGCTACAATGAGGGGTTCGCAAGGAAGACAGAGGGGTTTGCAAGGAAGGAGCTGCAACGAGGAGTTTGCAAAGAAGACAGAGGAAGGTACCTCAATAATTCTGTGTTTATTCCAGTACTGGACATAACCCATGGCAAACCTTAATTTCCAGGATCTCCTTTGTGTAATGACACCAGAAATCCTTTCTTCAGGAACCCTGGCTTTGAGAGAGTGACATGAGAAAGGAGAATTTTCTCTTTTATGGAGGCTGTAAGTCCTGAAGCTTGATGTGCTGACCCTATTGTGTGGCCTTAAATATTGGCATATTCTTCTCAACTGGGATATGGGGATGCAGCACTGGGGCCAGGGGATTGTGCAAAACTAAGGATACATACAGAAAAATCTTTATGGGGTGTCATGATTACAGGTGATGTGAAGAGAGAAAAGTTTTAACTTTTTACAATCTTGAAAGGTGTTGTCCTGTATGATCAGTATAAACCTACTTTTTTGTGTTGGGTTAATTTTTTTCCCACTCATTTGCATAAAATCCAGGGTTCTCTATGATCCCAGCATAAAATCACATTTAAAGAAACACACTCTTTTGTTTATCCATTCATCTTTTAATGAGCATTTGGGTTGGTTTCAGCTCTTGGCTATTGTGAATAGTGCTGCTATGAACACCCATGTACAAATATCTCTTCAAGATACTGCTTTCAATTCTTTTTTGGATATATGCCCAGAAGTGGGATTGCTGGATGTATTAGTCCATTCTCACATTCCTATAAAGAACTACCTGAGACTGGGTAATTTATGAAGAAAGTGGTTTAATTGACTCACAGTTTCTGCAGGCTGTACAGGAAACATGACTGGGAGGCCTCAGGAAACTTACAATCACAGCAGAAGGTGAAGGGGAAGCAGGCATATCTTCACATGGTGGCAGGAGAGAGAGACAGAGTGAAGGAGGACGTGCTACACACTTTTAAAAACCAGATCTCATGAAAACTCTGTCATGAGACAATACTAGAGGGATGATGCAAAACCATTAGAAACCACCCCCGTGATCGAATCACCTCCTGCCAGGCCCCACCTTCAACACGTGGGGATTACAATTCCACATAAGATTTGGGTGGGGACACAGAGCCAAACCATATCACTAGATTATATGGTAATTCTAGCTTTAATTTTTTGAGGAACCTCCATATTGTTTTCCATAATGGCAGGATCATTTTGCATTCCACCAACAGTGCACAAGCGCTCTAATTTCTCCACATTGGTGCTAACCCTTGCTATTTTCTGTTTTCTTTTTAAATAGTGGCCACCATAATGGGTGTGAGGTGACATGTAGATTGATTTTAAAGTACAAACCCCCTTTGAAATTGTAAGGGGATCTCTGAACTTTCATGCCTTCTGGTAAACTTTGATTTTATCAACCAGCTGAAATCATTCACTGAAGTACATGTTATTTTGATCTAGGCAAGTTGTTACGATCCTGGAAAGAGATCTTAGATTTCTTTAAACTTGGTAAATATAAAACTGGAAGCCCCAAGAGTGGGGGCTACCTGAGAAGTCCCACATCAGGTACTTCTCTCTCAGTTGTTTTGACCCTGAGGACATTTTTTATTGAATGAAAACAAACATTTTCATCAGAATTATTCCAACATTTCTGGAAATATTATCAAGAAATTATTTTCTAGAAGCAGCTGTCTTGAATTAATGTAATTCTTTGATCAAATTTCTTCCTGTGACATTAAATAATTTTCAGTATTTTTATTTTACTGAAATAATTTAGACTTTATTCAGTGATCCCATTTTATGTCCTTATTAAATCTTTCCAACTTTTCCAATCAGCAATTTTGAGGTTTCTTATGTAGTCATTTTCTACCAAATTCTACTACTTTTCCTGGGCTAGATTTTGCAGGTATAATTTTTGACAAGAAGATTTGATTCTTTTGTCAATTTTTAAAGTCAATTACAAATTTTTCAGTGTAAAGCTTTCACCTTTGTCATTTTATTTTGTGTTATTTCTATAAAGTGCAATTTTAAAAGAGTTCACTTTTGTAGTTTTGTGACTTACCAACACAATGAGATTCTTCAGTCAGTTTTTTGTCAATATCAAAGTTAACATATATCATTTTAGTTATTATCAGCTTGATCCTGTGTAGATTCTTTTTACTACATCAATTTTTTTTTCTAGTGACCAGTTGAAAATATACTTGATATAAAAATATCAAGGTCATAACATCATGTTTTCATCCAAAGCTACTCTGTTTAAATATATTTAAAAAGTAGAATCGACCTGTCTTTTTAGAGGCATGGGTTTCACAGGTAAATCCTAAATCTAGAAGTGAGAAGTTTTGGGTGTTTGTCTTTGTTCTGCACTCATCACCCCTGTGTCTACAGTCTGATGGTCCTCATCTAAAAGTGAAGTGATTGAAGTGTGTGATTTCTAAATCCCTTGCAACTCTGACTTAAATTCCTATCTGTGGGAATCTATTCCTATCTGCAGATTGAGCTAATTGATCATTGCTTTGCTTCATATTTGATTCACTCCTCTCCCCTGTCAATCAGTGCCTCCTGACAACCAGCCTGTCTGTCTGCACTTGCTCAGGCCTGGGTAGGAGCCTCTGATGTTCCCTACACAGATTTGCATGTTGTTCTTAGAGTCTTGGCTTCTGATCTGCTCCAGAGTGCCACTACTCTCAGGCTTTCTGAGCTCAACCCATATCCTTTCTGATTGAGCACCGACCAGCTGGGCTGAGAGCAGCCTGCCTCCACCCTGCCTTCATCTGCCTGGAAGCTACGAGGTTATCAGGGACCATGCTGAGCCTTGTCTTTCCCTATCCCCACTCCTCAGCCTAACTCCTATCACCTCTCTTTGTGGGTTAGGCATGAAGGGACAATCTTGGGGTTATGTGGATATAGTTTAGGGTAGACCAATCTTAAAGGCAGCAGAATTAGGACAGAGCCCAAGGCCATTGTAGGCAGGAAGGGGAGATAGGATAGACCACATCATTTAAGGAATCATTTCAGGATCCCAGGAGGAATGTGTTGGGCCATTTTCATTAGAACAATTGGAGGGAGGTTTAGTGAAGGGACTGTTTACAAAGGATGAGCAGTGTTTATGGAGTCCATAAAGGACAGTGTAGCACCACTGAGTTCAGTTACAACTCCTCACCAGAAATGATATGAGGAGGGATCAGTTACTGGAACCTGGGTGGAGAGAATCACATAGAGATGACTGCAAGACAATACTTCAGGGATCAAGCCAGAGGCATAAATATCCCAGCCTCCACTCCTTCTCCCTCCCTCTTATCTCCTATTAACGACCTCTAATTGGCAGAACCCAACTCGAGGTCAAAGGGCAAGGGAGTCCATTGATGAAACTCATACAGTTCAGTGTCCCCAGCAAGAGAGTAGGATGAGAAGTGTGGAGAGTGACCTCAGCAGTGAGGAGGAGAAGATAACAGGCACAGGCTGCTCCTCTAGCTTGTTCATGTACATCCCAGTAAAATCAAGTGGAGAAGATCATCCAGAGAAGACTGGGAGGAAAAGGGTTAGCATGCTTGCATCACCTTGGGTGAGGAATGAGTTAAATGCAATGACCTTTGTGAATTTCAGCTGATGTCATTGTATAAGTCATGTATTTCCCTGGCAGCTGCTGTCTAAGGCATGGTCTTCATCTTGAATTGGTTCTGGGTCAACAGAAGCCTAGGCTGGGTTGATTAACTCATTTCACTCTTCCCTGAGAGGCCTCAGTGGAGCTGGCCACACTGGGAGCTTTAGGAGGGTAGGATCAATGCCTTTGGATATCTGGGTGGGGTAGAGGGAGTTTTAAGTATAGAGAAAGGGGGAGGGGAGAGAGTGTTGAAAGGGTGCCTGAAAGGATCTTATCTCTCCTTCACTTATGAAGCTTAATTTGGCTGGATATAAAATTATTAGTCAGAAATTATTTTCTTTAAGAATGCTGAATATAGGTTCCCGTTCTCTTCTGTCGTCATTTTGATATTTGACATGACACTAATCTGGTAATTTAATTTGTGTTGTAATTCAGGTACTCACAGGATGAGATTCTGCATTTGGTTTTCAACAATCTTGGCCTGGTTACTGGAGATAAGCATCTTCATGGCAGACATAGAAGCTTTAAGGTCATGAACATGGAATTTGGCATACACATTTTTTTTTCTGAGCTCATTCTTTTCTTTCCCCACTTTGTCCACGGACATTACAAACAACCAGTCAATATTCATATATTTTTATTTTGACAAAAATGTTTCAAAGTATTATATGCATGGTTGTCCAGGTTCTTGATTCTAAAAATGCTTCATTAGGGGTATTCAATGGCAATATTCTGCACCTTTTTTGCCATGTCATGACATGCACTATCAATGCTCTTATTACTACTGGAAATAATTAATAGTGTCTGAATTTAATCAAATTATTGAGCCCAATACAGAAACTTCAGAACCAAAAAATAAGATTTCTCCAGGTCATTCCTATAAAACCACTCTTAGTACCAAAATCTGTATTAGCCAAGATTCTTTAGAGAAATAGAGCCAATGGTATATTGTATAAATTATCTCAAGTTTTCATAACAAGTACCACAAACTGGGTGGACTAAACAGCATACAATTATTTTTCTACAATTCTGGATGCTTTAAGTCCAAGATCAAGGTCCTATTATGCAGGGTTGGTTTCCAGTAACTCCTCTCTTCCTGGCTTATTGGAGGCTCCCTTCTATGTTCTCATATAGCTTTCCTCTCTGTGTGTGGAGAAAGAGCTTTCTGGTGTCTCTTCCTCTTCTTATAAAGATACCATTCCTACCAGAATAAGGGCTCTCCCTTATGAATTCATTTAACCTTAATATATGTAGTGTATAATTCAATACTTATAATACATATTATATACTATATGATCACATGCACACACACACGTGTGTATATGTTTGTGTATGATTATTATAGTATATAATATACATATACATGTATGTGTGTGTATATATATATGTACACACACAGGCTCATTTGATTATGGAGACTGGCAAGTCCAAATCTGCAATGTGGGCTGAGAAGATTAAGACTGAGATCTGAGAGGGCAATTCCAGTTTTAATTTTGAGGAAAATTTGACATAGTTAATGGTGCAGATAAAGTACAAAAGCGATCTAATGGAGATATTTCTCTTGCTCAGGAAGGCTGGCTTTTTTGTTTTATTTAAACCTTCAAATGATTGGATGAGGCCTAACCCGCAGTATGTAGGACAATCTGCTTACTCAAAGATTACAAATTTAAATGGTAATGTCATCAAAAAGAAACAGCCCTCCATATTGATATAAGATTAACCCACAGAACCCTAATTTTAATGCCTGAAAATCAGGGGAGGGGGTGTCAGTTATTTGCTGATGTTGTTATAATGCAATAGAAGGCAGCACACTCAGTTTCTTTATTTATATTATCATGTTTCTCTTGTTTTGTGGTATTGCAACACTGGTGGGCTAACACTGGTGAGTTTTTTTGGGCCATGTATTCCATTATGTTCAAGATGACATAGGATATAAGGAATACATTTTATTACTGATTTGTTGGAAGACTTTCCAGGCAATCTTAAATTAGTTCAGGATGTCAGAAGAATCCTTAGTCAACAAAAAAGTCTGTGAGTAGAAACTTTGAGTCTGGAAAGGATGATGTAGACCCTGTAGTGTGACAAGTCCTCCACTAGATAACTTAAAGGTGTGTATCTACTGCTTGAGCACTGAAGGCCAGGTAGTGAGCCAAGGCCATAGGGACCAGCTGAGGAGCAGGTGTTTCTGAGAATGCAAACATCCTAGAGAGTATGTGAGAACATACCAAGGGAGAGTCCCATGATACACACATGGTAGGCAAAAAGCTGTAAAAGTGCTTAAAAGCAGCTTAGAGATGGGAGGTGATGTGGACTCTAACGCTGTCCTGCTGCCTCCTAGGAGGGTCCCACATGTAAGTCTTAACACACTTATCTACTTGCCAAGCTGGACTGGTCTGGATCATTATTTAGTCTCGGCTCCCTTCCAGATTGTGGGACAGGGAAATATTACAGTCTAAAATTTTTCTTATAACAGACCCATTTCCCCCTGCATTTCTCCACTAACTACAGCTATAAACCTTGAAAATCACACAGGAAGCCTTGAAAGCAGAGCTCTGAAAGGTGGTATGAAGAAGACAGTCTGTTTAAGGACTCCAGAACTGAAGGAATTGTTTTGTGGCAATGCATGTTATTCCCCTAACTCAACTGAGAAAAAAAGAGACCAACACTTAGTGTTTTTCGGTCCCCCAGATAGCAAGAAAACACAGCCCAATAAACTTATTTCTTCCCTGATAGAGGACTTTATCCAACAACAGAAGACCATCTTGGCATGACCTCGGAGTAGAATCATTCAGAAGTCTGCTAACAATAAGAAGCCAGAGAATTGCCAGAAGAATATTGCCTTAAAGGCTCAATGGTCTCCACATCTTAAGGTTCACAAACCCATACAAGTAAAACAATATTTGGACATAAAATGCTAATATTCATGAAATTATTTAATAACTGTATATCTGAATTATTTTATTTTTATCCTCTTATATGATAGTTCATATACCCAAAAGAGATAAAAATAATAGAAAAGATTAAAATTTTAATATTTTCTTCTCTTACCACATGGGATATCCAGTTCATCACCTCTAATGTATGCTCTTCACTCTAAATAACTCTGATGTACTAATAAAAAAGTGTTTCTCCTACATCAGCATGAGCCCTCCCTCTCCAAGGAGACTCTGGAGGGCATTGGTGTTGAGCCTGGACTAGAGAGGACTATGTTTCTCACAGATTGGAGTTAACAAATAAAGTAAAAGATAGTCAGTTAAATAAATTTCAGATAATGACTTACATATAGAGTATCCAAATACTTATACTACAGAGTTAGTAGTTGTCTTTCTGCTTTTTAGAGGTAACTGTGTGTCTGGTAGTTTTACTTGCTGAATCCATCAACGCCAACATGAAATAATCATAGGATCTGAAAACATGATGCAGACCTGGGAGAAAAGCAAAAGAAGAAAAATCCATAGAGGTCATATAGATTGGAAGGAGCATGGAGGAGAATTGGGTGCCATCTGATACCATACAAATATATGTATTTGAATGCACATCTCAGATTGCTCTGAACAGTGACACTTTGTCCTCAGGCTGAGGGTGAAGCCCCTGAGTACTCTCAGAGACGGATAATGCAGAACAAGTTCATCTTCCTTATTCTCACTTTCATCTTAGCTTGTTTATGACATTGCAAGCCCAAAAGCTTCCATGCAATCATGGAAATGTCAGGAAAAACATCATCAAGTGAACCAGGAACTAAAAACTAATCATAAAGTCTATGTGCTTAGATCAAATGTCTGAAAACAAAAATGACTTCAAAGAAAGAAGCCATTTCCAAAACCAATGTTATTTTGTATGACAGAATGTTACCTTAGACAAAAATAAAGTTTTATAAGACTTATTTCCTCAGTTTTATAATAATAGCTATTGTTTAGTGTTGTATTATTATAACCAAGCCCCTTGAGATTTCAGCACCCCAGCATTTTTAGCGACTGAAATAATGAAATTTCTAATTAAACCCTTGCTTGCTTGCACAAAAGCCAGCATCCCTTGTTTCTACAATAAAATTATAAATTGTTGATATACTGTTGTCAAGCAGGAAGAGATAATTTTCTTTTTCAAGCAGGAGGGTCACAGAAACATTTTGCAGAAGAAATACATGCCTTGAAGGACATTGTTACCAGCTGTTGACACCGAGAAGTCTTGTTGGCCAAGATGTTATCTGAGACTGAAGAAATACACACTTTTCCCCTCAATTCCCTTAATCTCCCCCTTCCTTATCTTCTGGCTGAATAAACATCCCCTGATGCTGCTTTGTTTTTTCAGATGGATTTGAGAAATTTTCTCTCCTACATTCTTACTTTGGCCCCATTGAATAAACCTTCCTCTATCTCCAGGCACCGGTGACACTGTTTGGCCTCAGCTGTACATCACATTCATGAGCCAGGATTTGGAATTCTACAACATCATTTTATTAACAATATTATTTTAATAGTTACTTGCATTCTTCCTGACATATTTAAGTGTAGCTATATATCACAAAATATCCTATGTTTTATTAGTATAACAATCGAAAGCATCATATTCCTCATCGATTTTACCGTACTTTATAAATAGCATTGAAAAACATATGACTGCTCATCAACAGCACAAAGCGATTATGAGAACTGCAGATTACCTGGTTAGGTGAAGAAAAGGTTTTTTTCATTCAGTGGCAATAGTGGCAACCCAAGAAACACAGCTAGCAATATCAGAAAAGGGAATTGCCCTTCCTGGCTAATAACAGTTTTATTAAATATTTGTGTAAAATGCACAAATGGCAAGATAATAATTATGATATTTTAGATGCCGTCAAAAAACAGACATGCATCTACTATTCATTAAACAGAGTAAGATGCATCGCAAGTCATGGACACTCCCAATCTCAAGACATTTTATTCTCAGCTCATGTGAGAAAAACATGAGTCAGAGAAGGCAGCTGCAGAGGTAGGAGACAGAAAAACACTGGACACAAATCCTGAGCTACAAATTATTGGAAACTTTAAAAATCCTGTCTGCCAGTGCATGTTTCTGACCACGAAACCCAAAAAGATGAGGAAAATATAACACTTTTTCTTCCTAAAAGATTGAAAGGTCTTTTAACCTCATATTTTGGTGGATCACAGTAACAAGATTATAGTAACATGAACTACATCAAATATTACATCAGGAATGAAATGGAGGGTATGTCCTCTGTGCCCAGGAACGCTGATTAAAATTAGTCAAGACCCACGCTCTCAGACACTCCAATGTTCTCTCCTTGACTCTGTGGCCAAACTGTTTATGAGAAAGCCAAAAGAGGAATGTTTTTGAGATTTCTTTCACAAGATTGTGACTATAGCTATGTCAACCTAAAGTCATCAAAAAGATTAGAATCTAAAAGACTTTATTTAAATACAAACATTTAGGATAGACTGCCTAGAAAAGCACAGATTTTAAAGAATGGAAGTCAGTATTCCAAAGTGTAGAATTTTAAGATCATTTAAACAAAATTCAAGAAAGTTTAACAATTTTAACATCTTTCTATGTAAGGTTTAATGTATAGTTATAATATTTTGATTAGATAATCAAATATCATCAATTTTTTGGAAAAGATATATTTAACATTCTAAACAAGGCAGGTTCTGGTGTCCCTGGAAGTTGTAGTTTTGATGTTAATGCTTGTTTACACTTACAGATTCTGCATTGACCACCAGAAGCTCCTCACACAATGGCAGCAGGCTGGTGAACAAGATCTAAAAGATTCTACAGGCCCCAACCTGAGTGATCCTCCTGCTTTATAGGGTCTGTATTGATCTCTCATGATACAAGAAAGGTCTGCCCTGGATTTTCTGTAATCCTCAGACTGAAGGCTGCCCCTGTTTTATGAATCTCACGGGGAGGCAAATTCCCCTTGTGTGCAAATTCTATGAGGGATCGCATCTGTTCTGTATTCTTGGGTTTTACAGCAAGAAGAGACAAGAGGAAAAGAGATTCCTTCCAGGAAGGCTGCTATAGAACATTCTGAAGAGCCCCAGATACTGCATTCAAAATTTACTGGTGCAGATTTAGGTCCCCAGAGAGACAGGGAAGTGGAAGAGGCCAACTCAATGCGCATGTACGTGTCTGTGCTACCAGGCCCCATGTTCTCTGAATCAATTTCTGTTATAAAGTCCCCAGGTACATTGAAAGACAGGGCTGGAACTGATGATTGCCACTTTATGAGGTTATTTTATTACAAATCTTTTCTAACTATGCCCCAGATGAAACTGCAGAGCCCAAAATAGGCAGCGAGATCATACTGCATTCACATTTTGAGGGCAGGCAAGATCTTCACTGAACAATTGTGGCTTGAGGGAAGAAGGCCTGAAAGAAAATTTGATGGGTATCTGCCAAAGTCCCTTCTAGTATGAAACCTGATCGGTACCTTTTATGTTTATATTTGATCTTGTAATTCTGAACAGTGCTTGGGAAATATAATTAAAACAACATTGCCTCCCAACCTAGAATGCCTCCCCACAAAGGTAGAAGAGAGATAAAATTGTTTTATAACTCAAACCAGAATGTGATGTGCATCAGAAGCAACACATGTAGTGTTTAAACATCACAGTCTGGTTTAATTGAGTTATAAAACATATGTGTTGTCAAGATTAATATTAATAGCCCTCAAGTAGGAAAACTTGACAGCACCATTTGGCACAGTTTATCCTAAATTCACCTGGTAACTAGAAAGATGATCTAGGTTTGATAATTGGCTTTATTAAAAGGAAAAATAGGCCGGGCGCGGTGGCTGACGCCTGTAATCCCAGCACTTTGGGAGGCTGAGGCGGGTGGACCACGAGGTCAGGAGATCGAGACCATCCTGGCTAACACGGTGAAACCCCGTCTCTACTAAAAATACAAACAATTAGCTGGGCGTGGTGGCAGGTGCCTGTAGTCCCAGCCACTCGGGAGGCTGAGGCAGGAGAATGGCGTGAACCCCGGAGGCGGTGCTTGCAGTGAGCCGTGACTGTGCCACTGCAGTCTGGGCGACAGGGCGAGACTCCGTCTCAAAAAAAAAAGGGGGGGGGGGAAATAAACTTCCAACTTTTGTGACAGAAAATTGTTTTGCAACTTGGAATTAAGTGCCTGATAAAATTAGGCTTCTATCTTACTGCAAAATTGTGAGATCGGGTACTATCTTTTTTCATATTTATATTTCAAATACATTGTTCCCAGGTCCTGGAGAAAAGTATTCCTGTTTGTGTGTGTGTGTGTGTGTGTGTGTGTGTTTTAACAAAGAGCAGCAAAACAGCCAGCTAAATGTCGGAAAGTTGCACATTTTGGAGACTGATTTAGTTGGCTAGATGGGCTTTTTAACTTAGTGTGTTTCTTAGATTACTGGCTTCAGGGTGGAGCCACTTAATAAATAAAGCAAAGGAAGCATGCAGTTTTTAGGGCTTAATATTTAAATATGTGCAAAGCAGGAGCAGCTGGAAGGCATAACACTTAGATCCTCCCAAATCAAGAATCCCGTTTTTACATTGAATTCTGAGCCCCCAAAAGAAATGCCATGCCAGAGAACTGGGCAGTTCAATGATTCCATAGTGCACCTCAGTAGAGGGACATTCCTTTGAGGTTGGTAGGCAATCCTATGCCAGCACACACTATGATTACTGCAGCCCACATGGGTGTCTTACCCCTCGGTGGGGTGGCTTGGGGGCTGTTTCTGTAGCCTCTACATTCTAAATCATTCTTTTTCTATCCAAACACCCAAAGAAATAAGCAACTCTCTAGAGTAATAAACATTTACTGTAAGCGACTGCTGTCAGCCCTCTAACACCATAGCTCTTGCCAGTGACTCACCAGCAATTACATCCACCTAGTCAAGTTCTCTCATAGTACAATGTAATCTCTGGTATCCCCCAAAGCCAAGGAGATCAAGTAATGCAATACAAAAAAGAGCAGAGTGTTAGACCTGAGAGGGATCTCTCTGCTTACAACTCTGAGGGCCTCATGAGAAAAAGCAGTTTCCTCCCAAGAGGAGGAGACTGTGCCAACTTTTCTGTTTTCTGTGATTCTAGGCTAGAATTCTGTTAGAATTCTTTTTTTGGGGGGGGGTTCCCCTCATGTGGCATTTGGAGTGGCAAGAGGAAGGACAGACAGAAGTAAATGGAGAAACAGAATTCATTTGACTTTTACAGAGAGAGGAGATCTTAAAACCATGCATATGTGTATGTACATAGAGTAAATATCAGTTTTTATTAAGTCAACTTTGGACTATAGAGCTCTTTAAAAATCCTTTTCCTAACTGTAATTCCTACTCAAGTCATTATACTTTTGCTGCTAGCTGGACCTCTGTAGCCAAATGCGCAGCCATTACACCTTAGTCGCTGTTCAACACCCTTCCTCACTGCAGTGTGATAGACCACTCTCAGATAACAATCATGCTAATTCTGCCAGAAGTATCCTAACTAGTGGCCCTATCTTGAATAAAGGCCAGGTAAAGCCAAACCTATGGCCGGGCACAGTGGCTTGCACCTGTAATCCCAACACTTTGGGAGGCTGAAGTGGGTAGATCACCTGAGGTCAGAGGTTCAAAAACAGCCTGGCCAACGTGGTGAAACCCTGTCTCTACTAAAAATATATAAATTAGCCGGGTGTGGTGGTGGGCACCTGTAATCCCGGCTACTCGGGAGGCTGAGGCAGGAGAATGGCTTACGCCCAAGAGGCGGAGATTGCAGTGAGCCGAGATTGCACCACTGCACTCCAGCCTGGGCAACTCAGCAAGACTCTGTCTCAAGAAAAAAAAAAAAAAAAAAAAAAGCCAAACCTGCTGGATTACTTTCCGAGGGGGCCGGGCACTCTTGGTCACAAGATGTTTATGGTTGAGACACTGAGTTAATGATGTTAATCAACTAAATAAGAACTCAAAACTTAAGAAAATGTCCCAGTACTTTAAGAAAAAGCATTATTAGTTTAAGTATGTTTTGCTTTAAAAATAGTACTCATAAATTCTTGCTGAAATCAATAGTAACATAGAAAAGTAACAATACTAATAGCCTGTCATAAGCTGATTAGAATCCTCTGTAATAAAGTATACCATCCTTAATAACCTATATAACCATTTGAAATGGGTGCATTTCTCCTCTTGCTTTCTGAGGAAGGCCTACTCTAACAGAGGAGCTTTCAATAAACTATCTCTTCTCATTGTAAGGCATTCCTCTTCCTGCTTTCTGAGGATGCCCTACTCTGTAACTGAGTAGTCTCTAATAAACTTTACTACTCTGCAACTCACCAAGAATTCTTTCCTGTGTGAGATTCAAGAATCCACTCTTGGGGTCTGGGACAAGATCATCACATCTCTTCTAGTGACTCTGCCAGGACTTCAATGAGGTGAAGTCCCAACTCAAAGGAATGAGGTCCCAACCCAAAGGAAACAGACTCTGCAGCACCAATGGGCTGACGCAAACTCTAGTTGTAAATTTTTGACAAATAAACCCTTACGACCTTCACCTAGTTTAGAAACAGAACATTTTCATCATCTTCAGAAAATTCACTCTTGTTTTGTCCCAGGCACCTATCTTTTCTTCCTCAGCCAGAGGCTATCAATGTGTTTATTTCACCATAGGTTTATTTTGCCTGAAATAATACAATACATAAATATACAAAACACAATTTTATGTCTACCTTTTTTCACTTACGAGGTCTATGAGATTCATATAGGGTGTGAGCTTTAGGCTGAGTTGTATTCTGTTATATGAATGCTATGCAATTAATTCAAACCACTGCTTTAACCCAACATCTTTTGGTGAACTACTTACAAACTGGCTCTCAAATGAATGTAAAACATTTGCTGCTAAGTTGTGGCCTTTCAATCTTACCTGCCTTATCTAATCATTATCAAGATAGTCACTATGAGAAAACTATTCTCCAAATTATTGAAAGTTTAAGTCCTCCAGCAAAAGGAATATTAGGGAAGACATTTCACTGTTAACCCATAGTATATTATTTCCATCTGTTAACCACAATCTTAGATAAGATGGAATAGTTTAACACTGGTGTCAGTACAACATTTCATTCATTGTACATCAGTGTTAAAACATGAAAAACCAACTCATTTTATTAAAAGAAATTAAGTTCACCCATAGTCTACAGCATTTTAAAATCCACTATATTCTTCCTGGTCAAAATACAGTTACAAGTACTCAAGAAGCATTCCTTTTTTCCAATATACTAATCTTGCAGTTCTGTTTTCTACGTTTTTTTAAAGTGAGGCTAATTATTTAGTGAATGTTGATAGGAATTATCTTCACATTTCCCCGATACAGGTGAAGATGTTCTTCTCATCACATCAAATACTCAACTTTTTCACTATGTATTCTATCACATCAAATAATACTAAAGACTCCTACTTTATTCTGTTTTAAAGATATGTTAGTACTTCAACTCAGTGGTCCTAACCTTTTTGGCACCAGGGATTGGTTTCATGGAAGACAATTTTTCTACAAACTGGCAAGGAGAGAGATGGTTTTGGGATGAAAATGTTCTGCCTCAGGTCATCAGGCATTAGTTGGAGTCTCCTAAGGAGCACACAACCTAGATCCCTCACATGCATAGTTCACAATAGGGTTTATGAAAATCTAATGCCACCACTCATCTGAGAGGAGGCAGAGCTCAGGTGGTAATGCTTGCTCACCCACCACTCATGTCCTACTGGTGCAGCTCAGTTTCTAACAGGCCACAGACCAGTAACCGGTCTACAGCCTGGGAATGGGGACCTCTGCTTTAAATGAAGTCTTTTTTTTTTTTTTTAAACTTATGGAGGAATTGAAGTAATTTCAAAAATTCAGAATATCCCTCTTACTTTAATATAGAAAAGTGCTCTAAACACGTATATGTTTACATGCATTACTACTTTATTCAAACACAAAGAGCATATTTTAAAAATTTTTCATGTGTTTTACATTTGGCATTAAACTTCCATGAAAAATGCTGATATTAATGATATTAACGTAGAATGACCTCACATTGTTCTGATGCAGAAAAAAAACAGAACACATATTTTCACATGAACGCCACGGATTAAGGAAAAGCAGCAACAGATTTGAAAGCTGAATTATATAATAATATTTGCTTTCCAAAAACCTCAAATACTGTAAATACAAATGAAGTATCTATGAAATATACCTGTCAAAACATCAATGTTCTTGCTACTTTAAAACATATAAGCAAATAAATTATCTAATTATTTTGCCTTTAGATTATTCTGTATAAAAAATACTCTTATTTAGTATAAAGGCTGAAAGTGTCTGTGCTTTAGTCCTTTCTCATATAAATTCTCTGACACATTTAGACTTCATTTTTTATTAAATACCTCCTCACATTTATTGCATCTGCAAACTTCCTTTTTCTATGAACCCCTAGGTGACTCATAAGTTTGATATTTTGAATAAAACTTTTCACATTTTTACATCTATAGTGTTTCTCTAGTATGGATTATCTTGAGTAAGGGTTGAGCACAGTTTAAAATAATTTGCCACATTTTTAATATTTGTATGGATTTTTTCAGTTTATATTCTCTGCTATTGTGTAAGGCTTGAAAATAGTTAAAGGTTATGCCACATTCTTAATATTTGTAGGGTTTCACTCCCATATAAATTATCTGATGCACAATAAGACATGGGTAACAAGTAAAAAATCTGCTCCATGTTTTACATTTTTAAAGTTTTTCTCTAGTATGACTTCTCTGATGTGTAATGAGGTATGACCTAGAGTTAAAGGCTTTGCCACATTCTTCACATTTGTAGGGTCTCTCTCCACTATGACTTCTCCGATGTGTAGTGAGGTATGACCTATAGCTGAAGGCTTTACCACATTCATCACATTTGTAGGGTCTCTCTCCAGTATGACTTCTCCGATGTGTAGTGAGGTATGACCTAGAGTTGAAGGCTTTGCCACATTCTTCACATTTGTAGGGTCTCTCTCCAGTATGACTTCTCTGATGTGTAGTGAGGTATGACCTATAGTTGAAGGCTTTGCCACATTCTTCACATTTGTAGGGTCTCTGGCCAGTATGAATTCTCCGATGCTGAATAACATCTGAACTATAACTAAAGGCTTTGCCACATTCTTTACATGTATAGGGTTTCTCTCCAGTATGAGTTCGCCGATGCACAGTAAGACCTGAGGAGTCACTAAAAGATTTGCTACATGCTTTACATTTGTATGGTTTTTCTCCAGTATGAATTCGATGATGTCGAATAAGGTGTGAACTATAAGGAAAGGCTTTGCCACATTCTTTACATTTATAGGGTTTCTCTCCAGTATGAATTCTCTCATGCACAATAAGATTTGAGAAACAAGTAAAAGGTTTAGCACATACTTTGCATTTGTAAAGATTTTCTCCAGTATGAATTTTCCGATGTTGAGTAAGGCAAGAACTACGGCTAAAGACTTTGCCACATTCTTTACATTTATAAGGCTTCTCTCCAGTATGAACTCTCTGATGCATAATAAGATTTGAAGAACGAGCATAAGATTTGCTACATACTTTACATTTGTAAAGTTTTTCTCCTGTATGAGTTGTCTGATGTTGAGTAAGGCATGAACTACGGTTAAAAGCTTTTCCACATTCTTTACATTTATAAGGTTTCTCTCCAGTATGAATTCGCTTATGTTTAGTAAGGTATGAACTACAGCGAAAGGCTTTGCCACATTCTTTACATTTGTATGGTTTCTCTCCAGTGTGAATTCTCTGATGCACAATAAGATTGGAGGAACGAGTAAAAGATTTGCTACATGCTTTACATTTGTAAAGGTTTTCTCCAGTATCAATTTGCTGCTGTTTAGTCAGGTATAAACTACAGTTAAGGTTAAAGACCTTGCCATATTCTTTCCATTTATAAGGTTTCTCTTCGGTAGGAATGATCTGATGTTGAGTAAGGTGCAAACTATGGTTAAAGCTATCCCCACATTTTTCACATTTGTATGGTTTCTCTTCATTATGGATTATCTGCTTTCTAAGATTTGATGACTGACTAAGGTCTTTATCATATTTGTTATATCTATATGAGTTTTCTCTGATATGGATGGTCTGATGTTGAATATGTTTTAATGACTGGGTACAAACTTCTACACATTTATTACATTTGTAAGACTGTTCTTGTTTCTCTTGCCCATGCATACTCTGAAGAAAGACTTTCTCAAATTCTTTACATTTGTATTGTTTTTCTAGAAAATAATTTTCCTGATGATTTTTAGGGCTTGAGCTTTGGTTCAAGGTTTTTTCAGAATTATTGCAATGATAATTTTTCTCTCCAATAAAAACATTTCGGTAACTATTTAGAGTAGAGACCTGCCTAAATAACACTGAAGTTTTATCATATATGTGATGTTTTCCCCAAATATCTATTTCCTCTTGTTGATTAAGCAATGGTGAATGAGTAAAGACCTTCCTATATTGATCAAAGTTATAGCTTTTGGCACAAGAAGAAAGTATTTGCTGGTGAAACAAACTTTCAACAGAGGACTCATCAAATTGATCATATTTAAAAGTCTTTTCATCATAACATCCATTGTGCCCTTCACACTCCTCCCTTTTCCACCTTTTTCTTAAATGTAAATTCTCAAGATCACAGCTCCCATGTCTCCTCGATATCACTTTTTGGAATGAAGCTTCTGTGCAGTGCTCTGTCAACAGGTCCTTGTTATAATGCGAAAACACATCTGAAAGATATAAAAATTTTAAGAATTCCAATTACTAGATTCAGGTACATATATTTTACAAATCTAATATACAAAATTATGCTAAGTTGAGAATACAACAACAGTTGAGTGAAAAACCTGAGGCCGTGTTTTCTCAATTGATATACAAACTTTACTACAATAAAGTGGCACGTGAACTACTACTAAGACACCAACAGTGAAGGAAAGGGAGTGCTTGTGCCACCTTGCCCTTGCCCCTCAGCAGCATCTGCATGGCGGGGAGAAATCTGTTCATTTGGGAGACGGAGAGCACAGTGACTAGGGGACTACAATGAACCCAGTGCTGCCCTATCACAGCAGAGACCTGGCAGGATTCATCACCTTCTGACTTAGGAGCTGCTGGTCTCTGAATAACCAACAGTGGTACCCCAATAACACATCATGAACATTGGACTCCGAGATCTGCTGGCTTCAGGTGTGACCCAGAACATTTCCCACTGTGGTGGGTATAGTGAAAGACACCTTCTGTTTGAGCAAAGCAGAGGAAAAAGTAAATGGCATTCTGTCTTGCACCTGAGGTACCACCTTGGCCACAGTGGGGTAGAGCACCAAGCAGACTCTTAGGGTCCCTGAGTCAGCATTTCTGGACCTGCCCTGCACCAAAGAGTAAGTCCCAGTTGTGGAAGCAGTCATCATAAGCTGACTGAAGAGTGCTTGGGTGTTGAGTGAACATCAGTGATAGCCCAGTGGAAACCCCTGTGGGCTGGTGGTGGTGGCAGACATATTGTGAGGCTCCTCTGCCTACAGAAAGGGGAGGGAGGAGTGGTAAGGATGTTGTCTTGTAATTTGAATGCCAGCTTAGCTGCAGTAGAATAGAACACGAGATAAATAAGGCTTCTGACTTCAATACCTGGCTCCCACACAATATCTCTGAACCTACCTGGGGCCAAAGGGAACTCACTGCCCTGAGGAGACACAAACCTGGCTGGTTACCACCTGCTGATTGTAGAGGCCTAAGGTCTTGAGTAAACTTAGGTGGTAGCCAGGCAGTAATTACACTGGGCCTTGGGTGACACCCAGTGCTGTGCTCACTTCAGGTCTAAATTAGCACAGTCCCAGTGGTGGGGGCAACAGGGAAGCTTGTGTCATCCCACCCCAGCTCCAGGTAGCTCAGCATAGAGAAAGAAATTCCATTAGTCTGAAAGAAACTAAGGGAAGAGAACAAGAGTCTCTGCTTGGTAATCCAGATAATTCATCGATTTTAACCAAGACCAACCACATGGTACCTCTATGAGTCTGCAAGAACAACGTTATTGAGTTTGAGATCCAAGTACCTTCAAATTCTGGAAAGCTTTCCCAACAAGGGTGGACACAAAGCCCAGACTGCGAAGGCTACAATAAATGCCTAACTCTTCAATGCCAAGACACAGATGAACATCTACACATTAAGACCATCCAGTAAATTATGGCCTCACCTAACAAACTGAATAAGGCACAAGAGGCCAATCCTGGAGAAACAAAATAAGTAACTTTTCAGACAGATGATTCAACATAGTTGTGTTGAGGAAACAAATTCAAGATAAAATAGAGAAGGAATTCAGATTCTATCAGATAAATCAAACAAAGAGGTTGAAATAATTAAAAGGAATCAAGCAGAAATTGAAGTTAAAAAAGCAATTGGCATACTGAAGAATGCATCAGTCTTTTAATAGCAAAACTGATCAGGCAAAAGAAAAAATTATTGAGCTTGAACATAGGCAATTTGAAAATATGTAGAGAAGACAAAAAAGAATGAAGTATGCCTACAAGATTTAGAAAACACCCTGAAAAGGGCAAATCTAAGAGTTGTTAGCCTTAAAGAGAGAAAGAGAAAGGGGTAGAAAGTTTCAAGAATACGATCAGAGAACTTCCCAAATCTATAAAGATATCAATATCCAAGTACAACCAGGTTACAGAACACAAAGCAGATTGAACCCAAAGATGACTACCTCAAGACATTTAATAATCAAACTCCCAAAAATTAAGAATAAAGGATCCTAAAAGCAGCAAGAAAAACAGCATACAATGAAACTCCAGTATGTCTGGCAGCAGATTTTCAGTGGAAATCTTACAGGCCAGGAGAGAATAGCATGACATATTTAAAGTGCTGAAGTAGCAAAGCTTTTACACTAGAATAGTCTATCCTGTGAAAATATTCCATAGCCATGAAGGAGAAAAAAATGACCTTCCCAGACAAACACTGAGAGATTTCATTAAAACCAGACCTGTCCTACAAGTAATACTAAGGGGCATTCTCTTCCATCTGTAAGAAAAGAATGTTAATGAACAATAAGAAGTCATCTGAAGGTACAGAACTCATTGGTAATAGCACAGAGAAAAACTGAGTATTATAATATGGTAATTGTGGTGTGTAAAATACTCAAGTAGAAATACTCAATGATGACTCAATACAACTACAACAATGTTTCAAGACAAAGACAGTACAATAAGACATAAAGAGAACCAACAAAAAGTTGAAAAATGGGGAAGCAAAGTTAAGGTAGAGTTTTTACTAGTTTTCTTATTGCTTATTTGTTCACTTAGGCAATCAGTGTGAAGTTGTCAGCAGTTAAAACAATAGGTTATAAGATAGTATTTGTAAGTTTCATGGTAACCTCAAATAAAAAAACATACAACAGACACAGAAACCAAAAAGCAAGAAATTAAATCATACCACCAAGAAAAATCATGTTCACTAAAATGAAGACAGGAAGGAAGGACAAAAGAAAGAGAAGATGCAAAAACAAATAACAAAATGGCAGGAGTGAACACATACTTATCAATAATAACGCTGAATGGAAATGCACTAAACATTCCAATTAGATGACACAGAATGGGTGAAAAAAAGAAAAAGGAAGACCCAATTATCTGCTGCCCACAAGAAATACACTTCACCTATAAAGATACACATAGACTGAAAAATAAAAGAATGGAAAAATGTTCCATGCCAATGAAAACAAAAAAAAAGAACCAAAGTAGCTATACTTACATCAGATAAAATATATTTCAAGATAAAAACTGTGAAGACAGAACAAATGTCATTTTATGATAAAGGGATCAATTCAGTCAGAGAATATAACAATTTTAAATATCCATGCACCCTACACTAAAGCACTGAGACATAGACTATTAGAGCTAAAGAGAGAGGCCCCAATACAATAATAATTGAGACTTCAACACACCACTTTCAGCATTGTACAGATCTTACAGATAGAAAATCATGAAAGAAACATCAGACTTAATCTGTGCTATAAACCAAATATACCTAATAAATATTTGCAGAACATTTTATCTAATGGCTACAGAACACACATTCTTCTCAGCACATAGATAATTTTCAGATACACAACATTTTAGGTTACAAAACAAGTCTTAAAACATTCAGAAAAGTGAAATAATATCAAACATCTCTGCCCACAATGGAATATAACTAGAAATCAGTAACAAGAATTTTGGAAACTATACAAACAAATGTAAATTAAACAATACGCTCCTCAATGAAAATTGGATCAGTAAAGAAATTAAGAACGAAATTGAGAAATTTCTTCAAACAAATAATGAAAAAACACATACCAAAACCTATGGGATACAGCAAAAGCAGTACTGAGTGAGAAATGTATAGATATATGTGCTTACATCAAAAAAGAAAAAAAATCATATAACCTAATGTTGCATCTTAAAGAAAAAACAGCAAAACAAAAATTATAATAAACATCACAGCAGAAATAAAATTCAAATAAAAAATACAAAAAAAATCAATGAAATGAAAAGTTGATTTTTTAAGCAGATAAATAAAATTTATAAACCTTTAGCTTGACTAAGAAAAAAAGAAGACCCACATAAAATCAGAGATGAAAAAGGAGACATTATAACTGATACTGCAGAAATTCAAAAGATTATTAGTGGCTATTATTAACAACTGTATGCCAACTAATTGGAAAATCTAACAAAAATAGGTAAGTTCCCAGATATATACAACTTACCAAGATTAAACAACGAAGAAATCCAAAACATGAACAGACCAATAAGAAGTAACAAGTTCAAAGCCATAATAAAAAGTCTCCCAGTAAAGAAAAGCCCAGGACCTGATGGCTTCACCACTAAATTCTACCCAACATTTAAAGATCTAATACCAGCCCTACTCAAAAACTTCCAAAACACAGGAGGAAGGAATACTTCCCAACTCATTCTTTGAGGCCAGTATTACCATAATACCCAAATCAGAAAAAGATACATCAAAAGATGAAAACTGTACGCCAATATCTATAATAAATATTTATGTAAAAATAACAAAGTGTTAGCAAACAGAATTCAACAACACATTAAAAGATTGTTCATTATGACAAAGTGGGATTTATCCCAGGGATGCAAGAATGGTTCATCATATGCAATCAATCAATATGATACATCAACAGAATGAAGGACAAAATCATATGATCATTTCAACTGCTGCTGAAAAAAGGATTTAATAAAATTCAACATCCTTTGATAATAAAAACTCTCAAAAAGCTGGGTATAGAAAGAACATACCTCAAAATAATAAAAACCATATATGACAGATCCACAGCTAGTATCATCCTGAATGGAGGAAAAAAATCTGAAAGTCTTTTCTCTAAGATCTGGAACATAACAAGGATGTCCACTTTCACCACTGTTATTCAACATAGTACTGGAAGTGCTAGCTACAGCAGCAGTAAAACGAGAAAAAAATAAATGGCATCCAAATTGGAAAGGAAGTCATCAAATTATTCTTGTTTGCAGATGGTACAGTCTTATATTAAGAAAAATCTAAAGACTCCACCAAAAAACAATAAGAACTGATAAAGTTGCAGGATATAAAATGAACATACAAACATCAGTAGCATTTCTATATGCCAACAGAGAATCTGAAAAAAGAGATTAGAAAGTAATTCCATTTACAGTAGCCACAAATAAAATTAAATACCTAGACATTAACTTAACCAAAGAAGTGAAAGATCTGTACAATGAAAACTATAAAACATGAATGAAAGACATTGAAGAGGATGGCTGGGTGCAGTGGCTCACACCTGTAATCCCAGCACCCTAGGAGGCCGAGATGGGCAGATCACTTGAGGTCAGGAGTTTGAGACCAGCATAGTCAACATGGTGAAACTCCGTCTCTACTAAAAATACAAAAAATTAGCCAGGCACGGTGGCGCATGCCTGGAGTCCCAGCTACTTGGGAGGCTGCGGCAGGAGAATCACTTGAACCCGGGAGGCGGAGGTTGCAGTGAGCCGAGCCGAGATCGCGCTACTGCACTCCAGCCTGGGCGACAAGAGGGAGACACGTCAAAAAAAAAAAAAAAAAAGAAAGAAAAGAAATAGAAGAGGACACACACACAAACACACACACACACACACACACACACACACACGAAAAATATCCCATGTCAATGGATTGGAAGAATCAATATTGTTAAAATATCCATACTACTCAAAACAATCTACAGATTCAATGCAATCCCTATCAAAATACTAATGACATTCTTCACAGAATTAGAAAAAACAATCCTAAAATATATATGGAACCACAAAAGACTCAGAATAGCAAAGCTATCCTAAGCTAAAAGAACAAAACTTAAGGAGTCACATTATCTGATTTCACATTACACTAAAGAGCTGTAGTAATCAAAATGGCATGGTACTGGCATAAAAACAGACACACAGACCAATGCAACAGAATAGAGAACCCAAAAACAACTCCAGACACTTTGAGTGGACTCGTTTTTAACAAAGATGTTAAGAATATACACTAGAGAAAGGACAGTTTTTTTCAATAACCAGTGCTAAAAAAAAACTGGATATCCATATATATGAAGACAAGCTATTCATTAAAAACAGAAACTAGACCCCTATCTCTCACCATACACAAAAATCAAATCAGAATGGATTAAGGACTTTAAGATTTCAAACTATGAAACTACTACAAGAAAACATTGGGGAAACTCTCCAGGACAATGGTTGGTGTAAAAATTTCTTAAGTAATGTATTAAAGCACAGGGAAACAAAGCAAAAATGGACACATGGGATCATGTCAAGTTAAAAAGCACCTGGACAACAAAGGAAATACTCAATAAAGTGAAGAAACAACCCACAGAATGGGAGAAAATATTCACAAACTACCCATCTGACAAAGGATCAATAATCAGAATATGTAAGGAGCTCAAACAACTCTTTAAGAAACAATCTAATAATCCAATCAAAAATGGGCACAAGACTTGAAGGGACATTTCTCAAAAAAACCCAAACTAGGGAGCAGTGGCACAATCACCGCTCACTGCAGGCATAAATTTCTGAAGTTAACGGATTCTCCTGCCTCAGCTTCCTGAGTACCTAAAACTACAGGCATGCACCATCACACCTAGTGTATTTATTATTATTATTATTTTTTGAGACAGTCTTGCATTGTCGCCCAGGCTGCAGTGCAGTGGCGCTATCTTGGTTCACTGCAAGCTCCGCCTCCCGGGTTCAGGCCATTCTCCTGCCTCAGCCTCCTGAGTAGCTGGGACTACAGGCGCCCGTCACCACACCCGGCTAATTTTTTTTTTTTTTCTATTTTTAGTAGAGACGGGGTTTCATCATGTTAGCCAGGACGGTCTCGATCTCCTGACCTCGTGATCCGCCCACCTCGGCCTCCCAAATTGCTGGGATTATAGGCATGAGCCACTGCGCCCAGCCATATTTATTATTTTTTATAGACACAGGGTCTCAATATATTGCTCAGGCAGGTCTCAAACTCCTGGCCTCAAATGATCCTCCAACTTCAACCTCCAAAGTAGCTGGGATAACAGGCATGAGCCACATAACTGGCTAAAATATTTATATTAAAAATGTTCAAACAACTAAAGGAGAACACAACTAAACTAAAAGAGAAAATGGATGATGAAAATGAACAGAGATTAAACCTATAAAAACACAAAGTGTGGAGGTAAAAAATAAAAACTAAATTTAAAGATTCACTAGATGAGGTCTACAGCAGACCTGATGTAGCAGGTACAAAATCCCCAGCACACTTGATAACAGGTCATTTGAAATTTTAAAGTCAGGAAGGCAAACAGGATTAAAAAATGAAGGAAAAAAGAGCCTAGTAAACCTATGGGATACTATCAAGTAGGCCAACATACTCATGAGAATTCTAAACTGAAAAAGAGCAGAAAATTTATTGGAAGTAATAATGACTAAGACCAATTTGATGGAGAAAATGGCCTAAAATTTAAAGTTCAACCAACTCTAGCAGCAACACAAAGAGACTCACATGAGACATTATAATCAGAAATTCAAAAGTGACAAAGAGAATCTTGAAGTCAGAAAGAAAAAGATGACTTGGCACGTACAAGGCCACTCTTATAAAATGATCAACAGATGTCTCAGCAAAAAATCTCACAAGCCAGAAGATGGCAGGATGATATATTGAAAGTGATGAAAAAATGACAACTACCTACTATGAACACTACATCTGCCCAAACTATACTTTAAAAATGAATTAGAAAAAAAGAACTTTGGGGGGAGGAGCCAAGATGGCCAATGGGAACAGCTCCAGTCTACAGCTCCCAGCCTGAGCCACGCAGAAGACGGGTGATTTCTGCATTTCCAACTGAGGCACTGGGTTCATCTCACTGGGGAGTGCCAGACAGTGGATGCAGGACGGTGGGTGCAGCCCACCGTGCATGAGCCAAAGCAGGGTGAGGCATTGCCTCACCTGGGAAGTGCAATGGGTCAGGGAATTCCCTCTCCTAGTCAAAGAAAGGGGTGACAGACGGCACCTGGAAAATCGGGTCACTCCCACCCTAATACAGCACTTTTCCAATAGGCTTAACAAACGGCACACCAGGAGATTATATCCCGCACCTGGCTCGGAGGTTCCTACTCCCACGGAGTCTCACTGATTGCTAGCACAGCAGTCTGAGATCAAACTGCAAGGTGGCAGCGAGGCTGGGGGAGGGGTGCCCACCATTGCCCAGGCTTGAGTAGGTAAACAAAGCGGGCCGGAAGCTCCAACTGGGTGGAGCCCACCACAGCTCAAGGAGGCCTGCCTGCCTCTGTAGACTCCACCTCTGGGGGCAGGACACAGACAAACAAAAGGCAGCAGTAACATCTGCAGACTTAAATGTCCCTGTCTGTCAGCTTTGAAGAGAGTAGTGGTTCTCCCAGCACACAGCTTGAGATCTGAGAATGGGCAGACTGCCTCCTCAAGTGGGTCCCTGACTAGCCTATCTGGGAGGCACCCCCCAGTAGGAGCTGACTGACACCTCACATGGCCGGGTACTCCTCTGAGACAAAACTTCCAGAGGAACGATCAGGCAGCAGCATTTGCGGTTCACCAATATCCGCTGTTCAGCAGCCACCACTGCTGATACTCAGGCATACAGGGTCTGGAGTGGACCTCCAACAAACTCAAACAGACCTGCAGCTGAGGGTCCTGACTGTTAGAAGGAAAACTAACAAACGGAAAGGACAACCACACCAAAAACCCATCTGTACGTCACCATCATCAAAGACCAAAGGTACATAAAACCACAAAGATGGGGAAAAAACAGCAGAAACACTGGAAACTCTAAAAATCAGAGCGCCTCTCCTCCTCCAAAGGAACGCAGCTCCTCAAAATCAATGGAACAAAGCTGGACGGAGAATGACTTTGACAAGTTGAGAGAAGAAGGCGTCAGATGATCAAACTACTCTGAGCTAAATGAGGAAGTTCGAACCCATGGCAAAGAAGTTAAAAACCTTGAAAAAAAATTAGACGAATGGCTAACTAGAATAACCAATGCAGAGAAGTCCTTAAAGGACCTGATGGAGCTGAAAACCAAGGCACGCGAACTACGTGACGAATGCACAAGCCTCAGTAGCCGATTCAATCAACTGGAAGAAAGGGTACCAGTGATGGAAGATGAAATGAATGAAATGAAGCGAAAAGAGAAGTTTAGAGAAAAAAGAATAAAAAGAAACGAACAAAGCCTCCAAGAAATATGGGATTATGTGAAAAGACCAAATCTACGTCTCATTGGTGTACCTGAAAGTGACGAGGAGAATGGAACCAAGTTGGAAAACACTCTGCAGGATATTATCCAGGAGAACTTCCCCAATCTAGCAAGGCAGGCCAACATTCAAATTCAGGAAATATAGAGAATGCCACAAAGATACTCCTCAAGAAGAGCAACTCCAAGACACATAATTGTCAGATTCACCAAAGTTGAAAGGAAGGAAAAAATGTTAAGGGCAGCCAGAGAGAAAGGTCAGGTTACCCACAAAGGGAAGCCCATCAGACTAACAGCTGATCTCTTGGCAGAAACTCTACAAGCCAGAAGAGAGTGGGGGCCAATATTCAACATTCTTAAAGAAAAGAATTTTCAACCCAGAATTTCATATCCAGCCAAACTAAGCTTCATAAGTGAAGGAGAAATAAAATACTTTACAGACAAGCAAATGCTGAGAGATTTTGTCACCACCAGGCCTGCCCTACAAGAGCTCCTGAAGGAAGCACTAAACATGGAAAGGAACAACTGGTACCAGCCACTGCAAAAACATGCCAAATTGTAAAGACCATCAAGGCTAGGAAGAAACTACATCAACTAATGAGCAAAATAACCAGCTAACATCATAATCACAGGATCAAATTCACACATAAGAATATTAACCTTAAATGTAAACGGGCTAAATGCTCCAATTAAAAGACACAGACTGGCAAATTGGATAAAGAGTCAAGACCCATCAGTGTGCTGTATTCAGGAAACCCATCTCATGTGCAGAGACACATATAGGCTCAAAATAAAGGGATGGAGGAAGATCTACCAAGCAAATGGAAAACAAAAAAAGGCAGGGGTTGCAATCCTAGTCTCTGATAAAACAGATTTTAAACCAACAAAGATCCAAAGAGAGAAAGAAGGCCATTACATAATGGTAAAGGGATCAATTCAACAAGAAGAGCTAACTATCCTAAATATATATGTACCCCATACAGGAGCACCCAGATTCATAAAGCAAGTCCGTAGTGTCCTACAAAGAGACTTAGACTCCCACACAATAATAATGGGAGATTTAACACCCCATTGTCAACATCAGACAGATCAACAGGACAGAAAGTTAACAAGGATATCCAGGAATTGAACTCAGCTCTGCACCAAGTGGACCTAATAGACATCTACAGAACTCTCCACCCCAAATCAACAGAATATACATTCTTTTCAGCACCACACCACACTTATTCCAAAATTGACCACATAGTTGGAAGTAAAGCACTCCTCAGCAAATGTAAAAGAACAGAAATGATAACAAACTGTCTCTCAGACCACAGTGCAATCCAACTAGAACTCAGGATTAAGAAACTCACTCAAAACTGCTCAACTACATGGAAACTGAACAACCTGCTCCTGAATGACTACTGGATACATAATGAAATGAAGACATAAATAAAGATGTTCTTTGAAACCAACGAGAACAAAGACACAACATACCAGAATCTCTGGGACACATTCAAAGCAGTGTGCAGAGGGAAATTTATAGCACTAAATGCCCACAAGAGAAAGCAGGAAAGATCTAAAATTGACACCCTAACATCACAATTAAAAGAACTAGAGAAGCAAGAGCAAACACATTCAAAAGCTAGCAGAAGGCAAGAAATAACTAAGATCAGAGCAGAACTGAAGGAAACAGAGAAACAAAAAACCCTTCAAAAAATCAATGAATCCAGGAGCTGGTTTTTTGAAAAGATCAACAAAATTCATAGACCCCTAGCAAGACTAATAAAGAAGAAAAGAGAAAAGAATCAAATAGACGCAATAAAAAATGACAAAGGGGATATCACCACCGATCCCACAGAAATACAAACTACCATCAGAGAATACTATAAACACCTCTACACAAATAAACTAGAAAATCTAGAAGACATGGATAAGTTCCTCAACACATACACTCTCCCAAGACTAAACCAGGAAGAAGTTGAGTCTCTAAACAGACCAATAACAGGCTCTGAAATTGAGGCAATAATTAATAGCTTACCAACCAAAAAAAGTCCAGGACCAGATGGATTCACAGCCGAATTCTACCAGAGGTACAAGGACGAGCTGGTACCATTCCTTCTGAAACTATTCCAGTCAACAGAAAAAGAGGGAATCCCTCCCTAACTCATTTTATGAGGCCAGCATCATCCTGAGACCAAAGCCTGGCAGACACACAACAAAAAAAGAGAATTTTAGACCAATATCCTTGATGAACATTGATGCAAAAATCCTCAATAAAACACTAGTAAACCGAATCCAGCAACACATCAAAAACCTTATCCACCATGATCAAGTGGACTTCATCCCTGGGATGCAAGGCTGGTTCAAAATATGAAAATCAAGAAACATAATCCAGCATATAAACAGAACCAAAGACAAAAACCACATGATTATCACAATAGATGCAGAAAAGGCCTTTGACAAAATTCAACAACGCTTCATGCTAAAAACTCTCAATACATTAGGTATTCACGGGACGTCATAGATAAGAGCTATCTATGACAAACCCACAGCCAATATCACACTGAATGGACAAAAACTGGAAGCATTCCCTTTGAAAACTGGCACAAGACAGGGATGTCCTCTCTCACCACTCCTATTCAACATAGTGTTGGAAGTTCTGGCCAGGGCAATCAGGCAGGAGAAGGAAATAAAGGGCATTCAATTAGGAAAAGAGGAAGTCAAATTGTCCCTGTTTGCAGATGACATGACTGTATATCTAGAAAACCCCATCGTCTCAGCCCAAAATCTCCTTAAGCTGATAAGCAACTTCAGCAAAGTCTCAGGATACAAAATCAATGTGCAAAAATCACAAGCATTCTTATACACCAATAACAGACAAACAGAGAGCCAAATCATGAGTGAACTCCCATTCACAATTGCTTCAAAGAGAATAAAATACCTAGGAATCCAACTTACAAGGGACGTGAAGGACCTCTTCAAGGAGAACTACAAACCACTGCTCAATGAAATAAAAGAGTATACAAACAAATGGAAGAACATTCCATGCTCATGGGTAGGAAGAATCAATATCGTGAAAATGGCCATACTGCCCAAGGTAATTTACAGATTCAATGCCATCCCTATCAAGCTACCAATGACTTTCTCACAGAATTGGAAAAAACTACTTTAAAGTTCATTTGGAACCAAAAAAGAGCCTGCATCGCCAAGACAATCCTAAGCCAAAAGAACAAAGCTGGAGGCATCACGCTACCTGACTTCAAACTATACTACAAGGCTACAGTAACCAAAACAGCATGGTACTGGTACAAAAACAGAGATATAGACCAGTGGAACAGAACAGAGCCCTCAGAAATAATGCCGCATATCTACAACCATCCGGTCTTTGACAAACCTGACAAAAACAAGCAATGGGGAAAGGATTCCATATTTAATAAATGGTGCTGGGAAAACTGGCTAGCCATATGTAGAAAGCTGAAAATGGATCCCTTCCTTACACCTTATACAAAAATTAACTCAAGATGGATTAAAGACTTACATATTAGACCTAAAACCTAAGAACCCTAGAAGAAAACCTAGGTAATACCATTCAGGACATAGGCATGGGCAAGGACTTCATGTCTAAAACACCAAAAGCAATGGCAACAAAAGCCAAAATTGACAAATGGGATCTAATTAAATGAAAGAGCTTCTGCACAGCAAAGGAAACCACCATCAGAGTGAACAGGCAACCTACAGAATGGGAGAAAATTTTTGCAACCTACTCATCAGACAAAGGGCTAATATCCAGAATCTACAATGAACTCAAACAAATTTACAAGAAAAAAAAACCCCATCAAAAAGTGGGTGAAGGATATGAACAGACACTTCTCAAAAGAAGACATTTATGCAGCCAAAAGACACATGAAAAAATGCTCATCATCACTGGCCATCAGAGAAATGCAAATCAAAACCACAATGAGATACCATCTCACACCAGTTAGAATGGCGATCATTAAAAAGTCAGGAAACAAGTGCTGGAGAGGATGTGGAGAAATAGGAACACTTTTACACTGTTGGTGGGACTGTAAACTAGTCCAACCATTGTGGAAGTCGGTGTGGTGATTCCTCAGGGATCTAGAACTAGAAATACCATTTGACCCAGCCACCCCATTACTGGGTATATACCCAAAGGATTATAAATCATGCTGCTCTAAAGACACATGCACATGTATGTTTACTGCGGCACTATTCACAATAGCAAAGACTTGGAACCAACCCAAATGTCCAACAATGATAGACTGGATTAAGAAAATGTGGCACATATACACCATGGAATACTATGCAGCCATAAAAAATGATGAGTTCATGTCCTTTGTAGGGACATGGATGAAGCTGGAAACCATCATTCTCAGCAAACTATCGCAAGGACAAAAAACCAAACACCGCATGTTCTCACTCATAGGTGGGAATTGAACAAAGAGAACACATGGACACAGGAAGGGGAACATCACACACTGGGGCCCGTTGTGGGGTAGGGGGAGAGGAGAGGGATAGATAGCATTAGGAGATATACCTAATGCTAAATGACGAGTTAATGGGTGCAGCACACCAACATGGCACATGTATACAAATGTAACAAATCTGCACATTGTGCACATGTACCCTAAAACTTAAAGTATAATAATAATAAAATAAATAAATAAATAAAAATAAGTAAAAAAAAAAAAAAAAGAAATAAAGAATTCTTGGGGCTGGGCACAGTGACTCATGCTTGTAATCCCAGCACTTTGGGAGGCCAAGACAGGCGGATCACGAGGTCAGGAGATCGAGACC
Source organism: Pan troglodytes (assembly GCF_028858775.2). Lineage (NCBI taxonomy): Eukaryota > Metazoa > Chordata > Mammalia > Primates > Hominidae > Pan > Pan troglodytes. Next base: position 36,019,301 of record NC_072416.2, on the reverse strand, counting down.
ATCCTAGCTAATGCAGTGAAACCCCATCTCTACTAAAAATACAAAAAAATAGCTGGGCGTGGTGGCAGGCACCTGTAGCCCCAGCTACTCAAGAGGCTGAGGCAGGAGAATGGCATGAACCCAGGAGGCGGAGCTTGCAGTGAGCCAAGATCTCGCCACCGCACTCCAGCCTGGGCGGCAGAGCGAGACTCCGTTTCAGGAAAAAAAATAAAGAAATAAAGAATTCTTAATAAAAGCTAAATGAATTTATATCCATTAGACCTATCATACAAGAAATGCTAAAGGAGTCAGTTCTTTATATTGAAAAATAACATGATGGTAGGGAGGAACACAAAATCATGTAACAGTATAAAGTTTTCTGGTTAAGGTAATAATATACACAAATAAAGTATTTGGTATTATTGTAATAATAGTATATAGAATACTTTTAATTCTGCTATACATTTGAAAAGACAAACACTTTCTCGTGTGTGTGACTGTATGGCTCTCTTTTTTTTTTAATTTACCTGATACAATTCTGTATTATTACTAATTACATGGAAATATAGGATACAAAGACGACACAAAATTTTCAGTATCTTGTGGAAATGAATACACTACACACACAGTTTATATATATATATAAACACATTGTGTGTGTGTATGTGTGTGTGTGTATATATATATGGATGACACCAAGGGTTCAATTAAAATGCAATTGGCAGCTAGATTAATTTCTAAAAAGGTAATTAAGAAGTCCTAATTGCAATTTACTTCTTGATTCATTTTTGTTTTATATTACAATCTAGGTTATTAGAAAATACACTCATATGAGTATATCATTTATAATATGCTTATAAAGTATTTTAAATAAAAATATTGAGTGGCATTATGCAATCTGTATAACCAATAACTAGGCATTAGAGAGCCTGTTAACTTTGAAATACATACAGGTATGTAGACTTCCTGTTCCTAAACACCACAGTTAGGCACATCTCTCACATTTTCCTTTCACTATGTAATTTTAAGATTTTTTCCTTTTGCTTCTCTAGTTCTTTTAATCGTGATGTTAGGGTGTCGCTTTTAGATCTCTCCTGCTTTCTCTTGTGGGCATTCAGTGCTATAAATTTCCATCTACACACTGCTTTAAATGTGTCCCAGAGATTCTGGTATGTTGTGTCTTTGTTCTCATTGGTTTCAAAGAACATCTTTATTTCTGCCTTCATTTGGTTATTTACCCAGTAGTCATTCAGGAGCAGGTTGTTCAGTTTCCATGCAGTTGTGCAGTTTTGAGTGAGAGTCTTAACCCTGAGTTCTAATTTGATTGCACTGTGGTCTGAGAGACAGTTTGTTGTGATTTCTGTTCTTTTACATTTGCTGAAGAGTGTTTTACTTCCAATTATGCAGTCAATTTTAGAATAAGTGCAATGTGGTGCTAAGAAGAATGTATATTCTGTTGACTTGGGTTGGAGAGTTCTGTAGATGTCTATTAGGTCTGCTTGGTCCAGAGCTGACTTCAAGTCCTAGATATCCTTGTTAATTTTCTGTCTCCTTGATCTAATATTGACAGTGGGGTGTTAAAGTCTCCCATTATTATTGTGTGGGAGTCTAAGTCTCTTTGTAGGTCTCTAAGAACTTGCTTTATGAATCTGGGTGCTCCTGTATTGGGTGCATACATATTTAGGATAGTTAGCTCTTCTTGCGGAATTGATCCCTTTACCATTATGTAATGGCCTTGTCTCTTTTGACCTTTGTTGGTTTAAAGTCTGTTTTATCAGAGACCAGGATTGCAACCCCTGCTTTTTTTGCTTTCCATTTGCTTGGTAGATCTTCCACCATCCCTTTATTTTGAGCCTATGTGTGTGAAAAGACAACACTTAAAAATAACCGTAAATCTGTGTTAATGGATTCACAATAAAAAGCATATAATTTGTGACCTCAATAAAATACAATAAGGGGACATAGAGAGGCAGGATTTTTGTATGCTACTAAAGTTATCAGGTTAATACAAATTGTTAATAATTTTAAGATGTTTTGTGTAATATCTATGGTAACCACAAAAATACCTATAGTAGATACACAAAAAGAAATGAGAAAGGAATCAAAATATGCCACTATAAAAAAAAAATCAATAAAACACCAAGGAAGACAGCAAGAGGAAAACAGAAACAAAAAAGCTACAAGATCTAAAATAAAAAACAAAAAGCAATGTCATTCCCTTTCAGTAATTACTTTGTATATAAAAATAATTAAATCATTCACAAGACAAAATTTGGCTGAAATTCAATAAACAAGATCCGACTCTATGCTTTCAATAAAAGACCCACTTTAGATACAAAAACACACATGGGCTGAACATGAAAGCATGGAAAAAAGAAATTAAATGCAAAGTAAAATACTATCAGACAAAATATACATTACATCAAAAACTGTCACAAAATACAAGAAAGGGCATTATATAATAATAATAATAGTGTCCACTGACCAGAAAGCTATAACAAGCATTAGCATATATGCATCTAATGTCACAGCTCCCATATATACATTGTGACCTTTCACAGAATTGAAGCAAGTAGCTAGCAGCACAATAATAGTAGAAGACTTCCATACTCCACTTTCAGTAATGCAAAAATGAACAAAACCAAAAACAGAAAGAAGATCAATAAGGAAACAGAAGACTTGAACACTAAAGACAATTAGACTTAACATATATACATAACTTGTCACCCAACAACAGCAAAATACACAATGTCTTTAATCACATATGGTACATTATTCCAGATAGACAACTTTTTAAGCCATAAAATGTCTTAACAAATTTAAACAGATGGAAATCACACAAAGTATTATTTTTGACTACAACAGAATAGCTTTAAGTTAAAAATGAAAAGAAAACTGGCAGGTCTACAAATATGTAGAAATTAAACAGTCTCAAACACACAAACTTGTTTAAGAGTTTGAAGACTCAATATTCTTAAGATGTCAATATTATCCAAGGTGATTTACAGATTCAATGTACTCTCTATCAAAATACCAATAGATCTCTTTGCAGAAGTATTAAAATATTCTAAAATATCTATGGAATTTCAAGAAATCAGAAATAGCCAAACAATCTTGGGGGGAAAAAAAGGAGACATCTACTTTCTGATTTTAAGACATATTACAAAGCTATAGTAATCAAAACAGTGTGGTACCCAAAGACAGACAAGTATTATAGATGATGTAAAGATTAGAGAGCCCATAAATCCTCATGTATATAGTAAATTTATCTTCAACAAGGGTTCTAAGAACACACAATGAGGAAAGAACAGTCTCCTCACCAAAAAATGTTAGAAATACTAGAAATTTGCATGGGAAAGAATAAAGTTGGACCTCACTTTGTACCATATACAAACAGGAACTTTAAATGAACTGACTTTCTTTTTGTAGCTATTGTGAATGGAATTATCAAATTTTATATCCTGCAACTTTAATGAATTTATTACTCCTAACAGTTTTGCTGTTTCTGGGTTTTTTTTTTTTTTTTTTTTTTTGGTGTTTGGTGTTGTGTTCAGGTTTTGTAAATGTAAGATCTTTTTGTCTCTAACAGGAACCATTTAACTTCCTCGTTTCCAGTTTAGATGTAAAAGACATCTACTACTAAGTACTAAAATTAAGATACCTAGCAATGAACGTAACTAAGAAGATGAAATATTCCTACATTAAAACTACAAAGCATGGATGAAAAAATAAAATATATGTGAATAAATGAAAAGATATCTTGTGTTCATAGATTGAAAAGATATAATCAAAATGGCCATATTACCCCAAATGATCTATGGATTTAATGCAACTCTGATCAAAAAGTCACCAGCATTCTTCACAGAAATAGAAAAAAAAATTCTAAATTTATATGGAACCACAAGGGACCCTGAATAGCCAAAACAATCCTGAGCAAAAAGAATAAATCTGGAGACAATACAATACCTTACATCAAAATTTACGACAAAGCTACAGTAAACTAAACAGTATTGTACTGGCACCAAACAGACATATAGACCAATATGCCTGCTGAGCCAAAAAATGCATTCATGCATCTAAAGCAAACTGATTTTCAAATGTGCCAAGAATACACTTTGGGGAAAAGACAGTTTCCTCAATAAATGATGCAGGAAAAATTGAATATCCATATGCAGAAGAATGAGACTACACCCCTACCACTCACCATATACCAAAAAAATCAAGTCAAACTGGATTAAAGAATTAAATGTAATCAGCCCAAACTATTTCATAGTTTGCATAGGGCATTTGCATAGGGCAAACGCTTTAGTACAGACTTGGAAAATATTTTTCAAATAAGACTTCAAAAGCATGGCCAGTTGCAGTGGCTCGCTCATGCCTGTAATCCCAATGCTTTGGGACGCCAAGGTGGGAGAATCATTTGAGGTCAGGAGTTTGAGGGCATCCTGGGCCACATAGTGAGATCCTGTCCCTAAAAAAAAAGTTTTAAATTAGCTGGGTGTGGTGGCACGTGTCTATAGTCAACCTACTCAAGTGGATGAGACAGGAGCATCACTTGAGCCCAGGAAATCAAGCCTGCAGTGAGCTATGATCATGCTACTTCACTCTAACCTGGGTGACAGAGTGAGACCCTGTTTCTTAAAAATAAAGACTTGAAAAGCACAGATAACAAAAGAAAAAGCAAATATAATTACATCCTACTAAAAAGAGTTTAAATACAAAATGAAAATACTGAGTGAAAAGACAACCTAAACAATGTGAGAAAATATTTGCAAACTATACATATGAAAAGGTGTTAATATCTAGATCATATAAGAAGCTTTAAGATTTCAAGATAATACAAACATATAACCGAATTTTAAAATGTGTGGAAGACCTTACTAGACATTCTCAAAAGAAGAAATACAAATGGCCAACAGGTACATAAAAAATGCTCAAAATCATTAATCACACAGGAAATGCAAATCCAAACCCAGTGGGACCCCCTCACTCCAGTTTCAATGGGTATAATCAAAAAGACAAAACATAATAACAAAAATGTGTTGGTGAGGAGGTGAAGAATAGGAATGTATAAACACTGTTGGTGGAATTATAAATTAGTATAGCCACTATAGAAAATCGTATGAAGATTCCTCAAAAAATCATCACACATAGAGGTACCATACGATCCAGCAATTCCACTACTGGGTATATATCCCCAAAGAAAGGAAATCAGAGTTTGACAAAGATATCTGCATTCCCATGTTTATTGCAGCACTATTTATAATAGCCAAGATATAAAACCAATTCAAGTGTACAGCAGCAGATAAATAATGAAAATGTGCTGTACGTACATACTATTAAATACTTTTCGGCCATTAAAAAGGAATAAAATCCTGTCATTTGAAACAACATGGATGGACTTGGAGAATCTCATGTTAAGTGAAATAAGCCATATGTAGAAAAGCAAATACTTTGTCTACCAATGTCTGGGCGCGGGCTGCCTTCGTCAGCTCCCGAGCTCACCCAGAGCTCGCACCCACCTGCTAGACACTGCAGAGCCTCCTCATCGGCTCCCATGGCAAGCAAGATGATATGAGAGGTGATGTCGGCCATCAGCGAAGCAGAAGGCCCCCTGGGAGGAAGTGGGAGCCATGGGTCCGGCTCCCCTTCACAGCCAGACGCAGATTTATATTTTGAACAGTTGATGGTCTGCATGCTAGAAGAAAGAGGCTGTCTTCTTAACACACTGAGATTCCAGAAATGCTGGCACTAACCCAGGGGAAATCACATGAGGTTGGTCATGAAAGAGATTCCTTGCAGAGACAGCTCAACACTCCACCTCCACAGGAGTTCACAGCACTTACTAAAGAAGTCAATGTATGCAGGGAACAGCTCCTTGAAAGGAAAGAAGAAACTGCTGAAAAATGAAAGCAGAAAGGAACACCACCAGGCTACTATTAGAGCATTTGGAATGCCCTGTCTCCAGGCATGAGCGGTATCTCAGGATGACAGTGGTGAAGAAACAAGTGCAGTCTCCAGCAGGCGTGTCCAGCGAAGCTGAAGTGCTGAAAGCACTGAAGTCATTATCTGAACAGCACAAAGCTCTGGATGAAAAGGTGAGAGCGCGATTATGAGCAGCACTTGAAAGATGTAGTTTGTTAGAAGAAGAATTAGGTGTCACACACAAAGAGCTAATGATTCTTAAAGAACAGAATAGTCAGAAAAAAAAAACACTAACAGGTGGAGTGCTTAACATAAACCATGAACAAGAAAATACATCAAACATGAATGGAAAGAGATCTTCTGATGGTTCTTTAAGCTATGAGGAAGACCTTACTAAAGTAAGTGTGGTCCAAGAAATCATAAACAGTCAAGGGAGCACAGCCAAATGAAAGAGCACCTGGCTGCCCTCTCCAGTCATGTGACAGAGCTGGAAGAGGATCTGAAAGATTTTCATCAAATCTAGAAAAGATTTCATCAAATTTGAAGAAATGAACTCCAAATTGCAAGAAGATGTCCATAAAGCCATGGCCCAAAAGGAAGACATGAAGAGAGAATCACTACTCTTGAAAAATGTGACCTTGCTGGTCGACCTTAGACATTGCCCTTGGCCAAGTGGCAGGCTTGCTGATCATGGTCCTGGCTACAGAACAAAACTTGCCACATCCCACTGTAGACTTAGCTATAACCCACTTGGCCTTTGTCCTGTCAGTAGGACCATCTGCCAAGAACAGAGGACAACTTATACCCACCTAAGTCTTAGGTGACATACATGCAGAATTTGGTCCTGTCTGTGACACATGAATCAGGCAAAACCCACCTTCTTCACCTCTCACCCATGGTCTGGAAAAAAAGTCCTGCCCACACAGAGATTCTCAGGGAAAAAAATCTATCTGTGGTTCTATATATAGGACCATCAACAATTATCTGAATGTGGACCTGAAGTGGCACTGTAACCTGGCTCCAGCTGCATGCAGCCACAGTTCAGGAGCAGTTATGCTTAACCTGAGACATCCCTGAAGGCACACACATCTGTGCCCATAAAGGCATGACTGCTAACATTAGTCTCATTGTGAATCTTAAAGCAGCTCTGTAACCTAGGTGACTTGGGTGCTGCTAAAGGTATTCAGTTTTATAAGGGAAGCAAACCATAAAAGTTCAGAAAATTTGCAGCCTAACAATGCGATTGAAAAGAAAATCCCATTTTCTGAGAAGAAATTCAGGCCAGCTGCAGATATTTCCATAAGTAACAAAGAGCCGAATGTTAATCACCAAGATAATGGGGAAAATGTCTCCAGGGCATGTCAGAAGTCTTCATGGCAGCCCCTCCCATCACAGGCCCAGAGGCGTAGGAGGAAAAGGTGGTTTCCTGGGTCAGGCCCAGGGTCCCCATGCTGCCTGCAGCCTAGGGACTTGGTGCCCTGCATCCCAGCGGCTCCAGCAGTGGCTGAAAGGGGCCAATACAGAGCTCAGGCTGTGGCTTCAGAGGGTGCAAGCCCCAAGCCTTGGCAGCTTTCACGTGGTGTTGAGCCTGTGAGTGTACAGAAGTCAAGGATTGGGGTTTGGGAACCCCCGTTTAGATTTCAGAGGATACACAGAAATGCCTGGATGCCCAGGCGGAAGTTTGCTGCAGGGGCAGGGCCCACAGGGAGAACCTCTGCTAGGGCAGTGCAGAAGGGAAATGTGGAGTTGGAGCCCCCACACAGAGTCCCTACTTGGGCACAGCCTAGTGGAGCTGTGAGAAGAGGGCCACTGTCCTCCAGACCCCAGAATGGTAGATACACTGACAGCTTGCACTGGACACCTGAAAAAGCTGCAGACACTCAATGCCAGCCAGTGAAAGCAGCCAGGAGGGTGGCTATACCCTGCAAAGCCACAGGGGCAGAGCTGCCCAAGGCTGTAAGAGCCCACCTCTTGCATCAGCATGACCTGGATGTGAGACATGGAGTCAAAGGAGATCATCTTGGAGCTTTAAGATTTGACTGCCCTGCTGGATTTCGGACTTGCATGGGGCTTATAGCCCCTTTGTTTTGGCCAATTTCTCCCGTTTGAAATGGCTACCCAATGCCTGCACCCCCAATGTATCTAGGAAGTAACCAACTTGCTTTTGATTTTACAGGCTCACAGGCAGAAGGGACTTGCCTTGTCTCAGATGAGACTCTGGACTGTGGACATTTGAGTTAATGCTGAAATTAGTTAGGACTTTGGGGGACTATTGGGAAGGCATGATTGTGTTTTGAAATGTGAGGACATGAGATTTGGGAGAGGCCAGGGGAGGAATGATATGGTTTGGCTGTGTCCCCACCCAAATCTTATCTTGAATTCCCGTGTGTTGTGGGAGGGACCTGGTCGGAGGTAACTGAATCATGGGGGCAGGTCTTTCCTGTGCTAATCTTGTGACAATGAATAAGTCTCAGGAGATCTGATGGTTTTATAAAGGGGAGTTTATCTGCACAAGCTCCCTCTCTTTTTGCCTGCTGCCATCCATGTAAGACGTGACTTGCTCCTCCTCGCCTTCCACTGTGATTGTGAGGCCTCCCCAGCCATGTGGAACTGTTTAAGTCCATTAAACCTCTTTCTTTTGTAAATTACCCAGTCTTGGGTATGTCTTTATCAGCAGTGTGAGGACAGACTAATACACCATCCAAGACACCTCAGCCTGGATTTTGTTGTCCGTATCATTATCAGCATTTTGGTCAAAACCATTCAACAAGTCTCTAGGGAGTTCCAAACTTTCCCACATTTTCCTGTCTTCTTCTGAGCCCTCCAAACTGTTCCAATCTCTGCCTGCTACCCAGTTCCAAAGTTGCTTCCATATTTTCAGGTATCTATCTTTTCAGCAGCACCTCACTCTACTGGTACCAATTTACTGTATTACTCTGTTTTCATAACTGCTGATAAAGACACAGCCAAGACTGGGCAATTTACAAAAGAAAGAGGTTTAGTGGACTCACAGTTCCACATGGCTGAGGAGGCCTCACAATCATGGTGGAAGGTGAAAGGCACATCTCACATGGCAGCAGACAAGAGAAGAGAGCTTGTGCAGGGAAACTCTCCTTTATAAAACCATCAGATCTCATGAGACTTATTCAGTATCATAAGAATAGCACAGGAAAGACCCGCCCCATCATTCAATTACCTCCCATTGGGTCCCTCCCACAGCATGTGGGAATTGTGGAAGCTACAATTCAAGATGAGATTTGGGTGGGGACACAGCCAAACCATATCAAATGCTAATGAAAAACACAAAAAAAATTAAAAGCATAAATGTCACTGGAAATGGTAAATACATAGTGAAATTCAGAATACACTAATACCATAACGTTAGTGTACAAATCACTTTTAACTCTAGTATAAAAGCTACAAAATAAAAGCATTAAAATAAGTATACCTACAATAATTTGTTAATGAATACACAGTATAAAAAGTTATAAAGTATAACATATGCAGTAATAAAATGTGTGAAAGGGAGAAAAACTGTGGAGTGTTTTTCTATGGATAGATGTTAAATTGTTATCATCTTAAACTAGACTTTTACAAATATAAGATATTTTATCTAAGTCTCCTGATAACCTCTAGGAAAAAACTGTAGTAGATACACAAATGGAAAAAGCCATCAAAACATAAAAACAACAAAAACAAATCCAAAAATTAACAGAAGACAGCATGAGAAAAAAAGAAACTATAAAACAGAAAACAATAAAACTGTAATAGTAAATCCTTATGTATCAATAATTACTTTACATATAAAGAGATTAAATTATCCAATAAACAGATACTGGTATAGACTGAATGTCACCTCCAAAATTTAGGATAAAATTTAATAGCCATTGTGATGGAATTAAGAGGTGGGATCTTTAAGAAGTGGTTAGGCCATTGGGACTCTGCCCTCATGAATTAATGTCCTTATGGGAGTGTGTTAGTTATCACAAAAGTGAGTCTGTTATAAAAGGGAGCTCTCTTCTCCCTCAGGCCTTTGGCCATGTTACTATGCAGCAAAAAGGCCTTCACCAGATAACAATGCCGTTTTCTTTGCCTTCCAAGCTCCTGGAATCATGAGCCAAATAAACTTCCCCTGTTTATAAATTAGCCAATCTGTGGTATTCTATTATAGAAAACAAAACAGACTAGAATAAACACAGAGTGGCTAAATGAATTTTTTTAAACTAACAGTATGCTGCTTACAAGAGACTCACTTTTGATTTAAGGACAAACATAAACTTAAAGAATAGAAACCATAGTGCATGCAAACAACAACCAAGAATCAGGAGTGGTTGTTGGTTATATTAGACAAAACAGACTTCCATGCAAAAATCTGTCACAAGAGGAAAGGAGTTCACTACATGATGATAAAGAAGTTAATTTGTTAAGAGGATATAGAAATTAAAACTATGTATGCACCCAACACTGGAGCACCCAAATGTATAAAGCAAACATTAACATACCTGTGGTGAGAAAATGAAATGCAATAACAGGGAACTTCAATGTCCTATTTACAACAAAGCATGGAATATTTAGAGAGAAAACTAATAAAAAAAAAGAGTTCACCTGTATAACACCATAAACTAAATAGACAATATTTTATCAAACAGTATGAGAATACACATTCTTCTCAAGAATACATGGAATATTCTCCAGAATAGATCATATGTTAAACCAAAAATAGAAAACAAGTCTTTTTAAATTTAGGATTAAAATTATATCAAGTTTTTGATCATAATGGTGTAAAACTAGAAAATCAACAGCAGGAGGAAAACTAGAAAGCTCACAAATGTGTGTGATACAGTGTGGATGTTTAGTCTCCCACCACAAAACTCATGTTGAAAAGTAATCCCCAATCTTGAAGGTGGAGCCTAATATGGGGTGTCTGAATAATAGGGGCAGATCCCTCAAGAATTCTTTGGTGCTGTCCTTGATAGTGAGATGTTATGAGATCTGGTTGTTTAAAAGTGTGTAGCACCTCCCAACTTAGTCTGGTGCTCCTGCTCTTGCCATGTGACTGCCTGTTCTCCCTTTACCAATTCCCCTGATTGCAAACTTACTGAGGCCCTCGCCAGAAGCCAAGCAGATGCTGGTGCCATGCTTCTGTACAGACTGCAGAACTGTAGACCAATTAAATCTCTTTTCTTTATAGAATAGACTAATACAGTGTTGACATTAAACAACATGCTTCTGAACAACCATGAAATCAAAAGGGAAATAAAAAATTGTCTTGATACAAATGAAATTGGAAACACAAGAAAACAAAACTTCTGAGATGTAACAAAAGCAGTTCTAAGACAGAAGTATAAAATGATAAAGTTCTACAATAAGGAAAACAAAGATCTCAAATAAGCAATCTAACTGTAATCCTCAAGGAGCTTGATCAAGAAGAACAAAATAATCCCAATGTTGGCATAATTATGGAAATAATAAAAATTAGAGCAAAAAGAGAGAGAGACTAGAAAAATAAAAAATATCAAAAAACTAAGAGTCTTCAAAAAAAAAAACAAAATGAACAAACTCTTCCTAGATTATCCAAGGGAAAAAAAAGAGAGAGGACTCAAAAAGCTATTAATGAAAAAGCAGTCATTCCAGCTGATATCACAGAAAGAAAAAAAATAAGAAACTCTTATGAACAATTACATAACAAAAAAAGATAACTTAGAAGAAACTGATTCTTAGAAAGAACACCACACTGTGAAGAAACAGAAATACCCAAAAGACTAATAATGAGAAAGAAGACAGAAATACTCAGAAATCTTCCAATTTAAAAAAAATCCCATGACCAAATGACTTCATGGGTAAACTGTATCAAGCATTTAAAAAAGCAATGTCAACACTTTTCAAACTCTTCCAAAAAACTGAAAGAAAAAAGCACTTTCAAACTCATTTTATGAGACCACCAACATCTCATACTGAAGCCAGATAAGGACACTACAAAAAAGGAACAAAACAATATTCCTTATAAAGATACAAGCAAAAATTCTCAACAAAATACTAGACACCAAATTCAAAAACACATTAAAAGGATCAGACATCATTATCAAGTAGGATTTATCCCTGAGATGCAAGAATGTTTTAACATACACAATTTAAATGATATACCACAATAACAAAAAGATGAAAATCATATAATCCTCTCAAAAAATTAAAAGCCTATAACAGAAGTAAATACATTTTCATAATAAAAACTCCAAACAACATACATACAAAAGTATCCATCTCAACAGAGTAAACAGTGAAATGCTGAAAGTTTCCTCTAGTATCAGAAACAAGACAGGGGTGCCCAATCTCAACACTTCTATTCAACATAGTAGTGAGAAATCAAGCCAGAACAATTAGGTAAGAAAAAGAAACAAAAAGGCATTCAAATCAGGAATAAAGAAGTAAAATTCTCACTGTTTACAGACGAAGTGATTTGAAGATACAGAAAACCATAAAGACTATACCAAACAAACAAAAAATAGAGCTAATATATCCATTCAGTAAAGTTGAGGCCACAAAAATATACAAAAATTAGTTGCATTTCCATATACTAACAATAAACTGAGAAAAAAGTTACAAAAAAATCTGATTTATAACAGTATCAAATTTTTTTTAAAATTTTATAACTTCATTTAACAAAAGTGAAAGATCTGTCCAGTAAAATCTATAAAACACTGATGAAAGTAATTGAAAAAGACACAAATGGAAAAATATCCCTTCTTCATGGATTGGAAAAAATATTGCTAAAATGTCCATACTTCACAAAATGATTCACAGATCCAATGAAATCTGTATTGACATTTTAATGGCATTTTTCACAGAAATAGAAAAAATTATAAAACTTCAATGGAATCACAAATAACTCCAAATAGCCCATGCAATCTTGAAAAAGAAGAATAAAGCTAGAGGCATCACACTTCTTCATTTCAAACTATTACACAGCTATACTAATCAAGAGTATGGTACTGACGTAAAAACAGACACATAGACCAATGGAATAGAATACAAAAACCAGAAAGAAACCCATGTGCATACAGTCAACTATTACTTTGACAAGGGCACCAAGATACACAAAGGGGAAGTATAGTCTCTTCAACAAATAATGCTGAAAGAAAGTAGTCATCTGCAAAAGAATAAAATTTACTTATACTATGTACAAAAATTAACTCAAAAGAATTAACACTTAAATGCAAAACCAGAAACTGTGTAACTTCTAGAACAAAGCATAAGGAACAATCTCTTTGACACTGGCCTTGGCAATAATTTTTCTGGCTATCACATCAAAAAATCACAAGCAACAAAAAGCAAAAAATAAAAACAAGTAGCATTAAATGAAACAAAAAAGTGTGTGCACAGCAAACACAGAACATGAAAAAGCGACCCAGGGACTGGGAGAAAATAGATCTGATAAGAGTTTTATATCCAAAATATTAAGAATCTCACACAATTCGATAGCAAAAAAAAAGGAAATCTGACAAAAATTTGCAAAGGACTCAAGTAGACATTTCTCAAAATATGACATGGAAGTGGCAAACACGTTTATAAAAAGGTTCTCAATGTTATTATTCATCAGGAAAATGCAAGTAAAACCTTAATGAGATATCATCTCACACTTGTTAGTATAACTGCTGTCAAAGAGTCAATAAATAAATATTCACACTTGTTAGAATGACTGCTGTCAGAGTCAAGAAATATTAAGAGTCAGAGTGTGGAGAAAAGAAAACCCTTGTATGCTGTCAGTGGAAATGTAAATTAATTCAGCCACTATGAAAAATGGCATGAAGGCACCTCAAAAAAAATTAAAAATAGTATTATATGAACCTTCAATGCTACTTCTAATTGTATAACCAAAGGAAATAAAATCATATGTCAAAGATATATCTGTACCCCTATGTTCATAGCCAATTATTTGCAATATATAGAATATTATTCAGACATAATGAAGAAGGTACTGCAATTTCTGACAACATGGATGAATAAACAAGGTAGACATTATGGTAACAAGTAAAAACTTTCATTTACAAGATAAATTCTGAATATCTAATGTACAGCATTGTAAATATAGTTAATGATACTCTACAGTAGCAGTACCCAACCTTTTCAGCAGCAGGGACCAGTTTTATGGAAGACAATTTTTCCATGGATGGAGGTCAAGTCGGGGGTGGTTTTGGGATGAAGCTGTTTTACCTCAGATCATCAGGCATTAGATAGATTCTCATAAAAAGCACACAACCTAGATCTTTTGCATGCACAGTTCACAAAAGGGTTCACACTCCTATGAGAATCAAATGCTGCTGCTGATCTGAGGAGGCAGCGATCAGGCAGTAATGCTTGCTGGCCCAATGGTCACACCTCCTGCTGTGTGATCGGATTCCTCAGAGGCCACAGACCAGTACTATAGACCCCTGCACTATAGTATACTTGAGATTTGTTAAGAGTGTACATCTTAAGAGTTCTCACCACACACACAAAAATTGGCATCTAATGTGAGATGACTGATGTGGTAATTAACTTTGCTGTGTTAGTCATTACACAATGTGTATGTATATCAAATCATCAAGATGTAACCTTTAAATAGATAATATTTATATTGTGGAAAGAATCATATGTCTAGAAAGAAAAAAAAGGAACTAAAGGACACATTCTCAGTAAGCTTCATACTGAACCAGACAAAATTATAGAATGATAGTTATTAAGATACAAGGCAACAGTTTAGAGTTTATTATATACTGGACAATGTTCTAAGCTCCCCATAGACAAAAATTTAGATAAGAAGTCTAAATAATAAGTAATACACATTAAACTATTTTACATTTGTGGAATTTGTGCCTATAGAGTTTAAATTTCTCATCTTAGTTCAGGTGAGGAAAAATGAGAAGTTGAAGTGAAACATAAGATTAGATTTTCTTAGATTTGGGAAGATGCCTTGTATTTTCATAAAATTACTGCATCTTAATTTCTATAGGATCACCTCGGAAACCACAATACGATTAAAAATTAATGTATCAGAAAATATGTGACATCTATCCACAGAATTCCTGAGACTTCTGAAAAAAATTCCACTGTCCATCACTCTCCTCACACACTTCTGACATGAGGCAAAACCAGAACTTTAGAAGTGGTTTCACATAGAGGTAGAAACATGCACAGACTTTCCCAGAGCCCCCAAATCAATAGAAGAACAGTCAGATCAAGCAGGCCCTCACAGGCCAAGGGGAGCACTTTGGCTGTCACTGTGAATATGATGGCGGATCACAGAAGAGGAAGGAGAATCATCAGATAATTCAAGAGCATGGGACAGAAGATGTCCCTCTTTAACAGCAAGGGAAAGAAATAAAGCCAGGTGTCTCAAAAATCATTTCCACTGGAGAACTTCCCAATCCACACTTCAAGGTCTGGTTCTTTCTTGACTTCTGGACCTCTTGCCCATGTCATCTACTTCATTCGCTCCCACCTACCTGGCTGAATGGCTACTGTCTCCTCACTCTTCACATTCCAAGGCTCTTTCCTTTGTTCCAAAAAGGTGATCAGGTCCGGCTTAGAGACAACAAGACCTGTTTTATTGGAAAAATTCACATGACTCTTAATGAGGGTTCTTTTTATTTTTTATTTTTATACTTTTTTTTGGCCCCACAGGACAGGATTAATTTCTAACTTAGTACTGTGCTCAGTAGAAAAAATAAGACATTATAGAAGATTCTTGAAAAGTATTTCTCAAAATATTGTTTCCTACCAGCTTGTTTAGAATATTTAGGAAGCATTTTAAATCTGGGGATCCTGAGCTTCTGCAAATCTGACTGAATCAAAAACAAACAAAAAAAATTGGATTTTAAAGTGTAAGCAACAATAGTTTATGTCAACCAATTTCTAGAATCACGACTAGAGTGAAACTTGTACATCACCTCAAATAAAAAGGCAAATGTCAAAATCAAACATTATGAAATTTTTTCTACTTCAACAAAACCCCTATTTTTTTCCTGAAAACAAGAACCTAAAACTAACTCATACAAAGCACAAGATCCCAAGGGACATTCTGAAAAGAAAAGAAATAAAACTCTTAGTTATTAGATATTCCGAAGGCAAGTTATCCTCACCCAGAGAGACCAGGTTTCTGTAGTTTTCTAACATCACATCCTGATACAAATTCTTCTGAGCTGGTTCCAGGTGTTCCCACTCCTCCAAAGAGAATTCTACGGCCACATCCCTGAATGTCAACAGTCCCTGAAATAAAAATAAAGAATACACTGACCATGTGGCCATGGCAGAGTTCTTCATTTGTCCCAAGATGAAATGACAGTTATTGGTTCTGACCTATATGAGTGACCTGAATTATTCAGTAAGATCATTTTTAACACAGTAATATTTTCTAATGTAGTCTCAAACTCTGTGGAAAGAGAATAACATAAAATCCACAAAACTAGTGTAGATATTTATATCAAATGTAAAATATAAAACTAAGGCATCAACACAGGAATATACATTTTTGGGTGCTATATTTACATCATCCAGAATCAGCTGTGTATAATTCTCAGGTGCAAAAGTCATGGTGACTTAGAGGCATACTTCTCAAATTGTATACTATACAACAATAAACTGGAGATCTTCTTCAAAAGCAGAGTCTGATTCAGGAGATCTAGATTTTGAGTTTCTGCATTTCCACATTTTTTAATTTTTAATTTTGACACAGGGTCTCGCTCTGCCACCCAGGCTGGAGTGCAGTGGTTGAATCTTGGCTCACTGCAGCCTCAACCTCCTGGGCTCAGGCGATCCTCCTGTTTCAGCCTCCTGAGTAGCTAAGGCTACAGGCATGAGCCACCATGGCTGGCTGAGTATCTGCATGTCTAACAAGTTCACCAGTAGTGTTAATGCTTCAGGCCCCAAAGCCACTTTTGAATAGCAGAGAGGTCGAACACTGAGGAAAGAATTCAGGCATGATGTGAAACTGAGAGTTTTATGAAATTTACAAGTTGTAACAGCTAGAATGGTAGTAATCCTTTTTGAACATGCACAATATATCAGATATCATCCTAAAAGTTGTTTACATATATAAAACCCAATAAATAATCTATGAGAAAAATTATATTCTTCCTCTTACATAAAAATTATTTTCCAAATATTTGCTACATAGTAGTTTGTATTTTGCCTCAGTTTATCTGATTTAGAATTTATCTCAAAGGGACATACCGGCCAATATACAGAGACAACCTTAACAGAATGTTCAGAGAAGATTTCGTAACTGAGTAATGAAAACAAATTAAGAAAGCAGCCACACAATAGTTATCGAATAATGCTTTCATTTTATGTGCATATGTGCACATAATGGTAACTATATACACACTAAAAGTAAGAGAATATTTCTGTGTAAATAAAATTTAAAAATATTTTAAATTGTATAAAAACTATAAAACTCTTTGTGGGTGATGCCTTTTTTGTGATGCCTTTATAAAGACCAATACATACAATGAAATAAAGTAAAGGCTCTTGTTTCTGAGTCTGGTATTTTTTTTTCAAGTTTTTGTTATGTTTATTATGTGCTATTATATATTTTAGAATTTTAAGACAATAGACATATTTGTTATATGTTAATTCTTGTTCTTTCTCTGAAAATATAGAGAATAAATAAGCATATGCTTGTGACATGAGATGAAATAAAATGGAAACCTACAGAACTGAGACCTGCTTCAGAACTTCCAGTCTTAAAAGCTGTTATCTCCTGTCAACAAATGTGAGAGCCTTTACTCTGCAAAGAAAGCTACAAGCAAAGGGAAACCAAAAAGAAATGGGAGTCTCTGGATTAAATGTGATGGTTTATAGACATCACTCAGTAAATCCTCCCTCCTAGATACTCATTACAAAGAGAAAAATGATTAACTTTATAGCGAAGGAATCTGACAGAGAGCACCTGCACCAAGTGAATGAAGTTAGCATCGTCTGTAATAAGACAAATTGGTATCAGTGCTAATGCACAGATGGGCCCATAATCATTGCTGTGATATGGGCGGAGGGGAACAGTAAATCATAATCTTAATATAATCATAAAAAAACAATCTGTGGGGGAAGATACAGGTGACCAGAGATCTTCAAACTGGTTATGTGACCCTACTTAGAAGCCTGGGCTGAGAATCACTTAGCTAAGCATTGCCTCTCAAGCTTCAATACGCATACATATCATTCGGTGTTCTGGGCCCCCTCTAAGTAATGTGATTCTGCAGGTTTGGAAAGTTTCCATGAACTGGCTTCTTTAACAAGTCCCCTGTCAATGCTGATGTTGCTCCTCCTAGACCCATTATCAATAGCACTCAGCTAGAGGAAGCAGACACAGCACACAGAGTCCCTTACACCCAATACTCTAATCACAACAAAAATACTTTTCGTTCACAGCGAGGACCACCAACCACTGTCCTGAAAGATCACACCCTTTGCCAGCCATTTAAAGGCTACAGATACAGAGACTGGAGAAGACAGTTATGTCTAAGTCAGCATTTGGAAAACAGCATGGATACATGCATTAAAGCAGTGTTTATTGAGCTTGTACTATGTGCTCACAGTATGTACTGTGCTGGGAACATCACATGGTGTGAGTTAAGCCATATAAACCCCTGGGATGTGGGTCCTAAGTATCCCATAATTCCCAGCAGGATTTAGATAATGGCTCAGCCTTTCTATTTCTTCTTGTTTCCCTATCACTATAAAAGCTAACTATAGACAGATGGGAGGGATACAGAAAGGAAGGAGTCAAGTTCAGTTCACAAGAATTTCTCCACTGGGCACGGTGGCTCACGCCTGTAATCCCAGCACTTTGGGAGGCCAAGATGGGTGTTATCACTTGAGGTCAGGAGTTCAAGATCAGCCTGGTCAACATTGTGAAACCCTGTCTCTACTAAAAATACAAAAATCAGCTGTGCATGGTGGCACACCTATAATCCCAGCTACTCGGGAGGCTGAGGCAGGAGAATCATCTGAACCGGGAAGGCAGAGGTTGTGTGAGCCGAGATGACACTATTCCAGCCTAGGCAACAGAGTGAGATTCAGTCTCAAAAAAAAAAAAAAAGAAGAAGAAAAAGAATTTCTCATTATTCTCTTTATATCTTTACACTGACTTTGTTACAACTTGTGAAGCAACTACTGGATCTGCAGAAATGAAAAAGAGGTTGCCAGGTGGAATGTTTCTAAAGGTACTGGTTTCAATAAGAAAAAAATTTAATTTTCAAATAATTTTGAAAAAGTGAGTCCTGTGCTCCCATTTACCTGCTTTTGGGTTTGGGGAAATTGTGAGCACCACCTCAGAAGAGATGGCAGCAGCGGCCACCCAGAAGTCTGATCTCCTCTAGTCAGTTCTATGAGGGGAGGCTCCAGGGTAGGGACAGACCTGGACCAGGCTCAGAAGAGGCTGGATTTGGGCAGAGCTGGAGCAGGGGCTGGGCTAGGCTTCTCATCTCTACACTGCTGCTTTATTTTCAGCTGTCTTTCCTAAGCCTGACCAACAAGAACTTGACTCCCATGGTTTGCCTTGTTTAAATAGTTTAAGCTTCATCCTATTTTGTAACATGCAACAACAAGCAATTTAACCAAAACACGTAGGGCTTTCTATGAAAATTATATTAGTAGCTACATAATTATCTTTAACAAGAAAAAAGCAATATAAATAATAATTATAATAACTCTTTTGTCCACGGGTGGCCCTTCAGGTGGTGACATCAGAATTCACAACGTCAACATAAGGGCAGTGTCCCAAATCAAGCCCAAGTTCCCTGTACACCTCCATTCTTGCTCCTGACCACATGATGTTGAATTCAACCATTATCCGTCTGCTTTAGACTGAAAGTTCCTGGATGGTAGGGACTATGGCTGCTGCATCTGTTTTCCTAGTGGCCATATGAAATGGAAGCAATTGGTTTACCTATCAGTATGAGTCTCCAGGCCTCCTCCTTGTATTTCACCCACACATTAGAAAACTGGAGCAACTCCCACTTGGATACCAAATAAGGAGATTCCTTCTGTTAAAAAAGAAACAAACCCTGATGACTCATTCTTCTCCCTCTGAGACGGAAGCAAGATTAGCCCGTTGTCAGCCTGTCCCCTGCCTGCACAGGATATATAACCAAGTGTCCCCTAGGTGCTGGTGAGAGAGTCCCTGGTAACTGTGTGATGAAAACCCAATAGTGATTCAGGCAGGAAAGACTCAAGTTGTCCTTGTGGAACCAGAATAGAAAATTGAGTTGTCATAGTAGGGCCACAGATCCAGGATCCAGATATGTTATTACCCATACCTGATCAGCTGACTCTTGGGTACAAGAAAGGACAAGATTACCCTACTCCAGTAACACAGCTCACAGGTAGGCATAGCTTTACTCATGGCTCTGGACAGTGGTGGCCCCACCCTCCCTCTGCTAAGGTGCTGCTTTACACTTACAGATTCTGCCACGAGATTCTGTTTATAAAAAGGAACCACTCACAGAACTGCTGTAGCTCACTGGACAAGGTCTTGAAAACTCTGAGGGCCTCACTCCAAAAGTAGGGCTTTACAAAGTCCATGTTGATCTCTCACAATGCAGAAAATGTCCCCTGGATTTTCTATATATCCTGAGTCCAAAGTCTGGTCCTGTCTTGTGGATCCCAGGTGGAGACCAGCCTTTATGTGCAGACCCCAGGTGGAATCAACCTGGCTCTGCAATTCTTGTGTATTGCTGTGAAGAAAACTAGAGGAGACAGCCCTTCAGGAAGGCTGCTCTCACACATCCTGGAGAACCTCAGGACCTGGGTTCAGAATTCACAGCTGCAGATTTAGGTGCTGGTGGCGCAGGGAAGTGGCATGCACCTTCTGCACATTCATGGGCATTTGGGCAAGAGGATGAGGGGAATGTTGAGATTCTCAGGCCTGCTCAATGTATGTGTGTGCCTGGTTGGTTTCCAGCCCCCATGGTCTCTGAATCGGTTTCAGGTCTGAAGATGCCAGGGGCATGGAAAGACAGAGCTGGAATGGCTAACTGATGCCCTGTAAACTTATTTTTATAGAAATCTAGTCAAACTGTTCTAGAAGCGACTGAAGATCCCAAGTAAGCAGAAAGACCATTCTGCCTGCAGATTTTAGGGGCAATGGGCACTTTGCTGCACAAATGTGGGTTGTGAACAGAAATCAAAGAGGGAAAGGACCCACTGGAGTGAAGTCTTACAGGCATCGTACAGGTTTATATTCTGTGTAGTAATTCTGGGCAATGTTTGAAAAATATAATGAAGAAGAAAATCATAAAATCATCTCCAACCCCAGAAAAACTATCCATAGTGGTAGAAAAGAAAGAAAACTGTTTTATGACATAATTAGCCCAGAATGTAAAGGAATGATAGGCAACCTGCTAAGAGATTAGAAAAATACCCACTGGTGAAAAGTCACCATAATTAGTCCTCAATAGAAGACCTGACAGCACCATTTGTCAGATAGAGTTCATCCTAAATTCACCTGGGAATTGGGAGGCCATCTGTGTTTTTTAATTGGCTACAGTCAAAGGAAAAATAAACTTCATGTCTTTATGACAGGCAGATTTGCAACTTGGAGCCAGGTGCCTGCCCTCCTAGAGAAACTGTAGGATATGGATCTATCTTCTTTGCTATTTACATTTTGTATCA
The DNA here is from genome assembly GCF_028858775.2 of Pan troglodytes. Taxonomy (NCBI): domain Eukaryota; kingdom Metazoa; phylum Chordata; class Mammalia; order Primates; family Hominidae; genus Pan; species Pan troglodytes. Next base: position 35,997,749 of record NC_072416.2, on the reverse strand, counting down.
ATGATTCCCAGCTCCTAGAGAAAGGCAGTACTGAGTCAAAAAGACTGACAAATGGCCTATTTAGCTGTTAGAGTGATTTAGACAGGTTGTAAAACAGAAAAATAATTTACATATGAAAGTTTTCCAAAGTAAATGCTTTAAGAAAAAAAAAAAGAAAAATTTCTTTCCTTATTTTCAAGAAGGATTAAGTCTTGTATTTCTCATTTGTATTTGCTCTTACAACAGCCAGATCTAGGGCCATGGTCTTGAGCTCACAGACATCTGAGTTCCAATAGGTGCTGGATTCAGGCACCTGTGGGGTGACCTTGGGAACACCGTGTACACATAAAGAAGGGGCTTGTGGGGAAGTAAAAGGCAGAAGAGAGGAAGGTGCTATTGAGCCATGAGCAGGGGGCAGTACCAAGTTGGTGGAAGGACTGGTTTGTGCTACAGATACTGGCCCAGGTGGGGCTATGCTCTGACATATTCCTGGGTCCACGCAGGCAGATGAGATTATGATTGGATGGTCCACAAGCCTAGGTTGATGGAGAAACTAGGCTGCTGCTACGGATTCAGTGTCTGGGATTACAACAAGCCAGGAGTCCTCAGGCACTTGTGTGGGTTTTTGGCAGGAAACTGGAAGCAAAGGTGCTGTGGATGCAATTCCTGACAGTCAAGCCTTCTCCTGGGATGGACGGGGACATGTCAATGCCTAGTTGGTATGTTCAGGAGTGGGTGGGAATCATGTGGTGGCAGCTGGGTCGGGGAGGGGGTCTCTTCTCAGAACTCCTTTCCTCTCAGTGTTCAGTCCCTTCTCACCCTAGCAGGAGACCTGTGTCAAAGGACAACGCACAGTGGGGCAGCCTGTGTGCAGAACACAGCCTCTCTTCCCACAGACACTTGGGAGTCTCTCTCCAGCCCAGGCCTCTGTGAGGTCTGTCTTCTGACATCAAATGTGTAGAGTTTGCTGAACACCAACCAATCCTCCAACATCAACTGGGTGCCAAAAACTTAATTGTGACACCACGCAGAGTCAGCGCAGGCCCCACAAGTTCTCGGCTCAGTCCCACAACACTGCCCCCACTTCAGATGCCAGTCACAATGCCTGGGGCCCTATGTATACTTCCAAGCTACTGCCTGTAAATCGAGGGCACCCATAACCCTATCCTTAAGTTCAATCATTTCAAAGATCTACTCAAATAACTCAGCAAATCACTTTGCTTATGTTTATCAGGTTATCATAAGGATATAGTTCAGAACAGCCAAATGAAATAAATACATATAGGGCAAAAAAAAAGTAGTGGGAAAAAATAGGAATAGTAACCTGGTAAATAGCTGTGATTAAAGAAATCCCCCATCTTTTGTGTTTTCCAAGAACAGCTTACTGCAAAAAACAACCCTATTATGACTTCGATGATGCTCCCTGATTTAGTCATCACAAAGCCACAGACTCTCCAAATTCCCCTTCTGACTCAGCTGAACAGTTCTGTCTTCAGTGTTCAGAATAAACTACTTAACAAAACTGTATTTTTCTCCAGGTTGCTGGACTTTGACACACTCACAGCCTGGTCAACATTCAACCCCTCCCTAAGCCCCTCCTAAGAACAGGCTGACATCAGAGTGAAACATTCTCTGATCTCGAATCTGATTTTGGCACCTTAATCCTGCCCTTCCCCTCCTACCTTCTGAGCTTGTTTGCTCCTCCCTGTGAAAGAAAGTCTTTGTCTGCCTAACCTTTGAGATCCACAAAGATCTTATAGCTGTTGCTTTCCCCCTGTTGCAATACTCCTTTAGAATTAAGGAACTTCTTACCTAAACCTGAATTTGTTTTATTTGACAAAATCAAATAAAATGTGGGGAAGGAACTGGAAACTTAATATTTTACTGCAAGCCTCAGTTAGTCTGGGGGAACACAGTGGTAGATTTGAGACTCTGCGTGCCACATATTAGGAAAACACAGGGGGAAAACCAGTTGTGGGGGGCGGGGGGAGTGTTAAAATGATTAATGAGTAGGCGATTATATGGAAGTGGTTGTAGTGCCCTGGGTTTCTGGGAAGAAAACCCAAAATCAGGACAATAACAATTTCTACCCTCAGAAAGAGCCTCCCAACCCTCCTTCCATCCCAACCCCAAATGCCTCTTTCTGTGGATTTTCAGCTTTCAGCTCTCCAGGGCTCTGTAGCTTCTCAGTATAAAGGGCTCCTTCCATGGATGGGGTGAGCAGGCTGGGAAACCTGCAGGGGAAACTCCCCTGGAAGAACTAACTGGGCTTCAGTGACCTCTTCTTGCAGGCTCAAGACCAGGTTAGTTTGCACTCACTGAGCTCAGGCTTCTGCTTCCCAGTCAGGGTTATTCAATTAGTATTCAATGAGAATGCCCAGTGTTTGAAGAAAGCAAAACTACTCAAACAGTGTTTATAGAATAAAGGAAAGTGAAACGCCTTTATAATTTATACCTCAACAGAAAACACTAAAGTATCTATCCCTTTCAGACAATAAATAGGCCACTTACTTATTTCCATGATAACAGATCATTTAGTAAATAATCATATATAAACAATTCTAGCCAGTGCTACGTTCGGCATTAAAGCCATACATCCAAGGCCAGGCATGGTGGCTCATGCCTGTTATCCCAGCACTTTGGGAGGCCAAGGCGGGAGGATCACTTGAGCCCAGGAGTTTGAGACCACTCTGGGGGCAACACAGTGAGACCCACATCTTTACAAAAAGAAAAAACAAAATAGCCAGCCATGGCGCAGCATCCCTGTAAGTCCCATCTACTTGGAAGGCTGAGGTGGGAGGATCACTTGAGCCCAGGAGGTTGAGTGAGCTGTGATCACACCACTGCACTTCAGTCTGGGTGACAGAGGAGAGATCCTGTCTCCAAAAACAAAAAATAAAAAATAAACTCAACATCCAGACAAGAGGATAAAGAACAAAGATATCCACTGTCATAACTTCTTCACCCTACAAAAAAAAGAAATTGATGTTTTGATGAAACTATGTAATTCACCAATTTACCACACGTTGTTGTGAAAATGTATTCACTTTCTACAGCCAATAATGAAAGAAAGATTTTCTCTGTTTCTTTTCCCTGGCAGCATTTCCAAAAGGTGAGCCCTGAGATTCTGTTTTACATTACTCCCAAAAAAAGAACAAACCTGAGAAACTTACTACACTCATTCTGCTGAAAAAAAAGGTAGTAAGAATTTTTAACAATGAAGAATGACCTGATATTTTAATTTTCTGAAATCCACCTTTCATGGCCTTGGAAATGTTTTTTATCTTTCAAGCTCTACTGATGAAATTTACACTAACTGAAAAACTGAAGTAGAAATAAATGAACAATCTAAGGCAGCAAACTCAGGCAGTGGTAATGCTGTTGGAATACAGACATATCTGGCTCAAGTGTCAAGTCAGGTCACGGTATCAATTGAGACATTCTCCTACCCCAATACTGCTCATTAAAATGCTCAGGGACCATCCTCCCAGGAGATCCTGCACTGTGCCCCATGGACACCGCAGCCGAGTTTGCACCACCTCACTGGGGTGGGGTTTTTTGTTTTTTGGTCCTTTGGGAGTTTTTCGCCCTTCACAAATCTGAATGAATCTAGGGGGCAGGAATCATTTTTGACTGTTTCCTCTCAATACCAGCAAACGATTGGCTGACCAGCAATGTGTCTCCAAGGGATGAAAACTAGCTTTGAAGAAATAAAATCCTTATGTCCCAAGGGGTTATCTTTTTAGGTTAAGGGTGTCCCAGGAGATTTCTCTCAGCCCCAGGGCATCCAGCTGCTCCCCTGAGGGGCTACATTTCCATACCTTGGGCGGTCCTCTAACAGGAGGTGACCTGGGGCTGACAGTCACTAAACACTCCAGGAGACATGGCCACTGTGGGCATCTTGAGTCATCCCAGACAGTTCTGAAATTCAGGAACAGGAAAAGACTGGATAGAGGGTGGCTATACAGGGCCCTGTAAAGTTTCCAAAGCAAAACCTCAAGTCAAAAGACATTCTTTCTGATAACGTGTCTGTGCCTGGGGAAGATGAATGAAAAAGAGGCACAGTTTTTTTTGCAGTGGAGTGTCAGGGATTTTTTATTCTCTGCTTTCCTCTCACGTGAAATGTATACCAAAAAAACACAAATCTTTAAAAAAGTGTCATCCACTGCTCTGTGAAATCATGATTAATGAGTAAAATACTGTCTGAAATGTACAATAAATGACCAATAGTTAATAATGTGAACTGGAGAGGGGAAGTTAGCCTTTGGAAATGTCGGGAAGGAACTGGAAATTTAATATTTTATTGCAAGCCCAGTTAGACTGGGGGAACACAGTGGTGGACTTGAGACTCTGCGTGCTACACGTTAGGAAAGCGCAGGGGGAAAACCAGTTCCCCTGGGCAGTGTTAAGATGATTAATGAGCAGGCGATTATACGGAAGTGGTTATAGTGCCCCAGGTTTCTAGGGAGAAAAACCAAAACCAAACTCAAATGCTTTTCTTGTAAATTACAACTTTAGGGGAAAACAAAATTCAGACTTAACGAACCACAAAGCTCCAATTCACCTCCACCTGCATAGTCTAAATAAGGCAACTACAAACTGTAACCCATCGGTTAATTTGGTCCGCTTCCTCATGCACCTTACAAAAACCTTTCCTTCAAGCCCCTCTGGGGATCTCCGAACCACAAACCAGGACTGCAGGCTTCCCATGTCACAAATCGCTATTTGCTCAAATTCTTCAACATTTTAACAGTGACTCCCTTTAATTCTTAGGAGGAGAAAGTAGTGACTGAGGACCCCACAGGGCACGGTTTCTTCCCACACACCGAACCTGGGTCTCCCCTGAGACGCTCCCGTCCTCGCCGCACAATCTGGGGGAGACGCGGGGCTGCGACGCGGAGCTGCCCAGAGAGGGCTCCGGCCAGGGACGAGGTCGCTCTGCGGGGTCGGGATGGGACAGGACACGCGGGGTCCCGGCTGCCGGCCTGGCCGCCATCTTGCAGCGGAGGGGACCGAGGGCCGAGATGCACCAGTTGGGACTCGGGGCCCAGACCCCGAAGCTGACTGCGGGGAGGCCCGGGTGCCCCTACAGCGGGTTCCCGCAGCTTCCGACCACCGCCCTCCCTCCCTCTGGGGACCCCCGACCCCGCACACTCACCATTTCCCAGCTTCCGGGATGCCCTGGCGTCTTAGCTACGAATCTCCCAGTGCCTGCAAGTCGCAGAGCAACAGAGGTTCTGTTTATTCTCAGAACGCGAAGCCGCCTGGGCCTCCCAGAACGAAAGACTCGGAGATGTGGCGAGGAGACCCGAGCTCTAACTGGAGCCGACGAAGGCCCCCGCCAAATCCCGGAAGCCGCCCCTGCTCTCCGGCTTCACTCCTGATTGGACGGTTTCCACTCCAGCGCCCCTGATTGGATAAAGCTCCATGCCCCGCCCCCTCATGATTAGTGCTTTTTTTTTTTTTTTTTGAAAGGGAGACTGGCTCATTGAGGTGGGGCCGCCTGCTGCGGGTATTACGGCTAATTAAGGGGTGAGCTGCGACTTGAAATGCACTTGCTCTTTCCCTTACCTGGTTCTGCTTGTATAAGACATCTTATTAGCTAATTAAGTTTAAGAAGAAGTATATTTAGACACCTTTAAAGCAAGAAAGACCCTCATCCCGTCCCTTAGCACCTCTCTTACCGCACTGTACCCCACTGCTAACGCCACCGTGGGAGGGGGCCCCTCAGCTGGGAACAGAAGGCCGTGCACTTCATTACGTGTTTTCAATTAGGCCCTCGCATGATACATAGACCGAACCAGTGCAAAAGCATCTTATAGGGGCATGCAGGATGGGGTCCCAGGAGGATGTTGCGGGCCGTGGTGGAACGTGGAAGAGGGGCTGGCCTATTCTTCTAATCTACAACTCTGCCCGCATCTCCTGGAGTCTGCATCACTGGTAACGGGGCCGCTGACTGTCCGTCTGTCTCTCCTTCTCAATCCCTTCAAGCTCAGGGAAGAAGGGTCCTTGGCAGCGACAGGGCTGGGAGCTCAGTTCCTCTGGGCCGTGCTGGCTCAGGCTCTGTGGCCACGGACTCCTCAGCCCTACCTCTGGTTTTTGTTTTTGTTTTGAGACAGGGTCTCACTCTATTGCCCAGGCTGGTGCAGTGGTGCAGTCATGGCTCACTGCAGCCTCCGGGGCTCAAACAATCTTCCCACCTCAGCCTCCTGAGTAGCTGGGACTACAGGCACATGCCACCATGCCCGGCTGATTTTTGTATTTTTTGTAGAGATGAGGTTTCACCATGTTGCCCAGGCTGGTCTCGATCTCCTGAGCTCAAGCGATCCTCCCACCTTAGCCTCCCAAGTAACTGGGGCTACAGGTTAGTAGTCAGTTCGCCAACTCCTGAGCTCAAGTATTCTGTCTGCTTTGACCTGCCAGAATGCCCTATTCCTGTTTTTCTGGAGTCTTGGAGCTAGTGGCGCTGCAGCACCTCGTAGTCTTCTGGCTGAGTAGATTCTCCTAGTCTTCTGGCTGAGTAGAAGGTGGGAGAGGAGGTGGGTGTCAAACTGGGCCAGGGCCCTCGGCCGCCATCTAGCTTGGTTAAACTCCCACTTGGGACAGATCAGGCTCTGTGCCTTATTCAGTGAGACGTGTGGAACAAATGCTTCCCTCCCCAAAGCAGAAACATCCCTGATTGCTGACAGTCAGGATTCCATGCACTTGACTTGGCCTGGGGCATGGCTGCCTCTCACCCTCTCACCCAGTTCTAGTCGCTGCACTCTGTGGCCTCCCTGCCACCAGATTAGGTGTAGACAACGGGTGTGGGACAGGGCTGCTGACACCACTGGCTGACCAAACCCCTTTCCCACACTTAAGGGAGAAAAGACAGGAGGTTAGGGGCTCCCAAAGGCAGCACTGCTTGTGACAGCACCACGGGAGTCCTTAGGGCCTACTAAGGGGCTGGGCTGGAACTCAGGATCAACTCTGCCTGACTCCAAAGCCCATGCACCTCCATGGACCTCACAACTCAAGCAGCTTCCCTAGGCCTTTGAAATCCTGGAGATTGACTCTTTTGCAATAGAAGAAAGATTCCTTTTGATTCTCATCCTTCTAGTACTCTTCACAATTGGAAATAATCCCCACCAGAGAAGGCTTCTGAAATGTCTTGGAAACATGTAGAATAATTTGGGAAAATGGCTGAAGGCTGAGTTTAAGAAATCAAGGCCTAACATTCTATTTTTCATTTCTTATAGGAGAGATTTGAAAGCACTTATAATGGACTCAATGTGTCTGCAAATTATTTTTGTCCCCTTTCAGTATTTGTAAGCTGTTGATGATTTTCAATACAGATTAACTCAAACTACTGTGACTGAAACAATCTTTTACTCTGAAAGCAGGAGATACAAAGGTATATCTGCTGAGAAGACATTTTTTTCTGCCATAATTTAGCCAAACAGCTGAGTACGTCTTAAAGTCAGCCTTTGATTTCTAACAAGTCAAGCTATTTGCCAAGACCACAGTCAGACCATATGACTGCTTAAACTACTTCATTGTCCCAGAATGTTGACCAGACAGATCGAAGCTCTGGGGGTGGAGTGGTGAGAGGACCCGCACTAGCAGGTGGGCAGCCATGGGTCCATATGTGAGAATCACTCATTAGGTGGGGTGTTTTGAGGTCCTGATATTTATGACACAATTAATGTGTATATTACTAAAAGTAAATTATAGAACATTGCAAATAATAAATCTATATATAAACTAAACATGTCAGCAATTACAACTACTGTTATTTATCATTATTCTAAGTGTGATCATCATTATTACCACAATTAGAAATAGTAGTTGTGGTTGCTGCTGCTGCTGCTGTTACTGGAGGGATGGTGATAAAAACACCGGGTAAGGCTCTGCTGCCTCCTTCACCTGCGGCATCGGGAGCTGCTGGCTCACTAGTTTGGTGCACACTCTGGACCTCTTTGGTGAAGCTGCAGCTGAAGAGCCTTCAGGCTCCGCTATGGCAGAATTTGAAGGTGGCAGGTAGGATGGTCCCAGAATGCAGTTGATGTTGAAGAGGTGCACACCACTTAGTGAATGAGTGGAAGCCTTTGGTGAAAGGCAGAGTTTCTACATGACACAGATCAGATTCCACTTTGACTGGGGCCAATCAGTGAAACAGACACATCTGCAGAACTGGAAATGGAGGACAAAGATTCAGTTGATGTGTTCCAGAAGCAGACAGGAGGGTCTATTGAGAACATACTCACTGCTTTACTCCAGAACTCTGTTCCTACAGACCAAGCAGACATTCTCACGTAGAAAATTGCAATATGTTTCCATCACATCTACTGGTCCAGCATCCCTTTCTCTCTTCTTCACTTTCCTGTTCCTCATTCCTTTATTGTACATAAATTATCGGGCGTAGCTGTACAAACATATTGATAATTTTTGTTTGCTTGTTTGTTTGTACTGAATGAACAACGATCATTGATTTCCAATGGCCATTGAGTCATTGGTGTTGAGTGATTTCCAATGAAGACAGCTGAGGGAAAACACTGTGTCTGTGAAAAAGACTCTCTTTCTCCACCAGGGACTGCTCACTCACTGTTTATCTCTATATTCCAGGACTTTAGCAACAACAATATAAAAAATATAGTGATCCTTTAGGTTTGTTGGGGGCAGGAAAAAAAAAGGGGGAATAACCTTTGCATACATTGTTCAATTAGAAAATTTTATTTTTAAAAATAGATCATTGTAACGCTAAGGACAATTTTATAACTTTTTAAATGTAGCTGTTACACATAGAACAAATCTGTCCTCACACAGGACTAAGTGACAATTAAAAGAACAGAACAGATTCCAGATATGTTCTTCTTCAAATCCAGGATCTGGTTGTTTAAATACACATCTTGTGTAAAATGAAAAGAAAACATTTAATATATAAATAAAAACAGGAAGTAAAGTTTCTCTAGCCACCAAGTGTGTTGGTTGGACTGAAAATGAGGAAGAAGGGGTTTCCGTCTGCAATAAGTTTGAAGTCCCCCCAGGAGCCAGGGAACTGTCCACAGCCTCTAAGGCTGCCCCCTCCTCTTCTGCCTGGAGCAGGGTGTGTGAGATTTCCATGCCCTGACCCAGGAGGTACATGGAGGGTGAGAGGTTGTCTGTCTCACACCCAGGCAGACATCCCTGGTCCAGGGCCCTCTGGAAGATATTCCCAGGGTCTCCGTAGGCTGCCAGGGTCACACCCTTCCAGAAAAGTTATATAGGTAAATTGACCCAAGAAGGGGTCAGTCCATGGGTGATACCAAGCCACATTGCACCCTGGATAGAGGGCAACACATCTCATGCAACTGCAAACTACAGTAAAGGTCTATCTGCTGACAAAATCTGAGAGGAAGGAAATGAGACATCCTCCTTATGCTTTGAAGGAAAAAACAATAGGCTAGAAGTGGTTGACTCATGTGTTCATGACTGCCATTGTCAGGGTAAGCTGAGAAGGGCATGAGCTCAGAAAAGGACTGTGCCACATGACAAGCTGGAGGGGGTGTGACAGGAGAGAGAGGAAGATGACAAACAGACTATGGGAAGCAAAATGGAAGTTCCGCTTCATGGAAACATAGTACATTCTTTCCTCACAATGAAGAAAAAAGGAAGGAGAAAGAAACTTGACGACAGGCTTTATTTTAAAAAGAAAAAATATATTCTATAACGAAGTCCTAATTCGTCTGTGGGTGTTGTATCTGTGCTTTCATGCAATGATTGGATGAAACCTGCTACCAGCACATCAATCCAATTGGCAACAGCATTCCAAAAAAATAAGAAAAAAAAATAACAGGGTGTGTACTCTCGCCAAAGACACCTGAGAAACTCAATTTCCATGCATTACCATGAGAAGAAAAAAAAAGTACCCAGGTTGAATCGGGGACAGGACTAATCACTCCTGGGATGAAATACATGCAAATAGATTAAAATGGTGCTTGTGGTGCATGCGTATGTGCATGTGTGTGTACTGTGGTGTGTTTGCCACTGAGTATGAGAAACGTTGCCTGCTTGAACTAAAGGAAATGCTTAGTCCTGTGGAATCCAGAATCCTCCCACCTAGTAGGTGGCTCTTCAACCTCAGGTTTCAGTCTCAGCACCTTTGAGAGCAGCCACACAGCAGACCAATTGCCGTGAGTGGGGGACTTCGTGGAGGATGCCAAAGGTTTTGTTGGGGGCTAGGCCCTAATTTGGGAGAATTCTGTGAAAGAATACATTCCCACCCACATCCGGGAGCTAAGTCCTCATTTGGGCTCCAGAGGCAAAGTGGCCACTTCATTTCTCACCTCTCTGCTTTCTTCCTCACTCTGAAGTTGGCCACCAGGTGGCGGCGGAAGATCAAAGATAATATCACTAGAACCAGAGCAGGCTGACGGTCTTTTCTTTTTTACTGACAAATAATAATTTTATATATTTATGGGATACAATGTGATCATTTTGATATACGTATACATTATGGAACGATTCCATCAAGCTAATTAACGTATCCATCCACTCACCAATTTATCTTTTTTTGTAGTGAGAACATTAAAAATTTAATTTTGCAATTTTGAAATGTACAATACATTATTCACTGTGCTCACCGTGCAGTGCAATAGATCGCTTATTCCTCCAGTCTAACTAAAGCTTCGTATCCTTCCATAAATTATTTCCTTTTCCCTATCCCACCCTTCCCCCTGACACAGCCTCTGGTAACTACCTTTCTAGTCTCTATTCTTTGTTTCTGTGAGATCAATATTTTAAATTCCACAGCTAGGTGAGATCATACAGTATATGTCTTCCTGTTCCTGGTTTATTTAACTTAGCATAATACCCTCTAGTTCAATCCAAGTTATCACAAATGACATAATTTCCTTCTTTATAAAGGCTAAATAGTACTCCATTGTGTATATACACGTCTTTATTCATTCATCTGTTGAAGGACACTTAAATTTCTTCTATATCTTGACTATTGTCAATAATGCCAAAGTAAACACAGGAGGGCAGATCCCTCTTCAATAGCCTAATTTGAATTCTTTTGGATATATACCCAAAAGTGGAATTGCTGGATCATAGGATAGTTTTTTTTCTTCAATTTTACTTTAACTTCCAGGGTGCGTGTGGGGCAGGTGCAGGTTTGTTACATAGGTAAACATGTGCCATGGTAGTTTGCTGCACAGATAAACACATCACATAGGTATTAAGCCCAGCATGCGTTAGCTATTCTCCCTGATGCTCTCCCTCCCCCATCCCCCAACAGGCCCCAGTGTGTGTTGTTCCCCACCATGTGTCCATATGTTTTCATTGTTAAGCTCCCACTTAGATGCAAGAATATGCAGTATTTGGTTTTCTGTTCCTGTGTTAGTTTGTTGAAAATAATGGCTTCCAACTCCTTCCATGTCCCTGCAAAGGACATGATCTCATTCCTTTTTATGGCTTCATAGTATTCCATGGTGTATATGCACCACATTTTCTTTACATGGGATACTTTTATTTCTAGGTTTTTGAAGAACTTCCATACCATTTTTAGAATGGCTGTACTACTTTACATTCCCACCAATAGGGTACAAGGGTTTCCTTTTCTCCACATTCTTGCCAACACTTGCCTTCATTGGTTTTTTTGATAAGAGACATTCTAACAGGCCTGGGGTTACAGACATTACTGTCTTCTATTCTCATTTAAGTGGTCAGAATGGTTTATTTAAAGTCTTTAAATGACCTCGAATTCTCCCATTGAAAACGGTTTCTCATGGTATTAGCATAATTTCAAACTACTCATCAGAATGATAACGTGCCATGTGAGATGACATGGGGTGGGGAGAGCAACTGAGAGAGCTGCAGCCAGAACACAGACAAAGGAGGAGAAGGGCTGGGATGCCTGTGGAGCTTGTGGTGAAACTTAACAGACAGAGAGGAACAGGGTAGAATCAGAAAATGAAGCCAGCAGAATTCTTGCACCACAGATCAGTGCTGCAGCCTGGGAGCAGGTATCCTCTCTCCACATGTAGAAGAGTGATGCAGTCTTTTGCCTGCAGATACAATTTCACTCTAATAGGACCATTTCTTAGCCCCACCGCAACCTCTGAGGAGGCAGAGAGGCTGAAAGTTAAGTTAATCACCAATAACCAATGATTTAATCAATCATGCTTATTTAGTGAAGCTTGCAGGGAAGCCCAAAATGAAGGAGTTCCTAGAGCTTCTGGATAGCTGGATACATGGCAGTTCCTGGAAGGTAGGGTGCCCACACCAAGAGAGGGCCCTGAAGCTCCAGGTAGACGTTGTCAGAATCCAGTTGAATTATACAACACCCAGCCAGTGTCTGCTGCAGAATTGGCTGTTGATATAGAGAAATCTCGATAAATTTTGGTGACCAGAGGTCACAGAAGTATTCTGTATTGATTGTTGAGTGAGGAAAAGGAAATACACTTCGGCTGATTTATTTTTTCTTTTTTGAGACAGAGTCTTGCTCTGTCTCCTAGGCTGGAGTGCAGTGGCGTGATCTCGGCTCACTGCAAGCTCCGTCTCCCGGGTTCACGCCATTCTCCTGCCTTAGCCTCCCTAGTAGCTGGGACTACAGGCACCCGTCACCATGCCTGGCTAAGTTTTTGTATTTTTAGTAGATACGAGGTTTCACTGTGTTAGCCAGGATGGGCTGGATCTCCTGACCTCGTGATCCGCCTGCCTCGGCCTCCCAAGGTGCTGGGATTACAGGCATGAGCTACTGCGCCTGGCCTCGATTTATTTTTTCTATATCTCTCTGAGTTCGAAAAGTGAAAAATAAGGTGGGAGTGTGTATATATTAATGACAAAACTTGTTCAAGAGAAAGATGTGTCAAACTGGCATCTACAAAGAAGTAAAATGGTTTTGATAAACTCATCCCAAGAAATGCGGAGAAACAGTTCTAAGAAACACGTTCTATTGGAGCAGGCCATCGCGTTTGTGAAAATCTCCCTGTGTAATATTCACATGCAGCCTGGGTTGACATCCATAGCCTTAGAAGAACAGAATTCTCTTTGTCATGAGCTGCTCTAAGGGCAGGGGTGACCTTTGTCTTTCCTCATCTTAATGTACCACAGGGAGGCGAGGACTTCAGTAAGTGGGATTCACAGCAAGGTGCAGATTAGAACTCCCTACAGAGGGTTTCACCATCCTGTGAGGTCCCATCCCAGAGATTCTGATGGGGTGACCCAGCTTAGGGCCCAGGCATCAGCAGGCCTGAAGCCCCCAGGGGGCTCTGATGCACCACCAGGGCTGGGAAGCTGACCCCCAGAGGGTCCAATGCCCAGGGAACTTTTTCCCCTGAGATAATGAGGAGAGCTTCATGGACGACTTCGGGCCTGGGGCAGAGGACTAGTGTGTGACTGAGGAGCTCTTCTTAAGATAGACTCTGGAGGGGTGCATGGGTTCTATACTAATGTGTTTTTCAAATGTGTTTCAGGCTATTTCTCTTCTTGATGATATATCAGGAAATGCTTGTGTTTAGCTTTCGAGCTTAGGGAAATTCATCAAACCTAATGAAAATTGTCTCCATAATTTTCATGTAAATAAAAATGATTTCTAATTTCATGATAGAATGCTCCAAGAAGTCTGTTTTCATCTGGCTGATAGAAGTAAAAAGACATTCTATTTTGTCTTTTTTTTTTTTTTTTTTGGTGTATATGGAAGTAAAACTACTACTCAGATTTCTTTGGTGACACATGAGGAAAAAGACAGGAAAGAAAAGATTTGGGCTGTGATGGGAAGTGGTTTCTACCTGTTTTTCTGAGGGTGTGACTTCAAAAGAGTTAAATCACACACACCACTACAACAATTAGTACTAGTGATCCTTTTTTAAGGTAATAAAATGGAAAATACCCCATGGACACAAACATGTTCAAAAGGTATTTTTTTCCCCTCAGGTCTATTTCCACAGTCATAAAAAGAGACAAAATGATTATATGATTGGACTGCTAACTCCATTGGACATTCTATAACTCACTCAGCCACTCATCCCCCATAGAGGTGAGAGGAACAGGCAGTAGGTTTTATTAGTCATGTTACAGTCATAGTAAACAGATGTTTTAATGACAGCTTATTTGAGCTCCATTGATCCTTTGAATCCATATGAAAAAGCATGCCCATATGTGACCACATTCAGGTGCACTGGGAACCACAAAGAAAGAAAAAAATATTTCCTCCAATGTTCATTAATTGAGATTTTAAAGTGATGCTTCTTCCATAGAACCACAGGGTGGTGAAAATGTGACAGGGGCTGCTGTGATTTCCAGAACGAGCTCCCATCCTCTGGGGGTCCTGAGATGGATTGATCCTGGAGTCCAACACAGGATCCAACACAATGGATTGATCCTAGAGTCCTCTCAAAAGGAAGGCAATGGTCCCATTGGATGGAACATGGGTGGCTGAAATCCTGGGGGGAGCAGCAGGACACGCCAGGGGCTGGTGGCCAGGCAATGCTCACCACAGCTGGAGGAGCACGTGGGGGTATGTTGCTGTGGTTGGCAGATACATCTGTTGCTACTGCAGGAGGAGGAAGAGTTCCTGTTCCTGGCAGTGCTGGAATAGGCGTTAGCTGGATCCCAGCCTGCGGTTCTGTCCTTTTTCTTTTCCTCTGGCTGCTTCGGATCCTCTCCGTTTTCTACCGAGTCTGCAGCCCTTGACAATCAACTTATTAAAGGATTTCTCAGCAGCCACTTCTGCAGCCTGCCCTGTGGAAACCTGGATGGAAAGCACTCTACTGTCTGCACAACAGTGATCATTCAGATCGTCAAATAATTAGAAATGATTATTTAGATCTGTCTCAGTAATGGCATCACCGAGATCACCAACACAGAGTGTGGTGATAACCTTGTCCTCTGGTGGATCCAGACAAGGTATGGTGAAGCCTGCTTTAGAGGCTTATCTGCTCCGGGGTCATTGATTCCATAATATTGGATTCAGTCTTTAATATTCTTATCAGCAAGGTGATCATCTGGATCTGTAGGCTTCTCATGTCTGTATGGACCCTCCTCTTCTCCCTCACATTCTCCTTTCACTCAGAAGGAGCAAATGTGCGTATTCCTTTGGTAGTAGCATGTGGTCTGCGCCAGTTTGAGCAGCATGTCACTGGTATATGTGACTCTCTCCAGCAGGCCAACTGACCATGTTCCATCAGAGTCCATAATTGCTCGCCTATATTCTGCATGTAGTACTCTTCATTGATGTCTGACTCTGGCAAGTCATCTTTTAAAGACAATTCTGTATCATGAACCTGAATGGACAGGCCATAGTCTAGGACTAAGACATTCACTCTTCATTGTCCTGCAGGCCTGGCACACTTCAGTCTTCTTGAAATGCATGTGGATCCCAGGATACCAGCAAAACACTGTGAATAGCCTAGAATAGATTTTCAATTTTTTCTCATACTTTTCTTTGGTCATTCATATTTGGGTTTTCCCTAAGACATGTCTGACACAGAATGGAGAAGTTTGCACCCTCCCAACTTTGCCTATTTTAGGATTGGAATCAGGAAATGTTGCCATCCTGAGAGGGTCTAGAGGCAGTGGTAGCTTTTTGAATGGAGACAGGACCACCACCATTGTGTCAGCCCAGCTTTTCCTTCTGCCCCTGGTTCTTGAGATCTTGAGATCATGAGAAATTTCCTTTGAAAGTATGTGATTCCTCTTTCTTGATTCAAGGTGAAACTCTCTTCCAAGGAATCCCCATTCTTGTAGGAAACTCTGGATTTCCTAGTCTCTCCAAGGACTGGCCTACAAGGGACAGAGAAAAGTGAATACACCTTGAAACTACTCAGAGTGTATATTTGAGTGACTTTCAGAGACCCTCCCTCCATGCCACCAAGGCCTAAGCATGACCTTGTGTCTGTTGGTGGGAGATGATAAAACCTTACTTGGCAAGTTTGAAAACGAGGATTGCTGGGCGAAGTAATGTTCAATCTTTAAACTCATGGACATATCAGGAAGCATCTGTGCGTCTGGATATTTATGATGCTCAATAATGGATAAAGACACCTGAAAAGTGAGTGAACAAAAGAATTTTCAGGCTAAATATTCCTTCCCCTAAAGGGTTCTTCCTTTGTTTCAGGCATAGCGATCTGGCCTGAGAAGGGGCCTTGGGTCACCTTGTGGTCACCAGGACTTGCTTGCAAGAGTTCCATGTATAACAGGCCATAGACTCATCATCTGTGGAGCCACTCCTGTTGCCCAGAATGAGAATTCATGGCTGCCAAAAGTGCCTGTGGTTAGAACAGAAAGATTGCGAGTTGGTGGGGGAAGAGAGCTAATCCAAAAATTAAAGAAAAGGGTATTCAAACATGAGATAATCTCTTTATCATGCCTTTCCTATAAGTTGATTAAATACGGGAAATCACAGTACTGAAAATAATAATCTAAAATTCTAACTACTAAACTTTGAGCTACGATATATGTGTCACTATAAAGTAATAGAGAATTTATCTCAGTCCAAAATTAATAACAAAGAATTTCAAAATCAGTTTAGAGCTTTGCCTTCTATGTATGTGAAAGAACAAGATCCAGACTCCCTCCAGCATCAAACAAGTAGAAAGCCAGATCCACTATGTGACCTAAATGTGTCCAGATGCTAGAAAGTATCTGATAGGGGCACAGGACAGTGGCCTGGAGGCTGAATCCAAGGGAGGGGACCCCCCGGCTGCCCCAACTCAGAGCCTGCAGAGAGCGTCCAGGAGGCAGTGCAGTGAGGCAGGATCCCGACAGAGCATGGAAATCCCTGAGTTAAGGAAACAGGATTGATGATATAAGGAGAAAGGTGGCTGGAAGACACAGGGCTGAGTACCAGAGAGTAGGAGGGAGTGGCTGAACTGAGGTAAGACTGGAAAGTAGAAGATGGGGGGTCACTGAACCATTGGCAGATACAAGGGTAATCACCAATTAAACAAATTTGTCCCAGTGAAAGAGGAAAAAGGAACCCTGCCTTTTTCTTTCAGAGCATTTTTAAAAGAAAACTTGTCCCTATGAGTTTCTTCTCTGTCCCCTTGTGACGTATGGAAGTCTCCAAAAGTTAAGTAAGCCGCTTACCAACTTCCAACCAGGACTGTCTTTCTCAAGGGCCTGGGAGCCATCTCTCTGAAATGGAATCATTAAGGGAGCGAGTTCCCATGAGAGGGTAGGAGCCCAGCTTCCGCCAGTGCCTGGCTCTAACTTACTAACCTACTCCTGCCATAAACTATGAGACACTGGTCTTTTCTTGTCATAAATGCGATTAGTGAACACAGTGGGTACCCTTGAGGGACATGTAAAAACAGTGCTGTCAAGTCCCTTCCTTGAGGACTGGTTACTGTTTATCTCGGGAACACGCATGCACTGGTTGTAGCTGCCTGGCTATGCACGAGGGTGAGATTTCCTTCTTTCTTGCAATGTGCTAGGTTATTATCTGTTTTGTGCATCACAATGCGGTTTAATGATTCTTCAATGAAACTGTTTTCTTTCTCTTCTATCTTTCCGGAGAGATTTCCTGAGTTGGCAAGAGACTTTGTTGTTAATCATATTCCCCACCACAGGTAGTGACATCACTATGCTAGAGGGGAGCTGAAGACCTGAGTGGCAGCATCTCTCCCTGCTGCCTCAGCCAAGGCCCCAGTGCCCAGGAAGGGATGCCACCACCTGGAGTAGAGCCTCAGATGGGAGCTAATATCAGTAACTTGATATTTCTGCTTGGATAATGGGCAAATTAGAGATAGCTCAGTTTAATCCATTCACAACCAAGCATTTCAGTTCTGGGGAAGACAGACTAGACATACATGTCTCTATTCTTCCCAATAAGTACAACTAAAATCCCTGGACATTATACATAAAACTAAATGGAGAAAGCTCCAAAAGGTGGAAGAAAGCAAGCATACTCTTCATGAACCAAAGAAAGATGTGATAACAGAGTGGGGTGAAACATGGGTTTCTTTGCCCATATACTGTAGTCTTGGAGCTAAAGAAACTGGCAACTCAGATACACCAATGGGCAAAGGCAAAAAAATAAAACCAGAAAACTTTTATCCAGTGACTGCCCTACTACAGCCAAAACCACTGAAAAACCATGGCTGCCTGCCCACGTATGCCACCAAAAGCCAAATGAGAGGCTAGAGTTTCACCTATGCCAGGATGAAATGCAGACAGCACCATAGGCTTTCTTTCCCTCTTGTGTTTTATAAATTGTATTTGATGCTTTAAGGAAAAATGGTAAGATTTTCAACTATGATAATTTCTGTATATAATGTAATATCTTGATCACACACTAAAAATGCTATACTCAAAAATACTATAAATAAAACAGCCACTGCTCCCTGGACTCCTGGAATATATTTATGGGACTTTAGGCACCTCGCTGGAGTCCTGTGCTCAGAACACAGCCTGATGAGCCACAGTGTCATATTTTAAGTATAGATTCCATGCCTCATAGTGTATTTGCTGAGTTATGCAATTATAATCTCAGTCTAATTTATTTTTGTTCATCTCTAAAAAGACTTTGTGCTATTTGTAGTCACTCTTCATTTTCTTCCAGCCCTAGACACCATTAGTTTATATTCTGTCTCTAGAGATTTGCCTTTTCTGGACATGTCTTATGATTGGAATTCTCCAGTATAAGGTCTCCGGCTTCTGCTTTCTTCTTAGCTTTTTGAAAAGTTTACTCCTCTTGTACCATGTGTCATTACGTGCCTCAATTTTGATTGCTGAATATATTTCATTGTAAAAACATATATATGTATGGTTTTTATTTTACTTTAAGTTCTGGGATACATGTGCAGAGTGTGCAGGTTTGTTACATAGGCATACATGTGCCATGGTGGTTGGCTGCACCTATCCACCCGTCACCTAGGTTTTAAGCCCTGCATGCATTATGTATTTTGTAGGGTCCAGCCCTACAGGACCTGTGGGTTTTCTCTTTGTGTGTGGAGACAAGAGATCACAGAAATAAAGATATGAGACAAAGAAATAGAAGAAAAGACAGCTGGGCCCGGGGGAGCACTACCACCAAGACGCAGAGACCAGTAGTGGCCCCGAATGCCTGGCCGCGCTGCTATTTATTGTATACAAGGAAAGGGGGCAGGGTTAGCAGTGTGAGTCATCCCCAATGATAGGTAAGGTCATGCGAGTCATGTGTTCACCAGACAGGGGGCCCTTCCCTATTTGGTAGCCAAGGTGGAGAGAGAGAGGGGACAGCTTATGTCATTATTTCTTCTATGCGTTTCTTGGAAAGACTTTAATATTTTCACTAATTCTGCTACTGCTATCTAAAAGGCAGAGCCGTGTGTACAGAGCGGAACATGAAAGTGGACCAGGAGCGTGACCGCTAAAGCACAGCATCACAGGGAGATGTTTAGGCCTTCGTATGGCTGCGAGAGGGCCTGACTGCTGTCAGGCCTTCCACAAAAGGTGGTATAGCAGAGTGTTCTCTAAATCCCCCAGGGAAAGGGAGACTCCCTTTCCCGGCCTGCTAAGTAAAGGTTGCCTGCCTTCCCAGGCACTGGCGCTACCGCTAGACCAAGGTCTGCTAAGTAACAGGTGCCTTCTCAGGTACTGGCGTTACTGCTAGACCAAGGAGCCCTCTAGTGGCCCTGTCCAGGCGTGACAGAGGGCTCACACTCGCCTTCTGGTCACTTCTCATCATGTCCCTTCAGCTCCTAACTCTGTATGGCCTGGTTTTCCTAAGTTATAATTGTAGGACAGAAGTTATTAATAAAAGAGTAATGCTACAAACTAATGATTAATAATATTCATATATAATCATGTCTATATTCTATTTCTAATATAACTATTCTTATTCTAATTATTTTCTTTATTATACTGGAACAACTTGTGCCTTCGGTCTCCTGCCTTGGCACCTGGGTGGCTTGCCTCCCACAGTATTTATTCTAACGCTTTCCCTATTCTTGCCCCCAACCCCCTGACAGGCCCTGGTGTGTGATGTTCCCCTCCCTGTGTCCATGAGTTCTCATTGCTCAACTCCCACTTATGAGTGAGAACATACGGTGTTTGGTTTTCTGTTCCTGTGTTAGTTTGCTGAGGATGATGGTTTCCAGCTTCATCTATGTCCCTGCAAAGGACATGAACTCATTCTTTTTTACGGCTATGTAGTGTTCCATGGTGTATTGTTTTTCCTTATTCTCACTGGTTGATATTTGGGTTGTTTACCCATTCAGCTATCATGAATAGTGCTGCAGGGAGCCTTTGTGTACACATAGGTTTTCCTATCTTTTAGTTACATAACTGATAGTGTCACATGAATAATTTGCAAATATTTTCTCCCATTCAACAAATTGTCTCATCACTGTTGATTGCTTCCTTTGCTGTGCAGAAGCTCTGTAGTTCAATATGGTCCCATTTTCTAGTATTTGTTTGTTGCTTGTGATTTTGTGGTCTTAGCCATAAAATCTCTGGCTAGATCAATGTTCAGGAGGGTTTCTCTTATGTTTTATTCTAGTAGTGTTATAGTTATGGGTTCGTGTTTCAATCTTTTATTTTGAGATGATATATATATCATATATCATATATATATTTTGAGTTGAGATATATATATAAATATATATATTAGAAGCTAGACTTCTATCAGTATATATATATACTGATAGAAGTCTAGCTTCAAATGAATTGAATAGCTTATGCATATAGCTATCCAGTTTTTTCAATACCATTTATCGAAGAGGGTATCCTTCTCCCAACGTATGTTCTTAGTGCCATTGTTGAAAGTCAGTTACCTGTAAATATGTGGTGTTTTTCTGAATTCTCTATTCTGCTCTATTGGTCTCTGTGTCTATTTTTATACCAACACTATGCTTTTGGGGTTGCTCTGACCTTGTATGATATTTTGAAATCAGGTGGTACAATGTCTTCAGCTTTGTTCTTTTGCTCAGGATTGCTTTGACTCCAGGCTCTTTGTTGGTTCCATACACATTTTAAACTTCTTTTGTGTGTGAAAAAGTTGGTATTTTGATAGTGATTGCATTGAATCTGTAGACTGCTTTGGCCCATTTTAACAATATTAATTCTTCTAATCTATGGGCTAAACCACTAGCTAGACAAAAAAATTATGGGCATGGAATCTATGGGCATGGGATGTCCTTTCATTTTTTTATGTACTCTTCAGTTTTTACATCAGTGTTTTTTAGTTCTCCTTGTAGAGGTCTTTCACCACCACAGCTAAATTTATTACTAGGTATTTTAATATTTTGTAGCTATTGTAAATGAGATGGCTTCCTTGACTTCTGTTTCAGCCACTTACTTATTATGTAGAAATGCTCCTGATTTCTGCATGTTGATTTTGTGTCCTACAACTTTGCTGATCATATTTATCAAATCTAATAGTTTTTTGGTGGCATCTTTATGTTCTTCTAAATATAAAGTCGTGTCATTTGCACAAAGCAACAATTAAACTTTCACTTTTCCAATTTAGATGCCTTTTATTTCTTTCTCTTGCCTGATTACTTCGGCTAGGACTTCCAGTACTTTGTTGAATAGAAATAGTGAAAATGAACATCGTTGTTTAGTTCTAGTCCCTAGCAGAAAAGATTTAAGCTTTTCCTTATTTAGTATAATGTTACCTGTGGATTTGTCATATATGGCCTTTATTAAGTTGAGGTATGTTCCTGTAGGCCTAGTTTGTTGAGCGTTTCTATCATGAAAAGATGTTAAATTTTGTCAAATGCTTTTTCTGCATCTATTGAGATGATTGTATGGTTTTTGTATTTCATTCTGTTAATGTGATGTATTGTGTTTATGGGTTTGTGTGTGGAAATCCATCCTTCCATCCCTGGGATAAATCCTACTTGATTGTGGCATGTTATCTTTTTGATGTGCTGTTGCATTCAGTTTGCTAGTATTTTGTTGAAGATTTTAACATCTTTATTCATCATATTAAACTGTAGCTTTCTGTTTTCATTGTATCCTTGTATTGTTTTCATATCAGGGTAATGCTTGCTTCATAGAATGAGTTACAAAGAATTCCCCCCCTTCTATTTTTTGAATACTTTGAGAAAAATTGATATTAGTTCTTCTTTATAAGTTTGGTAGAATTCAGCTGTCAAGTTATCAAGCCCCAAGCTTTTATTTGCAGAGAGACATTTTATTACTGTATCAATCTCATTTCTCATTATTGGTTTGTTTGGGTCTTCTATTTCTCCCTGATTCAATAGTGATAGTTTGTATGTGTCCAGGAATTTAGATATTTTCTCTAATTTTTCCAGTTTGTTATCATGCAGTTGTTCTTAGGAGTCTCTGATTATCTTTCATACTTCTGCAGTATCAGTTGAAATGTCTGCTTTTTCATTTCTGATATTGTTTATTTGGGTCTTTTCTCTATTTTTTGTCTAGCTAGTGGTTTATGAATGTTGTTTCATGTTTTCAAAAAAAGTTTTATTTCATTGGCCCTTTGTATTTTTTTTAAGTTTCTAGTTTGCTTACTTCTCCGATTTTTATTATTTCTTTTTTTGTTTGTTTGTTTTGTTTTGTTTTAAGACGGAGTCTTACTCTGTTGCCCAGGTTGTACTGCAGTGGTGCCATCTCGGCTCACTGCAGCCTCTGCCCCCTGGGTTCAAGCAATTCTCCTGCCTCAGCCCCCTGAGTAGCTGGGATTACAGGTGTACTCCACCACACCTGGCTAATTTTTGTATTTTTTAGTAGAGAAGAGGTTTCACCACGTTGGCCAGGCTGGTCTCAAACTCGTGACCTCAGGTGATCCAGCTGTCTCAGTCTCCCAAAGTGCTGGACTACAGGCATGAGCCACTGCACCTGGCCTGATTTTTATTATTCCTTATGCTTATGTTGAGCTTAGTTTGTTCTTGCTTTTTTGGTTTCTTGAGGTGTATCATTAGGTTGTTTACTGTAAATATTTCTACTTTTTTGATGTAGGTATTTACTGCTGTAAACTTCCCTCAACACTGCTTTTGCCGCATTTCATAGTTTCCAATATATTGTGTTTTCATCTTCATTTTTAAAATATTTGTTTGGATTTCTGTATTAACCCAATGGTTGTTCAGGAGCATGTCATTTAATTTTCATGTATTTGTACAGTTTTCAAAGTTCCTTTTGCTACTGATTTTTGGCTTTATTTCACCGTAGTATGAGAAAATACTTGATATGATTTCAATTTTTAAACATTTGTTAAGACTCGTTTTCTGGCCTAACAGAGGGTCTATCCTGAAGACTGTTCCATGTGCTTCTGAGAAGAATGTATGTTTTGCAGTCATTGGATCAAGTGTTCTGCAGATGTCTGTTAGGTTCCTTTGGTCTAAAGCAGCGGTGCCTAACCTTTTTGGCACCAGGAACTGGTTTCGTGGAAGACAATTTTTCCTTGGACTAGGGGAGGGGGATGATTTCAGGATAATTTAAGTGCATTACATTTATCATTAGATTCTCATAAGGCGCATACAGCCTGGATCACTGGCATGTGCAGTTCACAATAGGGTTTGAGCTCCTATGACAATCTAATGCTGCTGCTGATCTGACAGGAGGTAGAGCTCAGCTTCGCTGGCTCACCTGCCACTCACCTCCTGCTGAGCTTCCTGGTTCCTAACAAGCCAGGGGTGGGTATTGGTCTGTGACCTGACGGTTGGGGACCCCTGGTCTAAAGTACAGTTGAAATCTGATGTTTCTTTATTGATTTTCTGTCTAGGTAATCTTCCAGGGCTTGTCTAGTGGTGATGAATTTCTTCAGTTTTTGCTTGTCTGGGAACGTCTTTATTTCTCCTTCATTATGAAGTATAACCTTGCTTAGGCTGTGTTTGCTAGTTGAGGCTGTGGTGAGGTTTTGGTAGGAATGGAACACCAGATAGGCCAGTCCTTCAGCCCCCATGGTGACAGTGGCAGCAGTAAAGGGTTGAGGGTGTCTGTCCTTGGGCTGCTGGGTAGTGTATGTGGGCACTGGTGTTAGTGTGCCTAAGCCTGTTGATTCTCAGGCCTTCAGGAGGCTTGCTCTGATGTCTGTAGTAACAGCAGTGGGCTAGGAAATGGGGCAAGTCCTCAGGCCTCTGAGCAGTGTGTACCGTGTGGATGAGGAGAGTAGTGGGGTTGAGGCAACTTCAGGCTTCCAGGCAGCACTCACAGTGTTTGTGGTGGCTTCAATGGGCTGAATCAGACAGTCCCTAGAGCCTTAGGTGACACATGAGTGTGGGTGCTGGTGGTTGTCTGGGTGGGCCCATCCTTAGGACCCCAAGAGTACCCAGATGACAGCAGTGGTGGATGGCATGGGAGATTCCTAGACCTTTAGACAGCATGCTTGAGTGCTGGCTGCACATTTTCTTGGCCTGTTTTTAGGACCCTGGTGGACTCATGCCAGAGGCTACCACCTGTACAGTGCTGTCCTCAGGTCCACAAGTGGAATATTTGACCACTAAGGGTGGGAGAGAGGCAGGTGAGGCGGGCCTGTTCTCAAGTCCTCCTAGTGATGCACATGAGCATAGGCTGTGGGCAGGGCAGGGGAAGTCCCAGGCCTCTGGAGCTCATGCTAGGGCACCAATGATGGCAGGCCTTCTGGAGCTGTTATTAGGCCCCTGGGAGATGGGTGCACCAAAATCTCAGAAATCGCCACTAAAGAATTTATTCATGTGCAAATAAATAAATAAATAAATTCACTTACACTGTCTTATAATTATGTAATTAGTTTTGCTAGTGTGTGCTTTGTCTTTCTTATGCATTCAAATTATTGTCTGGATTTACTTGCTTTCAGCCTGAAAAACTTCTTTTGCCATTTTTTCATAAGGTCAGTTGGCTAGCAACAAATTGTATCAGTTTTTATTTACATAAAATGTTTTTATTTAACCTTCATTTTTAATAGCTAGTTTTTGTGGGTATAGGGTTCTTATTAGGCAGGCTTTTTCTGTGAGCATCAGACAAAATAATTTATAAAGAAATAATTGAAAAGCTTCAGAGAAGGAAAATAAATCAAGACCTAAGGACACTGACTGGATTGAGCACCAACGTCATAGTGATGGCAGCTGGGTTTAAGATGACAGGGAGAATTGTCACTGAAGACAGTAGAAGTCTGGGGATCAAGTGGTCCTGACTGCAGCTGAATGGAAAGTTTATTTTGTATTTTATTTTATTTTAATTTTTGAGACAGAATCTCGCTCTGTTGCCCAGCCTAGAGTGCAGTGGCCCGATCTCAGCTCACTGCAACCTCTGCCTCCTGGGTTTGAGCGATTCTTCTGCCTCAGCTTCTTGAATAGCTGGGATTCCAGGCACCTGCCACGACGCCTGGCTAATTTCCGTGTTTTTAGTAGAGACGGGGTTTCACCATATTGGCCAGCTGGTCTCAAACTCCTGACCTGAAGTGATCCGCCTGCCTTGGCCTCCCAAAGGGCTGGGATTGCAGGCATGAGCCACCATGCCCGGCCTGGAGAGTTTATTTGTTAGAGCCTCAGATATGGCACATGAGAGGTACACCAGCGTGAACTCAAACATATTCAGAACTGGTGCCTTGGGGGAAAATCTATAGATTCAGTGGGTGAGAAGTCACCACTTCAGTATCAGATGATGTTTGATTAAGAAAGTGTAACTCCAAATGTGGCAATCATGATCAAGGTTAAAGTTAAAGTTAGCACTAGTTATAACATAGGTGTGGTTGGTGGTGTCTCAGAAGCAAATAAAAGTTGTCAGTTGCTAAGAATGTGTTAATCATTTTATTCCACATGCTCTCATGCTGACTGTGTAGTTAAACATCCCTGTAAGTAGAAACAACTTCACTGTAAGTGCTATGTAAGCCTGGTGCAGGGGGCATTTTCTTCATTCCCAAAAAAGTTTTACATAGACTACCTGTAATATTGAAACGCAGGGACAACTGGGGACCATGTGTGAAGGCCCCCAGAAATCTCTTCAGTTAGCAAGGATGTTTGGTAAAGCAACACAGAAATTAAACAAAGTTTGAAACTATAGTTATTGCTTAACTTCTACTTTATTGGCAATAACTGAGACCAGACAACCCTCCTGGGCAAAATTACCTAAGAAAACAAGCTTGCACACGTTAAAGTTTGAAACCCATCTGTCCTACACTGATCTTTTCCAGGAATTAAATGTGTTCAGTTTTTCCTTTTGTTGCTCCCCTTTCCAATAATCTCGAGGCCAGGGCTGTCCTGCTTCTACAGGTGACATGACAGTTATGGGCCTGGAGGGAGATGAGCTGACAGCAACCCTTCTTTCTTCTTTATAACCAAGTCTCAGGGACCACCATCCACACACTCAGACTCACTCCAGGACTCCGCTGGGCAAATGGATGTTTCTCAGCTTTAGTAAAAGTGAGTGATCAAGACTTACGTGGGTAGTGGCAGGAGGATTTTCTCAATGATGTAGATAACTCTCTCATAATTTTGTTCTTGTGTCTCACTGAATTATAACTATTTCCAGATAAAAATATAAATTTTAATATCATGAGCACATAAATTTACAGATGTTTGAAAGGATATTTGTAATTTTGTAATGGTATATGTTATAGGTAAGACGTTTATTTAGAAACAGAATGCTTGTTTTTCGGTCACGTAAGGAAAAATTAGCATTTAGACAAAAAGGTTTTTTTTAGCAAGGCAATTTTACTTTCTGCAGAAAGGGTGCTCCTTGCAGATGGAACAATGGCAAGAGCACATTTGAACAAGGGAGGGAAGCAATTTTTATTTTTTATGTAGCTTGTCCCTGCTCTTGTGTCCTGTTTTTATCGGCTGGAGCCAGACTTCACAATTTAAATTAAAACCTGATTGGTTAATAACTTAAACTTTTTTAAACAGGTAAAAGCAATGGAAAGATAAATGAAAAGAGGAAGTTGTTTATGAAAGGACTTAGAAAAGTAATAACATTCCTAAATAAGGAAGTGACAGGCTGTGAGCTGGGACATGCCTGTGAGCACATCCAGGACAGGTATTTCAGTTAAGGCACAAGGACATAGAATGTACTATGTGCCTGTGAGCATGTTTAACAGCTACATAGGATAGGGCTTAAACAAAGAGTTATTAGCACAAAGTAAGGAGGCTTGAAATAAATTAGTCTTTAAAAGAAACTATTATTTCTAACACTTATTTATTCTTTAACAAGAATGGAAACTTTGAAGAGGAAACTTTTTACTTTCTGCAATTCCTTCCTTTTGATTTTATAGCTTTTTTTCTTTAAAATTTTTTAACATGTTTTGGTTTAGCTGTTTTGCTTGAGTTTTTAAAAGAAAAAGTTTTTCTGGTTGGTGAAATGCCACAGTAAAAGGGATAGCCAATTGAACTAGAGCACAAGTATTGCTTTAATTATTTGGCAGAGTGTTCAGTAAAGGTCTTCTACAATATTATTACATACCTGTTTGGTGATGAATAAGGGTGGATTGATGGGTCAGCTCTTGGGAGTGCCCGACTTCACTGCATTAAGTTTTCAAGGAACACTAAATTTTTCCCTTATTGTTGGAGACACCAGGTAAAATTGGTCTTGGAAGATGGAGGCTAGATGGCCCTTGGGGGCTGACCCACAGGGTACTGCATTTTAGGAAATAGTAGCGAGAGCATTTGACACAGTTTATTATCTCAGGCTGCAGGATTTTGAAAAGGAGCTACCATGTAGTCCATGTTTTGTTGATTAGAGGACTACTTGAGTGGAAAGGGGACAACCTGGGCCTCTAGCCTACCGTGCACACAAGTGTTTAACGGTCACTTTTATTTAGATGCAGATGGAATATTTAATTTATTTTAACCAGCCATTTACATTTTGATATCCTGTTTTAATTGTTATTGTTTGCTTTAGGTTTTTTATTTTTATATTTTTACTGTAGAGACTTTGGTCTTGTTTTTGTGTCTGGGAGGAGTGATAACTAAACAGGCATTGAAAGTAGTAACTTGAGGTGAGTTAGATTTAGTTATATTAATAAGATAGGCAGTAGTTAAAGGGAAGAAAAGAAAAAGAAAAGATAGATAGATTACGTTTTTTTAGCTTTAACTTGGTAGGGCTTAACCCTGGAACAACGGCCTATGACTTTGACGGTGATGACGCTTTTTTGACTCGGGTATGTGGTGTTCATTCTCTTCTGCTGTGGGAACGGCAGTCTTGGTGGTTAGCAGCACAAGGTAGGGTTTTTCTTAGGCTGGCTTGAGTTTTTCTTCTTTTTATCCTTTGATGAGGACGTGGTTTCCAGGCTGGTGCTGGTGTACTGGAAATTTTAAGAGTGGCACCTGTGCTAGAAGACTTTTAGTTTTGAGGAAAAGGAAAGTGGAAAATAAGTATGTAATTTTTGAGAAACTGATTTTTTTGTTGTTGTTTTAAATGTGCGGATATCAGCCGTGGAATGTAAGTAAGGCAACCTATAGGTAGTTTTTGACTTAAATTTCCTTTTTTAATTTTTACTTATGTTGTTTTTGAGGGAACCTTTGGGGTCCCTCAGAAA
The DNA here is from genome assembly GCF_028858775.2 of Pan troglodytes. Taxonomy (NCBI): domain Eukaryota; kingdom Metazoa; phylum Chordata; class Mammalia; order Primates; family Hominidae; genus Pan; species Pan troglodytes. The sequence goes on along the minus strand of NC_072416.2, from coordinate 35,969,413 downwards.
GTTAGAACTTTGCATATCCTGGGGCCCGAAGCCCCACGGTGACGCCTCCCGCTTCATTCCCGTTCAGTGTAGCCTAGGGGACGCTGTGGCCCTGGCCCGTCTTAAGGTCCTGGCTTCCCTGTGGCCTTTACTGCTACCATGCATTGCGGCCTTGGGGGGATGAGGGTCCTTGTGACTTACCCCACTGCCCCCAGACCTTGCTCCTGCCAGAGCCCCCACTGTCTAGCCCCTGGCCTTGGGCTGGGCTGGGCTGTGCTGTCTGACAGTCGTTTGGCCCCCTCCCTTGCACCTGAAGTGTTTGTCCCCCCCACGCCCTCGCAGGCTCTCACTGCAGCCTCTGTAGGAGCCGCTGGAGGTGGAAACTTGTTGGTATTAAACCTGTGCTGGAGAGCCCCAGTGGGTTTTTTGATGCAGTTGGAACAAGATTTTTTTAATAAGGGGTTTGGATAACATTCTTTTAATTTTGGTTTAGCAATATTTATTTTCCTTCTGAATTTTCTTTAGCATCTATTTAAAAAATGTTAATGTAGGTAAAAATTCACATTCTTATGTTTTCTTATAATTTTTTTTCTAAAAGTATATTTTACTTTCCTTATATACCTTGCACACAAGTTGCTTCTTTAATAGTTTTACATTTAGGAGGCTTAATTATTTTTAAATTATATAATTTTTTGCATAAATTCCTTTTTTTATAAAATTTTTTAGGACTTTTACAATTTTTGACATGCCTTAACTTTTAGACTTTTTTTACACTATTTTTTCCCTAGTTTTATTTTTTGTGTTTTTTTATCTTTGTTTTTTCCAGTATTTTTTTTTTTTTTTTTTTTTTTTACTTATTTTTTCCTTCTATCTCTCTCCTTCATTTGCGTTTTCTCCTTCTCTCTGTCACCTCCTGTTTCCTCTTTCTCTCACACTTACTTGTTGGGTGGGATCTTCATGGCTGCAGTCCGTGCCCTGGGCCACTGTCAGCCTAGAGGCTCAGCAGATGCCTGCCATAAGTTGCATGAGTTATTAACCCTGGGCCAGAGGGTCCCCTTGTTTTTCCTCCTTACTTTTATATCCACAGCCCTTACACCATTTATTTTTACCTTCTCCTTTAAAGTACTGACCTTGCCTTCTTTCTTTTTGCATTCCTGAATTCCCTGACTTTTTCCTTTTACCTCTTTTAGAAAACTTTGGAACTTGCCAACAGATTTTTGCTTTTTGTATCTGCCCTTCTCTTTCTCTGTCTGCTGGTCTTTCCCTGCCTCTGTCAGCTGCCCATGCTGCTATTTTCCCCTCTCTTTCCCCTTCCCCTAGGGAGCAGCCAGTGGGCGTGGAGCTTAGCGTTTTTCTTCCCCCAAGAAGAAAGGAAAGGGAAGTTTTGAATATATTTGTTTACTACCGGAGGTTTGTGTGATCTTTAATCTCCCCCAATGGGGATTTTTCACCTCTTTTTTTAACCTCTAAGACAACCCAACTAAGGATTTTTTCACCGCCCCCCAGCCCCACAGCTTTCCTTTCCTCTGTCTTGACTAAGGCATGCTTTACTGCCCCTGCAATTTCTTTTACCTTGGTGTGCTTTAACCAAGGAATGCTTTACCACCCCCACGGCTTTTTTTCCTTAGTTCTGACCACCAAGGAAATACTTTAACTGCTCCTCCAGTGTTTTCGTTGTTTGGCTCATGCACGAGGTCGCCCAGTCTACATGGTATGTGAGGATCCTTTACTCCAGGTTGCCAACTGGTTTCTTTCTGCACTGCTGAGAGTCTGGGTTTATTTGTCATGCTGGGTGGGTTTTGATTCCTTACCCATAAGGCCACCGCGATGAGGCAGTGGGGCCCCTCCTCATGAGAGAGGACTAGAGACTGACCCCAGAGGAGAATGTATGGGCCACCATTTTGTTACATGTAAAATGTTTATTTAGAAACAGAATGCTTGTTCCTCAGTACTGCAAGGAAAAATCAGCATTCAGACAATAAGTTTTCTTAGCAAGGCAATTTTACTTTCTGCAGAAAGGGTGCTCCTCACAGATGGAACAATGGCAAGAGCACAACTGAACAAAGGAGGGAAGCAATTTTTATCCTTTATGCAGCTTGTCCCTGCTACTGTGTCCTATCTTCATTGACTGGAGTCAGACCTCACAATTTAAGCTAAAACCCAATTGGCAAATAACTTAAAACTATTCTAAATAGGTAAAAGCAATGGAAAGACAAAGGAAAAGAGGAAGTTGCTTACAAAAGGACTTAGAAAATTAATAACGTTCCCAACTAAGGAAGGGGCATAGGTTGTGAGCTGGGACATGCCAGTGAGCACGTCCAGCACAGATGTCTTGGTTAAGGTACAAAGACATAGAATGTACTATGTGCCTGTGAGCATGTCTAAAGCTACATAGGATAGGGCTTAACGAAGAGTTATTAGCACAAAGTAAGGAGGCTTGAAGGAAGTTAGTCTTTAAAAGAAACTATTATTTCTAATGCTTATGATTTATTCTTTAACAAGAAGGGAAACTTTGAAGAAAAAACTTTTTACTTTCTACAGTATATTTGAATTGAAATTTTACTTGACTATTTCTCATAATAAATTAATACAACAATAAATTATTTTTATGCATTTATGGAAAGTTTTATGTTTTAAGGCACAATAATCTGAACTAACTCAGAATTCTTTAATTATGCTCTGTTTTTTTGGTTGAAAGTACTTAGTGTATTTCCAATAATATAAGACTATTTAGATAAGGATGTTGTAAAGTAATGATTTGCAAACTTGAATGACACAGCATTCACACATTATTTTAAGAATCCTCTAAATTCACTATCCCTACTTTTTTCCCTTAAGGTTTCAATTATAGTTAACTCAGTAAAACATGTATTTGCAAAAACTGACAAGTTCGTTTCAAGTTAACTGTTGAAATTTACAAGTTAACATTATCTAAATTCAATAAGGTTAGTGCCTTCTAGTGTCTATGTGTCTTTAAAATGGAAAACAGAGGACACAATCAGGACACTTGAAAACAAAAGGAATAAAATGATAATGACAGAAATTGTCAATTATCTATGGCTCACAAGGGCATCAAAACCTCAAAAAACTTGATCAGTACAAAACTTCTCTGTCCCTGCTCACTAGAGGAGTTTGAGTTTTCCTTAAAATGTGTCTTGCCTTTCAGGTAGACGAGAAAGATGTGTGAGAGCATGGGTCTTTATTAATCTTGATCAGAGTTCCTGAGCACAGAGGATATGCCCTCCATTTCCTTCCTAATAAAATAATTGGTGCAATTCATATGATTGTGAACGTCTCATTAATGTGTGGCACAGGGATTTAATGGTAAAAGATCTTAAAGTCTTTAGAAAAAGAAAGTGTTATATTTTAATCGTAACTTTTCAGTTCTGGTAGTTAGAAAAACCCACTGCCAGCCAGGATTTTAAGGCTTCCAAAAATTTCTGGCACAGGATTTTGGATCAAATTCCTCCAGTGTGTTTCTGTCCCCTACCTCTGCAGTGACATTTCTCATGCCCATGTGTTTCCTCAGTTGAGCCAAGAATAAAATGTCTTCAGATTATGAATGTCCACAGCGAGTATTGTACTTCCAGATGCACCATACTCTTAAGTTAAATTGCTAAAGAGTAGTAGATGCGTTTCAGTTTTTTAGAGGTGTCTGGACCTTAACATTATTCTCTTGCCATTTGTACATTTCACAAATAATTTTCATGAAACTTATTTAGCCAGGAAAGGTAATTCCCTTCCCTGATGTTGCCAGCTGTGTTTCTATGTTGCCCAGGATGGTCTTGAACTCCTGGCCTCCAGCAAGCCTCCCACCTTAGCCTCCCAAAGCACTAGGACTACAGGTGTGAGCCACTGTGCCTGGCCTTTAATCATGACTCCTGACCTTGAAGCATACACTCTCACCTTGACTCTGACCTTGCTGTCATTCTGACACCTCTCCCTCCTCCACGCCTGAGCTTTACCTTGTTCTCACTCTCACCTTGTGTCAGACTGTGACACTCACCTGACTCTGATCCTGATTGTCACTTACACACTCTATCTTGTTCTTACCCTGACCCCGATTCTGTACTTGACCCTGACCCTCACTTTGGTCTTCAGTTTTAGCCTTACCCTTAATCCTGACCCAAACGTTGAAGGTAACCCTGCGGTGGCACTCAACTTGACTCTCCCCTGGCCTGGAATCTTAACGTCACCACGACCCTCATCATGACCATAAATCTGACCCTTGCCTGACCCTGACTCTGCTGCTTACTTTCCACTGACCCTGACTTGACCCTTACAGTATCCCTGATCCTGACCTCACCTGACTCTACAAGGACCCTTATCCATACCTTCACCATGTCCTTGAACCTACTGTGAATCTGAAACTTATGCTGAGCCTGAACTAGACACTCAGCCTAACCCTGGAACTAAGTTTTTCTCACCCTGAGATGAACTCTGACCCTGAAACTGACTCTGACCCTCGCCCTGACCCTGGCTCTGAATGTTTGTCTCACATTCCTCCTCATTCTCACTCTGACACTGACCCCCACTCTGATCCTCACGATGACTCTCAGCTGGACTTTAAGCATGACCCTCACCCTCATCAAGACCAAGCAATTTGCTCACACCTGTAGTCCCAGCACTTTGGGAGGCTGAGGTGAGAAGATCACTTGAGGCCAGGCATTCAAGACCAGTCTGGGCAACATAGCAAGACCCCCTCATCTGTAAAACAAAATACTCACATTGCATTACAAATGCCTGCTACATCATTGTATAAATTCTTTCTTTTTACTCCTGTTAGTAGCTACAACGTGGTCTTATGATAAAATTCTGTACCCCTGCTCCGACCACTGGAACAAGCTGGACATGTCTGGCTTCTTACCAGGGCTGGGACTTGGTGAGACAAAGGAGGAGTCAGTGGGAATTTTAACAAAGCCCTCACTCTCAGGTTCATGAAAGTGCAGGGTCAGCTCCTGAGAGTGGGGCCTCCTTAAATGTGCTCTGGATGCCTCACTTGCCTTACTCTCCTCTAGAGCCTGCTTCTTGCAGCTCCTAAAGGGTTTTGCCCTCTGGATATTTTTCGGTTCTCCTACAAATGCAAATGGGCGGCCCATGCCTACCAGTATTCCGGGCACATCCAACTGTCCAACTCCATTTAGAATCCACTGGAATCCCCGATACATTTGTTTGATGTATTTATATATTAATAATGCAGTGGCTCATGCCTGTAATTCCAGTACACTGGGAGGCTGAGGCGGGAGGATCACTTGAGTCCAGGAGTCTTAAGAGACCAGCCTGGGCAACATAGGGAAACCCTGTCTCTACAAAAAATACAAAAATTATCCACCTGTGGTAGTGCAAACCTGTGGTCCCAGCGGCTTGGGAGGCGGAAGTGGGAGGATTGCTTGAACTCAGGAATTTTTTTCTTTTTAGATGGAGTCTTGCTCTGTTGCCCAGGCTGGAGTGCAGTGGTGTAATCTCAGCTCACTGCAACCCCTGCCTCCCAGGCTCAAGTGATTCTCCTGTCTCAGCCTCCCAAGTAGCTGGGACTTCAGGTGTGCACCACCATGCTGGTCTAGAGTCCAGGAGTTCTAAGAGATCAGCCTGGGCAACACAAAGAAACCCCATCTCTACAAAAAATACAAAAATTGGGTGGCTCGTGCCTGTAATCCCAGCACTTTGGGAGACTGAAGCGGGAGGATCACGAGGTCAGGAGATTGAGACCATCCTGGCCAACATGGTGAAACCCCATCTCTACTAAAAATACAAAAAAAAAAAATTAGCTGGGCATGGTGGCAGGAGAATCCCTTGAACCCAGGAGGCAGAGGTTGCAGTGAGCCAAGATCGCACCACTGCACTCCAGCCTGGCAACAGAGCAAGATTCTGTTTAAAAAAAAAAAAAAAATTAGCCAGGGCAGCGGTGTTCCCCTGCAGTCCCAGCTACTCCGGGAGGTAGAGGTAGGCGGATTACTGGAGCCCAGGAATTAGTGGCTGTGGTGAGCCACAGTCACACTACTGCTCACCAGCCTGGGTGACACAGTGAAACCCCCATCTCTAATAAAAAAAAGTAATAAAATAAAATTAGGTAATTTATTTTTTATGATTGTCAGGAACTTTTATATAGTTATAATGTACAACATAGTATTTGAAATATGTATATTTTGTGGTGTGGTTAAATCAAGCTACTTAACATACGCAGTACCTCACATATCATTTTTCTTTTGGTGTAAGAATACTTAAAATCTACTCTCAGCAATTTTCAAGAACGCAGTCCAGTACATTGTTGTTATCTGTAGTCACCATGATGTATATTAGATTTCTTGAACTTATTCCTCCATTCTAACTAGAATTTTATATCATTTGACCAACATTTCCCCAATCTTCTTACCGCTTACTGCTTGGTAACCATCATTCTATTCTCTGCTTCTATGAGTTTAACATTTTAGCTTCCACATATGAGTATCATGTAATGTTTCTTTCTGAGCTGGGCTTATTTCACTTAACATGTCTTCCAGGTTCATCCACATTGTAGCAAATGACAGGATTTCCTTCTTTTTAAAGGCTGAATAGTATTCCACCATGTATATATACTAATACATACCACTTTTTTTTTTTTTTGAGATGGAGTCTTGCTCTGTCACCCAGGCTGGAGTGCAGTGGCTCGATCTCAGCTCACTGCAACCTCCGCCTCCCAGGCTCAAGTGTTTCTCCTGCCTCAGCCTCCCGAGTAGCTGGGACTACAGGTGGCACCACCATGCCCCTCTAATTTTTGTATTTTTAGTAGAGACAGGGTTTTGCCATGTTGGCCAGACTGATCTTGAACTCCTGACCTCGGGTGATCTGCCTGGCTCTGCCTCCCAAAGTGCTGGGATTACAGGCGTGAGCCACCATGCCCAGCCCACTTTTCCTTTATCCATTCTTCTGTCAATGGACACTTAGGTTGATTCCATATGTTGGCTATTGTGAATAGTGCTGCAATGAACATGGAATGCAGAGATCTCTTTGGCATACTGATTTCATTTCCTTTGGATATATACTCAGTAGTAGGATTGATGATTCAGATGATAGTTCTATTTTTATTTTTCTGAGGAAACTTCATACTGTTTTCTGTAATGGCTACACCAGTTTACATTCCCTCTAACAGTGTACAAGGGTTCTTTGTTCTCCACATTCTTGTCAACAATTGTTTCCTTTTGTCTTTTTGATAACAGCTATTCAACAGGTGTGAGGTGATGTCTCACTGTGGTTTTGATTTGCATTTCTCTGATGATTAGTGATGTTAAGCATTTTTCATATACTTGTTGGCCATTTATATATCTTCTTTTTTTTTAAGTTGACATATAATAACCATACATATTTATGGGGCATATAGTGATGTTTCAATATATACAATGAATAGTGATCAGATCAGGATCATTAGCATATCCATCATCTTGAACATTTATCATCTCTTTGTGTTGGAAGCATTCAATATCCTCCTTCTAGCTATTTGAAACTACATTGTAGGGGTTCAGTCAGGATGCTGGGAGAAATTGTAAAATAAATACAAACCTTCTTGGAAGGCCAGAAGGTTTTTGCAAAAGCCTCGGGATAGAGTTATGGCTGAAGGCAGCCTAATCCTCTTTGAGCTATAGCAAGGGTAATTAACATAAGAATGTAGAGGAATCCATCTAAATAGCTTGTTTACTTGGGTGGTCCTGACTAACCTTTGACCATCCGGGAGTGCATGATTGCCCTCTACTCAGTGGGTCGGTAGCCTGATTGCTCTCTACTCAGTGGGTCGTTATCAGTAATTACCTTCTAGTGGTGTTTACTTGAGACCTTTGTCATTTAATGTGTGCTGAATAAATGCGGGCAGGGCCAGCAAGTCGAGGCCGTGGCTGCAACTCTTTACAGACTCTCCTTGGAGTCTGTAAGTGGCCCGGACCCTCAGCTGAACTGACAAGCATAATATCTGTGTCAGTGTATGTTATTCATTCTTCATTGGGTCAGGGTCTGCAGGACAGACCCCCGCACTACACAGCATATTATTGTTATCCTTAGTCGTTGTACAGTGCTATAGAACACTATATGTTCTATCCTTTAACAAATCTCTCCCTATCTATCTCCCTTTCCCCTTGTATATATTCTTTTGAGAAATGCCTTTTCTCGTACTTTGTCCATTCTTTTTTTTTTTTTTTTTTTTTTTTTAGATGGAGTCTCGCTTTGCCACCCAGGCTGGAGCACAGTGGTGAAATCTTGACTCACTGCAACCTCCGCCTCCCAGGTTCAAGCATTTCTCCTGCTCAGCCTTCTGAGTAGCTGGGACTATAGGTGCCCACCACAATGCCTGGCTAATTTTTGTATTTTTAGTAGAGCCGGGGTGTCACCATGTTGGCCAGGCTGGTCTCGAACTCCTGATCTGCCCACCTCAGACTCCCAAAGTGCTGGGATTACAGGTTTGAGCCACCTGGGATCACCATGCCCAGCCATACTTTGCCCATTCTTTAACTGGGTCATTTGTTTGCCTGCTGTTGAGTTCCTTACATATTGTAGATATTATCCCCTCATCAGATGTATCGTTGTCAAATATTTTCTCCTGTTCCGTAGGTTGTCTCTTCACTCTTTTGATTGTTGCCATTGCTATGTAGAAACAGTTTGGTGTAATCCCATTTGTTGATTTTTGCTTTTCTTGCTTGGGCTTTTAGGCTCATATCCAAAAAACCATTGCTTAGACCAATGTCATGGAGCTTTTCTACTTTGTTTTCTTCTAGTGGTTTTACAGTTTTAGTTCTTACATTTAACTCTTTGATCGACTTTGAATTTATTTTTGCAGATGGTGTGAAAAAAAGTGAAATTTCAATCTTCTGCATGTGAATATCTAGTTTTCCTGACAGCATTTGTTGTAGAAACTGTTCTTTCCCCACTGTGCATTATTGGCAACTGTGTTGAAAATCAATTGACCAAAAATGGGTGGGTTTATTTCTGGGCTATCTATTATGTTTCATTGGTCTATGTGTCTGTTTTCATACCTATAAAATACTGTTTTGATTAGTGTGGATTTGTAGTATATTTTGAAATAGGTAGTGTGAGGCCTCCAACTTTATTCTTTTTGCCCAAGATAGCCTTGACTATTTAGGGTCTTTTGTGGCTCCATATAAATTTAGAATTGCTTTTTCTGTTTCTGTGAAAAAACATGTCACTGGAGTTTTGATAAGGATTGCATAGAGCCTGTGGATCATTTTGGGTGGCATAGACATTTTAACAATATTAATTCTTCCAACCCATGATGAATATGGGATATCTTTCCATTTATTTGTGTCTTCTTTAATTTCTTTCATCAGTGTTTTATGGTTTTCAATGTATGAGTCTTTCACTTCCTGGGTAATATTTGTTTCTAAGTATTTTTTTTAATGCTAACTATCATAAATGGGATAGTTTTCCTGATTTTTTTCCCTGAGATAGTTCATTGTTAATGTGGAACTTTACTGATTGTTGTATGTTTATTTTGTATCCTGCAGCTTTACTGAATTTACCTGTTAGTTCTGACAGATTTCTTGAAATTCTTTCTTAAATGGACACATAATGAATGTACTTACTTACGGGGTAGAATGCAGTGTTAATCATAAAATCAAATGAACTAGCATGCCTAGTTCATTTATCATTTATTTGTAGTAGAAACATACAGGATGTATGATGCCAACAATAAGGTATTATATATCTCAAAAAGCTAACATTTTTGGTAGAGACTTTAGGGTTTTCTATGTATAATAGCATGTCATCTGCAAATAGCAACAATTTCACTTCTACCTTTCTAACTTGGATGCCGTTTATCTCTTTCTCTTGCTTAACTGCTCCGGCTAGAACTTCCAGTGCTATGTTGAATGGAAGTGGCAAGAGTAAGCATTCTTTCTTCATTCCTGCTTCTAGAAGGAAAGCTTTCAACTTTTCACCATTAAGTATGATATTAGCTATGGGTTTGTCATATATGACTTTTATTGTGTTGAGGTACATTGCTTCTATACCTAATTTGTTGAGAGCTTTTATCATAAAGGATGTTAAACCTTGTTAAATGCTTTTTATGCATCTATGGAGATGATCATATGGTTTTTGTCCTTCATTCTGTTACTGTAGTGTGTATTACATTTATAGATTTGTGTGTGTTGAATCATCCTTGCATCTCTGTGACAAATTCCATGTGATCATGGTGAATAATCTTTTTAATGTGCTGTTGAATTTTGTTTGCTAGTATTTTGCTGAGGACTTTTGCATTTATGTTCATCAGAGATATTGGCCTGTAATTTTCTTTTCTTGTAGTATCCTTGTCTGGCTTTGGCATCAGGGTAATGCTAGCCTCATAAAACGAATTTGAAAAACTCTTCTTTAATTTATTTGAAGAGTTTGAGAAGGTTTAGTTTTTAAAATGTTGGTAGAATTCTTCAGTGAAGCCATCTGGAAACTGGATTAACTGGGATAGGACTGGAGCCTGAATACAAAGGAGCTGGTCTAGTGCTGGGGTGGCCCTAGGTCTGCAGGGGCCTGGGGCCTGGGTCTACCAGGGATAGCCAGAGCCTGTGTCTGCAGGGGTAGTCCTGGAGCCTCAGGTTGCAGTGACTGACCTGGAACTGGAGTTCACTTGGGTGAGCATGGATCCTGGGTTCACTGGAGTCTGAAGTTCGTGGGACTAGACTGAAGCCTAAGGCTAGCCTGGTGCTGGGGCAGGCATAGAGCCTGGGTTTGCAGGGGTGTGTCTGGAGCCTGGGATTGTGGATACTGGCCTGGAGCCTGGTCCATAGGGGATAGTCTGGAAGCTGGGTATGCAGTGCTGGCCTGGAGGCTAGGTCTTCGAGGGGTGGCCTGGGTCATGGGGCCATGGAGGCAGTCCTGGAGCCTGTGTCCATGGATGCCAGGTTGGTGCGTGATGACAGGGTGCCAACTTAGGGCTGGGGCAGGCTGAAGCCTGGGGCTGAAGGGGTGAACCTGGCTCTGGGCTTGGCTGGACCCTGGAGTAGTCCGGGAGCCTGGTCCATGGGTACTGGCCTGATGATGTAGGGCTGTGGAGCCAGCCTGGTGCTGGGGCAGATTGAAGCCTAGTGCTGGGAGTGGCTCAAAGTCTGGGTCAATTGGGGCTGGCCTGATACTGGGGAAGGCCCAGAGACAGTCTGTGAGGCTAGCCTGGAGCCTGAGAATGTGAGGAGAGGCAGAGAGCCTGGGTTTGTAGAGGCTGGCCTGTGCTAGGGCAGGCCTGAGGCCCATGGCCACTGGGGCTGGCCTGGTGGTGGGGCTGGCCTGGAGACCAAGCCTTCCAGGAAGGCCTGGAGCTTGAGGATGCAGAATCCAACCCAGTGCCTTGGTGGACCTGGCAGCTCAGTCTGCTGATGCCAGCCTGGACTTTGGGGTCATGGGGGCCTTCTTGGTGCTGGGTTTCACTGGGGTCAGGTAAAGGGCTGGTGCTGGGGTCCAAGGGAGGGTCCAGTGTTCACTTCCCTGTCCCACCTGGTGGAGGTGTCTCTTGCCAGACTGTGCTGCAGAATGTGGCATGTATGCTTAAGAAGAATATATATTCTTCTGCTGTTGGGTGAAAAGTTTTGTATATGTCTGTTAAGTTTATTTGGTGTATAGTGTTATTCAAGTTTCCCATTTCTTTATTAATTTTTTGTCTTCCACGAGTAGTATTCCATGGTGTGTGTATGTGTGACATTTTCTTTATCCAGTCATCTATTGATGGCCACTTAGGTTGATTCCATATCTTTGCTATTGTGAATAGTGCTGCAATAAACATATAAGGGCAGGTATCTTTTTGATATAACAATTTATTTTCTTTTATGTAGATACGAGGTAGTGGGATTGCTGGATTGAATTGTAGTTCTATTTTTAGTTCTTTGAGAAATCTCCATACTGTTTTCCACAGAGGTTGTACTAATTTACATTCCCACTAACGGTGTGTAAGGGTTCTTTTTTCTCTATATCCTCACCAACAGCTGTTATTTTTTGTCTTTTTTTTTTTTTTTTTTTGAGATGGAGTCTCACTCTGTCACCCAGGCTGGAGTGCAGTGGCACAATCTCAGCTCACTGCAACCTCCACCTTCCAGGTTCAAGCAATTCTTCTGCCTCAGCCTCCTGAGTAGTTGGGACTACAGGTGCGTGCCACGATGCCTGGCTAATTTTTTTTATTTTTATTAGAGACGGGGTTTCACCGTGTTAGCCAGGATGGTCTCGATCTCCGGACCTCGTGATCTGCCTGCGTCAGCCCCCGAAAGTGCTGAGATTACAGGCGTGAGTCACCACGCCTGGCTTATCTTTTTAATGATAGCTATTCTGGCTAGTGTAAGATGATTTCTCATTGTGGTTTTAACTCGCATTTCTCTGATGATCAGTAATGTTAAGCATTTTTTTCATATGTCTGCTGGCCATCTGAATATCTTCTTTTGAAAAATGTCTATTCATGTCCTTTTTCCACTTTTTTTTTTCCCCCGAGATAGAGTTTTGCTCTTGTTGCCCGGCCTGGAGTACATTGGCATAATCTTGGCTCACTGCAACCACCTCCCAGATTCAGGCGATTCTCCTGCCTCAGCCTCCTGAGTAGCTGGGATTATAGGCATGCGCCACTACTCCTGGCTAATTTTTGCATTTTTCATAGAGACGGGGTTTCTCCATGTTGTTCAGGCTGGTCTCGAACTCCTGACCTCAGGTGCTCCACCCGCCCCAGGCTCCCAAAGTGCTAGGATTACAGGCATGAGCCACCATGCCCAGCCTTTTTCCACTTTTAAACAGGACTATTTATTATTTTTTTGTTGGATTGTTTGAGTTCCTTGTAAATTCTGGATATTAGTCCCCTGAAACATAAGTATTTCCTCCCATTATTCAAGTTGTGTCTTCACTCTGTTGATAATTTTGCAGTGCAGAAGCTTTTAGTTTAATTAAGTTCAGTTTGTGTGTTTTTCTTTTTGTTACTTATGGTTTTATGTGTGTGGTTTTTTTTTTTTGTTTGTTTGTTTGTTTGTTTGACAGAGTTTCACTCTGTCGCCCAGGCTGGAGTGCAGCTGCATGATCTTGGCTCACTGGAACCTCCACCTCCCAGGTTCAAGCAATTCTCTCCCACGTAGCTGGGATTACAGGCAAGTGCCACAATGCCCAGCTAATTTTTGTATTTTTAGTAGAGACTGGGTTTCGCCATGTTGGCCAGGCTAGTCTTGAACTCCTGACCTCAGGTGATCCACCCACCTCAGCCTCCCAAAGTGCTGGGATTACAGTTGTGAGCCACCACACCCAGCCTTGCCTGTGCTTTTGAGCTGTTAGTCATGAATTCTTTGCTTAGATCAATGTCTGGAAGAGTTTTCCCCAGTTTTTCTTCTAGTATTTTTATAGTTTTAATTCTTACATTAAGTCTTTAATCCATCTTGAGTTGATTTTTGCATATAGTGATTGATAGTTAGATAGATAAGTAGGGGTCCAGTTTCATTTTTGTGTATATGGCAATCTATTTTCCCAGCACCATTTATTGAATAGGGTGTCCTTTCCTCAGTGTATTTTCTTGCCAACTTTGTCAAAGATCAGTTGGTTATAACATGTGGTTTTATTTCTGAGCTCTCTATTCTGTTCCATTGATCTGTGTGTTTATTTTCATACCAGTACCATGCTGTTTTGGTTACCTTAGCCTTGTGGTGTAATTTGAAGTCAGGCAATGTGATGTGCCCAGCTTTGTTCTTTTTGCTTAGGATTGCTTTGATTACTTTGACTCTTTTTGGTTTCATATGAGTTTTAGTATTGTTTCTTCTAATTCTGTGAAAAATGACATTGGTAGTTTGATAGGAATTGCATTGAGTCTGTAGGTCGCTTTGGGCAGTTTGGTCATTTTGCCTCTATAAATTTTTCTAATTCACAAGCATGGGATTTTTTCCATTTGTTTATGTCAGCTACAATTGCTATCATCAGTGTTTTGTAGTTTTCCTTCTAGAGATCTTTCACCTCCTCAGTTATGTATGTTCCTAGTATTTTATTATGTTTTGTACCTATTGGAAATGGGATTGCCTTCTTGATTTGATTATCAGCTTGATCGTTATTGGTGCATAGAAATGCTGCTGATTTTTGTATATTGATTTTGTATTCTGAAACTACTGAATTCATTTATCAAATCTAAGAGTTTTTTTGGTGGAGTCTTCAGGTTTTTCTAGATATAAGGTTATATAATCAATGAATGGGGATAATTTGACTTCTTTTCCAATTTGAATGCCTTTTATTTTTTTCTCTTGTTTGATTACTCTAACTAGGACTTCCAGTACCATGTTGAATGTGTACTGGAATTTTTATATTTTCCCTAAGCTATCCAATTGGTTGGTATACAGATGTTTATAATAGTCCCTTATGATTCTTTTTATATCTGATACATTACTAGTGGAGATAATGTCTCCACTTTCATTTCTGATTTTATTTATTTATGTCTTGTCTATTTTTTCTTTATTAGTCTTGGTAAGTGTTTGTTGAGTTTAGTTTTTTAAAAAACAACCCAGTTTTGTTCATTTTTCTATAGCTTTTCCATTCTCTATTTGGTTTGTTTCTGTTTTGATCTTTGTCATTTCCTTCTGCTAATTTTTTTTTTAGTTCTTTGGGGTGTAATGTTATGTTGTCATTTTGATATCTTTCTCTTTTTAAATGTAGGCATTTATCTCCATAAACTTCCCTCTTATCACTGCTTTCATGGCATACTTTGAGTTTTGATATGTATGTTTTTACTTTTGTTCACCACTAGATATTTCAATTCCCTTTTATTTCCGCTCTGAATCAGTAGTTGTTTAAGCACGTGTTACTTAGTCTCCACATATTTGTGAATTATCTTATTTCTTGCTATTATTGATTTCCAGTTTTATACCATTTTGGTCAGAAAAGTACTTGGTGCTACGGTTTGAATGTGTCCCTCAAGAAGCATGTGTTAGAAACTTAATCCCCAATGCGAGGTGAGGGGCCCCTCTGCCCGGCCACCCTTACTGGGAAGTGAGGAGCCCCTCTGCCCGGCTAGCCGCCCTGTCCGGGAGGGAGGTGGGGGGGTCAGCCCCCCGCCCGGCCAGCCACCCCATCTGGGAGGTGAGGGGCCCCTCTGCCTGGCCGCCCTTACTGGGAAGTGAGGAGCCCCTCTGCCCGGCCAGCCGCCCCGTCCGGGAGGGAGGTGGGGGGGTCAGCCCCCTGCCCGGCCAGCCGCCTCGTCCGGGAGGTTAGGGGCGCCTCTGCCCGGCCGCCCCTACTGGGAAGTGAGGAGCCCCTCTGCCCGGCCACCACCCCGTCTGGAAGGTGTGCCCAACAGCTCATTGAGAACGGGCCAGGATGACAATGGCGGCTTTGTGGAATAGAAAGGTGGGAAAGGTGGGGAAAACATTGAGAAATCGGATGGTTGCCGTGTCTGTGTAGAGGGAAGTAGACATGGGAGACTTTTCATTTTGTTCTGTACTAAGAAAAATTCTTCTGCCTTGGGATCCTGTTGATCTGTGACCTTACCCCCAACCCTGTGCTCTCTGAAACATGTGCTGTGTCCACTCAGGGTTAAATGGATTAAGGGCGGTGCAAGATGTGCTTTGTTAAACAGATGCTTGAAGGCAGCATGCTCGTTAAGAGTCATCACCACTCCCTAATCTCAAGTAACCAGGGACACAAACACTGCGGAAGGCCGCAGGGTCCTCTGCCTAGGAAAACCAGAGACCTTTGTTCACTTGTTTATCTGCTGACCTTCCCTCCACTATTGTCCCATGACCCTGCCAAATCCCCCTCTGTGAGAAACACCCAAGAATTATCAATAAAAAAAAAAAATTAAAAAAAAAAAAAAGAAACTTAATCCCCAATGCAACAGTGTTGGGAGGTGGGGCCTAATGAAAGGTAATTAGGTCATGAGGACTCCACTGTCATGAATGGATTAAAGCTGTTAGCATGGAAATGAGTTCCTTATGTGAGGATGAATTCAGTCCTCCTTTTTCTCTCTTTTTCTCTCTGTCTCTCTCACACATGACTGTGTGTACTCTTTTTTTAATTTATTTTATTTTATTTATTTATTTTTTGAGACAAGGTCTTGCTCTGTCACCCAGGTTGAAGTGCAGTGGTGTGATCTTGGCTACTGCACCTTCGACCTCCTGGACTCAAGTGATCCTCCTGTCTCAGCCCCCCAAGTAGCTGAGACTACAGGTGGGTGCCACCATGCCTGGCTAATTTTTATATTTTTTGAAGAGACAGGGTTTCCCCATGTTGCCCAGGCTGGCCTCAAACACCTGAACTCAAGGGATCCACCCATCTCGGCCTCCCAAAGTGCTGAGATTACAGGTATGAGCCACCATGCCTGGCCCATGTGTGTAGTCTCTTTTCTTTCTGCCTTTCACCATGGAATAGCATGGAAAGAACACCCTTACCATATACTGGTGCCTTTATCTTGGACTTCCCAGATCCAGACTGTGAGAAAATAAATTTCTGTTCTTTACAAATTACCCAGTCTCAGGCATTCTGTTATAGTAGCATGAAACAGACTAAGACATTTGATATAATTTCAATCCTCTTAACCCTGTTCCCATTTAGAAAAAAAAAGTG
Organism: Pan troglodytes; assembly: GCF_028858775.2. Lineage (NCBI taxonomy): Eukaryota > Metazoa > Chordata > Mammalia > Primates > Hominidae > Pan > Pan troglodytes. The sequence goes on along the minus strand of NC_072416.2, from coordinate 35,952,907 downwards.
CAGGTCACTTCCAGCGCTCATTTAATTTTACATAAACATGCTCTTTGAGACTGAAGCAAATCTGACTGATTTTCAATGTCAAAATAAAATATAAAAACTATTCTTGGAGTTATTTCTAAACAGAACTAACATCAGAATCATCTGAATCATCAGAATAATCTATTTTAGAAAAATAGGATACATCAAATGAATCTTTGATCAACAACTGTTCAAGAATGATGTTAACATCCACATAGGAATGTTACGGTTTCTAGGATTTGACATTTTCAGTGATCGAGAATTACTATATTTTGTAAATGGAAATACCACTACTAAAAACAGAATGCCATAAATAGAATGATATCTTTTGTTTCCAAAGTTGATATACTACAGCGATGAGAAAATAATAACAAAAGCAAGATATTTTGTGGCAAAGTTATCTCTGGGTAAACACTGCAGCCGCAAGCACCACCAGAGAGTATTCTCAGGACAAATAGGAAAAGGGGAAGTCTGTTAAGACATTATTTGTGACCTAACATGTGATCTATCCTGGAGAATGTTGAATGTGTGCTTGAGAAGAATGTGTATTCTTCTGCTGTTGGGTGAAAATTTTGTATATGTCTGTTAAGTTTATTTGGTGTATAGTGTTATTCATGCTTCCTGTTTCTTTATTAATTTTTTGTCTAGATTTTCTAGCTACTATTGAAAGTGGGATATTGAAGTCAGTCTCCTACGATTATCATATTGCTGTCAATTTACCTTTTCATATCTGTCAATATTTGCTTTATATAATTAGGTGCTCTGATGTGTGGTGCACGTATATTAATGATTTTTATAACTTCCTGTTGAATTGACCCTTTTATTATAATATAATGACCTTCCTGTAAAGGTTTGCAGAGGTCTCACAATCTCCTTCCATGGAGGATCTGAAGATCTGAATTTTCGGCTGTAGTAAGCTGGTAGAGAAGGCTGAGGAAGTGTCCAGCCTCCTGTTCAGGCTTGGGGAGGTCTATTGTTTATCTGCCTTGTCAGTTCCAGATCTGCAGGCTAGTTAGAATCAAGACCTTCAGGAGGCATTTAGAAAAGTGCAGACGAACTCCTTCCAGGGAAAAACAGGAAGCTGAACTTATTCCAAGGACTACTGTCACTGGAAGTTTTTATGTGCCCATTTATAACGACCTTTTTATTCTCGTTGTTCCAGGAGAACTCATGAATGCCAAGTCCCTGCCACCCCCAAGTGAAGTGATTTAGGAGCCAGACCCCTGAGCAAAAGCTGCAGAGTTTGCGCAAACTCTTTCCAGGGAAAATCTGCAAACCTGGTTTTATGGCTGGAGGGAGCCAGGAGAGAAGGCTTGGAAAGAGTCCTCCATCTTGTTCGGTCTTGAGGTCTGTTCTTAATCTGTCCCATAGTCTCCAACATGCAGGCAAGGTATAATCCAGAAACTTAGGCAGCAGATGAAAACGTGTTTTGGACAAACCTCTTGCAGAGAGAAGCTGAAAGCTGGACTGATCCTGGGGGGCCATGGTTACCAGAGTCATTCATGTGTCTACTTAAAGTGCCTCTTTGTTTCAGTGCTCCAGGGAAAGTCTTTTTTCTTTTTCTTTTTTTTTTGGTTTGAGATGGAGACTCCCTCTGTCACCCAGACTGGAGTGCAGTGGTGCGATCTCTGCTCACTTGCTCACTGCAACCTCTGTCTCCGGGTTCAAGCGATTCTCGTGCCTCAGCCTCCTGAGTAGCTGGGGCTACAGGTATGAGCCACCACGCCCGGCTAATTTTTGTATTTTTAGTAGAGATGGAGTTTCACCATGTTGGCCAGGCTGGTCTCGAACTCCCAACCTCAGGTGATCCACCCACCTCAGCCCCGCAAAGTGCTGGGATTACAGGCATGAACCACCACGCCCAGTTGCTCCAGGGAAACTCTTGAGTGCTAAGTCCCTGCCGCTCCCTGAGCTAGGTAATACAAGAGCCAAACCCTCAAGTAGCAACCTCAAATGTTGGGGCACTATATGCACAAACCCTTCACTGTTCAGGAAGAAGCTGGGAGTTGGACCTTCCTTTACACTTTAAGGCTTTGTGTTCAGGAGTGGGTGGTGTGTAAGTGTGTCTCCACTTTTCCTACCTGTTTCAATGTGGACATTTTCTCAGTTGCCCATGGTGCAGGTATCTCTCAACTAGTTTCTGACTTTTTCTCAGAGAGAATTTATCCATGTCTAAATGTTTATTTGGTGCATCCACGGGAGGAGGGCTAGTCAGGAGCCTCCTATTCCACCATGTTGCTGAGGTCAATTCCATCATTTTTCTTAATGTAGAGGTTTATTTTTTATTTTTTAACTTTCTCCTTAGAACTGCTTTTGGTGCATCTCCTAAGTTTTGGTATGTTGTGTTTCCATTTTCATTTGTCTCAACATATTTTTTTGGTTTCTCCTTTGACCCTTGGTTGTTTAGGAAAGTGTTGCTTAATTTTCACATTTCTAGTTTCATACCTTTGTGGTAGGAACAGATATTTATTATAATTTCAGTCTTCTTAAATTTGCTAAGACTGGTTTTGTAGCCTAATGTATGATCTATCTTAGAGAATCTTCCATGTGCACTTCAGAAAAATGTGTATTCTGCTGCTATTGGATTTGCACATATGTTTACTGGGTCTATTTGTCTACAGTGTTGTTCAAATCTTCAGTTTCCTTATTGATTTTATATTTAGATATTCTACTCTTTGTTGAAAACAAGGTACTAAAGTCCCCTATTATTATTGCTTTGTTATTTATTTCTCTTTTCAGTTCTATTGAGATTATTGCTATATAGAAATGCTACTGATTTTTGTACATTGATTTTGTATCCTGAAGCTTTGCTGAAGTTGTTTATCAGATCTAGGAGATGAGACTATGGGGTTATCTAGGTATACTATCCTACCATCTGTGAAGAGATATTTTGACTTCCTCTGTTCCTATTTGGATGCCTTTTATTTCTTTCTCTTGCCTGATTGCTCTGGCTAGGACTTCCAGTACTGTGTTGAATAGGAGTGGTGAGTGTGAGCTTGTCTTGTTCCAGTTCTCAGAGAATGTTTCCAGCTTTTGCCTGTTCAGTATAATGTTTGCTGTGAGTTTGTTAGATGGTTGTTAGTATTTTGAGGTATGTCCCTTTGATGCCTAGTTTGTTGAGGGTTTTATTTTTTTTTATTTTATTATTATTATACTTTAAGTTTTAGGGTACATGTGCACAATGTGCAGGTTAGTTACATATGTATACATGTGCCATGCTGGTGTGCTGCACCCATTAACTCGTAATTTAGCATTAGGTATATCTCCTAATGCTATCCCTCCCCCCTCCCCCCACCCAACAACAGTCCCCAGAGTGTGATGTTCCCCTTCCTGTGTCCATGTGTTCTCATTGTTCGATTACCACCTATGAGTGAGAATATGCGGTGTTTGGTTTCTTGTTCTTGTGATAGTTTACAGAGAATGATGATTTCCAGTTTCATCCATGTCCCTACAAAGGACATGAACTCATCATTTTTTATGGCTGCATAGTATTCCATGGTGTATATGTGCCACATTTTCTTAATCCAGTCTATCATTGTTGGACATTTGGGTTGGTTCCAAGTCTTTGCTATTGTGAAGAGAGGCACAGTAAACATACATGTGCATGTGTCTTTATAGCAGCATGATTTATAGTCCTTTGGGTATATACCCAGTAATGGGATGGCTGGGTCAAATGGTATTTCTAGTTCTAGATCCCTGAGGAATCGCCACACTGACTTCCACAATGGTTGAACAGTGTGGAAAAGTGTTCCTATTTCTCCACATCCTCTCCAGCACCTGTTGTTTCCTGAATTTTAATGATTGCCATTCTAACTGGTGTGAGATGGTATCTCATTGTGGTTTTGATTTGCATTTCTCTGATGGCCAGTGATGGTGAGCATTTTTTCATGTGTTTTTTGGCTGCATAAATGTCTTCTTTTGAGAAGTGTCTGTTCATGTCCTTCGCCCACTTTTTGATGGGGTTGTTTGTTTTTTTCTTGTAAATTTGTTTGAGTTCATTGTAGATTCTGGATATTAGCCCTTTGTCACATGAGTAGGTTGTGAAAATTTTCTCCCATTTTGTAGGTTGCCTGTTCACTCTGATGGTAGTTTCTTTTGCTGTGCAGAAACTCTTTAGTTTAATGAGATCCCATTTGTCAATTTTGGCTTTTGTTGCCATTGCTTTTGGTGTTTTAGACATGAAGTCCTTGCCCATGCCTATGTCCTGAATGGTAATGCCTAGATTTTCTTCTAGGGTTTTTATGGTTTTAGTTCTAACATTTAAGTCTTTAATCCATCTTGAATTAATTTTTGTATAAGCTGTAAGGAAGGGATCCTGTTTCAGCTTTCTACATATGGCTAGCCAGTTTTCCCAGCACCATTTATTAAATAGGGAATCCCTTCGCCATTGTTTGTTTTTCTCAGGTTTGTCAAAGATCAGATAGTTGTAGATATGTGGTGTTATTTCTGAGGGCTCTGTTCTGTTCCATTGATCTATATCTCTGTTTTGGTACCAGTACCATGCTGTTTTGGTTACTGTAGCCTTGTAGTATAGTTTGAAGTCCGGTAGCGTGATGCCTCCAGCTTTGTTCTTTTGGCTTAGGATCGACTTAGTGATGTGGGCTCTTTTTTGGTTCCATATGAACTTTAAAGTAGTTTTTCCCAATTCTGTGAAGAAAGCCATTGGTAGCTTGATGGGGATGGCATTGAATCTATAAATTACCTTGGGCAGTATGGCCATTTTCACAATACTGATTCTTCCTACCCATGAGCATGGAATGTTCTTCCATTTGTTTGTATCCTCTTTTATTTCACTGAGCAGTGGTTTGTAGTTCTCCTTGAAGAGGTCCTTCACATCCCTTGTAAGTTGGATTCCTAGGTATTTTATTCTCTTTGAGGCAATTGTGAATGGGAGTTCACTCATGATTTGGCTCTCTGTTGGTCTGTTATTCGTGTATAAGAATGCTTGTGATTTTTGTACGTTGATTTTGTCTCCTGAGACTTTGCTGAAGTTGCTTATCAGCTTAAGGAGATTTTGGGCTGAGACAATGGGGTTTTCTAGATATATAATCATGTCATCTGCAAACAGGGACAATTTGACTTCCTCTTTCCCTAATTGAATACCCTTTATTTCCTTCTCCTGCCTAATTGCCCTGGCCAGAACTTCCAACACTATGTTGAATAGGAGTGGTGAGAGAGGGCATCCCTGTCTTGTGCCGGTTTTCAAAGGGAATGCTTCCAGTTTTTGTCCATTCAGTATGATATTGGCTGTGGGTTTGTCATAGATAGCTCTTATTATTTTGAGATACACCCCATCAGTACCTAATTTATTGAGAGTTTTTAGCATGAAGGGTTGTTGAATTTTGTCAAAGGCCTTTTCTGCATCTATTGAGATAATCATGTGGTTTTTGTCTTTGGTTCTGTTTATATGCTGGATTACATTTATTGATTTGCATATATTGAACCAGCCTTGCATCCCAGGGATGAAGCCCACTTGATCATGGTGGATAAGCTTTTTGATGTGTTGCTGGATTTGGTTTGCCAGTATTTTATTGAGGATTTTTGCATCAATGTTCATCAAGGATATTGGTCTAAAATTCTCTTTTTTGGTTGTGTCTCTGCCCGGCTTTGGTATCAGGATGATGCTGGCCTCATAAAATGAGTTAGGGAGGATTCCCTCTTTATCTATCAATTTGAATAGTTTCAGAAGGAATGGTACCAGTTCCTCCTTGTACCTCTGGTAGAATTCGGCTGTGAATCCATCTGATCCTGGACTCTTTTTGGTTGGTAAGCTATTGATTATTGCCACAATTTCAGCTCCTGTTATTGGTCTCTTCAGAGATTCAACTTCTTCCTGGCTTAGTCTTGCCAGGGTGTATGTGTCCAGGAATTTATCCATTTCTTCTAGATTTTCTAGTTTACTTGCGTAGAGGTGTTTGTAGTATTCTCTGATGGTAGTTTGTATTTCTGTGGGATCGGTGGTGATATCCCCTTTATCATTTTTTGTTGCATCTATTTGATTCTTCTCTCTTTTCTTCTTTATTAGTCTTGCTAGCAGTCTATCAATTTTGTTGATCCTTTCAAAAAACCAGCTCCTGGATTCATTAATTTTTTGAAGGGTTCTTTGTGTCTCTATTTCCTTCAGTTCTGCTCCGATTTTACTTATTTCTTGCCTTCTGCTAGCTTTTGAATGTGTTTGCTCTTGCTTTTCTAGTTCTTTTAATTATGATGTTAGGGTGTCAATTTTGAATCTTTCCTGCTTTCTCTTGTGGGCATTTAGTGCTATAAATTTCCCTCTACACACTGCTTTGAATGTGTCTAGCTAGCAGTCTATCAATCTTATTTATTCTTTCTCAACACCAATGATTTTGTTGGTCTTTTGTATGGTTTTTTAATTATTTATTTGCACTAATTATTTTTCTTCTTTTAAAAATTTGTGTATGTGTTTTCTCATTTCCATTTCATTCAGTTTAGCTCTGATTTTGTTTTTTTTTCTTCTGTTAGCTTTGGGGTTGGTTTGTTCTTGTCTTTTGAGTTCCTCTAGTTCCTCTAGGTGTGATGTTATTGTTAATTTGAGATCATTAAGCACTATAAATTTTCCTCTTGATACTGCTTTAGCTTCATCCCAGAGATTCTGGTATGTTGTATCTTTGTTTTCATTAGTTGCAAAGAATTTCTTGATTTCTGCCTTTATTTCATTGTTTACTCAGAAGTTATTCAGGAGCAGATTGGTTAATTTCCATTTAATTTTATGGTTTTGAGAGATCTTCTTGGTATTGATTTCCATGTTTATTGTGCTGTGGTCTGACAGTGTGATTGGTATGATTTTGGTTTTTTTGAATTTGTTGAAAATTGCTTATGACCAAGTGTGGTCAATTTTAGAGTATGTGCCATGTGCAGAGGAGAAGAATGTATATTCTGTTTTTGTTGGTTAGACTGTTCTTTATATGTCTGTTAGGTCTATTTGGTCAAGTGTCAAGCTCAGGTCTTGAATATCCTTGTTAGTCTTCTGCTTCAATGATCTGTCCAATAATGTCAGTGGGGTGTTAAAGTCTCCCACTATTATTGTGTGATTATTTAAGTCTCTAAGAACTTGTTTTACGAATCTGGGTGCTCCTGTGTTGGGTGGATATATATTTAGGTTAGTTAAGTCTTCTTTGTCAAATTGAACTCTTTATTATTATTAATGCCCTTCTTTGTCCTTTTCATCATTATTAAAATTAGCTTTGTCTGAAATAAGAATAGCAAGCCCTGCTCTTTTCTGTTTTCCATCTGCTTGATAGATCTTTCTCCATATTTTTACTTTGAGCCTATGAGTGACCTTGCATGTGAGATCAGTGTCTTGAAGACAGAATACAGTTGGGTTTTGTTTCTTTATCCAACTTGCCAGTATGTATCTTTTAAGTGGGAGTGTTTAGCCCATTTATGTTCAAGGCTACTGTTAATATGTATGGATTTAACTTTGTCATCCTGTTGTTGGTTGCTATGAAGACTTGATTGTATATTTGCTTTACAGTGTCAGTAGTCTATGTACTTGAGTGTGTTTTTGTGGTGGTTGTTAACAGTCTTTTATTTCCATGTTTAACATTCCCATAAGGACCTCTTGTAAGGCAGACCTGGTGGTAATGAAGTCCCTTAGCATTTGCTTGTCTGAAAAGGATTTTATTTCTCCTTTGCTTATGAAGCTTAATTTGGCTGAATATGAAATTCTTGATTGGAATTTCTCTTTTTTGAGGATGCTAAATATAGCCCCCTCATCTCTTCTGGCTCATAGGGCTTCTGCTGAAAGGTCCACTATTAGCCTGATGACGTTCACTTTGTCAGTGACCTGCCCCTTCTCTCTAGCTGCCTTTAACATTTTTCCTTTTACATTGACCTTGGAGAATCTGATGACTATGTGTTTTGTGGATGGTCCTCTTGTATAGGATCTCACAGGGGTTCTCTGCATATCCTGAATTTGCATGTTGATCTCTCTAGCAAGGTTGGGGGAAATTTTCATGGACAATATACTCAATTATGTTTTCCAAGTTTTTTGCTCTCTCTCCCCTCTTTTAGGGACATCAGTCAGCCATAGATTTAGTCTCTTTACATAATCCCATATTTTCTGGACATTTATTCATTTTTAGAAATTCTTTTTCTTTATTTTTGTCTGACTAAATTAATTTGAAGAACCAGTCTTTGAGCTCTGAGATTCTTTCCTCAGCTTGGTCTATTCTGCTATTAATATTTCCAATTGTGTTATGAACTTATTGTAGTGAGTTTTTCAGCTCTAACAGTTCAGTTTGATGCTATGGCTTTGCACATATGCTTCATTGTTTAATAGGTAGTTTAGGCTGGGCACAGTCGCTCATGTCTGTAATCCCAGCACTTTGGGAGGCCGAGGTGGGTGGATCACCTGAGGTCAGGAGTTCAAGACCAGCCAGGCCAACTTGGTGAAACCCTGTCTCTATTAAAAATACAAAAATTAGCCGGGCGTGGTGGTGCATGCCTGTAATCCCAGCTACTCAGGAGACTGAGGCAGGAGAATCGCTTGAACTGAGGCAGAGGTTGCAGTGAGCCCAGATTGTGCCACTGCACTCCAGCCTGGGCAACAGAATGAGACTCTGTCTCAAAAAAAAAAAAAAAGGTAGTTTAAACTTGCACAATCACACTGCATTCTAACCCACAGGAAAAAGGTGCATCTTTTCTGTTAACTTCCACATACATCATTTCCTTACATCTCCTTACACTGGCCAAAGCAGCAACACAGTCACACCTGGCTGAAGAAGAGATTAGAGAATACAGTGTTTAGCTGGGTGGCAATGTGTCTAGTTGTTAAAAATTAGGGTTCTTATTAAGAAGTTATCTTTCTGTATAGCTCTTTCCTTTCCAAATACTCTTTCCTTGAAACTCTAACCACCTTCTTCTCTCCAAACTCTTGGTTCCATCTTCTCAACTCAAGGAGTTTCCTGAGCTCTGTCTGGGTTCCACCACCCTACATTCATTCCAACTTAGATCTTTCTCTGATCAGTAAGCTGGAGCAATTGGAGAGGTCACCTTGTTTGTTTCCAATCTTGAAGGATTACTTTCCTTCACTGCCTCATATCCGGTGTCACAAAAACCTTTGCTTCATTTTCTTTTTTTCCTTCCTTCTTTCCTGCCTGCCTGTCACCTCCCTGCCTCCCTCCCTCTCTCCCTTCCTTCTTTCCTTCCTTTCATGTTTTAGGTAGGAAGTGTTAATTAGGTCCTTGTTTTGTCTTGGCTGAGAGTAGGAGCTCACTTTTTCCTACTTATTTTGTATTAATATCTCTCATCTGCATGGTGCTTTGCAAAGTATTTTGGTATCCTTCACAATTTGCCAGCATGTAAGTGAAGCTGGCATATATGTGTTACTTTCTGCCTAGCATAAAAGTGACTTTGAATAGTCACATCTGTAAGTATCCCTCCTTGCCCATGGAATTTGAGCCTGGGGAAAATGAGGATTAGTTGAAGCAGAGAATGTGTATGGGCTGCCAGGGTGTTGGCCCAGGAACACAGTAAGCAATGTCCTGAGCAAGACTGTATTGTAGAAATGACCAGAGGCCAGAGTGCATGATGAGCAGATGATCTTGAATAACACTTCTGTGCAATTTTGCCTGATCAAAATTAGCAAAAGTTTGGTAAAATGTTTAGCAATTAACGCATTATAGTAACAAATGTACTGATTTTAAGTTATTGGCAGTCTGATTACCTAGATGTGGTTTGATTTGTGGAACAAATATTTTCAAGGTGGCTGGGCACGATGGCTCACGCCTGTAATCCCAGCACTTTGAGAGGCCAAGGCAGGCAGGCAGATCACCTGAGGTTGGGAGTTTGAGACCAACCTGGCCAACATGGTGAAACCCCATCTCTACTAAAATTACAAAAAATAGCCAGGCGTGGTGGTGCACACCTGTAGTTCCAGCTACTTGGGAGGCTGAGGCAGGAAAATCGCTTGATCCCAGGAGGTGGAGGTTGCAGTGAGCAGAGATCACCCCACTGCACTCCAGCCTGGGAGACAGAGTGAGACTTCATCTCAAAAAAAAAAAAATTTTTTTTCAAGGTAAGTAATCTAGGTTCCGTAAGCCTCAGTTTCATACTTTTGTATGTGTGAGGGAAGAAACTACTTGGTCTTTCTATAGCAAATGTTATGTTTTTGTGAAAGGTTTTCTGAAGGTAGATGAACCAAATTAAAGATTCTACAGATGTCAGAGGCCCAACTGTCCATAAGCATCCCCTCTCCCAACCTTGCAAGTTACTGTATTGATTGGATTTTCCATGTAAAACTTCAATTGTAACCTCCAGAGTTTGTGGACTCATGAGAATTAATTACATTTTTCACGAATATTTTGGTTTTTTACACTTTCTTCCCTCCTACAACTTAAAGTTTTTGCAGATACCATAATCAAAACAAAACAAACAGAAGCAGAAGGAGTGCCACATAATGGAATTAGGGCCCAAAATTAAAATACAAAAGACTTTAGTATATAAATTAGGCCGGCCGCAGTGGCTCATGCCTGTAATCCTAGCACTTTGGGAAGCCGAGGCGGGTAGATCACCTGAGGTCAGGAATTTGAGACCAGCTGGCTAACATGGTGAAACCCCATCTCTATTAAAAAATAATAATAATACAAAAAATTAGCTGGGTGTGTTGGTGGCCACCTGTAATCCCAGCTACTTGGGAGGCTGAAGCAGGAGAATCGCTTGAACCCAGGAGGTGGAGGTTGCAGTGAGCTGAGACTGGGCCATTGCACTCCAGCCTAGGCAACAAGAGCAAAACTCCATCTCAAAAAAAAAACCCAAAACAAAGACTTTAGTGTATAAATTGAGTTGACTATAATGACTGTATATTTTTTGTTGACACATTATTCTTTACAAATGTTTTGGGAGAGATGTGCTTGAATTTTCAATCTTAAGGGCACACAAGTTTTGTAGTTATAAATTCTATTGCTGCTATATTGTTTCTAATACCTTTTACAGAAGTAAAATGTCTTCATACCACTAAATAACATTTACCTTCAAGTGAAGAGGGAATGAAAGCTCATAAAACTGCAATACAAAATTTGTCTTCAGCAATAGGATTAATTTTATTTTTGTAGATGTATGAACCTATAAATTTATTGCTGGATATTTAACATATCAAAATAACAGAACAAGGAGCTTGTATTAAGTGTATCGATGGCTGGGCATGCTGGCTCACGCCTGTTATCCCAGCATTTTGGGAGACCAAAACGGGTGGGTCACCTGAGGTCAGGAGTTCGAGACCAGCCTGACCAACATGGTGAAACCCCATCTCTACTAAAAATACAAAAATTAGGTAAGCGTGGTGGCAGAGACTTGTAATCCCAGCAACACGGGAGGCTGAGGCAGGAGAACTGCTGGAACCCCTGAGGAAGAGGCTGCAGCAGTGAGCTAAGATTGCGCCACTACACTCCAGCCTGGGCAACCGAGCGTCACTGCACTTCAGCCTGGGCATGTCAAAAAAAAAAAAGAAAAAGAAAAAGAAAAAGAAATATATCGGGAAATTTGTGATTTTCCTTTTTTTTTTTTTTTAAGTTAGACAAACTGAAGAGGCAAACAATGAGAAGTAACATGACTTCTCACTGAGCTCAGTGAACATGGGATCTACTCAGGTGCTCTGACTTCTGAGCCCCCCACTCACGACTCCTAACTGTTAAGCTATTCTAACGCCAGGGTATGCTGGAATTTAATCATCAACAAAAACTGCTGAACAGTTCTAAACGAGGAAATACCATGTTAAGAAAAAAAACAATGCTCTGGTTGCAGTAAGGAATCAGATTGTAGATGAAGATAGCATCAGGGTACCAGTAGAGAGGCTGTTGTGGTACACAAGAGGAGTATAAATAATCACATGGAATTCTCTCCTGGAGCTCCCACAGCTATCAAGTTCCACTTAAGAAGTAGACAATGTAGACCAGGCGTGGTGGCTCACACCTGTAATCCTAGCACTTTGGGAGGCTGAGGCTGGCAGACCACCTGAGGTCGGGAGTTCAAGACCAGCATGGACAACATGGTAAAACCCTGTCTCTACTAAAAATACAAAAATTAGCTGGGCGTGGTGGCAGGCGCCTGTAATCCCAGCTTCTTGGGAGGCTGAGGCAGGAGAATTGAACCTGGAAAACGGAGGTTGTAGTGAGCCAAGATCGTGCCACTGCACTCCAGCCTGGGCGACAGAGCAAGACTCTGTCAAAAAAAAAAAAAAGTAGAAATATGTCACTGATCGTTTAGAGATCATCGTCCTTGAATTTACCTAAGAGAAGGCAAAACCTTCAAATGTCTGTGTAGCTATCATTGGTAGGAACAATCATACTCTAGAGCCAAAACACTGAGAGTGGGGACCTGCCCTTCTAGGCTATGTTTTACTTATAGGACTCCACAGAACGAGCAGGGAGAAGTCGTATTAATTTTTTTCCCCAACAAGGTTTAAAAGTAAGTCCTGTGTGACATCATCGAGCCATGGAAATTCTGTAATTAAAATCCGAGCCTCGCCGGGTGTGGTGGCTCACGCCCGTAATCCTAGCACTTTGTGGGGCAGAGGCGTGTGGATCACTTGAGATCAGGAGTTTGAGACAAGCCTGACCAACATGGTGGAACCCTGTCTCTACTAAAAATACAAAAATTAGCTAGGCATGGTGGCATTTGCCTATAATCCCAGTTTCTCCGGAGGCTGAGGCAAAAGAATCGCTTAAGCACGGGAGGCAGAGGTTGCAGTGAGCCGAGATCGCACCAGTGCACTCCAGCCTGGGTGACAGAGCGCGACTCCATCTCAAAAAAAAAAAAAAAAACAATCTGAGCCTTAAAGTCTACAAGGAGGAGGACTTTGCTTCTCAGTATCATTTTTCTTTCTTTCTTTTTTTTTTTTGAGACGGAGTCTCGCCCTTTCGCCAGGCTGGAGTGCAGTGGCGTGATCTCTGCTCACTGCAACCTCAACCTCCTGGGTTCAAGCGATTCCCCTGCCTCAGCCTCCCAAGTAGCTGGGACTACAGTCGCGCGCCACCAGGCCCATCTAATTTTTGTATGTTTAGTAGAGACGGGGTTTCACCATGTTGGCCAGGATGGTCTCAATCTCCTGGCCTCGTGATCCACCTGCCTCAGCCTCCCAAAGTGCTGGGATTATAGGCGTGAGCTACCGCGCCTGGCCCTCAGTATCATTTTTCTAAAGGGAGCCAGGAGCCAGGTGCATGACTTCCTTCCCGTGGTTGCCCGCGGTCCTGAGCGGTTAGTGAGCCTGGCCAGGAGTGACTCAGGTGCGCACATCCTCTTCTAAACACAGCCAGAAGTCCATTAGGGTTGAGAATTATCATGTCATTTTCCATCACAAGATTTTTATCAAATCTATTTAAGAATATTTTTGTTTGATTAAAAAAAAAAAACCCTTTTAAGTCCAAAAACGAGAGTTTCAAAATTGTAGTTGGTAAAATACAACGACGTCACGAGTGCAGTGGTAGGGGAAGTCCCAGGATTTGAGCGCAGGAGCCACTCACAGCGCGTTCCTGGCCTGCGGTCCTGTCCTCGGGCTGTGGCCTTTCAGGGCTCCCAAGGCTGCACAAAGGCTGTCTTCCCAAGACAAGGTGGGGGCTGCGGGGCCGCTCCTGGACGGAAGCGCGGCCTCCCTAGGCCTTGTTTTCTGTTCCTAGATGTGAGTTCAATCCCACTAGAAAGGTCGGGTTCAAAAGGTTTGCCAAAGCAAAGCTGCAAACTCTTCCACTTCAGAAGCACACCCCTAAATAAGAAAAACAAAAGTCGGGGGGTATCCTTTTGAGAGCAAAGGAGCGAAGACGTGACGTTATGTGACAATTTAGGGTGGTCTGTACAATTCACCCACCTCGATGCCGCCGAGCGCCCTTTAACTCACCTGTGGGAACTCCAGCATGTCCCGGGCGGCACCCAAGGGCGCCCCCATAGCCCATTGCCCCAAAGTCCCCCAGCCAGGACGCTGTCACCAGGGCCCGCCCCTCTCGGGAGTTCCCGCTCCGCGACTCCCTGGCCGGAGCCCAGGAGCAGCCAGGCCCAGGCTGCGTCCCCTGCGCGTCCCCGCGGAGGTCCAAGGGTCCCCAAGGCCCAGGCCCCGTCCCCGGACAGCCCCGGTGCCCCAGGACCCCCGGCCGCAGCTCACCTGGGACCAGCCGCCCGTGGAGCCACCCCTCGCTCAGCCGCCCCCAAGTTCCCGCAGGAGGAACTGGCCACAGACACGTCCGGCCGGCAGCCGCCGGGCTCCTGGGACGCGCCCCGGGGCCTCGCTGGCTGGGACCCGCCCAGAACCTGCTGCTCCACCGCCGCCCCTCGGGCCCCCGGCGCGCTGCCCTCCCTCGCTGCGTGCCCCCGGCTGCGCTTCCCCGGAGGGCCGCACACCGCCAGAGCCCAGTGCAAATTAAGGAGATTCCGATTCCGGAGCCTGAGGACGCCGCTGGGGGTCATGGGAAGGTCACGCTGTTGATTCTGGTGATGGCTTCAAGAGGTATTCAACTTCATCACATTTTGCACGTTGAATATATGCGGTTATTGGTATTCCATTTTACCTCAATAAAGCTGCTTTAAAAAAATTCTGTGCATGTTGTTTGGCAGACTTTAGGAAATACAGGACTGTACATTCCTAGCCATTAGTATATTGGGTCAGAGGACAAGTCCATGTAAAATAGTTAGGTATATTTCCAAATTATCACCTTAAGTGTTTGAGCTAATTTTTTTTCTTTCTCCAGTAAGAATTTTTTTCTTTCTCATTTTTTCCATGGACTGGCTCAAGGTTATTAACTGTTTTTTAACAAAAAATGTTTAATTAATGCTAACCTAGTTGGCAAAAAAGAAAAAAAAAAGATGATCTAGTTTTTTCCATTACTTTCATGGTAAATGAGGGTGAACATCTTTCCATATCTGTGGTGTGGTTTCCCACGACTGTCATTACAAATGACCGCAAACTTGGTAGCTCAAAACATCATCAATTTATTATCTTATGGTCTGGGCGCAGTGGCTCATGCCTGTAGTCCCAGCACTTTGGGAGGCCAAAGCAGGCAGATCACCTGAGGCCAGGAGTTCAAGACCAGCCTGGCCAACATGGTGAAACACCGTCTCTGCTAAAAATACAAAAATTAGCCAGGTGTGGTGGTGGGCGCCTGTAGTCCCAGCTACTAGAGAGTTGGAGGTGGGAAAGTCGCTGGAACCTTGGAGGCAGAGGTTGCAGTGAGCCAAGATCATGCCACTGCACTCCAGCCTGGGCGACAGAGCAAGACCTTGTCTCAAAATAAATAAATAAATAAATAAGCAAACAAATTTATGATCTTATGGACTTACAGGTCAGAAATCTGAAATGAGACTCACTAGGCTAAAATTAAGTTGTCCTCTAGGCTGTGTTCCCCTTGGAGTCTCTGGAAAAGAGTTCTTTCTCTTTCCTCTTGCATTCTATAGAAGAACCCACATTCTTTCACTCCTGGTCCCTTTCCAGCTTGAAAGCCAGCAATGACCACCAGGTCCAGTCTTTCTCACATCACACCAGGCCGACTCTCTCCTGCATCCTTTCACTTCTAAGGACCCTTGTGATTTTGCTGCACCCACCAGGATAGTCAAGGATAATCTCTCCATCTCACAGTCAGCTGAATAGAACCATAATTTAACCTGTAATGACATGGACAATTAACAAGCACTTTAAGTTGTGAGAACTTTTAATTAGAGGGATATTACTCACTTGGAAACTGAGGCTCACAAAGTTGCCAAACCGCATGGCCAGTGTGTAGGTATTTATTTCTTACACTTACTGTTTCTTAAAAAATAATTCATTACCAGATGGGAAAGATCAAGATTCCAATGCCCTTTCAAAGCTCATTAAGGAAAAGTTTTATGAAGGCCTCTGGTACATGCCAGGAAACTCACAGGAGATAGTGCTGCCTCAGATGCCTTAGAAGACAATGCTGCCAAGAACACGTCTAGCATTGAAGCCACACACAGTGGCTCATGCCTGTAATTCCAGCACTTTGGAAGGCAGAGACTAGAGGATCCTTTGAGCCCAGAAGTTCAAGACCAGCCTGGGCAACATAGTGAGACCCCATCTCTTAAAAAAAGAAAAGAAAAAACATCTAATTTTGTTGATTCCTCAAAACTTCCTGGCACAATTTGAACTAATCCAACTACCTGGACTATAATGAATTTCAGGGTAACATTAGTGAGACGTAGTGAAGAACTGAAGTCTTTTCTCTCAACCCAGTGTCTTGAGAATAGCAGGGGAAACTGATTCCTGTTTAGCATGCTAGATGAGTCAATGAAGGAAGGGTTGACTGTGAGATTACAAAAACACATTTTCTAAAGAATTGTAGAAAACCAGGATCACAAACTCATTCTGTAACAGAAAAATGAAGCACTACTGATTTACAGAGGAATTCACAACTGGTGATGTCTCTTAAATTAAGAAACTTAATAGGAACTCCCTCATCGAGGCACGCTCTGCTTCAGCTGAGGAATAAATTAGCCAGAGCCAGATGGAGGAAAAGAGAACTGATGTGGTAACTGTTTGGACTTCCAGGAAGGCCAAAAGCTCTCATGTTTCTTCCACCAAGAGGACTACAATGAAGAACTCAACCATCAGTGAAAGAAGAGTCTTCTCCAGAAATCTGATTGGAAATGATGACACAAATACCACCATCAGTCAAAGTGGGACCCTGACTTGCTCATGGTGGTACCAGGTTAGAATCATGGCAAAAAGCAGGTTGTAGGTTTCACATTACATAGTTTGGCCCATGGTTTCCACTGCCAATACTTTGGGAGAGAGGTAAACTGGTTAGGTGGGAATGAGTTAGGTGCTGAACTGGTTAGGTGGAACCTTGGTCTTATTTCCTGGAGATGTGACATTTTGGGGGCCTGTTCCTGCTGTGACTGGCACAGCAATCAGGACTTGCAGCCACCAGAGGGTCCCAGGGCTGAGGAGGAGACAGGGGCCTTGCGTATCTGAAGGTCAGCGTCTCGGCAGCGTGGCTACTTGCAGGAGGGAGGAGCTTGCTCTGGATCCATTCGAGAGAGACTTGTCCCTTCCCCCTCTTCTGCCCCACCCCTGGGCCACTTTCCTGTCCCCTGACTCCCACTTGACTTTGTTTTCACTAATTGGAGCTTAGCTCAGAAAATGGAGGGGGCTGAAGTTATAGGTTATGGGAGGGGAAATTTAAGTTTGGGAAGACAGAGGCTCCCTTGATTGGCACTACCAGCCACATCTGCAGCCACATGAGGGTCTCAATGCTGGGGCAGGGGGCAGTGAGACTGGCCGGGAACCTGAGTCCCCCGGGGACTCGCAGACACCTGCCCCACACAGCCTGAGTGTGCTGAGGGAGACCCAGCCGAGATCAGCTGTGCTCCTGGGTAGGTGAGAGCAGGCCCTGCAGGGGGCCCAGTCCACCCAGGAAGGATGCCCAGAGTGGCTGAGTGTGCACCTCCCTCTTCTGCCTCTCCTTTTCCGCTGCAAGCAAGACCGGGGGTCAGGAGTTACAGGTGCCAGAGTCCAGAACGGGCCCCTCCTCCCCAGCAATGTGGGTGGGGTCAGGGGCTCAGGTCAAATTCAAGGAAAATCTTCAAGCCACATGGTATAGAGCCAAAGCTAAAGAGGCCGCCCTAATAATAGACAGCAGCAGCCCCTTACAGATATGCTCAGACTCATAGGGTCTCAGAATGCAATTCTCCACAGTAGAAAGGACATCTGCCCTGACAGAAGACTGCACTCCTTTAAGCAAATACAGGTATATCCCAGTAGATAAACTGGGGTCATCTGGCCCATTATTTAAAGGTAGACCTGTATGTTCAGATTATGTTAGTGAAATAAAATTCATGACATGAACATTTTCCTTGGAAAGAAACATCCTGTAAGTGGCTCCTGGAGCCTAAAACATCCTCTGGAACTTCCTTGAGGCCATGTAGGTCATGACTGCTAAAATTATGATGAGAACCAAGTCTTATTTTCCTACAGGAAAATGGAACAAATGGAGACAAAGCCCTGGGCAGCCCCATTGCATGTTTCAGGAGGAAAAGTAACATCAGCTAGGGATTAGACTTTCAGATATTCTTTCCTTTAAACTAATTGTCTTCAAATTCTTTGTCCCATCCCCCTAAAGAATCTTTGTGTATACTCCCACACAGGTTTTGTAGACACTTATTTTTGCATCATACACTTAAATCATAGCAAAGGATTTTAATTGTGGCGGGATTCAAACACATTAAAACACCGCACGGCCAGGCACGGTGGCTCACGCCTGTAATCCCAGTACTTTGGGAGGCCGAGGCGGGCAGATCGTGAGGTCAGGAGATTGAGACCATCCTGGCCAACATAGTGAAACCCCGTCTCTACTGTAAAAAGTAAAGTAGAGGTTCCTCTTCAAAGACTTTCCTCCCCATCTAATTAGGAATAAATAGTAACTTCTCTTAGAAGCAAAATGTATTCAAAGACTTGTGCTAACATTCTTAAATATCTGCTAGCTGTAATAAGGAAATCAATGTACTTTATGTTCTTAGCTCCCACAATTTGCCTAAATATTTGCCCTGGCATGCTTATACTGGTCCAAGCAAGCATTAGGTCATATCCTGTTCCTCTTCCTTATTTGAAGGTGTTTTTACCTTTCTCAGCATTCCACAAGTTACCTCCTCCTTCCTTTGTTCTCCTCTGCCTTTGCCTCTTTTTAAAAGTTCTAAGTTTCTAGCCAATTGGGACAAATACAGAATGTGAGGTCCCATTCCAGCCAGTGAAAACCGGACACAGCAGTAGGGTGGACGCGTCAGGTTATAAATGACTTTGTCTCCTTTGTTCAGTGTACTCTCGTGGCAAAACTGCCGGCGAGTGTACTTTTTCTGCAATAAATAAAAATGGCCTTACTAAATAAATTAAATTTATGTTCAAGTGCTATTTCTTTACGGCACTGGGGAACAAGCATTTCAAACACTACTAAAAATACAAAAATTAGCCGGGCATGGTGACGTGTTCCTGTAATCCCACCTACTTGGGAGGCTGAGGCAGGAGAATCACTTGAACCCAGGAGGCGGAGATTGCAGTGAGCTGAGATCATGCCACTGTACTCCAGCCTGGGGACAGAGCAAGACTCCGTCTCAAAAAAAAACAAAAACAAAAAACAAAACTGCATATCACTCTTTTCAATGTGTCCAACACAATATTAATGGGGTGGTGATTTGGCCCTGACCACCATACATATATAAATATATATACATACACATATATATGTGGGTGTATATATACACACATATATATACACACACACACACACACACACACACACACATATATATATATATATATATTTTTTTTTTTTTCTGAGGCAGAGTCTCGCTCTGTCGCCCAGGCTGGAGTGCAGTGGTGTGATCTCTGCTCACTGCAAGCTGCGCCTCCCAGGTTCACACCATTCTCCTGCCTCAGCCTCTGGAGTAGCTGGGACTACAGGCGCCCACCACCACACCTGGCTAATTTTTTTGTATTTTTAGTAGAGAAGGGGTTTCACCGTGTTAGTCAGGATGGTCTTGATCTCCTGACCTCCTGATACCCCTGCCTCAGCCTCCCAAGGTGCTGGGATTATAGGCATGAGCCACCACACCCGGCCAACCACTATATATTTTTAAAAAAACCAAACAATTGCCACAATTTCAGAGCCTGTTATTGGTCTATTCAGAGATTCAACTTCTGCCTGGTTTAGTCTTGGGAGGGTGTATGTGTCCAGGAATTTATCCATTTCTTCTAGATTTTCTAGTTTATTTGCGTAGAGGTGTTTGTAGTATTCTCTGATGGTAGTTTGTATTTCTGTGGGATCAGTGGTGACATCCCCTTTATCAATTTTTATTGCGTCTGTTTGATTCTTGTCTCTTTTCTTCTTTATTAGTCTTGCTAGCGGTCTAACAATTTTGTTGATCTTTTCAAAAAACCAGCTCCTGGATTCATTAATTTTTTGAAGGGTTTTTTGTGTCTCTATTTCCTTCAGTTCTGCTCTGATTTTAGTTATTTCTTGCCTTCTGCTAGCTTTTGAATGTGTTTGCTCTTGCTTTTCTAGTTCTTTTAATTGTGATGTTAGGGTGTCAATTCTGGATCTTTCCTGCTTTCTCTTGTGGGCATTCAGTGCTATAAATTTCCCTCTACACACTGCTTTGAATGTGTCCTTACCAACCAAAAAGAGTCCAGGACCAGATGGATTCACAGCCGAATTCTACCAGAGGTACAAGGAGGAACTGGTACCATTCCTTCTGAAACTATTCCAATCAATAGAAAAAGAGGGAATCCCTCCCTAACTCATTTTATGAGGCCAGCATCATCCTGATACCTAAGCCGGGCAGAGACACAACCAAAAAAGATAATTTTAGACCAATATCCTTGATGAACATTGATGCAAAAATCCTCAATAAAACACTGGCAAACTGAATCCAGCAGCACATCAAAAAGCTTATCCACCATGATCAAGTGGGCTTCATCCCTGGGATGCAAGGCTGGTTCAATATACGCAAATCAATAAATGTAATCCAGCATATAAACAGAACCAAAGACAAAAACCACATGATTATCTCAATAGATGCAGAAAAGGCCTTTGACAAAATTCAACAACCCTTCATGCTAAAACCTCTCAATAAATTAGGTACTGATGGGGCGTATCTCAAAATAATAAGAGCTATCTATGACAAACCCACAGCCAATATCATACTGAATGGACAAAAACTGGAAGCATTCCCTTTGAAAACCGGCACAAGACAGGGATGCCCTCTCTCACCACTCCTATTCAACATAGTGTTGGAAGTTCTGGCCAGGGCAATTAGGCAGGAGAAGGAAATAAAGGGTATTCAATTAGGAAAAGAGGAAGTCAAATCGTGTCCCTGTTTGCAGATGACATGATTGTATATCTAGAAAACCCCATTGTCTCAGCCCAAAATCTCCCTACTCCTGTTAACCTCAGCCTCCCGATTAGCTGGGACTATAGGCATGTGCCATTACACCTGGCTAATTTTTTATTTTTAGTAGAGATGGGGTTTCACCATGTTGGACAGGCTGGTCTTGAACTCCTGACCTCATGTGATCTGCCCACCTCAGCCTCCCAAAATGCTGGGATTATAGGCATGAGCCACCACCCCTGGCCTTTTTCTTTTTTCATTTCAAATTGTTCATGGATTTTTTTGTTTATTTTTCATAGCAATACATTTTTAAGATCTTCAGAACACAAGCACATGGTATTATATTGGGGTCAAACTCACCATATACATTTCTTTAAAGATTATTGACTTCCCAATACTGTTGAATTCTCCTACCCAAACATTTGGTGGCATTATTTTTCATTTGTATAAATCTATTTTCATGTTTTTCAGAAATCTTTCCACCAATTTCTTACTAAATTAAACACAATTTTCTGTAGAATTCTGCCAATTTTTTTTGCATTGATGAACATAGTCACATGACATTCTCATTCAATTAATGTGATTAATTTCATCAATGAATTTCTTAATATTGAATCATACTTCCCTTTATAAGATAAAGGGCAATTGATTATGCATCAATATACTGATGCAATGGTTTCTAATATTTAATATTTTCACTCTTAAATTTGCATGTTCTATTTGTCTATAGTATTCCATATGGCTAAATCTAGGCAAGGTTCGAGTATCACCTTTATAAACCCTTCCTAAAAACTATTTCAGGAAAGATTGACCACACTATAACTCTTGAGAAGTTTAAGTAGCATTGGTTTATGGATTACTTTATCGGTAGAATTTCCCTTTCAACTACATAAACTTGGTGTTTGTGTGTGTGTGAGGAAATTCCTTATTAAATGTCTTTGTTTCTTCTATGAATATTGCTCAGTTTAGAGTCTATCTCTATTGAGTTACATTTTGATAAAACATATATTCCAAACACACACACACACACACACACACACGTACATATGCAGTCTACATGTGTGTATCAACTTGCATTGAATTACACAGATGTCTCTATTTTCTTGGTCAATATTGAACCTCACATTCTTCCTGGCACTGTAATCTGTTGACAAATACTTCTCAAGTTACTTGTGTGATCCCATTTCTCTATTTATAATTCAATGATTGTTCATTTAAAGAATTTGGGGAGTAACAGAAAATGAGAGTTTCAGCAAAAACACATCCCAGGAGGCACAGAATCCAGCACCCACCGCGCTTCATTGTCATCCCCTTCTGTCTCAGATTCCGCATTTTCTGCTTCCTCCAAGATAGCCCCTGTCTGCCTCAAAGGATCATGGAAAAGCAGAGCCTCTCCAGGCACTGCCATCTCTCTGGAAGTGCTGCAGAGAAGTTGTCATTGTTTTTGGTAATTGTAACTGGGACAAAGGTTTTCAAAAATATTTTCAGTTCCCCAAGTGTGTACTGTCATTGCTGCCACAGGTAAAGTATAATTGCAGTGCGGTGGGGAGGTGAGGTCGCAGGGTCCCGAGCCCATATCTCAGACCTGGTCGCCTCCCTCCACACACTCCCTGGCCGTCCTGACAGTCACTGGGTTCCACAGCCCAGCAGCAGGGAGGTGCCTGGTGGGTGTGTTACATTTTGATCTGTGAGAGAGCACCTGTAAGGCTAGGAAGTTGTCAGGAGGTGGGGTAAATGCTCTGGTGTGGAAAGAGGACTCCACTGGGCCAGAAACTGACCAGTGTCAAGGCCATGTGGGGAAAGGAAATAATGGCTGGGTCATGGGCTAAGTTGTGGAGAGGGAGCAAAGTTCTAAGAGCATGAGCCAGTCCCCAGCTGCACCTCACTTAACAAAATCCTCATGCTTGTCATTGTCGGTTTTTGATGGAAGAAGACAAAAATCTGTTTTTAATTTTTTTTTTTTTAAATTTGAGATGGAGTCTTGCACTGTCACCCAGGCTGGAATGCAATGGTGCAATCTCAGCTCACTGCAACCTCTGCCTCCCAAGTTCAAGCAATTCTCCTGCCTCAGACTGCTGAATAGCTGGGATTACAGGCGCTTGCCACCACGCCCGGCTAATTTTTTGTATTTCTAGTAGAGATGGGGTTTTGCCATGTTGGTCAGGATGGTCTTGAAGCCCTGATCTCAGGTGATCCGCCAGCCTCGGCCTCCCAAAGTGTGGGGATTACAGGCCTGAGCCACCGTGCCTGGGCCCCAAAATCTGTTTTTGTTGATCCTTCTTGTCTAAGATCTCCTTACCTGTTAAATGGGAAGAATGCATTTTTTAAAAAAGTTTCCTAGAATAATTTGGAAACTAATCCGCTAGTTGTTCTATCAATTCCACAAGAATCAGAAAGATTTCTAGGATGAGTGGAAGCATTTCTACAATTCCTTCATGCCTGTGATAATGTATAAGATGTAGCTGATTAAATTATCTTATTCTTCTCAAAAGTATTAAACATAGGGCTTTAACCTACTCTGGACATATAAAGTACCTAATGGAGACTGTGATGTGTGGTGACAGGAAACATCTGGTCTCTGAGAATGACGAAAAGACCATATTCTTTCGTGAAGTCAGGGGAGGAGCGGTCAAGGAAAGGTATCTTGATGACCTTAGGTTTTCATATTAGAACAAAAATCATGGACTTCAGTCGTTTTCTGAAGTAAATTATTTGGTAATATTTACTCTGTCTTCAAAAATGTTCTAAAGCCATTCTTAGGCTCAATACTCATCTTAGTAACACTTAATTCAGTGAATAATTTTCCCTACCTCGAGTTTTCTTTTTACATAATAGACTTATATTTTAATATATCTAACAATTCTGACATTGAAATAATTTTTTTTTTGAGAAGGAATCTTTCTCTGTCACCCACGCTGGAGTACAGTGGTGGGATCTCAGCTCACTGCAGCCTCCGCCTCCGGGGTTCAAGCGATTCTCCTGCCTCAGCCTCCCAAGTAGCTGGGACCACAGGTGCATGCACCACCACGCCCAGCTAATTTTTGTATTTTTAGTAGAGATGGAGTTTCATCATGTTGGCCAGGCTGGTCTCGAACTCCTGACCTCAAATGATTTGCCCACCTTGGCCTCCCAAAGTGCTGGGATTATAGATGAGAGCCATGGTGCCCAGCCTGAAATAATTTCATTTGATATTTTTGTATTCATAAACAAATACTAAATTTATCTGTAATTCATGACAACCTGTTTCTCCTTTGCACTGTTTTATCTCCTACTCATGTCCCTTGACCCCTTGCTTAGCAACAGTCATTTCTGTATCCTTCTTGGTTAAGATGAGAAAGAATCTTCTTTTTTAATTTCAACATGAAATCATTTAAGCATTCAATAAATATCATTTGGTCTTGTATGATTATTCTTTTAGGATTATACTAAATCAGTGCATCTATATTCTACTTGGATTTCTGAATCATTATAGGTGATATTTGCTCATGAAATAAGCACTTAGATTTAAATGAGAAATTGCCACAATCAAAAATTAAGAAAAAACTACATCCAGGTTTAAAGAAAGTGACAATATATACAACATGAAATGTGTGAAGCATTAAAAAAACATACTATGTCCAAGGGTGAGACACACAGTGATTAAACACATTGTCCAATTTTGATTCTGCCTCTTACAAAGCAGTTACTTTAGAAAATTCATTAAGCTTCCTTGTGTAAGATCTTCTTACCTGTAAAATGGAAATAGTAAAGCACTTATACCACAGAATTATTGTAAAAGTTATATGCAAAACACTAATATAGTACTCTTCTCATGGGGATGCATATGTTCTTCTTTTTAGAGCAAAACTCTTATTTAAAAAACAGGGTCTAATAAGAAAATGTCTAAGTTGGAAACAATGGTAAGTGGACAATAGTGGATTTTATTTGCAAAAGTGAAACTTTATGTTTCCACACAGGGTTCTCTCACTTTGAATGTAATTATCAGTCACTGAAAAATGACAAATGGCCTCCAAGGATTTTGCAATAGGCATGATCTTATCTCAGATCATGGTTGGATTCCTGGGGAATTTCTTTCTTCTTTACCACTATAGTTTCCTTCATTTCACCAGAGGTATGTTACAGTCCACAGATCTGATTCTCAAGCATCTGACCATAGCCAACTCCTTGGTTATACTCTCTAAAGGAATCCCGCAAACAATGGCTGCTTTTGGGTTGAAAGATTCCCTCAGTGATATTGGATGCAAATTTGTGTTTTATGTTCACAGAGTGGGCAGGGCTGTGTGCACTGGCAATGCCTGCCTCCTGAGTGTCTTCCAGGTCATCACCATCAGCCCCAGTGAATTCAGGTGGGCAGAGCTGAAGCTACATGCTCACAAATACATCAGGTCTTTTATCCTGGTCCTGTGCTGGATTCTGAACATGCTGGTAAATATTACTGTTCCTCTACATGTGACTGGCAAGTGGAACAGCATAAATAGCACAAAGACAAATGATTATGGATATTGTTCTGGAGGAAGTAGGAGCAGAATTCCACATTCATTACATATTGTCTTGTTATCATCCCTTGATGTTTTGTGTTTGGGGCTCATGACCTTGGCCAGTGGCTCCATGGTTTTTATCCTGCACAGGCTCAAGCAGCAGGTCCAGCACATTCATGGGACCAACCTCTCCCCCAGATCCTCCCCTGAGTCCAGAGTCGCCCAAAGCATCCTGGTCCTGGTGAGCACCTTGTGTTACTTTACTCGCTCTCCTCCATCTTTACATATGTCTCTTTTTCCTAATCCCAGTTGGTGGCCGTTGAACGCCTCTGCACTGATCACTGCCTGTTTTCCCACGGTCAGCCCCTTTGTGCTCATGAGCCGCCATCCCAGGCTGGGCTCTGCCTGCTGTGGAAGGAATCCACAGTTTCCTAAGCTGGTCAGATAGTTCTCCGATTTATGTGGATTGTCTTCTTTTTGTATAATGAATGGCCGTTTGTTGATTTCTTCCTGCAGGTTAAGGACCACAATGGGCAGTCAATTGCAGTGTATGTAAGACTCAGAATCCGTCTTTGCCCTTCAAGGATTTTTCATGTATCATAAACAACAGTTACAGATGAAATGTTTTTGCAAAGTGCTTTCATAATTTTCATTTTGTTTGTAATTTCATAATTTTCATTTTGTTAATGTTGCAATGGAGAAGTTAAGAGGCAAATTATTAATTAAAAATGGGCCTCTAATAAGTTGGAACAATGCAACTTTAAACCAATTAATAAAAAATGTCATAGAATTAACTGGGCACAGCAGTGTAAGAAAAGTTTGATGAAATAAAGAAGCTTAAGTAATGATCAATGAAGAAAGTGAGAAGAAAGTCATAGTTCATGTCCTTTTTTGTTTTGAATTAATCTTCATTTTTTCCTATTTTCAAGTTGTAAAATTTTCTTTTTGTCCTTGATAATTATACTTTAATGAGACTAGTTTTGGTTATTTTTTAAAAATTCTGTCCCTCTATGATTTTTCTGATGTGTAGATCCTGTGTTCATGCTTCTTATATTTGTTCGTTTGAAATGAAAAGTTTATTTGCTGACTACACCAAATAGGATGCAAGCACTGTCATGACAGAAATATGCAGCAGATCAACATACAACAGTAATTTAGTTTAAATGAAGGGAAATCTCTAAATGTTACGACAACGTACTCCCAAGAAGAACCCTTTCTTCAGTTAAGTTAATTATACATTTCAATAAAATAAAGGGTAATGGATTAGTGGAAGTTAGCTTGTGAATTTTTCTTAAAAATAAAACTCCAACTCTATTAATCCATGCTAGTTAAACACTGTAACTAAAATTTCCAAATAAGCACAAAAGGAGATGAAGCAATTAGTTACCTTTTCTGCTTGAACAGTCCAGAGGAAAATGGTTACTATAAATACAGCAGGCAAACTGTTAGAGTGACCTATCTAGAACATAGTGTACTAAATTTCAGTCTCAAATTGTACTAAATGCTCATCATTAGTATGGCACATTTGGTCCATGATGTGGTTTAACGCCAAGACAGATCCCAATTTGTTACAGAAACACATAGATTACTGTTGCTTTTTGTTTTTAAATACATATATTTTAATAAGCCAGGTATACTTCCACATACAAAGGCAGGTTTCCCAGGAGAAATTTATAGGAAGTAGTCTGGGGTGTGCTGTGTAACATGAGGCTCGCCACAACAAGGTGCTGGGTCAAACTGAAGGAAGGAATATCTTAAAGCGTCATCTAATTCCATGATCGCAGCCTGGTTACCACAACAATAACAGTAATTGGGTGCACTGAAAATAGTAACCACATTCTGATCATGACACCAATGGTATCCCTCCATTACAAGCTGGTGGGCACGAGAAACCAGTGTGAGACCATTGGCATGGTTAAAGGTTTCAGAAATGTCTTGTCCAAATGTGTAGCCAGCACACAGGGTGAAATACCCCATCCACCACGATCATCTGGATCTGACCGTAATAGATCATACATTGGGCCCTCATGAGGAACTTCCTGTAAACGACCCAGGGCTCTTATATGATCCAGTGTGTATATGGATGGAGACAGGCCACCATGGAGGCAGAATATCTGTCCATCTACTAAAGTTGTAAGTGGAAGATAATCAAAGAGATCTGTAAAGTATTTTCAAACATTGGCATTCCCATACTTTCGCGGACATTCATCATAAAAGCCATATACTTGGGTAATTTGTTGGCTTTTGTGATTTCCTCTCAATATTGTAATGCGTTCTGGATAACGAATGCTACAAGAAGAGTCACAGTCTCCACTGAATAATATCCTCTGTCTACATAGTCACCCATTAATAAGTAGTTTGTATCTGGTGATTTTCCACCAATTCTAAAGAGTTCCATAAGATCATGTAATTGACCATGCACATCTCCACAGACAGTAACAGGGTAACGAACCTCTTGCACATCTGATCCTTTTGTTAAAATTTCCTTTGCCTTCTCGCACAATTTTTTGTGGGAGGAGAGTCGTCCATTTCAAATATTTTAAGGTAAAAATGGACGCAGTGGTCTGGGTGGAGTGAAATGAGCACAGGACTGTAGAAAGAGGTTTTCGTTAGAATTTGACTCACAGCCGAGGAATATGAGACTCATCAAGAAAACTGCCTAATTTTCGGGACCCTGTGAGGGTAGAATATGCTGTATTAGCAATAATCCCAATTAGCCTGTTCAGAAGAAATAGGCATCAGGGTGGCCTCTGGGAAGTGAATCTGGTGGAACCAGTCACTGTCCCTGGAGGAGACGACGCCAGGGACTCTGGGGAGGCTTATGCTTCCCTTTTTCTAGGGAGTTGGTGGTAATTGCTGCCTTGAAATATTCAAGGAAGCCAATTTGAAAGAATCATAAAACAAATGGGGTAATCATGTAGGTGAAGTGAAAAATTTCCACAGACATTTTCTTATTATTGTTAGGTAAAGCAGGTAAAATGTCTTGAAAATTCAAATATTTGAAAAATACAATGCATAAGTTTGGCCTAATGGACATATATCGAAACTGGGCTATGTGTTGCATTACTCAGCAATATAGAACGATTGAAATAATGCAATCACAAAGGGAGATTTAATGAATGTAAAATATTTTAATCATAGAGATTAACCTTGCCACTATTAAATATTTTTAAATAGCTTATGAAGCAATTTTAAATACTAAACCTAAAAACTGAGCAATATTCCTAATTAATATTTAGAACTTTTCAGATGAAAAGACAATAAAAATTCTTCATATTCAAGTTGTACACTGTATTTGTTCAAAAGTAGTTAGAGAAAATTCAATGGCTGCAAATTCAAATACTGCAATAGACGATGCCTGACAATATGTGTTTTTGATGTCAAACTCTGAAATTAAATTATAAAAAGAAGCTTAACCTTGGCCAGGCGAGGTGGCTCATGCCTGTAATCCCACCAGTTTTGGAGGCTGAGGTGGGCGGATTACCTGAGGTCAGGGGTTTGAGACCAGCCTGGCTAACAGGGTGCAACCCCATCTCTACTAAAAATACAAAAATTAGCCAGGCGTGGTGGTGGGCACCTGTAATCCCAGCCACTTGGGAGGCTGAGGAGAATCGCTTGAACCTGGGAAGCGGAGGTTGCAGTAAGCCTAAATTGTGCCACTGCTCTCCAGTCTGGCCAACAGAGCAAGACACTGTCTCAAAAAAATAAAAGAAGCTTAGCCTAAATAATGTGTTATCATAAAGTATAATGTAAGTAAAAAATTTAGAATAAGTATTACATGGAATAGAATAAAATAAAATTAATGATAAAATAGAGCTTACTGCAATGTTAATAAAAATGTGAAAAGATATACTTAATATTAAAAAATAAACAGTATTTAAAACATCATGGAGATTTTTAAAAAGTCTACATTCTAAGACAAACAACTTTATGCTAATAAATTAGAAAACTTAGAGGAAAAAGTGATTTCTGTCAAATAATAAGATTCATAATACATACATTATGTCAAAACTTAAAACTAAGCAAGCGTAAGTCATGGATTTGCATGTATAATTAATATACAGGTATACAAAATGATTGAAAAGAGTTCATTTCAGAAATACAGGACATGCCAATGAGAGAATCAGCTCATATTATGACATATGACATGAAAAATTAAATGGGATAACAGCATTCATTGAGTAAATCACTTCATGCCTTTGTAATTTTTATAAGTAAATTAACTTAGAAAAATACTTTACCAGAGAATGTTTTAATTATTGGTGATAACAATGCATGAGGATATTGCAATAAAACATAAATGGCCAATGAGCACATGAAAAGATGCTCAGAATTCTTATTCATTAGGGAAATTCAAATCAAAACCACAATGAAGTGTTAATTCACACCCACTAAGATGGCTATACTCAAGAAGACAGAGAAACAGAACTAATAGAATGAATATCTACATCTGTATATCAAGGTTTACATACTTTTTCACCCACGTGTGTGTGTGTGTGT
The DNA here is from genome assembly GCF_028858775.2 of Pan troglodytes. Classification (NCBI taxonomy): domain Eukaryota; kingdom Metazoa; phylum Chordata; class Mammalia; order Primates; family Hominidae; genus Pan; species Pan troglodytes. The sequence continues at coordinate 35,923,070 of NC_072416.2, read as the reverse complement.
GTGTGTGTACAGAATGAAGCCATTTACAGTAGTGTCTCAGTAGAAGGCCTTCCCCAGCCCCCTCCAGGTTCTGGATTAGATAACTTTTTTTTTTTTTGAGACAGAGTTTCTTTCTTGTTGTCCAGGCTGGAGTGCAATGATGTGGTCTCGGCTCTCTGCCTCCCAGGTTTAAGCAATTCTGCTTCAGGCTCGCAAGTAGCTGGGATTACAGGCACCCACCACCAGGCCTGGCTAATTTTTTTTTGTATTTTTAGTAGAGACAGGGTTTCACCATGTTAACCAAGCTGGTCTCGAACTCCTGACCTCAGGTGACCCCCCACCTTGGCCTCCCAAAGTGCTGGGATTACAGGCGTGAGCCACCGTGCCCACCTTAGAGAACGTTTTGCTCCTGCACTCATTCCAGTCCAGCACTGGTCCTTGTTCACAGTGTGGTGCACCTGCCTTTCACCTAGGGAAATGGAATACATTACCTCATCAACACCTCTTTGTCAATCTCTTGTCTCTGCTCTGCAGACTTTTGAGCCATGATCTGAGGAGTGAATGTGATGGGTCACTTGGTATCTGACAACCCAACACCTGGGTCTGCTCAGGACAGGCCAGATCCACATGACATCACCCCACTGTGTGAACACACAAAGGGAGGTGGGGTGTGACTGTTCAGGTGGGATTAGGGTGGTGGCCAGACATTGATTGGCCTGCTCTCAGCTGCCAGTGTTACCTTTGAGTACCTCCTGAACATGGCTAGAGGTGATGATATTGAGGGCTGACCCGATGTCAGCAGCTTCAGAAAAACCTATCATTCAGGGTTTTCTGGTGCCAGAAACATAGGAAATTGGGATCAGCAGGATAACATCTAGTTCTCTTTAGTGTCTTCAGCCAAGTGAGCTGGGGAGAGATTGTTTCTAGAATGTGGGTGCCTGGTTTCCAGTGTTCCAAGTTCTGTTGGGGTCTATTGTCAAGGAAGTGTTGTCACTCTTTGGGGTTCCTTACCTGGGGCTACTCCTGAAGGGATCTTCTACTGCCCTCAGCACTCCTGGTTCTCGAACCTTCAAGTGACACCGCTGAGTGTCCTGGGTTTCTGACTTGAAGGCAGCAGATAATGGGAATTCTCAGCCTCTATAGTTACATGAGCCAATTTCTTAAAATGAATAAACATTTATTAAATATTAATATGTATAAATACATTGCATGTATTTATTTTAAGTAAATTAGAATAATTTATTAATTCAATGATTTGAGTTATTTAAACAATTTAAATTGGTTTTGTTTCTCTGGAATACCCTGTCCAAGAGGTCATGTCATAATCACCTGAATAATCTGCAGGTGCAGGAATCACTTTGTTCAACGATACTCAACCATGATGGATTGTTTAGCAGAAGACAGACTGACACATTTGACTCTGTAAATTCTGGGAAACTCTCTTCTTTATCATTATGTCTCCCTTTTCCTCACTGGGTGCAGGTTAAGGTGCACAGATTTGATTCTCATGCACCTGATCATAGCCAACTCCTTGGTCATTCCCTCTAAAGAAATCTGGCAGACAATGACATCTTTGGTTTGAACACCTTCAACGATTTTTCATGTGAACTTCTATTCTTCCTTCAGAGACTGGGCAGGGGTGTTCCTCCTGGCAGCACTTGCTGCCTGAGTGTCTTCCAGGCCATCGCTATTTCCCCAGGGACTCCAGTAGGGCAGAGCTCAGAATAATAGTTCCCGAGCTCATTGGACACTTGATTCTCTCATGCTGGATCCTAAACACACTAGTAAATAATTTTCCTCTTTATGCGTCTGGCTATAACTCAATGCAGCCATCACAAGGAAAATAGATAATGGATACTGTTATGCCATGATTCGTGTCAAAATCTCACACTCCCTGTGTGCAGTGCTGTTCTGATTCCCTGATGTTTTGGATTTGGGAATTATGGCTTGGGCCAGAGGCTCCATGGTTTTCATCCTGCGCCGGCACAAGCTGCAGGTCCAACACACTCATGGGACGCACCTGCCGCCCAGGTCCTCCCCTGAGTCCAGAGTCACCTAAACCATACTGGTCCTGGGGAGCATTTATGTATGCTTTTACATCGTCTTTTCCTTTTGTCAGTTTTTGGCTCCTTTTATTCCTCTTAGGCGGTGGCTGGTGAGCATTTCTGCTCACAATGGTGTGTGTTCCCCAACTCTCAGCCTTTTTGTTTCCATCAGCTGTGACGCTGGTGTCTCCAGGCTCTGCTTTGCCTGACACAGAATACAAAATCTGCTGATTTTATCATTTATATGCATATTGTGTACTTTTGCACAATGTCCAGTTGTTTACTCATCCCCCACAGAATTATAAGCACAGTTGTGAAACTGACGTTACAAGGGATTGGTGATACATGCAGAAAAACACCTACATATGTCTAACTGTGTGGGGATAATCAGACTATGTTTGCTATTCATCAAGCAATAATATTGGAAGATTATACTTTAAGAAATGTAAAAATAATATTAATTACAATGATGTTAAACTACTTTAACTGTATTGTCTTTTTTATCTGATATATCACCATCTTCACTGATTAATTGGTTAAAATCACATATAATGTATCTTTACTTCTTCTACTTTAATTTTAATTGGTTAAAATTACATATAATGTATCTTCTAATTTTTCTACTCCGAGAGATATATAACTAAAACATAAATACATATAAAGATTATGTTTATGTTTTAGTTGTATCTCTTGGAGGAATATCTGATTGAATATAGTCAAATAATATTTGACTTTGACAGGCATAATTTAGCTATTTATGTTTAATATTTTAAAGGTCATATTTGGCATTGGATATACCAACTTTCTGTATTCTTCAGAATACCCATCGTCTTTTCTGATTCTTCCTATTTTAACATCTTCTATGTTATACATATATTTTAAAAATTCATAGTTAACTCTGTTATTTGGGGGTTATATCAGTAGATCTTACTTTTTAACAGAGGTTACAACAAACTTTAAAATATTAATCATGGTATAAAGTTATTTAATACTTTCAACCTCCACTTTGACAACATTAAGGCATTAAATTACTAATCCAGCCAGGTGAGGTGGCTCACGCTTGTAATCCCAGCACTTTGGGAGCCCAAGGCAGGAGGATCGCTTGAGCTCAGGAGTTTGAGACCGGCCTGGGCAACACAGTGAGACCCAGTCTCTACAAAAAATTAAAAACTTAGCCAGGCATGGTGCCACATGCCTGAAGTCCCAGCTACTCAGGAGGAGGCCAAGGCCATGTGTTTCACTGTCTTGCCTAGGCTGGAGTCAAATGGTCACACCACTTGACTCCAGCCTAGGCGACAGAGTGAAACCCTATCTCAAACAACAACAACAACAACAACAAAAATCACTAATCCATTTATGTTCCCTCTTTGTGTTTTAATTGATGGTATGTATTTTTTTTAAAAAGTTGGAATAGTTGCACAGGCCATGAGTGCACAACTAAATGAAATTTCAACAAAGTGAACCCACCTCTGTGTGCATGCCTTAGGTTGCAAAACAGAACTTCATCAGACCCCAGCCACCTCCTTGTGCCCTTCCCAGTCACTACCCCAGGAGTAACCATGACTCTGACTCCTAACAGTATAATTTATGTGTACTTTCAACTATTTGTATCTTATATACATGGAATCATATAGCATGACTTATTTTCTATGTAGATTTTGAATTCCACATGTTTGGAAACTTATCTGCCTGATCGCATGTTATTGTGGTTCATTCATTAGAGTGGGTGATAGAATTTTTAGGTTGGTTGTGGTTTTTGCCCTCTAAAGTAATGGCATCATGTGAACATCAAGCAATGAATTTAATCATGCCTTTATAAATGTACATGAGTAGTATTCATGATGGGGCTATTAGGAATACTGGTTGTTTTTTGTCTTCCACGTTGGAAATAGCAAAATAGTGCATAGAGAGGCACACTGAGCTTTTATTCAAGCAGAAATATGAGAGTTCACCAGAGAAGCATAGCTAACTTCAAATCCTGAGGAAGGGAAGGTGGGCAAGCAGCTTGGGTGGTGGCATTCATCTGAGAAAAGTGAGTGAATCCCTAGTATGTGAAAGGGACAGAGAGTCTCTCTGAGTGACTCACATTTTTCACTGGGGATATGTGGAACTCAGGACATGGAAAATATTTTTTTTCACTTTCAGTTTGAGGAAGAGTGTCAGAAACTTCAGGAAAAATATCATAGGAGGGAACGCTGGGGCCCTGACAATCCTCAGAAACCTCAAAGTTCCTTGTACAATCCGTTAGCATTGTAACCTTATCAAAACTTATTTATTTTTTTTTTTTGCTATACAGATTTACCTTTTATTGGAGCTTTATTTTGTTACAGGTTGTAAGAAATACATTGTTGTTTTAGCCTTTGTGATAGGAACATCATATTCCCAAACCCCAAGTATTAATGATGTTATCTCTACTGTAATTTTTACTGCTTTTTAACCCTCTGCTGTAGTCTGAATATTTGTGTGCCCCAATCTCCAAATTAATATGTGGAAACTTAATCCCCCCATGTAATAGTATGAGGTATGGGATCTTTGGGGAAGTGAATAAGCCAGGAGGGCACCATCCTCATGAATGGAATTAGTGCCCTTGTGAAGGAGGTTGAAGGGAGTGCCCTTGCCCCTTCTGCCATGTGAGGACACACCATCTATGAGAAATAGGGCTCTCATCAGACACCAAATTTGCTGATGCATTGATCTTGAACTTTACAGCCTCAATAGCTGTGAGGCTCTCTTAACTGTGAGGCTCAAATTTCTGTTGTTTAACTTTGGTCTGTGTCTGAATTTTTAGCTACAATGGTCTATCAGTCTTTTCATCAATCAAGATGTCTCATAGGGATGGCCAATCTTATTTTTTTTTCCTTAGAGTTTTCTTGGCTTATTTGTGTTTGCATCTGCAAGATTTTTTCCCCAATAACATGCCTACCTCTAATACCTAATGGTATCTGTATTGGAACAAAATTAAATTAATAAATTAGCTGAAGCACAACTGATGTTCATAATATTTTTTCGACCTAAAAATGTGGTGTAATTTTCCATTTGCTTATGTCCATATTTATATATTTTAGGTACTTTCTATGGCTTTTCTTATATGCTGCTGAATGACTTTTGGGTGAATAATGAAATTAAGGCAGAAATCAAGAAGTTCTTTGAAACTAGTAAGAACAAAGATGCAACATATCAGAATCTCTGGGACACAGCTAAGGTAGTGTTAAGTGGGAAATTCATAGCACTAAATAGCCACATTAAAAAGTTCAAAAGATCTCAAGTTAACAACCTAACATCACGACTGAAAGAGAGAAGCAAGAACAAATCAGCCCTAAAGCTAGCAGAAGATAAGAAATAACCAAATTCAAAGCTGAACTGAAGGAAATGAAGACATGAAAAAGCCATTTAAAAGATCAACAAATCCAGGAGTTGCTTTGCTGAAAAAATTAATAAGATAGGTCACTAGCTAGACTAATAAAGAAGAAAAGAGAGAAGATCCAAATAAACATATATTGGAAATAATGAAAGAGATGTTACCACTGACCCTACAGAAATAAAAATAAACATCAGAAATGCCTACAAATACCTCTATGCACACAAACTAGAAAACCTAAAAAAGATGGATCAATTCCTGGACGTATACACCCTCTCAAGACAGAACCAAGAAGAAATTAATTCCCTGAACAGACCAATAATGAGCTCCAAAATTAAGTCAGTAATAAATAGCCTACCAACCAAAAAAAGCCCAGGACCAGATGGATTCACAGCCAAATTCTACCAGATGTACAAAGGAGAGCTGGTACTATTCCTACTGAAACTATTCCAAAAAATTGAGGAGGGAGGCCTCCCCAACTCATTCTATGAGGCCAAAACCTGGCAGAGACACAACAAAAAAGAAACCTTTAGGATCAATATCTTTGATAAATACTGATGCAAAAATCCTCAACAAATAGTTGCAAACCAAACCCAGCAACACATCAAACAGCTAATCCACTGGAATTGCTGGAACCCAGGAGGCGGACATTGGTACAACATACATAAATTAATAAATGTGATTCATCACATAAACATAACCAAAGACAAAAACATCATTATTATCTCAATAGATGCAGAAAAGGCTTTTGATAAAATTCAACACTGCTTCACGTTAAAAATTCTCCATAAACTAGGTATCAAAGGAACATACTTCAAAACAATTAGAGCCATCCATGAAAAACCCACAGCCAACATTATAGTTAATGGGCAAATGCTGGAAGCATTCCCTTGGAAAACAAGCAAGAAACAAAGATGCCCACTTTCACCACTTTCACCAGTGGGGAAGACATAGGCCATCTGGGCGGCCATGGCACAGGTTTGTACCATAGCACAGAGTCCCCCTGGAGCCAGGGTGAGCTCAGACAGCTGCTCCCAGGTCAGCAGAGAATAGGCCTACTGTTCCCACACCTGGGCTGTGTTGTGATAAATGGCTTCAGATGGAGTGTGCAGAGAGGTCACCAGGCTTTTCTGAAGTGGCAGTGGGTGGTCTCCTAGAGACTGAGATCTGGGCCGCTTGCTGTGCCCGGTGTGGGCCTCTGGGGGTCCCCCACAGCAGGCATCATGGGTCTCCTCATTTCACTGATGTGTACAGTGTCAGAGAGGCCTTTGATTTCTTTTCCAAAGTCAAGCAGTCCTTTTGCACTTTCGGCTCATGTCCTTGATGCTGTCCTGAAGAGGAAGCATGTGACTTACCACAACAGCTCCCATGGATGCTCATTCCCAGAATGTCCCCATGCACCTTCAGGTTAACCCCACTTGTCTTTCCTCCTCCTTCCCTGCCCCCTCTGTCTCCCTAAGGAAGGGAGGCTAAACCCCTCCTGGGACCCCAAATGCTTTCTGGATGTCAGGATCTCTAAAATCCTCTCAGCCACTGAGAAATCCCTTTCCTGCTCAATCTCTGTATAAGTAACCTGCTTCTCTGCCCTTTGGAACAAAAAAGGAAGATCCTACCTGCTCTATCTTGGCAGCTGTCCATGGAATGGATTTCTCTCTTCCTAGAGTTCCCCCATCTGAGCTGGACTCTGATTCTGTGGATAAAATGGGAGTTTGAGTGACTGCCTCCAACTGAACACCTTAGGCGCTCTAGTCCATCCTGGACACACCAGAGCTGAGGTAGCCACCAAAACTTGGTTCTTCTCTGTTCTCCAGAGTCCAAGATTTATAAGAACCTGGATGCCAAAGAGCTCCCAGTTCCCTTCCCAGAGGAGTCTGTGTTTACCCATCCACTATCTCTTCTCACCTTGGAAGAATCACATCTTACATAATTTAGCAGTGCTGCTTCTGACTTTGAGTTTAGTTTCCTTGGAATTCTCCTCATTTGAATTGGGCTCTGATCTCAGTGCAAAAGAAAGTTTAGGTGACTCATCTCTTCCTAGGCACAGAGCTGCAAAGTCTGTACTTGACCCATATTTGTGGGTCATTCTCTCAATCAAGGCTGTTCACCAGTGTCAAGTGTGAATGGGAAGCATAGAATTCCAGGGGATGATAGCCATATTTCTGAAATCTCTCTGATGACTATAAGTCATTTTCCATTTCTAATCTCAAAATGAAACCCCACCAAAGACACAGATCAGTATCCCTAATTCTACCCCTCTTGCCAACCTCCATAGGAATAGCCAAAGGCCTTACCTTGCCTTGCATGTGGCTCTTACTGGAATGAGAAGAGAGTGTCTTATCTTTTCTTCTGATGGTCTTTCCTCCTTATCCAAGCCCCTTTCTGTAAAGGAGACCTGTTGGAAAGAAGGTGGGTCAATGGGGCATTGGATGGAGGGGCAGTGGGAGTCTGGTCTTCAGTTCCCCATCCTATGGTGAAGCTCCAGTGAAAGGTGCTTGCTCTCTCTCTCACATGCCCAGAATCAGGTGCAGGTTGTTCTTGTGAACCTGCTTTTCTAAGCCCTTAAGCTGGACATGGGTCAGTCCTATTGGCTGAAGAGACTGCTACCTCCTGCCACTCATCATGACCTCAGTAAGAAGTTTTTCCATCAGTGAATGCCCTGGGGACCTAGATACAGATAAGGGGGAGACTTGCAGAGCCCCATCATCATGTTAATAAGCAGGAATTCAAAGCTGGGGACACAGGAACAGGAATGCAAGGAACTTATGCTTATCTGATTTGTGCTCCAATACCCACCTAGAAGTATTTAAGACCCTGCCCAGATTTCAAGATGCAGAATTAGACAGACCACATATTGACATGTGTATATATATTTTGCACATGAAGAAAATTATATGTAGTGTTAAAATTGTACACACAGATGTTATAATTTCTCAAATGCTTGGAAATGACAAATATCAAATTGTAGTTCATTATACTAGATGTAGGCATATGTGATAAGATAATAATGCAGAGAAAAAATAAACATCAAATAAAATATCCTTTCCTAGCTTGAAAGTGGGGGAGATGATTAGATCAAATGCGACTGCATTGGACTGATTAGATCATATGTAAAGCTAACCCAATCAACTGAATTTTTGAGGCAGCAAAAAGTCCAGCTGAAGAGGGAAACTCTCCCTCTACCTCATTCCCCTTCAGTCACCCTGGGAGCCCCACTATGCTCTGTAGAGTCTGCTCAGCATGCATGATCTAAGCTGATCCATTCAGCTGGATTATCATCATTAACCTTGCATGCTCTGGTTCTTTCTCTTTGTGTTTCTGTTTACAATAAGTTGTGGATATGACTTTGCATTATGAATTGCAAGACACCTAATTGGCCACTTGTCTGTTTCTGTCCTGAAAAACCAGTACTGAAATCCAAAAATATATCCTCACAAGAACCTCTGAAAGCCACCTGTGATTGCTGCTGACTCACTGACCTCCCTGCTCCTCAACCCACAGAGAACATGCAAGAACTGACAGATTTTAGGACACATGGCCAGGATCAGGAGGTGCCCAGTGAAGTGCTGTGGTGGGACCCTGTTCCCAAACCCATGGGCTTAAATAAAAAGTAGACGCTGAAAGCAAGAAAGCCCCAGCAACTTCTGACTCCAGGACCCTTTACTAAGACTGACAGAAGGAACAAAGCAAAAATGAGATATCTGAAGGGTTCAAATAATCCTTGAACACTGGAATCTTTGGACATCAGGATTCCAGTGTCCCCTCCTTTACTTTTTGTCCACAGCCTTCTCCTGGCATAAATAGAGAAACTTAATAAAAATACACAAAGGGCTCAGTATACTCCCAAGTTCCTCAACTCAGAAACCCATTCTATTCCTGAAGGATCATTGCAGGCAGGTGTATGGGGCTATCTTGAAACTGCATATACAGGTCAAATAGCAATAGAGTCCAAATCAAAGTACATCTTGATTATACATTAAAAAAAAAAACCACAGAGGCTGCCTGTAGTTGGAAGTTGGATCTGAAATGAGACCAGGAGAATCCTTGGTAAAGTTTACAAGACCTTTAATGCTTCTTTCACTCCAAAACACAGGCAAGGACCATGCCCTTTTTCCCATCCCCCAGGTGCAGACGGGAAGTTGAGACACATACAGACACTAAACATGGTTTGTTCTGCAGCAAGAAGGTTTTCAGAGAGAGATGCTTTGCATAACTTACCCAGGAAACCTGAAGCATCAGCAAAACTTAAGTGTAATGAGATAATCTTATTACTCTGAGGGTATTTTCCCCCCTCGTTTCCTGCTCAGTTGTTCTTCATTTGACTTGCTTTGCTTCTATGAACATTATCTTAGAAACCCAGGATAACCAAAAAGATTCCTCACATATATGTACTTTTCTTTTTGTTTTGTTTTGTTTTTCTATTATTTATATGTCCACCACCAACATGCTAGTGTGGGCATTTCTATGCACATTTTCAAGTAGTGTCATCAGATGCATTCCAGGAGGTAGAATCCTGCATGCAAGAACATGTTTCTTTCAACTCAATATATACTTGTTAATTGTGCCTTAAAAGGCCATTTACAGTCCCTATACACTTGTAAAAAACAGTGTGTATATATGTATGTACGTATGTTCATTCACTCATTTATTTATTTAGTTAGAAACGGGTCTCACTCTCTGTTAACCATGCTAGAGGGCATGATCATAGCTCACTGTAGCCTCAAACTCCTGAGCTTAAGAGATCCTCATGCCTCAGCATCCCAAAGTGCTGAGATTACAGGCATGAGACACTATGCCTGGCTAGTATGTTTTTACTTACCATGAAAAGATTAGTAGGAAGCATTCTATTTTCCTAACTGATGGTCACACAAAACTTCTTTTTTTTTGTAATTTATTTTCCTGTGACCGCCACTGAGGTTGGATGCCTCTTTATATGGGAAATGACCATTTGTATTTCTTTTACCATAAAATGTTTTCATAGGTCCTGTGCCTTTTAAAATTGAGTTTGTGTTTTACTCTTCATTGTCAGAGGTTCTTAACATATTTGGATGTCACCTGTTCCATATGATGTCAGTAGGCTGATGCCTGTCCACAATCCAAGAATAGATCTGTCCTAGATCTGTTCTCAAAAGTCATCCAGTTGTCAAGGAACCTGAGATGTGATCCTTCCACATGGCAGAGCTTCCCATCAAGACATGAACAAGGCTGCCAATTACCTCATGGCCAGGAAAAGCATGGGGGATGGATTTATTGATTGGCTCCATGTTGCATCCAAGCACTTTGGCTAGGATCCAACACTTATTGCCAAGATGACAGTCAACAGGCCCGAAGTTTCCTCTCATGATGTTCTCCAGCCTGCCATCAAAATACTTTTCCTGGCCACCTCTTCAACCTCTGACACATCATATTCCCATGTGATTCATAATGCACATTAATGGTTGTGAAGTGGGGAATTTTATTCTTTTTTTTTTTCTGTTTTTGAGACAGAGTCTCACTCTGTCACCCAGGCTGGAGTGCAGTGGCATGATCTCAGCTCACTGCAGCCTCCACCTCCTGGGTTCCAGCGATTCTCCTGCCTCAGCCTCCCAGGTAGGTGAGCTACAGGCAGGCACCACCACACCAGGCTAACTTTTGTATTTTTAGTGGCAACAGGGTTTCATCATGTTGGCCAGGCTAGTCTCGAATTCCTGACCTCAGGTGATCCGCCTGCCTCGGCCTCTCAAAGTGCTGGGGTTACAGGCATAAGCCATCATACCCGGCTGGGAATTTTATTCTTAGAAGGAGGAAGTTTATATGGGTACATTGTTTTCTCAAAAGGATACAGTTAAGATTCTACTTTTTAATGTAAATACATTGTTTCACAAAAAAAACCCCAAATAATAATACAGTTGGGGGCGTGAGGAGTGGGTTGAAATATAGATGAAACAAAAATGGCACATGATTAGTACCTGTGGAGGCTGGGTGACAGGTTTATTACATTACTTGATATATTTTCTATATGCTTAAAATGTTATTTGTCAGCCAAAAATTTTGTATCCTGCCAGGATAAGCTTCATAAATGAAGAAGAAAGTTCTTCCCAGACAAGCAAATGCTGAGTGAATTTGTCAACACTAAATCAGCACAACAGGAAATGCTCAAAGTGGTCTTAAACATGGAAATGAAATCTCAATATTCACCATCACAAAAACACAGGTAAATATAAAACTCACTTCGTGTGTTTATACAAAACAATCACACAAAGCAGGAAGAGAAAGGAATCAAATGTCAATGCAACAGAATTTCATCAAACCACAATGACAGAAAAAGAAAAATAAAGAAACAAAGAATTCATAAAACAGCTTGAAAACAATCAATAATATGACAGGAACAAAGACTCATGTATCAATATTAACCTTAAATGTAAATGGACTAAATCCCCCACTTAAAAAATGCAGATTGGCAGAATTGATTAAAAACATTATCCAACTATATGCTGCCTATAAGAAACCCACCTGTAAAGACACATACATTGATTGCAAAGAGATGGAAAAAGATATTCCATGCAAATAAAAACCAAAAACAAGCAGACATAGATATATTTATATCAGATAAAATAGACTTTAAATCAAAAAAGGTAGTAAAAGACAAAGAAGGTCATTATATAATGATAAAGGGACCATTTGAGAGCCAGAAGATTAACAGTTGTCAGCAAGAGAATATAACAATTCTAAATATATATGCACCCAACTTTGGAGTACCCAAAACAAATACTACTAGACCTAAAGAAAGAATTTGACAGCAATACGATAATAGTAGGGATTTTAACACCTTACTCAGAGCACTAGACAGATCACCAAGACAGAAAATTAATAGAAACATTGAACTTATACTGGACTTTAGACCAAAGGAAATTCACAGACTTACAGAACATTCTATCCAACAACCATAAAATATACATCCTTTTCATCAGCACATGGAACATTTTCCAAGATAGACAACATGTTAGGCCACAAAACAAGTCCTAAAAGATTTAAAACAATCAAAATTATATCATTTTGAAACAATCCAATTATTTCAGATCAAAGTGGAATAAAGCTAGAAATCAATGTCAAGAGGAACTTTGGAAGCTACATAAATATATGAAAACTAAAGAGCATGCTCCTGACTAATCACTGGGTTGATAACAAAAATTAAGTCAGAAATTATTTTTTCTGAAATGAATGAAAAGAAAAACATAACACACCAAAACCTGTGAGATATAGCAAAAACAGTGCTAAGAGGGAAGTTTATAGCATTAAACATCTACATCAAAAAGGGAGAAAGATCACAAATTAACATCCTACCATTACAACCTCAGTGACTATTAATAGAAAAAGAATAAACCAAACCTAAAGTTAGCAGAAGAAAAGAAATAACAAAGATCAGGGCAGAACTAAAGGAAATAGAGACCAAAAAGTACAAAGGACCAATGAAACAAAAAGTTGGTTCTTAAAAAGAAAATTGATAAACCACTAGCTAGACTAACCAGAAAAGACCCAAATAAACATAATAAGAAGTGAAAAAAGGAGGCATTACAACTGATACCACAGAAATGCAAGAGATCCTCAGAGACTATCATGAAAAACTGTACATGTACAAACTGAGAGGAAATTGATAAATTCCTGGAAATGCTCAACCTATCAAGATTGAACTAGAAAGAAGTACAACGCCTGAACAACAAATAATGAGTAGCAAGACTTAATTAGTAAAAACAAACGAACAAAAAGCCCCAAAACCAAAAAAACAAAACAACCTCCCAACCAAACTTCCAATACCAACAACAAAAAGCTCACGACTAGATGGCTTCACAGCAGAATTCTACCAAACACACAAAGAAGAATTAATACCAATCCTCCTGAAGCTATTCCAAAAAATCAAGGAGAAGGGAATTCTCCCCAACTCATTCTACAAGGCCAGTGTCACCCTGATACCAAAATCAGACACGGACACACAAACTACAGACCAGTATACTTCAACAGATGCAAAAACCCTCAACAAAAAAACTAGAAAATTAAATCCAATAGAGCATAAAAAAGATAATGCATTATGATCAGGTGGGACTCATACCAGAGATGCAAGGATAGTTTGATATACACGAATCAATAAACGTGATACATCACATAAACAGAATTAAGGACAAAAATGATATGATTATCCCAACAGATGCAGAAAAAGCCTTTGATAAAATTCAGCATCGTTTCATTAAAAAACCCACCACAAACCAGCTATAAAAGCAACATACCTCAACATAATAAAGCCCATATACAACAAACACGTCAACATCGTACTTACTGGGGAAAAGCTGAAAGCATTTCCTGTAAGAACTGGAACATGACAAAGATGCCCACTGTCACCACTGTTATTCAACACAGTACTGGAAATCCTTGCCAGCACAATCAGGCAAGAGAAAGAAATAAAAGGCATGTAAATTGAAAAAGAGGAAGTAAAATTATTCTTATTCACTGATGATATGATCTTATATTAAGGAAACCCTAAAGACTCCACCACAAAACTCTCAGATTTGATCAATAAATTCAGTAAAATTTCAGGATATGAAATTAATGTACAGAAATCAATACTGATTCTATACACCAATAGTGATCTAGCTGAGGAACAAAACAAGAAGGCAACCCCATTTACAATTGCTTCAAAAAATAAAATATGCAGAAGTATATTTAACTGAGGAGGTAAGAGATCTCTATAAGGAGAACTACAAAACACTAGTGAAAAAAATCATAGATTCCATAAACAAAGAAAAAATAGCATATGCTCATGAATTGGAAGAATCAATATTTTCACAATGGCCATACTGGCCAAAACAACCTACAGATCTAATGCAATCCCTATCCAGTTACCAATGTCCTTTTTTTCAGAATTAGAAAAGAAGTCCTAAAATTCATATGGAACCAAAAAAAGATCCTGATATGGAACCAAAATAGCCAAAGAAGTTCTAAGCAAAAAGAACCATGCCAGAGGCTTCACATTATCCAACTTCAAATTATGCTATGAGGCTATAGTAATTAAAACAATGTAGTACTGGTATAAAAATAGACATAGGTCAATGGAACAGAAGAAAGAGCTATGAAACAAAGTCGCATCCAATCAACCATCCAAACAACCAATTTTTGACAAAGTCAGCAAACATGTCCACTGGGGAAATGACACTCTCCCTATTCAATAATGGTGCTGGGAAAATTGGATAGCCATATGCAGAAGAATAAAACTGGACCTAGACCTCTGACCATATAGAAAAATTAACTCAAGATGGATTAAAGATCTAAACATAAGACCTGAAACTATAAAAATTCTGGAAGAAAGAAAACTTAGGAAAAACTCTTCTAGACATTGGCCTAGGCAAAGAATTTATGACAAAGTCCTCAAAAGCAAACACAAGAAAAACAGAAGTAGACTCAATTAAACTAAAAAGCTTCTGTACAGCAAAAGAAATAACAGAGTAAACAGACAACCTACAGAACAGAAGAAAATATTTGCAAACTATGCATATGACAAAGGGCTGACATCCAGAATTTACAAGGAACTCAAAACAACTCAGTAAGAGGAAAACAAGTGACCCCATTAAAAAGTGGGCAAAGAACATAACAGAGAGACATTTTCCAAAACAACATATGCCAGTGGCCAATAAACACATGAAAAGATCCTAAACATCATTAATCATCAGAGAAATACAAATGAAAACCACAATGAGATACCAACTTACATGAGTCAGAATGGCTATTATCAAAACGTCTAAAAGCAACAGATGTTGGTGAGGCTACAGGGATAAGGGAACGCTTATACCCTGTTGGTGGGAATGTAAATTAGTACCTTTATGGAAAACAGTATGGAGAGTTCTTAAAGAACTAAAAATAGAACTACCATTAGCTGCAGCAATCCCACTATTAGGTATATACCCAAAGAGAGATAAATCACTATATTAAAACAAAATCTGCATTCTTATGTTTATTTACAGTGCTATTCACAATAGTCAAGATATGAAAGCAACCTAAGTGTTCATCAACAGATGAATGTATAAATAATGTGGGACATGTACACAATGGACTATTCAGCTGTAAAAAAGAATAAGATTCTGTCATTTGCAACAATATGTATGGAACCGGAAGTCATCATATTAGGCAAAATAAGCCACGTGCCGAAAGACAAACTTTGCAGGTTCTCACTTATTTGTGGCAGCTAAAAATTAAAGCAATTGAACTCATGGAGATAGAGTAGAATGGTGTTTACCAGAGGCTGAGAACGATATGCACCCCTAGCCCATAATCCACTGATGGTTACCAGTGGGTGAGAGAGTGGGAATAATTGATGCATACAAAAAAATAGAAAGAATTAAGATATAGTATTTGCTAGCACAAGAGGGTGATTGTAGTCAAAATTAATGTAATTGTACATTTAAAAATAACTACAAGAGTATAAATGAATTGTTTATAACACAAGGAAGAAATGCTTGAGGTGATGAATCCCCATTAACCCTGATGTGATTATTACACATTGTGTGTCAGTATCAAAATATTTCGTATACCTCACAGACACATAACACCTACTATGTTACCCAAAAAATTAAAAATAAAAAAATTAAAATGTGGTACACATGTACCACAAAATACTCAGCAATAAAAAATAGAAATCATGTATTTCGCAGCAACATGGATGAAACTGGAAGCCATTTTCCTTAGTGAAATAACTCAGGAAGAGAACATTCAATACTGTTTGATCTCATAAGTAGGAGCTAAACAATGGGCACTTATTGACTTATAGAGTGAAATAACAGTCCCTGGAGTCCACGAAAGGTTGGAGGGTGGAAGGAGGGTGAGGGGTGAAAAACGATTCAGCAGAAATTTCACTGTTCAGGTGATGAGTATGCTAAAAGCCCAGACATCACCACTATGCAATGTATGCATGTAAGAAACTGGCACTTGTGGCTGGGCCCGGTGGCTCATGCCTGTAATCCCAGCACTTTGGGAGGCCATGGTGGGTGGATCACCTGAGGTCAGAAGTTCGAGACCAGCCTGACCAATATGATGAAACCCCATCTCTGCTAAAAATACAAAAATTAGCCAGGCATGGTGGCATGTGCCTGTAGTCCCAGGCTGAGACAAGAGAATCGCTTGAACCCGGGAGGCGAAGGTTGCGGTAAGCCGAGATCGCACCACTGCACTCCAGCCTTGGTGACAGAGTGAGACTCCATCTCAACAAAAAAAAACAAAAAAACACAAAAAACTAAACCTCTGCTAGGGCAATATGGGAGGAAAATGTGGAATCGGAGCCTTCAAACAGAGTCCCCACTGGGGCATTGCCTAATGGAGCTGTGAGAATAGTGCCACCATCCTCAAGATCCCAGAAATGGTAGATCCATGAACAGCTTGCACCCTACACCTGGAAAAGCCACAGGCGCTCAATGACGGCTTGTGAAAGCAGCCAGGAGGGGGGCTATACCCTGCAAAGCCAAAGGGGTGGAGCTGCCCAAAGCCATGGGAACTCACCTCTTGCATTAGTGTGACCTGGATGAGAGACATGGAGTAAGAGGAGATCATTTTGGAGCTTTAAGATTTCACTGCCCTGCTGGATTTCAGACTTGCATGGGGCCTGTAGCCTCTTCATTTTGGCCAATTTCATTCACTTGAAATGGGTGTATTTACCCAATGCCCGTACCCCCGCTGTATCTAGGAAGTAACTAACTTGTTTTTGAATTTACAGGCTCATGGGTGAAAGGGACTTGCCTTGTCCCAGATGAGACTTTGGACTTGGACTTTTGCATTAATGCTGGAATCAGTTAAAACTGTGGGGAACTGCTGGGAAGGCATGATTGTGTTTTGAAATGTGAGGACATGAGATTTGGGAGAGGCCAAGGGCATAATGATATGGTTTGGCTGTGTCCCCACCCAAATCTCAGCTTGATTGTAGTTCCCATAATCCCCATGTGTTATGGGAGCGACCCAGTGGGAGGTAATTGAATCATGGGGTCGGTTACCTCCATGCTCTTCTCATGATAGAGAGTGAGTTCTCACAAGATCTGATGGTTTTGTAAGGAGCTTCCCCCCTTCATTCCGCACTTCTCTATCCTGCCATTGTGTGTAGAAGGACGTGTTTGCTTTTTCTTCCACTATGATTTTAAGTATCATGAGGCCTCCCCAGCCCTGTGGAACTGAATCAATTAAACCTCTTTCCTTTATAAATTAACCAGTCTTGGGAATTTCTTCATAGCAGCATGAGAATTGACTAATATATTTTATTTATTTATTTATTTATTTTTTTATTATACTTTAAGTTTTAGGGTACATGTGCACATTGTGCAGGTTAGTTACATATGTATACATGTGCCATGCTGGTGCGCTGCACCCACTAACTCGTCATCTAGCATTAGGTATATCTCCCAATGCTATCCCTCCCCCCTCCCCCCTCCCCACCACAGTCCCCAGAGTGTGATATTCCCCTTCCTATGTCCATGTGATCTCATTGTTCAATTCCCACCTATGAGTGAGAATATGCGGTGTTTGGTTTTTTGTTCTTGCGATAGTTTACTGAGAATGATGGTTTCCAATTTCATCCATGTCCCTACAAAGGACGTGAACTCATCATTTTTTATGGCTGCATAGTATTCCATGGTGTATATGTGCCACATTTTCTTAATCCAGTCTATCATTGTTGGACATTTGGGTTGGTTCCAAGTCTTTGCTATTGTGAATAATGCCGCAATAAACATAGTGTTGGAAGTTCTGGCCAGGGCAATCAGGCAGGAGAAGGAAATAAAGGGTATTCAATTAGGAAAAGAGGAAGTCAAATTGTCCCTGTTTGCAGACGACATGATTGTTTATCTAGAAAACCCCATCGTCTCAGCCCAAAATCTCCTTAAGCTGATAAGCAACTTCAGCAAAGTCTCAGGATACAAAATCAATGTACAAAAATCACAAGCATTCCTATACACCAACAACAGACAAACAGAGAGCCAAATCGTGAGTGAACTCCCATTCACAATTGCTTCAAAGAGAATAAAATACCTAGGAATCCAACTTACAAGGGATGTGAAGGACCTCTTCAAGGAGAACTACAAACCACTGCTCAAGGAAATAAAAGAGGATACAAACAAATGGAAGAACATTCCATGCTCATGGGTAGGAAGAATCAATATCGTGAAAACGGCCATACTGCCCAAGGTAATTTACAGATTCAATGCCATCCCCATCAAGCTACCAATGACTTTCTTCACAGAATTGGAAAAAACTACTTTAAAGTTCATATGGAACCAAAAAAGAGCCCGCATCGCCAAGGCAATCCTAAGCCAAAAGAACAAAGCTGGAGGCATCACACTACCTGACTTCAAACTATACTACAAGGCTACAGTAACCAAAACAGCATGGTACTGGTACCAAAACAGAGATATAGATCAATGGAACAGAACAGAGCCCTCAGAAATAACGCCGCTTACCTACAACTATCTGATCTTTGACAAACCTGAGAAAAACAAGCAATGGGGAAAGGATTCCCTATTTAATAAATGGTGCTGGGAAAACTGACTAATATATTTTAATAGATACTTTCTATTGTAACTTAGAGTGTTCAGAAAATATGACATTACATTCCTATCATTAATTCAATAAAAATTTTCCGGCCTAAAGCATACCTTTGTCAGATTTTCCTTTTAAAAATGCACATCCTCTGTTTACTGGTTGAAATGCTGCTGGTTTATTTCTATGACAACTTAGTCAAATTTCTAACAAAATTATGTAACATTCTTTATATTCATTTATTAATTGTACACCAAAAGTCAACTTTTATGATTGTCTTACTGTCACCTGGTATGACTAAAAATGTGCCAATCTGTCATTTCCAATGAATCTTTCAATTATTTATTTTTAAACTTTGGGTGTTATGCCTATAAATGTGCCACAGCTTAGTACAGTGTCTAAAACACTGTATGTGGTAAGTAAGTGCTAATCACTTTGAGTCATCAAGTAATCTTTTTTCATGCCATTCCTCAATTACAATAATTTTTTTTGTTCTTATTAAAAATTATGTTTCTGTTCTATCTAAATATAGGTGAAAAAATATGAGGTAGTCTCTATGAGAACCCTCTTCATCAAATCCAAAGTCAAATTTCACAAACAGCTTATATATTCAGTTACGTATTTGTCACAGACAGTAAATATGACTATTTAGGTATGATAATTGTAGTAATAATCTCCATCCTACAACAGAGAAAGCTTTGGGTCATTCACTGATGGGCATAAAGTTTCATTCTTTTTTATTATTCTCAGAAAATCCATTGGCATGGAATAAAACAAATTAGAAATAAAAATTATGATAGGCACACATTTTGAAAGTAAACTTAAAAAGTAGATGATATAAAGTCATATAAATGAAAACTAGAATACAGTCATGTGCTGCATAACAATGTTTTAGTAAACTATGTACCACATATATGACAATGGTCCCATAAGAATATAATAGAGCTGAAAAATGCCTATCAACTAGTAATATAGCCATTTTAACATTGTAGCACAATGCATTACTCATACATTTCTGGTAATGTTGGTGTATTAGTCCATTTTCATGCTGCTGATAAAGACATACCAGAGACTGGGAAATTCACAAAAGAAAGAAATTTAATGGACTCACAGTTCCACATGGCTGGGGAGGCCTCACAATCATGGTGGAAGGCAAAGAGGAGCAAGTCACATCTTACGTGGATGACAGCAGACAAACAGAGAGAACTTGTGCAGGAAAACTCCCATTTTTCAAACCATCAGACCTTATGAGACCATTCACTATCACAAAAACAGCAGGGGAAAGACCTGTCCCCATGATTCAATAATCTCCCATTGGGTCCCTCCCACAACTCCTGGGAATTATGGGAGCTACAAGATGAGATTTGGGTAGGAACACAGAGCCAAACCATATCATTCCACCCCTGGCCCCTCCCAAATCTCATGTCTTCACATTTCAAATCCAATCATGCTTTCCCAACAGTCCCCCAAAGTCTTAACTCATTTCAGCATTAACTAAAAAGTCCGAAGTCTCATCCAAGACAAGTCAAGCACCTTCTGCCCATAAGCCTGTAAAATCAAAAGCCAATTAGTTATTTCCTAGATACAATGGGGGTAACGGCAAGTAAATACAGTCATTCAAAATGGGAGAAATTGACAAAAACAAAGGGGCTGCCAGTCCCATGCAAGTTCAAAATCTAGCAGGGCAGTCAAATTTTAAAGTTTGAAAATGATCTCTTTTGACTCCATGTCTCACATTCAGGTCATACTGACGCAAAAAGTGAGTTTCCATGGTCTTGGGCAGCTCTGCCCCTGTGGCTTTGCAGGGTACAGCCTTCCTCCCAGCTGCTTTCACAGGCTAGTGTTGAGTGTCTGCAGCTTTTCTAGGTGAAGAGTGCAAGCTGTTAGTGGTTCTACCATTCAGGGGTCTGGAGGGCAGTGGCCCTCTTCTCACAGCTCCACTGGGTGGGCCCTAGTAGGGACTCAGTGTGGGGGCTCTGACCCCTTCAGCACTGCCGTAGCAGAGATTCTCCATGAGGGCCACACCCCTGCAGCAAACTTCTGCCTGGACATCCAGGCATTTCTATACATCCTCTGAAATCTAGGCAGAGGTTCTCAAACCTCAATTCTTGACTTCTGTGCACCTGCAGCTCAACACCGGGTGGAAGCTGCCATGGATTGGGGCTTGCAACCTCTGAAGCCATGGTCTGAGCTATACCGTGGCCCCTTTTAGTCATTCAAGTGGCTGGGACTCAGGGCACCAACTGCCTAGATTCCCCACAGTAGGGGGGCCTTGGGCCCAGCTTACAAAACCATTTTTTCTTCCTGGGCCTCCAGGCCTGTGATGGGAGGAGCTGCCGTGAATACCTCTGAAATGCTCTGGAGATATTTTCACCATTGTCTTGGGGATTAACATACACCTCCTTGTTACTTAGGAAAATTTCTGCAGCTGGCTTGAATTTCTTCTCAGAAAATGGGATTTTCTTTTCTATTGCATTTTCAGGCTGCAATTTTCCAAGATTTTATGGTCCCCTTTCCTCATAAAACTGAATGCCTTTAAAAGCACCCAAGTCACATCTTGAATGCTTCGCTGCTTAGGAATGTCTTCCACCAGATACCCTAACTCATCTCTCTCAAATTTAAAGTTCCAGAGATCTCCACAGCAGGAGCAAAATGTCACCAGTCCCTTTGGTAAAACATAACAAGAGTCACCTTTGCTTCAGTTCCCAAAAAGTTCCTTATTTCCATGTGAGACCACCTCAGCCTGGACTTTATCGTCCATATCACTACCAGCATTTTGAGCAAAGCCATTCAATAAGTCTCTAGGAAGTTCCAAACTTTCCCACATTTTCCTGTCTTCTTCTGAGCCCTCCAAATTGTTCCAACCTCTGCCTGTTACCCAGTTCCAAAGTTGCTTTTATATTCTTGGGTGTCTTTTCAGCAGTGCCCCACTCCTGGTACCAATTTACTGTATTAGTCCATTTTCGCACTGCTGATGAAGACATACTCAAGACTTGGCAATTTACAAGAGAATGAGGTTTAATGGACTTAAATGGTTGAACTAATTTGCATTCCCACCAACAGTGTAAAAGCATTCCTATTTTTGACAGCCTTGCCAGCATCTGTTGTTCCTTGACTTTTTAATAATCGCCATTCTGACTGGCATGACATGGTATCTCATTGTGGTTTTGATTTGCATTTCTCTAATGATCAGTGATGTTGAGCTTTCTAAAATGTTTGTTGGCTGAAAAGTCATCTTTTGAGAAGTATCTGTTCGTGTCTTTTGCCTACTTCTTAATGGGATTGCTCTTTTCTTCTAAATTTGTTTAACTTCCTTGTAGATCCTGGCTACTAGACCTTCTCAGATGGATAGATTGCAAAAATTTTCTCCCATTCTGTAGGTTGTCTGTTCAATCTGATGATAGTTTCTTTTTCTGTGCATAAACTCCTTAGTGTAATGAGACCCCATTTGTCAAGTTTTGCTTTTGTTGCAATTTCTTTTGATATTTTCATCAAAAAATCTTTGCCGTGCCTATGTTCTGAATGATATTGCCTAGATTTTCCTCTAGGGTTTTTATACTTTTGGGTTTATATTTAAGTCTTTAATCCATCTTGAGTTAATTTTTGTATAAAGGTGTAAGGAAGAGGTCCAGTTTCAATTTTCTGCATGTGGCTAGCCAGTTTTCCCAGCACTATTTATTAAATAGGGAATCCTATTCCCATTGCTTATTTTTGTCAGGTTTGTCAAAGAACAGATGGTCATAGATGTGGGGTCAATTTCTAACGTCTCTATTCTGTTCCACTGGTCTATACGTCTGTTTTTGTATCAGTATCATGCTGTTTTGGTTTCTGTAACCTTGTTGTATAGTTTTAAATCTGGTAACATGACTCCAGCTTTGTTCTTTTTGCTTAGGATCATCTTGGCTATACAGGCTCTTTTTTGGTTCCATGTGAATTTTATTTTATTTTATTGAGATGGCGTCTCGTTCTGTCGTCCAGGCTGGAGTGCAGTGGCACGATCTTGGCTCACTGCAACCTACACCTCCTGGGTTCACGTGATTCTCCTGCCTCAGCCTCCTGAGTAGCTGGGATTATAGGCACACACCACCACACCCGGCTAATTTTTTGTGTATTTTTAGTAGAGACAAGGTTTCACTATGCTGGCCAGACTGGTCTTGAACTCCTGACCTCATGATCTGCTCACCTCGGCCTCCCAAAGTGCTGAGATTACAGGCATGAGCCACCCCACCTGGCCAAGGTTCCATGTGGATTTTAAAGCAGTTTTTTTTCTAATTCTGTGAAGAATGTCAATGGTAGTTTAATGGGAATAGTGTTGAATCTATAAATTACTTCAGGCAGAATGGCCTTTTTCACTATACTGATTCTTTCTATCCATGAGCATGGAAAGTTTTTCCATTTCCTTGTGTCCTCTCTGATTTCTTTGAGCAGTGGTTTGTAGTTCTCCTTGAAGAGTTCATTCACTTCCCTTGTTAGCTGTATTCCTAAGTATTTTATTCTCTTTGTAGCAATTGTGAACAGGAGTTAATTCATGATTTGGCTCTCTACTTGTCTATCGTTGGTGTATAGGAATGCTTGTAATTTTTGCACATTGATTTTGTATCCTGAGACTTTGCTGAAGTTGCTTATCAGCTTAAGAAGCTTTTGGGCTGAGATGATGGGGTTTTCTAGATATAGGATCATGTCATCAGCAAACAGAGATGGCTTGACTTCCTCTCTTTTTATTCAAATACCCTTTATTTCCTTATCTTGCCTGATTGGCCTGGCCAGAACTTCCAATACTATGTTGAATAGGAGTTGTGAGAGAGGGCATCCTTCTCTTGTGCTGGTTTTCAAGGGGAATGCTTCCAGCTTTTGCCCATTCAGTATGATCTTAGCTGTGTGTTTGTCATAAATGGCTCTTATTATTTTGAGGTATGCTTCATCAATACCTACTTTACTGAGAGTTTTTAACATGAAAAGATGTTGAATGTTATTGAAGGCCTTTTCTGCATCTATTGAGGTCATCATGTGGTTTTTGTCTTTAGTTCTGTTTATGTGATGAATTACATTTATTGATTTGCATATGTTGAACCAGCCTTGCGTCCTAGGGATGAAGCTGACTTGATCATGGTGAATAAGCTTTTTGATGTGTGGCTGAATTCGGTTTGCCATATTTTATTAAGGATTTTTGCAACAATATTCATCAGGGATATTGGCCTGAAGTTTCTTTCTTTTTTGTTTTTCCATTGTATCTCTGCCAGGTTTTGGTATCCAGATGATGCTAGCCTCATAAAATGAGTTAGATAAAAGTCCATCCTTTTCAAGCTTTTGGAATAGTTTCAGAAGAAATGGTATGAGCTCCTTTTTGTACCTCTGATAGAATTCAGCTGTAAATCCAACTGGTTCTGGGCTTTTTTTGGTTGGTAGGCTATTTATTACTGCCTCAATTTCAGAACTTGTTATTGGTCTATTCAGAAATTCAACTTCTACCAGGTTCAGTCTTGGGAAGCTGTATGTGTCCAGGAATTTATTTATCTATTTCTTCTAAATTTTCTAGTTTATTTGCATAGAAGTGTTTATAGCATTCTCTGATCGTTGTTTGTATTTCTGTGGGGTCAGTGGTAATATCCACTTTATCATTTTTTATTGTGTCTATTGGACTTTTCTCTTTTCTTCTTTATTAGTCTAGTTAGTGGTTTGTCTATTTTATTTATTTATTTATTTTTTCGAAAAGCCAGCTCCTGGATTCATTGATTTTTTAGAGTTTTTCATGTCTCTATCTCCTTCAGATCCACTCTGATCTTGGTTATTTCTTGTCTCCTGCTAGCTTTGGGTTTGTTCGCTCATATATCTCTAGATCTTTTTGTTGTGATGTTAAGCTGTCGATTTGAGATCTTTCTAGCTTTTTGATGTGGGCATTTAGTGCTATAAAATTTTCTATTAACACTGTTTTAGCTGCATCCCAGAGATTCTGTTACCTTGTCTCTTTTTTCTCATTAGTTTCAAAGAATTTGTTGATTTCTGCTTTAACTTCATTATTTACCCAGGAGTCATTTGGGAGCAGGTTGTTCAATTTCCATATAGGTGTGTGAGGTTCTTAATCTTGAGTTCTAATTTGGTTGTGCTGTGGTCTGAGAGACTATTTCTTGTGAGTTCAGTTATTTTGCATTTGATAAGGAGTGTTTTACTTCCAATTATGTAATTGATTTTAGAGTAAGTATCATGTGGCACTAAGAAGAATGTATATTCTATTGTTTTGGGGTGGAAAGTTCTGTAAATATCTATCAGGTCCACTTGATCCAAAGCTGAGTTCAAGTCCTGAATATTCTTGTCAATTTTCTGTCTTGATCTGTCTAATATTGACAGTGGGGTGCTAAAGTCTCCAACAATTATTGTGTGGGAGTTTACATCTCTTTGTAAGTCTCTTAAGAGCTTGTTTTATAAATCTAGGTGCTCCCGTATTGGGTGCATATATATTTCGGATTCTTAGCTCTTCTTGCTGAATTGATTCCTTTATGATTATGTAATGTCCTTCTTTGTCTTCTTTGATCTTTGTTGGTTTGAGGTCTGTTTTGTCAGAAACTAGGATTGCAACCCCTGCTTTTTTCTGCTTTCCATTTGCTTGGTAAATTTTCCTCTATCCCTTTATTTTGAGCCTATATGTGTCTTTGCAGGTGAGATGGGTGTCTTGAATACAGCCCACTGATGGATCTTGATTGACTCTATCCAGCTTGCCATTGTGTGTCTTTTAATTGGGGCATTCAGCCCCTTTACACTTAAGGTTAATATTGTTATGTGTGTATTTGATCCTGTCAAATGATGTCAGCTGGTTACTTTGAAGACTTGTTGATATAGGTGCTTCTTAGTGCCACTGGTCTTTGTACTTCTGTGTGTTTTTGCAGTGGCTAGTAATAGTTTTTCCTTTCCATATTTAGTGCTTCCTTCAGGAGCTCTTGCAAGACAGGCCTAGTGGTGACAAATTCCCTCAGCATTTGCTTGTCAAAAAAAGATTTTATTTCTCCTTTGCTTATGAAGCTTAGTTTGGCTGGATATGAAATTCTCAGTTGAAAATTCTTTTCCTTAAGAATGTTGAATATTGGCCCCCAATCTCTTATGACCTGTGGTGTTTTTGCTGAGATGTTTGCTGTTATTCCAATGGCCTTTCCTTTGTAGGTGACCTGGCCTTTTTCTCTGGCTGCCCTTAACATTTTTTCCTTCATTTTGACCTTGGAGAATCTGATGAGTATGTGTCTTGGGATTGATCTTCTCATAAACGATCTTACTGAGGTTCTCTGGATTTCTTGAATTTGAATGTTGGCTTGTCTTGTTCAGTTGGGGAAGTTCCCCTGGATGATATCTTGAATTATATTTTGCAACTTGGTTCCATTCTCCCTGTCTCTTTCAGGTGTCCCAATTAGTCGTAGGTTTGTTCTTTTTACATGATCCCATAGTTCCTGGAGGTTTTGTTCATCCTTCTCATTCTTTCTTCTCTAACCTTATCTTATTTCAGCAAGACAGTTTTCAAGTTCTGAAATTCTTCCCTGTGCCTGGTCTATTTGGTTAGTGATACTGGTGATACTAGTGATAAATTTTGACATTCTCATGTTGTCCATCAGGTCTTTTATGTTCCTCTCTAAACTGGCTGCTCTGGTTAAGTTCCTTATGTTTTATCATCGTTCTTAGCTTGTTTGCACTGGGTTAGAACATGCTCCTTTATCTCAGCGAAGTTCACTATTACCCACCTTCTGACGCCTACTTCTGTCAATTCATCCATCTCAGCCTTCTCCCTCTTATTGGAGAGGTATTGTGATCATTTGGAGGAGAAGAGGCCCTCTGGCTTTTTGAGTTTTTAGAGCTTTTTCATTGATTCCTTCTCATCTTCATGAATTTATCTGTCTTCAAACTTTGAAGGTGCTGACATTTGGATGGGGTTTTTGTGGGGACTTTTTTGTTGATGCTATTGTTGTTGTTGCTTTCTGTTTGTTTTTCTTTTAACAGTCAGGGCCTTCTTCTATAGGGCTGCTGTGGTTTGCTGGGGGTCCACTCCAGACACTATTTGCCTGGATTCTTCCCACACATGGAGGTGTCACCTGTGGAGGCTGCAGAACAGCAAAGATAGCTGCCTGCTCCTTTCTCTGGGATCTCTGTCCCAGAGGGGCACTGATCTGATGCCAGAAGGAACTCTCCTGTATAAGCTGTCTGGCAATTTTTGTTTGGGGGTGTCTCACCCAGTCAGGAGGCATGGGACCTGGGACCCACTTAATGAAGCATTCTGGCTGCCCCTTGGCAGAGTCAGTGTGCTGCACTGAGGGGAATCCCACTCATCTGGACTGCCCGAATTCCTCAGAGCAAGCAGGAGAATATGGCTGATCCAAAGAGACTGTGGCTGCCCCTCCCCTCAGGGCTTCAGTCCCAGGGGGATCAGAGTTCTGTCCCTAAACCCCTGGCTGGAGTTCCTAAAATTCCTTTAGGGAGGCCCCTCACCCTCAGTGAGGAGGGTTGGGTCAGGGTCTGGCCTAAAGAGGCAGTCTGGCCACAATCTGCAACAGCTGCTGTGCTGCGCTGTGGGGAATTCCTTCTGGGTCCAAACTGTCCAATCTTCCTGGCACCAGCAGGGGAAAAATGGCAGCCTGGAACCCCTCCCCCCGGGAGCTCAGTCATCTTAGGCAGCAGGCAGCTGCAGTGATAATGGCCACCCCTCTCCTGAGAATTAGGTAGTCTTAGGTAGTCTCCAGCCAAGTGGCTGCTGAAAATCTGTACAGCTCTGTGCTTGGGACCCAAGGCCCTGGTGGTGTGGGCTCATGAGGGGGATCTTTTGATCTGTAGGTTGTACAGATCCATGGAAAAAGCAATGGTTTCCCAGGCAGGGTAGAAGGATCAGTCACTGCCTCCCTTGGATGGGGTTGGGCGCTCCCCTTGCCCTGTGTGGTTTCCAGGTAAGCCATCGCATCACCCTCCTTTTCCTACACAGTTGGTCATGCCAGCTGTGTAGTCAGTCCCATTGAGAGAACCTGGATACCTCAGTTGCTGGTGCAGGATTCACTTGCCGTTTTCATTCTTTTCACTGGGAACCTTCAACTGCAGCTGTTTCTAGTCGGCTATCTTGGTCCCTTCCTCCCATGGATAAATTTAATGAAAGAAATGCAAGGACTTTACACTGGAAGATTATCTTATGCTAAAATAAATCCAAGAGCAGAATAAATGAAAA
This sequence comes from Pan troglodytes, assembly GCF_028858775.2. Taxonomy (NCBI): domain Eukaryota; kingdom Metazoa; phylum Chordata; class Mammalia; order Primates; family Hominidae; genus Pan; species Pan troglodytes. Next base: position 35,894,965 of record NC_072416.2, on the reverse strand, counting down.
AAATCCAATATTAAATGATAATATTGTAAAGAATACAATACCCCAGAAATTGACCTACAAATTAAATGGAGTCTCTTCAAATTTAAACTATAGCTTCTACAGTTTTTATAGAAATTGACAAAGTTTCTCAAATTTTCCTATATTTCCATAGTTTTTATAGAAATTGACAAGCTTTCTCAAAATCCACATATATATGCAACGTAAACCAAAGACATAAACACAATCCTTAAAAGGAATAACAAAATTCATCCAGGCATGGTGGCTCATGTCTGTAATCCCAGCACTTTGGGAGGCCGAGGTGGGTGGATCACCTGAGGTCAGGAGTTCAAGACCAGCCTGATCAACATGAAGAAACCCCATCTCTATTAGAAATATAAAATTAGCCTGGCATGACCGCCCATGCCTGTAATCCCAGCTACTCAGGAGGCTGAGGCAGGAGACTTGCTTAAACCTGCGAGGCGGAGGTTGCAGTGAGCCGAGATCACGCCATTGCACTCCAGCCTGGGCAAGAGCAGCAAAACTCCAACTCAAAAAAAAAAAAAAAAAAAGGAATAACAAAATTCTATAACTTAAACTCAATAAAACTAATTTTTATTCACTACAAAGTAAAATAATCAAGCCTGTGGTGGTAGCACAGGGATAGATTCATATAGAACAATGAAATAGACAGGAAGTTTCATTAATAAACTTGCATTTATGGTAAAGTGATTTTAACAAAGGGGCCAAGAAATTTCTGAGGAAAGAAAAGTCTTTTCAACAAATGATACTGGAAAATTGGATATTGGCCTGCAAAATAATGACACTGCACTCCTAACTCAAATCACACATCAAAAAACAAAAAACAAGCCAATCAACCAACAAACAAAAGTTAAAAAGATCATACACTTAAATGTAAGTGCTGAAACTAAAAAATTCCTAGGAGGAATACTAAAGTTTTGCAACCTTGCATTAGGCAATGATATTTTAGATTTTACACCAAAGGACAATCAAAAAGGGAAAACTATACTTCACCAAATTTAAAATGTTTTAAATATAAAACATGAAAATATAAAAATGGAAGTCACTGAATCAGACAAATCACCCTAGCTGACACTTTGATACAGGATTTTTAGTCTCCATAATTGAGTAGTACATTTTTGTTTCTAAAGCCACCCAGCATGTGATAATCTGGTAATGTGGTATGGCAGCCCCAGCAAACTGATAGTCTATTAAAACACACACAGGATGTCCACTACGGTGTATCTGAGATGACCACAGAATTGAATCATGTCAATCTTCACCAGCACAGAAAGGCTGCACCACTGTGGGAAACAGCCTCCCTCATGGAATATTATGAAGACAAGTGAGGGCACAGGTTCTGACCTGGCAGGGTTATGATGATATGTTTTATAAGATTAAAAGTTATAGACAAATGTTAGAATAGCCCAAACCCCTCCCTTTCCTATATAAACCACCCAATTTAGAGTGATGGTTAAGTTGGAGGTCTGGAAGAATAGTGGAGCTGCCTGCTACATGGAATACTTGGGGCAAGTTGTGAAAACAATAAAAACAGCAACAACATGCAAAGATACTCATGGCCTATTTTAAAGTAAAAACAATGCAAAAGTGTTTTCTCTGATATTTCTGAAGTATGTGAACAGGGACTTTGCACCTAGCCAAGTTGCCACTGGGGACTAGTGGAGGCCAGTTTCCTTTGGGAATGGGACTATCGGCCAGTAAATTGGCAAAAGTATAGGACAGAGCCCAGGGAAGTCTGTATATTCAGGTTTAGGCCCTGGGCCCACCCTGGTCATCTCAGGTCCTTGTCTGCGATGAACCTTTTGTGCTCACTCTCATGCTTGCCCAGCAGTGACCATGGTTGGTGATGTGGCGCAAGTATCTTTCTTCCAAGGAGATACAGTTGGACCTATCAAACAGCTCTTCACTGATCTCCTGCATGCAATTCTGCAAATAGAGTACCCAGCAAATTGACTGAGAGGTGTTAGTAGCCTGCTTGGCTGTTCCCACAAGGAGATACTCTGATTAAAGTTCTGCATTCTAGATTAGGCACAGAGGAGCATCTCCATGAACCTCCAGCCAGGGCAAAAGCCACATGACAGCTTGAGGTCTCAAAATCAAATCTGAGTAAATAAGCTTAATCCCTAACACTCACCTTCCCATCCTGCCAGCCATGACCTGGGGTATGAACGCAGTAGAGTTCCAGCACCTAACAACCTGCTCCTTCCCAGGAAGAGCCTCACCTCACCTTCTGCTCCCCACCCCTACACACATATATGGTGATGAGGAGAGGGTATGAGGTTGTCCAGATGGGATCTCAAGTGAGGATTGGTCTGGAAAGGGCTACCCTGTGGTTACTTTGGGGTACCTTTTGCCAAATGACCTGAAGCATGGAGGTTGGGGATTGAGAGCTAAGCCAAATTCTGCATCTTTAGAAAAGGCTCTCACTGAAGCAAGAGCTTTCAAAAGTTGGGATACAGCAGAACATCTTGCTCTCTTGACAGTCTCTGGCTAACTAAACTTGATAGGAGACTGTCTTCAGAAATATGAGTGCCTGGTTACCAAAGTTCTAAGTTCTGTTGGGGTCTTTCACCAAGGAAGTGAGGTCACTTCTTCAAGGTTTCATCCTTTTACTAAGACCTACCCATAGGCTCCTCTAGGATGCTGACTGCTCATCTTCCTGCTCCATGTTATTTTATTACCTGCACACAATTATGCAAACACAGACCCCTCTCCCCTAGATTCTGAGAAGACTCAGTGAAGCCAGGATGACAGGTTGAGGAGAGCTAGGTCAGAACCTCCTTTTAATAAATTTATGAGTTATGTCATCCTAGATATGTCATTGTGCTTCTTGGGGGCTCCACAGTCTCCCAACCTGCACAATAGAGATCATGCTAGTTACCCAATTCTAAGAGAACTCATCAGGAGTTACCTAATTCTAAGGGAACTCATCAGGAGCATGTGAAATAATACAATGGTCGTGAGTTGGTATCACATGTAACTAATATAAAAAGAGATGGAAGAATTACATGGGTGGAACAACTCAAACATGCCTGGGTTTTATAAGTTGCATGTTGGGAAAGTCACTTCCCCTCCTGGTCTCATTTCCCAAGATCCACCATAAGGGAACTGAAATTAAATAAAATTTTGACAATGTCATCCTGAGGCTATAGACCTTCCAACGTCTTCTCATTCTATTTAGGATCAGGTCCTTTTGTCTCACCTTGGCCTCTGTGGTAAGCAGCCTCCATGATGGTTCACGAAGATCCCCATTTCCCAGTATACACATCCTAGTGTAACCAGTAAGTGGTTAGCGACTCACCTCTTGGGAAAAGAATACAACTGAAGCTATGGAATGTCACTTCCTTACTAAAATATTGTCTTTTACCTTTTACTTTCTCTCTCTGGTGCCCTTAATTCCTTCCTTCCTTCCCCTACCCCCTGTGGTGTAGAAGATTGGTCAGGGTGGTGGGGAAAATTATAAGGAAAGATGAAAACCTTCTTGGAAGGCTGGGAGACTTTGCAAAAGCTTCTAAATAAAATTTGGCTGAAGGCAGCCAAATTCCCTTCTCTGGAGCCTGAGAGCAAAGGGTAGATAAAAAGGGAATGTAAATGAACTTATCTAGATAAATTTGTTTACTCCTGTCTCCAGAAACCAACCTTTGATAATTCTTGCACAGGATTGCTCTCTACTCTTGGGTTTGACAATGTTTATTACCCACAAATTGTGTTTGCTCCAAGCCTTTGTCATTAAATCTGTGCTAAATAAATGTGAGCATCACTGGCTTATAGGGCGATAAGCACTCTTGGCTGAGCTGCACTCTCATCAGTGGTTCTAAGGGGTATAGTCCCCCTAGTTGCGCTGTCAGGCAAAATACCTGTGTCAGCATACTTCTTTCATCCGTCGCTCAGCCAGAGTCTGAAGGACAAACTCGGCAGGTTGTGCCCCATGTGAGGAATGCTACAATGCATCATGATAGAACCCTCAAAAATGAAGGTGAAGAGACTGCGCAGTAAGTCATTGGTGCCCCCTTGGGATTTCCAAGTTCGAGGGAATTGTTTAGGCTACGGTTTCATCATGTGACAACAGTTATCAGCTCAACAGCAACAGTATATAAAAGTATTGAAACAGCTGCTTAAAGCTAGTGGAGCCTCAGTTTTGCAGGCTCAATTAAGGGACCTAATGCAACCTGTTGTTTCCCATAACCCATGGTTCCTGGAAGAAGGTATGCTAGACGTACAGCTCGGGAACAAGTGGGTAAAAGTCTTAAACAACATCATGAACAAGGGCAACGGGTCCCAGTAACATCTCTAACATTATGTGCTTTAATTAGGGCTGCTTTGGTCCTGCTCTACACAGAAGAGCCTAAAAGGTAAGGGAGGAGGAACTGTCACCTACCTTACCACCACCTCCTTCTCCCTCAGCCCTGCCATTAACAGGCAAAAATACCAAAGAGGAAACGGAGGTTTTTCCTGAGCCCCCTCCTCCAATAAATTGGAAAAAGACAAGGGATACACTACAGCTATGGGACCCTGTCTTGGGCAAGTGACATTAGAAGGGGAGCTCTTAACCTGCCCAGTAATGCAAGATCAACAGGCAATCAAGTATCTGAACCCATTTTTTTTGACGCTTATAAAGAGATAAGAAAAAGCACTAAAGAAAATGGAGCTGCTAGCCCATTTATGAAAGGATTAATTGAAGCCATAGCAGACAACTTCTGTATGAGTCCGTGGGACTGGTCAGTGCTAGCTAAAAAACCTTTAGAGCCCAGCCAATACCTCCTCTGGAAGGCAGAATATGATGAGTTATGTCAACAACAAGCCAACCAGAATCAGTTGGCCAGGCAAGACATAACAACTGCTATGCTCCAGGGTAGGGGTCCCCATGCCAATGTACAACTACATTTCGATACCCAGGCGTATGTACAAATGTCTTTGTGTGCTCTCAGGGCTTGGGACCAAATTCCTGAAAGCAGTGTTCAACAGGGACTTTCATAATTGTTCCACAAGGGCCTCAGGAGCCATTTGTTGAATTTATCAATCAGTTAACCCAGGCAATTAAGAGATAAATTAGTCATGCCCAGGCCGCTGATCTTATTGCTGCAATTGGCTTATGAAAATGCTAACGTCGACTGCCAGCAAGCAATGCAGGCAATCAGAGGAAAGGCAGCCACAGTCAGGGAACTTATACAAGCATATAAACTGGTGGGGACTGAAACACACAAAGCCAAAATATTGGCTATGGCATTAAGGCCTCCTAAAGTGAAAAGGGAGAAAAACCCAAATTGTTTTCTATGTGGAAAGCCAGGTCGTATTAAGAGGGAATGCCCCAATAATAGAGACCAAGGTAACTCAGGAAAAGAACCCCCTTTTATATGCCCCCAATGTAAAAAGGGGAAACATTGGGCAAATCAATGCAGGTCCAAATTTTAATGCCAGCAGCTTTCCTCGGTCAATGGAAAGCCCACAGTCCTCTCTCTCAGAGCAGCCACCACTGGGAGCACAGGACTGGACTTACTCTGCCCCAACGAATTAGTGCTAAAAGGAGAAGACCCTAAAAGGGTTGCAACCAAGATCTGGGGCCCACTGCCTCTGGGAACAGTGGGAGTAGTCCTAGGGCGATCAAGCCTATCCAGTAAAGGAATTAATGTGCTCACCAGGGTAATTGATAGTGATTATCAAGGTGAGATATTAGTTATGATGGAATGTAAAGGTCTGCATATTCTTCCTCCTGGATCAAAGATAGCTCAGTTACTACTCTTACCATACTGGGTCCCCAACAGCCAGGGAAAGGAAAGGGGAAAGGGAAGTTTTGGAAGCATGGGAGCCACAGGAGTATATGAGAACCAATTAATCACTGATTAGAGACCCATGATTACCTTAAAAATTGGAAATAAAAATTTTACTGGCTTATTGGACACAGGGATGGATATTTCAATCATTAGTGATCAAAACTGGCCAGAAACTTGGGCTTGGGTCACTCAGAAACAAAAAATTGTCATCATCGGGGAAGTGCACACAGCCAAGTAGAGCACACGCCCCCTAACATGTTGCAATTTGGAGGGGAGAAAGGCAGTTATACAGCCTCTAGTCATGCCCATCCCTGTTAATCTTTGGGGATAGGACCTATTAGCCCAATGGGGGGGTCAATCTGCAGACCCCTTTCTAATAATGGCCACTGTTATTATCCCTCCCCTACCCCTGATGTGGCTCTCTCAAGATCCAATTGGGGTAGAACAGTGGCCTTTAAAGGGAGAGAAATTACAATGAGCCCATGAATTAGTTGAGGAGCAATTAAAAGCCGGCCATACAGAACCATCAAACAGCTCTTGGAATTCACCCATTTTCGTCCTTCCCAAAAGTTCTGGCAAATGAAGACTTTTGCATGGCTTACAGGCTATCAGTGCTAATTTACAACCTATGGGGCCCCTTCAACAGGGCCTCCCTTCCCCCGTGGCGATTCCTCAAGATTGACCTATAGTCATTATTGACTTAAAAGACTGCTTTTATACTATTCTCCTGGTAGAACACGAGAGGGGAAAATTTGTGTTTACAATACCAGCTATCAATAACGAAAGGCCAGCTCACCAATTTCATTGGAAAGTACTTCCTCAAGGAATGCTGAACAGTCCTACCCTGTGTCAGTATCATGTAAATCAGGCTTTGCTCTCCAGTAGAAACAAATTTCTTAATTGCAAGGTTATTCATTTTATGGATGATATTTTACTAGCAGCCCCAACAGAGCCAGTCCTTTTAAGTTTATATGCCTCTGTCATAAAGAATACACAGTTAAGAGGTTTAATCCCTGAAAAGGCACAATTGTCTTCCCTTGGAAATATCTTGGATACATACTAACTTCCCAGTCAGTAAGATCTCAAAAGGTTAAATTAAATACTAGTGACTTACACACCCTAAATGATTATCAAAAATTACTGGGTGATATTAATTGGCTTCATCCCACCTTGGGCATAACTACTGATAAGTTACAAAACCTGTTTTCTTTATTTATTTATTTATTTAATTTTTTATTATTATACTTTAAGTTTTAGGGTACATGTGCACATTGTGCAGGTTAGTTACATACGTATACATGTGCTATGCTGGTGTGCTTCACCCACTAACTCGTCATCTAGCATTAGGTATATCTCCCAATGCTATCCCTCCCCCCTCCCCCCACCCCACAACAGTCCCCAGAGTGTGATGTTCCCCTTCCTATGTCCATGTGATCTCATTGTTCAATTCCCACCTATGAGTGAGAATATGCGGTGTTTGGTTTTTTGTTCTTGCAATAGTTTACTGAGAATGATGATTTCCAATTTCATCCATGTCCCTACAAAGGACATGAACCCATCCTTTTCTATGGCTGCATAGTATTCCATGGTGTATATGTGCCACATTTTCTTAATCCAGTCTATCATTGTTGGACATTTGGGTTGGTTCCAAGTCTTTGCTATTGTGAATAATGCTGCAATAAACATACGTGTGCATGTGTCTTTACAGCAGCATGATTTATAGTCCTTTGGGTATATACCCAGTAATGGGATGGCTGGGTCAAATGGTATTTCTAGTTCTAGATCCCTGAGGAATCGCCACACCGACTTCCACAATGGTTGAACTAGTTTACAGTCCCACCAACAGTGTAAAAGTGTTCCTATTTCTCCACATCCTCTCCAGCACCTGTTGTTTCCTGAATTTTCAATGATTGCCATTCTAACTGGTGTGAGATGGTATCTCATTGTGGTTTTGATTTGCATTTCTCTGATGGCCAGTGATGGTGAGCATTTTTTCATGTGTTTTTTGGCTGCATAAATGTCTTCTTTTGAGAAGTGTCTGTTCATGTCCTTTGCCCACTTTTTGATGGGGTTGTTTGTTTTTTTCTTGTAAATTTGTTTGAGTTCATTGTAGATTCTGGATATTAGCCCTTTGTCAGATGAGTAGGTTGCAAAAATTTTCTCCCATTTTTTAGGTTGCCTGTTCACTCTGATGGTAGTTTCTTTTGCTGTGCAGAAGCTCTTTAGTTTAATTAGATCCCATTTGTCAATTTTGTCTTTTGTTGCCATTGCTTTTGGTATTTTAGACATGAAGTTCTTGCCTATGCCTATGTCCTTAATCGTAATGCCTAGGTTTTCTTCTAGGGTTTTTATGGTTTTAGGTCTAACCTTTAAGTCTTTAATCCATCTTGAATTGATTTTTGTATAAGGTGTAAGGAAGGGATCCAGCAAAACCTGTTTTCTATCCTAAAGGGCAATACAGCCCTAGACTCTCCCAGGTATTTAACTCCTGCAGCAAAAAGGGAAATTGAGGAAATAGGCAAGCTATTTCTCAGAGGCAACTAGATTGCACAGACCCAAAACATTCAGTTAAATTGTTTGTTTTTCCTACTAAACATTCCCCAACAGGATAGCTCCAGGGCTATGCTTCCTAGAATGGATTTTTTGCTCACATACTGGGACTAAAACACTATCTCCCTATATCCAGCTAGTTAGTAAAGTCATCTATACATGCCATAGATGATGCAATCAGTTGCTTGGTTATGACCCTGATGCCATAAGAATTCCTTTGAGTAAAAAGCAATTCGAGGGAGTATTGCCCCTATCTCTAGATCTTCAGATAGCACTCTCTGATTATGCAGGTCATATAGAGCATGGCCTTCCTGCTGACAAACTACTTCAATTCTTATCTCATACTCCAGTAATTGTGCCTACAAAAGTAGTTCACTCCCCCCATAACTAACACTTTAACGCTTTTTACTGACAGCTCTGGTAAAAATGGGAAAGCGGCTATGTGGTGGAGACCATATAATTCCCTAACTCGTTCTGGATTTACTAGCACTCAGAGAGCTGAGGTTGCAGCCATAATACTGGCCCTGGAGACCTTTTCTGCTCAGCCCATGAATATTGTTACTGACTCTGCTTACTCTATTGCAGAACCTTGAAACAGCCCTCATTAAGTCTACTCTCAAGTCCACCCTGTGTGCACATTTTCTTTGACTTCAGCAATTGCTGGATCAACGTACACATCCTATTTTTATCACACATATTCGAGCCCACAGCTCACTGCCTGACCCACTGGTTTATGGCAATAATCAGTCATGACCTGCAAGTCATGATGTCACTGCTTGACCAAGCCACCAAATCACATCAATTGTTCCACCAAAGTTGGAGGAAGTTAACTAAACAATTTCAACTTACTCAAAGACTAGCTAAACATATTACCCTGCAATGCCCAGATTGCCAGCTCACAGGCATGTCCTCTCCTTCAACAGGTGTTAACCCTAGAAAACTAGAACCTAATCAGTTATGGCAAACAGATGTTACACACATCCCCGAATGTGGAAAACTAACATATGTACTTGTATCCATTGATACCAATTCTCAGCTAATTAGCGCACATGCTCTTCCTGGAGACTCCATCCAATATGTTATTAAACCTCTTCTGTTAGCTTTTGCATTTATGGGGCGGCTCACAAAAATTAAAACTGATAATGGTCTGGCTTATGCCAGCTCACAATTTCAACAATTTTCTCACACATGGAACATCCAACATTCCACAGGCATCCCGTATAACCCCCAAGGGCAGGCCATAGTAGAATGTGTCCATTCCACTCTCAAAAATATGCTCAGAAAACAAAAAAGGGGAATATGAGTAAAGACCCTGCAACACTACTAGCATAAGCTAAAGGGTAAAATTCTTTACCCATAATTTTTTAAATTTAAATGATAAATTTCAATCAGCTATAGAAAAGCTTCCTCTGTTTTAGGGTTGAGAATATGACTAAAACTTCATTGAGTCAAAAAAGCTATTATATCTAACGAAAAACAATGAAGCATACCATTTGACATTGAATTTTATCAACATGACACATTAGCCTACCTTATCTTTTTAATAAATATTTAGAGAGGACAGAAAAATAAATGTGAATAACATACACAAAATAATTTAGTAAATGAAGAATGGTATGAACAAATAGAAATTTGAGGAAGCAGAGTGGTTAGTATGTATTAGCCCCTACAATGTGTTAGGGATTATTCTAAGCCAATTACACGTGGACTTAATACCTGAAATGTATAATACAGAAATTCATGAAAAATGACAAACTAAGCCATTTACAATCCTGTTAGGTAAAATTAAGACCATCACAGAAATAAAATGTTTTGGTATATAGTAACTAAATGAACATAAACACGCTAAATATAGTTTCACTAATTAGGTAGAGACAAATGTGTAGCATTTTTCACCAGTAAAGAGAAGATACACATTATATTCTAGTACCAGAGGTGAAAAAAACTGAATGGCAAAGTGTAGGCCTAACAATGACATGAATTTTATGATAGCAGAAATTCAAGAGGTCACTATTTTCAAGGCAACTAAAATGACACTAGAAATTATAAATTGTAACCAACAAGTACTATCTGGCCACACACAAATTTCCCTTGTCTCTTTTAATTAGTTTATAGAACAAGTAGAAATCCAAACAGATTCTTTTGTAAATTCAGAAACATGCTAAAAAGGAAGCAGAGTGATTAAAGCCAAAAGACCTGAATTCAGGTACATAATTTTATCAATATTATTTTAATATTATAGAGAAACAGTAATTCTGGCTGTATCTAGATCAGTTCTGTTCATTGGCATGAAGTATATAGTTTCAGAAATGTGCAAAAAACAAAATTTTAAGTATCAAAAAACTACTGTTTACAAATTACTATTACCACATGGTATATTCGAGAGGAATGTTCTGAATGAAGAAATGGGATATCTCATAAGATTCTGCTGTATGCTGCACAATGTCTATTGAAATATTTTACTCATGTACACTGTGGATATTTGTGCTTTTAAGAAAAATGCTATATATTATTAAATATTTTAATATAGACAACTAAAAAAATCCTCAAGAAGTTACAAGAACCTTTAAGTTGCTGAATGGAGTTAAAGGAAAATATAAGAACTTCACAGGAGCAGAAGTAAATCAAGATAATGATCCAGAGTAGTCAAACTAAGAAAAAAATGCTCCCTTCAGATACTGACTCATCACAAGGATGTCAAACCTATGTGTGTTTTTCATCTTGTTCCCAGGGAAAATGAAAGAAACACTGGAAATATATGACTATAGACACCCCAAATATGGTATCTCCCAAAAGTGAGAACCAAAGGAAAAACGGAGTGACATAACAAGGAAGAAATGTCTGAAGAAAAAATATGCAACAGCTTTGCACATTGGAATTATATTTAAAATGTTTAAATGAATACAATGAAAAGTAGAAAATCAATGTTTATTTTTGTAGAAAGAACAAGTAACTAAAGTTTAAAAGCCACATTTGAATGACAGCCCAATAGAATATGAATAATACAAAATTAAGTTACTAGACAATGTATAGGTTCACCACTAAATTAAACAGAGATGATAAGAGGACTAGTGAATTAGAATATTGAGCAGAATGAATATAGCCAAATACAGTAGAAATACAATTTCATAAAATCTTATTTTAAAGACTAGAATGAGGAGCAAAACATGCCTAATTGTTTCACCAAAACAATGAGTACGAATTGGCCACAGCAAATAAGGCCAGTCAGATCCAAGGATTGGATAAACAGAATCTTTCCCTCCATGGGAGTAGCTAAAAACATGCATTGCAAAGGGCATGGATACAGAGAGGAATGAATTGTTCCCATTACTGCAATCAGTATCATTGTGCTTTGTCTTGCATAACTGTTCCAAGTCAAGTAACTAGTCTATTAAGAGGCTGGGATTGGACTCAGGGTCAACTCTGCCTGACTCCAAAGCCCATGAACTCCATGGGCCCCTGAGGTTCTGGAGAGTGCCGCTTCTGCGACAGAAGTAGGATTCCTTAGACATTCTCATCCATCTATTATTCTTCACTATTGGAAATAATCTCCTTTGGACAACGCTTCTGAAGCAACTTGGAAGGTCTTCAAATAATTTGAGAAAGTAACTGAGGGCTGAGTTTAGGAAATCAAGGCCCAACATTACTCATTTCTTATCATCAGAGAAACTGGAAAGCACATAAGAACACACTCCACATGTTTGCAAATTCTCACATTTGCAAATTCTTTTCATTTTAGTATTTTCAGATTTAGTATTTGAAAACAGATTAAATCAAATTACTGTGCCTGAAATAACCTCTTACTCTAAAAGCAAGTGACATAAAAAATAGATCTGTAGAGAGACACTTCTTCCTTATGCAATTTCCAAGACTCCAAATGCAGGAATGTTCACAGAGCAAATACTTGCAGCACACATGGAAATCACACACAGCTAATGCATCCCTCACCCTGAAACAGTGGGTCTCACCCCTGGCTCCACATTACAGTCACATGCAGAGGCCCTACAATTCCCAAAACCCAAACTGCAACAGACCAATAAAATCAAAATCCCTGGAGTGGGGCCCAGACATCAGTATTGTTTAAAGTTCTCCAGGTGATTACAGAGTTTAGCCAAGCCCCCAAAGTACTGCTTTCAGCCAAAATTTTTTGGTGTACTAGTTGCAAATTGTCTCTTGAATGAATGTAAAATGTTTACTCCTGAGTTGCAGCCTTTCAGTCATACCTGTATTATCTACTCACCTTTGCAGGAGCTGACCTTTGCTACTCCTTTTGTTCCTGATCAACATGCTCCACATGTACTGAGTGCATACTATGCCCAGGGTCCTGTGCTAGGTGTCCTGGCTTTCAGAGCATCACTGTGGGGAAAAGACTTTGCTGGGAAAAAGTTTCATCTCAAAAAATCAAAAGCATGCCACTTACCAAATGAAGGCAAAAATGGAAAGACCCAAGAGGTGCCCATGAGATTAGGACGTTGATACTTTAGAATATTCAAACCCATCTGCTAATGCCATGAGATTGTGTTCCACTTTACAACAAAAGAAAATGCTGCTAACATTCTGAGATAGTGAGTTAGGATTTTGGTGCAAATATGTAATATTTAATTTTTTATTGATATACAACATTACATACAGAAACATTCATGTAAAGCTTTTTGGATTATAACAGATAATTTACATAACTGAGGAATAGAACCAGCTTTACTCCTACCCAGAAAATAAATTTCTCCCTCCCTCCCTGTCCAAAGGTAAACAAGATCCTGAGCTAACATTGTAAATGAATATTGTACATTTATACAAATGCTATTAAAGACATAAAAATAAAATATATAGACCTGCCCCCAGCTTCAACTACTAATCATGTACCACTTCTGCTTCATCTATACTTCAACCCTTTCCCTATCCCCACCCATTTAATTTTTTTAAGATTTTTTGTGAAGATGTACATACATTGCAAGGCATAAACCTTAACTGTACATGTTAGACAAATAAATAGACCCATATAAACTTCACCCCTTTTCGAAGCAACACTTTCATCACCCTCAGAAAATTCACTTGTCTTTGGTCCTTTTTCTCAAGCAGAGATTATCTTGTTGATTTTTTTCACCATAGGATTATTTTGCCTGGAATAAAATACAAAATACATAAAGTACAATTTTGTGTCCAACTTTTCTCTCATTGAGCAGGTTTATGAATTTTATCCAGGATGTGTGCTTGGTTTTTCATATTCCTGAGCTGTATTTTGTTCTAAAAGCTATACAATTAGTTCATTTTCTTATTGATGGACATTTTGGTTGTTTCCTGTTTTGGGCTATTATGACTAAAAGATACATAAATATTGTGCAAATAAATATTTTATATTTAACTCCTTTTTTAGCATTTACATTACACTTCTTTGCATTTTTTAGTGGTTGCTGCAGGGAATACAATATGAATCTTTAACATATCCACCATACTTTTAGAGTTAATACTATACTGTCTTAAATATAAAACATGAAAAATTTGCTACAGAACAGTTCCATTTATCTTCTTATTCCATGTGTTATAAATTTTACAACTACAAATTATAAATCCTACAATACAGTGTTATAATTTGTTTCAAATAGTCACAGTCTAAGAAATTAAGAAAAAATTGTATTAATAAATATTAGATGGTAGATACTTAAAATATGCAAATACACTTTTCTTTTCTTTTTTTTTTTTTTTTGAGACAGAGTTCCGCTCTTGTCGCCCAGGCTGGAGTGCAATGGCATGATCTTGGCTCAAAACAACTTCTGCTTCCCAGGTTCAAGTGACTCTCCTGCTTCAGCCTTCCAAGTAGCTGGGATTATAGGTACCCACCACCATGCCCGACTAATTTTTGCATTTTTAATAGAGACGGGGTTTCACCATGTTGGCTAGGCTGGTCTTGAACTCCTGACCTCAGGTGATCCACCCGCAGAGGTCTCCCAAAGTGCTAGGATTACAGGCATGTGCCACCGAGACTGGCCCAAATACACTCTTTAGTGTTTAAGTTTTTCCTGAAATTTTTGAATTCCTCGGGGAATCTTCCCTATGGTAATTATTACTGTGATGTTCTAGTGTTGATTTATTTTGCATTATCCAACTACATTGATCTGTATTTTAAATATTGTAGATTTCATTCCTTCTTTCCTTATTTAATCTCTTTTATTCACACAGTAGAGATGAGTATTATTTTATTCTGTGGGCCATAATCCAAAGCTATCATAACTTATTGCTCATATTGTTGGAGCTTGGACCATTGGGAGGTCTTTCAGGTTGGCTCCCTTTGAAAAGTCCCCATCATTTTTATTAAGCACTTTTTTCTTTGTGGCTTTACAAGATACTCTAGCTCAACTTGTATTTTCTAACTTCAACCCTTGGGTCCTTTTAATGAATGTTGTTTAGAAACCAAGATTGTAGACCTAGATGTGTTGATACAAGATGTCACCGGTTCTTGGCCCTCAAGAGTTTGGAACATTATCTATCTCTGAATCGTCTATCTATCTATCTATCTATCTATCTATCTATCTATCTAACTATCCATCCATCCATCCATCCTTCCAGATATCTTAGACATCGCTTCATCCATCTATCTATCTATCTATCTATCTATCTATCTATCTATCTATCTACCTACCTACCTACCTACCTACCTACCTATCTATCTTTATATCTATTCATCCATCCATCCACCCAGATGCATTAGTCATGGGTTCATCCTGACATTTCCAACTTTGGGCTAGGACCATAAGATTCATGCTAGCATTCACCATTTAACTTTTGTGAACTACACTGAGAAACAGCCTCCATATATTATATAATAACATGTAAAACTGTTTCAGAATTGCTAATGCATATCCTTGTAGGAAAATAAAATATTACTCAGTAGAATACAGCATTTGTGTAGTCTTACAGCATTCAATCAAAATACTGTTTTTCAAAGTGACTTAGATGCAGACCTTTTATCCCCATCCTCCTCAGTAGGGTTATGTCTATAGGTAGATGACAGATAATTTGTTTGTTTATAGACAGAGTCTCACTCTGTTACCCAGGCTGGAGTGTGAGGCACAAACTTGGCTCACTGTAACCTTCATCTCCTCAGTTCAAGCAATTCTCCTGCCTTTGCCTCCTGAGTAACTGGGATTACAGGTGTGTGCCACCACATCCAGCTACTTTTTGTATTTTCAGTAGAGACGAGGTATCACCATGTTGGCCAGGCTGGTCTCAAACTCCTGACCTCAAATGATCCTCCTGCCTCAGCCTCCCGAAATGCTGGGATTACCGGCGTGAGCCACCACACCTGGACAGCACCATTAAATTTTACAAAAACAGTCTTAAAATCCATGAGAAATTATAAGTAATAGTTTATAAGCTTTGAAATAAGAAAATTATATAATTCTTCTCACATGAATCACAGGCAAGAAAAAAGGATTTGTACGGGATAAAGTCTGAACCCAGAAGACATTAGATTTATCAGAGAAAAATTCAGTGTGCAATGAAAAGCTAATTTAGCTTTAAGAATTTGGGAGGTTTCTAGTTTGGTAATAAATCAACAGTTCTCCAGTTTCCTGTTGTGATCCATCATTTTCTTTTCCATTTGAAGACAGGTACACACACATGCATTTCTGCCTGTATAGTTCTCTTTCACCTTTTTCTTTCTATCTTAGTACATCTGTATATTCCATTTAATGCAAGTGAAAGCAAAGAAAAATCTCTAAGTGTTCAATTGGACTGAAAAAGGGCATGTGCAAAGAAAAATATTGAATAAAACTTTATAAACAATGATTCAGGATTTTAAAAGTATGGCATTTAAGTATACCCCCATATAATCTTTATTATAACTGTCATAGTACACCAGTAGCTACAAAAAGCAGGAAAGAATATAAAATAGTAACCATGAGAATATTACCAATATTATTAGAAGTTTAAGTTCTCTGGAAAATTGATATAAAGTATATTTATAATCTTTCAGATATGAGTTTTCACTTTTCTCTGATATCTGTGAAGATGTTTTTATTTTTAACACATCAAATAATATTCAAGATTACTACTTCATTGTACTATAAAGGTATGCCAGTATTTTAAATAACTGACCAGTGTTTTTCTACTTAAGGAGCAATTGATGTAATAAATAAATTCAGAATATTCCTCTTTTACTTTAGTATAGAATACTAATGCCCTAAATATGTACTATATGTTTACACATATTACTGTTTAATGATTCAAACACAAAGAGCCTCTTTTAGATTTTCTTCATGTATTTTACATTTGCCATTAAACTTCCATGAAAATAAGTTGATATTAATGATGTTCACCTACTATAGAACGACCTCTTATAGCTCTGATGCAGAAAAAATTGACTATATGTTTTTATATAAACACTAGGCATTAAGGTATAACAACTAATCTGAGAATTAAATTATGATTTGCTTTATACAAATTTCAAATGTTTTCAATACAAATAACGTGCTCACTGAATAATTACTTGTCCAAACATCAATGCTTTGGTCATTTGAAACACATAACAAAATAAGTAACTGCTTTGGCTTTAGAGTAATCCTCCATAACAAATACTCTTATTTAATTTTAAAGTGGGGATCTGTGCTTTAGTCCTTTTTTGTGTAAGTCCTGACACATTCAGATTTGAGTTCTGATTAAATACTTCCTCCCATTTATTCAATCTGTAAAGTCGGTTTCCCTATAAACTCTATGGTGATTTTTAAGTTCTAAATTTTGGATAAAACTCTTTTCACATTTACTACAACTATAGAAATTCTCTAGTATGAATACTTTTATGTCGAGTAAGGGTTGAGCATCGATTAAATAATTTGCCACATTCTTTACATTTGTAGGGTTTCTCTCCAGTATGAATCATCTGATGTCGTCTAAGGTTTGAAGACCGGTTAAAGGAGACGCCACAATCCTTACATATATATGGTTTCATTCCAGTATGAGTTATCTGATGCACAGAAAGACATGAGGAATGAGAGAAAGATTTGCTACATGCTTTACATTTGTAAAGTTTTACTCCAGTATGAATTCTCTGATGTTTAGTAAGGGATGAACTACAGTTAAAGGCTTTGCCACATTCTTTACATATGTAGGGTTTCTCTCCAGTATGAATTCTTTGATGTTGAGTAAGGCGTGAACTACAATTAAAGGCTTTGCCACATTCTTTGCATTTATAGGGTTTTTCTCCAGTATGAATTCTCTGGTGGACAATAAGACTTGAGGAACGAGAAAAAGATTTGCTACATGATTTACATTTGTAAAGTTTTTCTCCGGTATGAATTCTCTGATGTTTAGTTAGGTATGACCTACAGTTAAAGGCTTTGCTGCATTCCTTACATTTATAGGGTTTCTCTCCAGTATGAATTCTCTCATGCTGAGTAAGGGCTGAAGACACTTTAAATGATTTACCACATTCTTTACATTTGTAAGGTTTCTCTCCAGTATGAATTCTCTGATGCACAAGAAGATTTGAAGAATGAGTAAAACATTTGCTACACGCTTTGCATTTGTAAAGTTTTTCTCCAGTGTGAATTCTCTGATGTCTAGTAAAATATGAACTAGAATTGAAGGCTTTGCCACATTCTTTACATTTGTATGGTTTCTCTCCAGTATGAATTATTTGATGTTGAGTAAGGTGGGAACGATGGTTAAAGGCTTTGTCACATTCTTTACATTTGTAAGGTTTCTCTTCATTATGGATTATCTTATGTTTTCTTAGACTTGACAATTTACTAAGGATTTTCTCACCATTATTACATCTGTGTGACTTTTCTCCAATATGGATTCTCTGAGGCTGAGTATGTTTTGATGACTGGATAAAAGTTTCTACACACCTATTACATTTGGCAGACTTCTCTTGAATAAAGATACTCTGATGGACATGGTTGGTGCATTCATGAAAGGCTTTCTCACATTTTTTACGTTTGCAATGGTTATGTAGAAAATGAGTTTTCTGATGTCTTCTGGGGCTTATGCCTTGGCTTAATGTTGTATCAGATTTATTGTACTGATTTTTCTCTGCAACACAAATATACTGGTAATTATTTAGGGTAGAGTCCTGCCTAAAGGCTGTCAAAGTTTTATTATGTGTGTGATATTTTCCCAAATTATCTATTCCTTGACATTGATTAAGCAATGATGAATGAATGAAGACCTTTCTATATTGATCACAGGCAGAACGAGGTGTTATTTGTTGGTGAAACAAACTTTTAACAAAGACCCATCAAATTGATCATATTTAGAAATCACCTCCTCATTTTTAAATCTCTCCTTTTCAGAAATATTTGACTGAACATTTACTCCAGTTCTATATTTTAATTGGTTTAAATGATTATTTGAAACATGGACTAAGTCACTATTCGGATTATCCAAATTTCCTTTTAAAGAAAAGGTAAGTTTCAAAAATTGATGTCGACACTTACAGAAACACATGGTTTAGAAAAAGCAACTGACATAAATTGAGTTTTTTCATGTTTTTGACCTCCTGTAACAGTGATGTTTTTGTTATAGGTAGTTGTCTTACATTTTGTATGTCCATCATAATATCCATTGTGACCTTCACACTTACCCTCACTTTCCCACTCTTTCCTTAAGTTTAAATTCTGAGGGCCACAGCTCCCATATCCATCC
This sequence comes from Pan troglodytes, assembly GCF_028858775.2. Taxonomy (NCBI): domain Eukaryota; kingdom Metazoa; phylum Chordata; class Mammalia; order Primates; family Hominidae; genus Pan; species Pan troglodytes. Next base: position 35,875,985 of record NC_072416.2, on the reverse strand, counting down.
AATATCGCTTTTTGGAATGATGCTTCTATAAGCTTCTTTCTTAAGAGGCCTTGAGTATCATGAGAAAAGATATCTGAAAGATACCAAAAGTTTTCAAAATTCCAATTACTAAATTCAGGTGAAAATACTTTATAAATCTAATACACAAATTATACCACATTGAGAACACCATGATAGTTGAATAAAAAACTTGAGGCCCCTTTGTTTTCTCAATTGATATATGAACTTAAATGTAATAGGGTGACTAAAGCCAGGTGAGTTTGCAGCACCTAGGTGAACACAAAGCCAAGAATGGTCACATATAGAAGGAAGAAAGTTTGTTGTATTTGTGCACCACAGCACAGTGCAGTTACACAAAAATTTTTCGCATTCTGTTTCGCTCTCAGGAAAGAAAAATAAAAGGAGTAAAACATATGTCCAAAGTTCTGGGTTATTCTGGGGCTATCTAAAGACTGGCCATTGCTTCCTTTAATATGTGGTGCTGAAGAAAATGGTGATATAGTTGAAATGATATGTCGGGTCAACTGAGAACAAACATGAATGCTTGTTACAAGAGCAGAGAGACAGTAGTGCCTATGACACTCAACAAAGGGGGAGATTAAAAGCTCCTAAGAGAAAAAGAAAAAAGCAAACCTTTTTAATAGGAAAATACACACAGTAGTCCAGAGAAGAAACATCCTGACAACAGTATGAAGAATCTCCCAGAATGACTAGAGTACCTGATGGGTATCAGTTTTCACATGTACAAATTCATTCCATAATAGATGGAATAGGTAGCTGTCTCTTACTTGATCAAAATATCAACAAAATCACAAGACATCAAAGTAACCAAAACACATGGCTCAATAAAAGGACCAAAATGAAAGTGAATCTAAAGAAGCAGAAATCTATTAACTAACATATTAATATCCAAGTGAAGCTAGAGAAGTAGAAATCTATTAACTAATTTTAAAATAATTTAAAATATCTATCTTTGTCTTATAGACAAGGTCTTGCACTGTCACCAGGCCAGAGTACAATCATAGCTCACTGGAACCTCGAATTCCTGGCCTAAAGCAGTCACCCTACCTCACTTCCCCAAGTGGCTATGACTACAAAAACACACCATCACATCTGAATAATTTTTTAAGTTCTTTGTACAACCAGGGTCTTGCTAGGTCATTTAGGCTGGTCAAAAATTCCTGGCCTCAAGGAATACTATAGCCTCAGATTCTCAAAGTGCTGGGATGAAACCAGCAACTGAACCTGGCATTTTGTGACTTCTTTAAGAAATGAGAATATTAACCCAACAACCATACAAAAGGACAAGGATGTATTCCATAATGATAAAGGGTTCAATTCAACAAGAATACCTACACATGCTAAACACCTATGCACCAAACTTTGGAGCACCGAGATTCATAAAACAAGTGCTTCTAGTCCTGAGAAAAGAATTAGTCACATAATAACAGTGAGGTATTTCAACATCCCATGGACATCATTAGATCCCTGAGGCAGAAAATTCACAAAGAAATTTTAGACATCAATTCCACATAACCTAATAGGCATCTACAGAATAGACCAACTGGACCTAATAGACATCTGCAGAATATTCCACCCATCAACCACAGAACACATACATCCTTCATATGCACACAGGACATACTTGAAGATTGCGCTCAGCCAGAAAGCAAGTCTCAATAAATTAAAAAGAAAAAAATCATACCAGTCATACTCTTGGACTAAAATAGAATAAAAACAGAAAATAATACCAAGAAGATCTCTCAAAACCACAGAAATGCATAGAAATTAAACAACTGGCTCCTCAACAACTTTTGAGTAAACAATGATATCAAGGCAGAAATTTAAAAGTTCTTTGAAATAAGTGAAAACAGAGAAAACACATACCAAAATCTTTGGGACACAGCTAAAGCCACATTAAAAGAAGCTTATAACACGAAATGCCTATTTCAAGAAGTCAGATCTCAAATTAATGATATAACATCACTTGTAAAGAAACTAGAAAAAGAAAAATAAGCTGAGCACAAATGTAGAAGAATAGAAATAACTAAAATCAGATAACTGAATTAATTGAGACCCCAAATTCCATACAAAGCATCAGCAAAACCAAAAGTTGGTTCTTTGAAAGGGTAAACGAGATTGATAGACCACTAGCTAGGTTAACAAAGAAAAACAGAAGATCCTAAGCACAATCAGAAACAACAAAGGGGACATTGCAATCGATCCCACAGGTACACAAAAGATTCTCAGAGACTTCTATGCACATAAATTAGAACATCTAGAGGAAATGGATAAATTCCTAGAAACACAAAGTTTCCAAAGATTGAATAGGGAAGAAACTGAAACCCTGAACAAACCAGTATCAAGTTCTGATACTGAATCAGTAATAAAAAATTTACCAACCAAAAAAGCCCTGGACAAGATGGATTCACAGCTGAATTATATCAGAAGTACAAGGAAGAGCTGGTATCAGTTCTACTGAAACTATTCCAAAATATAAGAAGGGACTCCTCCCCTCTCATTCTATGAGGCCAACATCACTCTGTTACCAAAATCTGGCAAAGACACAATGAACAAATAAAACTACAGGACATTATCTCTAATGAACATAGACACAAAAATCTTCAACAAAATAGTAGCAAGCCAAATCCAGCAGCATACTCAAAGTTAATTTACTACAATTAACTAGGCTTTATTCCTAGAATGCAAGGTTAGTCTAACATATAGAAATTTAAAAATGTGATTCACCATATAGAATCAAAATTTAAAAGCTAGGCGCAGTGGCTCACACCTGTAATCCCAGCACTCTGGAAGGCCGAGGCCGGTGGATCACCTGAGGCCAGGAGTTCGAGACCGGCTTGGCCAACATGGCGAAACCCTGTCTCTACTAAAAATACAAAAATTAGCTGGGTGTGGTGGCACATTCCTGTAGTCACAGGTACTCTGGCGACTGAGGCATGAGAATAATTTGAACCCAGGAGGCGGAGGTTGCAGTGAGCACTCCAGCCTGGGGGATAGAGTGGGACTCCGGCTCCAAAAAAAATCACCATTTCAATATATATGAGATAAGCTTTTGATAAAACTTAACATCCCTTAATGATAAAAAAAAAAACCCCTCAACAAACTAAGCATTGAAGAAACATACCTCTAAATGAGAGCCATCTATGAGAAACCCACAGCCAACACACTGACAAAGCAAAAGCTGGAGGCATTACCCTTAAAAACAAGAATGAGAGAAGAACGCCCTCTCTCAACACTTCTATTCAACATAGTAATGGAAGTACTAGCCAGAAAGATCAGTCAAGAGAATGAAATAAAAGGCATCCAAAGAGGAAAAGAAGAAAGTAACATCATCTCTGCTCATATGATTCTACACCTGGAAAGACTGTGCCAAAACGCTCCTGAAACTGATAAGGAACTCCAGTAAAGTTTTAAGATACAAAATCAAAGTACAAAAATCAGTAGCATTTCTATACACCAATAACATGCAAGCTGAGAGCCAAATCAAGAACATAATTCCATTTACAATAGCCACACACACAAAGAAAAAACCGAATACCTAGGAATAGATCTAACCAATGAGGTTAAAGATCTCTACAAGAGGAACTATAAAACACTGTTGAAAAAAATGATAGACAACACAAACAATTGGAAAAACATTCCATGCTCAAAGAATCAACATCATTAAAATGGCCATACTGCCCAAAGCAATCTAGAGATTCCACACTATTCCTATCAAACTACCAACGTCATTTTTCACAGAATTAGAAAAAAACTATTCTAAAATTCATATGGAACCAAGTAAGAGTCCAAATAGCCAAAGCAATCCTAAACAAAAGAACAAAACCAAAGGCTTCACATTATCCAACTTCAAACTATACTATAAGCCTACAGTCACCAAAACAGCATGGTACTGGCATAAAAATACACACGGGGCGGGGCCAATACGGCTCACTAGAAACAGTAGCATTCGGAGGCTCCCATCGAAAAGAATAATAAGTGTGTGAATCTTTCACCAGCAACCAAGGTATCCAGATTCTCCCATCAGAACTGACTAGGAGGCTGGCATGATCCACAGAGAAAGTAATAACAGTGTGGTGTGGCTTTGAGAGCCACATAGGGGAGGAGAGCCCTGTCCTGCCAGCCAGAGGAGTCAGTGAGTGAGTGTGCTACTCAGCCAGGAAAACCATGCTTCTTCCAGGGAACTGTGCAACTCATGGATCGGAAGATCCCATTCGTGAACTCATGCCACTGAGTCTTAGCATCCCAACCCTGTGGCTGCACAGATTCTCAACAGCCTCTCAGCTGGAATCTGCTTAAGCCTACAGAGCACCTGCAGGGAGGGGCGACAAGCACCACAGCTGCATCTGCCTGCTGTCTAAGCCATTTGAGCTCCTTGGCAGAGGGGCAGCAGCCAGCACTGGGGCTCACAACTGCATAACATGCTAAGCTCCCAGGGTGAGGGAAGGGCAACATCTACCTCTATAGCTCCAGGCTGTGCTTTTCCCCTTCTGGAGTCAGGGAGGCTGCATGGCTTGGTCCCAAGATGTGTCCCTGACAACCCAACACACTGGCTGTGGCAGACTGCAGCCAGAGTGCCTCTTCAGGCCTGACCCGGGCCATCCTTTCTCACTGTGCACGGCTTCCCTGCAGGAACTCCATTAACTCCAGCCAGAGGTTCAGGGAAAGAACCCAGATCTCACTGGGCCTGAGCCCCTAGCAGGAGGGGTGACAGCAGTCTCTGTGGACCAACAGACTTAGCCTTTCCTCCTGGTAGTTCTGAGGAATCCAGGCAGCCCAGACAAGTGGGTTTTTCCCCAGCAAAGCACACTACCTCCACCAAGGGACAAAGTGCTTCATTAAATGGGTCCTATTCCATGTGCCACCCAACAGGGTGAGACCCTCAACAGGGGTTGTCAGACACCCTATACAAGGGCAATCCTACTGGCATCAGGTTGGTGCCCCCCCCCGAGTTCAAAGTGGGACTTGACCATTGAAAGAAAAACAAACAGAAAGCAACAACAACAGCATCAACAACAACAAAAACTCCCACAAAAACCCCATCCAAGGGTCAGCAGCCTTAAAGATCGAAACTAGACAAACTCACAGAGATGAGAAAGAATCAACTAAAAAAAGCTGAAAACCCAAAAAGCCAGAGTGCCTCTTCTCCAAATGATTGCAAGATCTCTCCATCAAGGGCATAGAACTGGACAGAAGATGAGACGGAAGAATTGACAGAAGTAGGCCTCACAAAATGGGTAATAAAAAACTACACTGAGCTAAAGGAGCATGTTCTAACTCAATGCAAAAAAGCTGAAAACCTTGATAAAAGGTTAGAGGAGCTGCTAACTAGAATAAACAGTTTAGAGAGGAACATAAGCCAAAAGAACAAAGCTGGAGGCATCACACTACCTGACTTCAAACTATACTACAAGGCTACGGTAACCAAAACAGCATGGTTCTGGTACCAAACAGAGATATAGACCAATGGAACAGAACAGAGCCCTCAGAAATAATGCTGCATATCTACAACTATCTGATCTTTGACAAACCTGACAAAAACTAGAAATGGGGAAAGGATTCCCTATTTAATAAATGGTGCTGGGAAAACTGGCTAGCCATATGTAGAAAGCTGAAACTGGATCCCTTCCTTACACCTTATACAAAAATTAATTCAAGATGGATTAAAGACTTACATGTTAGACCTAAAACCATAAAAACCCTAGAAGAAAACCTAGGCAATACCATTCAGGACATAGGCATGGGCGAGGACTTCATGTCTAAAACACCAAAAGCAATGGCAACAAAAGCCAAAATTGACAAATGGGATCTAATTAAACTAAAGAGCTTCTGCACAGCAAAAGAAACTACCATCAGAGGGAAGAGGCAACATCCAGAATGGTAGAAAATTTTTGCAATCTACTCATCTGACAAAGGGCTAATATCCAGAATCTACAATGAACTCAAACAAATTTACAAGAAAAAAACAAACAACCCCATCAAAAAGTGGGCAAAGGACCTGAACAGACGCTTCTCAAAAGAAGACATTTATGCCGCCAAAAGACACATGAAAAAATGCTCATCATCACTGGCCATCAGAGAAATGCAAATCAAAACCACAATGAGATACCATCTCACACCAGTTACAATGGCGATCATTAAAAAGTCAGGAAACAACAGGTGCTGGAGAGGATGTGGAGAAATAGGAACACTTTTACACTGTTGGTGGGACTGTAAACTAGTTCAACCATTGTGGAAGTCGGTGTGGCGATTCCTCAGGGATCTAGAACTAGAAATACCATTTGATCCAGCCATCCCATTACTGGGTATATACCCAAAGGATTATAAATCATGCTTCTATAAAGACACATGCACATGTATGTTTATTGCGGCAGTATTCACAATAGCAAAGACTTGAAACCAACCCAAATGTCCAACAATGATAGACTGGATTAAGAAAATGTGGCACATATACACCATGGAATGCTATGCAGCCATAAAAAAGGATGAGTTCATGTCCTTTGTAGGGACATGGATGAAGCTGGAAACCATCATTCTCAGCAAACTATCGCAAGGACAAAAAACCAAACACCACATGTTCTCACTCATAGGTGGGAATTGCACAATGAGAACACATGGACACAGGAAGGGGAACATCACACACTGGGGCCTGTTGTGGGGTGGGGGGAGGGGGGGAGGGATAGCATTAAGAGATATACCTAATGCTAAATGACGAGTTAATGGGTGCAGCACACCAGCATGGCACATGTATACATGTGTAACAAACCTGCACATTGTGCACATGTACCCTAAAACTTAAAGTATAATAATAATAAAAAAAAAACAGAGAAACATAAATGACCTGATGGAGCTGAGAAACACAGCATGAGAACTTCATGAAGCACACACAAGTATCAATGGTCAAACGAACCAGGCAGAAGAAAGGACATCAGCATTTGAAGACCACCTTGCTGAAATAAGGCATGCAGACAAGACTAGAGAAAAAAATAATAAACAGGAATGAACAAAGCCTCCAAGAAATACGTGACTTCACAAAAAGACTGAACCTACGATTGATTGGAGTACCTGAAAAAGATGAGGAGAATGGAAACAAGCCGGAAAACATAATTAAGGATATTATCCAGGTGAACTTCCCTAACCTAGAAGTCAGGCCACTATGCAAATTCAGGAAATACAGAGACCACTACTAAGATACTCCATGAGAACATTAACCGCAAGACACATACTCATCAGATTCTCCAAGGTCGAAATGAAGGAAACAATGTTAAGGGCAGCCAGAAAGAAAGGCCAGGTCACCTAAAAAGGGAAATCTATCAGACTAACAGTAGGCCTCTCAGCAGAAATTCTGTAAGTCAGAAGAGACTGGGGGCCAATATTCAACATTCTTAAAGAAAAGAATTTCCAACCCAGAATTTCATATCCAGCCAAACTAAGCTACAAAAGCGAAGGAGAAATAAAATCTTTTCCAGACAAGCAAATGCTGAGGGATTTCATTACCACCATGCCTGCCTTGCAAGAGCTACTGAAAGAAGTACTAAAAATGGAAAGGAAAAACTGGTACCAGCCACTGGAAAAACATAAAAACATAAAGACTAATGACACTGTGAAGAAACCGCATCAACTAGTGCACAAAACAACGAAATAGCATCATGATGACGGGATCAAATTCACACATAACGATACTAACCTTAAATATAAATGGGCTAAATGTCTCAATTAAAAGACACAGACTTGCAAATTGGATAAAGAGTCAAGACCAATTGGTTTGCTGTCAGGACACCCATCTCACGTGCAAAGACACATATAGGCTCTAAATAAAGGGATAAAGGAAAATTTACCAAGCAAATGGAAAGAAAAAAAAAAGCAGGGGTTGCAATCCTAGTTTCTGACAAAATAGACTTTAAACCAACAAATATCAAAACAGGCAAAGAAGAGTATTACATAATGGTAAAGGGAACAACTCAACAAGAAGAGCTAACTATTCTAAATATATATGCACCCAATACAGGAACACCCATATTCATAAAACAAGTTCTTAGAGACTTACAGAGACGTAGACTCCCATACAATAACAGTGGAAGACTTTAACACTCCACTGTCAATATTAGACAGATCAACAAGACAGAAAATTAACAAGGATATTCAAGACTTAAACTCAGCCCTGGATCAAGTGGACCTAATAGACATCTACAGAACTCTCCATTCCAAATCAACAGAATATACATTCTTCTCGGTGCCAGATGGCACTTATTCTAAAATCAACCACATAATTGGAAGTATAACACTCTTCAGCAAATATAAAATAACTGAAATAACAAACAGTCTCACAGACCACACTGCAACCAAATTAGAAATCACCATTAAGAAACTCACTCAAAACCATACAATTACATGGAAATTGAAGAACCTGCTCCTGCATGATTCCTGGGAAAATAATGAAATTAAGGCAGAAATCAAGAAGTTCTTTGACACCAATGAGAACAAAGAGACAACGTACCAGAATCTCTGGGATGCAGGTAAAGCAGTGTTAAGAGGGAAATTTATAGCACTAAATGCCCACAACAGAAAGCTAGAAAAATCTCAAATCAACACCCTAACATTACAATTAAAAGAGCTAGAGAGGCAAGAGCAAACTAATCCAAGAGTTAGCAGAAGACAAGAAATAACCAAGATCAGAGCAGACTTGAAGGAGATAGAGACATGAAAAACCCTCCAAAAAATAAATGAACCAAGGAGCTAGTTTTTTGAAAAAGCTAACAAAATAGATTGACCACTAGCTAGACTAATAAAGAAGAGAAAAGAATCAAATAGACACAATAAAAAGTGATAAAGGGGATACCACCGCTGACCTCACAGAAACACAAACTACCACCAGAGAATACCATAAATATCTCTACACAAGTAAACTAGAAAATCCAGAAGAAATGGATAAATTCCTGGACACATACACCCTCCCAATACTAAACCAGGAAGAAGTCGAATCCCTGAATAGACCAATAACAAGTTCTGAAATTGAGGCAATAATAGCCTACCAACCAAAAAATGCCCAGGACCAGATGGATTCACAGCCGAATTCTACCAGAAGTACAATGAGGAGCTGGTAACATTCCTTCTGAAACTATTCCAAACAATTGAAAAGGAGGGACTCCTCAATAACTCAGTTTATGAAGCCAGCATCATCCTGGTACCAAAACTGGGAAGAGAGACAACAAAAAAAGAAAACTTCAGGCTAATACCCCAATGAACATTGATGTGAAAACCCTCAATAAAATACTAGCAAACTGAATCCAGCAGCACATCAAAAAACTTATCCACCACGATCAAGTTGGCTTCATCCCTGGGATGTGAGGTTGGTTCAATATATGCAAATCAATAAACGTAATCCATCATATAAACAGAACCAAAGACAAAAACCACATGATTATCTCAATAGATACAGAAAAGGCCTTTGATAAAATTTATCATTCCTTCATGTTAAAAACTCTCAATAAACTAGGTATTGATGGAACATATCTGAAAATAATAAGAGCTATTTATGACAAACTCATAGCCAATATCATATTGAATGAGCAAAAGCTGGAAGTATTCCCTTTGAAAATCAGTACAAGACAAGAATGCCATTTCTCACCACTCCTATTCAACACAGTATTGAAAGTTCTGGCCAGGGCAATCAGGCAAGAGAAAGAAATAAAGGGTATTCAAATAGGAAGAGAGGAAGTCAATTTGTCTCTGTTTGCAGATGACATAATTTTATATTTAGAAAACCAGTCATCTCAGCCAAAAAAACTCCTTAAACTGATAAGCAACTTCAGGAAAGTCTCAGGATACAAAATCAATGTGCAAAAATCACAAGCATTCCTTTACAACAAGAATAGACAAGCAGAGAGTTAAATCATGAATAAACTCCCATTCACAATTGCTACAAACAGAATAAAATACCTAGGAATACAGCTAATAAGGGATGTGAAGGAACTCTTCAAGAAGAACTTCAAACCACTGCTCAAGAAAATAAGAGAGGACACAAGCAAATGGAAAAATATTCCATCCTCATGGATAGGAAGAATCAACATTGTGAAAATGGTCATACTGCCCAAAGTAATTTATAGATTAAATACTATTCCCATCAAACTACCATTGACATTCTTCACAGAATTAGAAAAACACTACTTTTATTTCATGTGGAATCAAAGAAGACCCCATATAGCCAAGACAGTCCTAAGCAAAAAGAACAAAGCTGGAGGCATCACGCTACCTGACTTCAAATTACACTAAAAGGCCACAGTAACCAAAACAGCACGGTACTGGTACCAAAACAGATATATAGACCAATGGAACAGAATAGAGACCTCAGAAATAACACCATACATCTACAACCATCTGATTTTCAACAAACCTGACAAAAACAAGCAATGGGGAAAGGATTCCCTATTTAATAAATGGTGCTGGGAAAACTGACTAGCCATATGCAGAAAACAGAAACTAGACCCTTTTCTTGCACCTTATACAAAAACTAACTCGAGATGGACTAAAGACTTAAATGTAAAACCCAAAACCATAAAAACCCTAGAAGAAAATCTTGGCAATACTATTGAGGACATAGACATGGGCAAAGACTTCATGACTAAAACACCAAAAGCAATTGCAACGAAAACCAAAATTGACAAATGGGATCTAATTAAACTAAAAGCCTGGTTACCTACAGAATGGGAAAAATGTTTACAATCCACCCATCTGACAAAGGTCTAATATCCAGAATTTATAAGAAACTTAAACAAATTTACAAGAAAAAAACAACCTCATCAAAAAGTGGGCAAAGGATATGAGCAGACACTTCTTAAAAGAAGACATTTATGCAACCAACAAACATAAGAAAAACATCTCAACATGACTGATCATCAGATAAATGCAAATCAAAACCATAATGAGACACCATCTCATGCCAGTCAGAATGGCAATCATTAAAAAGTCAAGAAACAACAGATGCTGGCCAGGCTGTGGAGAAATGGAAACGTTTTTACAATGTTAGTGGGAATGTAAATTAGTTCAGCCACTGTGGAAGACAGTGTGGTGATTCCTCAAGGATCAAGAATCAGAAACACTATTTGACCCAGCAATCCCATTACTGGGTATATACCCAAAGGAATATAAATCATTCTACTATAAAGACACATGCACACGTATGTTTGCTGCAGAACTATTTACAATAGCAAAGACAGGGAACCAACCCAAATACCCATCAATGATAGACTGGATAAAGAAACTGTGGTACATAAACACCATGGAATACTATGAAGCCATAAAAAGGAATGAGATCATGTCCTTTGCAGGGACGTGAATGAAGCTGGAAGTCATCATCCTCAGCAAACTAACACAGGGACAGAAAACCAAAACACTGCATGTTCTCGCTTATAAGTGGGAGTTGAACAATGAGAACACATGGACACAGAGAGGAGAACAACACACACCAGGGCCTGGTGGGGGCTGGGTGGGTGGGTGAGGGGAAGGAACATAGACGATGGGTCAACAGGTGCAGCAAACCACCATGGCACACATATACCTATGTAACAAACCTGCATGTTCTGCAAATGTATCCCCCATCTTTTTTTTTTTTGAGGAAATAAAGAAAAACAAAAAACTTTTTTAAAAAAAGGACACACAGACCGATGGAACAGAATAGAGCACCCAGAAATAAATAGAGGCACACACTTACAATCATCTGATGTTCCACAAAGTCAACAAAAATAAGCAATAGTGAAAGGACTCCCTATTTAATAAATGGTTCTAGGATGACTGACTAACCTCATGCAAACGAATGAACATAGACTCCTACATTTCACCATATATAAAAATTAACTCAAGATGATTAAAGATTTAAATTCAGAAACTTAATAAAAATACTAGAAGAAAATCTGGCAAATACCATTCTAGACATTGACTTTGGCAAAGAATTTATGGCTAAATTCTCAAAAGCAATTGTAACAAAAACAAAAATTGACAAATGGGACCTAATTAAAGAGTTTCTGCACAGCAAAAGAAACTGTGAGAAGAATCAATAACCTACAGAACAGGAGAAGATATTCACAAACTATCTACCTGACAAAGGCCTAATTCCAGAATCCATATGAAATTTAAATTAACAAGAAAAAAAATAACCCCATTAAAAAGTGGGCAAAGGGCAAGAGCAGACACTTCTCAAAAGAAGACATACAAGCAGCCAACAAGCATACGAAAAAATGTTACACATCACTACCCATCAGAAAAATGCAAATCAAAACCACACGGAGATACTATTTACACCACTCAGAATAGTGATTACTGAAAAGTCAAAAAACAGATGCTGGCAAGTGCCAGCAGTAAAGATAATACTTATACACTGATGATGGGAATGTAATTAAATTAGCTCAGTCACTGTGAAAAACAGTTTGGAGATTTCTGAAAGAACTCAGAACTACCATTTGACCCAACAATTCTATTACTCAGTATATACCCAATGGAAAATGAATTGTTCTACCAAAAAGTCACATGCACTCATATGTTCATCACAGCACTATTCACAATAGCAAAAACATGGAATCAGCCTAGATGCCCATCAATGGTGGACTGGCTAAAGAAAATGTGGTACATATACACCGTGGAATACTATGCAGCCATAAAAAAAATAAAATCATGTCCTTTGCAACAACATGGATGCAGCTGTTATCCTAAGTAAATTAACACACAGGAACAGAAAACCAAAGACCATGTTCTTATAAGTGGGAACTAAACATTGGGTACATATGGACATAAAGATGGGGAAAAGAGACAATGGGGACTCATGGGGGCAGTAAAGGAAGGAAGCAAGGGCTGAAAAACTATCTATTAGGCACTATGCTCATTATCTGGATGATGGGATCATTCAGACATCAAACCAGTGTAATGCAATATACCCATGTAATGAACCAACACATGTACACCTTGAATCTAAAATAAAAGTCAAAAGTATATTAAGAGAAAAAAGAAACAGAAAAAAATGGGGTCTTACTCTGTCACTCAGACTGGAGTACACTGGTACAATCATAGCTCAATGTAGCCTAGCCTCAAATTCCTGGGGTAAAGCAATCCTCCTGACACAGCCTCCTGAGTCACTGGGACTACAGGCACATGCCACAACAACTAATTAAAAAAAAAAAAATCTTAGACACAGGGTCTTGCAATACTGCCCAGGCTGGCCTCAAGTGATCCTCCTGCCTTAGCCTCCAAAGTAGCTAGGATTACATGCACACACCACTCTGCCTAGCAAAATATCTATTTTAAAGATGCTTAACCAGTTAAAGGAGAACACAGACAAATTAACAAAAGAAGACAAAAATGCATGAAGAAAATGAGGTTATGAACAGAGATTAAAACTATAAAAACACAAAGTATGGAGCTGAAAAATAACTAAATTTAAGGATTCACTAGAGGGTTCAACAGCAGACTTGATCTAGCAGAAAAATAACCCAACAAGCTTGATAACAGGTTATTTGAAAGTATATGGTCAGGACAGCAAAAAGAAAAAAACAGAGTGTCTAAGGGACTAATGGGGTACTATCAAGTAGGCCAATGCTGAGACCAGCTCGGTCATGGAGACCTAACCCAGCAGCGCTAGAGGAATTAAAGACACACACACAGAAATATAGCATGTGGAGTGGGAAATCAGGGGTCTCACAGCCTTCAGAGCTAAGAGCCCCCGAACAGAGATTTACCCACATATTTATTGACAGCAAGCCAGTGATAAGCATTGTTTCTATAGATTATAGACTAACTAAAAGTATTCCTTACAGGAAACAAAGGGATGGGCCAAAATAAAGGGATGGGCCAAAATAAAGGGATGGGCTCTGGCTAGTTATCTGTAGCAGCAGCATGTCCTTAAGGCACAGATGGCTCATGCTACTGTTTGTGGTTTAAGAATGCCTTTAAGCGGCTTTCCACCCTGGGTGGGCCAGGTGTTCCTTGCCCTCATTCCGGTAAACACACAACCTTCAGCATGGGCGTTATGGCCATCACGAACATGTCACAGTGCTGCCGAGATTTTGTTTATGGTCAGTTTTGGGACCAGTTTATGGCCAGATTTGGGGGCCTGTTCCCAATAGGCCAATTTACTAAAAATGGGAATTCTAAAATGCAAAGAGAGAGGAAAGAGTAGAAACTTTATTTTAAGAAATGATGGCTGAGAATTTTCCAAATTTGAGGGAGAAAATGGCCTAAAATTTAATGAAACTCTACCAACTCTAATTAGTAGCAACACAAAGAGATCCACAACAAGACACATTATAATCAGAGATTCAAAAGTTACGAACAAAGAGAATTTAGAAGCCAGAAAAAAAAAAAAACGTGACTTGGCATATGCAAGGCCCATTCCTAGGATGACCAGCAGGTGTCTCAGCAAAAAATCTCACAGGTCAGAAAGTTGAAGAATGATATATTCAAAGTGCTGAATAATGACAACTACCAATCAAGAAAATGTTTTCTGCCAAAACTATCCTTTAACAATTTTGAAATAAGGAATATTCAAAATCCACAAAAGCTGAATGAATTCATATCCACTAGATCTGTTCTAAAAGAACTGCTAAATAGAGGCAGTTCTTCACATTGAAAAATAAAATGATGGTGAGTAGTAACACAAAATTATATAAAAATAGAAAGTGTTCTGGTAACAGTAATTATATACACAATAAAATATTCTGTATTATGACGACAGTGCAGAGAATACTTTTAATTCTGCTATAGATTTGAAGTCAAACACTTAAAAATAACCACAAATCTGTGCTAATGGATTCACAATATAAAGTGATATAATTTGTGATATCAATAAAATACAATGGAGAGTTCATAAAGAGGCAGGATTTTTGTATGCAATTAAGGTTAGCAGCTTGAGGTAAATTGTTGTAACTTTAAGATGTTTTACATAATATCTATGGTCACCACAAAGCAAGTACCTATAATAGATACACAGAGAGAAGTGGGAAAGGAATTAAAACGTGTCATTACAAAAATCAACAGAACACTACGGAAGATAGCAAGAAAACGGGACCAAAATAGATACAAGACCCAAAACAAAAAATTGAACAAAATGCAATGGTGAGTCATACCTTTCAGTAATTACTTTATACATAAATGAATAAATTCAAAAGACATAATTTGGCTGAATAAATTCAAGAAACAAGATCTAACTCCATGCTTTCTAGGGAAAACCAACTTTAGATCTAAGAACACATATGAGCTGAACATGAAAGAATGGAAAAAAAATAATGTGCAAAGTAAAATACTGTCATATTAGTTAAAATACATGTTACATCAAAACATGTTACAAGAGACAAGAAAGAGCATTATATAATTATAAACGGGTTCACTGTCTAGGAAGCTATAATAAATATTAACATATATGCACCTAACATCACACCTCTCAAATATATGCAGCAACTAGCAAACTTTTACAGAATTGAAGCAATAAGTAGCCAGCAGTACAATAGTAGTAGGAGACTTCCATACTCCACTTTCAGTAATGGAAAGAATAAGAGACAAAAGATCAATAAGGAAACAGAGGACCTGAACAACACTATAGACCATTAGACCTAATAGTCATATACAGAACTAACCATTCAACAGCAGAATACACAATATCCATAACCATATATGGCACATGATCACCAATAGACAACCTGTTAAGCTGCAAAAAAAGTTTTACCAAATTTAAGCAGATGACAATCACACAAAGCATCACTTCTTACTACAACAGAATAAAACTAGAAATTAAAAACAGAAAGAAAAATGGCATGTCCATGACTATGTGGAAATTAAATAAACTCTCAAACACACTCTTGTTCAAGATTTTGAAGACAATACTGTTGTCAATACTACCTAAAGTGATCTACAGATTCAATGTACTCTCCATCAAAATATTAATGGAACTTTTTGCACAAGTATTAACATAGTCTAAAATGTCTACGGAATCTCAAGAGACCACAGATGGATAAATAATCTTCCACAGATGGATAAACAATCTTGGCAAAGAAAAACAAAGAGGCATCATACTTTCTGATTTCAAAATATACTACAAAGCTACTGTACTCAAAACAGTCTGCTACTGACATAAAGATAAATAAAAGATGAAACAGATTGGAGAGTCCAGAAATAAACACTCATGTATATAGTAAACTTATATTCAACAAGGGTTCCAAGAATTCACAATGAGAAAAGGGACAGTCTCTTCAACAAATAGGATTGGGCATATTGGATATCCACAAGGGAAAAAATAAAGTTGGACCTTACCTTGCACATTTACAAACATGAACTCAAAATGGACTGACTTATTTTTTGTAGCTACTGTAACTCACATTTTTTATTTTCTTTTTCAGATGGTTTTCTATCAGCACACAGAGATGCCACTGAAATTTCTATGTTGATTTTGTATCCTGCGACTTCACAGAACTTGTTCATTAGTTCTAAGAGGTTTTTTGTGTCATGTTTATGTTTTTATTATATACAAGGTCATATTGTCTGTAAACAAGGACGATTTCATTTTTCCATTCCAATTTGGATGCCTTTTATTTCTTTCTCTTGACTAATTGCTCTGGCTACAACTTCTAGTACTATGTTGAATAGGAGTGGTGAAAATTGGTATCCTTATCATGTTACACATCTCAGAGAAAAAGCTTTCATCTTTTCCCTGTTTGATATATTAACACTGTCATATTTACTGTGTTGAGATACATACCTTCCATACATAATTTGCTTAGAGTTTTCACTATAAAGAAAGTTAAATTTTGTCAAGTACTTTTTCTGTGTATACAAATAACTATAAAAAATTAACATACCCAGCAATAAACTTAAATAAAAAAGTGAAAGATCTCTACACTGAAAATCATAAAACATGGATGAAAAAATGAAATACATGTGAATAGATGAAAATATATTGTGTTTATATATTGGAAGAATATTATTAAAATGGGCCAGGCGCAGTGGCTCACGCCTGTAATCCCAGCACTTTGGGAAGCTGAGACGGGTGGATCACCTGAGGTCAGGTGTTCAAGACCAGCCTGGTCAACATGGTGAAACCCCGTCTCTATCAAAAAAATACAAAAATTAGCTGGGCGTGGTGGTGGGTGCCTGTAATCCCAGCTACTTGGGAGGCTGAGGCAGGACAATCATTTGAATCCAGGAAGCGGAGGTTGCAGTAAGCCAAAATCGCGCCATTGCACTCCAACCTGGGTGACAAGAGCAAGACTCCATCTTAAAAAAAAAAAAAAAAAAAGAATATTATTAAAATGGGCATGTTACCCAAAGTGACCTATAGATTTAACGCAATTTCGATCAGAATACCAATGACATTCTTCACAAAAATAGAAAAAAAAAAAAAAAAACTAAATGTACATGGAACCACAAAATACCCTGAATAGCCAAAGCAATCCTGAGCAAAAGGAACAAAGCAGGCTCAAGGCATCACACTACCTGACTTCAAAATTTATTACAAAGCTACAGTATCCCAAACAGCATTATACTGGCATTAAAACAAACACATAGACCAATATGCCCAATGAGTCCATAAATAAATTCATGCTCCTAAAGCTGACTGATTTTCAACAAAGATGCCAAGAACACACTTTGGGGAAAAGACAATCTCTTTAATAAATGGTGCAGGAAAAATTGAATATCCATCTACAGAAGAGTAAGACTAGACCCCTAACCCTCATCATATACAAAAACCAACTCAAAATGGATTTTAGACTTAAATGTAATGCCCTAAACTATGAAACTATTAGATGAAAACAGGGCAAATACTTTACAACATCGGACTTGGAAATTCCGACTTCAAAGCAAAGGCAACCTAAGCAAAAATAGGCAAATGAGATTACATCAACCTAAAAGACTTTTGCATATGAAATGAAATAACAGAGTGAAGAGACAACCTAGACAATGGGAGAAAACATTTGCAAACTATACATATGACAAGAGGTTAATATTGAGTATATAAGAAATTTGAAATCTCAAAATAAAACAAACATACAATCCAATTTAAAAATGTGCCACAGACCTTCATAGACATTAGTGAAAAGAAGACATACAAATGGCCAAAAGGTGCATAAACAGATGCTCAACATCACTAATCATCAAGGGAGTGCAAATATAAACCACAATGAGATACCACCACACTCCAGTTAAAATGACTATAATCAAAAAGACAAAAAATATAACTAAAACAAGTATTGGTGAGGATGTGAAGAAAAACGAACACATATATACTGTTGATGGGATTGTAAAGTAGTATGGCCACTATAAAAGAGTATGGAGGTTCCTGAAAAATTAAAAATACAGCTGTCATATGATTCAGCAATTCCACTATTGGGTATATATCCAAAAGAAAGGAAATCAATGTGTCAAAAACATAGCTGCATTCCCATGTTTACTGCAGCACTCTTTATAACAGCCAAGATATGAAATCAATCCAAATGTACACCAAGAGATAAATGGATAAAGAAAATGTGGTGTAAATGCACAATGAATTACTATTCAGCCATTCAAAAAGAATAAAATCCTGTCCTTTGCAATAACATGGATGAACCATGAGATATCATGTTAAGTGAATAAGCCATATACAGAAAGATAAACCCTTCATGATCTTACTCAAATGAGTAACCTGAAAAGAAAGAAAGAAAAAAAGAAAGAGAGAGAGAGAGAAAGAAAAGAAAAGAGAAAAGAAAAGAGAAAAGAAAGGGCAGGCAGGCGGGCAGGGCACAGTGGCTCACACCTCTAATCCCAGCACTTTGCGAGGCCAAGAGGGGTGGATCATTTTAGTTCAAGAGTTCAAGACCAGTCTGGCCAATATGTTGAAACCCCGTCTCTACTAAAAATACAAAAAAATTAGCTGGGCATGGTGGTGCATGCCTGTAATCACAGCTACTCAGGAGGCTGAGGCAGGAGAATACCTTGAACCCAGGAGGCAGAGGTTGCAGTGAGCTGAGATCACGCCACTGCACTCCAGCCTGGGCAACAGAGCAAGACTCTGTCTTAAAAAAAAAAAAAAAAAAAAAAAAAAGAAAAGGAAAAAAAGCTGATATAAGCAGAGTATAACAGTGGTTACCAGAGACTGAAGGGGGAGGAATAGAAAGAGGTTGGTTAACAGGTATAAAGTTACAATTACATAGGAGAAGTAAGTTCTGGTGTTCTATTACACAGTACAGTAACAATGGTTAATAGAAGGTTATTGCATATTACAAAATAGCTATAAAAGGCCAGTCACAGTGTAACATGCCTATAATCCCTGTACTTTGGGAGGCGGAAGCAGGAGCACCACTTAAGGTCAGGAGTTCAAGGCCAGCCTGGACAATGTAGTGAGACCCTATCTCTGCAAAAATTTTTTTAAATTAGCCAGGCACGGTGGCATATGCCTGTAGTCCTAACGACTTGGGGAGCTGAGGCAGGAGGATCACTTGAGCCCAAGAGTTTGAAGCTATGGTGAACTACAATTGTGCCACTGCACTTCAGCCTGGGTAACAGAGTGAGATCCTGTCTCTACAAACAATAAAAGTTAAAAAAAAAAAAAAAAAGCTAGAAGAGAGACTTTTGAATGTTCTCACCACTAAGAATTACCAAATACATGAGGTAATGCACTAAACATCCTGATATGATCATTATACAACACACACACATATATATAATTGTACTCCGTAAATATGTACAATTAACATTGTATCAATTTAAAAAGCAAACTAAAACTTAAACATAAAACCTATAAATATAAAACTCCTAGAAAAATACAGAAGTGGAAAGCTTGGTCATGAAAATTGGTCTTGGCAATGATTTTTTGGATATAATATCAAAGGGTGAGACAACAAAAAGCAAGAACATACACATGGTACTACATCCGTGTATCCGAAATATTCCAAACATATTCAAAACAGAACGCGGAATAGATGTTTGCACACCCATGTACCCTGCAGCATTACTCCCAAAAGACAATACCTGGAAGCAATCAAAATGTCCCTTTATGGATAAGCAGATTAAACAAATGTGGCACACATACACAACAGAACATTACTGAGCCTTAAAAATCAGAGACATTTTGACAAGTATTAATAAGGACAAACCTTGAGGACATTATGTCAGGTGAAATAAGATAGTCAAAAAGAAAGAGACACTGTTTAATTACACTTACATAAAGTATCTACAGTAGCCAAACTCATAGAAACATTAGGCAGAATGGTGCTCTTCAGGAGCTGGAGAGAAGTGTGGAAAGGACAATTTGTTGTTTAATGGGTATTCACTTTGACTTCCGTAAAATAAAAATGATCTACAAACCTGTAAAACAATATGACTATACTTAACACTAATAAACTGTACACTTAAAAATGTTTGAGATGACAATTATATGTTTTCACCATTAAAAATGTGACTACCTAAAAGAGATAGTTATAAAATGTTTCAAAAATCACCTTCAAAGAACAAAAGTGTTCCTCTCACATAATTATATAGATCCAAACAATAGATTGTGAATTTAAGATTATTTCCTTAACTACTCATCTAGACAGAATAAAGCAATCATTAACAGCTAAGAAAAAAAAATATACAAGATAAGTCATGAACAAAGTAGAGGCAATATTTATACAGATGAATAACACGTAGTATTTTATAAGCAACAGGCATATAGCTAATTCATATCTAAACATCATATTGTCTTAAAGTGTACAGAGTTGAAAATTATCATCCAATTCATAATATCAAGGTTGAAAAGCAAAAATACAATTAACTGATCTAAGGAAACCTATCTGAAAAAAAAGAAACACAATCATACGGAATCAATAACAAGAATAAGAGAAATTTTAGTGCATAAAATAATAAATACATCATATTCTATTAAAAAATAATGCTTTAGATATTTACAACTATCAACTGTGTGCACCCATGAAGAACAGGCATTTTGAATCAATGCCATTCAATGAATGGCAGTAAAATGTCACAGGAAATGCATTACAATCATTAATAATTAGCTCTAATGAGAAAATTTTAATGAGTAAATATTCAAAAGACACTAGGAAGACTTCTTTATCATGTTATCAATATATTGGTGCTATTCTTACTAAAATATAATGGCTATAATAAAGTCTTTAGAAGCTAAAAAAAAAAGCTTTCTATTTCCAAATACAGGAACAACGTAAATGTTGCAAACTACGGTGAGAATTACTGAAATGTAAAGTCAGTATTTGGGATTACATTATACATCATTTAAATACAGGCTAAAAAAATATATAAATCTTAACAATTCTTTTTTGCTTGCAGTAAACTTAAACTTATAATCAAACATATTAATAAATATGTGGTACCCACTAGTAATCTAATTTACATCTTATACAATGCGTACATTTCAGCATTTTATTTCAGAACTTTTGAATCTAAAAATCAGACAAATTTGATATATATTTCAGAAAGGGAAACATACAAGATTAGAAACATAAGCAAGATGACAGAATAGGAGGCCCCCATGCATATTTCTCACAACATAATGTGGCAGCCATGCCAAACACAACTGCCTTTATGGGAGCTTTGCAATCCAGGTCACAATTTCTGACACCCAGCTGGAGCCCAAGATCAAGGAGGACAATTTGAGGACAAGTCCTTAGCCGAAGGGTAGGCTTATTGATCATGGTTCTGGATACAAAACAAAAAAATTGCTATATCTGACTGTAGATTTAGCTATGGCTCACTTGGTCTTGGTCCTGCCACTCAAAAAATCTTCCAAGAATCCAGGAGGATTCATTCCCACTTGAGATTCAGGTGACAGGCCTGAAGATCCTGGTCTTGTCTGTGCTCCCTGAATAAGGCAAAATCTATCTCTGTCAACTCTCAGTCATGGTCTGGAAAAAATCCTGCCCACACAGAGACCCTCAGGAAAAAATATCCATCTGTGCCCCTGGATGTAGAACTGTCAACACTGACCCAAATGGGAATCCTGAAGTGGCACTGAAACTTTGCTCAAGTTTCATGCAGCCACAGGTCAGGAGTTTTGCTCAACCTGGGACCTGCCTGAAAGCACACACATCTGTGCCCCTGGAGCTAGACTTGCTGACATTAGTCTCACTGTGAATCTTAAAGTAGCCCTGTAAGTTTGGCTCTACTTTCTGTCAGCCAGGGTCTGGGAGCAGTTCTGCTCAATGAGAAACCTGGAAGGAGACAAGCCATGGGCCCAGGGCCCATATCCTGCAGCACCCCTGTGAATCAGTTCCAGACCCTCTCAGCTGTGACCAGGGGTCAGTCATGTCCATCAGTGACTTGTTCAATGACTGGATGAAACCACTCCCAGAGACTCAGCAGGAGCCACACCTGTCCACATCTATTCTATCAGCACCCCCATTCTGCAGAAACAACTACAATTCCTTATCTTAGAACCAGCCCCAATGCTCAAGATCCTGAAGAAAGTTGTCTTCCCAGAGAAGAGATGGGATCCATGACTATCTATGCCCTGCTAGTAGGTCTGTCAACCATAAAACCCACTGCAGACCCAGTAGCAGTCATGTGACATGGCTCCAACACACTCAGGTGCAATTAGTCAAAATCTCATCAGCTCAGGATCTGAAAGAAGAAAGTATTTATTTCCCCAAACTGTCTATAATGACTGGAAGAGAGGTTTGCTCCTTCACATTCAGGGACATAAACATAAGCCTACACAGATTATAAAAAATCAGGCAAACTACCACCACCAAAGGAAACTAAAAAGCCATAGTAATCATCTCCAAAGAAATGGAGATCTGAAAGTTGGCTGACAAAGAATTCAAAATAATCATCTTAAAGAATTTCAACGAGATGCAAAAGAACACAGATAGATAACTAAAAAGTTTTATAATACAATACTTGAACAAAATGGGAGTTTTAACAGAGAAATAGAAACCATTAAAAGGAACCAGATAGAAATCTTGGAACTAAAGTGAACAATGAAAGAACTGAAAAAATGTAACAGTTTTAACAAGAGACTCAATCATGAAAGAAGAAAAAAATCAGCAAACTTAAAGACAGGTCATTTGAAAGTAATCAATTAGAAAAAAATATGAAAGCATGAAGGAAGCATATAGCCTGTATAGCATATCATAAAGTGAACAAATATACATATTTTAGGATTTTCAGAAGAAGAAAGAAAGAAGAAAAAAGATTAAAGATATAATGTCTTAAAACTCCCCAAATCTGGAAAAGGATATGAACAAGAAGTTTCATAAAGCTCAAAATACCCATGGCAAGAAGAACCTAATGAAGATTCCCCTGGGGCATATCATAATTAAATTGTCAAAATTCAAAGACAAAGCAAGAATCATGAAAGCAGCATGAAATAAGAGATTCTTCACATACAAGGGAAACTTTATAACGTTATCAGTAGATTTTTTAGCAGAAACCTTACAAGCCAAATGGGAGTGATACCATATATTAAAAGTGCTGAAAGAAGGAAAATTAAACAAACAAACAAACAAAAAAGACAACTAAGTAGGCTATACACAACAAAGCATCTTTTAGAAATAAAAGAGAGATGAAGACATTTCAAGACCCCCCCACCAAAAAAAAAAGTTAAAGGAATTCATCACCACTAGACCTGTCTAGAAATGCTAAACGACTAAAGGGAATTACTCAAGTTGAAGTGATGAAATGCTAACTAAATATGAAAACATTAAATCTACAAACATCACTGGAAATGGTAAATAGTGAAATTCAGAATACTCGAATATTGTAATGGTGGTACATAAGTCACTTTTAATTCTAGTATAAGAACTATAAAACAAAACTATTTTTTAAAAGTATAGCTATGATAATTTGTTAATGAATACAAAATATAAAAAGTTTTAAAATGTGACATATATAGTATAAAATGTGTGAAGGGGAGGAAAAGTATAGAGTTTTTCTATGCATAAAAGTTGGATAATTATCATCTTAAACTAGGCTGTTATATGATGTTTTATGTAAGTCTTATAACCACTGGAGAAAAAAAAAACTGTAGTAGATACAAGAAAAAAAGAAAGTAATCAAAGTATATAAAAACAACCAAAACAAGACAAAAAATTAACATGACCAAAGCATAAGAGGAAAAAAGAAACAAAGTATAAAATAGAAAACAAACTTATAATAGTTACCTATCAATAATTACATATAAAGAGATTAAATTATCCAATAAACAGACATTGATAAAGACTGAATGTCACTTCCAAAATTTAGGTTAAAATTTAATAGCCACTGTGATAGAATTAAGAAGTGGGACTTTTAAGAAGTGATTAGGCCATGAGAGCTCTGCCTGCATGAATGTATTAATGTCCTTATCACAGCAGTGGGTTAATTATCACAAGTGTGCATTTGTTATAAAAGGGAGCTCTCTCCCCCTCGTGCCTTTGGCCATGTTATTATGCAGCAAAAAGGTCTTCACCAGATGCCAGTGTCATGCTCTCTGCCTTCCCTGCCTCCAGAATCACAGGCTAAATTAATTTGTATTCCTTATAAATCACCCATTTCATTATAAAATACCCTGTGAATATTCTGATATAGCAGCACAAAATGGATTTAAAACAGACAGTGGCTGAATGAATTTTTAAAAATCCAGTGACAGGTTGCTTACAAGAGACTCACTTTTGATTTAAGGACAAACATAAGCTAACAGTGAAAGAACTGGAAAGGATATTCCATACAAATGATAAACAAAAGAGTGCAGGCAGGGGTAGCTATACTTACATTAGACAAAACAGGCTGTCTGACAAAATCTGTCACAAGAGACAAAGGAGTTAACTATATAATAATAGAGAGGTTAATTTGTCTAGAGGATAGAGCAATTAAATAGATATATGCACCCAACACTGGAATACTTAAATATATAAAGCATACATTAACAGAACTGGAAGGAGAAATATACAGAAATACAACAAAAGAGAACATTAGTACCCTACTTAAAATGGATAGATCATTCAGGCACAAAATTAAGAAAGCAGTGCACTACTATAACACTATAGACTAAATGTACATATAACATCCCATCCAACAATATGAGAATACAGTCTTCTAAGAATACATGAAATATTCTCCAGGACAGATCACATGTTAAACCAAAAGTAAAAAGCAGTAAGTCTTTTCAAATGTATAAAGATTAAAATTATATCAAGTTTTTTTTTCTGATTGCACTGATATAAAACTGAAAATCAATAGTAGAAAGAAAACTGGAAATTCACAAATATGTAAATATTAAACAACATACTCCTGAAAAATCAATAGGATAAAGAAGAAATCAAAAGAAAAATCTAAACATATCCTGAGACAAATGAAATTGGAAACACAAGAAACCAAAACTTCTGTGATGCAACCAAAACAGTTCTAGTACAGAAGTTTATAATAATAAAGTTCTACATTAAGAAAAAAAAAGATGTTGAATAAGCAATCTAACTCAATTCCTCAAGAAACTTGAACATGAACAAAATAATCCCAATGTTAGCATAATTATGAAAATAGTAAGAATTAGAACAAAAAGAGACTAAATAAAGACTAGAAAGGCAATAGAAAAGATCAAAGAAACTGAATTGAGTTTTTCAAAGAAAACAAAATTGAGAAACTTTTGGCCAGATTAAGCAAAGGATCAAAAAGAGAGAGGACTCAAAAAATTATAAGTGGGCTGGGTGCACTTCCTCATGCTTGTAATCCCAGTGCTTTTGGAGGCCATGGCAGGTAAATCACTTGAGCCCAGGATTTGGAGGCCAGCCTGGGCAACATAATGAAACCCCTCTCTCTAAAAAACACAAAAATTAGCTGAGCATGGTGGTACACCCCTGTAGTCCCAGCTACTTGGGAGATGGGAGAATAACCTGAGCCTGGGAGGTTGAGGCTGCAGTGAGTTATGATCATGCCACTGCACTTTGGTTTGGACATCAGAGTGAGAGACCCTGTCTCAAATAAACAAATACATAAAAGAAAGAAGGATGAGTCATTACAACTGACAACACACAAAGAATAATAAGAGGCTACTATGAACAATTATATGACAACAAATTGGATAACTTAGAAGAAATAGATTCTTAGAAATGAATGACTCACCAAGATTAAATCACAAAGAAACAGAAACACTGAACAGACCAATAATAAGAAAGGAGATTGAAGCAGTTATAAAAAAATCCAATGAGAAAAAGCCCATGACCAAATGACTTCATGGGTGAATTGTATCACACAGTTAAAGATGAATTAATGTCCATCCTTCTCAAATTCTTCCAAAAAATTGAAGGGAAAAAACACTGCCCCTTAGTTTGCATGTAATGAAAAGTGGGTATATAAGTACATGACTGCAGAACTGCTCCTCTCAGCACACTGCCTACAGGGTAGCCTCGCTCCACAGGAGCAGTCATAGAGCTGCAACACTGCCAGCTCAATAAAGCTGTTTTCTTCTACCACTATCTTGCACTTGAATTCTTCCTGAGTGAAGCCGTGAACCTTCCCAGGATAAGCCCCAATCTGGGGGCTCACCTGCCCTGCAACAAGAGCAATTAGGTAAAAAAAAAGAAATAAAAGGCACTCATATCAGCAATGAAGAATTGTAATTTTCTCTGCTTGCAGATTAGGTGATTTTATATACAGAAAACCCTAAAGAGTATACAAAAAGAGTTAGAGCTAATACTCATTCAGTAAAGCTGAGGTCACATAATTACCATACAAAAATTAGTTGCATTTCTATATACTAACAATTAACGATCTGAGAAAAAAAGTTAAGCAAACAATCCAATTTATAATAGCATCAAAAGTATAAAATTCTTATGATTCCATTTAACAAAGGAGGTGAAAGATCTGCTCAGTAAAATCTGTAAGACAGTGATGAATACAATTGAAAAAGACACAAATAAATGGAAAGATATCCCTTGTTCATGGACTGGAAAAATTAATACTGATAAAATGTCCACACTACACAAAGTGATCTACAGATACAGTGTAATCCCTATTAAAATTCCAATGTCAGTTTTCAGAGAAATAGAAATAAATTCTAACATTTATTTTATTTTATTTTATTTTATATATATTTTTTGAGGCAGAGTCTCGCTGTTGCTCAGGATGGAGTGCAGTGGCGTGATTTTGGCTCACTGCAACCTCCGCTCCTGGGTTCAAGCAATTCTCTTGCCTCAGCCTCCTCAACAGCTGACATTACAGGTATGCACCACCACACCTGGCTAATTTTTGTATTTTTAGTAGAGACGGGGTTTTGCCATGTTGGCCAGGCTGGTCTTGAACTCCTGGCCTCAAGTGATCCACCTGCTTCGGTCTCCCAAAGTGCTGGGATTACAGGTGTGAGCCACTGCATCTGGCCTCCAAATTTCTATAAAACCACAAATGACCACAAATAGCCAACACAATCATAAGAAATAAGAATGAAGGTGAAGGCATCACACTTCTTCATTCCAAACTATTACAAAGCTATACTAATAGTGAGTATTATATTGACCTAAAAAGACATATAGACCAATGGGACAGAACAAGGAAACCAAAAATAACCCCATGTGTATAGAGTTAGCACTCTTTGACAAGGGCACCAAGATACACAAAGGGAAAAGGATGGTCTCTTCAATAAATGATGCTGGAAAAGGTGGATATTTATGAGCAAAAGGATGAAATTGAACATTTATACCATATACAAAAATGAACTCAAAAAGAATTAACACTTAAATGTAAAACCAGAAACTGGATAACTTTCAGAAGAAACACAGGGAACAAACTCTTTGACATCAGCCTTGGTACTAATTTTTTAGATTTCACACCAAAAAAGCACAATCAACAAAATCAAAAAACAGAAACAAAAACAAAAACAAAAACAAGCGGGACTACATCAAACTAAAAATTGTCTGCACAGCAAAGGAAACAAAGAACAACATGAAAAGGCAACCTAAGGACTGGCCTAAGGACTGGGAGAAAATATATCTGATACGAGTTTCATATCCAAAAGATGTAAGAATCTCACACAACTCAGTTGCCAGTAAAAGTAAATCTGACTTAAAAATATGCAAAGGACCTGACTAGAAATTTTTCCAGGGATTACATAAAAGTAGCAAACAGGTTTAAGAAAAGGTGCTGAATATAATTAATCATCAGGGAAATGAACATCAAACCTCAATGAGCCATCACCTCACATTTACAGAGAGATAACACAATGAGATATCAGATCATGAGATATCACCTCATACCGTTAGAATGGCTACTATCAAAGAGACAAGCGATCACAAATGTTGGTGACAGTGTGGAGAAAAGGAAACGTTGTACGCCATTGGTGGAAATGTAAATTGATCCAGCCATTATGGGAAAAAGCATAGAGGCTCCTCAAAATATTAAAAATAGAAGTACCATATGAACCTCAATTCCACTTCTAAGTATATACCTAAAAGAAATACAGTCTGGCAGGAGCAGTGGCTCACGCCTGTAATCCCAGCACTTTGGGAGGACGAGGTGTGTGGATCACTTGAGGCCAGGAATTCGAGACCAGCCTGGCCAACATGGCGAAACCCCGTCTCTACTAAAAATACGAAAAAATTAGCCAGGCAGGGTGGCACAAGCATGTAATCCCAGCTACTTGGGAGGCTGAGGCGGCAGAATAGCTTCAACCCAGGAAGCGGAGGTTGTAGTGAGCCAAGGTGGCGCCACTGCACTCCAGCCTGGGCAACAAAGTGAGACTCCATCTCAAAAATAAATAAATAAATAAATAAAATCAGTATGTTAAAGAGATATCTGCACCCCTATGTTCACAGCTGATTATTCAAAATATATAGTGGAATATTATTCAGCATAATGAAGAAGGTAATTCTACCATTTCTGACAACATGGATGAATGAACCAGGTGGAACTATGGTAATTGAATAAGATAGAGAAATACAAATACTGTATAATATCAGTTATTTGTGGAATCTAAAAAAAGGTGAGCTCATAGAAGTAAAGTGTAGAACGGGTCCCAACAGCTGACAGGTGGTAAAACTGGGGAGATACTGGTCAAAGAGTACAAACTTTCATTTAAAAGATAAATTCTGGGGATCTAATGTAAAGCATTATGAATATAGTTTACAATACTCATATATACTTGAGATTTGCTAACACAGTAGATCTTTTTTTTTTGAGACAGAGTCTTGCTCTCTGTCACCCAGGCTGGAGTGCAGTGGCGCGATCTCGGCTCACTGCAAGCTCCGCCTCCCAGGTTCACGCCATTCTCCTGCCTCAGACTCCAGAGTAGCTGGGACTACAGGCGCCCGCCACCACGCCCGGCTAATTTTTTTTTTTGTATTTTTTAGTAGAGACGGGGTTTCATCGTGTTAGCCAGGATGGTCTCAATCTCCTGACCTCATGATCCGCCTGCGTCGGCCTCCCAAAGTGCTGGGATTACAGGCGTGAGCCACCGCGCCCGGCCCACAGTAGATCTTTAATGTTCTCTCCACAAAAAACCTGGCAACTATGTGAGATGATTAATATGTTAATTAATTTATTTGTATTAATCAATACACAATGTATACATATGTAAAATCAAATGATCAGGATGCACCTCTTAAATATATATAATTTACAAGTGTGGGGAAAAAATCCACATGAAAGAAGGAAGGAAAAGAAAAAAGAAAAGGAAAAGAAAGAAAACGAACATAAAGAACACATTCTCGTTAAGCTTCACAGTTAACCAGACAAAATTATAAAATGTTATGAATATATAAGGTAAGAGTTGAAAGTTTACTATATACTGGACAATGTTGTAAGCTTCCCATAGACATTCATTTAGTTAAGAATTCTACATAGTAAGTAATATATTAAATGATTTTAAATCTGTGGAATTTGTGCATACAGAGATTATATTTCTAATCTTAGTTTAGGCTAGGAAAGATGAAAAGTTGAAGTGAAATACAGAATCAGATTTTTTTTTATATTTAGGAAGATGTTTTGCACTCTGATGAATTACTGAGTCTCAATTTTTGTAGGATCATCTGGGAAACCACCATAGGATTAGAAATTAATATACCAGAAAATATGTGACATCTATCCACAGAATTCCTGGGACTTCTGAAAAAAAATCCTACTGTCCATCACTCGCCTCACACACTTCTGATATGAGGCAAAACCAGAACTTTAGAAGTGGTTTCACATAGAGGTAGAAACATGCACAGACTTTCCCAGAGCCCCCAAATCAATGGAAGAACAGTCAGATCACGCAGGCCCTCACAGGCCAAGGGGAGCACTTTGGCTGTCACTGTGAATTTGATGGTGGATCACAGAAGGGTAAGGAGAACAATCAGATAATTTAAGAATATGAGACAGAAGATGTCCCTCTGTGACAGCAGCAAGAGAAAGAAATAAACCCAGGTGTCTCAAAAATCATTTCCACTGGAGAACTTCCCAATCCACACTTCAAGGTCTGGTTCTTTCTTAACCTCTGGACCTCTCGCCCATGTCATCTACTTCATTCACTCCCACCTACCTGGCTGGATGGCTACTGTCTCTGCACTCTTCACATTCCAGGGCTCTTTCCTTTGCTCCAAAAAGGTGATCAGGTCCGGCTTAGAGACAGCGAGACCTGTTTTATTAGAAAAAGTCACATGACTCTTGCTGGGAGTTCTTTAATTGCCAGCTCAGTAGGATACTCAGTAAAGAGGGAACATTATAGAGGATCCTAGAAAATTACTTCCCCAAATACTGTTTCCTGTCAGCTTCTTTAGAATATTCAGGAAGCATTTTAAACACAGGAATCCTGAGCTTCACTTCCAAGTATGACTAAATCAAAAATAAGGAGAAGGAATTAGATTTTAAAGTGTGGGCAATGATAGTTTATGTCACTCAATTTTCTAGAATCACTACTAAACTAGAGTGAAGCTTCTACATCACCTCAAGAAAGAAGGCAAATGTCAAGATCAAACATTAGGAAGTCTTTTCTACAACAAACCCACAATTTTTTTTTCCTGGAAACAGGAATCTGAATTCATTCACATAAAGCATAAGCTCCCAAGTGACATTCTACAAAGGAAAGAAATAAAACCCTTAGTTATTAGATATTAGATATTCCAAAGGCAAGTTATCCTCACCCAGAGAGACCAGGTTTCCGTAGTTCTCTAACATCACATCCCCATATAAAAGCTTCTGATCTGAGTCCAGGTGTTCCCACTCCTCCCGAGAGAATTCTATGGCCACATCCCTGAATGTCAACAGTCCCTGAAATAAAAATAAATAGCACATTGACCATGTGGCCATGGGCAGAGTTCATCACTTGACAAACCAAGATGAAATAAGAGAGCTAAGAAAACTGACTGATTTATATGAGTGACCTGAAATATTCAATAAGATACTTTTAAACACAATAATATTTTCTATGTATTCTCTAACTCTGTGGGAAGAGAATGATACAAAATCCACAAAACCAGTGTAGATACTATGCCTATACGGAATATAAAGTATAAAACTAAGGCATCGAGGCCGGGCGCGGTAGCTCATACCTGTAATCTCAGCACTTTGGGATGCCGAGATGGGTGGATCACCTAAGTTTGAGACTAGCCTGGCCAACATGATGAAACCCCATCTCTACTAAAAATACAAAAAATTAGCTGGGCGTGGTGGCACATGCCTGTAATCCCAGCTACTCAGGAACCTGAGGCAGGAGAATCACTTGAACCAGGAAGTGGAGGTTGCAGTGAGCCAAGATTGCACCACTGAACTCCAGCCTGAGCAACAAGAGCGAAATTCCGTCTCAAAAAACAAAAACAAAAAAACAAAAAACAAAAAACTAACGCATCAAGATAGGAGTACACATTTTTTAGTCTATATTTACATCATCCACAATCAGTTGTATATAATTCTCAGGTGGAAAAGTCATGGTGACTTAGAGGCATACTTCTGAAATTTTATTGTGTTCAGCAATAAACTGCAGAACTGGTTCAAATGCAGATTCTGATTCAGGAGATCTGGGGCTGGGGCTGGGGCTGCGTTTCCGCATTTTTAACAAGCTTACCAGTGACACCAATGCCTCAGGTCCAGAGGCCACACTTTTGAATAGCAGAGAGGTAGAACACTGAAGGAAGAATTCAGGGATGATGTGGAATTGAGAGTTTTATGAAATTTACAGGTTATAACATAATAGCAAGAATAGTAGAATCCTTTTTGAACACTTACTATTTACTAGATGTCATCCTAGCAGTTTTTCATGTATTGATAAAAACCATAAAAATCTATATGAGAAATACTATTCTTCCTCTTTAATAAAAATATTTTGCCGACCCTTCCCCTCTCTGTCTCAAGCCTGAAAAAATTTTTTTTGCCAAATATCTAGTATATAGTAGAGCTTATTTTATTATTTATTTATTTATATTTATTTATTTTTTTATTTATTATTTTACCCCAGTATCTAACTTAGAATTCATTTTAAAGGGACATACAGGCCAATATGCAGAGATAAGTAAAAAAGAATGTTCAGAGCAGGTGTCACAACTGAGAAGAAGATGAAAACAGGAAGGCAGCAACACAAAACTGATCAAATGATGCTTATGTCACACGCACATATGTACATAGAAATGGTAACTATACATACATGAAAAGTGACAGAACATTTCTTAATTAAGAAATATTTTAAATTGTGTTAAAACTATAAAACTCTTTATGGATGATGGCTTTTTCTGTTTTTTAACAAACTATGAAGACTAACACATTCAATGACATAAACTAAAATAAGAGCTTGTGTTTCTGAGTCTAGTTCTTTTCCCCAAGTTTTTATTTATTCTAAGTGCTGTTATATTTTAGAATTTTAAGACAGTAGATATATTAATTATATGTTAATTGTTATCTTTCTCTGAAAATACAGAGAATAAAGGAGTGTATGCTTGTGAAATTAGTAAATTAAAATGGAAACCTACAGAAGTGAGGCTTGTTTCAGAATTTCCAGTTTCAAAAACCAGTATTTACGGTCAACAAATGTGAGAGCCTTCACTCTCCAAAGCAACCCACAAGCAAAGGGAAACTAAAGAGAAATGGCAGTCTCTGGATTAAACATGATGGTTTACACGCATCACTCAGTAAATCCTCCCTCCTAGAAACCCATTAACAACAAAGAGAAAAATAACTAGTGAAGGAATCTGGCAGAGAGCACCTGAACCAGGTGAATGAAGTTAGCATCGACTGTAATGAGACGAATTGGTATCAGTGCTCACGCACTGATGGACCCATAATCGTTGTATATTAGTGGGGGAAAAAAGTAAATCATAATCTGGGTATAATAATAAACAGAATATGTGGAGGAACATACAGGTGGCCATATTTCTTAAAACTGGCCATGTGACTCTACTTAGAAGCCTGAGCTGAGAATCACTTAACTAAGCATTCCCTCTCAAGCTTCAATATGCATACACATCATTTGGTATTCTGGGGCCCGTGCTAAGTACTGTGATTCTGCAGGTTTGGAAAAGTTCCATGAATTGGCTTAAGGCCCATAATCAGTAGCACACAGCTAGAGGAAGTGGGCACAAAACACAGGGTCCCTTACACACAATACTCTAATCACAACGCAAATACTTTTCATTCACAGCAAGGACCATCAACCACTGTCCTGAAAAATCACATCCTTTGCCAGCCATTTAAAGTCTACAGAGGCTGGAGAGGACAGTAACATCTAAGTCAGCATTTGGAAAACAGCATGGATACATGCATTAAAGCAGTGTTTACTGAGCTTGTACTATGTGCTCACAGTATGCACTGTGCTGGCAACATCACATGGTGTGAGTTAAGCCATATAAACCCCTGGGATGTGGGTCCTGAGTATCCCATAATTCCCAGCAGGATTTAGATAATGGCCTAGCCTTTCTCTCTCTTCTTCTGTTTCCCTGTCACTATAAAAGCTAACTATAGACAGATGGGAGGGATACGGAAAAGAAGGGTGAAGTTTAGTTCATAAGGATTTCTCACTGTAGTCTTTACATTGACTTTGTTACTACTTGTGAAGCAACTACTGGGTCTGCAGGAATGGAAAAAGGTTGCCAGGTGGGATGTCTCTAGAAACACCGTTCTCAATGAAGAAAAAAATTCAGGCCCCCATATTGTCCTTTGCTCCCATTTAACTGCTTTTGGGTTTGGGGAAATTGTGAGCACTAGCTCTGGAGAACCAGCAAGAGCAACCACTCAGAAGTCTGATCTCCAACAAACAGTTCTGTGAGGGTAGGCTCCAAGGTGGGGCCAGACCTGAACCAAGCTCAGAAGAGGGTGCATTTGGGCAGGGTTGGGGCAGAGCAAGGCTAGGGACACGGGGCAGGTCCTAGGCTTCCCATCTCTATGTTGCTGATTTAAGTCCTGTCTTTCCTAAGCCTGGCCACAAGAACTTGACTCCCAGAGTTTTTCTGATTTTTGACCACAAGAACTTGACTCCCAGAGTTTTTCTGATTTTAACTGTTTGTTTCATCCTTAAGTATTTTGTAAATCCATTAACAAGCAATTTAATCAAAACATGTAGGGCCTTCTGGGAAAATTATATTAAAAAGCTAATCAAGAGAAAATCAATAGAAATAATAATAACAACTCTTCTGTCCATGGGTGGCCCTCCAGATCGTGACATCAGAACTCACAAGGTCAAATAAGGACAGTGTCCCAAATCAAGCCCAAGTTCCCTGTATACCTCCGTGCTTGCACCAGATCACATGATGCTGAATTTGGCCATTATCCATCTGCTCTAGACTGAAAGTTCCCGGATGGTAGGGACTATGGCTGCTACAAATGTTTTTCTAATGGCCATATGAAATGGAAGCAATTGGTTTACCTATCAGTAGGAGTCTCCAGAACTCCTCTTTGTTCTTCGTCCACGTATTAGAAAACTGGAGCAAATCCCATT
Organism: Pan troglodytes; assembly: GCF_028858775.2. NCBI lineage: Eukaryota > Metazoa > Chordata > Mammalia > Primates > Hominidae > Pan > Pan troglodytes. The sequence continues at coordinate 35,841,136 of NC_072416.2, read as the reverse complement.
TGGATACCAAATAAAGAGATTCCTTCTGTGAGTGGAGGAACAAATCCTGGATGATGCATTCCTTTCCTTCTGAGATGGAAAGAAATTAGACCCTGTTGTCAGCCTGACCTCAGTCTGCATGGGACATCACCAAATGTCCCAAGGACTCCAAGGTGCTGGTGAGGGAGTTCCTGGTGATCCTGTGCTGATGCCCCAGTAGTGATTTGGGCAGGAGAGACTCAGGCTGACTCTGTGGGGCCAGGATACAAAGTGGAACTGCCCCAGTGGAGCCACAGATTCTGGATCCATGTGTAGTATTACCTATACCTGATCAGCTAACTCTTGGGTACAAGAAAGGACAAGATTACCCTACTCCAGTAACACAGCTCACAGGTAGGTATAGCTTCACTCACGGCTCTGGACAGTTGTGGCCCTGCCCTCCCTCTGCTAAGGTGCTGCTTTACACTTACAGATTCTGCCACCATGTTCTGCTTAGACCAGAAGGCCCTCACAGAACTGCAGCAGCTCACTGGACAAGATCTAGAAAACTTGAAAGACCCCACACAAAAAGTAGGGCTTTACAAGGTCTATGTCAATCTCTCATAATGCAGAAAATGTCCCCTGGATTTTCTATACGTCCTCAGTCCAAAGTCTGGCCCTGTCTTGTGGATCCCAGGTGGAGACCAGCCTTTATGTGCAGACTCCAGGTGGAATCAACCTGGCTCTGCATTCTTGGGTGTTACTGTGAAGAAAACTAGAGGAGACAGCCCCTCAGGAATTCTGCTCTCACACATCCTGGAGAACCCCAGGACCTGGGTTCAACATTTGGAGCTACAGATTTAGGTGCTGGAGGGGCAGAGAAGTGGCACGCACCTTCTGCACATTCATGGGCATTTGGGCAAGAGGATGAGGGGAATGTTGAGATTCTCAGGCCTACTCAATGCATGTGTGTGCCTGGTTGGTTTCCAGCCCCCATGGTCGTCTCTGAATCGGTTTCAGGTCTGAAGATGCCAGGGGCACGGAAAGACAGAGCTGGAATGGCTAACTGATGCCCTGTGAACTTATTTTTGTAGAAATCTGGCCAAACTCTTCTAGAAGGGATTAAAGATTCCAAACAAGCAGAAAGACCATTCTGCCTGCAGATTTTCGGGGCAACAGGCACTTTGCTGCACAACTGTGGGTTGTGACAGGAAGTCTTAGAGGGAATATCCCCTCTAGAGTGAGGCCTGGTGGGCACCTTACATTTCTCAGTGTTTGGGAAATATAATTAAAAACAGAATCACGAGAAAAACGATGCACAATGGTAGAAAAGAAAGAAAACTGTTCTATGACACAATGAGACCAGAATGTGAAGGACATTACAGGCAATCTGCTAAGAGATTGGAAAAACACTCACTCATGAAAAGTCACCATAATTAGTCCTCAATAGAAGACCTGACAGCACCATTTGTCAGATAAGAGTTCATCCTAAATTCACCTGGGAATTGGGAGGCCATCTGTGGTTTTTATTTGGCTATAGTTAAAGGAAAAATAAACTTCATGTCTTCGAGACAGGTAGGTACATTTACAACTTAGAGCCAGGGGCCTGAAGGTAGATGCCTGCTCTCCTAAAGAAACTGTAAGATACGGCTCTATCTTCTTTGCTACCTATAGTTCAAATCAATGATTCCCAGTTCCTAGAGAAAGAATGTTCCGAATCAAAGACTGACAGCCAGGCACAGTGGCTCACGCCTGTAATCCCAGCACTTTGGGAGGCCGAGGCAGGCAGATCACCTGAAGTCAGGAGTTTGAGACCAGCCTGGACAACATGGTGAAACCCCATCTCTACTACAAATACAAAAACTAGCCCTGCGTGGTGGCAGGCACCTATAATCCCAGCTACATGGGAGGCTAGGCAGGAGAATCGCTTGAACCCAAGAGGCAGAGGTTGCAGTGAGCCAAGAACGCACCACTGCACTCCAGCCTGGGCAACACAGCAAGACTCAAAAAAAAAAAAAAAAACAAAGACTGACAAAAGACAAAAGATCTGTTTAGCTGTTACAATGATTTAGACATATTTCCAAAAGGCAGAAAAAAACTTACATACAAAAATTCTCTAAAGTAAATGATTCAAGAAAAGGAAGGAGAGAAATATGTCTTCCCTTATTTTCAAGAAGGGTTAAGTCTCATATTTTTAATTTGTATTTGTTCTCACAACTGGGAGATGTAGGGCCATAATCTTGAATTAATGGACATCTGAATTCCAGCAGGCGCTAGATTCAGGCACCTGAGGATTTGCCTTGGACACACCGCATGCACATAAAAAGGGGTTTGTAGGCCAGGCATGGTGGCTCACGCCTGTAATCCCAGCACTTTGGGAGGCAGAGGCAGGTGGATCACTTGAGCCCAGGAGTTCGTGATGAGCCTGGGAAACATATTGAGACCCTCCCTGTCTCTACAAAAATTGCAAAAATTAGCCAGGTGTGGGGGGCACACGCCTCTAGTCCCAGTGATTGGGGAGGCTGAGGTGGGAAGATCACCTGAGCCCGGGGAGGTCAAGACTGCATGATCATGCCACTGCACTCCAGCCTGGGCGACACAGTGAGAGACCCTGTCAGGGTTTGTGGGGAAGTTAAAAGGCAGAAGGGAAGGTGCTACTAAGAACTCTCACATGGGGGGCAGTGCAGAACTGGTGGAAGGACTGGTTTGTGCTACAGATACTGGCCCAGGCAAGGCTATGCTCTGACTTACTCCTGTGTCCATGCAGGCAGATGAGACTATGACTGGGTGGTCCACAAGCCTAGGTTGATGGACGGACTGCGTTGCTGCTGCAGTTTCAGGGTCTGGGGGCAAGGATAAGCCAGGAGTCCTCTAGGCACCTGTATGGGAATTTTGGCAGGAAACTCTAGGAGCAAAGGTGCTATGGGCACAATTCCTGAGGGTCATGTCTTGTCCTGAAAGGGGCATGGCGACGCCAGTGCCTAGTGGGTGTGTTCAGAGTGGGTGGGAATTATGTGGTGGCAGCACAGTGGGGGCAGGGGTCTGTTCTCAGAACTTCTTCCCTTTCTGTCCTCAGTCGCTTCTCACCCTGGGAGGAGACATGGAATCACAGGACAATGTGTAGGGTGACAGTCTGTGTGCAGGGGAATACAGCCTCCCTTCCTGGAGACACCCAGAGTCTCTCTCCAGCCCAGGTCCCTGTGCTATCTTTTTTAAGGCACTAACTGTGTGGAGTTTGCTGAACACCAGCCAATTCTCCAACACCAACTGGTTGTCCAACAACTCAATTCTGACAGCACCCAGAGGCAGCACAGACCCCACAAGTTCAGAGTTCAGTGCCACAACACTGCCCCTCTACAGATGCCAGTCAAATTCCCCAGGGGCCATCTATACTTCTGAGCTACTGCCTATAAGTTAGGGCCTCCCATAATACCCTACTCAAGTTCATTAATTTTATACAAGGATTCACAGAACTCAGCAAAGACTGTAATTGCATTGACCAGTTTATTATAAAAGATACAACTCAGCCTAATGGAAGAGATGTGTAGGGCAAGAGAAAGGAGTGGGGAAAAGATGGAGTAGGTAGTTAACCCTGAGAAGCAGCTGTGATGAAAGAAATCCCCCTTCCTTTTTGTTCTTCAAGAGCAGCTTACTGCAAAGAATCTTCTTCCTGTTATGACTTAGATGATGCTCCCTGTTTTAGGTATCACAAAGCCACAAACTCTCCTATTTCCTTTTTTTTCCCCCTCATAAGCAATTAAATAAAGAGTTTTATCTTCGATGGTCAAAACAAAATATGTGTTAACCAAAGTTGCTTAAATTTCTCCCCTTCTCCAAGGTGCCTGAGGTTTGTCCCACCCACAGCCTGAGTCAACATTCAACCCCTCTTTATGCCCCTCCTAAGAACAGGCTGACTTCAGGGTGAAACATTCTCTGATCAGGGATCGGATTTAGCCCAGGAGTCGTGCCCTTCCCCTCCCACCTTGAATCATGTTTGCTCCTCCCTATGAAAGAAAGGCCTTTTCTGCTTCAACTGTGAGATCCACAAATATCTTACAGTTGGTGCTTTCCTCCTCTTGCAATACTCCTTTACAATTAAGGCACTTCTTACCTATATCCAGATGTTTTATTTGACCAAGTCAAGAAACAGCCCCAGGACACTAACAATTCCACCCTCAGAAAGAGCTTCCCAATCTCCCTTCCAGCCCAACCTCGACCACATCCGCCTGTGAATCCCCTGCTTTCCAGAACTCTGCAGCTTCTCCCAGTAACAAAGGGCTCCCTCCATGGCTGCTGTGAACCTCAGGGACACCTGAAGGGGGCGCTCCCCAAGAAGAACTAACTGGGCCTTCAATGACCTCCTTTTGCAGGCTCAAATAAGACGGAGGTCTTCTATGCCTAGTCAGGGTTATTCCACACACCCGCTTCTCAGTTCGCAGGCTCTGTCTTTCAGGTCCATCGAGGTGGGGTGCCTTCTTCCCATCTCATCAGCTCTCCACAAGCATCTAGCGAGCTCTAAAACCTACCCCAGGATAGCAAACGTCAGACCTTCCTCCACTCTCCTGGCACTGCACGCCTTCTGGAGAGGGCTGCCAATCCTACCTCAACTGAAGGAACAAGAGCAGGTGCCCAGCCAATCAGATGTTCAGTGACCTAACAGGTTTCAGGAAAATAGCAAAATCACTCAAAACAGTTTTTATAGAAAGGAAGGAAACTGTAAGGCACTTACACTTTATACTTCAACAGGTAAGGCCAAAATACCTCTTTCGAGCAAGAAACATGTCATTTAATGATTTCCATAATAGCAGATCATTTAGTATATGTGAACACTTCTAGGAGGTGCCAAGTCCTGTCTCATAACATTTGGCATTAAAGTCGGACATCCAGATAGCAGTAGAATATGGAACACAGATATCCACTGTCACAAATCCTCCACTGCAAAAGAGAGGACCTGATATTTTAATGAATGTTTGTAATTGACCAATTAATCTAGCACACTTTCTGTGGAAATGTATTCGTTTTCTACAGCCATAGTGGAAGAGAGATTGTCCCTATTTCTTTTCCCCAGCAGCATTCCTAAGCTAAGCCCTGGGATTTTGAAATCGCTGCTCCAGAGGACCCTAAACCACAAACCACGGCGGCAGGCTTCCCATTTCACCAATCGCTGTTTACCTAAATCAACCCTTTAACGCTTTAAGGGTGACTCCCCTTAGTTTGTAAGAGGAAAAAGGAGACTGGGACACCACGGGGCACAGTATCTTCCCACACACGAATCACACGCCGACCCGGGGTTTCCCGAGACCCTCACGTTCTCACCGCACAATCTGGGGAGACGCCGGGCTGCGGCGACCCAAAGACGGCTCCGGCCAGGGCGGAGGTCGCTCTGCGGGGTCGGGAGAGGACCGGACGCGCGGGGTCCCGGCTGCCGGCCCGGCCGCCATCTTGCGGCGGAGGGGACCAAGGGCCGAGTTGCGTCCGCGGGGACTCAGGGCCCAGACCCCGGAGCTAACCTCTGGGAGGCCCGAGTGCCCCCAAAGAGGGTTCCCGCCGCTTCCGACCGCCCCTCTCCCTCTTCTGGGGAACCCCGACCTGGCACATTCACCATTTCCCAGCTTCCGGGATGTCCTGGCGTCTGAGCTACGGATCTCCCAGTGCCTGCCGGTCACAGAGTAACAGAGGTTCCGTCTATTCTCAGAACGCGAAGCCGCCTTGGCCTCCCAGATGGAAGGACTGGGAGACCCTGGTGAAGAGACTGAGCTCTTACTGCAGCCAACAAAGGCCACCGCCAAATCCCGGAAGCCGCCCCTGCTCTCCGGCTGCTCCCGATTGGACGATTTCCACTCCGACGCCACTGATTGGGTAAACCTCCAGGCCCCGCCCTCTCATTCGTTCTGCTTTTTGAATGGGAGACAGGCTCATTGAGGTGGGGCCACCTGCTGAGGGTATTACAGCTAATTTAAGGGGTGAGCTTGGACTTGAAATGCACTTGCTTTCCCGTACCTGGTTTTGCTTGTATAAGGCATCTTATTAGCTAATTAAGTTTAAGAAGGAGGGCATTTGGGCACCTTTAAAACAACTTTTTAACCGTTCTAATAACACAGGAAAGACCCTCATCCCATCCTTAGCACCTCTCATCACAGGGTACCCCACTGCTCGGGACATAACTGTGGGACTGCAGAGGAAACTGCTGGGGTTTTTGGGGAGCATGCAGGAGGCTTCAATGGCCAAGGTAACGGTGGCTTCCCTTGGGTGTCACTTAAAATCTTGGGGTCAGGGACATCTTTTATCCAGTTGGCTCAGGGAAACTAACAGACAGGAGGATTGTAATTTTTTTTTTCTTTTCTGAATTTCAAAGACATAAAGGACTATCCATGCATCCCAAAAGGCATTCAATTATACATAAGGCTGAGGGCCTCCCTGCTCTGGAGAGGGATGGCCTGGCAGCCACCAGCTGCAGTGAGCTGAGATAGTGCCACTGCAATGAGACTTAAACTTGCCCTCTTGTAGACAGGCCACCTCCACACACCCGCTTCTCACATCGCAGGCTCTAACCCTCCAGTCCATCAAGGTGGGCTGCCTTCTTCCCATGTCATTAACTCTCCACAAGCATCTAGTTAGCTCTAAAACCTACCACAGGATGGCAAACGTCAGACCCTCCTCCACTTTCCCGGCACTGCACGCCTTCTGGGGAGTGCTGCCAATCCCACCTCAACTGAAGGGACAGGGGCAGGTGCCCAGTCAGATGTTCAGTGACCTAACAGGTCCAGCATGCCCAGGGCCTGACCCCACAGCCTAGCACCCCTCCCCCACCTGGCCTTCAATCCAGCCTTTTTCCTCCAATGACGGGATGTTCACCTGTGCCACAATCCCATTAGTCTAGTGACGGGGCCAGGTAATTCCCAGCTGAGTGCCTGTGACTCCACCCTCTTACTTCCCACTCAGGTGACATTACAAGCATAACCTTGAATTTGAGCTAATTTATACATATTCCTCTCCTAGTAACCTGTTTGACAACAGCCCTCACAATCCAGAGACTGGGGCAGCAGGTTTCAAAACCTCACTTTATTCCAATGTGAAATAAAGACATGATGGTTTAAAAATGAGAAAAAGTTCCTGATAAGCTGTGGGGGTGCTTCACTTGCCAGCTCATGCCCATTCCCTCTGAAACAAGGTGTCTGTTACCCATAAGCAGCTCTCTGTAAAGCCCCAGGTAGAGGTCACAGCTGGACGTGGCTCCCTCAGGCTCACAGGGTAGCAATCTCCTCCCCCAGTCCAGGCTTCCACAGCAGGCATGGACAGGTGCAGAGAGGGAGTGGCCATGGCCTGTGGGGTCCCCTGCCACCCTCAGAGCTAGTCTCTGCAGAAGGTGCTGTGTGGCAAGCAGCAGGGCTCCACAGAGAGGTGACAACCCTTCCTGTGTCTGCAACCTTTCCCCAGGATCCATGATTCAACCCTGGCTCCCTAGGCCCCTTACCCAGCACACCCTCCGTGTGTCAGGCAGCTCAGGTTAAAATGGGGAGAATGATATATTCTGACTGTAGACCCGAAGGTTCTGTCCATCTGGGGTACAGGGAGTAGGGACGCCAGTCAGAGCCTGTGGCAGCGCCTCCTCCTGGGCCTGAGGGCAGACAGGCCAGGGCTGGGCACAGGGACATCTGGGGGACCACCACTGACAAACCTGTCCCTCTCAGCCTGGAGCTACGGCCAGGCCAATCATGATTAATAAAACCACTGCAGCCTTCATCCTGCCACAAAACTAAAGTGGACCCCAACCCCCAGCCCTGCCACAAAGCTCTGCTCCCCATCTTTTTTGGCTTAAAACTTAGACATTAAGCCAGGTTGGGCCTGGGAGTTGTGGCAGTAAAACCAGCAGCCATAACGTCAACCACGCAAATGAGCTGAGGAATCCCATCTGCACATCATCCACTCAGAACTGCCTCGGAGCAATGCACAGGCTGGGACAGATCAATACTCATGGCCATGGATGCACTCCACACCCCTGCTGGAAGATGGAGAGGCTGAGGGGAATATGGGGAGCCCGAGTGGCCCCTCAGCTGGAAACTGAGGACCGTACATGCCATTCACAGGTCTTCAATTAGGCCTTTGCATCTTTAGGCTTTGATGAATCAGTGCAAAAGCATCTTTTGGGGGGCATGCAGGCTGGGGACCCAGGAGGATGGTGGGAGTGGAACGTGGAAGAGGGGCCCCCTTCTCCTGGAGTCTGCATCGCTAACATCAGGGCCACTGACTGTCTCTCTCTCTCAATCCCTGCAAGCTCAAGGAAAAAGGATCCTTGGCAGCCACAGGGCTGGGAGCTCAGTTCCTCTGGCCCCATGGGCTCAGATTCAGTGGCCATAGGGGTCCCCAGCCCTAGCTGTTTTTTTGGTTTTGTTTTTTTGAGACAGGGTCTCACTCTATCACCCAGGCTGGAGTGCAGTGGCACAATCATGGCTCACTGCAGCCTGGACCTCTCAGGCTCAAGCTATCCTCCACCTCAGCCTGCTGAGTAGCTGGGACTACAGGTCGCGCCACCACACCAGGCTAATTTTTGCTTTGTGCAGATGGGGTTTCGTCGTGTTTCCTAGACTGGTCTCCAACTCTTGAGCTCAAGTGATCCACCCACTTCAACCTCCCAGAATGCCCTATCCCTGTTTTTCTGGATTCCTGGAGCTAGTGACGCTGCACCACCTCTGCTTTCAGATTCTCCTAGTCTTCTGGGTGAGTAGAAGGTGGGAGAGGAGGTAGGTGTCAGACTGGGCCAGGGCCCTGGGCCCCCGCTAGCTTGGTTAAACTCCCACTTGGGACAGATCAGGTTCCGTGCCATATTCAGTGAGACGCGTGGAACAAGTACTTCCCTCCCAAAAGCATAAAGATCCCTAATTGCTGACAGTCAGGATTCCATGCACTTGACTTGGCCTAGGGCCCAGTTGCCTCTAACCCTCTCACCCAGTTCCAATCGCTGCACTCTGTGGCCTCCCTGCCACCAGATTAGGTGTAGACAATGGGTGTGGGACAGGGCTGCTGACACCCCTGGCTGACCAAACCCCTTTCCCACACTGAGGAGAGAAAAAGCAGGAGGTTAGGGGCTCCCAAAGGCAGCACTGCTTGTGACAGCACCGCGGGAGTCCTCAGGGCCTGCTCCTAAGGCACATTTTGCACTGGAACCACAGGCAGCCTAGGAAGGAATAAAGCCACTCCTTAGGAACTGAAATGGAAGATCACCAAGATACATTGTTAAATGAAGTAAACAATAATAACCTTCATCCGTGGCATGCCACAATTCCAAAGAAAAAAAAGAGGGGGATAAAGATCACATGGAGTATTTCTGGAAGGATTCACAAGGAAGTTCTCATCACTGGCTACACTTTTCAATTTTGAGCCATGTCAGCCTATTACATATCTTAAAAAACTAAAGGCCAACTTCTAAATAGGGAGCCATGGAGGGGCCTCAGCTGAGAAGAATGAAGAGGACATCACCGATGACCTGGAGCTGCTCCAAGACGCTGGCCATACTGGGGGCTGTGAACTGAGGGGCCGTGGGGGGATGAGCTGTGAGTGAGGCTCATCCTACCCAGGCCGGGTGGGGGCCCAGCTCCACCCAGGGATATAGCTGGAGGGGCAGGATGCTGGCACTGCAGCCGACCAGTATCTCCCATTCACAATGTGCTGCTGGGCCATGGCCTGCTGGGCCGGGCACTTGAGGATCTCGGAGCTTTCCTTCTCTTGGTTCTCACCAAAAAACAGGGGAGAGAGCACAGGCAGGAAAGGATTAGCTGCCCACAGCCTACAGGCGCAGCTCAACCCACCGGCCCTGCCACAGCCCACCTGGGCCTTATAGATGGTGTCAAATTCCTTCTTCTGCTACAAGCCGGACCAGAACTCAGCTTTGCTCTCACAGACCCAGGCAACAAGGTGGTGGCTGCCAGATCTCCCCAGACAGGAAGAAGACAGCCAGAGTATAGAGGTCGGGGAGAGAGGGTCCACATTCAGACCAGGACTTCCAACAGAGACAGGAATGCCACTGGCTTCTGGAAAAGAGTTACTTGTGGTGTGGGAAATTTAACATGGCCAACTCCTAAGCACTAAAAACCAGCAGCACCAACACTCAGGGACTGTGACCTTCACAACCCAGCCAGTGACTTCCAAATGCTCCTTAGGAGAACAGCACAGCTCAGCTGGGTCACTGGTTTGACTGCTTGCTGGCTTGCAACCAACACAAAGCTCCAGATTCTGCATCTGGGAGCCTGATGGCAGGTGGGTGGGGGATGGGAAAGGGGCTCTAGTGAGTGTGGCCAAAATGAGCTCTTCTTCACTGTCCAGAGCTTCTCTCTTCAATGATCCAGCCCCAGAACAACCCAGGGTGCCCGTGCCCGCAGCAGAGTGCAGCTGGCTGCAGCCTCAGCCTCACAGGGCTGCTCCTCAACTGTGCTCCACAAAGACATCCACCAGCTCCTGGCACAAGCGACAGAACCTGTGCCTGTGGGTGCAGGGGAAGCTGGCATGGGAGCACTCCTCTGGCAGCTCCTTGTGGGGCACAGGCAGGAAGCTGAGGTCAGGGGGAGGGGGCTCAGCAGGTAGTATCTGTCATTGCCAGTGACACCCTTGCCCTCAACCGAGAAGAGCTCCGCCTCATCGTTGCAGTGGTTGAGCATGCAGTGGCACAGGGTCTTGAGCAGTTAACTCATGCTCCAGCAGATCCAGGCAACACGATGGGGGCCACACCACCATCTTACAAAGTCAGTGGAGCCATAGATGACACTCTGCTCCTGGTCCCACTCCAGGATGCCAGGGATGAGGACTGGAACCTGACCCAGTAGCTGCGGTCATCCACCTCTGCTGTGTCCAGCGTGTACAGACCCTCCATGTCCACTGCCTTGTGCGGGTGCTCACCGTTCAGGTCATTGGTGAATGCTATGGAGGCTGCCACATCCCTGGCAAAGTCCTTGTAGTGGCCACTAATGACAAAGCCCAGGCTGAAGATGATGCGGCTCCACATGAACATCTGCAGCTTGGTCTCCTCACTGGGACTGATGGCCATGACGATGCCTCCCTGACTACCATGGCGCCCCATGTGGCTGCCATTCTGAAGTTGCTGTGTACCTGGGAGGGACCAAGGCTGGGAGGGTGAGAGGCCATGCCCACAAAAGCCTCAGGCTACATCCACCTGGTCCAGCTCGCCAAGATGGGAGAGGCAACCAGGCCTGCCTTGGGAGCCAGAGACCCTTGCCTCAGTTTCCTTATATTTAGAGAAGGGCAAGAAAATCATTTCTACAAAAAACTAAACACTTATGCTTAAAGAGGCACAGAGTTTAGTGGCTACCAAGGAGTATGAGGGCTGCGGCAGGTTTGGGATCCACCAGCTATGTGCCAGGCAAACCAGGGCAGGTAACTTCAGACCCAGTTTCTTGTCTATGCAACGATGATGATGGAAAGTATTGACATTTACAAGGGGTCCAAAAGATTATAGGAAATAATGCTTATAAAGCACTTGGACTCATCCTGGTAAAGTTAGTACCCAAGAAATTTTGGCTGTTACTTCTTCCATGTTACAGAGTAAGTTTAGGAGAGATTTTTTTTTTTTAACAATTATTTTTTCCTCATTTCTCTCAGTAACCGCACTAATGACTGTTAAGTGCCAGCAAGCTGCAAGTGCTGCCAATGAGCCCCTGCCCTAGAAGGGCTACAGTTGGGCACCATGTGCTCAGGGGAGGGCCCCATGGCAGTCAGTGGAGGGTGGGAAGCTGGATGGCCCTGGCCACTCAGCCCAGGTAGCAAGGAGGGCCTTCTCCTCCCAAGGACTCAAAGTCTCAGAGGCCGGAGAAAGGTGGGGGATGGTCTCCCAGGAAGCAGAATGCTAGGCCTTGCAGGGCAAACCTGACGGGCCTTCAGGGCACCTGACAGGGCTGGGACTGCTGGCTTCCCTCACTTCTCTCCCGAGCACAAGAAAACCTTCCAGCAGGAGCCAGGTGGGCCTGAGGCTGTGAGGCTGTCACTCACTCACCAGGGGATTCAGGCACCTTGAACATGGCTTTTTCTTGAAGCAGCTGCTCAGGTTGGTTCTTGTTGGGTAGGTCCCTCATCATCTGCAGCTCCTCGTTCCAGTACTGGGGCTGCAGAGGGACCAGGGAGGGAGACATGGGCTCAGCCTGTGCACTGCAACCTGCTCTGGGAAGTCCCTTCTCCTCTCTCCCCACAGACAGCCCCAGACTCCCCAATGAACAGACCTGTGGGGAGCCTCAGGGAAGTGCACAGAACCCCACCTGGCACCCAGGAAGGAAGGGGGTTCCCACTGAGGACCAGGCCAGGTTACAGGCCCCTATGCAGGAATGTGCTCCTCACAGCCCAGCCTTGAGGTGCAGATGCCTCTCCACACTGCAGTCCACAGTGTACTCCGTCACAGGGGCCATCCAGCTGCACACCTGGAATGAGGTGGCCCCCTCTCGAATGGGTGGTACTGGACCTCAAGGCAGGCAGGGGAAAGGCAGATGGGGCCACCCACCAATCTCAGGACGCTGCCACAGGCTCCTTCTTCATCGAGGCCCTCACCTGCTCTGGGTTCTCCTGGCCCTGAGATGCTGCCCTGAAAGGCGAGTCAGAAGCACATGGGCGCTGCTTCAGGGCTGCTCTAGCCAGAGCTGGCTCACAGCTCCCTAGAGGGAGACTTGGGCACTGGGGGCCCGGGGACAATTTCTTTGGGCAGAAGCACTGAGTTTGGGCTAGCCAAATCATCCCAGACCCCTGTGTGACATGAAGCGGGGCAGGAGCAGACGGGGCAAAGGCACTCCCCTTCCCCTGACGCAGGGCACAATGTTCTGTAAAAGGCAGTCAGATCTGGCAGAGCAGCTCCCCTGCGAATTGCTTAGGAAGCGGGGGCTGCTGGGCTTGGGGTTGAAGTGACAGGCTGGAGACCTACAAGGAGAGGGTGGTCCCTGAGTGGGTGCCCCTGGTAGGCTGGCAGGGACTCACTGGTTATGGTAAAATCCCTGTGTGGATGTGGTAATGCTACCTCGCTGGTCCTCGGCTGTGATCACAAACAGGTACACAAGGTCCTGTGCATCTTGCAGTTCCCAGGGGACAGGTACCAGCCGCTCACGGCGAGCACTTTCAGGGGCTGCAGGAATGGCCAAGCATGAATGGGCCAGGCCTCCTGGTGTGTGGTCCTCCACCCACCCGGGGACCCTCTTCCTTGCTCCTCCCTGGAGTCCCACCTTTTAGTCACTGTTCTGGGGCTGCAGGGGACACAGTGGCTGTTCCAGGGTCCCTAGCAGGATGTACTTGGGTGGTGTGCAGTCGGTGGGGTCCATCTCCAAGTCTTTCTGCTCCTGCCGTCTGTGGGACCCAAGGCTGGTGGTCAGCACACGGGCACCCAGGGCCAGCTGCCTCTAACTGTGGCCCTGGTCTGGGTTCCTCAGGCCCAGGTCCCTCCAGGTGGAAAGGCCTGGCCTTAAGCCCCCTTCGTCAGCCTCTGGCCTCCTTGTTCCCTGCCCCTCTGCCCCCTGCCCAATCTCTGGCCCCAATGCCTCCACACCTCTCAGGCCACTGTCAGTGAAGACGCTCAGGAAGGACAAGGAGCTGCATCACCTGGGTCCAGGCTCCTGAGCAGTCTCAAATGTGGCACTCATCACCGTGGGCCTTGTGCATTGTGCAGGGCTCTGTCAGGAACAGGAGAGAGGAGGGTGTTACCAGGGCCCTGCACCCTGGAACAACCCACCCAGCTTAGAAAATAGTTGGCAAGGAAACTTCATGGATAATTTTAATTTTCAACTTTAGGCTTCCATTTTCAAATTCCACTATGGACACATAGGCTAGAGTTTGGTTTCAATACACACGTGTGCACACGCGCATCTACACACACACACAAACACACACACAACACACCCTGGCTTGCTAAGGGCAAGAATCCTTGATTGCAAAGAACCTCCTGCCAGTTGCTTCTGAAGCACACATAGGCCTTGGGGAGCCCACAAAAGGCCTCCTGCTTTTTGTGCGCTAGTGTCTCGGGTGAGCAGGGCCTTCAGCGCTGCGGGGCCTCTGCAAGGCTGCAGAGCAGGGTGAGGCCACCCTGCTCTCCTGGGGCAGCCTTCATGCAGGGGTGGCCTGACAACTTTCTAGGGCTGCCAAATTTAACGCCCCCATTGAGTTTCATGGGATTTTAATGGTCATTGTTTTGGAGGAAGGGAGAAATTGTGATGAACTGTGGGCCCCCTTGAGCTACAGACCTTTTCCACAATTGCTCTCAGTAAGTAGTCAGGCCCTGGGAACCTGAGTGCTTCGCCCAGAGAACTTGAGTCTACGGAAGCTTTTATTTGACAACCAAGCCAGGCTCACTACACCAGCTGATGGTGCTGCTTGGAGCCGACTTCCCCACTCAAGGACTGTGAAACTTTAGTTTCTTTAGGAAACTAAGCACTCATCTTTTCATAATTTAATAGGGCGGATTCCAAGCCCTAGCTTCATACTGCCTGACTTTCTTTTCAGAATTTCAACTGTTTTTTCACCCCTGGGCCATGAAGTTAGAGAGTGCAGGTATGATACCCTGAAAAGCAGACTTGTGCTCCAATCCCACCTCCATATGCTCGTCTGCAAAATAGAGACACCAGCTGGGGCAGTGCAGTGTTGCCTGGCCCTGCTTACAGGGGCCCTCCCTGGGCAGGCTGCCCAACTTCCGGACCAACCTTCCACCACGTGGAGCAGCAAGCCCGCCTGCAGCCCTGCCATGCTGCGCAGCTCTGAGACGTGGTCCAGTGTGCTGCCACCCAGGTGCAGTGAGAAGTGATGTGGTGACATGGGTATTCATGGTCCATGAACAGCTGGTGGATCTCCAGCACCATCTCCTGCGGGAACACCTGCCAGGGAGAAGGCCCGGACCAGCCCGGTCAGAGGCTACATGGTAGGGAGCAAGGACATACCCCTTCCCCAGCCCAAAACACCTGGGTCCTGAGAATAAGTGTCTCAAATACTCAGTTTCCCACTTTTGGGCTTTTACATTCCAGGCCCTGTCCATATACAGCATGCCCATCGGCACCTGTGTGCCTAAGTGCAGGACAGAGCCTGGCCCCACTGACTCTTCCTGCAGCCTAAGAGCAACCCCCGAGCCAAGGAGAGGGAGATGGAAGAAAGGGGGGAGCGGGAACGGCAGGCTTGCTCTTGCCCTTGCCTAGTGCCAAGGGCTGAGTGCCCCAGGGCAAATGGCCTTTTCCTTCCTGAAGGGGTGCTCCAGGGCCCAAGCCTGTGAGTAGAGAGGACATGAGAGGGCCTTGCCGGGCTCCCCACCAAGTTACCAGCTTGCAAGTCCTCCGGGTTGGCTCTGTCCTTGGAGAACACCCAATACCACCCTCCAGGCCCCGGTGACAGATGGTAAGGTCATGGCCCATAGAGAGGTGACTTGCCTGAGGGCACAGAGCCAAGAGGCTGGGGCATCCTGGGACCTGACACTACCCACCCACTCCCACTCCTCTCCCTGAACAGGGCTGGTAGGCCCAGCTGGTAGCTGTCCTCTAGCAATAAGGCAGTAACTGAACCCGGACTCCATTCCCAGGTCCACCACATTAGCAGAGTGACCCCGGGCAGGGCCCAGGGCCCTCCATTTCCTGCCTATAGCACAGGGCCAGAAAGAGCCAGGGCAAGGCTGAGTTTTCCAGCATCATCTTCCCCAGCAGGCTCAAGCCCTGGTCCCCAGATCCCCTCCTCCATCATACCTACAGGGAGAAGGGTTCGATCTCGGGGCCAGGATCTCCACAGAAAAGTCCAAATCCTGAATGGTGACTTCTATTTGGTGGTGTCATCTCCTGGCTTGGCCTCATCCAGCCCATGTTCCCGGGATGGCTCAGCCTCCTCCTTCCTCCTTCAGGCTCCTTCTTCTTCAGGGTCTCCAGGCAGTTCCCATTCAAGAACATGAGTGATGGTGGCTCTGGGGGTGACAAGAAAGGCACTGAGTTGGTTGGGCCTTGCTGGTGAGGGAGGGCTGTCCACCTCACCCCACTTGGATGGACACAAGTCATATGGAACGGTGTCCGCGTGCTCTCCCGAGCTTTGACTCCACAGTCCCAGCTCACCCTCGGCACACCTGCAAGCCGCACCTTCTCCCTTTCACATCCTGTGCCTCCCTCCTCAACTGCTCCTTAGCCCACCACAGTCTGGCTTCCACCTGAGCTCGCTGTCCAAACCACTCTCCCCACATCACCAAGGCCACCCTCAGGGCCAAGCCCCAGGGGCTTCTCCAGTCCAGGTACATCTGTCCACTCAGCAGCACCCAGGCCACCGCTCATTTCCTTTCCTCCTCCCTGACCAATGCCACACCCTCGTCCCTCCCTCTCCAGCTCCATCCTCTTCCTCCAGTCCTGAGCTGGGAGTGTTGGGCCCCCCAGCCTCTCCTCATTCTCACCTCACCCTCTCCCATGGCTTCAAAGATAGTCCCATTTCCCAGCTCTCATAGCCAATCCTGGCCTCGATCAGGCCTTTCAGACCAAGGAGGCAGCTGGTCCTGGGCATCAACATGTGGCTCTCCCTTCAGTATCATGGAAGACCCATCCTGCAGGGATGAAATTCATCTTCCTCCACAAACTGGTCTCAGCGTGTGAAGGCCCCCCACCACTTATCTAGTCACCCAACCTCAATTTCCCATCTCCTATTTCAAGAATGCCCCTTGGAACCCTTCTAAGAAGCACACTGCTCACAAAACCAAGCTGCTTTTTTTTTTTGAGATGGAGTCTTGCTCTGTTGCCTAGGCTGGAGTGTAGTGGTGTGATCTTGGCTCACTGAAACCTCCGCCTCCTGGGTTCAAGAGAGTCTCCTGTCTCAGCCTCCCAAGTAGGTGGGACAGGCATGTGCCACCACGCCCAGCTAATTTTTGTATTTTTAGTAGAGACCGGGCCATGTTGGCCAGGCTGGTCCTAAGCTCAGGTGATCCGCCTGCCTCAGCCTCCCAAAGTGCTGGGATCACAGGCATGAGCCACCACACCCAGCCAAAATCAAGCTTCTTAAGCCGGTGTTCTCAGGCACCAGCCTAAAGGCAACCCCAGCTCCTGCCGGCTCCTGCACTTAGGTCTACATTCCCCAAACCACAGAGGACTGAGAATACCTGAAACCTGCCCTCCCACCTCTCTGCTTTTCCATGCTGCCCCTGACATCTCAGTCTGTCGGGCAAACACTGACTCATCCTTCAAGGCCTAGGTGAAAGTGTCTACAGGTAGACTATTGCTGCCTACCTGCCACCCATCCTCCTACCCAGAGATCAGTGAATGAAGGATGTGGAGCCCCAGAAGGAGGGAACTATGTCTTCTGATCTGTCCACAGCCTTGACTTCCAAAGTTTAGACGTGGATGGAGTAGAATAAAGGCAAACTTCTTTTTTTTTTTGCAATTTGGCCTTGGCCCTAATGGTCAGGCTGCATCTGCTTGAAATCTACAATAAAGAGCAAATAGTTGATAACGTTGTGAATTGCAGAGGGGAAGCTGGCAGTTGAGAATCAGGAGAAGGAAGTGAAAATTTAGAATTTTACTGAAAGCCTTAGAAGAATTAGGTTGGGGGAACAGGGTGGTGGATTTGAGACCCTCCTTGCCATAGATTTGGAAAATGCAGGGAAAATCAGTCCCCCTGTGGGGTGTTAAAATAATTAAATGGGAGGCAATTTGACTGAAGTGGCTGTAGCGCCCTGGGTTTCTACCTAAGAAAACCAAAACGTAACTCATGCATTTCTTAGAAATAACTTAAAGGAAAAGAAAACACTCTTAACCAACCACAAACCACCAATTAACCTTTGATTACATAATCAGGGAATTTCCGCCTGGACAGTTCAAATAAGGGGACTACGTAATTGTAGCCAATCAATTACTGAATTGGCTTTGCTTCCTCATGCATCTTATTAAACCCTTTCCTTCAAGCCCCTCCGGTGGACCCCAAACCACAATCCATGGTTGTGGCTTCCTGATTCACGGGTCGTTATTTGCTCAAATAAAATCTTTAACGTTTTAACCAAACCTCAGTTTAATTTTTAACAAAAGAAAGAAAGGACTACGGACCCCACGGACCACAGCTCCTCCCACGCCCGAACCCCGAGCCGGGGTTCTCCCCTAAGGCCCCTCCCGTCATCACCGCACAACGCGGGGAGACACCGGGCTGCGGGCGCGAAACTGCCCAGAGAGGGCTCAGGGCAGGGCCAAGGTCGTCGCGCAGGGACGGGACGAGGCGCCCGGGGTCCCAGCTGCCGGCCAAGCCGCACCGTGCGACCGAGGAGACTCCGGGCCCCGACCCCGGAGCCGCCAGGGGGAGGCCCGGTTCCCAGCCGACCCCTGCCGCGTCTCGGGAAGCTCAGCCCCGCAGACTCACCATCTCGCGGCTTCAGGAGCGTCCCGGTATCCTCTCTAGGGACCGTCCAGTACCTGCAGGTCACAGGGCAAAGGAGGCTGCGGAATGAAGGAGAAAGAGCAGGGTACACAGATCAAGCAGGGAAGAGCACCTGGGCGAGGAAAAGGCCAGCCCAGAACACAGGAAGTGCGCCCCCTTTTTCGGCTGCGCGCCTGATTGGACAGGCTCGACAACGGCGCCGCTGAATGGATAGGGCTCCAGGTCCCGCCCCCTTACCCCCGAGTGACAGGAGATGCGATCACAGGTGTGGCTGAATGAGGCCTGAATGAATGATTGTCTGCAGCCCTTTTCAGGCAGGGCTGACTCCCTGTGCTGGGACCTGGGGCTGCTCCGGACATTGGTATTTAACTTTGCTCATAAGATTATATCAATTTATGAGTAATATAGGTAATATGTAAAATTGAAAATTATATAATAACGATTCTTTTAAAATTTCAGATTTCATAACCTTCATGGCCTCTGGTCCCTTGTGGAGGCAGCATGAGATTTGCAAATGGAGGGAGTCCTCTAAGTCAGAAATGTCCAATAGGAATAAAATTGAGCCGCATGTGTCATTTACAGTAGCCTAGTGGCATCATGAAAGGAAAACAGGTAAAATTGACGGTAATATCTTAACCCGATATATCCAAAATATTATCACTCAAATATGTGAGCAATATGAAATTATTGATGAAGACCACCAGAGAATGCTTCTTAAGTTTGGGGTACTAAATCTTGTAAAGTCACTCTGTATTTAAACTTCTAGCACATCTCAGTTCCAACCAGCTCTATCCAAAGAGCTCAGCAGCCCCACGTGGGCAGTGGCTTCCTCATTGAAGAGCAGATCTGAGGGCACTTGCGCGTCTAACCTCAGGGAAGTCGAGGGCCTGGACCCCCTTTCCTGCCAGACGAGAGCGAACACCCTTATCCTGCCCATCTCTTTCCTCACGCCCAAGGGTGGGAGAGGCAGTGCCCAGTGAGAGAGCCAGGGCTGCAGGCAGGAGGTGTCCACAGGTCGACCACTGCTGCCCACCTGCTTCTGGGCAGGGCTCCCTCAGCCTTCCAAAGGTCAGACAGTGAATGAAGAGTGTCAGGCTTCAGGAGGAAACCCCTGACTTCAGATCTGTCTACAGCCTTGACCTCCAAAGTTTGGATGTGGAGGGAATAAAAGCAAATTTTTATTTTGCAATTTGCCCTTGGCCCTGATGGTTAGGCTATGGCGGGCTGTTTCCTCCTATGATGTGGGGACTGTGTGAGTTTAAGCACCAAGCATGTCAACATGCATTTCTGTATAATTTATCCCTATCCAACAAGAGGCCCCACTTTAAATAAAGGGAAAAGCAAATCAATACCTTATACAGTGCCTTCTGTTTGCCGGGTAACAACAAGTAGTGACCAACCTGTCATTTGAATCCTGGCAACCTGACTGCAGGTGTATGTATCAGTTAGCTATTGCTGCATTAAAAACCACCCTAAACCTTATTAGCTCATGATTGGGATGGTCAGTCATTTAGGCTGGACTCAACTGGGCCATTCTTCTGGTCTCAGCTGGGCTCCTTCAGGCGTGTGTGGTCAGCTGCTGGTTGACTAAGTGGCTCTGCTTCTGGGTGTCAGCTGGGGCACCTTGGTTTTCCTCCCCAGTGGGATCTCATCCTCCAGCAGGCTAACATGTGCTTGTTCTCATGGAGATGGCAGGGTTCTAAAAGAAAAAGCAGAAGCATTCAAGGCCTTATGTCCCTAGACCCCAAACTGTCACATTGCCATATTGATAGCTTTCTATTGCCCAGAGCAAATAAGGCCAGCCCAGATCCAAGCGTCAGGAAACAGATTCTGCCTCTATGTTGGAGCAGCTGTAAAAGCATATTCCAAAGGGCATGGACACCAGAGCCATTTTGCAATCAGTATCATTCTGCCTTTTCCTACAGCAAGGTTTATATAACTGTTCCAAGTCAAGGAACATGTCCAAAGCACTACACCTACTAAGTGGCTGGACTAGGACTCTGGATCAACTTTGCCTGACTCCAAAGCCCATGTACCTCCATAGACCTCACAACTCAAGCAGCTTCCCTGGGCCTTTGAGATCCTGAAGACTGACTCTTCTGCAATAGAATAAAGGTTCTTTTGAGATGCTCATCCTTCTAGTAGGATTCTTCACAATTAGGAGTAATCCCTACCAGAGAATGCTTCTGAAATGTCTTGGAAACATTTAGATTAACTTGGGAAAATGGCTGATGGCTGAGTTTAAAAAATCAAGGCATAACTTTTTCATTTCTTACCATAGGAGATATCTGAAAACACATACAATGCACGAACATGTGTGCAAATTATTTTCATCCCCATGCGTTATTTGTAGGCTGATTATGATTTTTAACACAGACTAAATTAAACTACTGTTCCTGAAACAACCTTTTACTCTGAAAGCAAGAGACACAAAGGTAGATCTGCCGAGAAGACATTTCCTCCTGCCTCAATTTAGCCAAACAGCTGAGTACGTCTTAAAGTCAGCCTTCGATTTCTAACAAGTCAAGCTGTTTGCCAAGACCTCAATCAGATCATAAGAGTGCTTCAGCTACTTCATCATCCTAAAAGGTTGACCAGACAGATCGAAGCTCTGGGGGTGGAGTGGTGAGAGAACCCGCACTAGCAGGTGGGCAGTCATAGGTCCATAGATGAGAGTCATTCATTAGGTGGGGTGTTTTGGGGTCCTGACATTTATGACACAATTAATGTCTATATTACTAAATGTAAATTTTAAAACATTACAAATAATAAATCTACATATAAACTGAATATGTCAGCAATTACAATTATTGTTATTCATCATTATTCTAAGTGTGATCATTATTATTACCACAATTAGAAATAGTGGTTGTGATTGTTGTTGCTGCTGCTGCTGCTGTTGCTGCAGGGATGGTGATAAAAACACCGGGTAAGGCTCTGCTGCCTCCTCCACTTGTGGCATCGGGAGCTGCTGGCTCACTAGTTTGGTGCACACTCTGGACCTCTTTGATGAAGCTGCAGCTGAAGAGCCTTCAGGCTCTGCTATGGCAGAGAAAGAGCCTGAGTCAAGGCCGAGAGCAGAATCCTGTGAATTTGAAAGTGGCAGGTAGGATGGTCCCGGGGTGCAGTTGATGGTGAAGAGGCGCACACCACTTAGTGAATGAGTAGAAGCCTTTGGTGAAAGGCAGAGTTTGTCCATGACACAGATCAGATTCCACTTTGACTGGGGCCAATCAGTGAAACAGACACATCTGCAGAACTGGAAACAGAGGACAAAGATTCAGTTGATGTGTTCCAGAAGCAGACTGCAGTGTCTACTGAGAACACACTCACGGCTTTACCCCAGAACTCTGTTCCTACAGACATTCTCATGTGGAAAACTGCAATATGGTTCCACCACGTCTGATTGGTCCAGTATCCCTTTCTCTATTCTTCACTTTCTTCTTCCTTATTCCTTTACTGTACATAAATTATCAAGTGTAGCTGCACAAGCATATTGATGATTTTGTTTCCTTGCTTGTTTGATTGTACCGAATGGCCACCAGTTTGTGTTGAGTGATTGCCAATGGACACAAGGCGAGGGAAAACACTGATTCTGGAAAAAGATTCCCTTTCTCCACCAGGGGATGCTCACTTACCTCTTATCTCTATGTTCCAGGACTTTAACAACATAACAAACATAATGATCCTTAACGCTTGTTGCAGGGAGAAGAAAAAACCATAATAATCTTTGCATACATTGTTCGATTGGAGAATTTTGTTTTTGAAATATTCCATTGTGAAACTAAGGACAATTTCATAACTTTCTTAAATGTAGCTGTTACACATAGGGCAAATCTGTCCTCGCACAGGACTAAGTGGCACTTACAACAACAGAATGAATCCCATATATGTTCCTCTTCAAATCTGGCCTCTGGTTGTTTAAACATACATCTCGTGTAAAATATATATATTTAAAAATGTGTATAAATAGAAACATGAAGTTCCTCTAGCCACCAAGTAGGTTGGTTGGACTCAGAATGAGGTAGAAGGAGTTTCCATCTGCAGTACATTTGAAGTCCTCCTAGGAACCAGGGAACTGTCCACACCCTCTGAAGCTAGTCCCCTCCTCTTCTGCCTGGGGCAGGGTGCCCTGTGAGATTCCCATGTCCTGGCCCAGGAGGTATATGGAGGGTGGGAGGTTGTCGGTCTCACACCCAGGCAGACATCCCTAGCCCAGGACTCTCTGGAAGGTATTACCAGAGTCCCCATAAGCTGCCAGGGTGACACCCTTCCAGAAAAGTTATACAGGTGAATTGTGCTTGGGGCCCAGTCCATGGGTGATACCAAGCCACTTTGCACCCTAGATAGAGGGCAACACATCTAATGCAACTGCAAACTATAGTAAAGCTTTGTGTGTTCGTGTGTGTGTGTGTGCGCCCGTGCATGTGTGTGTGTGTGACAGAGTCTCACTCTGCTGCCCAGGCTGGAGTGCAGTGGTGTGACCTCAGCTCACTGCAACCTCCACCTCCCAGGTTTAAGCGATTTTCCTGCCTCAACCTCCCGAGTAGCTGGGATTACAGGCACCCACCATGATGTCCAGCTAATTTTTGTATTTTTAGTAGAGATGGGATTTCACCATGTTGGCCAGGCTGGTCTTGAACTCCTGACCTCAGGTGATCCACCCACCTCGGCCTCCCAAAGTGCTGGGATTACGGGCCTGAGCCACCGCGCCCAGCCCAAACTACATTAAAGCTCTATCTGCTGACAAAATCTGAGAGCCAGGAAATGGGACGTCCTCTTTATGCTTCAAAGGAAATGAGAACAGGCTAGAAGTGGTTTGTGCATGTGTTCATGACTGCCATTGTCAGGGTGAGTTGAGAAGTGCATGAGCTCAGAAAAGGATTGTGCCGCATGACAAGCTGGAGTGGGTGTGACAGGGGAAGACTATAAACAAAATGTGTAAAGTAAAATGGAAGTTCCACTCAGTAAAGAAAACAGAATGAAAAAAGAAACCTGAAAACTCACTTTATTTTAAGAAGAAAAAAATCTATAATCAAACCCTAATTATGCTGTGGATGGCATATCTCTGCTTTCATGCAATGATCGGATGAAACCTGCAAGCTTGTCCAACCCACAGCCCATGGACCACATGGGACCCAGGATGGCTTTCAATGTGGCCCAATACAAATTCATAAACTTCCTTAAAACATTATGAGATTTTTTTTGCAACTTTTATTTTTAGCTCACTAGGTATTATCAGTATTAGTATATTTTATGTGTGGCCCAAGACAATTCTTCTTCCAACATGGCCCAGGGAAGCCAAAACATTAGATATCCCTGTACTACAGGGTTCTAGAAAAATAAGTGATATGATTTGGCTCTGTGTCCCTACCCAAGTCTCATCTCGAATTGTAATCCCCACTTGTCAAGGGAAGGACCTGGTGGGAGGTGATTGGATCATGGGGGCATTTTCCCCCATGCTGGTCTCACGATAGTGAGTGAGTTCTCAGCAGAGTTGATAGTTTTAAAGTGTGGTGCTTCCTGTCTCTCTCTCTCCTGCTGCCTTGTGAAAAAGGTGCTTGCTTCTCCTTCACCTTCCACCATGATTGTAAGTTTCCTGAGGCCTCCCCAGGAAACAGTTAATTGAACTGTGAGTCAATTAAACCTCTTTTATTTATAAATTATCCAGTCTCAGGTAGTATCTTTATAGCCATGTGGAAATGGACTAATAAAAAAATACATAGTGTGTACTCTTGCCACACTTATGAAACTCAATTTCCATGAATTACCATGAGAAAAAAACAAATTAACCAGATTGAATCAGGGTTGGAACTGATCACTACTGGGATGAAATACACTCAAATAGATTAAAATGTTGCTTGCAGTGTGTGTGTGTGTATGTGTGCATGCTTGTGTGTGTTGGTGTGTGTGTATTTGTGGTGTGCGTGTGTGTAGTGTGTGCATGCATGTGTGTGTAGTGTGTATATAGTGTGTGTGTTGTTTGTGTGGTGCAGGTGATGTGTATACTCTGGTGTGTGTGGTGTTTGTGGTGTGTCTGCATGTGTGGTGTGTGTGTAGTGTAGGGTTGTGTGCTGTGTGTGTACGTGTGCTGTGTGTGGTGTGCATGCATGCGCATGTGGTGTGTGTAGTGTGTTTGTTGTGTATGTGTGTAGTGTGTGTGGTGTGCATGTGTACTGTGGTGTATGTGGTATGCATGTTTTGTGCGTGCATGTGTGTGCTGTGTGCATGTGTGTGTAGTGTAAGTATGTAATATATGTGTAGTATATGTATGTCGTGTGTGGTATACGTGTGTGTGGTGTGTGTGTATGTGGGGTGTGTGTGTGGTTTTTTGTGTGTGTGTGACAGAGTCTAGCCCTGTGACCCAGGTTGGAGTGCAATGGCACGATACTGGCTCACTGCAACCTCTGGCTCCCGGGCTCAAACGATTCTCCTGCCTCAGCCTCCCGAGTAGCTGGGATTATAGGCATCCACCACCACACCCAGCTAATTTTTTATTTTTAATAGAGATGGGGTTTTACCATGTTGGCCAGGCTGGTCTTGAACTCCTGACCTCGTGATCCACCCTCCTCGGCCTCCCAAAGTGCTGGGATTACAGGCGTGAGGTGTGTGGTGTTTTTCAGTGTGTAGTGTCTGTGCGTCTGTGTGCACATACGTGTGTGGTGTGTGTGTATGTGTGTGTGGTGTGTGTGTGTGTGGCGTACGTGTGTTTGTGCATGCATGTGTGGTGTGTGTGTGTATGTGGTGTGTGTGTATGTTTGTGTGCATATGTGTGTGATCTGTGGTGCGTTTGTGTGCATATGTGTGTGGTGTGTGTGGGGTGTGTGTGGTGTGTGGTTTGTGTGGGGGGTGTGTGTGGGGGTGTGCGTGTGTGTGTGTGTGGTGTGTATGGTGTTTGTGTATGTGTAATGTGTGTATATGGTGTTTGTGTACGTGTAAGGTGTGTGCATGTGTGTGCTGTGGTGTGTTTGCCCCTGAGTACCAGAAACGCTTCCTGCTTGAACTAAAGAAAATGCTCTGAGTTTTTTAAAAAAGTACTACCCTATGGAACCCAGAATCCTGCCACCTAGTAGGTGACTCTTCAACCTCAGGTTTCAGTGTCAGCTCCTTTGAGAGCAGCCACCCAGCAGACCAAGTGCAGTGGGTGGGGAACATGGTGGGGGAAGCCAGGGGATTTTCTAGAGGGCGAGGCCCTAATTTGGGAGAATTCTGTGAAAGAATACATTCCCACCCACAGCCAGGAGCTAAGTCCTCATTTGGGCTCCAGAGGCAAAGTGATAGCTTCTCACCCCCCTGTTTTCTCCCCCACTCTGAAGGTGATCACCAGGTGGCGGCTGAAGATCAAAGATAAATATCACTAGACAGAACAGGCTGTCTTTCTTTTCTTTTTTTTTAATCATACTTTAAGTTTTAGGGTACATGTGCACAACGTACAGGTTTGTTACATATGTATACATGTGCCATGCTAGTGTGCTGCACCCATTAACTCGTCTTTTAGCTTTACATATATCTCCTAATGCTATCCGTCCCCCTTCCCCCACCCCACAACAGGCCCTGGTGTGTGATGTTCCCCTTCTTGTGTCCATGTGTTCTCATTGTTCGATTCCCATCTATGAGTGAGAATATGCGGTGTTTGGTTTTTTGTCCTTGTGATAGTTTGCTGAGAATGATGGTTTCCAGCTTCATCCATGTCCCTACAAAGGACATGAACTCATCCTTTTTTATGGCTACATAGTATTCCATGGTGTATATGTGCCACATTTTCTTAATCCAGTCTATCATTGTTGGACATTTGGGTTGGTTCCAAGTCTTTGCTATTGTGAATAGTGCCCCAATAAACATATGTGGGCATGTGTCTTTATAGCAGCATGATTTATAATCCTTTGGGTATATACCCAGTAATGGGATGGCTGGGTCAAATGGTATTTCTAGTTCTAGATCCCTGAGGAATCGCCACACTGACTTCCACAATGGTTGAACTAGTTTACAGTCCCACCAACAGTGTAAAAGTGTTCCTATTTCTCCACATCCTCTCCAGCACCTGTTGTTTACTGACTTTTTAATGATTGCCATTCTAACTGGTGTGAGATGGTATCTCATTGTGGTTTTGACTTGCATTTCTCTGATGGCCAGTGATGATGAGCATTTTTTCATGTGTCTTTTGGCTGCATAAATGTCTTCTTTTGAGAAGTGTCTGTTCATGTCCTTTGCCCACTTTTCGATGGGGTTTTTTTTTTCTTGTAAATTTGTTTGAGTTCATTGTAGATTCTGGATATTAGCCCTTTGTCAGATGAGTAGATTGCAAAAATTTTCTCCCATTCTGTAGGTTGCCTGCTCACTCTGATGGTAGTTTCCTTTGCTGTGCAGAAGCTCTTTAGTTTAATTAGATCCCATTTGTCAATTTTGGCTTTTGTTGCCATTGCTTTTGGTGTTTTAGACATGAAGTCCTCACCCATGCCTATGTCCTGAATGGTATTGCCTAGATTTTCTTCTAGGGTTTTTATGGTTTTAGGTCTAACATTTAAGTTTTTAATCCTTCTTGAATTAATTTTTGTATAAGGTGTAAGGAAGGGATCCAGTTTCAACTATCTCCATATGGCTAGCCAGTTTTCCCAGCACCATTTATTAAATAGGGAATCCTTTCCCCATTGCTTGTTTTTCTCAGGTTTGTCAAAGATCACATAGTTGTAGATATGCGGCATTATTTCTGAGGGCTCTGTTCTGTTCCATTGATCTATATCTCTGTTTTGGTACCAGTACCATGCTGTTTTGGTTACTGTAGGCTTGTAGTAAGTATAGTTTGAAGTCAGGTAGCTTGATGCCTCCAGCTTTGTTCTTTTGGCTTAGGATTGACTTGGCAATGCGAGCTCTTTTTGGTTCCATGTGAACTTTACAGTAGTTTTTTCCAATTCTGTGAAGAAAGTCATTGGTAGCTTGATGGGGATGGCATTGAATCTACAAATTACCTTGGGCAGTATGGCCATTTTCACGACATTGATTCTTCCTACCCATGAGCATGGAATGTTCTTCCATTTGTTTGTATCCTTTTTTATTTCATCGAGCAGTGGTTTGTAGTTCTCCTTGAAGAGGTCCTTCACATCCCTTGTAAGTTGGATTCCTAGGTATTTCATTCCCTTTGAAGCAATTGTGAATGGGAGTTCACTCATGATTTGGCTCTCTGTCTGTTATTGGTGTATAAGAATGCTTGTGATTTTTGCTCATTGATTTCGTATCCCGAGACTTTGCTGAAGTTGCCTATCAGCTTAAGGAGATTTTGCGCTGAGATGATGGGGTTTTCTAGATATACAGTCATGTCGTCTGCAAACAGGCACAATTTGACTTCCTCTTTTCCTAATTGAATACCCTTTATTTCCTTCTCCTGCCTGATTGCCCTGGCCACTATGTTGAATAGGAGTGGTGAGAGAGGGCATCCCTGTCTTCTGCCAGTTTTCAAAGGGAATGCTTCCAGTTTTTGCCCCTTCAGTATGATATTGGCTGTGGGTTTGTCACAGACAGCTCCTATTATTTTGAGATATGTCCCATCAGTACCTAATTTATTGAGAATTTTTAGCATGAAGGGTTGTGGAATTTTGTCAAAGGCCTTTTCTGCACCTGTTGAGATAATCATGTGGTTTTTGTCTTTGGTTCTGTTTATATGCTAGATTACATTTATTGATTTGGATATGTTGAACCAGACTTGCATCCCAGGGATAAAGCCCACTTGATCATGGTGGATAAGCTTCTTGATGTGCTGCTGGATTCGGTTTGCCAGTATTTTATTGAGGATTTTTGCATCGATGTTCATCAGGGATATTGGTCTAAAATTCTCTTTTTTTGTTGTGTCTCTGCCATGTTTTGGTATCAGGATGATGCTGGCCTCATAAAATGAGTTAGGGAGCGATTCCCTCTTTTTCTATTGATTGGAATAGTTTCAGAAAGAGTGGTACCAACTCCTCCTTGTACCTCTGGTAGAATTTGGCTGTGAATCCATCTGGTCCTGGACTTTTTTGGTTGGTAAGCTATTAATTATTGCCTCAATTTCAGAGCCTGTTATTGGTCTATTCAGAGATTCAACTTCTTCCTGGTTTAGTCTTGGGACGGTGTATGTGTCAAGGAATTTATCCATTTCTTTTAGATTTTCTAGTTTACTTGCGTAGAGGTGTTTGTAGTATTCTCTGATGGTAGTTTGTATTTCTGTGGGATCGGTGGTGATATCCCCTTTATCATTTTTTATTGCATCTATTTGATTCTTCTCTCTTTTCTTCTTTATTAGTCTTGCTAGGGGTCTCTCAATTTTGTTGATCCTTTCAAAAAATCAGCTCCTGGATTCATTAATTTTTTGAAGGGTTTTTTGTGTCTCTATTTCCTTCAGTTCTGCTCTGATTTTAGTTATTTCTTGCCTTCTGCTAGCTTTTGCATGTGTTTGCTCTTGCTTCCCTAGTTCTTTTAATTGTGATGTTAGGGTGTCAATTTTGGATCTTTCCTGCTTTCTCTTGTGGGCATTTAGTGCTATAAATTTCCCTCTACACATTGCTTTAAATCTGTCCCAGAGATTCTGGTATGTTGTGTCTTTGTTCTCATTGGTTTCAAAGAACATCTTTATTTCTGCCTTCATTTCGTTATGTACCCAGTAGTCATTCAGGAGCATGTTGTTCAGTTTCCATGTAGTTGAGCGGTTTTGAGTGAGTTTCTTAACCCTGAGTTCTAGTTTAATTGCACTGCGGTCTGAGAGACAGTTTGTTATCATTTCTGATCTTTTACGTTTGCTGAGGAGTGCTTTACTTCCAACTATGTGGTCAATTTTGGAACAGGTGTGGTATGGTGCTGAAAAGAATGTACATTCTGTTGATTTAGGGTGGAGAGTTCTGTAGATGTCTATTAGGTCTGCTTGGTGCAGAGCTGAGTTCCATTCCTGGATATCCTTGTTAATTTTCTGTCTCATTGATCTGTCTAATGTTGACAGTGGGGTGTTAAAGTTTCCCATTATTATTGTGTGGTAGTCTAAGTCTCTTTGTAGGTCTCTAAGGACTTGCTTTATGAATCTGGGTGCTCCTGTATTGGGTGCATATATGTTTAGGATAGTAAGCTCTTCTTGTTGAATTGATCCCTTTACCATTATGTAATGGCCTTCTTTGTCTCTTTGGATCTTTGTTGGTTTAAAGTCTGTTTTATCAGAGACTAGGATTGCAACACCTGCCTTTTTTTGTTTTCCATTTGCTTGATAGATCTTCCTCCATCCCTTTATTTTGAGCCTATGTGTGTCTCTGCACGTGAGATGGGTTTCCTGAATACAGCACACTGATGGGTCTTGACTCCTTATCCGATTTGCCAGTCTGTGTCTTTTAATTGGAGCATTTAGCCCATTTACATTGAAGGTTAATATTGTTATGTGTGAATTTGATCCTGTCATTATGATGTTAGCTGGTTATTGCTCGTTAGTTGATGCAGTTTCTTCCTAGCCTCCATGGTCTTTACAATTTGGCATGTTTTTGCAGTGGCTACTACTGGTTGTTCCTTTCCATGTTTAGTGCTTCCTTCAGGAGCTCTTTTAGGGCAGGACTGGTGGTGACAAAATCTCTCAGCATTTGCTTGTCTGTAAAGGATTTTATTTCTCCTTCACTTATGAAGCTTAGTTTGGCTGGATATGAAATTCTGGGTTGAAAATTCTTTCCTTTAAGAATGTTGAATATTGGCCCCCACTCTCCTCTGGCTTGTAGAGTTTCTGCTGAGAGATCAGCTGTTAGTCTGATAGGCTTCCCTTTGTGGGTAACCTGACCTTTCTCTCTGGCTGCCTTTAACATTTTTTCATTGATTTCAACTTTGGTGAATCTGACTATTATGTGTCTTGGAGTTGCTCTTCTCCAGGAGTAACTTTGTGGCATTCTCTGTATTTCCTGAATTTGAATGTTGGCCTGCCTTGCTAGATTGGGGAAGTTCTCCTGGATAATATCCTGCAGAGTGTTTTCCAACTTGGTTCCATTCTCCCTGTCACTTTCAGGTACACCAATCAGACGTAGATTTGGTCTTTTCACATAGTCCCATATTTCTTGGAGGCTGTGTTCATTTCTTTTTATTCTTTTTTCTCTAAACTTGTCTTCTCGCTTCATTTCATTCATTTGATCTTCCATCGCTGATACCCTTTCTTCCAGTTGATCGAATTGGCTACTGAGGCTTGTGCATTCGTCACGTAGTTCTCATGCCATGGTTTTCAGCTCCATCAGGTCCTTTGAGGACTTCTCTGCATTGGTTATTCTACTCAGCCATTCGTCTAATTTTTTTCAAGGTTTTTAACTTCTTTGCCATGGGTTCAAACGTCCTCCTTTAGCTCAGGTTTGATCGTCTGAAGCCTTCTTCTCTCATCAAAGTCATTCTCCGTCCAGCTTTGTTCCATTGCTGGTGAGGAGCTGCATTCCTTTGGAAGAGGAGAGGCCCTCTGATTTTTAGAGTTTCCAGTTTTTCTGCTCTGTTTTTTCCCCATCTTTGTGGTTTTATCTACCTTTGGTCTTTGATGATGGTGACGTACAGATGGGTTTTTGGTGTGGATGTCCTGTTTGTTAGTTTTCCTTCTAACAGTCAGGACCCTCAGCTGCAGGTCTGTTGGAGTTTCCTGGAGGTCCACTCCAGACCCTGTTTGCCTGAGTATCAGCAGCGGAGGCTGCAGAACAGTGGATATTGGTGAACAGCAAATGTTGCTGCCTATTCGTTCCTCTGGAAGTTTTGTCTCAGAGGAGTATCCGGCCTTGTGAGGTGTCAGTCTGCCCCTACTGGGGGGTGCCTCCCAGTTAGGCTACTAGGGGGTCAGGGACCCACTTGAGGAGGCAGTCTGTCCGTTCTCAGATCCAAGCTGCATGCTGGGAGAACCACTACTCTCTTCAAAGCTGTCAGACAGGGGCATTTAAGTCTGCAGAGGTTTCTGCTGCCTTTTGTTTGGCTATGCCCTGCCCCCAGAGGTGGAGTCTACAGAGACAAGAAGGCCTCCTTGAGCTGCGGTGGGCTCCACCCAGATCGAGCTTCCCAGCTGTTTCCTTTACCTACTCAAGCCTCAGCAATGGCGGGTGCCCCTCCCCCAGCCTCACTGCCACCTTGCAGTTTGATCTCAGACTGCTGTGCTAGCAATAAGTGAGGCTCCGTGGGCATAGGACCCTCCAAGCCAGGCGCAAGATATAATCTCCTGGTGTGCCATTTGCTAAGACTGTTGGAAAAAGTGCAGTATCAGGGTGG
This sequence comes from Pan troglodytes, assembly GCF_028858775.2. Classification (NCBI taxonomy): domain Eukaryota; kingdom Metazoa; phylum Chordata; class Mammalia; order Primates; family Hominidae; genus Pan; species Pan troglodytes. Next base: position 35,809,612 of record NC_072416.2, on the reverse strand, counting down.
GAGTGACCCGATTTTCCAGGTGCCATCTGTCACCCCTTTCTTTGACTAGGAAAGGGAATTCCCTGACCCCTTGCGCTTCCCGGGTGAGGCGATGCCTCACCCTGCTTCGGCGCACACTCAGTGCAGTGCACCCACTGTCTGACACTCCCCAGTGAGATGAACCCAGTACCTCAGTTGGAAATGCAGAAATCACCCGTCTTCTGTGTCACTCACGCTGGGAGCTGTAGACTGGAGCTGTTCATATTTGGCCATCTTGGCTCCACCCTTTTCTTTTCAATTAAAAAAATATTATTATATATTTATGAGATACAATGTGATGTTTGATATATGTATACAGTATGGAAAGATTCAATCGAGCCAATTAACATAGCCATCCACTCACCAATTTAGCATCTTTTTTGTTGTGAGAATATTAAAAATTGAATATTGTGATTTAAATGTACAATTCATTATTAACTGTGTTCACCATGCAGTACAATAGAACACACTTATTCCTCCAGTCTAAATAAAAGTTTGTATCCTTCCGTAAACATCTTCTTTTTCCGTATTCTTCCCGTCCCCCTGACCCAGCCTCTGGTTGCCACCTTTCTAGTCTCTTTTCTCTGTTTCTGTGAGATCAACCTTTTTGATTCCACGTATAGGTGAGATCATATAGTATTTGTCTTTCTATGCCTGGTTTACTTCACATAGCAGAATATCCTCTGGTTAAATCCAAGATATCACAGATGACATAATTTCCCTCTTTTTTGTGGAAAAATAGTTCTCCAATATATATATATACACCACATTTTCTTTTCTATTCTTTCTTTCTTTTTTCTTTTGCTTTTTTTTTTTTTTTTTTTGAGACAGGGTCTTGCTCTGTTGCCCAGGCTGGAGTGCAATGGCATGATTTCAGCTCACTGCAACCTCCTCCTCCTGGGTTCAGGCGATTCTTCTGACTCAACCTCCTGGGTAGCTGGGATTACAGGTCCCCACCACCATGCCCAGCCAATTTTTGTATTTTTAGTAGACATGGGCATGTTGGCCAGGCTGGTCCTGAACTCCTGACTTCAAGCCATCTGCCAGCTTTGTCTTCCCAAAGTGTGGGATTACAGGCGTGAGCCACCATGCTCAGCCCACAGTTTCTTCATTCATCCATTGATGGACACTTGGGTTGCTTCCATATCTTGATTATTGTCAGTAATGCCAAAATAACCATGAGGGTAAATATCTCTCTTCAATATACTAATTTAAATTCTTTTTGATATATACCACAAAAGTGGAATTGCTAGATCATAGGATACCTTTTTTTTTTGATGGAGTCTCACTCTGTCACCAGGCTAGAGTGCTGTGGCGCATTCTCGACTCAGTGCAACCTCCGCCTCCCAGGTTCAAGGGATTCTTCTGCCTCCGTCTCCCAAGTAGTTGGGATTACAGGCATGCGCCACCATGCCTGGCTAATTTTTGTATTTTTAGCAGAGATGGGGTTTCACTATGTTGGCCAGGATGGTCTCGATCTCCTGACCTCGTGACCTGCCCGCCTCAGCCTCCCAAAGTGCTGGGATTACATGCGTGAGCCACTGCGCCTGGCCAGGATACTTTTATTTCTAGTTTTTTGAAGAACGTCCATACCGTTTTCAGAATGGCTGTACTACTTTACATTCCCACCAATAGGGTACAAGGGTTTTCTTTTCTCCACATCTTTGCCAACACTTGAAATCATTAGTCTTTTTGATAAGAACCGTTCTAACAGGCCTGAGGTGATATCATTAACATTGCTTTCCTTTTTTCTCAATTAAGTGGTCAGAATTTTGTATTTAATGTCTTTAAATGGCCTCACACCTATAATCCCAGCATTTTGGGAGGCTGAGGCAGGCGGATCACCTGAGGTCAGGAGTTCGAGACCAGCCTCACCAACATGGTGAAACCAAGTCTCTACTAAAAATACAAAATTAGTTGGGCGTGATGGCGCTCACCTGTAATCCCAGCTACTCGGGAGGCTGAGGCAGGAGAATTACTTGAACCTGGGAAGTGGAGGTTGCAGTGAGCCAAGATCACACCACTGCACTCCAGTCTGGGCAGCAAGAGCGAAATTCTGTCTCAAAAAAAAAAAAAAATGGCCTCAAACTCCCACTGAAAATGATTTCTCACGGCATTAGCATAATTTCAGACTACTCATCAGAATGATGAAGTCCCATGTGAAATGACCTGGAGTGGGGAGGGCAGGGAGGAAGCTGCAGCCAGAACAGACAAAGGAGAAGGGCTGGGATGCCTGTGGAACTAGTGGTGAAACTTGTGAACCCCAAGTACCTGAGATGGGTCTCAGTCAATTTACAAAGTTAATTTTGCCAAGGTTAAGGATGCATGCCTGTGACACAGCTTCAGGAGGTCCTGATGACATGTGCTCAAGGTGGTCAGGGCAGAGCTTGGTTTTATACATTTTTAGGGAGAAATGGGATATTAACCAATCTATGTAAGATGAACATTGGTTCAGTCCTGAAAGGCAGGACAACTCAAAGCAAAGGCATGACAAACGGTTACATTCTTTTTTTTTTTTTTTTTTTTAAGATGAAGTCTTGCTCTTGTCACCCAGGCTGGAGTGCAATGGCACCATCTCAGTTCATTGCAACCTCCACCTCCCGGGTTCAAGCGATTCTCCTGCCTCAGCCACCCAAGTAGCTGGGATTACAGATGCCTGCCACCACGCCCAGCTAATTTTCATATTTTTAGTAGAAAATATGAAAATAACTTTCAGCCTCTCTCCCTCCTCAGAGGTTGGGGTGGGGCTAAGAAATGGTCTGTTACAGTGAAATTGTATCTACAGTCAAGAGACTGTATCATCCAGGTGAAGAAGTGGCATTGCTTCTACATGTGGAGAGAGGATGCCTGTTCCCAGGCTGCAACACTGATTCTGTGGTGCAAGAATTCTGCTGGCTTCATTTTTGAATTCTTTCCAGTTCCTGTCTGCCTGTTAAATCAGTGAAAGGTAAATAAATATTGGAACCCCAAAATCACTCATCTAAAGGGAAAAGTCAAGTTGGGAACTGCTTAGGGCAAACCTGCCTTCCATTCTATTCAAAGTCATCCCTCTGCTCACTGAGAAAAATGTGTATCTTGTTGCCTCCTTTGGAAAGGCTAATTAGAAACAAAACAATGCAACCTTGGTGAGGCGTGGTGGCTCACGCCTGTAATCTCAGCACTTTGGGAGGCCGAGGTGGGCGGATCACCTGAGGTCAGGAATTCGAGGCCAGCCTGGCCAACACGAAACCCCGTCTCTACTAAAAATACAAAAATTAGCCAGGCGTGGTGGCGGGCACCTGTAATCCCAGCTATTCGGGAGACTGAGACAGGAGAATCACTTGAACCCGGGAGGCGGAGGTTGCAGTGAGCCAAGACCGCGCCATTGCACTCCAGCCTGGGCAACAGAGAGAGACTCCATCTCAAAAAAAGGAAAAAAAAGAAAAAGAAAAAAGAACTGAATTATACAACTCCCAGGCTATTGATTCAGAGAAATCTCCATACATTTTGGTGACAGAAGACACAGAAGTATTCTGTATTGATTGTCGAGTGAGGAAAAAGGAAAAACACTTTGGTTGATTTATTTTTTCTATATCTCTCTGAGTTAGAAAAGTGAAAAATAAGGTGGGGATGTGTATATATTAATGACAAAAGTTGTTCAAGAGAAAGATGTATCAAACTGGCATCTACAAAGGCGAAGTAAAATGGTTTTGATAAACTTATCCCAAGAAATGTGGAGAAACAGGTCTAAGAAACACATTCTATTGGAGGAGACCATCGTGTTTGTGAAAATCTCCCTGGGCAGTTCTCACACGCAGCCTGGGTTGAGATCTGCATCCCTAGAAGAAGAGGGTTATCTTTGTCATGCACTGTTCTGAGGAGAGGGGTGACCTTAGTGCTTCCTCATCTTGTTTTTTTTGAGACAGAGTCTCGCTCTGTCACCCAGGCTGGAGTGCAGTGGCACGACCTCAGCTCACTGCAACCTCTGCCTTCTGGGTTCAAGCGATTCTCCTGCCTCAGCCTCCTGAGTCGCTGGGACTACAGGCACATGCCACCACATCCCGCTAAGTTTTGTATTTTTAGCAGAGATGGGGTTTCACCATGTTGGCCAGGCTGGTCTCCAACTCCTGACCTTGTGATCCACCTGCCTCAGCCTCCCGAAGTGCTGGGATTATAGGCATGAGCCACCGTGCCCGGCCTGTCCTTACTCATCTTAATGTGCCACAGGGACGCGAAGACTTCAGTAACTGGGAGTCACACCCAGGTGCAGATTAGAACTCTCTGCTGAGGGTTTTACCATCCTGTGAGGTCTCATCCCAGAGATTCTGATAGAATGATCCAGCTTAGGGCCCTGGCATCAGCAGGCCTGAAGCTCCCAGGAGGCCCTGATGCACTGCCAGGGCTGGGCCACTGACCCCCAGAGGGCCCCAATGCCCAGGGAGCTTTTTCCCCTGAGGTAATGAGGAGAGCTTCCTGGACATCTTGGGGCCTGGGGCAGAGGACTAGGGTGTGACCGAGGAGCTCTTCTTGAGATAGACTCTGGAGGGATGTGTGGGTTCTATACTAATGTGTTTTTCAAATCTGTTTAAGGCTGTTTCTCTTCTTGAGGATATGTCAGGAAATGCTTGTGTTCAGCTTTTGAGCTTGGGGAAACTCGTCAAACCTAAGGAAAATTGTTTCCATAATTTTTGGGTAAATGAAAATAATTTCTGATCCCATGATACAAAGCTCCATGAAGTTCATGTTTTCATCTGACTCATAGAAATACAAAAACATTTTATTTTTGCCTTCTTTTTGGTGGGTACAGATTTCTTTGGTGATAAATGACAAAAAGAGAGGAAGGAAAATATCTGGGCTGTGATGGGGACTGGTCTCTACCTGTTTTTCTGAGGGTGTGGCTTCAAAAGAGTTAAATCACACACACCACTACAAAAATTAGGAATACCAATCCCTTTCTTTTAAGATAATAAAATGGAAAATACCCAATGGACACAAACATGTTCAAAAGGTTTTTTTTTCCTCTCAAGCCAATTTCCGCCCTCATAAAAAGAGACAAATGATTATATGATTGGATGCTAACTCCATTGGACATTCTATAACTCACTCAGCTGCTCGTCCCCCATAGAGGTGAGAGGAACAGGCAGTATGTTTTATTAGTCATGTTATAGTAGTAAACATGTTTTAATGAAAGCTTATTTGATTTCCATTGATCCTTTGAATCCATATGAAAAAGCATGGCTGTCATTTCCTGCCCATATCTGACCACATTCAGATGCTCTGGGAACCATAAATAAAGAAAAAAAATATTTACTCCAATGTTCATTAATTGGGATTTTAAATTGATGTTCCTTCCATAGAGCCTGAGGGTGGTGAAAATGTGACAGGGGCTGCTGTGGTTTCCAGAACGAGCTCCCATCCTCTGGGGGTCCTGAGATGGATTGATCCTGGAGTCCAACACAGGATCCAACACAATGGATTGATCCTAGAGTCCTCTCAAAAGACAATGGTCCCATTGGATGGAACATGGGTGGCTGAAATCCTGGGGGGAGCAGCAGGACACGCCAGGGGCTGGTGGCCAGGCAATGCTCACCACAGCTGGAGGAGCACGTGGGGGTATGTTGCTGTGGTTGGCAGATACATCTGCTGCTGCTGCTGCAGGAGGAGGAAGAGTTCCTGTTCCTGGCAGTGCTGGAATAGGCGTTAGCTGGATCCCAGCCTGCGGTTCTGTCCTTTTTCTTTTCCTCTGACTGCTTGGGATCCTCTCCATTTTCTACGGAGTCTGCAGCCCTTGACAATCAACTTATTAAAGGATTTCTCTGCAGCCACTTCTGTAGCCTGCCCTGTGGAAACCTGGACGAAAGCACACTACTTTCTGGTCTGCACAACAGTGATCACTCAGATCTTCAAATAACTAGAAATGATTATTTAGATCTGTCTCAGTAATGGCATCACCCAGATCACCAACACAGAGTCTGGTGATAACCTTGTCCTCTGGTGGATCTGGACAAGACATGGTGAAGCCTGCTTTAGAAGCTTATCTGCTCCGGAGTCATTGATTCCATATCAGTCTTTAATATTCTTATCAGCAAGGGGGTCATCTGGATCTGTAGGCTTCCCATGTCTGTGTGGGCCCTCCTTTTCTCCCTCACACTCTCCTTTCACCCAGAAGGAGCAAATGTGCTTATTCCTTTGGTAGTAGGGTGTGGTCTGTGCCAGTTTGTACAGCACGTCACTGGTGTATGTGACTCTCCCAGCCGGCCAACTGGCTGTGTTCTGTCTGTTATATTCTGCATATAGTACTCTTCATTGATGTCTGACTTTGCCAAGTCATCTTTTAAAGACAATTCTGTATCATGAACCTGAATGGACAGGCCATACTCAAGGACTAACAGGCAGGCCTGGCAGATGTTCCTCAATGTCCTGCAGGCTTGGCACACTTCAGTCTTCTTGAAATGCATGTGGATCCCAGGGTACCAACAAAACACTGTGTATGGCCTGGAATAGATTTTCCATTTTGTCTCATACTTTTCTTTGGTCATTCAGATATACGGGTTTTCTCCAAGACATGTCTGGCACAGAATGGAGAAGTTTACATCTTCCCAGTTTTGCTTATTTTAGGTATTGGAACCAAGAAATGTCACCCTCTTGAGAGGGTCTAGAGGCAGTGGTAGCATTCGAGGTGGTAGCCAGGACCGCCACACACCCATCAGCCCAACTCTTCTTCATGCCCCTGTTCTTGAGACCCTGGGCAATTGCCTTTGACACCATGATTCCTCTTTTTTGTCCCAAGGTGAAACTCTTCCAAGGAATCCCCATTCTTGTAGGAAGCTCTGGATTTCCTGATCTCTCCAAGGACTGGCCTGGAAGGGACAGAGAAATGCGAATGCCCTTTGAAACTACTCACAGCATATAGTTGAGTGGTTTCCAAAGACCCCCTCTATGCTGCCAAGCCCTAAGCATGCTCTCGTATCTGTTGTTGGGAGATAATAAAACCTTAAATGAGAAGAGCAAGAAGCAGGATCCCTGGGAGAAGTAACGTCTAATCCTTAAACTCATGGACATGTCAGGAAGCACCTGTCTGGATATTTATCATGCTCAATAATGGATAAAGACACCTGAAAAGTGAATGAATGAAAGGATTTTCAGGCTAAGTATTTCTGCCCTGGAAGGGTTCTTCTTTTGTTTCAGGCATAGTGATCTGCCCTGAGAAGAGAGCTTGGGTCACCTTCTGGTCACCAGGTGTTGCTTGGCAAGAGCCCCATATATAATGAGCCATAGACCCATCATCTATTGAGCTGCCTTTGTTGCCCAGAATAAAAACTCAGGGCTACCAAAAGTGACTGAGGCTAGAACAGAGAGATTGTGGGTTGGTGTGGGAAGAGAGCTAATTCAAAAAATTAAAGAAAAAGGTATTCTAACATAAGACAATCTCTATTCATGCCTTGCCTACGAGTTGATTAAATATGGGAAATCATAGTACTGAAAATAATTATCTAAAATTCTAACTACCAGGAACTGAGCTACAATATTTGTGTCACTGTAAAGTAATAGAGAATTTATCTCAGTCCAAAATTAATAACAAAGAATTTCAAAATCAATTTAGAGCTTTGTTTTCTGTGTATGTGAAAGAACAAGGTCCAGACTCCCTCCAGCATCAAACAAATAGAAAGTCAGATCCACTATGTGACCCAAATATGTCCAGACCCTGGAAAGTGTCTGACAGGAGCACAGGATAGTGGTCTGGAGGCTGAATCCAAGGGAGGGGACCCCCTGGCTACCCCAGCTCAGAGCCTGCAAAGAGCATCCAGGAGGGAGTGCAGGCAGGCAGGATCCGGGCAGAGCATGGAGATCCCTGAGTTTAGGAAACAGGGTTGAGAATATAAGGAGAAAGGCAGCTCTGCAAGACACAGGGCTGAGTACCAGAGAGTAGGAGGCAGTGGCTGAACTAGAGGTAAGACTGGAGAGTAGAAGGTGGAAGTCATTGAACCATTGGCGGATACAAGGGTAATTACCAATGAAACAAATTTGTCCCAGTGAAAAAGGGAATAGGAACCCTGATTTTTTCTTTCTGAGCATTTTTTTAAAGAAAAATTATCCTTATGAGTTTCTTCTCCGTCCCTTTGTGATATATGGAAGTCTCTTCAAAAGTTAAGTAACCTCTTGCCAGCTTCCAACCAGGACTATCTTTCTCAAGGGCCTGGGAGCCATCTCTGAAATGGAATCATTAAGGGAGAGAGTTCCTGTGAGAGGGTAGGAGCCCAACTTCCGCCAGTGCCTGGCTCTAACTTACTAACCTACTCTTGCCATAAATTGTGAGACACTGGTCTTTTCTTGTCATAAATCCGATTAGCGAGCACTGTGGCTACCCTCGAGGGACATATAAAAATAGTGCTGTCAAGTCACTTCCTTGAGGACTGGTTGCTGTTTATCTCGGGAACACGCATGCACTGGTTGTAGCTGCCTGCCTATACACAAAGGTGAGATTTCCTTCTTTCTTGCCATGTGCTAAGTTATTGTCTGTTTTGTGCATCACAATGTGGTTTAATGATTCTTCAATGAAACTGTTTTCTTTCTCCTCTGTCTTTCTGGAGAGATTTCCTGGGTTTGCAGGAGACTTTGTTGTTAATCATATTCTTCACCACAGACAGTGACATCACTATGCTAGAGCGGAGCTCAAGACCTGAGTGGCAGCATCTCTCCTTGCTGATGCAGCCAAGGCCCCAGGGCCCAGGAAGGGATGCCACCACCTGGAGAAGAGCCTCAGATGGGAACTAATATCAGTAACTTGATATTTCTGCTTGGATAATGGACAAACTAGAGATAGCTCAGTTTAATCTATTCACAACCAAGCATTTCAGTTCTGGAGAAGACAAGACTAGACATATATGTCTCTATTCTTCCCAATAAGTACAACTAAAATCCCTGGACATTATACATAAAACAAAATGGAGAAAGCTCTAAAAGGTACATTATTGGCCCTGCCAGGTGAAGAAAAAGAGGTCCTATGGCTTTGGGTCTAAGGATATGCTGCAGAACGTTTACTAAATTCAGGACAGTATGACATGGCCCTGAACAAGTAGTCAGTTTTTCAAATATTTGAGCCATACTTGTAAGGGCAGCACATATGGCCAAAGTCACCCTATTCAGTTGCTGATAATCAACTTTCATTCTCCAGTTCCCTTCATGTTTTGGCACCAACCACACCAGGCTATTTTGTGGGCTATGTGCAGACACACAAATCCCACTCTCTCCAGTTTCTGAATAGTAGCTATTATCTTGTGTGCCCTCCTGAGAGGCAATATTGTTTGATACACACCAACCCTCTTGGGTGGAATAACATCACCAGCTTCCCTTTGGCTTCCCCTCAGAGCATCCTCACCGGGAGACAGAACTTGCCTAAGCCTGCTTCAAGGACAACTCCCAGGAGAGTTTCAATACCCAACATGTGCTGTGGGATTGGGGCTCACTAGAGCCAAATTCCAAGCAGTTCCAAAGCAGACAAATGAATCGTTCTTCCCACATGAGCCTCTAGTCTCCCTCAGTGGCCTTACACTGAAGGGAACCTTGGACTTTATGTCACATCTGGGGCTGCGGTTCTCTTTTAACTCTCTGTCTCTTTGCTTCCAACAGTTGGAACCCAGAGCTCCTGCTGCCCAAAGCTTCCCTAGTGCCAGGACTGGAGGCCATGGGCTCCCCACATGCCTCTCCACAGAGCCCCTCTTTTTTCACCTTACCCTCCATGTGGGCAGCTAACAGAGTGGCCCATGGTGGAAGAGTACAGGTCTTTCTGGAGTTGCAATTCCTTCTGTAACTCATGACCTTGCTCTCAGCCACCAGCTGAGCAGGCTGCCCATGGCACAGAACAGCCTATCCCTTTCCTCCCCACCAACCACTGGGCTTCCTTACTGCTGACCCATCGCAAACCCTCCATGAGGCTCCCTCAAGCCTGTAGAGCTTTGCGGCATCTTGGCCTTCCCGGGGCAGCCCACAGGCATCAGAAAGATGGGTGACAGAGCCCCACATAGTCCCTTGTAGGCACTCTGAGATCTTTCTGGTAGGATTCTGTTTTCCCCAGTTCATTTCTTGGAATCCTATTGATCACACCAAGGCTCAAATTTCCTCCAAAGTGGTAGCGGCAGAGTTTCCACAGGGACTGCCCCAAACCATTCTGAAATGGGGCCAGTTGGTATTCCAAAGAAAGAAGCACTAAACCTCAGGGTGATAAGTTCAAAGTATGTATTAGAACATACACACAGGGGGGCTATGGCATATCCTCCTGAGGGACAATGAGCTAGAGATATTCTTCCTGCGTATGTCCACAATGAGGAGTCTGGTTATGGAGTTTGTATGAGGGCTTAAGAAATTTGGCTTAGGACCAGGGCTGGTATCTTTCAGGGTTTTGAGCAACCACCTAAACACCTTTGTCAGTCCTGAGAATGTTCAAGGCCCCAGCTTGGGTTTAAATCATCAGGGGAAAACATGCAGCTGGCCACCTCAAAGAGTGGTCAAGTTACTCTGTAGTTCTCAATCAGGACAGAGAAAAAATGAGAGAAAATGGGGGAATCAATGTTATCCTTGGTAGTAAGAATTAATCTTGAGAAGTGTGAGTCATTCAGTTTCACTTTTCTTTTTTAAGATTGTTTTGTGAATTTGGTTTCCTGTGCATATCCATATTGTTTTGTTTTATTTTGTTTTTGGAGAGGGGACTTGTCAATTTTTTTTTCTTTTTTTTTTTTTTTTAATTATACTTTAAGTTTTAGGGTACATGTGCACATTGTGCAGGTTAGTTACATATGTATACATGTGCCATGCTGGTGCGCTGCACCCACTAACTCGTCATCTAGCATTAGGTATATCTCCCAGTGCTATCCCTCCCCCCTCCCCCCTCCCCACCACAGTCCCCAGAGTATGATATTCCCCTTCCTGTGTCCATGTGATCTCATTGTTCAATTCCCACCTATGAGTGAGAATATGCGGTGTTTGGTTTTTTGTTCTTGCGATAGTTTACTGAGAATGATGGTTTCCAATTTCATCCATGTCCCTACAAAGGATATGAACTCATCATTTTTTATGGCTGCATAGTATTCCATGGTGTATATGTGCCACATTTTCTTAATCCAGTCTATCATTGTTGGACATTTGGGTTGGTTCCAAGTCTTTGCTATTGTGAATAATGGACTTGTCAATTTTTACAAAAAAAACATAACTGGGAATTGGAAGGTATTACATTGAATCTGTAGATTAATCTGTAAAGTATTGTTATCTTAGTATTAAGTATTTTTATCCTTGAAAATTGGACATCTTTTAATTATTTCAGATCTTCTGTGACTTATTTCAGCATTTTAAAAAGTGAGTGTAAAAACTTTGCACTTCTATTGTTAACTTTTTTCTAGATATTTATTTTTTTGATGCTATTATAAATGAAATTGTATTCTTCATTTTATTATATTTTCATTGTTGGTTGCATTCATTCAAAGTACAATTGAATTTTGTATGTGGATCTTGTATCCTGTGACATTGATCAATTTGTTTATTAATTCTAGTGGTATTTTAGTGAATATCTCCACATTTTTATAGAGAAGATTCTGTCATCTGTAATAAAGACACTTCTACTTTTCATTTTCCAATCTGGAAGATGTTATTTATTTCTATTGTACTATTTCTCTGGCTAATACCTCTAGTACAATGCTGAATAGAGTGGTAAAATTGGAATTCTTGTCTTGTTCCCAATCTTAAAGGTAAAGCATCCAGCTTTTCACTATTAAGTGTGATATTAGCAGCAGGTTTTTCATAGATGTCTTTTAGCAAGTCTTACAATTCCCTTCTATTAGTAGTCTGACTAATAACTACTAATTCCCTTCTATTAGTAGTTTGCTGGAGGTTTTGTCGTAAATGGGTGTTTGATTTTTGACATTTTCTTTGTGCATTTAAACTATCACTTTTTGTCCTTTATTTTAGTAATATCGGGCATTAGCTTGTTTGACTTTTGGATATTAAGTCATGGTTGCATTTGTAAACAAACAATTATTCTTGGTCTTGGTGTATATTCATTTATTATGTTGTTCGATTTAGTTTTCTAGTGTTTTCTGAGGGTTTACGAGCCTATATTTATATGGCATGTTGGTCCATAGTTTTCTTTCCCTGTCATGCTTTTGTCTGGCTCTGGTATCATGGTAATACTGGCTTCATGAAATAAATACAAAAACGTTCCTTCTTCTTCAATTGTTGAAAGGTTTTGTGAAGGATTGGTATTAATTATTCATTAAACACTGATAGAATTTTTCATTTTTTTTTATCCTGGAATTTTTTTTGTAAAAGTATTTTAACCAATTTTTTACTTGTTAAATGACCACTCACATATTATATATATTCATATATTACTATATTCTTATGTATTTCTTATGTTTGCTTTTATAATTTGTACCTACCAAAATATTAATTTTCCATTTATACCTTTTCATATGTAATGGATTTAATAGTTAGTTAATATGAGATGATAATATAGAATGAGGCCTTAACCCAATTAAGGAATGACCTAAATGTTCTTCTGTTGTAGGATAGAGACTATGAATATAAATGTTATCCTTAATAATAATCTTTATATTGTGAGGTAAATAAGCCTCTGAATATAAGGAAATTAGTGAAACTTCCATTTAGTTTGGCTTTTATTAAGAAAACAAGCTGAGAATAACTAATTTTAATCAATATTTAGATAAGTCAGAAAAATACTTTTAATAAGAACAAATATAAAATATCTTGTATTTAAGAACCACCTGAAAAGATAATTTGATGAATCAGATTGGTTAGTACTTACTTAGCACATACAATACGTTAGGCAAGATTCTAACTAATTATACATTTATAGACATTACTTGAGAGTTAAAAATGAGAAACCCAAAGATTCATTGGCAATGACAAATTGGCATTTTCTATCACATAAGGTGAAATAAAAACCATCATAAAAATTCACTGTTTTGATTTAAGACAACTAAAAACATAAAAAATATTGAATAACTTTACCAGAAAGTTTGACTAGGCATAGAGATAAATGAGTAGCATTTTTGAACAGTAAGCAAAAAACACACATTATCAAACATCAGACAAAAATATTTTACATGGAAAAATATCAGGCCTATAAAATTTCATTGACTTTATGAGATCAGAAATAAAACAGATTACATTTTTAGGCACTATGACATGGTAACAGAAATGATGAATTAATGTGTAACCAGAGTCAAGTGTGCTCATTATTATCCCCAAAAACTGTTAGAACTAATAAACTAATGCAGTGAAGTTGGAGGACAGACAATCAACCTAAAAAATCAGTTGTGTTTCTATATGCTAATAATGAACTCTGAAAAATAAATCAAGAAAACAATTTTATTTACCATAGTATCAAAAAGGAAAAAATTAATCAAACCAAGGAGGTGAACGATTTGTACACTGAAAACTATAAAATATTGATGAAAGCAGTCATAGAAGAAATTTTTAAAATGAAAAAATGCCCCAGGTTTATGGATCAGAAGAATCAATATTGTTAAAATGTTCATACTGCCAAATGTGATCTGCAGATTCAAAGCAATATCTATCAAGATACCAATAGCATGTTTCATAGAAATAGAAGAAAATCTAAATTTAGTATGGAACCACAAAAGACCCCAAATAGACAACACAATCTTGAGCAAGAAGAAAAAAGCTAGAGGCATCAAACTTTCTGGTTTTAAACTATATCACTAAGCTTAATCACCAAAACAGCATGATAATGGCATATAAACACATAGTTCGATGAGAGAACCATGAAAGAGTCCAAAAATATATGCATGCATATACAGACAACTAATTTTCACACTGGGAAAGAAATAAACTCATCAATATATGACAGGAAAATGGAAAATCCACCAGCAAAAAAACAAAACAAACCAAAAAAACCCATAAAATTGGAACCATCTTTTACATTATACACAAAATTCAACTTAAAATGGATTAAAGGGTTGCAGGGAGAGCCAAGATGGCCAGCTAGACACAGCCAGGAAGAGCTTCTCCACTGAGAGAAACCAGACCATCAAGTAGATTGGCACACTCTGAACAGATCTTTGGAAATAAGGCATTGAATGGGGATGAAGGGAGGATGCAGACCCTGCGCTGAAAAGGGAGAAAGCTGGAAACCCTGCACAGGGTTGTCGAGCACCTGGACTCATTCCTGGCCCTGAGCAGCTCCTGGAGAAGGAGTGAGTGAAATAAACATAGAGTGGCCCACTCTCACCATGAACCTCAAGAATCCTAGCTGCAGAAAACCCCACGACCCCATGGACATTTGAATTGGTAGAGAGAACTTCCCAGTGAGTTGGCAGATACAGAACTCCAGCCAGCATGGAGCCTGAAGGATTTGGTGCAGGAATGGCTGCAGTGGAGCAAAGCCAGGGGTGCCCTTCACCCAAGGCTCACCATGCTCTTCCAGGTGACTTTAGCCTCTGGTGGCAGCTGGATCTGTACACAGCAGGCCTATCTTGCCCACAGGATGGGGCCAGTCTGATCTGAGCATGACCCTGTCTGCCTATCCCAGGGTCCCAGCCTGGCTACACTTGCTTGTAGTGCAGCCTTGGCTACCTAGCCAAGGTGCTTGCCAGCAGCCACCACCACAGATCTTTCACCAGCAGACCCTGCCTAACAGTCACAGAGCTTCTGCAGGCAGATGTCCAACAGCATACACTCACCCTCAGTCCTCCCTGATAGGCACACACTTGTCTTCCAACTGCTTAGCTGGCACACACTCACCCACAGCCTCTCCTGCTGTTTTGCTGCCATGCACGTGCATGCAGGACCTGCCACTACCCACTGCTACTGGTGCACATGAACATGGGGACCCAGATGCTCACTGCCATCTTGCCAAAGTGCTTTCACCAGCACCCCCATCACAGTGTTGTTGCTAGTCTACTGCAGCTCCAAAAACAAATGCAACAAACATTAAAATAAACAAATAGAACCTGATTAAATTAAAAAGCTTCTGCACAGCAAAAGAAATAATCACCAGAGTAAACAAACAACCCACAGAATGGCAGAAAATATTTGCAAACCATGCATCCAACGAAGGACTAGTATCCAGGATTTACAAGGAATTCAAACAAATCAGCAAGGAAACAAACCAAATAATCCCATCAAAAAGTTGGCAAATGACGTGAATAGATATTTCTCAAAAGAAGATATATAAATGGCCAAAAATCATATTAAAAAATGCTCAACATCACTAATCACCATAGAAATACAAATTAAAACCACAAAAAGATACCACTTTACTCCCACAAGAATAGCCATTATTAAAAAGTAAAACAAAAAAAATAGATATTGGCATGGATATGGTGAAAAGGAAATGCTTATACACTTAGATGCTGCTGATAAGAATGTAAATTAGTACAACTTCTATGGAAAACAGTATGGGAATTCCTTAAAGAACTAAACGCAGATCTACTATTTGATCCAGCAATCCCATGATGGGTTCTACCCATAGGAAGTGAAGTCATATCAAAAAGACACTTGTGCATGTATGTTTATTGCATAATTCACAATCACAAAGATACGGAACCAACCTAAGTGTCCATTGACCAATGACTGGATCAAGAAAATGTTGTGTATATACACCATAGGATACTACCCATCATTGAAAAGGAACAAAATAATGTCTTTTGCAGCAACTTGGATGGAGTTAGAGGCCATCCTTCTAAGTGAAGGAACTCAGGAGTAGAAAACCAAATACCACATATTTTTACTTATAAGTGGGAGCTAAGCTATGTGTACTCAAAGGCATACAGAGTGATATAATAGACTTTAGAGACTTAGAAGGGGGAGGGTGGCAAAGGAGTGTGGGATAAAAACCTATACATTGGGTATAAGGTATACTACTTGGGTGATAGGTGCACTAAAAATCTCAGAATTCACCATTGTATAGTTCATTCATGTAACCAGAAACCACTTGTACTCCAAAAGCTACAGAAAAAAAATATTTTGAAAACAGATTCTTTTTTTTTTTTTTTGAGACAGAGTCTCGCTCTGTCGCCCAGGCTGGAGTGCAGTGGCATAGTCTTAGCTCACTGCAAGCTCTGCTTCCTGGGTTCACACCATTTTCCTGCCTCAGCCTTCCAAGTAGCTGGGACTACAGCCACCTGCCACCAAACCTGGCTAATTTTTTTTGTATTTTTAGTAGGCATTCACCGTGTTAGCCAGGATGGTCTCATTCTCCTGACCTCATGATCTGCCCGCCTTGGACTCCCAAAGTGCTGGGATTACAGGCATGAGCCACCATACCCAGCCTAAAAACAGATTCTTAAAGGAATGCTAAATATGAAACTTAGAGACTCTTACCTGCCACTACAAAAGCACACTTAAGTACATAGTCCACTGACACTATAAAGCAACTATACAATCAAGTCTATAAAACAACCATCTAACAATATGATGACAGTTTCAAATTCTCACATATCAATATCAAGCCTGAACATAGATGGACTAAATGCCTCACTCAAAAGGCACAGAGTGGCAAGTTGAATAAAAAAGCAAGGCTCAACTGTATGCTGTCTTCAAGAGACCCACCTCACATGCAATGATATCCATAGGCTCAAAGTAAAGGGATGGAGAGAGATCTATCAAGCAAACAGAAAACAAAAGAGCAAGGGCTGCTGTTCTTATTTCAAACAAAACAGACTTTAAACCAACAACAATAAAAAGACAGGGACATTACATAATGATAAAGCATTAAGTTAAACAAGAAGACTTAACTATCCTAAATATACACACATCCAACACTGGAAAACCTAGATTCATAAAACAAGTTCTTAGAGATGTATGAGGAGACTTAAATAACCACACAATAATTGTAAGACTTCAACGCCCCACAGACAATGTTAGAAAGATCATCAAGGCAGAAAACTAACAAAGATATTCAGGATCTAGACTTGAAACATGACCAAATGGACCTAATAGACCTCTATAGAACACTCCACCCAGCAACAACAACAGAATATACATTATTCTCATCAGCACATAGCACATACTCAAAGATTGATCACACCCTTACCCATAAAACAATTCTCAATGAGTTCAAAAAACCCCAAATCATACCAACCACAGTGCGATAAAATAGAAATCAATACCAAGAAGCTCTCTCAAAACCATACAATTACATGAAAATTACCTGCTCCTGAATGACTTTTCAGTAAAAAATGAAATTAAAGCAGAAATCAAGAAATTATTTGAAACAAATGAAAACTGGGACACACGTAAAGTGCTGTTAAGAGGAAAGTTTATAACACTAAATCCTTACATCAAAAAGTCAGAAAGCTCTCAAATTCACAACCTAACATCACATCTGGAAGAACTAAAAAACAAGAGTAACCCAACCCCAGAGCTAGCAAAAGAAAAGAAATAACCAAAATCAGAGATAAACTGAATGAAATTGAGATGTGAAAATCCATACAAAAAATCAATGAAACAAAAAATTGGTTCATTAAAAGAATAAATAATATTGAGGGAGCACTAGCTAGACTAATAAACAAAAAGAAAAAATCCAAACAAACACAATTAGTATAACAATGGTAACATTACCATTAACTTCACAAAAATATTTTTTAAAAACCCTCAGAGACTACTATGAATGCACACAAACCAGAAAACAGAAGAAATGGATAAATTCCTGGAAACATACAACCTCCTGAGATTGAACCAGGAAAATGTTGAATACCTGAACAGACCAATAATAACTTCCAAAAGGGAATCAGTAATAGAAAACCTACCAACCAGAAAAAGCCCTGGACCAGACAAATTCACAGCCAAATTCTACCAAGCATATAAAGAAGAGCTGGTACCAATCCTACTAAAACAATTCCAAAAATTTGAGGAGGAACGATTCATCCTTAACTCATTCTATGAGGCCAGCAACATCATGACACCAAAACCCGGTGGAGGCATAATCAAAAATTACAAAAAAACTTCAGGCCAATATCCCTGATGAACATAGATGTAAAATATTCATAAAATACTAGTAAATGAAATCCAGCAGCAGATCAAAAAGTAAATTATCCATGATCGGGCAAGTTTCATTCCTCAGATGCAAGGTTGATTCAACATATGCATATCAACAAATATGATTCTTCACATAAACCGAACTAAAAACAAAACCACATGATCATCTCAATAGATACAGAAAAGCCTTTTAATATCTCCTCATGTTAAATACCATCAACAAACTATGCATTGAAGGAACATATTTCAAAATAATGAGTCATCTATGACAAACCCACGGCCAACATCATACTGAAGGGGCAAAAGCTTGACCAACTCCCCTTGAGAACCAGAGCCAGGCTGCCCATTCACCACTGTTATTTAAAAGTACTTGAAGTCCCAGCCAGAGCAATTAGGCATGAGAAGGAAATAAAAGGCATCCAAATGGGAAGAGAAAGTCAAAGTATCTCTTTCTGCTGATGATATGATTCTATACCTAGAAAACCTCATATTCTCTGCCCAAATGCTCATAGAATTGATAAACAACTTCAGTAAAATTTCAGGATACAAAATCAATGTACAAAAATTACTAGAATTTCTATACACCAATAACGTCCAAGCAGAGAGCCCAATCAAGAATGCAATGCCATTCACAATAGCCACAAAAAAGAAAAATTACCTAGGAATACAGTGAAACAGGGTGGTGAAATATCTCTGCAACATGAATTACAAAACTGCTGGAAAAAAATCAGAGATGGCACAAACAAATGGAAAAACATTCCACGCTCACGGATAGGAAGAATCAATATTGTCAAAATGGCCATGCTGCCCAAAGGAATTTACAGATTCAATGCTATTCCTGTCAAACTACTGCTGTCAGTTTTTACAGAGTTGGAAAAAAGCATTCTAAAATTCATATGGAACAAAAAAAAAGCCCAAATACCCAAAGCAATCCTAAGTAAAAAGAAAAGAGAGGCATCACATTATCTGACTTCAATCTATACTACAAGGCTACAGTACCTAAAACAGCACGGTACTGGTACAAA
The DNA here is from genome assembly GCF_028858775.2 of Pan troglodytes. Taxonomy (NCBI): domain Eukaryota; kingdom Metazoa; phylum Chordata; class Mammalia; order Primates; family Hominidae; genus Pan; species Pan troglodytes. The sequence continues at coordinate 35,790,578 of NC_072416.2, read as the reverse complement.
AACAAACACATAGATCAATAACACAGGTTAGAGAACCCAAAAATAAAACCACACACCTACAACCATCTGATCTTCAACAGAGTTGACAATTAGAAGCAATGGGGAAAAAAGTACTTATTCAATAAGTGGTGCTGGGATAATTGGCTAGCTATAGGCATGAGATTGAAATGGAACCCCTTCATTTCACCATATACAAAAATCAACTCAGGGTGGATTAAAGACTTAAACATAAAACCAAAAGCTATAAAAACCCTAAAAGAAAGCCTAGGAAATACCATTCTGGACATAGGCTTTTCATGACAGAGACCCCAAAAACAATTGCAACAAAAACAAAAATTGACAAGCGGGACCTAATTGACAAGTGGGACCTAATTAAACTAACAAGCTTCTGCACTGAACAAGAAACAGCATTAATGCACAATCTATGGAATGGGGAAAAATATTTGCAAACTCGGTATTGAGGTGATCAAACCCAACACCAGGTCGTGGGGGCTATGAAGTCCGGTGGAGTCAAAGGAATGAGACAAAACAAATTAAGAGTACATAGGGTGGGTCCAGGGGGCCAATGCTAGCATATGGAGGCAGTGAAGGCCCCGAGCTCTGGGACTATTTATTGGTAATCAAACAAAGAAGCAGGTGGTGAGGATGTGCAGATGTAGACAGGTGAGGACGTGAGGACGTGGGGGTAGAAAGGTAACAGTGCATCAAGCGCAACTGTGATGCTTTAGCATATGCTCTGCTACTTGAAATAAGGGAGAACAGGTTCTTCTGATGCAAGATATAATCAATTTATGATCTTGGGAGATCAAGGAGCAAGGGGTCAGCGAGTCTGGACACATTCCAGAGGCTACAAGGGGTTTTACGCCCTGAGCCCTGGGTTCTCTCCAAGCCACAAGGGGTGTTATGCCCTGGGCTTAGATTGTAGTGTGGCAGGGCAGCCTTCCACCCTTTGGCACAGAGCTTGGTGTTCCATAGGCCACAAGGGGTTTTAGACCCTGGACCCAGGACATGTTCCAAGACTCGTTTACATTATGTCAGACAAGCGAGCCCTGCCTCAGATCTTCTGCCAACATGTCTCCCTTTTTTGTTCTGCAAAACTGCCACAGCTATCATTGCTTGTTCTCGGCTTGTTCTTCGCCCCCTGGACTCACCCTATGTACTCTTAATGTGTCTTGTCTAATTCCTTTGACTCTGCCGGACTTCATAGCCCCCATGACCTGGTGTTGGGTTTGATCAGTCAGTGGCTTTCTCTCCAGAGGTGGCTTCCGCATCTGTAGACTGAAACGAGACAGCACAAGCACATAATTATTAGAACAAGGTTTACAGGTGTAGAGTTTCCAATGGTCTTAATCCATTTAAGAGGATTGATTGCAGACAACCCATCAGCTGCCTTGCTTAAAATATCAGTTCCAGAGAGCAGGGTTAAGTGAGCCTGAGAGGCTTCAAAAACCTGCTCTTTCAGTTTTACAATATCAAGGGAGAGATTTTCCTCTCTACCCTCTAGATGGCATTTATTTCTTTCCCATTGGCGTTGTGTTTCATTGTAACTATGAGGAATAATGCAAAAGTCAGATGTATTCCAATCACATTGCATTTGAATTCTAGTTTCTAAACTTATGATGCGATCCCCCATTCAAGTTACTGTCTGACAGAGATCACTAATTTGATTAACTATCTTTTGATCTGTTTGGACCTGAGAGTTCCATAATTTCATATAACTATTTTGCCATTTATCAACAAATTAAACAGTTTGCGCAGATGAGTGTAAAGCCGCACCAGCTACTGCAGCAGTAGTGGTAACTGCAATGAGGCCAATTACAGCAAATATAAGAGCAATTATAAATCTTTTTGAATGAGATAAGAGTTTTTTAAGGATCTCAGTTATAATATGAATGGATGGTGATGCCTCCCATGGTCTATTTAGAGACACAGGGATCCAAACTCCTGTGGCTCTAATTAACAAGATAGTTTGATTTTTATCAAAGGTTGAGTTAATGCAAGTAAACAAGTGACATTTGTGGCAGGTGATAAAACGGGTATTCATGTCAAGAGTAATATTTCCTATTGCTAACATAAAAGGTGGCAGGACACAACTTTGAATCCAAAAGGTCCTCTTAGAAAGAAAAGACAGGACATATTTATCTTTACCTCCTTCCCCTTTATACTTATTATATTTACTTTCTCAAATTTTGATTGAACTTTGAGCCATAGCTAATTTTCATAATTCTGAATGCTCCTGTCCTATGGCAGGAGATATCATTTTTGGACTAGGAGTGACAGTGCCACCAGGGCTCCATATGATAGGGCCATCAGCTTCTGTCTCAACATACTATGTATGGTTCTCTTTCCAACAATTCCATTGGCTTATTTCATTTTTTCTACAAGAGGGCCTTCTGGTGCAATTTTTCTTAAAAATCCCCTTAGGGGACCAATCAATGACAATTCCATAGGAATTATTTTGTAACACCTCAGCCTTATTTGCTATACAATTTTCCCAATTCCAGGCATCCACACCTTAAAACCAAACTCTATTTTGTTTACATTCATGTTTGTCTGGATGGAACTGCTGAGTTTTAGGGCTAGAATGGTTATATTTTAAACTTTGTCCTGAAATCATATGTAAAGTTGCCTGTGATTTATTTTTTCCAGGGATTACTGCCAACCAGACTTGTGTGCCCATTTGTAAGCATCCAGTGGCAGGTCCTAGGCATATTGGAGGATATTAATATCCTATTGATATATTCATTTTCTTCCCTTCCTCATTAAGATGCATTGGCCCTCAGTTATCTATGGGCTCAAGCATCCAGGTACTGTCATTGGTGTACACCTCAATAACAGGGTCCATACAACTCACAGACCTAATTAAAGGAGGAAATGGGACATATGCCAAATAAGTAAAATTTTGAGTTGCTCCTACAGTAGGGAGGCTTACTGCCACAGTGAGTACCGCCAGCATGGCCACCATCAGGTTACTGGTTGTTTTTGGTTTGTTCTGTGCTCTCAGATTGTCCTCTGCCATCTGTGCCAGTTTCTTGATTTGTCCCCATGTTTGGAGGGTCTGCCTGGTGAGTATTCCAGGTCTTTTCCTTTGTCTCTGAGATGTTCATTTGTGCCATCACTTGTATCAGGAGTTCTGGCTCTTCCCAGAGTCTTCTCTTCCTGGTGTGGCTCATGACAGATCATCAGATGTTTGGTGGGCACCCACACAGGCACCTGATTGTCACCTGGAGAGACATAAGCAAATCCTCCTCCCCATGTAATTATTTTTCCTTTTTCCCAACTTTTTGTATGTGCATCCCCCCACCATATAGCTTGTCCAGCTTTTTTATTTTCCTTTTGTCCTATTAAGTGTTGTTCAGCTGCTGTCATGGGTTGATCTTTTTGTAAATTTAAAAAATGTAATGTTAATAAAGCTAGGTGTAATTGTATATGTGGGGTTTTATAGTCCTGGTCTCCCTCTCTCTGTTTTTGTAACTGAGTTTTTAAGGTATGATTAGCTCATTCAACTATTGCTTGTCCTTGTGAGTTTTATGGAATACCTGTAGTATGAGTGATATTCCACTGCTGAAAAAATGCAGCCATGGCTTTGCTGCAATACCCTGAACCCTTATCAGTTTTGATTTTTTCTGGGATTCCCATAACTGCAAAGCAAGAGAAAAGATGTTTTTTAACATGAGCTGTAGCTTCCCCTTTTGACATGTGGCCCAGATAAAATGTGAATAAGTATCTCCTGAAACATGAACAAAGGACAATTTTCCAAAAGCAGGAATGTGTGTTACATCCATCTGCCAGATGGAATTTGGAGATAAACCTTTAGGGTTAACTCCTGCTCCTTTATGTGGCAGATGCAGGACTTGACAGGCAAAGCAGTGTTTTACAGTCTCCTTAGCCTCCTTCCAGGATGAGCCATATCTTTTTCTGAGGCCTACAGCTTTAAGATGGGTTAAGGAATGGAATGTTTGTGCATCAGCAAAAGCCACAGACACCAGTGCATCTGCCCTTTGATTAAGTTTAGTCAAAGGGCCAGACAGGTTAGTGTGTGCTCTTATATGAGTAATATAGAAAGGGGAATGTCTTTGTTGTACTGCTTGTTGTAAAGAACGAAATAAAAGATTAAGTTGTTCATCAGTCACATTGCGAATTAAAGCACATTCAATATTTTGTGTGGCTTGCACCACATAAGCTGAATCAGAAACAATATTAACTGGCTGTTTAAAAGTTTTCAGTACTGTAATTACAGCCATAAGTTCAGCCCTTCGAGCAGAAGCAAAGTCAGTTTGAAAAACTTGTTATTGACATCCCACAAATGAGGCTTTTTCATTACTAGACCCGTCAGTAAAAACAGTAATGGCCCCTACAATATGAGCTTTTTGAGTAATAGAAGGCAATATCCAGGATGTTAATATTAGAAATTGAAATATCTTAGATTTAGGATAATGATCATCAAGAATACCAACAAAACCTGCCAAATTAACTTGCCATTCCTGGGAATTAATATAAACTTGCTGAATTTATTGTTTGTTTAATGGAACTATAATGTGATTTGGATCATATCCCATTAACTTTGTTGTGCTCAGCCTTGCCTGTCCTATTAGTACAGCAATTTGATCTAAGTTCAGAGTAAGCATTTTGGTTGTATTGTGAGGTAGAAAAAGCCACTCAACCAGATCATCCTGTTGAACAATAACTCCTGTAGGTGAATGTTTAGTAGGAAAAACTAAAAACTGTAATGGCTGCATAGGGTCAATTCATTTTACTTATGCTTGTTGAATTTTTTCTTCAATTAATTGACGTTCCTCTAATGCCTTTTTGGACAGGGAGCATTTACTGTTTAAGTTAGAATCACCTCATAAGGTAGAAAAAAGGTGAGACATAGCATAGGTAGGAATGCCTAAAGTTGGATGAATCCAATTAATGTCTCCCAATAATTTTTGAAAGTCATTTAAAGTTTTTAAATTATTTCTTCGAATTTGAACCTTTTGAGGCTTAATAGTACTTTGTTCTACCTTCATTTCTAAATATTGAAAGGGAGTAGAGGTTTGAATTTTATCGGGGGCTATGATTAATCCTGCTGCAGTTACAGCCTTTTCTAACTCTTTGTAGCATAGTATTAATTCCTACCTAGTTTCAGCTGCACATAAAATATCATCCATGTAATGGATAATATAACATTTTTTAAATTGTTCTCTAACTGGCTTAATAGCTTTTCCGACATAAGTTTGACAAATAGTCAGGCTATTTAACATGCCTTGTGGTAATACTTTCCAATGGTATCTGTCCACTGGTTATTTGTTATTTATAGCTGGAACAGTAAAAGCAAATTTTTCATAATCTTGGAAGCTAAAGGAATGGTAAAGAAGCAGTCTTTTAAATCTATCACTATTAGAGGCCAGTATTTTGGGATCATTGTTGGAGAGGGCAGCCCTGGTTGCAGTGCACCCATGGGTTTAATTTTAACTGCCCTCAAATCCGTTAACATTCACCATTTCCTTGATTTTTTCTTAATAACAAACACAAGAGAGAGTTCCAAGGGAGAAAGCAGGCTCTATGTGTCCCTTTTGCAATTGTTCCTCTGCTAATTTTTTAAAAGCCTCCAGTTTTTTCTGTTTCAGCAGCCATTGCTCCACCCAAACTGGTTTGGCAGTTAGCCAAACAAGAGGAATGGGAGAGGGAGGCTCAGCAATGGCCACATCTAAAAATGATACCCTAATCCAGTTTGATCTGTTTGCCCTTTTAGTTCTAAAGGTTCTGGTTGGCCACTTTCATTCTTTCGTAATCCTTTTGCAGGGAGATATCCCATATTTTTCATCATTTGTTTACTGTTATTACGATACTGATCCATAGGAATAGATATTTCAGCACCCCATCATTGCAATAAGTCTCTACTCCATAGATTGACAGGAATAGGTGTGATAATAGGTCAAATTGTCCCTTCCTGGCCATCCGGCCCCTGACATGGTAAAATCAAGAAACTTTGAAAACCTTCTGAAGCAGCTCCTACTCCAACAATACTGATGGATGCCTTTTGTTTGGGCCAGTGTCGGGGCCATTGATTTAATGCAATAATAAGAACATCGGCTCCAGTATCTACTAACCCTTCAAAGTCCTTTCCCTGAATGGTTACTGTACAAATAGGTCTCTTATCAGACACTTGATTAACCCAATATACAGCTTTTCCTGCTGGGTTAGTACTACCAAAGCCTCCTGTTCTTTTTACAGTGCTGCTTCCCAGTTTTGTATAAGGTAACAGCAACAACTGAGCAATTCTTCCTCCTGGAGAAGCAGACCATGGAGTTGAGGAACTAATAACTAGTTGAATCTCTCTGGCATAATCAGAATCAATTATTCCTGTATGCACAGTGACACCTTTTAAATTTAAGCTAGACCTTCCAAGCAATAGACCAACTGTTCATGAGGGTAAAGGGCCCCCAACTCCCATGGGGACCTTCTTTGGCAGCTCCCCAGGAAGTAAGGAGACAGGAATTGTGCTGCAGAGATCTACGGCAGCACTGCCTGCTGTGGCGGGGGACAATTGTTGTACGTTTGTAAGGCACTGACTGTGCCAGATATTCCTCGGTTCGTTGAGGGGCCTGAGGCAGGCTCCTCTTCCCATTTCCTGAAAGAGGTTGCCCATCTTTACTAAATTTAGAATGATACTGATTTGCCCAGTGATTGCCTTCTTACACTGGGGGCATACACCGGAACTTTTCTGTTGATTTATGGTAATAGTTTTTGCCTTTTGATTTCCTTATCTACATGCCTTTTTTGTGTGTCCAAATTGCCCACAATTAAAGCAAGAGCCTGAGAATTGGGGCATATTTTTTCCCACCTTTAGTCCAGCCATAGCTTGAGCTAAAAGAGTAGCCTTGTGTAAGTTACCCCCAATGCCATCACCAGCCTTAATATATTCAGCCAAGTGAGCCTTCCCTCTCATAGGTCTAATAGCATTTTGACACTCTGTATTAGCATTATCATATGCAAGAAGCTGTATTACAACATCTTGAGCTGTTTTGTCAGTTATGGCCTTATACACAGCCTCCTGGAGCCAAGCAATAAAATCAGTATATGGTTCTTTAGGTCCTTGTTGGACAGAACTGAAAGAAGGATATTTTTCTCCTGTAACATTTATTCTCTCCCATGCCCATAAGTGCACCATGCGTAACTGAACAATGGCAACGTTCTCCATTACTGCTTGATTTTCTAATCGACCCCAATTAGGGCCAACTCCCATTATCTGTTCAAAACAAACGCACAGGTGGCTGTGCTTGTGTGTTTTCCCTTGCCTGAGTTTGTGCTTTATCAGCCCACCAGGTTTTAAACTGTAAGTACTGAGATGGAGTGAGAGCAGATTTTGTTAAAGTATCCCAGTCATATGATATTAATCTATTCTCAAGAGCCACATTTTTTAGTAAACTTTGTACAAAAGGAGAATTTGGCCCATATTGACTAATGGCTTGCTTAAATTCCTTAAATAACTTAAAAGGAAAAGTAGCCCAATTAGCTATATTTTGCCCTTCTTGCTGGGTGATAGTAATGGGAAATTGCCATGCTTCAAGGTCTCCCTCAGCCCTAGCCTTTTGAATGAATTTTGTATAGCACCACCAATTGCTCCAAGTTTTGATGTTGCAACTACAGGAGCAGTAAGCTTTACAGCTAATTCATTTTCTCGCCCATTAGTGGGAGGGGGAGGAGGTGGCCATTCACTTAATTCAGCAGGTGGAGCTGATGGGCTAGTAAAACACACCCTTTTTAGTTTCCCTTTCTTTTCTTTAATTTCCTCCAGTTTTTGCTCCTCGCATCTAGAATCTAAGGTTAGTTTTTTACACTCATTTTCCTCTTCCTCATCTGAATCTGTCTCATCATCTGTTTGAAATGGCCCAAGAGCTGCCTTTATCAATGCCCACACTGACCAAACAGAAACTGGAATTTTGGCTCCTTCTTTATACACCTTTTTAAAATCTCTGCCAATTCTTTCCCATTCATCCAACTCCACAGTCCCTTATTCTGAGAACCATGGGCAAAACTGCTCTACTCTACTAAAGAGTGTTAATAATTTCTGAGTACTAGCTTTCACTCCCCCTCTCCATAACCAACACCTTAGAAAATTTAAATAAGCAGAATGTTTGCTTTCATTCTGTCCCATTGTTACCCTGGTTCTCCCAAGCACCCAGCTTACCCACTGAGCTTCTTTCAGTCATCCTTGGGTGTCCTTTGACCATGTGTCCTCCACTTCCACATGCTCTGGCATTCCTTCACCGGGGTCTTCGTAGCCAACATTGGGTGCCAGAAATGTTGGGGTGATCAGACACCAACACCAGGTCATGGAGGCTACGAAGTCCCGCAGAGTCAAAGGAATGAGACAAGACAAGTTAAGAGTACATAGGGTGGGTCCAGGGGGCCAACGCTAGTGTATGGAGGCTGCGAAGGCTCTGAGCTCTGGGAGCCCACGCTATTTATTGGTAATCAAACAAAGAAGCTGGTGGTGAGGACATGTAGATGTGGGGGTAGACAGGTGAGGATGTGAGGATGTGGGGGTAGAAAGGTAGCAGTGCATCAAGCATAGCTGTGACAATTTAGCATATGCTCTGCTATTTGAGATAAGGGAGAACAGGTTCTTCTAATTCAAGATACATCAATCAGTGAGTCTGGACACATTCCAGAGGCTACAAGGGGTTTTATTCCCTGAGACCTGGGTTCTCTCCAAGCCACAAGGGGTGTTATGCCCTGGGCTTAGATTGTAGTGCAGCAGGGCAGCCTTCCATCCTTTGGCACAGAGCTTGGTGTTACACAAGGGGAACAAGGCCACAAGGGTTTTTAGACCCTGGACCCAGGACATGTTCCAAGACTCTTTTACATTATGTCAGACAAGCAAGCCCTGCCTTAGCTCTTCTACCAACACTATGCATTTAACACATGTTGAGACAGAGTCTTGCTCTGTCACCCAGGCTGGAGTGCAGTGGCACAAATCTTGGTTCACTGCAACCTCCACCTCCTGGGTTCAAGCAATTTTCCTTCCTCAGCCTCCCGAGTAACTGGGATTACAGGTGCCCATCACCATGCCTGGCTAATTTTTATATTTTTACATAGATAGAGTTTCACCATGTTGTCCAGGCTGGTCTCGAACTCCTGACCTCAAGTGATCTGCCTGCCTCAGCCTCCCAAAGTGCTGGGATTACAGGTGTGAGCTTCCACGCTCAGCCCAGTATATATAATTTCAAAACAAATATTACAACATATGAATTGGCATTGCAGTGGGAATCAGAAGAGTTCTGTGATCATAGACATTTTGGAAGGAATAGGTGAAAGAATTGGCTATTACGTTTTGTATAAGAAAATCAGCACCTGTTCTGTCCATTTTGGAGTAGGCAGGCTGAGGTGCACACAGTGTATGTTGTAACTGTTTGTGTAGCCATGACACACACTCTGTCTGCAACCCCAGACCAAGACAACTGAAAATTAAAGCATGATATGTTTTGTAGAGTAGTACAAAATGAATGGCATTTATGCATGATGAAATTATTTCCTAGTTACCCAATAAGAAATTAATAATGCAACAAAAAATCATATAAGCCACAAGAGAAAGATTAAATCCCTTGTGATAGGAGGAGGAAACCCAGACTGATCGTAGATTTTGGTGATTGATCCTGGATGGGTTTTTTGGAGCCTTACATACTTTCTGTCCTCTGTGTAGCTTGTTCTCTTTTTCGTTTTCTTTTCTTTTTCTTTTTTTTTTTTTTTTGAAACAGGGTCTCACTCTGTTGCCCAGGCTGGAGTGCAGTGGCATGATCTCAGCTCACTGCAGCCTCCACCTCCCGGGTTCAAGCAATTCTCCCACTTCAGCCTCCTGAGTAGCTAGGATTACAAGTGCCCGCCACTACACCTGGCTAATTTTTGCGTTTTTATTAGAGATAAGGTTTCACCACGTTGGTCAGGCTGCTCTCAAACTCCTGAACTCAGGTTCCACCTGCCTCCGCCTCCCAAAGTATTGGGATTACAAGTGTGATCCACCATGCCCGGCCTGCAGTTTGTCTTCTAATAGTCAGCATTCTCTTTAGTAGTCCCAGTGGCAGGGTGGCACAACCAGAGGTTCCCAAAGGAAAATCTCACGTCTGGATACTAAATATACTATTTGGTTAAATGATAAACTTTTTCACTTGGCATTTCCTAGCACTGATGTAAACAACTTCAGGAGTTTGTCTCTACAATTCTATATCTTTTGAGAAAATATTTTTTCCAGCTCTTTTGTAGTTGGCAAAATACAATTGTATCTATTGGGTGAAAACTTAAACATAGCATCTGAAATCATAAAACTGCTAGAAGAAACCACTGGGGAAAACTTTCTTTTTTAAAAATTTTACTTTAAGTTCTGGGATACATGTGCAGAACGTGCAGGTTTGTTACATAGATATACATGCGCCATGGTGGTTTGCTGCACCTATCAACCTGTCATCTAGGCTTTAAGCCTAGGTATTTGTCCTAATGCTCTCCTTCCCTTTGCCCCCCACCCCCCAACAGGCCCTGGTGTGTGATGTTCCCCTTCCTGTGTCCATGAGTTCTCATTGTTCAACTCTCACTTATGAGTGAGAATATGCGGTGTTTGGTTTTCTGTTCCTGTGTTGGTTTGCTGAGAATGATGGCTTTGACATTGGTCTTAACAATGAATTTTTTGATTTGACATCAAAAACCCATACAATACAAGAAAAAACAATCAAATGGGACAACATTCACTAAAACGTTTCTCATAGCAAAAGAAAACAATCAACACAATTAAAAGTCAGTCGGTACAATTGGAGAAAAATTCTGTAACAATATATCTGAGAATGAGATTATGTATCAAACAGATAAGGAATTCTTAAAACTGAACATCAATAAGTAAATAACCCAGGACCTGAACAGATATTTTTCCAAAGAAGTCCTACAATGGCCAACAAACATTTGAAAAGATGCTTAGCATCACGAATCATGAAGAAATGCACATCAGAACTGCAATGAGCTATTACCTCATACAGACTTGTCAGAATAGTATCTATTAAGAAGTCAAAAGATAATGAGTGCTAATGATGATGTGGAGAAGGGAGAACTCTTGCACACTCTTAGTGGGAATGTAAATGGATAAAGCCATAATGGAAAACAATATGGAGTTTTCTCAAAAAAGTAAAACTAGAACTGCCACATGATCCAGCAATCCCACTTCTGGGTATTTATCTGCCTTGGTTCATTTTGTGCTTCTATGACAGAACACTTTTGGCTGGGTAATTTATAATGAATAGATATTTATTTTCTCATAGTTCTGGAGGCTGGGAAGTGCAAAATCAAGGTGGCGGCATCTGGTGAGGGCCTTCTTGCTACACCATCATGTGGCAGAAAAGCAAAGGCACAAGGTACCACTAACCCTATGATCGTGACATTAAACCCAACTATGAGGACAGAGCCTTCATGGCCCTATTACCTCACAACCACATTTGCCATAACCAAATTTCAACATGAGTTTTGGAGGGGACAAACATTCAAACCATTAACAATATCCAAAGGGAATAAAATTGCTATCTTGAAGAGATATCTGCACTCCTATACTCATCACAGCATTACGCACAATAGACAAGATATAAAAACAATGTAGGTGTCTATCAGCAGAAAAATGGATAAAGAATATATGAAATATCTATTAATATATCTATTTGTCTATCAAATGAAATACTATTCAGCCCTAAGAAAGAAAATCCTGCCACTTGCAACAACATAGATGAACTTTGAAGACATTATGCTAAGTGAAATAAGGCAGACATAGAAATACAAATGTTGTATGAACTCATTTTATGAGGAATCTGAAAAAGAGTAGAACTCACAGTTACAAAGAGCAGAATGGTGGTGACCTGGGGCTGAGGGACTGGGAAAAAATGAGAGATATTGGTCAAAGGGTACAAACCTATTGTCACAAAATAAATAATACTAGAGACCCAATGTACAGCATTGTGACTATACTTAATAATTACATCTTGTATACTTGAACTTTGTTAAGAAACATGGATCTCAAATGAACTTACCACACTAAAAAATAGTAACTATGTGACATGACAGATATGTTTATTAGCTTTATTGTGGTAATAATTTCACAATATATAAATATATCAAAACATATATTTTAGTTTTTACACTTTAAATACAGTTTCTATTTGTCAATCATAGTCCAAAAAAGGTGGGAAAAGATTGTGTAACCAAACTAATATCTAGTCACATGTAAATTGTATTTAAGACCATTTGAAATAAATTTTAGATTAAATTTAAAATCTAAATTGGCATAATTATTTTAAATTTTACTTTAAGTTCTGGGATACATGTGCACAATGTGCAGGTTTGTTACACAGATACACATGTGCCATGATGGTTTGTTGCATCTATCAACCCATCATCTAGGTTTTAAGCCCCGCATGCATTAGGTATTTGTCATAATGCTCTCCCTCCCCTTGCCCCCCAACCCCCGACAGGCCCCAGTGTTTGATGTTCCCCTCCCTGTGTCCATGTGTTCTCATTTTTCAGCTCCTACCTATGAGTGAGATCATGCAGTGCTTGGTTTTCTGTTCCTCTGTTAGTTTGCTGAGGATGATGGTTTCCAGCTTTATCCATGTCCCTGCAAAGGACATGAACTCATTCTTTTTATGGCTGCCTGGTATTGCACCCATACCGCAATCCAATGGGATTGCTGGGTCAAATGGTATTTCTGGTTCTAGATCCTTAAGGAATCACCACACTGTCTTCCACAATGATTGAACTAATTTATACTCCCACCAACAGTGTAAAAGTGTTCATATTTCTCCACATCCTCACCAGCATCTCTTGTTTCCTGGCTTTTTAATGATCGCCATTCTAAAAGGCGTGAGATGGTATCTCATTGTGGTTTTGATTGCATTTCTCTAATGACCAGTGACGATAAGCTTTTTCTCATGTTTGTTGGCGACATAAATGTCATCTTTTGAGAAGTGTCTGTTCATACCCTTTGCCCATTTTTTGATGGGATTGTGTTTTTTTTTCTTGTAAATTTGTTTAAGTTCCTTGTAGATTCTGGATATTAGCCCTTTGTCAGATGGATAGATTGCAAAAATTTTCTCCCATTCTGTAGGTTGCCTGTTCACTCTGATGATAGTTTCTTTTGCTGTGCAGAAACTCTTTCACTTAATTAAATTCCATATGTCAATTTTGGCTTTTGTTGCAATTGCTTTTGGTGTTTTAGTCATGAAGTCTTTGTAAATTGGCATAATTTTTACAGGGACAAAAAAGTTTTTTCGAAGAGGCATTATTTAAAGCTAGAACTGAATATTTAGCTAAAATGTTTAATTTTTATTCGTTGTTCATTTTAAAATTCTTTTTAGAGATGGGGTCTTGCTCTGTCACCCAGACTGAAGCACAGTGGTGCAATCACAGCTCACTGCAACCTCAACCTCTGGGGTTCAAGGAATCCTCCCACCTCAGCCTCCTGAGTAGCTGGCATTACAGGCCCTCACCATCATGCTTGGCTAATTTAAAAAAAATTATTTTTGTAGAAATGAGATCTTACTATGGTGCCCAGGTTGGTCTCAAACTCTAGCCCTCAAGCAATCCTCCCAGCTCAGCCCCCCAAATTGCTGGGATTACAGGTGTGAGCCACTGTGCCTGGCCTAAAATACTTTTGATAAATAAGAGTAAATTAAAATATTTTCAAAAGTGAAAATTTTGAGAGATTTTATTACCAATAGGAGCTTCTTTAGGGTACACTTCAAGAAGAAAGAAACATTTTCTGGTATGAAATTACAATGAAAAAGAGTAAGAGACTTAGTATGGGAATATCAACTATGGTGGACACTGAACTAAAGAAACTAAAAATTCCTTGGTTTCAAAAGTATTTAGATACAATAAAAGTATAATTCTTTATATATTTTTTCTGCATAATCTCATTTATATGTAGACTCTAATAAAGTCTAATTCAAAAAAATAGAAAGTGAAATAAGGGTTACTAGAGGCTTGATGTGGTGGGAAGAAATTATAGAGTTTTTGATTGAAGGGTACAAAGTTTCTAACAGACAAGGTAAGTAGGTTTTGAGATCTATTTCACAGCAGCGTGACTATAGTAAACCATAATGTAATTGTATATTTTAAAATGACTAAGAGTAAATTTCAAATGTCTTACCACAAATAATGCTGGTAAGCGAGTTGATAGATGTTATTTAACTCAATCATGCCATATTACATACATATATTCAAACATCACATTTTACCCCATAAATTCATTCAACTTTGATTTGCCAATCAAAACTACTATTCATACTTTAAAGAGAAAGAAATAAACTTTAAGAAATTTGACGAGAGAAAAAACTGTTCATTTTAAAATCTTAGAAAACAGACACATATTTTTCATATATATATATATATATATATATACATTTCAAATGGCTTGCTCCCTTAGTGATGTAAGTAAACTTTTTTTTTTTTGAGACAGAGTCTCACTGTCACCCAGGCTGGAGTTCAGTGGCATGATCTCTCACTGCAACCTCTGCCTCCCAGGTTCAAGCAATTCTCCTGCCTCAGCCTCCCGAATAGCTGCGATTACAGGCGCCAGACATCGTGCCCAGCTAATTTTTGTAATTTTAGTAGAGGCGAGGTTTCACCATGTTGGCCAGGCTGTTCTTGAGCTCCTGACCTCAGGTGATCTACCCACCTCGGCCTCCCAAATTGTTGGGATTACAGGCTTGAGCCACCGCGCCCAGCCATAAGTAAACTTTTAATATAATGAATAGTCTAAACCCAACACTCAGGAATAAAATGTATATTTTTAATGTTCAAAATAATACAATACTATAAAAGACAGCCCCTAAAGCAACTGCTTACAGTAAAATTATTTCTACATTTGTAAATAAATTATTCCTTCACTTGTTAGAGAAAAGATATTTGAGTATATATTTTAAACTACATTTCAATGTATTAAATCAAATGAACATATGTACTTGGCAATAAAAAATGTATTAAACAAGTAGACAAGAAAACTTGCCTTCTTTTCTAATTTTAAAACTGACAAACACTCAGCATTTAGGTGCTTATTTGTCTAGTGTTACTGGAGTGCTAAAAAGAAGTGCTCAATGAGAAATCTTTCCATATTTATATCCATGCTGGGTGTGAATATATGGGAATTTTACAAGGGTAGTATTATAAACATTCAACTACTACTATAGGCCCAGACTGACTGATTAGAATAAACATGGGTTACAAACCATTGATGTGGCCATCTTGTTTTTAGGCTTAACATTGATCATGATCTAACAGAATCAACAAATGAGAGCTATATGCTGGGTGCTCTTCGGGCACCTTCATTTGCATTAATTGCTTTAATTTTACCAAAACCCTAAAGTTCGGGATGCGATCAGGAACCAGCTCATAGCGAATTTCAATCTTAACCATTATGCCCAACACCATGTCATCCAATGCTTGTTTTAAATCCCGACATAACATTTTGGCTTTAAATTTTTTAATTTAGTAAAAATAAAGATAAATTTACAAACCACTTCTTTTTATCCATAGATAGTATGCAGAACTTAATTTTTGGTTTAAAGTATTCATTACAAAGTCTGAGACAAACACTTCAGTAAATGAATTATCACAATATTCTTCTTATGACTTAAAAGAACCATTAATTTTACTTTTGAAATATATTGAGTGTTTATATTTAAAGTTAAAATGAGCCTATTATTATATAGAAAATTTGTTGTCTGCATGAATCTTGTCATCCCTTGAGGGGTCTACATTTGCTAGAAGTTTCAGAAACACTAATAAGAATACTGTTTCTGATTGAATAATTAAAGAATGTTACGCTTTTTCAGTGACTAAAATAGATTGGAATTACTGATCAGTAACTTACAATGCGGTTTAAATGTTATTTAATGAATACATGTGAAGTTTCTCTTAAACTCATTATAACAAATTACTTCTACTGTTTTTCACTTCTATTAGAAAAAAGTATTAAAATTTCTGTTATTGCAAGCCTATAAATTTTATTCAGATCTAAACATAGTGATAATCTTAAAAGATCTGTATGCTTAGGATTATAAAAAGCCTATTGCCATTCACACATGGAAGATAAATAACTCCTTTTCAGTAAACCCAATGGGGCAATTGTGACTCACAACTATAAGCTATTAAAATATTAATACTATCACCTAGATGATACTTTTAGGTATCTGCATGTTCAAGTTGTTTAACTTATAATTCAAAAATAAATTTTTATAAACTATAAAAAATATAAAGAATTTTTTTTAGTTCGTAAATACTGTCATTATTTCTAGTTGACATAACATTAAATTTTAGAGGCTATGGCTTTAGAAACAAGAAATGTCACGGTTGACTCCGCTTTACTTCCTGCCTTATTTCACACAAACACAGCAGCACAAAAAAAGCCAGAAATGCTACAACTTGACTGGAAGTACACCAGTACCCTTCTAGGGAGAATATATGTGGAGCATATTTACTTGAAATTCATGACATCTTTTGTTGAAGTACAGGCTTCTATATGGCAAGTAATAAAGACAAAAATTTTATAGGGCAATAGAGTAAGAAACATACTCTAAAATTACCTTCTAACTCATTATTTCTATTTTCACTAGCATGGTTGTGATGGAATGAGCATTTGCAGCAGTTTTTTTGTTGTTGTTTTTTTTCTTTTTTTTGAGACAGAGTCCTGCTCTGTCGCCCAGGCTGAAGTGCAACGGCATGGCCCAGGCTGGAGTGCAATGGCGTGACCCCGGCCCTCCACAACCTCCACCTCCTGGGTTTAAGTGATTCTCCTGCCTCAGCCTCCCAAGTAGCCGGGCCACAGGCACACGCCACCATACCCGGCCCACCTCTGGACTTCTAGTAGAGACGGGGTTTCACCATGCTGGTCAGGCTGGTCCCAAACTCCTGACCTCGTGATCCACCCGCCTTGGGCTCCTGAAGTGCTGGGATTACAGGCGTGAGCCATTGTGCCAGGCCCATGGTCTTAAATAACCTACACTCTCTGCTTCATCATTTTTAGGGTATGGCCATAAGACGTTTATGATTTTATTAGAAAAAATGTTTTCTTTTTCTAATTCAGAAATTCAGCATCATTTCACAGGCAGATCACAAGGTCAGGAGTTCAAGCCCAGCCTAACCAACATGGCGAAACCCAGTCTCCACCAAAAATACAAAAATTAGCTGGATGTGGTGGCACACGCCTGCAGTCCCAGCCACTCAGGAGGCTGAGGCAGAATTGCCTGAACCCAGGAGGCAGAGGTTGCAGCGAGCTGAGACCACACCAGTGCACTCCAGCCTGAGCAACAGAGAGAGACTCCATCTCAAAAAACAAAAAACAAAAAAACAAAAAAAAACAAAAAAAAAACCAACTCATCTACAACAACTGTAGTAATTATACTTTAAAATAAATTTAACCAAAAGTGGAAAAACCTGTGCATTATAATCTAAACAATACTGAAGTACAAAATTAAATACACGAATGGAAAAATATTACCTATAAATGAATTGGCATTATTAATATTGTTAAATATCCATATTACACAAAATAATCCACAGATATAATGCAACCTCTATGAAAATACCAGTGACACACTTAATATAAATTTTAAAACATACATCTAAAATTTATATTGTACCACAGAAGACCCAAAGTAGCAAAGCAATAAAGAAAAAAAGAAGGGTGAATATATCACCCTACCTGACTTTGAAATATACTAAAAAGCTATATTAGCTAAAACAGTATGGTAATTGAAGAAAAACAGACACATACTCCAATGGAGCGGGACAAACAAAAAAAGACCAGAAATGGCTGACTTGAAGTTACAAACTAACTCCAGCAGAAATATTTATGGCTTATTATGGAGCATCAGTTACACAGCAAGCACTGTCATGTTTCTTTCTTTTCTTTTTTTTTTTTTTTTTGAGACAGAGTCTCGCTTTGTCACCCAGGCTGGAATGCAGCGGCGTGATCTCAGCCCACTGTAACCTCCACCTCCTGGAACGAAGTGATTCTCCTGCCTCAGCCTCCTGAGTAGCTGAGACCCCAGGCACGTGTCACCACGCCCAGCCAATCTCTGCACTTCTAGTAGAGATGGGGTTCCGCCATGTTTGCCAGGCTGGTCCTGAACTCCTGGCCTCAGGTGACCCCCCAACCCCGGCCTCCCAAAGTGCCAGGACCACAAGCATGAGCCACCGCACCCGGCCTCACTGTCATGTTTCTTTGATACATTTATATATAAAAACATTTTCATGACTTATGAAAGTTCCCTAGTACTTACCTAAAAAGAGAATGACTCAATAAATAAGTAAATTCACTTACGTCATCTATAAAAAGTGAAAGGACAATAACTAAAGAAAAGTAGGCTTATATAGGCATCTGCATCTAAAAGAACAAAACAGAATGTTCTAAATAAAATATAACACTACATTAATTATGGAATTACATCTAAAAATTGTGTGCACTACTAAATTTTATAAAAAACACTCTTATAATCACTGACCAGCTCGGGTAATGGATACTTCATAAACTATAAAACAAAAAATTATAACAAACAAAATTATAGGTCTGGCATGAGTACCGGGCAAAGAGTTTGTGTGGAGAGATTCTGAACCATAAGCCATAAGGTTTTACAGTAATGAATTTAATACAAAGCTGAGAGCATAAACTTGCTTTCAGCATTTTTGAGGTTTTTATTATCTAGTAAATTAATAACCTTATTAAAATGATTTGTTTTGTTCTGATATTGCTATATTCTTCTGAAAATAGGTACAAACTCATACTCATACAAACACACTCACTCCATAATTTTCTTTCCTAAGGTTTATCTTTAGAGTAATATATGTGTATTTTTAACTTTATGTAAATCAAAATTAAAAGTCTTTATGTGTTTGCAGGCAGAGAGGCCACATGTTCAAATAAAAATATCTAAGAAGTTTATAAAAATATGTATTCAAGACTCACAAATGTATAGATTTTGTTCATGCTTCTAAATAATATAATCATAGAAATTACCCTGTAGTCAATATCTATTTATTTATTCTTTTTGAGACAGAGTCTCACTCTGCCACCCAGGCTGGAGTGCAGTGGCACGATCTCAGCTCACTGCAACCTCCACCTCTCAAGTTCAAGTGATTCTCCTGCCTCTGACTCGTGAGTAACTGGGATCGCAGGCACTCACCACCATGCCTGGCCAACCTTTGTATTTATAAGTACAGACAGGGTTTCAACATGTTGGCAACACTGGTCTCAAACTCCTGACCTCAGGTTATCCACCTGCCCCAGCCTCCCAAAGTGCTAGGATTACAGGCATGAGCCATGGTTCCTGGCTGTCGGTAACAGTTTAATTGTACATTTTAAACAAAAAGTGTAAAATTGAATTTTCTGTAATACAAAGGATAAATGCTAGAGGTGATAGATACCTCATTTACCATGAGGTGATTATTATATATTGTATGCATGTATCAAAATATGCCATATGTGCTTTAAATATATACATATACTATGTACCCAAAAGTAATAATTCTTTATATTTTACTTAAATCAAATTAAAGAATTTCAGTGCTACTTGAACAGTTTGACTGATGGCTGAAGACTCTTTTCTCAAAAAACATTTTTCATCACTGACTTATTAAAAACTGTTGGTACTTCAGTTGCAATTTTGCATAATACTGATTATTGTTTTATCAGAACTGATTTGCACCAAAGGACTAACAGTGGCATAGGCATTGAGCACAGCTCTCTGCAATCTCAGGACAACGTGTGGGTCATACGTCCATGGCAGGGTTAAAGAGGTTGAGAAGATAAAGTCCACCCAGTACATGACCACAAAGAAACTCACCAGCAGCAGGATGGTCTGGGTGGCCCTTTTCTCTGGGGAGGGTCTTGGGGAGAGGTGGGTGCTATGGAGGTGCTGGGATTGCCTCCAATGCCTGGGCAGGAGAATCACCATGTATGCACTTGAGAGCAGCATAAGTACTACACAGGAGACATACTTGGATAATGTCACAGTGAAAAACACTCCCCTGATTGTGGAGTTCATGGGGGAAAGTGGCAGTATTTACTGACATTCTGTAGCTTGATATGGGTCGTGTTGGAAGAATGCACAGAGAAAAAGATTGGCCAACTACTGAAGGACAAATTGAAGAACACCCAAAAGAAGAAAACATGCAAAATGTAATTTGTGGATTTATGTTTAAACCTTGCCAACCAGGAGGTGCTGGGGCTGATGCTGATGGCCTGGAGCATGTTCAGAAGGCAGGTGGTGCAGATGGAGAGTCCCTTCATTGCCCTGTTTGTGTAAAAAAGTGCCTTACACTTAAAGTCATTCCCAAAATGCAGTGATTCAAATATGTCTAGAGGCAAAAAATCCACTGCAGTGAGGAGCATCTGAATGTGAATGAGGGCCAGGTGACAGGTGAGTAAGTCACGGGGTTTAGGCCTGCGATTCAGAAGAAGCGTAAAGATGTGGAAGAAAAGGAGAAAGGTGTTGGCTGAGAATCCAATGCCAGCTTGAAAAACAAAGGCATTTTTAACGATAGCATAAGTAGAAAATAGTTTCATCTCAATGGCATAGAGGAAACATACTTTCTATATCTGGAATAAAAGAAACAATAGATCCCATGTTATCAATGTTGGTTGTTCAGTGTTCAAAATTGTTACCATCATCATCTTTTTCCCCACTTATTCTTTGTTAAGCCTGTATATGAATTCTTGGAAATCCAGCTTCTGCATTCTTTTCCATACCAAATCATTTATATTTGTAAAACAGTAAGACTTCTACAATCATACAGTGCACAGTGCCTGTATCCCACTATACCTGAGCCTCACTTTTTAGAAATCATATCCTTATTGTTCTGCATTCTCTCCTATTATATTTAGCACCCAGAACAGTGATGGACAAACAAAATTACTCAAAAAAAAGGGCCAGGCACAGTGGCTCATGCTTGTAATCCCAGCACTTTTGGAGGCTGAGGTGGGAAGATTTCTTGAGGCCAGAAGTTCAAGACCAGCCTGGGCAACATAGTGAGGTGCCATCTCTACAAAAAAATTAAACAGTTAGTGAGACATTGTAGCATGCACCTGTAGTCCAAGCTACCCAGGAGGCTGAGGTGGGAGGATTGCTTGAATCCAGGAGGTCAAGGCTGCAGTGAGCCATGATTGCGCCACTGCATTCCAACCTGGGCAACAGAGTGAGACCCTATCTCATAACAAATACAAAAACAAATAAAATTACTCAAAGGTATTTATACATTTAAATTAAATGGAAATTTATTCTTTTTTTTTATACTTTAAGTTTTAGGGTACATGTGCACATTGTGCAGGTTAGTTACATATGTATACATGTGCCATGCTGGTGCGCTGCACCCACTAACTCGTCATCTAGCATTAGGTATATCTCCCAATGCTATCCCTCCCCCCTCCCCCCACCCCACCACAGTCCCCAGAGTGTGATATTCCCCTTCCTGTGTCCATGTGATCTCATTGTTCAATTCCCACCTATGAGTGAGAATATGCGGTGTTTGGTTTTTTGTTCTTGCAATAGTTTGCTGAGAATGATGATTTCCAATTTCATCCATGTCCCTACAAAGGACACGAACTCATCATTTTTTATGGCTGCATAGTATTCCATGGTGTATATGTGCCACATTTTCTTAATCCAGTCTATCATTGTTGGACATTTCGGTTGGTTCCAAGTCTTTGCTATCGTGAATAATGCCGCAATAAACATACGTGTGCATGTGTCTTTATAGAAGCATGATTTATAGTCATTTGGGAATATACCCAGTAATGGGATGGCTGGGTCAAATGGTATTTCTAGTTCTAGATCCCTGAGGAATCGCCACACTGACTTCCACAATGGTTGAACTAGTTTACAGTCCCACCAACAGTGTAAAAGTGTTCCTATTTCTCCACATCCTCTCCAGCACCTGTTGTTTCCTGACTTTTTAATGATTGCCATTCTGACTGGTGTGAGATGGTATCTCATTGTGGTTTTGATTTGCATTTCTCTGATGGCCAGTGATGATGAGCATTTTTTCATGTGTTTTTTGGCTGCATAAATGTCTTCTTTTGAGAAGTGTCTGTTCATGTCCTTCGCCCACTTTTTGATGGGGTTGTTTGTTTTTTTCTTGTAAATTTGTTTGAGTTCATTGTAGATTCTGGATATTAGCCCTTTGTCAGATGAGTAGGTTGCGAAAATTTTCTCCCATTTTGTAGGTTGCCTGTTCACTCTGATGGTAGTTTCTTTTGCTGTGCAGAAGCTCTTTAGTTTAATTAGATCCCATTTGTCAATTTTGGCTTTTGTTGCCATTGCTTTTGGTGTTTTAGACATGAAGTCCTTGCCCATGCCTATGTCCTGAATGGTAATGCCTAGGTTTTCTTCTAGGGTTTTTATGGTTTTAGGTCTAACGTTTAAATCTTTAATCCATCTTGAATTGATTTTTGTATAAGGGGTAAGGAAGGGATCCAGTTTCAGCTTTCTACATATGGCTAGCCAGTTTTCCCAGCACCATTTATTAAATAGGGAATCCTTTCCCCATTGCTTGTTTTTCTCAGGTTTGTCAAAGATCAGATAGTTGTAGATATGCGGCATTATTTCTGAGGGCTCTGTTCTGTTCCATTGATCTATATCTCTGTTTTGGTACCAGTACCATGCTGTTTTGGTTACTGTAGCCTTGTAGTATAGTTTGAAATCAGGTATTGTGATGCCTCCAGCTTTGTTCTTTTGGCTTAGGATTGCCTTGGCGATGCGGGCTCTTTTTTGGTTCCATATGAACTTTAAAGTAGTTTTTTCCAATTCTGTGAAGAAAGTCATTGGTAGCTTGATGGGGATGGCATTGAATCTGTAAATTACCTTGGGCAGTATGGCCATTTTCACGATATTGATTCTTCCTACCCATGAGCATGGAATGTTCTTCCATTTGTTTGTATCCTCTTTTATTTCCTTGAGCAGTGGTTTGTGGTTCTCCTTGAAGAGGTCCTTCACATCCCTTGTAAGTTGGATTCCTAGGTATTTTATTCTCTTTGAAGCAATTGTGAATGGGAGTTCACTCATGATTTGGCTCTCTGTTTGTCTGTTGTTGGTGTATAAGAATGCTTGTGATTTTTGTACATTGATTTTGTATCCTGAGACTTTGCTGAAGTTGCTTATCAGCTTAAGGAGATTTTGGGCTGAGACAATGGGGTTTTCTAGATATACAATCATGTCGTCTGCAAACAGGGACAATTTGACTTCCTCTTTTCCTAATTGAATACCCTTTATTTCCTTCTCCTGCCTAATTGCCCTGGCCAGATCTTCCAACACTATGTTGAATAGGAGTGGTGAGAGAGGGCATCCCTGTCTTGTGCCAGTTTTCAAAGGGAATGCTTCCAGTTTTTGCCCATTCAGTATGATATTGGCTGTGGGTTTGTCATAGATAGGTCTTATTATTTTGAAATACGTCCCATCAATACCTAATTTATTGAGAGTTTTTAGCATGAATGGTTGTTGAATTTTGTCAAAGGCTTTTTCTGCATCTATTGAGATAATCATGTGGTTTTTGTCTTTGGCTCTGTTTATATGCTGGATTACATTTATTGATTTGCATATATTGAACCAGCCTTGCATCCCAGGGATGAAGCCCACTTGATCATGGTGGATAAGCTTTTTGATGTGCTGCTGGATTCATTTTGCCAGTATTTTATTGAGGATTTTTGCATCAATGTTCATCAAGGATATTGGTCTAAAATTCTCTTTTTTGGTTGTGTCTCTGCCCGGCTTTGGTATCAGAATGATGCTGGCCTCATAAAATGAGTTAGGGAGGATTCCCTCTTTTTCTATTGATTGGAATAGTTTCAGAAGGAATGGTACCAGTTCCTCCTTGTACCTCTGGTAGAATTCAGCTGTGAATCCATCTGGTCCTGGACTCTTTTTGGTTGGTAAACTATTGATTATTGCCACAATTTCAGCTCCTGTTATTGGTCTATTCAGAGAGTCAACTTCTTCCTGGTTTAGTCTTGGGAGAGTGTATGTGTTGAGGAATTTATCCATTTCTTCTAGATTTTCTAGTTTATTTGCGTAGAGTTGTTTGTAGTATTCTCTGATGGTAGTTTGTATTTCTGTGGGATCGGTGGTGATATCCCCTTTGTCATTTTTTATTGTGTCTATTTGATTCTTCTCTCTTTTTTTCTTTATTAGTCTTGCTAGTGGTCTATCAATTTTGTTGATCCTTTCAAAAAACCAGCTCCTGGATTCATTGATTTTTTGAAGGGTTTCTTGTGTCTCTATTTCCTTCAGTTCTGCTCCGATTTTGGTTATTTCTTGGCTTCTGCTAGCTTTTGAATGTGTTTGCTCTTGCTTTTCTAGTTCTTTTAATTGTGATGTTAGGGTGTCAATTTTGGATCTTTCCTGCTTTCTCTTATGGGCATTTAGTGCTATAAATTTCCCTCTACACACTGCTTTGAATGCGTCCCAGAGATTCTGGTATGTTGTGTCTTTGTTCTCGTTGGTTTCAAAGAACATCTGTATTTCTGCCTTCATTTCGTTATGTACCCAGTAGTCATTCAGGAGCAGGTTGTTCAGTTCCCATGTAGTTGAGTGGCTTTGAGTGAGATTCTTAATCCTGAGTTCTAGTTTGATTGCACTGTGGTCTGAGAGATAGTTTGTTATAACTTCTGTTCTTTTACATTTGCTGAGGAGAGCTTTACTTCCAACTATGTGGTCAATTTTGGAATAGGTGTGGTGTGGTGCTGAAAAAAATGTATATTCTGTTGATTTGGGGTGGAGAGTTCTGTAGATGTCTATTAGGTCCACTTGGTGCAGAGCTGAGTTCAATTCCTGGGTATCCTTGTTGACTTTCTGTCTCATTGATCTGTCTAATGTTGACAGTGGGGTATTAAAGTCTGCCATTATTAATGTGTGGGAGTCCAAGTCTCTTTGTAGGTCACTCAGGACTTGCTTTATGGATCTTGGTGCTTCTGTATTGGGTGCATATATATTTAGGATAGTTAGCTCTTCTTGTTGAATTGATCCCTTTACCATTATGTAATGGCCTTCTTTGTCTCTTTTGATCTTTGTTGGTTTAAAGTCTGTTTTATCAGAGACTAGGATTGCAACCCCTGCCTTTTTTTGTTTTCCATTGGCTTGGTAGATCTTCCTCCATCCTTTTATTTTGAGCCTATGTGTGTCTTTGCACGTGAGATGGGTTTCCTGAATACAGCACACTGATGGGTCTTGACTCTTTATCCAATTTGCCAGTCTGTGTCTTTTAATTGGAGAATTTAGTCCATTTACGTTTAAAGTTAATATTGTTATGTGTGAATTTGATCCTGTCATTATGATGTTAGCTGGTTATTTTTCTCGTTAGTTGATGCAGTTTCTTCCTAGCCTCGATGGTCTTTACATTTTCGCATGAATTTGCAGCGGCTGGTACCGGTTGTTCCTTTCCATGTTTAGTGCTTCCTTCAGGAGCTCTTTTAGGGCAGGCCTGGTGGTGACAAAATCTCTCAGCATTTGCTTGTCTGTGAAGTATTTTATTTCTCCTTCACTTATGAAGCTTAGTTTGGCTGGTTATGAAATTCTGGGTTGAAAATTCTTTTCTTTAAGAATGTTGAATATTGGCCCCCACTCTCTTCTGGCTTGTAGGGTTTCTGCTGAGAGATCCGCTGTTAGTCTGATGGGCTTCCCTTTGAGGGTAACCCGACCTTTCTCTCTGGCTGCCCTTAACATATTTTCCTTCATTTCAACTTTGGTGAATCTGACAATTATGTGTCTTGGAGTTGCTCTTCTCGAGGAGTATCTTTGTGGCGTTCTCTGTATTTCCTGAATCTGAACGTTGGCCTGCCTTGCTAGACTGGGGAAGTTCTCCTGGATAATATCCTGCAGAGTGTTTTCCAACTTGGTTCCATTCTCCCCATCACTTTCAGGTACACCAATCAGACGTAGATTTGGTCTTTTCACATAGTCCCATATTTCTTGGAGGCTGTGTTCATTTCTTTTTATTCTTTTTTCTCTAAACTTCCCTTCTTGCTTCATTTCATTCGTTTCATCTTCCATCGTTGATACCCTTTCTTCCAGTTGATCGCATCGGCTCCTGAGGCTTCTGCATTCTTCACGTAGTTCTCGAGCCTTGGTTTTCAGCTCCATCAGCTCCTTTAAGCACTTCTCTGTATTGGTTATTCTAGTTATACATTCTTCTAAATTTTTTTCAAAGTTTTCAACTTCTTTGCCTTTGGTTTGAATGTCCTCCCGTAGCTCAGAGTAATTTGATCGTCTGAAGCCTTCTTCTCTCAGCTCGTCAAAGTCGTTCTCCATCCAGCTTTGTTCCGTTGCTGGTGAGGAACTGCGTTCCTTTGGAGGAGGAGAGGCACTCTGCGTTTTAGAGTTTCCAGTTTTTCTGTTCTGTTTTTTCCCCATCTTTGTGGTTTTATCTACTTTTGGTCATTGATGATGGTGATGTACAGATGGGTTTTCGGTGTGGATGTCCTTTCTGTTTGTTAGTTTTCCTTCTAACAGACAGGACCCTCAGCTGCAGGTCTGTTGGAATACCCTGCCGTGTGAGGTGTCAGTGTGCCCCTGCTGGGGGGTGCCTCCCAGTTAGACTGCTCGGGGGTCAGGGGTCAGGGACCCACTTGAGGAGGCAGTCTGCCGGTTCTCAGATCTCCAGCTGCGTGCTGGGAGAACCACTGCTCTCTTCAAAGCTGTCAGACAGGGACACTTAAGTCTGCAGAGGTTACTGCTGTCTTTTTGTTTGTTTGTGCCCTGCCCCCAGAGGTGGAGCCTACAGAGGCAGGCAGGCCTCCTGGAGCTGTGGTGGGCTCCACCCAGTTCGAGCTTCCTGGCTGCTTTGTTTACCTAAGCAAGCCTGGGCAATGGCGGGCGCCCCTCCCCCAGCCTCACTGCCGCCTTGCAGTTTGATCTCAGACTGCTGTGCTAGCAATCAGCGAGACTCCGTGGGCGTAGGACCCTCCGAGCCAGGTGTGGGATATAATCTCGTGGTTCGCCGTTTTTTTAAGCCGGTCTGAAAAGCGCAATATTCGGGTGGGAGTGACCCGATTTTCCAGGTGCGTCCGTCACCCCTTTCTTTGACTCGGAAAGGGAACTCCCTGACCCTTTGCACTTCCCAGGTGAGGCAATGCCTCGCCCTGCTTCGGCTCGCGCACGCACGGTGCGCACCCACTGACCTGCGCCCACTGTCTGGCACTCGCTAGTGAGATAAACCCGGTACCTCAGATGGAAATGCAGAAATCACCCGTCTTCTGCGTCCCTCACGCTGGGAGCTGTAGACCGGAGCTGTTCCTATTCGGCCATCTTGGCTCCTGGAAATTTATTCTAATATGAAAAGAATCACTAAAGCAAGCAATTGAAAAAATATTCAGCTGAGTCACTCTCATATCTCATCACTTTGATACACTCTGTTCTCCATCACTCTTCCACATATCTGGACCCTTGTGATTATACTGGACCCATGGTGATAATTTGTGAAAATCTCACTATATTTCAACAGCAGACTAGCAATCTTGATCACATCTGCAATCTTATATTTTCTTTGCCATGGAATCTAATGTATTCCCAGTATCTGGGGAATTAGTATGTGAACACATTGGGAAGGTTTTGTTTTGCTTTTCTGAATCCTTCTTAATGTATCACTTAAAAATGGTCCCAGCTCTCTCCCAGTTTAGTTTCCATTCCAGTAATTTTTTTTTTTTTTTTTGAGATGGAGTCTCCCTCTGTCGCCCAGGCTGGAGTGCAGTGGTGCAATCTCAGCTCACTGCAAGCTCTACCTCCTGATTTCACGCCATTCTCCTGCCTCAGCCTCCCAAGTAGCTGGGACTACAGGCACTCGCCACCCCGCCCGGATAATCTTTTGTATTTTTAGTAGAGACGGGGTTTCACTCTGTTAGTCAAGATGTTGTTGATCTCCTGACCTCGTGATCCACACGCCTCGACCTCCCAAAGTGCTGGGATTACAGGCGTGAGCCACCGCGCCCGGTCCTTCCATTCCAGTAATTTCTTATGTAAGCTCTTTTTTATCTCGGTATAACATTGCTAATGTCCACCTCTCAATTATCAACAAAAAAAATCACTATTTTATTCACTTCACGACAACTATGAGGTTGCATCAAAAGAATCAGATGTTGGCCGGGCGTGGTGTCTCCCGCCTGTAATCCCAGCACTTTGGGAGGCCGAGGCAGGCAGATCACCTGAGGCTGGGAGTTTGAGACCAGCCTGGCCAACATGGTGAAACACCGTCTTTACTGAAAATACAAAAATTAGCCAGGCGTGGTTGTGCACGCCTGTAATCCCAGCTACCTGGGAGACTGAAGTGGGAGAATCACCTGAGCCCTGGAGGTTGAGGCTGCAGTAGCTGAGATTGTGCCACTGCACTCTACCCTGAGCAACAAAGCAAGACTGTCTCAAAAAAAAAAAAAGGCAAAAATTTTTTAATCACATGTTGATCTGTTTCCTGAGACTTCCCTTAATACAGGGATACTTTCCAATGCCTAGAAAAATACTTGGTTTCCAATAATAAAAATATCTTCCCTCAAGTTTTCTCAGGATATCTCTAATACCATATCTAATATCTTGTAAAATTTTATAGAATGATTTTTCAGGCACTATCCTATGTTATTTAGCTTGGATTCAGGCATCATATATCATCAGTTTAATTTAATCCACAGCTTAGAACAATTCAATTTCATGACATGTTAAGATAAAAAGCCACTGCATTCACTCAGATTTTTCTGAGGTGAAAAGGTGTCCAATTATATTTTCAAAATCACTTATTGGGATACTGTTCCATAAGTGTAAATAGATAAGGCAATGCATAAATGGTAATAATTAGTATTTCTGGCTTATAATTAGAAATTAATGGCTGAAGTAAAAATTGCTCAAAACACACATACACACACATATAAGTATATATATGTACTTTTATAAATACATACACATATATAATTTTAAAAAAAAGAAAAGAAAAGAAAATGCCAGCTCCGTCAGACCTACATAGGCAAAGTGTTCTGTTCTCCAGAGGACACAGCTGTGAGCAAGGAAACTAGACATGACTCCCCATGGAAGGTAGGCTGCTTTTCACATTCCCCTTCCATCAATTTGCCCAGGTGCATTTGTAGAGGGCAGAAAGATTCCTCCATTCCAAGCAGCATGAGTGTTTAAATATGTACTGTCCTCCCCAGGAGATCTTACTTCTTTTTGAGATGGAGACTTACTCTGTCGCCCAGGCTGGAGTGCAGTGGTGTGATCTCGGCTCACTGCAACCTCCGCCTCCCTCGTTCAAGCGATTCTCCTGCCTCAGCCTCCTGAGTAGCTGGGATTACAAGCATGTGCCACCACACCCAGCTAATTTTTGTATTTTGGGTAAAGATGGGGTTTCACCACGTTGGTCAGGCTGGTCTCGAACTCCTGACCTTGTGATCTGCCCGCCTCAGCCTCCCAAAGTACTGGGATTACAGGTGTGAGCCACTGCACCTGGCCGAGATCTTACTTTGATGTAAAGTATCAAGCTATCCTGCTATTGTGTTCCACCCCTCATTCTTCAGTCTCCTCTGCTGCTTCTACTCACAGGAGTGTTTTATTTCACACATTTATCAGTCACGCACCCACTTGTTAGCAGTAGACACTTATTTTTGGCCCCTGTGATATCCATCAAGCACAACTTTAATCATAACTAAACATAACATTAACTTAATCATAATTACGAGTGCACATATATGATCTTCTTCCTTAACAAATAATACCTATTAAATTGTTAGATGATAAGATCATGATATTTCTTCTTATAAATATCTAAGAATCTTAGCATAGGGCAGCAGCTCAGCCTGTTTAGGTTCAGGATAATGAGCTATCTTTCCTACTCTGATGAAATTTCTTCATTTGACCTCAGTCAGGACCACCCAGCCCACAGAATTCTATTGTCCACAAATTTACTTTTTCCTGCTCTCTCTAACCCAGTCCAACATATCATTTGTTGCAATCAACATGACTTCATTTCTCAATCCAATTGGCTTTGTTGGATCTTGCTTTGTTTGCCTTCTTGCAAGTCTTTCAACTCCATTTGAAAATGTTTTCCCACTCCCCAAAGAAAAAACTGTCAATCAAAAATTATATGTCCAAGAAAGCTATAGAACAACAATAAAGACAAAATATGCATCTGACTAAGGTCTACAAGCATCTGTAAGGAACTCAAACAAATTTACAAGAGAAAAACAATGCCATTAAAAAGTGGCAAAGGATATGAACAGACATTTTTGAAAAGAAGACATACGGGCTGGGCGCCACCTCACGCCTGTAATCCCAGCACTTTGGGAGGCCAAGGGGGGCAGATCACAAGGCCAGGAGATCAAGACCAGCCTGGCTAACAGAGTGAAACCTCGTCTTTACTAAAAAATACAAAAAATTAGCCGGGCTTGGTGGCACGCACCTGTAGTCCCAGCTACTCGGGAAGCTGAGGCAGGAGAATCACTTGAACCTGGGAGGCGGAGGTTGCAGTGAGCTGAGATCGCGCTACTGCACTCCAGCCTGGGTGACAGAATGAGACTCCGTTTCAAGAAACAACAACAAAAAAGACATACATGCGGCCAAAAAGCATATGAAAAAAAGCTCAATATCACTGATCATTAGAGAAATGCAAATCAAAACCACAATGAGACGCCATCTCACACCATTCAGAATGGCTAGTTACTATTAAAAAGTAAAAAAAAAAAAATAACAGTTGCTGGTGAAGTTGTGGAGAAAAGGGAAACACTTATACACTGTTAATGAAAGTGTACATTAGTTCAATCATTGTGGAAAGCAGTATCACAATTCCTTAAAGAGCTAAAAGCAGAACTACCATTTGACACAGCAATCCCATTACTGGGTATATACCCAGAGGAATATACATTATTCTACCATAAAGACATGTGCATGCAAATGTTCATTGCAGCACTATTCACAATGGCAAAGATGTGGAATCAACCTAAATGTCCATCAGTGACAGACTGGATACTAAAAATGTGGTACATGCCCACCATGGAATATTATTAAGCCATAAAAAAGAATGAGATCACGTCATTTGCAGAGACATGGATGGAGCTGGAGGCCATTCTCTTTAGCACACTAACATAGGAACAGAAAACCCAGTACCGCATGGTCTCACTTAAAAGTGGGAGGTAGGCCGGGCACTGTGACTCACCCTTGTAATCCTGGCACTTTGAGAGGCCAAGGCAGGAGGATCACCTGAGGTCAGCGGTTTGAGACCAGCCTGGCCAACATGGCAAAACCCCATCTCTATTAAAAATACAAAATTAGCTGGGCATGGTGGTGGACACCTGTAATCCCAGCTACTCTGGAGGCTGAGACAGGAGAATCGCTTGAACCCGGGAGGCAGAGGTTGCAGTGAGTTGAGATCACGCCACTGCTCTCCAACCTGGGCAACAGAGTGAGACTCCATCTCAAAAAAAAAAAAAAGTGGGAGGTAAATTACAAGAACTCATGAACTAATGAAGACACTGGGATTTATATACTTGAATGTGGAAGGTGGGAGGAGGGAGAGAAGCAGAAAAGATAACTATTGAGTACTGGGCTTAATACCTGGGTGATGAAATAATCTGTACAACAAACCCTCATGACATGAGTTTACCCATATAACAAATCTTCACATGTACCCCCAAACTGAAAATAATTTTTTTAAATATCAACATTAATTATAGCAATTACAGTCATAATCTTTTATAACAGAAGAAACTTTGAGTAATTTTTTAATTGTTCCCAGGGCTTATTCTCACACAATATTCTTTCTGATTGTTTCTTGTTAACTGCAGAGAAACTATAGAAATGTGAGATACTAAAAATTAAAAATAAATACATTGAAAAACACCAATTCTCAAAATAAAGTTAAGAAGAAATAAATATATAAATAGCTCTACATAGAAATAAATGTAACATATTAATAGATCTATAACAAAGAAAGAGATCAAATTAATTAGAACCTTTACACAAAGAAAAGCCCCAGGACAAATGGCTTAACTGGTAAATTCTATTAAGCATTCAATAAAGAATTAATACTGGGCCAGGCGCAGTGGCTCACGCCTGTAATCCCAGCACTTTGGGAGGCTGAGGTGGACGGATCACCTGAGGTCAGGAGTTCAAGACCAGCCTGACCAACACGGAGAAACCCGTCTCTACTAAAAATACAAAATTAGCCTGGTGTGATAGTGCATGTCTGTAATCCCAGCTATTTGGGAAGCTGAGGCAGAAGAATTGCTTGAACCCGGGAGGGGGAGGTTGCAGTGAGCCAAGATCACACCATTGCACTCCAGCCTGGGCAACAAGAGTGAAACTCCATCTCAAATAATAATAATAATAATTAATACTAACTTTTCACAAATATTCCAAAAAATTGAATCAGTGAAAACATTTCCCAGGTCATTCTATCAGATCAGCATTACTATGATTCCAAAATCAAACAGAAACATTACTAGATAAAAAGTGACTTATCATTATCCTTCATGCATACAGACACTAAGATTCTAAAACAAAAAAAAAACTAGCAAACTGAATCTGAATCTAGCAAAATATAAAACTCTTTAACACCATTGTCAAATGGGATTATTTTGCAAATGCGATGTTGGCTTAAAATCTAAAAATCAAACAATTTTCTAGTTTAGAAAATAAGTAGAACCATCTTCTGTTACAGATTTACATAATCATGTGTATTAGCAAGGTATTCCCCAAAAACCCACTAGACCTAGTAAACAAGCTCACCAAGGTCACAAGATACAAAAACAACCTATAAGACTGAATCGTACTTTTATATGAAAGCAATGAAAAATATGAAAGTAAACAATTCTTTTAATAACAGCATCAAAGAAAGAAACATTTAGAAATAAATTTGCTGAGCGTGGTGGCTCATGCCTGTAATCCCAGCTCTTTGGGAGGCCAAGACAGGTGGATCACTTGAAGACAGGAGCTCGAGACCAGCCTGGACAACGTGGAGAAAACTCATCTCTACCAAAAATACAAAAATTAGCCAAGTGTGGTGGCGCACGCCTGTAGTTCCAGCTACTCAGGATGCTGAGGTGAGAGGATCACCTGAGTCCTGGAGATTGAGGCTTGCAGTGAGCCAAGATAGTGCCACTGCACATCAGCCTGGGTGAGAGAGCAAGACCCTGTCTAAACAAACAAGCAAACAAAAACTAGAATGAGATAATAGTTATTGCTCAATAGATTATTATATCAAAAAGATGGTAACAAATGTTGACTAAAGTGTGAAGAATACGGAATCCTCACACATTGTTGATGAGAATTAAAATAGTGCAGCCATTGCGTGAGAAAAAGGCAATTCTTCATAAAGTTATATATGGTTTTACATATGACTCAGAGATCCCATCCTCAGGTAAATACCCAAAAGAATGAAAATCTGCAGCACTCAGAGATTCATATGTGAATGTTTACATCAGCACTCTTCATGTAGCCAAAACGAATAGAATCCAAGTATCCATTAACTAGTGGAAGAAAAAATAGTATGTGCCATAGCCATACAACAGAATATTACTCACTAATCAAAAGGAATGAAGCAGTGATGCATACTACAACAGGAATGGGCCTCTAAAACATTAAGCCAAGTGAAAGAAATCAGACCCAAAAGACTACTTAATTGATGATTTCACTTATAAGAAATTTTTATAAAAGACTCACCTTTAGAAACAGAAAATAGATTGATGATTGTCTAAGGTTGGGACAGTAATAGGGAGTGAATGCAAATTGACTAAAATTTTCTTTAAGAGAAAAAGACCTGCTGACAGAGCCAAAATGCTGACTGGGTGCAAGGAGGAACATCTCCCACCGAGAGACCAGGACATCAGGAAGACGGGCACACTTTGAGCCGATCTTTGGAGGGAAGGCATTGAGAGTAGACGGAGGGAGAACACAGATGCTGGGCTGAAGTGGGAGGATGCTGGGAATGCTGCACAGGGCTGCTGAGCATTGGAACTCATTCCTGGCCCCCGGTGACTCTTGAAAACAGGTGGGTTGAGCAGGTGAAGAGTGACCCATTCTCACCGCAGACCTCTGGAATTCTAGAAGTAGGAGGTCCTACAACCCCCACAAACACTTGAGCTGGCAGAGAGAGCTGCTTAGATAGGAGGAAAGGGCTGGACCCTAGCCTGTGCAGAACCCAGAAGGGTTGGCATGGAAATAGCCGCAGTGGGCCACAACCAAGGATGCCCATCCCCCAAGGTTTGTAATGTTCTTCTAGGAGACTTTAGCCTTAGAGTTACTGTCATACCTGGACAGGGCAAGACAGTCTTGCAGTGGAATGGGCCAGTCTGGCTTGAGCACCTTCCTGTCTGCTATCCTCTCCTGAGGACCCAGCATGGCTACACCCATTTGCAGCACAGCCTCAGATGCCTAACCAGGGTGCTTCCCTGGGGCCCTCATCATAGCTCCTTTGCCGGAAGACTGAACCTGACTGTTGGACAGCTCCAGCAGACTGACCACTGCCAACATGCACCAGCCCACTCACAGATTACCCCCACTACAGCCTCCGCCTGCTGCTTTGCTGGTACAAACTCACCCAAGAACACCCTCTCCCCACGACTGCCTTGCTGATGTGCAGTGCATATGGGTGGACCTTGCCTTCCCCACTGGGGCACGTGAACACATGCACCCCACAGCACCTGACCACCGCCATTGTGAGTGCACCCCAACACCTTTCCCCTGCTGATGGGTGGGCACCCTGCTCTGCCACCACCATTGGCATGAAAACACACACAAATGCCCACAACTGTGCCACTGCTGCTGCCGGCACAAATGCATGCACAAACACCAGCAATCCACCCCTACTACACCACTGCCATTGCAGGCATGAACACACACACAAACACTCACAAGCCCACCCTCACCAGTGCTCTGCCACTGCCACTGCCACAACCAGTGTGAGTGTGGGCACCACACATGTCTAATTTTAATTGTTTTTGTAGAGACAGGGTCTCCCAATGCTTCCCAGGCTGGTCTTGAACTCTTGGGCTCAAACAATCTTCCTGCCTCAGCCTTCCAAAGCTCCAGGATTATAGATGTGAGCCACTGCTCCTGGACTAGCTCCAATTTTGAAAGAAGTTCTACTCTGTGTAAAAGCTATCAAACAGCATTGCATGTTACAAAGAACTCTTGGGTGAAAGAAAGAGTCAATTGGTATGGCAAATTTTACTGCTGTCTTATTTTAAGAAATTGCCACAGAACCCAACCTTCAGCAACAACCACCCTGATTCACACCCATCAACATCAAGGAGAGACCCTCAGCCAGGAAAAATATTATGACTTGCCAAAGGCTCAGATGTTCATTAGCACTTTTTAGCAATGAAGTATTTTAAACTAAGGAGTGTACTTTTTTGGACATAATGCTATTGTACACTTAACAGACTATAGTATCTTGTAAACATAATTTATATGCACTGGAAAACAAAAAATGCATGTGACTTGCTTTATTGCAAGATTCACTTTGTTTTGCTGGGCTGAAACTGAACATGCAATAATTTGTGGTATGCCTGTACCTTTTAAAAAATGAATACAGTGGATAAATATCACAAACATAATGTTACACTAAGAAGCCAGATGCAAAAGTATACATGCTATCTCATTTCGTTTCTTTAACAAAATAGCAGACAAAGCAGAGTTTCTGGCTCAGGTAAGGGCGGAGTCGCTTTTTGAACAAACACTCTCACTGAAAATAATAAGTTCTCGCATCCAACACAGGAGCACTCAGATTCATAAAACAAGCTCTTAGAGACCTATGAAGAGACTTAGATAAGCAGACAATAAGAGTGGGAGACTTCAACACCCCCACTGACAGTATTAGAGAAATCACAGAGGCAAAAAAGTAGCAAAGATGTTTGGAACCTGAACTCGACACTTGACCAATTGGACCTAACAGACATCCACAGAACTCTCCACCCCAAAACAACAGAATGTACATTCTTCACATGGCACATAATCTGGAATCAACCTTTCAATCGGCCATAAGACAATTCTCAGCAAATTCAAAAAATGAAATTATAACAACCACACTCCTGGACAACAGCACAGTAAAAATAGAAATCAGCACTAAGAAGATGCTCAGAATTATACAATTACATGGAAATTAACAACATGCTCCTGAAAGATTTCTGGGTAAACAATGAAATTAAGGCAAGAATCAAGAATTTCTTTGAAACAGTGACAACAAAGATACAACATACCAGAAACTCAGGGACACAGCTGAAGCAATGTTAAGAGGAAAGGTTAAAGCACTAAATGCACACGTCAGTTAGAAATATCTCGAATTAACAACTTCACATCACAACTAGAAGAACTAGAAAAACAAGAGCAAACCAAACTCAAAACTAACAAGACAGGAAATAACCAAAATCAGAGCTGAACCAAATGAAATTGAGACATGAAAAACTGTACAAAAGAGCAATGAAACCAGAAGTTGGTTATTTGAAAGAATAAATAAGATTGATAGCCCACTAGCTAGACTAATGAAAAAAAGAGAAGATCCAAATAAACACAATCAGAAATTACAAAGAGGACAGTACCCCTGACTCCACAGAAATACAAAAACTCTCAGAGGCTACCATGAACAACTCTGTGCACACAAACTAGAAAACCTAGAAGAAACAAATAAATGCCTGGAAACATACAACCTCCTAAGATTGAACCAGGGAGAAATTGAAACCCTGAACAGATCAATAATGGCTTCTGAAATTGAATCAGTAATAAAAAGCCTACCAACCAGAAAAAGTTCAGGACCAGACAGATTCACAGCTGAGTTCCACAGATATAGAAAGAAGGGCTTGTACTATTACTATTGAAATTATTCTAAAAAAAATTAAAAAGGAGGAACTCCTCCCTAACTCATTCTATTGCCAGCAACATCCTGATACCAAAACCTGGCAGAGACACAACCGAAAAAGAAAAATTCAGCCAATGTCACTGATGAACGATTCAATTTTTGAAGTGAAGGAACTCAGATCCAAAAAGCTGTATATTCAGCCCTCTGTATCCATGAAGTTTGTATTCTTGGATTCAACCAACCAAGGATCAAAAATATAATTAGGCCTATGATGCTTGCATCCATACTAAATCTATAGAGTTATTTTTCTTGTTAGAATCCCCTAAACAATATCAGTATAACAACTATTGACATAGCATTTACATTGCATTAGGTATTATAAGTAGCCTAGATATGACTTAAAGTTCATGTGCATAGGTTATATAAAAATAGTGTACCATTTTATATAAGGCATTGAGCATCTACAGATTTTCATATTTGCAGGGATTTGAAAAAATCCACCATATATACTGAGAGACAACTGTAAATTATATAAATCTATTTATAGAGCATTGTAAGAAAGAGCAAAATTATAGAGATGGAAAATGAGCAGTAGTGGCGAAAGGAAGGGATGGGGAAAGTTGTTTACTGAAAGGGACAGCATAAAAGAAATTTGGTGGGTGAAAAAAGTTCTGTGTGGTACTCCAGTGGTGAAAGATGACTCTAGACCATTGTTAAAACCTGTTGAACTGTACACCACAAAGAACAAATTTTTCTGTATAAAATTTTTAAAAAATCAGGCCGGGTGCAGTGGCTCATGCCTGTAATCCCAGCACTTTGAGAGGCCGAGGTGGGTGGTACAACCTGAGGTCAGGAGTTCAAGACCAGCCTGGACAACATGGTGAAACTCCATCTCTGAAATACAAAAATTAGCTGGGCATGGTGGCGGGCACCTGTAATCCCTGTAAGCTACTTGGGAGGCTGAAGCAGGAGAATTGCTTGAACCCCAGAGGTGGAGGTTGCACTGAGCCGAGATTGTGCCATTGCACTCCAGCCTGGGCAACAGAGCAAAACTCCATCCCAAAACAAATTTTTTTAATAGACCAAGTTGCTGAAGAAATTCAGATAGAATATAGACAATGACAGATGAATTAAACTATATTCCAAATGTATGACATACTGACTATTTCACCGGGGTTGGAGATGAAAAGTCCTGACCCAGTAACTTTGGGAAACATACGGGGTATTGCAAGAATCAAAATCTCTACACAAACACTAAACTATATTTCAACTTAATTGTTGAAATTCCTCTGTCAGGAAGATTTGTCTCTTCCCTCCCTCTTTCTTCCTTCCATTCTTCCTTCCTTTCCATTTCTTCTTTCTTTCTTTTCTTCTTTCTTTTTCTTTGAAATGGAGTCTCACTCTATCGCCCAGGCTGGAGTGCAGTGGTGCAAGCTCAGCTCACTGCAACTTCCGCCTCCTGGGATCACGTGATTCTCCTGTCTCAGCCTCCTGAGTAGCTGGGACTACAGGCATGCGCCCGGCTAATTTTGTACTTTTAGTAAAGACAGGGTTTCACCATATTGTCCAGGCTGGTCTCAAACTCCAGAAGTCAGATGATCCACCCGCCTCAGCCTCCCAAAGTGCTGGGATGACAGGCATGAGTCAACGTGCCCAGTTGGTATTTACTTTCTAATTATACATGGACCTTTACATAAATGCTTTGTGCATGCATGCAATTCTGTATGCATGTTATAATATCAATAAATATTAAATATTATGGGTTGGGTGTGGTGGCTCATGCCTGTAATCCCAACACTTTGGGAGGTCAAGACGGGTGGATCACAAAGTCAGGAATTTGAGACCAGCCTGACCAACATGGTGAAACCCCATTTCTACTAAAAATACAAAAATGAGCCAGGCATGGTGGTGCGTGCCTGTAATCCCAGCTACTCAGGAGGCTGAGGCAGGAGAAACACTTGAACCCAGGAGGTAGAGGTTGCACTGAGCTGAGATTATGCCATTGCACTCCAGCCTGGGCAACAGAGCGAGACTCCATCTCAGAAAAAAAAAAAAAAAAAAAAAAAAAGAAAACATATTGGTTCTGGAGCCAAGATGGCTGAATAGGAACAGCTCCGGTCTACAGCTCCCAGCGTGAGCAACACAGAAGATGGGTGATTTCTGCATTTCCATCTGAGGTACTGGGTTCATCTCACTAGGGAGTGCCAGACAGTGGGCGCAAGACAGTGAGTGCAGCGCACCGTGCGGGAGCCAAAGGAGGGCGAGGCATTGCCTCACTCAGGAAGCACAAGGGGTCAGGGAGTTCCCTTTCCTAGTCAAAGAAAGGGGTGACAGACGGCACCTGGAAAATCAGGTCACTCCCACCCCAATACTGCGCTTTTCCGACGGGCTTAAAAAACGGCGCATCAGGAGATTATATCCCGCACATGGCTCAGAGGGTCCTACGCCCACGGAGTCTCGCTGATTGCTAGCACAGCAGTCTGAGATCAAACTGCAAGGTGGCAGCGAGGCTGGGGGAGGGGTGCCCACCATTGCCCAGGCTTGCTTAGGTAAACAAAGCAGCCAGGAAGCTCGAACTGGGTGGAGCCCCCCATAGCTCAAGGAGGCCTGCCTGCCTCTGTAGGCTCCACCTCTGGGGGCAGGACACAGACAAACAAAAAGACAGCAGTAACCTCTGCAGACTTAAATGTCCCTGTCTGACAGCTTTGAAGAGAGCAGTGGTTCTCCCAGCACACAGCTGGAGATCTGAGAACGGGCAGACTGCCTCCTCAAGTGGGTCCCTGACCCCTGACCCCCGAGCAGCCTAACTGGGAGGCACCCCACAGTAGGGGCAGACTGACACCTCACATGGCCGGGTACTCCTCTGAGACAAAACTTCCAGAGGAACGATCAAACAGCAGCATTCGCGGTTCACGAAAATCCGCTGTTCTTCAGGCACCGCTGCTGGTACCCAAGCAAACAGGGTCTAGAGTGGACCTCTAGCAAACTCCAACAGACCTGCAGCTGAGGGTCCTGTCTGTTAGAAAGAAAACTAACAAACAGAAAGGACATCCACACCAAAAACCCATCTGTACATCACCATGATCAAAGACCAAAAGTAGATAAAACCACAAAGATGGGGAAAAAACAGAGCAGCAAAACTGGAAACTCTAAAAAGCAGAGCACCTCTCCTCCTCCAAAGGAACACAGCTCCTCACCAGCAACGGAACAAAGCTGGATGGAGAATGATTTTGATGAGTTGAGAGAAGAAGTCTTCAGACCATCAAACTACTCCGAGCTACAGGAGGAAATTCAAACCAAAGGCAAAGAAGTTGAACACTTTGAAAAAAATTTAGACAAATGTATAACTACAATAACCAATACAGAGAAGTGCTTCAAGGAGCTGATGGAGCTGAAAGCCAAGGCTCGAGAACTACGTGAAGAATGCAGAAGCCTCAGGAGCCAATGCGATCAACTGGAAGAAAGGGTATCAGTGATGGAAGACGAAATGAATGAAATGAAGAGAGAAGGGAAGTTTAGAGAAAAAAGAATAAAAAGAAATGAACAAAGCCTCCAAGAAATATGGGACTATGTGAAAAGACCAAATCT
Organism: Pan troglodytes; assembly: GCF_028858775.2. Lineage (NCBI taxonomy): Eukaryota > Metazoa > Chordata > Mammalia > Primates > Hominidae > Pan > Pan troglodytes. The sequence continues at coordinate 35,750,171 of NC_072416.2, read as the reverse complement.
ACATCTGATTGGTGTACCTGAAAGTGACAGGGAGAATGGAACCAAGTTGGAAAACACTCTGCAGGATATTATCCAGGAGAACTTCCCCAATCTAGCAAGGCAGGCCAACATTCAGATTCAGGAAATACAGAGAACGCCACAAAGATACTCCTCGAGAAGAGCAACTCCAAGACACATAATTGTCAGATTCACCAAAGTTGAAATGAAGGAAAATATGTTAAGGGCAGCCAGAGAGAAAGGTCGGGTTACCCACAAAGGGAAGCCCATCAGACTAACAGCGGATCTCTCAGCAGAAACTCTACAAGCCAGAAGAGAGTGGGGGCCAATATTCAACATTCTTAAAGAAAAGAATTTTCAACTCAGAATTTCATATCCAGCCAAACTAAGCTTCATAAGTGAAGGAGAAATAAAATCCTTTACAGACAAGCAAATGCTGAGAGATTTTGTCACCACCAGGCCTGCCCTAAAAGAGCTCCTGAAGGAAGCACTAAACATGGAAAGGAACAACTGGTACCAGCCACTGCAAAATCATGCCAAAATGTAAAGACCATCGAGGCTAGGAAGAAACTGCATCAACTAACGAGCAAAATAACCAGCTAACATCATAATGACAGGATCAAATTCACACATAACAATATTAACTTTAAATGTAAATGGACTAAATGCTCCAATTAAAAGACACAGACTGGCAAATTGGATAAGGAGTCAAGACCCATCAGTGTGCTGTATTCAGGAAACCCATCTCATGTGCAGAGACACACATAGGCTCAAAATAAAAGGATGAAGGAAGATCTACCAAGCAAATGGAAAACAAAAAAAGGCAGGGGTTGCAATCCTAGTCTCTGATAAAACAGACTTTAAACCAACAAAGATCAAAAGAGACAAAGAAGGCCATTACATAATGGTAAAGGGATCAATTCAACAAGAAGAGCTAACTATCCTAAATATATATGCACCCAATACAGGAGCACCCAGATTCATAAAGCAAGTCCTGAGTGACCTACAAAGAGACTTAGACTACCACACAATAATAATGGGAGACTTTAACACCCCACTGTCAACATTAGACAAATCAACAAGACAGAAAGTTAATAAGGATACCCAGGAAATGAACTCAGCTCTGCACCAAGCAGACCTAATAGATGTCTACAGAACACTCCACCCGAAATCAGCATAATATACATTCTTTTCAGCACCACACCACACCTATTCCAAAATTGACCACATACTTGGAAGTAAAGCTCTCCTCAGCAAATGTAAAAGATCAGAAATTATAACAAACTGTCTCTCAGACCACAGCGCAATCAAACTAGAACTCAGGATTAAGAAACTCACTCAAAACCGCTCAACTACATGGAAACTGAACAATCTACTCCTGAATGACTACTGGATACATAACGAAATGAAGGCAGAAATAAAGATGTTCTTTGAAAGCAACGAGAACAAAAACACAACATATCAGAATCTCTGGGACGCATTCAAAGCACTGTGTAGAGGGAAATTTATAGCACTAAATGCCCACAAGAGAAAGCAGGAAAGATCCAAAATTGACACCCTAACATCACAATTAAAAGAACTAGAAAAGCAAGAGCAAACACATTTGAAAGCTAGCAGAAGGCAAGAAATAAGTAAAATCAGAGCAGAACTGAAGGAAATAGAGACACAGAAAACCCTTCAAAAAATTAATGAATCCAAGAGCTGGTTTTTTGGAAGGATCAGCAAAATTGATAGACCACTAGCAAGACTAATAAAGAAGAAAAGAGAGAAGAATCAAATAGATGCAATAAAAAATGATAAAGGGGATATCACCACCAATCCCACAGAAACACAAACTACCATCAGAGAATACTACAAACACCTCTATGCAAATAAACTAGAAAATCTAGAAGAAATGGATAAATTCCTGGACACATACACCCTCCCAAGACTAAACCAGGAAGAAGTTGACTCTCTGAATAGACCAATAACAGGAGCTGAAATTGTGGCAATAATCAATAGCTTACCAACCAAAAAGAGTCCAGGACCAGATGGATTCACAGCCAAATTCTACCAGAGGTACAAGGGGGAACTGGTACCATTGCTTCTGAAACTATTCCAATCAATAGAAAAAGAGGGAATCCTCCCTAACTCATTTTATGAAGCCAGCATCATCCTAATACCAAAGCCGGGCAGAGACACAACCAAAAAAGAGAATTTTAGACCAATATCCTTCATGAACATCGATGCAAAAATCCTCAATAAAATACTGGCAAAACGAATCCAGCAGTACATCAAAAAGCTTATCCACCATGATCAAGTGGGCTTCATCCCTGGGATGCAAGGCTGGTTCAATATACGCAAATCAATAAATGTAATCCAGCATATAAACAGAGCCAAAGACAAAAACCACATGATTATCTCAATAGATGCAGAAAAGGCCTTTGACAAAATTCAACAACCCTTCATGCTAAAAACTCTCAATAAATTAGGTATTGATGGGATGTATCTCAAAATAATAAGAGCTATCTATGACAAACCCACAGCCAATATCATACTGAATGGGCAAAAACTGGAAACATTCCCTTTGAAAACTGGCACAAGACAGGGATGCCCTCTCTCACCACTCCTATTCAACATAGTGTTGGAAGATCTGGCCAGGGCAATTAGGCAGGAGAAGGAAATAAAGGGTATTCAATTAGGAAAAGAGGAAGTCAAATTGTCCCTGTTTGCAGATGACATGATTGTATATTTAGAAAACCCCATTGTCTCAGCCCAAAATCTCCTTAAGCTGATAAGCAACTTCAGCAAAGTCTCAGGATACAAAATCAATGTACAAAAATCACAAGCATTCTTATACACCAATAACAGAGAGCCAAATCATGAGTGAACTCCCATTCACAATTGCTTCGAAGAGAATAAAATACCTAGGAATCCAACTTACAAGGGACGTGAAGGACCTCTTCAAGGAGAACTACAAACCACTGCTCAATGAAATAAAAGAGGATACAAACAAATGGAAGAACATTCCATGCTCATGGGTAGGAAGAATCAATATCATGAAAATGGCCATACTGCCCAAGGTAATTTATAGATTCAATGCCATCCCCATCAAGCTGCCAATGACTTTCTTCACAGAATTGGAAAAAACTACTTTAAAGTTCATATGGAACCAAAAAACATCCTGCATCACCAAGTCAATCCTAAGCCAAAAGAACAAAGCTGGAGGCATCAAGCTATCTGACTTCAAACTGTACTTACTACAAGCCTACAGTAACCAAAACAGCATGGTACTGGTACCAAAACAGAGATATAGATCAATGGAACAGAACAGAGCCCTCAGAAATAATGCCACATATCTACAACTATCTGATCTTTGACAAATCTGAGAAAAACAAGCAATGGGGAAAGGATTCCCTATTCAATAAATGTTGCTGGGAAAACTGGCTAGCCATATGTAGAAAGCTGAAACTGGATCCCTTCCTTACACCTTATACAAAAATTAATTCAAGATGGATTAAAGACTTAAATGTTAGACCTAAAACCATAAAAACCCTAGAAGAAAACCTAGGCATTACCATTCAGGACATAGGCATGGGCAAGGACTTCATGTCTAAAACACCAAAAGCAATGGCAACAAAAGCCAAAATTGACAAATGGGATCTAATTAAACTAAAGAGCTTCTGCACAGCAAAAGAAACTACCATCAGAGTGAACAGGCAACCTACAAAATGGGAGAAAATTTTCACAACCTACTCATCTGACAAAGGGCTAATATCCAGAATCCACAATGAACTCAAACAAACTTACAAGAAAAAAACAAACCCATCAAAAAATGGGCAAAGGACATGAACAGACACTTCTCAAAAGAAGACATTTATGCAGCCAAAAGCACATGAAAAAATGTTCACCATCACTGGCCATCAGAGAAATGCAAATCAAAACCACAATGAGATACCATCTCACACCAGTTAGAATGGCAATCATTAAAAAGTCAGGAAACAACACGTGCTGGAGAGGATGTGGAGAAATAGGAACACTTTTACACTGTGGGTGAGACTGTAAACTAGTTCAACCCTTGGGGAAGTCAGTGTGGCGATTCCTCAGGGATCTAGAACTAGAAATACCATTTGACCCAGCCATCTCCCATTACTGGGTATATACCCAAAGGACTATAAATCATGCTGCTATAAAGACACATGCACACATATGTTTATTGTGGCAGTATTCACAATAGCAAAGACTTGGAACCAACCCAAATGTCCAACAATGATAGACTGGATTAAGAAAATGTGGCACATATACACCATGGAATACTATGCAGCCATAAAAAAGAATGAGTTCATGTCCTTTGTAGGGACATGGATGAAATTGGAAATCATCATTCTCAGTAAACTATCACAAGAACAAAAAACCAAACACCACATATTCTCACTCATAGGTGGGAATTGAATGATGAGAACACATGGACACAGGAAGGGGAACATCACACTCTGGGAACTGTTGTGGGGTGGGGGGAGGGGGGAGGGATAGCATTAGGAGATATACCTAATGCTACATGACAAGTTAATGGGTGCAGCACACCAGCATGGCACATGTATACATACATAACTAACCTGCACATTGTGCACATGTACCCTAAAACTTAAAGTATAATTTAAAAAATTTAAAAAATAAAAAAATTAAAAATTAAAAAATTTAAAAAAAAAATAAATTTTAGAATTTATTTTTATTTCTGTGAAAACTGATATTGGAATTTTAATAGGGATTACATTGTATCTGTAGATCACTTTGTGTAGTGTGGACATTTCATCAGTATTAATTTTTCCAGTCCATGAACAAGGGATATCTTTACATTTATTTGTGTCTTCTTCAATGACATTTGTCAATGTCTTTTTTTTTTTTTTTTGAAATGGAGTCTTGCTCTGTCACCCAGGCTGGACTGCAGTGTTGCAATCTTGGCTCACTGCAACTTCTGCCTCCCGGGTTCAAGCCATTCTCCTGCCTCAGCCTCCCGAGTAGCTGGGACTACAGGCACCCGCCACCACGCCCAGCTAATTTTTTGTATTTTTAGTAGAGACAGGGTTTCACCGTGTTAGCCAGGATGGTCTTGATCTCCTGACCTCGTGATCTGCCTGCCTCAGCCTCCCAAAGTGCTGGGATTACAGACGTGAGCCACTGTGCTTGGCCCATCAATGTCTTATAGATTTTACTGAGCAGATCTTTCACCTCCTTTGTTAAATGGAATCATAAGAATTTTATACTTTTTGATGCTATTATAAATTGGATTGTTTGCTTAACTTTTTTTCTCAGATCATTTATTGTTAGTATATAGAAATGCAACTAATTTTTGTATGTTAATTTTGTGACCTCAGCTTTACTGAATGAGTTTATTAGCTCTAACTCTTTTTGTATACTCTTCAGGGTTTTCTATATATAAAATCACCTAATCTGCAAGCAGATAGAATTTTAATTCTTCATTGCCAATGTGAGGGCCTTTGATTTCTTTTTCTTACCTAATTGCTCTTGTTGCAGGGCTTGTGAGCCGCCAAACTGGGGCTTATCCTGGGAAGGTTCATGGCTTCACTCAGGAAGAATTCAAGTGCAAGATAGTGGTAGAAGAAAACAGCTTTATTGAGCTGGCAGTGTTGCAGCTCTATGAGTGCTCCTGTGGAGCGAGGCTCCCCTGTAGGCAGTGTGCTGAGAGGAGCAGTTCTGCAGTCATGTACTTATATACCCACTTTTCATTACACGCAAACTAAGGGGCAGTGTTTTTTCCCTTCAATTTTTTGGAAGAATTTGAGAAGGATGGACATTAATTCATCTTTAAATGTGTGATGCAATTCACCCATGAAGTCATTTGGTCATGGGCTTTTTCTCATTGGATTTTTTATTACTGCTTCAATCTCCTTTCTTATTATTGGTCTGTTCAGTATTTCTGTTTTTTGTGATTTAATCTTGGTGAGTCATTTATTTCTAAGAATCTATTTCTAAGTTATCCAATTTGTTGTCATATAATTGTTCATAGTAGTCTGTTATTATTCTTTGTATTTGTGTGTTGTCAGTTGTAATGACTCATCTTTCTTTCTTTCTTTCATTTATTTATTTATTTGAAACAAGGTCTCACTCCAATGTCCAGGCCAAAGTGCAGTGGCGTGATCATGACTCACTGCAGCCTCAACCTCCCAGGCTCAGGTGATTCTCCCACCTCCCACGTAGTTGGAACTACAGGTGCACACCAACGTGCTCAGCTAATTTTTGTATTTTTTAGAGAGAGGGGTTTCACCATGTTGCCCAGGCTGGTCTCCCATTCCTGAGCTCAGGTGATTTACCTACCATGGCCTCCCAAAGCGCTGGGATTACAAGCATGAGCAAGTGCACCCAGCCCATTTATAATTTTTTGAGTCCTCTCTCTTTTTGTTCCTTTGCTTAATCTGGCCAAAAGTTTCTCAATTTTGTTTTCTTTAAAAAATTCAACTCAGTTTCTTTGATCTTTTCTATTGTCTTTCTATTTAGTCTCTTTTTGTTCTAATTCTTACTATTTCCATAATTATGCTAACATTGGGATTATTTTGTTCTTCTTGTTCAAGTTTCTAGAGGATTAGAGTTAGATTTTTTATTCAACATCTTTTTCTTCTTAATGTAGGACTTTATTATTATAAACTTCTGTATTAGAACTGTTTTGGTTGCATCCCAGAAGTTTTGGTTTGTGTTTCCAATTTCATTTGTCTCAGGATATGTTTTGATTTGTCTTTTGATTTCTTCTTTAACCCATTGATTTTTCAGGAGTGTATTGTTTAATATTCACATATTTGTGAGTTTCCAGTTTTCTTCCTGCTATTGATTTTCAGTTTTATATCAGTGCAATCAGAAAAAAAACTTGATATAATTTTAATCTTTATAAATTTGAAAAGACTTACTGTTTTTTACTTTTGGTTTAACATGTCATCTATCCTGAAGAATATTTCATGTATTCTTAGAAGACTGTGTATTCTCATATTGTTGGATGGGATGTTATATGTATAATTAGTCTATAGTATTATATGAGCGCACTGTTTTCTTAATTTTGTGCTTGAATGATCTATCCATTTTAAGTAGGGTACTGATGTTCTCTTTTATTGTATTTCTGTATATTTCTCTTTCCAGTTCTGTTAATGTTTGCTTTATATATTTAGGTATTCCAGTGTTGGGTGCGTATATCTATTTAATTGTTCTAACCTCTGGACAAATTAACCTCTCTATTATTATATAGTTAACTCCTTTGTCTCTTGTGACAGATTTTGTCAGACAGCCTGTTTTATTTAATGTAAGTATAACTACCCCTGCCTGCACTCTTTTGTTTACCATTTGTATGGAATATCCTTTCCAGTTCTTTCACTTTTAGCCTAGGTTTGTCCTTAAATCAAAAGTGAGTCTCTTGTAAGCAACCTGTCACTGGATTTTTAAAAATTCATTCAGCCACTCTCTGTTTTAAATTTGTTTTGTGCTGCTATATCAGAATATGACAGGGTATTTTGTAAGGAAATGGGTGATTTATAAGGAATACAAGTTAATTTAGCTTATGATTCTGGAAGCAAGGAAAGCAGAGAGCATGACACTGGCATCTGGTGAAGACCTTTATGCTGCATAATAACATAGCCAAAGGCATGACGGGGAGAGAGCTCCCTTTTATAACAAATGCACACTTGTGATAATTAACCCACTGCTGTGATAAGGACATTAATACATTCATGCAGGCAGAGCTCTCATGGCCTAATCACTTATTAAAAGTCCCACTTCTTAATTCTATCACAATGGCTATTAAATTTTAACCTAAATTTTGAAAGTGACATTCAGTCTATATCAGTGTCTGTTTATTGGATAATTTAACCTCTTTATATGTAATTACTGATAGGTAACCATTATAATTTTGTTTTCTGTTTTATACTTCATTTGTTTCTTTTTTCCTCTTATGCTGTCTTCCCTTTGGTTTTGTTAATTTTTTGTCTTGTTTTTATATACTTTGGTTACTTTCTCTTTTTATTGTATGTATCTACTACAGTTTTTTTCCCCAGTGGTTATAAGACTTACATAAACATTATATAACAGTCTAGTTTAAGATGATAATAATTCAACTTTTATACATAGAAAAACTGTACAGCTTTCCTCCCCTTCACACATTTTACATTATCTATGTCACACTTTAAAACTTTTTATATTGTGTATTCATTAACAAATTATCAGCTATACTTTTTAAAAATACTTCTGTTTTATAGTTCTTATACTAGAATTAAAAGTGATTTATGTACCACCATTACAGTATTCGAGTATTCTGAATTTCACTATGTACCATTTCCAGTGATATTTGAAGTTTTAATGTTTTCATATTTAGTTTGCATTTCATCATTTCAACTTGAGTAATTCCCTCTAGTCCTTTAGCATTTCTAGACAGGTCTAGTGGTGATGAATTCCCTTAACTTTTTTTTGGTGGGGGGGCCTTGAAATGTCTTCATCTGTCTTTTATTTCTAGAAGATGCTTTGTTGTATATAGCTTCTCAGTTGTCTTTTTTTTTTAATCTTCCTTCTTTCAGCACTTTGAATATATGGTATAACTCCCATTTGGCCTGTAAGGTTTCTGCTAAAAAATCTACTGATAACATTATAAAGTTTCCCTTGTATGTGAAGAATCTCTTATCTCATGCTGCTTTCATGATTCTTGCTTTGTCTTTGAATTTTGACAATTTAATTATAATATGTCCCAGGGATATCTTCATTAGGTTCTTCTTGCTGTAGTTATTTTGAGCTTTATGAAACTGGTTGTTCATATCCTTTTCCAGATTTGGGGAATTTTAAGACATTATATCTTTAAATAATCTTTTTTTCCTGTTTCTTTCTTCTTCTGAAAATCCTAAAATATGTATATTTGTTCACTTTATGATATATAGCCTATATGCTCCCTTCTTGCTTTCATTTTTTTCTAATTGATTACTTTCAAATGACCTGTCTTTGAGTTTGCTGATTTTTTTTTTTTTCATGATTGAGTCTCTTGTTAAAACTGTTACATTTTTTCAGTTCTTCCATTGTTCACTTTAGTGCCAAGATTTCTGTTTGGTTCTTTTTAATGGTTTCTATTTCTCTATTAAAAGTCTCATTTTGTTCAAATATAGTATTATGAAGCTTTTTAGTTATCTATCTGTGTTCTTTTGAATCTCACTGAAATTCTTTTTTTGTTTGTTTGTTTGAGATGGAGTCTCACTCTGTTGCCCAGGCGGGAGTGCAGTGGCGTGATCTCAGCTCACTGCAAGCTCTGCCTCCCGGGTTCACGCCATTCTCCTGCCTCAGCCTCCCGAGTAGCTGGGACTACAGGTGCCCACCCACCATGCCCGGCTAATTTTTTGTATTTTTTAGTAGAGGCGGGGTTTCACCGTGTTAGTCAGGATGGTCTCCATCTCCTGACCTCATGATCCACCTGCCTCGGCCTCCCAGTGAAATTCTTTAAGATGATTATTTTGAATTATTTGTCAGCCAACTTTCAGATCTCCATTTCTTTGGAGATAATTACTATGGCTTTTTAGTTTCCTTTGGTGGTGGTGGTGGTGGTTTGCCTGATTCTTTATAATCTGTGTAGCCTTATGTTTATTTCCCTGAATGTGAAGGAGCAAACATCTCTTCCAATCATTATAGACTAGTTTTGGGAAGTAAATACTTTATTCTTTCGGATCCCTGAGCTGATGAGATTTTGACTAAGATTGCACTTGAGTGTGTTGGAGCTGTGTCACATGACTGCTACTGGGTCTGCAGTGGGTTTTATGGTTGACAGGCCTATTAGGAGGGCATAGATAGTCATGGATCCTGTCTGTTCTCTGGGAAGACAACTTTCTTCAGGATCTTGAGCATTGGGGCTGGTTCTAAGATAAGGAATTGTAGTTGTTTCTGCAGAATGGGGGTGCTGATAGAATAGATGTGGACAGGTGTGGCTCCTGCTGAGTCTCTGGGAGTGGTTTCATCCAGTCATTGAACAAGTCACTGATGGACATGACTGACCCCTGGTCACAGCTGAGAGGGTCTGGAACTGATTCACAGGGTTGCTGCAGGATATGGGCCCTGGGCCCATGGCTTGTCTCCTTCCAGGTTTCTCATTGAGCAGAACTACTCCCAGACCCTGGCTGACAGAAAGTAGAGCCAAACTTACAGGGCTACTTTAAGATTCACAGTGAGACTAATGTCAGCAAGTCTAGCTCCAGGGGCACAGATGTGTGTGCTTTCAGGCAGGTCCCAGGTTGAGCAAAACTCCTGACCTGTGGCTGCATGAAACTGGAGCAAAGTTTCAGTGCCACTTCAGGATTCCCATTCCAGTCAGTGTTGGCAGTTCTACATCCAGGGGCACAGATGGATGTTTTTCCCTGAGGGTCCCTGTGTGGACAGAACTTTTTCCAGACCATGACTGAGAAGTGATGGAGATGGATTTTGCCTTATTCAGGGGCCACAGACAGGATCACGGTCTTCAGGCCTGTCACCTGAATCTCAAGTGGGAATGAATCCTCCTGGATTCTTGGCAGATTTTTCGAGCAGCAGGACCAAGGCCAAATGAGCTATAGTTAAATCTACGGTGGGATATGGCAATTTTTTTGTTTTGTGTCCAGAACCATAATCAACAAGCCTACCCTTCAGTTAAGGACTTGTCCTCAAATTGTCCTCCTTGATCTTGGGCTTCAGCCGGGCATCAGAAATTCTGACCTGGATCGCAAAGCTCCCATAAAGGCATGGCTGCCACATTATGTTGTGAGAAATATGCATGGGGGCCTTCTATTCTGTCATCTTGCTTATGTTTCCAATCCTATATGTTTCACTTTTGAAAATATATCAAATTTGTGATATTTGGATTGAAAAGTTCTGAAACAAAATGCTCGAATATGCACATTGTATAAGATGTAAATTAGATTACTAGTGGGCACCATGTATTTATTAATATGTTTGATTATAAGTTTAAGTTTACTGCAAGCAAAAAAGAATTATTAAGATTTATAACCATTTTGTATTTAAATGATGTATAATTTAATTCCAAATACTGACTTTATATTTTAGCAATTCTCACCATATTTTGCAACATTTATGTTGTTCCTTGATTTGGAAATATAAAGCTTTTCTTAGCTTCTAAAGACTTTATTATAGCCATTATATTTTGTGTAAGAATAGCACCAATATATTGATAACATGATAAAGAAGTTTTCCTAGTGTCTTTTAAATATTTATTCATTAAACTTTTCTCATTAGATCTAATTACTAGTGATTATAATGCATTTTCTGTGACATTTTACTGCCATTCATTGAATGGCAATGATTCAAAATGCCTGTTCTTCATGGGTGCACACAGTTGATAACTGCAAATATCTAAAGGATTATTTTTTAATAGAATATCTATGTTGTATTTATTATTTTATGTACTAAAATTTCTCTTATTCTTGTTATTGATTCCATATGATTGTGTTTCTTTTTTTTCAGATAGGTTTCCTTAGATCAGTTAATTGCATTTTTGTTTTTCAACCTTGATATTATGAGTTGGATGATGATTTTCAACTCTGTACACTTTAAGACAATATAATGTTTAATTTATATATGAATTAGCTATATGCCTGTTGCTTATAAAATACTACGTGCTATTCATCTGTATAAATATTGCCTCTACTTTGTTCATGATTTGTCTTGTATTTTTTTTCTTAGCTGTTAATGATCGCTTTATTCTTTCTAGATAAGTAGTTTAGGAAATAATCTTAAATTCACAAGCTATTGTTTGGATCTATATAATTATGTGAGAGGAACACTTTTGTTCTTTGAAGGTGATTTTTGAAACATTTTATAACTATCTCTTTTAGGTAGCCAAATTTTTAATGGTGAAAACATATAATTGTCATCTCAAACATTTTTAAGTGTACAGTTTATTAGTGTTAAGTATAGTCATATTGTTTTACAAGAGGTTTGTAGATCATTTTTATTTTACAGAAGTCAAAGTGAATACCCATTAAACAACAAATTGTCCTTTCCACACTTCTCTCCAGCTCCTGAAGAGCACCATTCTGCCTAATGTTTCTATGAGTTTGGCTACTGTAGATACTTTATGTAAGTGTAATCAAACAGTGTCTCTTTCTTTTTGACTATCTTATTTCACCTAACAATATCCTCAGGGTTTGTCCTTATTATAATATTTGTCAAAATGTCTCTGATTTTTAAGGCTCAGTAATGTTCTGTTGTGTATCTGTGCCACATTTGTTTAATCTGCTCATCCATAAAGGGACGTTTTGATTGCTTCCAGGTATTGTCTTTTGGGAGTAATGCTGCAGGGTACATGGGTGTGCAAACATCTATTCCGCGTTCTGTTTTGAATATGTTTGGAATATTTTGGATACACGGATGTAGTACCATGTGTATGTTCTTGCTTTTTGTTGCCTCATCCTTTGATAGTATATCAAAAAATTCATGCCAAGACCAATTTTCATGACCAAGCTTTCCCCTTATGTATTCTTCTAGGAGTTTTACATTTATAGGTTTTATGTTTAACTTTTAGTTTGCTTTTTAAATTGATACAATGTTAATTGTACATATTTATTGGGTATAATTTTATATATATGTGTGTGTTGTATAATGATCATATCAGGATGTTTAGTGCATTACCTCATGTATTTGATAATTCTTTGTAGTGAGAACATTCAAAAGTCTCTGTTCTAGCTGTTTTATTTTAATTTTTATTGTTTGTAGAGACAGGATCTCACTCTATCACCCAGACTGAAGTGCAGTGGCACAATTATAGTTCACTGTAACTTCAAACTCCTGGGCTCAAGTGATCCTCTGGCCTCAGCTCCCCAAGTAGCTAGGACTACAGGCATGTGCCACCATGCCTGGGTAATTTGTTAAAATTTTTGCATATAGGGTCTCACTACATTGTCCAGGCTGACCTTGAACTCCTGACCTCAAGTGGTCCTCCTGCTTCAGCCTCCCAAAATGCAGAGATTACAAGGATGTAACACTGTGACTGGTCTCTTCCAGCTATTTTGTAATATGCAATACCCTCCTATTAACCATTGTTATCCTGCTGTGTAAGAGAACACTAGAACTTATTTCTCCTATGTAATTGTAACTTTATGCATGTTAACCAACCTCTTTCTCTTTCTGCCCCTTCAGTCTCTGGTAACAACTGTTATATTCTCTGCTTATTATCAACTTTTGTTCCTTTTTTTTTTTTTAGGCAGAGTCTAGCTCTGTCACCCAGGCTGGAGTGCAGTGGCGTGATCTCAGCTCATGGCAACCTCTGCTCCTGGGCTCAAGCTATTCTCCTGCCTTAGCCTCCCAAGTAGCTGGGATTACAGGCACGCACCACCATGCCCAGCTAATTTTTTGTATTTTTAGTAGAGACGGGGTTTCACCATGTTGGCCAGGCTAGTCTTGAACTCTTGACCTAAAGTGATCCGCCCACCATGGCCTCCCAAAGTGCTGGGATTAGAGGCATGAGCCACCGCGCCCAGCCCTTTTTTTCTTTCTTTCTTTTTTTTTTTTACATTACTCATTTGAGTAAGATCACAAAGGGTTTATCCTTCTGTATACGGCCTATTCACTTAACATGATATCTCACGGTTCATCCATGTTATTGCAAAGGACAGGATTTTATTCTTTTTGAATGGCTGAATAGTATTTCATTGTGCATGTATACCACATTTTCTTTATCCATTTATCTCGGTGTACATTTGGATTGATTTCATATCTTGGCTGTTATAAAGAGTGCTGCCGTAAACATGGGAATGCAGCTATGTTTTTGACACATTGACTTTCTTTCTTTTGGATATATACCCAATAGTGGAATTGCTAAATCATATGACAGCTGTATTTTTAATTTTTCAGGAACTTCCATACTCTTCTATAGTGGCCATACTACTTTACAATCCCATCAACAGTGTACATGTGTTCTCTTTTCTTCACATCCTCACCAATACTTGTTTTAGTTATAATTTTGTCTTTTTGATTATAGTCATTTTAAATAGAGTGTGATGGCGTCTCATTGTGGTTTGGATTTGCATTCCCTTGATGATTAATTATGATGAGCATCTTTTTATGTACCTGTTGGCCATTCGTATGTCTTCTTTTCACTAATGTCTATTAAGGTCTTTGGCACATTTTTAAATTGGATTAATGTTTGTCTTATTTTGAGATTTCAAATTTCTTATGTACTTGACATTAACCTCTTGTCATATATATAGTTTGCGAATATTTTCTCCCGTTGTCTATGTTGTCTCTTCACTCTGTTATTTCATTTCATATGCAAAAATGTTTTAGGTTGATGTAATCTCATTTGCCTATTTTTGCTTAGGTTGCCTTGGCTTTGAAGTCTTTCCAAGTCCGATGTTGTAAAGTATTTGCCCTGTTTTCATCTAATAGTTTCATAGTTTAGGGCATTACATTTAAGTCTATAATCCATTTTGAGTTGGTTTTTGTATAGGATGAGGGTTAGGGGTCTAGTCTTACTCTTCTGCATATGGATATTCAGTTTTTTCCTGCACCATTTATTAAAGAGATTGTCCTTTCCCCAAAGTGTGTTCTCGGCATCTTTGTTGAAAATCAGTCAGCTTTAGGTGCATGAATTTATTTATGGACTCATTGGGCATGTTGGTCTATGTGTTTGTTTTAATGCCAGTACAATGCTCTTTGGGATACTATAGCTTTGTAGTAAATTTTGAAGTCAGGTGCTGTGATGCCTTCAGCCTTGTTCCTTTTGCTCAGGATTGCTTTGGCTATTCAGGGTATTTTGTAGTTCCATGTACATTTAGTTTTTGTGGGGGTTTTTTCTATTTTTTGTGAAGAATGTCATTGGTATTCTGATAGAAATTGCATTAAATCTATGGGTAGCATGCCCATTTTAATAATATTCTTCCAATATATAAACACAATATATTTTCATTTATTCACATGTATTTCATTTTTTATCCATGTTTTATGATTTTCAGTGTAGAGATCTTTCACCTTTTTATTTAAGTTTATTGCTGGGTATCTTAATTTTTTATAGTTATTTGTATACACAGAAAAAGTATTTGACAGAAGTCAACATTCTTTATAGTGAAAACTCTAAGCAAATTATGTATAGAAGGTATGTATCTCAACAAGGTAAATATGACAAACTAGTGTTAATTTACCAAACAGGGAAAAGATGAAAGCTATTTCTCTGAGATCTGTAACATGATAAGGTACCCAGTTTCACCACTCCTATTCAACATAGTACTAGAAGTCCTAGCCAGAGCAATAAGTCAAGAGAAAGAAGTGAAAGGCATTCAAATTGGAATGGAAAAATGAAATCATCCTTGTTTACAGACAAAATGACCTTGTATATTAAAAAAACATAAAGCATGACACAAAAAACCTGTCAGAACTAATAAACAAGTTCTGTAAAGTGGCAAGATACAAAATCAACATACAAATATCAATAGCATCTCTGTGTGCTGATAGAAAACCATCTGAAAAAGAAAATAAAAAATGCAAGTTACAGTAGCTACAAAATATAAGTCAGTCCATTTTGAGTTCACATTTGTAAATGTGCAAGGTAAGGTAACTTTATTTTTTCCCTGTGGATTTCCAATATTCCCAAGCCTGTTTGTTGAAGAGACTGTCCTTTTCTCATTGTGAATTCTTGGAACCCTCATTGAAAATAAGTTTACTATCTACATGAGTGTTTATTTCTGGATTCTCCAATCTGTTTCATCTTTTATTTACCTTTACGTCAGTAGCACACTGTTTTGAGTACAATAGCTTTATAGTATGTTTTGAAATCAGAAAGTATGATGCCTCTTTGTTTTTCTTTCCCAAGATTGTTTATCCATATGTGGAAGACTTTTATCCATCTGTGGTCTCTTGAGATACCACAGACATTTTAGACTATTTTAATACTTGTGCGAAAAGTTCCATTAATATTTTGATGGAGAGTGCATTGAATCTGTAGATTCAATGGGTAGTATTGACATCTTAACAATATTGTCTTCAAATTCTTGAACAAGAGTGTGTTTGAGAATTTATTTAATTTTCACATATTCGTGGACATGCCATTTTTCTTTCTGTTCTTCTAGTTTTATTCTGTTGTAGTAAGAAGTGATGCTTTGTGTGATTTTCATCTGGTTAAATTTGGTAAGACTTTTGCAGCTTAACAGGTTGTCTATCTGTGATAATGTGTCATGTATGGTTACAGATATTATGTATTCTGCTGTTGAATGGTCAGTTATGTATATGACTGTTAGGTCTAATGGTCTATAGTGTTGTTCAAGTCCTCTGTTTCCTTATTCATCTTCTGTCTCTTTTATTCTTTCCATTACTGAAAGTGGAGTATGGAAGTCTCCTACTACTATTGTACCGCTGGCTACTTATTGCTTCAATTCTGTAAAAGTTTCCCAGTTGCAGCATGTATTTGAGAGGTGTGATGTTATGTGCATATATGTTAATATTTATTATAGCTTCCTGGACAATGAACCCTTTTATAATTATATAGTGCTCTTTCTTATCTCTTGTGATATGTTTTGATATAACATGTATTTTAACTAATATGACAGTATTTTACTTTTCTCATTATTTTTTTTCCATTCTTTCATGTTCAGCTTATGTGTGTTCTTAGATCTAAATTTGGCCTTCCATAGAAAGCATGGAGTTGGATCTTTTTTCTTGAATTTATTCAGCCAAGTTGTCTTTCGAATTTATTCATTTATGTAGAAAGTAATTACTGAAAGAGAATGACTCACTATTGCATTTTGTTCACTTTTTTGTTTTAGGTCTTGTATCTATTTTGGTCCTGTTTTCCTCTCTTGCTATCTTCCTTAGTGTTTTGTTGATTTTTGTAGTGACATGTTTTAATTCCTTTCCCACTTCTCTCTGTGTATCTGTTATAGGTATTTGCTTTGTGGTTACCATAGATATTATGTAAAACATCTTAAAGTTATAACAATTTACCTCAAGCTGCTAACCTTAATTGCATACAAAAATCCTGCCTCTTTAGGAACCCTCCATTGTATTTTATTGATTTCACAAATTATATCACTTTATACTGTGAATCCATTAGCACAGATTTGTGGTTATTTTTAAGTGTTTGACTTCAAATCTATAGCAGAATTAAAAGTATTCTCTGCACTGTCGTCATAATACAGAATATTTTATTGTGTATATAATTACTGTTACCAGAAAACTTTATATTTTTATTAATTTTGTGTTACTATTTACCATCATTTTATTTTTCAATATGAAGAACTGTTTCTCTTTAGCACTTCTTTTAGAACAGATCTAGTGGGTATGAATTCATTTGGCTTTTGTTGATTTTGAATATTCTTTATTTCCAAATTTTTAAAGGATAGTTTTGGAAGATAACATTTTCTTGATTGGTAGTTGTCATTATTCAGCACTTTGAATATATCATTCTTCAACTTTCTGACCTGTGAGATTTTTTGCTGAGACCATCTGCTGGTCATCCTATAGGAGTGGGCCTTGTATATCAAGTCACTGGGGGTTTTTTTGTTTTTTGTTTTTTGTTTTTTGGCTTCTAAATTCCCTTTGTTTGTAACTTTTGAATCTCTGATTAGAATGTGTCTTGTTGTGGGTCTCTTTGTGTTGCTACTAGTTAGAGTTGGTAGAGTTTCATTAAATTTTAGGCCATTTTCTCCCTCAAATTTGGAAAATTCTCAGCCATCATTTCTTCAAATAAATTTTCTACTCTTTTCTCTCTCTTTGCATTCTAGAATTCCTATTATGAGCATATTGGCCTACTTGATAGTATCCCATTAGTCCCTTAGACACTCTGTTGTTTTCTTTTTTTCTTTTTACTGTCCTGACCATAAACTTTCAAATAACTTATTACCAAGCTTGTTGGGTTTTTTTCTCCTACATCAAGTCTGCTGTTGAACCCTCTAGTGAATCCTTAAATTCAGTTATTTTTCAGCTCCACACTTTGTGTTTTTACAGTTCATAAGCTCATTTTCTTCATGTATTTTCATCTTCTTTTTTTATTTGTCTGTGTTCTCCTTTAACTGGTTGAGCATCTTTAAAATAGATATTTTACTAGGCACAGTGACATGTGCGTGTGATCCCAGCTACTTTGGAAGCTAAGGCAAGAGGATTGCTTGAGGCCAGCCTAGGCAATATTGCAAGACCCTGTGTCTAAGATTTTTTTTAATTAGTTGTTGTGGCATGTGCCTGTAGTCCCAGTGACTCAGGAGGCTGTGTCAGGAGGATTGCTTTACCCCAGGAATTTGAGGCTAGGCTGCATTGAGCTGTAATTGTACCAGTGTACTCCAGTCTGAGTGACAGAGTAAGACCCCATTTTTTTTCCTTTTTCTTTTCTATTTTTTTTATATACTTTTGACTTTTATTTTAGATTCAATGTATACATGTGCTGGTTTATTACATGGGTATATTGCATGACACTGGTTTGGGGTATGAATAATCCCATCACCCAGAGAATGAGCATAGTGCCTAATAGGTAGTTTTTCAGCCCTTGCCTCCTTCCTTTACTCCCCCTCTGTATAAGTCCCCATTGTCTCTTTTTCCCATCTTTATGTCCATATGTACCCAATATTTAGTTCCCAGTTACAAGAACATGGTTTTGATTTTCTGTTCCTGTGTTAATTTACTTAGGACAATAGCTGCATCCATGTTGCTGCAAAGGACATGATTTTATTCTTTTTTGTGGCTGCATGGTATTCCATGGTATATATGTACCACATTTTCTTTAACCAGTCCACCATTGATGGGCACCTAGGTTGATTCCATTTTTGCTATTGTGAATAGTGCTGCAATGAACATATGAGTACATGTGACTTTTTGGTAGAACAATTCATTTTCCTTTAGGTATATACTAACTAATAGGATTGCTAGGTCAAATGGTAGTTCCAAGTTCTTTCAGAAATCTCCAAACTGTTTTCCACAGTAACTGAGCTAATTTACATTTCAATCAGCAGTGAATAAGTATTCTCTTTTCTGTGCAGCCCTTGCCAGCATCTGTTTTTTGACTTTTCAACAATCACTATTCTGAGTGGTGTAAATGGTATCTAAGTGTGGTTTTGATTTGCATTTCTCTGATGGGTAGTGATGTGTAACATTTTTTCCATATGCTTCTTAGCTGTTTGTATGTCTTCTTTTGAGAAGTGTCTGCTCTTGCTCTTTGCCCACTTTTTCATGGGTTTTTTTCTTGTTAATTTAAATTTCATATGGATTCTGGAATTAGGCCTTTGTCAGTTACATAGTTTGTGAATATCTTCTCCCATTCTGTAGGTTGTTGATTCTGTTCACAGTTTCTTTTGCTGTGCAGAAACTCTTAAATTAGGTCCCATTTGTCAATTTTTGTTTTTATTACAATTGCTTTTGAAAACTTAGCCATAAATTCTTTGCCAAAGTCAATGACTAGAATGGTATTTGCCAGGTTTTCTTCTAGTATTTTTATTTTTTGAGGATCTGAATTTAAATCTTTAATCATGTTGAGTTAATTTTTATATATGCTGAAATGTAGGAGTCTATGTTCATTCTTCTGCATATGGTTAGTCAGTCATCCCAGATCCAATTATTAAATAGGGAGTCCTTTCACTATTGCTTATTTTTGTTGACCTTGTGGAAGATCAGATGATTGTAAGTGTGTGCCTCTATTTATTTCTGGGTACTCTATTCTGTTCCATCGGTCTATGTGTTTGTTTGTTTTTTTTTTTTAATTTTTGTTTTTCTTTATTTCCTCTGAAAAAAGAAGGTGGGGGGGAAACATTTGCAAAACGTGCAGGTTTGTTACATAGGTATACGTGTACCATGGTGGTTTGCTGCACCTATTGACCCATCTTCTATGTTCCCTCCCCTTACCCCCAAAACCCCCAACTGGCCCTGGTGTGTGGTGTTCCCCTCCCTGTGTCCATGTGTCCTCATTTTTCAACTCCCACTTATGAGTGAGAACATGTGGTGTTTAGTTTTCTGTTCCTGTGTTAGTTTGCTGAGGATGATGGCTTCCAGCTTCATCCATGTCCCTGCAAAGGACATTATCTCAGCCTTTTTATGGCTGCATAGTATTCCATGGTATATATGTACCACATTTTCTTTATCTAGTCTATCATTGGTGGGTATTTGGGTTGGTTTCATGTCTTTGCTATTGTAAATAATGCTGCAATAAACACACGTGTGCATATGTCTTTATATTAGAAAGATTTATATTCCTTTGGGTATATACCCAGTAATGGGATTGCTGGGTCAAATGGTATTTCTGGTTCTCGATCCTTGAGAATCGCCACACTGTCTTCCACAATGGTTGAACTAATTTACATTACCACCAACAGTGTAAAAACATTCCTATTTCTTCACAGCCTCACCAGCATCTGTTGTTTCTTGACTTTTTAACGATCGCCATTCTGACTGGTGTGAGATGCTGTCTCATTATGGTTTTGATTTGCATTTATCTGATGATCAGTGATGTTGAGCCTTTTTTCATATGTTTGTTGGTTGTGTAAATGTCTTCTTTTAAGAAGTGTCTGCTCGTATCCTTTGTTCACTTTTTGATGGGGTTGTTTGGTTTTTTCCTTGTAAATTTGTTTAAGTCTCTTGTAAATTCTGGATATTAGACCTTTGTCTGATGGGTAGATTGTAAAATTTTTCTCCCATTCTGTAGGTTGCCTATTCACTCCAATAATAGTTTCTTTTGCTGTGAAGCAGCCCTTTAGTTTAATTAGATCCCAATTGTCAATTTTGGTTTTTGTTGCAATTGCTTTTAGTGTTTTAGTCATGAAGTCTTTGCCCATGCCAATATCCTCAATAGTATTGCCTAGATTTTCTTCTTAGGGTTTTTATGGTTTGGGGTTTTACATTTAAGTCTTTAATCCATCTTGAGTTAATTTTTGTATAAGGTGTAAGGAAGAGGTCCAGTTTCTGTTTTCTGCATATGGCTAGCCAGTTTTCCCAGCACCATTTATTGAATAGGGAATCCTTTCCCCATTGCTTGTTGTCAGGTTTGTCAAAAATCAGATGGTTGTAGATGTGTGATGTTATTCCTCAGGTCTCTGTTCTGTTCCATTGGTCTATATATCTGTTTTGGTACCAGTACCATGCTGTTTTGGTTACTTTAGCCTTTTAGTATAGTTTGAAGTCAGGTAGTGTGATGCCTCCAGCTTTGTTCTTTTTGCTTAGGATTGTCTTGGCTATATGGGGTCTTCTTTGATTCCATATGAAATTTAAAGTAGTTTTTTCTAATTCTGTTAAGAATGCCAATGGTAGTTTGATGAGAATATCATTTAATCTATAAATTACTTTGGGCAGTATGGCCATTTTCACAATGTTGATTCTTCCTATCCATGAGGAGGGAATGTTTTTCCATTTGCTTGTGTCCCCTCTTATTTCCTTGAGCAGTGGTTTGTAGATCTCCTTCAAGAGGTCCTTCACATCCCTTGTTAGCTGTATTCCTAGGTATTTTATTCTCTTCGTAGCAATTGTGAATGGGAGTTCATTCATGATTTGACTCTCTGCTTGTCTATTGTTGGTGTAAAGGAATGCTTGTGATTTTTGCACATTGATTTTGTGTCCTGAGACTTTGCTGAAGTTGTTTATCAGTTTAAGGAGTTTGGGGCTGAGATGACTGGGTTTTCTAAATATAAAATTATGTCATCTGCAAACAGAGATAATTTTACTTCCTCTCTTCCTATGTGAATACCCTTTCTTTCTTTCTCTTGCCTGATTGCCTTGGCCAGAACTTCTAATATTATGTTGAGCAGGATTGATGAGACAGGGCATCTTTATCTTGTACTGGTTTTCAAAGGGAATACTTCCAGCCTTTGCCCATTTAATATGATATTGGCTATGGGTTTGTCATAAATAGCTCTTTTTATTTTGAGATATGTTCCATCAACACCTAGTTTATTGAGAGTTTTTAACATGAAGGGATGTTGAATTTTATCAAAGGCCTTTTCTGCATCTGTTGAGATAATTGCATGGTTTTTGTCTTTGGTTCTGTTTATGTGATGGATTACGTTTATTGATTTGCATATGTTGAAACAGCTTCACATCCCAGGGATGAAGCCAACTTGATCACATTGGATAAGTTTTTGGATGTGCTACTGGATTTGGTTTGCCAGTATTTTATTGAAGGTTTTCATATCAATGCTCATCAGGGATATTAGCTTGAAGTTTTCATTTTTTGTTGTCTCTCTTCCTGGTTTTGGTATCAGGATGATCCTGGCTTCATAAAATGAGTTAGGGAGGAGTCCCTCCTTTTCAGTTGTTTGGAATAGTTTCAGAAGGAATGGTACCAACTCCTCATTGTACTTCTGGTAGAATTCAGCTGTGAATCTGTCTAGTCCTGGGCTTTTTTGGCTGGTAGGCTATTAATTACCGCCTCAATTTCAGAACTTGTTATTGGTCTATTCAGGGATTCTACTTCTTCCTGATTTAGTCTTGGGAGGGTGTATGTGTCCAGGAATTTATCAATTTCTTCTGAATTTTCTAGTTCATTTGTGTAGAGGTGTTTATAGTATTCTCTGGTGGTAGTCTGTATTTCTGTGGGGTCAGTGGTGATATCTCCTTTATCATTTTTTATTGTGTCTATTTGATTCTTCTCTCTTTTCTTCTTTATTAGTCTAGCTAGAGTTCAGTCTATTTTGTTAACTTTTTCAAAAAATCAGCTCCTGGATTCATTTATCTTTAGGAGATTTTTTCATATCTCTATCTCCTTCATGTCTGCTCTGATCTTCGTTATTTCTTGTCTTCTGCTAAGTTTTGCATTAGTTTGCTCTTGCCTCTCTAGCTCTTTTAATTGTAATGTTAGGGTGTTGATTTGAGATCTTTCTAACTTTCTGATGTGAACATTTAGTGCTATAAATTTCCCTCTTAATGCTGCTTTACCTGTGTCCCAGATATTCTGGTATGTCGTCTCTTTGTTCTCATTGGTTTCAAATAACTTTTTGATTTCTGCCTTTATTTCTTTTTTTTTTTTTTTGAGACAGAGTCTTGCTTTATCACCCAGGCTGGAGTGCAGTGGCGCAATCTTGGCTCACTGCAAGCTCCACCTCCTGGGTTCATGCCATTCTCCTGCCTCAGCCTCCCAAGTAGCTGGGCTACAGGTGCCCACCACCACACCCGGCTAATTTTTTGTATTTTTAGTAGAGACGGGGTTTCACCATATTAACCAGGATGGTCTCAATCTCCTGACCTTGTGATCCGCCCACTCGGCCTCCCAAAGTGCTGGGATTACAGGCCTGAGCCACCGCACACGGCCTATTTCATTATTTACCCAGGAGTCATTCAGGAGCAGGTTCTTTAATTTCCATGTAATTGCGTGGTTTTGAGTGAGTTTTTAAATCCTGAGTTCGAATTTGATTTCACTGTGGTCTGAGAGACTGTTTGTTATGATTTCAGTTCCTTTTCATTTGCTGAGGAGTGTTATGCTTCCAATTATGTGTTCAATTTTAGAATAAGTGCCATGTGGCACTGAGAATAATGTATATTCTGTTGATTTGGGGTGGAGGGTTCTGTAGATATCTCTTAGGTCCACTTGATCCAGAGCTGAGTTCAAGTCCTGAACAACCTTGTTAATTTTCTGTCTCATTGATCTGTCTAATATTGACAGTGGAGTGTTAAAGTCTCCCACTATTATCGTGTGGGAGTCTAAGTCTCTTTGTAAGTCTCTAAGAACTTATTTTATGAAGTTGGGTGCTCCTGTATTGGGTACATATATATTTAGAATAGTTTGCTCTTCTTGTTGAATTGTTCCCTTTACCTTCTTTGCCTTTTTTGATATTTGTTGGTGTAAAGTCTATTTTGTCAGGGACTAGGATTGCAACCTCTGCTTTTTCTTTTCTTCCATTTGCTTGGTAAATTTTCCTTTTTATTTTGAGCCTATATGTGTCTTTGCACATGAGATGGGTCTCCTGAATACAGCATACCAATGGGTCTTGACTCTTTATCCAATTTGCCATTCTGTGTCTTTTAATTGACATATTTAGCCCATTTATATTTAAGGTTAATATTGTCATGTATGAATTTGATCCTGCCATCATGATGCTATTTGGCTGTTTTGCGTACTAGTTGATGTAGTTTCTTCGTAGTGTCATTGGTCTTTACACTTTGGTGTGTTTTTGCAGTGGCTGGTACCAGTTTTCCCTTTCCATATTTAGTGCTTCTTTTGGTAGCTCTTGGAAGGCAGGCATGGTGGTAATGAAATCCCTCAGCATTTGCTTGTCTGGAAAGGACTTTATTCCTCCTTTGCTATAAAAGCTTAGTTTGGCTGGAATATGGAATTCTGGGTTGAAAATTCTTTTCTTTAAGAATGTTGACTATTGGCCCCCAATCTCTTCTGTCTTATAGAGTTTCGGCTGAAAGGTCTGCTGTTAGTCTGATAGATTTCCCTTTGTAGGTCACCTGGCCTTTCTCTCTGGCTGCCCTTAACATTGTTTCCTTCATTTCGACCTTGGAGAATCTGATGATTATGTGTCTTGGGGTTGATGTTCTCTTGGAGCATCTTAGAATCTGTATTTCCTCAATTTGCATATTGGCTTGTCTTCTAGGTTGGGGAAGTTCTCCTGGATAATATCCTGAAGTGTGTTTTCCAGCTTGTTTCCATTCTCCCCATCTCCTACAGGTACTCCAATCAGTCGTAGGTTCAGTCTTTTTGTGAAGTCACATATTTCTTGGAGGCTTTGCTCATTCCTTTTTATTCTTTTTTCTGTAGTCTTGTCTGCATGCCTTATTTCAGCAAGGTGGTCTTTCAACACTGATATCCCTTCTTCTGCTTGGTTGGTTTGGCTATTGATACTTGTGTATGCTTCATGAAGTTCTCATGCTGTGTTTTTCAGCTTCATCAGGTCATTTATGTTCCTCTCTAAACTGTTTATTCTAGTAGCAGCTCCTCTATCCTTTTATCAAGGTTCTTAGCTTTTTTGCATTGGGTTAGAACATGCTCCTTTAGCTCAGCGTAGTTTTTTATTACCCATCTTCTGAAGCCTACTTCTGTCAATTCTTCTGTCTCATCCTCCATCCAGTTCTGCACCCTTGATAGAGAGATGTTGCAATCATTTGAAGAAGAGGCACTCTGGCTTGTTAGGTTTTCAGCTTTTTTGTTGTTGATTCTTTCTCATCTTGGTGAGTTTGTCTAGTTTCAATCTTTAAGGCTGCTGATCCTTGGATGGGGATTTTATGGGGACTTTTTGTTGTTGTTGATGCTGTTGTTGTTGCTTTCTGTTTGTTTTTCTTTCAATGGTCAGGTCCCACTTCTATAGGGCTGCTGCAGTTTGCTGGAGGTTCACTTCAGGCCCTATTTGTCATGTGCATCTGTGTGAAGAGACCACCAAACAGGCTTTGTGTGAGTAATAAAGCTTTTTCATCACCTGGGTGCAGGCAGACTGAGTCCGAAAAAGGAGTCAGCAAAGGGAGATAGGAGTGGGGCAGTTTTACAGGATTTGGGTAGGTAGTGGAAAATTACAGTTAAAGGGGGTTATTCTCTTGCGGGCAGGGGCAGGGGTTACAATGTGCTTGGTGGGGAAGTTCTGAGACTCATTGTCTAGGAGAAGGAATGTCACAAGGTTAATTGATCAGTTAAGGTTAAGGTGGGGCAGGAACAAATCACAATGGTGGAATGTCATCAGTTAAGGCAGGAACTGACTATTTTCACTTCTTTTGTGGTTCTTCAGTTGCTTCAGGCCATTTAAATGTATACATGCAGGCTTGAGCTCAGAGGCCTGACACTATTCATCTGGTTTACTCCTGTGCCTGGAGATGTCACTCAGGAAAGCTGGAGAACAGCAAAGATGGATGCCTGCTCCTTCTTCTGGGATCTCTGAACTCGAGGGGCACTAACCTGATGCCATAGGATTGCTCCTGTATAGGGTGTCTGACAACCCCTGTTGGAGGTTCTCACCCAGTTGGGTGGCACATGGAACAGGAACCATTTAATGAAGTACTTTGTCCCTTGGTGGAGGGGGTGTGCTTTGCTGGGGGGAAGCCCACTTGTCTGGGCTGCCTGGATTCCTCAGAACTACCAGTAGGAAAGGCTAAGTCTGCTGGTCCGCAGAGACTGCTGTTACCCCTGCCCCTAGGGGCTCAGGCCCAGGGAGATCCAGGTTCTGTCCCTGAGCCTCTGGCTGGAGTTATTGGAGCTCCTGCAGGGAAGCCTGGCACAATCAGGAAGGATGGGTCAGGGTCTGGCCTGAAGAGGCACTCTGGTGGCAGTCTGCCACAGCCAGTGTGTTGGGCTGTGGGGGGCACATCTTGGGACCAAGCCAACCAGCCTCACTGACTCCAGAAGGGGAAAAGTGCAGCTGGGAGCTATAGAGGTAGATGCTGCCCTTCCCCCACCCATTGAGCTTAGCATGTTAGGCAGTTGTGAGTCCCAGTGCTGGCTGCTGCCCCTCCACCAAGGGGCTCAAATGGCTTAGACAGCAGGCAGCCACAGCTCTTGTGCTGTTTGCCCCTCCCCCCAGGTGCTTGGCAGGCTTAAGCAGATTCCAGCTGAGAGGCTGTTGAGAATCTGCGTGGCCCCAGGGTTGGGATGCTAAGCCCCAGTGGCGTGGGTTCACAAATGGGATCTTGTGATCAGTGGGTGGCATAGTTCCATGGAAAAAGCATGCTTTTCCTGGCTGGGTAGCATCCTCACTCACCACATGCTTTGGCTGGCAGGAGGGAGCTTTCCTTCCCCATGTGGCTCTCAGGTGGGCTGCTGCACCCCACTGTTATTACTTCCTCTCCATGGATCATGCCAGCCTCCTAGTCAATTCTAATGGGAGAACCTGGATACCTTGGTTGCCGGTGAAGGATTCACACACTTATTATGGTTCTTTTCGATGGGAGCCTCCAAACCCTGCTGTTTCTAGTTAGCCATCTTGGTGCTGCTCCTGTGTGTCTGTTTTTGTGCCAGTACTATGCTGTTTTGGTGACTATAGGCTTATAGTATAGTTTGAAGTTGGATAATGTGAAGCCTTTGGCTTTGTTCTTTTTGTTTAGGATTGCTTTGGCTATTTGGACTCTTACTTAGTTCCACATGAATTTTAGAATAGTTTTTTTCTAATTCTGTGAAAAATGACATTGGTAGTTTGATAGGAATACTATGGAATCTCTAGATAATGATGTTGATTCTTCTATGAGCATGGAATATTTTTCCAATTGTTCGTGTTGTCTATAATTTTTTCAACAGTGTTTTATAGTTCCCCTTGTAGAGATCTTTAACCTCGTTGGGTAGATCTATTCCTACATATTTGGTTTTTTCTTTGTGTGTGTGGCTATTTTAAATGGAATTATGTTCTTGATTTCACTCTCAGCTTGAATGTTATTGGTGTATAGATATGCTACTGATTTTTATACTTTGATTTTCTATCTTGAAACTTTACTGGAGTTCCTTATCAGTTTTAGGAGCCTTTTGGCACAGTCTTTCCAGGTGTAGAATCATATCAGCAGAGATGATGTTACTTTCTTTTTTTCCTCTTTGGATGCCTTTTATTTCATTCTCTTGACTGATTTTTCTGGATAGTACTTCCATTACTATGTTGAATAGAAGTGGTAAGAGTGGGCATTCTTGTCTTCTTCTTGTTTTTAAAGGGAATGCCTCCAGCTTTTGCCTGGTCAGTATGTTGGCTGTGAGTTTCTCATAGATGGCTCTCATTATTTTGAGGTATGTTTCTTCAATGCTTAGTTTGTTGAGGGTTTTATTTATCATTAAGGGATGTTAAGTTTTATCAAAAGCTTATCTTACATCTATTGAAATGGTGATTTTTTTCTTTTTTTCTTTTTTTTGGAGACAGAGTCCCGCTCTATCCCCAAGGCTGGAGTGCTCACTGCAACCTCCACCTCCCAGGTTCAAGTGATTCTTATGGCTCAGCCTCCTGAGTACCTATGACTACAGGCACACACCACCACACCCAGCTAATTTTTGTATTTTTAGTAGAGACAGGGTTTCGCCATGTTGGCCAAGCTGGTCTTGAACTCCTGGCCTCAGGTGATCCGCCCACCTCAGCCTTCCAAAGTGCTGGGATTACAAGCGTGAGCCACTCTGCCCAGCTTTTAAATTTTAATTCTATGTGATGAATCACATTTATTGATTTATATATGTTAGAACAACCTTGCATTCCAGGAATAAAGCCTAGTTAATTGTGGTAAATTAACTTTGGCTGTGCTGCTCTATTTAGTTTGCTAGTATTTTGCTGAGGATTTTCCTGTCTATGTTCATCAGATATATTGTCCTGTAGTTTTCTTTGTTCATTGTGTCTTTGCCAGATTTTGGTAACAGAGTGATGTTGGCCTCATAGAATGAGAAGGGAGGAGTCCCTCCTCCTTATTTTTTGGAATAGTTTGAGTAGAATTGATAATAGTTCTTCCTTGTACTTCTGGTGTATTTCAGTTGTGAATCCATCTTGTCCAGGGCCTTTTTTTGGTTGGTAGATTTTTTATTACTGATTCAATATCAGAACTTGATACTGGTTTGTTCAGGGTTTCAGTTTCTTCCCTATTCACTCTTTGGAGATTGTATGTTTCTAGGAATTTATTCATTTCCTCTAGATGCATAGAAGTCCTCATAAGTCTCTGAGAATCTTTTGTATACCTGTGGGGTTGATTGTAATGTCCCCTTTGTTGCTTCTGATTGTGCTTATCTTCTGTTTTTCTTTGTTAACCTAGCTAGTGGTCTATTGATCTTGTTTACCCTTTCAAAGAACCAACTTTTGGTTTTGCTGATGCTTTGTATGGAATTTGGGGTCTCAATTTAATTCAGTTATCTGTTTTTAGTTATTTCTTTTCCTCTGCTAGCTTTGTGCTTAGCTCATTTTTCTTATTCTATTTTCTTTACATGTGATGTTACATCATTAATTTGAGATCTAACTTCTTAAAGTAGGTATTTCATGTTATAAACTTCTTTTAATGTGGCTTTAGCTGTGTCCCAAAGATTTTAGTATGTGTTTTCTCTGTTTTCACTTATATCAAAGAACTTTTTGATTTCTGCCTTGATTTCATTGTTTACTCAAAAGTTGTTGAGGAGCCAGTTGTTTAATTTCTATGCATTTCTGTGGTTTTGAGAGATCTTCTTGGTATTGTTTTCTGTTCTTATTCTATTTTGGTCCAAGAGTATGGTTGGTATGATTTTGATTTTTTTTTAATTTATTGAGACTTGCTTTCTGGCTGAGCATATAGGTTCAATCATCAAGTGTGTCCTGTGTGCATATGAAAGATGTATGTGTTCTATCGTTGATGGGTGGAGTGTTCTGTAGATGTCTATTAGGCCCAGTTGGTCTATTCTGTAGATGCCTATTAGGTCCAGTTGGTCAAGTGGAATTGATGTCCAAAATTTCTTTATTTATTTTCTGCCTCAATGATCTAATGATGCCCATGGGGAGTTGAAGTATGCCACTGTTATTATGTGGCTAATTCTTTTCTCAGGACTAGAAGTACTTGTTTTATGAATCTTGGTGCTCCAAAGTTTGGTGCATAGGTGTTTACCATATTAAAATATTCTTGTTGAATTGAACCCTTTATCATTATGTAATATATCCTTGTCCTTGTGTATGGTTGTTGGCTTAATGTCCTCATTTCTTAAAGAAGACAGAGAATGCCAGGTGTAGTTGCTGATGTTATCCCAGCACTTTGAGAGTCTGAGGCTGTAGGATTCCTTGAGGCCAGGAATTCTTGACCAGCCTAGGTGACTTAGAAAGACCCTGTCTATACAAAGAATTTGTATGTGATGGTGCATTCCTGTAGTCATAGCCACTTGGGAAAGCGAGGGAGGGTGACTGCTTTAAGCCAGGAATTCAAGGTTCCACTGAGCTATGATTGCACTCTGGCCTGATGACAGTGTAAGAACTTGTCTGTAAGACAAAGATAGATATTTTAAATTAATTTAAAATTAGTTTTTTGGGAACCGGCCCCCAAATCTGGCCATAAATAGGCCCCAAAACTGGCCATAAACAAAATCTCCGCAGCACTGTGACATGTTCATGGTGGCCATGACACCCACACTAAAGGTTGTGGGTTTACCAGAATGAGGGCAAGGAACACCTGGCCCATCCAGGGCGGAAGACCACTTAAGGTGTCCCTAAGCCACAAACAATAGCATGAGCAATCTGTGCCTTAAGGACATGTTCCTGCTGCAGATAACTAGCCAGAGCCCATCCCTTTGTTTCCCGTAAGGAATACTTTTAGTTAATCTATAATCTATAGAAACAATGGTTATCACTGGCTTGCTGTCAATAAATATGTGGGTCAAACTCTGATTGGAGCTCTCAGCCCTGAAGGCTGTGAGTCCCCTGATTTCCCACTCCACACTCTATATTTCTGTGTGTGTGTCTTTAATTCCTCTAGCGCTGCTGGTTAGGGTCTCCACAACAGAGCTGGTCTCAGCATTAGTTAATAGATTTCTACTTCTCTAGCTTCACTTGGATATTAATATGTTAGTTAATAGATTTCTACTTCTTTAGGTTCACTTTCATTTTGGCCCTTTGATTGAGCCATGTTTTTTGGTTACTTTGATGTCTTGTGATTTTGTTGATATTTTGATCAAGTAAGAAACAGCTAACTATTTCATATTTTATGGAATGAATTTGTACAGGTGAAAACTGATACCCATCAAGTACTCTAGTCATTCTGGGAAATTCTTCAAACTGTTGTCAGGATGTGTCTTCTCTGGACTACTGTGTGTATTTTCCTATTAAAAAGGTTTGCCTTTTTTTCTCTTGGAGCCTTTAATCTCTCCCTTTTGTGAGTGTCAAAGGCACTACTGTCTTTCTATTGTGGTAGTAAGCATTCATGTTTCTTCTCAGTTGACCTGACATGTCATTTCAACTATATCACCATTTTCTTCAGCACCACGTATTAAAGGAAGCAATGAACAGTCTTTAGCCCCAGAATAACCCAGAACTTTGGACATATGTTTTACTCCTTTTTTTTTCTTTGCTGAGGGCAAAACAGAATGTGAAAAATTTCTGTGTAACTGTGCTGTGCTGTGGTGCACAAATACAACAAACTTCGTTCCTTCTAAATGCGACCATTCTTGGCTTTGTGTTCACCTAAGCACTGCAAACTCAACTGGCTTTAGTCACACTATTATATTTAAGTTCACATATCAATTGAGAAAAAAAGGGACCTCAAGTTTTTGATTCAACTATCATGGTGTTCTCAACTTGGTATAATTTTTTATATTAGATTTATAAAGTATTTTCACCTGAACTTAGTAATTGGAATTTTTAAAACTTTTGTTATCTTTCAGATATGTTTTCTCATGATACTCCAGTCCTCTTGAGAAAGAAGCACATAGAAGCATCATTCCAAAAAGTGATATTGGATGGATATGGGAGCTATGGCTCTCAGAATTTACACTTAAGGAAAGAGTGGGAAAGTGAGGGTAAGTGTGACAGTCACAACGGATGTTGTGATGGACATACAAAATGTAGCACAACTACCTATAACAAAAACATCACTGCTACAAGAGGTCAAAAACATGAAAAAACTCAATCTATGTCAGTTACTTTTTCTAATCCATGTGTTTCTGTAACTAAATATCGACATCAATTTTGAAACATACCTTTTCTTTTAAAGGAAATTTGGAAAATCTGAATAGTGACTTAGTCCATGTTTCAAATAATCATATAAACCAGTTAAAACATAGAACTTGAGTAAATGTTCAGTCAAATATTTCTGAAAAGGAGAGATTTAAAAATGAGGAGGTGATTTCTAAATATGATCAATTTGATGGGTCCTTTGTTAAAAGTTTGTTTCACCAACAAATAACAACTCGTTCTGCTTGTGATCAATATAGAAAGGTCTTCATTCATTCATCATTGATTAATCAATGTCAGGGAATAGATAATTTGGGAAAACATCACACATATGATAAAATTTTGACAGCCTTTAGGCAGGACTCTACCCTAAATAATTAGCAGTATATTTATATTGCAGAGAAAAATCAGTACAATAAATCTGATACAACATTAAGCCAAGGCATAAGCCCCAGAAGACATCAGAAAACTCATTTTCTACAGAAACATTACAAATGTAAAAAATGTGAGAAAGTCTCACGTAAATGCACCAACCATGTCCATCAGAGTATCCATATTCAAGAGAAGTCTGCCAAATGTAACAAGTGTGTAGAAACTTTTATCCAGTCATCAAAACATACTCAGCCTCAGAGAATCCATATTGGAGAAAAGTCACACAGATGTAATAATGGTGAGAAAATCCTTAGTAAATTGTCAAGTCTAAGAAAACATAAAATAATCCATAATGAAGAGAAACCTTACAAATGTAAAGAATATGAAAAAGCCTTTAACCATCGTTCACACCTTACTCAACATCAAATAATTCATACTGGAGAGAAACCATACAAATGTAAAGAATGTGGCAAAGCCTTCAATTCTAGTTCATATTTTGCTAGACATCAGAGAATTCACACTGGAGAAAAACTTTACAAATGTAAAGCGGGTAGCAAATGTTTTACTTACTCTTCAAATCTTCTTGTGCATCAGAGAATTCATACTGGAGAGAAACCTTACAAATGTAAAGAATGTGGTAAATCATTTAAAATGTCTTCAGCCCTTACTCAGCATGAGAGAATTCATGCTGGAGAGAAACCCTACAAATGTAAGGAATGCAGCAAAGCCTTTAACTGTAGGTCATACCTAACTAAACATCAGAGAATTCATACCGGAGAAAAACTTTACAAATGTAAATCACATAGCAAATCTTTTTCTCATTCCTCAAGTCTTATTGTCCACCAGAGAATTCATACTGGAGAAAAACCCTATAAATGCAAAGAATGTGGCAAAGCCTTTTATCGTAGTTCACGCCTTACTCGACATCGAAGTAGTCATAACGGAGAGAAACCCTACAAACGTAAGGAATGCAGCAAAGCCTTTAACTGTAGGTCATACCTAACTAAACATCAGAGAATTCATACTAGAGAAAAACTTTACAAATGTAAATCATGTGGTAAATCTTTTTCCCGTTCCTCAAGTCTTTTTGTCCACCAGAGAATTCATGCTGGAGAAAAACCCTATAAATGCAAAGAATGTGGCAAAGCCTTTAATTATAGTTCATGCCTTACTCGACATTGAATAATTCATACTGGAGAGAAATCCTACAAATGTAAAGAATGTGACAAGTTATTTAATCGATGCTCGACCCTTTCTCAACGTAAGAGAATTCATACTAGAGAATCTCTATAGTTGTGGTAAATGTGGAAAGAGTTTTATCCAAAATTTAGAACTTAAAAATCACCATAGAGTTTATAGGGAAACTGACTTTACAGACTCAATAAATGGGAGGAAGTATTTAATCAAAACTCAAGTCTGAATGTGTCAGGACTTACACAAAAAAGGAATAAAGCACAGATCCCCAGACTTTACATTAAATAGTAGTATTTATTAAGGAGGATTACTGTAAAGCCAAAGCAGTTATTTATTTTGTTATGTGTTTCAAATGAGCAAAAACATTGATGTGTGGACAAGTAATTATTCAGTGAGCACGTTATTTGTATTGAAAACATTTGAGATTTGTATAAAGCAAACAATAATTCAATTCTCAAATTAGTTGTTATACCTTAATGCCTAGTGTTTATATAAAAACATATAGTCTATTTTTTCTACATCAGAGCTATGAGAGGTTGTTCTATAGTAAATGAATATTATTAATATCAATTTAATTTCATGGAAGTTTAATGGTAAATGGAGAATACATGAAGAAAATCTAAAAGATGCTCTTTGTGTTTGAATCATAAAACAGTAATGGATGTAAGCATATAGTACATATTTAGGGCATTATTATTCTATACTAAAATAAAAGAAGAATATTCTGAGTTTATTTATTACATCAATTGTTCCTTAAGTAGAAAAAAACTGCTCAGTTATTTGAAATACCAGCATAGTACAATGAAGTAGTAACTTTGAATATTATTTGATGTGTTAAAAATAAAAACGCCTCACAGATATAAAAGTGAAAACTCATATCTGAAAGATCCTAAATACATTTCATATCAATTTTCCAGAGGACTTCAATTTCCAATAATATTGATAACATTTTCATAGTTACTATATTATATTCTTTCCTGCTTTTTGTAGCTACTGGTGTACTATAACAGTTATAATAAAGATTATATGGGAGTATACTTAAAATCCATACTTTTACAATCCTGAATCATTGCTTATAAAATTTTATTCAGTGTTTTTCTTTGCACATGCTCCTTTTTCAGTGTGAACACTTAGAGATTTTTCTTGGCTTTAGCTTACATTGAATGGAATATACAGATGTATCAACATAGAAAGAAAAAGGTGTAAGAGAACTATACAGGAAAAAATGCATGTGTTTACCTATCTTCAAATGGAAAAGAAAATCATGGATCACAACAGGAAATTTGAGAACTGTTGATTTACTACCAAACTAGAAACCTCACAAATTCTCAAAGCAAAATTAGTTTCTCTGTTGTACACTGAATTTTTCTCTCATAAATCTAATGTCTTCTGGGTTCAGACCCTATCCCATACAAATCCTTTTTTCTTGCCTATGATTCCTGTAAGAATAATTATATGATTTTCTTATTTGAAAGCTTATAAAATATTGTTATATGTTATCATGGATTTTAAGAATGTTTTCATAAAATTTAATGGTGCTGGCCAGGCATGGTGGCTCACGCCAGTAATCCCAGCATTTTGGGGGGCCGAGGCGGGTGGATAACCTGAGGTTGGGAGTTTGAGACCAGCCTAACCAACATGGTGAAACCCCATCTCTACTAAAAATACAAAAATTAGCTGGGCATGGTGGCGCACATCTGCAATCCCAGCTACTCAGGAGGCTGAGGCAGGAGAATTGCTTGAACTTGGGAGGCAGAAGTTGCAGTGAGCCAAAATCATGCCACTGCACTCCAGCCTGAGTGACAGAGTGAGACTCCATCTCAAAAAAAAAATTTAATGGTGCTTCGAAATTAATCTGAAGACATTAGTAACTCTATAGTGATCTATTTAGTTACAATACAAAATTCTGACCATTTAGTTGAAGTAAAAGCAGTGCCAAAGATAAATAAAAAATCTTGAAAACAGCCAGGACAAAGCAACAAATTACATAAAAAGAGAAATAATTTCAGTGCAGTATAATATGTCATAAAAAGTAATAGTTGCAAATGACAATGGAATTACATTTTTTAAGTTCAGATAGGAAAACCTAGTATCAACACAAGATTCTGTATTCAGCAGAATTCTTTAAAAAATGAAACCAAGCCACAGTGAAATATCCACACCTATGAGAATGGTAAAAAAAAAAATTGTTTTAAATGTGAATACCAAGTGCTGGTTAAGATTTGGAGCTACTCAAATTAGGAATGTGAAATGACATAGTAACTTTGGAAAATAGTTTAACCATTTTTTATAAGGTTAGTCATATACTTATTATTTGAACCGGATGTCCCAACCCTAGGCATTTATTATGCAAAACTGAAAACTAGTGATTAAAACCTGTTTGTGGATATTTGTTGCCACTATAGTCATATTTGCAAAAAGCTAGAAATAAATCTTATGTCCCTCAGTAAGTCAATGGATAATAAACTGTGATATGTCTATACAAAAAAATTTTTGTTGTTAACAAAAAGAACTGTCGCTCTCCACTGCTACATGTATGAATCTTAAATACATTTCTCTAAGGCTGTCAGATCAACAAGGCTATATATTATATGATTCTATTTTATGACATTGCATAAAAGATTAGAGGGATGGAAAATGATTAGTGGTTGCCAAAGAATGGGAGGAGGACAGGCATTGATTACAAAGGGGCAATAAGAAAAAATTTGCAGGATGATCAAACAGTTTAGTGTGGTACTGTGCAAATAGATATGTGACTACACAGTTGTCAAAATCCAATAAACTGTACACCACAAAGAGTAAATTTTACTCCATGCAAATTTTAAAAAATTAACCAGGGTGTTGGGGAAATTCAGATGTAATGCAGACAGTGACAAATGAATCTCACCGTATTACAAATTATCTGTCATATGGCCAGGCACGGTGGCTCACACTTGTAATCCCAGCACTTTGGGAGGCTGAGGTGGGAGGATTTGAGGTCAGGAGTTTGAGACCACCCTGGCCAACATGGTGATACCTCATCTCTACTGAAAATACAAAAATTAGCTGGCTGTGGTGGCATGCAACTGTAATCAATGAGCCCACCTAGGTATACAATCTTGGTTTCTAAACACCATTCATTAAAAGGAACCAAGGCTACATGTAAAAATTGATAATTCTAGGGCTGAAGTTGAAAAATACAAGTTGAGCTACAGTATCTTGTAAAGCCACAAAGAAAAAAGTGCTTAATAAAATTGATGGGGACTTTTCAAAGGGAGCCAACCTGAAAGACCTCCCAATGGTCCAAGCTGCAACAATATGAGCAATAAATAATGACAGCTTTGTATTATGGCCCAGAGAATAAAGCAATATTCACACATCTCTGCTGACATAAAAAAGATTAGATATAATAAGGAAAGAAGGAAGGAAATCTTACAGTATTCAAAATGCAAATCAATGTAGTTGGATAGTGCAAAATAAATCAACACTAGAACATCACAGTAATAATTACTGTAGGGAAGAGTCCCTGAGGAATTCAAAAATTTCAGGAAAAACTTAAACACTAAAGAGTGTATTTGGGCCAGCCATGGTGGTTCATGCCTGTAATCCCAGCACTTTGGGAGGCCGAGGCTGGTGGGTCACCTGAGGTCAGGAGTTCAAGACCAGTCTGGCCAACATGGTGAAACCACCTCTCTACTAAAAATACAAAAATTAGCTGGGTGTGGTGGCTGGCACCTGTAATCCCAGCTACTCGGGAGGCTGAGGCAGGAGAATTGCTTGAACCTGGTAGGCAGAGGTTGCCGTGAATCAAGGTCGTGCCATGGCATTCCAGCCTGAGCAACAAGAGCAGAACTCCATCTCAAAAAGGAAAGAAAAGAAAAGTGTATTTGCATATTTTAAGTATCTGCCATCTAATATTAATACCTTTTTTCTTAATTTCTTAGACTTGTGACTGTTTGAAACAAATTATAACGCTGTATTGTAGGATTTATAATTTGTAGTCATAAAATTTATAAGACATGGAATGAGAAGATAAATGGAACTGTTCTGCAGCAAACTTTTCATGTTTTATATTTAAGACAGCATAGTATTAACTCTAAAAGTAGATTTGGTGGATATGTTAAAGATTCGTATTGTATTCCCTGCAGTAACCACTAAAAAATGCAAAGAAGTGTAATGTAAATGCTAATAAAGGAATCATAATATAAAATATATATTTGCACAAGAATATTTATGTATCTTTTAGTCATAATAGCCAAAACAGGAAACAACCAAAATGTCCATCAATAAGAAAATGAACTAATTGTATAGCTTTTAGAACAAAATACAGCTCAGGAATACAAAAAACCAAGCATACATCCTGGATAAAATTCATAAACCTGCTCAATGAGAGAAAAGTTGGACACAAAATTGTACTTTATGTATTTATATATTTTATTATTTCAGGCAAAACAATCCTATGGTGAAAGAAATCAATGCAGAGATCATCTCTGCTTGAGAAAAAAAATTACCTGGGACAAAAGACAAGTGAATTTCTGAGGATGAAACTATTGCTTTGAAGGGGTGAAGTTTATACGGGTCTACTTATTTCTCTGAAATGTACAGTTAAAGTTTATGCCTTGCAATGTATGTACATCTTCACAAAAAAAATCTTAAAAAAATTGAGTGAGTTGGGTTGGTAAAGGGTTGAAGTATAGATGAAGCAGAAGTGGTACATGATTAGTAGTTGAAGCTGGGGGCAGGTCTATATACTATTTTATTTTTATGTCTTTAATAGCATTTGTATAAATGTACAATATTCATTTACACTGTTACCTCAGGATCTTGTTTACCTTTGGACAGGGAGGGAGGGAGAAATTTATTTTCTGGGTAGGAGTAAAGCAGGTTCTATTCCTCAGTCATGTAAATTCTCTGTTATCCATAAAGCTTTACATGAATGTTTCTGTATGTAATGTTGTATATCAATAAAAAATTAAATATTACATATTTGCACCAAAATCTTAACTCACTATCTCAGAATATTGGCAGCGTTTTCTTTTGTTGTAAAGTGGAACACAATCTCATGGCATTAGCCAATGGGTTTGAATATTCTAAAGTATTAATGTCCTAATCTCATGGGCACCTCTTGGGTCTTTCCATTTTTGCCTTCATTTGGTAAGTGGCATGCTTTTGATTTTTTGAGATGAAACTTTTTCCCAGCAAAGTCTTTTCCCCACAGTGATGCTCTGAAAGCCAGGACACCTAGCACAGGACCCTGGGCATAGTATGCACTCAGTACATGTGGAGCATGTTGATCAGGAACGAAAGGAGTAGCAAAGGTCAGCTCCTGCAAAGGTGAGTAGATAATACAGGTATGACTGAAAGGCTGCAACTCAGGAGTAAACATTTTACATTCATTCAAGAGACAATTTGCAACTAGTACAC
The DNA here is from genome assembly GCF_028858775.2 of Pan troglodytes. NCBI lineage: Eukaryota > Metazoa > Chordata > Mammalia > Primates > Hominidae > Pan > Pan troglodytes. The sequence goes on along the minus strand of NC_072416.2, from coordinate 35,711,751 downwards.
CAAAAAATTTTGGCTTGAAGCAGTACTTTGGGGACTTGGCTAAACTCCGTAATCACTTGGAGAACTTTAAACAATACTGATGTCTGGGCCCTACTCCAGGGATTTTGATTTTATTGGTCTGTTGCAATTTGGGTTTTGGGAATTGTAGGGCCTCCGCATGTGACTGTAATGTGGAGCCAGGGGTGAGACCCACTGTTTCAGGGTGAGGGATGCATTAGCTGTGTGTGATTTCCATGTGTGCTGCAAGTATTTAGCCTATGACCACTCCTGCATTTGGAGTCTTGGAAATTGCAGCAGGAGGAAATGTCTCTCTACAGATCTATTTTTTATGTCACTTGCTTTTAGAGTAAGAGGTTATTTCAGGCACAGTAATTTGATTTAATCTGTGTTGAAAGCATAAGTAACCTGAAAATACTAAAATGAATTTGCAAACGTGAGAATTTGCAAACACGTGGAGTGTGTTCTTATGTGTTTTCCAATTTTTCTGATGATAAGAAATGACTAGGCCAGGGGCAGTGGCTCACACCTGTAATCCCAGCACTTTGCGAGGCCAAGGTGGGCGGATCACCTGAGGTCGGGAGTTCGAGACCAGCCTGACCAACATGGAGAAACCCTGTCTCTACTAAAAATACAAAATTAGCCGAGTGTGGTGGTGTATGCCTGTAATCCCAGCTATTTGGGAGGCTGAAGAAGGAGAATTGCTTGAACCCAGGAGGCAGAGGTTGTGGTGAGCTGAGATGGCGCCATAGCACTCCAACCTGGGCAACAAGAGCAAAAACTCCGTCTCAAAAAAAAAAGAAATGAGTAATGTTGGGCCTTGATTTCCTAAACTCAGCCCTCAGTCACTTTCTCAAATTATTTGAAGACCTTCCAAGTTGCTTCAGAAGCGTTGTCCAAAGGAGATTATTCCCAATAGTGAAGAGTAATAGATGGATGAGAATGTCTAAGGAATCCTACTTCTGTCGCAGAAGCGGCACTCTCCAGAACCTCAAGGACCCATGGAGTTCATGGGCTTTGGAGTCAGGCAGAGTTGACCCTGAGTCCCATCCCAGCCTCTTAATAGACTAGTTACTTGACTTGGAACAGTTATGCAAGACAAAGCATAATGATACTGATTGCAATAATGGGAACAATTCATTCCTCTCTCTATCCATACCCTTTGCAATGTGTGCTTTTAGCTACTCCCATGGAGGGAAAGATTCTGTTTACCCATTCCTTGGATCTGACTGGCCTTATTTGCTGTGGCCAATTCATACTTATTGTTCTGGTGAAACAATTAGGCATGTTTTGCTCCTCATTCTAGACTTTAATTAAAATTAAAATTTTATGATATTTTATTTCTACTGTATTTTGCTGTATTCATTCTGCTCAGTATTCTAGTTCACTGGTCCTCTTATCTCTGTTTAATTTAGTGGTGAACCTATACATTGTCTGGTAACTTAATTTTGTATTATTCATATTCTATTGTGCTGTCGTTCAAATGTGGCTTTTAAACTTTAGTTTCTTGTTCTTTCCACAAAAATAAACATTGATTTTCTACTTTTCATTGTATTCATTTAAACATTTTAAATATAATTCCAATGTGCAAAGCTGTTGCATATTTTTTCTTCAGACATTTCTTCCTTGTTATGTCACTCCGTTTTTCCTTTGGTTCTCTCTTTTGGGAGATACCATATTTGGGGTGTCTATAGTCATATTATTTCCAGTGTTTCTTTCATTTTCCCTGGGAACATGATGAAAAACACACATAGGTTTGACATCCTTGTGATCAGTGAGTATCTGAAGGGAGCATTTTTTTCTTAGTTTGACTACTCTGGGTCATTCTCTTGATTTACTTCTGCTTCTGTGAAGTTCTTATACTTTCCTTTAACTCCATTCAGCAACTTAAAGGTTCTTGTAACTCCTTGAGGATTTTTTAGTTGTCTATATTAAAATATGTAATAATATATAGCATTTTTCCTAAAAGCACAAATATCCAGTGTACATGAGTAAAATATTTCAATAGACATTGTGCAGCATACAGCAGAATCTTATGAGATATCCCTTTTCTTCATTCAGAACATGTGGTAATAGTAATTTGTAAACAGTAGGTTTTTTTAATACTTAAAAATTTGGTTTTTGCACATTTCTGAAAATATATACTTCATGCCAGTGAACAGAAACTGATCTAGATACAGCCAGAATTACTGTTTTTCTATAACATTAAGTTAATATTGATAAAATTATTTACCTGAATTCAGGTCTTTTGGCTTTAATCACTCTGCTTCCTTTTTAGCATGTTCCTGAATTTACAAAAGAATACATTTGGATTTCTACTTATTCTATAAATTAATTCAAACAGACAAGGGACGTTTGTGTATGGCTAGGTAGTACTTGTTGGTTACAATTTATCATTTCCAGAGTCATTTTAGTTGCCTAGAAAATAGTGACCTCTTGAATTTCTGCTATCATAAAATTCATGACATTGTTAGGTCTACACTTTGCCATTTATTTTTTTCACCTCTGGTACTGGAATATAATATGTATCTTATCTTTACTGGTGAAAAATGCTACCCATTTGTCTCTACCTAATTAGTCAAACTTTAATAAAGTTATTTAGCATGTTTACGTTCATTTAGTTACTGTATACCAAAACATTTTATTTCTATGATGGTCTTAATATTACCTAATATGATTGATTGTAAATGGGTCAGTTTGTCATTTTTCATGAATTTCTGTGTTACACGTTTCAGGTATTAAGTCCATGTGTAATTGGCTTAGAATAATTCCTAACACATTGTAGGGGCTACTAAGTACTAACCACTCTGCTTTATCAAATTTCTATTTGTTCATACCATTCTTCATTTACTAAATTATTTTGGTATGTTATTCACATTTTTCTGTCCTCTCTAAAGATTTATTAAAAAGAGGAGGTAGGCTAATGTGTCATGTTGATACAATTCAATGTCAAATGGCATGCTTCACTGTTTTTGTTTAGATGTAATAGTTTTTTTGACACAATGAAGTTTTAGTCATATTCTCAATGCTAAGACAGAGGAAGCTTTGGGTCATTCGTTGATTGTCCCAAAGCCTCATTTGCCTACAATATACTTCCTGAGTCTTTCACACCAACTCCCCAGAAAATCTAGTTAGGGTGTGTGCCTCAGGGTTTCTCATGAGCTGTGGTCTCAACTATTGCTTAACTGGGGAAGGATGGGCTTCCAAAACTCATACTGGTTAGTTGTGGCATCATTCAGTTTGGAGTCAGGCCTGGGTTCCTTTCTGTTGGTCGAGGTATTCCCTCTATTCTTTGTCACACAAGCCTGTAAGTAGAGAAGCTCAAATCATTGGAGCTTGCTTCTCCAGAGCAAAGTATATGCCACAGCAGGGTGGGGGAAGGAAGGAAGGAAATAAGGAAATAAGGGTACCAGAGAGAGAGAAAGTAAGAGGTAAATGAAAATATTTTAGTAATTAAATCTTGGAAGTGACATTCCATATCTTTAGTTGTATTATTTTGCCTAGTGGTGAGTCACTAACCACTTACTGGTTACACACGGTGTGTATACTGGGAAATGGGGATCTTCGTGAACCATCCTGGAGGCGGTTCACCACAGAGACCAAGGTGAGACAGATGGACCTGATTCTAAATAGAATGAGAAGATATTGGAAAGTTTATTGCCTCAGGATGACATTATTGAAATTTTATTTAATTTCAACTCCCTTATGGTGGATCTTGGGAAATGAGACCAGGAGGGGAAGCAACTTTCCCAACATGCAACTGATAAAACCCAGGCATGTTTCAGTTGTCCCACCCCATGTAATTCTCCCATCTCTGTGTTTATACGTTAGCTACATGTGATACCAACTCACAATCATTGTATTATTTCACATAGCCCTGATGAGTTACCTTAGAATTAGGTAACTCCTGATGAGTCATCTTAGAACTGGGTAACTAGTATGATCTCTATTGTGCAGGTTGGGAGACTGTGGAGTCCCCCAGAAGCACAATGACATATCTAGGATGACATAACTGGTAAATTTATTGAAAAGAGGTTCTGACCTAGCTTTTCTTAACCTGTGGTCCTGGCTTCACTGAGTCTTCTCAGAGGCTGGGTGAGAGGGGTCTGTGTTTGCATAAATGTGTGCAGGTAATAAAATAACATGGGGAAGGAAGATGAGCAGTCAGCATCCCAGAGAAGCCTATGGGTAGGTCTTAGTAAAAGAATAATGAAACCTTGAAGAAGTGACCTCACTTCCTTGGTGAAAGACCCCAACAGAACTTAAAACTTTGGTAACCAGGCACTCACATTTCTGAAGACAGCCTCCTATCAAGCTTAGCCAGAGACTGTCAAGAGAGCAAGATGTTCTGCTGTATCCCAACTTTTCAAAGCTCTTGCTTCAGTGAGAGCTTTTTCTAAAGATGCAGAATTTGGCTCATTGGCTCAGCTCTCAATCCCCAACCTCCATGCCTCAGGACATTTGGCAAGAGGTACCCCAAAGTAACCACAGGGTAGCCACTTCCAGGCCAATCCTCACTTGAGATCCCATCTGGACAACCTCATACCCTCTCCTCATCACCATATATGTGTGTAGGGGTGGGGAGCAGAAGGTGAGGTGAGGCTCTTTCTGGGAAGGAGCAGGTTAGGTGCTGGAACTCTACTGTGTTCATACCCCAGGTCATGGCTGGCAGGATGGGAAGGTGAGTGTTGGGGATTAAGCTTGTTTACTCAGATTTGATTCTGAGACCTCAAGTTGTCATGTGGTTTTTGCCCTGGCTGGAGGTTCATGGAGATGCTCTTCTGTGCCTAATCTAGAATGCAGAACTTTAATCAGAGTATCTCCTTGTGGGAACAGCCAGGCAGGCCACTAACACCTCTCAGTCAATTTGCTGGGTACTCTATTTGCAGAATTCCATGGAGGAGATAAGTGAAGAGCTGTTTAACAGGTCCAATTCTACCTCCTTGGACAACAGACAGTTGCGCCACATCACAAACCATGGTCACTGCTGGGCAAGCATGAGAGTGAGCACAAGAAGGATCATCACAGACAAGGACCTGAGATGACCAGAGTGGGCCCAGGGCCCAAACCTGAGTATAGAAACTCCCCTGGGCCCTGTTCTATATTTTTGCCAATTTAGTGGCTGATAGTTTCATTCCCTAAGGAACCTGGCCTCCATTAGTCCCCAGTGGCAACTTGACTAGGTGCAAAGTCCCTGTTCACATACTTCTAGAAATATCAAAGAAAACACTTTTGCATTGTTTTTACTTTACAATAGGCCATGAGTATCTTTGCATGTTGTTGCTGTTTTTATTGTTTTCACAACTTGCCCCAAGTATTCCATGTAGCAGGCAGCTCCACTACTCTTCCAGACCTCCAATCTTAACCATTACTCTAAATTGGGTGCTTTATACAGAAAAGGGAGGGGTTTGGGCTATTCTAACATTTGTCTGTAACTTTTAATCTTATAAAACATATCATCATAACCCTGCCAGGTCAGAACCTGTGCCCTCACCTGTCATAATATTCCATAAGGAAGGCTGTTTCCCACAATGGTGCAGCCTTTCTGTGCTGGTGAAGATTGACGTGATTCAATTCTGTGGTCATCTCAGCCATACTGTAGGGGACATCCTATATTTGTTCTAATAGACTATCAGTTTGTTGGGGCTTCCATACCACACTACCAGATTACCACTTGCTAACCGGCTTTAGAAACAAAAATGTACTCAATTCTGGAGACTAAAAATCCCATATTGAAGTGTCAGCTAGGGTGATTTCTCTCATTCAGTGACTTCCATTTTTATATTTTCATGGCTTTTGAAGAATAAAACATTTTAAATTTGGTGAAGTATAGTTTTCTCTTTTTGATTGTCCTTTGGTGTAAAATCTAAAATACCATTGCCTAATGCAAGGTTGCAAAACCTTAATATTCCTCCTAAGAATTTTTTAGTTTCAGCGATTACATTTAAGTGTATGATCTTTTTAACTTTTGTTTGTTGGTTGGTTGGCGTGTTATTTGTTTTTTGATGTGTGATTTGAGTTAGGAGTCCAGTGTCATTATTTTGCAGGCCAATATCCAACTTTCCAGTATAGTTTGTTGAAAAGACTTTTCTTTCCTCAGAAATTTCTTGGCACCTTTGTTCAAATGACATTATCATAAATGCATGTTTAGTAATGAAACTACCTATTTCATTGTTCTATATGAATCTATCCCTGTGCTACCACCACAGGCTTGATTATTGTTACTTTGTAGTAAATAAAAATTAGTTTTATTGAGTTTAAGTTATAGAATTTCGTTATTCTTTTTTTGTTTTGTTTTTTTTTGAGGCAGAGTTGCACTCTTGTTGCGCAGGCTGGAATGCAATAGCGCTATCTCAACTCACCACAACCTCTGCCTCGCAGGTTGAAGCGATTCTCCTGCCTCAGCCTCCCAAGTAGCTGGGATTACAGGCATGTGCCACCATGCCCAGATAATTTTGTATTTTTAGTAGAGAAGGGGTTTCTCCATGTTGGTCAGGCTGGTCTCGAACTCCTGACCTCAGGTGATCTGCCTGCCTCCTCCTCCCAAAGTGCTGGGATTACAGGTGTGAGCCACCGTGCCCAGCTGAATTTTGTTATTACTTTAAGGATTGTGTTTGTGGTTTTTCTTTGCTTTGCATATATATGTGGATTTTGAGAAAGCTTGTCAATTTCTACAAAAACCATAGAAACTATAGTTGAAATGTGAAGGGACTCCATTTAATTTGTAGGTCAATTTTTGGGGTATTCTTTACAATATTATCATTTAACATAGGATGTCTTTGCATTTATTCAGCTCTTTGATTTGTTTTAGCATAAGGAAATCTTCCAGTGTAAAGTCCTTGCACTTGTTTTGTTAAATTTATCCGTGGGAGGGAGGGGCCATGATAGCTGACTAGAAACAGCTGCAGTTGAAGTTTCCCACTGAGAAGAATGAAAACTGCAAGTGAATCCTGCACCAGCACTGAGATACCCAGGTTCTCTCAATGAGACTGACTAGACAGTTGACATGACCCACAGAGAGTGAGGAAAAGTGGGGCAATGCCATGGCCCACCTGAGAACCACACAGGGTAACGGGAGTGCCCAACCCCATCCAAGGGAGGCGGTGAGTGATCCTTCTACCCTGCCTGGGAAACCATTGCTTTTTCCATGGATCTGTACAACCTACAGATCAAGAGATCCCTCTCATGAGCCCACGCCACCAGTTCCTTGGGTTCCAAGCACAGAGCTGTACAGATTCTCAGCAGCCACTTGGCTGGAGACTACCTAAGACTACCTAGTTCTCAGAGAGAGGGGTGGCCATTATCACTGCAGCTGCCTGCTGCCTAAGATGACTGAGCTCCCGGGGGGAGGGGTGGCAGCCATCACTGCAGCTCCAGACTGCCATGTTTTCCCTGCTGGTGCCAGGGAGACTAGACAGTTTGGACCCAGAAGGAATTCCCCACAGTGCAGCACAGCAGCTGTGGCAGATTGTGGCCAGACTGCCTCTTTAGGCCAGACCCTGACCCAGTGCTCCTCACTGAGGGGGAGGAGCCTCCCTAAAGGAATTTTAGCAACTCCAGCCAGGGGTTTAGGGACAGAACTCTGATCCCCCGGGACTGAACGCCTGAGGGGAGGGACAGCCACAGTCTCTTTGGATCAGCCTTATCCCCCTGCTTGTTCTGAGGAATTCAGGCAGTCCACATGAGTGGGATTCCCCTCAGGGCAGCACACTGACTCTGCCAAGGGGCAGCCAGAATGCTTCGTTAAGTGGGTCCCAGATCCCAACCCTCCTGACTGGATGAGACCACTCCCAACAGAAATTGCCAGACACCTTATATAGGAGAGTTCTTGCTGGCATCAGGTCAGTGCCCCTCTGGGACAGAGATCCCAGAGGGAAGGAGCAGGCAGCTATCTTTACTATTCTGCAGCCTCCACTGGTGACACCTCCAGGTGTGGGAGGAATCCAGGCAAAAGGGTCTGGAGTGGACCCCCAGCAAAACACAGCTGCCCTGTGGAAAAGGGCCCTGACTGTTAAAAGAAAAACAAACAAACAGAAAGCAACAACAATAGCATCAACAAAAAAGTCACCATAAATACCCTGTACAAAGGTCAGGACCCTCAAAGATTGAAGGTAGATAAACTCATGAAGATGAGAAAGAACAAAAATCTCTAAAAACTCAAAAAGCCAGAGGGCCTCTTCTCCCCCACATGATCACAACACCTCTCCAGCAAGGACAAGCAGCTGGGTGGAGGCTGAGATGGATGAATGTACAGAAATAGGCTTCAGGAGGCAGGTAATAGTGAACTTCGCTGAGATAAAGGAGTGTGTTCTAACCCAAGGCAAACAAGCTAAGAACCATGATAAATCATAAGGAACCGTTAAACAGAGCAACCAGTTTACAGAGGAACATAAAAGACCTGATGGACAACACGAGAATGTCAAAATGCAACCACAAGTATCACTAACCACATAGACCAGGCAGAGGGAAGAATTTCAGAGCTTGAAACCTATCTTGCTGAAACAAGATAAGGTTAGAGAAAAAAGAAAGAAAAGGAATGAACAAAACCTAACTATGGAATTATGTAAAAAGACCAAACCTACAACTAATTGGGGTACCTGAAAGAGATGGGGAGAATGGAACCAAGTTGGAGAACATAATTCAGGATATCATCCAGGAGAACTTCCCCAACTCAACAAGACAAGCCAACATTCGAATTCAGATAATCTAGAGAACTGCAGTAAGATAGCCCATGAGAAGATCAATCCCAAGATACATACTCATCAGATTCTCCAAGGTCAAAATGAAGGAAAAAATGTTAAGTGCAGCCAGAGAAAAAGGTCAGGTCACCTACAAAGGGAAGGCCATTTGACTAATAGCAAACATCTCAGCAGAAACACTGCAAGCCATAAGAGATTGGGGGTCAATGTTCAACATTCTTAAAGAAAAGAATTTTAAATTGAGAATTTAGTATCCAGCCAAACTAAGCTTCATAAGCAAAGGAGAAATAAAATCTTTTTCAGACAAGCAAATGCTGAGGGAATTTGTCACCACTAGGCTTGTCTTGCAAGAGCCCCTGAAGGAAGCACTAAATATGGAAAGGAAAAACTATTACTAGCCACCGCAAAAACACATGGAACTACAAAGACCAATGACACTAAGAAGCAACTATATCAACAGGTCTGCAAAATAACCAGCTGACATCATTTGACAGGATCAAATTCAAACATAACAATATTAACCTTAAGTGTAAATGGCCTGAATGCCCCAATTTAAAGACACACAATGGCGAGCTGGATAGAGTCAATCAAGATCCATCAGTGTGCTGTATTCAAGAGACAAATCTCACCGTGAAGACACATATAGGCTCAAAATAAAGGGATGGAGGAAAATTTACCAAGCAAATGGAAAGCAGAAAAAAGCAGGGATTGCAATCCTAGTTTCTGACAAAACAGGCCTTAAACCAACAAAGATAAAAGAAGATAATGAGGACATTACATAATGGTAAAGGAATCAATTCAACAAGAAAAGCTAACTATCCTAAATATATGTGCACTCAATATAGGAGTACCTGGATTTATAAAACAACTTATTAGAGACTTAAAAGAGATGTAGACTCCCACACAATAATAGTTGGAGACTTTAACACCCCACTGTCAATATTAGACAGATCAAGACAGAAAATCAACAAGAATATTCAGGACTTGAACTCAACTTTGGATCAAGTGGACCTGATAGATATCTACAGAACTTTCAATGCAAAAGCAATAGAATATATACATTCTTCTCAGTGCCACATGATACTTACTCTAAAATCAATTACATAATTGGAAGTAAAACACTCCTCAGCAAATGCAAAATAACTGAAATCACAGCAAACAGTCTCTCCAACCACAGCACAATCAAATTAGAACTCAAGATTAAGAAACTCACTCAAAACCACACAACTACATGGAAATTGAACAACCTGCTCCTGAATGACTCCTAGGTAAATAATGAAATTAAGGCAGAAAGCAAGAGGTTCTTTGAAACCAATGAGAACAAAGGGACAATGTACCAGAATCTCTGGGACACAGCTAAAGCATGTTAAGAGGGAAATTTATAGGACTAAAATGCCCACATCAAAAAGCTAGAAAGATCTCAAATCAACACCTTAACATGACAACAAAAAGAACTAGAGAAACAGGAGCAAACAAGCCCAAAGCTAGCAGAAGACAAGAAATAACCAAGATCAGAGTGGATCTGAAGGAGATAGAGACATGAAAACTCTAAAAAATCAATGAATCCAGGAGCTGGTTTTTTGAAAAAAATAAAATAAATAAAATAGATAAACCACTAGCAAGACTAATAAAGAAAAAAGAGAGAAACATCAAATGGACACAATAAAAAATGATAAAGGGGATATTACCACTGACCCCACAGAAATACAACCAACCATCAGAGAATACTGTAAACACTTCTAAGCAAATAAACTAGAAAATTTAGAAGACCAATAAATTCCTGGACACATACACCCTCCCAAGACGGAACCAGGTAGAAGTTGAATTCCTGAATAGACCAATAACAAGTTCTGAAATTGAGGCAATAATAAATAGCCTACCAACCAAAAAAAGCCCAGAACCAGATGGATTTATGGCTGAATTCTAGCAGAGGTACAAAAAGGAGCTCATACCATTTCTTCTGAAACTATTCCAAAAACATGAAAAGGACAGACTTTTTCCTAACTCATTTTCTGAGGCCAGCATCATCTGGATATCAAAACCTGGCAGAAATACAATGAAAACAAAAGCAAGAAACTTCAGGCCAATATCCCTGATGACTATTGATGCAAAAATCCTCAATAAAACATGGCAAACCAAATTCAGCCGCACATCAAAAAGCTTATTCACCATGATCAAGTCAGCTTCATCCCTAGGATGCAAGGCTGGTTCAACATATGCAAATCAATAAACATAATTCATCACATAAACAAAACTAAAGGCAAAAACCAAGTGATTATCTCAATAGATGCAGAAAAGGCCTTCGATAATATTCAACATCGCTTCATGTTAAAAAGTCTCAGTAAAGTAAGTATTGATGGAGCATACCTCAAAATAATAAGAGCCATTTATGACAAACCCACAGCTAAGATCATACTGAATGGGCAAAAGCTGGAAGCATTCCCCTTGAAAACCAGCAACAAACAAGGATGCCCTCTCTCACCACTCCTATTCAACATAGTATTGGAAGTTCTGGCCAGGGCAATCAGGCAAGATAAGGAAATAAAGTGTATTTGAATAAAAAGAGAGGAAGTCAAGCCATCTCTGTTTGCTGATGACATGATCCTATATCTAGAGAACCCCATCATCTCAGCCCAAAAGCTTCTTGAGCTGATAAGCAACATCGGCAAAGACTCAGGATACAAAATCAATGTGCAAAAATTACAAGCATTCCTATACACAAACAAGAGACAAGCAGAGAGCCAAATAATGAATTAACTCCCGTTCACAATTGCTACAAAGAGAATAAAATACTTAGGAATACAGCTAACGAGGGAAGTGAAGGACCTCTTCAAGGAGAACTACAAACCACTGCTCAAAGAAATCAGAGAGGACACAAGGAAATGGAAAAACATTCCATGCTCATGGCTAGAAGAATCAGTATAATGAAAAAGGCCATTCCACCCAAAGTAATTTATAGATTCAATGCTATTTCCATTAAACTACCATTGACATTCTTCACAGAATTAAAAAAAAAACTGCTTTAAAATTCACATGGAACCAAAAAAGAGCCTGTATTGCCAAGACAATCCTAAGCAAAAAGAACAAAGCTGGAGTCATCATGTTACCAGATTTAAAACTATACAACAAGGTTACAGAAACCAAAAGAGCGTGGTACTGATACTAAAACAGACATATAGACCAGTGGAACAGAATAGAGACCTCGGAAATTGACCCCACATCTACAATCATCTGATCTTTGACAAACCCGACAAAAACAAGCAATGGGGATAGGATTCCCTATTGAATAAATAGTGCTGGGAAAACTGGCTAGCCATATGCAGAAAATTGAAACTGGACCTCTTCCTTACACCTTATATAAAAATTAACTCATCATTCTCAGTAAACTATTGCAAGAACAAAAAACCAAACACCGCATATTCTCACTCATAGGTGGGAATTGAACATTGAGATCACATGGACACAGGAAGGGGAATATCATACTCTGGGGACTGTGGTGGGGTGGGGGGAGGGGGGAGGGATAGCATTGGGAGATATACCTAATGCTAGATGACGAGTTAGTGGGTGCAGCGCACCAGCATGGCACATGTATACATATGTAACTAACCTGCACAAGGTGCACATGTACCCTAAAACTTAAAGTATAATAAAAAATAAATAAATAAATAAATAATAAAAAAATAAAAAAAAATTAACTCAAGATGGATTAAAGACTTAAATATAAACCAAAAATTATAAAAACCCTAGAAGAAAATCTAGGCAATACCATTCAGGACATAGGCACAGGCAAAGATTTTACAATGAAAATATTAAAAGCAATTGCAACAAAAGCAAAACTTGACAAATGGGATCTCATTAAACTAAAGAGTTTATGCACAGTGAAAGAAACTATTATCAGAGTGAACAGACAACCTACAGAATGGGAGAAAATTTTTGCAATCTATCCATCTGACAAGGTCGAGTAGCCAGGATCTACAAGGAAGTTAAACAAATTTACAAGAAAAGAGCAATCCCATTAAAAAGTGGACAAAAGACATCAACAGATACTTCTCAAAAGATGACTTTTTCAGCCAACAAACATTTTAAAAAGCAACAAACATTTTCATCACTGATCATTAGAGAAATGCAAATCAAAACCACAATGCAATACCATGCCATGCCAGTCAAAATGGTGATTATTAAAAAGTCAAGAAACAACAGATGCTGCCAAGGCTGTGGAAAAACAGGAACGCTTTTACACTGTTGGTGGGAATGTAAATTAGTTCAACCATTATGGAAGACAGTGTGGCAATTCCTCAAAGACCTAGAACCAGAAATACCATTTCACCCAGCAATCCCATTAGTGGGTATATACCCAAAGGAATATAAATCATTCTATTATAAAGATACATCCATGCATATGTTCATTACAGCACTATTCCCAATAGCAAAAACATGGAGTCAATCCAAATGCCCACCAATGATAGGGTGGATAAAGAAAATGTTGTACATATACACCATGTAATACTATGCAGCCATAAAAAGGAATGAGATTATATTGTTGGCAGGGACGTGGATGGAGCTGCAAGCCATTATCCATGTCCAGCAAACTAAAACAGGAACAGATAACCAAACACCACATGTTCTCACTTACAAGTGGGAGCTGAACAGTGAGAATACATGGACACAGAGAGGGAAACAACAAACACTAGGGCCTGTTGGGGGGCTGGGGGGTGGGAAAGGTTCAGGATAAATAGCTATTGCATGTGGGGCTTAATATCTAGGTGATGATGGGTTGAGAGGTGCAGCAAACCACTATGGCACACATTTAGCTATGCAACAAATCTGCACGTCCTGCACGTGTATCCTGGAACATAAATTTAATTTAAAAAATTATCCATGAATATTCTTTCTTTTTGATCTATTATAAATGGAATTGTTTCCTTTATTCAATTTTCAGATAGTTGTTTGCTAGTATATAAAAATACAATTCAATTTACATGTTGATCTTGTATCTTGTGACATGGATGAATTTCTTAGTTCTAGTGAGTTTTAGTAAATTCCTGACAAATTTTTATATAGAAGATTACGTTGTGTGCAATGAAACACAGTTCTACTTTTTTTATTCAAACTGGACAATTTTATTTTACTTTTCAGTACAATTTCCCTGGCTGGAGTACAGTGTTGGATAGAGGGTTAAAAGTGGAAATTATGGTCCTATTCCCAAACTTATCAGTAAAGTACTCAGTCTTTCACCATCAAGTATAATGCTAGTTGTAGGTTTTTATAGATGGCTTTTAGCAGAACTCACTTTTTTTCTATTAGTAGCGTTCTGTGTTTTTTTTTTATCACAATGTATGTTGGATTTTTGTCAAGTGTTTTTCTGTGTCTATCGAAATGTTCTTTTTGTCATGTATTCAAGTAATATTGTGTATTATCTTAATTGACTTTTAGATGTTAAGCTAACATTGCATTTATGAAAATAAAATCTCACTTGGCTATGGTATATAATCATGTTTATTATGTTCCTGGAATAAGTTTCCTAGTATTTAATAAGGATTTCTGTGTCTGTAGTCATTAGGGATTTTTCTCTATAGTCTTCTTGCAACGCTTTTTTCCAGCTTTGGTATTATGGCACTCCTGGCCTCATAGAGTAAATTGGGGAGTGTTGCTTCTATTTTTGGAAGTCATTTTGAAGAATTAGCATGAATATTTTATTAGATGTTGATAAGATTTATCATTAAAAGCTTTTGATTCAGAGATTTTTGATGTGGAAGACTTTTAATTAATATTTTGTCTTCTGATATGACTTTATATACAGTCATGTATTATTTATCAATGGGGATGTGTTCTGAGATATGTGTTGTTAGGCATTTCATCACTTTGCAAACAGTATAAACTGTACTTACACAAACCTAGATGGTAAACTCTATTGCATACCTAGGCTATATGGTATAGCTTATTGCTCCTATGCTACAAGTCTGTGCAGCATGTTACTCTACTGAATGCTGTAGGCAGTTGAAACACAATGGTAAGTATTTATGTATCTGAAGATACCTAAACATAGAGAAGGTACAACAAAAATACTATATGAAAGATAAAAAATGGTACACCTTTATAGAGCACTTACCATGAATGGAGCTTATGGGGCTGTAAGTTGTATAGTAAACACATAAATTAATAACATAGTCATTTATTATCATTATCAAGTATTATATGCTGTATATAATTGTATGTGATATACATTTATATGACTGACAGCACAGGGTTGTCTACCCCAACTGACGTGGTTTGGCTGTATGTCTCCATCCAAATCTCATCTTGTAGCTCCCATAATTCCTATATGTTGTGGGAGGGATCCAGTGGGACATAATTGAATCATGGGGGCAGGTCTTTCCTGTACTGTTCTTGTAATAGTGAATAAGTCTCATGAGATCTGATGATTTTAAAAATGGGAGTTTCCCTGCACATGCTCTCTTTCTTTGCCAGCCACCATTCATGTAAGTTGTGACTTGCTCCCCCTTGCCTTCTGCCATGATTGTGAGGCCTCCTCAGCCATGTGGAACTGTAAGTCCATTAAACCTCTTTCTCTTGTAAATTGCCAAGTCTCGAGTATGTCTTTATCAGCAGTGTGAAAATGGACTAATACAGTAAATTGGTACCAGGAGTGGGGCACTGCTGAAAAGATACCCCAAAATATAAAAGCAACTTTGGAACTGGGTAACAGGCAGAGGTTGGAACAATTTGGAGGGCTCAGAAGAAGACAGAAAAATGTGGGAAAGTTTGGAACTTCCTAGAGATTTATTGAATGGCTTTGCCCAAAATGCTGGCAGCGATATGGACAATAAAGTCCAGGCTGAGGTGGTCTCACATGGAAATAAGGAACTTTTTGGGAACTGGGAGCAAGGGTGACTCTTGTTATGTTTTACCAAAGAGACTAGTGACATTTTGCTCCTGCTGCAGAGATCTCCAGAATTTCAAACTTGAGAGAGATTAGTTAGGGTATACGGCAGAAGAAATTTCTAAGCAGCAAAGCATTAAAGATGTGACTTAGGTGCTGTTAAAGGCATTCAGTTTTATAAGAAAAGGAGACCATAAAAGTTCAGAAAATCGCAGCCTGACAATGCAATAGAAAAGAAAATCCCATTTTCTGAGGAGAAATTCAAGCCAGCTGCAGAAATTTTCATAAGTAACAAGGAGGTGAATGTTAACCCCAAAGACAATGGGGAAAATATCTCCAGGACATTTCAGAGGTCTTCACAGCAGCTCCTCCCATCACACACCTGAAGGTCTAGGAGAAAAAAATTATTTTGTAAGCTGGGCCCAGGGTCCTCCTACTGTGGTGAATCTAGGGACTTGGTGCCCTAAGTCCCTGCCACTCCAGCCACTTGGCTGACTAAAAGGGGCCAAGGTACAGCTTAGACCATGGCTCCAGAAGGTGCAAGCCCCAAGCCTTGGCAGCTCCACGTGGTGTTGAGCTGCAGGTGCACAGAAGTCAAGAATTGAGGTTTGAGAACCTCTGCCTAGATTTCAGAGGATGTATGGAAACACATGGATGTCCAGGCAGAAGTTTGCTGCAGGGTTGGAGCTCTCCTGGAGAACCTCTGCTATGGCAGTGCAGAAGGGAAATGTGGGTTCAGAGCCCCCACGCAGAGTCCCTACTGTGGCACCACCTAGTGGAGCTGTGAGAAGAGGGCCACTGCCCTCCAGGCCCCAGAATGGTAGAACCACCAACAGCTTGCACTGTTCACCTAGAAAAACCACAGACACTCAACACCAGCCTGTGAAAGCAGCTGGTAGGAAGGCTGTACCCTGCAAAGCCACAGAGGCAGAGCTGCCCAAGACCATGGAAACCCACCTCTTGCATCATCATGACCTGGATGTGAGACATGGAGTCAAAAGAGATCATTTTTGAGCTTTAAGATTTGACTGCCCTGCTGGATATTGAACTTGCATGGGGCCGGTAGCCCCTTTGTTGTGGCCAATTTCTCCCATTTGGAATGACTGTATTTACCCAATGCCTGTAACCCCATTGTATCTAGGAAATAACTAACTGGCTTTTGATTTTACAGTTTCATGGGCAGAAGGCACTTGCCTTGTCTTGGATAAGACTTTGGACTTTTTAGTTAATGCTGAAATGAGTTAAGCTGAGAAGGATGTATGTCACCTCAGGACCTTGTGATGATTGCGTTAACTGCACAAATTGTTTGTAGAGCATGTGTGCTTGAACAATATGAAATCTGGGCACCTTGAAAAAAGAACAGGATAACAGCAATGCTCAGGGAACAAGACAGATAACCTTAAACTCTGATTGCCAGTGAGCCGGGCGGAACAGAGCCATATTTCTCTTCTTTCAAAAGCAAATGGGAGAAATATCACTGAATTCTTTTTCTCAGCAGGGAACATCCCTGAGAAAGAGAATGTGTCCCTGAGGGTAGGCCTCTGAAATGGCCGCTTTGGGGGGTGGCCGTCTTTTATGGTCGAAGCTGTAGGGATGAAATAAGCCCCAGTCTCCTGTAGCACTCCCAGGCTTATTAGGACGAGGAAATTCCCACTTAATAAATTTTGGTCAGACCGGTTGTCTGCTCTCAAACCCTGGCTCCTGATAAGATGTTATCAATTACAATGCATGCCCGAAACTTCATTAGCAATTTTAATTTTGCTGCAGTCCTGTGGTCCTGTGATCTCGCCCTGCCTCCATTTGCCTTGTGATATCTTATTACCTTGTGAAGCATGTGATCACTGTGACCCACACCCTATTCATACACTCCCTCCCCTTTTGAAAATCATTAATAAATACTTGCTGGTTTTATGGCTCAGGGGGTATCACGGAACCTGCCGACACGTGATGTCTCCCCCGGACACCCAGCTTTAAAATTTCTCTCTTTTGTACTCTGTCCCTTTATTTCTCAGACTGGCCAACACTTAGGAAAAATAGAAAAGAACCTACATGACTATTGGAGGCAGGTTCCCCCGATATCATATTTTCTGAACACTCTAAATTACAATAGAAAGTGTCTATTAAAATGTATTGGTTCATTCTCATGCTGCTATAAAAACTGCCCAAGACTGGGTAATTTATAAAGGAAACAGGTTTAGTTGACTCAGTTCCACAGGGCTGGGGAGGCCTCACAATACTTACAATCATGGTGGAAAAGGAAGCAAACACATCCTTCCACACATGATGGCAGGAAAAAGAAGTGCAGAATGAAGGGGGGAAAGATCCTTATAAAACCATCAGATCTGGTGAGAACTCACTCTCTATCATGAAAACAGCATGGAGGTAACTGACTCCATGATTCAATTAGCTCCCACTTGTTGCTCCCCTGACACATGGGGATTATGGGAACTACAATTCAAGATGAGATTTGGGTGGGGACACAGCCAAACCACATCATTATGCCCCGGCCCATCCCAAATCTCATGTCCTCACATTTCAAAACACAATCATGCCCTTCCAACAGTTCCCCAAAGTCTTAACTCATTCCAGCATTAACTCAAAAGTCCAAGTCAAAGTCTCATCTGAGACAAGGCAAGTCCCTTCCACCTGTAAGCCTGTAAATTCAAAAGCAAGTTAGTTACTTCCTAGATATAATAGGGGTACAGGCATTGAGTAAATACACCCATTTCAAGTGGAAAAAGTTGGCCAAAATGAAAGAGCTACAGGCCCCATGTGAGTCCAAAATCCAGCAGGGCAGTCAAATCTGAAAGCTCAAAATGATCTCCTTTGACTCCATGTCTCATATCCAGCTCAAAATGATCTCCTTTGACTCCATGTCTCATATCCAGCTCACACTGATGCAAGAGGTGAGTTCCTATGGCCTTGGGCAGCTCTACCCCTTTGGCTTTTCAGGGTACAGCCCCCCGCCCTTGCTGCTTTCACAGGCTCATTGAGTGCCTGCGGTTTTTCCAGGTGCAGGGTGCAAGCTGTCCGTGGATCTACCATTTCTGGGGTACAGGATGGTGGCCCTGTTCTCACAGCTCCACTAGGCAGTGTCCCAGTAGGGACTCTGTGTGGGGGCTCTGACCCCACATTTTCCTCCCGCACTGCCCTAGCAGAAGTTCTCCATGAGGGTTCTACCCCTGCAGCAAACTTCAGTCTGGACATCCATGTATTTCCATACATCCTCTGAAGTCTAGGTGGAAGTTCTCAAACCTCAATTCTTGACTTCTGTGCAACTGCAGGCTCAACAACATATGGAAACTGCCAAGGCTTGGGGCTTGCACCCTCTGAAGCCACAGCTCAAGCTGTACCTTGTCCCTTTTTAGCCACTTCTGGAGTAGCTAGGATGCAGGGCACCAAGTTGCTAGGCTGCACACAGTAGGGGGGCCCTGGGCCCAGCCCACAGAACCATTTTTTCCTCTTAGGCCTCCAGGCCTGTGATGGGAGGGGCTGCCATGAAGGTCTCTGACTTGCCCTGAAGACATTTTCCCCTTTGTCTTGTGATTAACACTCAGCTCCTCATTGCTTATGCAAATTTCTGCAGGAGGCTTGAATTTCTCCCCAGAAAATGGGCTTTTTTTTTCTGTTACATCACCAGGCTGCAAATTTTTCAAACTTTGTGCTCTGCTTTCTCTTGAATGCTTTGCCGCTTAGGAATTTCTTCCACCAGATACTCTAAATCATCTCTCCCAAGTTCAAAGTTTTACAAATCTGTAGGGCATGGGCAAAATGCCACTTTTGCATAGCACAAGTGGCCTTTACTGCAGCTCCCAGCAAGTTTCTCATCCCTATCTGAGACCACCTCAGCCTGGACCTCACTGTCCATATTACTATCAGCATTTTGGTCAAAGCCATTCAACAATTTTCTAGGAAGTTCCAAACTTTCCCACATCTTTCTGCCTTCTGAGGCCTCCAAGTCTCTAGGAAGTTCCAAACTTTCTCACATTTTCCTGTCTTCTGAGCCCTCCAAGTTTCTAGGAAGTTCCAAAGTTTCCCACATTTTCCTGTCTTCTGAGCCCTCCAAAGTGTTCCAACCTCTGCCTGTTACCCAGTTCCAAAGTCGCTCCCACATTTTGGGGTATTCTTATAGCAGCACCCCACTCTGTGGTACCAATTTGCTGTATCAGTCCATTCTCATGCTGCTATGAAAAAATACTGGAGACTGCATAATTTATAAAAGAAAGAGGTTTAATTGACTCACAGTTTGCCCATGCAAGGTATTGAATTGTGAGTGTGCTCACAGTTGTGATTTCAAATACCACTTTTCCACTCAATCAACCCTGCTACTTGGGTTTTATATGACCCAATCTTGGACATCATGTCTGGTAAAATGCATGCCTTGGTCACAATCAATGTATCAAGGCCATCCGTATGTGACACTGACCTCAATCCAAGCCATTAATTGTGGCCGTTTGGTTTGGCCTTTTGCAAGGGAAGGCCTGCAGCAATTCCATGGCAGTATCTACACATGTTAGTGTATACTTTTGACCCACGTTTACTGGCAGGTGTTTAATGTGGTCTAAAACAGGGGCAGCTGTCTTATGCATGTGTCCAGGTGTATGTGGGATGCTGCAAGGGCACATATGTGAGCGAACTAAGCAGTTTGTTAATGCTATAGCTAAATCCGCATAGCAGGGTGGTGATCCTGTTCCCTTTGCTATTTGCCAGCTCCCTTGTTCACTGCAGTGCCTCTAACCTGCTTTCCTCCTCCCCAAAGGTAACCAAGATCTTAAAAGTTAACATTGTAAATCAACCTTGTCATTTCATACAAATGTTTTAATACAGGACATTTTTAGAAAATTGTTTTTTTACGTATATTTAGGGGACACAAGTGCCGATTTCTTTTCTTTTCTTTTTTTTTTTTTTTTTTTTTGAGATGGAGTCTCACTCTATCACACAGGCTGGAGTGCAGTGATGCGATCTCAGCTCACTGCAACCTCCACCTCCTGAGTTCAAGTGATTCTCCTGTCTCAGCCTGGGACTACAGGCACACGCCACTATGCCCAGCTAATTTTTCTATTTTTAGTAGAGATTGGGTTTTACCATATTGGTCAGGCTGGTCTACAACTCCTGACCTCCAGTGATCCACCCACCACGGCCTCCCAAAGTGCTGGGATTACAGGCATGAGCCAGCCACAAGTGTCAGTTTCTTTTTTTGTTTGTTTCTTTTTTTCTTCTCTTTTTTTTTCTGAGACGGAGTCTTGCTCTGTCACCCAGGCTGGAGTGCAGTGGCGCGATCTCGGCTCACTGCAAGATCCGCCTCTCAGGTTCACGCCATTCTCCTGCCTCAGCCTCCTGAGTAGCTGGGACTACAGGCACCCACCACAACGTCCAGCTACGTTTTTGTATTTTTAGTAGAGACAGGGTTTCACCATGTTGGCCAGGATGGTCTCGATCTCCTGATCTTATGATCTGCCCGCCTCGACCGCCCAAAGTGCTGGGATTACAGGCATGAGCCACCGCACCCAGCCACAAGTGCCAGTTTCTTACATGCATACATTGCATAGTGGTGATGTCTGGGCTTTTAGTGTACCCATCACCCGAACAGTGAAATTTCTTCCCAGTTGTTTTTCACCCCTCACCCTACTTCCGCCCTCCAATCTTTCGTGGACTCCAGTGACTTATTTCACTCTATAAGTCAATGAGAACCCATTGTTTAGCCCCTACTTATGAGATCAAACAGTATTGAATGTTCTCTTCTTGAGTTATTTCACTAAGGAAAATAGCTTCCAGTTTCATCCTTGTTGCTGCAAAAGACATGATTTCTTTTTTTTTAATGGCTGAGTATTTTGTGGTATATGTGTACCACATTTTAATTTTTTTATTTTTATTTTTTCGGTGTAACATAGTAGGTGTTATATGTCTATGAGGTATATGAAATATTTTGATACAGACATACAATGTGTAATAATCATATAGGGGTAAATGGGGATTCATCACCCCAAGCATTTCTTCCTTATGTTATAAACAACTCAACTATACTCTTTTAGTTATTTTTAAATGTGCAATTATGTTATTTTTTACTATAGTCACCCTGTTGTGCTAGCAAATACTATATCTTATTCTTTCTATTTTTTTTGTATGCATCAATTATCCCCACTCTCCCACCCACTGGTAACCATCAGTGGATTATGGGCTCGGGGTGCATATCATTCTCAGCCTCTGGTAGACACCATTCTACTCTCTATCTCCATGAGTTCAATTGTTTTAATTTTTAGCTGCCACAAATAAGTGAGAACCTGCCAAGTTTGTCTTTCTGCACCTGGCTTATTTTACATAATGTGATGACTTCCAGTTCCATCCATATTGTTGCAGATGAGAGAATCTTATTATTTTACAGCTGAATAGCCCATTGTGTACATGTACCACATTATTTATACATTCATCTGTTGATGAACACTTAGGTTGCTTTCATATCTTGACTATTGTGAATAGTGCTGTAAATAAACATAAGAATGCAGATATATTTTTAATATAGTGATTTATCTCCCTTTGACTATATACCTAGTAGTGGGATTGCTGCAGCTAATGGTAGTTCTATTTTTAGTTCTTTGAGAACTCTCCATACTGTTTTCCATAAAGGTACTAATTTATATTCCCACCAACAGTGTATAAGCATTCCCTTCTCCCTGTAGCCTCACCAACATCTGTTGCTTTTAGACATTTTAATAATAGCCATTCTGACTCATGTAAGATGGTATCTCATTGTGGTTTTCATTTTTATTTCTCTGATGATTAATGATGTTTAGGATCTTTTCATATGTTTATTGGCCACTGGCATATGTTGTTTTGGAAAATCTCTCTCTGTTATGTCCTTTGCCAACTTTTTAACGGGGTCACTTGTTTTCCTCTTGTTGAGTTGAGTTCCTTATAAATTCTGGATGTCAGCCCTTTGTCATATGCATAGTTTGCAAATATTTTCTTCTGTTCTGTAGGTTGTCTGTTTACTTTGTTATTTCTTTTGCTGTGCAGAATCTTTTTAGTTTAATTGAGTCTACTTCTGTTTTTGTTATGTTTACTTTTGAGGACTTTGTCATAAATTCTTTGCCTAGGCCAATGTCTAGAAGAGTTTGTCCTAGGTTTTCTTTCTTCCAGAATTTTTATAGTTTCAGGTCTTATGTTTAGATCTTTAATCCATCTTGAGTTAATTTTTCTACATGGTCAGAGGTCTAGGTCCAGTTTTATTCTTCTGCATATGGCTATTCAATTTTCCCAGCACCATTATTGAATAGGGAGGGGGTCATTTCCCCAGTGTACATTTTTGTTGACTTTGTCAAAGATTGGTTGTTCGGATGGTTCATTGGATGTGACTTTGTTTCATGGCTCTTTATTATGTTCCACTGATCTATGTCTATTTTTATACCAGTACCACGTTGTTTTGATTACTATAGCCCCATAGTATAATTTGAAGTTGGATAATGTGAAGTCTCTGGTGTTGTTCTTTTTGGTTAGAACTTCTTTGGCTATTTCGGTTCCATATCAGGATCTTTTTTTCGTTCCATATGAATTTTAGGAATTCTTTTCTAATTCTGAATAAAAGGACATTGGTAATTGGATAGGAATTGCATTGAATCTATAGATTTATTTGGCCAGTATGGCCACTGTGAAAATATTGGTTCTTCCAATTCACGAGCATATGCCATTTTTTCTTTGTTTATGGAATTTGTTTTTTTTTTCACTAGTGTTTTGTAGTTCTCCTTATAGAGATCTTTTACCTCCTCAGTTAAATATAGTCCTGGGTATTTTATTTTTTGTAGCTGTTGTAACTAGGATTGCCTTCTTGCTTTGTTCCTCAGCTAGATCATTATTGGTGTATAGAATCTGTACTGACTTTGGTACATTAATTTCATATCCTGAAACTTTACTGAATTTATTGATCAAATCTGAGAGTTTTTTGGTGGAGTCTTTAGGGTTTCCTAAATATAAGATCATATCATCAGTGAACAGGAAAAATTCTACTTCCTCTTTTTCAGTTTACATGCCTTTTATTTCTTTCTCTTGCCTGATTGTGCTGGCAAGGACTTCCAGTACTATGTTGAGTAACAGTGGTGACAGTGGGCATTTTTGTCATCTTCCAGTTCTTATGGGAAATGCTTTCGACTTTCAACAGTATGATGTTGGCTGTGAGTTTCTTGTATATGGGCTTTATTATGTTGAGGTATGTTGCTTTTATAACTGATTTCTTGTGGATTTTTAAATGAAGCGATGCTGAATTTTATCAAAGGCTTTTTTGGCATGTGTTGAGATAATCATACCATTTTTATCCTTAATTCTGTTTATGTGATGTGTCACGTTTATTGAATTGTGTATATTGAACTATCCTTGCATCTCTGGTATGAGTCCCACCTGATCACAGTGCATTATCTTTTTTATGTGCTATTGGATTTGATTTTCTAGTATTTTGTTGAGGATTTTTGCATCTGTTGAAGTATATTGGTCTGTAGTTTGTGTGTCCTTGTCTGATTTTGGTATCAGGGTGACACTGGCCTTGTAGAATGAGTTAGGGAGAATTCCCTTCTCCTTGATTTTTTGGAATAGTTTCAGGAGGATTGATATTAATTCCTTTTGTGTGTTTGGTAGAATTCAGCTGTGAATCCATCTGGTCCTGAGCTTTTTGTTGCTGTTATTGGAAGTTTGGTGAGGGTGGGGAGGTTTTGGCTTTGGGGTTTTTTGTTTGTTTGTTTGTTTGTTTGTTTTCACTAATTCAATCTCGCTACTCATTATTGGTTGTTCAGGAGTTGTACTTCTTTCTGGTTCAGTCTTAATAGTTTGAGCATTTCCAGGAATTTATCAATTTCCTCTTGGTTTGTGCGTGTACAGTCTTTCATGATAGTCTCTGAGGATCTTTTGCATTTCTGTGGTACCAGTTGTAATGTCTCCTTTTTCATTTCTGATTATGTTTATTTGGATCTTTTCTGGTTAGTCTAGCTAGAGGTTTATCAATTTTCTTTTAAAAGAACCAACTTTTTGTTTCATTGATCCTTTGTATTTTTTGGTCTCTATTTCCTTTAGTTCTGCCCTAATCTTTGTTATTTCTTTTCTTGTGCTAACTTTGGGTTTGGTTTATTTTTTTCTATTAATAGTAACTGAAGATGTTATGTTAAGATGTTAATTTGTGATCTCTCTCCCTTTTTCATGTAGATATTTAATGCTATAAACTTCATTCTTAGCACCATTTTTGCTATATCTCACAGCTTTTGGTATGTTATTTTTTTTTCATTTATTTCAAAAAATAATTTCTGTCTTAATTTTTGCTATCAACCCAGTGATTTGTCAGGAGTATGCTTTAAATTTTCATATATTTATGTAGCTTCCAAAGTTTCTCTTGACATTGATTTCTAGCTTTATTCCACTATGATCTGAGATAATTTGATTGTTTTAAATTTTTTAGGACTTGTTTTGTGGCCTAGCATGTTGTCTATCTTGGAAAATGTTCCATGTGCTGATGAAAAGGATGTATATTCTATAGTTGTTCGATAGAATGTTAGAATGTTCTATAAGTCTCCGAATTTCCTTTGGTCTAAAGTCCAATTTAAGTCAACGTTTCTATTGATGTTCTCTCTTGGTGATCTGTCTAGTGCTGTGAGTAGGGTGTTACAGTCCCCTACTATTATTGTATTGGCGTCAAATTCTTTCTTTCGGTCTGGTAGGATTTGTTTTAGGTGTTCCAAAGTTGGGTGCATATATATTTAGAATTGTTATATTCTCTTGCTGACAATTGTTATATCTTCTTGCTCTCAAATGATCTCTTTATCATTATATAATGAACTTCTTTGTCTTTTATTACCTTTTTGTATTTAAGTATATTTTATCTGATATAAATATATCTACATCTCTTGGTTTTGTTTCTGTTTGTGTGGAATATCTTTTTCCACCCCTCTGCATTCAATGTATATGTCTTTACAGGTGAATTTCTTATAGGCAGCATATAGTTGAATAATGTTTTTAAACAATTCTGCCAATCTGCATTTTTTAAGTGGGGGATTTTAATCCATCTACATTCAAGGTCAATATTGATATGTGAGGCTTTGTTTCTGTCATATTATTGATTGTTTTCAAGCTGTTTTATAAATTCTTTTTCTTTTTTTGTCATTGTGGTTTCATGAAATTATGTTGCATTGACATTTGATTCCTTTGTCTTCCTCCTTTGTGTGATTGTTTTGTGTAAACACACAAAGTGAGTTTTATATTTACACGTGTTTTTGGTGATGGTGAATATTGAGCTTTCATTTCCATGTTTAAGACCACTTTGAGCATTTCCTGTTGTACTGATACAGTGTTGACAAATTCACTCAGCATTTCCTCGTCTAGGAAAAACTTTCCTCTTCATTTATGAAGCTTATTCTGGCAGGATACAAAATTCTTGGCTAATAACGTTTCAAGCATATAGAAAATACACAAAGTAATGTAATAAATCTGCCACCCAGCCTCCACAGGTACCAATCATGTGCCATTTTTGTTTCATCTATATTTCAACCCACTCCTCACCCCTCACAACTGTTTTATTATTCTAGGGGTTGTTTGTTTGTTTGTTTTTGAGACAGAGTTTCACCCTTGTTGCCCAGGCTGGAGTGCAATGGCGCCATCTCGGCTCACCACAACCTCCACCTCCCGAGTTCAAGCGATTTTCCTGCCTCAGCCTCCCGAGTAGCTGGGATTGCAGGCATGCGCCACCACACTCGCCTAATTTTGTATTTTCAGTAGAGACTGGGTTTCTCCATGTTGGTCAGGCTGGTCTTGAACTCCCGACCTCAGGTGATCTGCCCACCTTGGCCTCCCAAAGTGCTGGGATTACAGGCGTGAGCCACATTTTAGGGTTTTTTTGTGAGACAAAATGTACATACATTAAAAGATAGAATCTTAACTGTACCCTTTTGAGAAAACAGTACACCTATATAAAACTCCCTCTAAGAATAAAATTCCCGGCCAGGCGCAGTGGCTCACGCCTGTAATCCCAGCACTTTGGGAGGCCGAGGCAGCCGGATCACCTGAGGTCAGGAGTTCAAGATTAGCCTGGTTAACAGGGTGAAATCGCGTCTCCACTAAAAATACAAAAATTAGCCTTGGTGTGGTGGCGCATGCCTGTAATCTCAGCTACCCAAGAGGCTGAGGCAGGAGACTCGCTGGAACCCAGGAGATGGAGGCTGCAGTGAGCCGAGATCGTGCCACTGCACTCCAGCCTGGGTGACAGAGCGAGACTCTGAAAGAAAAGGAAAGAAAAAAAAGACAGACGAAAAGAAAGGAAAGGAAAGGGAAGGAAGGAAGGGAGGAAGGGAGGAAGGGAGGGAGGGAGGGAGAGAAAAAAGGGGGCAGTAAGATCGAGCGAGGAGCCCAAGAAGCGAGCGCGCATCCCGAAGCTCGAGCTGCCTCCGCTGCGCGACCCAGCCTCTGCCGCCGCCGCCTGCGCCGCGAGATCAGCCCCGGCCTCCCCGAGAGCGAGCCCCGGCCGCGGCGACCACCAGCCGCGCTAACCGCCGACCAACCGCCACCGAGGCGCATGAGCGAGAGCAGAGGAGGAGGAGGCATGAGCGAGGCGGGCGAGGCCACCATCATCACCACCACCCTCCAGCAGGCTCCGGCGGAGGCGGCCGCCGCGGCTCGCCAGGACCCCGCGACCAAGAGCCGGGTGGGCAGCGGTGCACCCCAGGCCGCGGCCCCGGCGCCCGCCGCCCTCGTCGCAGGAAACCCGGGTGGGGACGGGGCCCCCGCAGCCACGGGCACCGCGGCCGCCGCCTCTTTAGCCACCGCCGCCGACAGCGAAGACGCGGAGAAAAAGCTAGGCTAGGCTAGCTTTGATGGGCTCCTAGAAGACGACTGGTCACCAGAAAGGCCAAGTCATGATTAGAAGCTTGGAACTTTTAGCCCCACACCCAACCTCTCGGTGGGCAGAGGGGCTGAAGGTTGAGTTAATCAGCAACGGGCAATGATACAATCAATCATGGCTATGTAGTGAAGCCTCCATAGAAACCCAGAAGGACAGGGTTCAGAGAGCTTCTGGGTTGCTGAACACGTGGAGGACCCTTGAGGATGGCACACCTGGAGACAGAATGGGAACTGTATGCCCCTTCCCAGCCCTGTGCATCTCTTCCACGTGGCTGTTCCTCTGTATCCTTTGTAATGTCCTTTATGGGTAACTGTAAGTAAAGTGTTTCCTTGAGTTCTTTTTATTGAGACGGAGTCTTGCTCTGTTGCCCAGGCTAGAGTGCGGTGGAGCACTTGGCTCACTACAACCTCTGCCTCCCATGTTCGAGCGATTCTCCTGCCTCAGCTTCCTGAGTAGCTGGGAATACAGGCACCCACCACCACAACCGGCTAATT
Organism: Pan troglodytes; assembly: GCF_028858775.2. Taxonomy (NCBI): domain Eukaryota; kingdom Metazoa; phylum Chordata; class Mammalia; order Primates; family Hominidae; genus Pan; species Pan troglodytes. The sequence goes on along the minus strand of NC_072416.2, from coordinate 35,683,815 downwards.
TTTGTATTTTTTTGGTAGAGACAGGGTTTCACCATGTTGGCCAGGCTGGTCTCAAACTCCTGACCTCAGGTGATTCGCCTGCCTCGGCCTCCCAAAGTGCTGGGATTACAGGCATGAGCCACCGTGTTTGCCCTGTTTCCTTGAGTTCTGTGAGCCACTCTGGCAAATTCCCTGAACCCATGGAGGGGGTCATGGGAACCTCCAATTCATAGCCAGTTGGTCAGAAGCACAGGTCACAATGTGGAACCTGTTATTGGCATTGGAAGTGGGGGCAGTCTTGTGGGACTGATCCCTTAACTTGTGGGATCTGTCCTAACTCTGGTTAATGTCAGAATTGAGTGAAATGATTGCTTATCCTGTTGGTGTCTGTTGAAGAATTGGTTGGTGGTGGGTAGAAACTCCCTCACTTACTGGTGGAGTACAACTGGCCCTTAAACAATGTGAGCCTGAACTGCGAGGGTCCCACTTACACATTGATTTTTTTTTTTTCAATCAAATGAGGATCAAAAAGACGGGATTCTCAGGATGCAGGAACTCAAGTGTAGGGAGGGCTGACCTTTCATACACACAGTATAGATTGTGGGATTTTAGTATGGTTGGATTTTTGTATCTGAAGGGCTCCTGGAACTAATCCCCTTCCTCTACCCAGAGAGGACTGTACTCTGTGTTGAGTGGTGACTTGTGTGTGAGAGTAGGAAAAACTCTGATTTTTCCTAAGTTTTCTAAATTATTAGTCCTGGGGCGGGGTGTGGTGGCTCATGCCTGTAATCCTAGCACTTTGGGAGGCTGAGGCAGGAGGATCACTTGAGGTCAGTAGTTCCAGATCAGCCTGGGCAATATGGTGAAACCCTGTCTCTACTAAAAATACAAAAATTACCAGGGGTTGGGGGGGTGGTGGGCACCTATAATCCCAGCTACTCAGGAGGCTGAGGCAGGAGAATCGCTTGAACTTGGGAGGTAGAGGTTGCAGTGCGTGAAGATTGCTCCACTGCACTCCAGCCTGGGCAACAGAGCAAGACTCCATCTCAAAAAATTAAATTAAATTAAATTAAAATAGCTGGGTGTGGTGGCTCACATCTGTAATCCTAGCACTTTAGGAGCCCGAGGCAGGCAGATCACTTGAGATCAGGAGTTTGAAACCAGCCTGGCCAACAAGGTGAAACCCTGTCTCTACTAAAAAAAAATACAGGCCAGGCGTGGTGGCTCACGCCTGTAATCCCAACAGTTTGGGAGGCCAAGGAGGGCAGATCACAAGGTCAAGAAATTGAGACCATCCTGGCCAACATGGTGAAACCCCGTCTCTGTTAAAATTACAAAAATTAGCTGGGCGTGGTGGTGCACACCTGTAATCCCAGCTACTCAGGAGGCTGAGGTGGGAGAATCGCTTGAACCTGGGAGGTGGAAGTTGCAGTGAGCTGAGATCACACCACTGCACTCTAGCCTGGGCGACAGAGCCAGACTCTGTCTCAAGAATAATTTAAAAAATAAATAAATAAATAAAATTATTAGCCCTATGTCTCAGCAGTCTTAAATGAGTATCAAAGGACAGTATCATCCCAGCTAAATTGATTAAGCACCTTTTATATACCGGGCATTACACTAGGCAGTGGAAATGTAAAGAAGATTAAGGTAAGACCCTGCCCTCAAGTCGCACAACTTACACACAACTTAGCACAACTAACAAGAAAGACTTTTCCCTTTTCCGCTGGAGCTCTGTTTGGCAGGTCAAAGCTTTGGAAAACCAATGGAGTGGATTTTTTCCTGAATATCCATAATTATCCTATTCAGAGACAAGGAAATTAATGACATCAACTGCTTTTCTAAGCAGCAGTCTGAGCAGTTTCTGCCTTTGTCGCTAGAAAAAGTACCAGGCAGAAGGAAACTCTGCTAATTCAATTAGATGTGAAGAACTAACCTATGAGAAAGTGATCATTCAGTGCTGTAGGAGTGCTACATGGAGGAGAGTAGTATTCAAAGACAAAATGCTTAGAGAAGGATGTGTAGTTCATTATTTGAGTCAGCTGATTGTGTTGACATTTTCTTAGGGGTGGGTGGGTGGGGAGTGAAAATCTGGAAAGAGAAGGCATTTCATTTAGAACACATTGTATTTTTTCTTGTGAATATAAGATGAAAATCTTTTATTCAATAGCAATACAGGTCTCGCATAAATGAAGTTCTAATTTTCATAACAGTTGTTAAGTTCTCTGTAAATCTGACAGTCACTTAATACCAACTTTAAAATGGACATTGTTAAGTATGATTCGGTGAGGTCTTCAGGTATAATAATAGGCTATAACCAAAACTTCCTATTAAGCAGAGGCAAACTCTGCCGGGTGTGGTGGCTCACACCGATAATCCCAGCACTTTGGGAAGCTGAGGCAGGTGGATCGCTTTTTTTGTTTGTTTTTTGAGACAGAGTCTCGCTTTGTCGCTCAGGCTGGAGTGCAGTGGCGCGATCTCGGCTCATTGCAGGCTCCGCCTCCTGGTTTCACGCCATTCTCCTGCCTCAGCCTCCTGAGTAGCTGGCAATACAGACGCCCGCACACCACGCCCGGCTAATTTTTTGTATTTTCAGTAGAGACAGGGTTTCATCGTGTTAGCCAGGATGGTCTCAATCTCCTGATCTCGTGATCCGCCCACCTCGGCCTCCCAAAGTGCTGGGATTACAGGCGTGAGCCACCGCGCCCGGCCTAACTTTTGTATTTTTAGTAGAGACGGGGGTTCCACCACGTTGGCCAGGCTGGTCTCGAACTCCTGACCTCACGTGATCCATCTGCCTCGGCCTCCCAAATTGCTGGGATTACAGGTGTGAGCCACTGCGCCTGGCCGCTATGTGTTTTTTTAATCCCTAAAGCTTGGTAGTTTAATATTAAATTCAAATTACTGTCGCCTAGGACTCCTTTGAAAAATACTTGACAGCTTCGTTTTTGACCTATCTCATTAGGCTGAGTTCTCTTTTATCTTTACAGTACAGATGTTTAAAATTAAAATACAGATCGGCCGGGCGCGGTGGCTCACGCCTGTAATCCCAGCACTTTGGGAGGCCGAGACGAGCGGATCACGAGGTCAGGAGATCGAGACCATCCTGTCTAACACGGTGTAAACCTCGTCTCTAATAACAATACAAAAAAAATTAGCCGGGCGTGACGGCGGGCGCCTCTAGTCCCAGCTACTCCGGAGACTGAGGCAGGAGAATGTTGTGAACCCGGGAGGCGGGCTTGCAGCGAGCCGACATCGCGCCACTGCACTCCAGCCTGGGCTACAGAGCAAGACTCCGTCTCAAAAAAAAGAAAAAAGAAAATTAAAATACAGATCTAGATCTGGATTTTGTTAGGTTTTTTTTTTTTTTAACAACCTAAGGTTGTTCAGAAACATCTATTCTATGTATGTACTTCTTTAGTCTGTAATTTATAGGCAGATTAGTTGCACCCTGTCTAGACTCCTTTCAGAAAAATACTAACAATATGTTTTTCTCTGTCTTGGGCTCCACATGGGTGAATTACAGGAAAGCTTAACAGGTACTCAGAGCAACATTTTTTCCTACTTCATGAAGGGCCTAAATGCGAACTCTTTAAAGTATTTCTCGTTTGCTTTTGTTCTTTTCCCAGGTTTACCTAATCTGTAAGTGTAAGATGCAGTCGATGAAAAGTACTATGGGAATTCTTGAGCAAATCAGACCATTCAAAAGGAAACCACTTCACGTAATGGTGCATAAGGAAGCTAGACTCACCAAAATAACCCTGTTAGGTAAGCCGGATACACCATGGAATACGGCAATCCTCTGTTTAATTTGCAAACCCTTTGGCAGGGAGGAGGAAAGGATGGAAAAATTTGGGTGAAGGCTTTATATGACTAGTCAGACAAACGGTGAGTCATGGAAATTTTCCAGTTAACAATCCCTTCTCCCTGGGCAGAGCCTGGGCCCCAGCGCTTTATGAGCCACACTGCAGTTTTAAGCCGGAATATCTCACGGTTTTATTGTTTCTTCCACGAAATGATTACATAAAATGAAATCAGCTTTGCAATCTGCACCGGCTTTGAAATGAAGGGCAAAATCTAGCTGGGGGTGAGGAGAAAGAAGGTGGAAAGAGAATAAGGTACGGAGACTGTGAGGCAGAGAACGCAGGAAAGGTGGTGAAAAGAGAGTACAAGAATTTTCGGGAGCTGAGTGTATTTTTCTTCCCCACGTTATAGATGCTGTCCGTTTTCCCCCAGCCTGTGTCCAGCAGGCCAGAGTGGACCCCTCCTATGGGCTAAAATACTCTCGGTCTTCGGCCCAGCCCAGAGCTGCACCAACCAGGGCCTGCCGCTGCCCCCCCCACCAGGTGACAGGTGGGGCCGCCGAGCGGCCACCAGACCTCCGCCTCCTCGCGTTGCCTGCCGGGAGCCGGAGCCGCTTCCGGTTGCGCCCTGTCCCTGAACTTCGACTCCCGTCGGCCCCAGAGAAATCCGCAACGGGGTAGCGCGGGCGCTGCCGGAACTTGTAGTTCCGCCTCCCGCCGCGCTAAATAGCCGGAAACGGGGGCGGCCAGAACAGAGAACTACCGAGGCGAAGGTACGGGTGGCGGCGAGGGGTCAATCCGCGCCGGGCGTGGGGTTGGCTGTGAGGCCGTCGGAGGTGGTTGGGTGGGAGGAGATCCGCTCACACACACGAGGAGGAGGGTTGAGCCGCCGCCGCCGCCGCCTCTGTCGTCGTCGCGAGTGTGGAGTCGGGACTGGAGCTGCTGCCGCGGCGACGCCGGGATCTTTGTCGCTAGCTCCCGGCCCTTCTGCCCCGCCGCCTTCCCTCGGTCAGCGTTGCCCACTCCTCCCCGGCCGGGCGCCCCTGCCTCCATTTCCCGCTCTCTCTCCACCACACACACGGCCCCCCCGATCATGGATCCGGGCAGTGGCGGCGGCGGCGGGAGCAGCAGCGGCAGCAGCAGCAGCGACTCGGGGCCTGAGTGCTGGGACCAGGCGGACATGGAAGCCCCCGGTCCGGGCCCGTGCGGCGGCGGCGGCTCCCTGGCGGCGGCGGCCGAGGCCTAGCGGGAGAACCTCAGCGCGGCCTTCAGCCGGCAACTCAACGTCCACGCCGCCGAGTTCGTGCCGTCCTTCCTGCGGGGCCCGGCAGCGCCGCCACCCCCAGCTGGCGGCGCCGCCAATAACCACGGAGCCGGCAGCGGCGCGGGAGGCCGTGCGGGTAAAGGCCCGGGACGCGGGGCAGCCCCGGGGACGCGGGAGGAAGTCAGGCCGGGCGCCGGAGCCCACATGGCGTAGGGGTGCGGTCCGGGGGCGCGCGGCCCTGGGGCCCGGTCGGCACGTGGGGCGCTGACAGTGGCGCCGTCTGCCTGGGTGGGGCGCCCCGAGCCCGGGAGCCGGCCTTCGCGGGGCGGCCCGCGGCGGTGGCCGGGCGGGGAGCGGACAGCGCGCCCAAAGACCCGGACCCGAGTGCCGCCCCTCCGCGCCCCTGCCCTGCTCTGGAGTCCGCAGTTACCCCCTTGAGATGGGAACCGTATGGGACGGAGTGGAGCCGCGGCGGATCCCTGCCATGAGGCGCAGAATGAGGACAGATGGAGCCAGGAGTCATTTGGGTGGGCGTTTAGAGATCCCAGGAGTTGGGGAGGACAAACGGCCGAGTTTTCCTTTCACCTTAGGCCCAGCCGAGAGAGCGTCTTCTGCTGCGTTTTCTACTATTGAAACTGTAATTACGGTTTAAACTATCCGTGGCCCCCAACCGTCCTGAAGGAATCCCAAGATGCATTGCAGCCTTGTGATCGGGCAGAAACTTGGCTATCAATACCAAGATCTGTTTTACCCTTAGCATTGTGTACGCTTCTAAAGTTTACAAAGTGCCACAAAGTTAGGATTCCTCACTTAATGTGTGATAGGACACTATATTGATTTGTGTCTTTTTAAAGTGAAGCTTACACTTTTATCCTTTGTCAGCGACTCGTTTAGAGAATTTTCATTGCTGTAAAATCGTTGACCTTATTCAGATTGCTTGGAATAACTCACTGTGTTCGTGCGTCAGTAATTCAGTCTATTTCTTCAGACACTTGAGCATGTTGTAATTTAATAGTTCTCACGTGTCTTTCTGACCGTAGCTAGTAGACATACATTTTCTAATCCATAAAATTTCGAGTTAACTTTGGTTTTTAAACATCTTCCCGTACTTAGGGGTTGCTTAAGTCGTAGGTAGCATGCTTGCAGGTGCTGACGTTGTAGGAATATCCAATGAGTGAACTTATGTATTCTCATAATGGTGCTTATTTTGTGGTAGGTAGCTTGCTTTCAGGTACTGATTTTGTGGGAATGTCAAATGAGTGAACTTAAGTATTCTCTTCCTAATGCTGCTTATTTTAGGAACTATCAGTGTTTCCTCAAAGAGAAAATGAAAAAGGAAGGAAAAGGCTGAACGTCCTTTCATCATTTAGCCAGGACGTTAGTGGGGTGGGTCATGACATCCAGCGCATTTTAAGTGAGAACATATTGTTGATTTCTCTCTTTAAAGTTCTGTATTGTGGTGGTTCTTAGATAAGTGGACATTATAAAAGTGCTCCAGGAGTTTGGTTTCTACAGAAACTTTTGTCACCGTTTGCTCTTTCGTGGTAAAAGGATAGTGTCTGGAGAAACACTCTGATGACGTATGTACGTCAACACGGTTGATTTGGTGGTTTTGTTGACGGTGGCATTTATTTGTGTGGGTGGTTGATGTTTTCTTTTGAGGAGATCGAGCACTTTCAGGATGGTACGGCCCTAGACAATGTTTTCCTCTTGAATAAGGAAGCTTAGCTTGTAATTCTTGACTTCCATCAAGCCATTTTGACTGCCTAACCTAGTTCACTTCTCAGCTCCTAAAAGTGCCCATTCCCTACCTTACTTTGCAGATTCCCTTTATCCAGCCATTTTCTTTCTTGGCTCTTCCTCCTTTCTGTGGAGCCACCAGCACCACTCTGACTAGACTCAGGACTCCATTTACAGCCTGTCCAGCGAGTCATCCGGGGATAACCAACCTTGGTCTAGAATGGTCACTGTTGGTGACTAGGTATTACCTCTTATGCGGGCTTTCTCTCTTCCTGATAGTTGCTAATTTGTAGTTACACCTAATCTTTTTCTCTTTGACAGTGCTAGAAATTGGAGATACGAAAACCTGTAGGGAAGTAGCTGTCAGTAAGAGAATCCGTACAGCATGGTCAGCTTTCTTGTTTGTAATCAAAAAACTATTTTGGTGTTACTGACTTTACCAATTGCTTGTACCAAAATGCCAGTTCATGTTTTTAAAAAATTATCCTATGTAGGATGTCTATTTGGAAAAGAACTGATTTTCTAAATTGAGGTCCAGGGTTATATTGAGACTGTTGGATTGCATGTTCCAGACTATTACGTCCATAAGAAGCCAGCATCGGAGAACAATCAGTGCTTATAAAAAGCAGGGGGATAAATAGGAAATAACACCTGGATTGGAACTTACAAAGGGGGAACCAAAAAGTTTGCAAGGTTTTTTTGATAGCGAGGAAGTGGACAATAGGGCTAGCATGTTCTGTTCTTTAGTTAAGCCATAGCCGAAATTTGTGCTGGGTGTGTTTTTAAACTGCATGCCGGGAAAGCTGTTGAAGGATCCTGGAGAGTCAGACCTTGGGATTCAGTATTGACCTTGGATCTCTTTGAAAACTAAAGAATATAGGTTCCTTAAGAAATAATTAAGTGGAACCCATTTAAGTGTAATTAAGTGTAATTCATTTAAGCACAGTTCTCTAGAGCCAAGTAAATTGGCCAAGAGATTCTCCTTAAAAAGTGAGGTCCCCAAGTGAATAAAAATATAGAAGACAAGGCTTAATGTATATTAGAACAAGCATTTTATCTGATAGGATGTATTTAAGTTGCAATTTGCACCTAGTTTTTTTTTATTGTTAGATAAGAAACTGGTTTAGTAATTTTAGGGTTACTTGAACTTTTTAGAACAGCCAGAGCTTCTAAAGTAATGATGTGGTGTTCTTTGCATCATCCCACCTTTAATGCTTCTCAGAACTCACTGCCATTAAGAAACAAGCATGGAATAAAACCAGCAGCCCTCAGTACTTACTTGGAGGAGGCACTGTCTCCAAAACTTAGCAGATTGTATTGTGGAACTTGAATTTTAAAGAGAAACATTCTGTTTTGTAGTGTTCCGTATTTGCTGAATGCCTTATTTATTGGAGGAGGAGGTTTTTGTTTTTTGTTTTTTGTTTTTTTTTTTGAGACGGAGTCTTGCTCCGTTGCCCAGGCTGGAGTGCAATGGCACGATCTCGGCTGACTACAACCTCCTCCTCCCAGGTTCAAGCAATTCTCCTGCCTCAGCCTCCCGAGTAGCTGGGATTACAGGCACCTGCCATCATGCCCAGCTATTTTGTGTGTGTGTGTTTTTGCAGGGATGGGGTTTCACCATGTTGGCTAGGCTGGTCTTGAACTCCTGACCTCAGGTGATCTGCCCGCCTTGGCCTCCCAAAGTGCCGGGATTACAGGTGTGAGCCACCGCACCTGGCCTTTTTTTTTTTTTTTTTTTTAAATGATTGACATTTAACTTACACACTGTAAAATTCACCCTTTTCAACTGTACAAGCTGGGCGCATTGGCTCACACTTATAAACCCAACACTCTGGGAGGCTGAGGTGAGAGGATTGCCTGAGGCCTCCATACAACATAGTGAGACTGAGACCCTGTTTCCACAAAAAAAAAAAAATACAGCTGGGTGCAGTGGCTCATGCCTGTAATCCCAGCACTTTGGGAGGCCGAGGTGGGCAGAACACCTGAGGTCAGTAGTTCGAAACCAGCCTGACCAACCTGGCAAAACCCCGTCTCTACTAAAAATACAAAATTAGCCGGGCATGGTGGCATGCACCTGTAATCCCAGGTACTCAGGAGGCTGAGGCAGGAGAATTGCTTGAACCGGGGAGATGGAGGTTGCGGTAAGCCGAGATCGTGCCATTGCACTCCAGCCTGGGAAACAAGGGTGAAACTCAGTCACAAAAAAAAAAAAAAAAAAAAAAAAAAAAAAAAAAAAAGGCTAATCACAGCTTTCTTGGGCTGGGTTACCAAGAGAGAATCACGGGAAGTAGATGTGTATTTGTTGAGCACATCTCTAATTTGATCTGTGCTGAGCTGCAAATTACTTTGGCAGTATCTGTGAAGAAAAGGTTTATAAAGCAAATCAAAAGAATAAGCATGTTTTTATGAATACATTGAAACTACTGAAAATGTTTCAAAATTGTCTGTAATTAGTAGAATTTTGAAAAGTAGGTTAAGCAGAGACTTCTAATTTGAAGGCCTGAGTTAGCTGCCATTGATCTGGGGTTATTGATTGAGGCTTGTGTTGTGTTATTGAACTTCTGTTTTTACTGCATATTAAAAGATAAGTGAAATGGATGGATAAGTATCAATTTTTAATAGAACTTATTTCTGTTAAACAGCACCTGTGGAATCCTCTCAAGAGGAACAGTCATTGTGTGAAGGTAATGATGTACTCTTTGAAAGTCTACTTGAGAAAACATTAGGTTGTCTATGGTATGTAAAGCTAGATACTGTTTTGTAAATATATATTATATTTCAATCTCTTGTCTAGGTTCAAATTCAGCTGTTAGCATGGAACTTTCAGAACCTATTGGTAAGAAAATTTCTGACCATATTAATACAGTAATATGAAACTCTTTCACTCTCAAGATTTAAGGTGCATTATGTGTTACGATTATTGTAATGCCTACATTTAAGACACATTGAGTCTTTGCTATTAGTATTTAGAAAGTAGAACAAACTAGGCACTAACACTGCCTTGATAAACTTAATGATTGCAAATAAAATTGAGTGGAGGAATGGTCAAGTCAATTTAAATACCTGTACATGTTCTGTTTTCTTTTTTTTGAGACGGAGTCTCGCTCTGTCGCCCAGGCTGGAGTGTAGTGGTGCAGTCTTGGCTCACTGCAACCTCCGCCTCCCAGGTTCAAGTGCTTCTCCTGCCTCAGCTTCTTGAGTAGCTGGGATTACAGGCGCGCACCACCACACCTGGCAAATTTTTGTATTTTTAGTAGAGGCGGGGTTTCACCATGTTGATCAGGATGGTCTCGAACTCCTGACTCGTGATCCACCCACCTCGGCCTCCGAAAGTGCTGGGATTACAGGTGTGAGCCACCATGCTCGGCCACACGTTCTGTTTTCTTGGTGAAAAATGTTCTTCCTTTTTATAACTTTATTCTTAAGGGTTTCATGTTCCCAGCGTGATTAAAGTTGATGCCAAAGTTTTATTACTTTAAGAGGAAAAAGAAAATATTTCCTAAATCCTTTCATATTTCTCGTGTGTCACGATTTTAAACTTTCCTTTTTTTCTTACTATCAGGGTGTCTCAACACTGGAATAACTAGGCTGTTGGGAATGTTAGAACTCTTATTTACATTTTGTTTGCCATTATGAAAATGAAGCTTTGCTAAAATAGCAATCTCAGCCTGTGAGTCAGTGCCTGCTGATCTGATACCAGCAGTGAGTCTGCCTTGAAAGCTGTCACCCATTTCTGCTATGAAAGAGGTTTTCCTGCTTATGTGTCACTAGGCATTAGGAAATGGAACTATATGCAAACTTCCATTTGTTATTTTAAAGCTAGTGTATTTTAAAGTATAGATTATAAGTCTTTTTCAGAATACTAAGTTAAAATGTCTTTCTTCAGTAGAAAATGGAGAGACAGAAATGTCTCCAGAAGAATCATGGGAGCACAAAGAAGAAATAAGTGAAGCAGAGCCAGGGGGTGGTTCCTTGGGAGATGGAAGGCCGCCAGAGGAAAGTGCCCATGAAATGATGGAGGAGGAAGAGGAAATCCCAAAACCTAAGTCTGTGGTTGCACCGCCAGGTGCTCCTAAGAAAGAGCATGTAAATGTAGTATTCATGGGGCACGTAGGTAAGCTGCTCTCATAGCAATTAAAGTTACTGGATACATAAAACATAGAACATCCTTTTTAGCTACTTGGAGATGTTTAGTGAAACTGAAGCAAATTAATTGAAAATGTCTTGATTTTTAACTTGCTGGGTTTTTTTAGCTGGCAAAAAATTGCAAGTACTTTTTTCCTGAAGTTTAGGCAAATGAATAATTCTGTAATGGCATAGATGCTGGAAGAAAAACTTCAGTATATTGTACGTAACATATAATTAGTCTATTGACCATTGATGGTAGTTCAGCATAGTATTATATATCAGTATCTTAGAAAATGTGCCCTTTTTTATGTGAACCTCAGTTAACTTGTTAATTTTAATGGGATTGACCTTACCAGATAATTTTGTGTGAAGCAGGAAATCAATAATTTGGAGTAACTTCTGGATGCTTGCCAGGTTGCTGGTTTAGCAAAAAACAAAAAACAAATTTATTTAATTTACTTAGATATTCTCTAATTATCTGGCCTATCCCCAGAATTGTGAGAAAAAAAATACAGAATTATGTGTCTTTCATTTCAGCTATCTCTGCCTTCCCCCCAGATATGAAACACTGTACCCCTTCTTTTAGTAGCAAGAACTCTTTTGAAAGTGTAAAGGAGCGGCTGGGCACTGTGGCTGGCGCCTGTAATCCCAGCACTTTGGGAGGCCAAGGTGGGCACATCACGAGGTCAGGAGTTCAAGACCAGCCTGGCCAACGTGGTGAAACCCCGTCTCTACTAAAAATACAAAAATTAGCCAGGTGTGGTGGCATGAGCCTGTAATCCCAGCTACTCCGGAGGCTGAGGCAGGAGAATTGCTTGAACCCAGAAGGTGGAGGTTGCAGTGAGCTGAGATCGCACCACTGCACTCCAGCTCTGGGCAACGGAGCAAGATTCCGTCTCAGGGGGAAAAAAAGGTGTAAAGGAGCACATACCTCATTTGCTGTAAGTGACAGGAAAAGCACCTGAATCTAGTTCACAGTTCTTCAGCTGCTTTTGCTCTTGGAAACTTCTCTTGGGGAATTTATAGTCTGTTGCCGCTGTGCTTTCGGAGTAATCTGTTAAAAAATTCTTTATCAGTAAAGTGTTTTTAAGTGTTTTTTTTTTTTTGGAGACGGAGTTTCACTCTTGTCGCCCAGGCTGGAGGGCAATGGCGTGATCTCAGCTCATTGCAACCTCTGCTTCCCGAGTTCACGCGATTCTCCTGCCTCAGCTTCCCAAGTAGCTGCGATTACAGGCGGCCGCCACCACGCCTAGCTAATTTTTGTATTTTTAGTAGAAACGGGGTTTCACCATGTTGGCCAGGCTGGTCTCGAACTCCTGACCTCAGGTCATCTGCCCTCGCTGGCCTCCCAAAGTGCTGGAATTACAGGCGTGAGCCACCGAGCCCAGCCTTGAGGCTCATTTTCAAAAGGAGAAGGGTAATGAACTAGGATTTATGCCCCAAATTCATATGGAAGATTTAATTATGTATGTTAAAGGGTGCTGTTGTTTGCATATTTAGCCATTGGTTTTTGGTTTTAACCTATGGTTTGCATGTTGATGTTACTTTTAGATGCTGGCAAGTCAACCATTGGAGGACCAATAATGTAAGTCTGTATCTTTTGTTAAATAACAGAGTTAAATTGATGTAATGAATTTTAGGCATTGTAAACCTTCATACAGTCACACAAAGGAGATAAAACAGGTCCCCCAAAGAAAAATTAAAAATAAAATTACTGGGACACAATACTGATGTTAAGAAGTGATTTTTGGCCTGGTGTGGTGGAACACACCTATAATCCCAGCATTTTGAGAGGCTAAGGTGGGAGGATCACTTGACTTGAGGTCTGGAGTTTGAAACCAGCCTGGGCAAGACAGTGAGACTCTGTCTCTACTTTAATTTTTTTAAAAGTAGTAGTTTTTGTAATGTGATTATTACTAGTGTTAAATGTGTTTCTGAAAGCTTTTTACATTTTTTAAAAATAAAAAATGAACACAGAACTCTAGATTATGGGAAACTTGGTCTCCTTTGCATATAACATACATGGGAATAATGACAACCAGCTCTTGAATCTGGTGAATGGGGGAACTGTTTTTTCCTCATTCATCAGCTCCTTAAATGTATATGGATTTAATAAAAGACAGGTAGACTAGCTAAAATGCTAAGATAATTTTTTGATCGTATTATAGAAATTTCCTAGGTATGAAATGACCGTGGCTGGCCTTTAGTAATGCATTTTAGTATTGACAAATCTTGATAACTAAAAAGTCCTAAATTTTTAATTGCTTCTCTAAATTAGACCCATTTCTTTGAACTGTGTCATCAGAGGACCTAGAGGGCTTGCCATCATCTTGCCTAGTTAATTTTTTTTTTTTTTTTTTTTTTTTTTTTTGAGATAGGGTCTCATTCTGTCACCAAGGCTGGAGTGCAGTGGCATGATTTTGGCTCACTGCAGCCTCGACCTCCTGGACTCAAGCAATCCTTCCACCTCAGCCTCCCAAGCAGGTGGGATCACAGGTGCATGCGACCAAGCCTGGCTAATTTTTGTGTTTTTTTGTAGAGGTGGTGTTTCATCATATTGCCCAGGCTGGTCTTGACCTCTTGGGGTCAAGTGGTCTGCCCACCTCTACTGCCTCCCAAAGTGCTGGCATACAGGTGTGATTAACCACACCTGACTAATCATCATTGGTAATCTTGCCAGTTACTTTTGAACATTTCCACAACAGAGACCCTAAGACAGGCTGTTAAACAGGGGTCCTTCCCCTGGTCTCTGTGTTTGAAGTGTCACCGCCATATGATGTTATGTTTCAGGACAGTGTATATTTTTTGCTGATGGGCTGTAAGTTTTGGTGGCATCACACTGGGTTTCTACATGCAAATGCTTAGGTGCACTGCACCATAGATGTCTACGTGGAGAACACAGATGAAAGCTATAGGGAAAGGAGAGCTTTGAATTGGATTGAGTCAAGGAAGTATGCATTACTAACGAACTATTTTGAAATTATTATCTCATTTTGACAAGTAATAAGACTTACTTGCCTAGACAACATTGTTGCAATTTTTTTTCTTTTCTATAGTACCTACATTTACATTTACTTGTTATTTTATTTTTAAATTTACTTGGCTGGGCATGGTGGCTCATATCTGTAATCCTAGCATTTTGGGAGGCCAAGGCGGAAGGATCATTTGAGCCCAGGCTTCAAGAAGAGCCAGGACAATATAGTGAGACCCTCATTTCTATAAAAAATAAAAATAAAACTATATTTATTTTAAGAGACAGGGTCTCGCTGTGTTGCCCAGGCCGGAGGGTAGTGGCTATTTATAGGGGGGATCATAGCGCACTATAGCTTCAAATTCCTGTGCTCAACTGATCCTCCTACCTCAGCCTCCCAAGTAGCTGGGACTACACGCTTGCACCACCATGCCCACCTTATATTTACTTAAAAAAAACAAACAAAAACAAAAAACAAAAAAAACCTACTATATTCTGAAATAATTTTAGATTTACGGAATGGTTGCAAAAACAGTACAGGAAGTTCCCTTCATTCATCCTGCCCTGATGTTGACATCTTACAACCATAGTCATTCATCAAAACTTCCTTATTACTGGTGAAATTAGTCATGATTACTTGGTTAAGGTGTCATCTGTCAAGATTGTCCACTATAAGGTTATTGTTTTCCCTTTTCTTTTTCTTTTTTTTTTTTTTGAGACAGAATCTCTATCGCCCAGGCTGGAGTGCAGTGGTGCGATCTTGGCTCACTGCAACCTCCGCCTCCCGGGTTCAAATGATTCTCCTGCCTCAGCCTCCCAAGTAGCTGGGATTACAGGCATGCACCACCACGTCTGGCTAATTTTTTTGTATTTTTAGTAGAGATGAGGTTTCACCATGTTGGTCAGGCTGGTCTTGAACTCCTGACCTTGTGATCCGCCTGCTTTGGCCTCGCAAAGTGCTGGGATTATAGGCCTGAGCCACCGCACCCGGCCATTTTTTATTTTTTGTTTTTTATTTTTTTTTGAGAAAGGGTCTCCCTGTTGTTTAGGCTGGAGGGCAGTTGTGTAATCATGGCTCACTGCAGCCTCAACCTCATGGACTCAGGCAGTCCTCCCAACTCAGCTTCCCAAAGTGCTGAGATTACAGGCATGAGCCATCACACCTGGCCTGATTTTTTGTTTTTTTTAGAGACGGGGTCTTGCTCTTAAACACAGGCTAGAGTGCAGTGGTGGAATCATAGCTTACTGTAACCTCACACTCCTGGGCTCAGGTGATCCTCTCACTTCAGCCTCCCAAGTAGCTAGGAATACAGGCATGCATTACCACACCAGGCCAATTTTTTAATATTTATGTGGAGATGGTCTCACTGTGTTGCACTGGCTGGTCTCAAACTCCTGGCCTCAAGGGATCCTCCCACCTCGGCCTCCCAAAGTGCTGGGATTACGGGCATGAGCCACCACACCAGGCCACTTTGTTAATTCGAGACTGTAAATATCCTTTTTCCACTTACACTTTCCATAATTTTAGCATCCACCAGTGGTTCCTTTACTTTAACTATTTTCTGGCCAGGCGTGGTGGTTCTCATGCCAGTATTCACAGCACTTTGGGAGGCTGAGGCTGGCAGATCACTTGAGGTCAGGAGTTCGAGACCAGCCTGACCATGGTGAAACCCAGTCTCTACTAAAAATACAAAAACTTAGCCAGGCATGGTGGCACACGCCTGTAATCCCAGCTACTTGAGAGGCTGAGACAGGAGAATTGCTTGAACCCAGGAGGAGGAAGTTGCAGTGAGCTGAGATCACGCCACTGCACTCCACCCTAGGCGACAGAGCGAGACCTGTCTCAAAAAAAAAAAAAAAAAAATATGGCCAGGCGTGGTGGCTCACGCCTGTAATCCCAGCACTTTGGGAGGCCGAGGCAGGTGGATCACCCAAGGTCAGGAGTTCAAGACCAGCCTGGCCAACGTAATGAAACCCCATCTTTACTACAAGTACAAAAATTAGCCGGGTTTGGTGGTGGGTGCCTGTAATCCCAGCTACTCAGGAGGCTGAGGCAGGAGAATCACTTGAACCCAGGAGGCAGAGGTTGCAGTGAGCCGAGATTGTGCCATTGCACTCCAGGTGGATGACAAGAGCGAAACTCTGTCTCAAAAAAAAAAATATATATATATATGTGTGTGTGTGTGTGTGTAATATATATATTTTATATAAAAATGTAATATATTTTATATAAAAATATGTTATATATGTTATATATATTTTATATTTTTTAGACAGACACACACATATAAAATAACTATTTTCTGACGTTGAAATTCTCAACAATTTTCACGTTTTCCTAATTCCACTGAGTAATTTGTGAGTAATTGTTTACTTTTTTTTTTCTTTAAATGTTTTCAGGTATTTGACTGGAATGGTTGACAAAAGGATGCTTGAAAAGTATGAAAGAGAAGCTAAAGAGAAAAACAGAGAAACTTGGTATAGTAAACTTTTATGACACTTATAAATTACTTTTAAGGAGACGATGCCCACTTAGTGCTTTTGGAGCCTGTTAAAATATAAATTGTTGAAGTCTAAACTCGTATCACAACAAAGGAAATTTCCCCTCTCCTCATAATACATAGTAGATGAGTTCCTAATGCTTTAATAACTTACACAGAGAAATTTGGAAACAATCCATATATCTGGTGATAGACTTGTTGAAAATACTATAAACCATCCATTTAATTGGGTGATTTTGCAACCACTGAAAACTTATATTTACATAATTTATAGTAACCATGAATAGAACTTGCGTTGTGGTGGCAGTTGGGGGGAAGCAGGAAACATCCCTATACTTAAGATATGACCATTATATAAATAAATGCTGGAAATAAAATGGAATGGAATTATTGACAGTGGTTGGCTTTGAATGGTGAGACAGTCAACTTTTTTGTTTTCTAACCTTGTTACTTTTATTTTTAAAAAGTTAGCAAGCCTTACCTCAATGGGATATTGACAGTCATTTTTTAAAAATAAAATTATATTCCTCTAAAATAAGCGGGAAAAACGCTAGTCAGTGTTGTTATAAAAAATTGAGGACATGCTGTGAAGATGATGAGGTAAGCTAAATTAATGCCTACTATTATGGATGGTTTGAATTTATATAAATTTTTGCTTGGCAGTGTAATATTGAAGCAATTTTTAGCAAGTAACCATTGCTCCCGCATGGTGCGTTAGTGGCTTTCACTTTTCAAAAATATCTGAGGACAGTTATTTTTTATTTTATTAAAAAGTTTTAGTCCTGGCACAGTGGCTTAAGCCTGTAATCTCAGCACTTTGGGAGGCCGAGACGGGTGGATCACGAGGTCAGGAGATGGAGACCATCCTGGCTAACATGGTGAAACCCCGTCTCTACTAAAAATACAAAAAATTAGCTGGGCAAGGTGGCAGGCACCTGTAGTCCCAGCTACTTGGGAGGCTGAGGCAGGAGAATGGCGTGAACCCGGCAGGCGGAGGTTACAGTGAGCCGAGATTGCACCACTGCACTCCAGCCTGGGCAACAGAGTGAGACACCATGTCAAAAAAAAAAAAAAAAGAAAACAACTTTTATTGGGCCAGGCGTGGTGACTCAAGCCTGTAATCTCAGCACTTTGGGAGGCAAGGCAGGCAGATCACACCTGAGGTCAGGAGTTCGAGACCACCCTGGCCAATATGGTGAAACCCTGTCTCTACTAAAACTACAAAAATGGCCGGGCACAGTGGCTCACGCCTGTAATCCCAGCGCTTTGGGAAGTCGAGGCAGGCGGATCACCTGAGGTCAGGAGTTCGAGACCAGCCTGACCAACATGGAGAAACCCTGTCTCTACTAAAAATACAAAATTAGCTGGGCATGGTGGCGCATGCTCTAATCGCAGCTACTGGGGAGGCTGAGGCAGGAGAATCACTTGAACCTGGGAGGCGGAGGTTGCGGTGAGCCGAGATGGTGCTGCTGCACTCCAGCCTGGGCAACAAGAGCTAAACTCCATCTCAAAAAATATATATACAAAAAGTAGCCGGGCGTGGTGGTGGGCACCTGTAATCCCAGCTACTTGGGAGGCTGAGGCAGGAGAATAGCTGGAACCTGGGAAGCAGAGGTTGCAGTGAGCTGAGATGGTGCCACTCCAACCTGGGCCAGAGCAAGACTCCGTCTCCAAAAAAAAAAAAAAAAAAAAAAAAAAGAAGGGTAGGGGCGCCGGGCACGACCTAGGCTCTGTTGCCCAGGCTGGAGTGTAGTGGCCCCATCTCGACTCACTGCAAGCTCCACCTCCTGGGTTCACGCCATTCTCCTGCTTCAGCCTCCCAAGTAGCTGGGACTACAGGCACCCGCCACCACGCCTGGCTAATTTTTTGTATTTTTAGTAGAGACAGGGTTTCACCGTGTTAGCTACGATGGTCTCAATCTCCTGACCTTGTGATCTGCCTGCCTCAGCCTCCTAGAATGCTGAAATTACAGGCGTGAGCCACAGCGTCCATCCAAAAATGTTTTATTATTACCCTTTGACTCTCAAGACAGCCATTATTTGTGTTGTATTTTGTGCCATGTGAGTATAAAAATGAAGTAATAAGGGAGCTCATTATCACTTAACACACAGTGATATTGGCATTTGTAGTTAGTCTTTCTGTGTAGTCAACTTGTCATAAAGTTCTAGATGGTATAATTGACTGCGTTTATACAAAAGCTCTAAGGGTTTGAATCAAAATAATACATTCTTTCAGTTTTATTTTATTTTATTTTTTTTTGAGACGGAGTCTCACTGTGTCACCAGGCTGGAGTGCAGTGGCGCGATCTCAGCTCACTGCAACCTCCGCCTCCTGGGTTCAAGCGATTCTCCTGCCTCAGCCTCCCGAGTAGCTGGGACTACAGGCGCCCGCCACCATGCCCAGCTAATTTTTGTATTTTTAGTAGAGATGGGGTCTCACCATGTTGGCCAGGATGGTCTCAATCTCTTGACCTCAGGTGATCCGCCTGCCTTGGCCTCCCAAAGTGCTGGGATTACAGGCATGAGCCACTGCACCTAGCCCTTTTTTTTTTTTTTTTTTTTTTGAGAGACAGAGTCTCCCGCTGTTGCCCAGCCTGGAGTGCGGTGGCACGTTCTTGGCTCACTGCAACCTCTACCTCCCAGCTTCAAGCGATTGTCCTGCCTCAGCTTTCGAAATAGCTGTGACTACAGGTGTGCTCCACTATGCCCAACTTTTGTATTTTTAGTAGAGATGAGGTTTCATCATATTAGCCAGGCTAGTCTCGAACTCCTGACCTCAGGTGATCTGCCAGCCTCGGCCTCCCAAAGTGCTGGGATTACAGGCGTGAGCTACTGCGCCCAGCCCTATTCTTTCAATTTCTTTGTTTTCTTTTGAGACGGAGCCTTGCTCTGTCGCCCAGGCTGGAGTGCAATGGCACGATCTTGGCTCACTGCAACCTCCTCCTCCCAGGTTCAAGCGATTCTCCTGCCTCAGTCTCCTAAGTACTACAGGTGGGCTCCTCCACACCCGGCTAATTTTTGTATTTTTAGTAGAGACAGGGCTTCACCATGTTGGTCAGGCTGGTGTCGAACCCCTGACCTTGTGATCTGCCGCCTTGGCCTCCCAAAGTGCTCAGATTACAGATGTGAGCCACCGCGCCCGGCTCAATTTTCATTTCACCAATCTTGTTCGTGATTTAGGTGTTGTGTGTCATCCATTATATCTTTAATGGTGAAGAATATCCTAAAAACTCTGATGTTCTTAGGAATATTGTTCTTTTTTTAAAAATTATTTCAGGTACTTGTCTTGGGCCTTAGACACAAATCAGGAAGAACGAGACAAGGGTAATACAGTAGAAGTGGGTCGTGCCTATTTTGAAACCGAAAAGAAGCATTTCACAATTCTAGATGCCCCTGGCCACAAGAGTTTTGTCCCAAATATGATTGGTGGTGCCTCTCAAGCTGATTTGGCTGTGCTGGTAAGAAAGACATTTCCAGTCCATCTGTATATTTGTTAGTAGCCCTGCTTATATCTTTAAATTTGAATTTATCTTCTAAAAGCTCAAATTCAGGTTGCAGTGAAATATAATGATGTACACGGTCACAGTTTTCATCATACTAATCTCTCTTCAAGAAATCTTCAAAATTTGATTTACTTCTGAAAATACGTTTCACCTTTTCTCTCCTGTTGCTATTATCTATTACCATGTCAGAACTTAGTCTCCATTAAATGCCAAGCCCACCGTTAGGCACCATGGGTAAAAAATGAATAGGAAACCATCTGTTTCATACGGTCTTCAGTCATTTTGCGCTTTTCACAATGTACTGGTAGTAGATCACAATTTTTTTTCCTTTGTAGTTACAATAGCTAGAAAGTAAATGTTGGAATTTTAAAATATGCAGGTATACTAGATTTTGGGAATGTGGGGGATTGGAAGCATCTAGACATTGTTTGATTTGTGACATTCAAAAGCAGTACGTCAAAACTCGTTTGCTTCTATTTTCTTGCAAAAAAAAAAAAAAAAACTCGTGATATAACTGAAAGGAAAGATGTTTTACTGCCATAAGGGTATGCCTGAAGGCGAAGGAGTAAACTGTTTCCTTTCTTGGAATTAGGTAATCTCAGCCAGGAAAGGAGAGTTTGAAACTGGATTTGAAAAAGGAGGACAGACAAGAGAACATGCAATGTTGGCAAAGACAGCAGGTGTAAAACACCTAATTGTGCTAATTAATAAGATGGATGATCCAACAGTAAATTGGAGCAATGAGAGGTGAGCGTAGATGTCTGGTATTTTATGTTAGTGGGATTAAGGATGGTTTTGTTATTGTACGACTTTTTCTCTAGGGTTTTTCTAAACCTTAATCTGTTTACTTAGGAAACTAGAGTTCTTGGTTTACATTATAATTGAGTTATTTTGGTTACATTATAATTGTAGATATGAAGAATGTAAGGAGAAACTAGTGCCATTTTTGAAAAAAGTTGGCTTCAATCCCAAAAAGGACATTCACTTTATGCCCTGCTCAGGACTTACTGGAGCAAATCTCAAAGAGCAGTCGGATTTCTGTCCTTGGTACATGTAAGTAACTGTTTTTTCCTTTTCTTAAAAAGGAAAAGGATGTTATTACTTAAATTACTTATAAAGACATATGCTGAGTAACATGTTAACATATGCTATTGAGCATATATCTTTATAAGTAATTTAAGAAAATATTAAATGTAACCTTGGCTTTAAAAATACTAAGATCTTTGCCCATTTTTAAACTGGGTTGTCATTTTGTTACTGAGTCCTAAGAGTTCTTTTTAATACTGGCTACCAGTCCCTTATCAGCTACAATATGATTATAGCAGTATTTTCTCCCACTTTATGGATTGCCTTTTTTCACTTCTCGATGGTGTCCTTTGAAGCACAAAAGGTTTTATTTTTGAAGTTTTTTACATTTAGATATGTATTTGATTTTGAGTTAACTTTTGTGTAAGATGTAAGGTCTATGTGTAGGTTTGTTTTGTTTTTGTATATTAATTGTTTACACACAATTTGTTGAAAAGACTATTCTTTTTTCATTGAATTGATTTGGCTCCCTCTTTGAAAATCAAATGACCATAAATACGAGTTTATTCTTGAACTCCGTGTGTCTTTTTTTTGGTTTGTTTTTTTGAAACAGGTTTTCACTCAACCAGGCTGGAGTGCAGTGGCATGATCTCGGCTCACTGCAACCTCTGCCTCCCAGCTCAAGAGATCCTCCCACCTCAGCCTCCCAAGTCGTAGGGACTAGGCACATGCCACTGCACCCGGCTGATTTTTGTATTTTTAGTAGAGACAGGGATTCACCATGTTGCCCAGGCTGGTGTCGAACTCCTGGGCTCAAGAGATGCACCTGCCTTTCGGCCTCCCAAAGTGCTGGGATTATAGGCATGAGCCACTGCACCCAGCCAATACTGTATGTTTAAAGGGGAAATTATTTTATAGAATCTTGGTTTCATAGCTGGAAAAGTCCATAAAAAGTAATAGAGTATAGTCAATTTATTACATGTAGGCTATTTGCTATAAAATATTTCTCTAAATTTTAATAAGTTTATGAGGAAGCCTTATACTGAGCAGTTTTATAATATTTTTAGTTTTCTGTGGAATAAGTGAGATGAAATGGATAATAAAGTGGTTGAATGGGAAGAATACATGAGTAGAATGAAAATATTCTTATAAGCTGTTTATAGTCATGTAACTTAACATTTTGATATTTATGTTGACTTCCTTTAATGGCTTTGTTGTTATGTTCTCAGTGGATTACCGTTTATTCCATATCTGGATAATTTGCCAAACTTCAATATGATCAGTTGATGGACCAATCAGGCTGCCAATTGTGGATAAGTACAAGGTACCCAAAATGTTAAAGAGATTGGGTTTCCTGGGAGGGGAAATCATTGTTGTGCATTTTGTTTCTAGTTTTGAAAACTTTTTTTCTTTTCTTTTTTTTTTTGACAGAATCTTGCACTCTGTCCCCCAGGCTGGAGTGCAGTGGCGCGATCTCAGCTCACTGCAAGCTCTGCCTCCTGGGTTCAAGTGATTCTCCTGCCTCAGCCTCCTGAGTAGCTAGGACTACAGGCTCCCGCCACCACGCCCAGCTAATTTTTTGTATTTTTAGTAGAGACGGGGTTTCACTGTGTCAGCCGGGATAGTCTTGATCTCCTGACCTTGTGATCCACCTACCTCGGCCTCCCAAGGTGCTGGGATTACAGGCGTGAGCCACCGTACCTGGCCTTCTTTTTTTTTTTTTTTTTTTTTTTTTTTTTGAGACGGAGTCTCACTCTGTCACCCAGGCTAGAGTGCAGTGGTGTGATGTCAGCTCACTGCAACCTCTGCCTCCCAGGTTCAAGAGATTCTCCAGCCTCAGCCTCCTGAGTAGCTGGGACTACAGGCGTGTGCCACCGCATCCAGCTAATTGTTTTTTGTATTTTTAGTAGAGACCGGTTTTCACCATGTTGGCCAGGCTGGTCTCGAATTCCTAACCTCAGGTGATCCGCCCGCCTTGGCTTCCCAAAGTGCTGGGCTTACAGGCATGAGCCACCATGCCCGGTCCAAAAACTTTATTAACAACATAACATTGATGTCTTTTTCTTAATGGCTTTATATTAGTGGTATAGATAGACCATAATTTATTCAACAAGTTTAGTTTATTTTAGCTGTTTCCCGATGAGCCAGGGATCATATCTTAGTGATAAACTCATAGATGTAACTGCTGGGCTCAAAGGATTTTCTTATTAAAGTTGATGCATATTGGTAAATAGCATCGCAAAAATACTGTGCTAACTTCTGTCACCACTAGCAGCATGAGTGTTAGTTTTACCACAGCCTCACCAGCACTGGATGTTCGTCTTAAAAAAAATAAACTTCCTTGTTTTTAACTGGATTTCCAACTTGAATTTTTAAGTTTTGCGGTATCAATGTATGTAATGTTTTCCCCTCCTCAAATACATTATTCTTTAATTAGCTCCATTCTAAATTTCTTTAACAAGTATTGCTTTTTCCAATTTTATATATGAGGAAACAGGCCTAGAGATCAGGAGAACCTGAATTTGTACAAACAGTTCAGATCTTCCAACATAAACTTCTGTGTTGTTTTCTGCACCTTTTTTTTTTTTTTTGAGATGGAGTCTCGCTGTTTCGCCAGGCTGGAGTGCAGTGGCATGATCTCGGCTCACTGCAACCTCCGCCTCCTGGGTTCAAGCGATTCTCATGCCTCAGCCTTCCGAGTAGCTGGGATTATAGGCAGGTACCACCACACCCAGCTAATTTTTGTATTTTTAGTAGAGACGGGGTTTCACCATGTTGGCCAGGATGGGCTCGATTTCCTGATCTTGTGATCCACCCGCTTCGGCCTCCCAAAGTGCTGGGATTACAGGCGTGAGCCACTGAGCCCAGCCTTTTTTTTTTTTTTGAGACAGAGTCTTGCTCTTTTACCCAAGCTGGAGTCGAGTGGTTCAATCTCGGCTCACTGTAACCTCTGCCTCCTGAGTTCAAGCGATTCTTCTGCTTCAGCCTCTGGAGTAGCTGGGATTACAGGCATTCCACCGTGCCTGGCAATTTTTTTATTTATTTTTTATTTTTTGTATTTTTAGTAGAGATGGGGTTTCGCCATATTGGCCAGGCTGATCTCCAACTCCTGACCTCAGGTGGTCCACCCACCTCCACCTCCCAAAGTGCTGGGATTATAGGCTTGAGCCACCACATCCAGCTTGTGCCATATTCTTTTTAAATTATAGGCATACTGAATTATTAATATGATCATACATATGCTTATGACACAAATTATTATAGAGTATTTGTTACTGAGTTTAAGATGAACCTAAGCCTTCTACTTAAGCAAATGATTTTCCTTTATGAATAAGCAGTGTAGAATTTCACTTTGGGCTATTGAGCTGTTATACAGCACCAAGAAGTCTGAAACTGGATTTTATTTTACATTTGATCAGGATATGGGCACTGTGGTCCTGGGAAAGCTGGAATCAGGATCTATTTGTAAAGGCCAGCAGCTTGTGATGATGCCAAACAAGGTAAGAATCGGTTATGCTGTTTCCTATCCATTTATTGATATTTTTCTTTTTCTTTTAAGAGATAGGGTCTTCTTCTGTCACCGAGGCAGGAGTACAGTGGCACATTCATAGCTTATTGCAGCCTCAAACTTTCAAGCAATCCTGCCACCTGAGCCTCCCAAGTATCTGGGACTATAGGCTTGTGCCACTCTGCCTGGCTAATTTTTTTTTTTTTTTAAATAAAAATTGAGATGGGGTCTCACTATGTTGACCAGACTAGTCTCTAACTCCTGGCCTCAAACAATCCTCCCATCTTGGCCTCCCAAAGTGCTAGGATTACGGGCGTGAGCCATCATGCCTGGCCTCCTTTGTGTCATTTTTGACTGTTCAGTTGCTGAGATTTGCAGATAACTTGAGGCAGGGCTTCTCTAACAGCTCCAAAGATGTTGCTTATGCAGGACCACAGACTTGAGTCATCAGTACCTTCAGATGGAGATTTTGCTAGATTTCAGTGAGAATTTATTTACCATGCTAACTCCAGGCAGAGTAAATTAGAAAAAGAATCCATTATCAAATGTAATATTTAGACATAATTGGCACCTTACAAATTGTATTATCTGGCTTCTTGATGCCTTGTGCATTGGAGATTAGAATATATAGTATCTTCTAAAATGTTTATATTTTAAAGCCTACTTTTTCCTATTATCTTTGCAACTTGGAGGCTAACATCTGAGTGAAAATAATTCTCAGGTTGAGTTCTTAGTTAGTTGTTGCTGCTGTTGTTGTTTTGAGATGGAGTCTCACCCTGTCGCCAGGCTGGAGTGCAGTGGCGCATTCTTGGCTCACTGCAACCTCCGCCTCCCGGGTAGCTGGGATTACAGGCATGCATCACCATATCTGGCTAATTTTTGTGGTTTCAGTAGAGACAGGGTTTCACCATGTTGGCCAGGCTGGTCTCGAACTCCTAACCTCGTGATTTGCCCGCCTGGGCCTCCCAAAGTGCTGGGATTACAGGCTTGAGCCACCACACCCAGCCCTTACTTACTCAGTTTTGTCTGTAGAGTTGTCCCAAAAATTATGGAGATGAGCCAGGCATGGTGGCTAACACCTAGCACTTTGGAAGTTTGAGGTGGACCGATTGCTTGAGCCCAGGAGTTGGAGACCACACTGGGCAACATAGGGAGACCCTGTCTCTGTGAAAAATAAAATTAGCCACTTGTGGTGATACGTGCCTGTGGTCGTAGCTATTTGGGAGGTTGAGGCAGGAGGATTGCTTGAGCCCAGGAAGTCAAGGTTGCTATGATTTATGAGCTCTGATCACACCACTGCACTCCAGGCTGGGCAACAGAACAAGACCTTTTCTAAAAAAAAAAAAAAAAAAAAAAACTATGGAAGTGTAAGGCAGCTTGGTGGTTGCAAGGGGCTGAAGGAGGGAAAGTAAGGAGTGACTGCTTAATGGGTGTAGGATTTCCTTTTTGGGACAATGAAGTTTTAGAATTAGTGGTATTGATTGTACAACATGGTGAATACACTAGATGGCACTGAATTGCAAACTAAAATGGTTTAAAAGTTGAATGTTATTACTTATATTTTACCAGAATAGAAAAAAGTATGATTCTCTAAACATAAGTGAAGTTAGTGCCCAGACATATTTGCAAGTGAGGGGCCTTAGTAACTAGTATAGAGAAAGTAGCTGTTCTCTGTGGAAGTTATCACTTGATACTAATCACTAGGCAGGTATAGAATGTCCTAGAGTTGAGCAAGCCTCAAAAACTCAGTTTAGTCCTCCTGAATCTCAGTGGAACAGAACTAGAATAGTTTAAAAGACATAGAGGCAGCTGGTGGGTGGGCCATGCCTGTAATCCCAGCACTTTGGGAGGCCAAGGTGGGTGGATCACGAGGTCAGGAGTTCGAGACCAGCTTGGCCAACATAGTGAAACCCCGTCTCTACTAAAAATACAAAAAATTAGCCAGGTGTGTCAGCAGGTGCCTGTAATCCTAGCTACCCAGGAGGCTGAGACAGGAGAATCGCTTGAACCCGGGAGGCGGAGGTTGCAGTGAGCTGAGATCACGCCACTGCACACCAGCACAGGCGACAGTGCGAGACTCCGTCTCAAATATCAAATAAAAAAGAGGCCAGACTTTTACAATAAAAAATTCATGGGGTTGGCAACCTACGGAATGAGAGAAAACATTTGCCAATCATGTATCTAAATATGGGGTTAATATCTAGAATATATGAAGAACTCCTACAAGTCAACAGAAAACCTGAACAACCCAATTCAAAAATGGGCAAAGGATTGCAATAGACATTTTTCCAGAGAAGATGTACAAACAGCCAAAAAGTACATGAAGAAATGCTTAGCACTGCTAACTATTAGGGAAATAAAAATCAAATCCACAGGGCTGGACATGGTGGCTTATGCCTATAATCCCTGCACTTTCGGAAAAGCTGAGGCAGGAGGATCACTTGAGTTTTGAGACCAGGCTGGGTCTCTCACTATGTGTGAGATCCCATCTCAATTAAAAACTTTTTTTTGGAAAGCAGAGTAACAACGTGTTGGCAAGGATGTGGAGAATTTGGAACCCTTGTGCACTGTTGGTCATGTAAAATTGTGCCAAGTGCCGTGAAAAAATATAGCAGTTCCTCAAAAAATTAAACATAGATTTCCCACATAATCCAGCAATACTCTTTCTGAGTATATACCCAAAAGAGTCTCAGATATCTGTATAAATAAACATGTTCATACATGTATTATTCACAGTAGCCAGAAGGTGGAAGCAACCCTGATGTCCATAAAGGATGAATGGATAAAGAAAGCGTGTTACATACACGTAATAGAATATTGCACAGCCTTAAAAAGGAAGTTCTGACACAGGCCACAACATGAATGAACCTTGAGGACATTATGCTATGTGAAATAAAACAGTCACAAAAAGACAAATACCGTATGATTCTACTTAAATGAGGTACCTGGAATAGTCACATTTGTCACCTGAAAGTAGGATGGTGGTTGCCAGGGTTCGGGTGAACAGGGAGTTTCAGTTTTGCAAGATAACAAGATTTCAGAGTTCTGAATATTGGTTGTACAATATTTTAAATGTATTTAATTTAGGTGTACTATTGAAATGTACACCTAAAATGGTTATGATGGTAAATTTTGTTACATGTATTTTACCACAGTAAGTAATTAATGGGTTAAATTAAAAATTGGTTATTTTTTACTTTGATATTTTATGAAACTGTTCTGAGATACAGATTGTTTTTTGTTTTTTTGTTTTTTTGTTTTTTTTGAGACGGAGTCTCGCTCCGTAGCCCAGGCTGGAGTGCAGTGGTGTGATCTCGGCTCACTGCGACCTCCACCTCCCAGGTCCCGGTTCAAGCAATGCTCCTGCCTCAGCCTCCCAAGTAGCTGGGATTACAGGAACGTGCCACCATGCCCAGCTCATTTTTGTATTTTTAATGCAGACAGGATTTCACCGTGTTGGCCAGGCTGGTCTTGAACTTCTGACCTCGTGATCCACCTGCCTTGGCCTCCCAAAGTGCTGGGATTACAGGCGTGAGCCACTGCGCCCAGCCGATACAGATTGTTTTTTAGGTGAGTGACTTCTAAACTCTTGTTTCTTTCTTTCTTTTTTTTTTGAGATGGAGTCTCCTTCTGTGGCCCAGGCTGGAGTACAGTGGCGCCATCTCAGCTCACTGCAACCTCCACCTCCAGGGTTCAAGCAGTTCTCTGCCTCAGCCTCCCGAGTAGCTGGGATTACAGGTGCCTGCCACCGCGCCTGGCTAATTTTTGTATTTTTAGTCGAGACAGGGTTTCACCATCTTGGCTAGGCTGGCCTTGAACTCCTGACCTTGTGATCCACCCACCTTGGCCTCCCAAAGTGCTGGGATGACAGGTGTGAGCCACTGTGCCTGGCCTTTTTTTTTTTTATTTTATTTATTTATTTTTTTTTTTAATTTTATTTTTTTTTTTATTTTTTGGAGATGGAGTTTCGCTCTTATTGCCCAGGCTGGAGTACAGTGGCACGATCTCGCCTCACTGCATCCTCTGCCTCCTGGGTTCAAGCGATTCTCCTGCCCAAGCCTCCTGAGTAGCTGGGATTACAGGTGCCTGCCACCACGCCAGGCTAATTGTTTTTTTTCTTTTGTATTTTTAGTAGAGACAGGGTTTCACCATGTTGGCCAGGCTGGTCTCAAACTCCTGATCTCAGGTGATCCACCCGCCTCGGCCTCCCAAAATGCTGAGGCGTGAGCCACTGCACCTGGCCTGCATAGCATTATTGATGTAGTAAATGTCACTGATGGTAAATTTCCCGTGTATCTCCTCTCAGGTCACTTGTTCTTTTGCTTCACCTTGCTGCCACAGCCAGCACTGGAAGTACTGAGGAGCAATACTGGCATCAGAACTGGAGGCTTCCATAACTATTTTATTTTTACATTAAAAACTTTTTTTTTTTTTTTTTTTTTAAAGACAGGGTCTCGCTGTGTCACTCAGGCTACAGTGCGGTAGTGTGATCATAGCTCACTGCAGCCTTAAAACACCTGGGCTCAAGTAGTCCTCATGCCTCAGCCTTCCAAGTAGCGGGACTAAAGGCATGTGGACTACCCAGCTCCATGGACTATTTTGTTAGAAACAAAGAGTTTAGGCCGGGCACAGTGGCTCACGCCTGTAATCTGAGCACTTTGGGAGGCCAAGGTGGGTGGATCACCTGAGGTCAGGAGTTTGAGACCAGCCTGGCCAACATGGTGAAACCTCGTCTCTACTAAAAATACAAAAAATTAGCCAGGCATGGTGGTGGGTGCCTGTAATCCCAGCTACTTGGGAGGCTGAGGCAGGAGAATGGCTTGAACCCAGGAGGCAGAGGTTGCAGTGAGCCAAGATCGCACCACTGCACTCCAGCCTGGGCAACAAGAGCAAAACTCTGTCTCAAAATAAAAAAATAACAATGCTATGCAGCCATCATCACTATCTAATTCCAGAGCATTTCATTACACCAGAAGGAAATGATGTATTCATTAAATAGTTGATAGACTTTTAAAGCTTAGTTCAATAATTTTTAAGTAGTGCATAATTCCGATATTTGGAGATTGATAGGTAATAGAAGACAGGTTTATTAAATCCTTCATAGAATTCCATAATAATAAAAATTATATCCATAAAACTGAAATCCAAATATTAAATTGTGTTTTTGATTTTGAAAAGGTAAAAAAAGGCAAATGCTAGTGTATACAGTGTTCTAGTTGGAAATGATTAGAATGTGATATTTAAAAGGTGACACGTTAATACTTTAATTGGCAGTTATACTTCTAGGATATGATTTTTGCTGATCATATCTAGGCTAAGATTTTATGTCATACAAACATAGGTGTTTACAGTCAAATCTTGCAACTCTTTATTGAGCAGACAGACATTCAGATCATTTTATGTTCCGTAATGCAGTGAATGTGTCAGAAAACCTCCAGTCTTGTTTTCTTTTAAAGCACAACGTGGAAGTTCTTGGAATACTTTCCGATGATGTAGAGACTGATACCGTAGCCCCAGGTGAAAACCTCAAAATCAGACTGAAAGGAATTGAAGAAGAGGAGATTCTTCCAGGGTTTATACTTTGTGATCCTAATAATCTTTGTCATTCTGGACGCACATTTGATGCCCAGGTAAACAAATTATTGTTGTTGTCATAGTGGGTTTTAATGTCTAAATGAAATTAGAATATCAGTGCCTTTTGTCCTGATTATTTGTGACATGCCAGTTAACCCATCTTAGTGTAGAGAAGGGGAATGGAAATATTATAAGCCACTTATATATCATAACCACAATAGGCACCTCATACAAGGTCTTCAAGCTGGTACAAGTGCTTACTGGATAAGGAGTATTCTTTGTAAGTTCCTTTTTATGTTTGATCTCCTGATGATACATTCTAGAGTATCTAATATTCACTTTGACCGGAGCACAGTTACTGTGGAAGTCATGGTTTATGTGCTCATTGACAGCACATAGCTTTCCAGACAAGAAATCACACAGGTTTCCCTGTTATTAACAATCTAACCTCCCTGGGAGAATGACAGAGTAAGTGACTGGTGTGAATAACAGAATTTTTTAAAGTTCTGTTCTAAGGTATGACAACTAATCAAGTTAGATTTTGATGCCAGATGTAAGGTTGTTTACTTTACTGGACCTTGGATATTGAGAAATGGATAAAGCTGGATAAGTTTACATCTAGGTAGCTTCTGAGCGGTAAAAATTAGCTTAGTTCCTTGGGGAATATAAGGAAAGGCTTCCCAGATAAGAAAGTTGGCCTGCTGTCTTTTGTTTTGTTTGGAGATGGGGTCTTGCTCTGTCACCCAGGCTGGAGTACAGTGGCACGATCTCGGCTCACTGCAACCTCCACCTCCGGGATTCAAGCGATTGTCCTGCCTCAGCCTCCTGAGTAGCTGGGATTTAGGCGCCCACCACCACGCCTGGCTGATTGTTTTGTATTTTTAGTAGAGACAGGGTTTCACCATGTTGTCCAGGCTGGTCCTGAACTCCTGGCCTCAAGTGATCCCCCCGGCCCCCCTGCCGCCTCGGCCTCCCAAAGTGCTGAGATTACAGGCGTGAACCACTGCGCCCAGCCAGCCTGCCGTGTTTTGAAAGTTGACCAGGGACTTGCCAAGAAGATAAATACAGGATAAGATATTGAAATTCATGCTTTGAGGTCAAGCAGCCTGACCCATCCTGTGAACAAAATTAGTAAGACAAACCTATCACCTCTAACACAAAAATCACTTAAGTTGGTGTCCTAGTGAGATGGTAACACTAATTCTTGGGATTTATATGGCGCTTGAGAACACTGAATTCTTATTTACCCTAAGGATAAAGATAAGAATGTGTTTGTTTGTTTGACAGATAGTGATTATAGAGCACAAATCCATCATCTGCCCAGGCTATAATGCGGTGCTGCATATTCATACCTGTATTGAGGAGGTCGAAATAACAGTGAGTTTAAGATAATTGGTTTATTTCTGTTTTAATACTGTTTTATCTTCATAATTTCTAATCAGCAACAGTGATGCACTTTTATTTCTACACCTGTTCTTAAAGATTATTTTATTTGGCATTATTCTGATTTTCTCATACTCTTTTCTTGGTTAGGCCTTAATCTGCTTGGTAGACAAAAAATCAGGAGAAAAAAGTAAGACCCGACCCCGTTTTGTGAAACAAGATCCAAGTATGCATTGCTCACTTAAGGACAGCAGGAACCATCTGCCTTGAGACCTTTAAAGACTTCCCTCAGATGGGTCGTTTCACCTTAAGAGATGAGGGTAAGAGCTTTTAAACTGACGTCTAGTAGTATATCCAGGATACCTAGCTTTGGTCATCTTCATCATCTCAGTACAGTACACATTGCAACAGGTTCACAGAAAACTTCGATTCACATTCTTATTCATATGAATGTTTTATGAGTTGAATGTATTGAACAGAATTGACCACGTGCTTTAGTAGTAATGCCAAATCTAGTAATGCTCTACGTGAAGAATCTTAATTTTGATGTTTTGTGAGTAGTGGATTTGGAAGGCTATTTTGTTTACTAAGATATTTCTATGATGTAATCCTTTGTAATATGTCTAGCGATTAAAAGGAACATAGAGATTGATTTTTTTTTTAACACCTAATTTTTCAGAGGTCTAATGTTTGTGACCTTTTGTGTGCATCCATTTCTGCCTACCTCTGGGTGACGCAGAACAACTAACATTCCCATCTTGGGGTCATGAAGTTCTTTGGCATAAAAACAAAATGATTGTTATGAAACGTTTCCTTATGAGCTTTTAATATTCCTATCCTTTTCCTTTCCGTTTCCCTTTCCTCTTTCCTTTCCTTTCCTTTTTTTGAGATGGAGTCTCGATCTGTCACCCAGGCTGGAGTGCAGTGGCACCATCTTGGCTCACTGCAAGCTCCACCTCCCAGGTTCACGCCATTCTCCTGCCTCAGCCTCCCGAGTAGCTGGGACTATAGGCGCTGCCACCATGCCCGGCTAATTTTTTGTATTTTTGTAGAGATGGGGTTTCACCACGTTAGCCAGGATGATCTCCTGACCTCGTGATCCGCCCGCCTTGGCCTCCCAAAGTGCTGGGATTACAGGCATGAGCCACCGCGCCCGGTCCGGCTGTTAATATTTCTAACTTAGATAACCATTTTAAGACTATAGAAGACTTTACATAAAACTTTATAGTTCCATTGAAATACAGAATAGTCATTTCACATGTTCATTCCAATTCCATTTAGCAAAAACTACTTTGTATCTACAAAGTGTCAGGAACTGTGCTAAGCCCTGGTGATGAATACAGTTCCTGAACTTTACATTGGATGAAATTGTATAAAGACAGTGTTTATTTTACTTTAAAGGCCCAGAACTCTTCTGGTTGATAGTAAAACTGGTTATTGGGTTTATCTTATTAATATAACAAAATGATAGTTTTAGTTTACCACTCAGAACCGGATAAAATCAGGAAGACAGAAGAAAAGCAATTAATGTAGCAGGAATTCTTAACCCTAGAATTATTTTTTCCTAAAAGATAACTTGGCTTTAAAAAAAAAAAAAAAAAAAAAGCTAACTTGGCTTTTAGGTTTCCCACAAGACCCAATGGGTTTTGTATCCTTTCAGTCCACAGGATTACTACCAGAAGGACGTGTTCACTGCACTGTAGTCAGTGGTGATTGCTGTGCCTTTTCAGTTACTTAAGGATAGGTTTTGGGATTTTTTTTTTTAGCAGCTTTATTGAGATACAATTTCCATAATATGAAATTGAGCTGTTTTAAATATGTAATTCAATGAATTTTAGTATGTTTACAGAATTGTACAACCATCACCATATACTAATATTAGAACATTTAGAACACCTAAAAAGAAACCTTACACCTGTTCATAATCACCCCTTATTCCCACCTCCACCCCTAGGCAACCATTTTTCAATTTGTCTTTTATAGACACTCCATAAATAGAATTATAAATTATGTGGTCCTTTGTCTAGTTTATTTTACTTAGTGTGATTTTGAGGTTCAACCATGTAACATGTTATTTATTCCTTTGTATCACTGAATAGTACTCCACTGGGTGGATATTCCACAAATACGGATATTCCCTTTTTTTATTTTTAATCCAAAGAGGTTTTTTGGCCCAGTGTGGTGGCTCACGCCTGTAATCCCAGCACTTTGGGAGGCCGAGGCAGGCGGATCACCTGAGGCCAAGAGTTCAAGACCAGCC
The DNA here is from genome assembly GCF_028858775.2 of Pan troglodytes. Lineage (NCBI taxonomy): Eukaryota > Metazoa > Chordata > Mammalia > Primates > Hominidae > Pan > Pan troglodytes. The sequence continues at coordinate 35,650,175 of NC_072416.2, read as the reverse complement.
TGGCCAACATGGTGAAACCCTGCCTCTACTAAAAATATAAAAATTAGAATGGGCATGGTGGCAGGCACCTGTACTCCCAGCTACTCAGGAGGCTGAGGCAGGAGAATCGCTTGAACCCAGAAGCAGGAGATTGCAGTCAGCTGAAGTCGCGCCACTGCACTCCAGCCAGGGTGACAGAGCGAGAGTCCATCTCAAAAAAAAAAAAAAAAAGCCCGTGCTGCCTGTTTCATGAGAAGAGACTGCCATGGAGACAGAGGGGAAGCTGCAGACAGTTAAGAGGTAAGGCAGGTGCAATTCTTATTATTACTCCCCTTCCACAGATGAGTAGGCTGAGGCTGAGGCTGAGAAGTTACAGCTCTTGCCCGAGGTCCAACAGCAAGAATAGGGCAACAGGGCCAGGCGCGGTGGCTCACACCTGTAATCCTGGCACTTTGGGAGGCCGAGGCGGGAGGAACAGATGAGCCCAGTAGTTCAAGACCAGCCTGGCCAACATGGTGAAACCCCATCTGTACAAAAAATACAAAAGTTGGTGGGGCACGGTGGTTCACAAGGTCCCAGCACTTTGGGAGGCTGAGGCAGGTGGATCACGAGGTCAGGAGATGGAGACCATCCTGGCTAACATGGTGAAACCCTGTCTCTACTAAAAGTACAAAACTTAGCCGGGTGTGGTGGCACACGCCTGTAGTCCCAGCTACTCGGGAGGCTGAGGCAGGAGAATCGCTTGAATCCAAGAGGCGGAGGTTGCAGTGAGCCAAGATCACACCACTGCACTCCAGCCTGGGCGACAGAGTGAGACTCCATCTCAAAAAAAAAAAAAAAAAGAAAAAGTTAGACAGGTGTGGTGGCACATACCTGTAATCCCAGCCACTTGGAGGCTGAGGCAGGAGAATCGCTTGAACCCCAAGCAGTGGAGACTACAGTAAGCTGAGATCGCACCAATGCACTCCAGCCTCGGTGACAGAGTGAGACTCCATCTCAATAGAAGAAGAAGAATTAATTAATTAATTAATTAAAAATAAAAATAATAGCCATTTTGGTAACAATTGGTGCTGCCTAAATGAGGAGGCAGGGCCGGCTGTGGAGCCCTCCTGGGGGCCTGGTCAGCAGGGTACCTGTCCTCCACCCCCTAGTGCCTGATACCCCTGGGGTGAAGCCAACTGAGCATGGAGACTGAGAGCCTGCCAAGAGCAAAAGAGGTTTTCAGGAGGGGACCTCAAGAAGCCTGGTTCCAATGCCAGCATGAGCATCTGGTTCTCAGTCAGTGTTCCTCCTGGGCATTCTGCAGGAGATCATTTCTTTTCTTTTCTTTTGAAAAAGAGTCTCACTCTGTTCCCCAGGCTGCAGTGCAGTGGTGCGATCTCAGCTCACTGCAACCTCCGCCTCCTGAGTTTAAGCGATTCTCCTGCCTCAGCCTCCTAAGTAGCTAGGACTACAGGTGCCTGCCACCACGCCCGGCTAATTTTTGTATTTTTAATAGAGATGGGGTTCACCATGTTGGTCAGGCTGGTCTCAAACTCCTGACCTCAGGTGATCTGCCCGCCTCAGCCTCCCAAAGCGCTGAAATTACAGGCGTGAGCCACTGCTCCCGGCAAGAGATCATTTCTCATCCAGATGGCTACTGAGAGCAGGACTCCAGAGAGTGTTCATTTTTTAGTGCAATGTGGGAACCAGGCCTTTAACCCACCCTGTGGGCTTTCCACTAAGAGCCCACAGAGCCAGGTTCAAGGCCTGGTTCTCCCACCTACAGGGCTTGAGCAATTCACTTTCCCTCCCTGAGTGTTGGTGACCTGTGCTGTGAAATAGAGAGAGACACCTACGACCTGCTGTCAGAGCCCATCAAGGTAAGATCACAAGAGGGAGGTGCCCATCAACATGGGTCTTGTTCATGGAAGAGGCACAGAGGAAAGATTCATGCATGATTAATGACTGGTGGCAATTTCCTGCCTGCCTTTGGAATGAATCAAAAATAAGTGAAAATGTGTGGCTGAGGCAAAGCATTTGGGTCTTCGGGGACTCTGCAGTGGACCAGAGGAGGCCTGGGGCTGGCTGAGTCATCTAAGTGGGTGATCGGTTTTTTCCTGTTTGCAAAACGAGAGTCAAGTTCCAGAGGGGATACGTGGAGTGGGATTAAACGTTTCTCTCCAAGCATCCTCCCATGGAAGGCTTCCCAAGAAGCATCATTGGGTAACTTTCCGTTGCCACTATCTGAAAGAGGTGGGAGGAGGAGTGGCAAATTTCTTTTTTCTTTTTTTTTTTTTTTTTGAGACAGCATCTTGCTGTGTCACCCAGGTTGGAGTCCAGTGGTACGATCTTGGCTCACTGCAACCTCTGCCTCTCAGGTTCAAGCAATTCTCCTGCCTCAGCCACCCAAGTAGCTAGATGGGAATAAAGGGGTGTGCCACCATGCCTGGCTATTTTTGTTTTTTTTTGTATTTTTAGTAGAGACAGGGTTTCACCATGTTGGCCAGGGTGGTTTCGATCTTCTGACCTTATGATCCACCTGCCTCAGCCTCCCAAAGTGTGGGATTACAGGTGTGAGCCACCACGCCTGGCCAGAATGGCAAATTTCTTATCCAAAGATAGTGTCTCTCTAAATCCCGAAACCTTTTTTTTTTTTTTTTTTTTTTGAGACAGAGTTTCACTCGGTCACCTAGGCTAGAGTACAGTGGTACCATCTTGGTTCACTGCAAACCCCGCCTCCCAGGTTCAAGTGATTCTCATGCCTCACCCTCCAGAGTAGCTGGGATTATAGGCATGTGCCACGACGGCCAGCTAATTTTTGTATTTTTAGTAGAGATGGGGTTTCACCACGTGGGCCAGGCTGGTCTCGGACTCCTGGCCTCAATCCACCATGCTGGGATTATAGGTGTGAGCCACCGCGCCCAGCCTAAATTCTGAAATCTTTATAGATGAAATGGATTACTTCAAAATAATACAGGAGAGGCAGATGTAGGTACGTGTATAGATTATACCAGGTCAGCCTGATTTGATGGGTGATGGATATGTGAGGGATTTATTTTTAATCAATAAAAGTTTGTTGTTTTTAAATAGCAAAAACTTTTTTTGTTTTTTTTTTTTGAGACAGAGTCTTGCTCTGTTGCCCAGGCTGGAGTGCAGTGGTGTGATCTTAGCTCACTGCAAGCTCTGCCTCCCGGGTTCACACCATTCTCCTGCCTCAGCCTCCCAAGTAGCTGGGACTACAGGCTCCTGCCACCACACCGGGCTAATTTTTTTGTATTTTTAGTAGAGATAGGGTTCACCGTGTTAGCCAGGATGGTCTTGATCTCCTGATCTCGTGATCCTGCCGCCTCGGCGTCCCAAAGTGCTGGGATTAGAGGCGTGAGCCACCACAGCCAGCCTAGCAAAAAGTTATTTTAAATATAATATCCAATACTCAATATGTATCGAGTCTTTTTTCTTCTTAAAAAAATTTTTATTTCTCAATTATACATAAAAGAGTCTTTTTAAAGTTAACATTCTTTTTTTTTTTTTTTTTAAAGACAGAGTCTTACTCTGTCACCCAGGCTGGAGTGCAGTGGTGCAATCATAACTCACTGTAACCTTAAACTCCTGGGTTCAAGTGAGTCTTCTGCCTCAGCCTCCCCAGTAGCTGGGATTATAGGCTTGCAACCACGACCGGCTAATTTTTTTTCAGAGATGGGGTCTCGCTATATTGCCCAGGCTGGTCTCAAACTTCTGGTCTCAAGTGATCCTCCCACCTCACTCTCCCAAACTGTTGGGATTACAGGCATTAGCCACCATGCCTGGCCTAAAATTAATATTTTTTAACCAAGCAATTCCACGTTTAGGAATTTTGCATGAAAGAGATACAAAGCAGATTACTAGAAAGAGCTGGGTTTTTAACTGCAAAAAAAAATTGGAAATAACCAAAATGCCTATTAATAAAAGACTGCTTAACATTTATACTATAATTTAAAAATTATAGTATGCCTATTCAATAGAATGCTAGGAACTGTTTACCAAAAAAAGATGATATGAGGCTGGGCGTGGTGGCTCATGCCTGCAATCCCAGGACTTTGGGAGGCCAAGGCGGGCAAATCACTTGAGGTCAGGAGTTGGAGACTAGCCTGGCCAATGTGGTGAAATCCCGTCTCTACTAAAAATACAAATATTAGCCAGGCATGTTAGTGTGCACCTGTAATCCCAGCTACTCGGGAGGTTGAGGCAGGAGAATCGTGCCACTGCATTCCAGCCCAGACCACAGAGAAAGGCTCCGTCTCAAAAAAATATATATATATATTAAAGTAAATAAAAGGATGATCTGAAAGCAAAAAATAAACTAAGAAAAATAGTTGTATCTCAGGCCAGGCACAGTGGCTCATGCCTGTAATCCTAGCACTTTGAGAAGCCAAGGTGGGTGAATCACGAGGTCAGGAGATTGAGACCATCCTGGCTAACATGGGGAAACTCCGTCTCTATTAAAAATACAAAAAGTTAACCAGGCATGGTGGCATGCATCTGTAGTCTCAGCTACTCGAGAGGCTGAGGCAGGAGAATCGCTTGAACCTGGGAGGCGGAGGTTGCAGTGAGCCAAGATTGCTCCACTGCACTCCACCCTGAGCAACAGAGCAAGACTCCGTCTCAAGAAAACTAAAACAAAACCAAAAACAAACAAACAAAAAACCCAAAAATTAGCCGGGCGTGGTGGCAGGTGCCTGTAATCCCAGCTACTTGTGAGGCTGAGGCAGGAGAATCACTTGAACCCAGGAAGCGGAGGTTGCAGTGAGCCAACATTGCGCCACTGCACTCCAGGCTGAGCAATAAAGTGAGACTCCACCTTGAAAAAAAGAATAGAGAATGAATTAGGTTTTTCAATGCAGCACTGAAGTCCTCCAAGTCCGTCAAATGGTTAAATAAATTTGATGGAATGAATTCAGCAGAGACCTGAACAGGGACCAGAAGCGACCATGAGAACATGAGCACTCTAGTGCTCTTGACCTTGAGAATCCACAGGGAATACACTTGGGGTTCAACTCAGTCTTTTTAGAATCCAAGGGGCAGAGAGATCCCAAATAGCATCTGGGCACATGTAAACATTGAAGTAGATTTTTATGTTCTAACAAAGAATGATGGCCATAAGGTCCAGGCACGGTGGCTGACGTCTATAATCCCAGCACTTTGGGAGGCCGAGGCGGGTGGATTACCTGGGGTCAGGCGTTCGAGACCAGCCTGGCCAACATTGCAAAACCCTATCTCTACTAAAAAATGCAAAAATTAGCCAGGCATGGTGGCACGTGCCTGTAGTCCCAACTACTCAGGAGGCTGAGGAAGGAGAATCGCTTGAACCCTGGAGGCAGAGGTTGCAGTGAGCCGAGATTGTGCCACTGCACTTCAGCCTGGGTGACAGAGCAAGACTCTGTCTCAAAAAAAAAAAAAAGAAAAGAAAAGAAAAAGAAAGAAAGATGGCTGTAGTACACTATTAAGTTTCGGGTGTAGGGGTTAGTCATCGAATATTGTTAAGGTGGGTCCTGTTTCCATTTGAAATGTAAATATCATGTACCTGACAACAGATTCTTTCATATAGATTCAAGATCAAAACGGCATACCTGCTAAGATAGACTGTTGACTCCAGGGGTTTCTTTTTTTATTTATTTTTATTTTTTATTTTTGAGACGGAGTCTTGCTCTGTCATCCAGGCTGGAGTACAGTGGCGCGATCTCTGCTCACTTCAAGCTCCACCTCCCCGGTTCACACCATTCTCCTGCCTTAGCCTCCCGAGTAGCTGGGACTACAGACTCCCGCCACCACACCCAGCTAATTTTTTTCTTTGCTTTTTTTTTTTTTTTTTTTTTTTTTTTGAGGCAGAGTCTCACTCTGTCGCCCAGGCTGGAGTGCAGTGGCTTGGCTCACTGCAAGCTCCGCCTCCTGGGTTCACGCCATTCTCCTGCCTCAGCCTCCCAAGTAGCTGGGACTACAGGCGCCCGCCACTACGCCCGGCTAATTTTTCGTATTTTTAGTAGAGACGGGGTTTCGCCGTGTTAATCAGGATGGTCTTGATCTCCTGACCTTGTGATCGGCCCGCCTCGGCCTCCCAAAGTGCTGGGATTACAGGCGTGAGCCGCCGCGCCCAGCCTCTTTGTATTTTTTAGTAGAGACGGGGTTTCACCCTGTTAGCCAGGATGGTCTTGATCTCCTGACCTCATCATCCGCCTGCCTCGGCCTCCCAAAGTGCTGGGATTACAGGCGTGAGCCACCGCACCTGGCCTACTCCAGGGGTTTCTATCAGTACCATAAGAAACCTTTTCCCTTTGACATACTCTGAATTTTGTTGTTTGGGGGCTGGTTGTGTGTGTGTGTGTGTGTGTGTGTGTGTGTGTGTGTGTGCGCGTGCAGTGTCCATCTGTATCAGTGCCAGTGCCTGCTACATTCCTGGTTCTGTATTGAGGAGAAGGATGTATAAAGAACCATGAAATATTAGCCCTCACTTTGTTTTGAATTCTGAGTAATGTTAATTTTTCTTTTCTTTTCTTTTTTTTTTTTTTTTTTTTTTTGAGACAGTCTTGTCTGTCGCCCAGGCTGGAGTGCAGTGGCGTGATCTCGGCTCACTGCAAGCTCCGCTTCCCAGGTTCACGCCATTCTCCTGCCTCAGCCTCCCGAGTAGCTGGGACTACAGGTGCCCACCACTATCCGTGGCTAATTTTTTTTTATTTTTTATTTTTTAGTAGAGACGGAGTTTCACCGTGTTAGCCAGAATGGTCTCGATCTCCTGAACTTGTGATCCACCCGCCTCGGCCTCTCAAAGTGCTGGGATTACAGGCATGAGCCACTGCACCCGGCCGAGTAATGTTAATTTTTCTCAAAACTGAATTTTCTTAAAAGAATTTTTTTCTTTTAGATTTAATGAGGTATTGCTAACTGAAGCCAGTTTGACATAGTGAGAGAGATGTCAAATTGATTTGAAAGGTGTGCAGCCTGATTTAAAACTAAACCCTGAATCCTTTTAAAGAACAATAAAACATATTTTACATGCAAAAAAATCATGTATATATGTTAGTATATGCATAGGAAAAACTAGAAAGAAGAGTGTTAGCCAAGCCATCCAATGTCTTATTTCTCTGTATGTTCTCAGCACCTTCTCAGTTAGATGCTGAGAACATACAGAGAAATAAGAAGTTTGAATGTAAATTCCACGAAGAAAGAGAACTTTTGTTTTGTTCTCTGTTATGTTCCCAGTGTCTGACACATGATATCTACTTGGTAAATATTTATGGGCTGGAAGGGAGAAGGAAGGAAGGGAGGATGAGAGGAGGGAGGGAGCGGTAGAAAAGAGTCCTGGCCCCCAAGTTGTTCATTGTTATTCACAGCCAGGCTTGGAAACAGATGTGTGGGCAGAGTGCAAAGAACACTGGGAGAAAAGGGCTCTGAGTTGGTAGGGACTTTGCATAAACTCTCTCTTGTCCTTATGTTAGCATCCTCCTTTCTTCAGAAGAGAAGTCATTTGCAAAGTCATCAGGCATGAAGCCCATCTTCAAATTCAAGACTTAGCGGGCATGGTGGTTCAGGCCTATAACCTCAGCATTTTGGGGGGCTGCAGCAAGAGGATTGCTTGAGCCCATGAGTTCGAGACCAGTCTAAGAGACCCTATCTCTTAGAAAAAAATTAATTAGGCTGGGCACGGTGGCTCATGCCTGTAATCCCAGCACCTTGGGAGGCTGAGATGGGCAGATCACCTGAGGTCAGGAGCTCAAGACAAGCCCAGCCAACAGGACGAAACCCTATCACTACTACTAAAAATATAAAAATTAGCCAGGGGTGGTGGCAGGTGTCTGTAATCCCATCTACTCAGTAGGCTGAGGCAGGAGAATCCCTTGAACCCGGGAGGTGGCTACAATGAGCCAAGATCGTGCCATTGCATTGCAGCCTGGGTGACAGAGCGAGACTCCATCTCGGGAAAAATAAAAAATAAAAAATAATAATTAAAAAACAAATTCAAGGCTTATGTGGTTGCAGAGAACACTCTTCTTTGAGGACAAATGAGAACCAGATATTCCTGTTAAGTCGGGGGCACAAGTGTTGGCAATGAATATACTGTATCTCCAAAGCAGATAGATCTTAGACAACCAGAATCTCTGGGGAAAGGCCACATTCATCAACCTCTGGGGGAAACTGGCTTCAAGTGACTCAGAGGTGACACCCAGTGTCGCTCTGGGTAACTACACAGAAATCCTAAACGGTGTTAAAGAAGAGGGAGCAAGGCTGCCCTTTACTTCCAATGCTGTCCAGCCAGCTCCATAAGGCTCTGAGAGGCTGGCTCAGGTGAGCCAGGGCTCAAGTGAGGAGACTGGCCAGGGCTTGGCTAAAAGAGCCTCTCACTCAAAAGTAAGCCCAAAGCAAGATAAGCTGCATTCTCAGGGCTGCTGTATATTTTCTCCGCCTGAATAAGCTGCTGCTGATTTAGTTATCCGGGTTCTTCTCGGATTCCTGTGGCTGCATTTGAATAGCAGAAATCCTGGCAAGAGGAGATGAAGATCTGGGCTAAAAACTTCACTGAGGCTAACATCTCAGGAGGACCCTGGAGTCACATGAGCCTGGTGGGAATCTGCTTTGCCTCCTACCAGCTATGTAGCGCTGGTCACACAACTTCACCTTGCTAAGCCTCAGTTTCTTGCTTTTAAATGGAGATGATGATACCTATTTTGCAAGGTTGCTGAGTTGATTGCATGAGATCACCGACGTGCACAGTAATAAAATAGAAAAGGCCTAGCAAGTATTGCTGTCATTACTACTGTGGCTGACATTTACTAAGCCCTTACCAAAGCCTTTGACAGTCACTGTCTTTTTTCCTTCCTTCCTTCCTTTCTCTCTCTTTTTCCTTTTTTGAGACAGGGTCTAGCTCTGTTGCCCAGGCTGGAGTAGAGTGGCCCGATCACAGCATCATGGCTCACAGCAGCCTCGACCTCCTGGGCTCAAGCAATCCTCCCATCTCAGCCCCCTCCCCTACAAGAAGCTGGGATTACAGGCATGCGGCAGGCACCACACCCAGCTAATTTTCAAATTTTTTGTAGAGACAGTGTCTTGCTATGTTGCCCAGGCTGGTCTCCAAGTCCTGGCCTCAAGCAATCCACCCACTTCAGCCTCCCGAAGTGCTAGGATTACCGACATGAGCCACCACACCCAACAAATCACTGCCTTTTTCAATGCTCACAACAAACCTCTGAAGTAGCTAATATTTCTTTTCTTTTTTTTGAGACAGAGTTTCACTCTTGTCGCTCAGGCTGGAGTGCAGTGGCGCGATCCTGGCTCACTGCAACCTCCGCCTCCCGGGTTCAAGCGATTCTCCTGCCTCAGCTTCCCAAGTAGCTGAGAGTACAGGTGCCTGCCACCACGCTAATTTTTATATTTTTAGTAGAGACGAGGTTTCGCCATGTTGGCCAGGCTGGTCTCGAACTCCTGACCTCAGGTGATCCACCCACCTCGGGCTCCCAAAGTGCTGGGATTACAGGCGTGAGCCACTGCGCCCAGTAAGTTTCCATTTTAAACACTCCACAGTCTGTATTTCCTATGAATTGGTACTTGGATCTACAGACTTGTTTGTATTTATGTTCAATCTTTTTGCCAAAAAATATTTCAAAAATGGTGTTGAGCGTGCTTTCCTCACAGACGCACAATCACCAATTGTCTCTTTGTGGTATCAGCAGCCATTGGTGCTTGATGACAGGATCCACAGTTCATTAGGAGTGCTGCTTTATTTCTGTTTGGTGAGGTGACCAGGTCACCAACCCTTCCCAGTTCACCTGGAACTTCCCCCGTTTTGGCACCTTCAGTCCCATGTCCCAGGAAACCACTCAGTCCCAGGACAGCTGGTCGCCCTGCAGGAAAGCCATGTTTTAGGCAGTGACTCTTCCCACCCCCACTCTGCCTCCCTTTGCCATAGTGGGCAGAGAAGTAGGAGACAGGATGTGGATAACGGGCTGGAGAATGCAGGGCGAGGGGTCTGTATCTAGTGGCCAGTCTTGGGTGTAATTGACACCTTAGTAGTTGTCCACCTAGTATCCGCTTTCACCTTCTTGCAATCCCCTGATTTTTGATTAGGTAATGGTCCCTACCCACAGCCCACATGCTTCACGGGCATTGATGCTAGCCCCAGCTTCCATGACCAGCTGCTCCCTTCCAGAACCCAGGACGAAGCCGGTCAGTGCAAGCCAGTCCCCATGCCACACCTTGGGCCAATAAATCACAAGGGGTAATTTGTCAGAGGCATTTGGGAAAACATTTCCTTATTCCTTTTTAAAAAAATTATATTTACTTTTATCTTTTCATCTAGAATTTCTGATGAAGATCACTCTTTAAAATATGTATATGTGGCCGGGAGCGGTGGCTCACACCTGTAATCCCAGCATTTTGGGAGGCCGAGGCGGGCAGATCACGAGGTCAGGAGATTGAGACCCTCCTGGCTAATATGGTGAAACCCCGTCTCTACTAAAAGTACAAAAAATTAGCTGGGCGTGGCATCGTGCGCCTGTAGTCCTAGCTACTCGGGAGGCTGAGGCAGGAGAATGGCGTGAACCTGGGAGGTGGAGCTTGCAGTGAGCCAAGATCGCGCCACTGCACTCCAGCCTGGGCGACAGAGTGAGATTCCGTCTCTCAAAAATAAATAAATAAATAAATAAAATAATGTGTATGTGTATGTACGTATGTACACACACACACACACCATTCAACCATTGGCTGGGCATGGTGGCTCACACCTTCCTGCACTTTGGGAAGCTGAGGCAGGAGGATATCCTGAGCCCAGGAGTTTGAGACCTGCCTGAGCATCATAGTGAGACCCCATCAGAACAAAAAAAAATGGTTTAATTAAAATATATATAATTGAATTTTATTTTATATATTATATATATGTTTATATATATACCATATATATATATATAATTCAAATAGTTGAATTTAGGCTGGTCAAGGTGGGTCACACCTGTAATCCCAGCACTTTGGGAGATTGAGGCAGGTGGATCACACCTCAGGTCAGGAGTTCGAGACCAGCCTGGCCAACATGATGAAACCCCATCTCTACTAAAAATACAAAAATTAGCCGGGTGTGGTGGCAAGCGCCAGTAATCCCAGCTACTCAGGAGGCGAGTTTATGTTACTTTGTGTAAACATATGCTTTCATTCCTCTCAGTCAGAGATACCTAGGAATAAGATTGCTGGATCAATTTATCTTTACATTTTTATTAAACTTTCCAACTGCTTTCCAAAGTGGCAGGCCCCATTTTACTTTCCTACCGGCAATGTGGGAGAGTTTCTGTTTCTCCATATCCTCACCACTTATTATTCTCTTTTTGAGTATTAGTCATCCTAGTGGATATGAAGTAGTATCTCATTATGCATTGCTTTTCTTAAAGATATGGTCTCACTCCATTGCCCAGGCTGGAGTACAGTGGCACAATCATAGCTCACAGTAGCCTCAAACTTCTGGGCTAAAACTATCCCCCCACCTCAGCCTCAGCCTCCTTAGTGGCTAGGACTAAAGGCACACACCACTGCGCCTGGCTAATTTTTTACCTTTTTTTTTGAGATAGAGTTTAGCTTTTATTGCCCAGGCTGGAGTGCAACGGTACGATCTCGGCTCACCACAACCTCCACCTCCCGGGTTCAAGCAATTCTCCTGCCTCAGCCTCCCAAGTAGCTGGGATTACAGGCATGTGCCACCATGCCTGGCTAATTTTGCATTTTTAGTAGAGACAGGGTTTCTACATGTTGGTCAGGCTGGTCTTGAACTCCCAACCTCAGGCGATCTGCCCGCTCTGGCCTCCCAAAGTGCTGGGATTACAGGTATAAGCCACCATGCCCAGCTCTCTGGGTTCTTTCCTTCCTTCCTTCCTTTCTTTCTTTCTTCTTTCATTCTTTCTTTTTTTCTTTTCTTTTCTTTTTTTTTGTAGAAGCCACAGGAAGAAACAAATCATGAGGGGATGCTTTGACAAGCTACAAACACTGGAGTCATAATATACCTGTATTTAACTTGGTAAATCCAACCATGCATGTTTGAATGTGAGAGAGACAGAGAAAGAAAGAGACAGAAATGAGACAGACAGAAAGAATAATGCTTTAAATAATGCAGGGGTTTCAGCCCTCCACTCTGTAAGAACATAGAACCCATGGGCTGAATAGAAGGAGGAGAGGGCACAGCTGTCCTTCCTTCAGCCTGTCTCAATCCAGGGCCTTCACATTCCCTATGCTCAGCATGACTCCAGCATTTTGTTTTTGTTTTTCTTTGTTTTTAAGACAGAGTCTCACTCTGTCACCCAGGCTGGATTGCATTGGCACGATTTCAGCTCAGTGAAGCATCCACCTCCCGGGTTCAAGCGTTTCTCCTGCTTCAGCCTCCTGAGTAGCTAGGACTACAGGGACGTACCACCACACCTGGCTAATTTTTTCTTGTATTTTTAGTAGAGATGGGGGTTTTACCTTCGTGGTCAGCCTGGTCTCAAATTCCTGGCCTCAAGTGATCCACCCACCCCAGCCTCCCAAAGTGCTGAGATTACAGGTGTGAGTTACTGCACCCTGCTTATTTATTTTTGAAACACGGTCTCACTATGTTGTCCAGGCTGGAGTGCAGTGGTGCCATCAGAGCTCACTGTAGCCTCGAACTCCTGGCTTCAAGGGATGTCCCTGCCTCAGCCTTCCAAGTAGCTGGGACTACAAGCACACACTACCTCATTGGCTATTATATCTTTTTATATATTTATTTATTTATTTGTTTGTTTATTTTTTCAGACAGAGTTTTGCTTTTATTGCCCAGGCTGGAGTGCAATGGCGTGATCTCGGCCACCGCAACCTCTGCCTCCCGGGTTCAAGCGATTCTTCTGCCTCAGCCTCCCGAGTAGCTGGGATTACAGGCATGCGTCACCATGACCGGCTAATTTTTTTTTTTTTTTTTTTGTATTTTTAGTAGAGATGGGGTTTCTCCATGTTGGTCAGGCTGGTCTTGAACTCCCGACCTCAGGTGATCCACCCACCTCAACCTTCCAAAGTGCTGGGATTACAGGCATGAGCCACCGCGCCCGGCTGGCTATTATATCTTTAACACATCTCCAAGGTTTCCTCATCTCCATTTTGAACAGAGAGGGCTTCAGCAGGTAACAGCATCTGGCCTAAATGTATTTTATTTCTTTTGTATATGTTTTGTTTTGTTTTCTGTTCCTGTTTTTTTTTTTTTTTTCTTTTGACACGGAGTCTGTGTCATCTCGGCTTACTGCAAACTCCATCTCCCAGGTTCAAGCGATTCTCCTGCCTCAGCCTTCCAAGTAGCTGGGATTACAGGTGCGCACCACCACGCCCAGCTAATTTTTGTATTTTTAGTAGAGACAGGGTTTTGCCATGTTGGTCAGGCTGGTCTTAAACTCCTGACCTCAGGTGATTCACCCGCCTCGGCCTCCCAAAGTGCTGGGATTACAGGCGTGAGCTACCGCACTCTGCCTATAAAAAATTTAAGGCCAGGTGTGGTGGCTCATGACTGTAATCCGGGGACTTTGGGAGGTTGAGGTAGGCAGATCACATGAGGTCAGGAGTTTGAGACCAGCCTGGCAACATCGTGAAACCCCCGTCTCTACTAAAACTACAAAAATTAGCTGGGTGTGGTGGCACGCGCCTATAGTCCCAGCTACTTGGGACTTAAAGCAGGAGAATCTCTTGAACCTGGGAGGTGGAGGTTTCAGTGAGCCGAGACCGCAATAGTGCATTCCAACCTGGGCGACAGAGCAAGACTCCATCTCCAAAAAAAAAAAAAAAAAAAAATCCAGTTTATCATCTGTATCACAGGCAGTACTGGTGTTCTGCTGTTTTCTGGTAAAATCTTCACTTCATGTTTTAAAATTTGTGGTAATGTACCAAGTATCACAGCCAATTCGTTAATCTTCCTTTCTTATAAATTATACTATTAGTTTTGCCTCTTTTTTTTTTTTTTTTTTTTGAGACAGAGTCTTGCTCTGTCACCCAGGCTGGAGTGCAGTGGCGCGATCTCGGCTCACTGCCAGCTCCACCTCCCAGGTTCACGCCATTCTCCTGCCTCGGCCTCCCAAGTAGCTGGGATTACAGGCGCCCACCACCACGACCAGCTAATTTTTTGTATTTTTAGTAGAGACGGGGTTTCACTATGTTAGCCAGGATGGTCTCGATCTCCTGACCTTGTGATCCACCCGTCTCGGCCTCCCAAAGTGCTGGGATTACAGGCATGAGCCACCGTGCCTGGCTTTTTTTTTTTTTTTAAGACAGAGTTTTGCTCTTGTTGCCCAGGCTGGAGTGCAATGGCGCGATCTCAGCTCACTGCAACCTCTGCCTCCCGGGTTCAAGGGATTGTCCTGCCTCAGCCTCCTGAGTAGCTGGGATTACAGGCATGTGCCACCATGCCTGGCTAATTTTTGTATTTTTAGTAGAGACGGGGTTTCACCATGTTGGTCAGGCTGGTCTCGAACTCCTAACCTCGTGATCCGCCTGCCTCAGCCTCCCAAAGTGCTGGGATTACAGGCGTGAGCCACCATGCCCAGCCAAATCTAGGGCTGGAACATGGCTGCAGCATACAAATAGAATTGAATTCCATACTTTTGTTAACCCTGTTTTTTGTTTGTTTGTAGTTGTTGCTGTTTTTGAGACAGAGTCTCGCTCTGTCGCCTAGGCTGGAGTGCAGTGGTGCAATCTCGGCTCACTGCAGACTCTGCCTCCTGGGTTCAAACTATTCTCCTGCCTCAGCCTCCCAAGTACGTGGGACTACAGGCGCCCACCACCACACCCGGCTAATTTTTGTATTTTATTAGAGACAGGTTTTCACCATATTGGCCAGGCTGGTCTGGAACTCCTGACCTTGTGATCCGCCCACCTCGGCCTCCCAAAGTGGTGGGATTACAGGCATGAGCCACCACACCTAGCCCCTGTTTTGCTTTTGTTTTGCTTGCTTCTTAGGGTTGTTTTTCTATTTATGGTAAAGGCATTGGCTTTCCATTTGTAGCATCAATAGTATATTTCCTGTTTACAATAACCGTATGTCATAGTAAATGGTAAAGGGATTTAAAGCAGTGGTTTTCAGCTGCCAGAGGCCTGAGAGAGTTTGGGCACACTCTGTGTGATCGGGCAGAAGGCCTGTGGGAAGTTTAGCTGAGGACAGGGCCAGGAAAGGTGATGGACAGTGGGGGTCTGTCCTGGTCACCAGGCCCCTGGGTCCTGCCCACCTGCTTGGAGCTCCCCACCCATCACACATGATGCTGCCAAGCCCTCTGGGTATTGTGAGCAAATACCTTAGGAGAGAAGCTGATGAACTTTGTTTCTTGAAATGCACAGATTCCTTGGACATCCCTGAGAGGTCAATCATGAAAGTCAACTTGGTTTTCTCCCCCTCATTTGGGTTCAGAATTTAAAGTCCACACACACGGGCAGTAAGATGATATAGATAAGGACATCATCACTCGGTTTCGGATGTTAAAATGTCTAGGTGGGTTAGGGGTGATTTGAGATCACACAACCTTGTGCCACAAAGAGGAATTCCCAGGCCGGAGGGAGACATTTTATTGCCATGTTATGATCTTATCATTGAGTTGAAAGGCAATCTTGTTTCATTTTGGATTCTTTCTTATGTTTATGTCTTATAAGGGCACTTTGAATTTCCAAGCAAATAATAATTTTGAATTAGCTTTAATCATTGACTTCTAGCAGTTATATGATCAGAAACATGCTGTGTGATTTGATTGCTCTCAAATATATTGAGATTTGCTGGAACAAAATAAGTCAGGTTAATTTTTGTAAATGTACCATGCATGCTTAAAATGAATGTATCTACATTTGTTCCTGAGATACAGGTTGATGGACGGATGGCTACATGGATGTGATGGAGATGGTTTACTATCGGGACCTTCCGCATCCTGCTGATGTTTTGTTGCTTAGGATATGAATGGCTGAGCGGAGGCTGTAAAACCTGGCACTCTGCTTGGGTATGAGGTTCTTCCTGCCATCCTGCCATCATTTATTTTTTATGTTTTGTCGCCAAAAGTGACCTTGAGGAACCCTGGGAGCTCAGGAAGGAAGGAGCGCCCAGAAGCAGGGACAGGGAGCTGGTTGGGGAGGACCAGAAATCAGGTTTGTGAAGGTTCCAGAGAGGACCTGTCCTTGGGAGGAGAGTGGAAGACTGAGATGGGGGAGGGGTCATTGGAATGATGCGGGAGCTACTTGGCATTGTCCATTGTGAGGCACCACCGGGGTCATCAGGGATTGGTGGAGAGGGAGTATAAAGCCCCAGGGTTGCTAAGGGAGGGCCCAGACCGAAGAAGGTTTGGTGGATAGCAGAACGTTTGTCTCCCTCTGATTGCTCCTAAGCCTCACGCTCCCTTGCCCCGCGTGTCCTGTTGCTTCCCTGATCTTCTCCGTGACCTGTAGCTAAACCTTCCACCAGCGCTTGAGAACTTAATTTGAACCGGATCCTTTCCCAGACCCCTTTCTTCTTCTCCTCCTCCTCCTCCACCTCCTCCAGGTGCCCAACAGCCCCCTTCTCCTCCTTTCCCTTCCCTTACTTCCCCCCTTCCCCTCCCCTTCCCCTCCCCCTCCCCTCCCCCTCCCCAACTCAGATCCCGTCCCCTTCCCTCCCCCCTGCCCTAAGCCACCTCCACCTCTGTCCTGGCCGCCTCAGGGCGCCCTGAAAGGACCAGGACATGCGGGTGCGGTGGATGCTCTTTTGGCTCCTCTTTGGGCTCCTGCTGGAATTTATCAGCCATCAGTGCATCTCTGTGAGTAGACGCTGGACCCGTGGGGTTTCTTCCTTTTTACTGGGCTGTGTCACGCGGCATGAAATTACACAGCTCAGGCCTGTAATCCCAGCAGTTTAGGGGGCCGAGGTGGGCAGATCACTTGAGTCCAGGAGTTGAAGACTAGCCAGGGCATCATAGCGAAACCCCATCTCTACAAAAAATTCCAAAAGAGATTAGTTGGGCCTGGTGGTGTGTACCTGTTATCCCAGTTACTGGAGAGGCTGAGGTGAGAGGATCGCTTGGGCCCAGGAGCTGGACGTTGCAGTGAGCCGAGATGGCCCCGCTGCACTCTTGTCTCTAACAAACAAAATGGACCAAAACAAAGTGAAATGTCATTTGATTTGTGTCATCTGGTTTGATGACTTTTTTTTTTTTTTTTTTTTTTAAGACAGAGTCTCACTCTGTCGCCCAGGCTGGAGTGCAGTGGCAAGATCTCGGCTCACTGCAACCTCCGCTTCTGGGGTTCAAGCAATTGTCCTGCCTCAGCCTCCTGAGTAGCTCAGATTACAACGCCTGCCTAATTTTTGTATTTTTAGTAGAGACGGGGTTTCACCATGTTCTCCAGGATAGTCTCCATCTCTTGACCTCGTGATCCGCCTGCCTCAGCCTCCCAGTGCTGGGATTACAGGCGTGGGCCACCGTGCCTGGCCAAAATATATAACCTTAAGTGTAAGTTTACTAACTTTGGAAAGTACATACACCAGCATAAACCAACCCCCTTTCAAGATCTACATTATTTTATTTATTTATTTATTTTTTGAGACAGTTTCTCCCTTGTTGCCCAGGCTGGAGTGCAATGGGGCAATATCAGCTCGCCGCAACCTCTGCTTCCCAGGTTCGAGCGATTCTCCTGCCTCAGCCTCCCGAGTGGCTGGGATTACAGACATGTGCCACCACTCCCAGCTAATTTTGTATTTTTAGTAGAGATAGGGTTTCTCCATGTTGGTCAGGCTGGTTTTGAACTCCCGACCTCAGGTGATCCGCCCGCCTCGGCCTCCCAAAGCGTTGGGATTACAGGCGTGAACCACCGTGCCCAGCCAAGATCTACACTATTATGTCACCCCAGAAAGTGAACTCTCACTCTTCCCAGCCAGTCTCTTTCTTATCATAGGTTAGCTTGCTTATTCTGGAATTTCGCGTATACAGATGCATGCCATGCCATAGGTACTCTTTTGTGTCTGCTTTGTTCTGCTCAACACCATGTTTCTGAAATCATTACCATTGTTGTATGGTTCTCTAACTCCATCATTTCCATTTCAGACTCAGCATATGCTGAGTTCAACCTGTTGAAGGGCTATCTCTGTTTAATTCACCATCTTGAAAGAAACATTTAAAATTGAGATGTTTTCAAGAATATATAGTTAAATCCTGAGGAATCCATGTAGAAATGTTATCACAAGCTGTCTGAACTTACTCAGGGGAAGTCTTCGTCTTCACTCACATAAGAGTCTAATGGAATTAATATCAACAATCTTAGAGAAATCCCACACTATTCATGCCATTTTCATGATCTCCACCTTGGTAATTTTTTTTTTTTTTGAGACAGAGTCTCGCTCTGTCACCCAGGCTGAAGTGCAGTGGTGCGATCTCGGCTCACTGCAACCTCTGCCTCCCGGGTTCAAGTGATTCTTCTGCCTCAGCCTCCCAAGTAGCTGGAACTATAGGCACATGCCACCATGCCCTGCTAATTTTTTGTATTTTTAGTAGAGATGGGTTTCACCGTGTTAGCTAGGATGGTCTCAGTCTCCTGATCTCGTGGTCCACCCACCTTGGCTTCCCAAAGTGCTGGGATTGCAGGCGTGAGCCACCACGCCCGGCCCACCTTGTTAATTTTTAAGCACTAAAATTTGATACTTATTTGTGAATGAAGTAATCTCTTCATTGTGTTTTTTTTTTTTTTTTTTTTTTTTGCTTATGCTGAGATTTAAATGACAAAGATTCATATAATCCAAGAGAGAAGTATTATTTAGAGGGATTCTTTTACCATGTGATATATAATAAATGCATCCAATGCTATACATCAATTTAAAAAACAAGTAAATAACTTTAAAGAAAAGATAACTACTGGCCAGGTGCAGTGGCTCACACCTGTATTCCCAGCACTTTAGGAGGCCGAGGCAGGTGGATCATGAGGTCAGGAGTTGGAGACCAGCCTGGCCAAGATGGTGAAACCCTGTTTCTACTAAAAATACAAAAATTAGCCGAGCGTGGTGGCAGGCGCCTGTAATCCCAGTTACTCAGTAGCTGAGGCAGGAGAATCGCTTGAACCCGGGAGGCGGAGGTTGCAGTGAGCTGAGATCATGCCACTGCAATCTAGCCTGGGTGACAGAGCAAAACTTTGTCTCAAAACAAAAAGAAAAGAAAAGATAATTACTTTATACTTAGCTTGTCTTACCCATGAGTGACGGGCTGCATGTGGCCCAGGACAGTTTTGAATGCAGTTCAACACAAATTTGTAAACTTTCTTAAAACATTAGGAGATTTTGGCCAGGTACAGTGGCTCATGCCTGTAATCCCAGCACTTTGGGGGGCTGAGGCGGGCAGATTACCTGAGGTCAGGAGTTCGAGACCACCCTGACCAACATGGCAAAACCCCATCTCCACAAAAAATACAAAAATTTGCCGAGTGCACTGTCAGGCACCTGTACTCCCAGCTACTCAGGAGGCTGAGGCAGGAGAATCACTTGAACCTGAGAGGCAGAGGTTGCAGTGAGCCGAGAGCACACCACTGCACTCCAGCCTAGGTGACAGAGTGAGACCCCATCTCAAAAACAACAAACAAAAACAAAAAAATGGCCGGGCACGGTGGCTCACACCTGTAATCCCAGCACTTTGGGAGGCCGACGCAGGCAGATCGCCTGTCAGGAGTTCAAGGCCAGACTGGCCAACATGGTGAAACCTCATCTCTACTAAAAATACAAAAATTAGTCGGGCATGGTGGCAGAGACCTGTAATCTCAGCTACTCGGGAGGCTGAGGGAGGAGAATGGCTTGAGCCCAGGAGCTGGCGGTTGCAGTGAGCCGAGATTGCACCACTGCACTCCGGCCTGGGCGACTGAGTGGAGCGGAACTCTGTCTCAAAAAAAAAGAGGTTTTTTTTAGATCATCAGCTATTGTTAGTGTTAGTGTATGTTAGGTGTGGCTCAAGACAACTTTGCTTCTTTTAATATAGGCAGGGAAGTCAAAAGATTGGATATCCCTGCTTTATACCAAGAAAGACAACACACCACATTTGCAATGCCTAAAAACACTACCAGCCATCTGAAAAACATGTGACTTCTAACTTCTGTTCTTTTTTGTAGCAGTGGAATCCCACGGTGATATCTGAGGGATGTGGTTACCTTTTGGAGGAGGTTGACGGTTTCTAAGGATGATTCTTTCTGAGTGAAATATTGTCGGTGTCATTGACCTTTTCATTATTTCAACTATTATTATTCCAGGTTATCAATACTCTGGCTGACCATCATCATCGTGGGACTGACTTTGGTGGAAGTCCTTGGTTAGGTATCATTATTGAATTTCCGAGAAGTTATAAAGTTGTCATTACCCTCTGGACAGTTTACCTTTGGGTGAGTATACTAACTTTCTGTAGAGGTATACTTGTAATCACAAATAAGAATAAATTATATAAAACAATTCACGTTTCTGGACTTCATTATGAATATGTGGTTTTACCCAAAAAATCAGGGAAATGATTTATTAGCATAAGAATTATGAAAATATCTGCCATTTACATTATGAAAATTAAATAGGTCAGTGTTTGTTTAATAGAATGTCAACAGAGCTTTTGGTCAAAAATAAGTTTTTTTAACCTTTGTGCTATTTGTCACAAATGGAGTATGAGGTTTCGTCACTTAAATAGGAAATTCTTTCTAAACTCTTCTGCTTTATAGTTCTATCGTATGGGTGGAAGGAAAGCTTCCAGTCTCCTCTCTGAAGATTCACTGCAGAAATGAGCTGACAACAGACAGCTCAACAGGAAAAGAAAAACATAGAACAGGCGTAAACATGGGAACCAGCTGAAAAATGAGACTGCTAGAAGGGCCGGATGGTTGATGCTTAAAGAGCACCCTCTTCTGAGGGGAGAGGGAGATAGATGGAGATGTAGGCCATTTAGAGGGGCAGCAAATGATTTTTAGGGGAAATGAAAGAGGCCAAGGAACAAACAATTGGCCTGAGACAAAGTTCCTCTGAGGTCATAGGGACGAGGTGACAAACTGCCGGAAGGTGAAGGGCAGAACTGCACTGCGTCTCATGATGCAGAGAAAGCCCCAGAGAATCTCTTAGAACTGCCCTCCAAGAGAATCAATGAAAAGTGTGTCTGGGCAGGGTAATTTTGAATGACATCATTCAAAGTGCATGTTCCCACTTGCAACTGGAGAGAGATCAGTATGTCAAAAGTCTGTACTTGGTAAGAATTTGGCTGCTAAGTTGTGCCATAATTTGTCTTTTGAGCCTTTTTTCCTTTGGGTAAGTTGAGCTCTACATTTTGTCTTGCCATTCATGACAGTAAAAATGTGGTCGTCTGGGGGCTGAACCTCCTTCTGAACAATGATCCAAGATAAAAGTACTAATACCACAATGCTTTTTTATATTCAAGGGAAGAGGAAGTATGTTTCAGTTTAACCACCTAGATAATTACACATCATTTGGCACTGCCTTTCAAGATATGTAGAAAACAGAAAATATATGAGTTATGAAGATATCTAGGCACATTTAACATTCTCTATGCCACTTAGTCCTGAACAGAGAATTTTCGGTATAAATTGGAGGAAGCTTTTTTTTTTTTTTTTTTTTTTCTTTTCTCACCCCCGAGATGAGTCTCCCTCTGTTGCCCAGGCTGGAGTATAATGGTGTGATCTCGGCTCACTGCAACCTCCACCTCCTGGCTTCAAGCGATTCCCCTGCCTCAGCCTCTCAAGTAGCTGGGATTACAGGTGCCCACCACCATGCCCAGCTAATTTTTGTATTTTTAGTAGAGTCGGGGTTTTACCATGTTGGCCAGGCTAGTCTCAAAACCCAACCTCAAATGATCCACCCGCCTCAGCCTCCCAAAGTGCTGGGATTACAAGCGTGAGCCACCACGTGAGCCAGGGGAAGTTGTTAAATTTACCACTTTTTAACAATTCCATTTAGGAAAGTTCAGTTGAGCTGTTGGACTTGGACAACTTCGCACCTCTCATCTTTGTCCTTGTCATCTAGTCATCTATGCCATTACCTCCTAAGCAGGGACATCATGGGTGCCATGAAGCATTCATGCGTGATGGCATTTCTTTGCTTGTCATTTCTTCATGTGTTTAACATTTCTCCTAGCTCCAAACTGGGCCAGCTACCTTTCCTATGAAATCTAGCAGTAGTTGTGGGATTGACGTGGTTGCTCTTTTCATCTTTTTAGATTACCCATTGCTTCTCTCAAAATCCTAGTACATGATTTTTTTTTTTTTTTTTTATCCTATGTGCAGAAATCAGGAAAAAACAAATTCTACAAAGAATTTGAAAGATACTATTTCAGGCCAGGTGTGGTGGCTCATGCCTGTAATCCCAGCACTTTGGGAGGCTGAGGCAGGTGGATCACTTGAGGTCAGGAGTTCAAGACCAGATGGGCCAACATGGTGAAACCCCATCTCTACTGAAAAGACAAAAATTAGCCAGGCATGGTAGCAGGCACCTGTAATCCCAGCTACTTGGGAGGCCGAGGCACAAGAATCGCTTGAATCTGGGAGGTGGAGGTTGCCGTGAGCCAAGGTAGCGCCACTGCACTTCAGCATGGTTGAGAGTGACACTCCATCTCAAGAAAAAAGTTATTTCAATGACTACCTCAGGAGATTCATAGGTATCTGACCCACATCTGAGATGGGATTTGCATTGCATTTTCGCTATGATGAGAACAAATATTTAATATCTTAGAAGATTAAAAGCATACTGTGATAATATGGAAATCTTGGTGGGAATTCAGTCATTAGTGAGAACGTTTTGCGTTAAGTTCAAACCAGCCTCAATGAAGCTGATGTGAGGGAAAGAAAGTGAACTCTGAGTAGAGCAGGGACAGAAGGAAGATGCTCCAGTGCAGATCAGGAAGGAGCAGGGGGTGAAATGTTACAAATTCTAGAACTCAGAGAGCTGAAGGTAATTACTTCCTTTTCAAGTTGTGAAACATGTTAACCTGTGGTAAAATACTTATAAGATGATAATAACCATCTAACCATGTTGAAGTGTACAGTTCAGTTGTGTGAAGTATATGCATGTCATTTTTTTTTTTTTTTTTGAGACGGAGTCTCACTCTGTCACCAGGCTGGAGTGCAGTGGTGGGATCTTGGCTCACTGCAACCTCTGCCTCCTGGGTTCAAGCAGTTCTCCTGCCTCAGCCTCCCGAGTAGCTGGGACTACAGGCGTGCATCACCATGCTCAGCTAATTTTTGTATTTTTAGTAGAGATGGGGTTTCACCATGTTGCCCGGGATGGTCTCCATCTCTTGACCTTGTGATTCACCCGCTTCAGCCTCCCAAAGTGCTGGGATTACAGGCGTGAGCTACCGCACCTGGCCTATTTTTTTTTTTTTTTTTTTTTTTTTTTGAGACAGAGTTTCAATTTTGTTGCCCAGGTTGGAGTGCAATGGCACAATCTCAGCTCACCACAACCTTTTCCTGCTGGGTTCAAGTGATTCTCCTGCCTCAGCCTCCCGAATAGCTGGGATTACAGGCATGCACCACCATGCCTGGCTAATTTTGTATTTTTAGCAGAGACAGCATTTCTCCATGTTGGTGAGGCTGGTCTCAAACTCCCGACCTCAGGTGATCCGCCTGCCTCGGCCTCCCAAAGTGCTGGGATTACAGGAGTGAGCCACCGTGCCAGCCTCATGTCATTCTTTTGTGTGTGTGTGTGTGTGTGTGTGTGTGTGTGTGTGTGAGACAGAGTCTCATTCTGTCGCTCAGGCTGGAGTGCAGTGGTGTGATCTCGGCTCACTGCAACCTCCGCCTCCCAGCTTCAAACGGTTCTCTGCCTCAGCCTCCCGAGTAGCTCGGATTACGGGCGCCCGCTGCCATGCCCAGCTAATTTTTGTATTTTTAGTAGAGACGGGGTTTCACCATCTTGGCCAGGCTGATCTTGAACTCCTGACCCCGTGATCCACCTGCCTTGGCCTCCCAAAGTACTAGGATTATACGCATGAGCCACCGTGCCCAGCCGTCATTCTTATATTATTATTTCCTAGGTGTCTTTCCTGAAGACTATCTTCTGTTCTCGAAATGGACATGATGGATCCACGGATGTACAGCAGAGAGCCTGGAGGTCCAACCGACGTAGACAGGAAGGTATGGCTCTGTTGGAGTCCCCATAGTGTGGAAATGAGTTTGCCCTGGAAAGGGAAAGAACAGCTTCTTGCCCTCAGGTTTCTCACCTTCTCTTCTCCTCACTCTCACCAAGGGCTGAGGTCCATTTGTATGCACACAAAGAAAAGAGTTTCTTCCTTTCCAGGAAATAAAATTGGCCTGAAAGACGTCATTACTCCATGGAGACATGTGGAAAGAAAATTTAGAGCTAAAATCCGTAAGAGGAAGGTGACAACGAAAATCAACCATCATGACAAAATCAATGGAAAGAGGAAGACCGCCAGAAAACAGTAAGATGTGCCTTGACACAAATACTGTTGTATGAACCATGTGCCAATCAAAGTAGACAACTGTAAAGTCCTTGAGAATATTTTCTACAATATTTGTGGCACATTCAGTGGGTTCAAAATTGAGTTTGTCCTTTCTGCTTCATTAGTTTAAGCTGTATAATTCCTTTCCCTTCCTACATTCTTGTTTGTCATTTTTTCGGGGGAAGAGGAGTTGCTAGTACTGGCATTGGTTTTCCTTTCTCTGTCTTTTTTTTTTTTTTTTTCCTGAGATGGAGCTTTGCTGTTGTTGCCCAGGCTGTAGTGCAGTGGCAAAATCTCGGCTCACTGCCTTTTGGGTTCAAGCAATTCTCCTGCCTCAGCCTCCCAAGTAGCTGGGATTACAGGTGCCCACCCCCACGCCCAGCTAATTTTTGTATTTTTACTAGAGATGGGGTTTCACCATGTTGTCCAGGCTGGTCTCGAACTTCTGACCTCAGGTAATCCACCTGCCTCAGCCTCCCAAAGTGCTGGGATTAGAGGCGTGAGCCACCACAGCCAGCCTTTTTTTTTTTTTTTTTAATTTTGAGATAGAGTCTCGCTCTGTCGCCCAGGCTGGAGTGCTATGGTGCAATCTTGGCTCACTGCAACCTCTGCTCCCAGTTTGAAGCAATTCTGCCTCAGCTTCCTGAGTAGCTTGGATTACAGGTGTGTGCCAGCACATTTGGCCAATTTTTTTTTTTTTTTTTTTTTTTTTGAGACAGAGTCTCACTCTGTCACCCAGGCTAGAGTGCAGTGGCATGATCTTGGCTCACTGCAACCTCCACCTCCCAGGTTCAAGCGATTCTTATCCCTCAGCCTCTTGAGTAGCTGGGACTACAGGCATATGCCACCATGCCCGGATAATTTTTGTATTTTTAGTAGAGGCGGGGTTTCACCATATTGGCCAAGCTGGTCTAGAACTCCTGATATCATGATCCGCACACCTCGGCCTCCCAATGTGCTGGGATTACAGGCATGAGCCACCGTGCCCGGCCCGATTTTTGTATTTTTAGTAGAGACAGGGGTTCACCATGTTGGCCAGGCTAGTCTTGAACTCCTGAACTCAGGTGATCTGCCTACCTCAGCCTCCCAGTGTGAGCCACCGCACCCAGCCTGGATTGTTGAATTCAATGCTTGGGTCACCTCCAGATTCATTTTCACAGTCTTTCATGTTTTGGTCATATTACATTGTATTTTGCTGCCATATGACTGATCTTTTTTTGTTAAATGTGAGATAGTTGTTAAAAAATATTTAGCAATGAATTGAGGCCTAGTAGCATGTTATCTTGCTGCAGAAGAGATGGGAGTCTACTTCTGGGGGATGGTCAGGGGTCCTCCATACAGGCGGCAATTGAGGTCATCGGTGCAGGCTCAGTCCCTACAAAGGCCAGGGTATTTTCTGTCCACCTTTATTCTGATGCATGACTCTTCTGGGTCTCAACCAGAGCCAGTGGACTTCAGTATGGGTCGCTTTCATTGGCAGACCCTCAATCCACTTGTTTTCCATCTAATCCCACGCATGTGTGCAAAAGCTGCTGTGCTTCTTTGCATCTCAGTAGTTCCTTCTGGAATTCAGCAATGAAACTCAGGGAAATGGGTTCCAAATGCGAGGCTGACTTTCGTCCTGGGTTTCCTTCTCCTCCATCTTCACCTCATGTCTGTTTACTGCCATGTTAGCAATTGGATGTATTCAATCATGGGTTTCATATTCTGTTTGGTGTCCCCCATTGTTCTCATCGGAGATCAGAAGCTTCAGATGCACTTATGTCAACTCAAGAGTAGAATGCTTCCTTAGCTTCCCTCCAGAGTCAGGTTTTGTGTTTCTAGTTCCCAAGTGCACAGCAGGAGTAGTGATGTCCTCACTGGCTTCTCATTTGCATTAAACTGTGAGCTTCTGTAGCGTGGGGACAGGACCCTGCTCCCATTGCATTCTCAGCACCTCACCACACACTCCTTGTTTGAGGCCGCTCCAGACAGCATGTGCTGAAGAATGCCCTGTGGTCAGAAACAAGTTCATTAACTTTCTCTTTGAAGTGTTTTCGTCCCTGTTTCCTAGCGTTCTGGGAATTTTTCACATCCTTCCTATAAAACCAAGTATCAGGTGAGATCCTTAGGATCAGGACCATGAATCAAGTGGTGTGAGGGCAACACAGCAAACTTACCCTTTTTAGGCCGTTTCCTTTTTCTGCCCTCAATCTCTGTGAACTGAACCTTGTTAAAGTCAGTCAACACCAGGGTGGATGGTTTGCCGTTGTCACGTATTTTCAGGACATAACACCCTGACTTAGGAGCCATTCCGATCATTTGTAATTCAATCGATGCCCCCAGCATTCAGATTGCCTTTTCTGTCAACCAGGATCTTTAAAGTCGATGACAAGAGTTCCAGTCCTGAATCATGGCAAAGTGCAGTAGTGAACTGCGGGGTTAATGACACCATATTCTGGAACGATCTCTCTATGGCTGATGGTCTCAGTTCCGGCATCAGCCTCTGACTGAGAATCAGGTCTCACACAGGAGGAGTCAGATGAGGAGCAATCCTCTGCTTCCGATGGAGTTAGTTGTGATGAATTGGTGAGGTCTGGTTTTTCACACTGAACTAAAATGAGCTTTCGCTGTGTCAAGCACAAGACTGACCCCAGAAACACACATAGTGCACCTCATAGAAGCTTTTAATAGTCTTTATATTTACTAAAGAATAGGACTAACTATGGAACTATGAAGATGAGCTGGAAATGACAGGTGACTTGCCAGCAGGCCAGAGTGTGACTTTTTTTTGTCCCTCAATGGGAGGTGTCCATTCTCCCTTCGGTTGTGAGAATCAGTTGGTTCATTTGTGGAAAGGTTGCAGGGGGGATCTTTGAATCACAGCCTTCAGATGCCAGAAGGGCAGAGGGAATCCCACACGGGCTGGTGGATCATGTGTGTGCATTTCTCTCCCTTCTAATCTGAGGAAACTAAGCATGAAAGAATGTGAGCATGCAGAAAAGGAGAGGCAGGTATCAGAGGCAGAGGAAAATGGGAAATTGGATATGAAAGAAATACACACCTAGAAGTGAGTTCAGAAACTGAACCCCACCCTCCTGGGAAACGCCCATTGGAGTGTTGTTTTTAACCTCTGTACAATGCTTAGACCCAGTAAATGCAGAAATAGAAACAAACGGTCAGAAGACATATCGTGAGAGAGAGAGAGAGTTCACAAAACAGAAAACAAAGTACCTTAATATTTACCAGTGACCAAAAGATGTGAAGCAGCAAAACGTCTCCTGACCCCATTGCCAGCTAGACTGTGTGGAAGCTCGGTTCATACCAGCCATTCTAGGGGTGGGGTGAGTTGTTGTCATCCTTAGGAAAGTGTGTTGTTGTAGGATCAACCACATCCTTCAAAAGGACTATGCCTGTTTATAAGCCCAGCTGTTTCTGCCCTGTGAAACACGGTAAGGATATTAATACAAAGAGAATACAGCTTTATGATAAAAGATGCTCAATGAAGGATGAATTAGGGATATACTGAGAATGGGGAAGGAAACTATCATCTCCGAAGTCAGCAGGCAGTAAGCAAGAGGAGGAATCAATATAGCAACAGTTTGGATCAGACCGTACAGTTTTTTTGTTTTTGTTTTTGTTTTTGTTTTTCTGAGATGGAGTCTCGCTGTGTCACCCAGGCTGGAGTGCAATGACGTGATCTTGGCTCACTGCAACCTCCGCCTCCCAGGTTCAAGTGGTTCCCCTGCCTCAGCCTCCCGAGTAGCTGGGATTACAGGTGCCTGCCACCACGCCCGGCTAATCTTTTGTATTTTTAGTAGAGATGGGGTTTCACCTTATTAGCCAGGATGGTCTCAATCTCCTGACCTCGTGATCCATCCGCCTCGCCCTCCCAGAGTGCTGGGACTACAGGCGTCAGCCACCGCGACCGGCTCAGACTGTACTCTTATAGCCATCTGAAATACGTTTTCTAGGTAGAGATAGATTGTGTAAGGGTACAGTTGTGAGGATAACAGAAACATGGCAGATTATTTAAAATCATCCTGAAAGTGGTGCTTTATCTGATGAAAGTGATTGTAATCCATAGGAAAATGTTTCAACGTGCGCAAGAGTTGCGGCGGCGGGCAGAGGACTACCACAAATGCAAAGTAAGGAGCTTCCTCCCCGCAGTTGCAGGATAGTTCAGTGCTGATGCAGATGATGCCACGGCTCTTAGACTCTCTCAACATTCAATTTCTCATGTGTTGGCTTTTTCAGATCCCCCCTCCTGCAAGAAAGCCTCTTTGCAACCGGGTAAGTTTGTTTGTTTTCCTTGCTTTTGAACATAGTCTGCCAGGTCAGGACATGGATACATTTTTCTCCCTACGGCTCTGTGCTCAAGCCCTGCAGAGGGAGATGGCAGAGAGAAAGGCTGCCTACAAGCATCACAGTCCCATCCCTGTTGGTAACCGTGTTGTGCAAAAACACCTTCATCCCCACCCAGTGGGGCCCCTGATCTAATATTCAAAGTGTCAGAGGTTCCATATTTGTAATAGCAAATGGGCCCTGACTGTAAATTAGTGAAGAGTGAATGTAACTTATTACCCACAGGGACAATTCCAAATGAAGGCCTTAAATGATGCTCAGCTAAGCTGGTTCTTGTGTGGCCTCTGTACCTTCAAAAGCTGCCGAGTCCTATGATTACACGTGATGGGACTTGTACACTTGAAGTGAAACACAGTTTTAAAACTTGCTTTGTTTAGAATTCCCACCTCATTTTTCCATGGACAAAAGTATTCTTTATGTCCTAGTGCACTTACAATTTGGTATTACCTGGGAGTGAAAAGAAATATTACAGCCATGCCTAACTGACTTCTTGAGGTAAGATTGTTCTGTCAGAAAACCCTCTCCCAGTTCCCCTGCAGCTCTTCAGGAATCCACATCTCTCCAGAGCTCTTTGTTCTCATGGGTGGCACCTCCAGAGTGAAGAAGATCCTTTGTCAAGAAGGGAAACAGAGGGGAAATGAGAGGGGCCTGCAGGCAGAGCTGGAATCAACTTCCACTCTGCCTGTTGCAAGCTGTGTGACCCTGGGCACAATTTCTCCTTCCTCTGGAAACCTCTGTTTTCTTAGATTTGGAGCAGGGTGGTCACACTGACCTTGCAGAGTTCTGAGAATCAGAGACAGAACATAAAAGGCCTGGAAAACATTCTCCAAAAAGAAGCTGCAACATGTGTGGACAATGGGCTTTTCATGCCTCTCTTACTGTCTGTTGACCTGGTGCAAGAAATATGCTCTGGTGATGGCTGTGAGGGAGGAATGAGGATAGACATAGACACTCCTGTGTCTCAAACATGCTTCTTTATTACTCTGTTATGACTCTGTCTTCCCTGGGGCAGGACCCCAGCCTGCCTACATTTGCAGACAGACACAGTGGCATGTGGAGACAACAGTGTGTCCCAATGACTTTTCTTTACCCCCCAGCTGTCAGCAGTACTCAGTGGAAGGGTGATATTATGACAGTGATACTGCTATTTTGAAACCTGGAGGATGGAAAGGTGCAAAAATCTATCACCAGCAACAGAAGGTGCAGACCGTGTTGGTGGCAGTAATTTTGTCCATCAAATGAATATGTGTGAAAACATTCCCTTCTTCGGCCCTACAGGTCAGAATGGCGGCAGCGGAGCATCGTCATTCTTCAGGATTGCCCTACTGGCCCTACCTCACAGCTGAAACTTTAAAAAACAGGATGGGCCGCCAGCCACCTCCTCCGACTCAACAACGTTCTATAACGGATAACTCCCTGAGCCTCAAGACACCTCCCGAATGTCTCCTTCGTACCCTTCCACCCTCAGTGGATGATAATATCAAGGAGTGTCCTCTTGCTCCTCTTCCACACTCTCCTCTTCCACCCTCAGTGGATGATAATCTGAACGAGTGTCTCCTTATCCCTCTTCCACCCTCTCCTCTTCCACCCTCAGTGGATGATAATCTGAAGGAGTGTCTCCTTATCCCTCTTCCACCCTCTCCTCTTCCACCCTCAGTGGATGATAATCTGAAGGAGTGTCTCCTTGCTCCTCTTCCACACTCTCCTCTTCCACCCTCAGTGGATGATAATCTGAAGGAGTGTCTCCTTGCTCCTCTTCCACCCTCTCCTCTTCCACCCTCAGTGGATGATAATCTGAAGGAGTGTCTCCTTGCTCCTCTTCCACACTCTCCTCTTCCACCCTCAGTGGATGATAATCTGAAGGAGTGTCTCCTTGCTCCTCTTCCACCCTCAGTGGATGATAATCTGAAGGAGTGTCTCCTTGCTCCTCTTCCACCCTCTCCTCTTCCACCCTCAGTGGATGATAATCTGAAGGAGTGTCTCCTTGCTCCTCTTCCACCCTCTCCTCTTCCACCCTCAGTGGATGATAATCTGAAGACTCCTCCCTTAGCTACTCAGGAGGCTGAGGCGGGAAAACCACCCAAACCCAAGAGGTGGAGGGTGGATGAGGTGGAACAATCACCAAAACCCAAGAGGCGGAGGGTGGATGAGGTGGAACAATCAACAAAACCCAAGAGGCGGAGGGCGGATGAGGTGAAACAATCGCCCAAGCCCAAGAGGCAGAGGGAGGCCGAGACACAATTACCCAAACCCAAGAGGCGGAGGGCGGATGAGGTGGAACAATCGCCCAAGCCCAAGAGGCAGAGGGAGGCCGAGACACAATTACCCAAACCCAAGAGGCGGAGGTTGAGTAAGCTGAGAACACGCCATTGCACTCAAGCCTGGGCAATAAGAATAAATCCGTGGGTCGAAAAAAAGAAAAAAATCAAAAAATAAAACAAAACCCACACTCCAAAAACAAACTAACAAAGAATAAATAAATAATATAAAAATAAAATAAATACTGCAGTCCTTATGTTATTGCTTTGTTTCAATATCTGGTATGATTGCCTGAGGGACCTGAGGTTTTTAATTAATTGTAGGGTTTTTTTTTTAATCTTTAGAAGTGTTTGGTTATGTAAAATATTATTATTATTATTATTATTATTTTTTGAGACTGGGTTTTGCTCTGTCACCCAGGCAGGAGTGCAGTGGCTCGATCACAGCTCACTGCAGCCTCAACCTCCTGGGCTTCAAGCAATCCTCCTGCCTCAGCCTCCCAAGTAGCTGGGATCACAGATGTGTGCCACCACGCCTGGCCAATGTTAAAAAATCCTTTAACATTTTGTAGAGATGCACTCCTGGACTCAAGCGATCCTCCTACTGGTCCCGACCACCAGCCTCTTTCTGATAAACATTTACACTGTTTATTATCTGATGCCATTTCTATCTTCTTCCTTGTCGTCCAGACATCAAAGAAGTAGGTTTCTTCAGGGTTTTCTTTTTCAAGTCCTCATTGTTAAAGATCACTCACATTAGGGCCAGACACCACGACTCATGCCTGTAATCCCAGCACTTTGGGAGGCCAAGGCGGGCAGAGCACTTGAGGTGGGGAGTTTGAGACCAGCCCGGCCAACTTGGTGAAACCCCACCTCTACTGAAAAACATACAAAAATTAGCTGGGCGTGATGGTGCATGCCTGTAGTCCCAGCCACTTGGGAGGCTGAGGCATGAGAATCGCTTGAACCCAGGAGGCAGAGGTTGTAGTGAGCCAAGATCACATCAGCACACTCTAGCCTGGGTGACAGAGCGAGACTCTGACTCAAAAAATAAATAAAATAAATATCACTTACATTAGATATACCCAAGGGGTGTTCTATAGAGAGTTGGAAGCAGTGGTTATTGCAACAGGGGCACGGAAGTCATCTGGCTATGCCAGGATGCCCAGGGGATACTCGGGGTGGGTGGCATAGTGGTGCTGGGGACTCACCGCACAGGACGCTCTGATCGACGCACTGCCAGGAGTAGCGCTCTGTCTTGGGGCTGCAGCCGGCCTCCTCAGCTCGAGTGTAACAACAGTCGTGGCCGTGGCAGCACCTGCGGATGTCACATGGGCAGGACAGCAGGTGGGTGAAGCTCTCTCCTGGCCCTCCTCTCTTGCCAGGACCATGGGTGACTGAAGACCCCCAGGGAGGCACAGCATCCTCTTATCTAAGTTTTTTTTGTTTTTTTTTTAAGAGACAGGGTCTTTCTCTGTCGCCCAGGCTGGACTGCAGAGGCACAATCATAGTTCACAGCAGCCTTGAACTCCTGGGCTCAAGCGATCCTCCCACTTCAGTGTCCCAAGTAGCTGAGACTACAGGCACACGCCAGCATGCCCGGCTGGTTTTTTAATTTGTATTTCCTTTGAGACAGCGTATCTCTCTGTCGCTCAGGCTGGAGTGCAATGGCTCAATCAGCTCACTTTAGCCTTGAACTCCCGGGCTCAAGTGATACTGCCACCTCAACCTCCCAAGTATGCTACTACAGGAACACAAACTCCTTTTTTAAATTTTTTGTGGATATGGGGGTCTCACTATGTTGCCTAGGCTGGTCTCGAACTCCCAGGCTCAAGCAGTCCTCCTACCTCAGCCTCCCCAAATGCTGGGATTACAGGTGGGAGCTACTGTATGCCTGGCCTTATCTAAGCTGTTTCCCTGAAAATCCCCGACTTGGGTAATGATTCCATTGGCCCCACCATGCCCTGTCCTGCCTTCCTGGCTGTGCCCAAGCTTGGTCCCTGCCTGCCTGCCTGCCTCACTCTCTGGGTCTCGAGCTTCTGTGACACATGACTCCTCTCTCTTCCTGGAGTGATCCAAGCCCTGCCACTTCCTGACTTTGCCCACACTGTACCCTCTGCCTGGGGCAACTTCATGTCTGCCCATTGTCCCTTAGGCCTCAGCCCAGGCACAAGCCCCTGCCTCCGGAGGTCATCCAGGCCTCACCAGGCTACACCCTCTGGTAAAATTGGATTCCCTCCCTTCAGGGCAGGTTTATAATGAAATCCTCCTCAGAGGCCAGGTGCGGTGACACCCATCTGTAATCCCAGCACTTTGGGAGGCTGAGGTGGGAGGATCACTTGAGGCCAGGGGGTCGAGACCAGCCTGGGCAACATAAGAGAGACTCTTGTCTCTATAACAAATTTAAAAATTAGCTCACCAGGCCAGGCTCAGTGGCTCATGCCTGTAATCCCAACACTTTGAGAGGCCGAGGCAGGTGGATCACGAGGTCAGGAGTTCGAGAGCAGCCTGATCAACACGGCGAAACCCTGTCTCTACTAAAAATACAAAATTAGCCAGGCATGGTGGCACGCACCTGTAATCCCAGCTACTCGGGAGGCTGAGGTAGGAGAATTGCTTGAACCCAGGAGGTGGAGGTTGTGGTGAGCCAAGATCATGCCATTGCAGTCCAGCCTGAGCAACAGAGCAAGACTCTGTCTCGAGACAATAAAAACACACAAAAAATTAACTCGCCATGATGGCACATGCCTATAGTCCTAGCTACTTGGGAGGCTGAGGTGGGAGGATTCCCTTCAGCCCAGGAGTTTGAGGCTGCAGTGAGCCACTATGATTGTGCCACTGCACTCTAACCTGGGCAAAAGCGAGACCCCAGGCTAGAGTGCATGATTTTGGGTCACTGCAACCTCCACCTCCCAGGTTCAAGTGATTCTCCTGCCTCAGCCTCTTGAGTAGCTGGGACTACAGGCATGTGCCACCACGCCTGGGTAATTTTTGTAT
Organism: Pan troglodytes; assembly: GCF_028858775.2. Taxonomy (NCBI): domain Eukaryota; kingdom Metazoa; phylum Chordata; class Mammalia; order Primates; family Hominidae; genus Pan; species Pan troglodytes. Next base: position 35,616,190 of record NC_072416.2, on the reverse strand, counting down.
TTTTAGTAGAGACAGGGTTTAGTAGAGACCATGGTGAAACCCCGTCTCTATAAAACAAATCTCTACTAACCCCATCTCTACAAAAAACAGCTGGGCGTGGTAGTGCACACCTGTAATTCCAGCTACTTGGGAGGCTGAGGCACGAGAATCATTTGCATCTTGGAGGCAGAGTTTGCAGTGAGCTGACATCGCACCACTGCACTCCAGCTGGGATGACAGAGCAAGACCCTGTCTCAAAAATAAGAAAAAGGAACAAACAACAGCAACGACAACAAAAAAACCTCTGTGTCAATCACAGCCTTCGCGCTAGGGGAGAGGCGGCCGAATTCTGCCCTCTGCTAACTAACTATAGCTTTGTGGAAATGGGTGAGTGGCGTGCCCTTTTGAGCCTCAGGGCCCCATCTGTAAAATGGGCATAACCGTCATGCCCGTCTTTAAGAACAGCCTTGGGGGTAAATGAGTGGAACTCATGGAAAGATCTCAGCCCACAACCTTCCACAGAACAGGCGCTTCTCACACAGTAAGTAGCAGGAGTGCAGAGGCTGCAGGCATGAATCCAGCCAGACTGCCTGGGTTCAAGTCCCAGCTCCCACGTCTTGGTAACTATGTGGCCTCAGACAAGTTACTTAATATTTCTTTGTTTTTTCTTTTCAGAAGGAGTTTTGCTCTGTCACCCAGGTTGGAGTGCAGTGGTGTGATCTCGGCTCATTGCAACCTCTGCCTCCCGGGTTCAAGCAATTCTCCTGCCTCAGCTTCCTGAGTAGCTGGAATTACAGGCACCTGCCACCACACAAAGCTAATTTTTGTATTTTTAGTAGAGACGGGGTTTCACCATGTTGGCCAGGATGATCTCGAACTCCTAACCTCGTGATCCGCCTGCCTCAGCCTCCCAAAGTGCTGGGATTACAGGCGTGAGCCACCATGCCCAGCCAAATCTAGGGCCAGAACGTGGCTGCAGCATATAAAAAGAATTGAATTCCATACTTTTGTTAACCCTGTTTTTTGTTTGTTTGTAGTTGTTGCTGTTTTTGAGACAGAGTCTCGCTCTGTCGCCTAGGCTGGAGTGCAGTGGTGCAATCTCGGCTCACTGCAGACTCTGCCTCCCGGGTTCAAACTATTCTCCTGCCTCAGCCTCCCAAGTAGGTGGGACTACAGGTGCCCACCACCACACCCGGCTAATTTTTGTGTTTTATTAGAGACAGGGTTTCACCATATTGGCCAGGCTGGTCTGGAACTCCTGACCTTGTGATCCGCCCACCTCGGCCTCCCAAAGTGCTGGGATTACAGGCGTGAGCCACCACACCCAGCCCCTCTTTTGTTTTTGTTTTGCTTGCTTCTTAGGGTTGTTTTTCTATTTATGGTAAAGGCATTGGCTTTCCATTTGTAGCATCAATAGAATATTTCCTGTTTACAATAACCTTATGTCATAGTAAATGGTAAAGGGATTTAAAGCAGTGGTTTTCAGCTGCCAGAGGCCTGAGAGAGTTTGGGCATACTCTGTGTGATCGGGCAGAAGACCTGTGGGAAGTTTAGCAGAGGACAGGGCCAGGAAAGGTGATGGACAGTGGGGGTCTGTCCTGGTCACCAGGCCCCTGGGTCCTGCCCACCTGCTTGGAGCTCCCCACCCATCACACATGATGCTGCCAAGCCCTCTGGGTATTGTGGGCAAATACCTTAGGAGAGAAGCTGATGAACTTTGTTTCTTGAAATGCACAGATTCCTTGGACATCCCTGAGAGGTCAATCATGAAAGTCAACTTGGTTTTCTCCCCCTCATTTGGGTTCAGAATTTAAAGTCCACACACACAGGCAGTAAGATGATATAGATAAGGACATCATCACTCGGTTTCAGATGTTAAAATGTCTAGGTGGGTTAGGGGTGATTTGCGATCACACAACCTTGTGGCACAAAGAGGAATTCCCAGGCCAGAGGGAGACATTTTATTGCCATGTTATGATCTTATCATTGAGTTGAAAGGCAATCTTGTTTCATTTTGGATTCTTTCTTATGTTTATGTCTTCTAAGGGCACTTTGAATTTCCAAGCAAATAATAATTTTGAATTAGCTTTTAATCATTGACTTCTAGCACAGTTATATGATCAGAAACATGCTGTGTGATTTGATTGCTCTCAAATATATTGAGATTTGCTGGAACAAAATAAGTCAGGTTAATTTTTGTAAATGTACCATGCATGCTTAAAATGAATGTATCTACATTTGTTCCTGAGATACAGGTTGATGGACGGATGGCTACATGGATGTGATGGAGATGGTTTACTATCGGGACCTTCCGCATCCTGCTGATGTTTTGTTGCTTAGGATATGAATGGCTGAGAGGAGGCTGTAAAACCTGGCACCCTGCTTGGGTATGAGGTTCTTCCTGCCATCCTGCCATCATTTGTTTTTTATGTTTTGTCGCCAAAAGTGACCTTGAGGAACCCTGGGAGCTCAGGAAGGAAGGAGCGCCCAGAAGCAGGGACAGGGAGCTGGTTGGGGAGGACCAGAAATCAGGTTTGTGAAGGTTCCAGAGAGGACCTGTCCTTGCGAGGAGTGTGGGAGACTGAGATGGGGGAGGGGTCATTGGAATGATGCGGGCGCTACTTGGCGTTGTCCATTGTGAGGCACCACCGGGGTCATCAGGGATTGGTGGAGAGGGAGTATAAAGCCCCAGGGTTGCCAAGGGAGGGCCCAGACCGAAGAAGGTTTGGTGGATAGCAGAACCTTTTTGTCTCCCTCTAATTGCTCCTAAGCCTCACGCTCCCTTGCCCCGCGTGTCCTGTTGCTTCCCTGATCTTCTCCGTGACCTGTAGCTAAACCTTCCACCAGCGCTTGAGAACTTAATTTGAACCGGATCCTTTCCCAGACCCCTTTCTTCTTCTCCTCGTCCTCCTCCTCCACCTCCTCCAGGTGCCCAACAGCCCCCTTCTCCTCCTTTCCCTTCCCTTACTTCCCCCCTTCCCCTCCCCTTCCCCTCCCCCTCCCCTCCCCCTCCCCAACTAAGATCCGGCCCCGGTCCCCGTCCCCTTCCCTCCCCCCTGCCCTAAGCCACCTCCACCTCTGTCCTGGCCGCCTCAGGGCGCCCTGAAAGGACCAGGACATGCGGCTGCGGCTGCGGTGGTGGCTCCTCTTTTGGCTCCTGCTGGGATTTATCAGCCATCATCCCACCCCTGTGAGTAGACGCTGGACCCGCGGGGTTTCTTCCTTTTTGCTGGGCTGTGTCACGCGGCATGAAATTACACAGCTCAGGCCTGTAATCCCAGCACTTTAGGGGGCCGAGGTGGGCAGATCACTCGAGTCCAGGAGTTGAAGAGTAGCCAGGGCATCATAGCGAAACCCCATCTCTACAAAAAATTCCAAAAAAGATTAGTTGGGCCTGGTGGTGCGTACCTGTTATCCCTGTTACTGGAGAGGCTGAGGTGGGAGGATCGCTTGGGCCCAGGAGCTGGACGTTGCAGTGAGCCGAGATGGCCCCGCTGCACTCTTGTCTCTAACAAACAAAATGGACCAAAACAAAGTGAAATGTCATTTGATTTGTGTCATCTGGTTTGATGACTTTTTTTTTTTTTTTTTTAGACAGAGTCTCACTCTGTCGCCCAGGCTGGAGTGCAGTGGCAAGATCTCGGCTCACTGCAACCTCCGCTTCCGGGGTTCAAGCAATTGTCCTGCCTCAGCCTCCTGAGTAGCTCAGATTACAATGCCTGGCTAATTTTTGTATTTTTAGTAGAGATGGGGTTTCACCATGTTCGCCAGGATGGTCTCCATCTCTTGACCTCGTGATCTGCCTGCCTCGGCCTCCCAGTGCTGGGATTACAGGCGTGAGCCACCGCGCCTGGCCAAAATATATAACCTTAAGTGTAAGTTTACTAACTTTGGAAAGTACATACACCAGCATAAACCAACCCCCTTTCAAGATCTACATTATTTTATTTATTCATTTATTTTTTTGAGACAGTTCCTCCCTTGTTGCCCAGGCTGGAGTGCAATGGGGCAATATCAGCTCACCGCAACCTCTGCTTCCCAGGTTCGAGCGATTCTCCTGCCTCAGCCTCCCGAGTGGCTGGGATTACAGACATGTGCCACCACTCCCAGCTAATTTTGTATTTTTAGTAGAGATAGGGTTTCTCCATGTTGGTCAGGCTGGTTTTGAACTCCCGACCTCAGGTGATCCGCCCGCCTCGGCCTCCCAAAGCGTTGGGATTACAGGCGTGAACCACCGTGCCCAGCCAAGATCTACACTATTATGTCACCCCAGAAAGTGAACTCTCACTCTTCCCAGCCAGTCTCTTTCTTATCATAGGTTAGCTTGCTTATTCTGGAATTTCGCGTATACAGATGCATGCCATGCCATAGGTACTCTTTTGTGTCTGCTTTGTTCTGCTCAACACCATGTTTCTGAAATCATTACCATTGTTGTATGGTTCTCTAACTCCATCATTTCCATTTCAGACTCAGCATATGCTGAGTTCAACCTGATGAAGGGCTATCTCTGTTTAATTCACCATCTTGAAAGAAACATTTAAAATTGAGATGTTTTCAAGAATATATAGTTAAATCCTGAGGAATCGATGTAGAAATGTTATCACAAGCTGTCTGAACTTACTCAGGGGAAGTCTTCATCTTCACTCACATAAGAGTCTAATGGAATTAATATCAACAATCTTAGAGAAATCCCACACTATTCATGCCATTTTCATGATCTCCGCCTTGGTAATTTTTTTTTGAGACAGAGCCTCGCTCTGTCACCCAGGCTGAAGTGCAGTGGTGCGATCTCGGCTCACTGCAACCTCTGCCTCCCGGGTTCAAGTGATTCTTCTGCCTCAGCCTCCCAAGTAGCTGGAACTATAGGCGCGTGCCACCATGCCCTGCTAATTTTTTGTAATTTTAGTAGAGATGGGTTTCACCGTGTTAGCTAGGATGGTCTCAATCTCCTGATCTCATGGTCCACCCACCTCGGCTTCCCAAAGTGCTGGGATTGCAGGCGTGAGCCACCACGCCCGGCCCACCTTGTTAATTTTTAAGCACTAAAATTTGATACTTATTTGTGAATGAAGTAATCTCTTCATTGTATTTTTTTTTTTTACTTATGCTGAGCTTTAAATGACAAAGATTCATATAATCCAAGAGAGAAGTATTATTTAGAGGGATTCTTTTACCATGTGATATATAATAAATGCATCCAATGTTATACATCAATTTAAAAAACAAGTAAATAACTTTAAAGAAAAGATAACTACTGGCCAGGTGCAGTGGCTCACACCTGTATTCCCAGCACTTTGGGAGGCCGAGGCAGGTGGATCATGAGGTCAGGAGTTGGAGACCAGCCTGGCCAAGATGGTGAAACCCTGTTTGTACTAAAAATACAAAAATTAGCCGAGTGCGGTGGCAGGCGCCTGTAATCCCAGTTACTCAGTAGCTGAGGCAGGAGAATCGCTTGAACCCGGGAGGCGGAGGTTGCAGTGAGCTGAGATCATGCCACTGCAATCTAGCCTGGGTGACAGAGCAAGACTTTGTCTCCAAACAAAAAGAAAAGATAATTACTTTATACTTAGCTTGTCTTAGCCATGAGTGACGGGCTGCATGTGGCCCAGGGCAGTTTTGAATGCAGTTCAACACAAATTTGTAAACTTTCTTAAAACATTAGGAGATTTTGGCCAGGTACAGTGGCTCATGCCTGTAATCCCAGCACTTTGGGAGGCTGAGGCGGGCAGATTACCTGAGGTCAGGAGTTCGAGACCACCCTGGCCAACATGGCAAAACCCCATCTCCACAAAAAATACAAAAATTTGCTGAGTGCATTGTCAGGCACCTGTACTCCCAGCTACTCAGGAGGCTGAGGCAGGAGAATCACTTGAACCTGAGAGGCAGAGGTTGCAGTGAGCCGAGACCATGCCACTGCACTCCAGCGTGGGTGGCAGAGTGAGACCCCATCTCAGAAACAAAACACCAAAACAAAAACAAAAACAAAAACAAATGGCTGGGCACGGTGGCTCACACCTGTAATCCCAGCACTTTGGGAGGCCGAGGCAGGCAGATCGCCTGTCAGGAGTTCAAGGCCAGACTGGCCAACATGGTGAAACCTCATCTCTACTAAAAATACAAAAATTAGTCGGGCATGGTGGCAGAGACCTGTAATCTCAGCTACTCGGGAGGCTGAGGGAGGAGAATGGCTTGAGCCCAGGAGCTGGCGGTTGCAGTGAGCTGAGATTGCACCACTGCACTCCAGCCTGGGCGACTGAGTGGAGCGGAACTCTGTCTCCAAAAAAAAAAAAAAAAAGAGTTTTTTTTTTAGATCATCAGCTATTGTTAGTGTTAGTGTATGTTATGTGTGGCTCAAGACAACTTTGCTTCTTTTAATATAGGCAGGGAAGTCAAAAGATTGGATATCCCTGCTTTATACCAAGAAAGACAGCACCCCAGATTTGCAATGCCTAAAAACACTACCAGCCATCTGAAAAACATGAGACTTCTAACTTCTGTTCTTTTTTGTAGCAGTGGAATCCCACGGTGATATCTGAGGGATGTGGTTACCTTTTGGAGGAGGTTGACGGTTTCTAAGGATGATTCTTTCTGAGTGAAATATTGTCGGTGTCATTGACCTTTTCATTATTTCAACTATTATTATTCCAGGTTATCAATACTCTGGCTGTCTATCGTCATCGTGAGACTGACTTTTGTGGAGGAGTTCGAGACCACCCTGGCCAACATGGCAAAACCCCATCTCCACAAAAATTGGATAATTTGATAATTATCATTATTGGGTTTCTGAGACCTTACACATTTACCATTCTCTTCTGCACAAATTACCTTTGTGTGAGTATACTAACTTTCTGTAGAGGTATACTTGTAATCACAAATAAGAATAAATTATATAAAACAATTCACATTTCTGGACTTCATTATGAATATGTGGTTTTACCCAAACAATCAGGGAAATGATTTATTAGCATAAGAATTATGAAAATGTCTGCCATTTACATTATGAAAATTAAATAGGTCAGTGTTTGTTTAATAGAATGTCAACAGAGCTTTTGGTCAAAAATAAGTTTTTTTAACCTTTGTGCTATTTATCACAAATGGAGTATGAGGTTTCGTCACTTAAATAGGAAATTCTTTCTAAACTCTTCTGCTTTATAGTTCTATCGTATGGGTGGAAGGAAAGCTTCCAATCTCCTCTCTGAAGATTCACTGCAGAAATGAGCTGACAACAGACAGCTTAACAGGAGAAGAAAAACATAGAACAGGCATAAACATGGGAACCAGCTGAAAAATGAGACTGCTAGAAGGGCCAGATGGTTGATGCTTAAAGAGCACCCTCTTGTGAGGGGAGAGGGAGATAGATGGAGATGTAGGCCATTTAGAGGGGCAGCAAATGATTTTTAGGGGAAATGAAAGAGGCCAAGGAACAAACAATTGGCCTGAGACAAAGTTCCTCTGAGGTCATAGGGACGAGGTGACAAACTGCCGGAAGGTGAAGGGCAGAACTGCACTGCGTCTCATGATGCAGAGAAAGCCCCAGAGAATCTCTTAGAACTGCCCTCCAAGAGAATCAATGAAAAGTGTGTCTGGGCAGGGTAATTTTGAATGACATCATTCAAAGTGCATGTTCCCACTTGCAACTGGAGAGAGATCAGTATGTCAAAAGTCTGTACTTGGTAAGAATTTGGCTGCTAAGTTGTGCCATAATTTGTCTTTTGAGCCTTTTTTCCTTTGGGTAAGTTGAGCTCTACATTTTGTCTTGCCATTCATGACAGTAAAAATGTGGTCGTCTGGGGGCTGAACCTCCTTCTGAACAATGATCCAAGATAAAAGTACTAATACCACAATGCTTTTTTATATTCAAGGGAAGAGGAAGTATGTTTCAGTTTTACCACCTAGATAATTACACGTCATTTGGCACTGCCTTTCAAGATATGTAGAAAACAGAAAATATATGAGTTATGAAGATATCTAGGCACATTTAACATTCTCTATGCCACTTAGTCCTGAACAGAGAATTTTCGGTATAAATTGGAGGAAGCTTTTGTTTTTTTTTTTCTTTTCTTTTCTCACCCCCGAGACGAGTCTCCCTCTGTTGCCCAGGCTGGAGTATAATGGTGTGATCTCGACTCACTGCAACCTCCACCTCCTGGCTTCAAGCGATTCCCCTGCCTCAGCCTCTCAAGTAGCTGGGATTACAGGTGCCCACCACCATGCCCAGCTAATTTTTGTATTTTTAGTAGAGTCGGGGTTTTACCATGTTGGCCAGGCTAGTCTCAAAACCCGACCTCAAATGATCCACCCGCCTCAGCCTCCCAAAGTGCTGGGATTACAAGCGTGAGCCACCACGTGAGCCAGGGGAAGTTGTTAAATTTACCACTTTTTAACAATTCCATTTAGGAAAGTTCAGTTGAGCTGTTGGACTTGGACAACTTCGCACCTCTCATCTTTGTCCTTGTCATCTAGTCATCTATACCATTACCTCCTAAGCAGGGACATCATGGGTGCCATGAAGCATTCATGTGTGATGGCATTTCTTTGCTTGTCATTTCTTCATGTGTTTAACATTTCTCCTAGCTCCAAACTGGGCCAGCTACCTTTCCTATGAAATCTAGCAGTAGTTGTGGGATTGACGTGGTTGCTCATTTCATCTTTTTAGATTACCCATTGTTTCTCTCAAAATCCTAGTACATGATTTTTTTTTTTTTATCCTATGTGCAGAAATCAGGAAAAAACAAATTCTACAAAGAATTTGAAAGATACTATTTCAGGCCAGGTGTGGTGGCTCATGCCTGTAATCCCAGCACTTTGGGAGGCTGAGGCAGATGGATCACTTGAGGTCAGGAGTTCAAGACCAGATGGGCCAACATGGTGAAACCCCATCTCTACTGAAAAGACAAAAATTAACCAGGCATGGTAGCAGGCACCTGTAATCCCAGCTACTTGGGAGGCCAAGGCACAAGAATCACTTGAATCTGGCAGGTGGAGGTTGCCGTGAGCCAAGGTAGCGCCACTGCACTTCAGCATGGTTGAGAGTGACACTCCATCTCAAGAAAAAAGTCATTTCAATGACTACCTCAGGAGATTCATAGGTATCTGACCCACATCTGAGATGGGATTTGCATTGCATTTTCGCTATGATGAGAACAAATATTTAATATCTTAGAAGATTAAAAGCATACTGTGATAATATGGAAATCTTGGTGGGAATTCAGTCATTAGTGAGAATGTTTTGCATTAAGTTCAAACCAGCCTCAACGAAGCTGATGTGAGGGAAGGGAAAGTGAACTCTGAGTAGAGCAGGGACAGAAGGAAGATGCTCCAGTGCAGATCAGGAAGGAGCAGGGGGTGAAATGTTACAAATTCTAGAACTCAGAGAGCTGAAGGTAATTACTTCCTTTTCAAGTTGTGAAACACGTTAACCTGTGGTAAAATACTTATAAGATGATAGTAACCATCTAACCATGTTGAAGTGTACAGTTCAGTTGTGTGAAGTATATTCATGTCTTTTTTTTTTTTTTTTTTTTTTGAGACGGAGTCTCACTCTGTCACCAGGCTGGAGTGCAGTGGTGAGATCTTGGCTCACTGCAACCTCTGCCTCCTGGGTTCAAGCAGTTCTCCTGCCTCAGCCTCCCGAGTAGCTGGGACTACAGGCGTGCATCACCATGCTCAGCTAATTTTTGTATTTTTAGTAGAGATGGAGTTTCACCATGTTGCCCAGGATGGTCTCCATCTCTTGACCTTGTGATTCACCCGCCTCGGCCTCCCAAAGTGCTGGGATTACAGGAGTGAGCCACCGTGCCAGCCTCATGTCATTCTTGTGTGTGTGTGTGTGTGTGTGACAGAGTCTCATTCTGTCGCTCAGGCTGGAGTGCAGTGGTGTGATCTCGGCTCACTGCAACCTCCGCCTCCCAGCTTCAAACGGTTCTCTGCCTCAGCCTCCCGAGTAGCTCGGATTACGGGCGCCCGCTGCCATGCCCAGCTAATTTTTGTATTTTTAGTAGAGACGGGGTTTCACCATCTTGGCCAGGCTGGTCTTGAACTCCTGACCCCGTGATCCACCTGCCTTGGCCTCCCAAAGTACTGGGATTATACGCATGAGCCACCGTGCCCAGCCGTCATTCTTATATTATTATTTCCTAGGTGTCTTTCCTGAAGACTATCTTCTGTTCTCGAAATGGACATGATGGATCCACGGATGTACAGCAGAGAGCCTGGAGGTCCAACCGACGTAGACAGGAAGGTATGGCTCTCTTGGAGTCCCCATAGTGTGGAAATGAGTTTGCCCTGGAAAGGGAAAGAACAGCTTCTTGCCCTCAGGTTTCTCACCTTCTCTTCTCCTCACTCTCACCAAGGGCTGAGGTCCATTTGTATGCACACAAAGAAAAGAGTTTCTTCCTTTCCAGGAAATAAAATTGGCCTGAAAGACGTCATTACTCCATGGAGACATGTGGAAAGAAAATTTAGAGCGAAAATCCATAAGAGGAAGGTGACAACGAAAATCAACCATCATGACAAAATCAATGGAAAGAGGAAGACCGCCAGAAAACAGTAAGATGTGCCTTGACACAAATACTGTTGTATGAACCATGTGCCAATCAAAGTAGACAACTGTAAAGTCCTTGAGAATATTTTCTACAATATTTGTGGCACATTCAGTGGGTTCAAAATTGAGTTTGTCCTTTCTGCTTCATTAGTTTAAGATGTATAATTCCTTTCCCTTCCTACATTCTTGTTTGTCATTTTTTCGGGGGAAGAGGAGTTGCTAGTACTGGCATTGGTTTTCCTTTCTCTGTCTTTTTTTTTTTTTTTTTTTTCCTGAGATGGAGCTTTGCTGTTGTTGCCCAGGCTGTAGTGCAATGGCACAATCTCAGCTCACTGCCTTTTGGGTTCAAGCAATTCTCCTGCCTCAGCCTCCCAAGTAGCTGGGATTACAGGTGCCCACCACCACGCCCAGCTAATTTTTGTATTTTTACTAGAGATGGGGTTTCACCATGTTGTCCAGGCTGGTCTCGAACTTCTGACCTCAGGTAATCCACCTGCCTCAGCCTCCCAAAGTGCTGGGATTAGAGGCGTGAGCCACCACAGCCAGCCTTTTTTTTTTTTTTTTTAATTTTGAGATAGAGTTTCGCTCTGTCGCCCAGGCTGGAGTGCTATGGTGCAATCTTGGCTCACTGCAACCTCTGCCTCCCAGTTTGAAGCAATTCTGCCTCAGCTTCCCGAGTAGCTTGGATTACAGGTGTGTGCCACCACATTTGGCCAAATTTTTTTTTTTTTTTTTTTTTTTTTGAGACAGAGTCTCACTCTGTCACCCAGGCTAGAGTGCAGTGGCATGATCTTGGCTCGCTGCAACCTCCACCTCCAAGGTTCAAGCGATTCTTATCCCTCAGCCTCTTGAGTAGCTGGGACTACAGGCATATGCCACCATGCCCGGATAATTTTTGTATTTTTAGTAGAGGCGGGGTTTCACCATATTGGCCAAGCTGGTCTAGAACTCCTGACATCATGATCCGCACACCTCGGCCTCCCAATGTGCTGGGATTACAGGCATGAGCCACCGTGCCCAGCCCAATTTTTGTAATTTTAGTAGAGACAGGGGTTCACCATGTTGGCCAGGCTAGTCTTGAACTCCTGACCTCAGGTGATCTGCCTACCTCAGCCTCCCAGTGTGAGCCACCACACCCAGCCTGGATTGTTGAATTCAATGCTTGGGTCACCTCCAGATTCATTTTCACAGTCTTTCATGTTTTGGTCATATTACATTGTATTTTGCTGCCATATGACTGATCTTTTTTTGTTAAATGTGAGATACTTGTTAAAAATATTTAGCAATGAATTGAGGCCTAGTAGCATGTTATCTTGCTGCAGAAGAGATGGGAGTCTGCTTCTGGGGGATGGTCAGGGGTCCTCCATACAGGCTGCAATTGAGGTCGTCGGTGCAGGCTCAGTCCCTACAAAGGCCAGGGTATTTCCTGTCCACCTCTATTCTGATGCATGACTCTTCTGGGTCTCAACCAGAGCCAGTGGACTTCAGTATGGGTCGCTTTCATTGGCAGACCCTCAATCCACTTGTTTTCCATCTAATCCCACGCATGTGTGCAAAAGCTGCTGTGCTTCTTTGCATCTCAGTAGTTCCTTCTGGAATTCAGCAATGAAACTCAGGGAAATGGGTTCCAAATGCGAGGCTGACTTTTGTCCTGGGTTTCCTTCTCCTCCATCTTCACCTCATGTCTGTTTACTGCCATGTTAGGAATTTGATGTATTCAATCATGGGTTTCATATTCTGTTTGGTGTCCCCCATTGTTCTCATCGGAGATCAGAAGCTTCAGATGCACTTATGTCAACTCAAGAGTAGAATGCTTCCTTAGCTTCCCTCCAGAGTCAGGTTTTGTGTTTCTAGTTCCCAAGTGCACAGCAGGAGTAGTGATGTCCTCACTGGCTTCTCATTTGCATTAAACTGTGAGCTTCTGTAGCGTGGGGACAGGACCCTGCTCCCATTGCATTCTCAGCACCTCACCACACACTCCTTGTTTGAGGCCACTCCAGACAGCATGTGCTGAAGAATGCCCTGTGGTCAGAAACAAGTTCATTAACTTTCTCTTTGAAGTGTTTTCGTCCCTGTTTCCTAGCGTTCTGGGAATTTTTCACATCCTTCCTATAAAACCAAGTATCAGGTGAGATCCTCAGGATCAGGACCATGAATCAAGTGGTGTGAGGGAAACACAGCAAACTTACCCTTTTTAGGCCGTTTCCTTTTTCTGCCCTCAATCTCTGTGAACTTAACCTTGTTAAAGTCAGTCAACACCAGGGTGGATGGTTTGCCGTTGTCACGTATTTTCAGGACATAACACCCTGACTTAGGAGCCATTCCGATCATTTGTAATTCAATAGATGCCCCCAGCATTCAGATTGCCTTTTCTGTCAACCAGGATCTTTAAAGTCGATGACAAGAGTTCCAGTCCTGAATCATGGCAAAGTGCAGTAGTGAACTGCGGGGTTAATGACACCATATTCTGGAACGATCTCTCTATGGCTGATGGTCTCAGTTCCGGCATCAGCCTCTGACTGAGAATCAGGTCTCACACAGGAGGAGTCAGATGAGGAGCAATCCTCTGCTTCCGATGGAGTTAGTTGTGATGAATTGGTGAGGTCTGGTTTTTCACACTGAACTAAAATGAGCTTTCGCTGTGTCAAGCACAAGACTGACCCCAGAGACACACATAGTGCACCTCATAGAAGCTTTTAATAGTCTTTATATTTACTAAAGAATAGGACTAACTATGGAACTATGAAGATGAGCTGGAAATGACAGGTGACTTGCCAGCAGGCCAGAGTGTGACTTTTTTTTGTCCCTCAATGGGAGGTGTCCATTCTCCCTTTGGTTGTGAGAATCAGTTGGTTCATTTGTGGAAAGGTTGCAGGGGGGATCTTTGAATCACAGCCTTCAGATGCCAGAAGGGCAGAGGGAATCCCACACGGGCTGGTGGATCATGTGTGTGCATTTCTCTCCCTTCTAATCTGAGGAAACTAAGCATGAAAGAATGTGAGCATGCAGAAAAGGAGAGGCAGGTATCAGAGGCAGAGGAAAATGGGAAATTGGATATGAAAGAAATACACACCTAGAAGTGAGTTCAGAAACTGAACCCCACCCTCCTGGGAAACGCCCATTGGAGTGTTGTTTTTAACCTCTGTACAATGCTTAGACCCAGTAAATGCAGAAATAGAAACAAATGGTCAGAAGACATATCGTGAGAGAGAGAGAGAGAGTTCACAAAACAGAAAACAAAGTACCTTAATATTTACCAGTGACCAAAAGATGTGAAGCAGCAAAACGTCTCCTGACCCCATTGCCAGCTAGACTGTGTGGAAGCTCGGTTCATACCAGCCATTCTAGGGGTGGGGTGAGTTGTTGTCATCCTTAGGAAAGTGTGTTGTTGTAGGATCAACCACATCCTTCAAAAGGACTATGCCTGTTTATAAGCCCAGCTGTTTCTGCCCTGTGAAACACGGTAAGGATATTAATACAAAGAGAATACAGCTTTATGATAAAAGATGCTCAATGAAGGATGAATTAGGGATATACTGAGAATGGGGAAGGAAACTATCATCTCCGAAGTCAGCAGGCAGTAAGCAAGAGGAGGAATCAATATAGCAACAGTTTGGATCAGACCGTACAGTTTTTTTGTTTTTGTTTTTGTTTTTCTGAGATGGAGTCTCGCTGTGTCACCCAGGCTGGAGTGCAATGACGTGATCTTGGCTCACTGCAACCTCCGCCTCCCAGGTTCAAGTGATTCCCCTGCCTCAGCCTCCCGAGTAGCTGGGATTACAGGTGCCTGCCACCACGCCCGGCTAATCTTTTGTATTTTTAGTAGAGATGGGGTTTCACCTTATTAGCCAGGATGGTCTCAATCTCCTGACCTCGTGATCCATCCGCCTCGCCCTCCCAGAGTGCTGGGACTACAGGCGTCAGCCACCGCGACCGGCTCAGACTGTACTCTTATAGCCATCTGAAATACGTTTTCTAGGTAGAGATAGATTGTGTAAGGGTACAGTTGTGAGGATAACAGAAACATGGCAGATTATTTAAAATCATCCTGAAAGTGGTGCTTTATCTGATGAAAGTGATTGTAATCCATAGGAAAATGTTTCAACGTGCGCAAGAGTTGCGGCGGCGGGCAGAGGACTACCACAAATGCAAAGTAAGGAGCTTCCTCCCCGCAGTTGCAGGATAGTTCAGTGCTGATGCAGATGATGCCACGGCTCTTAGACTCTCTCAACATTCAATTTCTCATGTGTTGGCTTTTTCAGATCCCCCCTCCTGCAAGAAAGCCTCTTTGCAACCGGGTAAGTTTGTTTGTTTTCCTTGCTTTTGAACATAGTCTGCCAGGTCAGGACATGGATACATTTTTCTCCCTACAGCTCTGTGCTCAAGCCCTGCAGAGGGAGATGGCAGAGAGAAAGGCTGCCTACAAGCATCACAGTCCCATCCCTGTTGGTAACCGTGTTGTGCAAAAACACCTTCATCCCCACCCAGTGGGGCCCCTGATCTAATATTCAAAGTGTCAGAGGTTCCATATTTGTAATAGCAAATGGGCCCTGACTGTAAATTAGTGAAGAGTGAATGTAACTTATTACCCACAGGGACAATTCCAAATGAAGGCCTTAAATGATGCTCAGCTAAGCTGGTTCTTGTGTGGCCTCTGTACCTTCAAAAGCTGCCGAGTCCTATGATTACACGTGATGGGACTTGTACACTTGAAGTGAAACACAGTTTTAAAACTTGCTTTGTTTAGAATTCCCACCTCATTTTTCCATGGACAAAAGTATTCTTTATGTCCTAGTGCACTTACAATTTGGTATTACCTGGGAGTGAAAAGAAATATTACAGCCATGCCTAACTGACTTCTTGAGGTAAGATTGTTCTGTCAGAAAACCCTCTCCCAGTTCCCCTGCAGCTCTTCAGGAATCCACATCTCTCCAGAGCTCTTTGTTCTCATGGGTGGCACCTCCAGAGTGAAGAAGATCCTTTGTCAAGAAGGGAAACAGAGGGGAAATGAGAGGGGCCTGCAGGCAGAGCTGGAATCAACTTCCACTCTGCCTCTTGCAAGCTGTGTGACCCTGGGCACAATTTCTCGTTCCTCTGGAAACCTCTGTTTTCTTAGATTTGGAGCAGGGTGGTCACAGTGACCTTGCAGAGTTCTGAGAATCAGAGACAGAACATAAAAGGCCTGGAAAACATTCTCCAAAAAGAAGCTGCAACATGTGTGGACAATGGGCTTTTCATGCCTCTCTTACTGTCTCTTACTGTCTGTTGACCTGGTGCAAGAAACATGCTCTGGTGATGGCTGTGAGGGAGGAATGAGGATAGACATAGACACTCCTGTGTCTCAAACATGCTTCTTTATTACTCTGTTATGACTCTGTCTTCCCTGGGGCAGGACCCCAGCCTGCCTACATTTGCAGACAGACACAGTGGCATGTGGAGACAACAGTGTGTCCCAATGACTTTTCTTTACCCCCCAGCTGTCGGCAGTACTCAATGGAAGGGTGATATCATGACACTGATACTGCTATTTTGAAACCTGGAGGATGGAAAGGTGCAAAAATCTATCACCAGCAACAGAAGGTGCAGACTGTGTTGGTGGCGGTAATTTTGTCCATCAAATGGATATGTGTGAAAGCATTCCCTCCTTTGTCCCTACAGGTCAGAATGGTGGCAGCGGAGCATCGTCGTTCTTCAGGATTGCCCCACTGGCCCTACCTCACAGCTGAAACTTTAAAAAATAGGATGGGCCACCAGCCACCTCCTCCAACTCAACAACTTTCTATAACTCAAAACTCCCTGAGCCTCAAGACACCTCCCGAGTGTCCGCTCCATCCCCTTCCACCCTCAGCGGATGATAATCTCAAGACGCCTCCCGAATGTCTCCTCACTCCTCTTCCACCCTCAGCTCCACCCTCAGCTGCACCCTCAGCTCCACCCTCAGTGGATGATAATCTCAAGACACCTCCCGCATGTGCGCTCTATCCCCCTCCACCCTCAGCGGATGATAATCTCAAGACACCTCCCGAGTGTCTGATTACTCCTCGTCCACCCTAAGCTCCACCCTCAGCTCCACCCTCACCTCCACCCTCAGCTGCACCCTCACTTCCACCCTCAGCTCCACCCTCACCTCCACCCTCAGCTCCACCCTCAGCAGATGATAATCTCAAGACACCTGCCCAGTGTGTGCTCTATCCCCCTCCACCCTCAGCGGATAATCTCAAGACACCTCCCGAGTGTCTGATTACTCCCCTTCCACCCTCACCTCCACCCTCAGCTCCACCCTCACCTCCACCCTCACCTCCACCCTCAGCTCCACCCTCACCTCCACCCTCAGCTCCACCCTCACCTCCACCGTCAGCTCCACCCTCACCTCCACCCTCAGCTCCACCCTCAGCTCCACCCTCACCTCCACCCTCAGCTCCACCCTCACCTCCACCCTCAGCTCCACCCTCAGCGGATGATAATCTCAAGACACCTCCCTTAGCTACTCAGGAGGCTGAGGCAGAAAAACCACCCAAACCCAAGAGGCCGAGGGCCGATGACGTGGACCCATCATCGCCCGAACCCAAGAGGCGGAGGGCCGATGACGTGGACCCATCATCATCCAAACCCAAGAGGCGGAGGGCCGATGACGTGGACCCATCATCATCCAAACCCAAGAGGCGGAGGGCCGATGACGTGGACCCATCATCATGCAAAGCCAAGAGGCGGAGGGCCGATGACGTGGACCCATCATCATCCAAACCCAAGAGGCGGAGGGCCGATGACGTGGACCCATCATCATCCAAACCCAAGAGGTGGAGGGCCGATGACGTGGACCCATCATCATCCAAACCCAAGAGGCGGAGGGCCGATGACGTGGAACCGTCATCACGCAAACCCAAGAGGCGGAGGTTGAGTTAGCTGAGAACAGGCCATTGCACTCAAGCCTGAGCAATAAGAATAAAATTGAGTAGAACAAAATAAAAAAATCAAAAAACAAAACAAAACCCACACTCCAAAAACTAACAAAGAATAAATAAATAATATAAAAATAAAATAAATACTGCAGTCCTTATGTTATTGCTTTGTTTCGATATCTGGTATGATTGCCTGAGGGACCTGAGGTTTTTAATCATGGGGTTTTTTTTTAATCTTTAGAAGTGGTTGGTTATGTAAAATATTATTATTATTATTTTTTGAGACTGGATTTTGCGTGTCACCCAGGCTGGAGTGCAGTGGCTTGATCACAGCTCACTGCAGCCTCAACCCCCTGGGCTTCAAGCAATCCTCCTGCCTCAGCCTCCCAAGTAGCTGGGATCACAGATGTGTGCCACCACGCCTGGCCAATGTTAAAAAATTCTTTAACTTTTTTGTAGAGATGCACTCCTGGACTCAAGCGATCCTCCTACTTGTCCCGACCACCAGCCCCTTTCTGATAAACATTTACACTGTTTATTATCTGATGCCATTTCTATCTTCTTCCTTGTCGTCCAGACATCAAATAATTAGGTTTCTTCGGGGTTTTCTTTTTCAAGTGCTCAGTGTTAAAGATCACTCACATTAGGGCCAGACACCACGGCTCATGCCTGTAATCCCAGCACTTTGGGAGCCCGAGGCGGGCAGAGCACTTGAGGTGGGGAGTTTGAGACCAGCCCGGCCAACTTGGTGAAACCCCACCTCTACTGAAAAACATACAAAAATTAGCTGGGCGTGATGGTGCATGCCTGTAGTCCCAGCCACTTGGGAGGCTGAGGCATGAGAATCGCTTGAACCCAGGAGGCAGAGGTTGTAGTGAGCCAAGATCACATCAGCACACTCTAGCCTGGGTGACAGAGCGAGACTCTGACTCAAAAAATAAATAAAATAAATATCACTTACATTAGA
This sequence comes from Pan troglodytes, assembly GCF_028858775.2. NCBI lineage: Eukaryota > Metazoa > Chordata > Mammalia > Primates > Hominidae > Pan > Pan troglodytes. Next base: position 35,597,802 of record NC_072416.2, on the reverse strand, counting down.
TATACCCAAGGGGTGGTCTATAGAGACTTGGAAGCAGTGGTTATTGCAACAGGGGCACGGAAGTCATCTGGCTATGCCAGGGTGCCCAGGGGATACTCGGGGTGGGTGGCATGGTGCTGCTGGGGACTCACCACACAGCACGCTCTGATTGACGCACTGCCAGGAGTAGTGCTCTGTCTTGGGGCTGCAGCCGGCCTCCTCAGCTCGAGTGTAACAACAGTCGTGGCCATGGCAGCACCTGCGGATGTCACATGGGCAGGACAGCAGGTGGGTGAAGCTGTCTCCTGGCCCTCCTCTTGCCAGGACCATGGGTGACTGAAGACCCCCAGGGAGGCACAGCATCCTCTTATCTAAGTTTTTTTTTTTTTTTTTTTTTAAGAGACAGGGTCTTTCTCTGTCACCCAGGCTGGACTGCAGAGGCACAATCATAGCTCACGGCAGCCTTGAACTCCTGGGCTCAAGCAATCCTCCCACTTCAGTGTCCCAAGTAGCTGAGACTACAGGCACACGCCAGCATGCCCGGCTGGTTTTTTAATTTGTATTTCCTTTGAGACAGCGTATCTCTCTGTTGCTCAGGCTGGAGTGCAATGGCTCAATCAGCTCACTTTAGCCTTGAACTCCCGGGCTCAAGTGATACTGCCACCTCAACCTCCCAAGTCTGCTACTACAGGAACACAAACTCCTTTTAAATGCTGGGATTACAGGTGGGAGCTACTGTACACCTGGCCTTATCTAAGCTGTTTCCCTGAAAATCCCCGACTTGGGTAATGATTCCATTGGCCCCACCATGCCCTGTCCTGCCTTCCTGGCTGTGCCCAAGCTTGGTCCCTGCCTGCCTGCCTGCCTCCCTCTCTGGGTCTCGAGCTCCTGTGACACATGACTCCTCTCTCTTCCTGGAGTGATCCAAGCCCTGCCACTTCCTGACTTTGCCCACACTGTACCCTCTGCCTGGGGCAACTTCATGTCTGCCCATTGACCCTTAGGCCTCAGCCCAGGCACAAGCCCCTGCCTCCGGAGGTCATCCAGGCCTCACCAGGCTACACCCTCTCGTAAAATTGGATTCCCTCCCTTCAGGGCAGGTTTATAATGAAATCCTCCTCAGTGGCCAGGTGCGGTGACACCCATCTGTAATCCCAGCACTTTGGGAGGCCGAGGTGGGAGGATCACTTGAGGCCAGGGGGTCGAGACCAGCCTGGGCAACATAAGAGAGACTCTTGTCTCTATAACAAATTTAAAAATTAGCTCACCAGGCCAGGCTCAGTGGCTCATGCCTGTAATCCCAACACTTTGAGAGGCCGAGGCAGGTGGATCACGAGGTCAGGAGTTCGAGAGCAGCCTGACCAACATGGCGAAACCCTGTCTCTACTAAAAATACAAAATTAGCCAGCCATGGTGGCACGCACCTCTAATCCCAGCTACTCGGGAGGCTGAGGCAGGAGAATCGCTTGAACCCAGGAGGTGGAGGTTGCGGTGAGCCAAGATCACACCATTGCAGTCCAGCCTGAGCAACAGAGCAAGACTCTGTCTCGAGACAATAAAAACACACAAAAAATTAACTCACCATGATGGCACATGCCTATAGTCCTAGCTACTTGGGAGGCTGAGGTGGGAGGATTCCCTTCAGCCCAGGAGTTTGAGGCTGCAGTGAGCCACTGTGATTGTGCCACTGCACTCTAACCTGGGCAAAAGCAAGACCCCAGGCTAGAGTGCATGATTTTGGGTCACTGCAACCTCCACCTCCCAGGTTCAAGTGATTCCCCTGCCTCAGCCTCTTGAGTACCTGGGACTACAGGCATGTGCCACCACGCCTGGGTAATTTTTGTATTTTTAGTAGAGACAGGGTTTAGTAGAGACCATGGTGAAACCCCGTCTCTATAAAACAAATCTCTACTAACCCCATCTCTACAAAAAACAGCTGGGCATGGTAGTGCACACCTGTAATTCCAGCTACTTGGGAGGCTGAGGCACGAGAATCATTTGCATCTTGGAGGCAGAGTTTGCAGTGAGCTGACATCGCACCACTGCACTCCAGCCGGGATGACAGAGCAAGACCCTGTCTCAAAAAAAAGTAAAAGGAACAAACAACAGCAACGACAACAAAAAAACCTCTGTGTCAATCACAGCCTTCGCGCTAGGGGAGAGGCGGCCGAATTCTGCCCTCTGCTAACTAACTATAGCTTTGTGGAAATGGGTGAGTGGTGTGCCCTTGTGAGCCTCAGGGCCCCATCTGTAAAATGGGCATAACTGTCATGCCCGTCTTTAAGAACAGCCTTGGGGGTAAATGAGTGGAAGTCATGGAAAGATCTCAGCCCACAACCTTGCACAGAACAGGCGCTTCTCACACAGTAAGTAGCAGGAGTGCAGAGGCTGCAGGCATGAATCCAGCCAGACTGCCTGAGTTCAAGTCCCAGCTCCCACGTCTTGGTAACTATGTGGCCTCAGACAAGTTACTTAATATTTCTTTTTTTTTTTTTTCAGACGGAGTTTTGCTCTGTCACCCAGGTTGGAGTGCAGTGGTGTGATCTCGGCTCATTGCAACCTCTGCCTCCCGGGTTCAAGCAATTCTCCTGCCTAAGCTTCCTGAGTAGCTGGAATTACAGGCACCTGCCACCACACACAGCTAATTTTTGTATTTTTAGTAGAGACGGGGTTTCACCATGTTGGCCAGGATGGTCTCGAACTCCTGACCTCGTGATCTGCTTGCCTCAGCCTCCCAAAGTACTGGGATTACAGGTGTGAGCCACCGCACCTGGACACGTCACTGAATATTTCTGTGCCTAGGTTTCTTCATGTGAAATGGGATTGTTGTGAGAACACAAAGGGATTCCCAGGGCAGTTCCTAGTGCATAGTCTGGCTGCCTTTGTATGTGTGTGTGTGTGTGTGTGTGTGTGTGCGTGTGTGTGTGTGTTTAATATAGAGACAGGGTCTCACTCTGTTGCCTAGGCTCGTTTGAAACTCCTGGGCTCCAGTGATCCTCCTGCCTCGACCCAAAGTGGTGGGATTACAGGCATGAGTCAACACACCTGGTCACTTTATATTATTATTTTTTTCTTTTGAGACAAGGTTTGGCACTGTTGTCCAGGTTGGAATACAGCGGTGCAATCTCAACTCACTGCAAACTCCGCCTCCCGGGTTCAAGCAATTATCCTGCCTCAGTCTCCCGAGTAGCTGAGATTACAGATGCCTGCCACCACACACAGCTAATTTTTGCATTTTTAGTAGAGATGGGGTTTCACCATATTGGCCAGGCTGGTCTTGAACTCCTGACCTCAAGTGATCTGCCCGCCTCGGCCTCCCAAAATGCTGGGATTACAGGAGTGAGCCACCGCTCCTAGCCAAGTTTTTAAGGCAACGTTTTCAGCCCATGGCCAGGATAAGGCGCAGCTGGTACCAAGATCTGGCTTCACTGGCCATGTTATCCAAGAGGCCTCTGCCTGCCTGCAAAGTGGTACTGCACACTGGGATGTCCCTGGACCAAACCCCAGCTTCAGTTTTGGGTACTTCCTCATAAGCCTTGACTACCCCAGAGTGTGAGGGATTTTGTGGCCTGGTCCCAGGCATGCACTCACCAGTCAATGGCGGGCCGGGCCGGGCCGGGCCAGGCTCACAGCTGATGGAAACAAAAAGGCTGAGAGTTGGGGAACACAGAGCACTCAGGGCAGAAATGTTCACCAGCCACTGCCCAAGAGGATTACAAAGAGCCAAAAATTGACAAAAGGAAAAGAGAATATAAAAGCATACATAGATGCTCCCCAGGACCAGGATGGCTTAGGTGACTCTGGACTCAGGGGAGGACCTGAGCAGCCAGTGGGTCCTATGAATGTGTTGGACCTTCAGCTTGTGCTGGTGCAGGATGAAAATCATGGAGCCTCTGGCCCAAGCTGTGATTCCCAAATCCAAAACATCAAGGAATCAGAACAGCACTGCACACAGGGAGTGGGGGATTTTGACATGAATCACAGCATAACAGTAGCCATTACCTGTTTTCCTTGTGATGGCTACATTGAGTTATAGCCAGACACATAAAGAAGAAAATTATTTGTTAGTGTGTTTAGGATCCAGCACGAGAGAATCAAGTGTCCAATGAGCTTGGGAAATATTATTCTGAGCTCTGCCCTACTGGAGTCCCTGGGGAAATAGCGATGGCCTGGAAGACACTCAGGAGGCAAGTGCTGCCAGGAGGAACACCCCTGCCCAGTCTCTGAAGGAAGAATAGAAGTTCACGTGAAAAATCCTTGAAGTTGTTCAAACCAAAGATGTCATTGTCTTCCAGATTTCTTTAGAGGGAATGACCAAAGAGTTGGGTATAATCAGGTGCATGAGAATCAAATCTGTGCACCTTAACCTGCACCCAGTGAGGAAAAGGGAGACATAATGATAAAGAAGAGAGTTTCCCAGACTTTGCAGAGTCAAATGTGTCAGTCTGTCTTCTGCTAAACAATCCATCAGGGTTGAGTATCATTGATCAAAGTGATTCCTGCACCTGCAGATTATTCAGGTGATTATGACATGACCTCTCGGACAGGGTGTTCCAGAGAAACAAAACCAATTTAAATTGTTTAAATTTAAATAACTCAAATCATTGAATTAATAAATTATTTTAACTTACTTTAAATACATACATGCAATTTATTGAAGTAAGATATTAATACTTAATAAATGTTTATTCATTTTAAGAAATTGGCTCATGTAACTATAGAGGCTGAGAATTCCCATTATCTGCTGCCTTTAAGTCAGAAATGCGGGACACCCAGCGGTGTTACTTGAAGGTTTGAGAACCAGGAGTGCTGAGGGCAATAGAAGATCCCTTCAGGAGTAGCCCCAGGTAAGGGACCCCAAAGAGTGACCTCACTTCCTTGACAATAGACCCCAACAGAACTTGGAACACTGGAAACCAAGCACCCACATTCTAGAAACAGTCTCTCCCCAGCTCACTTGGCTGAAGATACTAAAGAGAACTAGATGTTATCTAGTTTTATCCTGCTGATCCCAATTTCCTATAGTTCTGGCACCAGAAAATCCTGAATGATAGGTTTTTCTGAAGCTGCTGACATCGGGTCAGCCCTCAACACCATCACCTTTGGCCATGTTCAGGAAGTACTCAAAGGTAACACTGGCAGCCAAGAGCAGGCCAATCAATGTCTGGCCACCACCCTAATCCCACCTGGACAGTCACACCCCACCTCCCTATGTGTGTTCGCACAGTGGGGTGATGTCATGTGGGTCTGGCCTGTCCTGAGCAGAACCTGGTGTTGGGTTGTCAGAAACCCAGTGACCCATCACGTTCACTCTTCAGATCATGGCTCAAAAGTCTGCAGAGCAGAGACAAGAGATTGACAAAGAGGTGTTGATGAGGTAATGTATTCCATTTCCCTAGGTGAAAGGCAGGTGCACCACACTGTGAACAAGGACCAGTGCTGGACTGGAGTGAGTGCAGGAGCAAAAGGTTCTCTAAGCTGGGCGCAGTGGCTCAAGCCTGTAATCCCAGCACTTTGGGAGGCCGAGGCTGGCGGGTCATCTGAGGTCGGGAGTTCAAGACCAGCCTGGCTAATGTGGTGAAACCCCGTCTCTACTAAAAATACAAAAAAAATTAGCCGGGCATGGTGGCAGGTGCCTGTAATCCCAGCTACTTGGGAGGCTGAAGCAGGAGAATTGCTTGAACTCGGGAAGTGGAAGTTGCAGTGAGCCGAGACCACGCCATTGCACTCCAGCCTGGGCAACAAGAAAGAAAATCCATCTCAAAAAAAAAAAAAGGTTCTCTAATCCAGAGCCTGGAGGGGGCTGGGGAAGGCCTTCTGCTGAGACACTACTGTAAATAGCTTTATTCCATACACACACACACTCACACCCATGCGCACGTGGGTGAAAAAATATGTAAACCTTGATATATAGATGTAGATGTAGATATTCATTCTATTAGTTCTGTTTCTCTGTCTTCTTGAGTATGGCCATCCTAGTGGGTGTGAACTAACACTTCATTGTGGTTTTGATTTGAATTTCCCTAATGAATAACTTTTCACGTGCTCATTGGCCATTTATGTTTTTATTCTTATATCCTCATGTGTTCTTATCACCAATAATTAAAACGTTCTCTGGTAAAATATTTTTCTAAGTTAATTTACTTATAAAAATTACAAAGGCATGAAGTGATTTACTCAATGAATGCTGTTATCTCATTTAATTTTTCATGTCATGATATGAGCTGATTCTCTCATTGGCGTGTCCTGTATTTCTGAAATGAACCCTTCTCAATCATTTTGTGTACCTGTATATTAATTATACATGCAAATCCATGACTTACACTTGCTTAGTTTTAAGTTTTGACATAATGTATGTATTAGGTATCTTATTATTTAACAGAAATCACTTTTTCCTCTAAGTTTTCTAATTTATTAGTGTAAAGTTGTTTGTCTTAGAATGTAGACTTTTAAAAAATCTCCATGAAGTTTTAAATACTGTTTATTTTTTAATATTAAATATATCTTTTCACATTTTTATTAACATTGCAGTAAGCTCTATTTTATCATTAATTTTATTTTATTATATCCCATGTAATACTTATTCTAAATTTTTTACTTACATTATACTTTATGATAACACATTATTTAGGCTAAGCTTTTATTTTTTTGAGACAGTGTCTTGCTCTGTCAGCCAGGCTGGAGAGCAGTGGTGCGATCTGGGCTCACTGCAACCTCCGCTTCCCAGATTCAAGCGATTCTCCTGTCTCAGCCTCCCAAGTGGCTGGGATTACAGGCACATACCACCATGCCTGGCTAATTTTTGTATTTTTAGTAGAGATGGTGTTTCACGCTGTTGGCCAGGCTGGTCTCAAACTCCTGACCTTAGGTAATCCGCCTCAGCCTCTAAAAGTGCTGGTATTACAGGCATGAGCCACCTCTCCTGACCAAGGTGAAGCTTCTTTTTTTAATTTAATTTCAGAGTTTGACATCAAAAACACATATTGTCAGGCATCTTCTATTGTAGCATTTGAATTTGCAGCCATCTAATTTTCTCTACTTTTGAACAAATACAGTGCACAACTTGAATATGAAGAATTTTTATTGTCTTTTCATCTGAAAAGTTCTAAATATTAATTAGGAATATTGCTTAGTTTTTAGGTTTAGTATTTTAAATTGCTTCATAAACTATTTCAAAATATTATTATTTAATAGTGGCAAGGTTAATCTCTATGATTAAAATATTTTACATTCTTTAAGCCTCCCTCTGTGATTGCATTATTTCAATCGTTCTATATTGCTGAGTAATGCAACACATAGCCCAGGTTCCATATATGTCCATTGGACCAAACTTCTGCATTGTATTTTTCAAATATTTGAATTTTCAAGACATTTTACCTGCCTTACCTAACAATAATAAGAAAATATCTCTGGAAATTTTTCGCTTCAACCACATGGTTAGCCCATTTGTATTATGATTGTTTCAAATTGGCTCCCTTGAATATTTCAAGGCAGCAATTACCACCAACTCCCTAGAAAAAGGGAAGCATAAGCCTCCCCAGGGTCCCTGGCGTGGGCTCCTCCACCGACGGTGACTGGTTCCACCAGATTCACTTCCCAGAGGTCACCCTGATGCTTATTTCTTCTGAACAGGCTAATTGGGATTATTGCTAATACAGCATAGTCTACCCTCACAGGGTCCCAAAAATTAGGCAGTTTTCTTGATGAGTCTCATATTCATCAGGGGTGAGTCGAATTCTAATGAAAATCTCTTTCCACAGTCCTGTGCTCCTTTCGCTCCACCCAGAGCACTGCGTCCATTTTTACCTTAAAATATTTGAAATGGACGACTCTCTTCCCACAAAAAATTCACAGATTTCACAGAACTAACTTTCTTTTTAGAATTTAAGGTAAAATGCCACCCGCCGTGCAAGCCTGGGTGGGGAGCGCAGCTGCAGGCCTGGGGGGCAGGAGCGCAGAGCCAGGCAGAGAGGGGCTGCGGCAAAGGGGGAGGCCCAGACAAGGCGACCAGAGGGCCAGTTTTCAGTGTGTGAATTTTTGACTGAAGCCTCGCCCAAATGAGAAGAAATCTGCAAACAATAACTACTGACAGTGAGTCTGCAGAGTCATCTGAATGCATAACATGGAATGTTCTCAAACCAGAAGTAGCAGAATGTGTGACTCCATTGATGAGGACTGACTACTGGCTATAGGCCCTGGGTCAAGACAATTTTTATACCTCCCTGGTGGTTCAGAAAGGAGTCTCTGTAAAACCAGAAGCAAAGAAAGGAAACAATCTGAATTTTCTTTTTCTTTTTTTTTGAGACGGAGTCTTGCTCTGTTGCCCAGGCTGGAGTGCATTGGTATGATCTTGACTCACTGCAACCTCCACTTCCCAGGTTCAAGTGATTCTTCTGTCTCAGCCTTCCAAGTAGCTGGGATTACAGATGCCCACCACATCACCTGACTAATTTTTGTATTTTAGTAGAGATGGGTTTTCGCCACGTTGGCCAGGCTGGTCTCAAACTCCTGACCTCAAGTGATCTGCCTGCCTCAGCCTCCCAAAGTGCTGAGATTACAGGAGTGAGCCACCGCACCCAGCCATTATTGTGAATTTCTATATTTTCTCTGTCCAATCTTCTGTAATTTATTTTGTCCTGTTGTTACAGGAAAGGGGTCCCGATCCAGACCCCAAGAGAGGTTTCTTGGATATCACACAAGAAAGAATTCAGGGTGAGTCCACAGTGTAAAGCAAAAGCAAGTTTATTAAGAAAGCAAGTTTATTAAGGAGGTTTATTATGGTAAAAGGACAGCTACTCCTTAGACCAAGCAGGGCGTTTCTGAGAGTAAGAGGAGGAAGGTGTCAGCCCTAGGTACAATGTTTGTATATATACAGGATAAAAAAAGATCTTGGGGAGATGTGCTCTGCTACAAGGACTTGTGATAAAGGATTAATTTTCTTAATTACTATATTTTGCAAGAATCAATATTATTATCTTTAAAGCAAAATTAGGAATGCCTTTGTTCTCCAAATATCAGCATATCCAGACACTCCCAAGTCTGGATCTGTTTAGTAAACATTATTGGTTCCCTTAACCATGAACATGTAGAGGCCAGCTGAAAGGAGCCGGGCACATTCCTCAGCCCCGGGCTCAAAACAAACAAGCCCAGTACAAACACATCCCATCCTCCCATCCCACCACATATCACCATATATCTCTTAAACTTCCCCCAGGCTCAAAACAAACAAGCCCAGTACAAACACCACAAGGAAAGTCTCCAATAAGGGGACAGATGAGGGGACAGCCGTTCAAAGTTTTACTGAAAGAGCGGGAACCAAAAGAATTCCTTTGTTCCCCTGTAACTTTCAGGCTATAAAAAAGCAAACACTCGCATTGTTCGGGGCCCTCTTGTATGCTGTGGAATGGAGGGACCAAGTTCGAACTTGTAGTAAAGATCCTTGCCGCTTGGCTTTGACTCTGGACTCTGGTGGTCTTCTTTGGGGAACTAACGGTCTGGGCATAACATCTGGGGGCCCGTCCGGGATTCCCCAAGCCCACCAGACCCCTGGTCAACGGATCTGCTAGGATCGATCTACTGATAGGTGAGCTGGCTCATCTCCGTTTGTCTGTCTGTGTCTGTTCTGAATCCGAATCTGTGACTCGTGAGGTCTGAAACTGGAGCTGGCACAGTCCTGGCGGACGCGCTATAGGACAGCCAGCGGAGACCGGTGGGAGATGTCCCCTGGCTCTCATCTGATCTATATTGCGATCTGAGCTGCCCCGGTTTGGCGGGCAGCAGCCGTATCTGAGCTGCCTGGTTGGGCGGGCAGCAGCTGTCTCTGATCTAAGCTGCCCTGGTTTGGCAGGCAGCAGCCGTATCTGAGCTGCCTGGTTGGGCAGGCAGCAGCTGTCTCTGATCTAAGCTGCCCCGGTTTGGCAGGCAGCAGCTGTCTCTGACCTAAGCTGCCCCGGTTTGGCGGGCAGCAGCTGTCTCTGATCTGAGCTGCCCCGGTTTGGTGGGCAGCAGCCGTATCTGAGCTGCCCGGTTGGGCGGGCAGCAGCTGTCTCTGATCTGAGCTGCCCTGGTTTGGTGGGCAGCAGCTGTCTCTGATCTGAGCTGCCCCAGTTTGGCGGGCAGCAGCCGTATCTGAGCTGCCCGGTTGGGTGGGCAGCATCTGTCTCTGATCTGAGCTGCCCCAGTTTGGCGGGCAGCAGCCGTATCTGAGCTGCCGGTTGGGCGGGCAGCAGCTGTCTCTGATCTGAGCTGCCCCGGTTTGGCAGGCAGCAGCTGTCTCTGACCTAAGCTGCCCCGGTTTGGCGGGCAGCAGCTGTCTCTGATCTGAGCTGCCCCGGTTTGGTGGGCAGCAGCCGTATCTGAGCTGCCCGGTTGGGCGGGCAGCAGCTGTCTCTGATCTGAGCTGCCCTGGTTTGGTGGGCAGCAGCTGTCTCTGATCTGAGCTGCCCCAGTTTGGCGGGCAGCAGCCGTATCTGAGCTGCCCGGTTGGGTGGGCAGCATCTGTCTCTGATCTGAGCTGCCCCAGTTTGGCGGGCAGCAGCCGTATCTGAGCTGCCGGTTGGGCGGGCAGCAGCTGTCTCTGATCTGAGCTGCCCCAGTTTGGCGGGCAGCAGCCGTATCTGAGCTGCCTGGTTGGGCGGGCAGCAGCTGTCTCTGATCTGAGCTGCCCCGGTTTGGCGGGCAGCATCTGTCTCTGATCTGAGCTGCCCCGGTTTGGCGGGCAGCAGCCGTATCTGAGCTGCCCGGTTGGGCGGGCAGCAGCTGTCTCTGATCTGAGCTGCCCCGGTTTGGTGGGCAGCAGCTGTCTCTGATCTGAGCTGCCCCGGTTTGGCGGGCAGCAGCCGTATCTGAGCTGCCCGGTTGGGCAGCCAGCAGCTGTCTCTGATCTGAGCTGCCCCGGTTTGGTGGGCAGCAGCCGTATCTGAGCTGCCCGGTTTGGCAGGCAGCATCTCTCTCTGATCTGAGCTGCCCCGGTTTGGCGGGCAGCAGCTGTCTCTGATCTGAGCTGCCCCGGTTTGGCGGGCAGCAGCCGTATCTGAGCTGCCCGGTTGGGCGGGCAGCAGCTGTCTCTGATCTGAGCTGCCCTGGTTTGGTGGGCAGCAGCTGTCTCTGATCTGAGCTGCCCCAGTTTGGCGGGCAGCAGCCGTATCTGAGCTGCCCGGTTGGGTGGGCAGCATCTGTCTCTGATCTGAGCTGCCCCAGTTTGGCGGGCAGCAGCCGTATCTGAGCTGCCGGTTGGGCGGGCAGCAGCTGTCTCTGATCTGAGCTGCCCCGGTTTGGCAGGCAGCAGCTGTCTCTGACCTAAGCTGCCCCGGTTTGGCGGGCAGCAGCTGTCTCTGATCTGAGCTGCCCCGGTTTGGTGGGCAGCAGCCGTATCTGAGCTGCCCGGTTGGGCGGGCAGCAGCTGTCTCTGATCTGAGCTGCCCTGGTTTGGTGGGCAGCAGCTGTCTCTGATCTGAGCTGCCCCAGTTTGGCGGGCAGCAGCCGTATCTGAGCTGCCCGGTTGGGTGGGCAGCATCTGTCTCTGATCTGAGCTGCCCCAGTTTGGCGGGCAGCAGCCGTATCTGAGCTGCCGGTTGGGCGGGCAGCAGCTGTCTCTGATCTGAGCTGCCCCAGTTTGGCGGGCAGCAGCCGTATCTGAGCTGCCTGGTTGGGCGGGCAGCAGCTGTCTCTGATCTGAGCTGCCCCGGTTTGGCGGGCAGCATCTGTCTCTGATCTGAGCTGCCCCGGTTTGGCGGGCAGCAGCCGTATCTGAGCTGCCCGGTTGGGCGGGCAGCAGCTGTCTCTGATCTGAGCTGCCCCGGTTTGGTGGGCAGCAGCTGTCTCTGATCTGAGCTGCCCCGGTTTGGCGGGCAGCAGCCGTATCTGAGCTGCCCGGTTGGGCAGCCAGCAGCTGTCTCTGATCTGAGCTGCCCCGGTTTGGTGGGCAGCAGCCGTATCTGAGCTGCCCGGTTTGGCAGGCAGCATCTCTCTCTGATCTGAGCTGCCCCGGTTTGGCGGGCAGCAGCTGTCTCTGATCTGAGCTGCCCCGGTTTGGCGGGCAGCAGCCGTATCTGAGCTGCCCGGTTGGGCGGGCAGCAGCTGTCTCTGATCTGAGCTGCCCCAGTTTGGCGGGCAGCATCTGTCTCTGATCTGAGCTGCCCCGGTTTGGCGGGCAGCAGCCATATCTGAGCTGCCCGGTTGGGCGGGCAGCAGCTGTCTCTGATCTGAGCTGCCCCGGTTTGGCGGGCAGCAGCTGTCTCTGATCTGAGCTGCCCCGGTTTGGCGGGCAGCAGCCGTATCTGAGCTGCCTGGTTGGGCGGGCAGCAGCTGTCTCTGATCTGAGCTGCCCCGGTTTGGCAGGCAGCATCTGTCTCTGATCTGAGCTGCCCCGGTTTGGCCTGATCTGAGCTGCCCCGGTTTGGCAGGCAGCAGCTGCCTCTGACCAGGGCTGCCAAAGTGTGCCTGTGATTAGATATCATTAATAAGCCAGATCAGATTTCCTTTACAGGGATTCTAACCCACATTCCTTTACAGGAAGAGACTACAAATTATTACAGGATGGGTGATACCCAGAGCACTCCTCTATCTCTCCTTACGAGTAATTTCAAAGAAGTTAGAGCAAGGGGCCATGATTTTGGTATAGAAATCAGGAAAGGAAAGCTAATTACTCTGTGTCGCTCTGAATGGCCTGCCTTTGATGTGGGGTGGCCACCCGAAGGGACCTTCCCACTTGCTGTCATCACTAGGGTAAAGTCCAAGATTTTCCTACCTGGGCGTGCGGGCCACTTAGATCAAATCCCATATATCCTCATATGGCAGGACCTTGTTGAGAACCCGCCTCCTTGGCTGTCCCCTTTCCAATTAGCCTCTGAGCCCTGTAAGGCACTGGTTGCTCGACCACTAAAATCCAAGCAACCAACTGCCCCCCCCCCATCCTGTTCTACCTGACAGCGGGGACCCACTGTTCACAGAACCCCCTCCGTACCCCTCCGGGCCCCAGGCCCCAGCCCCCCTGGCTGAGCTGCGGGAGGGAGCAGGCGGACGGGAGGCGGCCGGCACACACGGGCCCGCTGAAAGGGAAAGTAACTTTGAAGGGCCGGCAGGGCGGACGCGAGGGCGCACTTCACGAACCAGCCCCCCTCAGCCGCCTGACTCCACGGTGGCTTTACCCCTTCGGGAAATAGGACCCCCAGATGACACAGGAATCCCCAGGCTCCAGTACTGGCCATTCTCCACCAGTGATCTGTATAACTGGAAGACTCAGAGTGCTCGGTTTTCAGACAACCCCAAAGATTTACTGGCTTTACTGGATAGTGTCATGTTCACCCACCAGCCCACTTGGGATGATTGTCAGCAGCTCCTCTGAATCTTGTTCACCACGGAAGAGCGAGAGAGAATACAGATAGAAGCTAGAAAGCTGGTCCTGGGGGACGACGGTCAACCGACTGCCAACCCCGACCTCATAAACGCAACCTTTCCTCTGACCAGGCAGGCGTGGGACTACAACACGGCAGAAGGTAGGGGACGGCTACACCTTTATCGCCAGACTCTAATGGCAGGTCTCTGGGCAGCTGCTCACAAGCCCACTAATTTGGCTAAAGTATATTCTATTCTGCAGGGAAAGACAGAGAGCCCAGCTACCTACTTAGAAAGATTAATGGAAGCTTTTAGACAGTACACCCCCATAGATCCAGAGGCTCCAGGAAGTCAGGCAGCTGTTGTAATGTCTTTCGTAAATCAGGCAGCCCCAGATATTAAGAGAAAACTCCAGAAATTAGAAGACTTGGAGGGAAAGCGGATTCAGGACCTCCTTCAGATAGCCCAGCAGGTTTACAATAACAGAGATACTCCAGAGGAAAAGCAATTTAAGGCCACTGAAAAAATGACCAAGGTCCTGGCAGCAGTGGTACAGAAAGAGCATCTACAGCCAGAGTACACCCAACCTAGGCGGCACCCCCGGCATAATAATCTGAGCAAAGACCAATGTGCCTACTGTAAGGGGGCTGGCCACTGGGTAAGAGACTGCCCCAAAAAGAAACAACGAGGACAGGGACCCCCTAGGTCTACACCCGTACTAGTCACTCAAGACGAAGACTAGGGAAGACGGGGTTCGGACCCCCTCCCCGAACCTAGGGTAACTTTGCAAGTGGAGGGGTCCCCAGTCCAGTTCTTGGTCGATACGGGAGCACAGCACTCGGTCTTAGTTAAAGCCATTTAATTGGACAGACGAAGCCGAGTTGGCCTTCCAACAGATTAAAACCGCCCTACTCTCCGCGCCTGCACTAGGACTACCTGATGTTACCAAGCCCTTCCACTTATACGTGGATGAGAATAAGGGTGTCGCCAAGGCGGTAATAACTCAGAACTTAGGCCCCTGGCAGAGGCCAGTTGCCTACCTGTCAAAGAAGTTAGACCCAGTGGCTGCCGGGTGGCCCCCTTGTCTCCGAATGATTGCGGCCACGGCTCTGATGGTGCAAGATGCTGATAAACTTGTCATGGGGCAAGAATTGCGGGTCATTACTCCACATGCCATCGAAGGTGTACTCAAACAGCCACCTAATCGATGGATGAGTAACGCCTGGCTCACCCACTACCAAGGACTACTACTAAATCCTCTCAGGATAATTTTCCTGCCCCCAACGACCTTAAACCCTGCCTCGCTGCTGCCCAACCCAGACCTGGACGCCCCACTCCATGACTGCACCGAGATACTAGCTCAGGTGCACGGAGTTCAAGAAGACCTGCAGGACCGCCCACTTCCTGACGCCGACCTCGTCTGGTTCACTGATGGGAGCAGCTTCATGCATCAAGGCCAGAGGTACGCTGGAGCGGCAGTAACTTCAGAGACTGAGGTAATCTGGGTGGAACCCCTGCCCCCGGGGACATCGGCCCAGAAGGCCGAACTGATAGCGCTCACCCAAGCTCTTACCTTAGGGGCGGGGAAAAAGCTGACAGTATATACAGACAGCCGATATGCTTTTGCCACGGCGCATATACATGGGGCCATTTACAGGGAGCGAGGGTTACTGACGGCTAAAGGAAAAGAGATAAAAAACAAGCAAGAGATCCTAGCCCTGCTAACAGCCCTATGGAGGCCAGAAAAATTAGCCATTGTACATTGCCCAGGGCATCAGAAACTAACTACTCCAACTGCTCAAGGCAACTTCCTGGCAGGCCAAACTGCAAGGAATGTGGCGAAGGCTCCCAGCCAACTCCTTGCACTCCAGCTCCCTGACCCGGGCCCCCGGGACTTGCCATATTTCCCTGAATATTCAGAACAAGATCTCCAGTGGATTGACAAACTTACCCTGAAACAAATCCAGAATGGGTGGTGGACTGATACTAATGACCAAACCATCCTACCAGAAAAATTAGGACAACAGGTGTTAGAACACATCCACCGAACCACCCACCTGGGGGCCCGGTGGATGATAGACCTGATCAGATGCTCCAAGCTCAAAATCAGACATATAGCTGAGACGGCCAACAGTATCGTGACAAGTTGCAAAGTCTGCCAGCTTAACAACGCATACCCCCAATCTCAAGCTGCAACAGGAACAAGACTCAGGGGAACCAGGCCCGGTATCTACTGGGAAGTAGATTTTACTGAAATAAAGCCAGGAAAGTACGGGTACCAGTACTTACTTGTCTTTGTAGATACTTTTTCAGGGTGGACTGAAGCATTCCCAACCAAAAGAGAAACTGCTCAGGTCGTAGCAAAGAAAATTCTGGAAGATATCCTTCCCAGGTATGGCTTCCCCGTCCAGATAGGGTCAGATAATGGGCCCGCTTTCGTCGCTAAGGTAAGTCAGGACTTGGCTTCCATCCTTGGGGCAAATTGGAAACTGCATTGCGCTTACAGGCCCCAGAGTTCAGGACAGGTAGAAAGGATGAATCGGACCTTAAAAGAGACCTTAACTAAATTGACTATAGAGACTGGCGCTAATTGGGTAGTCCTTCTCCCCTATGCTCTGTTCCGGGCCCGTAATACCCCTTACAAACTGGGCCTTACCCCTTACGAAATCATGTATGGCAGACCTCCACCCCTGGTTCCTAGCTTAAAAGATGATCTGCTTAAGTCTGAAACAGAAAATGTCTCTGAATTCTTATTTTCCCTACAAACCTTACAGAAAATTCACCAAGAAATCTGGCCCAAGCTGAAAGAGCTATATGAGACCAGTCCCCCACCAACACCCCATCCGTACCAGCCGGGAGACTGGGTCCTGGTTAAGCGACACCGACAAGAGACCCTAGAGCCCAGGTGGAAAGGACCACTCCAAGTACTCCTGACCACACCCACCGCCCTGAAAGTAGAAGGCATTGCGTCGTGGATCCACTACACCCACGTCAAGCCAGTGGACCCAACCTCCGACCTTCTGGGGCCAATCATGGCGGCGGCTGAAGCACCGGACACGTGGACTGTGGACAGAGCTAAGAACAACCCCTTAAAACTCACCCTGCGCCGGCAGCATAGCTCACTGCAAACATGCAGTTAAGTAGTCTAACTTTAACATTAGTCGCCCTAGTGGCCACTGGGGAAAACATAAAGCCAGCTCCTAATCCCTTTGTCTGGAGATTCTGGCTTTATGAAAACCAAACCCACCCTGGGCAACCTCATAAGCCCGGGAAATTAGTGGCCAGTGCAGATTGCCCCTCCTCAGGGTGCAATAGCCCAATTTTACTAAATTTTACCGATTTCCCAGTAGCCAAACCAGTGGCACCAATAATATGCTTCGAGTATGATCAGACTGAATACAATTGTAAGCACTATTGGTGGCACCAAAGTGCCGGCTGCCCTTATAACTATTGTAACATCCATAAATACCAATGGTGGGGTGGAAAAGAACAGATAGATCCCAGATGGCCCTTCCATCGCAGACGAGATAGAGACCTTTCATATACATGGATAGTTAGAGACCCCTGGAACTTCCACTGGACCACGCCTCAACACGGGGCTGTATACTACTTCTCCGCCTCCACATGGCCTAGCAGTCACCTCTATCTGTGGCGGGGTCTAGTGCAGGTACGGCCCCTGGTCCATGGAAATATCCAGCGACAAGAAAACCGCCTGACACAAGATTTACGTCCTTTTTCCTGGTTAAAATTATTGCAAGAAGGATTAGAACTTGCCAACCTTACAGGACTTCACAGCCTGTCTGGCTGCTTTCTATGTGCCACTCTAGGGCGTCCACCGCTAACCGCAGTCCCCCTGCCATGGGGATCATCCACCTCTGCCCAAGCTAACAACCACCAAAACCTCTCATATGCCCCTATCCCTAACATGCCACTATACCTAAACCCCAGTCAAGAGAAGTTTCCCTACTGTTTCTCAGGAACTAATTCCAGCCTCTGCAACATCACTGCAACGCCCCCTAACATCACCTTAAGGGCTCCGTCAGGCATATTCTTCTGGTGTAATGGAACATTATCCAAAAACCTATCAAGCCCCTCTGTTACCAACCTACTGTGTCTTCCTGTCACATTAGTTCCCCGGTTAACTCTACTTACTGCCGGCGAGTTCCTAGGGTATACCGGTAACTGGACTAGTGCTGTTATTCACCCAGACCCTAGACCGAGACCTGCACGAGCCATATTTCTCCCCCTCATTGCAGGAATCTCCCTCACCGCATCCTTCATGGCGGCCGGACTGGCTGGGGGAGCCCTAGGTCACACCCTCATAGAAAGTAACAAGCTGTACCAACAATTTGCCGTTGCTATGGAGGAGTCAGCTGAGTCCCTTGCCTCCCTCCAGCGGCAGCTCACGTCCCTAGCACAGGTAACCTTGCAGAACCGGAGGGCCTTAGACCTACTCACTGCTAAAAAAGGGGGAACGTGTATGTTTCTAAAGGAAGACTGTTGTTTCTACATAAATGAATCAGGACTCGTGGAAGACCGAGTCCAACAGTTACGCAAGTTAAGCACAGAAGTAAGAACACGGCAGTTTGCTTCAGCTGCAGACCAATGGTGGAACTCATCTATGTTTTCTCTGTTAGCCCCCTTCCTTGGACCCCTGCTGAGTCTACTATTTCTGCTTACCGTAGGACCTTGTGTTGTTAACAGAATTTTGTGGTTCGTTAAAGAAAGGTTTAACACTGTACAACTCATGGTCCTCAGAGCCCAATACCAACCTGTAAACGCTGAAACAGAATCAGACTTATAAGACCCAAGATTGGCTCTAAAAAATACCTGAAAAGAAAGGGGGGAATGAAAGGAGCCGGGCACATTCCTCAGCCCCGGGCTCAAAACAAACAAGCCCAGTACAAACACATCCCATGCTCCCATCCCACCACTTATCACCATATATCTCTTAAACTTCCCCCGGGCTCAAAACAAACAAGCCCAGTACAAACACCACCAGGAAAGTCTCCGATAAGGGGACAGATGAGGGGACAGCCGTTCAAAGTTTTACTGAAAGAGCGGGAACCTAAAGAATTCCTTTGTTCCCCTGTAACTTTCAGGCTATAAAAAAGCAAACACTCGCATTGTTCGGGGCCCTCTTGTATGCTGTGGAATGGAGGGACCAAGTTCGAACTTGTAGTAAAGATCCTTGCCGCTTGGCTTTGACTCTGGACTCTGGTGGTCTTCTTTGGGGAACTAACGGTCTGGGCATAACACAGCCTCATTTTCCTAGCCCTCACTCAAAATGGAGGCACTCTGGTTTGAACGCCTCTGACGCTATGCTTGTGTTTCTTTTATTTTGAATTACAAAAAAGAGGTATGATGGAAGCTCATTCACCCTTTTGTGATTATTCCAGTGAGACGTTACTGTTCTGCTCTGGAGAAGATACTGTCAGATAATGTCCCGCATTTCCATCAGCTGGCATGCATGCCTTTGGACTCAGACAGGGTTCTTTGGATTGTAGCTGAATTTTCAATGTTTAGTCAATATGGATCTGATCTCCGCATGATCTTTTTTGTGAATGCCAACACCATTTTGTAACTTTTTTCCATTCTAAACATTTTTCTTTTCACTGCCAACCCTCTGCCTTGTGATTTTATTGGAAATCAAGGACCTGCTATTATTTGTTAATTTGCCATCATTTATGTATATATTGAAAGGTACGAAACCCACAAGCACAACGATCATTTTTATTTGTTTGAAATTTCAGCAGAATAAGTATCTGCATGCTTTATGAAGTTGCTTCGATAGCAGCCCCTGGGATGCCAGAAATTAGCATTTCTTTGCTGCCATGGGCTGATGATACTGCTGCTATTAGAGAAAGTTTAGCTGTGGCACCAACTGACAGCATTTTCATAGAAAAAGATTACTTGTAGCTTATTTTAGAAGTAGGAACATTTGGTCTATTCGACTAGACTTGCAATTTTTTTAAAAAAGGTTGCATTCATTAAAGAAAAAATGAATTTAAGGTAAAATGACAAAACCTGATCTTTAACATCCTGAAGGATCTGATACATTATTTTCCCCCCAACTCTATCCCAGGCCTGGTGGTAGAACTGCTATTTTTCCTTCTTACCTTTTAGAAAAGTATGCATCTAGATTTTATTCAAAAATAGAAGAAACAACAGTAGAATCATATAAATAGCAAAAATTTGAAACTCAAAATATTAAGCGTAAGTTAAAAAAACATATAAACAACAGAATATGTGGGATAAATACCAATTTTGATACAATTAGTCTGGATTAAAAGACTGAACGTTCAGGTGAAGGAGCAGAGAATGCGCCTTCAAAACCAACAGAGAGAAAATCTTTGTATAAGAAGCATGAACATAGGATCTACACATCAGAAAAATTATAGAAGGACAGAATTATTTTTAAATAATCAAAAACTAGTCTCATTAAAATAAAGTATAATCATCAAGGACAAAAAGAAAATTCTACAACTTGAAAATGGGAAAAAAATGAAGATTAATTCAAAACGAAAAAGGGCGTGACTATGACTTTCTTCTCACTTTCTTCATTGATCATCACTTAAAGCTTCTTTATTTCATTAAACTTTTGTTACACTGCTGTGCCCAGTTAATTCCATGACATTTTTTACTAATTGGTTAAAATTGCATTGTTACAAATTATTAGAGGCCCACATTTAATGAATAATTTGCCTCTAAACTTCTCCATTGCAACATTAACAAAATGAAAATTATGAAAGCCCTTTGCAAAACATTTCATCTGTAACTGTCGTTTATGATACATGAAAAATCCTTGAAGGGCAACGACAGATTCTGAGTCTTACACACACTTTGCAACTGACTGCCAATTGTGGTGCTTAACCTTCTGCAGGAAGAAATCAACAAATGTCCATTCATTGTACAGAAAGAAGACAATCCACATAAATCGGAGAACTATCTGATCAGCTTAGGAAACTGGATTCCTTCCACAGCAGGCAGAGCCCAGCCTGGCTATCCTGTGATGGCTGCTCATGAGCACAAAGGGGCTGACCGTGGGAAAACAGGCAGTGATCAGTGCCGAGGTGTTCAACAGCCACCAACTGGGATTAGGAAAAAGACGTGTAAAGATGGAGGAGAGCGAGTAAAATAACACAAGGTGCTCACCAGGACCAGGATGCTTTGGGTAACTCTGGACTCAGGGGAGGATCTGGGGGAGAGGTTGGTCCCATGAATGTGCTGGGCCTGCTGCTTGAGCCTGTGCAGGATAAAAACCATGGAGCCACTGGCCAAGGCCATGAGCCCCAAACACAAAACATCAAGGGATGATAACAAGACAATATGTAATGACTGTAGAATTCTGCTCCTACCTCTTCCAGAACAATACTTATAATCATTTGTCTTTGTGCTATTTATGCTGTTCCACTTGCCAGTCACATGTAGAGGAACAGTAATATTTACCAGCGTGTTCAGAATCCAGCACAGGACCAGGATGTTGAAGGACCTGATGTATCTGGGAGCATGTAGTTTAAGCTGTGCCCACCTGAATTCGCTGGGGCTGATGGTGATGACCTGGAAGACACTCAGGAGGCAGGCATTGCCAACGCACACAGCCCTGCCCACTCTGTGAACATAAAACACAAGTTTGCATCCAATATCACTGAGGGAATCTTTCGACCCAAAAGCAGCCATTGTTTGTGGGATTCCTTTAGAGAGTATAACCTAGGAGTTGGCTACGGTCAGATGCTTGAGAATCAGATCTGTGGACCATAACATACCTCTGGTGAAACAAAGGAAACTATAGTGGTAAAGAAGAAAGAAATTCCCCAGGAATCCAACTATGATCTGAGATAAGAAGATCATGCCTATTGAAAAATCCCTGGAGGCCATTTGTCATTTTTCAGTGTCTGATAATTACATTCAAAGTGAGAGAACCCTGCGTGGAAACATAAACTCTGTTTCACTTTGCAAATAAAATCCACTATTGTCCACTTACCGTTGTTTCCAACTTAGACATTTTCTTTTTTTTTTTTTTTGAGATGGAGTCTCGCTCTGGCCCAGTCTGGAGTGCAGTGGCGCATCTCGGCTCACTGCAAGCTCCGCCTCCCGGGTTCACGCCATTCTCCTGCCTCAGCCTCCCGAGTAGCTGGGACTACAGGCGCCCGCCACCACGCCCAGCTAATGTTTTTGTATTTTTAGTAGAGACGGGGTTTCACCATGTTAGCCAGGATGGTCTCGATCTCCTGACCTCGTGATCCACCCGCCTCAGCCTCCCAAAGTGCTGGGATTACAGGCGTGAGCCACCTTGCCTGGCTATTTGTGGGATATTTTGTTTTCTGTTGTGTTTTCTCTTTTTTTGAGATAGAGTCCACTCTGTCACCCAGGGTGGAGTGCAGTGGCGCAATCTTGGCTCACTGCAACCTCTACCTCCCAGTTTCAAGCGATTCTCTGGCCTCAGCCTTCCAAGCACCTGGGATTACAGGGGCACACCACCATGCCCAGCTAATTTTTGTATTTTTAGTAGAGACGGGGTTTCACCATGTTGGTCAGGCTAGTCTCGAACTCCTGACCTTGCGATCTGACAGCCTCGGCCTCCCAAAGTGCTGGGATTACAGACGTGAGCCACCACGCTCAGCCTTGTTTTGTTTTTGAGACAGAGTCTTGCTCTGTTGCCCAGGCTGGAGTTGCAGTAGTGTGATCTCGGCTCACTGCAACCTCCGCCATCTGGGTTCAAGCAATTCTCTTGCCTCAACCTCCCAAGTAGCTGGAAATACAGGCACCTACCACCACACCCAGCTAATTTTTTGTATTTTCAGCAGAGATAGGGTTTCACCATGTTGGCCAGGCTGGTCTCAAACTCCTGACCTCAGGTGATTCACCTGCCTCAGCCTCCCAAAGTGCTGGGATTACAGGCCTGAGCCACCACACCCAGCCTATTTGTGGGGTATTTTGAAGCCAATTTTATAATGGCCAACCTTATGCCTTGAGGGATAAAAGATGAAGGGCCAATGTGGATGAGGAATTTTAATGGTAGCTTTGTTGCTCCATAATCAGCCAGAGACAGAACATTGGTTCACTCCTCTTAACCTACAGCATAGGGTGAAGAGAATATTGCCAGGAGGCCTTCACGCTTGTTGATGGGCATCATTTCTTAGGTCTCTTTTTCTATGGTTTGGAGTAAATATAAATGAGGCAATGATTAGACATTTGTCCCTCATAGTGGGCTCTGTAGCAGCTTCTACTGTGAAGGCTTTGGTTGTACAGCAGTCTTCTTCAAGTTCCCTTGCTATAGTTGTGCTAGATAATAGAATAACTCTAGGTGACCTAATGGCTGAACACGGAAGAATCTGCACATGGTTGAATACATAGGTATTAGAGAGATTTAGTTGTAGGGAATTAACGAACAGCCTGCTGGGTTAAAACAAGTACTCTATCTAGCTCACTCCTTGATCTATTTTATTTTAATTGGTTTGGTTTGGACCCTGGCTAAGGAGCATACTCCAAACTCTTGGTATTATCCTCCGGATACTCACAACAGTAATCTCCCAAGTATTCTGTATTCTCTCAAAAGTATTAAATGTTTGTTTGCAGTCATCTATGGAATGGCAAATGATCTCTTTGACTGGAATGACAAAAACTCAAAGAAATGTATGATCATTGTTTGAAATGCTTGTTCCCTGGTGGTATAAAGAAATAGCACTTGAACATAAATTTAATTTACTCAGCAAGGCCATTTTTACTTCCTGCAGAAAGGGTACACTTGCCAGCAGTTTTGCCAAGAGAGTACACTGAACAAAGGACACAGGGTTATTTATAACCTGACGTGTCCACCCTACTGCTGTGCCTGGTTTCCATTGGCTGGAATGGGGCCTTACATTCTGTATTTGTCCCAATTGGCTAGCAATTTAGAACTTTTTAAAAGAGGCAAAGGCAGAGGAGAACAAAGGAAGGAGGAAGTAACTTGTGGAATACTAAGAAAGGTAAAAACACCTTCAAATAAGGAAGAGGAACAGGCTATGACTTAATGCTTGCTTGAACCAGTATAAGCATGCCAGGGCAAATATTTAGGCAAATTGTGGGAGCTAAGAACATAAAGTACATTGATTTCTTTATCATGGCTAGCAGATATTTAAGAATTGTTAGCACAGGTCTTTGAATAAATTTTGCTTCTAAGAGAAGTTACTATTTATTCCTAATTAAATGGGGAGGAAAATCTTTGAAGAGGAACCTCTACTTTACTTTTTACAATCATGAAAACAACACAATCTACGAATGTATTTGCTGAGACCAGAAGCCCAACATGATAGTGACTCAGAGTAGCACTAAAGCCCTAAGTTTTGGTCACACACAAAATTGAGAGTTTGACCAAAAGAGGAGATTGTTAAATTAAGTTTAGCCTAAAGCTGTCTTCTTATATATTTTAAGTTTGGCCTAAAAGGTTCTCTCTACCTAGTTAACTGTAACTTACCTGGATGTATAGATAGACTATGGCCTGCTCTTGTACCAATCATTGAGCTTTGGCCAAAGATGGCCAATTGTTCACGTCATGTTCAAATAAGATAAATGCCAAGCTATACCCAATGCAGATGTTTCTGCAGCTCACTTCTGTACTTTTTTCTGTATGTCACTTTCTTGATTCTGTCCATAAATCCTCTCCGACCACACAGCAGCATGGAGTCTCTCTGAACCTATTCTGGTTAAGGGAGCTGCCTGGTTTGCAAGTCATTCTTTGCTCAATTAAATCCTGTTCAACTTAATTTGCCTAAAGTTTTTTTTAAAAAACATGACCACAATGAACATGAGCTTGGAATACCTTAGGTGGGAGGAACATGGTAGGTGACATTGTTGGGAGGATGAGGTGAGGCCAGAATGGGGTTTGAGGGCCAGAGAGGGACCCGTCTGTGAGGCTGATGAGGTCGCTATTGGTAACTGTGCCTGTTATATGGGGACAGGGTTATTACCCCTACCAAACATAAGAGAAGAGGAAAAGCAGGAGGTATTTCCCTCACATTTTTTACATTTCCGCAAGAGCCAATAGCCAAGTACATGGCTTCTATCCTTCATTCTCACAGTGTCCAGAATAACCAGCAATGTCCAGTGAAGAAGGGGCTCAAGTGGACACAGCAGTCTTCTAAATACTGACCAAAACAAATTAGGTTTAAAAATCATCTACATATTTCTCCATCACAAAATTTTTATCAAGTTAATTTTTAAAATTGCGTTTGATTTAAAAAAACTTTTTAAATATATAAACATTACTTTCAAAATTCTGGTTGGTTAAATGCCAAGACCAGCTCAGTCGGGGAAGACCCTAACCCAGTGGGGTTAGAGGAATTAAAGACACACACACAGAAATATAGCATGTGGAGTGGGAAATCAGGGGACTCACAGCCTTCAGAGCTGAGAGCCCTGAACAGAGATTTACCCACATATTTATTGACAGCAAGCCAGTGATAAGCATTGTTTCTATAGATTATAGATTAACTAAAAGTATTCCTTATGGGAAACAAAGGGATGGGCTGAAACAAAGGGATAGGCTCTGGCTAGTTATCTGCAGCAGGAACATGTCCTTAAGGCACAGATCACCCCTGCCATTGTTTGTGGTTTAGGAATGCCTTTAAGAGGTTTTCCACCCTGGGTGGGCCAGGTGTTCCTTGCCCTCATTCCGGTGAACCCACAGCCTTCAGCATGGGTGTCATGGCCATCGCAAACAAATCACAGTGCTGCAGATTTTGTTTATGGCCGCTTCTGGGGCCAGTTTATGGCCAGATTTGGGGGATATCCCCAGCATGTCCCCCTTCTTGTTTTTGCAGGGCAATAAAAGCAAAGGTGGCTTTATCACGGTGAGCTACTTCTCACAGGAGTCAGGATCCACATCTGCAGACTACACAAAAACAAACAACACAGATTAAAAGCACAATCACCATTGAAATCACAAAGCCTCCAAGTGTCTTTATCTATTTTAATGGGTTAATAGCTGCTAATCCGTCTGCAGCTCCTTCAAGCACTCCAGTTCCTGGCATTAAGGTCAGGTGTGCCTGGGATGCTTTAAATATTTGTTCTTTTAATTTTGCAATAGCCAAAGACAAATTTGTAGAGTGTCCTTCTAGATCCTTTTTTATTCTTTCCCAAATTTTGATCTTACTAAGAACTATTAATAGTTTCCACAAATCCTTATGTTTAGCTCCTATAGCGGGCCATATCATTTGAGGTTGAGGTGCCACTATACCGCCATGTTTCAATATAATAGGAACTCTTGCTGTACTTCTTACCATTTCTACCATCTGACCATTTTGTTTAGACCAGTTGAACATAGTGTGGCCATGGCACACTATGCTCCAACACTATGCTCCAATCCAGTGATCATAACATTGGAGTACTATTTCTAGAGTGGGGGCAACACAAAGTATATCATCCATATAATGAATAATGTAATGCTGTGAAAATTTTTTACAAGTAGGTTCAGTTGCTTGCCCTATATAAGTCTGGCAAATTGTTGGACTGTTTAACATGCCTTGTGGCAACACTTTCTAGTGAAGATGCTTAGCAGGCTGCAGGTTGTTTACTGCAGGAATCGTAAATGCAAACCATTCACAGTCTTGCTCAGCTAAAGGAATAGTAAAGAAACAGCCTTCTAAATCTATGACTATTAAAAGCCAATTTTTTGGAACCATAGCAGAAGAAGGCAATCCTGGCTGTAATGCTCTCATAGGTTGTATAGCTGAATTAATGGCTCTTAAATCAATTAACATTCTCCATTTACCTGATTTTTTCTTAATTACAAAAACTGGAGAATTCCAAGGGGAAAATGTTGGAGCTATGTGTCCTTTTCCTAATTGTTCAGTAACTAAGTCCTCTAAAGCCTCCAGTTTCTCTTAGCAGCCGTTGTTCTATCCAAATTGGCTTATATGTTAACCATTTTAAGGGTATAGGTTCTGGAGTCTTAACAATGGCCACCATCAAAAATGATATCCTAAACCTTGGTGGGAACTTTGTCTTTCTGCTTGAAGCAGTTCCTTCAAATCTTGCAAATTTTTTACTAGTCCCATACCAGGGACATACCCCATTTCATGCATCATATGTTGACTTTGAGGGCTGTATAATTGCTCTGGAATTAGAACTTGTGCTCCCCATTGTTGTAATAAATCTCTCCCTCATAAATTTATAGGTACAGAAGTTATAATTGGTTGAATAGTCCCAGGTAGTCCATCAGGCCCCTCACAGTGCAAAATATAACTACTTTGATATACTTCAGGGGCTTTACCAAATCCAACTATGTTAAATTTAGCAAGTGGAATTGGCCACATTGATGGCCAGTGCTGCAGAGAAATGATTGAAATGTCCACTCCTGTATCTATCAAACCTTTAAATTTCTTTCCCTGGATAGTTATTTCATAGGTAGGATGTTTATCAGTAATTTGATCCATCTAATAAGCTGCTTTGACTTGTTTATTTGTGCTTCCAAATCCTCCTGCTCATTTAATTTCACTTTTCCCTATTTCTACATATGGCACAATCAGGAGTTGTGCTATACACTCTCCTGGCTCTGCTTTCCAGGGAACAGAAGTAGATATAACAATTTGAATTTCCTCATTGTAATCTGAATCAATGACTCCTGTTTGTACTTGCACTCATTTAAAATTTAAACTAGACCTGCCTAGAAGTAATCTTATCGTCCCTGCTGGCAAGGGTCCACAGACCCCTGTTGTAACTTTTTTTCAGGTTCCCCAGGCAGAAGGCTCACAGCTTTTGTGCAGCATAAATCTACTGCAGCACTCCCGGCTGTGGCAGGTGACAGACATTGTACAGGGGTTAGGGAATGGCCTGAGCTGGAAATGTCCCAGTTTGGAACAGGGCCCAGGACCGGCCCCTCATGCCTTTTTCCGAATTTAAAAGGAAAAGACTCAAATGTAGCTGTAATATCTCCCTGTTGATCTGGGGGGTGTATTCTAACAGGGAAACTGCCAAGCCTCTGTATCACCCTCTTGTCTAGTTTTCTGAATTCCTGCCTGAATAGAACTGAGAGCAGTCGCTCAAGGTGCTGCTCAAACAGTCACTGGGGCAACTACTTTTTGCCCAGTGTCTGCCCGAAAAGAAAGATCTGGGGGGTCAGGCCACTCTTTTTCTTCAAAATAATGAGGGGATGCAGAAGGGCAGGGATGAACCTCTCCCTCCTTTGCTGCTTTAGCTTTAGCTGGTAAACAAACCTGCTCTGTCATCTCTTCTGTTACTTCGTTATACTTTCCTTCCTCCTCATCATGAGTGTTCCAAGGTGGAACAAACCAAAGTCCACACTTGTCCCATTGTTACTCTGATGCTTCCAAGCTCCCCTTCTTACTCACCATGGGGATTGCTTAAGAGTACTTGGGTGTCCTCCAACTTAGTTCCACGTTCTCCAACCCTCACTCCGGTGATCCTTCGACCTGGGTTCGAGTCCCCACATTGGGTGCCACTTGCCAATACCAGCTTGGTCAGGGAGACCCTAACCCAGACACACACCCAGAAATATAGCATGTGGAGTGGGAAATCAGAGGTCTCACTCCTTCAGAGCTGAGAGCCCTGAACAGAGAGTTACCCAAATATTTATTGACAGCAAGCCAGTGATAAGCATTGTTTCTATAGATTATAGATTAACTAAAAGTATTCCATACGGGAAATAAAGGGATGGGCCGAAACAAAGGGATGGCCTCTGGCTAGTTATCTGCAGCAGGAACATGTCCTTAAGGCACAGATCGCTCATGCCATTGTTTGTGGTTTAGGAATGCTTTTAAGCAGTTTTCCACCCTGGGTGGACCAGGTGTTCCTTGCCCTCATTCCGGTAAACCCACAACCTTCAGCATGGGTGTCATGGCCATCACGAACATGTCACAGTGCTGCAGAAATTTTGTTTATGGTCAGTTTTGGGGCCAGTGTATGGCCAGATTTGGGGGCCTATCCTCAGCAGTTAAACAATTATGTAAAGTTCACAAAGTATAGAGGAAGTTCCAAGAAAGTGCCAGAGCCGGAGCTACTCCTAGAGTATGCTTTGGGGCTGCTGTCTCATCCTCAGGGTGTCCCCAAATCCTCCAGCCTGGACGCTGCCTCCAGGGTCCACCCTTGTGGGAGTTCCTACTGAGACCTCCCTCACCAGAGCCCAGAAAGAGCCAAGCCAAGCTCAGCCGGCAGTGGCTGCTCACCCCGGATGATCTGCCTGCTCTGCCATCAGTTACACCACTGCTGCCTACTCTCAACCAACTCCACCCTACAAAGAGACATGGGCGGCACATGCCTGATCATGCCTTTGGTAACAACCCCCCTGCATCTCACCTGTCTCCAGGTCCCCACATCCCTTGAAGCTTGGTTTCCTTGATCAGGATTAGGGGTTTTCAGTATGGCAGGGACTCCTGATAGTCACAGAATGGCATCTATGAGGCCAAACCATGTCTGAATTAACACTCCATATACCTACGTACTGGCCATGTGGTTTGGCAACTTTGTGAGCCTCAGTTTCCAAGTGAGTAATATCCCTGTAATTAAAAGTTCTCACAACTTAAAGTTCTTGTTAACTGTCCATGTCAAGATTACAGGCTAAATTATGGTTCTATTCAGGGGACCATGAGATGAGGAGATCATCCTTGACTATCCTGGTAGGTGCAGCAAAATCACAAGGGTCCTTAGAAGTGAAAGGATGCAGGAGAGAGTTGGCCTGATGTGATGTGAGAAAGACTGGACCTGGTGGTCATTGCTGGCTTTCGAGCTGGAAAGGGACCAGGAGTGAAAGAATGTGGGTTCTTCTATAGACTAGAAGAGGAAAGAGAAAGAACTCTTTTCCAGAGACTCCAAGGGGAACACAGCCTAGAGGACAACTTAATTTTAGCCTAGTGAGTCTCATTTCAGATTTCTGATCTCTAAGTCCATAAGATCATAAATTTGTTTGTTTATTTATTTATTTTGAGACAAGGTCTTGCTCTATCGCCCAGGCTGGAGTGCAGTGGTGTGATCTCGGCTAACTGCAACCTCCGCCTCCCAAGTTCAAGCGACTTTCCCACCTCCGCCTCCCGAGTAGGTGGGACTACAGGCGCCCACCACCACACCTGACTAATTTTTGTATTTTTAGTACAGATGGGGTTTCACCATGTTGGCCAGGCTGGTCTTGAACTCCTGGCCTCAGGTGATCTGCCTGCCACGGCCCCCCAAAGTGCTGGGATTACAGGCGTGAGCCATCCGCCCAGACCATAAGATAATAAATTGATGATGTTTTAAGCCGCCAAGTTTGTGGTCATTTGTAATGACAGTGATGGGAAACCACCTCACAGATATGGAAAGATGTTCACCTTCACTTACCATGAAAGCCATGGAAAAAAATAGATCATCTTTTTTTTTCTTTTTTGCCTACTAGGTTAGCATTAATTAAAGAATTTTTAAAACGAATTAAAAAAAAAAACTTAATATCCTTGAGCCAGTCAGTGGAAAAAAATGATACCATGGTTCCTTACTGGAGAAAGAAAAAAAAATTAGCTCAAACACTTAAGGTGGTAATTTGGAAATACACATAACTATTTTACATGGACTTGTCCTCTGACTCAATATGCTAATGGCTAGAAATGTACAGTCTTCTATTTCCCAAAGTCTGCCAAACAACATGTACAGAATTTCTTTAAAGCAGCTTTATTGAGGTAAAATGGAATACCAATAACCGCATATATTCAACGTGCAAAATGTGATGAAGTTGAATACCTCCTGAAGCCATCACCAGAATCAACAGCGTGACCTTCCCATGACCCCCAGCGGTGTCCTCAGGCTCTGGAATCGGAATCTCCTTAATTTGCATCGGGCGGTTGGGGGTGTGCGGCCCTCCCGGGAAGCTCAGCCCCGGGCACCCAGGAAGGGAGGGCAGCGCGCCGCGATCCCCGCTGGGCGGCAATGGAGGAGCGGGGGTCTGGGCGGGTCCGAGCCAGCGAGGCCCCGGGGCGCGTCCCAGTTAGTGCAGCGCCGGTGCGGCCGGTGGCTGCGGGCCGGACGTGTCTGTCGCCAGTTCCTCCTGCGGGAACTTGGGGGCGGCTGGGCAAGGGGTGGCTCCACGGGCGGCTGGTCCCAGGTGAGCTGCGGCCGGAGCTCCTGGGGCACCCGGGGCTGTCCGGGGACCGGGCCTGGGCCGTGGGGACCTCATGACCTCCGCGGGGAAACGCCGGGGGCGCGGCCTGGGCCCGGCTGCTCCTGGGCTCTGGCCAGGGAGTCGCGGAGTGGGAACTGAGAGGCGCCGGCCCTGGTGACAGCGTCCTGGCTGCAGGACTTTGGGGCGATGGGCTCTGGGGGCGCCCTGGGGCGCGGCCCGGGGCATGCCGGAGTTCCCACAGATCAGTTAAAGGGCGGCCGGGAGGCATCGAGGTCGGTGAATTGTACAGTAGACTTAAATTGTCACCTAACGTCACGTCTTCGCTCCTTTGCTCTCAAATGGATACCCCCCCCCCCCCACACACACACACACACACCCTTGTTTTTCTTATACAGGAGTGTGCTTCTGAGGTGGAAGTGTTTGCAGCTTTGCTTTGGCAAACCTTTTGAACCTGACCTTCCTAGTGGGATTGGACTCACATCTAGGAACAGAAAACGAGGCCTAGGAGGCCGCGCTTCCGTCCAGGAGCGGCCCCGCAGCCCCCACCTTGCCTTGGGTGGGCAGCCTTTGCACAGCCTTGGGAGCCTGGAAAGGCCACAGCCAGAGGACAGGACCGCAGCCCAGGAACGCGCTCCTCCTGCTCTCAAATCCTGGGACTTCGCCTACCCATTGCAATCTTGACATCGTTGTATTTTACCAACTAGATTTTTGAAACTTGTTTTTGGACTTCAAAGGGTTTTTTTAATCAAACCAAAAATTTTTAAATAGATTTGATAAAAATCTTGTGATGGAAAATGACGTGATAATTCTCAACCCTAATGGACTTCTGGCTGTGTTTAGAAGAGGATGTGGGCACCTGAGTCCTTCCTGGCCAGGCTCACTAACTGCTCAGGACCGCGGGCAACAAGGGAAGGAAGCCATACACTTGGCTTGCGGCTCCCTTTAGAAAAATGACATTTGGAAGCAAAGTCCTCCTCCTTGTAGATTTTGAGGCTCAGATATTATTACTATTATTATTATTATTATTATTATTATTGATATGGAGCCTCTCTCTGGGCTCACTGCAGCCTCTGCCTCCTGTGCTCAAGCAATACTTTTGCCTCAGCCTCCTGAGTAACTGGGATTATAGGCACAAGCCACCACGCCCAGCTAATTTTTGTATTTTTAGTAGAGATAGGGTTTCACCATGTTGATCAGGCTGGTCTCGAATTCCTGACCTCAAATGATCCACATGCCTCCGCTTCCCAAAGTGCTGGGATTACAGGTGTGAGCTACCATGCCTGGCAAGGCTCAGATTTTAATAACAGAATTTCCATGGCTGGATGATATCACACAGGACTTACTTTTAAACTTTGTTGGAAAAAAATTAATATGAGTCCT
Organism: Pan troglodytes; assembly: GCF_028858775.2. NCBI lineage: Eukaryota > Metazoa > Chordata > Mammalia > Primates > Hominidae > Pan > Pan troglodytes. Next base: position 35,566,025 of record NC_072416.2, on the reverse strand, counting down.
ATAAGTAAAACAGAGCCCTAGAGGAGCAGGTCCACACTCTTGGTGTTTTGGCTCTGGAGTATGACGGTTCCTACCAATGATAGCTACACAGACATTTGAAGGTTTTGCCTTCTTTTAGGTAAACTCAAGGAAGATGATCTGTAAACGATCAGTGTCACATTTCTACTTCTTTAGTGGAACTTAGGCAGATAGCGGTGGGAGCTCCAGGAGAGAATTCCACGTGATTATTTATACTCCTCTTGTCTAAATCACCCCACTACCTTCTGGAGGCACCACAACAGCCTCTCTACTGGTTCCCTGATGCTATCTGCATCTACAATCTGTTTCCTTACTGTAGCCAGAGCGGTTTTTTTAACATGATATTTCGTTGTTTAGAACTGTTCCGCAGTTTTTGTTGATGAATAAATTCCAACATATCCTGGCGTTAGAATAGCTTAACACTTAGGAGTGGGGAGTGGGGGGCTCAGAAATCAGAGCATCTGAGCAGATCCCACGTTCACTGAGCTGTGTGAGAAGTCACGTTACTTCTCATTGTTTGCCTCTTCAGTTTGTCTAACTAAAAAAAAAAAAAAAGAAAAAGAAAAAGAAAAAAAAAAAACAGGAAAATCACGAATTTCCCAATCCATTTCTTTCTTTTTTCTTTTCTTTTCTTTTCTTTTTTTTTTTTTTTTGTTTTGTTTTGTTTTAAGATGCCCAAGCTGAAGTGCAGTGACGCTTGGTCACCCAGGCTGGAGTGTAGTGGTGCAATCTCAGCTCACTGCTCCAACCTCCGCCTCAGGGGTTCCAGTGATTCTCCTGCCTCAGTCTCCTGAGTAGCTGGGATTTAAAACACCCACCAATACACCCAGCTAATTTTTGTATTTTTAGTAGACACGGGGTTTCACCATGTTGGCCAGGCTGGTCTTGAACTCCTGACCTCAGGTGATCCCCCGCCTCGTTCTCTCAAAGTGCTGGGATAACAGGCGGAGCAACCACGCCCAGCTATTGATACATTTCTTAATACAAGCTCCTCGTTCTGCTATTTTGATATATTAAATATCCAGCAATAAATTTCTAGGTTCATAAATCTACAAAAATAAAATTAAACCTATTGCTGAAGACAAATTTTGTATTGCAGTTTTGTGAGCTTTGATTCCTTCTCCACTTGCAGGTAAATGCTATTTAGCAGCACGAAGACATTTCGCTTCTGTAAAAGGTATTAGAAACAATATAGCAGTAACAGAATTTATAACTACAAAACTATGCGTTCTTAAGACTGAAAATGCAAGCACATCTCTCCCAAAACATTTGTAATGAATAATGTGTCAACAAAAAATATACAGTCATTATAGTCAACTCAATTTATACACTAAAGTCTTTTTTTGTTTGTTTTTGGGGGTTTTTCTGAGACGGAGTTTTGCTCTTGTTGCCCAACCTGGAGTGCAAAGACACAATCTCAGCTCACTGCAACCTGCACCTCCTGGGTTGAAGCAATTCTCCTGCCTCAGCCTCCCAAGTGGCTGGGATTACAGGTGCCTGCCACCAAGCCTGGCTAATTTTTGTTTTTTGTTTTTTTTTAATAGAGACAGGGTTTCACCATGTTAGCCAGGCTGGTCTTGAACTCCTGACCTCAGATGATCCACCTGCCTCGGCCTCCCGAAGTGCTGGGATTACAGGCATGAGCCACCATGCCCAGCCTAATTTATACACTAAAGTCTTTTATATTTTAATTTTGGCCACTAACTCCATTATGTGACACTCCTGTTTGTTTTGTTTTGTTTATGGTATCAGCAAAAACTCTTAAGTTGTAAGAGGGAAGAAAGTGTCAAAAAAAATTCATGAAAAATATAATTAATTCTCATGAGTGCACAAACTCTGGAGGCTACAATAGAAGTTTTATATGGAAAATCCAATCAATACAGTAATTTTCAAGGTTGGGAGAGGGGATGCTCATGGACAAATGGGCCTCTGACATCTACAGAATTTTTAATTTGGTTCATCTACCTTCAGAAAACCTTTCACAAAAACATGACATTTGCTATAGAAAGATCAAGTAGTTTATTCCCTCACACATACAAAAATAGGAAACTGAGGCTTACAGAAGCTAGATTACTTACCTTGAAAATATATATATATACATATATATATATATATTTTTGAGCTGGAGTCTCGCTCCGTTTCCCAGGCTGGAGTGCAGTGGCAGGATCACGGCTCACCGCAACCTCCGCCTCCTGGGTTCAAGCAATTCTCCTGCCTCAGCCTGCAGAGTAGCTGGGACTACAGGTGCGTGCCACCACATCCAGCTAATTTTTTTGTATTTTTACTAGAGACGGGGTTTTACTATGTTGGCCAGGATGGTCTCGATCTCCTGAACTGGTGATCCACCCGCCTCGGCCTCCCAAAGTGCTGAGATTACAGGTGTGAGCCACTGCGCCCAGCCAATTTTTGTATTTTTTGTAGAGACAGGGTTTCCCTGTGTTGCCCAGGCTGGTGTCTTAGAACTCCTGGACTCTTTAGCCCAGCATGGTGGTACGCACCTGCAGTCCCAGCTACTTGGGAGGCTGAGGCAGGAAAATCACTTGAGCCTGGGAGGCGGAGGCTGCAGTGAGCTGAGATTGCACCACTGCACTCCAGCCTGGGCAACAGAGCAAGACTCCATCTAAAAAAAAAAAAAATCCTGGGTTCAAGTGATCCTCCCACCTCAGCCTCCCATGTCACTGGGACCACAGGCACGCACCACCACACCTGGCTAATTTTTGTATTTTTTGTAGAGACAGGGTTTCTCTATGTTGCCCAGGCTGGTCTCTTAGGACTCTTGGACTCAAGTGATCCTCCCAACTTGGCCTCCCAGTGTACTGTAATTACAGGCATGAGCTACTGCATTATTAATATATAAATGCATCAAACAAATGTATCGGGGATTCCAGTGGATTCTAAGTGGACTTGGACATGTTGGGATGTGCCTGGAACACTAGTGGGCATGGACCTCCCATCTGCATTTGCAGGAGAACTGAAAAATATCCAGAAGGCAAAACCCTTTAGGAGCTACAAGAAGCAGGCCCTAGAGGAGAGTAAGGCAAGCGAGGCATGCAGGGCACAACATTTAAGGAGGCCTCACTCTCAGGAGCTGACCCTGCACTTTCACGAGCCTGCGAGAGAGGGCTTCCTTAAATTTCCCACTGATTCCTCTTTTGTCTCACCAAGTCACAGCCCTGGTAAGAAGCCAGAAGTGGCTGGGCTTGGTGGCTTATGCCTGTAATCCCAACACTTTGGGAGGCTGAGGCAGGCGGATCACCTGAAGTCAGGAGTTTGAGACCAGCCTGGCCAACATGGTGAAACTCTTGTCTCTACTAAAAATACCAAAATTAGACAGGCATGGTGGTGGGTGCCTGTAATCCCAGCTACTTGGGATGCTGAGGCAGGAGAATCGCTTGAACCTGGGAGGCGGAGGCTGCAGTGAGCCGAGGTCGCACCACTGCACTCCAGCCTAGATGACAGAGCAAGACTCCGTCTCAAAAAAAAAAAAAAAAAAGAAGCCAGATGTGTCCAGCTTGTTCCAGTGGTCAGAATTGGGCACAGAGTTTTATCATAAGAACATGTTGCAGCTACTAATAGGAGTAAAAAGAAAGAATTTACTACAATGATGTAGCAGACATTTGTAATGCAATGTGAATATTTTGTTGTACAGATGGGGGTGGGGTGTCTTGCTATGTTGCCCAGGCTAGTCTCAAATGCCTGACCTCAAGTGATCCTCTCAATTCAGCCTCCCAAAGTGCTGGGACTACAGGTGTGAGCAAATTGCTGAGTCTTGATGAGGGTAAGGGTCATGTTCCAGGGTCAAAGTCCAGCTGAGAGTCATCGTGAGGATCAGAGTGGGGGTCAGTGTCAGAGTGAGGATAAGGAGTGTGAGGCAAACATTCAAAGCCTGGGTCAGGGTGAGGGTCAGAGTCAGTTTCAGGGTCAGAGTTCATCACAGAGTGAGAAAGACTTAGTGCCAGGGTCAGGCTGAGTGTATAGTTCAGGCTCAGCATAAGTTTCAGATTCACAGCATGTTCAAGGACATGGTGAAGGTATGGATAAGGGTCCTTATAGAGTCAGGGTGAGGTCAGGATCAAGGAGACCATAAGGGTCAAGTCAGGGTCAGTGGAAAGTAAGCAGCAGAGTCAGGGTCAGGTAAGGGTCAGATTTATGGTCATGATGAGGGTTATGGTGACATTAAGATTCCAGGCCAGGGGAGGGTCAAGTTGAGTGCCACTGTAGGGTTAGCTTCAATGTTCGGTTGGGATTAAGGGTGATGATAAAACTGAAGGCAAAAGTGAGGGTCCGGGTCAAGTACAGAATCAGGGTCAGGGTGAGAACGAGATAGAGTGTGTAAGTGACAGTCAGGATCAGGGTCCGGTGAGTGTCACAGTCAGATGCAAGGTGAGAGTGAGCACCAGGGTAAGGCTCAGGTGTGAAGGAGGGGGTGGTGTCAGAACGAGAGCAAGGTCAGAGTCAAGGTGAGAGTGTATGCTTCAGGGTCAAGAGTCATGGTTAAAGGCCAGGTGCAGTGGCTCACACCTGTAGTCCCAGTGCTTTGGGAGGCTAAGGTGGGAGGCTTGCTTGAGGCCAGGGGTTCAAGACCAGCATGGACAACATAGTGAGACCCCATCTCTACAAAAAATACAAAAAAAATAGCCAGGCATAGTGGCATGCACCTGTGGTCCCAGCTACTCAGGAAGCTGAGGTATGAGGATCGCTTGAGCTCTGGAGGTCAAAGTTGCTGTGAGCCATGCTGGCACCACTGCACTACAGCCTGGGTGACAGAGCAAGACCCTGCCTCTTTAAAAAAAAAAAAAAAAGTCATAATTATGATCACTGTCTAGGTCAAGTTGAGGATCAAGGGTCAGGGTCATAGTGAGGGTCAGAGTCAACATCATGCTAAGGGAAGGGTCAGTGAAGGTCAATTTCAGGGTAAGGGTCAGGGTAGGATTCAGGTTGAGGGTCAGAGACAGGGTGAAAATTAGGATCAGGTAAGGTTTAGGGTCCAATTCAGCATCAGGATCAGTATAAGAATGAGAATGAGAGGCAATGTCAGTGTGAGAGTCAGGGTCATTGTGAGGGCAAGGTGTCCATTATGATCAGGGGCAAGATGAGGCTAGAGGTGAGGCTCAAGTTCAGGGTCAGCTCTAGGTCAGGTTCAATATGAGGGTGAGGATAAGGGCAGGGTTATGGCTATAATGTTTTACCATTTATTTACAATCTTATTTCTAGTATTAATTCAGATACTGCTAAGCAAAGGAAGGTTATTCTTACTAATTCTAATTTATTTTCCTTCAGGAACAGTAATGGATTTGGGGCACTCTCTGCTTTAGTTATTTTATTTTTATTATTATGAACCATCAGGTTCATATCACCATCTCTGAAAAATCAAAATATCCCCAATTTTACTTCTTGTAGATTTATAACCAGTCACTTCGTTGATAGTAATATGAGAGCAGAAAGTGCAGGTAACAGATTTTTCTGTCTTAAAAATATTTTTTGCAGCTTCTCAATTGCACAAGCTTATGGAATGGTCGGAATGGAGTTTCAATGTTGAACTTCCCAGTGAGAATCTTTTCTACCTTACACCTGTAATTGGTCATTTTCCTTTGAGCACCTGAGAAGTGCTTAGCTCAGCAGCTCCCATAGCTGGATAGTTATAAAGGTATGGAAAATTCCTCTTCATGAATTGAGCCAAAGCGGCTTCTAACATTCTTTTCAGCTAAGCTGAAAGACAAATACAGTGGTCCCTCCGTATCTGTGGGTTCCGCATCTGTGGATTCAACCAACCAAGGATGGAAAATATTTGGGGAGAAAAATGGATGGTTGCCTCTGTACTGAACATGTACAGGCTTTTTTTCTTGTCGTTACTCCCTAAATAATACAGTGTAACAACTATTTGCATAGCATTGACGTTGTAGTTGGTATTGTAAGTAATCTAGCCATGATGTGAAGTCCACGAAGAGATGTGCGTGGGTTACATGCAAACATTTCGCCATTCTGCATAAGGCACCGGAGCGTTGTGCTGTGCGCTCTCCTAGCGTCCCCCACTCACTGTCCTCCACCCACACACACCAGGCCAGGTCTTTCTTGCAAAGGTGAGGCTGCCGACTACTGTCCCGCCTGAGCGGGCTCTGGTCCTCATTCACAGACTGAGATTTCCTGAGAGGTGCCGTGGAGAAGGCCCCAGACTCTGCCTGGACCACCGACCCCAACCCAGAGGAGCTCGCCGCCTGCTTCCCTGGGAGGCGCCACTCTCCCAAGCTGGGTCTAGGGCCGACCACACCCCAGGGTTGGAAGCACCGCTGGGGACACTGAGCGGGTTCCCTTTCCACCCTGATCCAGGCTGCAGAGACCTACAAAACAACAGTCGGTTCACAGGTCCCAGAGGAAAGCTTGCTGGAGGTTGGAACGAGGAGCAATCCCTCTGGGCCCCAAACTTTTCCCGCGTTAGAGAGAACACCGAAAAGGTCCAGAAGTGCGCCCTCCAGCTCCCCGCGCGCACCCTGAGCCGCGTCTGATTGCTGTGCGGCGCCTCCTAGCCGCGCCCCCGCCCCGCGCACCCCCGCCCCCCGGGTACCCCCGCCCACCGCCCAGCCCCGCCCCGCCCCGGCACCCGCCCCGCGCACCCCCGCCCCCGCTCAGCACCCCGGGAACCCCCTCCCCCCGCGCGCCCCCGCCCCGCGCCCCCTCCCCCGGAGGGCCCTCCCCTCTGCGCGTGGAGGCTTTTCCTGGAGACTGCGCCGCGGGTCTAACACCTTCATTTCGTTTTTAAAAAGCTCTTGAGTCTGGCCCGTCCCTGGTTCCGCCCAGAGCCCTAAAATAGAGGCTTCGAGTCTGGAGGTCTGGGAGAAAGGGAGCTAGACCGGGAATTGATCTGAGAAGCTTGGGGTGGGGGGAAGGCGGGTTCCTCTGCTTCCCAATCCTGGCATCTGCGCCCAGGGATGTTGGAGCCAAAGGGAAGCGGCTTCCCCGCCTGAAATATAAGGGGCGCGCTAAAGGGTTCCCAGGATCCCTTCCAACTCTAAATTCCTGCGATGCCTGGGGCTCCGGGGAGGTATTTTGCGGTAGTCAGAGTCCGAAGATCCTAGAATGTAGTTTGAGCTGGGGCTAAGGACAGGGGATTGAAAAGTCGAGGCGGTGGACCTGGCGCAGGATGAACAAGACTGGGAGACTTCCAACAGTTTCCTCCTCGACAAGCAGGTCACAGGACAATGTCTGGAGGACTTCTATCCCCCTTTCTTGTTTCTGCCACCCCCTCCCCTGCAGCTCTGCACTCTCTCTAGTCCCGCCTTCCTGGCCCTCGTTCAGCCTGTTTTAGTTTAGAATCGCTGCCCGGTGGTCACTCAAGGCTGCTAACCTCTGCTGTAAGGAATTAAGCTTCCAAGAGCATATCTAAGAAGGAGGGCGGAAGGAAAGGGACCGAGTGCCTCCACATGTCAGGACAGACCATGAAAGAGAAGCCAGGAAGTCCAACAAAACCAGCACTGGTCTTTATTGAGGTGTCAGGGTAGAGTGGCAGGAGCACAGCCTAAGGACATGAAGGTCAGAGTTTCTCAGAGAGGAGGGGCTGGGTCCCTGAGCTAGGAGGAGGGCGGTGGGTGACTCGGGAGCTCATGAGACTTCAGGAAGTCCCTGTACTTGGCCAGGAAAGGGTTGGCCAGAGTGTTCAGCTCTTGCCGAAGCTCCTGCAGAGCCTTGTCTCGCTCTTGGGGCTCCCCTGTCACCTGCTGCCTGTAATAGTTGATGTAGAAGTTCATCCAGTCCTCCACCACAGTCACCATGTCTTCTTCAGAGACGAGAGGATCATTGAAGACCTGGGGGGTTGCGGAGAGGCAGTTGGCAAGGGAGAATGTGGTCAGCAATGGGATTCGGGAATACCAGAATAGTGCCACAGCACCAACTCTCACATTCTCTTTCCTCTGCATTGTATCCCGTGTCTCTCATTGTTTCCATCAACTCCACCATTACTTCACCAGCTCCAATTATCCTCTTCCTCCACTTCCCTGGCACCCTCCAGTCTCCAGGCCAGTCCTTTGAAATGGAAAGCTTGGACTCACCTGCTGATTCAGCAGAACGCTGAACTCCTTCAATCCTGCGGAAATGAGATCCTTATTGGCCTTAAGAAGAGCCATCTGCCTGGGTAGAGAAAAGGGTAGAATTTACATATCTGTTTCCCTCCTCACTGGGTATTTCCCCCAACCCACTCCCTCCCCTTAAAAATCCCTCCTGCCCTGCAGGGCCATCTCCTTTCCAAAACCTTTCACATCCTGCCCTGCTCTGAGGTCACGATTTTCCCAGGTTGGGCTCACCTTCAGGTCTAACAGGCTGTATATGTCTCACCCACACTCTTGAGGGTGCGTGAATCTCTCTGTGCCAAGCTATAGATGTAGGCAAGGAGTCAAGTGTCAGCCTAAGATAGAAACGCCCTGCATCTAGGTCCTGAAGGAGGGTGATAGGTCATTCTAGGGAGGAGAAGAAGGGAGAGGCTTCCCTGAAGGTAGAAAGATAACAAGGCCAAAAAAAAAAAAAAAAAAAAAAAAAAAGATAAATGAGGAAACCCAGGAAATGCAAGAAGGCAAGAGCCAAACCAGGGGCATGTTCCTGCCTTTTGCCCCATATCTCAGTATCCAGGCTCGAAATGCTATGGAAATTGACGTTTACTGAGCCCTATTACATGACAGAGGCTTTTGTGTAATCACAACGATGTGATCGCAATGATTCTCCCAATTCGGAGATGATGTATTAATAGCAGCTTGCATTACATTTATTCATTTGTGCCAAGCACTGTTTCAAACATGTACAAAATATTTATCCTATAAAATTTCTTTTTAGACACATTTTGCAGATAAGCCACCTGTAAGCGTGTGGACTGAACTCCACCACGCTGTGCTCCATAAGAATGGAGATAAATAGCCGGGCGTGGTGGCGGGCACCTGTAGTCTCAGCTACTTGGGAGGCTGAGGCACGAGAATCGCTTGAACCCAGGAGGCAGAGGTTGCAGTGAGCCAAGATCACACCACAGCACTCCAGCCTGGGTGACAGGGCGAGACTCCATCTCAAAAGAAAAAAAAGAATGGAGATAGATTTGTCTTGTTTACTACCCTGTCAACAGGTACCCAATAAAGCAGAAATACTCTTTTTCTTCTTTTTAAATATTTTTCCAGGTATTTTCCATTTTCAGTAGATGTTTCTCAAATTTCAAAATCACTATATACTAATTGAAATAATTAAAACAATACAAAAACGTACACTGAAAAACTGAATCATTTTTGCCCCCTCCAAAGTAACCAGCATTAAACATTGTATATTTCCTGTCACTTTTTTTTTCCATTCAAAACCCAACATTCATAGGTGCCTATACACTCATAAAGCTTTGTTGATTTGCCTTTTTGGTTGTAGCATTTTTTAATCAATATACAGCAAAACTGACTTCCTTTTGGTGTACAGTATATTAAATTTTTTTTTTTTTTTTTGAGAGGGAGTCTCCCTCTGTGGCCCAGGCTGGAGTGCAGTGATGCGATCTCAGCTCACTGCAAAATTGCCTCCCAGGTTCAGGCGATTCTCCTGCCTCAGCCTCCCAAGTAGCTGGGATTACAGGCGTGCATCACCACGCCTAGCTAATTTTTGTATTTTAGTAGAGATGGGGTTTCACCATGTTGGCCAGGCTAGTCTCGAACTCCTGACCTCAAGTGATCGACCCACCTTGGCCTCCCAAAGTGCTGGGATTACAGGTGTGAGCCACCGCGTCTGGCCTAGTTTATTAATTTTATAACAGATTTGTGTAACTACAAACGCAGTTAAGATACAGAATGTTTGTCACCCAAAAACCACTCCTTCACGTTACCCTTTTGTAGCCACCCCTACCCTCACCCATAACTTCTGGCAACCACTTATCTGTTCATCACTACAGTTAAGCCTTTTTCAGGATGTCATATAAATGGAATCATACAGTATGTAACCTTTGAGACTGACTTTTTTTGGTCAGCATGATGTTCTTGAGCTCCACCCAAGTTGTGGCAAGTGTCAGTGCACACATTGCATTGTATGGATGCACTGTAGTTTGTTCATTCAGCCACGGAAGGACATCTGGATTGTTTGTACTTTGGGGCAAGTGTGAATAGAGTTGCTATAAACATTTGTGTACAGGTTTCCATGTGAACATGTTTTCATTTATATAGGGTGGAAAGTATGTGTTACCGGCCAGGCACGGTGGCTCCCATCTGTGATCCCAGCACTTTGGGAGGTCAAGGCAGGCAGATCACTTGAGGTCAGGAGTTCGAGACCATCCTGGCTAACATGGCGAAACCCCCTCTCTACTAAAAATACAAAAATTAGCCAGACATGGTGGCATGCACCTGTAATCCCAGCTACTTGGGAGGCTGAGGCAGGAGAATCGCTTGAACCCAGGAGGAAGAGGCTGCAGTGAGCGAAGATCACGCCACTGCACTCCAGCCTGGGTGACAGAGTGAGACCTTGTCTCTAAATAAATAAATAAATAAATTTATTATCTTACAGACTTAGAGGTCAGAAATCTGAAATGAGACTCACTAGGCTAAAATTAAGTTGTCCTCTAGGCTGTGTTCCCCTTGGAGTCTCTGGAAAAGAGTTCTTTTTCTTTCCTCTTCTAGTCTATAGAAGAACCCACATTCTTTCACTCCTGGTCCCTTTCCAGCTTGAAAGCCAGCAATGACCACCAGGTCCAGTCTTTCTCACATTACACCAGGCCGACTGTCTCCTGCATCCTTTCACTTCTAAATAATTTTTCTTAAACATTTCTTTAAAAATAATTCATTACCAGATGGGAAAGATCAAGATCCCAATGCCCTTCCAAAGCTCATTAAGGAAAAGTTTCAGGAAGGTCTCTGGTACATGCCAGGAAACTCAAAAGAGATGGTGCTGCCTCAGATGGCTTAGAAGACCATGCTGCCAAGAACACATCTAACATTGAAGCCACGCACAGTGGCTCATGCCTGTAAGAGGCAGAGACGGCAGGATCGTCTGAGCCCAGGGGTTCAAGACCAGCCTGGGCAACATAGTGAGACCCCATCTTTTAAAAAAAAAAGGAAAAAAAATCTAATTTTGTTCATTCCTCAAAATTTCCTGGCACAGTTGGAACTAATCTAACTACCTGGACTATAATGAATTGCAGAGTAAAATTAGTGAGATGTAGTGAAGAATTGAAGTCTCCTCCCTCAACCAGTGTCTTGAGAATAGCAGGGGAAACTGATTCCCTTTCAGCATGCTAGATACATCAATAAAGGAAGGGTTGAACGTGAGATTACAAAGACACATTTGCTAAAGAATTGTAGAAAACCAGGATCACAAACTCATTCTGCAACAGAAAAATAAAGCACTGCTGATTTACAGAGGAATTCACTTCTGGTGATGTCTCTTAAAAATTAAGAAACCTAATAGGAACTCCCTCATCGAGGCAGGCTCTGCTTCAGCTGAACAAGAAATTAGCCAGAGGGAGGAAAAGAGAACTGTTTGGACTTCCAGGAAGGCCTCTCCTTCCACCGAGAGGACTGCAATGAAGACCTCAACCATCAGGGAAAAAAGAGCCTTCTCCAGAAATCTGATTGGAATTGATGACCCAAATCCCACTCTCAGTCAACGCAAAACCCTGACTTGCTCGTGGCAGTACCAGGTTAGAGTCAGGGCAAAAAGGTTGTAGATTTCATGTTACATAGTTTGGCCCATGGTTTCCCCTGTGAACATTTTGGGAGGGAGGTGAGAGCTGAACTGGTTAGGTGGAACCTTGGTCTTATTTCCTGGAGATGTGACGTTTTGGGGGCCTGTTCCTGCTGTGACTGGCACAGCAATCAGGACCTGCAGCCTCCAGAGGGTCCCAGGGCTGGGGAGGAGACATGAGCCTTGCGCATCTGAAGGTCAGCGTCTTGGCACCATGGCTACTCGCAAGAGGGAGGAGCTCACTCTGGATCCATTCGAGAGAGACTTGTCCCTTCCCCCTCTTCTGCCCCACCCCTGGGCCACTTTCCTGTCCCCTGACTCCCACTTGACTTTGTTTTCACTAATTGGAGCTTAGCTCAGAAAATGGAGGGGACTGAAGTTATAGGTTATGGGAGGGGAAATTTAAGTTTGGGAAGACAGAGGCTCCCTTGATTGGCACTACCAGCCACATCTGCAGCCACATGAGGGTCTCAATGCTGGGGCAGGGGGCAGTGAGACTGGCCGGGAACCTGAGTCCCCCGGGGACTCGCAGACACCTGCCCCACACATCCTGAGTGTGCTGAGGGAGACCCAGCCGAGATCAGCTGTGCTCCTGGGTAGGTGAGAGCAGGCCCTGCAGGGGGCCCAGTCCACCCAGGAAGGATGCCCAGAGTGGCTGAGTGTGCACCTCCCTCTTCTGCCTCTCCTTTTCCGCTGCAAGCAAGACCGGGGGTCAGGAGTTACAGCTGCCAGAGTCCAGAACGGGCCCCTCCTCCCCAGCAATGTGGGTGGGGTCAGGGGCTCAGGTCAAATTCAAGGAAAATCTTCAAGCCACATGGTATAGAGCCAAAGCTAAAGAGGCCGCCCTAATAATAGACAGCAGCAGCCCCTTACAGATATGCTCAGACTCATAGGGTCTCAGAATGCAATTCTCCACAGTAGAAAGGACATCTGCCCTGACAGAAGACTGCACTCCTAGATAAACAGGGGTCATCTGGCCCATTATTTAAAGGTAGACCTGTATGTTCAGATTATGTTAGTGGAATAAAATTCATGACATGAACATTTTCTTTGGAAAGAAACATCCCTTAAATGGCTCCTGGAACCTAAAACATCCTCTGGAACTTCCTTGAGGCCATGTAGGTCATGACTGCTAAAATTATGATGAGAACCAAGTCTTATTTTCCTACAGGAAAATAGAACAAATGGAGACAAAGGCCTGGGCAGCCCCACTGCATATTTCAGGAGGAAAAGTAATGTCAGCTAGGGATTAGACTTTCAGATATTCTTTCCTTTAACTGTCTTCAAATTCTTTCATCCAATCCTTCTAAAGAATCTTTGTGTATACTCCCACACAAGTTTTGTAGACATTTATTTTTGCCTCATACATTTAAATCATAGCAAAGGCTTTTAATTGTGACAGGATCCAAACACATTTAAACAAACCACACATCGCTCTTTTGAATGTGTCCAACACAATGTTAATGGGGTGGTGATTTGGCCCTGACCACTATATATTTTTTTAAAAACCAAACAAGTTTTTCCTTAGCAGCTGGGAGTTTTACAACATGCCTTTTACTTCTTGAACTTGTATTTCTATTCCACTATCCCCACTTAACTTTATCGTAAGATAACTCACATGCTTTTGTGCTTGTGAGTATTTTGTTCACTCCCATTCTACTTACTTGCAACTTCTCTCATGTGCTGTGTCTTTCTGTTGTTCTCTCTGTATAGATACATGGATAGACAGCTCTGACATATATATTCAAGAGGAAATTTATATATATATATAACATATATAGACACATATTTAGTAAAATGCAGTTTACCAAAGTGAATGTTTCAAATTTTAATAAATATTTATGAAACAGAAATTCCAATTGTATTGGAAATAAATCCTCTAATCAGAAGGATGGCATAGAATTGAGGGAATTGTTGAAGGGTCCCTATTCTGGTGGTCTGGGACAACGCCCCTTGTAAATTTCAGGCAGGTGAGATTGGCAATTGGGAGAAGGAAGGAAATGTGAGAAGGGCCCAGGGGCAGGGACTCCCCTGGACACCGTTTCCGGGCCTAGTTGATTTTGAGAATGAGTGAGTATGGACTTCAAAGATCTGGAATTTGATTCTCTAAAACTTCCCAGGACCGCATACCCATTGGAAGGGTTCTTCCTGCTCATCTCGGGACCATGGTGTTCTGACTACAGGGGTCTCTGAAATACCTGGATTAGTAGGAGACAGCTGAATTCTCACAACTGCTTCTGCTTTGGGGAACTCCACCCCACACTGCAGAGCAGAGGAGAGTGAAAAAGTTAGATAACATGGAGTGTCAATTCAGACATGGTTTGGCCTCAGAGATGCCATTCTGCGACTATCAGGAGTTCCTGCCACACTGAAAACCCCTAATCCTGATCAAGGAAACCAAGCTTCAAGGGATGTGGGGAGCTGGAGACAGGTGAGATGCAGGGGGGTTGTTACGAAAGGCATAATTGGGCATGAGCCGCTGACGTCTCTTGGTGTAGACTTGGTTGAGAGTAGACAGCAGTGGTGTAACTGACAGCAGAGCAGACAGATCATCCGGAGTGAGCAACCACTGCCGGCTGAGCTTGGGTTGGCTCTTTCTGGGCTCTGGTGAGGGAGGTCTCAGTGGGAAACCCCACAAGGGTGGACCCTGGAGGCAGCATCCAGGCTGGAGGATTTGGGGGCATCTTGGAGACAAACTGAGCTGGGGTTCCCACAGGAACCAGTTAAGGTGCGGGCTGGGCTGGCAGCTGGATCTGTGAATTGTACAAGGGACCCTGTTTGGTCACTGAAAAGAAAGGCCTCACCCCCTTTGCTTTCAAAGTGATTCCCCAACCCCCTTATTTGTAGTATTCAGGGGCATGCTCCTGAGGTTGAAGAGTTTGTAAATGTGCTTTGCAAATCATTTGAAACTGACCTTCTTATAGCGACTGTACTTAACATCTAGTATGGAAAATGGGACCTATGAGACACCTTCTTTCCATCCAGAGGAGCAGAGTTAAAGGTCCCCTATTTCTCTTACACAGCAGCAACTGTGTGTTTGAAAGGTCAGCTCCATGTGTGACCTATGTAGCTTAGAAAGACTGTAGCACCCTGAGGACAGGACAGCAGCCCCGAAGCTCGCTCTGGGAGTAACTCTAGCTCTCACACTTCATTGGAACTTCCCCTATATTTCATGAACTTGACATAGTTGTTTTGCCAACCAGAATTTTGAAACTAATGTTTATATACTTTAAAAGGTTTTTTGTTTGTTTGTTTTGAGACGTAGTCTCGCTCTGTCACCCAGGCTGGAGCGCAGTGGCGCGATCTCGGCTCATGGCAACCTCCACCTCCCAGGTTCAAGCGATTCTCCGGCCTCAGCCTCCTGAGTATCTGGGATTACAGATTACCTGCCACCACGCCTGGCTATTTTTTGTATTTTTAGTGGAGACGGGGTTTCACCATGTTGGCCAGGCTGGTCTCCAACTCCTGACCTCAAGAGATCCGCCCACCTTGGCCTCCCAAAGTGCTGGGATTACATACATGAGCCACTGCACCAGGCCTTAAAAACGTTTCCTTAATCAACCAAAACTTTTTAAATTGACTTGATAAAAATTCTGTAGTGGAAAAAGATGTAGATTAGTATTTAGAAGACTGCTCTATGCACCTGAACCCTCCTCATTGGACATGGCTGGCTACTCTGAACACTGTGAGAATGAAGGACAGAAGCCATATACTTGGCTTTTGGCTCTTTGTGGAAATATAAAAAGTAGGAGGGAAATACCTCCTGCTTGTGTTTTAAGAACTTTTCCCCTTCTCTCATGTTTGATGGGGGTAATAACCCTGTTCCCATATAACAGGCCCAGTTACTAACAGCACCCTCATCAGCCTCTCACACAGGTCCCTCTTTGGCCCTCAAACCCCATTCTGGCCTCACCTCATCCTCCCAAAAACATCACCTACCATGTTCTTCCCACCTAAGGTATTCCAAGCTCTTGTTAACCTTGGTAATGTTTAAAAAAAATAAGTAAAAAGTAAAAAAATACTTTAGGGAAATTAAGTTGAACAGGATTTAATTGAACAAAGAATGACTTGCAAACCAGGCAGCTCCCTTAACCAGAATGGCTCAGAAAAACTCCATGCTGCTGTGTGGTCAGAGAGGATTTATGGACAGAATCAAGAAAGTGACATACAGAAAATGGTACAGAAGTGGGATACAGAAACAGCTGCATTGGTTACAATTGGCATTTATCTTATTTGAACATGGTTTGAACAATTGGCCAAAGCTCAATGATGGGTACAAGTTTATACATACATAGTCTGTTCATACACTGTTCCAGCATCCCCGAGCAGTTGGTCTCTCCCTGGACTGTTCACAGACTGTTATCACCTGTGGGCTTGGGTAGGAGGGGTTCCCAGATAGTCTCACACCAGGCAAGTCACCAACTGAAGGAATTACTAAAACAGTATGTGACTGTTTTTAAGGTACCCAGAGAAAGTGGGTCAGATGCAGACAATAAAGTGTTACCGAAGGCAGCCACATCTCAGCTCACCAGAAAACAGGCTGTGGGCTCTTAAAACAGGTTACAGTGTGTATTGTGCCCGTAAAAATGTTATCCATCAGACAATAGCCACAGCTGCTCTATTCAAAGGCTGAATACCCTCCCTGCACTTGTGGAAACACCATCTCTGTGGCAACAAAACACATGAGGAGACAAAGGCTTAGCTACATATTTATGGGCTGTGGTCTCCAGTGAGACACCCCAAATCCACATTTCTACTTTTGTCACTGCTGTCTTATTGTAATTAAAATTGTAAAATATTTTCATATATTTTATTCTATTTTAAAATTTGTATTCCACTCATTTCTATTTCTATTCATGAATCAACAGTACACTATTTTAATTCCCATGTTTTTTATTTATTTATTTATTTTTTCCTATGGAGTCTTGCTTTGTCACCCAGGCTGGATTGCAGTGGCGTGATCTCGACTCACTGTAACCTCTGCCTCCCGGGTGCAAGCAATTCTCCTGCCTCAGCCTCCTGAGTAGCTGGGATTACAGGTGCCCACCAAGACCTGGCTAATTTTTGTATTTTTGTTAGAGACGGGGTTTCACAATGTTGGTCAGGGTGGTCTCAAACTCTTGACCTCAGGTGATCCGCCTGCCTTAGCCTCCCAAAGTGCTGGCATTACAGGCGTGAGCCACCGTGCCAGATCCCCATGTTTTAATAATATATGACAAGGGAAGTCACTCTTTTTTTTTTTCCATTTCAAATTGTTCATGGATTTTTTTTGTTTACTTTACATAGCAATACATTTTTTAAATCTTCAGAACTCAAGTACATGGTATTATATTTGGGTCAAACTCAACATATAAATTTATTCAAAGATTATTGACTTCTCAATATTGTTGAATTTTCCCACCCAAACATTTGGTGTCATTATTTTTCATTTGTATAAGTCTATTTTCATGTTTTTCAGAAATCTTTTACACCAATTTCTTACTAAATTTATTAAACATAATTTTCTGTAGAATTCTGCCAATTTTTTTGCATTGATGAACATAGTCACATGACATTCTCATTCATTCTATTAATGTGATTAATTTCATCGATGAATTTCTTAATATTGAATCATACTTACCCTCATAACATAAAGGGCGATTGATTATGCATTAACATATTGATGCAATAGTTTCTAATATTTAATATTTTACTCTTAAATGTATATGTCACCAGGCACTGTGGTTCACGCCTGTAATCCCAGCACTTTGGGAGGCCAAGGGGGGTGGATCACCTGAGGTCAAGAGTTCAAGACCAACCTGACCAACATGGAGAAACCCTGTCTCTACTAAAAATATAAAATTAGCTGGGCATGGTGGCGCATGCCTGTAATCCCAGCTACTCGGGAGGCTGAGGCAGGAGAATCACTTGAACCCGGGAGGCGGAGGTTGTGCTGAGCTGTGATCGTGCCATTGTACTCCGGCCTGGGCAACAAGAGCAAAACTCCGTCTCAAAAAAAAAAAAAAGAAAAAAAAGTATATGTCCTATTTGTCTATAGTATTCTATATGGCTAAATCTAGGCAAGGTTCTGGTATCACCTTTATATACCCTTCCTAAAAACTATCTTAGGAAAGATTTACCTCTCTATAACTCTTGACTAGTTTAACTAGCATTAGTTTATTGATTATTCTATCAGTAGAATTTCCCTCTCAACTACATAAACTTGGTGCTTGTGTGTGTGGGAGGGGAAATTCCTTGTTAAATGTCTTTGTTTCTTCTATGACTATTGCTCAGTTTAGCGTCTAACTCTATTGAGTTACATTTTGATAAAACATGTATTCAAAACACACACACACACACATACATATGCAATCTACATGTGCATATCAACTTGCATTGAATTACACAGATGTCTCTATTTTCTTTGTCAATATTGAACCTCACATTCTTCCTGGCACTGTAATCTGTTGACAAATCCTTCTCAAGTTACCATTTATCTATTTATAATTCAAAGATTGTTCATTTAAAGAATTTGGGGAGTAACAGAAAATGAGAGTTTCAGCAAAAACACATCCCAGGAGGCACAGAATCCAGCACCCACTGCGCTTCATTGTCATCCCCTTCTGTCTCAGACTCCGCATTTTCTGCTTCCTCCAGGAGAGCCCCTGTCTGCCTCAAAGGATCATGGAAAAGCAGAGCCTCTCCAGGCACTGCCATCTCTCTGGAAGTGCTGCAGGGAAGTTGTCATTGTTTTTGGTAATTGTAACTGGGACAAAGTTTTTCAAAAATTACTGGGGGAAATTCAGCCCCGATATTTCACATAGGTTCTTTTCTATTTTCCCTAAGTGTCGGCCAGTCTGAGAAATAAAGGGAAAGAGTACAAAAGAGAGAAATTTTAAAGCTGGGTGTCCAGGGGAGACATCAAAAGTCAGCAGGTTCTGTGATGCCCCTCAAGCCACAAAACCAGCAAGTTTTTATTAGCAATTTTGAAAAGGGGAGTGAGTGTACGAATAGGGTGTGGGTCACAGAGATCACATGCTTCACAAGGTAATAAAATATCACAAGGCAAATGGAGGCAGGGCAAGATCACAGGGCCACAGGACTGGGGTGAAATTAAAATTGCTAATGAAGTTTCAGGCACACATTGTCACTGATAACATCTTTTAGGAAACAGGGTTTGAAAGCAGACAACCGGTCTGACCAAAATTTATTAGGCAGGAATTTCCTCGTCCTAATAAGCCTGGGAGCACTACTGGAAACCGGGGCTTATTTCATCCCTCCACTACGACCGTAAAAGACAGCTGTCCCCAAAGTGGTCATTTCAGAGGCCTCCCTTCAGGGACGCATTCTCTTTCTCAGGGATGTTCCTTGCTGAGAAAAAGAATTCAGCGATATTTCTCCCATTTGCTTTTGAACGAAGAGAAATGTGGTTCTGTTCCACCTGGCTCACCGGCAGTCAGAGTTTAAGGTTATCTCTCTTGTTCCCTGAACATTGCTGTTATCCTGTTCTTTTTTCAAGGTGCCCAGATTTCATATTGTTCAAACACACATGCTCTACACACAATTTGTACAGTTAACACAATCATCACAAGGTCCTGAGGTGACATACATCCTCTTCAGTTTACAAAGATGACGGGATTGAGAGATTAAAGTAAAGACAGGCATAGGAAATCACAAGGGTATTGATTGGGGAAGTGATAAGTGTCCATGAAATCTTCACAATTTATGTTCAGAGATTGCAGTAAAGACAGGAGTAAGAAATCATAAAAGTATTAATTTGGGGAACTTATAAATGTCCATGAAATCTTCACAATTTATGTTCTTCTGCCATGGCTTCAGCCAGTCCCTCTGTTCAGGGTCCCTGACTTCCCGCAACAAAAATATTTTCAATTCCCCAAGTGTGTACTGTCGTTGCTGCCCCAGGTGAAAGTATAATTGCAGTTCTGTGGGGAGGTGAGGTCACAGGATCCCGAGCCCATATCTCTGACCTGGCCGCCTCCCTCCATACACTTGCTGGCCGTCCTAACAGTCACTGAGTTCCACAGCCCGGCAACAGGGAGGCGCCTGGTGGGTGTGTTACATTTTGGTCTATGAGGGATCGCCTCCAAGGGGAGGAAGTGTATCAGGAGGTGGGGTAAATGCTCTAGTCTGGAAAGGGGACTTCACTGGGCCAGAAACTGACCAGTGCCAAGGCCATGTGGGGAAAGGAAATAATTGCTGGGTCATGGGCTAAGTTGTAGAGAGGGAGCTAAGTTCTAAGAACATGAGCCAGTCCCGAACTGCGGCTCATTTATGTCATTGTTGGTTTTTGATGCAAGAGGCCAAAAATCTGTTGTTGTTTTTTTTTATTTGAGACAGGGTGTGGCCCTGTCACCCAGGGTACAGAGGGACGATCTCAGCTTGCTGCAACCTCCACCTACCAGGTTCAAAGGTTTCTTGTGTCTCATCCGCCTGAGTAGCTGGGATTACAGGCATGCACCAACATGCCTAGCTAATATTTTTTGTATTTTTCATAGGGAAATACAAAATGATTTCACTATTTTGCCCTGGTTGGTCTCAAACTCCTGACCTCAAGAGAGCCGCCCACCTCGGCCTCCCAAAGTGCAGGGATTACGGGCCTGAGCCACCATACCTGGCCCCAAAAATCTGTTTTTGTTAATCTTTCTTGTCTAAGATCTCCTTACCCGTAAAATGGGAATAATGGGTTTTTTAAAAAGTTTTGTAGTTTAATTTGGAAATTAATTCACTAGTTGTTCTATCAATTCCACAAGTCAGAACCATTTTCAGGATGAGTGGAAGCATTTCTACAATTCCTTCATGCCTGTGATAATGTATAAGATACAGCTGATTAAATTATCTTATTCTTTTTCAAAAGTATTAAATATAAAGCTTTAACCTACTCTGGACATACAAAGTACCTAATGGAGACTGTGATGTGTGGTGACAGGAAACATCTGGTCTCTGAGAATGATGAAAAGACCATATTCTTTCATGAAGTCAGGGGATGAGCTGTCAAGGTATCTTGATGACCTTAGGTTTTCATATTAGAACAAAAATCATGGACTTCAGTAGTTTTCTTAAGTAAATTATTTGATAATATTTACTCTGCCTTCAAAAATGTCCTAAAGCCATTCTTCGGCTCAATACTCATCTTAGTAACACTTAATTCAGTGAATAATTTTCCGTACCTCGAGTTTTCCTTTTACATAATAGACTTGTGTTTTAATATATCTAACAATTCTGACATTGAAATAATTTTTTTTTTTGAGATGGAGTCTGGCTGTGTCACCCAGACTGGAGTGCAGTGGCATGATCTCGGCTCACTGCGGCCTCTGCCTCCCAGGTCACGTGATTCTCCTGCCTCAGCCTCCCAAGTAGCTGGGCCCACAGGCATGCGTACCACCACGTCCAGCCAATTTCTGTATTTTTATTAGAGACAGAGTTTCACCATGTTGGCCAGGCTGGTCTCAAACTCCTGACCTCAGGTGATCCACCTGCCTTGATCACCCGAAGTGCAGGAATTACAGACATGAGCCACCATACCCGGCCTCCCCATCTCTATTTTTTAAAAAATAAAAATTTATTCTTTCCACAAATAGGTATTTGGACCCTACCTTGTGCCAGGCACTGACACAAAGCCCTGGAAATAGATTAGTGTTCCTGGATCTTATGATCGTTAGGGGAAGCGACAGGATGAGTGGCAGGGGTGAGGTTCAAGAGATCAGGCAGGGCCGGATCTGCAGAGTTTTGTTTGCTCTGACAAAAAGTTCAGGTTTTATTTTCAAGTATGAAGAAAAGCCATTGAAGGGTTTGGAGGAGAATGTTGCAATCTCCTTCCATAAAAGTAATGATAAGCCACTGTGAGGTGTTTTTGTTTTTGTTGTTTTTGAGACAGAGTCTCATTCTGTCACCCAGGCTGGAGTGCAGTGGGACAATTTCGGCTCACTGCAACCTCTGCCCCCCAGGTTCAAGTGATTCTCCTGCCTCAGTCTTCTAAGTAGCTGGGATTACAGGCTAGTGCCACCATGCCTGGCTAATTTTTATATTTTCAGTAGAGATGGGGTTTCACCATGTTGGCCAGGCTGGTCTCAAACTCCTGACCTCAAGTGATCCACTCACCTCAGCCTCCCAAAGTGCTGGGATTACAGGCATGAGCCACTGTGCCCAGCCCACTGAGAGTCTGTAAACCAGAGAGTTGGAAGCTGTGTGGAGAGTGACTACAGGAGGCAGGATTGGAAGGGGCGAAATCAACTAGGGGAAAGTCAAGGGGCTGAGAGCTTGGAGTATTCTGCCCCGTGCTTGATATACCGGTGATCTTTGAACAACACGGGTTTGAACTGGGCAGGTCCACTTATAACGTAGATTTCTTTCAACCAAATATAGATCAAAAATATAGTAATGGCTGGAAGTGGTAGCATGCACCTGTAATTCCAGCTACTCAGGCAGTGAGATGGTAGGATCACTTGAGCCCAGGAGGTCAAGGCTGCAGTGAGCCATGGTCACACCCCTGCACCCAGCCTGGGTGACAGAGTGAAACTATCTCCAAAAAGAGGAAAGGAAGAAGGGAGGAAGGGAGGAAGGGAGGGAGGAAGGAAGGGAAAAAGAAGGGAAGGAGGAAAGGAAGGAAGGGAGGGAGGCAGGAAAGGAAAAGAAGGAAGGGAGGGAGAGAGGGGAGAACAGAGCAAGAAGAAAAGAAAGGATACCAACATTTTTTCTTATTCAGTTAAATAATAAAAGGAAAAGGAAAGAAAATACAGCAGGCTGGGCACAGTGGCTCATGCCTATAATCCCAGCACTTTGGGAGGCCGAGGCGAGTGGATCATGTGGGGTCAGGAGTTCGAGACCAGCCTGGCCAACATGGTGAAACTCCGTCTCTACTAAAAATACAAAAATTAGCCAGACATGGTGGCATATGCCCGTAATCCCAGCTACTTGGGAGGCTGAGGTAGGAGAATCGCTTGAACTCAGGAGGCGGAGGTTGCAGTGAGCTGAGATTGTGCCACTGCACTCCAGCCTGGGCAACGAGAGCGAAACTCCATCTAAAAAAAAAAAAAAAGCAAATACAGTAACAGAGGGTTGCAAAAGCCACATATATGCAGAGCCAACTGCAAGACGAGTGTGTGCAGGTTTGCGTATACTCCAGGGTCCTGGAACCAATTCCCCAACTATAACAAGAGACAGTTGCACTGTCAAATGACAGGATTTAGGCGCAGGCTCTCAAGAGACCTCATGAGAGAGAAATGTTACAGGCCGAAAGAATGAGGGTCATGATCAACTCAGTATACCACTGGAGGCTGTATGAGTAAACAACAAACTGTTTCTCATAAATGCAGAATGTTGGCAAACTGACAAACTGCGTCTGCCACCCAGAAGGAATGCTGAGGGCAGTCATGCCCCAAGCACAGTGTTTCTTGAGATTAGGTACATCTGAAGCCTGTTAATAATATTATGAACCTGTTTTCAGTTAAGCAGCCAACCCATCATTACCTCCTCCTCCCTGCTCTTGCTACCCAACAAATACGAAGGGCTGTGGAAGCTCAAGGGCTGCCTTTGCTCACTAGAAGCAGGGAGCTCTCTTCTTCTTCCCCTGGACCCTTCCTTTTTGCTTTAAGTTTTCATTGTCTATGTTCATCCCTTCATTCAGTCTTGTAATGAGGGTGTTAAAGAGTAATGGCAGTAACTGTTATAATGATGGGCTCAAGTAGTAACAATAGTAACTGTTGTAGTGATGGTCTCAAGTAGTAACAGCAACTGTCATAATGATGGTCTCAAGTACTAACAGTAGTAACTGTCATAGTGACGGTCTCAAGTAGTAACAGTAGGAACTGTCATAGTGACGGTCTCAAGTAGTCAGTAGTAACTGTCGTAGTGAAGGTCTCAAATAGTAACAGTAGTAACTATCGTAATGAGGGTCTCAAGTAGTGACGGTGGCAGTCAGCCATAAAGGGGAACTATCACTCATCTCTTTGTCAAGCCACCTGTCTGCACACTCGGGTCACAGGGAAGTGTATGATGGGTCCTTGCCCTCAGGCACTTACAGTCCACTTGGGAAGACAGGACATCTGTACCTAACAAAAGCAAATACAAACTGGCTCCAGACAGCATAGGCTAAGAGTTAAGTAAATGCTACAACGAACAGGGACTGTCATAGTCTCTGAGTAGGGAGAGGTCAAGGTGGACAATGGTGAGCAGTAGAGCTGCAGTGGGTTCATAAATAATGTGACCATATATTCCCATTTGCCCGAGACAGCTTCACTGCAGACCTGTTTTCCCGCAGACCTGTTTTCCCAACACAATTATTACCAGTGCTTCCTTTAATGACCCTCTCAAAAGTCCTGGTTTGCACAATAAATTATATAGTGACACTAGTCATGAGGGCCACTTGCCTCACTTGGAGCCAAGGGCCTCACATTTGAACACTTGACATTATCTCTGAATAAGAACCAACACTTAAACAGTATGTACTATGTGCTAAATACTTTAAGACTTTTGCACATACGACATGACTTTTTTTTTTTTTTTTTTAGACAGAGTCTTGCTCTGTTGCCCAGGCTGGAGTGCAGTGGCACAATCTCGGCTCACTGCAACCCCCACCTCCCAGGTTCAAGCAATTCTCCTGCCTCAGCCTCCCAAGTAGCTGGGACTATAGTCACATATCACCACACCTGGCTCATTTTTGTATTTTTAGTAGACATGGGGTTTCACCATGTTGGCCAGGATGGTCTTGATCTCTTGACCTCATGATCCGCCCGCCTCGGCCTCCCAAAGTACTGGGATTACAGGCATGAGCCACCGCGCCCGGCCAAGACATGACTCTTAATTCTCGTTCCAACTCTGTGTGGTAGGTACTAGTATTATTTCCATTTTACCATTACCATTTCGTCTTTCAGAAGAAGAAACTGAAAGACAGAGAGATATGTAACTTGCCCAAGATCTCACAGCTTCCTGGACAGCTTCCTGGACAGAACCTACATTCACAGTAAGGCCCTCTGATGGAATTCATAGACGTTTGCCCCAGAGTCCTATCCACTCACAGAAGCTAACCTTTCAAATATAACACAATGCTTGATCTTTCACTGTGCCAGGAAACTCAAAATTATTTTGAAAGGATAATTTATTGACAGTGTTATAAGCTAAATGGAAAATAAGAATTAAACATTAAATTTCTGCCAGGCACAGTTCATGCCTATAAGCCCAGCACTTTGGGAAGCTGAGGTGGGCGGATCACTTGAGCCCAGGAGTTTGAGACCAGCCTAGGCAGCATGGCAAAACCCTGTCTCTACAAAAATAAAATACAAAAATTAGCTAGCCATGGTGGCACACGCCTGTGGTCTCAGCTACTCGGGAGGCTGAGGCAGATCGCTTGAACCCTGGAAGTTGAGGCTGTAGTGAGACTGTAGTGTGATCGCACCACTGCACTCTCTGGGTGACAGAGAACCTGTCTTTTAAAAAAAAATTAAATTTATTCAACTACTTCTCTAAAGTGCCACTCCAACATATACCAATATATTCTTTAATCTCAAGAGCTTTGGGAGGCTGAGGTGGGAGGATCACTTGAGGCCAGGAGTTGGAGACCAGCCTGGGCAACATAGTGAGATCCCATCTCTACAGAAAATTTTAAAAGTTGGCCAGGCATGGTGGTGCATGCCTGTAGTCCCAGCTACTTGGGAGGCTGAGGCAAGAGGATCACTTGAGCCCAGGAGTTTGAGGCTGCAGTGAGCTATGATTGCACCACTGCACTCCAGCCTGGGTGACAGAGCAAGACCCTGTCTCATCGATCGATTGATTGATTGATTGATAGAATAAAAAATAAATCTTAACCCTAAGGATGAAGAAGAGCTTGGCCTACAATGTCCTGCAGTTTGGCCCCTAACTCCCTAGCAGCCCTTTCCCCATGCCCCTCGTGCTCTAGACTTCTGCTGCACCGGCCTTTGTTGGATGTTAGGTACCATGCTCCCTCCCCACTCAGGACATGCCACTCCTTTCCAGAAAATTATTTTCCCATCATAATCAAGTTAACTCTTACTCTAGATCTCAGCTAAATACACACTTCCTCAAAAAAAAAGTTTCCCAGCTGGCCTCAATGGCTCATGCCTATAATCCTAGCATTTTGGAAGACCGAGGCGGGAGGCCTGGGCAACACAGAGAGACCCCAACTTAAATTTTTGTTAAAAAGTTTCCCTTGGCCGGGCACAGTGGCTCATGCCTGTAATCCCAGCACTTTGGGAGGCGAGGCAAGCAGATGAGTTGAGGCCAGGAGTTCAAGACCAGCCTGGCCAACATGGCAAAACCCCGTCTCTACGAAAAATACAAAAATTAGCTGGGTGTGGTGGTGAATGCTTGTAACCCCAGCTACTCCGGAGGGTGAGGCAGGTGAATCACTTGAACCCGGGAGGTGGAGGTTGCAGTAAGCCAAGACTGTGCCACTGCACTCCAGCCTGGGTGACAGAGGGAGACTCCATCTCAAAAAAAAAAGTTTCCCTTGATTCCACTGATTAGCTCAATTCTCCTTCTAAAAGTCCTCATATTAAATAACATGTACCCCTCTACAGCAATTGAAATAGTTCCAACTTTGCATTTATTTGTATGATTGGATCAATATCCTTTCCTAATATAAGTTCCAAAAGACCAAGACCCTTGTTTGTTTTTGCTCACTATCCCAACGAGCACATAGGTAGCAACAGATATTTGTAGAAGAAACTGGCAAACCATTGGTAAAAAAGAGATAACAAACACGGAGTTAATGACAACTGCACGGTTCAAGCGATTTTCTTGCCTCCGCCTCCCGGATAGCTGGGATTATGGCCACACCACCCCCACGCCCAGCTAATTTTTGTATTTTTAGTAGAGATGGGGTTTCAACATGTTGGCCAGGCTGGTCTTGAACTCCTGACCTCAAGTGATCCAACTGCCTCGACTTCCCAAAGTGCTGGAATTACAGGCGTGAGCCACCACGCCCAGCCCGAGGATCACTTTTGAGGCCAGGAGTTTGAGAGCAGCCTGGGCAACATAGGGAGGCCCTGCCTCTATTTAAATAAATATGTTTTTAAAGTACTTAGTCTTCAAACCTTGTTTTATTTTTGTCCTCTATTCAAACCAGTACCTGAATTTAGACAACATTACAGAAATGTTGTGATTAGGCCATTTGTATTTTGAAACCCGAAATTAAAAAAAAAAAAAGAAAGAAAAGAAAAGAAGTGTTCAAGTTTATCTCAGTCAGAGAGAGACTGTGTTTGTGTGAGATAAGGTGAAGTGGGGTAGAAGGGCCTTCCAGGATTAAGTCCACGAGGAAGGTGATGGTTTGGGAGAATCTGAAGTTTCAAGTAAGGAGTTGTCGGTTGGGATCAAACTGTGGGGATCCAAGAATGCCAGGCTAAGAAACCAGGATATTTTATTTTCTGATAAAAAGAGGATGCTTTTTTGGCAAATTTCTGCTTCGGAGTGAAGATGCTGCACTAGATGGGAAGGAGAAGAGGAGAAATGGAAAGAAGAAAAGGTGAGTTCCAAGGACAGAAACACTCCCTCTTTGGACTCCCCCCAATTTCATGGACTCTCTCCCGCAAAAAACACACAAGAACTTCCTGCCTTGTTTCTTTGTTTTGTGACATCATTGCAATCTCTTGATTTTTTTCATCCCTCGGATTCCTTAGCATCCTTCAAAAGTAATGTTCCTGCAGTCTCGCAGAAGGCCGAAGGATGGAGAATTTCTAGTCCAGGCCAGGGACACTCAGAAGAGAAAAAAAAAAAAAAGAACAAAAAAAGACCCAAGCAGCTTCACAGGGCCTCATCTGGTCCAATTTCTTCTCATGATGCATTCATTCACTCATAAATATCTTTTGAGCACCTACTATGTGTTGGGTAGATCTAGGGATAGAATCAGGGTTAAAAATACAGTCGCTGGTCTCACAGCAAAAAAAGGCACCTGAGGCCCAGAGAGGGCCACTGACTTGCCAAAAGTCACACAGCTAAAACTTCTGTGGCCGAACCGCGTCTCGAACACAACTGGCGGAGGCCCACGGCGCCTGCAGCCCAGCTGCAGAATGCTACAAAGCAACGGGGGCCGGTGCCGGGGCGTCCGAAGCAGCGCCGAGGCCGGAGAGAGCGACAGTCAGTTTCCTAACTGCGCGGCGGACGCCGGGGCCGGCGCTTGTTTTTGAAGGATGTCCCTCCGCAGCCGCGGTAGCCCAGCCGGAAGTGCCGCGTGCCCCGTCCACCGTGCGGCAGGGGCGGGGCTGCGACCCAGAAGCTCGGCATGGCTGACGACGCGGGTTTGGAGACCCCGCTGTGTTCCGAGCAGTTCGGCTCCGGGGAGGCACGGGGCTGCCGCGCCGCCGCGGACGGGAGCCTGCAGTGGGAGGTCGGGGGCTGGCGCTGGTGGGGGCTCTCCAGGGCCTTCACGGTCAAACCTGAAGGACGAGATGCGGGCGAAGTGGGGGCTCCCGGGGCCCCCTCACCGCCCCTCTCCGGGCTCCAGGCCGTGTTCCTGCCTCAGGGCTTCCCTGATAGCGTCAGCCCGGACTACTTGCCCTACCAGCTGTGGGATTCCGTGCAGGTCAGCTCGGTCGTCTGGGGCAGGGGACAGTGCAGGCCACTCCTCCCTCCCCAATAATGGACGGGTGACTGAGACTCGGAGCCGGGGGGGCGGGGGGTCTGACATGCCTCATACACCAAGAACAAGAACAGATGAAGGCACTTAGACCGCCACGCTCCTACGCCCGCTTCTCACCCTACTTGTTTTCTTCTCCAGGCCTTTGCTTCCAGCCTCTCCGGCTCCCTAGCCACCCAGGCAGTCTTGCTGGGCATAGGGGTGGGGAACGCAAAAGCCACTGTTTCAGCTGCCACGGCCACCTGGCTCGTGAAAGGTGAGCTGCACCCCTGGAGCCTCACGTATTGCTGCTCTCAGCCCTGCCTTCGCTGGGCTCTTATGTGTATATATGTATGGACTCGTGCCCCATTAGGTAGAATTCAGGCAGGTCTCCCCAGTGATTAGAGCGGTGCTTTGTAACCCAGTCTTACTTCCCACATCTGGAAGACCCTCATCCCACTCACCAGCCTAGCAGCCGCACTCCATTCCCCACACAGACTTCTGAGTCTCAATCATCTGGATCCCAAATCCCGTCCCCTCCCCTTTATTCCTATTCTCTTTGTGGAAGATTGCATAAGAATGCAATTGATGGAATAAAACTGCCAGCTGCCCAGGATAGGGGAAATTGGTGAGCTCCAGAAAAAAAAAGATATAGTTGGTCCTGAGAAGGAGAGAGGAGAGCCTGGAAAGAATGGAAGGTATTGTGTATGCTCTGGGATACCAGATGATGCTGTAAATAATAGAGTGACTATCTGCTGAATATGTACAGCTTTTAAAAAAATTGTTTAAGGAAAAAAAATACAGTTTGGTACCATGCCACCCAGAGAGGGAAATAGAACAGAAAGGGGAAATTGTTACATGTTCTACACGAGGAGGCCCCATGGCTTTTGCCACTGCCCTTTGTCTTTCACTACTGCTCCCAGGGGATATTTATTAGGCTGGTGCAAAAGTAATTGCGGGGTTTCTTTGTCGTTATTGCCATTAAAGGTAATGGAAAACCCGCAATTACATTTGCACCAACCTAATAGATCTAAGGAAAAGCGCTTTCCATTCATAGCATCAGTCTGGCCACATCCCTTGTGAGCCTCTCTGGATTTTTTTGAGAAAACAGGAGCCTCCTGTTTACACCTTTACCATTAAGACTGAGAAAACTGGGCCGGGCACGGTGGCTCACGCCTTTAATCCTCGTACTTTGGGAGGCTGAGGCATCCTGGGCAACATAGGGAGACCCCCATCTCTATTTTTTTTTTTCCAGACTCGTAATCTCACTGTCACCCAGGCTGGAATGCAGGAGTGCAGTGGCACAATCTCAGCTCACTGCAGCTTCCTCCTCCCGGGTTCAAGCGATTCTCCTGCCTCAGCTTCCCAAGTAGCTGGGATTACAGGCGTGTGCCACCCTGCCCCGGTAATTTTTTGTATTTTTAGTAGAGACAGAGTTTCACCATGTTGGCCAGGCTGGTCTCGAACTCCTGACTTCGGGTGATCCATTCGCCTCAGCTTCCCAAAGTGCTGGGATTATAGGCGTGAGCCACTGCGCCCGGCTTGTTGGCCGTATTTTTGGAATGCATTTGGAGCTTGGGTCAGTAGTTTTTGTTTTCATGTGATGTCACCAACATGTTGCCTGTACAGATTGAATATCCCTTATCCAAAATGCTTGCAACCAGAAGTGTTTTGGATTTTGGAATTTTTTTTGGATTTTGGAATATTTTCATGTATATATGAGATTTGTTGGGGATCAGACTCAAGTCTAAACATGAAATTCGTTTATGTTTCATATATACTTTATACACATACCTTAAAGGCAGTTTTATACAGTATTTTCAATGGTGTGCATGAAACAAAGTTTGTGTTCATTGATCCATCAGAAAGCAAAGATGTCACTGTCTCAGCCACACGTGGACAATCTGGTTGGTTAGCGTCCCCATCGTTCCTGACTCTGAATGTATATGCTACCAAGAAGCAGTCATTTTCTTATACCTATTCACACAGAAGTACTTAACAGTATAAAACATGATATACCACTAATACAGTGAGAAATTGTGTGTTCAGGGTAACTAAGCAGCACAGCAGGTCACCAGAACACCTGTATCAGCTTCTGAACCATAGCAGCAGCAACAAAAATGGCAGGCTGTCAGTCTTCAGCTGTTTTGGTGAAAAGGTTACTGGACACCATATTTTATTTTTTTAAGGTGAGAAGAAACATTAGAAGCAGTTGAAGGACAGGAAGCGGGTCCTCTAGGGATGAGGAAGTGTTCTGCTGGATGGCTTTTTAAAATGTTTCCTCCAGAGTCATTTGCCTCATTAACTGTGGTTTCTATCTTAGAAGTCTCTCTTGGATTCTATGAACTGCCTGATTTCTTGTTCTGTTATGAATGTATGCTGCTCTAGTGCCACAATAATCCCCTCCCACATCCTCACCATGCTGTCTATAGGCACTTTTTCTGTAGTGGTAACAGTATCCTCTTCATTGTCACTGTTACCATGATTGCCTTGATTCAGAACTGAAGGAGGCCAGCCCTTCCACACTGTGGGTATTTCTCATCAGGTGGGACGAGAGACTGAGAAAAGAAATAAGACACAGAGACAGAGTATAGAGAAAGAACGGTGGGCCCAGGGGACCGGCACTCAGCATGCGGAGGACCAGCACCAGCACCGGTCTCTGAATTCCCTCATTATTGATTACTATTTTCACTATCTCGGCAAGGGGAATGCGGCAGGAGAACAGGGTGATAGTGGGGAGAAGGTCAGCAGGAAAACATGCGAGCAAAGGAGTCTGTCACAAATAAGTTCAAGGGAAGGTACTGTGCCCGGATGTGCACATAGGCCAGACTTATGCTTCTCTCCACCCAAACATCTCAGTGTAGCAGAGTAGCAGAGCAGCATTGCCGCCAGCATATCTCTCCTAATACTCCTCAGCACAGACCCTTTACAGGTGTCGGGCTGGGGAACAGTCAGGTCTTTTCCTTCCCACGAGGCCACATCTCAGGCTGTCTCAGTGGGGGGAAGCCTTGGACAACATCCAGGCTTTCTTGGGCAGAGGTCCCTGTGGCTTTCCACAGTGCATTGTGCCCCTGGTTAATCGAGAATGGAGAATGGCGATGACTTTTATGAAGCATACTGCCTGTAAACATATTGTTAACAAGACACATCCTGCACCGCCCTAGATCCCTTAAACCTTGATTCCATACAGCACATTTCTGTGAGCATAGGGTTGGCGCTAAAGTTACAGATTAACAGCATCTCAAAGCAAAACAATTTTCTTAGTACAG
Organism: Pan troglodytes; assembly: GCF_028858775.2. Lineage (NCBI taxonomy): Eukaryota > Metazoa > Chordata > Mammalia > Primates > Hominidae > Pan > Pan troglodytes. The sequence goes on along the minus strand of NC_072416.2, from coordinate 35,534,498 downwards.
ATCAAAATGGAGTTTCTTAATGTCCTCCTTTTCTACATAGACACAGTAACAGTCTGATCTCTTACTTTTCCCTACAAGAACAGTTTGTGCTATTTCACCATCGGCTCTTTCTACTGGTGGCATCGTGTCTGCACTCCCAAAAGCTGCAGGTTTTGGAGCATTTCAGATTTTAGGTTTTTGGATTAGGAATGCTTAACCTTGGCCGGGCATGGTGGCTCATCCCTGTAATCCCAGCACTTTGGGATGGGGGGCCAAGGTGGGCAGATCAGTTGAGGTCAGATGCTCAAGACCAGCCTAGCCAACATGGTAAAATGCCATCTGTACTAAAAATACAAAGATTAGCCAGGCATGGTGGCACGTGCCTGGAATCCCAGCTACTCGGGAAGCAGCGGCAGGAAAATCACTTGAACCCAGCAAGTGGAGGTTGCACTGAACCGAGATAGTGCCACTGCACTCCAGCCTGGGCAGCAGAGCAGTATCCTGTCTGAAACAAAAAAGGAACGCTAAACCTTTAGCTCCGACAAGTTATTAAGAAAAATCAAGATCACTTTAAGATATGAAAAAAAAAAAAAAAAAAAAAGGCCAGGTGCCGTGGCTCACGCCTATAATCCCAGCACATTGGGAGGCAAAGGCAGGTGGATCACTTGGGGTCAGGAGTTGGACACCACCCTGGCCAATATGGTTTAACCCCGTCTCTAACAAAAAACTCAAAAATTGGCCAGGCATGGTGGCAGGCACCTGTAGTCCAGCCTGGATGACAGACTGAGACCCTGTCTCAAAGAAAAAGGATGAAAAATCTACTTAAAAGGCTTGTTATTGGCCAGGTGCGGTGGCTCACGCCTATGATCCCAGCACTTTGGGAGGCTGAGGCAGGCAGATAACCTGAGGTCAGGAGTTCGAGACCAGCCTGACCAACATGGAGAAACCCCCTTTCTGCTAATAATACAAAATTAGCCAGGCATGGTTGTGTGCACCTGTAATCCCAGCTACTCAGGAGGCTGAGGTAGGAGAATCACTTGAACCTAGTAGGCGGAGGTTGTGGTGAGCCGAGATTGCGCCATTGCACTCCAGCCTGGGCAACAAGAGTGAAACTCCATCTAAAAAAATAAATAAATAAAAGCTTGTTATTGATAGTAAAAGAAGCTCTCAATTAGGATTTTACAAGCTCATTTTCATCAAACATGGGAAATTTCTGTGCAGAGCTTCATCTGAGAAACTTACTTGGAATTTTTTGATGTGATCATTTTCAGTTACCTATCTCAGTGGAACGTGATGCTAATTGTCATGAGTAGCAATGGTAATAAAACTTGTTGCTAATATTTTGGCAACCTACCTTAATTTGTATGGTTACATGTAATATGTGTCTTGATCTCTGCAGCAGCCATATTAGTTAGCTGCCATTATTCATTTTTTAGATGGAAAAACAGAGACAAAAGTGTGTTTAAGTAACTTGTCCAAGGTCACTTAGGGCCATGATTTTGACCCAGGCAGACTTATTCCTGTGTTCCACTCTCAACTACCACACTCTTTTGCCAGCTAAGAATTTCAAGTGGAGCCAAGTACAATTTGTGGTCAGCTGATTCCTTATTAGGACTCAGATGTTTCTAGATCTTACAGCTTGGCCAGTTGTAAATGAAGAGGAAAAAAAAGCAAGTGGGAGTTTTCTATTCTAGTGGACAGTAGTGACTCAGATGCTAGGGAGTATATATATCATTTGTCCTGTAAATGCCTCTGATGATCCATGGAAAGGTAGAATAGGCTCCCTTTCTGTCAGGTGGCCCAAGGAGGACATACACCTGAGTGGATACAAGTGTGTAGCCAAAGGGAAGAAAAATAGAGTCTGAGCTGGGCACAGTGGCTCACGCCTATAATCCCAACACTTTGGGAGGCGGAGGCGGGTGGATCACCTGAGGTCAGGAGTTTGAAACTGGCCTGGCCAACATGGTGAAACCCCATCTCTACTAAAAATACAAAAGTTAGCCAGGTGTGGTGGCTGGCACAATGATGATTTTGCCGAGAATATAATGTACTTGAAGGGAAGAGGTTAAAGTGAGGGATGGGAGGCCTGTAAATCCACCTTGTTGGGTGTTACTTCCAGAGTCAGGACAGAAATGGAGAAACAAAGCAGGCCAGATGGCAGTAGCTTGGACCCATGCTTTCCTTCAGTGAGGTAGCCCCAGCTGATGCTGGCCGTGAGAGAGGGCAGCCCCAGTGTGGCCATGTCTTCAGTTTCTTCCAGAGAAGCTGGAAATCCATATTTTCTTGTAAAATGCCTCAATTTTATTCACCGATTTAATGGGAGCCTTAGTGAAGGGGAATGATCCCTCCCAAAGTCTCAGGATCATTGTGAAGATGAAAAAGCACAGGTATTTCAGGTGTGCACCGGAGCGCTTACTGATTTCCCTCAAGTCCAGGGTGGGCAAGCATGACTCAGTGCCCAAGAAGGCTCTGGAAAGGGGAGAATGCATCTGCTCTCAGTGGAGAATGGGAGGGCTGGCCCGTGTCATTGCATTTATGTTTCGTGGGAAGCTCCCAGCCCTCATTCCCATAACGTAGTGTCCTTTCTCCTACATCCCCAGCTCAGGATCAGTGCCCTCAAGCTCAGACAAGTCCAAATCCTCTCCCCATGGTATCTGTCCTCTCCCGTGTCCACTGTATGAGTCCCTCCCAGGTGTCTCGTTCTAAAATATTCCTGCCAGGCTTCATGGGTGCTGCTCTCTGTATAATGGATGGTCCAGATTGACAAACTTTTTCTGTAAAGGGCCAGATCTTAATGCTTTGCAGGCTTTATAATCTTAGTTGCAGCAACTCAGTTCTGTCATTGTCTTGCAAAAACAGCTATAGACAATCTGTAAACAAATGGGCATGGCTGCATTCCAGTAATACTTTATTTCCAAAACCAGGGAGTAGAAACAGTTTAGTGATCCCTGGTCTAAGTCAGTGTTTTCTATACTGATTGTTATCTGCTCTTTGGCTGGATTTTGACCCTGGGATCATCTTGGTCACTGTGGTCATGAAGTACCTGGCAGAGAGAGTTAGGTAGCCAGAAAGCATTTGTTGTGCAAACGAAGGTCCCACTGATTCCAGAGACTTTTCTTACTCTGCCCAGCCTAAGGAGGCCTGTCCCTCTGCTGTGCAACCCCAGCTGCAGTTCAAATCTTTTTTTTTTTTTTTTTTCCTGAGACTGGGTCTTGCTCTGTCATCCAGGCTGGAGTGCAGTGACATGATCATAGCTCATTGCAGCATTGATATCCTGAGTTCAAGCCATCCTTCCACCTCAGCCTCCCAAGTAGCTGGGACTACAGGCATGCCACCATGCCTGGCTAATTTCTTTCCTACTTTTTGTACAGATGGGGTCTTGCTGTATTGCCCAGGCTGGTCTTGAAGTCCTGGCCTCAAGCGGTCCCTGGGCCCAAACCCCCTGTAATCCCAAAGTGCTGGGATTATAGGCCTGAGCCACCATACCCGGCCTAAATCCTTTTATTTATTTATCCCATAATAGCCATCTGTGAGCCAACTGCCCAGCCTAAGAGCTAGAATAGGTTAGCAATAACCTTTGAATTTCCACTTAAGATTTCCTGCTTTTTTGAATAGTTTTACCAAATAGGTAAATATTCCTAAGTGCTATATTGTTTAGTTTTAATTTTAGAGCTTTGCAAACTGTGCTGTATGTGGTCTTCATGAGTTATTTTCATGCAAGAGTTTAATAGTATTCATCTATGAATGAATGCCTCTGGGTGAATATACTAGAATTTATGTATTCTGTCAGTCAACATTTGCATTATTCCCAGGTTTTTTGCTGTTATGAACAATTCTGCAAAGAACATTTCTTGTCCATGTCTCCTAGGGGACATATTGAGGAACTGCTATTTGTAGGCACTTCTGACCCCATTATGTAGCTATGACTATCCACAACTTTTAGTACCAGACTGAGTTCCCAAAGGCAGTGACTCAGTGAATTGGCCAATTCAGTGCCAGGGTCTGCCAGGCCCCACAGCTCCCACGCCTCTTCCTTGCTCCTTACCTGTGCCTTCTTCCCCCAGATTCAACTGGCATGCTGGGCCGCATCGTCTTTGCCTGGTGGAAAGGGTGAGTTTGTCTTCCCGGCCAGCAACTCTGGCAGCTCTTCCCAGTGGTGGTAGTAATGATAGTAATAGTATTGCCATTAGTTGTGGCTGTAAGGGTTCCATGAGATGATCTATGCAAAGTGCTTAATGCCCGTGGCATCGTACATAATGGCTTGGTAAACACTAGCTACCATTAACAGCTGTAACTGTGCCCCCTGAGCCTCTGTATGTTGTCTCTAATCCTTACAGCAACTCTGTAGGATGGGATTGGATGTGTACATTTCATAAATGTGAAATATACCTGCATGAGGGAAGTTACCTGCCCAAACCATACAGCTTATAACTAGCGAGATGGGATTTGAACGTGAAGCCTGTGCTTTCCATGGTATTGGGCAGTTCGCTGGGCAGAACCCTCAACCAGGCCATGTGTTCAGGATCTCGTTATGTGTGTCTGATACCTCTCCCAAGAATATTCCCATTCCCTCCAGGAGATCTCAAACTGAGACTCGGGCCTAATGCTGCAAATCCTGAGCTGGGCTGGGGCTGCAGTATCTCCTGCCACTGGGACCCTAGAGAAGTTGTTTCCAAGTGTTTGTGCACAGGGCAGGGAGTCACTGTCGGACGAAAAGGGCAGGTGAGGTAGCCGTCCACGGTGTTGTGTAACAGAAGTACCCTAGGCCTGGATGTCGGAGCCCGGCTCTCTTAGCCTTTTCCCCAACTCTGCGTGTGATCCAGGGAAATCATATCCCCTATGAGGGCTAGTTGTCTGTAACATGCAGGGTTACACACTCAATGTGATGTTTACTAGTCCAAAACATGCTCACTGGGTACCCTCACTCTAAAGCAAGAAGAGCGGAGAGAGGCAGAGGAACCCAGGAAGAGCCTCCCTCCAAGGACAGACAGAGGCTGGGGAGCAGCCACAAGACAATCAGGGTTTTTCCTTGGTAAATCGTGAGTTCATAAGCGGGAGACACTAGGTGATCAGTCAGTCACTGAAGGTCCTCCCAGCTAATGGTGGCATTTTAGGTAGCAGTGACCGGCTGTGGGGACAGATGTCTGTCTGGGGGTGTGGGTTTTCCTGAGCTCTTCAGACTTTACTGTGGTCCAAGACTCCCCACACTGCCCATAGGATGTGTTTCTCCTTAAGTCCAAATTACAACAACCTCTCCTCCCCAACAGGAGCAAACTGGACTGCAATGCCAAGCAGTGGAGGTGAGGAGGGGCGGGGACGGGGGAGGGGAGTCTTCCATTATGAAAGTCTCCTACCTCTGACCTCTAACCTCTGATCCCTCCCCAGGCTTTTTGCGGACATCCTCAATGACGTAGCCATGTTCCTTGAGATTATGGCTCCTGTATACCCAATCTGTTTCACCATGACCGTCTCCACCAGCAACCTGGCCAAGGTAGCCGCCTGTGGGGGCACCCATCTGCCTAAAACACCTGCCTTGGTAGTGTGTGAGTTTACCTGGGCTCTGTGAGTTTACCTGCCACTTCAAGAAGAATAAGAAAGTTCAGATGTTTCTACTCGAACCCAACCATCCTTTCTGACCCTCCTTCAGCCAGACAGCGTCTAGTGCCCCAGAAAGTGTAAGGCAATGTCTAGAGCCACAGGACTGGGGAGGGAGCTCCGAGCTGAGAACTAGAAGGGGTTGTCCAATGTTGACATTTTGGGACCAGCTTCCTTGACTTCCCTTTGGTTCTTTCAGTACAGTATTTATTGAGTGCCTACTGCATATTTGGCACAGAATGTGGGCCCCCGTCTTTGAAAGGAAACCACACATAATTGCACCAGTGTTTGTGGAATTATAGGTACAGGTATTCTAAATGAGAAATGTTGGGGCCTGCAAGAGGCTGAGGCGGGGATTCCAGCCTGGTCAGGGAGTGTAGGAAGAGCTCCCCTGAGCCTGGGTCCTGAAGATGGAGTTTAAGGTGCAGGGCGGGTGTTCCGGGCAAAAGAAACAGCACAGCTTAAGGTCTGGAGGCGAGGTGGAGATGGAGCACAGACCGCACAGTGAGCTGGGGGACACGCGGGGCTCAAGCACACTCTTCCTCCACGCCAAGCTGTTGCCTGCACAACCCTTGCAGGTTGATCTCACCCAAATGAGGACACTGAGGCCTGGCGTGGTTCAGTAAAGAGCATATCCTGTCAGAGTTAAGTCCCTGGCCCAGAGGAGAAACTCAAGAAAATGGAAAACCCATTCCAAGGCCCATGTGTCAACTTAAAATCACGTTAGGGCCGTGTTTCTCCATAAGTACTAGCATTTGGGGTGCAACGGTTCCTTGTGGTAGAGGACATTTAGCTTCCCTGGTTGCAAGCCTAAATGCTACGAGCACCCCTAAACAGGGTAGGAAACCCCAGAGAAAAGCATGGCTGTAGCTATGGACCGAGGGTTGTGCCATCTGGCTTTTGCTTCAAACTCTGCCTTTGAGACTTCAGTCTCTTCATCTGTCCAACAAGGGAATGGAACAGGGCCATGAGCTTCCCTCTTAAGACCCCTCTCTAGAGTTCCCCTCTCCACAACCTCCATCTCCAGCTGCACCAAGAGAAGCCAGCCTGGCTGTCATCTATGCTGCCGCCACCACCACTGCCACCACCTCCTCCTCTTCCCCCTTCCCCTTATCTGTCACCTTCGGCTGAACCTTCAGTTCTGTTATTTTTCCCTCCTCAAAATCTCCAGTCCATTCTCTCCTCCGTCTTCCTGTCACCACCTCTCACTGCTGAGAGAGCACCGTTGCTTCCCAGGTAGCCTCCCTGCCGCTCCCCTCTCAGAGCAGCCCGGTGATCCTTTCAGAGAGGAAAGCAATCAGGTCACTCTGCTGCTCCATTGCTCTTAGGGAAAGACCTTCACCAGGCTTGCCAGGCTCTGCGTGGTCAGGTCCCTGCCAGCCACTTCGCCCTCACTTTGTCCCTCGTTCCTCTGGCCTTTGAACAGACTGTTTCCTCTGCCTGCGTATTAACTTGTTTATTTGTTTATTATCTGTTGATCTATATGCTCCATGAGGGCAGGGTCTGGGTCTGACTTGTATCACAGCACCTAAGTCTGTGTCTGGCATCTAAAAGAGCCCTCAGCCAGGGGCGGTGGCTCACGCCTGTAATCCCAGCACTTTGGGAGGTTGGCGTGGGAAGATCTCTTGAGCCCAGGAGTTCCAGGCCCGCCTGGGCAACACAGGGAGACTCTGTCTGTATTCAAAAACTAAGGATAAATAAAAATAGTAATAAGTAAAAGAGCTTTGATGAACTCGGGATGATTGTGAGTGACCAGTGACCCTCCTTGATTAGCTTTATGCTGCGATCTCAGAGGGAGAGATCTGGGTACCCTGGGAGGTCAGGGCCATCAGTGTAGGTTTCGACAGCTTTAACTGGGGCAGGAGGAGAGTAGAGGAATTACAGGAGGCAGATGTAAGCATGAAGCTGGAAACCAGCCTGAGCCTCCCGCCAGTAATGGGGAGGGTATAGCCCAAGCAGGAGCTGGAGGGCTGGGAGTTCTGGGCTGAGAATGATCTTTGGGCCTCCACCTTGGGGAAGGAAATTGAGCTTCTGTGAGGCCAGTCCCCAAGGTGATAGTGGCAGGTGGGACTCCAGTTTCCTAGAACAGGACAGGGAAGTTGAGCCTAGGGGGCATCAAGGTGAGAACTAGATGCCAAGGACAGCATTCAGAGTTTGGCCGGGGCCAGGTTTTCTCCAGCTGGTCTGAGTGCCTGTGTTACCAGGACACGTGTCTCTGCCAACCTTCTCTCTTCCCCTCCCACCCAGTGCATCGTGAGTGTTGCTGGTGGGGCCACTCGGGCTGCCCTGACCGTGCACCAGGCTCGGAGGAACAACATGGCTGACGTGTCAGCCAAGGACAGCAGCCAGGTGAGTGCCAGAGCTGGAGGGAGGGCGTGGAGTGGGGAGGGGAAGGGGAGAGAAGCCACTTGAGTGCCCTGGAGGGCCCAGGAACACACAGGAAGAAGTGTGGGTGCTCCCTGCTGACTCAAGACACCCAGGCAGGAGTAGGGGTTTGGGCTCTGGTGGCGGCAAGTCCGAGCTGATCTCAGGCCCTGCCCGCCACCTGTGTGGCTGAGAGCAAGCCCTCAGCCTTACCCTCTTCAGACCCCACCGTGCAAGCTGGATGTTCTGATCACATGAGGCCCCACATGTCAAGGCAATTGGCAAGTCAGAGTTACCCAGCATGTGGGGTTGCTGGGTCACTGGCTGGGGCCTCCACTCAGCAGTTTAGCAGGCCCGCTGGCCCAGCCCCCCTGCCCACCCCAGGGAGCCTGGAGTTGGGGTAGGGACACCCCTAAGGCTGAACTCCGCATGGATTAGACCTCTACAAACCCCGTGCTGAGTGCTTACGTGTACTGCATCACTTAACTCTCACGCCTGTCATCCTAGCACTTTGGGAGACTGAGGTGGGAGGATCACTTGAGGCCAGGAGTTTGAAACCAGCCTGGGCAACCCGGCGAGACCCCATCTCTACATAATATATAAAAGAAACTTTAGCTAGGTGTGGTGGTGCACACCTGTAGTCCCAACCTCGAGCTCAGGAGGTGGAGGCTGTGGTGAGCTAAGATCCCCCCACTGCACTCCAGCCCAGGTGACAGAGCAAGACCCTGTCTCAAAAACAAACAAACTCTCACACCAACCCTTTGAGGTAGGTACTACTTTATCCCTAGTTTACAGATGAGGAAATTAAGGCCCAAGGAAGTCCCAGAAGTGTGAGATGGTTTTCTTTGACACTGAAGCAATTTAGAAACTGCTGTTCTATGCATTCCTACTTTCTGGCCTTCTCTTCCATTGTTTGGCTCAATAATCTTAACCCAAGCTAATATTTATTAAGCACTAACCATGTGCCAAGTATTTTGGTTCTGGAAACTCTTTAAATTCTCACAGTGGGCATGTGCAGTAAATGCTCATGGTTGCCTTAGTACAGATGAAGAAATAAAGCATGGAGAGGTCCCATCTCCCTGGGGGCCCCTGGGGAAGTCCCTTCTCTCAGGATGCTCGGGCTTATTCCACCCATTGTCTCTTCTGAACCTAAGTCCACAGGCTGTTAAGGAGCAAGCAGGAAGCACAGCACAGGCCCCTCACCGCAGGACTCCCAGCTCCATGCCTGGTGTCCCTCTCCTGTTCTCTCGCTGGCCCCCAGACCTCCCCCTAACCCCAAGCCATTTTTCCCAAGACCCCAGGGCTTCCTCGGTCCACAGAGCCAGGGACGTATCCGGGACTAACCTGGGAATGTGTCAGTCCCACAGCAGACCCCAGCTTTCTGCCAGTGCAGCTTTGCTGTCACTGGATGTGGCCACTGGAAATGACTCTTCCCACCTGGGGGAGAGGAGCTCCTGAACTCCCCAGGTCCCTGATCCCCAGTTTCCTGCCACACCCACAGCGTTTATTCCCACAGCATATGCCCTTCCCAGGAGGGCTGGGTGAGAAGAGCTCTCCAGTCTCGGGTCCTCTCTATGCCAGGACCAGGTGTCCCTGGGAGCCCAGTAGTCAGGGGCACCAATCCAGACTCCTCCCTCATGATGAGTTGGGGGCAGGTAGCCTGGGGTCCCTTCCCCTAGAGTGATCTCAATCCAGCCATCAGAGTGTTCTCCTAACATTGATACACAAGGGAAGAGGTGTGGGTCTTGTTCCTTTTCTTCCTGGGTGGTTCCTTGACCCCTTTGCAGATCTGTCTGCCAGTTACTGCATACCAAAGGAGCTTGGTGGGAGGGGAGCAGTCAACTTTTTAAAATCAGTAAATAAAAGTTATTCCAGCTCATGCCTGTTATCCCAGCACTTTGGGAAGCTGAGGTGGGGATTGCTTGAGCCCAGGAGTTCAAGATCAGCCTGGGCAATATAGCAAGACCCATCTTTACCAAAAAATGCAGTAATAATTAGCGGAGGCGTGGTGGTAGGATCACTTGAGCTCAGGAGTTTGAGGTGGCTATGAGTTATGATTGCACCACTGCACTCCAGCCTGGGTGACAGAGCGAGACCCTCGCTCTTTAAAAAAAAAAAAAAGTACACATTAGTGAGTGCCTGAGTGTGGGTCTATTCTGGTGACTTGCAAGACAAGATGTGTTCAAGGGTATTCCGAGGGCATCTACCTGGGCAAAAAAGCAACTGATACACATATGTATTTAGACAGGGTATCACTGTGTCTCCCAGGCTGGAGTACAGTGGTGCAATCATGGCTTTTTTTTTTTTTTTTCTTTTTTGGAGACAGTCTTGCTCTGTTGCCCAGGCTGGAGTGAAGTGGCGTGATCTCAGCTCACTGCAACCTCCACCTCCTGGGCTCAAGCAGTTCAGCCTCCTGAGTAGCTGGGACTACAGGCACGCGCCACCATACCCGGCTAGTTTTTTGTATTTTTACAAAAATGCAATGGGTCTCACCGTGTTGCCGAAGCTGGTCTTGAACTCCTGAGCTCAGGGAATCTGCCCACCTCGGCCTCCCAGATTGCTAGGATTACAGGCGCGAGCCACTATGCCCCACCAAATTTTTAATTTTTTTGTAGAAATAGGGTCCCACTATGTTGCCCAAGCTGGTCTCAAGCTCCTGGACTCAAGTGATCTGCCCACCTCAGCCTCCCAAAGTGCTGGTACTACAGGTGTGAGCCACCTCAAAAACTAAAAATTTACCCACATTGCATTAAGGAGCCCTGGGAGGTTGTGGAGCAGGGAGGATGAGGTGAAAGGCACTCGGGCACTCAGTCTGGCCTGGAGGGGCACCTTCCAACTCCTTCTCCCTCTGCCATTTTCCAGGAGACGCTGGTGAACCTGGCGGGGCTCTTGGTCAGCCTCCTGATGCTCCCTCTGGTGTCAGGTTGCCCTGGGTAAGCCGGAAGCAGGGTGGGCAGGAGAACCCCAGCTGGGCCTCTGCCCACTTCAGCTACCTCACTCTCTCACCCCAGCTTCAGCCTTGGATGTTTCTTCTTCCTCACTGCCCTCCACATCTACGCCAACTACCGCGCGGTCCGAGCCCTGGTCATGGAGACCTTGAATGAAGGCCGGCTCCGGCTGGTCCTGAAGCACTACCTTCAGAGGGGAGAGGTACTCGACCCAACTGCAGCCAATCGCATGGAGCCGCTGTGGACAGGTGACCCTGCCCCTGGTCTCGGGTCCTGTGTCTCAGCCTCTCCCACTGCCTAGGCATCCTGACCCCAGCTTCCCACAGGTTTCTGGCCAGCTCCGTCTCTATCCCTAGGGGTCCCCTTACACCGCTTGGTCTCCAGGTGAGTGGCCTAGCGTCTCCCACTCGTCACCACCGCCACCCACACTCCCCGCACACACCCCTCACTCCGATTACACACTGGCCTCCCTGGCAAGGCCCCACCTCTCTGTCCTGGGTTCTTCATTGCTGCTGAACAGACATGGGGTTGGTGTGGGTGTGTGAGGAAGGAAAGGGTGTATAACATGAAGCAGATGTAAGAGATGTGCTTGATGGGTGAAGGAAGGATGGGTAGATGGGGAAGTTGGATGACTGGATACAGGAAGAAAGGATGGATTTGGTGTGTATGGGTAATGGCTGAGGGAGAGAGGAAGCGAGGGGACCTGAGTGAAGCCTGGATCATTTCAGTTCACTGGGTGGCTGTTCAGTGGCTGGTTGGGCATGCCTGCCTTTGCTGTCCTCCACCCCCACTGCACTGTCCTCTCCCCCACAGTGTCTTTGAGCTGCAGCAGCTGGTTGAGGGGCACCAAGAATCCTACCTCCTCTGCTGGGACCAGTCACGAAGTGAGTGTGCCTCGTTCTCCCAGCCTAAGACGCACCCTCCCGGGTCAGCCTCTCATTCCTCCAACCTAGGGCCCCGAGCTCTGGGCAGTTTGGAGGCTGCCTGTTCTGGGGGTTGCTCTAGACCGTTCAAATTACAGCTGCAATGCCCCAGTGAAATTCACGTCACCGCTTTGTAAAACAGAGCTAACAGTACCTGCCTTATTCCTTGCAGTGTTTTTATGAGGATCAAATAATGTGACTGCAAAGCTACATTGCAGCACTCTTAGGAAGGCTATGACCTTTGCTGTCCGTGGGAAACCACCCTTCTCTCCATCCTGGGTTGCCTCTTGGGTAAACAAGTCCTTGAGTGTGCTGGTCTGCTGGTTGAGTGTGAAAAGGTGCTTATTCTCACTAGCCATTAAAGAAATGCAAAATAGAACCAGCCCAGTGAGCGGCTGTGAAATTGTATTTGGAAATTGGTCAGTTTGGCCCGAACATTGGGGAGCAACAGGAGATGAATTGGAAAGGAAAGGGTGAGGTGCTGGCCTTCCGTGCCAGGCCAAGGTCTCGGGGCAGCCAGGGGAAGCAGGGTGATGGGATAGAAGGGGTTTGGGAGGTGGCCCTTCCCTGATACCAGTCTGTCTCTGGGTCCCTCCAGACCAGGTACAGGTAGTTCTGAACCAGAAGGCAGGCCCCAAGACCATCCTAAGGGCCGCCACACATGGGCTGATGCTTGGGGCCCTGCAGGGAGATGGACCCCTTCCAGCAGAGCTGGAGGAGCTGAGGAACCGGGTGCGGGCAGGTAAGTGCCTCAAGATTTAGACTGCTGATGCCTCAGGGTGGGGAGGAGAGAGGACAAACTCTGTCCTGCTGGAGGACACAGAGCTTCTGGTTCTGCACCCCTGTACCCAGGTCCTAAGAAAGAGAGCTGGGTCGTCGTTAAGGAGACACACGAAGTGTTGGACATGCTGTTCCCAAAGTTCTTGAAAGGTAACATCCCTCAGCCCATGGCTGCTTGGCCCCTGAAGCCTTGTCCCTGGGGGCCCCGCCTTCCCCCACTCCCACCCTTTCACCTGAAAGGTAAAAGACTTGGGTTCTTGGGCCTGGTGCAGAGGCTCACACCTATGATTCTAGTGCCTTGGGAGGCCTAAGTGGGCAGATTGCTTGAGACCCTGCCTGGGCAACATGGCAAATCCTTGTCTGTACAAAAAAAATACAAAAATTAGCCAGGTGTGGTTCTGCTCTTGTGGTTGCAGCTACTCAGGAGGCTGAGGTGGGAGGATCACCTGAACTGGGGGAGGTCGAGGCTACAGTGAGCCATGATTGTACCAGCCTGGGTGACAGAGCAAGACCCTCTCTCAAAAAAAAAAAAAAAAAAAAAAAGACTGTCGGGCACAGTGGCTCACACCTGTAATCCCAGCACTTTGGGAGGCCAAGGCGGGCAGATACTTGAGCTCAGGAGTTCAAGGCCAGCCTGGGCAACATGGTGAAACCCTGTCTCTACCAAAAATATTAAAAAATTAGCTGTGCGTGGTGATGCACGCCTGTGGGACTGTCAGGAGGCTGAGATGGGAGGATCACTTGAGCCTAGGAGGCAGAGGTTGCAGTGAGCCCAGATTGTGTCACTGTACCCCAGCCTGGGTGACAAGAGACCCCATCTCAAAAAAAAAAAAAAAAAAAGATGAATTCTCTCTGCAATCCTAAGTTTGGGACTCAGTTACTCAGTTTCCCTGTTTATAGGACGGAGAGCTTAGAATGGTCTTTGAAGTGGTATCAGTGTAGACAGTCTGTGTAATCCCAGTTGGCATGTAGGAAATGGGAGGATGGAGCAGGGAGGCCCTCACATTGGCTGATGAGGATGTTTTGTCTGGCGCCTGTTCCATCCCAGCGCTCTTCTGTGTGCCATTTCAACGAATTCTTGCTGCAGCCAGGTGTGGTTTCAGCCTCATTTTATGCCATACTCACCCAGCAGAGGCAGTGGGAGCCCCAGTAGTGCACAAAGCCTGCACCCAGCCTGTGCCTCTCCTTACCCTTGTCCCCAGCATTCCCGGCAGCACCCCATGATCTCTCCCCAGGACTGCAGGATGCCGGCTGGAAGACCGAGAAGCACCAGCTAGAGGTGGATGAGTGGAGGGCCACATGGCTTCTGTCTCCCAAAAAGAAGGTCTTGTGAGCAGCCCAGACGGAGGCCCAAGCCCAGGGCAGGAACCTGGAGCAAGGACACTTTGGCCACAGCAGGACAGGGGAAAGGCAGCTTTATTTTTCCTTAGGGCAACTGCAGTGGGTGGGCCAGGCCCTCATGGGAAGTGACTGCCAATCAGATGCAGTGGGCCCCAGGCAGAGGAAGGCCGGGAGAAGGGGAGCCAGGACCTTCTCACCCCACTGCCCCTTCCCCTTTTCTGGGGAGCACCGCAGGCTCCTCACCCCCACTTCCTGTGAGGCTGTGGCTTATGGTGTCCAACGCAGTTGGTCTTAGGCATAGAAGCCCCAGAGGAACACGGCCACTGCCATCATGAGCAGGGCATTGAGGTTGACCACACGGGCCCAGCTCGGGTCCTCGCTGATGTCCTCCAGCCGCCTGGCTGCTGCCGCTGCCTCCTCCTGGGTAAGGGGCGGAGGACTGCCCACCCCACCTCTGCTCATTCCACAAAACCAGAGCAGGCACTGGCGGAAGAGGCTTGGTGCCAGGGCCTGGGGCTCTGAGGGAAATTGAGGCCCTGCAGTTAGTTTGCGGGAACTCAGCTTCTCCAGCCCCACCTCCCAGCATGGTGCCCTACCATTCGTCTCCATGGCACTCTCTGGGCACCCATTCTGTACAGGGAATGAGGAGCCTTGCTGCTCATCAGCATCCAGGTCCTCCCGTTCCTCCTTGCTGTGCCGGAGACTGAAGACCAGGCGGTGGAGCTGGGGAGGGTGGGAGCACGAACGAGGTGGGAGTTCTGTCCCCCCATGCCTGGCCCTAAAGTCTCTTGCACACCAGCTCGTCACTGCCTGCCCTACCCACCTCTGTCCAGTCTACACACCCAGCCCAGGCTCAACTCATGCCAACTCCACCCTACATGGCTGCCCTGTGCCCTCGGGATAAACCCCAAGCCCCTGAGCTTGTGTTTAAAGCCGTTGGCCTTGCTCCCCCAGCTTTATCAGCTCAGGTCTGTCTACACCCAGATGGTAGCGCTTGTGACACTGGCCTGGCAGTCCTGCTCACAGTGTTCTGTGCCTGTGTGCTCCCACCCTTTCCTCCTGCTGCTGCAGAAACCCGGCCATCCTTCCACACCCAGATCTCTTGTCCTGTCCTCACCCCACCCTGCCACCATCAGCCCTGCCTGGAGCCACCTGCCCTTTGGCAACAAAACCAAACCTTTTTGTGGGCGTTCAAGATGGTATTGTGCCCACCAGTCAGATCCTGTGTTTTGAGTCCCAAAGGCCATGCCAAGGATTGGCTTTGGGAGGCTTTAATCACCAACCCATCAACATCAAGCCTCCCCCAGGCCGGTTCAAATAAATGTATTTAAATAAAAATTCTTGCTCTGCAATTGCAACTGCAGCTGGACCCCCAGCCCATTCCCAACTCTCAGTCGAGAAATTCAGGTCCTCCCAGCTGGGCACTCCAGGAAGCAGAGGGTAGGTGCTGTGTCCCACAGTGCTTGCCTGGGGCACCTGGCCACTCACGTGCTTTCGGGGGATGGGCGCGGTGCACAGGGAGACCGTGAGGGTGAGGAGGCCAGAGCAGAAGAACAGCACAATGGCGAAGTAGAGGTAGTGCACGCCGCAGAGGAAAGCTGGGCACGCCGAGGGCTGCACACAGCTGCCCGAGCCGAAGGAGAACTCGGGAATCAGGCGTGCCAGGCCCATCAGCAGGCCCCCGATGAGTCCCCAGAAGGCGCCCTGCGAAGGAAACAGGTCAGCCTGCTGAGGATGTGCAAGCCCAGCCCTGCCGTCACCACGCGCGTGCCGCTCACCTGCTCATTAACGCGCGGCACGAAGAGCGCCAGCACGAAGACGGCGGACACGGGCGGTGCCAGGTAGCTAGAGACTGCCTGGATGTAATCGAAGAGCTGCCCGCCCTGTGCCGCCTGCACCACGGGAAGCCAGGCCACCGACACTACCACGATGAACACCACCCAGAGCCTGCGGCGGAGGCCGTCGGATCGAACCCGGACCCTGGGCTCCCCTGCAGGTGCGCAAGCCCCCGCCCCGGGCTGATCCGTTGGGGAGGAGGGGAGCCCAGGCCGCACCGTCCCACCAGCAGCAGCTCGCGGTCGCCGGCGCGTGGCCGCAGGCGCGTGTAGATGTCCATGGTGAAGAGCGTGCTGCTGCTGTTGAAGATGGAGGCCAGCGAGGACATGAGCGCGGCCAGCATGACCGCCAGCATGAGTCCGCGCAGACCTGCGGGCCGACGGCAGCCGTGAGGCTGGGGCCACTGGGGGTCCAGGGCGGCTGCAGCTGCGCGAGGGACGACCCCTCCCAGCAGCGGGCTCCACAGCGAGCTTGCGCCTGTGGCCCGGGGCTGCCCTTACCGTTGGGCATGAGCTTCACGACGAGCCGCGGGTAGGCGATGTTGGAGCAGCCCACCTCCGTGCCGCACACGCGCCTGCACACCTCAGGCACCACGCACGCCACCTCGTCTGCCAGAGAGAGGCCACCGCACCGCTAGGACGGGGCCTGGTCTGGGAATCCCAGGAGGTGGGGACTGGGAATCCTAGCAGAGGAGGCGTGCGACCCCCGGAGGGAGGCGGGACTCCGGGCCCAAACTGCCGAGTCTTAGGAGGGTGACGGAACTGGGCGACGGGCGCCCGGTTGCTGGCACAGGAAAGGGGCGGGGCAGGGACGTTACCTGGGTACAGAATGCGGCTGATCATGCCTGGCATGACCATGAGAAACATGGGCGTCAGCTTCAGGTACCCACACAGGATGCAGCCCGCCTTGATGTGGGTCAGGCTCTTCCCGGCCAGGCAGCGCTGCACGATGACCTACGGGAGGGGCGTTCAGCTGCCCGCTTGCGGGCGTCCCCTCGGCCCCGCCCCGCGCCCCGTTCCGCTCTGTGCCCCGCCTCTGGCTCGTGAGTGCCCCAAGTTCAGCTGCACGCTTGGAGTAGATGGAGCCTTCTGTCTGGTTTAGCACCAACCCGAGGGGTTCCCGCCCCTCAGACTGCGCCTTAGACAGTTGTGGGGAAGGCGGGGAGGGACTCAGGCTACGCCCGTCTCGGCTCCGCCCCGGCCTCACTGCAGGCGCAGCCCTATACCCGCACCTGGTCGCTGCACCAGTACCAGCCCGAGACGATTGTGAGTCCGAGGAGCAGCGCGGGCCACGGCAGATCCCCGGTCACGGGGTGCCGGAGCAGGTGGTAGGAGTCGGGCCGGGGTCGATAGCAGAAGCTGGAGATGTTTCCCACGGCTGGATCCTCGGACACCGTCAGCGAAGTCGCTGCTCCCAGGTATTTGTCGAAGAGACCCGAATACCCGCCCACCTCGTGGAAGGCTGCCGGGCAAGGCCGTCAGGGGACCCTCCTTAGGACCCTCAGACCGGAGACGCGCAACGGCCCCGCGCGCAGGCCGAGAGCTCCGCGACCATGCCCTCCGCGCCCCTCCCTGGTAGGCGAGCCCCTACCGTAACCCATGAGGATGCAGGCGCCCCCCAGAATGACGAAGGTCTGTACCGTGTCCGTGTACATCAGCGCGGCCAGCCCTCCTGCAACAGGCCGGGGTCAGGGGACAGCCCAGCTGTTTATGTTACAGGCTGGCCTTAGCAATAAGGCGTCTTTGTGGGAATTTGAAAGAGTTCCCCTTCCTGGAGAATAAATTTCAAAACGATAGCCTGTTCTCGGGGCTCATGCACGCAGGCACCAACAGGCAGGGCTTGGCGGGCAGAGTGTGGCTGAGTTTTAGGGCCAGGCGCCTACTTGCAGGACCCCCACTAGCAGCCCCCTCTAGGCCCCAGTTTTGTTTGTTTTTGTTTTTGTTTTTGAGATGGAGTCTTGCCCTGTCGCCCAGGCTGGAGTGCAATGGTGGATCTCAGCTCACTGCAACCTCCGCCTGCCCGGTTCAAGCAATTCTCCTGCCTCAGCCTCCCGAGTAGCTGGGATTACAGGGGCGGGCCACCACGTCCAGCTAATTTTTTGTATCTTTAGTAGAGACGGGGTTTCACCATGTTGGCCAGGCTGGTCTCAAACTCCTGACCGCATGATCCGCCCGCCTTGGCCTCCCAAAGTGCTGGGATTACAGGCGTGAGCCGCTCCCAGCCGGCCCCAGTTTTTTCTGCATCATCATAGGAGAGGATGATTGTCTAATGTCCTATACTCAGTTCGGTTCCTTCTGGAGGTGGGTCCCCTCAAGCGGGCCTTGGCACCAAGCCCTGCCTACTCTGGTCCGCATCTGACCTCAGGCCCCACCCCAGGTCCCTATGAACCATACTGGGTTTGGCCAGAGATCTTGGAGACTCGTCAGGTATGCTCTCCCAGGTGTTCAAGGCAGGCAAGAGCTGCTAAATCTTCCTTTTCTCAAAGTCCTCACTCAAGCCCAGCATGGCTTTCTCTCTGAACTTCCAGTCAAAATCCAAGAGACAGTGGAAAGAGAGGAAGCCTTTGCTCTCCAAAGATTTAGTTCCTTCTCCTGCTTGGACCACACCACACTTCCAGACCTCTCCAGCTTGCTTTCCTCTGGCAGCTCCCTAAACCCTGGCCACAGCTGGCAGCAGTGTCCCAGGCCCACTCCCTTTCCTAAGCCCCTGCTGGCACCTGTCACCGTGTAAATCATGGTGATGCCCAGAAGCGCGATGACGGAGGCATAGATGTTCCAGCCCAGAGCCTGCTGGATGAATACAGCTCCGGAGAACATGTCCACCTTGGGGGAGAAGCAAGTGCCAGGTCAGGACCCAGGGCAGTGTCCCCAGCCCACCTCCTGCCCAGGCCATGCCCTACTAGCCTCAAAGCTTCCCTCCATTTTTCCAGGTCCCAGCACTGTAGCTGGTGCCCCGGAGACATTCATTGCAGGCTCTGCCTCCATCATCATAACCCTCGCAGTGGTTTCTCCTAGGTCTCACGCCCTCTAGGGTTCTCTAGAGACCCCACTTGAGCCCCGCCCTTCTAGGGCCCAATCGCGTCTGCCACAGGCACTCACTGAGATCTTGGTGAAGATGTACAGGAAAAGGGAGAGCACAGACAGGTAGAGGCGGATGCGGCGGCCGCCGAAGCGCTTGCGCAGATACTGTGGCATCGTGATGACCCCCGCTGTCAGGTACACGGGTGCAAACAGCCAGCCCAGTAGCAGCACCACGAAGAGC
The DNA here is from genome assembly GCF_028858775.2 of Pan troglodytes. Classification (NCBI taxonomy): domain Eukaryota; kingdom Metazoa; phylum Chordata; class Mammalia; order Primates; family Hominidae; genus Pan; species Pan troglodytes. The sequence continues at coordinate 35,515,471 of NC_072416.2, read as the reverse complement.
GCCTACGGGGGGCAATACTGCCGCTGAGGGTGGCTTTGCCCTCATCCCTGAGGATCTGACCTCTTCATGAAGGTGCTACTCCAAGCAAGTGGCCCTGGGAAGGGCCACATCTGGGGCCCAGAGGACAACTGCAGGTGATGGCCCCGGGGCCCTGGGCACCAAGGAACAGAGCTGACACCCTCCTGGGCTCTTAACTGGAGCCCTCCTTGTCTCCCCAGGCTATCACTTCTGGCCCGTTTTTCCCAATGTTGTCCCTATGATCATCTAGAGATGAACCCCAGCATAGACCCCTCAGACTGACCTGAGCCAAAGCCACCCAAACCTTGTGTCCCTCAAGGATCAGCTCAGCAGTCTCCTCCTCCAGGAAGCCCTGAGCTCAAAGCCCAATCTCCCCTCCAACAGGAGCCTCAGTCCCAGAGCTTTGTCTCTGCTCCTCACTTCTGCAAAGGGCTTTAACTTGGCCCCAAATTCCTCACAGACCACAGCTTCGGAGCGCATCTGAGCAGGTGCTTCCCTGGCTTTGAGGCTGCTCACCCCACTCAGAGAGGAATAAATGGAAGCCCCCAGAGGCAGTGGCTGGTGCAGGCTGGCTCACATGGCAAGTCAGAAGCAGGACCAACAGTGGTCACCCCTGCACCCCTCTGCTTCCTGGCTAGATGTATGACCTCCACTCCCAGCCCAGCCACACCCCGCAGTTGGGAAGTCCCACTGCCAGTCTCATTCCCCCTTTCCTGGAGTTTCCCTAAGGTGTGACCCTTCCAGGTGTTCTCACTGAGGGTGGGGTTATTGGAAAAAAGAGGGCCTCACATTCCACTCGAATCCAGCAACAGCCAAGCCACTTGCAGCGCCAGTCCCTGCCAGGCCCACAAAGTGGCCACTGCCGATGTTGCTGGCGAAGAGAGAGGCCCCAACCTGGGTGGCCAGAGGAGGGAGTGAGCAGGGCTGCTTCTCCAGGCCCCTCCCGTTCCCGGCCCAGCCCGTCTCACCGGCCACCACACCATGCTGCGTCCTGCCAGGAAGTAGCCGCCCACAGTGCCTCTGTTGGTTCTGCACATGGACTGGGAGACAGAGGCGGGGGAGACCTAAGTTTGGGGCACAGCCTTGGACCTCATCAGCCACCTCAACACATTCCTCAGCCTTGTTTCTGGCTGAAGATTAACGAGCCAAGTTTCCCTGATCATTTGCACTCCCACCCCCAACTCCTCCCAGACACTCAGGGCAACCCAGGCTCTAATCCCAGTGTCCAATTCCCCCAGTTTTTTTCACATATTTTTTCTTTTTCTTTCTTTTTTTTTTTTTCCTCATTTTTTGAGACAGAGTCTTGCTCTTGTTGCCCAGGCTGGAGTGCAGTGGTGTGATTTCGGCTCACTGCAACCTCCACCTCCCAGGTTCAAGCAATTCTCATGCCTCAGCCTCCAAAGTAGCTGGGATTATAGGCACACACCACTATACCCAGCTTTTTGTGTGTGTGCGTGTGTGTGTGTGTGTGTGTGTGTGTATTTTAGTAGAGACAGGGTTTCACCATGTTGGCCAGGCTGGCCTTGAACTCCTGGCTTCAAGCAATTCACCTGCCTCGGCCTCCCAAAGTACTGAGGCATGAACCACCTCACCCAGCCCCACATCTGTCTTTCTTTTTAGAGACAAGGTCTCGCTCTGTCTCCTAGGCTGGAGTGCAGTGACATGATCATAGCTCACTGCAGCCTTGAACTCCTGGGCTCAAGCAATCTTCCCACCTTGGCCTCCGAGTAGTTGTGACTACAGGCACACACACCACCATGCCTAATTGTTCCTTTCTTTCTTTTTTTTTTTCTTTTTTCTTTTTAAGAAACAAGGTCTCACCCAGGCACAGTGGCTCACATCTGTAATCCCAGCACTTTGGGAGGCAGAGGCAGAAGGATTGCTTGAGCCTAAGAGTTCAAGACTAGCCTGGGCAACATGGTGAGACCCCTCTCTATTTAAAAGTAAATAATTTTTAAAATAAATTTTTTAAATAAAAAAGAGATATGGTTTCACCATGTTGGCCAGTCTGGTCTCAAACTCCTGGCCTCAGTGATCCCCCTGCCTTGGCCTCCCAAAGTGCTGGGGTTACAGGTGTGAGCCACTAGTCCCATCCCAACTCCCCAGGATTTATCATGTGTGGATTTGGCTTGACCTTCCTGGGGACCTTGAATATTTTCTGCTGGTCAGCCACAATGTGGCCAGGGGAATGAGACCCCATTTAGAATGTCGACCCTGATGAAAATCCATGGACCCCTTCAGCTAGCACAGTCCCAAAGTGGGAAGACAAGGGAGGAATGTTGGCTGGGCCTCCCTGAGAACTTCCAAAGACCTGCTTGCCCCCAGGCCTAGGTTTCTCCTTCAAAGATCCAAGCATCATTCTCCCACCTAGGGTCCCCCTGAGACTTTTCCCCCAGGCCCCCGAAGCCAGCAGCCACCAGCAGCACACCCCCCAACTCCTCACCCACAAGCCAACGCCAATGACCAGCAGGAAATATGCAGCAATGACTAGGATGTCAGCAGGATTGTCAATCAGGGCCTTCTGGGCCCCCAGCTCTGGTGCCGAGCCTGCCTCTGTGTGCTCCTCCATTCTCCCCAGGATCTGCCCCATCCAGGAACCAGCCCCTGGATTCCCCCAGGGGAAGGATTAATGGTTACCTCAGGGGCACTGAGCCGACAAGTCCCCCAGGTCTCATTCCCGCTCCCCAGCTTTGTTTAGCTGAATCAGGTCATATCAAGGCTGAAGGCTGGTCTTGGGGAGCTGGGCCCTTCCAAGTTCAAGAGCACTCTTTCCTGGGCCTTAGCATCCGCCCTCTCCCCTGTGCTCCAGGCTCAAAATCACTCTTTTACTCCCTAAAAATGCATCGCTTCCTTAGCTAAGCTAGCACCGCTGGATTTAACTAATCCAGAGGAATCATTTTCAAATCCAAGTCTGACAGGGTGACTCGCCCTCCTCAGGAACCCTCCATAGCTCTTAGTACAAGCTCTTCAGCCTGATTTCCAATCCTGGCCATGCCCCAATTCCCGCTCATCCTTCCCCCTGCTTCTCCAAACCAAATCTAGAGGAAATCAGAAATCCTTTCCCACTCCTTTAACCTACCCAGCCCAGATTTTTGCTTTTTGCTTTTTTTGACCAGATATTTTTATCCCCACCAAATCCTTGCACAAACTGTGTCTTCTGTTTAGAGCACTTCCCTGTCTCCCAAATGGCCAACTCCTACTCAGCTTTCAGTACCCAGCCTGTGTCGCCTCTTCAAGAAAGACTTCTCTGACATTTCTGATGTAGTTCTGAGCACACTGTGTGGCCCTTGCCTGGGTCCAGGTCTGTCTTCCCAACAAACTAGTGTCTCCTCAAGAGCAGGACTGGCTGGGTGTGGGGGCTCATGCCTGTAATCCTAGCACTTTGGGAGGCTGCAGCAGGAGGATCACTTGAGCTCAGGAGTTTGAAACCAGCCTGGGCAGCGGAGTGAGACCTCATCTCTTAAAAAATAAATAAATAAAAATTAAAAAGAGCAGGACTGATCTGATTCATCCCTGGAGTCTCATTTCTCAGCACAGGACTGGATTCAAGAAGGGAGAGGCTGGTTAATATCTGTATGTCTACCTTTCTAGAAGAATTGACCAGACTTGGATGTCAGGAGACAGTCGAAGGAAAGTCCTGCCTGATTATGGCAGCGATGGTCATCCCGGAGATGGGGAACAGAGAAAAATGCTTTGAGTGTAATATGACAGAGTTTGGATGAAGGAGTACCTTAGCTTGTGTTCCTCTAAAAGGAGAACCTGAGATGAGAATTTGTGTGCAACGACTTTCCTGAGGAGGTGATTCCAGTATGGACTGTGATGGTGTAGGGAAGAGAAATGAAACAAGGAGAAAAGCCAACAAAGCATGTGTTTCTTTGTTTTGAGACAGGGTCTTGCTGTGTCACCAAGGCTGGAGTACAGTGGTGTGATCACAGCTCACTGCAGCCTCGACCTCCTGGGCTCAAGGGATCCTCCCACCTCAGCTTCCCAAATAGCTGGAACTACGGGCACGCCACAACACTCGGCTAATTTTTGTATTTTTTATAGAGATGGGGTTTCACTATGTTGCCCAGGCTGGTCTCAAAATCCTGAGCCAAACTGCCTCAGCCTCCCGAAGTGCTGGGATTACAGGTGTGAGCCACCACGCCTGGCGTAAGGGTGTGTCATTTGTCAGGTTACCACAAAGAGCAGTTGGAGCCTCATCCCAAAAAGGACACTCTGAGACACTGTGAAGAACACCCCATAGCAATGTTCCTTGAGGGGCCAGGTGGTTGGGGTATCTATTCCCTGATTTGTGTCTGTCACTGGCTAAAAGCTGCAGAAATGCCCACACACTTCAGGCCTGCTGAGAACACGGAGCACACTCCCTCCTCCCAAGAGCAGCCTCAGACAAGAAACTCCAGGAGGAGCTGCAAGTCAGGGTGTCTGGAAACTGTCACAGTATATGACTTCCAAGGTGGGCCATGCAGGTATATGGGTGGGGCACCCACAGTGTCTGCTTCAGGGGGTGATGAGTTTAAAGTGCCTGAGAGAAATCCAGCGCCAAGTGTCAGAGGACACGTGTGTGTTACAGACATTTCAGATAAGGTCCCTTCACCACGGCCGTCAAAGGCCTTCATGATGTGACATCTCCTTCCTCTTTGGCCTCCCCATTGCTGGCTCCAGTCCAGCCACAGTGGCCTTCTTTCTTCCAAGGCATCAGACTCTCTCCTCCTCCTGGCCTTTGCACCTGCTTCCTGTCTGCCGGGAATGCTCTCCTTGGCACCTTGCACAGCTGGCTCCTTCTCCATGTTCGGCTCTCAGCTGAGACCTTACATTTTACTACCTGGTGAAAGTAATCTCTTCCTCACCTCCCCTAACTTACTTCTCTATTTCATCCACTGTACTCTCTCTCTTTCCTTCCTTCCTGGTTCCTTCCTTCATTAACAAACACGTATGGAGACTGGCTATGTACTGGACCTGTTCTAGACACCAGGGAGAAAATGATCAGCAAAACAAATGCACTGCCTGCTCTCGGGAGCTTCTGTTCCGGTTGCAGAATCAGATAGAAGCCAGAAACAATAAGGTCCAGGTGTGGTGGCTCATGCCTGTAATCCCAGCATTTTTGGAGGCTGAGGCAGGGGAATCACCTGAGGTCAGGAGTTCGAGACCAGCCTGGCCAACAAAGTGAAACCCCGTCTTTACTAAAGATATAAAAATTAGGGCTGGGTGCAGTGGCTCACGCCTGTAATCCCAGCACTTTGGGAGGCCAAGGCGGGTGAATCACCTGAGGTCAGGAGTTCGAGATCAGCCCGACCAACATGGAGAAACCCCGTCTCTACTAAAAATACAAAATTAGCCGGGTGTGGTGGTGCATGCCTCTAATCCCAGATACTCGGGAGGCTGAAGCAGGAGAATCGCTTGAACCCGGGAGGCAGAGATTGCAGTGAGCTGAGATCACGCCGTTGCACTCCAGCCTGGGCAACAAGAGCGAAACTCCATCTCAGAAAAAAAGTAGCCAGGCGTGGTGGCACAAGCCTGTAATCCCAGCTACTCAGGAGGCTGAGGCAAGAGAATCGCTTGAACCCAGAGGTTCAACCTCAGGAGGCAGAAGTTGCAGTGAGCCCAGATGGCACCACTGCACCCCAGCCTGGGCAACAGAGCTAAACTCTGTCTCAAAAAAACAAAAACAAAAACTCCTACTTGCAAGAGCACTGCATGCTAGGAAGGAACTAGGGAGGGGCCGTGGCACGGAAACCAGGGAAGCATTGGCTTCAGCTAGGCGGTCGGGAAGGTACCGCTCCTTCATCACGCATGTCACCTTTGTACTTGGCTGTCATCTGTCTCCGCTACTAGACTTCAGCTCCCTGAAAGCAAGGGTCATAGCTGCTTGGTTCCCCATTGTCTCCCCAGAGCCTGGCACAGGAGTGCTCAGTAAATATTTGGTGAATGAATGAATGCCAATTTGGGCATCCTCAAGATAGGGAGGTGGTTACAGGCTGGGGTTGGGGGTACATTCTTTGGGGAGAATATGTGGAAGGAGAAGAGCAGGAGACCTGGGAAGACCATGGGAGAGGAGCCTTAGAGAGGAAGAGATCTGGGGGCCTGGGAGAGGCTGCGGCCATGGACGCCTCACCTTTTCCTTGTGCCCATACATGCTCCCTGTGGCTTCTAGCTCTTCCTGATGAGCTGGAAAGGGCTCTGAGGACCTATCATTTCCAGCACCAGAGGTCCCTAGAGTCTAGACCCAGGGGACCACCCTGGGACTTAGGGACTCAGATGGAACCTGAACTTCTTCACACCTGAAACCCTTGGCTCCATCTTCCACACCTGAAAACCCCTGGCCCCATCCTTCTCTGCTAGGACTTGGCTCAGGTCCTGGGTGTCAGTTACTCCAGGACGCATCCCTTGACTCCCAGTCTGGGTTAAGAAGCCACCTTCTGGCTTCTACAGCCCCCAGTGCTTCCCTCAGTCACAACCTGGCCACACCAAGTGTCATCCTCTGTCCAAGTATCTGCCTCCTCAGCCTGGGGCTCTCCAGGGCAGTGAGCCTGACTCATCTCTGGACCCAGCACCACCCAGCACAGGGCTAGGCCGGGAGAAGCCTCAGGTGGTGGCAGACAGGCCAGCAGGGACAGTAAATAATGGCTCTGAATGCGCTGATTGTTCTGCCTTGACTGGGACACCTGGGGGTGGGAGTGAGAAAGGGTTAAGCTGAGGCCGTAACTACATGAAACATTCAGGTGATCCAAGATGTTGTGGGTCAATAGTAAGAGGGAAGCTGTACCTTAGTGCCCAGAACCAAAAGGTGAGCACAGCTGGCACTCTGAATAGAGCTCCATCCCTCAAGGCCCTTTAATAGGAGAAAAAATCTGGGAACCAAAGGCAGTGCAGGAGGGGAGCAGATTAAGTTCTTTCTCTCTCCTTCCTTCCTTCTTCTTTCTCTTTCTTTCTTCCTTTCTTTTCTTTTTTTTTTTTTTTTTTGAGACGGAGTCTCGCTCTGTTGCCCAGGCTGGAGTGCAGTGGCGTGATCTCGGCTCACTGCAACCTCTGCCTCCCAAGTTCAATTGATTCTCCTGCCTCAGCCTCCAGAGAAGCTGGGATTACAAGCGTGTGCCACCATACCCAGCTAATTTTTGTATTTGTAGTAGAGACGGGGTTTCACCATGTTGGCCAGGCTGGTCTCAAACTCCTGGCCTCAAGTGATTCACCCGCCCTGGCCTCCCAAAGTGCCAGGATTACAGGCATGAACCACTGTAAGCGCTTATTTCAAGAATAAAGGGAAGGGCGGGCACAGTGGCTCACACCTGCAATCCCAGTACTTTGGGAGGCCAAGGCGGGAGGATCGCTCAAGACCAGGAGTTCGAGGTTGCAGTGAGCTATGGCACCACTGTACTCCAGCCTGGGCGACAAAGTGAGACCTCATCTCTTAGGACAAAACAAAACAAAACAAAATATAGAACTGAAGAAGGAGTAATGAGGGCGGGAATATTCGGTGGGGCCCCAGTTGGAGCTCTTGTCCTGGCTCTGCCACTATCTGTACAGTCCTGCGCGAGTCGCCACCCTTTCCAGCCTCAGGCTCATCTGATACTTGAAGTAGGAAGTGCAGGAGTGGCTACCTGCAAGGGCTGAGGCTGCAGGTCCCGCTGCGGCCACAGGGCAGTGGCCTAGAGACGGCCGGGAACAGAGCCAGCGCGGGGGTGGGGCGTCAGGGCCAAGCTCCTGCGCGCATTCAGAGACAGCACCAGGGAGAGGTGGAATGCGTGTGTTTATGTAGGTAGAAAAAGTGCACAGAACAGTGAGGGTGCAGGGAGCAAGGACGTCCTGGCCTGGCCTCCGATTCGCTGGAATTGCAAGGACCCTCCCCCAGTAAGGGGGCTCCCTCAAGGGTGGGAATAGAGTGGAGGCCCGCACGGGAGCTCTTGTCTGTGTGCGATCCACTTTGTGGGCGTGTGGGTTTAGGTCTGGCTGGGCCTTTTCTGAACTTGACCCCTGAGGACTCATAGTACCTTAGGGGCGGGGCTCTCCAGTGGGTGGGGCCTCCCGCTCTGAGAGCAAGGCCTCGGGGTCTGGAGGACCCGGCTTTTCCGGGAGGGCGCGGCCTCCGGGGGAGAGGGCGAGCCGAGCGGGCTGTCAGCCGAAGAGCTTCAGGAAGCAGGGCTGGCAGTAGGGCTTGCCGGCGCGCTCCTGGAAGGAGCCCTTGGTGAGCGGGCGCAGGCAGAAGGTGCATGTGAAGTGGTCCGGGTGGAAGCGGCGACCCAGGGCCGACACGCAGCGGCCGGTCACGGGGAGGCCACACGTGGCGCACAGCGAGCCGCGTCGTGCGTGGAAGTGGTTCTCGCACAACGGGCGGCCCTCGTGCTCGAAAAAGCTGCCTCCCGAGAAGGGCGCGAAGCATTCCTGGGGAAGGGAAGCCGCGAAAGAGGACAGACAGGTCAGCGGCCACTGCCAGACAACGCGCGTTACTAGCGGATAACGCCCTGGGACCCCGCAGCCCGCCCTAGACGCGAAGAATCCCGTCCAGTGGGACCCTGCCCGGAAAACTCGCCCCACCCGAGGTTCCTAGCAGCGCCTCCCGTGACCCGCCCCCCCGAGGGCCCGCCCCCTGCCCTGCACCCTTGACCCGCCCCTCCAAGGCCCCGCCCCACAGCCTTGTACCCTTGACCCGCCCCTCCAACGCCCCGCCCCGCAGCTCGCACCCTGCAGACGAAACAGTCCGGGTGCCAGAGCGCGCTGAGCGCCGAGATGTAGTTATCCAGGATGGGGCCCTGGCAGCCCTGGCAGCGTGGGGCGAACAGCTGCAGGAAGTCCCGGCGGCAGTAGGGGCGGCCCTCGCGCTCGTGGAAACCTAGGAGAGGGAACCGAGTGGGCTGAAAGCAAAGGGTGCGGGCGGGACGGGGGACCCACAAGACCTGAGATCTGGGGCCGAAGGAGAGGCAGTCCGAGGGAGCCTTGGGGAAGGAGGAGCTGGGTCTATGGCGGGACAGAGCGGGGAGGGCTCGGGTCCGGAGTCTGTGTAGGAGAGGGCAGGGCCAGAAGAGAGCAGAAGGAAAACCATGGCCCTGAGGACTCCGGAGGTCGGAGGGGCTGGGGCGAGACGTCGAGGGGACCCGCAGCTTTTAAGGTGGGAGTCGAGTTCACTCTCACCCTCATCTCCGAAGGGCTCCCCGCAACTGACGCAGCAGAAATGCTCTGGGTGCCAGTGAGTGCCCAAGGCGGTCACCATCTTCTGCAGGGAGGGAGAGGGCACTCAGCGCGGCCTCCGTGCCTTCGCGCCTTCCTCTCCCGCGCGGAACCCGGGTGACTGGACTAAGGCATGCGTGGGGGGAGGGGGAGAAGATCTAACTAGGAACGTGGGGGTCAGAAAGGAAGAGTGGAGTCCAAGGGGCCGTGGACATTGCCAAGGGGAAGGGGTAGGGGTGGAGTGGGGTATCGCGGGTGGGGCGGGACCCATGCGGTGGAGGCCCGTCCCACAGCTCTCCTGGTGAGATAGGGCGGGCTCGGTGCGGCCGGGCGAGGCTCACGTGTCGGATGGGCTGGTTGCAGAAGCCACATCTTGGCGAGAAGCGCTCAAAGTAGCACTCAGGGCAGAAGGGGGCTCCATCCTTCTCGAAGAAGCTGCTGCCTCCCAGGGCGGTGGAACAGCCTCCGCAAACGAAGTGCTCGGGGTGCCAGGCGCGGCCCAGAGCCGTCACCACCTGCGAGTGGGAGGTGAGGCGGGTCAGAGCGGCTCTGACAACCACATGCCCAGTGAGGCAAGATTTACGCGGCGTTTTTCGAGTCCTCTCTGAGCGATCAGAATAAAGAATCCAGTGTTCGAGATCACGCAGCCTGTAAGCGATGGAGATCTAGCTCCCGTCTTCCGTCTTCCAGCTGCGCTCCAGGATTGACCTATACATGAGGCACAGCAGGCACAGCTCCTGGAGCCCACAATACATTTAGGGGCCCATAAAAACGTTTTAATTTTTTTAAAATCAAAATACGATCAGGCTGGGTGGCTCGTGCCTCTAATCCTAGCATTTGGGAGGCTGAGGTGGGAGGATTACTTGAGCCCAAGAGTTTGAGACCAGCCTGGGCAACATGGCGAAGCCCCATCTCTACAATAAATAAATAAAATTAGCTGGGCGAGGTGGCGGGCGCCTTTAGTCCCAGCTACTTGGGAGGCTGAGCTGGGAGGATCGCTTGAGCCCAGAAGGTCGAGGCTGCAGTGAGCCACAATCGCACCACTGCACTCCAGCTTGGGTCACAAGAGTGAGACTTTGCCTCAAAATAAATAAGAGGGAGGAAGTGAAAAATCCGTTTTTAAAAATTCAGAATAAAAAAATGAACTAGAAGAAAATGCTGTAATACACAATAATAACATACCCATCTTTACACCAACACAGGCATAAAAATCTATTTATTTTAATGGACGAAGGGACTCATGAAGATGAAAGTGCCTATGATCCACAAAAGTCACAATGCCACCCTCCTTTGCTGAGATGGGCAATTCTGGGCTGGGAGTCAGGTACTTGATCTAGCAGGGGGCACTAGGTTAACCCCTAGGCACAGCTGTTGTCAATCACATCTGCTCAGTCAATAAAACAAGGACCAGTGAACCCAGTCCAGACTCCGACGGAGGAAGAGAGAGCCTTTGTAGATGCCTGAGAGATATTGGGTGGAGCCACAGAGTGTTTTGTGAAGATCAGATGAGATGAGGGTTTGTAAAGGAGCTGGCACAGTGCCTGGCACACAGTAGGACCACAATAAATGGTAACATGATTGGAATTTTCACCCTACCACTAACCTGCTGTGTGGTTCAGAGCTTCAGTTTCCTCATCCATAAAACATAAGTAATAATGATACCCACTTCCCAGATTAACTTACTAAAAGGGAACAGCATAAAGCCCAGCTCTCACTAAAGATGGGTCTGTGACAGGTCTCTGCCTCCCTTCTCACAAGGCTCCACTTACTTGCCCAGCAATAGGTTTATTGCAGGAGCCACAGAGGCCTTTGGCCTGGGTGGGAACACCCCGGCGGCTGAGGTCGGACTGCAGCAGCCCCAGCATGGTGTCAAGGCTGCCCTTGCCAGTCGGCTCTGGTGGGGATGGGGAGCCCTCATTTGTGGAGCTCACCACCGGTGGCTGAGTTGGCCCAGAGGCTGGAAGCTGCAGCGGGGAGGACATGAGAATTGAGTCAGCAAGGCAGCAGATGTGGAATTGTCTAGAAGGGGTTGGGGAGCCACAAATGGACACTGGCCCACTGCCCAACTCACATGGTTTTGAACGCGGAAGTCAGAGAGTGAGGCCATCAGTCTATCCAGCTCCAGAGTGGCTGAGGTGGCAGAAGCCTTTGGGAGGCCAGGAGACGGGCTGGAAGGGCTGTGAAGAACATGCTTGTGTCATCCCAGAGCCTCCCAGAGCAACGCTCCCTCTAGTGACTCAGATATCCAGGACTCATCTCTCAGCCCTGACAATGACGCCAAACTCACAGGCTGGGTCTTTTCTTATCTTCAGACTGGTCCTCCTTCTGCTCTCCTGAAGCCACCTTGCTAGATGGGAACTGAGACATGATTTCATCTGGAGAGAGGAGAGGAGGACGCTACATATAGGGCCATGCTCAACGCACCCTCACACTTGAGGCTTTAGGTCCCTTTAACTGCTACTCTGGGAAGTGTATTCCTCTTAGTCTCTGCCCCACCCTTCCCTCCCCTGCCCCTATCGCATCAAGGCCTCTCTCAGTCACCCTGGTACCTGTGATGTTGAACTGAGTGGCATTAAGTTCCTGAAGCAACCGATCTAGCTCACAGAGCCCAGTACCCAAGACACCGCTGGAAGAGGAGAATGGAGGGGCCGCCGGGGCTGCAGGCTTTGGGGACCGAGGCTTGCATACCGTGCTGGGAAGCAGAGTGGGAGCCTGGGTTCAGGGGTGGGGAATCCAAGCCTCCTCACCTGAGACTCAGTTGGCCCCCATGCCCTGGTTTCCAGGCCCCTCACCTGTACAGGTGGTCCTTGTCCCCCGAGGCTCCTGAAGACTCCCCAGACCCTGTCTACAGAGCGGAGACGCACAGGTGGGATGACAGGCCTGCACTCTGCCCCACTGAGGCTGAGATCCCCATAGACCAGGCCGAGCCTGGCCCTAGTGGCTGCCCCAGTCCCCAACATCCGATCTCACCTGTGGCTGGTGGCCATAGGATGGGGGAGGGGTGAGAGGCTCCGCAGGGCGCTCTTTGGGAGCCCCTGACCTTGGCATGTGCGAGGTGGTAGTCTCCAGGTCAGAGAGCAGGGCATCTGCAGGAAGAGGCCATCAGGGAGAGAGACAGGGGTCACGGTTAGATCAGAAGATAAGGTTCCCAGTGGGCAGTACTGGAGAAGGACAGAAGCCAGTATTAAGAGAAGAGGTCACAGGGCCAGAGCCAGGCAGAGCACTGCTCGAAGGGTAGCAAGGAATATTTATGACCAGAATATCCCAGTTGCTCACGCTTGGAGCCAAGCACAAACCCAGCCTCCTGATTATTTTATTCTCCCCATCTTCTCTGATGCAGTCAAAATGGGCTCTTCACCCAAGCCAAATTTGGCTCCCCTCCAAATTGCTCCATTGGCCCAGTGCCTGGCCCCCAGCTTTCTGATTGGACGCTCTCTCTTCCATGCTGGTTAACTCCTCCCTCTACCTACACAGGCCCCGCCCAGCCTGGCCACTCCCAGGCCCCTGAGTCCCGCCCTGCGCTCCTCACTGGCGCTTCGCTGGGACCTGCCTTCTGATTGGCTGTTTATCTGCGGTACAGCGTCAGTTACCCCTACCGAGCAGCGCCCTCTACCGCCAGGGGCCGGAAGCCCCTCTCTCCCGTGGAGCGCACAGCCTTCCAGCCCCAGGCTTCGCAGGGAGGACGAGATACCTGGGTCCCCCTTCCGGACAAGACACCTCTCTCCATCCCTGCATCCCCAGATCCGGGTCTTTTGAGCCCTTTCACTTCCAGAACCCAGAAGTCCTGCCCTCAGTCTTCGTCTCTGAGCACCCGCGTGAAACCCTGAAGCCTTCGCGGGCGCCTAGGCACTCCTGAGTTACTATTCTCTTCCTTGCCTCAAGGACCTGACCCTCACCGTGCTCAGGAGCCCTTAACTCCTCCTCTCCCAAAACTCTGGTGCAGGCAGGCCCGCTTTTTTTCTCCAAAACTTGATGCCAGACTTTCCCGTGCCCTCTACTTTCCCGGTCCCCGGGCCGAGGCCCCTTTCACCCCTCCCTCCCCAGAGCCCCGCGCCCGGGAGCCCGCGGGCGCCGCACCTCCCGTTCCATCTGCCGCAGCCTGGGATGGAGGAGCACAGCGAGGGAAGAAGGGAGGGAGCGGCCGGCCCAGGAAAGGCAGGAAGGGAGAGGCAGGAAGGGGGACGTGGAGTTGGAAAGGAGGCGCGGGCAGAGGCGAAAAGCAGAAGTAAGAAGACAGGGATGGGGAGATGCGGGAGAGCGACGGCGGGGAGGCAGCTCTGGGCAGCGGTGAGGGGCCACGGACCCGGGGATCCGGCCCCACTCACCCAGGTCCTCCATGGCGGGGCGCGGGCCGGTGGCGCGGGGCGAACAGGGCGGGGGCCGTGTCCGGTGGGGGCGGGGGGCGGGGGACGTCCGGGAGCTGGAAGCCCGGCCGTGACCATGTAAGGAAGCCGGGACCCGCTGAGATGGGGATGGGGGGGCGATGAACGGGGGAACCCGAGGTGGGGGCGTGGAAAGGAGGGAGCGCCCCGGCCCACCCGAGCCCAGCCCGCCGGCCTGCCGCGGAGGCGGCCACACCCCAGGCTTGGCCTCAGCTGCAGGGAGCCCCAGGAGGCCAGAGCCAGAGAGAAGTGGCTTCTCCAGACCAAGCCCCAGAGCTGCTCCCTAGGGAGACTTACAGACACGGACTGAGGCCCCCAAACAGACACCGCTCAAAGCCAGCGCCTGAGTCCTAGACAAGAGCCTCCCTCCCACCCATGCCATTCCTGGGAGACTTGTCCCAGACGGAATTTTTGGATTGGTAGCAGGAGTGATATTCTAAGGCTCAATTAGACCTCAGGTTCGGAGACCCTCCCATCGGAGACCCTGACAGATAAATAGAGGCCCCAAGAGGCATACATACCAGACACAAAGAAATCTGAGGGACGGGGACAGACACAGTGAACCCACCCACAGACTCTACACTAGGACCTTCCCTCCAAGACTTGGTCATGGACACACGTAAACTCGAACCCGGGCGCAAGCCCCTTGCAAATTCGGGGAAAACACTCCCAGGCAACCAACCCCCAGCCAGCCTGCAAGACAAAGCCCTTCCTCAACACTGAGGTGGCCCAGGCCTGCTCTGAAACAGCCCTTTCCCAAGTTACTGATGAACTCAGAGCAGAAAGCAAGACACAGTCTCCAGCCACAAAGTAGCAAGGCCTTCCCTGGACTGAGACCCTGAGAAACGAGGTGGAAACGAGAGGCCCTAGAGGTAGTTATGGACAGACAACTGTGCTGCAGCCACTCTTCTGGACAGATCTGAGCACTGGAATGTGAGTATCAACCCAGCAGCAAATCGGAACAACCTGGGGAGCTTTTTAAAAATGCCAGACGGGCATGGTGGCTCACACCTATAATCCTAGCACTTTGGGAGGTCAAGGCGGGCAGGTCACTTGAGGTCAGGAGTTCAAGACCAGCCTGGCCAACATGACAAAACCCCATCTCTACTAAAAACACAAAATTAGCTGTGCGTGGTGGTGGGAGCCTGTAATTCCAGCTACTTGGGAGGCTGAGACAGGAGAATTGCTTGAAACCTGGAGGCAGAGGCTGCAGTGAGCTGAGATTGTGCCACTGAACTCCTGAGCAACAGAGGAGACCCTGTGTCAAGAATAAAAAAGAAAAAGAAGAAAAAATGGGCAAACGACCTGAATAGACAGTTCAAAGAAGTTATATAAATAGCCAATGATTACATGAAAAGATCCTCAACATCATTAGTCCCCAGAGAAATGCAAATCAAAACTACAATGAGATGCCACATCATACCTATTAGGATGGCAATAACAAAAAAGGTAATTAGGCAAGGAGCAGTGGCTAACACCTGTAATCCTAACACTTTGGAAGGCCGAGGTGGGTGGATCACCTGAGGTCAGGAGTTCGAGACCAGCCTGGCTAACACGGTGAAAACAGTCTCTACTAAAAACACACAAAAAAATTAGCCAGACATGGTGGTGGGCACCTGTAGTCCCAGCTACTTGGGAGGCTGAGGCAGAAGAATCCCTTGAACCTGGCAGGTGGAGGCTGCAGTGAGCTGAGATCGTGCCACTGCACTCCAGCCTGGGCAACAGAGCGAGACTCCATCTCAAATAATAATGATAATATTTTAAAGGCCAGGCTCAGTGGTTCACGCCTGTAATCCCAACACTCTGGGAGGCCGAGGCGGGCGGATCACCTGAGGTCGGGAGTTCGAGACCAGCCTGGTTAACTTGGCAAAACCCCGTCTCTACTAAAAATACAAAAATTAGCTGGGTGTGGTGGCACACCTGTAATCCCAGCTACTCGGGAGGCTGAGGCAGGAGAATCACTTGAACTCGGGAGGCAGAGGTTGCAGTGAGCAGAGATTGTGCCACTGCACTCCAGCCTGGTGACAGAGTGAGATTCCGACTCAAAAAAAAAAAAAAAAAAAAGCTGAAAAGAAAGAGGTAATTAGCAAGTTTTTGTGAGGATATGGAGAGATTGGAACCCTCACACATGGCTGGTTGGAATGTAAAATCGTTCACTAACTTTGGAAAATGGTCTGGCAGTTCCTCACATGTTTAAACATAGAGTTATATGATCCAGCAATTTCCCTTCTAGATATGTAACCAAGAGAAATAAAAGCATATTCCACAAAAAAACTTGTACATGAGTATTCATAGCAGCATTATTCATAATAGCCCGAGTGGAAACAACCCAAATGTCCGTCAACTGATGATTGAAGAAATGAAAGTGGCATATCCATGTCTTAGTCTGTTTTGTGCTGCATCGTAGAATGCCTAAGGCTGGATAATTTATAAAGAATAGAAATATCTTTCTTTGTGTTCTAGAGGCTGGGAAGTCCAAGATCAAGGGCCCTGCATCTGGTGAGGGCCTTCTTTCTGCCTCATCCCACAGCAGAAAGCGGAAGGGCAAGACAGTGCAAGAGAGGGGGTGGGGTGGGGGCAGAACCCATCCATTTATCTATCAGCTGTCCACTCCCTTGATAACTAACCTACTCATGCAATAATGCCATTAATCCATTCATGAGGGAAGAGCCCACATAACCTAATCACTTCTTAAAGTTCCCACCTCTCAAGAGTTGAATTGGGGGTTAAGTTTCCAACACATGAACTCTGGGGTACATGTTCAAACCACAGCAATCCATAAAGTGAAACTGTATTATTCCTAATAAAAAGAAATGAGATGCTACAGTGTGGATGAACCTTGATAACATTAAGCTATATGAAAGAAGCCAGATATGAAAGATCACACATTGTATGATTCCATTTATATGACATGTCCAGAATAGGTCATCTGTAGAGATACGATGTAGATTAGTGATTGCCTAGGGTTGGGGGAAAGGGAGTGTTATGGACTGAATGTTTGTGTTTCCCCCACATTTATACATCAAAGTTCAACCCTCAGTGTGACTATATTTGAAGATAGGGCCTGACTGGGCACGGTGGCTCACGCCTGTAATCCCAGCACTTTGGGAGGCCAAGGCAAGCAGATCACCTGAGGTCAGGAGTTCGAGACCAGCCTGGCCAACATGGTGAAACCCCATTTCTACTAAAAATACAAAAAAAGTTAGCCGGGCATGGTGGCACCTGTAATCCCAGCTACTGAGGCATGAGAATTGCTTGAACCAGAGAGGCGGAGGCTGCAATGAGTCAATATTGCACCACCACACTCCAGCCTGGGTGACAGAACAAGATTCCAAAAAATAAAATAAAATAAAATAAAATACCGATGCCCAGTCCAATGTGAGCAAAAAGACCCCAGGCATCAATAGTTTTTCAAAGCTCACTGCTTGGTTCTAATGCATAGCCTGAAAACCAGAGACCTGGACCAACACTCACAGAGACTCAGAGACAGCAAGTGCCAACCTCAGCTGCCCAGAAGCAAACCTTGGCAGGCCCAGTGCAGCTCTCCCCAAAATCAGGCTGCCACTGAGGAGTCAAAAATATGCAAGCCAATTATTAAAAAGTACAAGAGCAACAGATGTTGGCATGAATGTGGAGAAAGAGGAATACTTATACACTGTTGGTGGGAATGTAAATTAGCTCAACCTCTATGGAAAACAGCATAGAGATTTCTCAAAGACCTACAACTAGAACTATCATTTGACTCAGAAATCCCACTAATGAGTATCTACCCACAGGAAAAGAAATCATGTAAAAGACAGCTGGACTCATTGTGTTTATTGCAGTACTATTCACAATAGCAAAGTCATGGACCCAACCTAAGTATCCATCAATGGGTGACTGAATAAAGAAAATGTTGGCTGGCACAGTGGCTCGTGCCTATAAATCCTAGCATTTTAGGAGTCTGAGGCAGGAGAACTGCTTGAACTTAGGATTTTGAGACCAGCCTGGGCAACATAGCAAGACCCTGTCTCTTAAAAAAAAAAAAGGAAAATGTGGTACATATACACCATGGAATAGTACACAGCCTTAAAAAATGAAATAATGTCCTTTGCAGGAACATGAATGGAGCTGGAGGCCATTATCCTAAGTAAACTAACTCAGACACAGAAAACCAAATACTGCATGTTCTCCGTTATAAGTGGGAACTAAGCAATGGGTACACAGGGGCATGAAGATAGAAACAGACACTGGGGACTCCAAAAGGGGGGCGGGTGGGTGCGGGGCAAAGGCTGGAAAATTACCTAGTGGGTATAGTGTTCACTCTTTGGGTAATGGGTTCACTAGAAACCCAATCCTCCCCAGTACACAATACACCCATGTAACAAACATGCACGTGCCCCCTGAATCTAAAGCAAAATAATAGTCAAAAAAAAAAAAAAAGATCTGGAAGCCAGATGATGGAGACCCTGCCTTGGAGACCAAAGCAATGTGAGCCCTTCCCTCCCCTCAACGCCAGCACAGGTCTTTGTCTGTCTCTGGGCATGACTAAGACAGGGCTCAGAGATTCCCTCCACAGCAGGTCTTCCCTCAGACAGACAGCAGTAGGACACGTGGCCCAGGAGATGAAAAGGGAGCCAAAGAATGGGGGCCCAAGATGGGCAACAGTCAGTAACGCAAAGGCCTTCAACACATCATCAGACTAACAGCATTCCCTCAGCACAACCCTTTCAGCCCCAAGCAAGGTCTGTGTGTCCAGTTGGGTTGCTATGTCAGAGGAGTGAGGCCCTGACAGCAGGAAGCAGGCTTCCCCTGGGGCCCAAAACCACATCCTAAGCAGCAGCCTGGGAACTCAACCCTGTCCCAGTACTTATTAAACTGTCACATGCAAGGGTGGTCTGTGTCCAGACACAAAGACCTGAACAAGACCCTGCTTGGTGGGCGAAGAAACAGAAGCAGACACACCACACAACACAGGTATCCAACTCCAAAGTGTTTAATCTCAATTCCAGAGGTCTAGGCCAGGCCAGGCACCTGAGGCTCTGGGCTGTTCTGCTTCTCTGGGCCCTACGCCCAGAACCTGGCCTTGGCTTCTCGCTCCCGGGTCTTTAGATCGTCATCTTGGAGTCCGGTTCCATGTTCTCACCGCTCCTCCACGACGACTCCTTCTGCTCAGCCTCCTCCCTTGCCAGTCTCAGGGAGGATCCTTCACAGCCAATTCATCCTTGGGTCCCCTTCCCAGGGGACGTCAACAGTCTAGGCAGGGACCCTTGCCCCCAACTCAATCCCCATCACCACAGCCAGCAAAGCCTCCGTCAGGGGCCCTGCCTCTTCACCTGCTGCCTCCACAAGCCCCACCAGGGCCAGACCCCGCTTCCTCGGGCACTGCTCTGACCCCAGTGTCCAGCGGGCACAGTGGGCAGCCAGCCGGGGCCGGCCCAGGCGGAACACCTCACCCACTGACTCCGGGCCACCCTGGGGTCCCAGGTGGATGCGGCCCACGGCCTCTTCCAGCTCCTCCTCCAGCCCAGGCAATAGGAAACGGCCAGCGGCCTCCAGTGCCTCCTCGGCCTCTGAACCCAGCAGGGGCTGGCCTGGTGGGGGCACGGGCCCCAGGGCAGCCCCACACCCCCGACAACCATGCAAATGATGCAGGACAGGCCAGGCTGCACCAGGCGACAGACCTCGCAGGGGCACCAGGTCCATCTGGGCTTCTGCAAAGCTGCCTGACAGCAGGGCCCGGAAGAAAGGGGAGGCGGTGGCTGAGGCCGCTCGCTGGGCAGGGAGCTGGAGGCCTGAGTCCAGCAGGAAGTGCAGGTCGGGAGCTGGGACAGGGGCTGGGCCCAGCAGAGGTTCATAGAGGCAAGGGGAGGGTGAGTCTAGGTCCATGGGGACTGCCTGTGGGACAGCTGGGCTCACAGTGGGAGACACCAGGTCTTGGAGGCAGGAAAGGGAGTCTGCGGCAAAGAAGAGGAAGAGCGGGTGTGGGGCCGGCCGGGTCAGCGCCGCAAGGAGGAGCCGGAGGCCACCCTGCTCCAGAAGCAGCCGGCGCCACAGAGAGGGCTTCCTACAGGGAAGAGAGAGGGCCTTTCAAAAGGTGGGCAACGGGCCTGGGAAACACAGCACTCCTCCCCCAACCCCGCAAGGCACCCACTTCCCACTCACCGGCAGATGAAGGGCAGGGTCAGCGCGCAGGCCACTCGGTCCTCAGGGCTCCCAGAGAGCAGCAGGTGCGTGAGGGCCCCAACCCCAAAGGGCGACTCAGCCTGAACCGTCAGGTTCTGCAGTAGCCTCTCCCCTGTGAGTGGAAAGCTTGTCAGGCTGGGAGCTGGGGTCTAAGACAGGTGGGGTGAGTGAGACAGGGCTCTGGGCCCGTGAGATGAAGGAGGGTGAAACCTCTGGGTGAGAAATCAGGGCACTGAAGAGACAGTGCTGGGCTCGGGACGCTGGGAACCTGAGGTCCAGGACAAGGACAGAAGGTGGGACAGTCAGGGTGTAAGTCTGGGCCCCTGAAGTGTGGGCGGCAAGCCACCCAGGCGCCGAGGCAAGAGACGGAGGACACGAGCTGTTCCAGTATAATACAATATAAAACAAGAATAGTTATACCAGATATAGATCTTAGAGATATATGAATATCATTAATCATTAGTTTGTAGTAATTACTCTTTATCCCAATATTATAATAATCCTCGCTCTACAATCATAACCTGGGAAAAACCAGGTCATAAAGAGATAGGAGCTGAGGGGACATAGTGAGGTGTGACCAGAAGAGAAGAGTGCGAGCCTTCTGTTATGCCCGGACAGGGCCAGCAGAAGGGCTCCTTGGTCTAGTGGTAACGCCATGAAGCAGCCTGTGGTCAGGGCACAGCAGACAGGGCAGTCCCTGGCAGTGCTGGGGGTGATGGTGAGGCTGGGGTTCACAGGTCAGCGTGCTGGTGGGGAGCAGTCAGGACAGTGCTGAACCAATGGCAAAGCCAGGAAAGAAGCACAGACCAGCCCAGATCCTGGGCGCGGGGCTGCATCTAGAGTTAGGGTATCTGGGTCCCAGGGCTAGGGCAGAGGACACAGCAGAACTCTGCCTGTGGGCCCATGGAGGGACTGGAACGCCCTGCTCCCCACCCCACTCTGGTGACAGGTTGTCTGGAGGACGGGCTGGGGAGGACAGGTGAGTGGGAAGGTGAGGTTCTGGGCCCATGGAAGCCATGGGGGAGGATGGGGACTCACATGGGGGCAAGGAGACGGGTAGGTGTGGGAACTCACCCAGCTCTCGGTGCCGGCTGTGGAGAGTGGGCCGGGCACGTGGTGCCGGCCAATCGTCAGGCGCCACCCCCAGCACCAGCCAGGCCCGCAGCAGCGCCGCGCCATAGCTGCGCACGAAGGCCTCGAGGCAGGCAGGGTTGCAGGTGAGGCGTGACAGAATGCGCAGTGCACGTGGGCTGGGCGGGCCCGGTGCGCCGGTCACATAGGTCAGCAGGCCGTACAGCGCCGGGCCGGTCACAAGTGCCCCACTTGGGTCAGGGGCCTGGGAAAAGCGCGACAGCAGCAGCAGGGCTGGCCCTTCGCGTCCCCAAGGCTCCTCGATGGCGGCGGCGGGGCTGCGGCCTGGAGTGCGTTGGGTGCGTGGTGCCCGCAGCGAGGTCGGGGTGGGGGCGGGGCTGGCCGGCTCCATGGGCTCCGGCGGACACTGCTCAGGAGACCAGTCGGGGGAGATGTCATCAGGGCCTGTGGCATAGCCCTCGGAGATCAGCCACGACCTGTGGAGGGCAGAAAGGGAAGGAGACTGAACCCAGAGCCAAGGTTAAGGGGCAGAGTCCAAGAGGCGTGAGGCGTCTTTTTTTTTTTTTTTTTTTTTTTTAAAGAAACGTGGTATCCCTCTATAGCCCAGGCTGGAATGCAGTTGTGGAATCCTAGCTCACTGCAGCCTTGAACTCCTGAGCTCAAGTGATCCTCCCACCTCAGCCTCCCAAGTAGCTGGCACTACAGCTGTGTGCCACCACACTCAGCTAATTTTTTAAATGTTTTGTAGAGATGGGTCTCGCTATGTTGCCCAGGCTGGTCTCGAACTCCTGTGCTCAAGCGATCCTCCTGCCTTGGCCTCCCAAGGTGCTAGGATTACAGGCGTGAGCCACTGCATGAGCTAAAAGCTGTCTTGGAGGGAGGTAAAGCCAGGGGAGAGGAGGAGGGCAGAGAAAGGGGAGAAACGGAAGTGAGAGGGGGATAGGACTAAAACCTCATTCAGTAATTACTGATGCCTGTCACGTGCCAAGCCGTTCTTTAGGTGCTGGGTAGAAGCACTGAACAAAGTGCCTGTCCCCCTGGAGTTTATGTTTCAGTGAGAAGAAGCAGACAAGAAGTAAGAGTACCATGAGTTATGTTAGTGTGGGGCTAGTGTAGAGTACAGGGGTCATGGAGAAAATAAAAAGGAAATAGGAAGCGCTGGGGGCTGGGCATGGTGGCTCACATCTGTAATCCCTACACTTTGGGAGGCTGAGCCGGGAGGGTCACTGGAAGCCAAGAGTTCAAGACCAGCCTGGGCAACAAAGCGAGATCCCCAACTCTAATGTTTAAAAAAAAATAAAGAGTCCCTCAGCTTTCCTGTGATGCTTCAGCTCATGAGTGATGGTAAGAGAGTAAGAACTTGGACTCCAGAGCCCACCATCTTAACCAGCGTATATCCCACCTCCCAGTGAACTTGTCTGGGGCCCAAAGTTCAAAGGTGCTGGCGTGGAACCAAGGTTAAAAGGTAGATCCAGCCAGTGCAGTGGCTCACGCCTGTAATCCCAGGACTTTGGGAGGCTGAGGCGGGCGGATCACCTGAGGTCAGGAGTTCGAGACCAGGCTGGCCAACATGGTGAAACCTTGTCTCTATTAAAAATACAAAAATTAGCTGGGAGTGGTGGCCGGCACCTGTAATCCCAGCTACTCGGGAGGCTGAGGCAGGAGAACTGCTTGAACCAAGGAGGTAGAGGTTGCAGTGAGTGGAGATGGCACCACTGCATTCCAGCCTAGGCGACAGAGTGAGACTCTGTCTCGAAAAAAAAAAAGGTAGACCCAGGGGAGTGGAGTGTGTTAAATAGGAACTGGCAGGTGCTCGTGTGGGAATCAGCAGTCTGGGTTATAAAAGTCTTATTCAGACAGAATGGGGGTGGAGGTAGTTAAAAGGACCAAGACAGACACAAACCCCACATCACTGCACTGCTCACCCTCCCAAGCCCTGAGGCAGGGACTCACCTGAGGCTCCGGAAGCTTCCACCCTGTGCCCGCTCAGGGGTCCTCTCCTCAGGGAAGTCCCAGGAAGCAGCTTCTCTTCCCTCTTCTTCCTCCTCACCAGCCTCACCACACAGCTGCCCAGCCAGGAGAGGCACAAGTCCCAGAGCCTGCAGCCGGCCCAGGGCCCCAGTGTCATACAGAAACCCCACAAGGGCAGCCACAATACGAGGGTGCCATGCGCTTGCACGAGGGTCCCGCAGCAGGCCCATCAGTAGATCCAAGCCACCAGCATCCCGCAGTCGGGCCCGGTTGATGGCCTCACGACATAGGAGGCACACAGCCCGCACCAGGGGCTGCTGGGAGGTTGGGCTAGCTCCATTAGGATCCCGGCGCTGCCGGAGCTCATCTACCAGCACCTCCACGCCACCAGCATTGCCCAGTGCAGGCCGAATCAGGCCCTGGGCACACAGGTTGGCGAGGATCAGAATGGTTCCCTCACGTACTGCCCGCTTGGGGTGGGAAGCCAGGCTGACGAGTGGGCCCAATCCCCCACCCAGACTTAGCTGCTCAGCACAGGCCCGGGAGCAGCCTCGGCTGAGTTCCAGGAGGGCACGGATGAGGGCTAAGGTCAGTGCAGCATCTGGGGCAGTGGCCAGGAGCTCGGCCAGCGGGCGCACTGCTCCCTGCTGTGCCAAGGCCAGGCGGTGCTGGGGTGAGTCTGCCAGGTTACGGAGGGCACGCACCACGCTCTGTAGGCACTGCGAGTCCTGGCAGGCTGTCAGGCTCTCCACAAGCAGGGGAACAGCACCTGAGGGCAGGAAAGGGGAGCACAGAGGGTGAACAAGGACAGACACTCAAGCCTTTCTTCTGCCCCAAGCCCTAGCAGACCCCAACCTCACAGCCTCTCACCAGCACAGTGGATGTCCCCACAGCTCTCAGGTTCCATGGCTAAGTTCCCCAGGGCACGGGCCGTTCGGTTCTGGATGCTGTCTGTCTTCATGCACTGAAGAATGGTCACTGCAAGGACAGTTTGGGCTTGTGAGGGTTCTACCCCTTACTGTCTCTCACATCAATAACCTGGAGAATGTGGCCTGAGAGGGCCTGGAAGGCTTTCAGAAGAGGCTAATGGTCGGCAGGGCACCGTGGCTCAAGCCTGTAATCCTAGCACTTTGGGGGACCAAGGTGGGTGGGTCACTTGAGGTCAGGAGTTCAAGACCAGCCTGGCCAACGGGGCCAAACCCCATCTCTACTAAAAATACAAAAATTATCTGGGCATGGTGGTACGCACCTGTAATCCCAGCTACCCAGGAGGCTGTGGCAGGAGAATTGCTTGAACCCAGGAGGCAGAGGTTGCAGTAAGCTGAGATCGTGTCACTGCACCCCAGCCTGGATGACAGAGCAAGACTCCATCTCAAAAAAATAAAAAGAAAGAGGCTAACACTCGGGCTGGGTCTGGAGGGGTACACAGGAAGGTATTTGCCAGAAGCACGGTGGATGGGGGTGTGAGAAGGCATTTCAGGTTTGGAAGCAGCCTTTCCAAAGGCCCAGAGGTAAGATACAGTGTCTGTGAAAGGCTTCAAATGTCAGGCCAAGGGGTCAGGACTTGAATGTGAAGGCACTGGGGGCCACACAACGGTTTTATGAAGGGGAGTGACATGATACAATCTGGCATCCATAGGGAGAATGCATTATGGGGAAAGAATAGGAAGGGGGGAGTCAAAAGGCTGTCATAATAGTCCAAGTATGAAAAGACAATAGCTTGAACCAACCCAGCTACTGGCATCACACAGCACAGAGATACCAGTCTCTGGGCACACAATGGAAGTAGGAAGACAGAGAAGCAGATAAATTCAGAAGATATTTAAGATGAAAAATAGTAGCTGAATGATGGGGGTTATTTAATAACCAAGGCTCTTGTCAAACATATACGGTCCAGATACATTTTATGTAAATTTTAAATATATTAATGCTTCCCTTTATCTGAAAAGTTAAGATGTCATCAAAACTAGCATAATTTCGTGGAAGGCAGGTAGTGACATGTAAACTGCTTTCACACATTGCCACTAGGAGGCACCAATTTAGCTGGTAAACAGAAAAGCTTATGTTTTGCTAGGATTTGTTCTTACTGTGCTGGTTTTAATTATTTTTATTATTTTTTCCTGCTTCCTAAGCGACTACTGATTTGTTTGGTTTTCTAAGATACGAGGTCTTGTTACGTTGCCCAGGCTGGAATGCAGTGGCTATTCACAGGCAGTCATTGTTCACTGCAGCCTCAACCTCCTAGGCTCAAGGGATCCTCCCGCCTCAGCCTCCCAAATAGCTGGAACTACAGGCGCGTACCACTGCACCCAGCTTATGCTAGTTTTTAATAACTTGAAATACGTATCATGCTTAGAATATTTGCATATTCGTGCTATATTTGTACTTCGTTTTCTCCCCACTCTGATTTTTTGAGGTAGCTATTATCGCCCCATTTTACAAGGAATCCTAGCCTCGGAGGGGTTAGGTGACTTTTGCAGATCTCCCTTTCTGAACCACTACACCTTCCAGCTCATCAGTGGGGCTTCAGAACCTTGCACAGGGCCGGACACATAGTGGGCACTGAATGTCTGCTATGAACATCATAACTGGACGATAACAATCATCTGAAAAAGTCACCAAATAACTCTTTGGCCTCCGCTAGTCCAGCTTCGAAAGAAGTCCTCAACAACCAATTCCTAGATAATGGCTACAATTATCTGGTCTGGGAGGGCTCTCTCTCATCTATAGAGAGTGCAGTGACGTCACGGGGCACAACAGATTGAGAAACAGGAGCGATGCGCCATCACAAAGCACGTTATTCCGGGATAGGACACAAAGAACTCCAGACTGCCGGGTCCAGAGAGCAAGGGAGTTGCAAACCTAATCTTTCTAGGAAACGGGGGCGGAGCACTTACCCAAAGGGAGTATGCCTCCGAGTCTGCGCACTTCGGTCCGGCACGCCCCTTCCGTACAGCAATCGGCTAAGATGCTGAGCGCCAAGTCCAGCGTCTTGCGCAGGCGCACTGGCGGCGTAGGACTAGACGACGACACAGCGGAGGGGGCGGGGCCCGACGCGGGGGCGGGGCTAGAAGCTGCCGACGCGGCCGACGAGGGGGCGGAGCCGGGGCCTGCCTGGGACGGGGCGGAACCCGCTGCAGCCGCTCGCCGTAGCAGCGCGAGTAGGGGGCGGAGCCCGCCGCGTGCCCGGAAGCGCTCGATTCCCCCCGCTGCCTTGATGTGGCGCGTGCGGAGGGCTAGGAGCGCGCGGCTCAGGGGTGTCTCGTTGGTCGCTGGGTCCTTTTCCCCACCCAGAGCCTCCCCGGCCGCCGCCGCGAGCTGCGCGAGGCAGAACGAGAGCGAGTCCGTGAGGGTTGGCTTCGCAGCCGCCATCTTGGCTCGGGCCTCAGACTCCGCCCCGCTTCTCGCCGCTGATCCCAGGGAGCGGAACTGGAAGACAGGGAAATCGTCGGGCACCGCCTCGCTGACGCTGTTTAGCGCCACCGCAGTGATGCAAGTCGGAAGTTGTAGTTCTCGACCCCGGAAGTCTGTCCTTGCACACGAGGCGCGGCGGTACCTTAATCGCAGCGCATCCTGGGACGTGCGGGCGGTGCATGAGGGAGATGTGGTCCGCGTCGAGCTTCTCACGCCTACCTCGGGAAGCACTGGAAACTCTTCCAGGGCCCTCCAGGTGGGCCGGGGCCTCCGAACAGCCAGGAAGTCCGACCACGGAGCCTTCGTGCCGTGCTCCGCCTCCGGCGTGCACTCGGCGGGGACCGCCTTTCCTCCTCTAGGCTCGCTTCGCTGCCCCCCAGCGGTGGTGCGGCCCGGCCTTGGGACGGACTCCGAGAACCCCGAGCCGGGCCGAAAGTGCGGGGTCCTGACCGCGCCGCAGACGGGGAGCCCTCGCTCGGTCAGAGGAAGAAGAGGGTTAAACCTACCGAGAACGTTCGCTGCCGCTTCCTAGAGTGACGGGCTTGTGGAATTTTCCGTTTCCGGAGCTGGACCCTGGTGTCCCGAGTGTCCTCCGCTCTGGACGTGCTCGTGAGCTCAGGAGCTGGCATCTAGGAAACGGGGAGTTCTTCACCCGCAGCGCAGTCGGCCGCGCCAGAAGAGGCGAGGGAGAATCCGGACGGGGCGGGGCGGCGGGGGAGCGGGACATTCGCATCCCGGGGAGCCCCCAGGTCACCCCTGGATTGCGAGGTGGCTCCGCCTGAGCAGCCCTTCCTGGTGTGGTCGGGGCAGCTGCCCGCCCGGAAAATGGTCAGGCTCTAGCCCTGGGGAGGAAGAAGCCTTTGCCAAGAGCAACCGTCTACAAGCCCCAAAACCTGCGAGTGCCGGAAATGTGGACTGACCACAGCCTGCCTCCCCGGCTTCATTCACCACCAAGGCAGCCCGTCTGGTGACAAGCCTTACCGTTGTCCGGGTTATGGCAGAAGCTTCCGATGTGGCTCTGATCTGGTTAAGCACCACTGGGTACACACCGGTGAAAAGCCGCACTCCTGCCCCGAGTGTGACCATCGCTTCGGCCCTATGCTTGTGCCTAGTGTGGTAAGACTTTCAGCGTCAGCTCCAACCTGATCCAGCACCAGCGCGCTCACACGGCTAAAAGCCTTACCGCTGAGGGGACTGCGGCAAGAGTCTCAGCCTTGGCTCCAACCTGTTGCAGCACCTGCGCTCCACATGGGTGAGAAGGCCTCTAAGTGCCTTGTTTGTAGTAAGAGTTTTGTGCACAGTTGGAATCTGCTGCGGCACCAGCACAGTCACAAAGTCCGGAAACCTGATGCTTGGTGGTGAGTGTGGCCAGACCTTCGGCCACAGCTCCCACCTACCCATCCACTAGGCGGCCCACAGCAGCGAGAACCCCTGCGTCTGCCTGCAGTGTGGCAGGGCCCTAGCGCAAAGCTCCAACCTGGGCCAGCACCAGAGGACGCACTAGGGCGGCAGCCTCTGCAAATAGCCCTGGCTTCAATTTTAGCTGAAACTTCAGCTCTGACTTTGGTTCGGACTTCAAGGAAATGGAAGGAACCAGGATCTCTAAGCAGACCCCCTTCTGCTCCCTTAGGGCTGTTGAGTTTAGAGCTAATGATGGGATTCGGTTGGGGCGAGGGGGTCTCCACATCTTTTTGCCCAACCCTTTGCTAAGTCAAGGAACTCCAGTCTGGGCTGGGCATGGTGGCTCATGCCTGTAATCCCAGCACTTTGGGAGGCCAAGGTTAGCGGATCACTGGAGGCCAGGAGTTCGAGACCAGCCTGGCCAACATATTGAAACCCTGTCTCTACTTAAAAAAAAAATGCTAGCCGTGTTGGCTCTCGCCTGTAATCCCAGCTACTCGGGAGGCTGAGGCAGGAGACTCACTTGAACCCCGGGAGGCGGAGGCTGCAGTGAGCGAAGATCGTGCCACTGCACTCCAGCCTGGGCGACAGAGAGTGTCTCAAAAAAATAACAAATTTAAAATTTGTTTTTAACAAAGGAGCCCCAGTCTGGAAGAATCAGAACACTAGATCTGTGATCACTGCCTTCAAAGAGCCCAGTCAGCTGAGAGGGCTTAGGTTTGTTCTTTGAAGTTACAAAGACAGAACGTCGACCAGCTAAAGGGAGAGTTTTGGAATGGCGGGAGCTATCCAGCGTGGACCCAGCTGCCTGCAGATCTGGCAGTAGCTGACACAGTCCCTTCACAGGCCTAGGGAGTGATGGGGTTAATCACACCTAGAACAACAGCTACCTCTTCCCAGAGGAATGGGACCAGAAATCAGGCAAGCCCCTGTGAGGAGTTCCATGGCAGCACGCAGGCGGGGCATTCCTAACCTCCAGAGGGAACCATGAGGGATCCTGTGTTCTGGCAGATGGGCCAGAGAATTTGAACTTGGGACCATTGTGTGAGCCCTGGGTGTGTGAGCCCTTCAAAAGTCCTCTCAGCACGTGAGAACTATCATTATGGGTGATGCTAGGGTGGTGGGGGCCCCAGAACAGACCTGTATGTTGAGTTCAGGGGTTGCTTTGTTGCATTTCTGGGCAGGGGCAAGAGGCCCAGGATTTGTCATCTGCCCCTTCCCCTGCCTTATCCCCTTCCCTTCCAAGTTCCCCAGGCTCCTTTTCTGCCACTCTGTCAAGAGAGGGAAGAGTGGCGAAGAGTCCTTTGTGCCTGGACATTGGGGACTGAACATGGCCCTTTTGCCTGGGCATTGCCCAAACATATATTTCTACTGGCAAAACTTTGTGTATGTGGGAGCCAAGGGTAGGCTTCCCAAAGCACCTGCCTGTGCTCAGAGTAGACACCAAGCTCTGAGGCCCTTCCCTTCCCTGCTGGGGGAGGGAGTTGTCTGTTTCAAGGACCTAATGTCCACCCCTTGTGGGACAGTCCTACCATCAGTCCAGGCATCTGGTCTGCTGCCCCCCAATTTTACCATCTTTTTTTTTTTTTTTTTTTTTTTGAGACAGAGTCTCACTCTGTTGCCCAGGCTGGAGTGCAGTGGCACGATCTCAGCTCACTGCAACCTCCGCCTCCTGGGTTAAAGTGATTCTCCTGCCTCAGCCTCCCGAGTAGCTGGGACCACAGGCTTGCGTCACGACGCCAGCCAGTGTTTGTATTTTTAGTAGAGGGTTTCACCAACCCTCTACTAAAGACCAGCCTCTAGTTGGTCAGGCTGGTCTCGAACTCCTGACCTCAAGTGATCCACCCGCCTCAGCCCCCCAAAGTGCTAGGATTACAGGCATGAGCCACCATGCCTGGCAATTTTGCCATCTTTTATCAGGCCTTCTGTGTCGAGGACGCTACCCACATAGAGTAGAAGCTAAAGGGAAGGGATGTGAAGTGACCTCACCCTCAGCTTCTAGCTCATGGTGTCAAGGCTTGTGTGACCTTAGACACGTCTGCCTCTTCTGAGCCTGTTTCTTCATCTGTAAAACAGGGATGGGAGGTTGTGGTAAAGATTCCACAGCAACACTGCACACGCATGAAGTACCTGGGCCAGGGATGACTCGGCAGACCTCAGTTTCCCTCTGCCTCTTGCCTAGAGCTGTTAGCAAGCATCCATCATGCGGCTCACACAAGAGCTCCCCCCGGAGGTTACAGAAATGAAGGCAGCAGCCCCAGTCCTTGGGTAGCCTGTTGCCCCTTGAAGGAAACAGACTCAATATCAGCAACACAGAGTGAATGACGCCAGGGTGGCGAACGGGCCTTTCCTGGAGCAAATGCGGGAGGCTTCATGGAGATGACGTGTAATGAACAGCACTCATCTCAGGCTGGGAGCAGCACATGCCCCCGGCAGGGAGTCAGTGATGAGGTATGGGGTTCTTGACATCTTCCTCACCCAGGACCCTTCAGAGAGTACGAGCCAGGGTTTGAGTGAAGGGCCTGAGCCCAGCACATGCATGGTAGGCACTCAAAGAATAATTGTCATGATCAGGTCCTTTTTACACTGCTTACTAGTGGCCTTTAAGCCTCAGTTTCCTCAGAGTTGCCTTGAGTGAGTGTCAAGTGTTGTAGACCTCTGCAAAATTCATAACTGCTTAAGAATATTAGGTATGCGTAGAGTAGGCTTGGAAGAAGGATTGGTTTGCAGAATCCCTTTCAGAGACCCGTAATCTAATTTCTCACATTAGGGCAAATACTCCTGGGACCCCTCTCCTCTCCAATTGCATAAAACAGGTTCTGACCAGAACAGGGAGGCAGGCCAGACCTCAGAAGCAGAGGGACGGGCTTAATCTAACAGGATTTTATCCCATGTCCTGCATCCACTGTACCCTGTGCTGGGTTTAGAAGTAGCTTCACTGTCCAAGCTTGTGACCCAGTGCCCAAGCCCGAGATGGGAAACACATTTGTTTTGGCTGTGTGTGTGTGTGTGTGTGTGTGTGTGTTTTCAAACAAGCCAAGATTTTTACTTTTTGAGGTTCCATTTTGTTGCCCAGGCTGGTCTCTGAAACTTCCAGGCTCAAGCGATCCCCCTGCCTCAGCCTCCCAAAATGCTGGAATTACAGGTGTGAGCTACCATGCCCATTTATTTATTTATTTATTTATTTATTTATTTATTTTTGAGACAGAATCTCACTCTGTCATCCAGGCTGGAGTGCAGTGGTGCAATTGTGGCTCACTGTAGCCTCAACCTCCTGGGCTCAAGAGATCCTCCCACTTTAACCTCCCAAGAAGCTGGGGCTACAGGCATACACCACCACACCTGGCTAATTTTTTGATTTTTAAAAAATGTTTTGTAGAGACGGGGTCTCACTGTGTTGCCCAGGCTGGTCTTGAACTTCTTAGTTCAAGTGTTCCTCTGGTCTCAGCCTCCCAAAATGCTGGGATTACAGATGTGAGCCACCTAACCTGGTCTTTTTATTTTTTTAAAGAGCCAACATTTAAATAAGGAGATTTCACATCACAGTCGATTTCTGGGGCTTGGTTTGTTGTTGTTGTTGTTGTTTTTAATTGAGACAGGATCTTGCCAGGTTGCAGACTGGTCTTGAACTCCTAGGCTCAAATGATCCCCTCCTGGCCGGGCGTGGTGGCTCACGCCTGTAATCCCAGCACTTTGGGAGGCCTAGGTGGGCGGATCACGAGGTCAGGAGATCGAGACCTTCCTGGCTAACAAGGTGAAATCCTGTCTCTACTAAAAATACAAAAAATTAGCTGGATATGGTGGCAGGCGCCTATATAGTTCCAGCTACTCAAGAGGCTGAGGCAAGAGAATGGCGTGAACCCAGGAGGCAGAGCTTGCAGTGGGCGGAGATCCTGTCACTGCAATCCAGCCTGGGTGACAGAGCAAGACTCCGTTTCAAAAAAAAAAAAAGAAAAGATCCCCTGCCCCGGCCCTTCCCTCCCCCACCCACCTCGGCTTCCGAAAGTGGTAGGATTACAGGCGTCAGTCACCACACCCGGCCTGCTTTATTATTTATATCAGAAGATGCTGCAACATTGGATCTTTATGGCAGCAGTTTGTTGAGTAGTGGCTGTCCTGGACATAGGAACAGGGACACTCCCTCTTGCATCCCTGACTCAGCACGTTTCATATGTGTTACTTGCCTGTCCCCTGCAGAAAAGTACTTGAGGTTACAGTCTCCATCCCACCCCACTGTGGGTGAGAAGGACCTTTCCATGCAGTGAAGGCACTTTTCCCCTTTCCTTCACCCCTTCCTGTTCCCTACTCTGCCATTTTCCTTCTTCTCCCCCAGAACTCCTCTGTGAAATACCTGGCCTCCTTCCCTGAGCCTCCCTGTCTCCCTGCCACCCCATCTCCACTCTGTGCTATGACATCACCCCATAATTTGAAGCTCCTTTCCCTATCTGAAGGGAGGCAGAGACAGAGTGCACAGGCTCAACTAGGCAAGGCAGACCCTTGCATGCCTGGGTCAGAGGTCAGGGTCTCTGGCACACATTCCTCCCAGAGCAACTGTAGGAAGCAAGCCAGTACAGAGGTACTCTAAGCGCTAGACAGGAGGGGGTAGGAGTCGGTAACATCGTCTCCTCTGGGCTGGCCCTGCTTCTGCTTAGCTCTGGGCATAAGACTGACTCCAGTACAGTCACAGTTATGTCTCTGAGCTCACCCAGTCCTGGGTTCCAGGTTCCCAGCTCTGAGCCTGGCAAGACACACACAGGCTGGTGCTGTGGGATGTCTTGGTACGGTGGCTCACGCCTGTATTCCCAGCGCTTTGGGAGGCAGAGGTGGGCAGATCACCTGAGGTCAGGAGTTCGAGACCAGCCTGCCCAACATGGTGAAACCCTGTCTCTACCAAAAATACCTGGATGCTCAGCTGTGGTGAGGCAGGCGGTTTTGGAGGGGTACTTGGGATGCTGGAGGAGTGCCCCCCATCCCAGGCCAGATTCCCTCCTTCCCTCCCTTCCCTGGACATCCCCATAGGCATTCTCCAGGAGGATAGAGACTGTTGTCTGCACTGTCCCTGCTAAGTCCCCAGCATCCCACATGGGGCAAGCATAGAGAGCCACGAGAAAGGCCCCCACACTGCCGAGGTGATCGGCAGCTTCTCTTTCCTGGGATCTGGGTCCCTTTCCCAAAGGAGTGGAGGAAGAGGGGGAGGCTGTCCCAGGAAGGGCTGAGGAGGGGAGGCTGGCTCAGGGCAGACCTGCCTACCTTCTACCCCAGCGCAGCTGCAAGGCTGAAGGCCCCAGGGCTATTCACCCATGGGCGCAGGTGAATCCCTAGCCAGGGACAGAGACCAGGGGTCCATTTGGGAACAGGATGGTGATGGGAAAGGGAATGGCTGGCAGATCCAAGACCTGCAAAAAGGAGGTCAGGGATTCAATTCTGAGAAAGAGTCATGTAAAGTGACTCCAAATGCTAATGGAGCCAAGAAACCAAAGAAGGCAGACAATCCAGTTTGCTGGTATTGGGTGATTTATTAGGAAAACTTACAGGCAGAAGCATGGTCTACCTGCGAAACGGAGGTCTCTGCACTGCAAGGCCCCAGACCCAGGGCTTATATCGTGGGGAAAAAGTATGCATGCTCTGGAAGGAATGTACAGGTTGTTGTGGGTGTCACAGCATCTGATTTCTGGAATAGCACAAGGGTTGTTTTGGAGGAAACTTAGAGTGAAGAGGTGTTTCCTCTTCCCATGAGGGCCGGGCACGGTGGCTCACGCCTGTATTCCCAGTGCTTTGGGAGGCCGAGGTAGGCAGATCACCTGAGGTCAGGAGTTCGAGACCAGGCTGCCCAACGTGGTGAAACCCTGTCTCCACCAAAAATATAAAAATTAGCCAGGCATGGTGGCACGTGCCTGTAATCCCCGCTACTTGGGAGGTTGAGGCAGGAAAATTGCTTGAACCCAGGAGGTGGAGGTTTCAGTGAGCCAAGATCGTGCCACTGCACCCCAGTTTGGATGAAAGAGTGAGACTCCGTTTCAAAAAACAAAAACAAAAAAAAACAAAACCAAAAAACAAAAAAACACATCAGCTTGACATTTTGGAGGCATTCCCAGACTCAGGGTTAGTCAGCAGATTAGCATTTAAAAGAAAGTCTTGTCCCTACAGATTCCCTGACCTCAGCTACCCATGAAGGGTGGGAAGAGGAGTCCTTAGCAAGAAGTCCAGGAAGTTGACAACCTCCTCAGACCTGATAGGACACTCCCCTCTCCACCCTGCCTCCTGACTGATTTAATCTCAGGGGTGTGAGGACCTCTGAGATAGGCCCCAGGAGTCTCACCCGCACCACTTATGTCTCAGGGCTAACCAGAGACTCCCTGAAACAGATCCTAGAGGATTCCCAAGTGATAGGATAAATAGAGAGGTACTGAGACTTCCTGGCGTGGGTGACCTCTCCCAGGCTGGCCAACCTCCCCCATTCAGAAATTTGCTGAGCACCAGGAGTGAATGAAGTGCCCCTAGGAGTTCAAGAAGCAGAGATTTCCAGGTCCATGCACCAAAGCTCATGCGCTCAATTCTCAGGAAAGGCCTCACTCAGTTAAAAAATTTTGTATCATGAAAGGGTAAATGAATTAATTAGTGAATCTGGTTTCTAAGCCAATGGCTTACTAGAAATATTATAGTAAATCAGAAAAAAAAAAAAAAAAGGTGGTGACTCACACCTATAATCCCAGCACTTTGAGAGGCTGAGGTGGGAGGATGTTTTGAGCCCAGGAGTTGGAGACTAGCCTGGGCAACATAGCAAACCCCATCTCTAGAAAAAATTAAAAAACCAGCCAGGTGTGGTGATGTTCACTGTAGTCCCAGCTATTCAGGAGGCTGAGGCAGGAGGACCGCTTGAGCCCAGGAATTTGAGACTGCAGTGAGCTAGGATTGTGCCACTGCACCCCAGCCTGGGCAACAGAGTGAGACCCTGTCTCTAAAAAAATAATTTTTTTTAAAGAGAATTCTTCAAAGGAGATCCGCTCTTCCTTTCCTACACCCATTCCCTTTCCTCCCTTTCCTGAACAATGCTGTCTTACAGCCTCTAGGGGCAGGCAGAGCCAAAGAGGCCTCTGCCGGGTGTGGGGAGTGAGACGCAGCAAGCCAGAGCATGCATCAGACCTCCAGCAGGTGGGGGAGGGTGTCCACACGAGAGGGTGGCCTGGCTTGGCGTGGCAGAACCTGATAGGATTAGGAAGGCATCAGCCACGGGAAGGAGATGGCGAGAGAGATAAGAAACTGCTTCCACCAGCTATTGGTCAAATAAGTACACATTTGAAAGATAACAGCCAGGTTTCTCAGTGTCAGAGAAAACCGAGACACAGCTCGGGAAAGGGAGAGAATGTGGGTGGCCCTTGTGGTGTCGAATTGGAACTGGAGGTATAGGAGTAGACTCAGGATTTTCAGAAAGTGTTTAGATAGACGTAGAAATTAGTATGGGTGTGTATATGTGTATGTGCATGCAGATGTGTGTAAATGTCCATATATTCCCTAGCTCTGGAAAGCCCTGGAGCAGTGCCATCCCAATTACAAAAAGCTTTTTATGGTTTTTTGAGATAGGGTCTCTCCCTCACCCAGGCTGGGGTGCAGTGGTGCGACCACAGCCCACTGCAGCCTCGACCTCCTGGGCTCAGGTGATCCTCCTGTGTCAGCCTCTCAAGTAGCTGGGACTACAGGCATATGCCACCACACCCAGCTAATTTAAAAAAAATTTTTTTTTGTAGGGACGGGTCTTGCTACGTTGCCCAGGATGGTCCTGAACTCCTGGGCTCAAGCAATCCTCCCACCTCAGTTTCCCAAAGTACTGGGACTACAGGTGTAACAAACAGTTTTAAGGTGATCAGAATCAAGAAATGATTGAGGTGATGCTCTGGAATAATGGGGACTAGAGAGTCGTGACAACTAAATGCAATGTGTGGTGTGGTAGCATTTTTCTGGGCTGTAGTCCCTAGATGGGTAGAGAAGAAAGCCCCAGAGAGGGTGAAGAGGTGGGGATGTGGAAGACGTCAGAGAGAGCACAGGGCAGAGCGCAGAGAACTGCATCCACAGGCCTCGCCATGCCCCCAGCATGGCTACACCACACCAGCAGATGCTTCGCTTCCCAGCAGTGGACACAGGTCACTGGATCCTCACAAATGAGCAGCCAGGAGAATGTTTGCAGCCTGGAGATTCGGGGCTTTGTCAGCACCTTGGGAAGGTTTTGTTCTTGGGTTTTGGGTTTTTGGTTTTTGGATTTTTTTGGTAACAATATTGCTATATTTATTCTCCTACAGTACACTTTTAAATTGCTTCAACATTTTCCCCTCAAAATAAAAAAGAACAACAACAACAACAAATTCCAAACCTTAGAATTGAAATATTTGGCCCTTTCTCTCTCTCTTTTTTTTTTTTTGAGACGGAATCTCGCTCTGTCACGTAGGCTGGAGAGCAGTGGCGCGATCTCAGCTCACTGCAACTTCTACCTCCTGGGATCAAGCGATTCTCCTGCCTTACCCTCCTGAGTAGCTGGGACCACAGGCGCATGCCACCATACCAGGCTAGTTTTTTGTTTCGTTTTGTTTTGTTTTTTTGGTATTTTTAGTAGAGACGGGGTTTCACCGTGTTAGCCAGGATGGTCTCGATCTCCTGACCTCGTGATCCGCCTGCCTCGGCCTCCCAAAGTGCTGGGATTACAGGTGTGAGCCACTGCACCTGGCCTTGGCCCTTTCTCTTTTTATTTCCTCGCAGTTCTCTCCCTTTTTTAAAAAAAAAAATAATAAATTGAATTTATAAATAGAGGCAAGGTCTTGTTATGTTGCCCAGGCTGGTCTCGAACTCCTAGGCTCGAGGGATCCTCCCACCTTGGCCTCTCAAAGTGCTGGATTACATGTGTGAGCCACCCCACCTGGCCCCAGCTCTCTTAATTGCCAGCACTCCTCTTGGAAGTCCCTCATCTTGATTACCTTATTTAAGGTCACCTCCTCACAGGCCCTATCTTTTTTTTTTTTTTTTTTTTTTGAGAGGGAGTTTCGTTGCTTTTGCCCAGGCTGCAGTGCAATGGCGTGGTCTCGGCTCACTGCAACATCCATCTCCTGGGTTCAAGCCATTCGCCTACCTCAGCCTCCCAAGTAGCTGAGATTACAGACATCTGCCCCCACACCTGGCTAATTTTTTGGAATTTTTAGTAGAGACGGTGTTTCACCTTGTTGGCCAGGCTGGTCTTGAACTCCTGACCTCAGGTGATCTGCTTGCCTTGACCTCCCAAAGTTCAGGGATTACAGGCGTGAGGCGCCATGCCCAGCCAGGCCCTGTCTTCAAATACAGTCACACTGGGGGTTAAACAATGTATAAATTTGGGGGCGATACAAACATTCAGTCCATAACACCCCCTATACCCCAACCCTAGGCAACCACTAATCTACATCTTATCTCTACAGATGACCTATTCTGGACATGTCATATAAATGGAATCATACAATGTGTGGTCATTCGTGTCTGGCTTCTTTCATATAGCATAATGTTATCAAGGTTCATCCACACTGTAGTATCTCATTTCTTTTTATTAGGAATAATACAGTTTCACTTTATGGATTGCTGTGGTTTGAACCTGTCCCCTAAAGTTCATGTGTTGGAAACTTAACCTCCAATTCAACTGGTGAGAGGTGGGAACTTTAAGAAGTGATTAGGTTATGTGGGCTCTTCCCTCATGAATGGATTAATGGCATTATTGCATGAGTAGGTTAGTTATCAAGGGAGTGGACAGCTGATAGATAAATGGATGGGTTCTGCCCCCACCCCACCCCCTCTCTTGCTCTGTCTTGCCCTTCCGCTTTCTGCTGTGGGATGAGGCAGAAAGAAGGCCCTCACCAGATGCAGGGCCCTTGACCTTCGACTTCCAAACCTCTAGAACTGAAAGAAAGATATTTCTATTCTTTATAAATTATCCAGCCTTAGGCATTCTACGATGCAGCACAAAACAGACTAAGACATGGATATGCCACTTTCATTTCTTCAATCATCAGTTGACGGACATTTGGGTTGTTTCCACTCGGGCTATTATGAATAATGCTGCTATGAATATTCACGTACAAGGTTTTTGTGGAATATGCTTTTATTTCTTTTGGTTACATATCTAGAAGGGAAATTGCTGGATCATATAACTCTATGTTTAAACATCTGAGGAACTGCCAGACCATTTTCCAAAGTTAATGAATGATTTTACGTTCCAACCAGCCATGTGTGAGGGTTCCAGTCTCTCCACATTCTCACAAAAACTTGTTAATTAACTGTCTTTTCAGCTTTTTTTTTTTGAGTCGGAATCTCACTCTGTCACCAGGCTGGAGTGCAGTGGCGTGATCTCAGCTCACTGCAACCTACGCCTCCCAGGTTCAAGTGATTCTCCTGCCTCAGCCTCCCAAGTGACTGGGATTATAGGCGCCTGTCACCACGCCCAGCAAATGTTTGTATTTTTAGTAGAGACAGGGTTTCACCAAGTTGGCCAGGCTGGTCTCAAACTCCTGACCTCAGGTGATCCGCCCACCTCGGCCTCCCAAAGTGCTGGGATTACAAGTGTGAGCCACTGCCTGTAAATATTATCATTTAAAAATATCATTTTTAAAAATATTATTTTAAAAAAATTTTTTAATGTTTTTTAAATATTATTTTTAAAAATAATAATAATGTTATTATTATTTGAGATAGAGTCTCCATCTGTTTCCCAGGCTGGAGTGCAGTGGTGTGATCTCAGCTCACTGCAGCCTTCACCTGCCAGGTTCAAGTGATTCTCCTGCCTCAGCCTCCTGAGTAGCTGGGACTACAGGCACCTGCCACCATGCCTGGCTAATTTTTTGTGTGTTTTTAGTAGAGACTAGGTTTCACCATGTTCACCAGGCTGGTCTTGAACTCCTGAGCCCAGGTGATTCGCCCACCTCAGCCTCTCAAAGTGATGGGATTACAGGCATGAGCCGCCACTACTGGCGTAATTACCTGTCTTTTTTATTATCACCATCCTAATATGTATGATGTGGCACCTCGTTGTAGTTTTGATTTGCATTTTTCTGAGGACTAATGATGTTGAGGATCTTTTCATGTAATTATTGGCCATTTATATAACTTCTTTGAACTGTCTATTCAAGTCATTTGCCCATTTAATTTTTTTTCTTTTTCTTTCTTTTTCTTGAGACAAGGACTCCTCTGTTGCCCAGGAGTGCAGTGGCACAATATCGGCTCACTGCAGCCTCCGCCTCCATGGTTCAAGTGATTCTCAGCCTTCCGAGTAGCTGGGACTAGAGGTGCAGGCCACCACACTCGACTAATTTCTTTCTTTCTTTCCTTTTTTTTTTTTTTTTTTTTTTTTTGAGACTGAGTCTTGCTCTCTCGCCTAGGCTGGAGTGCAGTGGCGTGATCTCTTCTCACTGCGACCTCCGCCTCCCGGGTTCAAGTGATTCTCCTGTCTCAGCCTCCCGAGTAGCTGGGATTACAGGCACATGCCACCATGCCCGGCTAATTTTTGTACTTTTAGTAGAGACAGGGTTTCACCATGTTGTCCAGACTGTTCTCAAACTCCTGACCTCAGGTGATCCGCCCACCTCAGCCTCCCAAAGTGCTGGGATTACAGGCGTGAGCCACCGTGCCCAGCCTAATTCCATTTTTAAATTGGATTATTTGTCTTTTTTATCATTGAGTTGCAATAGTTCTTTATACAGTCTAGGTACAAATCCCTTACCAGATATATGATTAGCAAAGATTTTTACCTGCTCTGTGGGTTATCTTCTCCTTTTCTTTTCTTTTTTATCTTCTCTTTTTCTTAATAATGTCCTGTGAATCTCCCTGACGTCTGGGTATTTGGAAAGAAAAAGAAAAAAATTAAAGAATAATGTCATATGAAGCGCAAGAGGTTTCAATTTTGATGGTGTTCAGTTTCTGTATTTTTTTCTTTTGTTGCTTGTGCTTTTGGTGTCATATCTAAGAAAGCATTGCTTAATTCAAAGTTATAAAGATTCTAAGAGTCCTAACTTTTAGTTCTATGATTCAATTTGAGTTAACTTTTATATGTGTTGTGATATAGGGATCCAAATTCATTCTTTTGCATGCAGATATTCAATATCTACCTTGTATATATACATATATTTTTTTAATTTTTAATTTTTTTTTTTTTTGAGACAGAGTCTCCCTCTGTCGCTGAGGCTGGAGTGCAGAGACACAATCGCAACCCACTGCAACCTCTGCCTCCCAGGTTCAAGGGATTCTTGTGCCTCAGCCTCTCGAGTAGCTGGGATTAGAGGTGTGTGTCACTATGTCCAGCTAATTTTTGTATTTTTAGTAGAGACAGTGTTCTGCCATGTTGGCTGGGCTGGTCTCGAACTCCTTGCCTCAGGTAATCCGCCCACCTTGGCTTCCCAAAGTGCTGGGATTATAGGAGTGAGCTACCTCGCCCTGCCTATTGTATAATTTTTTATTGAGAGTGCTATGGTTTGAACATCCCCTCCAACTCATGTTGAAATTTAATTGCCATTGTAACAATATTAAGAGATGAGGCCTTTACGAGGTGATTAGGTCATGAAAGTTCTGTCCTCATGAGTGGATTAATGCCATTATCATGGGAATGAGTTAGTTATCACAGGGGTAGGCTCCTGATACAAGGATAAATTCAGTGCTATTTCTCTCTGTGTCTCACGTCTCACAAGATTGCATGCCTGATATGGTTTGGCTCTGTGTCCCCACCCAAATCTTGTCTCAAATTGTAATCCCCACATGTTGGGGGAATGGCCTGGTGGGAGGTG
The DNA here is from genome assembly GCF_028858775.2 of Pan troglodytes. Classification (NCBI taxonomy): domain Eukaryota; kingdom Metazoa; phylum Chordata; class Mammalia; order Primates; family Hominidae; genus Pan; species Pan troglodytes. The sequence goes on along the minus strand of NC_072416.2, from coordinate 35,475,084 downwards.
ACTGAATCATGGGGGTGGACTTCCCCCTTGCTATTCTCATGATCGAATTCTCAGGAGATCTGGTTGTTTGATAAGTGTGTGGCTCTTCCTCTTTGCTCTCCCTTTCTCTTCTGCTGCCATGTAAGATGTGCCTTGCTTCCCCTTCACCTTCTGCCATTATTGTAAGTTTCCTGAGGCCTCCCCAGCCATGTAAGTCAATTAAACTTTTTTTTTTTTTTTTTTGAGACCGAGTTTCAATCTGTCACCGAAGCTGGAGTGCAGTAGCTCTGTCTCAGCTCACTGCAACCTCTGCCTCCCAGGTTCAAACAATTATCCTGCCTCAGCCTCCTGAATAGCTGGGATTACAGGTGCCTGCCACCATAGCCAGCTAAATTTTTTGTAGAGACAGGGTTTTACCGTTGGCCAGGCTGGTCTCAAACTCTGTATCTCAAGTGATCTGCCCACCTTGCCTCCCAAAGTGCTGGGACTACAGGCGTGAGCCACTGCGCCTGGCCTCTTTTTTTTCTTTCTTTCTTTTTTTTTTTAAAATAAATTACCCAGTCTCAGGTAGTTCCTTACAGCAGTGTGAAAACCAGACTAATACAAAGCACTTTCACCTTCTGCCATGGATGACCCTTGATGCTGGTGCCATGCTGTTGGACCTCTAAGCCTACAGAACTGTGAGCCAAATAAATCTCCTTTCTTTATAAATTACCCAATCTGTGGCATGGTTATAGCAGCAGAAAATAGACTACACCAGAATATAGAATATATCAAGAGTATAGAAACACAACTGACTTCTCTGTATTGATTTTGTTGTTACAGCTTTGCAGAATTTGTTTATTAGCTCTAACAAAGTTTTTTTCATAGATTCTTTAGGATTTTCTATAAAATCACCTCATCTATAAATGGAGATAGTTTTACTTCTTCCTTTCTGATTTGCTTGCTTTTTATTTTTCCTTGCCTCATGGCAAGAGCTTCCAGGCAAGAACTGGTGAGAGCTTCCAGTACAAGGCTGAATAGATGTGGCAAAAGTGGGCATCCCTTTCTTGTTTCTGATCTTAGAGGAAAAGCTTTTATTCTCTCACCATTGAGTATGATGTTGGCAGTGGGTTTTTTCATAGATGCCCTTTATCACGTTAATTGAGTTTCCTTCTATTCCTAGTTTGCTGAGTATTTTTATGATGAAGGGTGCTGAATTTTGTCAAATGCTGGTTTTACACCGATTGAAATAATAATGTTTTCCTTTATTGTATTGATGTAGTGTATTAATTGATTTTCATAAGTTAAGCTAACCGTACATTCCTGGGATAAATCCCACCTGGTTATCCTTTTTATATATTTCTGAATTTTATTTGCCAGTATTTTCTTGAGGATTTTTATGTCTATATTCATAAGAGATATTAGTCTCTAGTTTTCTTGTGATGTCTTTGTCTGATTTTGATAGTAGGGTAATACTGGCCTCAGAATAAGTTGGGAGGTTTTCACTGTCATGACTTTTATAACCTAATTATAAGTAATTCTTGCCAGGTACGGTGGCTCATGCATGTAATCCCAGCACTTTGGGAGGCTGAGGTGGGTGGATCACCTAAGGTCAGGAGTTCGAGACCAGCCTGGCCAACATGGCAAAACCCCATCTCTACTAAAATTACAAAATTTAGCCAGATGTGGTGGCCGTATGTGTAATCCCAGCTACTTGGGAGGCTGAGGCACGAGAATCACTTGAACCCAGGAGGCAGAGGTTGCAGTGAGCCGAGATCGTGCCACTGCACTCCAGCCTGGGTGATAGAGCAAGACTCTGTCAAAAAAAGAAAGAAAGAGAGAGGAAAGAAAGAAAGAGAATGAGAGAAAGAGAGAAAGAAAGAAACTCCTATAGTATTCCACAGGTCACATAGACCAACCCTGGTGCATTGTGGGAAGGGACTAAAAAGGGTGTGAACACCAGGAGTAGGATCACTGAGAACTATCTCAGCAGATGGCTGCCATAGCCACCAACTGACTAACAGTCACTGAACACTTACCATGTGCCAGACATTGTGCTAAGCTCTTCACTTGGCTTATCTCCTTGAATCTTCCCAGCAACCTTATGAGGTAAGTAGGTGCTGTTATTATTGCCATGTTACAGATGAAGAAATTGAGATACAGAGATTAGATTCACCAAACTGCCCAAACTCCCACAGCTATTAACTGGTGGAACCAGGAATCAAACTCAGTAGGGTGTGCATATAATATACTTTGGGTGGTTGTTGTTGTTGTTGTTGTTGTTGTTTTGAGACAGGGTTTCACTCTTTCACCCAGGCTGGAGTGCAGTGGCATGATCTCGGCTCACTGCAACCTCTGCCTCCTGGGTTCAAGCGATTCTCCTGCCTCAGTCTCCTAAGTAGCTGGGATTACAGGTGTGCACCACCATACCCGGCTAATTTTTGTATTTTTAGTAGAATAATTTTTGTATTTTTAGTTTCACCATGTTGGCCAGGCTGGTCTCGAACTCCTGACCTCAACTGATCCACTACCCTTGCCCTCCCAAAGTGCTGGGATTACAGGCGTGAGCCACCGCGTCTGGCTTTTTTTTTTTTTTTTTTTTTTTTTTTTTTTTTAAAGAGACATGGTCTTGCTCTGTTGCCCAGGCTGGAGTGCAGAGGTGTCACCATAGCTCACTGCAGCTTCAACCTCCTGGGCTCAAGTGATCTTCCCACTTAAGCATCCTGAGTAGCTGGGACCACAGGCGCCCACCACCAAGTCTGGCTAAATTTTAATTTTTTTTTGTAGAGATGGGGGTCTCGCTTTGTTGCCCAGGCTGATCCCTAACTCCTGGCCTCAAGCAGTCCTCCCGCCTTGGCCTCCCAAAGTGTTGGGATTACAGGCGTGAGCCACTGCGCTCAGTCTGTGTATCCTGATTACTAAATTTTGGGGTGTCTCCTTAAATTCTGTGCCAGAAGCCAGTGCCTCACTCGCCCTACCCTAATTCCACCCATCCCGGTGACCCAATGTCCCCGTTCAACCTGCACCATGGCGCTTCCCAGCCCCGCTCCTAGCGCCTCCTCCCGCCCCTAGGGGTCGCCGTCGCGCCGTCATTCCCTTCCTTCGATTCCCGGGCGAGACGCGCAAAAGGTGGGAGGAGGAGAGGCCCGCGCGTGTGCATGCGCATGGCGCGGACTCTCTCATCCTGGTCAGGGAGTGGAGGGGTTGGGTCTCAGGCAGCTGTTAGCGGAGTCCTCAGTGTCTCGGTCGTTTCTCCCTGTCTTGGTGAGGGCCAGGGGACAGGTCGGGGCAGTATTTGGGGGAAGCGAGAGACAAGCAGGGCGGGCTGGATACGGAGCGCCCTATGACTGAGGTTAGGGAGGACGCCCGAGACCCCCGGTATCCTAGTCCTGGGCCGTGGGCTCCGGACGCCGAGCCAGGACGCCTCCAGCTCCCAGGGTCCCTTGCGGGGACCACGTTTCCCCACAGGCCCCGCGGCTGCCGGGTCCTCGCCACGTCCCCTTCCCGGAGCTACGCGCCCGGCTGGGTTCCGATCCGCCGTGTCTCTCGGGGGCGGCTCGCGGGGCAGGGGCGCTCCCGGCTCGGCCGCACGCCCAAGTGTCATGCGGGAGGTACGCGGGCACGGGACCTCACCGGGTAAGAGCGAGCGAAGGGGCCGGGCGCGGTGGCTCACGCCCGTAATCCCAGCACTTTGGGAGGCCGAGGCGGGCGGATCACGAGGTCAGGAGTTCGAGCCCAGCGTGGCCAATATGGTGAAATCCCTTCTCTACTAAAAATGCAAAAATTAGCCGGGCGTGGTGGCAGACGCCTGTGGTCCCAGCTACTCGGGAGGCTGAGGCAGGAGAATCGCTTGAACCCGGGAGGCAGGGGTTGCAATGAGCCGAGATCTCGCCACTGCACTCCAGCCTGGGGAACACAGCGAGACTCCCTCTCAAAAATAAATAAATAAATAAATAAATAAATAAATAAATAAATAAAATCGAGCGAAGGGCCGCAGCCCGGGCCCACCGCCTCCACCTGAACACGCGCCTCCGCCGAGCCCCTCGACCCCGCGCCAGGCGAGGCTTGGTGGGGCGTTCCGTGGACCCCACACGCACGTCGGTGTTATCAGGAGGGAAGGGGCGGGCCAGCACCTCCACCGCCTTTGTGGCCGGCCGTCCACCCTCCATTCTCCTGCTGGAGCCGTTTCCCAGCGATTCTCCGGCAGTGCTGGCTGCAGCACACCCGGCCCGCCTTAAAATCTCAGCCGCCTCCCCCGTCCCGGAGTCCTCCCCTGGGTTCTGTCCTTAACCGCATCACCGACCCCACATACACACAGGCATGAACACCCATCTTTTCACACGCCCCGTTTGCTTTCTCAGAACTTAGCAGATACTCTTAAGCTGAGAGGGTTTGGTGAGGTTAAAATTTATCTTGTGACATTGAGTCCAGCAGTTCAGAGCCTTGAACACCTCAGTACATGGCCTTGACCTTAGTTTATTACTTCTGTATTCTGCCGGGCGCTGCGGCTCACGTCTGTAATCCCAGCACTTCGGGAAGCCAAGGCGGGAGGATCGCTTGAGCCCAAGAGTTGGAGAGTAGCGTAGGCAACAATGAGATCCTGTCTACACTAATTATTTAAAAAAAAAAAAAAAATTAGCCAGGTGTGGTGGTGCACACCTGTGATCCCAGCTACTCAGGAGGCTGAGGGAGGACCGCTTGAGCCCAGGAGGTCGAGGCTGCAGTGAGCCATGATGGTGCCACTGCACTCCAGCCTGGATGATAGAGGGAGAGCCTGTCTCTAATACTAATAATAATCAATAATAATACTGTACGGTGTGCCCATTACTCAGGAGGCACTGTAGTAGAAGGATAAGCTGTGGCGGTAACTGAGGATAAACAGATAACCATTTAGCTAAAAAGGTTCTTAACCTTGGCTGTATGTTGTTACTCCTGGGTGCAGCACAGGCAAAATAATTTTGAAAGCTCCCAGGTAATCCTAATGTGCAGCTAGCACTGAGAACCACTGCTTTAACCCCTGAGGAAGGTAGGTAGGGCCTAGGGTGGCCCGAAGCACTGGGCCGGGCACCTTCAGTAGGGAGCAATCTCAACCCTTTATCCCTGTGAGTTACTCATGTTGTAACATTTTCTGTGGGTTCCATGCTGTGAAAACAGTAAACACTGCCCTACAGTAACAAGCATGCTTGACAGCCCTTGTGTCAGATCATCCATTGGAAGAGAGGGGAATCAAATCACAAAAGGCCAACTGGAAAACACACTCATCTAGGGATGAGATTAGGAAAGCCTGGGCAAGGCTGATGACAGGGAATGTAGGAGAGGAGTTATAGTCACAGGAAGAATGTTGAGTGATAGTAGAAAACTAGATGGAAATTTCTGGCAGCCTGTGGTACTTTTAATTGGCACAAGGACTGATTTTGGTAACAGGTCCCCCTGACTCCCAAAGGAGAGCTGCGGGAATTGCTGTGGTCTTCCTAGGGCTCTCAAGACCATGAATGGGCTGGAGTCTGGACCAGTCTCAGGCGCTAGCAAATTGAACAGTAGCTCATTCATACTGGTATAAGAGCTGCTGCTTTATCGAGGCCAGAGGCCCTTTCTTATATGGGGCAGCAGCTGCGCTCCTGGGAATGATTCCTACATAAAAGATTCCACATGGAAAAAAAATAAGCTCTGTGCATTCCATGAAGATGCTCATTACAGCATTATCTCTACTAATGATCTATTCCAATAATAAAGGAAATGAATACAATATAATATGGTATTTCAAACAAAGCCATTAAAATAGATCATTATGAAAGAATGTGAATGAATGAGAAATGTTCATAAGTTAAAAAAAATGCTTATTTTTCAGAGAGCAAAATTAGACTCGTCTGTTGCTTGGAATGGCTTCCTCTTGCTCTGTGTCTAAACTATGATTATGGAGTAGTTAAAATGCATATGCATGTTGGCAAAGCCTGAATAAAATATGCAAACGTGAAAATATTTTTTGTAGAGGAGATGAAATTATGGAGGAAGGAGTGTGTCTATTTCAAAATTGTCCTAATGAGAAGTATTGTGGCATAGTAGTTCAGAGGAAGCTCCCTGGAGCCAAAAATTTTTTTACCGTATATATGGCTTTTCTAAATTACTTAAACTTTCTATGCCTCAGTTTCTTCATCTGTAAAATGGGGTAATCGTTAGTATCTTGGAGAGTTGTTGTGAGGTCTAACCAATATGTGGAAACTCTTAGAATAGTACCTGGCACGTAGTAAGTACACTGTAAGTCCTGGCTATTTCAACTCCGTATTATTTATAGCTTAATAAAATATTTTAAAGATAGTTGGCCAGTCAGCACTGATACTCCTGTCTACCTGTGTTACATCTCAGAAGAAGCTTAGCCTATCTGTGCTGACACTTACTGAAGTATAAGTTATATATAAAACACACCCATTTTAAGTGTACAGGTTGCTGGTTTTTGGTGAATGTGTACACGGGCATAACCATCATCACATTCAGGGTGCAGAACTTTGCCATCACCCTCTCATGCCCCATGCAGTCAGCTGCTCTCTCCCTGACCCAGCCCCAGAGAACCACTGGTCTACTTTCTGCCCCTATGAGTAAGTTTTGCTTTTTGTAGAAATAGAATTTCACAGAAATTGAATCATATAGTATGTATTCTCTTGTGTCTGGCTTCTCTGGTTTAACATAATTTTGAGATTCATCCATTGCTTGCAGGTAACAGCAGTTCCTCTTTGTTGCTAGTATTCTGTTACATGAGTAAACCACACTTTATTCTTCCACCCATTGATGGACATTTGGATGTTTCTAGCTTATGCCTATTATGAATAAAGCTGATATGCACATTTGTGAAAAAGTCTTTGTGTGGACATATGTTTTTATTTTCCTTGAGTAAATCCTAAGAGTAGAATTATTGAGTCATGTGGTAAGTGTACATTTAATTTACTGTTAACCAAAACTGGTTTCCAAAATGCCCAGGCCATTTTACATTTCCCCAGCAACGTGTGAGACTCCATATCCTCAGGCAACAGTTAGCACCTTCAGTCTGCTCGATTTTAGTGGGTGCATAAGGGCACTCCTTGTGGTTTTAATTTGCATTTCCCGGTGACTGATGATAGCACATCACTTTTTTTTGTATTATTATACTTTAAGTTTTAGGGTACATGTGCACAATGTGCAGGTTTGTTACATATGTATACATGTGCCATGTTGGTGTGCTGCACCCATTAACTCGTCATTTACATTAGGTATATCTGCTAATGCTATTCCTCCCCCCTCCCCCCACCCCACAACAGGCCCCTTCCTGTGTCCAAGTGTTCTCATTGTTCAATTCCCACCTATGAGTGGGAACATGCGGTGTTTGTTTTTTTGTCCTTGGGATAGTTTGCTGAGAATGAGCACATCACTTTTAAATGGTAGCTCACTTCTAGGGAAGGAAGGAGAGCGATGAGTCAAAAGAAGTTCCACTGTTTTTGAGCTTAGGTGTCCAAGAGAATAAAACTGGTGCCACCAACAAAAGTGAAATTAGGAGTCAGTGATTTTTTGGCATAGGGGTATTAAATTTGAAGTGATGGCAGGATGTTAAGGGGGAAATACCTGGGTGGCAGCATGCTTTGCAGGCTTGGAGCTCAGTGGGAGGTCAGGTCCTGAGATAAGAGCCAAGTATCCGCTGAGAGGTGAAGCACAAACAGGGAGAGAGAGAGAGAGATGAGACCCAAGGATCAAGCCAGGGCTGAGTGGCCAGAAGCATCTGTTCCCCAGTCCCCATTTCCAAGTAATGGAAAATCCAGACTGACAGGCCTAATAGGCCTAAAAATAGATAAAATTAGCCCACTTATATATGAGCCACTGGAATACTTTCTAGTCCTATTGCAAACTCTACTCTTGGCTACTTTGTTAAAATTGTAAATTAAAAGTTATCTATACCCTTTTTAAAAAAGAGTTTCAATATGGTTTGTGACAATCAGTTAATTATCTTTGTGGCCTGAGGGGCCCCCTTCTTTTAATCACCTTAACCAATAAAGCAATAATGTCTTTCTGAAGTTGATTCTTTTTGATGGTTTGTGTTTGGATGTTTAAGGTTAATGAGGAAATGATCCTTACCACGCTTTTGTAATTTTAATACAGACAGGGTCTTGCTTTGTTGCCCAGGTTAGTCTCCTGGGCTCAAGGATCCTCTGGCCTCAGCCTCCCAAAGTGCTAGGAATATAGGCATGAGCCACTGTGCCCAGCCTCTTGCTACACTTTCATTCAGGATAAAGATGGTAATATCCAAGACTACTGAAAGTCTTATAACCCCAATCCAAATTTTAAAATAAATCTTACTATTAAGAAGCATTGATTGGCCATGTGCAGTGGCTCACGCCTGTAATCCCAGCACTTTGGGAGGCTAAGGTGGGTGGATCACGAGCTCAGGAGTTTGAGACCAGCCTGAAAAACATGGTGAAATCCTGTCTCTACTAAAATACAAAAGAAAATTAGCCGGCCATGGTGGCAGGTGCCTGTAATCCCAGCTACTCAGGAGGCTGAGGCAGGAGAATCACTTGAACCCGGGTGGCAGAGGTTGCAGTGAGCCGACATAGATAGCACCACTGCACTCCAGCCTGGGTGACAGAGCAAGACTCCCTCTCAAAAAAAAAAAAAAGCATTGATTATAGGAAGCCGGGCATGGTAGCTCATGCTTGCAATCCCAGCACTTTGGGTGGCCCAGGTGGGCCAACCGCTTGAGCCCAGGAGTTTGAGAGCAGCTTGGGCAACATGATAAAAACCAGCTTCTACCAAAAAAAAAAAAAAAAAAAAAATGCTGGGCCTAGTGGTGTGCAACTACAGTCCCAGCTACTTGAGAGACTGAAGTGGGAGGATCACTTGAGCCAGAGAGGAAAAGGTTGCAGTAATCAGAGATCATACTACTGCATTCCAGCCTGGGCAACAGAAATAGACCCTGTCTTTAAAAAAAAAAAGAAGAAGAAGAAGAAGAAGAAGAAGGAAAGAAAACGTAAAATAGTAATAAAGAAGCATTGATTATAGGATTCTGAAAGCAAAGTCTCCTTTGCAGTTTGTAGTAAAATTTTTCTGTGGTTTTCTCTCCCTCTAGAGAGAATGATGGCTCTGGGATCTGAAATCTTTCCTTCCGCAGGAACTGGACACGGCAGTGAGGACCAGCGTATCCAAGAGGATGGACTTAGTGATGGGGAACACCCAGGGACATGCCCGAGAGCCTCAAGAAACATCTTCAGATGACATTGCCCAGCGTCTTACATTAGAGAACTCTCCAGACAGCCCCCGAGGCCTGGGGCCGGGTGCTGCTCCCAGACTGTGAGCTCGTGGCCACGGGAAGCCTGAGTGCGGCAGAGGCCCCACAGCTGCGCCAAGTGCGGCAAAGCCTCCCGTACAGTTACTCCCTGAGCGGTCATCTCCGAAGCCCTGCTCATGAGAAGCCTCCCCTTTGCCCTGACTGTGGAAAGCGTTTCAGCCAGAGCTCCTTCCTGCTGCAGCACCGGCAGATTCACCCAGGGCCGTCAGCCCTGCAAGTGCAAGGCCTGCGGGAGGGGTTTTACTCAGAGCGCATTCCTCCTCCAGCACTGGCGGGTCCACAGCGACTGACGAGAGACCTTGTCGCTGTCCCCAGTGCGGCAAGACCTGCTGTGGCCGCTCCAACCTCATCAAGCACCAGCGAGTCCACTCGGGAGAAGCCATTCGTCTGCGGGAGTGCGGCAAGGGTTTAGCGGCCAGCTCTGCTGCTGGCTCACCAAGGTGCACACACTGGCCGAAGCCCTGCGTCTGTCCCCAGTACCAGCAGGTTTTTGGGGACCGGTGGAAGCTGATCGGCCACCAGCGAATTCACACAGGAGAGTGTCCCTTCTGCTGCTGCAGCTGCGGTGACAGTGTCAATGAGAAGACCTCCCTCTCCCAGCGCGTCCTTCCGCACCCAGGGGAGAAGACCTGCAGGGGTGGGAGCGTGGAGAGCGTCAGCCTCGCACCCAGCTCAGTCGCCCCGGACAGCACCTCCGGGCTCCGGCCCTGTGGGAGCCCCGGGTCCTTCCTTCAACATCTGCCCCCATCCACACTCCTGCCCCGACCTCCCTTCCTTTATCCTGGCCCCCCACTCAGTCTCCAGCCTCTGGTTCCATCCGGCCTTCCTGCAGTGCCTGCAGTGCCTCCGGGAGGCCTGGAAGTTGCCCAGGTTCCGCCAGCCACCCAGCCGGCAGCTCAGCAGGAGGGGGCGATGGGGCCCAGAAGCTGTGCGAGCGCGGGACGGGACTCGCGGGAGGCGGTTCAGGCCCCAGGCTACCCTGAGCCAGCCCGGAAGGCCTCGCAGCACAGAGCGGCCCGACCGCTCGGCGAGGCCAGGGCCAGGCTTCAGCGACAGTGCCGAGCTCCTCCGCCGCCCTCGAACCCACACTGGAGAGGAGCCCTACCAGTGTTTCCGGTGTGGAAGGCCTCCAGCCGGAGGTCCAACCTGGCCCGACACTGAAGAACCAGCGTGCTGCAGCCCTGGGTGGAATTGTTGCAGCCGCCGGTGGACTGTGGATCTGAGATGCAGTCCCCTCCCTCCACACAGACCCGCTCAGGACGGCTTTTCTGTATGGCAGATCTTTCTCAGAAGTGCTGGGGGCTATTTTGTTTGTTTTTTTCCCCTGAATTCTCACTCCTTTCCCTTATACATTAAGGGATTTAGGCAGGTGCGGCTGCGGGCGGTGACTCACACCTGTAATCCCAGCGCTTTAAGAGACCGAGGTGGGAGGATCGCGTGAGCCCGAAGAATTTGAGACTAGCCTGGGCAGCCTAGCGAGACCGCATCTCTGTGAAATAAAAATAAAACGAGCTGGTGTGGTGGCGCTGGCCTGTAGTCCCAGCTACTCAGGAGGGCGAGGCGGAAGGATCGCTTGAGTTGGAGAGTTCAAGGCTGCAGTGAGCTATGATCAGGCCACTGCACCCCAGCGTGAGAGACAGAGTGAGACCCTGTCTCTCTAAAATAACTAAAATAACAAAAGGATTTAGGTAGGTAGTAGGCAAAGGTATATTATCGAAGTAACAATATACAAGGTATATTCTTGGTGTGGACAGGAATAATATTGTGTTATCTTAATATTAGTGATTAATATTATTTCTCTCTCCTTTTTTTTTTCTTGAGACGGAATCGTGCTCTTTTGCCTAGGCTGCAGTGCAGTGGCATGATCTCTGCTCACTGCAACCTCCATCTCCCGGGTTCAAGCGATTCTTCTACCTCAGCCTCCTGAGTAGCTGGGATTACAGGCGCCCACCACCACGCCCAGCTAATTTTTGTATTTTTAGTGGAGAGGGGGTTTGACCATGCTGGCCAGGCTGGTCTCGAACTCCTGACCTCAGGTGATCCGCCCACCTCAGCCTCCCAAAGTGCTGGGATTATAGGCATGAGCCACCGCACCCAGCCTCTCTTGTGCTTTTTAGATAAGTATTTTTAAACGTGTTTGTTGGTTGTCGGCTGGGCGCGGTGGCTCACGCCTGTAATCCCAGCACTTTGGGAGGCGGAGGAGGGCGGATCACGAGGTCAGGAGATCGAGACCATCCTGGCTAACACGGTGATACCCCGTCCCTACTAAAAAAAATACAAAAAAATTAGCCGGGCATGGTGGCGGGCTCCTGTAGTCCCAGCCAAGCTGGAGGCTGAGGCGGGAGAATGGCGAATGGCGTGAACCCGGGAGGCGGAGCTTGCAGTGAGCCGAGATCGCGCCACTGCACTCCAGCCTGGGCGACAGCGAGACTCCGAATCAAAAAAAAAAAAAAAAAAAAGTTTGTTGGTTGTCTTAACGATGTGCTATTAGAGTGAGGAAAAAAAGTTACCCTATGAGAATTTAAACTGCATGAACGTCTGTGGTAGCATTACTGGTTCGGTTCCAAGCTTGCTACCTCAATCCTTGATGCCTCTTTCTCCCAATCCAAGTAGTATCAGGCACTGCCGTCTACTTGTTGTACCTCAGAAGAGTTTTTCGACAGCACCCCGTGCCCTCTGTGGCCTGTGCTCTCTCACAGGTGCAAGTCCTGTCATCATGAGCCTGGACTGTTGCAGAAGACTCCTAGCCAATCTCCCCTGCTTCCTGCCTCTGCATTCTGGTTCAGCATCCATAGAACCTACCAGTTATTATAGATTCCTCCCTCAGACTCCAGACTCCAACACTAAATCTGATGTCAGTCTCCTGCCCGAAAGGATCTCCTGCCTGCCACTCCCACCCCTCCACCCCCTCCACTGACCCCAGCAGGGCCTACAGAACAGGGTTCAAATGCTTTAGCATGGCATGCATGCTTCTCCATTGGGCTTCGCCTGACCTCTGTGCCTTTGCTGGCCAGGGCCTCCTGCACCTCTGTGTCTTTGCACTTGATTTATTTCTTTCCACTGCCCAAAATGACCTTTCCCCTTTTCTGTCTCCCAGACTTGCCCTACTCATTCATATGAGCCCCACTTCCACTTAGAGACTGCCCCACCTCTCGTGTCACACCTGATGTGGTGAGTGCTCCAGTGGCATTAAGAACATAGGGCATGTCTGTCTGGTAACCTGTCTATCTCCCCAGCAGACTGAGCTCCACGAGAGCAGAGACCCTGGTGCAGGGCCTGGCTCACAGTGGGTGCTCAATTAATATTACTTATGTGAAGGAACCACTTCCAGCTGCTCAAGTATTCTATGCTAAAACTTGGGTTTCTTTCATCCTTGTTGTCCTCCCAAGATACAATGTGTACATAATTGGAAAGTTAGCCAAGGTGACTATGAAGGTGACCCCACCCAATCAATCTATGTCTTCCTGGTTATTGTGCCTGTCATTCGATGATTCCATGGTTATGTCTATAGTGATAACAGAAAAAAGCAACTGAAAACAATATTATTTACTCGGGTCTCGTGCATCTCCTCCACACATTTGTAGAAATGAGATTACCACAAATTGCCAAGACGGTTACATCAAATTTTCAGCAGCATCAGTCATAGGACAAAAAGGCCTTTGAGTGTATTTTTAATAATCAGCATTTACTGGTGGCAAAATACTGGTTTAGAAAATATCTGAGATTATGGTCAGGCACGGTAGCTCACGCTGGTAATCCCAACACTTTGGGAGGCTGAGGCAGATGGATCACCTGAAGTCAGGAGTTCAAGACCAGTCTGGCCATAATTTCAGATGGTGAGATTATAGTGAAACCCCATCTCTACTAAAAATGCAAAAATTAGCTGGGCGTGATGGCGCACATCTACAATTCCAGCTACTCAGGAGGCTGAGGCTGCAGTGAGCTGAGATCGCACCACTGCACTCTAGCCTGGGCGACACAGTGAGACTCCGTCTAAAAAAAAAATCTGAGATTAATAGGTTGCCATTTTAGGAGCTCTTTATAGACCAGCTGGCCTAGTGGTCCTGGTTCCGTAATATGTGAAGTAAAGGTCTCGCAGGGGAGCACCAGTTTCAAACTCTGTCCTAGTTTGCAGCCTTGGCTGGAGTGACCCCAGTCATGAGGCAAACTGAGCACAAGTGTGCAAGTGTCATGGATTCAGCCAGAACATCAGTGTTCCCAGCATCAGACACAGATTCGGGAGAAATCAAGTCACAGTGTAGAGATGTATTGTGATGTGTCACTACACTATTATGAAATGGAAGAAAATAAAATTACAGCCTCAACCTTTAAACATTTAGCAACTTGGGCTGTATCTCAATGTGTAATTTATTTGTCTCACTTCATTTTCACAAACATTAAATCCCTTCATATCAAGTGCCTATGAGGTTTAATTCATTAAAGGCATGCATACTCCAGAATGTTTATTAAATACATTTCTACCATTTCTACAAAAGAAGCCCCAAAACTTCAATAAAATATGGATCACAGTACAGAGGAACAGAAATCAGAAATGTGCTGGTAAAATTTTAGAGATGTGGTATAGCTTCATAAAAAATGTTTAACAATAAATTAGGACTTAAAGCCCCATTTCTAACTGGCTTTTACGAATAGGGGATTTGTTATTTCACATAACTGAAAAGTCTTAAGAGTTCAGCTCTTTCTCAATTCCGGCACATCTTGACTCAGGGATTCACATAATATTAACAAGGCTAGATCTCCCATTTTTCAGGTCTGCTCTGAAAATGGCTTCAATATTGGCTTCAATTGAAGGCCCCAGCCTGAGGCTCCAGCAGCTCCAAGTCCAGTTGAAGTATAATTGTGTTTCAACAGTCCAAGAGACAGGCCTGAAAATTGGAACTCATGGACTTGTGCCCCTCCCTACAATAATCATCCCAGCCTGGGCAACACAGTGAGACCCATCTCTACAAAAAATTTAAAAATTAGCTGAGCATAGTGGTTTGTGCCTATAATCCCAGCTACTTGGTAGGCTGACATAGGAGGAATGCTTGAGCCCAGGAGTTCGAGGCTGCAGTGAGCTATGAACACACCACTGCACTCCAGCCTGGGTGACAGAGCCAGACTCTGTCTCAAAACAAAATACAAAAAACAATCACTACGGCCAGGTGGGGTGGCTCACGCCTGTAATCCCAGCACTTTGGGAGGCCGAGGCAGGCAGATCACTTGAGGCCAGAAGTTCGAGACCAGCCTGGCCAACATGGTGAAACCCCATCTCTACTAAAAATACAAAAAAGTAGCCAAGCATGGTGGTGTGCACCTGTAATCCCAGCTACTCAGGAGGCTGAGGCTGAATAATCACTTGAACATGGGAGACAGGGGTTGCAGTGTGCCAAGACTGCACCACTGCACTCCAGCTTGGGGGACAGAGTGAGACTCTGTCTCCAAAAAAAAAAAAAAATCACTATGGCCTGGAGAATAGAATGCTCTGATTGGGTAGGCCTGGATCATGTGGCCCTTCTTGGAGCTAGAGGAGGGAGTCAACCCCACTTGAACTTGAACTGAGAATAAGGGGGGCAGGGGTGTGTGTGTCAGTATCAGAAAAGAAGGCATAGATATATTGGTCATATGACACAAAACAGTAGACATCCACTATTACATAGCCACTGGCCCCTCCCAAGTGCAGAGGGAGCTCAGAGCCCCATTTATTTAGAGTCTATGTCCCTGTTGCCACTGGACCCCACCCCAATGCTGTCTGAGCTCCATCTCTCTGTACCTGTTCGTTCTAGCTAACCCATGTCCTGTATCACCATACAGTTGTTTTTCCAGGACAATTCTAATTTCAAATACGCTGTCCCTAGGGCCCCCATAAACATTTATACTTAGTAGATCACATGTAATCAATCTTTGCTTTAGAAAATGTGGTCATGGTATGCAGCATCCCAGGAAGAAGGCACAAGAGAAACTGACCCTGAGTCATGCCTCCACCTCCTTCACCACCAACAGCTGAGATACTCTGAACAGACGCTGAGATGCTGCCCTCCGGGGTTTATTTAGCACCTGGTGAGTTTGTTCTTCCCTCTGCCTAAAGTGGAGGAAAAATTAAACCTCTAGAAACTGAAAGTGTTGGCAGCAGCCAGGTTACACACAGTTACACACAGTTCTCACTGTGTGAGTGAGAACTTACAGAAACAATGGTGAGTGCACAGCCTGGAAGAGACAGCTCTGCACACCCTCTAGAGAGGCAGGTAAGATGGTGACAGGCCCAGAAAAGCACAGACCACCTGAGCGGAGGTCTCTGGGTACCTGGGCAAGTGCACCTCGTGATGGTGACAGCAGCCCAGGACAGAAGTGGCCCTCCTCAGGGCGTTCTTGACATCCCAGCAAGAAAACCTCTCCACAGGGGCTCCCAAGCTGAGAACAAAGGGATGGGAATTCCCAGGGAATTGTTTGGCAGCAACCAGAAAAACTCTGAGGGGCCATTTAGGGGAGAAAAGAAACCTAGAACCTTTTCTTCCTTTTTTCCTTCTTTTTTTTTTCTTGAGAGAGTCTTACTCTGTCGCCCAGGCTGAAGTGCAGTGGCACAATCTTGGCTCACTACAACCTCCACCTCCTGGGATCAAGCGATTCTCCTGCCTCAGCCTCCCGAGTAGCTGGGATTACAGGCACAGGCCACCACACCCAGCTAATTTTTGTATTTTTAGTAGAAATGGGGTTTCACCATGTTGGCCAGGCAGGACTCAAACTCTTGACCTCAAGTGATCCGCCCCCCTCATTCTCCCAAAAGTGTTGGGATTACAAGCGTGGGCCACTATGCCAGGCCTCTAGAACTTTGTCAAGTAAAAATACCTGTCTTCATGTCTGTTTTCTCCAGGAGCCATTATCTTATATACGTAGGGAGGGGGCTATGTGTAGAGGGAGATGCCAGGTATCTTTAACTGGAATAGGGCCCCATCTTCTCTGCAACAATGCCAAAGTCCAGCTGGGGAAAAAACTGTAGGAAGAATTCTATTATAGCTCAGTGAGAGCTCAGGAATAATTTTTGTAACACCGTATAACATTTGACTGCTCAAGGAGGTTATTTTTTTAAAAAAGTAATAGCAGCAGCTTAAAGTTGGGTGGAACATACTGTTCAGTTTATTACCAATGAGAAACAGGTATAGAGCCCCTTCTTGAAAATGTATCTTCCTCGTTTTTCTTTTATATATTAAATTCAGATTATATGTCTATATAATTCATTCTTCTTTTGTATATTAAGTTCATATTAGTACATCAGCCCTTGATCAAAGCTAGAAGCTTCCTATTGGATTGTAATTCTGAAAAGGCATTGCTGTAGGGTTAACCAAAGTAACAAGGTTCAAGCATTCATTACATACATATTTTTAGAACACCTTCATGCCAAGGTCCCTGCCCGTTGCTGAGGACAGAACAGGCAGATGTCATCCCTGCCTGGTCTTGCGGCTTTCTTGTGACCTGCTTTGATAGAGGGTTCACACCAGCCCTGTCTAGGCTTGCTTTCTCCAACTAGTCATATTTTTCAGATTGAAATAATGCACTTTGCAGTAGACACCTGTCAGGCTTGTGGCTGCCTGGAACCTTTTGAATACTCATCCTAGACATGGAGATTTTCCCTACAATTCCTGCCTCCCTAAGGCAGAATCCAGAGCTCAGTTTCCCATCCCCTCCTGCAGCTGGGGGACCTAGGGGTTGCCAGTTGGTGCAATCACATAATTCTTTCAGAAAAGAGCGACCCAGGATACAGGTTTCATGAAGAATCTGTTTTCAAGAGGGGATGAGGGTGGAAAATTCTGGCTTTCCAGGGCAGCCTTAATGAAGCTTTTGGCATCCAGGGTCCAGCAGTGTGAGCTGTGGGGGTGTCACTGCAGCTGGCCAACGGAATGACTTGTTTATGACTGTGCAGACTGTAGGCATCTCTGGCTATACCAGACATAGTAAGCTACCTAAGATTCTCAATTACTTATCTTCTAAAACTAGTAAGAGTGAGTTCCGTTCTTTGCAAAGAACTGTGACTAATACATATACTGAACTACTGTTACCTGCCAAAATCCAGGTTGACACATTCCTACCTTACATAAACTTCATAAAAATGATGTAAGGGCCGTGTAGTGGCTCATGCCTGTAATCCCAGCACTGTGGGAGGCTGAGGCGGGAGGATCACGTGAGCTCAAGAGTTCCACACCAGCCTGGACAATATAGTGAGATCCCCATCTCCATTATTTAAAAAATCTTTTAAGGTACGAATTATTATACATTTTACAGCTGAAAACACTGAGACTCAAAAAGACACTTAATTCATTCTACAAATATTTATTAAAGCCCAACTGTGTGCCAGCCACCAGGCATAGAATAGGGAACAAAATAGTTTCCCTGCAACTATATAAAAAGAATGGCATATTGTACTTAAATGCCTCCTTGCCAAAATAAGAGGCACAGGACAACAGCTGTCTGGAGATGACCTCAAGCCAGTCAGGCCCCATTTTAAATATAGAAACCCCTAAGAATAGCCGCCAGTGCTCCAGACTCAACAGGTGATTGGCCCAGAGAGGGGAGGTGACCCCAGGCCCCAGGAAAGGCAGCGAGGACAGCGCTGGTTCCCGGCTCCCCGCACCACCATGGCTTTGCCTCTGAGGCCCCTGACCCGGGGCTTGGCCAGCGCTGCCAAAGGAGGCCACGGAGGAGCAGGAGGTGAGTGGGGAGCGGGCGGATCCCGGGGCTCCGCTACCCTGCCCACCTGTTCCCGGGCCCGCCGCCCCAGGACCGCCGCGCTCACCCCGCTCCGTCCGCAGCTCGCACCTGGCGTCTGCTGACCTTCGTGCTGGCGCTGCCCAGCGTGGCCCTCTGCACCTTCAACTCCTATCTCCACTCGGGCCACCGCCCGCGCCCCGAGTTCCGTCCCTACCAACACCTCCGCATCCGCACCAAGGTACGCGGGACGGACGCGCGGGCGGCACGGGGGTGCTGCGGGGGCGGGGGGGGGTGCTGAGGGGGCGGGGGGGTGCTGAGGGGGGGTTGCGCGCGGGGCGCGCGGGGCGGGGCGCGGACTCCGGACTCACGGCGCATACGCGCGCTCCCTCCCCCGCTCTCTCCACAGCCCTACCCCTGGGGGGACGGCAACCACACTCTGTTCCACAATAGCCACGTGAACCCTCTGCCCACGGGCTACGAACACCCCTGAGGCCCCGGACGCCCCCGGGCACAATAAAGGTGTGAAGCTTCGAGTCTGCGGCTCTGTGAGGAGGGCGGGGCCACGGGGAGCGCGCCCAGAGGCGCCCGCTCCGCGCATGCGCCCAGCTTGGTAAGCGCTCCTGCTCCGCGCATGCGCCTAGCGCGGTGGGCGCTCCACGTGCTTTTCCCACGCCGCTGATACGGAGGTGCTCGAGGGAGCCTCCTACACTCACAGGTAGGCGATCCCAGCTCCCTGTCTCTCACCTGGTAATAATGAGGCCTCTCTCTCACACACACCTATTAATAATTAGGGCTCTAGGCTGTAATGGGCTTCCCCGTACACCGAATCCTCACAGTAACGCTGGGAGCAGGGTGTAAATTTAGTTCACCTTCTCCAGAGGAGGACCTGAGATTCTTGGGAATTAAATGACTTGTCCAAGTTCCGGCAGCTCGGCAGAGCCCCCATGGGAGCCCAGGGCTGCAGATCCTGAAGTCCCACTTCTTGCCTGACACCTGAGCTGCTGGTGTCTGTGAATCCCAGCTCTCTGGATTTCAGACGGAGGCTCCACAGTCCTGTGTGTGAGGCCTTGGGACCTAATGCTGGATTTGGAATCTTTTGATAATTCTCTATAATCTTTCTTAATGAGTCTTCTATATGGGAAATCACATGCTCCTAGCCTGGCTCTCCTGGCTTCTGAGTACCTCATTCAAGGGGGGACAGGAGTTCAAATGAGCTCTGGACATTTCTTCACCTCCTAGGACACAGCCTGCCCACTTACCATTACGGAGGAACCTGAAGTGTGTGAAGAAACCCATGACCAATGCATGCCTGCGTGCACGTGCATGCACATGCACACATACACACACATACACACTCTTTGACCCTCTCCCCTGATACACACCTCTCAGCCCCATCAAGAAAAGATGACCTCAGGCTCCCATCACCATAGAAAGTGAAAAAACTTTTTCAATGCCCACAAATAGGTTCCCCCGACTATTCCCAGAGAGGCACTCAGGTCCCTGGGTTATAGCTCTTCCACGCAAGGACAGTGTGCTATAAACATCCTCATTTCATGTGACAATTCTTAAGCATATGAAAATTTATGCTGGCACCATGCCTGCTTCTGTAAAAAGTGGGTCGTTGCTGAAAAAGATGGACAGATATGTAAAAACATTACAATCTCTATCTCTCCGAGAAGGTGCTTAGCACCTGGTAGGTTGCTTAGGCCAGTGCAGATCTATGCAGAAGTTGTTTCCATGTAAGTTGATTTATGGTTGCAAGCAAGACCAGCCCACAGTGGTAGAGATAAACAGGAAAGTGGATTATTAGGACAAAGGCACATTTGGGGCCACACAGCTGAAATCGTCCCCACTGAATGTGGCAGTGTCTTCAGGCTTGTCCTCCAGCATTTCCTTGTAGTGGCGTTTGAAGAAGCCAAGCTATCAGGGGAAATAAATTAGAAAAGCTGGGTAAGTCCGGGCCCGGTGGCTCACACCTGTAATCTCAGCACTGTGGGAAGCTGAGGAGGGTGGATCACCTGAGGTCAGGAGCTGGAGACCAGCCTGGCCAACATGGTGAAACCCCGTCTCTACTAAAAATACAAAAATTAGCTGGGTGTGGTGGTGCGCCTGTAATCCCAGCTACTCAGGAGGCTGAGGCAAGAGAATCGCTTGAACCCGGGAGGCAGAGGTTGCCGTGAGCCAAGATCATGCCACTGCACTCCAGCCTGGGCAAGAGAGCAAGACTCCATGTAAAAAAAAGAAGAAGAAGAAAAAGAAAAGAGAAAGAAAAGAAAGAAAAGCTGGGTAAGAGGGCAGGGAAGAAAATTGGGAATAAGAAGAAGCTGAGAGAGAAGAGGAGGCAACAACTAAGCTAACTTACGTTTGTGTGCGAGAACATTTATGTGAACAGCTATCATATATCGAGCATCTGCTGGCCCCGAGCACAGTAGGTACACACACGACCCGTGGCAGGACAGCATAGATCCAGGCAGATCTGTGCACATGCCCTGGCCTCATTTCTCTCTCACTTCAGCCACTCTGTGATATAAGCATTATTATCATTTCAAAAATGAGAAACGGCCGGGCGCAGTGGCTCATGCCTGTAAACCCAGCACTTTGGGAGGCCGAGGTGGGCGGATCACATGAGGTCAGGAGTTTGAGACCAATCTGACCAACATGGTGAAACCTCTCTCTACTAAAAATACAAAAAATAGCCAGGTGTGGTGGTGTGTGCCTGTAGTCCTAGCTACTTGGGAAGCTGAGGCATGAGAATCTTTTGAACCTAGGAGGTGGAGGTTGCAGTGAGCTGAGATTGTGCCACTGCACCCCAGCCTAGGCAACTGAGTGAGACTCCATCTCAAAAGAAAAAAAAGAGAGAGAGAAAACAGGCTTAGAGAGGTGGAGCAACTTGCCTAACATTAAACAGTGAGTACATGATAGAGCCAAAATGTGTGTCCAGGCCTGTCTGCCTCCACAGTCTGAGTTCTCACTATATCAGCCAGTCTGTAGGAGGGCTTGGGTTGGATGCTGGTGGTGTCAAGAGTGGGATAAGGCCGGATGAGGTGGCTCACGCCTGTAATCCCAGAACTTTGGGAGGCCAAGGTGGGCGGATCACCTGAAGTCAGGAGTTCGAGACCAGCCTGGCCAACATGATGAAACTCCATCTCTACTAAAAATACAAAAAACTAGCCGGGCATGGTGCAGGCCACCTGTAATCCCAGCTACTCGGGAGGCTGAGACAGGAGAATCACTTGAACCCGGGAGGTGGAGGTTGCAGTGAGCCAAGATCATGCCATTGCACTCCAGCCTGGGCAATAAGAGTGGAAACTCCGTCTCAAAAAAAAAAAAAAAAAAAAGAGTTGGATAAAACACTTGCCTTGTACAGTGTGGCTGTGATGAGCGCCAGCAGTAGCAGAGCCCCCACAGAGCTGCCCATGATGATGGGAATGGCATTGTAGACCTCGTCTTCTTCTAGCACCATCTCCATCTGATTTAGAGATCAGAGAGCATCCGGCCTCATGCCATCCCAGATGCCTCCCAGGTTCCGCAACCTTTAACTCTCTCCCCTCCTTTCTGAGGCTCTGCTCCAAGGAGTGAGACACAGCAGCACCCGTGCCCTTAGGGACAGCTGTCCTGCCCAGAGACTTTCACCCTCCTCCCCCAAGGCTTGCAAACCCCCCACCCAGCACCACAGATGTAGCCCTAGGGGCCCTCTTTCCAGCTAGTCGCTGCCCTCCACATGGTCTCTACCTGAGCTCTCATAAATGCCTCCTGTCCTGGAAGCTGGGAGTACACGGATGTGTCGAACGTAATTTCAGCCACACTCACGACCGACACCTTCTTCTGCAATGTCTGTAAAGGGGTTGGGGGAAACCTGTGGAACTGGCTCTGGGGGAGGCTCAGAGCTTCGGGGGTGCCCTGGCTTGCAGATGGGCACAGACATGCCAGGTCCTGCCTGAGTCTGGGGCAGGGGCTCTGCCGCTGCCCCCACACACCTCGCGGACCCAGCCGAAACTAAGATTGCCCTTCAGGGTGAAATCCAGCTCCTCCTGGACGCTGAAGGAGGGGACGTCACAGCGGAACTGCAGGCAGTCAGCAATGGAGCAGTCCTGGGGGCAGAAGAGGGGTGAAACTGAGGGGTTCTTCCCTGAGGAGGGAACCATAGGAAAAAATATGGTCAGGTTTGGGGTGGGGAACAGATGAGCAGTTACAGGACATGCACGGAACTCTGTGGCCTAGCAGTACATTTCCCAGTATCCCCGGTGGGGGCTGATCTTGGCGGTGGAGGTTCAGGGACTTTCTCACCAGCATGGGACTTCTTGAAATCTGGGTCAGGAAGTCAGAATGCTGGGGAGGTTTTCTCTCTGAAACACAGGGGAGACTCTGGGGAGAGAAAGAAGCACTTAGCCTCAGAATGAGCAACATGTCCCTGGTAAGAGGGAGTGCTGTGCTGTGGGATGTCAGTCTGAAGAAAGAGGAGAGACAGGCGGGTACCTGAGATGGGGCCTCCATGACCACATCCCACACAGCCACCCCGTTCAGCAGGACAGGAACCCAGAAGTTAATGCTGATGGCCAGATCTCGCTGGCTGAGGTTATTCACCTGCAGGAAATCAAGGCAGAGTGTTATTGTGGTCTCTGGAGCCTTCCAAATCCTACTTCCCTCCTGGCCCTACCCCAAGGCTCCTCTCCATCTTCTCCACCAACTTCCAACTTTATCCACAACGTGGAAGGCAGACATGGATACTCCCTAGACTCTCACACGGTATCGATGCTCAGCCTCTTTCATTTTCTTCTCATCGGAGGTTGCAAAGTTGAAGTACTTGGTGGATTCTTCCTGCCTGGAGAGAGAGCCTGTGGGTGAAAAACAGCCCTGAAACTGTCCCCAGTTGTGCCCTGTCCTACTGCAGAGAGCTCTGTTGGGCTGGGCAGATGTCTCAGGGAAATAACGATGGACATTATTTGGCCGGGCACAGTGGCTCATGCCTGTAATCCCAGCACTTTGGGAGGCTGGGGCAGGAGGGTTTCTTGAACCCAGGAGTTCCAGACCAGCTGGGGCAACATCGTGAGACCCTGTCCCTATTCAAAGTAAATAAGTAAAAGATGGTCCCACATAACCTTTGCTGCCTCGGCTTCAGCTCCCCTCCCTCCGATGTCCCTTGCCCCCATCACCCAGATCCACTAGCTCTGCCATGCACACCGCTGGCTCTTTCATAGCCTCATGACTTTGCTCAAGCTCTTCTCCTTGGAACGTTCTTACTGTCTCCAGTTTTGGAAATTTACACTTAAAGACCCAACTTAAACCTCATGTCTCCTACATGGGGCAAAGGCGTTTGCATTGCTTTCTCTAATAGGTAGTGTTTGGCCTCTGGTAATGCTTACAGAGATTGTAGCAGAACAAGTTAGCCTAAGGGGACTCTAGGAATGAGAGCTGGATCACTCAGGAAGACATGGAGTGAGGGCCCCTTCATGGTGGGAATGAAGAAAATAGATTTGGCTGTCCTGGGGCAGGTGAGTAAATGTGAAGGAAGATAGTGCCTGTGCACAAGCCTGTGGAAGGGACATCAGTGTTCCAGGCAGCAGGTGGGGTCTTTCCACCCAAACTTCCTTCAGCAAACACAGGCTGTGTGGTTGGCACTGGGGATTCAAGTTAAGCCATAACTCCCTGCCCTCTCACCACTTAACATCTAAAGTTTTAGTAAAAATGAGCAAGCTGGCCAGGCGAGGTGGCTCACGCCTGTAATCCCAACACTTAGAGAGACTAAGGCAGAAGAATCGCTTGAGCCCAGGAGTTCAAAACTGGCCTGGGCAACACAGAGAGACCTCGTCTCTGCAAAAAAAAAAAAAAAAAAAAAATACAAACATTAGCTGCAAGTGGTGGCACACGCCTGTGGTCCCAGCTACTCAGGAGGCTGAGGCAGGAGGATTGCTTGAGCCTGGGAGGTCGAGGCTGCAGTAAGCTACGTTCACACCACTCCCCTCCAGCCTGGGTGACAGAGTGAGACCCTGCCTCAAAACAAACAAAAAGCAAAAGTAAGCAGACCAGCAGATGGGCCTGCACCTCACATGCAGCAGCCAGACCAGCCACACAGAAACAGCCCCAGCAGTCCACCCCCCATCAGCCTGATGACTAAAAACATGGGCTCCAGTGTCAAACCGCCTAGGTTCACATCTCAGGTCGACCACTTCCTACCTGAGTCACTGAGGCAAGCCACTTCACGTCTCTGGAAACTGTAGCTTTTCACTCTTTAAAATGGGGATGCAAACCGTAGCACCTCCCTGTAGTAGAGTTGTGACCAGGGCTTGGTAGTGCCCAGCACACAGGGACTCCTCCATAAATCTTAAGGTTTATTTTTCCCTAAGTATGCCGGTTTTCCTCTGTGCCCCCCACCCCAAACCCTTCTCTCTATGCTGTTTTCTCATCTTAAAATCTAGTTCTAAACCTCTTTTCATTTTTAAAGTTTTATTTTATTTTCATTTTTAATTTTTTTTTTTTTTGGTAGAGATGGGTTCTCACTATGTTGCCCAGGCTAGTCTTAAACTCCTGGGCTCAAGCCATCCTCCCACTCATGCCTGTAATCCCAGCACTTGGCCTCCCAAAGTGCTGGGATTACAGGCGTGAGCCACCGTGCGCAGCCTAAGCCTGTTTTCAGATCTAAGGAAACCACCCAGCTTTCCCCAGTCCTTGGAGAGGCATGCCATGTATGGCCATGGGCATGGACTCTGCAGCCAAACCGTCTGGGTCTGATTCCTGGTTCTGCTGCCCACTTGGAGATTGACAGGAACAAAGTATTTCACTTCTTGATGTCTTTGTTGGTGAAAATAGGGATAACAATATAATTATTGGTAGGATTAAATAAATGTAAATACATATAAAGTACTTAAGATGGTGCAAGAAAACCACCATAAAACAACAGCAACATAAAACGATGCCTGACATGGGTATATATAACTGTAAGCTCTTATTGTAAGTATTTTCCTGTGGATAGAAAGGGAAACCTACATGTGACTTGAAAGGACAATGACACTGCTTGATCTCCCTTGATCCTTCCCCTAACAACTTAATACATCAGAAGCAACAGTGGACAGGTGTGGTGGCTCATGCCTGTAATCCCAGCACTTTGGGAGGCCATGGGGTGGGGGTGGATCACCTGAGGTCACGAGTTCAAGACCAGCCTAACCAACATGGTGAAACCCTGTCTCTACTAAAAATACAAAACTAGCCAGGCATGGTGGCACATGCCTGTAGTCCCAGCTACTCGAGAGGCTGAGGCAGGAGAATCACTTGAACCTGGGAGGCGGAGATTTCAGTGAGCTGAGATCGCAACATTGCACTCCAGCCTGGGCAACAAGAGTGAAACTCCATCTCAAAAACAAACAAACAAACAAACAAAAAATTAGCTAGATGTGGTTGTGCATGCCTGTAATCCAACTACTCGGGAGGCTGAGGCAGGAGAATCACTTGAACCTGGGAGGTGGAGGTTGCAGTGAGCCCAGATTGCACCACTGAACTCCAGCCTGGGTGACAGAGTGAGACTCCGTCTAAAAAAAAAAAAGCAATAGCAGCAAACTTTGTCCCACAGCAATGTTACAGTCTTTCAGCCCAGTGTATGGGATGCCTTGCTCTGCATCCAGCCTCGCCTGCCCCTGTGCCTCCACCACCTGCAGAACCCTCTTGCCTTCAGCCCTACACTTGCCTTTCCTGCGCTGCCTTGGCCAGGCTCTTAAGAGACCTTCCCAACAGTTTCTCACACCTCTGCCCCACTCTGAGTTTTATAGAAACCTGACCTTTCCTTTCCTCTGTGTGGCGACAGACCATATCCTGTTGGGCACAAGCTCCCCAATTCAGGGTGCTCAGAAAAGCCTTGATCTCCATGTAGCAGCTTTGCTTCAGCACATTCACATTTAATACAAAGGACAGGATTTGTTTCATGTTAAAAAAGGAAGCCTTCTTTTTAGAGGGAGAGGGGGAAAGGCACAGTGGTGGCAATGTGTGTGTGTCCCACCAGCAAGTCGATTTGAGAGAAGCAGCAAGAGCTATGGTATATATTATTAGGGTACAAATACACCAAGGATACATTCCAAGAAATTAATCGTTAGGCAATTTCTTTTTCTTTTCTTTCTTTTTTTTTTTTTTTTGAGACAGAGCCTTACTCTGTCACCCCTGAGCTGGCATGCAGCAGCGCGATCTCAGCTCACCACAATCTCTGCCTCCCAAGTTCAAGCGATTCTCTTGCCTTAACCTCCCCAGTAGCTGGGATTATAGGCGTGTGCCACTGCGCCCGGCTAATGTTTGCGTTTTTAGTAAAGACAAGGTTTCGCCATGTTGGCCAGGCTGGTCTTGAACTCCTGACCTCAGGTGATCCGCCTGCCTCAGCCTCCCAAAGTGCTGGGATTACAGGTGTGAGCCACTGCGCCCGGCCTTAGGCAATTTCATCATTGTGCAAACATCATAGGTTGCACTTATGCAAACCTAGATGGTAGAGCCTACTGCACAGCTAGGTGATATAGTATAGCCTATTGCTCCTGGGCTACAAACCCGTGCAGTGTGTTACTGTACTGGATATTGTAGGCAATTGTAACACAATGGAAAGTATTTGTGTATCTAGACATAAAAAAGGCAATGAGTTGCACTACAATGTTACAACTGCTATGACATCATTAGGAGATTTTTCAACTCCGTTATAATTTTAGGAGACCACCCGTAGTAAATGTGGGTCCACTGTTGACAAAAACACCTTTTTTTTTTTTTTTTTTTTTTTTTTGAGACAGAATCTTGCTCTATTGCCCAGGCTGGAGTGCAGTGGCACAATCTCAGCTCACTGCAACCTCCGCCTCCCAGGTTCAAGAGATTCTCCTGCCTTAGCCTCCTGAGTAGCTGGGATTACAGGCATGCGCCACCAGGCCCAGCTAATTTTTTTTTTTTTTGAGACAGAGTCTCCCTCTGTCACCCAGGCTGGAGTGCAGTGGCATGATCTCGGCTCACTGCAACCTCCGCCTCCCGGATTCAAGTGATTCTCCTGCCTCAGCCTCCCGAGTAGCTGAGATTACAGGCACGCATGACCACGCCCAGCTAATTTATTTTGTATTTTTAGTAGAGATGGGGTTTCACCATGTTGGCCAAGCTGGTCTCGAACTCCTGACCTCAGGTGAACCACCTGCCTCAGCCTCCCAAAGTGCTGGGGTTACAGGCGCGAGGTACCGCGCCCAGCCCAGAAACATCTTTATGCAGCATAAACGTCATTATATATGGCCATTCACCCACAAAGGCGTCCCAAAACAGGAGAGCTTAGATGTGCATCATTGGAAGAGCAGGCTGGGACTCAGAAGGAGTACCAGGCATAGAGGAAGGCCAGAGGTCCAAGGGGAAGGCCAGGGACTGGGCACCTGCTGATCATGGTGTAGACTGCGTACTTCACCGGGAGCTCCAGCTGGAAGGTGGCCTTGCTGCTTGAAGCCTTATTGTTCTCACTGGAGACAGAAAGGGGGGACCAATGGGAAGGAATCCAGGAGAGGGGTCTCTAGCCGGGGCATGCGATGGAGGGTGGGGGATACCCTGGCCTGGACCCACCTGCTTGCACTGGCCCTCATAAGCATCCTGTCTCCCAGGGTGGCCTTGTAGGAGACATCGAATGTGACTATGAAGGTGCCCTGAGGGAAGAAGGAAAGAATGGGGATAAAAGGAAGGGCATGGCAGAGTGAGGGACGGATTGGGACAAGGGAGGACAGTGATGGGGATTTAGGGGGAAGCACTGACGTTAGAGCCCTCATGGAAGATGGGGTGGTTGACGCTGCAGCGGCTGCTCCTTAGGCCCTCGTCCTCAGTGGGCACTGTCTCACATGCCAGGCGCAGGGCACTCTGATGGGGCTGCTTCTAGGGGAGGAGAATGAATTTTAAGAAGTTACCCGCATGCATGTGTGGGCTTGATACACAGCAGTGGTGGCACTGCAGAGCACTAGGGAAAATGACAGACTTTTCTTTTTTTGTTGTTGTTTTTTTTGAGACGGATTTCACTCTTGTCACCCAGGCTGGAGTGCAATGGCATGATCATGGTTCACTGCAACCTCCACCGCCTGGGTTCAAGCAATTCCCCTGCCACAGGCTCTTGAGCAGCTGGGATTACAGGTGCCTGCCACCATGCCTGGCTAATATTTTTGTATTTTCAGTAGAGATGGGGTTTCACCATGTTGGCCAGGCTAGTCTCAAACTCCTGACCTCAGGTGATCCACCCGCCTTGGCCTCCCAAAGTGCTGGGATTACAGGTGTGAGCCACTGCACCCGGCCAAGGACAGACTTTTCAATCAATTTCCATCAATGCCAGGAAAATTGACCCATACAGAAAATTTTTTTAAAAGCAGAAGAAAAGTAAAGAAAGTACAAGAGGAAGAGGAGGAGAAAGAAGAAAAAGAAATTGGATCCCTACCTCACTCCATAAATTAAAATAAATTCCAACTGGATTAAATACTTAAATGTGAAAAAGCAAAACCATGAAGCTTTTGGAATATAATATAGGGGGCTATTTTCATAACCTGGAAGTGTTTCTTAAATAAGACCCACACACAGAAACAATATGGTCAGGTGTGGTGGTTCACACCTGTAATCTCAGCACTTTAAGGGCTGAGGTGGGAGGATTACTTGAGCCCAGGAGTTTGAGACCAGCCTGGGCATCATGGTGAGACCCTGTCTCTAAAAAATAAATAAATAAATAAATATTAGCTGGGCATAGTGGCATGCACCTGTAGTCCCGGCTACTTGGGAGGCTGACGTGCAAGGATTGCTTGAGCCCAAGAGGTCTAGGCTGCAGTGAGTGGTGATTGTGCCACTGCACTCCAGCCTGGGTGACAGAGTAAGACTTGGTCTCAAAAAAAAGACAGAGGGAGGGAGGGAGGGAGGAAGTAAGGGAGGGAGGGAGGGAGGGAGGGGTGTGGGAGGGGGGAAGGAGAGAGAGAGAGAGATACAAGGAAATGATGACCACAAAGTCAGAATAGTGATGACCTTTGGGGACAGGATGGAGCTGTGATGGGGAAAGGTAAACAGGGAGGGGGTTCTGGGGATGCTAGCAGTGATTTATTTCTTGATCTGGATGTTAACTCTATGGTTTGTTTAATATTATTCATTAAGCCATATGTATGCTTTATGCACTTTCTCTGTGTGTATGTGTGTGTGTGAGAGAGAGAGAGAGAGAGAGAGCACATATCATCACAGAACAATTTTGAAGAACACTGTGTAACTCCCGGGGCTACAGGGCAGGGGAGAGGCCCCCTCCCACTAGAGCCTACAGCAGTTGTTACCTGGGCTCCTGACACCCGTCGGTGCGACAGCCCTGCTGGATAGTAGAGGCTGACCACGGTTCCATAGGAATCCTCACCCACGTTCCACACAGTCACAATCACATTGAGCTCCAGGGAGCTCCCCACGGTCAGGGTCTGCAGGCTGAAGGGGAAGGACGAGGCTGGGAGTGGCGCTCCACTGGAAATAGGTGGGAACTGGGAAGGGCAGGGCAGAATCCCAGGAACTCTGGAGCTCTGGGCCAATAACAATCCAGTGAACATCACTTTTGTTAGAAAGAGAGCCAGAGAGCAGCACAAGCATCCCAGGAGGATGGGGGACTCAGAAGCCTGAGTGTCTGGATATGAAGGGAGTTACAGCTCACCCTGAGAAGCTGAGGGTGACACCCAGGTCCCCTTCACAGAGGCCATCTTGCCCACAGTTCTTCTCGAAGGGGAGCTGCAGCAAAATAGTATATTCTGTTCCCATCTGACATCTTAGTCTTTCTCCAAGCCCCTCCTTAGAAGCACTCTCCAACATTGAGCATTACTAAGCCACTGCCCCCAGCACTTTGCTGGACACCAACAAGGGGCGCAGGTGCGGTTTGGAGGTTGGCATATAAAAGAAAGATAAGACAAGATCCTTGGCTTCAAGGGACATAAAGTTCAGTTGAGTTACATCCAGCTTATCCTGGAACAATTATTCCACAAACATTATTAAGTGCCAATAATTGTGCAGGTTCTGGGTTGGGCGAGGGCTGGGGGAAGGTGGAAATGACAGGCCAATTCGACATGGTTCCTATGCTCAAAGAAACTACAGTCCCAAGACAGCCTCAAATGTAGATGCAGATGGTTATAACAGCCATGTGATATCTGCTGTGGCACCACCTTGGTGTAACAGGGACCAGAGAAGGAGCGGCAGATGCTGAGTGTGGCCTTCAGAAGAGAGGGAGGTAAGGCTGGAGCTTCGGGGGGAGACGGGGAGAGAAGGCAGAAGGCACTGTTTTCCAAGTGAGGGGCGAGAGAGGGAGTTAAGGCTGGAGCTTCGGGGGGAGACGGGGAGAGAAGGCAGAAGGCACTGTTTTCCAAGTGAGGGGCGAAACAGGGACAAAGGCACAGAGGTAGGAATGAGGAAACTTGGGAGGGATCTGGGAATGAACAAGAGAGTCTGTGCTAGGGAAAAGTGGGAACTGCCTAGGATGTGTACAGTTCCTGGGTGTGTGGATGGAGGTGGGAGAAGGGCCTAAGACCAGAAGGGAAAGCGAGGCTGGCGCATTTATGAAAAGCGTGCCTAGTAAGGGCGAGTGGGATGCCGTGAAGCCAGAGAGGCCAGGAGGCCAAGTCAGAGAGGACATCAGAGGGAAGGACTTGGATCTTTGTAAATGCAAGGGGGATTACGCAGGGGAGTGAAGAGCCCAGATTTGCATTTTAGGACCAGTCGACTCTAGCTCTTCTATGGAAAATGGGTGGGAGGGTACAACAATAGATATGGGAACCACTTCGTGTCAACTCTGGTGTAGGTGGGAGAGAATCGAGGGGCTGGGGGAAGGCAGCAGCTGGGACCAGGAGGAGAAATGGGTGGACTTCATGTCAGTCCTGGAGACAGAACCCGCAGGCCTGGGTGTGAGGAGGAAGGGAGAGACTGGAGTCAGGTTTCTGGACTGGATGTGGTTGGGTGTTGGGGAGCTACAGTGGATTCTTAAGCTCATGGAGACAAAATGAAGTCAGCACATCCCTGGGACTTCATTGGAAGACTCACAGAAGCAGTGAAGAGGTCTTGTGAGCCCACGGCCAGCACAGGACGCAGGTTCTGGGGGGAGGGGATGGGCTCTCTCACCAGTGAGAAGTTGAGGTGCAGAATGATGGGGCTCACCACATCCTCCACACAATCCTGAGAGAGAACAGGCTTTCAAGAACCTGCTGTCCTCTCTACGCTCCACCACAAGTCCTCCTCCACTGCATCCACTCCCCACTGCCCTGACAGTGCTCCCTCCAAGCCGTGGAGCCAGGTTCTCCTGCCCTAATGTCCCTCTCTCCAGCCCCAACATCCTAACCCTTCCCACCTCGCTCAGCAGAGAACGGGGGTGCCCCAGGCCAGCCTTGGGCTCCTCCTCTCTCCCCCTTCCCAGAACCCAAAGTCCTCACTGGCAAAAGCAGCTTCAGGGTTTCACAGTGAATCCCCAGTCCCAGGGTTTTTCTTCGAGTCAAAGTCGGGTTCTTGGTTTCATTGAAAATGGCACGAGAAGTCAGACGACCTGGGTCCAGTGCCAGATCAAACTTGACAGGGCTTTGGATGTCACCTGAAGTGCAGGGGAGAGTGCAAAATGAAAAGGCAGAAATAACCTAGAATGCTCTGTTTTCATTTATTTGTTCATGCAATACATGTTTGCCGGACACTGCTATGGGCCATGAACTGTACCACGTGCTGGGGATACATGTGAAGAAGATAGATGGATGGATGGATGGATGGATGGATGGATGGCTAGATAATAGATAAATAAATGATAGATTAAATAGGTGACAGATTAGATAGACAGATGATAGATGATAGATTTGGTAGAGGATAGATTAGATAGGTGATAGATGATAGATAATAGGTGATAGATTGGTAGATGATTAGATAGGTGATTAGATTAATAGATAATAGATGATAGATTTGGCAGATAGATGATAGATTAGCTAGCTATATAGATATGGCCCCCACTCTCATGAACCTCACAATCTAAGAAAGAAGCCAAGCACATGGGCCGTGATGTTGCAGCGTGATCAGTGCGAGGGGAGGCTCTCCTGTGGTTCTAAGGAGAGCACGCTCGCTGGACCTGGCCAGGCTGCCATCCCGGATGGACCATGGCTAAGCAGCCACCTGGAGAATGAGCAGGAGCCAGGTGAGGAGTGGGGAGAACATCCGGGACCATGGGAACAGGGCCTAAGACCAGAAGGGAGAGCAAAGCTGGTGCATTTACGAAAAGCGTGCCTAGTAAGGAGGAGTGGGATGCTATGAGGTCAGAGAGGCCAGGAGGCCAAGTCAGAGAGAGCATTGGAGGGAAGGACTGGAGTCTTTGTAAATGCAAGGCGGGTTACGCAGGGGAGTGAGGAGCCCAGATTTGCATTTCAGGACCAGTCGACTCTAGTTCCTCTGTGGAAAATGGGTGGGAGGGTGCAAGAAGAGATGTGGGAACTGCTTCATGTCATGACTTTGGTGTAGGTGGAAGGGAATCAGGGGCTGGGGGAAGGCAGTGGCTGGGGCCCAGGAGAGAACTGGGTGGACTTCAGGTCAGCCCTGGAGACAGAATCCACAGGCCCAGGTGTGAGGAAGAGGGGAGAGAATGAGCCAGGTTTCTGGCACAGGTGGTGAGTGAATGTGGAGGTAAGATTGGATTCCTAGGCCCATCCCATCCTCAGGATGGCATTGGGGCCCCTAATGGAATGAGGGGCCTGGGCCCCCTTTATGGGGGAAACACACCTAGCTGGTCCAGTGAGCTTTTCTGGATGGTGAGACAGATGGTGGCATCCCCAGCTTCCAGGGCACTGGGCTTCTCTTCCCAGCACCGGTACACAGCCTTGGCCACCTCCACAGGGCTGAATCTCATGGCCACCCCTACTTTCAGCACCGGCAGACTCCTGAGGGGCAGAGTAGTGGGGAGGACAGAACACTGGCTTCTGGGAGGATAACGTGGCTGGGGAGGCAGCACCGGTGAATCAGACACAGCACGGGAGGGCAGGATGTTGGGGAGTCACTACCTGAGCAGGAGCACCTGGCCCCGGGCCCCCACGGCCAGGTCCATCAGTCCATCCTGGGTGAGGTCCTGACCCCCGCTCAGCGCCTGCCCAAAATACTGCAGCCTGGGGGAGAGCTGGGAGCTGGCAATCCGCTGGCCAGAAGAGAAAAGGGTGAATCAGGCTGGAAGATGGGGGAAGAAGTTGGAAATAAGTAACAAGGGGAATATGGAGGTAGGATGGTGGCAAAGGGAGAGAAGGGGTGAGCTGTGAACAGATGTCACCAACAAGAGCCTGAAAAGAGGAGGTAGGAGTCGGGAGATGATTGCTAAGAAATAGATGTAGGAGTGGAGATTGGAAGGGTGTCCTGGTGACCCGAGTGTCATTCATTCAATCAATCTCTAGTTCCAATTCTGACTCCTCCACGTATGAGCCACGAGGCCGTGGGCAAGGACTCAATCTGTCTGTCCCTCCGTTTGCTCATCTTTCCAGCGACCCGCTGGCCAGAGAGATGGGAGAGGCGGAAGTCAAAGGGAGGTGATGGGAAAGGTTTGAGAAGAGAGATTTGGAAAACAGATTGTGGTGAAAGAGGATCAGAAGACAGCAATTGGAAAGGAGAGATGTGGAGATAGAAATTGAAAGCAAATACAGCCAGGCGGAGTGGCTCACGCTTGTAATCCGAGCACTTTGGGAGGCTGAGACAAGCAGATCACCTGAGGTCAGGAGTTCGAGACCAGCCTGGCCAACATGGTGAAACCGCATCTCTACTAAAAATACAAAAATTAGCCGGGTGTGGTGGCACAAGCCTATAATCTCAGCTACTTGGGAGGCTACTCGGGAGGTTGCAGTGAGCCAAGATTACGCCACTGCACTCCAGCCTGGGCAACAGAGTGAGACTCTGTCTCAGAAAAAAAGAAAAAGAAAAAAAAAAGCAAACAGGGTGAGGACCTCGGGACCCCCAAACAGAGAAGGGGGCTCTTTGGGTCCAACCCGTCATGAGGGTGCAGGTTGGTGAGGAAGTAAGAGCATAACAATAGGCATATAATATATTTGTGTATTCATCACTGGTCAGGTCACTCATGAACCTTCAGTGAGTGCAGTGGTGATTGCCTTAGCACTCTCACTGTTATTTCTACAAGAAGCCTAAGGAGTTGGTTTTATCATTTCTGCGTTTTATAGAAAGAAACTAAGGCTGACCAAGGCTGTCAGTCACCTGCCTAAGGCCACACAGCTCAGGATGGCCGGCCCGGCCAGGGATTTGAACTGGCCTCTGACCTCAAAGTCTGCTCTCCTAACCATTAAGCCGCCCACACAGATGGAAGGCTTTCTGGAACAAAGGAGAGAAGAGAGATGACGTGTGCTTAGCTGACAAACCACTGCAACAAGGACAGGAATGGTGACAGAGACAGGAGGCTGCGTTCAGTGAACTCAGGACATGGGAAGGAGCTGGGACTAAAAGAGGCTGAAGACGGGCCTCACCTGGCTGTGGGAGGGGCTGATGCCGGATTCTGAGGCTCCGTGAAACAGGTAGACAGCACCCCGGTTCTCCTGCTCTCCCGGGGCCCCAATGGCCACGTCTATCAGCTTGTCCTCATTCACATCCCCCAACACTGTCAGGGCTGCCCCAAAGCGGCCCCAGGGGTGGCCCTGCTCACCACGGAGAACAGCATCACACTGCCACTGCACCCTCTGCTGAACACAAGCAGTGTCAGACCCCAATCCAGGTGACGCCTCCACTCACACCGGACCCCACCCAGCCTAGGTCCCATCAGCCACTCACCCCCCTAGGCAAGGGACACACGGACACCTGGCCCCCTCGGGTCTGCTCATAGTAATGGGGGGCCCCAATGAGGATCAGGTCGGTGCTGCCATCGCTGTCCACATCCACGGAGCAGAGGGAGGCCCCGAAGTAGGAGCCGATCTGAAGGGCAGAGCCTGGGTCATGCTGCCTGTCCCAGCCAGAGGCAGCCCTGTGGGCCAGGGTCCCGCCTCTCCCCAGGTACCAGGGCCTCTCCCAAGGCCCCCAAAGCCCCTCCATCCTCTCCCTAGCCCCGGCCACTGTCCCCACCCTCATCCTCCCCACCCTCATCCTCCCCTCTGGCTCCTGTCACGCCCAACCTGCGTCCCTGTGACTTCGGCCTTCATCCTCCATTGCCTGGACACCTGGGTGAAGATGACAGCCTTCCCGGTATGCTGGTAGCGGGGGGCCCCCAGGACCAGGTTCTGTACCCCCTTCCACAGGGCTAGCTCGGTGGAGTAACCTGAGGGGCCCAGGCCTCAGCACAAAGGCCCCCATTCCCCCTCCCCAGAACCCTGGACCCCCACCCCAGGCAGCGCAGCCCCCATCTCCCCTCCCCAGAACCCTGGAACCCACCCCAGGCAGCACAGCGCCCATCCCCCCTCCCCAGAACCCTGGACCCCACCCTGGCCAGTGCATCTCCAACCTGTCCCCAACCCCTGGCCGTTTCTCACCCAGGTAAGAGTCCCTCATGTCCACATTCTCCTGAGACATGTTGATGAAGGTGGGGCTCATATTTGGGGGATACAGGAAGGCACCTCCAGACCAGCTAAAGCTCCCCACAGCCCCCAGGAAGAGGCCATCCTGGGAGGAAAGAATTCCAGGGCTGGGCAGAGACTAGAGCGGGAAGACAGCATATCCCAGAGACACGCCTGCCACCCGCATCACTCGCCATCCAGGCTTTTCTTCTCTGTCTTCCCGGCCCGCACCAGCAGCCTCTGTGCCTCTGCCTGTCCCCACAGCCACTGCTCCGCCAGCCCCCTGTCCTCTCACTCACCACCCTGTCTGCCCCCGCTGTGCTCACCACTGCCTCTCTGTCTACTGCCCCAGTGCCAGGCTTTCCCAAACCCAAATGTGCAGCCACCCCTGCTGGAAAACCATCGCCAAGGCCCTTACGGTGGTACTTAGGACCCTTCCCCATCAAAGCCATGGAGCCTCCCTCTGTTCCAAAGCACATCAAGCCTTTGGCCAGGACACCTCCCTCCCCTTCTTGTTTTCTGGGACTCAGCTCATTTCCCCTCCCTGGAAGAGTCAACTTCATCCTTTCTCTTTTTTTTTTTTTTTTTTTTTTTTGAGACAGGCTGTTGCTCTGTCACGCAGGCTGTGACGCAGTGGCACAATCATCGCTCACTGCAGTCTTGAACTCCTGGACTCATGCAATCCCCCCATCTCAGCCTCCTGAGTAGTTGAGACCACAGGCATGTGCCACCATGCCTGGCTAATTTTTTTTTATTTTTTGTAGAGACAGGGTCTCACTATGTTGCTGATCTCAAACTCCTGGCCTCAAATGACCCTCCCACGTCAGCCTCTTAAAATGTTGGGATTACAGGTGTGAGTCACTATGCCCGGCTGGAAAAGTCAACGTCAATGTTGCCTCCTCTGTGAGGTCTTCCTCAGCTCCTTCAGGGAGCCACAGGCATTTCCTCCTGGGTGTACTTTGTTTATTGCTTTCTTGAACTTTTGATATGGATAATTTAGAACACATACAGAAGTAGAAATAAATGTATAATGAACCCCCAAGTACGTGTGACCTACCTTGAGTGATCAATTCTTGACCAATCTTATTTCATTTCACCACCCCCTAGACACCCCCAAATTAACTCTGAAGTAAACCCATCTGGGGTTTTTTTTTTTTTTTTTTGCTTTGTTTTGTTTTGTTTTGGTTTTGTTTTTGTTGTTTTTGTTGTTGTTTTGAGACGGAGTCTCATTCTGTCACCTAGGCTGAAGTGCAGTGGCACAATCTCGGCTCAGTGCAACCTCTGCCTCCTGGGTTCAAGCAATTCTCCTGCCTTGGCCTCCCAAGTAGCTAGGATTACAGGCATGAGCCACCACACCTGGCTATTTTTTTTGTATTTTTAGTAGAGGTGGGGTTTCGCCATGTTGGCCAGTTGGTCTCAAACTCCTGACCTCAAGTGATCTGCCCGTCTCAGCCTTCCAAAGTGCTGGGATTACAGGCATGAGCCACAGTGACCGGCCCCATCTGGATCCTTTGAACACACACGCACTTCCAAACCACATCTTTGATCCCACCTGGTCCTTCTCAGCCTCCAGACCTCTCCTTCCAGGCTGCCTGGGCTCCCTGGGCTCTGGCAAGCCCGGATCTCTCCCGCCGAGGACCTGGGTCCTGCCTCAGGACCTTGGCACTTGCTTTGTCCTGTGCCCAGAACAGTCTCCCCTGATTTGTCCAGGGCTGGCCTTTTCCATTACTGAGGCTCCTCTGGCTATCTCTCTCTCTACCCTGATGCTTAGTGCTATCTGAGAGGCTCTTGCTTACTGTCTCCTCCACTAGAATACGTGATCCTTGAGAGCAGGAACCCAGGCTACCCTCCTCCCTGCTGTGCTCCTGGCCCCTAACACACGTGTGGGGGCCTCTCCCTGGCGATTGAGGATGGGGTCTGCTCTTGTTTATGTCTGGCTCCCAGCCCCCAGCCCAGGGTGGGCGCAGAGTTGGTATCCAAGAGCTATGGATTGAGGGCAGGCTCTACCCACCATTGTGAGGGCTGTGCTGAAGCCTTCTTGGGACATCTCGTGCTGGAAGGAGCTGCTTGCCCTGGACTGGGTTCCTGTGGGGAAACAGGTCAGTGAAGTTCCTAGAAGCCATGAGACCCATGAGGACTCAGAACACAGGGAGGAGAACATGATCTGAGGCTTGGGTTCCAGACAGCAATTTTGAGTGAGTTGTGAACAGGAATGGCCCATCAAGACTGTACGGGACAGGCTGGGCGCAGTGGCTCACGCCTGTAATCCCAGCACTTTGAGAAGCTAAGGTTGGCGGATCACCTGAGGTCAGGAGTTCGAGATCAGCCTGGCCAACATGACAAAACCCCGCCTCTACTAAAAATACAAAAATTAGCTGGGCGTGGTGGCGCGTGTCTGTAATCCCAGGTACTCAGGAGGCTGAGGCGAGAGAATCACTTGAACCCAGGAGGCAGAGGTTGCAGTGAGCCGAGATCGTGCCACTACACTCCAGCCTGGGGACAAAGTGAGACTCCATCTCAAAAAAAAAAAAAAAGCCTGCACGGGACAATTGGGTGGGGACCGCTTGGCTCCCAGGCGCACCCTTGCTTCCATTTACCCTCAACTGCATAGATCTTCTCCTGCAGCTGCTTCTGGATGCTGCCAAGGGCTGCAAAGTTGTCCACCTTGAACACGTGGTCCTGCGGAGGCGCTGAGCTGATGGTATTCAGCTCCTGCCTGGCAGTGGGTCCCTGGAAAGCGTGTCCCACCTGCAGCAGAGAGGCAGCCGAGGAGGATGAGCCCAGCAGCACTGCACCTGAAGGAGGTGCAGGCTGAGCCTGGGGCAGGGGTGAAGAAGAGACGCACCCCGATAGCGTAGCGGATGATGCCAGCCTTCTCTGCCTGGGGGATGACATCACTGTATTCCAGGGGGTCTTTGTACTTCTGCCCATCT
This sequence comes from Pan troglodytes, assembly GCF_028858775.2. Classification (NCBI taxonomy): domain Eukaryota; kingdom Metazoa; phylum Chordata; class Mammalia; order Primates; family Hominidae; genus Pan; species Pan troglodytes. The sequence continues at coordinate 35,436,718 of NC_072416.2, read as the reverse complement.
GTGATGACAATGAGGATCTTCTTGGCACTTTTTCGGGCCCCATTCTTATGATGAAATAGCTGTGTCCTGTCGGGGAGGAAAGGAAGATGACTCTACTGAGATGTGATTGATTCTGGAAAGACATCATTTGCAGTCCTCCCATCTGGAGAGGCTGGGGAGTCCTGGCACCCTCACATTCTATCAGGCATGTTAAGGAATTGATTTTGCCGTTTTGGGTTTTCTTTTGAGACAGAGTCTCGCTCTGATGCCCAGGCTCTGGAGTGCAGTGGCATGATCTCCACTCACTGCAACCTCCATCTCCCGGGTTCAAGTGATTCTCCTGCCTCAGCCTCCTGAGTAGTTGGGATTATGGGTGCCCACCACCATGACCGGCTAATTTTTGTATTTTTAGTAGAGAGGAGGTTTTACCATGTTGGCCAGGCTGATCTCAAACTCCTGACATCAAGTGATCCACCAGCCTCAGCCTCCCAAATTGCTGGGATTACAGGCGTGAGCCACCATGCCCAGCTAATTTGGCCATTTTTGAAAGCCACACAAACCATAATTAAATCAATAATAAAAGAAGTCACATTCTTTGTTTCTAAATTCTATCCATGGCTGAACTCTCTTCCCCAGAGGCAGTGTGATTCAAAGCAGGGGCTTTGGAGTCAGACACACTTTGGGCATGGGACTTAACCTCTCCGGGCCTCTGCCTCTCTCCATGCATGATGAGGATAACTGTGCTGTAGCTGTCTCAAAAGATGGCCCCCAGTGAACCACACCTGGTTCCCTCCCACACTGGACCTGGCCTGGCTGAGTCCCACTCTCATCAGTAGCGTGCGGTGGAAGTGACACCATGCCAGTTATAGGTCTCAGAAGCCTTGGTTTCTTTTGCTTTTGCACTTTTGGAAGCCCTGAGCCACGATGAGAGAAGTCCAGCTGCCCTATTGGAGGCACCCATGGAGGAAGGCCACCTGAAATAAGAGGCTCAGCCGTCCCCACCAAGCCTGCCTTCCAGCATATCCCCCACAGGCACCAGACACCAGCTTAGTGCTGGATTGTTTAACCCACTTAATTTGGGGATGGTTTGTTAGGCAACAGTAGATAACTGAAAAAATTAGTGTCAGGTTATCCTGAAGATTAAACAAGGTCAAGCTTTTACAGTGAATGGCCTACGGTGACTACTAATTAGATAACAGCTGTAACAAACAATTAAAAATGTAACTATCTGCCGGGCACAGTGGCCCACACCTGTAATCCCAGCACTTTGGGAAGCCAAAGTGGGAGGATCACGAGGTCAGGAGTTTGCGACCAGCCTGACCAACACGGTGAAACCCCATCTCTACTAAAAATACAAAAATTAGCCAGGTATGGTGGCGCATGCCTGTAATCCCAGCTACTCAGGAGGCTGAGGCAGGAGAATTGCTTGAACCTGGGAGATGGAGGTTGCAGTGAGCCGAGATCATGCCGTTGCACTCCAGCCTGGGCGACAGAGCAAGACTCCGTCTCAAAAAAAAAGAAAAAAAAAAAGTAACTACCTGCTCATGTAACTCTATAAACTCAGATAAACTCAGAGCAAATACACACAGGTGTCAAATACAATATTGGAAATAACCCAAATATCCAACACTGGGGAAAGGGTTTAGCCAGTCATGACCTAGCCTGTTAGTAGACACAGCCATTTCAAAGGAAAGCAGTATGGGAGGCCGAGGCAGGAGGCTCTCTCGAGGCCCAGAGTTCAAGACCAGCCTGGGCAATATAGCAAGACCCCATATCTACAAAAAATGTTTTTTAAAATTAGCCAGATGTGGTGGCATGCACCTGTGATCCCAACTCGGGAGGCTGAGTCAGGAGGATTGTTGAGCCCAGGAGCTGGAGGCTGCAGTGAGCCGTGATTGTGCCACCGCACCCCAGCCTGGGAGACAGAGTGAGACCTGTCTCAAAAAAAAAAAAAAAGGAAGACAAAAAATTGTGGACCTAGATGAGGGGGAAAAAAACCCAGACAGGATGAAAATAGCTTCTGCCCTGAATGTGACCATACAAAATAAGCCTGAATAAAGATGAGTATGGAAGTGGCATTGTGCTATGCAGCTGAGATTTATTGATTCACTTGTAAGTATCCCTTGATGTTACTAAAATACTGTAGGGTGGTTGACTAGAGGGACTGTGGGTAATATAATACTTCTTTTTAAAAAAGTTTCCTTACTATTATGGCCGTTTGGGTTTTGCTTTGTTTTTGTTTTTTTGTAATAAAACTTCTTTTTAAAAAAAGAAGAAAAGAAAGAAAGGGAAGAAAAGAAGAAAGAGAAGGAAGAGGCTGGGCATGGTGGCTCACGCCTGTAATCCCAGCATTTGGGAAGCTGAGGCAGGCAGATCACTTGAGGTCAGGAGTTCGAGACCAGCCTGGCCAACATGGTGAAACCCCATCTCTACTAAAAATACAAACATTAGCCAGGTGTGGTGGTGCGGGCCTGTAGTCCCAGCTACTCAGAGGTTGAGGCAGGAGAATTGCTTGAACTTGGAATACAAAAATCAGCCGGGCATGGTGGTGTGCACTTGTAATCCCAGCTACTTGGGAAACTGAGGCAGGAGAATCCAGGAACCCAGAAGATGGAGGTGGCAGTAAGCCAAGATTGTGCCATTGCACTCCAGCCTGAGCAACAGAGCAAGACTCTGTCTAAAATACAAAACAGAGTGAGAGAAGAAACGAAGTGAGGGAGGGAAGGGAGGGAAGGGAGAAAGGGAGGAAGAGAGGAAGGGAAGAAAGGAAGGAGGGAAAGAGGGAGGGAGGGAGAAAGGAAGGGAGGGAGGGAAGGGAAGGACCGGCAGCAGGGAGGTCCAATCCTTGGCTGAGTCCAGCCCTGAGATGGGCTTGGCTCTGGGGAGCAAAGGCTGCTGGGAAATTTCCTGCAGTCTGGGCATGAGAGCAGGACTGGAGTTGGTGAGAACCACTCGGTCACCCCTGCCTCATTCATTTTTTTCCCCAGGCCCCACCACTGGAAGAACTTTGAGGGGTGAGGTGGAGACTCCAGAATGGGACACTCCCGTGTGACTTTAAACTTACAGGACAGACGGAGGCCTTCCTCTGGGTTGCTGAGTCACAAGGGGCCACCGTTCAAGGCAGAAGAGCCTCCCAGAAGTAAAGAGGGTGCGTTTGGTGGGAACATCTCTTGTTTAAGCCAAATTCTAGCACCACCCCAGGGCTGCTCCCAGGGGTGTGTGCAGGAAGCCAAGGATCCCCGACCTTCAGCCCAGCTCCTTCCTACAAGAACCACATGCCCTTCTCGGGGGTCCCACCTCCTACATCGTTTTAGGAATAGACTGCATGTGCATGGGGCAGGCCCACGGTGAGTGCCTGGGTAGCACAGGGGGTGCGCAGGGGTGAGGGATGTGGGAGAGGAGGTGAGTGGGGAGAAAGGCACCAGGACGACCTTGGGTGACAATTCCTGAGTCCCTGACTGCTCCATTCTCTGATAAAACCTCAGGCATTTATCCGACACCTCCTGCGTGCCCCGGGCTGAGCACCCCACACACATGATCTCAATCCTAAACTGTGAGCTTATCTTCATCTGAGAGTTACTGAGACTTAGAGCCCATCACCCCCAGGGTTACACCCAGAGTAGCTCACGGGGAGCCAGGATGGGAGCCTGATGTGTCTGAGCCAAAGCCCGGGCCTCTGGCTGCTGTGGGGTGGGGAGGGGTCCTGGGGTCCAGGCTCTGCAGAACCAGGCAAAGGGGAGGCATAGCTGCAGAGGAGCCTAGTCCTATATCAGGGAGACCGGCAGCGAGGCAACCAGGAGCACCCCGGGGGGAGGTTCTCCCTGCAGCCCCGACATGCCCCTTGGTAGCCCCTTTCCCTGGAGCCTCCCTCAGCCTCTGAGAAGAGCTGTGCTGACCCAGGGTTAGGAAGTGGGGGTGGCAGTCACATCGCCAGGCTGGGGTCGGGGGTGCTTACACCACTGTCTGGATGCCCGTGGCCGTGAACGTCAGGCCTTTCAGTTGGACGATGGGATCCACCAGGCTCTGCTGGCTCGGGCTGGTCCGGAATTGGGTGAAGGTGAAGTGGATCTTCAGGAGGTTTGAGTACTGCATCAGTGCAAACTGCAAAGGCCAGTGGGGAGGGCCCAGGGCTCAGTGCCTGTTACTATTGTTTTTATTTTAATTTTTTGTAGAGACAGGGTCTCTCAAACTCCTGGCCTCAAGTGATCCTCCTGCCTCAGCCTCCAAGTAGCTGGAACTACAGGCACACGTCACATGCCTGGCTTTGTTTTTTGTTTTGTTTTGTTTTTGGTAGAGACAAGGTCTCACTATGTTGCCCAGGCTGGTCTCGAACTCTTGGCCTCAAGCAATACTCCCACCTCAGCCTCCCAAAGTGCTGGGATTACAGGTGTGAGCCACCACACCAAGCCATATTGTTTTCAGTTTTAATAAACTTTATTTTGGAATTATTTTGGATTTACAAACCATTTCCCATGTGTTTTGAAGCCCTACAAATAATATACTGAAACCCAGAGAAGAAAATTCATTGGCCCAAAAATACAAAATATAAACTGGAAAATCTAAACCAAATGATATTTCCTTCACAGTTTATTAAAAATAACTTTGCCAACCACAATATTTGCTACCCTTAGCTTTTTAAAATTTTTATCACACATTAAATCAATTTGTGTATTTCCTCCCTTCTCAAGAATTTGTGGCTGGGCATAGTGACTCATGCCTGCAATCCCAGCACTTTGAGAGGCCAAGGTGGGAGGGTTGTTTGAGCCAGGAGTTGGAGACCAGGTTGGGCAATATAACAAGACCCCATGTCTACAATAAAAATTTTAAAAAATTAGCCAGGCATGGTGGCATGCACCTGTAGTCCCATCTACTCAGGAGGCTGAGGAAAGAGGATCACTTGAGCCTGGGAGATCAAAGCTGCAGTGAGCTATGATTGCACCCCCACACTGCAGCCTGGATGACAGAACAAGACCCTGTTTAAAAAACAAAACAGTGGGGTTTTTTTGCACATACATAGGCACTAGTTATGGGAAAATAAAATAATAAAAAGAAATCATTAGTTACATAGAAAATATAATAAATCATCAATCAGTTGGATGAGTTATAGTCAGTCAAATTCCATAGCAAAATTATTTTTTAAACACTTTCAATGTTTTTAAACAGCAGAAACATTGTATTTCCTGTAGCTTTTGGATACATTATTAAATGCCAAGGGGGGCCTCCTAGGTCAGGGCTCAAGTTGGGCCTGTGCTGGGACCATAGCTTCATTCTCCACCCCAGCCCCATCACACACGGCTCACTGGCCTGCCCCCACCCCTCCCGGGATGCCTCCCCGAGGCCAGCCTCCCCCGTCCCCCAAACCCCAGCCCCAGGTGCCCAGTCTTCACCAGGGTGTCAGTGCCCTCAAACTGGCCCATGACAGCTTGGACAAAGCCCTTCATCTGGTTAAAGTCATTTTGGTCAATGCTTCCAGAGCCGTCAATCAGGAAGACGATGTCCATCTCTTGATGTGGACACTCTGTGGGGGAATGGGGAGGAATCGGAGATGCACTGCGGGGGCCCAACCCCCTCCTGCAGCTCCTGCTCAACAGAGCCCAGGGGCTGTTCTTGGCATCCCCACCTAGTTTCCGACCCCTCCTTGGAGGAGGCCCCAATCTGCCACCCCAGCCCCCTGCTCCCTTCCTCCCACATGGCCTGGAAAGAGAGGGATGACAACACAGGACCCAGGTGGGCTCCTCATCCATTTAATCAACAAATATTCATTAAACACAGATGCTAGGGGTGCCACAAGCATCATGGGCGAATGTTTAGCAAAGTGGTTCAGGGCGCGTGTTCTGGAGCCAGTGTGCCTGGGCTAAACCCCAGCTCAGCCACGTGCTAATTGGTGAATTCAGGCACATTACTTAACTTCTCTGGACTTCAGTGTCCCTATCTGTAAAATGAAGGTAATACCAGTGGCTACCACGTGGGATCACTGCAAGGATAAAGCAACACGCACATGGGTGCTGGAGACACGTCCTGGCCCTCTGCCAGGGTCAGCTGCTGGCACCATTCTCACCACGTGCCAGGCACCTTCGAGGCCTGTAGGATATGCCTGTAGGGATGCTGTGGGGGCGGGGCAGGGATCCACCCCAGACCCCACCCTACCCCCAGTCAGGTCAGAGGTCCTTATTTCCAGCTACGTGGAGTTGGCTCTGAGCTGAGTCCCTTCCCAGGAATCACGCTAGGCAGAGGGGAACTGTTGCCCACTGGGACACCTCCTGCCCCTGGAGGAAACCTTTACCGATGACTGGTTCAGCGTCTGAAGGGCCAGCTGCACTCTGAGCCCCCCAGGCATTGGCTGAGGCCTCTGGTTTTTTCATTTTTTGTCTTTTTGAGGCAGAGTCTCACTGTCACCCAGGCTGGAGTGTAGTGGTGTGATCACAGGTCAGTGCAGCCTCGACCTCCCCAGGCTCAGGCAATTCTCCCACCTCAGTCTCCTGAGTAGCTGGGACTACAGGTGTGCGCCACCTTGCCTGGCTAATTTTTGTATCTTTTTGTAGAGACGGAGTTTCGCCATGTTGCCCAGGCTGGTCTCAACCTCCTGGGCTCTAACGATCCACTCACCTCGGCCTCCCAAAGCACTGGGATGACAGGCAAGCACCCCCGTGCTGACCTTGGGCCTCTGTTATGATTGCATTGCATCCACCCTTCATGCTCCCATGGGTGCGGCACCCAAGAATATTCCCAGTTGGGAGTGGTGGCTCACGCCTGTAATCCTAGCACTTTGGGACGCTGAGGTGGGCGGATTACTTGAGGTCAGGAGTTCAAAACCAGCCTGGCCAACATGGTGAAACCCCATCTCTACTAAAAATACAAAAAAATTAGCCCGGCATGGTGGCGGGTGCCTGTAATCCTAGCTATTTGGGGGGCTGAGGCAGGAGAATCACTTGAACCTGGGAGGTGGAGGCTGCAGTGAGCCAAGATTGTGCCACTGCACTCCAGCCTGGGCGACAGAGTGAGACTCTGTTTCAAAAAAAAAGAACATTCCCAAGTGACCTCAGAGTTTGTGGAGTTCACTCTGCAATCGTGAGGGCACATCATATGCACATGAACAAATAAGACTTTTCATGCTGTCCCCAGGCTCATGGGGGGTGTGTGGCCTGTGTTCAGGGCCCAGTTGGTACCTCCACCAGCAGCCACATCCTGTGCTGCCCGCAGGGCACTGGGAGATCAGGCCACCAGAGCACTAAGGTGTGAGGCCCACACCACAGGGCTGTGGTTTCTGCCCCCTGCCCACCACTGCAGAAAAAAAAAATGCCTTTTCCTCTTTCCTCTCCCCTACCCCACTTGCTCAACCACTGGTGCTTCAAGGGTGCTGGGGAGAAACAGAAGGTCACTTCCTTCCTGCTTCTTCAATCACCAGCAAATCTTGACATCCATGGGGCAGGCTGCAGATTCCCCCAGGAGCTCCCCGTTTTTTGCCCACATCTGGGCAGCCAACATCTTGCAGTGGTGCCTGTTTTTTCAGCTGCATCAAGAAACCACCCTCTCATCCTCTCTCAGGCCAGGTCTGTGGCAAATCCTCTCACAATGTCTCTTCTGTTTCTTGGTCTTTTTATTGTATCCCCTGGTCTCCCACTAGCAGAAGCCTGGACTTATCCTTTTGAAAAAGGACCCCACCAATCAGGCAAGGATGGCTCAAGCTCTGGGCTCTGCCTCTTGCTATCGATGGAACTCATCTATCTGAACCTTGGTTTTCATATCTGTAAAATGGGAATGGGCCTGCCCACCACCCAGGATGTTGTGAGGATGCAATAAGGTGATTCATACCAGGTATTCAGCACTGCTTGGCACACAGGTGATCCTCAGTGGACCCTGGTCCCTTCTACTTGGACCCACACCCTCCTTGCCTGCACCAGTTTTGTGCTCCAGTCCCATTTGCATCAGGCATCCCACCTCATGAGTTCCACGGATGGCTGTGAGAAGACATTTACCCCTTGTTTTTAAGTGCCACCTCCCTAACCTGACTTTGCAGACATCTCAGGCTGGGCACGGTCCCCCCAAGAGCCCTGGATGTCCCTTCCCCCTTCCCTTGGTCCCCTCCATAGACTCCACCCTTACCATTTGCTCTGGTAATGTTTCTGCTGCTGCTCCACCTTTGTCTAAAGGCCCAGCATGCCTGTCATCATGGCCTCTCTGGTCTGAAGCCCCACCCTCGGTCAGCACCCTGAGCGGCCCCTGGCATTCCCTCTCGCACGGCAGATGAGACAGTTTGCCTGTATCTTCCTCCCAGTCCCAGCATGCAGTCCCCAGCTGGAAGATGGGTCAGAGGGGCTATCACATACTATGTGCCAGGCAGGGTTCTAAGTGCTTTATGCACCTCAATCCCTTTCACCTTCATAACCCCCTGATTATTGAGCTCTATTTTACCAATGAGGAAACTGAATGGCTTTGAGGGAATGAAGCTTCAAGGGAATGAAGCCTGGTGCCCATGGAAAACAAACTTGGGAACCACCATGATGCAGACCAACCCTCAGAGAGATGTCATGGTGGTGTCCCCAGGCCCTGTTCTCTGTGGAAGACATGGGCACTGACAAAATTGCACATCGCATTTTCCGCAGCCCTGTCGTTTGCTCCTCTTCGAGAGGAAAGTTAGTTTGGGGAATCCTGGAAGCTCAGCAGTGAACCATCCAGAAGAAACACCTCCCTCATGGATTTATCTTCCTCACCACGTTCTTTACCACACTAAGGTCCTTCCTGTGAAACTCAAGAAGTGGCCATGCACCTGTTGGCAACTGGAAGATGCTGTGCCCTCTACAGCCCGCACAGTGGGGCTCCTCTCTGCCTCCATCAGAACTTTCACCCCTCAGGCCAGGCACAAGGACTCATGCCTGTCATCCCAACACTTTGAGAGGCTGTGGCAGAGGATTACTTGAGCCCAGGAGTTCAAGACCAGGCTGGGTAACATAGCAAGGCCCCCATCTCTACAAAAACGATTTTTTTTAATTAGCCAGGTGTGATGCATGTACCTGCAGTCCCAACTACTCAGTAGGCTGAGGGAGGAGGATCACTTGAGCCCAGGAGTTCGAGGCTGCAGTGAGCTATGATTGCACCACTGCACTCCAGCCTGGGCGACAGAGCAAGACTCTGTCTCAAAAAAATTAGTAGGGTGTGGTGGTGCATGCAGCCTGACAGAAACTCTGTTTTTTTTTTTGTTTTTTTTTTTTTTTTGAGATGGAGTTTTGCTCTTGTCACCCAGGCTGGAGTGCAATGGCACAATCTCAGCTCACTGCAACCTCCGCCTCCTGGGTTCAAGCGATTCTTCTGTCTCTGCCTCCCGAGTGGCTGGGATTACAGGCGCACACCACCACATCCAGCTATTTTGTTTTGTTTTGTTTTGTATTTTTAGTAGAGGGGTTTCACCACATTGGCCAGGCTGGTCTCGAACTCCTGACCTCAGGTGATCCACCCACCTCAGCCTCCTAAAATGCTGGAATTACAGCCCTGAGCCACCGTGCCTGGCAGGGACCCTGTCTTAAAAAGAAAAAAATATAAAGAAAAACCCTGCAAAGAACTTCTACCCTGGAGCAGCAGGGCTCCTGCCTGAGCCACCCTCTTCTCCTGGCTTCTCTCCTAGCCACACTCGGCCCTCCAGGGAGGGCACAGGGGCCCAGACACAGGCCTCATGCCTGCTCACCCTCAGTGCCAGCATGTGCTCCACAGGGAACCACGGCCTGCCAGGGACCTACCTGGCGTGGCGTCGGGGACTGTCTGGATGATCTCCCAGCGCGAGCCCAGCAGGAGGCAGGAACCCTTTGAGTACGAGTTCTCCCCACAGACTCTGTGCAGGGTCGGGCCACAGGCCTGGAGGCAGAAGCCTGTGAGCCAGGAGTCCCTAGCAGCCCCTCCTCCTTCACCCCCAGCCCCAGCCTCCTCCCCAACAACACCCCCCACCCCACCCCACCCCACCCCCCCCCCACCGTGGCCCAAGACACTCACTCACCAGGAGCTGGGAGCCGTTGGTGGAGGCTGCCAGGGTCAGGCCCAAGGACATGTTCACGGCCTCAGGGCGGACTGCAAGGGCAGACACGCGGGGTCTCACTCACAGCACACACTCATTTGCGGGGAAGGTCTGGACTGGAAGCTAAGCGGGGGCACAGTTGGGTCCAGGAGGGTTGAGGGGCCCAATTCCCAGGTGGTCACTCACTGTGCAGCGGGATGGGCTGGCACATGCCGGTGGCAGCTGCGCAGTCATACAGCCGTCCCGTCTGGTTGGCCGCCACCACCTCCAGGGGTGCTCCCACCACGAGTCTGGAGACACAACCATGGCCATGTCACTGCAGCCACAGGAGGGGTGGGAGCAGCGGGCACTTGGGGGTGAGGAAGTGTCCCTCCATGGGGAAGCGAGACTCTGTGGGGGAAATTCCTGGCATTTGCCACTTGGCAGAATATTCAGAAATCAGGGCCCAAGTGTAACTCACAGATGCCCAGGGGCCATGCTGGGGTTTATTTGGTTTTGAGTGTGCATACGTACGTATGTGTGTATTTATGTTTAGAAATTTTTTTTTAACATTCACCAAAAAAAAAAAAAAACCTATTTAAAGACCAAAATGGCATTTCCCAATCATGGGTAAGCACATTGCGTTTCTGAGTTGCCATTATTTTGAGCCACCCAAGAAATAAGATCATCTCAAGTTAATTGGAACGATTTCCTGAAGACATGTGCTTTCAAAACAAATAGTTGATTCTGTAATTCATTGGACCAATTTAAATATTGTATAAGCAATTTCAATTGGCCAATGTAAAGCAGTGTACTAGGATCCATAACTATATCTATAGTTATGTAGAGTCAAGGGTTTATTTGCAAAACTCCCTGAGTGGGAAAGTTTTTTGATTTTGGAAATGTTTTCTCACTACCCACAATCTCCTCACCCCGGTGAGAAAAGCAGACAGATACTGGTGTATTTTAATGCGCCAAGCAAGGCTTCATTAAATGGCCATGTGAGGGTTCCTTCTAGGTGCCGCTCCTTTACAGAAAGCTACAATCCCTGTGCATCATGATTCAGGGGATGCCTAAGGCTTTGTGAAGAAAATCTGAGCATTGGCTAGAGAGGTAGCAGTTTGGAACCTGCTGATACAAACGATGAGCAAAACTTTAGTGTAACCCATCAACCCATATGTTTTTTGAGACAGAGTTTCACTCTGTCACCTAGGTTGGAGTACAATGGCGTGATCTCAGCTCACTGCAACCTCCACCTCCCAGGTTCAAGCAAATCTCCTATTTCAGTCACCCAGCTAGCTGGGATTACAGGCACCTGCCATCACACCAGGCTAATTTTTGTATTTTTTAGTAGAGACAGGGTTTCACCATATTGGTCAGGCTGGTCTCGAACTCTTGACCTTAGGTGATCCACCCGCCTCAGCCTCCCAAAGTGCTAGGATTATAGGCATGAGCCACTGCACTCAGCCAATGTATTCTTTTTTTTAAAATGTGGCCCGAAAAACTGATGGTGACAGAAGTCTGACCAGGGGTTCTCTGGGGATGTTGGGTGATGAGAAGGGGTCCACAGCAGCCCTGTGCCTGTGGGATTTTACACAGGAGCAGCTGACCTAGGTGGGGCTCACCCAGGCACGCACATGTGTATCCTTTATCAGATTGGGTCTTTCAGATTTGTGCACCTCAGTTGACCACATTTCCAAATAAAGAAAAACAAAACCCTGGTGCCTGGTGCTTGCTTCCATCCCCCCAGACTGCCAGTCACATGAGGAAGGGAGAGGGGTGCGCGGTGGGAGCTCGGTGACCTCTTATAGCTCCTCGTGACCAACTGAGCCTTCCTGTCCACTGGGGCTCACTGCCAGCACCACTTCCTCCATGGAGCCCTCCTGGGTCTGCTCTCTCCCTGCCTGCGCCCCCCAGACCTTGGTGACACCTGTGTCACATTGTGACTTGAACTCTCTGGGACAGGAGAATGTGAGCTCCTGGAAGTGGGGGCAGGTTCATAATTTGTGGGTCCCAATTTGAAATAAAACTGTGGGGTCTCTTGGGGTTGGGGGGCTCTTACCTTTCTTCTGCTCTCTTCCTCAACCTGTCCTGGCGTTTTTTATTTGCTATGTAGCGTCCCACTCCCTCGGGGTACTCCCAGGGTGAGCGCCCCTAACTGACTTTACCCAGCTCATGCCAGGGGCGGAAGGTAGCAGCGGTCATTGCTCCCACATGGGTGGGGGAGCCAGCAGCTGATACCCCTTCACCACCCTTCAGGAGGCGGTGGGAGGTGGGGCTGCTGCTGAGCTAAGGCTCCAAACCCCCAGTGCATCTCCCTTCTCCCATGACTTTTTTTTTTTTGACGGAGTCTCACTCTGTCACCTAGGCTGGAGTAAAGTGGCACAATCTCGGCTCACTGCAACCTCCACCTCCCAGGTTCAAGTGATTCTCCTGCCTCAGCCTCCCAAGTAGCTGGGATTACAGATGCCCGCCACCATGCCCAGCTAATTTTTTTTGCATTTTTAGTAGAGACGGGGTTTTGCTGTGTTGGCCAAACTGGTCTCAAACTCCTGGCCTCAGATGATCTGCCCGCCTCGGCCTCCCAAAGCGTTGGGATTATAGGCGTGAGCCATGGTGCCCAGCCCTGCCATCATTCTTTACTTGCAAAACACAAATGCACAGATAAAATTTTTAAGATTTGGCAAGACAGGGTGGCTCACACCTGTAATCCCAGCACTTTGGGAGGCCAAGGCAGGAGGATTGCTTGAGCCCAGGAGTTCAGCCAGTCTGGACAACATAGCAAGACTCCATCTCTGTAAAAAGTAAAACAAAACAAAACAAAAAACAGGCATGATGGCATGCACCTGTGGTCCCAGCTATTCAGGAGGCTGAGGTGAGAGGATCACTTGTGCCCGAGAGTTTGAGGCTGCAGTAAGCTGTGATTGCACCACTGCACTCCAGCCTGGGTAACGGAGCTGGAGTAAAAATAAAAATAAAAATAATCAGGAATTTCAAGAGGTCAAGGGCAGAACATTAAACTCCAAAGTTAATGAGTGTGGGCCCTGTGTGACCGTACTGGCCCCAAGAAGTGGGCCCTGCCTGGAAGGCAGGTTCAAGGCTTCCCTCCCGCGGTAAGGTAGGGTCTTGTCTAGAGTTTTGTGGCCTTTCCTGGGATTGAGAATAATAGGTGCTGATGTGAGGGCCTCCAAGGAGCCAAGGAAAGACTTCTCACCCCTGCTGGCCTTCCTCCAGGACACCTCCCTGGGGTAACCCACGTGTACCCATCCACAGGACTTGATGTAGTGGAGGTTGGGGAAGGAGGGTGAGTGGGGCCTACCGAGATCCACCGAACTGCACCACGCTCTGCCCAAAGCCGCCTGCATCCTCCTGGAAGATCGTAGGCTCCTCCACATCCAGGTTGAATCCATGATAAGAAGCCAGGACTAAGAATATTTGGCGGGCGGGGAGGCTGGGAGTTAAAGAAGCCCCAATCCCTAGGACCTCCCAGCCTCTTTTTCTTTTTCTTTTTCTTTTTTTTTTTTTGAGATGGAGTCTCGCTCTGTTGCTGAGGCTGGAGTGCAAAGGCACGATCTCGGCTCACTGCAACTTCCATCTCCTGGGTTCAAGTGATTCTCTTGCCTCAGCTTCCCAAGTAGCTGGGATTACAAGTGCACGCCACCATGCCCGGCTAATTTTTACATTTTTGGTAAAGATGGGGTTTCACCATGTTGGCCAGGCTGGTCACAAACTCCTGACCTCAGGGGATCTGCCCATCTCGGCCTCCCAAAGTGCTGGGATTATAGGCGTGAGCCACCACACCCAGCCAAGCCTGATTTTTGATGGCACGTGAATGTGACTCTGATGCAGTTTTCAGCAAGGGGACTCTTCCCTACGTGCAGTCAGGACTTGGGGGAAACAGGCCCAGGGAGGTGATGTCCAACCTTTCCCCCTCCCTGGTGGCTTCTGTGGCCTTCCACTCCCGGGGGAGGCTGGGGAGACCTCTCTCACCCACACCAGGGACTCCATGAGCGGGAGCGGGGAAGCCTGGGACAACATAGCCAGCTGGAGAGGTAGCTTAGTCGCCACCTGAGCACAGCCCCTGAGCCCCTCTTCATTCAGGTCACACTCTACTGACTCCAGGCCACTCGCACATGAAGCACTCCCCTGCCTCAGCTCCTCATAAGAGTGGTTGGAGCCGACCACCAGCCCCCAGCCTGCCCTCCCAGATGGAGTCCCCTCAGAACTCCTCCAAGCTTCTCCCCAGCCCCCTGGCCCCACTTACCACTCAGAAGAAGCACAGTGCCGAAGGTCATCCCTGAGCAGCGCGTTGAGGGGAAGTGGAAGGTTGGGGACAGAGCACAGAAGGTGCTCACCCTCCCAGGGGGTAGTTAAAATAATGATTCAGGGCCTCCACGCAGCAGGAGGAGGGGCACAGTGGGTAGGAGGGCCGTGGTTAATTATGGAACAGAAGTGGGGGCAGGGGCCAACAACACCCTGGGGAAAAACCCTCATTCTGTCCCCCTCCACCACCTGCAGGGACCTGGCTTCCTTCTCCCAGAAGACCACCCTCCCCCAGGCCTCAGGAGCCAGTTGGTACCCAGGGAGCCCCGTAGCTCTCTGAGGTCCCACAGGAGTGGAAGGACAGGAAGCAGAATGACTGCAGAGGCCCTGGCATGTGGATGTGAGCCGGGAGAGAGGCAGGGAGAAGGGGAGCTAGGCCAGGGTGTGGTTTCAAAAAGCAGAGCCCCTCCAGAGGAAAATGGACACCCAAAATAATAAAGTCATGCCATGGGCTACTACTCAGCAAGAAATAAGATCAAACTACAGATCAGATGCCGTGGCTCATGCCTGTGGTCCCAGAGCTTGGCAGGTGGATTGCTTGAGGCCAACAGTTCGAGACCAGCCTGGGCAACATAGCCAGACCCTGTCTTTACAATAAATAACAAAGAACAAACTGCAGTTCTGTACAACAACACAGGTTAACTCAATTTTATCTTAAGTGAAAGAAACCAGACACCAGAATGCCTAATGTCTGGTTCCTTTCATATACAAGTTAGAGAATGGGCAAAATTCATCTACGAAGATAGAAATCAGAAGAGTGGTTGTCTATGGTGGGGCAGAGAGGAAACTTTTTTTTTTTTTTTGACAAGTTTTGCTATGTCGCCCACGCTGGAATGCAGTGGCATGATCAGGGCTCACTGCAGCCTCAAATTCCCAGACTCAAGCAATTCTCCCACCTCAGCCTCCCAGTCACTGGGATTATAGATGCACACCACCATGCCCAGCTAATTTTTTTGTTTTTTGTAGAGATGAGATCGCACTATGTTGCCCATGCTGGTCTCGAGCTCCTGGACTCAAGCAATCCTCCCACCTCCTCCTCCCAAAGTACTGGGATTACAGGCGTGAGCCACCACATCCAGCCAGGAACCTTTAGCATGTGTTAAATTTAGCATTTAACATAATATTTTAACATTTATTACATGGGGTTGGGGAGAAGATAAATGACTGGTTGTTATTTATTTTCTGTGATTTTTCTGTATGTTTGAAATATTCCATGATTAAACATAAAATTTCCTTTAAAATGTGAAAAAAAAAAGGTCTATATATAAAAGGCTAGGAATAGGCCAGGCGCAGTGGCTCACACCTGTAATCCCAGCACTTTGAGAGGCTGAGGTGGATGGATCACCTGAGGTCAGGAGTTTGAGACCAGCTCTGGCCAATATGGTGAAACCCCGTCTCTACTAAAAATACAAAAATTAGCTGGGCATGGTGGTGCGCACCTGTAATCCCAGCTACTCAGGAGGCTGAGGCAGGAGAATCGCTTGAACCCAGGAGGTGGAGGTTGCAGTGAGTCGAGATTGCGCCACTGCACTCCAGCCTGGGCGACAGAGCAAGACTGTCTCAATAAATAAAAAATAAAAAATAAATTAAAAGCTTAGGAATATACTTTGAAGGTTAAAATATAACAAGATCCCTACCTATAACATAAATTATTTTGTATAGATATGTGACAATTATTTGAAACATTTGGTTGGGCACAGTGGCTTATGTCTGTAATTCCAGCACTTTGGGAGGCTGAGGCAGGTGTATAGCTTGAGGTCAGGAGTTCGGGACCAGCCTGGCCAACATTGTGAAACCCCATCTCTACTAAAAATACAAAGATTAGCCAGGCATGGTGGTGCACGCCTGTAATCCCAGCTACTCAGGAAGCTGAGGCAGGAGAATCGCTTAAACCCAGGAGGCAGAGGTTGCAGTGAGTCAAGATCACACCACTGCATTCCAGCGTGGGCAACAGAGCAAGACTCTGTCTCAAAAACAAAACAAAATGAAACAAACAAAATATTTAAAATGTAATTAAACATCAAGTGCAAATAATATGAAATAGTTTTCTATACAAAAATTTTACATCAATTTACTTGAGAGCTGACATTTAATGGACAGAAGAAATTAATTGTGACACAGTAACGATGCCCTTGCAGGAAACCGAGCCGAGGGCTGTGATTGCTAACTTCGAGGCTGACTTATCTACTGCCTTACAAAGACTGCCCAGGCAAAGTGGAGCGGCAGCCTTCTCCCTCTTGTGCTGAAAGGTTTGTGGCTGGCAGCACCCTGTCATCAGTTCTGTGGATCTGTGAACTTCTCCCTGTATTTGGAACCACAAAATAATTTGTTGGTGATTCTTCATAATTCAGAAATTTAAAGAGCTCTTCATTTTCTCCATCTTCACCACACCTCATCTTTTACACATTTCTATATCCCCTTTAATTTTGGACTTCCTTCTGTAAGTAGTGCTTGAAACTCACGATTTGCTGATATCAGCAACTATAAAATTCTCCAACTTTCCCTAACTCGTATTATCGCTTGTCTCAGCAAAATTTTTTGTTTTCCACTCATGTTTGGAGAGCAATGATAAGGGCAAAATGCAGTAAGGTAGTCAAATGCTCACAATCACCGCACGCTGCCAGGAAATCATCTTTCTCCCAGGCCTGGAGCTGGAGCTGCCAAGGCTCAGAGTCCACAGCAGCTGAAGGTGATGCCCCCAAATTCAGGGCATCTTCTGGGGACTTGATGGCGGCTCCACCCTTAAAGGAACCACCAGCTCTCAGTAAATTTTTAATTAATTAATTAACTAATTTTTATTTTGAGATGGAGTCCTGCTCTGTCGCCCAGGCTGGAGTGCAGTGGTGCAATCTCAGCTCATTGCAACCTCTGCCTCCCAGGTTCAAGTGATTCTCCTGTCTGAGCCTCCCGAGTAGCTGGGATTACAGGCACACACCACCACGCCTGACTGATTTTTGTATTTTTAGTAGAGACGGGGTTTTGCCATATTGGCCAGGCTGGTCTCGAACTCCTGACCATAGGTGATCCACCTGCCTTGACTTCCCAAAGTACTGGATTACAGCAGTGAGCCACCGTGCCCGTCTTCTCTCAGTAAGTTTTAAAAAGTTACACTTAGATAAATAAGAAAACAAGAATTTAATAATTGTTTTCAAATCAATGTGAAGGAGAATATTTTTGCAGCCTTTCTCCAGAATGAGCTGTGTCTGCCTGGAGAGCACAACTCCAGGTCCCCATGCCTTAGAGGCCACAGCCAGGATTTGGTTTTGTTTCTCCTGGTCTTCCCCTCCTCCCAGGAAATTTGGCTTTATTCTTCACATGCATTCATAATTCTCTCTCTCCAAATCACTTTTTCCCCCTGCATGAGAAAAATACATCCATAGTAATGTGTTCAAATTGCTGGCTTCCAATTCTCCCCTTTTCCATTTGGGGTATGGATTAGATGCCCTGGAATATTTGCATTGAATTTTACCTATTCATCTACTTTGATCATCATAATGATCGCTGAGGGAAGCCAGGCTGTCAATAGACACATCTAAAATACAAAGTTGATGAGAAGGATAGAGTTTGCAAATGAAAGTAATTAAATGCATTAGTCAAAAGCAGAGAGAAAGAAAACCTAGCCAATAGTTCATCAGATAGAAAAGGTTTTTCTTAATAGAAGGATATCATGAAACTGACAGTTAAAGTAGAATTAATTTTTGTTGTTGTTGTTGTTAAGAGACAGAGTCTGGCACTGTTGCCCAAGCTAGAGGGCAGTGGCGTGACCATAGCTCACTGCAGCCTCGGACTCCTGGGCTCAAGTGATCCTCCCACCTCTGGTTTTTTTGTTGTTGTTGTTTGTTTGTTTGTTTGTTTGTTTTCTACAGATGGAGTCTCACTATGTTGCCCAGGTTGATCTCGAACTCTTGGGTTCAAGCAATCCTCTGGCCTCCTAAAGCACTGGAATTACAGGTATGAACCACCGCACCTGGAGCCACTGCACCTGGCCTCGAAATTAATTTTGTTTTTTTTGAGACGGAGTCTCACTCTGTCGCCCAGGCTAGAGTGCAGTGGTGCGACTCACTGCAACCTCGGCCTCCCCAGTTCAAGCAATTCTCCCACCTCAGCCTCCTGAGTAGCTGGGATTACAGGTGCACGCCACCATGTCCAGCTAATTTTTTTGTATTATTAGTTGATACAGGCTGGCCTCCAACTCCTGATGTCAGTCGATTCGCCCTCCTCAGCCTCCCAAAGTGCTGGGATTACAGGCATGAGCCACCACACCCAGCCCAAAATTAATTTTTATATCATCAGGGATAATACCCTTGTCCAGAGGGCACAAATACAGATGTTGACTTCAAATTCTTGGTCATGTCACACAATATACTACCCTGAAGATTTTCAGTAGATCCTTTTACTTATCTGTTCACACTTGTTTTGTGCATTTCTTCATCATGCTGAGTTCCTGACAGCTTTGTATAAACCACGTAGTGTGGAGACAGGTTTTCCCCTCTGAGCTGATAAAGTTTATAAAATATTCTGGACACACATTCACTCAGACTAGAAACGAAATCATGACTAACTTGGATTCTGTATGTATGCCTCTCTTAAGAATCAGTTTGGCCACTTTGCCCCACTCACCCATGGGTGGGCTAACAGGCACAGATGAACAGGGGCCAGCAGAAAACACCCATGTCCAGCAGGCACTTTGCATCCAATCTAGTTAATGTATTTCTTTTTTTCACTCAGTTCTCCTAAAACCACCAGCCCAGGCTCCTTGCTACAAAAATTGCCAGGTCATGAGAGTTAAATCATAAAAAGTTGGATGCTCAACTTTTCTAGCTTTATAGATGTGTTTTTTGCAGACATGCGACATTAAAGACAATTTAGCTAGGCCAGGCGTGGTGGCTCATGCCTGTAATCCCAGCACTTTGGGAGGCAGAAGCAGGAGGATCACTTTAGGGCAGGAGTTCAAGACCAGCCTGGGTAACACGGTGAGACACCATCTCTAAAATTTTTTTTTTTTTTTTTTGAGACAGAGTCTCACTCTGTCACTCAGGCTGGAGTGCAGTGGTGCAATCTCGGCTCACTGCAGCCTCTGCCACCCAGGTTCCAGCAATTCTCCTGCCTGTAGCTGGAACTACAGGCACATGCCACCACACCCAGCTAATTTTTGTATTTTTAGTACAGGCGGGATTTCACCATGTTGGCAAGGCTGGTCTCAAACTCCTGACCTCAGGGGATCCACCTGCCTCAGCTTCCCAAAGTGCTAGGATTACAAGCACGAGCCACCATGCCTGGCAACGTTTTTAAAACATTAGCCAGGCATGATGGCACACACCTTTAGTCCCAGAAGCTCGGAAGGCTGAAGAAAGAGGATTGCTTGAGCCCAGAAGACCAAGGCTGCGGTGAGCTCTGATTGTGCCACTGCACTCCAGCCTGGGCAACAGAGCAAGATTCTGTCTCAAAAAAAAAATTACCATATGATTCAGCAATTCCACTTCTGGGTGTATACCCAAGAGAATTGAAAGCATGGTCTTGAAGAGATATTTGTGCGCCCATATTCATCATTCACGAGAGCCAAAAAAAGCAACCCAAATGCCCATTGATGGGCAAATGGATAAACAAAACGTGGTATATACACACAATGGAATATTATTCAGCCTTCAAAAGGAGGGGAATTCTGACACATGCTACCACATGGGTGAACCTTGAGGACACTATGCTAAGCAAAATATGCCAGTCGCAAAAAGACAAACGCTGTATGAGTCTATTTCTATGACATGCCAAAGCAGTCAAATTCATAGAGACAGAAAGAATTGTGGTTGCCAGGAGTTAGGGAAAGGGGAGAATTGGGAGTTGTTTAATGGGTATAGGGTTTCAGTTTTACAAGATAGAAAGAGCTCTTGAGATTGGCTATACTTAAAAATGGTTAAGATGGTAAATTTTATGTTATGTATATTTTATCACAATTAATTTTTTTAAGTTCCAAGTAACTATCTTTCTCTTTGACATTAATGTGAAAAGCAATCTCCTACTTGCCTATTCCTCCATACAACACTGAAAAGATGAATAGGCAATGGCCATGATTTGATCATGTTCACCATTTTCCCTCCTTTCTTAAGCACTGAGTCAAGGGTGAGAGGCATCCCACGAACTACCGTGTGCTCTGTGAATACTGCCCTGCAAGCATCAGCCTCTTTAGCCTGAGTGCACCATAAGTAGTTAGCCCATTCTACTGATGCAGGGCAGGCAAGCTCCAAAATTGGGGCTTAGCCAGGGAGGGTTCTTAGCTTTGCTCAGGAAAGAACTGAAGAGCGAGCCTGTGGTGGAAGAAAGCAGGTTTATTGAAGCAGCAGTGGCAGCAAGGTGGCTGTTCCTTGCAGAGCAGGACAACCCATAGGCAGTGAGCCCACAGTAGCAGCCAGTGGGCTGCTGGCTAACTGTACTTATACCGACTTTTAATTACATGCAAATTAAGGGGTGGGTTATTCAGAACTATCTGGAAAAGGTGTGGGGAGTTTCCAGAACCATATGAGGTAACTTGCTGACCGTTGCTATGGTGTGTTGCCATGGCATTTGTAAACTGTCATGGCACCGGTGGGAGTGTCTTTATGCTAATAAGTGGCGAGGGTAATGAGAGTTTGCTTTCCTGGCCATCTGCTGGTTTGGGCTGTTTTTTTAGTGCATCCCATCTTGACCAGATCATGCTCTGATTAGCTGGGTTGTGACCAGAAAACAAGTCCTGCTGATCTCCTACCTCACTATCTCTCTCACCACTCATAGGATTAACATTAATTACAAACGAACAACAAAACCTCCTTTTCTGTCACTAGAGGTTTCAGCAGCTGAAAAGCTCCCACATACATGTGTTGCACAAAGACGAAAGCTGATTCAGACTTTGTGTGGCAGTGACTTATTCCAAGTATGAGGTGACATGCTTGCTCTCCCACACAAGCATTAGTCACTGCTATTCTGCTGTATACCTCTGACATACACAATGTCCAAGCTGTTCCTTCACAAAGGAATCTTGCTTACAGCATAGTCTTCAAGCATAGTATTTGCCAGACACTGTAGGTAGCCTATCCAACAGCCAGCAGTGCTGCCACCTTCCTGGCTGGTGGAGCTACCCCTCCTTTTTTTTTCTTTTTCTTTTTCTTTTTTTTTTTTTTTTTGAGACAGAGTTCCACTCTGTCCCCCAGGCTGGAGTGCAGTGGCATGACCTCAGCTCACTGTAACTTCCACCTCTCAGGTTCAAGCGATTCTCCTGCCTCAGCCTCCCAAGTAGCTGGGATTACAGGCACCTGCCACCATGCCCAGCTAATTTTTGTATTTTCGGTAGAGACAGTTTTGCCATGTTGGTCAGGCTGGTCTCAATCTCCTGACCTCAGGTGACCTACCCACCTCGGCCTCCCAAAGTGCTGAGATTATAGGCATGAGTCACTGCACCTGGCTGGAGCTACCTCTTTTTATTAAGCCTGTGAAAAGCACATGTTCACCTTCTCAGCACTGCATGCAACCAAGGGGATGGAATTTGACCCAATCCTAGTCAGTGGGAAAGAACTAAACCGCCCCCCCAAGGATGATCAATTGGAAGATCAGAAAGAATCTGTCAATGCTGAGACTCTGCATTAAACACTAACCTGCACCTGAACCTCTTGCAGAGTAAAGGTCTTCTGCCTGCTCTTACATGCTTTTGTTTTTTTCTATTATTTGCAGCCAAAAGCAACCTTTCAATACAGGTATGAACTCTACTGCCGTTTCTACAAGCTTCTTGGAAATTATGTGACTTGTACCTACTTTTGCTACTTTAAAAAGCACCTTTAATTTATGTCACTGTAGTTTTGCTGTCTCCTCTGTATTCGGTGACAACACTAATCACTTTTGAATAGGAAAGCTACATGTAGCAGTTGTTCTAAGAAATCTCTATTGCTTTACCTGAGGCAGGCAGATCATGAGGTCAGGGGTTCGAGACCAGCCTGACCAACATGGTGAAACCCCCGTCTATACTAAAAATACAAAAATTAGCTGGGCGTGGTGGTGCGCGCCTGTAATCCCAGCTACTCAAGAGGCTGAGGCAGGAGAATCGCTTGAACTTGAACCTGGGAGGCGGAGGTTGCAGTGAGCCAAGATCATGCCATTGCACTCCAGCCTGGGTGACAGAGAGAGACTCTGTCTCAAAAATAAATAAATAAAAATGGGCATGGTGGTACGCCCCTGTACTCCCAGCTAACTTGGGAGGCTGAGGCAGAGGGATCACTTGAACCCAGGAGACAGAGGTTGCGTTGAGCCGAGATCGTGCCACTACACTCCAGCCCGGGCGACAAAGTGAGACTGTCTCAAAAAATAATAATAATAAAATAAAATAGAAAATAACAACTTGTTGCCTGAATTTAGACAAGAGCCCACTGTAGTCCCTGGAGTCCGTGTGCCACACAATTATTAAGGCCACAACACTATTTCTGTGCAAATCACTAGTTTCAAATGTTTGAGATGTATGGGTTTCTTGCTCTTTTTCTCTAAAACCTTCCACTTAGAAGACCATCACTGACCACCAGTGGTTCGTGGAACACATTCTGAGAAACACCACTCTACGGTCAATTTTTTTTTTTTTTCTGAGACATGATCTTGCTCTGTTTCCCAGGCTGGAGTGTGGTGGTCCAAATCACAGCTCACTGTATCCTCAACCTCCCAGGCTCAAGTGATCCTCCTGCTTCAGCCTACCAAGTAGCTGGGACTACAGGCACATGCCACCATGCCTGGGTAATTTTTAAATTTTTTTGTAGACACAAGGTTTCAATATATTACCCAGGGTGGTCTCAAATTTCTGAGCACAAACAATCCTCCTGCCTCGGCCTCCCAAAGTGCTGGGATTACAAGCATGAGCCACTGTGCCCAGCCATTAGGGCTGAATTCTTACAAAGCCTTATCTTCTGATTCCCTTTCTGAGGAAACTGCATAATAATTAGTCATCCTGGGGACTCAAAAGCTTCAAAATCCACAGGGATTTTGGACCCTCTGCTGATGTATAGGACAGACATTTTTGGCTGGAGGTAAAGGGCCACTTTCCATCTTCCCTTCAAATCACTCAACTGCCTCCCTTCTGTTTTTCTAATTGAAACATCCACACGGCCCGGGTCCCTTGCTGGTGATAGCTGCAGTGGCATCACTCCGAGGTCAGGAATGGCTTGTCCTGTGAGGCCCCCAGCTCAGTGCCAAGCACCATGATGAACTTTATGCCAGGGTGGTGGCATAATAACAAGAATGACCTTATTGTGGGCAGCAGCTCTCAATGTGGGAGCTCTTCAATCACTCACTATATGCAGACAGTGTGCCCTTCAACACATCCTAGGACTTGTAGGAAACACTTGTGAGTATTGGTCACTCCAGAGACCTTGCCAGGTGGAAAAGTAGCCACTGGAGGTTGTCCCTTCTCTATTCTATGCCCCCTCCACCCGACAGCTCCACCAGCTTACCATCGGCACCAGCCCTGAGAGTGGAGTGAGCAGATTAAGAGGTCAGGTTACTTCCAAGAGAGGGATATTCACAACCCTACTCTGGTTAACTTCTTGTCCTGGCCCCAGGCCTCAGGGCTGGCCAGGGTCCACCGTGGTAAAGGGACCCCATGGGTGTCATCCTTCAGGACTCATATCCACAGAAGGCTTTTTTTTTTTTTAGACCTTTGATATATTTCCCAAGAGCGGTAGATGCATCTTTTTGTGCATGTTTTAATTTATTAACACAAACATTTAAAGTACGCTTTTTAAAAAAATAATCATGTCTTGGCATTTTTTCAGGTACTATATTCATAGCCTCAAAAAATAGAAGTGGTTGGGTCTCTTCTGCCCCTGGGGCTGGGTGAGCTGGAGCCGCACCGGGGCCGTGTCCCTCCCTAGAGGGCGCTCCTCCCTTCCAGCCAGCAATGTTGCCCAACGCGGGAGGCCAACTGTGCAGAACCCAGCATGCAGGCATCTCACTCCCAATTCAGCCTGGGAAATCGGAACTGAGAGCCCCACGATGAAGCCCTGAGCTGATGCTGACATGACACTAATTCACTGGAAACGAGGGTGATGGGGGCACAGAGCCTCTCATGCTGTGTGCCCTGAAGCCCACCCTCTGGGATGGAAGGGGACTTCTCACGCAAAGCTGGAGAGTTCAGACATTGTCCTGAGGGTAATGGGGAGCTGTTGAAGACAGGTGGGGATGAGCAGCATATTCAGAACTGTATTTTAGAAAGATCGGGCCGGGCGAGGTGGCGTGTGCCTGTAGTCCCAGCTACTCAGGAGGCTGAGACAGCAGAATTACTTGAACCCAGGAGGCGGAGGTTGCAGTGAGCCGAGATCACACCATTGCACTCCAGCCTGGGTGACAGAGCGAGACTCCGTCTCAAAAAAAAAAAAAAAAAGAAAGAAAAGAAAGATCATTCGTGCCTCACGGGAGAAGGGAGACTGAGGCCTGGGGGTATTGTCCATGTATTTCTAGGTAGAAATTGCAAGTCAAGTCCTGTGGGGAACACAGCAGGGACCCTGTCCTAAGGGTTTCCAGTTGGAACCTTGACAAGACAAAGGCCCCTTCCCAAGCAAGACGTTTTCTCCCAAAGACAGGAAGCAGGCTCATCCCAGCCTCTCTCAGTGGTGCAGTGGTTCCTCCCCGTCAGGCCTGACAGGTGAGGGTAAGTAAGTGGGGAAAACTCGCCGGGGAGAAGAAGTCCAAGGCAAAGAGGGGATCATTTCTCACTGGGCGGGCTGGGGGTCTGTGTCCCGTTTTCTGGGGCAATTTGTCCATTTGCCTCCTCCATCATTTCCTTGTACTGACGCTTGAAGAAGCCAACCTGGGGGGGAGGGCGAAGAAGAAACTCAGGAAGTCCATTCAGTGGAAGAGAGGAAAAGAGATGACTGAGGGAGAGGGGTCACTATTTCTGAAATCCTTGCTAGGTTCAAAGCACTGCACTGGGAACTTTATATGCATCATGTCATCTAGATTTAGCCAAAATTATTTTCTTTTTGAGATGGAGTCTCACTCTGTTGCCCAGGCTGGAGTGCAGTGGTGTGATCTCGGCTCACTGCAACCTCCACCTCCTGGGTTCAAGCAATTCTCCTGCCTCAGCCTCCTCAGTATCTGGGATTACAGCCACCTGCCACCATGCCCAACTAATTTTTGTATTTTTAGTAGAGACGGGGTTTCACCAGGTAGGCCAGGCTGGTCTCTTAACTCCTGACTTCAAGTGATCCACCTGCCTCGATCTCCCAAACTGCTGGGATTACAGCCATGAGCCACCGTGCCCAGCCTAGATTTAGCCAAAATTCTATGAGCTGGGGTAGAATCACCTTCACATTGAGAAATCAAGGCCCAGAGTGGAGCAGACACTGGCCTATGGTCAAAGACAAAAAGAACCCGTGGTGATGTCGACATTCAAATCCAGGTCTGTGCTTTTATATGATAATCTGCTGTCAAGGGAAACACGTAGAATGATGGAGAAGAGCAGGAAAGAAAGGGAGAAAGATTAGAGGAAGCCTGGGAATCACAAAGCAGGGGGCCACTGGGGACAGGTAACATTGCAGGTGGGAGGCAGTTTCTCATATGAAGTGACCCAGTAAGAATGTGCCTCTGCCTTCAAAGTGAGCTCCTTCTCACTCTGCAAAAAGAGCGGTACCAGATGCTGGTGGTGTCAAGAGTGGCATAAAACACTCACTTTGTACAGTACCGCTGTGATGAGTGCCAGCAGCAACAGACCCCCAATGGAGCTGCCTACGATGAGGGGGGTGGGGTTGTGGACCTTGTACTTCTCCAGCACCGTTGTCGTCTGAAGTGGAAGTGACCCTGTCAGAGCACTCCCATCCTCCTACTATCCCAGACTCCTCCCAGGCTCCCCAACTTTTAACTCCCTCCCCTCCTTCCCCAGGCCCTGCTCCAAGAGGTGAGACACAGCAGCACCCGTGCCCTTAGGGACAGCTGTCCTGCCCAGAGGCCTTCGCCCTCCTCCCCCAAGGCTTGCAAACCCCCCACCCAGCACCACAGATGTAGCCCTAGGGGCCCTCTTTCCAGCCTGGTCGCTGCCCTCCACATGGTCTCTACCTGAGCTCTCATAAATGCCTCCTGTCCTGGAAGCTGGGAGTACACGGATGTGTCGAACGTAATTTCAGCCACACTCACGACCGACACCTTCTTCTGCAATGTCTGCAAAGGGGTTGGGGGAAACCTGTTGAACTGGCTCTGGGGGAGGCTCAGAGCTCTGGGGGTGCCCTGGCTTGCAGATGGGCACAGACATGCCAGGTCCCGCCTGAGTCTGGGGCAGGGGCTCTGTCGTTGTGCCCACACACCTGGCGGACCCAGCCAAAGCTGAGGTTGCCCTTCAGGGTGAAATCCAGCTCCTCCTGGACGCTGAAGGAGGGGACGTCACAGCGGAACCGCAGGCAGCCAGCAATGGAGCAGTCCTGGGGGCAGATAAATAGCATGGGGCTGAGAAAGATGAGTGTGAAGGTGGGAGGCAGCATTACACGGTGTGATTTGAGGGCAGCGGCCATATCTGAATGCAAGAGGGTACTTCAGCAGGATGGATGTGGAACATGAACTCCTGGGTTGAATTCCTCTGATGTGGGGCCTACAGTGAGGGCCAGCCCAGAGCCCTCCTCACCAGCACAGGATTCTTCTGAATGTGCGCCAGGAAGTCAGATGCTGGGGGTGCGATTTTCTCTGAGGAGCACCGAAGGGATGGGTTCTGGGGGAAAATGCAGAGAACAAGTGTCTCAGCTGGGACATCAGGGACCCACATGGGGCACAAGGAATCCAGGTAGAAAGGGCATTCGTGGAGGAGCCACATGCAGTCCTTTGGTACCTGAGGGTGGGAGACCTCCACATCCATCCACACAGCCTCCTGGTTCAGCTCCACAGGCACCCAGAAGTTGATGCTGACAGGCAGGTCCCTCTGTCCCAGGTTATTGACCTGCACAGAGGGCACTGAGGGCAGAGCCCACGCCAAAGCCCAAATCCCTCCCCAGTCTCCGGCTCCCAGCCTCCCACCCCAGCCCAGTCTCCTGCATCTCCACCACCTGCCTGGTATCTGTGCATGGCCACATGGCTTTCCTTCTCCTCAGACTCTGAGAAGTTGAGGTATTTGGTGAATTGTTCGTGGCTGGAGAGAGAAGACGCATAAGTGGATGTGAACTACCATGGGGCATCTGCAGAAGGCATTGGCTAGAGCATGAGAGGACAGGTGGTCGGTGGCGCCTTGGAATGTCCTGGAATGAGGGCTGTGGCTGAGTTAGGTTATAAGAGAGTTTAGAGGCCAGGCGCGGTGGCTCAGGCCTGTAATCCCAGCACTTTGAGATGCTGAGATGGGCGGATCACCTGAGATTAGGAGTTCGAGATCACCCTGGCCAACATGGTGAAACCCTGTCTCTACTAAAAATACAAAAATTAGCCGGGCATGATGGTGTGCACCTGTAATCCCAACTACTCGGGAGGCTGAGACAGGAGAATTGTTTGAGCCCGGGGGACAGAGGTTGCAGTGAGCCAAGATCACGCCACTGAATGACAGAGCAAGACTCTCTCTCTCAAAAAAAAAAAAACAGAGAGAGAGAGTTTAGAGGCCAGGCACAGTGCTCACGCCTATAATCCCAGCACTTTGACAGGCTGAGACAGGCAGATCACCTGAGGTCGGGAGTTCAAGACCAGCCTGGCCAACATGGAGAAACACCGTCTCTACTAAAAATACAAAAATTAGCCAGGTGTGGTGGTGGGTGCCTGTAATCCCAGCTACTTGGGAGGCTGAGGCACGAGAATTGCTTGGAGCCAGGAGGCAGAGGTTGCAGTGAGCAGAGATGGTACCACTGCACTCCAGCCTGGGCAACACAGTGAGACTTGGTCTCAAAAAAAAAAAAAAAAGAGAGAGAGAGTCTAGAAAAGCAGGGCTGGGCTTCAAACAAGTGCTAATTGGCTGAGTGCAGTGGCTCACACCTGCAATCCCAGCACTTTGGGAGGTTGAGGTGGGAGGATCACTTGAGGCCAGGATTCAAGATCAGCCTGGGCAACATAGCAAGACCCCATCTCTCCAAAACAATTTTTTAAATTAGCCAGGCATGGTGGCACACATCTGTAGTCTCAACTACTTGGGAGGCTGAGGTGGGAGGCTCGCTTGAGCCCAAGAGGAGTTCAAGGCTGCTGTGAGCTGTGATCACACCACTGCACTCCAGCCTGAGCAACAGAGCAAGACCTGGGCTTTAAAAAAAAAAAAAATGAGTGCAAAGAGCTCATAGCTGCCTGCAGAGGAGGCTGCCAGTGGGGCCGGGTAGTTGGTACAATGAACGGAGCAGAGAGCTCTGCCACTGACTGCAGGAGAGCAGGGGCCATGGCCTGCCCCTCCGCTTTCCTTCCATCCCTTTGTGGGGATGTAGGATGCCAGGGCTCTGTGGGACACAGCACAGAGTTGGGGTGGCCCAGGCTGACGCTGTTGACCAAATGCTACTGAGCATTGCCCCTTCCCAGTCCCCCACATACCTCCCCGGGGGCCCTTTTTTCCCATTTCCTTGGCTTTTCCGGGCCTGGGGCTTGGAGGGGAGGGAGGGCCCACAGCAGACTCTTCATGAGGTCTCAGTTTAACACCTCCTGAGCCCTTTTTGGGCACAAGCCTGGAGACCTGGTGGGCAGCTAGGACCATCACACAGGTGGCCAGTCTCACCACTGCCTCACTGCTTCACTCTTCCGGCACCTGTCCTCCAGCTGGCATAGTCCAAACACCAGCCCACCATGCCTACTCTGAAGCCTCATTCCTCCTCTGCCAATTTTTTGTAGAGCTAGGGTCTCACTATATTGCCCAGGCTGATCCTGAACTCCTGACCTCAAGCAATCCTCCCACCTTGGCCTCCCCCAGAAATGCCCCAACCTGGCACTCCCTGTGCCCTAACCCACAGAGTCACACCTGCCATGTGTGGCCAAGCTGTGGATCACACCTGCCATGTGTGGCCAAGCTGTGGACCACACATGCCTAGAGTAGGTGAGCCCTGCCTGTGGGTCCCCTGCCAAGGGGTATGAGAGCCTGGGGCACACCCCAGCACACGAGCTCAGAGCGTGCACCTGGCTGGGAGCCTCCACGCATGCAGGTGCAGGTGAGAGTGGGAAACACCAGGCACAGGAGAACATCCAGCAAGGCACACCCCACAAGGGCGAGGGTTCATGTCTGGTTTTGATCACACATAATGGGGGCTTAGTAAATCTTCGATGAATGTCAAATGAATGTATGGAAAATAACCACAGCACCCTGCCTGGCACACAGCAAATTCGAGGAAGGCATTGGCTGAAGGAAGGTGTCTGCTGAAACACCTGACCTTTTAGTTTCAAACACCTTATCTCACCCTCTCTGGCAGCGTTTCAAGGCCTTTTTTTTTTTCTTTTCTTTTTGAGGCGGAGTTTTGCTCTTGTCGCCCAGGCTGGAGTGCAATGGTGCAATCTCGGCTCACTGCAACCTCCACCTCCCGGGTTCAAGTGATTCTCATGCCTCAGCCTCCCAAGTAGCTGGGATTACAAGCGCCTGCCACCACACCCAGCTAATTTTTGTGTTTTCAGTAGAGATGGGGTTTCTCCATGTTGGCCATGGCCAGGCTGGTCTCGAACTCCTGACCTAAGGTGATCCACCCGCCTCAGCCTCCCAAAGTGCTGGGATTACAGGCATGAACCACCACACCCAGCCAGCCCTATATTTTTACCCAGCTTCTCCCTGATATACGGCCTCTGTGGCAGGCAGGTCATCTGTCCCTATCCTTCCCCAGGGGTACTGGGAAGAGGAAGAGGGGCTTCTAAAAGCCCTGCAGTGTACAAGTGTATTCCCAAGACAAGAAGAAATGTCCCGTCCAGATGCCAAGGGCCCCTCGATGCTGTGGACCCTTCCGTGTTAACTGAGGCCTCTCCTTACAAGGGGTCCTAGCCCCATCTCGGAAACCCACATCCCCCGCGCCCCTGTAATAGAGAACCACAGTGGCCCTAGATGGAATTCGGGCTTGGACACTGCTCCCCAGTGAGGCTTAGAAGAAGATCAAAGGTAGAGACATGTCTCGTATCTCCTGGGGAAGCCAAGAGAATCTTGGTGCTTTTGAGAAAGGCTTCAGTAACCTCTATTAAAACTGGGATATAATGATAATAACATCACAATTATTATTATCATAACTAGCCCACAATAAACACTTGTTGACATCCAGACATGATAGTTCACGCCCATAATCCCAGCACCTTGGGAGGCCGAGGAGGGTGGATCACTTGAGGTCAGGAGTTCGAAACCAGCCTGGCCAACATGATGAAACCTTGTCTCCACTAAAAATACAAAAATTAGCCGAGCGTGGTGGTGCATGCCTGTAATCCCAGCTACTCCAGCGGCTGATGCAGAAGAATTGCTTGAACTTGAACTTGGGAGGCAGAGGTTGCAGTGAGCCAAGATCACGCCACTGCACTCCAGCCTGGGCAGCAGAGTGAGACTCCATCTCAAAAAAAAAAAAAAAAAAAAATGGGCAAAGGATACCAACAGACACTTCTCAAAATAATATATATGGTGTTTCAGTAATAAAACATTAACAAAAAAGTAAAATAAAAAGAACATTATACAAGTGGCCAAAAAATGTATGAAAAAATGCTCAGCATTACTAGTCATCAGAGAAATGCAAATCAAAACCAAAATGAGAAACCATCTCACACCAGTCAGAGTGAATATTATTAAAAAGTCAAAAACAGCAGATGCTGATGAGGCTGCAGAGAAAAAGGAACTCACACAATGTTGGTGGGGAAATAAATTAGTTCAGTTACTGTGGAAAGTAGTTTAAGTTCTCAACAAACTTAAACACAGAGCTACCATTTGAGCAAGCAATCTCATTAGTGGATATATCCCCCCTTTCCCAAAAATAAATCATTCTACCAAAAAGAGACATGCACTCATATGTTCATTGCTGTGCTATTCACAATAGCAAAGACATGGAATCAACCTAGATGCCCATCTGTGGGATAAGGAAAATGTACATATACATGGTGCATATACACCACGGAATACTGTGCAGCCATAAGGAGAATGAAATCATGTCCTCTGCAGTAACATAGATGGAGCTGGAGTCCATAATCCTAAGCAAATTAGCGAGGGAACAGAAAATCAAATACCACATGTTCTCACTTACACGTGGGAGGTAAGCACTGAGCAAACATGGACACAAAGATGGAAACAATAGACACTGTGGACCACTAGAGAGTGCAGGGAGGGGCAGGGGTTGAAAAATTACCTATCGGGTTCTGCGTTCATTACCATAATGGTGGGATTTGTACCCAAAATCTCAGCATCATGCAATATTCCCATGTAACAAATCTGTACAGGTACCCCCGAATCTAACATCAAAGTTGAAATAAAAATTTAGAAAATAGGCCAGGCATGGTGGCTCATGCCTGTAATCCCATCACTTTGGGAGGCCAAGGCGGGTGGATCACCTGAGGTCAGGAGTTGGAGACCATCCTAGCCAACATGGTGAAACCCCGTTTCTACTAAAAATACAAAAATTAACTGGGTGTGGTGGCGCGCACCTGTAATCCCAGCTACTCAGGAGGCTGAGGCAGGAGAATCACTTGAACCCAGGAGGCGGAGGTTGCAGTGAGCCGAGATCATGCCATTGCACTCCAGCCTGGGCAATGAGAGAAAACTCTGTCTCAAAAAACAATAATAATAATAATAATTGAATCAAAGATAAAAGGAAACCAAAACCAAAACAAAACAAATGTGTTGACTGGTAAGTGCTGCTGGCAGTATTAGCTACCACACAAAACTTAACACAGCTCATGTTCAGCTGCTGCAGGGGGTGAGATCCACCCCCATCAGGGTCAGAGAGAAGAACCCTTTTTCCTGCAGTGGGGTACCTGCTGACCTGCTAACCACAGTGTAGACGGCATACTTCACCGGGAGCTCCAGCTGGAAGGTGGTCTTGCTGGTCCTGGGAGTGTTGTTCTCACTGGAGAAAGAGGAGAGACCCAGTTGCCAAAGGCCCCAGAGGAGAAGAATGGGGTGTGAGGCTGGAGATGAGGGGCACTGCCCCTGGCCTGGCCCGGCTCACCTGCTCACATTGGCTGTCAGAAGCAGCCGGTCTCCCAGGACAGCCTTGGGGGAGACGTCAAAGGTAGCCAAGAAGGTGATCTGAGGAAAAGGAACTGAGAGGTCACAGAGCAGTAAAGTCAGGGTGGGGCAGGGGAGCAGTGAGGGGACAGAAGCCAGGCTGACCTGGGCGCCGCCACGGAAGATGAGGTGGTTGATTCTGCAGCTGGTGCTCCAGGTGCCCTGGCTCCCAACTGGGGCACTGTCACATGTCAGGTGCAGGGAACGCAGCTCCCCTTGTTTCTAGGCATGAGAAAAAGTAGAGGAGTATTAGTTGAAATTGAAAGCAATGGCAAAAACCACAATTACTTTTGCACCAACCTAATATAACAGCATTCCAAAGACACGCCACGAAGTAGTGATGAAGCTTCCTGGAGCCCACCTTAAGCTTATGTTTTTGTTTGTTTGTTTGTTTGTTTTTTGAGACCAGGTCTCACTCTGTCACCCAGGCTAGAAAGCAGTGATGCAATCACAGCTCACTTCAGCCTCAAACTCTGGCCTCAAGCCATCCTCTTGCCTCAGCCTCCTGAGTAGCTAGGACTACAGGCACACACCACCACCATGCCTGGCTAATTTAAAAAAAATTTTTTTATAAATGGGACCTCGCTATATTGCCCAGGCTGGTCTTGAACTCCTGGCCTCAAGCAATCCTCCCATCTTGTCCCCCCAAAACACTAGGATTACAGGTATGAGCCACCATGTCCAGCCAAGGTTACGTTTTTAAAAGCTCCCCCATAGCTATCTGGTCAAACTTTCTTCCAAAGTAGAAATCTCAAATGTATTAAAATGTTCACCTTTTATTGTTATTTTAAAGGCCTCTTATTATGGAAAATTTGGAACACATTCAAAAATAGAGAGACTGGAAAATCAACCCCATATAACCGTCACTCATTTTAAGTAACCAACATTTTTCTACTCTTGTTTCTACTATGTTCTCTTTCTGAACACTTTAAAGCACATTCCAAACACCATATTGTTTCATCTAGAAATACTTCAGTGTATACCACCAACAGATAAGGGTATTTTAAATGTAACCACAAGAACCAACAAATCACAGCCAACAAAATTAACAATTACTCCTTAATATACCAATATACTGGTCGTGTTCTATTTTCTTAGATTGTCTCCAAAAATGTTATTTTATAGCTCATTTGTTAAAATCAATATTCAGCAAAGGTCCACCCATTACATTTGGTTGATATGTCTAGGAGCACTTTCATTGACAGTGATCACCCCTCACATGCAAGAGATGGCCTTTCCTGCTGTGTTCTTTTATACATTAATCAAAATGTGCTTCCGCTGGGAATATTAGACTAAGAGAGGCAGCAGAAATAACAACCAACCATCATGTATGGACCTAGTTCGAATTTTCGTTCAAATAGACCAGAAGTAAAAAGATATTTTTGAGACAGTTACACAATTTTGACTATGATCTTAATACCAAGGAATCACTTATTTCATTGGGTGTGATAATGGTGTTGAGGTCATATAAGAGGTCCTCATTGTTCAGAACTATAGCGTGTGTCTTTGTCTGTTCCCTGCTGCTATAACAGATTACCGCAAACTAGGTAATGTATCAATAGAAGCTTTGTGGTTCTGGAGGCTGGGAAGTCCAAGAACATGGCACCAGCATCTGGTGAGGGCCTTTGTGCTGCATGTGCAAGGCAGTGCATGTGAGAGTGAGAGGGAAAGGGGGCCAAACTCATCCTTTAATTAGAAACCCACTCCTGGGCTAGGCTCTGTGGCTTACGCCTGTAATCCTAGTACTTCGGGAGGCCGAATCGGGTGGATCATTTGAGGTCAGGAGTTCAAGACCAGACTGCCCAACATGGTGAAACCCCATCTCTACTAAAAATGCAAAACTTAGCTGGGCGTGGCAGTGGGCGCCTGTAATCCCAGCTACTCAGGAGGCTGAGGCACAAGAATTGCTTGAACTCGGGAGGCAGAGGCTGCAGTGAGCCAAGATCGTGCCACTGCACCCTAGCCTGGGCAACAGAGCAAGACCCTCTCAAGGAAAGAAAGAAAGAAGGAAAAGAAAGAAAGAAAAAGAAAGAAGAAAGGAAGGAAGGAAACCCACTCCTGAAATAACTAATCTACTCTTGAGATAATAGTATTCATCCATTCATGAGGGCAAAGCCCTCATAACCTAATCACCTTTAAAAGGTTTCACCTTTCAACACTGTTGCATTGGGGATTAAGTGTCCAACACACGAACATTGGGTGATGCATTCAAACCACAGCAGAGTGAATAAGGAGGAGTACAATGACCCCCATGTCTGAGATTTGTTTTAAAATACTTTAGCAGGTCAGGCACAGTGGCTCATGTCTGTAACTCCAACACTTTGGGAAGCTAAGATGGGAGGACTGCTTGAACCCACGAGTTAGAGACCGGCTTGGGCAGCATTTGTAGACCCCAACTCTACAAAAAAAATTAAAAAATTAGCCAGGTGTGGTGGTGTGTGCATGTGGTTCTAGCTACTCAGGAGGCTGAGATGGGAGGATCGCTTGAGCCCAGGAGGTCGAGGCTACAGTAAGCTGAAATTGTGCCACTGCACTCCAGCCTGTGTGACAGAGCAAAACCCTGTCTCAAAAATAAAGAAATAAAGAAAATACCTTAGCAAAGGGGAACAATTGATGAAACAAATGTGGCAAAATGCTGCTAATTGTTGAATCTAGGTGACAAGTTTTGGGGAGGTTTGTTGAACTACTTTCTACTTTTGTAAATGTTTTAAATTTTTCATAATAACTTTTTTTTTTTTAGACAGAGTCTTGCTCTGTTGTCCAGGCTGGAGTGCAGTGGCACAATCTCAGCTCACTGCAACCTCCGTCTTCCGGGTTCAAGCAGTTCTCTCACCTCGGCCTCCCCAGTAGCTGGGATCACAGGCACCTGCCACCACACCCAGCTAATTTTTGTATTTTTCGTAGAGATGGGGTTTCACCATGTTGGCCAGGCTGGTCTCAAACTCCTGACCTCAGGTGATCCGCCTGCCTCAGCCTCCCAAAGTCCTGGGATTACAGGCGTGAGCCACCACTCCCAGCCATAATAACATTTTTGTTTAAAAAATCTGGTTCTCTTTGACTCCCCGTGGTCCTAGTTCTGCATTTTAAAGCAGGGATTGGCAACCAACAGCCACTACCTATTTTTATAAAGTTTTACTGCATCGCAGGTATATTCACTCATAAACTCATTCATGTCAATGGCTGCTTTCATTCCACAACACCAGAGGTTAGCAGCTGTGACACAGACCACGCGGACCACGAAGCTGAAATATTTACTATCTAGCCCTTTATAGAAAAAGGTCGCCAAGCCTTAATGTAGAGTGACCAATAAATTCAACCCCTTGCTTCTACAGAACAGTGTTTTAAAATATTTGAAGGCTGAGGTATGTTTTCATTTAAAAGAGGAATATTGATATAATATGGAATAGAAAGAAATTTGGGCAGGTTCCCCTCTGTCTCCACATTAGCGGCCTCTCAGGAAATCATTCCTGATAGTCAGTGTCCTTAAACTGCAATGCCCAAAGTTGAACACCCACACGAGCGGAGGCGTGCCCCAGATGGCACTACCACCTCCAAGCCCAGCCCGGGTTCTGAACCGCATGGGATTCTACGCTAACGCCCAGCCCTGCCTCCTCCTCCTTCCCCAGAGGGTGCACCTGGCCCTCTGCCACGTAGCGGTAGGACAGTCCTGCGGGGTGGGAGAAGGTGATGGTGGTTCCGTAGGAGTCTTCCCCGTCATTCCACACCATCACTTCTGCGTTCAGCTCCAGGTTACTCCCCACCAGCAGGGTCTTCAAGCTGGGTATCAGGTGAGGGGAAGGAGAAGATGATTCTGTGACTGAGGCTAGAAATGGTCTGGGATAAAATGGGGTGGGTGGGGATTTGGGAGATAGACAGGGGACGGACACCTGGGTTCTTCTTCTTCTTTTTTTTTTTTTTTTTAAGAGACAGAGTCCTGCTCTTTCACCCAGGCTGGAGTGCAGTGGTGTGATTATGGCTCACTGCAGCCTCCAACTCCAGAGCTCAAGCAATCCTTAAGCTTCAGCCTCCCAAGTAGCTGGGACTATAGGCATGCTCTACCACACTCAAGTGATGTTGTTGTTGTTGTTGTTGTTGTTGTTTTGTTTTTGTGGAAATGGGATCTCGCTCTGTTGCCCAGGCTGATCCCTAACTCCTGGCCTCAAAAGATCCTCCCACCTCGGCCTCCCAAAGTGCTGGGATTACAGGCGTGAGCCACTGTGCCCAGCCAAGACACCTGGGTTTTGACTATAGGATGAGACAATGTTAGGGAGAGCCAGAGACAGGAGTCCCAGATTCCAGGAAGGAGGCTGGGGCAGTAGGGCAGGTCTAAGGTGGGGGCGCTCACCCTGGGAAGCTGAAGGAGATGCCGAGATTGTCCTGGCAGATATGGTCGGCTCCACAGTTCTTCTCAAAGGGTAGCTGCGTGGGAAGGCAACGGGGGGTTTTCTCCGAGACCCAGGCCCCACGCTGTGCACCCTCTCTGGGAGACCCAGTGCCAGGACTCACAGAGGCCGTGAAGTATCTCTGAGCATCGGCGGCCAGCATAGGCCGCAGGTTTCTGAAGGCAGGGAGGGGCTTGCCCACCAGCGTGAAGTTCAGACGCAAGGTAATGGGGGTCACAGAGTCCTCCACGCAGCTCTGGGGGACGGGCGTCGCGGGGAGCGGAGGGTAAGGGGAGGGTAAGAGCTGCGCTCGGCCTCATCCGCAGTTCTTATCCTGCCTCTGCCCAGCTCCCACGCGGCTTCAGCTTCCTCCAGGGCCTGCTCAGCGTCACCGCCTTCAGGAGGCCTCCCTGACACCCTCTCTGTTCTCTCCCCTTGTTTGTCTTTGTTTTTTTCCTCCTCCCCCCAGACCTCCCGATCAGCAATGGCTGTTTTGGCCACCGCTATGCCCCTGGCCCCCAGGGCAAGGCCTGTCTCCCAGGAGCAGCTCGATAAACCCCTGTCCAGTGAATGCCTGAAAAAAAGCCCAGCCGGAAGCCCCAGAGCTCTCTCAGGCTGCCCAATTCTCTTTCCTGAAATCCAACCGTGTGGCCCCTGGAAATTGCAGCCGATCTCATCACTTGTTTGCTCGCTCACTCACTCACTGGCTAACGTGCAGTAAGCACATCCTGCATGGCTGGTCCTGTGCTGGGCTGAGCCACAGGGAGGCCGGAACACAGCCTGTTCTCTCCCTGCCCTGCCTTCTGCCAGCCCCAGCGCAGCCGCCACCCACGTTCATGCCCAGACGCACCGGGAGCAGCAGGTTGAAGTTTTCACAGTGTGCCTTCAGCCCGAGGACTCGGACTCGGCTCAGACTCCGGTTCTTTGTTTCCTGGAAGGTGGCACGGGGACTCAGGCGGCCAGGGTCGAGGGCCAGGTCCAAGGTCACGGAGCTTTGGAGGTCACCTGTAGGCGGTCGCAGGGACGGCGTTGAGACAGGAACTCCTTGGGTGGACAATGAGCAGGGTGGGAGACAGGGGCCTGGGATGGGGGACTCCAGAGGTCAGGGTGTCCTGGGTTGGAGGGGAGGGGACTCACGGCTCCCAAGCAGGTTCTTAGAACGTTTGTCAATGTAAAGGCAGATGTTGGACTGTACCAGGGTCTGCTCAGAGACCACCTGCTCCCGACACTCAAACGCAGACCTGGGGATCTCGGCAGGTATGAACTGCATGCTCACCCCCACCCAGAGCACAGGTCTGGTCCTGCGGGCAGAGCACCGAGCTGAGGACAGGCCGTCGGCTCCTGGGAGCACCACGTGGGGTGGGCACCCCCATCTGAACCTAGGACCACCTGGGGAGCCTCTGAGAAAGGCTGCTCTCACCTGAGCAGGAGCACCTGGCCTCGGGCCCCCACAGCCAGGTCCACCAGTCCATCCTGGGTGAGGTCTTGACCCCCGCTCAGCGCCTGCCCAAAATACTGCAGCCTGGAGGAGAGCTGGGAGCCCGCGATCCGCTGGCCAGAGGAGAGAAGGGTGAATCAAGATGGAAAGTAGGGGAAGAAGTTGGAAATAAGTAACAAGGGGAATATGGAGGTAGGACCATCGGAAAGGGAGAGAAGGGGTGAGTTGTGAACAGATGGCACCAAGAAGAGCCTGAAAAGAGGAGGTAGGAGTTGGGAGATGATTGCTAAGAAACAGATGTAAGAGTGGAGATTGGAAGGGTGTCCTGGTGACCCGAGTGTCATTCATTCGATCAGTCTCTAGTTCCAATTCTGACTCCTCCACGTATGAGCCACGAGGCCGTGGGCAAGGACTCAATCTGTCTGTGCCTCCGTTTCCTCATCTTTCACATAATGATACTATTAGCTCAGAGTTTAGCCATGCTCAGGAGAGGAATTCCTACAGTTCTTCGAACAGCACCCAGGATACAGCCAGCAGTCAATAATATATCACAATGAGTATTAAGGCTGAAAGGGACCTCAGAGTTCATCCAACCTCACCTCCCTCATTGCAAAGATGCAGGAGAGAGGTTGGGGACAGTGTCAACCCCAGGTAGCCTTTAAGAGGCTGACTGCAGACCTAACACCAGACCGTCCAACCCCAGGCCCAAGTCCCCTTTTTGTTTCTTGCTGTCACTCTGTCTCTTCAAAGGACAAGAAAAAGCCGGGGTGGGGTAGGGAGTGGTTGCATCCACACCCAGATCCACCCTCCCAGGCACTGCCTCCCCTGTAGAACCTATCACCTTCATTCCCAGTGCTCATGTTATGCCCAATCCCTGGAAGAATGTGCCCTTTAAATCTCTGTGCACCCTGGAACTAGCAGCCATTAAAAGTAATAATAATGGCTGGACGCGGTGGCTCACACCTGTAATCCCAACACTTTGGGAGGCCGAGGTGGGTGGGTCATCTGAGGTCAGGAGTTCCAGACCAGCCTGGCCAACATGGTGAAACCCCGTTTCTACTAAATAAACAAAAATTAGCTGGGCATGATGGCACATACCTGCAATCCAAGCTGCTCAGGAGGCTGAGGCAGGAGAATCACTTGAACCCGGGAGGCAGAGGTTGCAGTGAGCGGAGATTGCACCACTGTGCTCCAGTCTGGGTGACAGAGCGAGACTCTGTCTCAAAAAAAAAGGTAATAATAATGGGCAGGGCACACTGGCTTTGTGCCTGTGGTCCCAGCTACTCAGGAGGCTTTGGCAGGAGGATCTCTTCAGTCCAGGAGTTCGAGGCTGCAGTCAGCTATGATTGCGCCACTGAACTCCAGCCTGAGTGACATGATGAGATTCTGTCTCTAAAAAATAAAAATTAAAAAAAAAAGAAAAAGAAAAGAAAAAAAGGAATAATAACAAAATAAAAAGAGAAATTTACCAATTACTGAGGGAGTCTAGAAAGGCTAGGTGTACCCCCTCTAAATCTAAAATAAAAGTTCAAAAATAAAAATAAAATATTTGATTGGTAAAAAATGCTAACAATCGTTTAAGCCTTTAGCAAGGCATAATCTTTTTGCTGGTGGAGGGTCTTGCCTGACGGTGACACGGCTGACTGATCACAGTGGCAACTGCTGGAGGTTGGGGTGGCTATGGTAATTTCCTAAAATAAGACAGTGAGGAAGTTTGCTGCCTGGATGGACTCTTCCTTTCATGAAATTTCCCTGGAGCATGCGATGCTGGTTGATAACATTTGGCCACAGTAGAGCTTCTTTGAAAGTTGGAGTCGTCCGGGAGGTGAGGGGCGCCTCTGCCCGGCCGCCCCTACTGGGAAGTGAGGAGCCCCTCTGCCCGGCCACCACCAGGTGTACCCAACAGCTCATTGAGAACGGGCCATGATGACAATGGCGGTTTTGTGGAATAGAAAGGGGGGAAAGGTGGGGAAAAGATTGAGAAATCGGATGGTTGCCGTGTCTGTGTAAAAAGAAGTAGACATGGGAGACTTTTCATTTTGTTCTGTACTAAGAAAAATTCTTCTGCCTTGGGATCCTGTTGATCTGTGACCTTACCCCCAACCCTGTGCTCTCTGAAACATGTGCTGTGTCCACTCAGGGTTAAATGGATTAAGGGCGGTGCAAGATGTGCTTTGTTAAACAGATGCTTGAAGGCAGCATGCTCCTTAAGAGTCATCACCACTCCCTAATCTCAAGTACCCAGGGACACAAACACTGCGGAAGGCCGCAGGGTCCTCTGCCTGGGAAAACCAGAGACCTTTGTTCACTTGTTTATCTGCTGACCTTCCCTCCACTATTGTCCTATGACCCTGCCAAATCCCCCTCTGCGAGAAACACCCAAGAATGATCAATAAAAAAATTAAAAATAAATAAATAAATAAATAATGAAAAATAAAAAGAAAGTTGGAGTCAATTCTCTCAAATTCTATGCTGATTTATCAACTACGTTTATATAATATTCTTTTTTTTTTTTTTTTTTTTGAGACACACTTTCACTCTGTTGCCCAGGCTAGAGTGCAGTGGTGTGATCTCGGCTCACTGCAACCTTTGCCTCCCGGGTTCAAGCGATTCTCCTGCCTCAGCCTCCTGAGTAGCTGGGATTACAGACATCTGCCACCACACCCAGCTAATTTTTTTAGTAGAGATGTTTAGTAGAGAGGTTTCCCTATGTAGGCCAGGCTGGTC
This sequence comes from Pan troglodytes, assembly GCF_028858775.2. Classification (NCBI taxonomy): domain Eukaryota; kingdom Metazoa; phylum Chordata; class Mammalia; order Primates; family Hominidae; genus Pan; species Pan troglodytes. The sequence goes on along the minus strand of NC_072416.2, from coordinate 35,395,778 downwards.
TTGAACTCCTGACCTCAGGTGGTCTGCCCACCTCAGCCTCCCTAAGTGCTGGGATTATGTAACATTCTTAATCTTGTGTTGTCATTTCAACAATATTTATATCATCTTCACCAGGAATAGATTCCATCTGAAAAAAAAAAACTCTTTCCTCATCCGTAAGAAGCAGGTCCTCATCTGTGCAAGTTTCATCATGAGACTGCAGCAATTCAGGCTCCACTTCTAATTCTGGTTCTCTATTTCCACACATCCGCAGTCACTTCCTCCCCTGAAGCCTTGAGCCACTCAAAGTCATCCATGAAAATCAGAATCAGCTTCTCCCGAACTCGTGTTAATGTTGATATTTTGACCCCCTCTGATGAATCATGAATGTTCTTAATGGCATCTAAATTGGTGAATTTTTTTCCAGAAGGTTTTCAATTGACTTTGCCCAGATCCATCAGAAGAATCACTATCTATGGCAGCTATAGCCTTATGAAATGTATTTCTGAAATAATGAGACTTGAAAGTCGAAATTACTCCTTGGTCCATGGACTGCAGAATGGGTGTTGTGTTTGCAGGCATGGAAACAACACTAATCTCCTTGAACATCTCCATCAGAGCTCTTGGGTGATCAGGTGCACTGTCAATAAGCAGCAAACTTTGGAAAGAAATCTATTTTTCTGAGCAGCAGGTCTCCAGAATGGGCTTAAAACACTCAGTCAAGCATGCTGTAAACAGATGTGCTGTCACCCCAGCTCTGTTCCATTTCTAGAGCACAAGAAGGGTAGATTTAGCATCATTCTTCAGGGCCCTGGAATTTTCCAAATGGTAAATGACCACTGGCTACAACTTGAAGTCCTACCAGCTGCATTAGCCTCTAACAAGCGAGTCAACTTGTCCTTTGAAGCTTTGAAGCCAGGCATTGACTTCTCTGAAAGTCCTAGATGCCATCTTCTTCTATCAAAGGCCATCTCATCTACACTGAAAACCTGTTGTTGAGTGTAGCCACCTTCATCAGAGATCTTCTGGAGAACTTGCTGCACCTTCTCCATCTGTACTTGCTGCTTCACCTTGTACTTTTATGTTGTGGAGATTGCTTCTTTCCTTAAACCTCATGAACCCTGCTGACTTCCACCTCTGCTGACTTCCAATTTTTCTTCTGAAGCTTCCTCACGTCTCTCAGCCTTCATAGAACTGAAGAGCATTCGGACCTTGCTCTGGATTTGGCTTTGGCTTAAGGGGATGTTGTGGCTGGTTTGATCTTCTATCCAGATCACTCAGACTTCCTTCATATCAGCAATTAGGCTGTTTCACTTTCTTATCATTCATATGTTCACTGGAGTAACACTCTTAATTTCCTTCAATAACTTTTTCTTTGCATTCAGAATTTGGCTGTTTGGTGCAAAAGGCCTTCAGCCCATTTTGGCTTTTGGCATGGCTTCTTCACCAAGCTTAATCATTTCTAGGTTTTGATCTAAAGTGAGAGATATGTGGCCAGACGTGGTGGCCCACGTCTGTAATCCCAGTGCTTTGGGAGGCCAAGGCAGGCAGATCACTTAGAGTCAGGAATTCCAGACTAGCCTGGCCAACATGGTGAAACCCCATCTCTACTAAAAACACAAAAATTAGCCAGGCATGGTGGCACCCACCTGTAATGCCACCTACTCAGAAGGCTGAGGCAGGAGAATCACTTGAACCCCAGAGGGAGAAGTTTCAGTGAGCCAAGATCACACCAGTGTACTCCAGGCTGGGTGACAGAGTGAGATCCTGCCTCAATAAATAAATAAATAGTGAGAGACATGTGACTCTTCCTTTCACTTGAACACTTAAAGACCATTGTAGAGTTATTATTTGGCTTAATTTCAATATCATTGCATTGCAGGGAGTAGGGAGGCCACTGGAGAGGGAGAGAGAGACAGGGGAGCTATCAGTGGTGGAGCAGTCAGAACACACACATTTATGAAGTTCGCCTTCATATACGGACGTGCTTCATGGTGCCCCAAAAAGAGGACAATAGCAACATCGAAGATCACTGATCACAGATCACCATCACAGACATGATAATTACAAAAAAGTTTGAAACATTGTGAGAATTACCAAAGTAACACAGAGACACAAAGTGAGTGCATGCAGCTGGGAAAACAGCACTGATAGACTTGCTCAGTGCAGGGTCGCTGTATACCTTCAGCGTGTAAAAAATGCAGTATCTGCAAAGCGCATAAAACAAGGTATGCCTGCATGTGATGGGTTGTGGGAATTGGTACGAACTGTTTGCAGTTTCATGACAACACGTGGGCCCTTGTTATTCTCAACAGTCTTTCACCCTCTTCTTTAGATTCCCCTTCAGGTGTTAAACTATGTGTTTTTTGTTTGTTTGTTTGTTTAGAGATGGAGTCTCACTCTATCACCCAGGCTGGAGTGCAGTGGCGCAATCTCAGCTCACTGCAACCTCCGATTCCTGGGTTCAAGCCATTTTCCTGCCTCAGCCTCCCAAGTAGCTGGGATTACAGGCATGCGCCATTACGCACAACTAATTTTTATATTTTGGGTAGAGACGGGGTTTCCCCATGTTGGCCAGCCTAGTCTGGAACTCCTGACCTCAAGTGATCTGCCTGCCTCAGCCTCCCAAAGTGCTGGGATTACAGGCGGGAGCCACCGCGCCTGGCCAGTTGTTAAACTATATTAATGATAATTAAAACAGATTATAACAACATGATACCTATTGTGTGCCAGGCACTTCATGCATACTAACTCATTTAATCCTCACAGCAGCAGCTCAATAAGGTTGGTTCTATTAGTATCACCATTTTACCAGTGAGAAAACTGAGCACAGAGAGGGTGAGTTACCTGTCAAAGATCATACAGCTGGTGTGTGACAGAACTGCAGGGACCTTCCTTGGCACTTTTTTCTTTTTGGTAACAGCTTTTTTGAGCTATAGACCACATAGCACACAACTCACCCCTTTAAAGTATATGACTTAGTGGCTTTTGGTATGTTTAGAGAGTTGTGAAACCACTACCACAATCAATTTTAGAACATTTCCACTACCCTAAAAAGAGACTCCACACCCATTAGCAGTCACCCTCATGCCCCTGACTTTCCCCCACACCCAGCCCTGCGAAACTGCTCATCTACTTTCTGTCTCTACAGATCTGTCTGTTCTGGACATTTGGCCTGAATACATGTGGCCTTCTGTGTTTGGCTTCCCTCACTTAGCATGTTTTATAGGTGGAATTGCCAGATCACATGGCAACTCTATGTTTAACTTTTTGTTTGTTTGTTTGTTTGAGACGGAGTTTTGCTCTTGTTGCCTAGGCTGGAGTGCAGTGCCGCGATCTCGGCTCACCACAACCCCCACCTCCCAGGTTCAATAGATTCTCCTGCCTCAGCCTCCCAAGTAGCTGGGATTACAGGCACCCACCACCATGCCCAGCTAATTTTTTTTTTTTTTTGTATTTTTAGTAGAGATGGGGTTTTACTGTGTTGGCCAGGCTAGTCTCAAACTCCTCAGGTTATCCACCTGCCTCGGCCTCCCAAAGTGCTGGGGTTACAGGCATGAGCCACTGTGCCCAGCCTATGTTTAATGTTTTGAGGACCTGCCATGCTGATTTCCAAAGCAGCTGCGTGGATTTACATCATCCCCAGCATGGGGGAGGATGCCCGGTTCTCCACATCCTCACCAACACCTGTCATTATCCGCCTTTGTTTCTAGCCATTCTAGTAGGTGAGAAGTGGCATCTCATTATAGTTTTGATTTGCTGATGACTAATGACATTGAGAATCATTTTATGCACTCATTGGCCCTTTGTACCTCTTCTTTGGAGAAACGTCTACCCTATCCAAATCCTTTGCCCTTTTTTTTTTTTTTTTTTTTTTTTTGACACGGGATTGTGCTCTTTCACCTGGGCTGAAGTGAAGTGATGCAATCATAGCTCACTGCAGCCTCAACCTCCTGGGCTCAGGTGACCTCCCACCTCAGCCTCCCGAGTAATTGGGACTACAGTTACTACAGCACCACAATGCCTGCCTAATTTTTAAAATTTTTTCTAGAGATGGGGTCTCCCTATGTTGCCCAGACTGGCCTGAAACTCCTGGCCTCAAGTGATCCTCCTGCCTCAGCCTCCCAAAGTGTCGGAATTACAGATGTGAGCCACCTGGAGCAGCCCCTTTGCCTATTTTTTAACAGAGCTTTCTTGACTTTTGCCAAGAAAAGCAGCCCTTTGTTCTCAGGGAACCCTGCTCCCTTGGGGTGGAGGGCGGCTGCAGGGATGGGCATTTGGTGGGACCTTGATGGCAGGAAGGGAATAAAATCATGTAGCATCCAGGGAGGAGAGGGGCGAGTGGAAGGGAAGGTTGAAATGACTGGACCTAAGTGGTGAGCAGCAGGGAGCCGGGAGACTGCACACCGGGTTAGAGGTCAGGAGGCCGGAGTGCCCTTCACCATCTCGGACCCACTCTGAACCTCCAACAAACCAAGGCCCTTGTCTTCCTAGTGTCCCAGATTCCATCTGTAAAATGGGTTTTCTGTGCCTGACCTGTGTACCTTGTAAAACTGGCAGGGGCCTGGGCATGGTGGCTCACGCCTATAATCCCAGCACTTTGGGAGGCCGAGACAGGCAGATCACCTGAGGTCAGGAGTTCAAGACCAGCCCAGCCAACATGGCGAAAGCCTGTCTCTACTAAAATACAAAAATTAACCGGACATGGTGGTGCATGCCTGTAATCCCAGCTACTCTGGAGGCTGAGGCAGAGAATCGCTTGAACCTGGGAGGCGGAGGTTGCAGTGAGCTGAGACCACGCCACTGCTACAAGGTGCTCAGAGCTGGGCAAGGGAGGTAGGAAAAGGTAAAAAGGGACAGTTTTCCAGTATGACAGAGTGGGAGAGGCAAGAAGCAGGCTGCTCTAGTGACAGAAACGGGACACGGCCTCACCTGGCTGTGGGAGGGCCTGATGCTGGGTCCCAAGACTCCGTGAAACAGGTAGACAGCACCCCGGTTCTCCTCCTCTCCTGGGGCCCCGATGACCACATCCGTCAGCTTGTCCCCATTCACATCCCCCAGCACTGTCAGAGCCGCCCCAAAGCGACCCCAGGGGTGGCCCTGCTCCCCGTAGAGAACAGCATCACACCACCACCTTCTCCACTGCAGAAAAAAAGCAGTGCCAGGCCCAACCCGGGCAACCCCTCCACCCACACCAGACCCCACCCACCCCAGGCCCATCAGTCACTCACCCCCCTGGGCAAGGGACACACAGACACCTGGCCCCCTCGGGTCTGCTCGTAGTAATGGGGGGCCCCAATGAGGACCAGGTCGGTGCTGCCATCGCTGTCCACGTCCACGGAGCAGAGGGAGGCCCCGAAGTAGGAGCCAATCTGAAGGGCAGAGCCTGGGTCAAGCTGCCTGTCCCTGCCAGAGGCAGCCCTGTGGGCCAGGTCCCACCTCTCCCCAGGTACCAGGACCTCCCCCAAGGCCCTCAAAGCCCCTCCATCCTCTCCTCTGCCCCAGCCACCTCCCCTACCCTCATCCTCCCCTCTGGCTCCTGTCACGCCCAACCTGAGTCCCCGTGACTTCGGCCTTCATCCTCCATTGCCTGGACACCTGGGTGAAGATGACAGCCTTCCCGGTGTGCTGGTAGCGGGGGGCCCCCAGGACCAGGCTCTGCACCCCTTTCCAGAGGGCCAGCTCGGTGGAGTAACCTGAGGGGCCCAGGTCTCAGCACAAAGGCCTCCATTCCCCCTCCCCAGAACCCTGGACCCCCACCCCAGGCAGCACAGCACCATCTCCCCTCCCCAGAACCCTGGACCCCACCCTGGGCAGTGCAGCCCCCATCCTCTCTCCCCAGAACCCTGGAACCCACCCCAGGCAGCGCAGCCCCCTTCTACCCTCCCCAGGCCCCCCACCCCAGGCAGCACAGCCCCCATCCCTCCTCCCCAGAACCCTGGAACCCACCCCAGGCAGCACAGCGCCCATCCCCTCTCCCCAGAATCCTGGACCCCCACCCCAGGCAGCACAGTCCCCATCCCCCCTCCCCAGAACCCTGGAACCCACCCCAGGCAGCACAGTGCCCATCCTCCCTCCCCAGAAGCCTGGACCCCACCCTGGGCAGCACAGCCCCCATACCCCTTCCCCAGAACCCTGGACCCCACCCTGGGCAGTGAATCTCCCACCTGTCCCCAACCCCTGGCTGTTTCTCACCCAGGTAAGAGTCCCTCATGTCCACATTCTCCTGAGACATGTTGATGAAGGTAGGGCTCATATTTGGGGGGTACAGGAAGGCACCTCCAGACCAGGTGAAGCTCCCCACAGCCCCCAGAACGGGGCCATCCTGGGAGAAAAGGATTCCAGGGCTGAGCAGAGGCCGGAGCAGGAAGACAGCATGTACCAGAGATATGCCTTCCGCCTGCGCCCCTTACCCACCTGACACCCACCCTGGCCTTCCCTGCTCCCCCTCCCCTCATGGCACATCATCGGCCTAAGGGGCCCCACTCACAGGTGTGAACACAGCGCTGAAGCCCTCCTGTGCCATCTCCAATTCGAAGGAGCTACTGCTTGTGGTCTCCGTACCTGGGGGAAGGCATGACGCTTGAGTGCCAGGGAGGGAGACGGGCTTTGCCAGGTCCAAGAACACTTCAGCTTTAGGAGAAGCTAAGACTGGAGGCTACAGGGAGAGCTGGTGCCTGTGACAGGGACCAGGCTCTGCCCTCCAGATCAGCTCCGACTTCGGGGCCCCCCTCTGCTACATGGATGTGGACAGCGATGGCAGCACCGATCTGGTCCTCATCAGGGCCCCCCACAGGTCTACAAGCAGACCCGAGGGGGCCAGGTGTCCGTGTGCCCCTTGCCCAGGGGAGTGAGTGGCTGGTGGGACGTGGGCTGGGTAGGGCCCGGTGTGGGTGGAAGGGTCTCCTGGGTTGGGCCTGGCACTGCTTTTTGTTCTGCAGTGGAGCCGGTGGTGGTGTGAGATCATTCTCTGTGGGGAGCAGGGCCATCCCTGGGGTCACTTTGGGGCAGCTCTGACAGTGCTGGGGGACGTCAGTGGGGACAAGCTGACAGACGTGGCTATCGGGGTCCCGGGAAAGCAGGAGAACCGAGACGCTGTCTACCTGTTTCACGGAGCCTCGGGTTCTAAGTGGAAAGGTGTTAACGGCTGAGGATTCCCCAAGCGAAGAGCTCCCTTCAGACTCACCCTCAATGGCAAAGATCTTCTCCTTCAGTTGGTTTTGAATATCTTTCAGAGCATCAAAGTCCTCCACTTTAAATATGTGTTCCTGGGAGGGCTTCGATGCAATGTCATTTAATTCTTTCCAAGAATTTCTGTTTTGAAAAGCTAATCCAACCTGTCCCCAGAAAAGATCAACTCAGTAAAAATAATAAATCAAATGTGCCTGTGTGCACTGGGTGCAACATCTTCCAATAACCCCACAAGATCAACATGATCACACCCGGTGGACACAGGAGAAACACGAAGCCCGGACAGCATCAGGGAGTTTAGGAGAAAGGATCATGGTCTCCAGTCTGGGGCAGAGTTTTCATCCTTAAGGCAGGAAGAGCCGAGAGAGCTGGTGTTTCTATCCTTGAAAGGGATGTTGTTGGCGGTGGTTCACGCCTGTAATCCCTGTGCTTTGGGAGACCAAGGTGGTAGAATTGCTTAAGGCCAGGAATTTGAGACCAGCCTGGGCAACATAGCAAGACCCCATCTCAACCAAAAAGAAAATAGCCAGGCTTGATGGCACACACCTGTGGTCCCAGCTACTGGGGAGGCTGGGGTGGGAGGATCACTGGAGCCCAGGAGTTCAAGGCTGCAGTGAGCTAGGATTGCACCACTTCCTGGGTGATAGAGCAAGACCCTGTCTCAAAGAGAAAAGAACATACACAGAAAGGGAAGTTGCCCTGAGAGGAAGCCGTGGGAGAAGTGGGAAGCCATCCCACGCCCTACCCCAATTGCATAGCGGATGATGCCTGCTGCATCAGCCATGGGGATGACATCCTTATAATCCAGGCTGTCGCCTTCTTTCTTCCCATCAGTGATGACAATGAGAATTTTGGCGGCATCCCTACGGGCCCCATATGAGGCATGGAACAATTGGTGCCTATCAGGAAAGGAGAGGTCTTAGAGGCCTGTGAACCAAACCACACTAGCCCCTGGTGCCCTTGTGAAAATTAGAAGATGCCTTTTCCTTTGGGAGGCCCCAGTCCCACCCAGAGGCCCCAGCTTGGCAAGGGTATCACGGGCTGGATTTTGGTCCCTGCCTGTCCCCTTCTCGTGGAGACAGATGAGGCCCAAGGGAAGACCTGGGTGCTTTGGGACTGTGCCTGGAAGAAATCAGGACTCACACGACATTTTGGATGGCGGTGGCCGTGTATGTAAACCCTTGCAGCTGGTGAACAGAAGCCAACAGGCTGAGGGGGTTTGAGCTGCGCCTGAATTCCTCGAAAGTGAAGTGTGTTTGGAATTTGTTGGAGAACTGCATCAGGGAAAACTGGGAGAAGCACACAGGGCTGGGGCTGAGGCCATTTCACCAGGATCCAAGCACCCACCCCCAGCAGCCTCCCTCCCCCAAAGGCACACCTGGGTGCTGGGTCTCTGGAACTGGCTTATCACAGCTCTCACGAAGTTCATCATCGTGGCAAAGTTGCGGGAGGAAATGCTGCCTGAGCCATCAATCAGGAACACAATGTCCTGCTCCTGTCTTGGGCACTCTGGGGAAGGAGGTGGCACCGGTCCTCCAAGTGACACTCCTGGAGTCCAGGACCGTGGCCTCCTGGCCACAAGAGCTCACTCTCCCAAAACCCTTCCTCCCCTAAGCCCCTAGTCTGGCGATGGGAGTCAGGTTCCACACCCTGGGTCCTCTCCTCATCAGGGGCAGAGCTTCCCTAACCCCTTGCCTGGAACAAGGCCCTTCATTCTCTTAAAGTTGCCTAAAGAGGCTGTGATGAGCCAGGCGTGGTGGCTCACGCCTGTAATCCCAGTACTTTGGGAGGCCGAGGGGGGCGGATCACGAGGTCAGGAGATCGAGACCATCCTGGCCCACATGGTGAAACCCCGTCTCTACTAAAAATACAAAAATTAGGTGGGTGTGGTGGCACGCGCCTGTGGTCCCAGCTACTCGGGAGGCAGAGGCAGAATTGCTTGAACCTGGGAGGTGGAGGTTGCAGTGAGCTGAGATCGCACCACAGCACTCCAACCTGGCAACAGAGTGAGGCTCCATCTCAAAAAAATAAAAAATGAAAAAGGCTGTGATGAAGCTGCTCAGCCCCATCAACAAAAAAGTGAAGGTCAGACTGGGTGCAGTGACTTACTCCTATAATCCAAGCACTTTGGGAGGCCTAGGCAGGAGAATTGCTTGAGCCCAGGATTTCAAGATCAGCCTGGACAACATAGTTAGACCTCACATCTACTAAAAATTGTTAAAAATCAGCTGGGCATGGTAGCTCTTCTCTGTGGTCCCAGCTACTCTGGAGGCTGAGGTGGGAGGATCACTTGAGCCCAGGAGTTGGAGGCTGCAGTGAGCTGTGATTGTACCACTGCACTCCAGCCTCAGTGACAGAGTAAGACTATCTCTAAAAAAAAAGAAAAAAAAAAAAAACAGGAAGATTTCTCCAATTCAGACGGTAGGAAGCAGAGGGCCTCCCCCTCCACCACCCTGGATATCTGTGCCCCTCCCTGGACCCACCCCTCCTTCCTCCCTCAATGTCACCCCATCCAGCAATGACACAAACTGGCACCAGTCCCTAGCCAGTGTTTGTCCTCACTGCTCAGTGCTGAATGGTAGTTTTGTTAAATTTCTTTTTTTAATTGAGGTGGAGTCTCACTCTGTCACCCAGGCTGGAGTGCAGTGGTGTGATCAAAGCTCCCTACAGCCTCCAACTCCTGGGCTCAAGCGATTCTCCTGCCTCAGCCTCCCCAGTAGTTAGGACTAGAGGTATGTAACAGCATGCCAAGCTACTTTGTATTTTATATTTATTTTTTGTAGAGATGAGGTCTCACTATGTTGCCCAGGCTGGTCTCAAACTCCAGGCCTCAAACAACCCTCTTGCCTTGATTGTTAACATTTTAAACAAATCATCCCAGGCAACAGCCACACACTGGGCCTGTTCCGTTCTCAGCTTAAATACAGGCCCCCACTCCCCTCCTGTGTGAAGTTAGCATCTGTCCTAAGAAGAGACGCTCTTCCAGCACCTGGAGAGGAAACCCCCTTCCATGTGACCTCTCAAGCATCCCCTCTGCCCCAGAGGCCTCCACCGGAGAGACAGGTGTCCTGGGCATTCTGATGGGTGCCCAGGCCCCTGTGGATGGAGTCTGGACCCACGGAGGTGCTGGAAGGCACACCCTATTTGCAGCCAGATGTCAGTCTCACCAAAGGCTTGAGAGCAAATGTGAAACCAGGGGGAGGCCTCAGCCTGCCAGGTTTGAAAAGCCCACTGTTCTGCTTCCTTATCTTTCTTCCCCATCAGCACCAGGGAAGTCAGGCCCTGCGTCTCAACCTGCATGTGCACACGCACACACACATACATGCACACACATGCATGTACATGTGTGCATGTGCACATGTGTACACGTGCATACATATACACACATGTACACACACACACGTTGCTCACACTGCACTTTCACTGACCTTTCCTAAACTACGGCACAAACCAATTGGTCATATCCCAGGACCCATTGGATGAAAATAGCTCCTCTCCTCTAAAAATAACAACAGCTGGCCTTCATGGGGCTGTCGCCTGGTGCTAGCTGCTGTGCTAACCCCTGGCCATGAATCATCCTGTGTTGCTTTCAGTGCTGGGTGTGTTATTATCCCCATCCAACAGATGAAGAAACTGAGGCTTGGAGAGGTTAAGGTCACAGGAAAGGTCCGGCAGCGTGCGGGCGACCGGCAGGATGTGCGGGCAGCAGCGTCAGGAACCACTGCAACACGTGGTAACTCTTTTTCCAGATCCCTTCTTTCTGATCCACTCTGGCAAGACTGTCTCTAGCCCACCGCACCCCCAATTGGATGTGCGTGAGCTCCTCAAAGCCTTGGTGGTCCCGACACTCACCCTGCCTGGACACCGGGAGCCTCTGGGTGAGCTGGGTGGGGCCCAGGAGGAAGCAGAGTCCGGTGAGGTACATGTTCCTCCCGCACGCGTGGTGCACGGTGGGGCCGCAGGCCTGGGGACACAGCGGGCTGCTGGGGGGCTGCCCCTGCTTCCTCCCACCCTCACATTCCGGCACCTCCACCCTACAGGAGACTCCCAGCCCCCCGCGGCCCCGGCTCCTCCCTCCCTCCCTCAGAAGCCTCCTGTGACCCAGGGCCACTCACCAGCAGCTGGGAAGGGCTGGTGGTAGACGCCAGGGACAGGCCCAGGGACATGTTCACGGCCTCCGGGGGCACTGCGGGGACAGATATGTGCATGGTCACTCTCGGGGGTACAGAGAAGGCTGTGGAAGAGCTAGGCAGGGGTCACCTCCACCTGGGAGACAAGGAGGTCTGACGGTGAAGGAAGCTGTCGGGTCTTGACAGAGCTGCGGGGGTGCGATGGGCGGGGAGGCCTTAAGGGGCCAGGAAGCATATCTGAGGGTGAGGGTCTCAGACACAGTGGAAGCTGGAAGTGACACTCCGGTGAGTCCGTGGGCCCCTGGAGCAGGGAAGCCTGGGAGCCCGGCCCTGGGTCCCGGGAGGGGCGGTGACTCACCCTGCAGGCTGATGGGCTCACAGGCACCAGTGCTGTAGACACACTGGTAGAGGCCACCCGTTTGGTTGGCAGCTGTTATCTTTTGGGGGGCTCCAACCACCACCCTGCGAGGAGACAAAGAACACTTTAGGTAAGAGTGTGGACGCTGCAGCACAGCTGCCACTCCGGCAAGTTTGCGTTCCCTCCCTGAGCCTCAGCTTCCTCATCTGCAAGATGGATTTTGATAATTTAAAGTCCATGTGGAAGGGATTTCTGTCTGTTGGATTCTCTGGCATATGGAGACAAGAAATATTTGTTGAGTCTGGGTGTGGTGGCTCACACCTGGAATCCCAGCACTTTGGGAGGCTGAGGCGGGAGGATTGCTTGAGCCCAGGAGTTTGAGACCAACCCAGGCAACATAGTGAGACCCTGTCTCTATATATATTTTTAATGTATAGAAAAAAAGAAAGAAAAAACAAATAAGTGTTTGTTGCACGACTGATTCCTACTCACAGGCTGTCGTGTGGACTAAATCAGCATCCACCTGTGATGAGCCTGGCACTGCACTTACTGCTCTGTAAATGTTAGCTGTGAGACCGTGCCTGCCTTCAAGGCAAATCTTCATTAGCCAGGGCAGTCGCTACACCAGACAGAGAGGAGAGTTTGCAAATAACAGGGCAGGGCCGGGGGCATGGGGCCCTGAGCAGGGAGAGGATGGATGGAGCCAAAGGCCAGCACCACCTGGGCCTCACCAGGAGTTGGCATACTGGACCACGCTGTCTCCAAACCCAGCGCTGTCCACACGGAAGGCTGTCAGCTCCTCTGTGTCCAAGTTGAAACCTAGAGAAGTTGCTAAGGCTGGGAAAGAGGTGGGAAGAGAGCTTTGGAGAAGGGTCTTCCTCCTGCCTGGCTGCCCTCCACCCCCGGCCCCAGCGTCCCAATCTCCCCTCCGAGCCTGATGCCCGGGGTGCCTGGGTCTTCTGGACACCCAACTCATCCCCTTCTCTCCTTCCCAGGGTCCAGGGAGGCCTCTTGCCCACCATCCACTATCGAGTTGCAGTTCTCCATTTCTGCAGAGCAGTACCCAGGCTCTAAAAAGGATCCTTCCCCAACGTGCACCTCAGGCGCTATGAGAGTGAGTCCAGGAAAACTTGCGGACCAAAGCATCCTGTCCACAGAGCACAAGTTGGCGCATTCTGCCTATTTTAAAAATCTCTGCGGTATAGAGACAACTGGCCTCTCTTCCAGCATCTCTGGAACTCTCCCAAAATTGGTTCATCAATATCCTCTCCCTCCACAAACTCCAAATCTCAAACCCTATGTGCCTGCCTCCCCCTCAGGCTTGACTGAGTCTCTCTTCCTACCCAGATCCTAACCCCCCAGCCTGAGCCCCCAGTTCAGGGCCCTGGCTCCCTTGGGCCTGGGTCCCCAGCCCTACTTCATTGGGGTCCAGGCTCACCTGTGAACAGGAGGAGTGCTGCCCTGGTCCTGGTCATGACTAGAAGGTCAGACGTGGAGCTCTGAGCTCCTGGGCCGTTGCAGGAAGAGCTGGACCAAGGTACTGAGGAAGCAAGTGGGCAGAGAGGTGGCCAGGGGAAGGAAGAAGATTGTCAGCATGAGTCAGAGGGGGCGGGCAGAGTACGCAAGTGATCCGAGGACAGGCTCGGCCGCCCACATGCCCCCACCCCCCGACTGGAGTCACTCTCATCAGATGACTTGGCTTGATGCCCTTTGCTTAGATGGATGCAAATCCCTGCCCTGCCCCTCTCAGGCTCACCCTTGACTGCCAGAAGGCACCCCTTGACCTTGAAATTTCAGCCAGACTGGAGGGGGTTTGGGCAGATGCCAACCCCTCAGGACCCTAAAGGAAACCCTGGTGGGAGCCCTCCAGTCTGACCTGGAAAGTCTGGGCCAAGGAGTGGGGCATCCGGGTCCCTAGGAGGAGCACAGAGCAAGTATTTGTTCATTCATTCATTCACTCATTTATTCATCATTTATTCAAGAAGCCTAATTTGAGCCTGGAGATGCAAGCCCTCTGCTAGGTGGGGAAGAAAACATAAACCACAAAGCCCCAGCCCTGGGGTCAGTGGAGAGGCAGATGTATAAACAGCAAGTTCATTGCTGTGAGGGGGAAGCACAGAGACCACAGGGTGCCTCACCCGGGTTGTGAAGGTGTGGCTTTCTGAGAAGGCTTCCTGAAAGAGGTGGCACTTGAGCTGAGCATTGAAAGCAACCAAAGTTGGGAGATGACAGAGCAGCCAGACATGGATGAGGCAGGGGACAGGAGGGTCTGTGTGTGAAATCAGCAATGGGAACCAGACAGTCAGGGTGGGAAGTTGTAAGAGACAAGGTCAGGGCCACTGGGAGGAAAAGAAGGGGAAGCAGGCCTCAGGCCGTGGAAGCCCCCCTAATGTACATCAATTTTTTTTTTTAATTTCAGAAACAGGGTCTTGCTCTGCCACCCAGGCTGGAGTGCAGTGGGTGCATAGTTCACTGCTGCTTCAAACTCCTGGGCCCAAGGGATCCTCCTGCCTCAGCCTCCCGAGTAGCCAGGACTATAGGATTGCACCACTGCACCTGAATATATATATATATTTATATATATATTTTTTTTTAATTTTAGTAGAGATAGAGTTTCCCCATGTTGGCCAGGCTGGTCTCAAACTCCTGATCTCAATCAATCCTCCTGCCTCAGCCTCCTAAATTGCTGGGATCACAGGTGTGAGCCACCACACCTGGTGAAGACACATTGATTTTGTCCTGAGAGTGGAGGACAGCATTGAAGGGAATTCATGGGGACTGAGATCTTCACATTTGCATTTTAGAAAGTGGGTTATATGGGGCATGGTTTCTTTGGGAAGCAGCTGGAGACTGATTTGTCAGGAGAGAGATGTTGGGGGTCTTTGGGGTGGGCTGGTGGCTGTGGGGATGGGCTGGAGGCTGATCGGTCACTGCAGGGAGGATGAAGGTGATGGAGGAGGAAGGATAGGGGTTAGGCCAACCTCAGTTTTGAGGAAACCAGAGTGCAGTGTTTAAGAGCTTGGACTATTTCAACCTCTTTGTGCCTCAGTTTCCTCATCTGCAAAATGGGAGTGATCATGAAAGTCCACACCCCCTGTTGTTGCTGGGAGAGTTGAGTAGTGTGGAGGGCTCGGGAGAGTGGGTAGAAACCTGGGCTGGCAGCTGTGATCATTGCTGTGCTGTGACGGCTGTCCTGGTGGGAAGAGGGCATCTGTGGAGCCTCCGAGAGAGAGGTCGGAGGTAGTTGGGTGTGTGGGTCTGGACCTCAGGAACAGCCTGGATTCTGGGCCCATCAGCAGAAGTGCTGGGCAAGGTCCTGGTGAGAGTGTGATGAGGGAGGAGCATGCAGGCCATGGAAACAGCAGCGGTGGCCGCAGAGCAGGAGATGCTGAAGACTGAGGAGGCCCCACAGAGAGGCAGGAGGATGCTGGGAGAGAGACGGGCAGGCCGGACAGGGGACATGAACCATGGCACAGCCTGCCAGACATCCAGTGAGGCAGGAGATGAGGAGGTCCCCGGCTCTGGTCACAGAGGCCATCAGAGACCCCGGAGTGGGCCATGCTGGGGCGGCAGGAAGGCCAGGCTGGCATGGGCAGAGGAGGGGCCGGTGTGAGGAAGGCGGCAGTGCTGTCACCTGGAGTGACAGCCTCAGACACACTTCCAAGCCGCATGGGCAGGAGAGGGCCCTGGAGAAAGGGGGAGACAAAGAAAACTACAGAGAGAGAAGATGGAGGGTTGAACGCCAAGAAGGAAACAGCAACAGAAAATCCCCCCAAAAGAGGAAGTAGTGCAGGGTCTGGAGAGGATAGAAGAGGAACTGGCAATTGGGGATGCAGGGCTGGGCTTGTGGGCAGGGTGAGGGCCAGAGAGCCCTCGCCTTCGAGGAGGCCACAATCCCAGCCTTCTCGACACCCCCTTTCCGCGGGTTGAGGTCCACCTCTGGCGGAGGAGGCAGGAGAGGAGGACCCTGGACATATGAAAGACCCCGTCTCCTCTCAAGCTGCCCACCGACTTCCACGGTGCCCCGGGCTCAGCCAAGGTGAACTCGAATTGGAAGAAAGCCATGGTGAGACCACTCGCTTTTAGAACAGACAACTCAGGCTCAGCAAAGAGGAAGACAGGACGTGTCCTCAACTCAACCCACCCCTTTTACAAATGAGAGCCGTGTGACTGCAGGCTGGAACTCAGGGTGTCTAAAACTCATAGCCCCACTTCAGTGAATCATGACTATGATGTTTCCAGAGAAAGGATGGCAGCTGGGGAAATGATGAAAGTGAGGAAGGAGGGGGCTGCCCGTCACCCATCTCCTCAGCCCCGTGGGACCCTGAGTCAGCAGAGCCCAGCTCCCCATCTAGCCTCCTGGGGTGCTCAGAGCCCAGGCTGAGCCCATGGCAAGAGGTCAAGGGCAGAGGGAGGGTCTGGGGGAGCCTGGAGAGCAGCTAGCCTGTCTTGGGCTGATCCTCACCATCCCTGCTCCATCCCTGAACCCAGGAGCGCTGGTTGAAAAAGGTTCCAGCAGGGCAGCAGGTCAGGGGGGTGTGGTTCTGGCACAAACAGGGGAGGAGGTGGATATGGAGAAACCAGATCAGACGCTGCTGCCTTAATTCGGATCTGATTTGCCTAAGTGAAACTGAAAAATTTGGGGTCTGTCTCCTGTGTCCTTTGTTTTCTGTGGAAAGAAGAGAACAGAAACCTGGTGGGCAGAAACCCTCGGATTTCTGGGTCCGTTTCCGCCCCATCTTCACCCACGGGGCCCGAGTGGAGTTACCCTAAAGTTTCTGCCCTTCCTCTCCCTGCCTGCAGTCGCTCTCACTTCTCTCTTTGAAGGACAATCCCTGTTGTACCCCCACATTTTCTTAAAATACAATTTATTTTCATTCTAAAGTGTAAAAATACACAAATACAGAGGTACTCGGGAAGACGCTCTGCTCCAAAAACCCACCCTGAAGGCGTGGCGTTCCGGTGTGGTGACAGTTTGGGAGCACTGTCTGGGAAGCTCAGGAGGTGGAAAGAAGAAGCAGGCATGGGATAGTGATATCGGGCGGCCGACACAGGAGCTGCCATGATGACATTTATAGCACCATGCACTTTATTTATTTTCTTAGTAAAAACAATTTTTTTCTTCTCTCTTTTTTATTTTTATTTATTTATTTTTTTAGTAGAGATGGGGTTTCTCAGGCTGGTCTTGAACTCCTGGCCTCAGGCGATCCACCTGCCTTGGCCTCCCAAAGTTATGGGATTACAGGCATGAGCCATCTCACTCAGCTTCTTTTTTAAAATTTTAGATTCAGCAGGCACATGTGCAGGTCTATTACACAGGTATATTGCGGGGTGCTGAGGTTTGCACTTCTGTTGATCCTGTCACCCAAATAGTGAGCAGAGTACCTGTTAGGTGGTTTTGCAACCCTTGCTCCCTTCCTTCCCTCTCCCCTTCTGGAGACCCCAGTGTCTGTTGTTCCCATCTTTATGTACATGTGTACCCAATGTTCAGCTCCCACTTATAAATGAGAATGTGCAGTATTTAGTTTTCTGTTCCTGCATTAATTCACTTAGGACTATGACCTCCAGCTGCATCCATGTTGCAGCAAAGGACGTGATTTCATTCTTTTTCATGGCTGCATAGTATTCCGTGGTGTGTGTAGCACGTTTTCTTTAACCAATCCACCATGGATGGGCACCCAGGTTGATTCTACGTCTTTGCTATTGCACTTTATTTATACTAGCTAATTGAACCCTCATAGCAGCCCTGTGACGGGGACTGCTGTCACCCCTGTTTTACAGATGCAAAACTGAGGCCCTGAGAAGTTGGGTCGTCCTCCTCAGGTCACCCAGCTAGTGTGGGCTGAGGACAGGACTCAAGGTGCTGGAGTCTTGACTATTTTGCTAATGACTTTACTTCCTCCTCTCTGCCCTAAACGCTGCCTGTGTCATATTTGTTCCCTCAACCACTCATCCCACATGCATGGGCTGCCCACATGACATAGGCTCTGGGCTGGCCACTGTGAGAAGCAAGACAAACAGGAAAGGGTCTCAGCCCTCAAGGAGTCACACCCCAGAAGGAGATTACACCCCAGAAGTTTTACTAGACAGCAGAGTGACCCAAGGAAGGAAGTGATTAGCTCTGCTTGATGAATCGCAGAGGGAGAGGCTTGAGATGAATTAGGCAGTGCCTGGTGCTCCAGGGGCTGGGCAGGGACTGCTGGCTTCCACACACTGGGGCCGTGTCCTTCTAACATTTCTTTTATTGTTTTGTTTTTCAGAAACAAAGTCTTACTCTGTCACCCAGGCTGGAGTGCAGTGGTGTGATCAGAGTTCACTGCAGCCTCAACCTCCAGGGCTCAAGTGATCCTCCCAATTCAGCCTCTTAAGTAGCTGGGACTACAGGTATGCACCATCATGCCTAGCTAATTTTTAAATGTTTTGTGAAGTTGGGGGCCTTGCTATGTTGCCCAGGCTGGTCATGAACTCCTGGCCTTAGGCAATCACCCCCCCCCACCTCAGCCTCCCAAAGTGTTGAGATTACAGGTGTGAGCCACCACACCCAGCAGTTTTAACCCTTTTATCCCCAGTTCTTCACACAATGCCTGATACATGGGAGGCACACAGTCCATACTTGGTGCATGAATGAAGTGAAAGAATGGCAGAATGTTATCCAGGCAACACAAGGATCTGATAGTTCCAGTCCCAGTCACGATTGCAGCTCAGTTATGTGCCTGGGAAAGAGCATTTGCTGCAATGGTTCTAAGCTGAGGGTCGGGGAGGGGAAGTTAATAATCAGTCTTTCTCAGTGAAGGATAAAAGATGACACTCTCTAGATGAGAGTTCATTGAAGGGAGATACTGCATCTCACTTCTCCTTGTCTCTCCAACAATGGGCATTGGACACCGAGCAGATACAACCAGGGGTCAGTTCCTGTCTGTGGGTGTAGGATGGATGGGTGACAGGAGGGTGGATAGGTTTGTGTGTGGACAGGTGGATGGATGAAAAGATGGGGTGGAGGGTGGATGGGCAAATGGGTGGGTGGGTGGGTGGGTGAACAGGTGGATGGGTGGAAGGATGGGGTGGTGGGTGGATGGGTAGATGGGTGGGTGAACAAGTGGATGGGTGGAAGGGTAGATGGGTGGGTGGGTGGGTGAACAGGTGGATAGGTGGAAGGATGCAGTGGTGCGTGGATGGGTAAATGGGTAGATGGGTGGGTGAACAGGTGAATGGATGGAATGATGGGGTGGTAAGTGGATGGGTAGATGGGTGGGTGAAGAAGAGACTGCACAGGTTTGAAGCAAATGGACCAAATGCTCAGCCCCCTCACCCGCAGACCTGCTCAATAATTGCATGAATCAGAAGCCGCCTGGAGCAAAGCAAGAGTCGCCTAAGAGGTAAACTAACTTGAATTGGTGTAAATTTAGAATAAAACAAGGATTTAACTTGAGTAACAGGCAACAGGAAACAAGTCAAGCAGAGGAAATCAATGAGAAGTTGGGGAATGTGGGCAACGCATCCCTGGCAGACAGGGAAATGCTGGGTCACGAGCAAAGGGAAGAGGGAGGAAGGAGCTCCTGCTGGCAAAGCCCCGGGAGAAATGAGGGCTGTCCCTGCTCAGACTCCCACACTGGCAAGCGATTTCACCAGAATGAGAAGAATATGGACTTAATTTGTATTTAAATTCAGTGAAATAGACACACAGGAGAAAAGGGGAAGTGAAGACAAGTCACTGAGAAACTGGGGAAGAAGGGAGAGAAGAGGAAAGATTATAGAAAAGAGGTGGTCACAGAAGGGGGCTTGGGTTTGCAGTGTTGGTGACAACACTCACACCTTCCATTTGAAGGCTTCCATTTGAAGGTGGAGGCTTCCCTCCACCCACCCATCCACCTGTTCACCCATCCACCCACCCATCTGCCCATCCACCCACCACCCCATCCTTCCATCCATCCACTTGTCCACACACAAACCCATCCACCCTCCCATCACCCATCCGTCCTACACCCACAGACAGGAACTGACCCCTGGTTGTATCTGCTCAGTGTCCAATGCCCATCGTTGGAAAGACAAGGAGAAGAAAGCAGGATAGAGTGGGGAAAGAGGCTAAGTGACAAGGAGCTCTCCCCTGACCCTGACTCCAGCCTGGTCCCCGGAAGCTGTGAGCATGAATGGGTCCTTCCTTGAGGCTGAAGTGTGGCCCTTGGTTCTCCCCGGGTGGGTCAGTCATTGACCACCAGCCATTCTTCCCCACTTCCTCTAGCTTATCCCACTGCCACACAGAAGAAGGGGCTACTCCCCTGCAGGCAAGACCATTCCCCAGAGATTGGGGGCACTTGTGAGCCTTGAGCGTCAACACAGCAACTGAGAAATTGGTGTTAACCTAATGTTAACCCTCCAAGCAAGAGTTTTTAAGGGCGAGGTACATTTCAGGAAAGCAGAAGTTATAGGCAAAATCATAAGCCAATACCTGGAGGTTATACATTAGTTTGGCCTAAAAAGCCAGGATATCTTGAAGCAAGGCTTACAAGTCATACATGGGTTCAAAGATTCTTTGATTTGCAATTGGTTAAGGAAGGAAAGCTTCATCTAAAAACTTGGGGTCAGCAGGAAGGAATATTAAGGTCTGGCCTATGGGAGTGACTGTCTCTCCAGGGCCCTCAGGAAGAAATTTAGAGCAAAGAATAGTGATCAGAGTTCAGTCTTCACTTCCTCCTTATCAGTGGCCTACATACCAGCAGATGGCATTTTCCATCTGGGGGTGATATGGTTTGGATTTGTGTCCCCACTCAAATCTCATGTTGGATTATAATCTGCAGTGTTGGAGGAGGGGCCTGGTGGGAGGTGATTGGACCATGGGTGCGGATTTCTCCCTTGCTGTTCTCGTGATAGTGAGTGAGTCATCACAAGATCTGGTTGTTTAAAAGTGTGTAGCACCTCGCCCTGGTCTGTCTTCTTTCCTTCTCCAGCGGTGTAAGACATGACTCCTTCCTCTTTGCCTTCCACCATGACTGTAAGTTTCCTGAGGCTTCCCCATCCATGCTTCTTATAATGCCTGAGGAACCATTAGCCAATTAAATCTCCTTTCTTTATAAATTACCCGGTCTCAGGAAGTTCTTTGTAACAATGCAAGAATGGACTAATACAGTGGGGGTCCAGGTTTCTGAAAAACAACTCAGGGATGTATGTTAAAACCCTTGGTTTTCTGGGGTTTTACCATCTTGTGGCTCTCACTTCCATCTTGTGGCTCTCACTTCCTTGGCTATTGTTTGAAGTGACTGTTATCTTCTTGCTTACCGGGCTGCTCATATACTTCTCCAGATTAGCAAGGTGCCTGGAATTCTCCTTGAAGAAACTCAAGATTTTTCTTTATTTCCATGTGTAGGGGAACCCAGCAGGCCTCTGAGACGGATCCACGCTCAGTCTCAGGCACAGACAACATCTAGTGACCACAGAATGATTTCATCTTAATCCCTTTTTAGGGTAAAAGGAGGGAGTGAGAGAATCCCTAGGAAGGTGGGGTGAGAGAACAGAACAGGGCAGAAATCCAGGGTCTCTGTGAGAACTTGAGCCAGTGGGGCCGTGCCTGGGAGGGGCTGGGCTGGAGATGCCTGTGTGAATTAAGAGAGGGAGAATTCCAAAGAGGAGGAGTAAGGCAGGGTCATCCCACTCAGCTTCTCTCTCCTGGCCCTGGCATGGTAGCAGGATTGGTCTCAACAGGCAAATGCGTATATGGCAGAACTTGGCAACCAATGCATTCCGTTCACATTCACTCAGCCCAGCCTGCAGAGGGATCTTATCCTTTAATGGCAGTGGGGCATAGGGGGCAGATAAGGGGAAGGATTTTAGCAATTGTTCAAGTCTGCGCCAAGATGGGAATGCCCACAGAGGAAGCAGAAAGGAAATTGCTCTATTGATCTATTTATCACAGTAGCTGGACCAGAGGATTGCAGAAAGACACAAAGACCAACCAAATGAGAACAGGCAAAGTCTATTTATTCAAAGCTGGCTCTAGCAAGGGAGTCAGTGGCCATCACTGGTGTTTTGGCAGAGACTCAAAAATGGGCAGTACAGTAGGAAAGCTTTGTAGTGGAAACTGGGAAGTCTTCAGGGATGCCCCAAGTAGAAGCTGCTGGCCTGGGAGGCTGTATGTGGCTCACTGGAAGCGGGCATCCTGTGCAATTGACTAGGGGACATATTTGGCTTTGTCTGGTTGGTCCTAAGTTGGAAGTAGGGACAAAAATTAGGGAAGCCATCAGTTATTGATTAAGTCCTGGACATGGGGCTGATTGTTAGTTATTGATAGGCTTCCTGGGCTGGTTGCTGCAGGCTGGGGGGCAGATGTCTATTTTTATGTCTAGTCTGACCACTATCCCTTTGTATATTCAGTCTCTTGGACTCTAGAAAATGTGAAGTATGCCAGGCGCGGTGGCTCATGCCTGTAATCCCAGCACTTTGGGAGGCAGAAGCAGGAGGATCACTTGAGCTCAGGAGCTCAAGACCAGCCTGGGCAACACAGCAAGACCCTGACTTTACAAAAATTTAAAAATTAGGCTAGTACTGGCTGGGCACGGTGGCTCACACCTGCAATCCCAGCACTTTGGGAGGCTGAGGTGGGCAAATCACAAGGTCAGGAGTTCAAGACCAGCCTGACCAACATGGTGAAACCCCATCTCTACTAAAAATACAAAAATTAGCCAGGCGTGGTAGCGGGTGCCTATAATCCCAGCTACTCAGGAAGCTGAGGAAGGAGAATTGCTTGAACCCAGGAGGCGGAGGTTGCAGTGAGCTGAGATCGTGCCATTGCACTCCAGCCTGGATGACAGAGCAAGACTCCGTCTCAAAAAAATAAATAAATAATTAGGCTAGCACAGTAATGTGGGCCTGTAGTCCCAACCACTCAAGAGGCTGAGGCAGGAGGATCCCTTGAGCCTGGGAGATCAAGTGTGCAGTGAGCTATGATCGCACCACTGCACTCAGCCTGGATGAAAGAGAGAGACCCTGTCTCAAAAAAAAAAAAAAAGAAAGAAAGAAAAATGTGAAGTGGCCCAGTTGGATACTATATGGTCCTAAAGATGTGTTAGGATGAAGGGAAAGGGATGTCTGAGAGCTGTCTCTCCTTCAAGAGTGCGCAGAGAATAGGAAGCTGGGGAAACCCAAGCCTGTTCATTCATTCATTCCCTCTCTCAGCAATTGTTTGTTACATGTTCTGGGTATTGTCCTAGGGTCTAGGGGTGTGATGGGGCTTCCTGTCCCCTGGGAATGTACAGTCTCCAGGAAAAGAAATGCAGGTTGCCATGGCAGCAAGTGAGAGACAGAACTTCTCCCAGCTGGGGGATCAAGAGGATCTGGAGGAAGATCACTTCAGCTGAGGCAGGGGTCAGGTGAACAAGAAAAGGAAGTGAGTTCTGGGCAGAGGATACAGCATAGGCAAAGGTTGAGAGGTGAAAGGGAGTTAGGGGAACGCGGACAGGTCCCGACCTTCCCAGATAGGCCATGTTGAAGCCGGGCTTCTCCGGTAATTACTAATCACAATGCCTTTCACTTTCAGAAGCCTGTTGGTCACCCAAAGTGTGGCTCACCTCGGAAATGTGAGGTTCAAGAGGGAGGGGTGGGCCAGAGCAGAAGCTGAGCTACAGAGGAAGCCAGGGTCTCAAAGGTCACCTCAAAAACAACTGCCCAGGCTCAGAGGCCAGAGTGCTATGTGGAGTCAGGGGACCAGAGTGATTGGAGAGCCGTGTCCTGCCTAATAGGGCAGTTCTGTTGCAGCCTCATATTGCCAAACGTTTCAGTTTTTCTTTTTCTTTCTTTTTTTTCTTTTTCCTTTGAGGCAGGGTATTGTTATGTTGTCCAAGCTGGAGTGCAGTGGTGCCATCATAGCTCACTGCAGCACTGACCTCCTGGGCTCAAGCAATCCTCCCAACCTCAGCCTCCTGAGTAGCTGAGACCGCAGGTGTGCACCAGCACACCTGGCTAATTATTATTATTTTTTTTTTGAGATGGAGTTTCACTCTTGTTGCCCAAGCTAGAGTACAATGGTGTGATCTTGGCTTACTACAGCCCCCGCCTCCTGGGTTCAAGCGGTTCTTCTGCTTCAGTCTCCTGAGTAGCTGGGATTACAGACACCCGCCACCACTCCCAGCTAATTTTTTGTACTTTTAGTAGAGACGAGGTTTTGACATGTTGACCAGGCTGGTCTCGAACTCCTGACCTCAGGCGATCCACCAGCCTCAGCCTCCCAAAGTGCTGGGATTACAGGTGTGAGCCACTGAACCTGGCCCTTTTTTTTTTTTTTTTTAAGAGACAGGTCTTGCTATGTTGCTCAGGCTGGTCTTGAGCTCCTGGGATCAAGCAATCTGCCCCCTTTGGCCTCCCAAATGCTGGGATTACAGAACTGCACCACCATGACTGGCCTCCAATTTTTCTTTTTTTTATTATTATTATTATACTTTAAGTTTTAGGGTACATATGCACAACGTGCAGGTTTGTTACGTATGTATACATGTGCCATGTTGGTGTGCTGCACCCATTAACTCGTCATTTAGCATTAGGTATATCTCCTAATGCTATCCCTCCCCCCTCCCCCCACCCCACAACAGGCCCCGGTGTGTGATGTTCCCCTTCCTGTGTCCATGTGTTCTCATTGTTCAATTCCCACCTATGAGTGAGAACATGCAGTATTTGGTTTTTTGTCCTTGCGATAGTTGGCTGAGAATGATGGTTTCCAGCTTCATCCATGTCCCTACAAAGGACATGAACTCATCATTTTTTATGGCTGCATAGTATTCCGTGGTGTATATGTGCCACATTTTCTTAATCCAGTCTATCATTGTTGGACATTTGGGTTGGTTCCTAGTCTTTGCTATTGTGAATAGTGCCACAATAAACATACGTGTGCATGGGTCTTTATAGCAGCATGATTTATAATCCTTTGGATATATACCCAGTAATGGCATGGCTGGGTCAAACGGTATTTCTAGTTCTAGATCCCTGAGGAATCACCATACCGACTTCCACAATGGTTGAACTAGTTTACAGTCCCACCAACAATGTAAAAGTGTTCCTATTTCTCCACATCCTCTCCAGCACCTGTTGTTTCCTGACTTTTTAAGGATCGCCATTCTAACTCGTGTGAGATGGTATCTCATTGTGGTTTTGATTTGCATTTGTCTGATGGCCAGTGATGATGAGCATTTTTTCGTGTGTCTTTTGGCTGCATAAATGTCTTCTTTTGAGAAGTGTCTGTTCATATCCTTCGCCCACTTTTTGATGGGGTTGTTTGTTTTTTTCTTGTAAATTTGTTTGAGTTCATTGTAGATTCTGGATATTAGCCCTTTGTCAGATGAGTAGGTTGCAAAAATTTTCTCCCATTCAGTAGGTTGCCTGTTCACTCTGATGGTGGGTTCTTTTGCTATGCAGAATCTCCTTAGTTTAATTAGATCCCATTTGTCAATTTTGGCTTTTGTTGCCATTGCTTTTGGTGTTTTAGACTTGAAGTCCTTGCCCATGCCTGTGTCCTGAATGGTATTGCCTAGGTTTTCTTCTAGGGTTTTTATGGTTTTAGGACTAACATGTAAGTCTTTAAACTATCTTGAATTAATTTTTGTATAAGGTGTAAGGAAGGGATCCAGTTTCAGCTTTCTACATGTGGCTAGCCAGTTTTCCCAGCACCATTTATTAAATAGGGAATCCTTTCCCCATTGCTTCTTTTTGTCAGGTTTGTCAAAGATCAGATAGTTGTAGATATGCGGCATTACTTCTGAGGGCTCTGTTCTGTTCCATTGGTCTATATTTCTGTTTTGGTACCAGTACCATGCTGTTTTGGTTACTGTAGCCTGGTGGTATAGTTTGAAGTCAGGTAGCGTGATGCCTCTAGCTTTGTTCTTTTGGCTTAGGATTGACTTGGCAATGTGGGCTCTTTTTTGGTTCCATATGAACTTTAAAGTAGTTTTTTCCAATTCTGTGAAGAAAGTCATTGGTAGCTTGATGGGGATGGCATTGAATCTATAAATTACCTTGGGCAGTATGGCCATTTTCATGATATTGATTCTTCCTACCCATGAGCATGGAATGTTCTTCCATTTGTTTGTATCCTCTTTTATTTCATTGAGCAGTGGTTTGTAGTTCTCCTTCAAGAGGTCCTTCACATCCTTTGTAAGTTGGATTCCTAGGTATTTTATTCTCTTTGAAGCAATTGTGAATGGGAGTGCACTCATGATTTGGCTCTCTGTTTGTCTGTTATTGGTGTATAAGAATGCTTGTGATTTTTGCACATTGATTTTGTATGCTGAGACTTTGCTGAAGTTGCTTATCAGCTTAAGGAGATTTGGGGCTGAGACGATGGGGTTTTCTAGATATACAATCATGTCATCTGCAAACAGGGACAGTTTGACTTCCTCTTTTCCTAATCGAATGCCCTTTATTCCCTTCTGCTGCCTGATTGCCCTGGCCAGAACTTCCAACACTATGTTGAATAGGAGTGGTGAGAGAGGGCATCCCTGTCTTGTGCCAGTTTTCAAAGGGAATGCTTCCAGTTTTTGTCCATTCAGTATGATATTGGTTGTGGGTTTGTCATAGATAGCTCTTATTATTTTGAGATAATTAGGTCCTATCAGTACCTAATTTATTGAGAGTTTTTAGCATGAAGGGTTGTTAAATTTTGTCAAAGGCCTTTTCTGCATCTATTGAGATAATCATGTGGTTTTTGTCTTTGGTTCTGTTTATATGCTGGATTATGTTTATTGATTTTCGTATGTTGAACCAGCCTTGCATCCCAGGGATGAAGCCCACTTGATCATGGTGGATAAGCTTTTTGATGTGTTGCTGGATTCAGTTTGCCAGTATTTTATTGAGGATTTTTGCATCAATGTTCATCAAGGATATTGGTCTAAAATTCTCTTTTTTTGTTGTGTGTCTGCCAGGCTTTGGTCTCAGGATGATGCTGGCCTGATAAAATGAGTTAGGGAGGGATTCCCTCTTTTTCTATTGATTGGAATACTTTCAGAAGGAATGGTACCATCTCCTCCTTGTACCTCTGGTAGAATTCGGCTGTGAATCCATCTGGTCCTGGACTTTTTTTGGTTGGTAAGCTATTAATTATCGCCTCAATTTCAGAGCCTGTTATTGGTCTATTCAGAGATTCAACTTCTTCCTGGTTTAGTCTTGGGAGAGTGTATGTGTCGAGGAATTTATCCACTTCTTCTAGATTTTCTAGTTTATTTGCTTAGAGGTGTTTATAGTATTCTCTGATGGTAGTTTGTATTTCTGTGAGATCAGTGGTGATATCCCCTTTGTCATTTTTGTATTGCATCTATTTGATTCTTCTCTCTTTTCTTCTTTATTAGTCTTGCTAGGGGTCTATCAATTTTGTTGATCTTTTCAAAAAACCAGCTCCCGGATTCATTAATTTTTTGAAGGGTTTTTTGTGTCTCTATTTCCTTCAGTTCTGCTCTGATCTTAGTTATTTCTTGCCTTCTGCTAGCTTTTGAATGTGTTTGCTCTTGCTTCTCTAGTTATTTTAATTGTGATGTTAGGGTGTCAATTTGAGATCTTTCCTGCTTTCTCTTGTGGGCATTTAGTGCTATAAATTTCCCTCTACACACTGCTTTGAAATGTGTCCCAGAGCTTCTGGTACGTTGTGTCTTTGTCCTCATTGGTTTCAAAGAACATCTTTATTTCTGCCTTCATTTTGTTATGTATCCAGTAGTCCTTCTGGAGCAGGTTGTTCAGTTTCCATGTAGTTGAGCGGTTTTGAGTGAGTTTCTTAATCCTGAGTTCTAGTTTGATTGCACTGTGGTCTGAGAGACAGTTTGTTATAATTTCTGTTCTTTTACATTTGCTGAGGAGTGCTTTACTTCCAACTATGTGGTCAGTTTTGGAATAGGTGTGGTGTGGTGTTGAAAAGAATGTATATACTGTTGATTTGGGGTGGAGAGTTTTGTAGCTGTCTATTAGGTCCGCTTGGTGCAGAGCTGAGTTCAATTCCTGGATATCCTTGTTAACTTTCTGTCTCGTTGATCTATCTAATGTTGACAGTGGGGTGTTAAAGTCTCCCATTATTATTGTGTGGGAGTCTAAGTCTCTTTGTAGGTCACTAAGGACTTGCTTTATGAATCTGGGTGCTCCTGTATTGGGTGCATATATATTTAGGATAGTTAGTTCTTCTTGTTGAATTGATCCCTTTACCATTATGTAATGGCCTTCTTTGTCTCTTTTGATCTTTTTTGGTTTAAAGACTGTTTTATCAGAGACTAGGATTGCAACCCCTGCCTTTTTTTGTTTTCCATTTGCTTGGTAGATCTTCCTCCATCCCTTTATTTTGAGCCTATGTGTGTCTCTGCACGTGAGATGGGTTTCCTGAATACAGCACACTGATGGGTCTTGACTCTTTATCCAATTTGCCAGTCTGTGCCTTTTAATTGGAGCATTGAGCCCATCTACATTTAAGGTTAGTATTGTTATGTGTGAATTAGATCCTGTCATTATGATGTTAGCTGGTTATTTTGCTCGTTAGTTGATGCAGTTTCTTCCTAGCATCGGTGGTCTTTACAATTTGGTATGTTTTTGCAGTGGCTGGCACCGGCTGTTCCTTTCCATGTTTAGGGCTTCCTTCAGGAGCTCTTTTAGGGCAGGCCTGGTGGTGACAAAATCTCTCAGCATTTGTTTGTCTGTAAAGTATTTTATTTCTCCTTCACTTATGAAGCTTAGTTTGGCTGGATATGAAATTCTGGGTTGAAAATTCTTTCCTTTAAGAATGTTGAATATTGGCCCCCACTCTCTTCTGGCTTGTAGAGTTTCTGCCGAGAGATCCGCTGTTAGTCTGATGGGTTTCCCCTTGTGGGTAACCCGACCTTTCTCTCTGGCTGCCCTTAACATATTTTCCTTCATTTCAACTTTGGTGAACCTGACAATTATGTGTCTTGGAGTTGCTCTTCTTGAGGAGTATCTTTGTGGCGTTCTCTGTATTTCCTGAATTTGAATGTTGGCCTGCCTTGCTAGATTGGGGAAGTTCTCCTGGATAATATCCTGCAGAGTGTTTTCCAACTTGGTTCCATTCTCCCTGTCACTTTCAGGTACACCAATGAGATGTAGATTTGGTCTTTTCACATAGTCCCATATTTCTTGGAGGCTTTGTTCATTTCTTTTTATTCTTTTTTCTCTAAACTTCTCTTCACGCTTCATTTCATTCATTTCATCTTCCATCGCTGATACCCTTTCTTCCAGTTGATCGAATCGGTTACTGAGGCTTGTGCATTCGTCACGTAGTTCTCGTGCTGTGGTTTTCAGCTCCATCAGGTCCTTTAAGGACTTCTCCGCATTGATTACTCTAGTTATCCATTTGTCTAATTTTTTTTCAAAGTTTTTAACTTCTTTGCCATTGGCTCAAACTTCCTGCTTTAGCTCGGAGTAGTTTGATCTTCTGAAGCCTACCTCTCTCAACTCATCAAAGTGATTTGCCATCCAGCTTTGTTCCGTTGCTGGTGAGGAGCTGTGTTCCTTTGTAGGAGGAGAGGCGCTCTGATTTTTAGAGTTTCTGGCTTTTCTGCTCTGTTTTTTCCCCATCTTTGTGGTTTTATCTACCTTTGGTCTTTGATGATGGTGACGTACAGATGGGTTTTTGGTGTGGATGTCCTTTCTGTTTGTTAGTTTTCCTTCTAACAGTCAGGACCTTCAGCTGCAGGTCTGTTGGAGTTTACTGGAGGTAAACTGCTGATACCCTGTTTGCCTGGGTATCAGCAGCGGTGGCTGCAGAACAGCAGATATTGGTGAACCGCAAATGCTGCTGCCTGATCGTTCCTCTGGAAGTTTTATCTCAGAGGAGTACCTGGCTGTGTGAGGTGTCAGTCCACCCCTACTGGGGGATGCCTCCCATTTAGGCTACTCGGGGGTCAGGGACCCACTTGAGGAGGCAGTCTGCCTATTCTCAGATCTCAAGCTGCATGCTGGGAGAACCACTACTCTCTTCAAAGCTGTCAGACAGGGACATTTAAGTCTGCAGAGGTTATTGCTGTCTTTTTTTTGTCTGTGCCCTGCCCCCAGAGGTGGAGCCTACAGAGGCAGGCAGGCATCCTTGAGCTGTGGTGGGCTCCACCCAGTTTGAGCTTCCCAGCCACTTTGTTTACCTACTCAAGCCTAAGCAATGGCGGGCGCCCCTCCCCCAGCCTCACTGGCACCTTGCAGTTTGATCTCAGACTACTGTGCTAGCAATGAGTGAGGCTCCGTGGGTGTAGGACCCTCCGAGCCAGGTGCAGGATATAATCTCCTGGTGTGCCATTTGATAAGTCCATTGGAAAAGCGCAGTATTAGGGTGGGAGTGACCTGATTTTCCAGGTGCCGTATGTCACCCCTTTCTTTGACTAGGAAAGGGAATTCCCTGACCCCTTGCACTTCCCGGATGAGGCAATGCCTCACCCTGCTTCGGCTCATGCACAGTGCGCTGCACCCACTGTCTTGCACCCACTGTCCTGCACCCACTGTCCGGTACTCCCCAGTGAGATGAACCCGGTACCTCAGTTGGAAATGCAGAAATCACCCATCTTCTGCATCACTCACGCTGGGAGCTGTATACTGGAGCTGTTCCTATTTGGCCATCTTGGCTCCACCCCCCACTGGCCTCCAATTTTTCAAGAAAATCTATAAATACAGATTCCTCTCAGAAATCTTTCAATTTTAAAATGTCAGCAACTAATCAAAAACAAACAAACAAGACCATGTGGGTCAAATAAGACCTGACAGCTGGATTTGGTCCAAAGGTTGCGAGTTTGGAATCTCTTTTCTGAATTGGAAGTGATTATGAGCTAAGAATCTCCAAAAACAAAGCCTGTGTGTTTTCCCTGGGAAAGGGAAATCCACACCATCTGGGCACATATCTCTCGAGAATCACTCCAGAAAGGGAGGGAAGCACCTTTCTAGCAGCTTTCTCATGCATCTGCAGGGGGGACAGGTCACGGCCTATTTCTCTATCAGGTCATCCTGCCACCAGGTGGGAAGGAATGAAGGGAGAGGACCCACCCCACAGTGCTCTCAGAGGTGGAGGGTAAATCCCTAGAGACCAAGCCACATGGGCTCATCACGGAAGGTCCTACACATGGAGAAAACATAACTGCACCTATGACCATCTTGGGGACCCTCTATTTTGAGTGCTGGCCTTATCATGAGTAGTGATAAGAGGAAAGGGATTAAAATGCTAGAAGCTGGGGTAGCTGCACCAAGAGGCCTTCAGAGGCCGGGAGTGGCAGCTCACACCTGTCATCCCAGTGCTTTGAGAGGCCAAGAAGGAAGGATCACCTGAGGCCAGGAATTCAAGACCAGCTTGGGCAACATAGCAAGACCCTGTCTCTACAAAAAAAAAGCATAAAACAATCAGCCAGGCATGGTGGCACATGCCTGTATTTCCACCTACTCGGGAGGCTGATGTGGGAGATCACTTGAGCCCAGGAGCTCAAGGTTGCAGTGAGCTGTGATCACGCCACTGCACTCCAGCTTTGGCAGCAGAGCGAGACACTGTCTGAAAAAAGAAAAAGAAGAACAAGAAGAAGACGACTTCAGCCTTTACCACAAGTGGGAGAACAGAATCTTTGGGAAGGTGGTGATATCAGTTAACAAAACAGATAAACTGCTGTATCGGAGGCTCTGAGTGATAGTGTTTTCAACAAGACCAGTGTTCTCATCTCTCTCCTGTAATGGCATGAGAATATGGAGTCCAGGGCTGACATGGTGCCTCCACAGAGGCGGGACCCAGCCTCCTCTGTTCCACTCTTGCATTCTTCGATGTCAAACTCATCTTCAGGGTCCAAAATTGTGCACCGTGATGCTGACACTCCAGCCAGCGGGAAGGTGGTGAAAAGAAACGATACTTCTTCCCTCAAAGGACCTGGCTCCGAAGTTGCTCACTTCACTGCTGCTCACATCCCATCAGCCAGAACCTCGCCAGGCAGCCACGCCAGCTGCACAAGGGGTGGGGAGACGAACCCTATAACTAAGGGGCTATACGCAATATCCATTGCAGCGTAACAAACCACCACGCAGGACTGAGACATCAGTAATTGATTATTTCTCACAGTTGCATGAGGTGACAATCCAGGCAGTTCTGTGGGACTCTCCAGTGGCTGCAGGTGTTGGACAGCTGGATGGAAGGATCACAGTGGCCTCATGCATGCACAGTGGCAGTGGCCTCCGCTGTCTCCTCCATGAGGCCACTCATTCTCCAGTGGGCCATATGGATCACGGCGTGGTGGCCTCAGTGTTCCGAGGGGTGCAGGGCAGGATCTGCTGTGCTCCTAAAGGTCTAGGCTCCAGAACTCACACGACCACACTCCTACTGTATTCTATTAATCAAAGCAAACCACAGGACCAGCCCAGATTCAAAGAGGTAGACAGGCCGCACCATGTGATGTCAGAGACAGCAATGTCACACTGCAAGGGTGTAGGGCCGGGAAGCACCATTCACTGGGAGTCAGAACTGTAACCATCTCCCATGGTGGCCCAAATTAAGATTCTACTCTAAGTAGGAAAAGGAGAGTGGATACTGAAGGGATTCATTTATTCTGAAGTGAGAAATCCCCAAAAATAAAAGCAAGCAGACGTTCCTGGACTTGGCCACTTATCACCAGATTTATGGTCCTGTTTATTAGTCACTTTGTGGTCATGCTAGGGAAATCTGTCGCTTGAAATGGTTGACTTTTCTAACCCATCATAAAGCTCCTATCTGGCTGAATTCAACACATGCTTCTCATTTGAAGACGCGGAGGTGAACTCTGAGTTCACAGGACTTTAACTGCCCTGCAAAGACTGGCGGCTACAGGCACGGAGGCTGCAAGGACAGGCAACTACGGGTATGGAGGCTGCCAGGACAAGCAACTAGGTACGAAGGCTACAAGGACCAGCATGGAGGCTGCAAGGACAGGCGACTACAGACATGGAGGGTGAAAGGACAGGCGACTAAAGGTACAGAACTCTCTCTGTTCCCGGAGCAATTCAGGACTTCTGCAGATATTGAGGACTTTTATCTTTCAACATAAGGAAACACAGAAATTCTTAACAGACTTTATTTAAGTCAGGAGAGGAAATAGCAAAGAACCGTCTAAAGGTGACCGTGTTTTGTGCCACCCCCACAGATACAAAGGGCCATTGTCTCATTAGCCACCTTTTGAGGGCATCTCACTTCACTTTGAGTGAAATTGGAACTACTCACTCTGGCTTACAAAGCACTCATGCCCAAGCCCTGCCCACTCTCCCAGCCTCCCCTGCCCTCCCTTCTGCCTGGAGGTCTTCTGGCCCTGCTTCAGTCAGGTGTCACCTCCCTTGGGGACCCTTCCTTCACCTCCCTAAGGAGTAAGCCCTCTCTCCTCCTGCCACATGTGAAACAAGTGTCCCTCTAAGCCATGATTTTCTTGTATTTCAATGAAGATCATGAAATTACCATTTTTTGGCTGGGCACAGTGACTCACGCCTGTAATCCCAGCATTTCGGGAGGCCAAGGCAGATGGATCACCTGAGGTCAGGAGTTCAAGACCAGCCTGGCCAACATGGTGGAACCCCATCTCTACCAAAAATACAAAAAAAAAAATTAGCCAGACATTGTGGTGCACACCTGTAATCCCAGCTACTCAGGAGGCTGAGGCAAGATAATCACTTGAACCCGGGAGGGAGAGGTTGTAGTGAGCTGAGATCACACTACTGTACTCCAGTCTGGGTGACAGAACAAGACTCCATGAAAAAAAAGAAAGAAAAAGAAAGAAAGGAAGGAAGGAAGGAAGGAAGGGAAAGAAAGAAGGAGAAAGAAAGAAAGAGAGAGAGAAAGAAGAGAGAAAGAGAAAGAGAGAAAGAAAGAAAAGAAACATTTTTGTCCAAAAACATGTCATCAATTTCATATGCTTTAACCCAATATCATAACAGTTAAATAACAGCCACCCTCTCCCCACACTCCCTCATGCCTGTTCTGGGGCCATTCCTCTGAGGCTGTCAGGACAGTAAAAGAGAAAAGCTTTAGAGCTAGGCAGAGCTGGGATTAACTCCTAGCTCCATTCCTTCCCAGCTGTATGACCTCAGGCAACTGGTATGATCTATCTAAGCCTCGGTTTCCTCATAAGTGAAATTCATGTAAATACCAAGGACTGGTGTGAGGATTAGAGAGGATGTATGTTCAGGCCAGGCTAGTGTTTACTGTGTTTGCAAAGTATGAGGGACAGGCACTGAGCATCCTCCCTCTGAGGAAGCAGCCACCAAAATGTCACCTGCACACACCTTGGCAGCAAGTGCTCCTGGTGCCCTGACCTGAACCAAAGGCACCGTGTCAGGGGCTGTGTTCACCTGTCAAACATCCAGCCAGCAGCACTGGTATCACTTTCTCTGGCCACTAGAGCCCGCTCTCCTCACACTCAGGGCAGGCCAGAAGTGGTAGGAAATTAACACTCTCCCCACCAAGAGCAGCCCTCATCCAATAGCTAAGTGGAATCGGTGTCTATGCGCTCCAGCCTTCTCCCCTGGGTGGGGTGATACTGAGGTGCGTGTTCTGCACTGCCTCCGAGAACTGCCCAGTGGGATGAAGCTCCAGGAACTCACAGCAGCTTCTCTGTGGATGATACACCTGTTATTGGCAGCCTTCCCTTCCTCGGTATTTCCTGGAGCCATCTCTTTATTTTATTATTTTATTTTATTTTATTTTATTTTTATTTTTATTTTTTTTAAGATGGAGTCCTGCTCTGTCGCCCAGGCTGGAGTGCAGTGATGCAATCATATCTCACTGCAACCTCTACCTCCCGGGTTAAAGCAATTCTCCTTCCTCAGCCTCCCAAGTAGCTGAGATTACAGTTGCCTGCCACCATGCATGGCTAATTTTTTTGTATTTTTAGTAGAGACGGGGTTTCACCAAGTTCGACAGGCTGGTCTCAAACTCCTGACATCAGGTGATCCACCAGCCTCGGCCTCCCAAAGTTCTGGGATTACAGAGGCGTGAGCCACTGTGCCCGACCTTTATTTTATTATTTTGTTTATTTTTGAGACAGGATCTCACTCTGTCACCCAGGCTGGAGTGCAGTGGTGCGATCATGGCTCACTGCAGTCTAGACCTCCTGGGCTCAAGTAATCCTCCTGCATCAGCCTCCGGAGTAGCTGTGACTACAGGCACGTAACACCAGGCCTGGCTAAATTTTTTTAATTTTTCGTGGACACAGGTTCTCAATATGTTGTCCAGGCTAGTCTCGAACTCCTGAGCTCAAGCAATCTTCACACCTTCACCTCCCAAAATGCTGGGATTTCAGGTGTGAGCCACCGTGCCTGGCCTGCCACCTCTTAAATACGCTTGTTTCACCCAAATTCTTGGGTTTGCTTCTGGGAGAACCCAAACTTCCAGGAACATATCCTATAAATTATCCTTACATATATGCAAAAATGACATATATTTGATTTATTAACTCAGCATTGATGCAATAACAAGAGATTGAAAATAGTATATCAAAAGAAGACTGGTTAAATACATTATGGTACACTCACACAATGGAATACTATGCAGCGGTATAAAAGAATGAAAAAGTAATTTATGTCTTAATATGAACCGATGTCTGAGAAATATTGGTGAAAAAAAGCAAGATACAGACCAATATAAAGTATGCTACCATTTGTGTAAAAAAGCTTGTGTGTGTGTGTGTATGTGTGGTGTGTGTGCACACGTGCATACACTTGCACATCGCCTGGAATCTGTCTGAAGGAAACCTCAAAACACAATCTTGACTACCTTTAAGGAGGTGACTTGAATATCTGGAAAGGGAGACTTTTCACTGTACACTTGAATGCCTTGTGATTTTTGTACCGTAGACAGGCTTATCCATCCAAAAAATTAAAGTCACATTGAAATAATAAATGAATCCAGAAAGGAAGCTTCATCATTCCTCAGTGGGCATCTTTATTGGGCATCAGCGCTGGTGTGGAGGAGGCTCCTGGTTCCACCCACGGCTTCTCATGGAGTCTCCATCCAAGCTGCGCAGGCTCCAGCAGGCCGCAGGCTCACAGGCGACGGGAAGTCCCACTTCTTTCAGTGGAGAGAAGCTGCTGTGTTTCCCTCTGTCTTCACCCACAGGATTGACCGTCCCCTCTCCCGGGGGAAAACCCAGCAGCGGCTTCACCCACGCACAAGGGAGCCCAGGCAGTTCCCTTCTGCCGGAGAGGCTGCGCTGCCGTCACCTACCCACACGCCAGAGACATCTGAGTCACACACGTGAGCCACACGCCCCTGAGCACACACATGCACACACTCGCACACATGCACACACATGGACACACGCACACACACACTTGGACACACTCACATACTTGCACACACTCACACATGGACGTGCGAGTGCACATGCACGCACACGCACACATGTGCACACACTTGCACACAGACACTTGCACACACTCACACACATGCACATACACACTTGCACACACACAAATGGAAGCCCAAGCGCGTCCTGTCGGGGAGACTTCGCTGTCCGACGTGTCCAGCAGCCTGGGGGCTACGTGTGGTCTGGGCAGAGTCCTGCTGGCCACCGAGAGGCAGCTCTGTCGGGAAGGAGCCGCTACTGGGGTTCGGCCCCCGGGGGACCCCCTTCACTCATCATGTCCTTGTATTGCCGCTTGAAGAAGCCGAGCTGCGGGGCAGAGGAGGGCAGTGAGAGCGACAGCAGCCAGGGAGCGTGCGGCTCCGCAGACCAGGGGGAGGGGGCGGGAGGGCCGGCAGAGACAGAAGGGACCCAGGAGGGCGGGGCGGGAGGGGAGTAACATCCGCGTCGGGGCCTGGAGAAAAACAGAAACTACAACAAGGAGGGCGACTCGTTCTCAGCGCGCCCCGCGCATGAACCCGGCCACCCTCCCTAAGAGACTGAGGCGCAGAGAGGCTCCCGGACTCGCCCCAGTCACACAGCTGGCAGCCCCGCCGGGGAAACCGAGGCACGGAGCTGCAGCGCGAGGCCCGAGAGGATGAAGGGAGGGGGTGGGGGAGCGGCGGGGAGCACCTTGTACAGCGCGGCGGTGATGAGGGCCAGGAGCAGCAGTCCCCCGACAGAGCTGCCCACGATGAGCGGCAGGGGGTTGGGGACCTCGAACGGCTCCACTTTGGTCTCCGTCTGGGGGAGGAAGGAGGGGCGTCAGGGGAGACGACTCCGGATTTCTGGGGGTTCCCCATTCACACCGTGTGCACCCCTGAATCAAGTGGGGAACCCCTCCTCATGTCCCCCAGAACCCCAGCCCTCAGTCCTCCTCCCCCACCTCTTCTCCCTCCTCTCCCTCCTCCGTTTCTCTGTCCTCTATCTATCTCTATCGCTTTCTGCCTCTCTCTGTCTCTCTATCTCCATGGCTCACTGTCTCTGTCTCTGTCGCGCTCTGTATCTCTCTCTTTATCTCTATCTCTCTGTCTCTCTATCTCCATCTCTCACTGTCTCTGTCTCTATCTCTATCTCTCTGACTCTCTCTCTCTCTCCTTTGTATCTGTCTCTGTGTCTGTTTCTCCCTCTGCCTCTGTCTCTGTCTCTCTCCTTACGTCTCTGTATCTCTCTGTCTCTCTGTCGCTCTGTCTCTCTCTCTCTCTCCTTTGTGTCTGTCTCTGTGTCTGTTTCTCCCTCTGCCTCTGTCTCTGTCTGTCTCTCTCCTTACGTCTCTGTATCTCTCTGTCTCTCTGTCGCTCTGTCTCTCTCTCCCTCTCTCTTTGTGTCTCTCTCTCCTCCCCCAGAAATCTCCACAAGCCCAGCCCCTCTCCCTCCAATGGTTCCTCAGCGACCAAGACAGGTACCTGGGACCTCACAAACGCCCCCTGTCCCGGCAGCAGGGTGAACACGGAATCGTTAAACAAGATCTCAGCTGTGCTCACGATCAGGAGGTGGTTATGCGAGGTCTGTGGAAGAGAGCGTGGGCACTGCACCTGGGCCCTGAGCACCACGCCTGTGCCCGGCGAAGCCTCAGGACCCCACACACCTTGATGTACCAGTCAAACGAGAGGTTGCCTTTGAGGGTAGCATTGACTTCTTCCTGGATGCCAAAGAACGGGATGTCACACTGGATTCTCTGGCAGACAGCGATGGAGCAGTTCTGGGGAACGCAGGAGGGGAGGGGACAGGTAAGGAAGCCGAAGGCAGAGAACACCCCTCCCCGTTTGCTCAGAGACCATACAGGTTCCAGCAGGGAAGCGCTCTGGGTCTCTGTGTGGCCCTGGGGCTGACTTAGCTTCTCACCACCACGGGGGCCTTCCGAAGCTCAGCCAGAAAGTCGGAGTGAGAGGGCAAGCGCTCCTTGGTGTGGCACGTACTCGAGAGGTTCTGAGGAAAGAGACGCACTGAGAAGGGGCAGAGATGAAGGCGCCAGGGCCTCATCTCGGGAGGTGAGATGGCCTGGGTCCAGGAGAGGGGCGGAGCGGCTCTAAAACCCAATAGCATTAACAGAGGTGAGAGGAAGGCGCAGGGCCGTGCAGGAGTCAGGCTGAGCTCCGCTCACCTCGGAGAAGGTGACCTGGGGGCGGTCCCATATGACAGTCTGGTTCAGCCGGACGGGCACCAAGAACACCAGGCTGATGGGGAGGCTCCTCTGCCCCAGGTTGCTGACCTGCACCAGGGAGGGCGGGGTCAGGGCTCTGGCCTTCCTCCCCCACCAGCCTGGAGAATCAGCCTCTCCTCCCCACGGGGCAGGCCATAGGCCCGGGCGTCCTGCCCCTTCCTGTTTGAGAGAGTAGAGTGTACACCTAATACGCATTCCAGTGCCACACGGCCTGGTCTCCAGTCCTAGCTCTCCCACTTACTCGGTGGGAGACCTCGGGCTTGTTCTGTAAACCTCTCTGAGCCTCAGTTTCTTCATCTGTAAACTGGGGATCATGACAGTGCCCCACAGAGTCGTTACGAAGGTAACACAAGATAACTACGTGCGTGCATGTCACATACGTGCGTGTATGTGTGCATACTGAGTGATAGCAGCGTGGAACCAAGCCTGGCACACCACAGGTGCCTTGCGCATATTTCCCATCCCTGTTTCTGCATTTTCTACCATCGATTTTCCTCCCCAGCCTCCTTCTCAGGACCCAGACGTCCCAGCTGCCCACCTGATATTGATGCTGCATGACCCGACTGGTATTCTCTGAGGCCGTGAAGTTGAGATATTTAGTGGAGACCCCATGGCTGAAGGGAGAAAAAAGGGACAGGAGGTGACAAAACATGAGGGGTGCCCTGGGAGGGTGTCTCAGGCTAAGTGTGTAAGGAGCGAACAGGCACATGGGTAATGGGTATGAAGTCCTGGGGGGTGGAGATGGGGTGGGGTGCAGGGGGATGGGGGAACCAATGTGTGCTGGACACAGTGCGTGCCCATTTGGGCCACTCACACACACGTGCACAAATGCACACCCATGAGCACATATACACATGCACACAGACCCTCAGACACACACACGCGCAAATACACACCCATGCACACATACATGCACATAGATCCTCAGACACACATGCACAAATACACACTCATGCACACATACATGCACATAGACCCTCACACACACATGCACAAATACACACCCATGTGCACACATATGCACACAGACCTTCACACACACATGCACACACACCCATGCACACACGCATGCACATAGACCTTCAGACATATGCACAAATACACACCCAGGCACACATACATGCACATAGATCCTCATACACACACATGCACAAATACACACCCATGCACACAATGTACATATATCCTCAGACACACACATATGCACGCACACCCATGCCCAGACACACATGCACATAGATCCTCACACACACATGCACAAATACACACCCATGCACAAGGATCCTCACACACACACACAAATACACACCCATGCACGCACACACATAGATCACACTCACATCCACAAATACACGCCCATGCACACATACACACATGCAGATACATCCTCAGACACACACATGCACAAATACACGTCCATGCACACAAACATGCACATAGATCATCACACTCACACACCCATGCCCAAATACATACCCATGCACACATACATGCACAGAGATCCTCAGACTCTCACACACACACACATGCACAGACTCATGCACACAGATGCACAATCAGCCATGTCCAGCCCAGAAGTGGAGGCTCAGCTAAAGTCCTGGAAGCCAGCACCTGGTGACCACCATGTAGACAGCATATTTCACCGGCAGCTCCAGTTGGAATTCGGTTTTGTTGGTTCTGGGCATGTTGTTCTCACTGGAGGGAAAGAAAGAGCTCCAGCCGGCTCTTGAGAACTGACAGTTAGTCTTTGCTCCTCCCTCTCCCTCACTCCCTGCCTCCAATCAGCCACCAAGTTCTGTTATCTCTGCATCTGAAACCCCCCTGTTCTCCAACCCCTGCCCCCGCCTAGCCCAGGCCCATCCCTCTCCAGCTGGATGTCTGCAACCACCTTCTTCTAACTGGTCCCCTGAATTCACACCTGCTCCCACCCCAATCGCCAGCCGTCCTGAAGAGTGATCGTTCTAACATGCAAATATGATTATGTCACTCCCAGAGGCGAAACTGCAAATCCCAAACAACACCCGTCAGTCATTTTGGGACATGGCCTGTATCTAACCACCACCAACTCCTTCAGCCCTGCATTTCATGCTGAGGCCACTCTTAAACACACCCTGATCTTCCCGTCCCTGGTATCTGCTTCCTGCCTTCTGTCTTCATGCCCGCCCTCAGTTCGTGCCTTTGCTTTGTCTAAATATATTTTCTTTTTTTCCTTTTATTTTTTTATCATTATTATTATTATTATTATTATTATTTTGACACTGGGTCTCACTCTGTTGCCCAGGCTGGAGTGCAGTGGCACCATCTCAGCTCACTGCAGCCTCAATCTTCCAGGCTCAAGCAATTCTTGTGCCTCAGCCTCCTGAGTAGCTGGGATTACAGGCATGCACCACCATGCCTGGCTAATTTTTGTTAGCTCCCAAAGTGCTGGGATTACAGGCTTGAGCCAGCACGCCCAGCTCCTAAATATATTTTCTTTAGGAATCTTCTCTGAACACCAAACTCCCAAGAACACTGGCCGTCCCCCATCTAATCTTGCATCTCATACTGGATTTGAGATGCAAGATTAATGGCTAGATTTCTTGTCTGTCTTTGCCACTAAATTATCATCTCCGAGAGGGCAGGAACCACTATCGTCTGATCCACCACCATCCCACCAGCACTCAGCACAAGGCCCAGCACGTGGTGGGTGGTCAGTGAGTGTTTGCTGAGTGAACAAATGAGTTGAAGGGAGAAGCAGTGGGCAAAGGGCAAAGGCCCACCATGGGCCAGGGGCTGGGGCCTCAGACGGGCAACTGCCTGCAGAAGCCTGGTAGCAGAGAGCACCTGGTCACATTGGCCTTGAGGAGCAGTTTGTTTCCAAGGGAAGCCTTAGAGTCTACATCAAACGTGATATTAAAGGTGACCTGGAGTGAGAGAAAGGAGGGACAATGACAGAAATATGAGAGAAAAAATAACCCAAATGCCCGTCATCTG
Source organism: Pan troglodytes (assembly GCF_028858775.2). Lineage (NCBI taxonomy): Eukaryota > Metazoa > Chordata > Mammalia > Primates > Hominidae > Pan > Pan troglodytes. The sequence continues at coordinate 35,354,645 of NC_072416.2, read as the reverse complement.
ATTAATGGAGACATGAAATATGGCCCATCCATGCAACAGGATATTGTTCACCAAATAAAAAGCAATGAAGGCCAGGTGCGGTGGCTCACACCTGTAATCCCAGCACTTTGGGAGGCTGAGGCAGGTGGATCACCTGAGGTCAGGAGTTCGAGACCAGCCTGGCCAACATGGCAAAACCCTGTATCTAATAAAAATACAAAAATTAGCTGGGTGTGGTGGCGGGCGCATGTAACCCCAGCTACTTGGGAGAGTAAGGCACAAGAATTGCTTAAACCTGGGAGGCAGAGGTTGCAGTGAGCCAAGATTGCACCACTGCACTCCAGCCTGGGCGACGAAGTGAAACTCCATCTCAAAAATATATATAAAAAATTTAAAAACAATTTTTTTAAAGCAATGAGGTACTGACATATACTATGACATGAATGATCCTTGCTAAGTCCTTGCTTAATATTATGCTAGGGAAAGGATCACATACGGGATTATTTCATTTATATGAAATGTCCAGAATAGGCAAATCTATAGACACAAAGTAGATTAGTGGTTGCATAGGGCTGGGGGATATGGGAGGACTGGGGCTGAGGGCCAACGGGAACAGAAGCTCTTTGTGAGGTAATGAAGATGTTCCAAAATGGATCATGATGACGGATGCAAGACCCTATGAATTCACTCAAAGCCACTGAACTGTATATTTTATTTTATTTCATTTTATTTATTTTCAAGACAGGGTCTCACTCTGTCACCTAGGCTAGAGTGCAGTGGTGTGATCATAGCTCACTGCAGCCTCAACCTCCCAGGCCCAGACGATCCTCCCACCCTAGCCTCCCGAGTAGCTGGGACTACAGGTGTGCACCACCACGCCCAGCTAATTTTTACATTTTTTGTAGAGACAGGGTCTCGCCATGTCACCCAGGCTGGTTTCAAACTCTCGGGCTCAAGCGATCTTCCTGCCTCGACCTCCTAAAGTGCTATGATTACAAGCATGAGCCACTGTGCCGGGCTTGAAATGTATGCTTTAAATAGGTGAATTGGATGGTATGTGAATTATATCTCAATAAAGCTGTTTTGTACAAAAAGGAACCACTACTAAAGAAGAGAAGAAGAAGAAAAGAATCCCCAAAGAAATCAAAGAGAAAAGGAGGGGAGGAGCCAGGAGTTCTGACCTCTGAGTTTTCCGGGAAGATGGGGTGGTTTATGCTGCAGCTGGTGCTCTTCAAGGCCCCAGACACTTCGGTGGAAGAGACAGACTCACAGGCCAGACGCCAGGATCGCTGTGAGCGCTGGTTCTGGAAGGCAGGGGAGGCAAAGGCGGTGATATCCACCTCCGGCCGTGAGGATGGGGAAGCAAAGGTCAGATAGAGCCTGAGAAGGATGTGGCTACCTGGAGCGTGGACACCTTCCGGTAGGACAGGCCAAGCGGGAAGAAGAAGGTGACCTGTGTCCTGTAGGAGTCCTCACCATCATTTCTCACAGTCATTGTCACGTTGAACTCCCGGGGCCCACCCACCACGAGGCAGTCCAGGCTGTGGGAAGAAGACAGGCCGGGGGATGGGGCGCTGGGCTTCCCTGTGGCAAGCCTGCTCCGGCAGAACAGAGACGCAGGCACTTGATGAAGAGACAACAGTGGAGGGGCAGTCACACCGGACCTTATAGCCCAGGAACACCCGGCTCCCTTGGGGGCCAGGAGGAGAAAAGAGCGGGTCATGGTACGGGTCCTTCTCTGGAGGAAGTGAGGAGGAAAGGAAACTCACCTCATGAAACTGAAGGTGATGCTGAGGTCATCCTGGCAGATGTTGTCATTGCCACAATTCTTCTCAAAGGGAAACTTTTAAAAAATAAATATGATCAAATGAAAGGAAAGAAAATAACCAAGTATTGTGAAATTAAACAATAAAATCAAATGTTGAAGTAAAATTAGATGCAATCAAATAAAATGAGTTTCAACCACCTTGGTCTCTGGTCTCTTCCACACCCCTGCAGGACCCCAACTCTGGACTCACCAAGGCTGTGAAGAGTCTCTGAGCATCCTCCGCCAGCACTGGCCGGAGGTTCCCGAAAGCAGACAATGGCGTTCCCACCAGAGAGAAGTTCAGGCGCAGCACAATGGGGCTCACTGGGTCCTCGATGCAATTCTAAGAGATAGCCGGGATTTGGGGATCTGCCCTCCTCAGCTCCCCAAGCCCACTCCATGCTTGGAGGACCCAGGGGTCTGGCCACTAGCCTGCTCACCGGCAACTGTAGTTTCAGGGTCTCACAAGTCTGGGTCAGCCCCAAGACCTGTGTCTGTCTGCGTGTGCTGTTCTTTGTCTCATTGAAGACGGCGCGGGAACGTGGGCGGCCGGAGTCCAGAGCCAGGTCATAAGTCACAACACTCTGGATCTGTCCTGAAGGGACAGGGTGGCACAGCAGTGAGGGGCCTGAGCCTCGGAACACGGCAGATGGGAGTTCGAGGCCCAGCTCCTCTGCTTCTCAGCTGTGCGACTTAGGGTATGTTATCTGACTTCTCTGAGTCTTCTTTCCTTCCTTCCTTCCTTTTTCTTTCTTTCTTTCTTTCCTTGCTCTCTTCCTCCCTTTCCTTCCTTCCTTCCTTTTTTCCTTTCCTTTCCTTCCTTCCTTTTCTTCCTTTCCTTCCTTTCCTACTTTCCTTCCTTTCCTTCCTTCCCTTCTTCCTTCCTTCCTTTCTTTTTATTTTTTATTTTCTTTTTTGAGACAGAATCTCACTCTCTTGCCCAGGCTGGAGTGCAGTGGTGCCATCTCAGCTCACTGCAACCTCTGCCTCCCAGGTTCAAGCGTTTCTCCTGCCTCAGCCTCCCAAGTAGCTGGGATTATAGGCACATGCCACCACGCCGTGCTGATTTTTGTATTTTTAGTAGAGATGGGGTTTCACCATGTTAGCCAGGCTGGTCTCAAAGTAATCCACCTGCCTCAGCCTCCCAAAGCGCTGGGATAAAAGGCATGAGCCACTGCGCCTGGCCTCCATTCTTTATTTTTAAAGTGAGGATAATAATGATACCCTCCCAATGGTAAAAAGGAAATGAAATAGTGCTTATCAAGTATTTAGCACAGTGTCTTTTATACAATAAGTGCTCAATAAATGGTAGCTATTCTGTCACTCGCTAAAAAATTTATTGTATTTTTCTGACTACTTTAAATTTTTTTCTCTTTGTCTTTGGTCTTCAGCAGTTTGATTATAACGTACAATGATATAATGTCCTTCATATTTATCCTGCTTTGATTTTGTAAAGAATCTTGATGTCTTTCATCAGTTTGGGGAATTTTTTTTTTTTTTTTTTGAAATGGAGTTTTGCTCTTGTCACCCAGACTGGAGTGCAATGGGGCGATCTCAGCTCACTGCAACCTCCGCCTCCCAGGTTCAAGCAATTCTCCTGCTTCAGCCTCCTGAGTAGCTGGGATTACAGACGCACACCACCACACCTGCTAATTTTGTATTTTTAGTAGAGATGGGGTTTCACCATGTTGGCCAGGCTGGTCTCAAACTCCTGACCTCAGGTGATCCACCTGCCTCGGCCTCCCAAAGTGCTGGGATTACAGGCGTGAGCCACCGTGACTGGCCAGTTTGGGGAAATTCTTTAACTACTGCATCTTTCCTATTCCATCCTATTCCATCTTTCCTATTCTGTCTTTCCTATTCCATCTTTCCTATTTTCTTTCTCTCTCTGTCTCTCTCCTCCCCCACCACCACTTTCTGTAATTCCAATTACATGTTTGTTAGATCTTTCACCATATCCCACACATCTCTTATGGTGTTTTTCTGTATTTTTCTTTCTTTTTATCGCATATTTATCCAGATACTTTCAAATGACTTGTCTTCTTGTTCACTAATTCTCTGTTCTGCTTCTAATCTGCTATAAATCTATTTACTGAATTCTTCATTTCAGTCAGTGCGATTTTTGGTTCTAGAGTTTCCATTTGACTCTATTTTATGAATTCCAGGTTTTTGCTGAAGTTCTCATCCTTTCCCTTTTTTCTTGAAGATATTAATTATAGTTACCTTTTAAAAATTCCTATCCAATCACTCTAATTTCTGAATCACCTGTGGGTCTATTTCTATTGTATATTGTTTCTCTTGGTTGCTAGTCAGTTGTCTCAATGGAAAGACCAAGGTATTTACCAAGGCCTCTCAAATCTCTGTCTCCCCAGCACTGAGGAGCTGCTGAATTCTCTGATCAGCTCTTTGGCTTTTCAGTTGCTGTTTTCTACTGGGTGTCTTGGAGTACTGACCTAGGCATTCGTGTCTTAAGAGTCAGCCAAAGAGTAGAGGGGGACTTCTATGTAGGTTTAAGGGTACCTCTTCTTCAATTCCCTACTCTCTAACATTTTGCTCTTAATTTCTAGCCATGCTGGCTGCTCTCATATCTGGAATGCTATCTCCTCAGCACAGGAAAACTGTTCCTAGAAAGGTAATCATTTTTTAGGGATGGGTCTTGCTATGTTGCCCAGGCTGGCCTCAACCTCCTGGGCTCAAGTGATCCTCCCCTCCCACCTCAGCCTCTCAAGTAGCTGAGACTACAAGAACATGCCATCATGCCTAGCTAATAATTTTACTTTTAAAGAGGGTACAATTCTTTCTAGTACTGTCATTACTAGAGACAGTTATTCCTAGTGCTGTCACTACTAGAGACAGTTATTCTTAGTACTGTCATTACTATTCTCCCACCCCAAACACAGTTCTACTCTTTGAGAATAGGAACAAGGGAAGAAGTCACTGGTGATAAAATGCATATGTGAGTGCTTTGTAAATCTCTGTTTAGCTTCATCAATTCAATCTCCCCAAATAGGTTTTCTCTCCATTTATTAAAAAACAAAAACATAGTTTGTTCACAGGCATGGGGCCTTCAGTTCTCTGGAGAACTGAGTGAGTAAGGAAGTGCCACATGCTCACCTCTTTAGGGAGGTCCACTGGACTTCCCTACCCAGCAGGACAATAGCCTGCTCACTCAGGTAAGGCTTGGAGAAGGTTGTCAGAGCCTATGAGAACTCAGTTCAGGACAGCCAGAAGGCTGGGCAGAGTGGATTGCAGCACCCATTCATGTCCTCGGTCGTTTAACCTCTTGAGACTCATCCACCAAGACTCACCTTCTCTTAGCCGATCCCGTGTGCTCTTCTGGACATGGAGGCAGACTCTGACCTCTCCGGCTTCCTTGCCTTTCACCACCTGATCATTACACTCAAATACATTCCTTGCCACTTCCCTGGGATTGAACTCCATGATTGCCTTGACTCTCAGTACTGGCTGGGACCTAAAGGGACACCAGAAAACCATCAGGGACCTTCAAACAGGAAACATTCCTTCAAGGGAGAATGTCTGGTTGACTCCAAAAGGCATTCTCACCTGAGCAGCAGCACGTGCCCCTGGGCTCCTACAGTCAGGTCTACCAGTCCATCCATTGTGAGGTCCTGGCCCCCACTCAGTGACTGACCAAAATACTGGAGCCTGGGAGAGAGCTTGGAGCCTGCTATCCGCTGAGGGTAAAAAAGAGGTGTGGAGAGAGAAGGGGGTAGGAAAGACAGGAGATGTATAACTCAGTCATCCAGCATGGCCCAGACAGAGGTTCTCTAAGCTCTACTCAAGTCTCATCTCTTGCAACTAACCAAGGAACTAGGACAGCTTAGAACTTATCAAGGAATTATTCACCTTTAGACCACAACCTCAAGAGGATACCTACAATTTCTCTTTTAAAAAAACTTTTAAAATAAAAACGGGGTCTCACTTTGTGGCCCAGGCTGGTCTTGAACTCCTGGGCTCAAGCGATTCTGCCCTATCAGCCTCTCAAGTGCTAGGATTATAGGTGTGAGCCGCCACGCCCAACCCCAATTTCTATTAATTACCTGCATTTCCCTGCATACAGGGAAAAGTAAAAGTATATTATTTGGCTCAGCTGAATTTCATTTACATAGTCAGAATAATGCAAACACTGAATGTTGATCTAACCAAAATGATCACATAAACATGAGGCGTGAATGGGGGGTAAAAGAGTGCTACTATGTGGCAAAAGGAAAACTGAAAAAGAGATCAATCTCCACCTTCCATGGTGGGAAGTCAGTGGTAAAACAAAAATCAAAAAGTAGCAAAATTATTATTATGTAATTGGAACAAATAGAGAATTGAAAGAGCTGAAAGTGGTTCCCTCAAGAGCAAGGGAAATGAAGCCAAAACCATCGTGTATGTGGAAATTGTTGTTTTTTAATAGTGAGCTTTTTGGAACTATTTTGACTCTTTAAAGTATGTGCAAGAGTAATATTGAAAAAAATGACAGCCAAATAATAAATTTTAAAGAAATTTTAAAAGTGATTTTGTCATGTCCTTAATGCAAGTGAATTGGACACTTTTAATTATGGTATAAAAGTTATAAGACAAAGATATTAAAAATAACTATAGCTAAAATTATGTTACTGGATACACAATATAAATAACTGTAAATTGTGAATCAATAACATAAAACGTATAGTGGGGAATAAAAGTATAGAGTGCATGTGATTTAAGTTCAGTTGTTATCAGCTTAAAATAGACCATGATAATTATGAGATGTTTTGTGGAAACCACAAAGAAAATACCTTTAGAAGTTATATACACAAAAAAAGGGTCAGACGTGGTGGCTCACATGGCTTACACCTGTAATCCCAGCACTTTGGGAGGCTGAGGTGGGCGGATCATGAGGTCAGGAGATCAAGACCATCCTGGCTAACGTGGTGAAACCCCATCTCTATTAAAAATACAAAAAATTAGCCAGGAGAGGTGGTGGGCACCTGTAGTCCCAGCTACTCGGGAGGCTGAGGCAGGAGAATGGCCTGAACCCGGGAGGCGGAGCTTGCAGTGAGCCGAGATCGCACCACTGCACTCCAGCCTGGGTGACAGAATGAGACTCCGTCTCAAAAAAAAAAAGTACAAAAAGAGAACAGAATGAAAGCATATTAATACAAAAATTAACAACAATAAAACACAAAGGAAGACAGCAAGAGAAGAAAAGAGGGACAAAAGACCTACATGACTAACAGAAAACAATTAACAAAATGGCAGTAGTAAATCCTTCTCTATCGATAATTACTTTAAATGTAAACAGAAGCAAACTCTCAAAACAGAGTGGCAGAATTAATAAAAATACAAAATCCAATTATATGCTATCTACAAGATACCCACTTTGTATTTACTGACACATAGGCTAAAAGTAAAGGAGTAGAAAATGCTATTCCATGAAAATGGTAACCAAAAGAGAGCAGGATGACATGCTAATATCAGACAAAATAGACTTTAAGTCAAAAAACAAATAATGATATTATATAATGATGAAATGGCCATTTCACCAGGAGTTACAACAATTAATTATATACACACCCATCAGACATCTGAATATATAAAGCTAATAATGACAGAACTGAAGGGAGAAATAGACAGCAATTCAATAGTAAGAAACTTCAAAATCCTACTTTCAATAGCAAATAGAACAACTAGACAAAAAAAAACCCAAGGGAAAATGGACCAAATGGACTTAACAGACATATACAAAATACACAAGCCAACTACCGCAGAATATACATTCTTCTCAAGTGCACATGGACCATTCCCCAGGACAGACCACATGTTAGGTCACAAAACAAGTCTTAACAAATTTGAAATGATTTAAATTATATCAAGAATCTTTTCCAACCACAATGGAATGAAACTAAAAACAATACCAGAAGAAAAACTGGAAAAAAACATACATATGTAAAAATTAAACAATACACCATTGAACAACTAATGGATAAAAAAAGAAATTAGAAAATAACATGAGATAAATGAAAACAAAAACACAATATACCAAACTTAATGGGAGGCAGCAAAAGCAGTACTAAAGGAAAGTTCGGGATAAACACCTAATTTTAAAACAAAAAGACAAATTTCAATTACAAAACCTAACTTTACACCTCAAGAAATGAGAAATAAAAGAACAAACTAAACCTAAAGTTAGTAGAAGGAAGAAAATAATAAAGATTACAGAAAAATAAATCAGAGAATAGAAAAAAATCAATGAAATTAAGTTGATTTTTCAAAAAGATAGAATTGACAAGCTTTGGCCAGGTGCTGTGGCTCACGCCTGCAATCCCAGCACTTTGGGATGTCGAGGCAAGTGGATCACCTGAGATGAGGAGTTCAAAACCAGCCTGGCCATCATGGTGAAACCCTGTCTCTACTAAAAATACGAAAATCAGCCAGGTGTGGTGGCACGTGCTTGTAATGCCAGCTACTCAGGAGCCTGAGGCAGGAGAATCACTTGAACCTGGGAGGTGGAGAATGCAGTGAGCTGTGATCATGCCACTGCACTCCAGCCTGGGCAACAGAGTGAGACTCCATCTCAAAAAAAAAAAAAAAAAAAAGAACTGACAAGCTTTTAGGTAGACCAAGGAAAAAGGGAGAAAAAACAGAAACAACAGGTAAGTAAAATTATAAATGAAAGAACATACAACTGATGCCATAGCAATAAAAAGGATCATTAAGAGACTACTATGAACAATTATATGTTAACAAACTTGATAACCTTGAAGGAATGGATAAATTCCTAGAAATATACAACCTACCAAACCTGAATCATAAGGCAATAGAAAGTTTAAACAGATCTATAATGAGTAAGGAAATTGAATCAGTAATCAAAGACCTCCTAACAAAGAAAAGCCCAGGACCTGGTGGCTTCTCAGGCAAATTCTACCAACCAAACATTTAAATAAGAATTAATATGAATTCTTCTCAAACTCATCCAAAAAATTGAAGAGGAGGGAATACTTCCAAACTTATTGTATGAGGCAAGCACTATCCTGACACTAAATCCCAACAAACACACCATGAGAAAAGATCACTACATGCCAATTTCCCTATTGAACATAGATCCAAAATCCTAAATAAAATACTAGCAAACTGAATTCAATAGCACAAAAGGATCATATGCCATGACCATGTGGGCTTTATTCCTGGCATGCAAGGATGGCTCAACATATGCAAATCAATAAATGTGTTGCACCACATTAACAGAATAAGGAATAAAAATAACATGATCATATCAATAAGAAAAGAAAGCATTTAATAAAACTAAACATCTGTCTTAGCTTATTTGGTATAACAAATAACATAGACTGGATGGGTTATAAGCAATAGAAATTTATTTCTCATAGTTCTGAAGACTTGTGACATCCAAAATCAAGGTGCAAGCAGATTCAATATCTGGTGAGAGCCTATTTTCTGGTTCATAGGCAACCATCATTTTGCTTTTGTCTAAGGGCACTAATCCTATTAATGATGGCCACACTCTCATGACCTAAACACCTTCCAAAGGTCCCATCTACAAATACCATCACACAAGGAATTAGGCTTCAACATATGAATCTGGGGAGGACACAAACATTCAGGCCACAGGAATAGCCACTCATGATTAAAAACCCTCAACAAACTAGAAATACAGGGAAATTACATCAACATGATAAAGAACATAAAAAAAAGTGTCTAGTTAACATCATACCCAGTGGTGAAAATTTGATTTTACCACTAAAATTAGGAACAAGGCAAGGATGCCCACACTCACCACTTCTATTTCAACACAGTACTGAAAGTCCTAGCCAGAGCAATTGGGCAAGAAAAAGATAAGAAATGCATTCAAGTTAGAAATAAAGAAAAAAAAATTGTCCCTGTCTGCAATTGACATGATCTTATATATAAGAAACTTGTTATAAATACTCTACGAAAAAGTTATCAAATTTAATAAACAAATTTAGTAAAGTCGTGGAATACAAAATGAACATACAAAAATTATTTGTTTCTATACACTAACAACAAACTATCTGAAAAAGAAATTCATCCTATTTACAATGGCATCAAAAAATAAAATGCTTACAAGTTAATTTAACCAAGAAGGTGAAAAATATGCACACTAAAACTATAAAACATTGACGAAAGAAAGTTAAGACAAAAATCAATGGAAAGATATCCCATATTATGGATTGAAAGAATATTTTTTAAAGGTCCATACTACTCAAAGTGATCGATAGAGTCAATGTAATTCCTACCAAAATCCCAATGGCATTTCTTACAGAAATAGAAAAAACAATACTAAAATTAATATGAAGTCACAAAAGACCTCAAATATCCAAGACAATCTTGAGCATAAACAACAAAGGTAGAGGTATCACACTACCTGACATCAAAATACACCACAAAGGTATACTCAGCAAAACAGCATGACACTGACATAAAAACAGAGATATTGACCAATGGAACAGAATACAGAGCTCAGAAATGAACCCATGCATTTACAATCAACTAATTTTCTTTTCTTTTTTTTTTTTTTTCCAGATGGAGTCTTGCTCTGTTACCCAGGCTGGAGTGCAGTGGCATGATGTAGGCTCACTGCAACCTCTTCCTCCCAGGTTCCCCCATTCTCCTGCCTCAGCCTCCCGAGTAGCTGGGACTACAGGTGCCCACCACCATGCCTGGCTAATTTTTTTTGTATTTTTAGTAGAGACGGGGTCTCACCATGTTAGCCATGATGGTCTCGATTTCCTGACCTCATGATCCACCCGCCTCAGCCTTCCAAAGTGCTGGGATTACAGGCATGAGCCACCGCGCCCGGCCAACAATCCACTAATTTTCAACAAAGGTGCCAAGGGCATACAATGGGGAAAGGACAGTCTTTTTAACAAATGGTGTTAAGAACACTGGATATCCACAGGCAGAAGAATGAAACTGAGCCTTTATCTCAAACCAAATACAAAAATCAAAAGTGCTGGGCCGGGTGCAGTGGCTCACGCCTGTAATCCCAGCACTTTAGGAGACTGAGGCGGGTGGATTACCTTAGATCAGGAGTTCAAGACCAGCCTGGCCAACATGGTGAAACCCCGTCTCTATTAAATATACAAAAAAGTAGCCAGGCATGGTGGCGGAGGCCTGTAATCCCAGCTACTTGGGAGGCTGAGGCAGGAGAATCGCTTGGACCCGGGAGGTGGAGGTTGCAGTGAGCTGAGATCGTGCCACTGCACTCCAGCCTGGGCAATAGAGAGAGACTCCATCTAAAATAAAATTAAATTAAAAAATAAAAAAATTAAAAAGTGAGTTAAAGGCTTAAATGTAAGATCTAACACTATAAACTATTAGAAGGAAACGTAGAGGGAAAGCTTCATGACATTGGTCTGGGCAATGATTTTTTTATATGATCCTGAAAGCACAAGCAACAAAAACAAAAACAGACAAATGGAATTGCATCAAACTAAAAAGTTTCTGCACAATAAAGGAATAATTAACAGAGTGAAGAGACAACCTACAGACTGGGGGAAAATATCTGCAAACCACACAACTGATAAATGGTTAATATCCATAACACATAAAGAACTCAATAGTAAGAAAATAAATAACCCAATTTAAAAATGGGCAAAGAGGGCCGGGTTCGGTGACTCACACCTGTAATCCCAGCACTTTGGGAGGCTGAGGCAGGTGAATCACTTGAGATCAGGAGTTTGAGACCAGCCTGGCCAACATGGTGAAATGCCATCTCTACTAAAAATACAAAAATTAGCTGGGTGTGGTGGTGGGCACCTGTAATCCCAGCTACTCAGGAGGCTGAGGCAGGAGAATCACCTGAACCTGGAGGCAGAGGTTGCAGTTCACACTACTGTACTCCAGCCTGGGTGACAGACTGAGACTCCATCTCAAAAAAAAAAAAAAAAAAAACACCTGCCCCCTACTACCACAGGAGGACCAGCCTAACCGTTTGCTGCAAAAGTTGGCTGTAGTTGATCTTGTGAAAACTACTTTAAATTTCATATGCAGCCAAAAAAGAGCCCATATAGCCAAGACAATCCTAAGCAAAACAACAAAGCTGGAGGCATCACACTACCTGACTTCAAACTATACAAGGCTACAGTAACCAAAACAGCATGGTACTGATACCAAAACAGATACATAGACAAATGAAACAGAACAGAGGCCTCAGAAATATCACCACACATCTACAACCATCTGATCTTCAACAAACCTGACAAAAGCAGGAAATGGGGAAAGGATTCCCTATTTAATAAATGCTCCTGGGAAAACTGGCTAGCCATATGCAAAAAACTGAAATTAGATCCCTTCCTTACACCTTATATAAAAATTAACTTAAGATGGATTAAAGACTTAAATGTAAAATTTACAACCATAAAAACCCTAGAATAAAACCTAGGCAGTACCATTCAGGGCATAGGCATGGGCAAAATCTTCCTTACTAAAACACCAAAAGCAATTGCAACAAAAGCCAAAATTGACAAATGAGATCTAATTAAACTAAAGAGCTTCTGCACAGCAAAAGAAACTATCATCAGAGTGAACAGGCAACCTACAGAATGACAGAATATTTTTGCAATCTATCCATCTGACAAAGGTCTAATATCCAGAATCTACAAGGAACATAAACAAATTTACAAGAAAAAAACAAACAACCCCATCAAAAAATGGGCAAAGGATATGAACAGATACTTCTCAAAAGAAGACATTTATGTGGCCAACAAACATATGAAAAAAAAAAGCTCATCACTGGTCATTAGAGAAATGCAAATCAAAACCACAATGAGATACCATCTCATGCCAGTTAAAATGATGATCATTAAAAAGTCAGGAAACAACAGATGCTGGAGAGGATGTGGAGAAATAAGAATGCTTTTACACTGTTAGTGGGAGTGTAAATCAGTTCAACCATTGTAGAAGACAGTGTGGCGATTCCTCAAGGATCTAAAACCAGAAATACCATTTGACCCAGCAATCCCATTACTGGGTATATACCCAAAGGATTATAAATCATTCTACTATAAAGACACATGCACATGTATTTTTACTGAAGCACTATTTACAATAGCAAAGACTGGGAACCAACCTAAATGCCCATCAATGATAAACTGTATAAAGAAAATGTGGTACATATACACCATGGAATACTATGCAGCCATAAAAGAGAATGAGTTCATGTCCTTTGCAGGGACATAGATGAAACTGGAAACCATCATTCTCAGCAAACTAACACAGGAACAGGAAAGCAAACACCACATACTCTCACTCATAAGTGGGAGTTGAACAATGAGAACACATGGACACAGGGAGGGGAACATCACTGGAGCCTGTTGAGGGGTGGGGATCAAGGGGGAGGGAGAGCATTAGGACAAATACCTAATGCATGTGAGGCTTAAAACCTAGACAACGGGTTGATGGGTGCAGCAAACCACCATGGCACTTGTATACCTAGGTAACAAACCTACATGTTCTGCACATGTATCACAGAACTTAACGTATAATTTTTTTTTTTTTTGAGACGGAGTCTCGCTCTGTTGCCAGGCTGGCGTGCAGTGGTGCAGTCTTGGCTCACTGCAACCTCCGCCTCCTGGGTTCAAGCAATTCTCCTGCCTCAGCCTCCCAAGTAGCTGGGATTACAGGCACACGCCACCAAGCCCAGCTAATTTTTGTATTTTTAGTAGAGATGGGGTTTCACCATGTTGGCAAGGCTGGTCTTGAACTCCTGACCTCGTGATCCGCCCGCCTCGGCCTCCCAAAGTGCTGGGATTACAGGCATGAGCCACTGTGCCTGGCCCAATGTGTAATTTAAAAAAGAAAAAATAAATAAAAACATGAAGATTAAAAAAAAAAAAAAAGACTGCCCCCTACTACCACAGGAGGACGGACCAGCCTAAGCATTCACTGCAAAAGATGGCTATAATCGATCTTGTGAAAGCATTACTGAGCAGATCAAGATCTCTGGGAATGAACACTAAAGATGTTCTGAATAAATTACAGTCCGGCTGAGTGCAGTGGCTCACACCAGTAGTCCCAGCACTTTGGGAGGCCAAGGTGGGAAGATCACTTGAGCCCAGGAGTTGGAGACCAGCCTGGGAAACATAGACAGACCCTGTCACTGCAAAAGAAATTTAAAAATTAGCCAGGCATGGTGGCATACACCTGCAGTCAAAGACACTCAGGAGGCTGAGGCAGGCGGCTCACATGAGCCTGGGAGGTCAAGGCTGCAGTGAGCCATGATTGCACCACTTCACTCCAGCCTGCATGACAGACCAAGACCCTGTCTCAAAAATGATAATAATAAATAATAAATACATTTTAATCCAGTGGCATTTTAGTGTCTTTTTTGAAAACAAAAATTACATGTAATGTTACATTCTTGCATGTTCTTTGTTGATAGCATTAATTGATTCATTGGATTTCTTTTCTTTTTCTTTTTTATTATTACAATATTTTAAGTTTTAGGGTACACATGCACAACGTGCAGGTTTGTTACATATGTATACATGTGCCATGTTGGTGTGCTGCACCCATTAACTCGTCATTTAGCATTAGGTATATCTCCTAATGCTATCCCTCCCCCCTCCCCCCACCCCACAACAGTCCCTGGTGTGTGATGTTCCCCTTCCTGTGTCCATGTGTTCTCATTGTTCAATTCCCACCTATGAGTGAGAACATGCAGTGTTTGGTTTTTTGTCCTTGCGATAGTTTGCTGAGAATGATGGTTTCCAGCTTCATCCATGTCCCTACAAAGGACATGAACTCATCCTTTTTTATGGCTGCATAGTGTTCCATGGTGTATATGTGCCACACTTTCTTAATCCAGTCTATCATTATTGAACATTTGGGTTGGTTCCAAGTCTTTGCTATTGTGAATAGTGCCGCAATAAACACTTGTATGCATGTGCCTTTATAGCAGCATGATGTATAATCCTTTGGGTATATACCCAGTAATGGGATGGCTGGGTCAAATGGTATTTCCAGTTCTAGATCCCTGAGGAATCACCACACTGACTTCCACAATGGTTGAACTAGTTTACAGTCCCACCAACAGTGTAAAAGTGTTCCTATTTCTCCACATCCTCTCCAACACCTGCTGTTTCCTGACTTTTTAATGATTGCCATTCTAACTGGTGTGAGATGGTATCTCATTGTGGTTTTGATTTGCATTTCTCTGATGGCCAGTAATGATGAGCATTTTTTCATGTGTCTTTTGGCTGCATAAATGTCTTCTTTTCAGAAGTGTCTGTTCATATCCTTCACCCACTTTTTGATGGGGTTGTTTGTTTTTTTCTTGTAAATTTCTTTGAGTTCATTGTAGATTCTGGATATTACCCCTTTGTCAGATGAGTAGGTTGCAAAAATTTTCTCCCATTCAGTAGGTTGCCTGTTCACTCTGATGGTGGTTTCTTTTGCTGTGCAGCAGCTCTTTAGTTTAATTAGATCCCATTTGTCAATTTTGGCTTTTGTTGCCATTGCTTTCGATGTTTTAGATATGAAGTCCTTGCCCATGCCTATGTCCTCAATGGTATTGCCTAGGTTTTCTTCTAGCGTTTTTATGGTTTTAGGACTAACATGTAAGTCTTTAATCCATCTTGAATTAATTTTTGTATATGGTGTAAGGAAGGGATCCAGTTTCAGCTTTCTACATATGGCCAGCCAGTTTTCCCAGCACCATTTATTAAATAGGGAATCCTTTCCCCATTTCTTCTTTTTGTCAGGTTTGTCAAAGATCAAATAGTTGTAGATATGCGGCACTATTTCTGAGTGCTCAGTTCTGTTCCATTGGTCTATATCTCCAGCAGCTGAGGGTCCTGACTGTTAGAAGGAAAACTAACAACAGAAAGGACATCCACACCAAAAACCCATCTGTACGTCACCATCATCAAAGACCAAAGGTAGATAAAACCACAAAGATGGGGAAAAAACAGAGCAGAAAAACCGGAAACTCTAAAAATCAGAGCGCCTCTCCTCCTACAAAGGAACGCAGCTCCTCACCAGCAACGGAACAAAGCTGGACGGAGAATCACTTTGACCAGTTGAGAGAGGAAGGCTTCAGAAGATCAAACTACTCTGAGCTAAAGGAGGAAGTTCAAACCAATGGCAAAGAAGATAAAAACTTTGAAAAAAAATTAGACGAATGGATAACTAGAATAATCAATGCGGAGAAGTCCTTAAAGGACCTGATGGAGCTGAAAACCATGGCACGAGAACTACGTGACGAATGCACAAGCCTCAGTAACTGACGCGATCAACTGGAAGAAAGGGTATCAGCGATGGAAGACGAAATGAATGAAATGAAGCGTGAAGAGAAGTTTAGAGAAAAAATAATAAAAAGAAACGAACAAAGCCTCCAAGAAATATGGGACTATGTGAAAAGACCAAATCTACATCTCATTGGTGTACCTGAAAGTGATGGGGAGAATGGAACCAAGTTGGAAAACACTCTGCAGGATATTGTCCAGGAGAACTTCCCCAATCTAGCAAGGCAGGCCAACATTCAAATTCAGGAAATACAGAGAACGCCACAAAGATACTCCTCGAGAAGAGCAACTCCAAAACACATAATTGTCAGATTCACCAAAGTTGAAATGAAGGAAAAAATGTTAAGCGCAGCCAGAGAGAAAGGTTGGGTTACCCACAAAGGGAAGCCCATCAGACTGGCAGCTGATCTAGTCTGATGGGCTTCCTTTTGTGGGTAACCCGACCTTTCTCTCTCAGCAGAAACTCTACAAGCCAGAAGAGAGTGGGGGCCAATATTCAACATTCTTAAAGGAAAGAATTTTCAACCCAGAATTTCATATCCAGCCAAACTAAGCTTCATAAGTGAAGGAGAAATAAAATACTTTACAGACAAACAAATGCTGAGAGATTTTGTCACCACCAGGCCTGCCCTAAAAGAGTTTCTGAAGGAAGCACTAAACATGGAAAGGAACAGCCGGTACCAGCCACTGCAAAAACATGCCAAATTGTAAAGACCATCAAGGCTAAGAAGAAACTGCATCAACTAACGAGCAAAATAACCAGCTAACATCATAATGACAGGATCTAATTCACACATAAAAATACTAACCTTAAATGTAAATGGGCTCAATGCTCCAATTAAAAGGCACAGACTGGCAAATTGGATAAAGAGTCAAGACACATCAGTGTGCTGTATTCAGGAAACCCATCTCACGTGCAGAGACACACATAGGCTCAAAATAAAGGGATGGAGGAAGATCTACCAAGCAAATGGAAAACAAAAAAAACCAGGGGTTGCAATCCTAGTCTCGGATAAAACAGTCTTTAAACCAACAAAGATCAAAAGAGACAAAGAAGGCCATTACATAATGGTAAAGGGATCAATTCAACAAGAAGAACTAACTATCCCAAATATATATGCACCCAATACAGGAGCACCCAGATTCATAAAGCAAGTACTTAGTGACCTACAAAGAGACTTAGACTCCCACACAATAAAAATGGGAGACTTTAACACCCCACTGTCAACATTAGACAGATCAACAAGACAGAAAGTTAACAAGGATATCCAGGAATTGAACTCAGCTCTGCACCAAGCGGACCTAACAGACATCTACAAAACTCTCCACCCCAAATCAACAGAATATACATTCTTTTCAACACCACACCACACCTATTCCAAAACTGACCACATAGTTGGAAGTAAAGCACTCCTCAGCAAATGTAAAAGAACAGAAATTATAACAAACTGTCTCTCGGACCACAGTGCAATCAAACTAGAACTCAGGGTTAAGAAACTCACTCAAAACCGCTCAACTACATGGAAACTGAACAACCTGCTCCTGAAGGACTACTGGGTACATAACAAAATGAAGGCAGAAATAAAGATGTTCTTTGAAACCAATGAGAACAAAGACACAACATACCAAAATCTCTGGGACACATTCAAAGTAGTGTGTAGAGGGAAATTTATAGCACTAAATGCCCATAAGAGAAAGCAGGAAAGATCTCAAATTGACACCCTAACATCGCAATTAAAAGAACTAGAGAAGCAAGAGCAAACACATTCAAAAGCTAGCAGAAGGCAAGAAATAACTAAGATTAGAGCAGAACTGAAGGAAATAGAGACACAAAAAACCCTTCAAAAAATTAATGAATCCAGGAGCTGGTTTTTTTGAAAAGATCAACAAAATTGATAGACCCCTAGCAAGACTAATAAAGAAGAAAAGAGAGAAGAATCAAATAGATGCAATAAAAAAATGACAAAGGGGATATCACCACCGATCTCACAGAAATACAAACTACCATCAGAGGACACTACAAACACCTCTACGCAAATAAACTAGAAAATCTAGAAGAAATGGATAAATTCCTCGACACATACACTCTCCCAAGACTAAACCAGGAAGAAGCTGAATCTCTGAATAGACCAATAACAGGCTCTGAAATTGAGGCAATAACTAATAGCTTACCAACCAAAAAAAAGTCCAGGACCAGATGGATTCACAGCCGAATTCTACCAGAGGTACAAGGAGGAGATGGTACCATTCCTTCTGAAACTATTCCAATCAATAGAAAAAGAGGGAATCCTCCCTAACTCATTTTATCAGGCCAGCATCATCCTGAGACCAAAGCCTGGCAGACACACAACAAAAAGAGAATTTTAGACCAATACCCTCGATGAACATTGATGCAAAAATCTTCAATAAAATACTGGCAAACCGAATCCAGCAACACATCAAAAAGCTTATCCACCATGATCAAGTGGGCTTCATCCCTGGGATGCAAGGCTGGTTCAACATACGAAAATCAATAAACATAATCCAGCATATAAACAGAACCAAAGACGAAAACCGCATGGTTATCTCAATAGATGCAGAAAAGGCCTTTGACAAAATTCAACAATCCTTCATGCTAAAAACTCTCAATAAATTAGGTACTGATAGGACATATCTCAAAATAATAAGAGCTATCTATGACAAACCCACAGCCAATATCATACTGAATGGACAAAAACTGGAAGCATTCCCTTTGAAAACTGGCACAAGACAGGGATGCCCTCTCTCACCACTCCTATTCAACATAGTGTTGGAAGTTCTGGCCAGGGCAATCAGGCAGCAGAAGGGAATAAAGGGCATTCGATTAGGAAAAGAGGAAGTCAAACTGTCCCTGTTTGCAGATGACGTGACTGTATATCTAGAAAACCCCATCGTCTCAGCCCAAAATCTCCTTAAGCTGATAAGCAACTTCAGCAAAGTCTCAGGATACAAAATCAATGTGCAAAAATCACAAGCATTCTTACACACCAGTAACAGACAAACAGAGAGCCAAATCATGAGTGCACTCCCATTCACAATTGCTTCAAAGAGAATAAAATACCTAGGAATCCAACTTACAAGGGATGTGAAGGACCTCTTCAAGGAGAACTACAAACCACTGCTCAATGAAATAAAAGAGGATACAAACAAATGGAAGAACATTCCATGCTCATGGGTAGGAAGAATCAATATTGTGAAAATGGCCATACTGCCCAAGGTAATTTATAGATTCAATGCCATCCCCATCAAGCTACCAATGACTTTCTTCACAGAATTGGAAAAAACTACTTTAAAGTTCATATGGAACCAAAAAAGAGCCCGCATTGCCAAGTCAATCCTAAGCCAAAAGAACAAAGCTAGAGGCATCACGCTACCTGACTTCAAACCATACTACCAGGCTACAGTAACCAAAACAGCATGGTACTGGTCTTTTCTTTTTTTCTTTTGTGACACAGCTTTTAGTCTCACTTGCGTTTATGTGTGTTTTTCAGACAACAATTAATAATTATATTGAAAATGTAGCAGCAATTGTCTTGAAGGGTGTTCATATATTATTGGACACTAATACTAACTACATTGGACTGACTTGTGTAAACTCTCTGTTAAACATGATTTAAAAGCCATTAAGAGTACTTTGCGGCCAGACATGGTGGCTCATGCCTGTAATACCAGCACTTTGGGATGCTGAGACGGGCAGATCACAAGGTCAGTAGTTCGAGACCAGACTGGCCAACATGGTGAAACCCAATCTCTACTAAAAATACAAAAATTAGCTGGGCATGGTGGCGCACGCCTGTAATCCCAGCTACTCAGGAGGCTGAGGCAAAAGAATCTCTTGCCCAGGAGGCAGAGGTTGCAGTAAGCCAAGATCATGCCACTGTACTCCAGTGTGGGCAACAGGGCAAAATTCTCCATCTCAAAAAGAAAAAAAAAAAAAGAGTACCTTGCATTGCTGATAAATATTGCCATTAGCTGTGAAGGTTTGAGTGTTATATGTCTGCACTGATATTCTTATCAAAAATTTCTATATTAGCTTCAAATATTCAGTTTAAAACTCAAACTTTGAGATTTTTGTAGCTTTTAGTTGGTTAATTTTGAAAATTTAATATGTTGATGGAAGTTTTAAATTGTCATCATTATTTTACAAAATGATGGAGGAGGAGCTAAAATTCCTTGTTAAGAGAATTATGAAGCGTCAAAAAAATTCCTCATTAGGACACAAGGAAAAAGGATGGCCTGCTAAATCATTCAAAATGCTTTTTGGTACCTTGGATTAATCATATAATAGCTATAGCAAGAAATAGATACCATGAACAGACCAATAACAAGCAGCGAGATAGAATCAGAAAGAGCCCAGGACCAGAAGGTTTCACAGCTGAATTTTAACACACATTCAAAGAATTGGTACCAATGATATGATACTATTCCAAAAGATAGAGAAAGAGGGAATCCTCCCTAAATCATTCTATAAAGCCAGTATCACACTAATATCAAAACCAGAAAAGGACATAACAAAAAAAAGAAAACTACAGAACAATATCCCTGATGAATATAGAAGCAAAAATCCTTAACAAAATACTAGCTAACCAAATCCAACAGTACATCAAAAAGATAATACATCATGATCAAGTCTGTTTCATCCCAAGGACGCAGGAATGGTTTAATATATGCAAGTCAATAAATGTGATACATCACATAAACAGAATTAAAGAAGAAAACTATATAATCATCTCAATAGATGCAGAACAAGCATTTGATAAAATCCAGCATCCCTTTATGATTAAAAAAAAGGCTTTCAATAAATTAGACATAGAAGGGACTTATCTCAAAATAATAAAAGCCATTATCTGACAAAAGCACAGCCAACTTCATATTGAAGGGGGAAAAGTTGAAAGCATTCTCACTAAGAACTGGAACAAGACAAGAATGCCCACTTTCAGCACTTCTATTCAACACAGTACTGAAAGTCCCAGCCAAATCAATCAGTCAAGAGAAAGAAATAAAGGGGTCCAAATTGGAAAAGAGGAAGTCAAATTAGAGCTGTTTGCCAATGATATGATCATTTACCTAGAAAATGCTAAAGGCTCATCCAAAAGATTCCTAGATCTGATAAACAATTTCAGTAGTCTCAGGTTACAAAATCAATGTATGCAAATCAGTAGCACTGCTATACACCAACAACGACAAAGCTGAGAATCAAATCAAGAACTCAATCCCTTTTATAACAGCTACAAAAATAAAATAAAATGCCTAGGAATATAGTTAACCAAGGAGGTGAAGCTCCCTACAAGGAAAACTACAAAACACTGCTGAAATAAATTATAGATGACACAAACAAATGGAAATATATCCCATGCTCATGGATAGGAAGAATCAATATTGTGAAAATGACCATACTGCCCAATCTACAGATTCAATGCAATTCCCATCAAAATACCAACATCATTTTTCACATAACTAGAATAAAACAATCCTAAAACTCATATGGAACAAAAAAAAAGAGCCCAAATAGCCAAAGCAATACTAAGCAAAAAGAACAAATCTGGAGGCATCACAGTACCAGACTTCAAATTATACTACAAGGCTATAGTTACCAAAACAGCATGGTACTGGTATAAAAATAGGCACTTAGACCAATGGAACAAAACAAAGAACCCAGAAATAAAACCAAATACTTACAGCCAACTGATCTTTTACAAAGCATACAAAAACATAAATTGGGAAAAGGACACCCTATTCAGTAAATGGCGCTGGGAAAACAGGCAAATCACATGTAGAAGAATGAAACTGGATCCTCTTCTCTCAACTTATACAAAAATCAACTCAAGATGGATCAAAGACTGAAATCTAAGACCTGAAACCATAACAATTCTACAAGATAACATTGGAAAAACTCTTCTGGACATTGGCCTAGGCAAAGAATTCATGACCAAGACCCCAAAAGCAAATGCAACAAAACCAATAAATGGGACCTAATTAAACTAAAAAGCTTCTGCACAGCAAAAGAAATAATCATCAGAGCAAACAGACAACCCACAGAATGCAAGAAAATATTTGCCAACTATGCATCTGACAAAGGACTACTATCCAGAATCTATAAGGAACTCAAACAAATCAGCAAGGAAAAAACAAGTAATCCCATCAAAAAGTGGGCAAAGGATATGAATAGACAATTCTCAAAAGAAGATATACAAATGGCCGATAAACATATGAAAAAAATGCTCAACATCACTAATCATCAAGGAAATGCAAATTAAAACCACAATAAAATACCACCTTACTCCTGCAAGAATGGCCATAACTAAAAAGTCAAAAAACAATAGATCTGGCATGGATGTGATGAAAAGGGGACACTTTTACACTGCTGGTGGGAATGTAAATTAGCACAACCTCTATGGAAAACAGTATGGAGATTCCTTAAATAACTAATAGTAGATCTACCATTTGATTCAGTAATCCCACTACTGGGTATCTACCCAAAGGAAAAGAAGTCATTATATGAAAAAGATACATGAACATGCATGTTTATAGCAGCACAATTCACAATTGCAAAGATATGGAACCAACCTGTGGTACCCGTCGACCAATGAGTGGATTTTAAAAAGTTATATATATGTGTGTGTATATATGTGTATATATACACAGAGTACTACCCAGCCATAAAAAGGAACAAATAATGTATTTTGCAGCAACTTGGATAGAACTGGAGGCCATTACTGAAGTAACACAGGAATGGAAAACTAAATATATGTTTTCATTTATAAGTGGGAGCTAAACTATAAGGATGCAAAGACAAGAGTGATGTAATGGACTTTGAGGACTTGGGGAAGGGGAGTCTAGGAGGAGATAAGAGCCAAAAGACTATATATTTGGTACAGTGTACGCTGCTTTGATGACAGGTGCACTAAAATCTCAGAATTCACCACTATAGAATTCATTCATGTAACCAAAAAGCACTTGTACCCCAAAAGTTACTGAAATTTTTTTAAAAATCATATAATGACTATAGTCCACTCAGTACTTGCTTAAATTTTAGATAATAACTATAGTCCATTCAGTACTTTCTTAAATTTTAGAAAAGCTATATAAATTACTGGTACATAACTTGAAGACTGCTTTGGCTGGGTGCAGTGGCTCACATCTATAATCCTAACACTTTGAGAGGCCGAGGCAGGAGGATGGCTTGAGGCCAGAAGACCAGCCTGGCCAACATAGTGAGACTTCATCTCTACAAAAAATTGAAAAATTAGCCAAGCGTGGGGGTGCACACCTATAGTCTCAGCTACTTGGGCGGCTGAGAAGGAAGAATTGCTTGAGCCTGGGTGTCAAGACTGCAGTGAGCCATGATCTCGTCACTGCACTCCAGCCTGGGCAACAGAGGGAGACCTTGTCTCAAAAAAATAAAAAGAGAGAGAAAGAAACAGAGAGAAAGAAAGAGAGAAAGAAAAAGAAAGAAAGAGGGAGGGAAAGAGAGAGAGAGAAAGAAAGAAGAAAGAGAAAGAAAAAGCTGGGCGCGGTGGCTCACGCCTGTAATCCCAGCACTTTGGGAGGCTGAGGCAGGTGAATCACAAGGTCAGGTGTTCGAGACCAGCCTGGCCAACATGGTGAAACCCCGTCTCTCCTAAAAAGAGAAAAATATTAGCCAGGCGTAGTGGCGGGCGCCTGTCATCTCAGCTACTCGGCAGGCTGAGGCAAGAGAATAGCTTGAACCTGGGATGCGGAGGTTGCAGTGAGCTGAGCTCACTCCACTGCACTCCATCCTGGGCAACAGAACGAGACTCCGTCTCAAAACAAAAACAAAAGAGAAAGAGAAAGAAAAAAAAGAAAGAAAGAAGGAAAAAAAGAAAGAAAGAAAGAAAGAAAGAAAGAAAGAAAGAAAGAAAGAAAGAAAGAAAGAAAAAAGAAAAGAAAAGAAAGAAAAAAAGATTGTTCTTCCTTTGGCTAATTAAGTAATGCCCTCACAGCACTAGATTGCACAGTGCTCTTACTGGATAAACTCAATAGTGCCTCTAGTTGGGTTGATTGAGGATGTCTGAAAGGCACTCACAGAGCCCGATGCCTGCTATTGCACAACAGATGAGCCTTTTCCTTTCTACACTGAGAATTTTCTTCTGTTTTTAGTGTGGTTTATTTTTGGCTCAGAAATAGTTGCTATGATGAAAATATTCCTCTGTTAGAAAAGACGGTAGCTACAACACCACTTTGAAAGAACCATGAGCATGAGCTATTTTTAAAAGCCAAAATAAGTGGGTTTTTTTGGTCAGGGTTAATTTTTGATTATGTTAACACTGTTTTATGATAAGGTGACTTTTTTAGATTAAAGTCAAAGAGGTTCTATATTTTTATCATTACAGATCATAGTTACAACATAGTGAGTTCTGCATACTGACTCATGTAGTGAAACCTTAAATAAGTTAGTAAGAAAAGCAATAGTTTTCTGAAGCCATGATATGGGTGATACACAGTTCATACTCAAATTATAATAAAGCTCTTCATATTTGTGAATTATAGAATACTACCTTTTACAAATCCATATTTTTAGGGAAATTTAGGAGTGATATAGAACTGGTAAATTAGTAAAATAAGTTTCACTGGATTTTTGTATATAATCATCTCTAGTACTCTGGAAATTGAGGATTCATTATGCTGTGATCAATTTCAAATACTTTTTAGTTCCAAATATACAAGCTAATAAGCCTTGCTTTTATAAGTATGTGCCAAATTCGTCAACATCAATGGGTTTTCTAAAGCGAATATAAGTGTCTTTCTTTTAATGTTATTTGACTCTAATAAAATGCAGGATTATATATATAAATGACAAAGTTATAGTACTTAAAATAGTATGGTACTAGCATAAAGATAGACATATAGACAAATGGAACAGAATACAGAGCCCAGAAATAAACCCATCCATATGGGTCCAACTGATTCTCCTAAATAATGCCAAGAATACACAATGGGTAAAGGATACTCTCTTAGACAAATGGTATTGGGAAACTGGATATACAAATGCAGGAGAACGTAATTTGACTCATATACCATACACAAAAATCAATTCAAAATGAATTAAAGACTTCAATGAAAAAGTAAAACATCTAGAATAAAACTCAGGGGAGAAGCTGGAAAGATGGTGGTTTGAGCAATGAGTTTATGGCTATGACACCAAAAGTACAGATGACAAAAATAACTAAGCCTGACTGCATCAAACCAAGTGAGACTTCTACACAGCAAAGGCAAGAATAAGCAGAGTAAAATATAACCTACGGAATGGGAGAGAGTATTTGCAAACCATGTATCTGATAAGGGGTTAATCTCCAAAATATATAGTGAACTCATACAACTCAATAGCAAAAAATCTAATAACTTTTCTCTTTTTTTGAGACAAGGTCTCCCTCTGTCTCCCAGGCTGGAGTGCAGTGGCACAATCTCGGCTCACTGCAACCTCCACCTCCCGGGTTCAAGCGATTCTCCCATCTCAGCCTCTGGAATAGCTGGGATTACAGGCGTGCACCACCACAGCCTGGCTAATTTTTGTATTTTTAGTAGAGATGAAGTTTCACCCTGTTGGCCAGGCTGGTCTTGAACTCCTGACCTCAGGTGATACGCCCGCCTCGGCTTCCCAATGTGCTGGGATTACAGGCATGAGCCGCTGCTCCCGGCCTTAATAACTTGATTTAAAAATAAGCTTAAGGGCTTGAAGAGACATTTTTTTCAGACACAAAAATGTCCAATACATACATGAAAAGATGCTCAACATCACTAATCATCAGGGAAATGCAAATCAAAGCCACAGTGAAATTTCACTTGCACACCTGCTAGCCTGGCTATTGCCGAAAAAACAAAAGACAAGTGTTGGTAAACACACGGAAAAATCAGAACCTTTGCACACTCTTGGCGAGACTGCAAAATGGTGCAGCTCCTAGGGAAAACAGTATGGAAGTTCCTCAAAAAATTAGAAATAGAACTACCATATGATTTAATAATCCCACTTCTGGTTATTTAACCAGAGGAATGGGGATTATGATCTTAAAGAGATATGAACATGCCCATGTTCATTGCAGCACTATTCACAATAGCCAGGATGTGAAAACAACCTAAATGCCTATCAACAGATGAGGGATTTTTCCTTCCCTCTCTACCAGGAAACGATGGCTTTTTTAAATTGTGGTATATACATACAATGGGATATTATTCAGCCTTAAAAAAGAAAGACATCAGCCTGGGCAACATAGGGAGACTCCATCTCTACAAAAAATAAAAATAAATTAGACAGGCATGGTGGAATGGGCCCACAGTCCCAGCTACTCAGGAGACTGAGGTGGGAGGGTCGCTTGAGCCCAGGAGGTTGAGGCTTCCAGGAGCCGTGTTTGCACCACTGCACTCCAGCCTGTGTGATAGAACAAGACTTTGTCAAAAAAGAAGGAGGAGGAGGAGGAGGAGAGGAGGAGGAGGAGGGGGAGGAGGGTGAGGAGGAGGAAGAGGAGGAGGAGGGGGAGGCGGAGGAGGGGGAGGAGGAGAAAGAGGAGGAGGAGGAGAAGAAAAAGAAGAAAGATATTCTTTCATTTGTGACAACATGGATGAACCTGGAGGACGTTATTCTAAGTGAAATAAGCCAGTCACCAAAGGATGAATACGGCGTGGTTTCACTTATATGAGTTATCTAAAATAGCCAAACTGGCAGGGTGCGGTGGCTCACACCTGTAATCCCAGCACTTTGGGAGGCCAAGGCAGGTGGATCACTTGAGTCCGGGAGCTCAAGACCAGCCTGGACAACATGGCAAAACCCAGTCTCTACAAAAAATACAAAAATTAGCCAGGCATGGTGGTGCATGCTTGTAATCCCAGCTACTCGGGAGGCTGAGAGAGGAGAATCGCTTGAACCCAGGAGGTAAGGTTGCAGTGAGCCGAGATTGTGCCACTGCACTCCAGCCTGGGCGACAGACTGAAACTTTTGTCTCAAAAACTAAAAAAAAAAAAATAGCCAAACTCATTGAAGCAAAGAATATAATGGTGGCTGCCAGAGGCTAGAGAACAATGAGGAGTTGCTAATCAATGGGTATACATTTTCAATATGCAAGATGAAGTTCAAGAGGTCTGCTGTACAACATTGCACCAATAGATGACAGTATTACATTGTACATTTTAAAATCTGTTAAGAGGATAGGTCTCATGTTAAGTGCCCTTACCACAATAAAAAAATTTTTAAACATAAAGAAAGAAAAATGTAAGGCTGGCAAAAACCCAGAGACCAGAGGCCAGAAAACTAGATGGTCTCAGGTGGCTATGGTGGGAAAGAATATGATACAGGGAAGATGGAACCAGACTGTAAGGGTCCCTCCAGACAGTGGGCTCCACCTGGCAGGAGACAGAAAGCCAACTTACAGAGCAAAACAGTTGTCAGGTCCAGAATATAGGGTGACAAGTCATCAGGATGGGCTCCATGCTTTGCAAGACCCAGTGCAAAAAAATGTAGGACCCTTTGTTGAAAAATTACTAAGAATTGAAGATGGCAATAGCAGAGCATTAAGCCAAGCACAGGGCGCTTCTGAGAGAGGGGCACGTGTGACTGCACAATTCCACATCTGTGAAGTGTGCAATCCCGTAAGGTGGCCAACCGCATAGGTTTCCCAGGATGTGGGATTTCAGTACTAAATCTGGGACAGAGTTAAGCAAACTAGAGCTCTTGGTCACCTTACCAGGACCGAGAATCAGAAGAAAGGAATGCCTGCATCCCAATACTGCTAGCTTGCCATTTGCCATCGCTGGGCCTTGATCTACTCATCTGTAAAGTGGGGGTGATGAGGCTATCATGCACCTCCTATTGCTGTAGAAATAATCAATCTGGAACTAAGAGTCTTTGAGATTTCTGTGAATGTGTGTGTGTGTGCACATGCACGCATGCATGTGCAAGTCTGACTCTGTCACTCTGGCTGCTGGAGTACAGTGGTGTGACCAGGACTCACTGCAGCCTCAACCTCCCAGGCTCAAGCAATCCTCCGGCCTCAGCCTCCAGAGTAGCTAGGACCATGGGTGTATGCCACCACACCTGGCTAATTTTTTTTTTTTTTTTTTTTTTTTTGGAGAGATGGGTTCTCACTATGTTGCCCTGACTGGTCTTGAACTCCTGGGCTTAAACAATCCTCCCAACTCAGCCTTCCAAAGTGCTGGGATTACAGGCGTCAGCCACCAGGTCCAGCCACATGTTATTATTTTTGAAGGTTCTGAAAGGAGTACTGTGAGAACTTATCTGGCAGCTGTGGGCACACTGAATTAGGAGAAAGATCAACAAAGAGGCTACTGTCATGACAAGGACAGTGACCAGGTCTCACCTGGCTATGGGAGGGGCTGATGCCAATTCCTGAGGTTCCGTGAAACAGGTAAACAGCACCCCGGTTGTCCTCCTCTCCTGGGGCCCCAATGGCCACGTCCGTCAGCTTGTCCCCATTTACGTCCCCCAGCACTGTTAGGGCTGCCCCAAAGCGGCCCCAGGGTTGGCCCTGCTCCCCGTAGAGAACAGCATCACACTGCCACCGAGCCCTCTGCTAAACACAAACAGTATCAGGCCCCAACCCAGGCGACCCCTCCACCCACACCAGGCCCCACCCAGCCCAGGTCCCATCGCCACTCACCCCCCTGGGCAAGGGGCACACGGACACCTGGCCCCCTCGGGTCTGCTCGTAGTAATGGGGGGCCCCGATGAGGACCAGGTCGGTGCTGCCATTGCTGTCCACGTCCACGGAGCAGAGGGAGGCCCCGAAGTAGGCGCCGATCTGAAAGAGACAGGACCGTAATCACACACCTCTTCCCACCTAAAGCAGATGTGGAGGTTTTCTCTCTCTGAAGAAAAGTTATGCCTGCTGGGGGAATCCCTCTGGAGCAGATGTGATCTTCTATATGGTTCATGATAAATTATCACTTGGATGTGCTGCCAGCTAAAGGAACCTATATAATAAGCCTGGCAGAATGGTTTCTGCCTGTAATCCCAGCTCCTCGGGGGGCTGAAGTGGGAGGATCCCTTGAGCCAAGGAGTTTAAGGCTGCAGTGAGCTTTGTCACCACTGCACTCCAACTTGGGCAACAGAGCAAGATCCCAATCTCTAAGTGTATATATATATTTTTTAATAATTTAAAAGATAAAAAATAAGCCTATAGTAGAGTCAATGGGCAGTGAGTGAGGATTTACTCCAGGTGGTATTCCTGGGAGATTATTAAGGCAGCAAAGAAGAATTTGGGTTGGAAAATACATAGAAAATTCTAGAAGAGAAGACAGAATACCACCCTTTCAATATATTGGGAATCTTTAGGGAGGTAAAAAGTCAAAGTTGGCACTCTGACTAATAAGGCTAATAACTGGCTTAGATTAAAAATAACTATTTGTTATTTGAATATTTGTTGTGATATTAAGAAATATCTTCAAGGTCAATATGTAGAATTCATCCATAAAATTCACCTATTTAATCATACATTCATTCATTCATTTATTCATTCATTCAACAAACAAGTGTTTCTTATTGCTAAGCACACAGCTGGGTAATAGAGATACAGTGCCTTCCAGGGCCCTCAGTGCAGCCAGGTGGAAGAGAGGAGAGTAATCAATGGATTAACAGGGAGATGTGTATAGCAATTTCAAACTGGGACAAGTTCTAGAAAGGGAATGTGCAGGGGACATCATGCCACGGCTCTGCAACGTGATTTCTGCCTCATACACCATTGAGGGAAGACTCATTGATAACTCAATACTTTATCCTAAAGTCAACAGAATTTGATTGTTTTTTAGGTCAGATTTATTGGGGAAGAGTTTACATACAATAAAATTCAGCCTTTTAGTACATAGTTTTATGAGTTTTGACAAACATGTAAAGTCATATAACCGGCCAGCTGCAGTGGCTCATGCCTGTAATCCCAGCATTTTGGGAGGCCAGGGCGGGTGGATCACCTGAGGTCAGGAGTTCGAGACCAACCTGGAAATCATGGTGAAACCCCGTCTCTACTAAAAATACAAAAAAAAAAAAAATTAGCAGGGCATGGTGGCGGGCGCCTATAGTCCCAGCTACTCAGGAGGCTGAGGCAGGAGAATGGCGTGAACCTGGGAGGTGGAGCTTGCAGTGAGCCGAGATAACACCACTGCACTCCAGCCTGGGCAACACAGCGAGACTCTGTTAAAAAAAAAAAAAAAAAAAGATAAAAAGATAATAACCATGATCAAGTGTGATTTATCCCTGGGATGCGAGATGCAAGGATGATTCCACATATGCAAATCAATTAATGTGACATATCACATTAACAGAATGAAGGACTAAAACCACATGATCATCTCAATATACGCAAAAAAAAGCATTTGACAAAATTCAACATTCTTTTACAATAAAAACTCTCAATAAATTCGCTACAGAAGGAATGTACCTCAATATGGTAAAGGCCATATACGACAAGCCCACAACAAACATCATACTCAATGGTGAAAAATTGAAAGCTTTACCACTAAAATGAGGAAAAAGGCAGGAATGCTCACTCTCACTACTTCTATGTAACATAGTACTGGAAGTCCTGGTCACAGCAATTAGGCAAGAAAAATAAATGAAAGAGACCCAAATCAGATACAAAAAAGGAAATTTGTCTCTGTTTACACTTAAAATGATATATATATAAAAACATATATATATAAATATATTTTTAAAAAACCCTAAAAACTCCACCAAAAAAGAACTACTAGAACTAATGAATAAATTCAGTAAAGTTACAGGTTACAAAATCAATGTAAAAAATCAATAGTGCTTCTATACACTAACAATGAACTATCTGAAAAAGAAATCAAGAAACAATCTCATTTACAATAGCATCAAAAAAAATACCTAAGCTTAAATTTAACCAGAGAGGTGAAAAACATGTACACTAAAACTATAAAACATTGATTAAGGAAGTTAAACAAGACAAAAATAAATGGAAAGATATCCTATGTTCATGGACTGGAGTATTAATGCAATCTTCTGATTCAGTACAATCCTTATCAAAATCCCAATGGCATTTTTTTACAAAAATAGAAAAAAAACTAAAATTTATATAGAACCACAGAAGACCCCAAATAGCCAAAGCAATCCTCAAGAAAAAAAATACTGGAGGCATCATAATTCCTGATCTCAAAACATACTGTGTCAAGAAAGCTCTAGTAAGCATAACAGCAAGGTGGTGGCATAAAAACAGACACATCAACCAATGGAACAGAACAGGGAGGCTAGAAATAAAACTATGCATTTATGGTCAATTGATCTTCAATAAAGGTGCCAAGAATATGGAAAGGAGAAAGGACATTCTCTTCAACAAATGGTGTGGGGAGAACTGGATATTCATATTCAAAAGGATTAAATTAGACCTTTATCCCAAACCATATACAAAATCAACTCAAAATGGATTAAAGACTTAAACACAAGACCTGAAACTGTAAAACTGCTAGAAGAAAACAAAGGGAAAAGCTTCTTGACAATCAAGCTTCTGAGCAATGATTTTTTGGATATGACCCCAAAAGCACAGGCAACAAAAGCAAACCAGACAAATGGGGTGGCATCAAACTAAAAAGTGTCAGCTTAACAAAAAAAGAAAATTTCAGGCCAATATTCTTGATGAACACTAATGCAAAAATCCTCAACACACTACCTGCAAACCAAATCCAGCAGCACATCAAAAATCTAATCCACCATGATCAGGTAGGCTTCATCCCCGGGGTGCAAAGTTGGTTCAACATATGCAAATCAATAAATATGATTCATCACATAAACAGAACTAAAGACAAAAAACCACATGATTATCTCAATAGATGAAGAAAAGGCTTTAATAAAAGTCAACACCCCTTTATGTTAAAAATTCTCAATAAACTAGGTATTGAAGGAACATACCTCAAAATAATAAGAGCCATCTACAACAAACCCACAGCCAACATCATACTTGATGGGCAAAAGCATTCCCCTTGAAAGCCAGCACAAAACAAGGATACCTTTGCTCACTAGTCCTATTCAACATAGTATTGGAAGTTCTAGCCAGAGCAATCAGGCAAGAGAAAGAAAAAAGGGCATACAAATAGGAAGAAAGGAAGTAAAAAAGTCAAACTATCCCTGTTTGCAGACAACATGATTCTATATTTAGAAAACCCCATAGTCTTGGCCTAGGAGCTCCTTCAGCTGATAAATAACTTCAACAAAGTTTCAGGATACGAAATCAATGTACAAAAATCACTAGCACTCCTATACACAAACAAGAGCTGGGAGCCAAATCAGGAAGGCAATCCTATTCACGATTGCCACAAAAAGAATAAAATAACTAGGAATACAGCTAACCAGAGAGGTGAAAGATCTGTACAGTGAGAATTATAAAACACTGTTCAAAGAAATCAGAGATGACACCAAAAAAATGGTAAAACATCTCATGCTCATGGATAGGAAGAATCAATATCATTAAAATGGACACACTTCCCAAAGCAATTTATAGATTCAGTGCTATTACTATTAAGCTACCAATGACATTCTTCACAGAACTAGGAAAAACTATTTTAAAATTCATATGGAATCAAAAAAGAACCTGAATAACCAAGTCAATCCTAAGCAAAAAGAACACAGAAGGAGGCATCACATTACCTGACTTCAAACTATACTACAGGGCTACAGTAACCAAAACAGCATGGTACTGGTACAAAAACAGGCACATAGACCAATGGAACAGAATAGAGAGCCCAGAAATAAGGCCATACACCTACGACCATCTGATCTAAGACAAAAATAAGCAATGGGGAAAAGAATTCCTATTCAACAAATGGTGCTAGGATAACTGGCTAGCCATATGCAGAAGATTGAAGCTGGACCCCTTCCTTACACCATATACAAAAATCAACTCAAGATAGACTAAAGACTTAAATGTAAAACCCAAAACTATAAGAACCCTGGAAGACAACCTAGGCAATACCATCCTAGACACAGGAATAAGCAAAGATTTCCTGACAAAGACACAAAAAGCAATCTCAACAAAAGCAAAAATTGACAAATGGCATCTAATTAGATGCAAGAGCTTCTGCACAGCAAAAGAAACTATCAACAGAGTGAACAGACAACCTACAGAATGAGAGAAAATATTCACAAACTATGCATCCAACAAAGGTCTAATATCCAACATCTACAGGGAGCTTAAACAAATTTACAAGAGAAAAACAACGCCATTAAAAGGTGGGAAAAGGAAATGAACAGACACTTTTCGAAAGAAGACGTGCATGCAGCCAACAAGCATACAAAAAAAGCTCAAAATCATTATCATTAGAGAAATGTAAATCAAAACCACAATGAGATACCATCTCACACCAGTTAGAATGGCTATTAGTAAAAGTTAAAAAATAGATGCTGGTGAGGTTGTGAAGAAAAGGGAACACTTATACTGTTGGTGGGAGTGGTAAATTAGTTTAACCACTTGGGGAAAGCAGTATGGCAACTCCTCAAAGAGCTAAAATCAGAACTACCATTCAACCCAGCAACCCCATTACTGGGGATATACCCAGAGTAATATATATCATCCTACCATAAAGACACATGCACATGAATATTTATTGCAGTACTAGTCACAATAGCAAAACATGGAATCAACCTAAATGCCCACCAATAACAAATAGGATTTTTAAAAATGTGGTACATATACACCATGGAATACTATGCAGCCATAAAAATAGCAAGATCATGTCTTTTGTGGGAACATGGATGGAGCTGAAGGCCATTATCCTTAGCAAACTAACACAAGAACAGAAAAACAAATACTGCATGTTCTCACTTATTAGTGGGAGCTAAACAATAAAGAACTTACGAACACAAAGAAGGAAACAACGGACACTGGAGTCTACTTGAGGGTGGAGGTTGGGAGGAGGCAGGAGCAGAAAAAATAACCATTGGGTACTAGGCTTAATACCTGGGCGACAAAATACTCTGTACAACAAACTCCCATGACATGAGTTTACTTATATAACAAACTTTCATGTGTACCCTCAAACCTAAAGTAAAAGTTAAAAAATTATAAAATATCAATCTAATTTTTTAAAATTAAATAAATAAATAAAAAGTGACAGCTACTTAATGGTATGTATCAAGATTCTTTTCAAAATTCTTTTGGATACTCTACTTTTTTATTTTTTATATAAATTTTAGAATTGGCTAAATTCTGCAAAATATACTTCTAGGATTTTTACCTTTTTATGAATATGTAATAATTGCACATATTTATAGGGAACATGTGATATTTTTATACAAGCATACAATGTGTGATGATCAAATCAGGGTAACTGGGATATCCATTGCCTCAAGCATTTATCATTTCTTTTGCTGGGAACATTCCAATTCCATTCCTGTAGTTATTTTGAAATACACAATAAATTATTGTTAACTATAGTCACCCTACTGTGCTACCAAACACTAGGTCTTATTTTTCCTAACTGTATTTTTGTACCCATTAACCATCCCCTCTTTACCCCATCCTCCTTACTACCCTTCCCAGTCTCTAGTAACCCATCATTCTACTCTCTACCTCCATGAGATCCAATTTTTTTTTTTAGCTCCTACACATGAATGAAAACATGCAATATTTGTTTTTCTGTGCCCGGGTTGTTTTACTTAACACAATGTCCTCCAATTCCAATCCTGTTATTGCAAATCACAAGATTCATTCATCTTATGGCTGAATAATATTCCTTTGTGTACCAGAAAAATGCAAATGAAAACCACAATGAGATATCATCTCATTCCAGTTAAAAGGGCTTTTATCGAAAAGACAAACAATGATGGATGCTGGCAAAGATGCAGAGAAAGAGGAACCCTCATGCACTGTTAGTGGGAATGTAAATTAGTAAAGCCACTATAGAGAACTATATGGAGGCTCCTCAAGAAAACTAAAAATGGAACTACCATATGATCCAGCAATCCCAGTGCTGGGTATATTGCCAAAGGAAAGGAAATCAGTATACTGAAGAGATAACTGCACTCCTGTGTTTATCGCAGCACTATTCACAATAGTCGAGATATAGAATCAACTTAAGTGTCCATCAACAGATGAATGGATAAAGAAAATGTGGTACATGTGCACAATGGAATATTATCCAGGATTTTTACTGCATTGAATCTGTAGATCAACCCAGGGAGAATTGACATCTTAACAATATTGGAACTCCAATATTCGAATCCATGACCACAGCGTATCTCTCCATTTATTTAGGTCTTTTATTTCTCTCATTAGTGTTTTGTAGTTTTCAGCATAAAAGTACCGTACATGTTTCGTTTGACTTATACCTAAATATTTCATGGTATTTTATGCTATTGTAAATGGTACTTTTTAATTTAAATTTCCAATTGTTCAATTATATTATAGAAATACAACTAATTTTTATACATTGCTCCTATATCCTGAGAACTTACTGAAAAAACCTATTATCATAGCTTTTTTATAGGTTCTTTGGAATTTTCCATGCAATTGTATCATCTGCAAATAGAGAGGGTTTTATTTCTTCCTTTCCTCTTTGTATTTTTTTTTCTTCTTTTTCCTGCTTTATTGCATTGGCTAGGTCTTTCAGTACAATGTTGGATAGGAATTATAAAAGTAGATATTCTTGTCTTGTTTCCAATTTTAGGTGAAAAGCATTCTCTTTCACTTTTAAGTATAATGCCTGGTAGAGATTTTTTGTAAATGCTCTTTTTCAGGTTGAGGAAGTTCCCTTTAGTTCCTAGTTGGCTGAGAGTATTTTTAATCATGAAATGATGTTGTATGTTGTCAAATTAGAGTTCTATATCTGTTCAGGTGGTTACATGTTTTTTCTTCTTTAATCTGCTGTTATGGTGAATCACATTGTTTTCCTCAAAGTAGCTTTTATAATTTAGATTAAATGTATAGACCATAAAATTTACCATTTTAAAGTATAAGGTTCACTGGGTTTTAGTACATTCACAATGTTGTGTAATCATCACCACTACCTCCAGAACATTTCCATCTTCCCAGAAAGAAATTCTCTATCTGTTAACAGTATTTCCAATCCCCAATCCAACCCCCAGCCCCTGGAAACCACTAATTTACTTTCTGGCTTGATGGCTTTGTAAGTTTTGAATTGGAAAGTGTGAACCCTCCAACTTTGTTCCCCTTTTCTAATATTGTTTTGGATACAAGATCAAGAATCAGTTGTATTTCTTTTTTTTTTTTTTTTTTTTTTTTTAGACGGAGTTTTGCACTTGTTGCCCAGGCTGGAGTGCAATGGCATGATCTCGGCTCACCATAACCTCTGCCTCCCGGATTCAAGCGATTCTCCTGCCTCAGCCTCCCAAGTAGCTGAGATTACAGCCATGTGCCACCACACCTGGCTAATTTTGTATTTTTAGTAACGACAGGGTTTCTCCATGTTGGTCAGGCTGATCTCAAACTCCTGACCTCAGGTGATCCACCTGCCTCGGCCTCCCAAAGTGCTGGGATTACAGGCGTGAGCCACTGGGCCCGGCCAGTTGTATTTCTATATCACTAAACAATTGGAAATTTATTTTTTTATTATACTTTAAGTTCTAGGGTACATGTGCACAACGTGCAGGTTTGTTACATATGTATACATGTGCCATGTTGGTGTGCTGCACCCATTAACTCGTCATTTACATTAGGTATATCTCCTAATGCTTTCCCTCCTCCCTTCCCCCACCCCACAACAGGCCCCGGTGTGTGATGTTCCCCTTCCTGTGTCCAAGTGTTCTCATTGTTCAATTCCCACCTATAAGTGAGAACATGCAGTGTTTGGTTTTTTTGTTCTTGGCGATAGTTTGCTGAGAATGATGGTTTCCAGGTTCATCCATGTCCCTACAAAGGACATGAACTCATCCTTTTTTATGGCTGCATAGTATTCCATGGTGTATATGTGCCACATTTTCTTAATCCAGTCTATCGTTGATGGACATTTGGGTTGGTTCCAAGTCTTTGCTATTGTGAATAGTGCCGCAATAAACATTCGTGTGCATGTGCCTTTATAGCAGCATGATTTATAATCCTTTGGATATATACCCAGTAATGGGATGGCTGGGTCAAATGGTATTTCTAGTTCTAGATCCTTGAGGAATCGCCACACTGTCTTCCACAATGGTTGAACTAGTTTACAGTCCCACCAACAGTGTAAAAGTGTTCCTATTTCTCCACATCCTCTCCAGCACGTGTTGTTTCCTGACTTTTTAATGATCACCATTCTAACTGATGTGAGATGGTACCTCATTGTGATTTTGATTTGCATTTCTCTGATGGCCAGTGATGATGAGCATTTTTTCATGTGTCTGTTGGCTGCATGAATGTCTTCTTTTGAGAAATGTCTGTTAATATCCTTCACCCACTTGTTGATGGGGTTGTTTTTTTCTTGTAAATTTGTTTGAGTTCTTTGTAGATTCTGGATATTAGCCCTTTGTCAGATGAGTAGATTGCAAAAATTTTCTCCCATTCAGTAGGTTGCCTGTTCACTCTGATGGTAGGTTCTTTTGCTGTGCAGAAGCTCCTTAGTTTAATTAGATCCCATTTGTCAATTTTGGCTTTTGTTGCCATTGCTTTTGGTGTTTTAGACATGAAGTCCTTGACCATGCCTATGTCCTGAATGGTAATGCCTAGGTTTCCTTCTAGGGTTTTTATGGTTTTAGGTCTAACATATAAGCCTTTAATCCATCTTGAATTAATTTTTGTATAAGGTGTAAGGAAGCGATCCAGTTTCAGCTTTCTACATATGGCTAGCCAGTTTTCCCAGCACCATTTATTAAATAGGGAATCCTTTCCCCATTTCTTGTTTTTGTCAGGTTTGTCAAAGATCAGATGGTTGTAGACATGTGGAATTATTTCTGAGGGCTCTGTTCTGTTCCAACAATTGGAAATTTAAATTTAAAAACCAGTACAATTTACAATAGTGCCAAAGGTCATGAAATATTTAGGTATAAGTCTAATATATGGGTCCCTTCTGTTTCCATATGGACTTCAGGATCAGCTTGTCCATTTCTGCAATATTGGTATTTGGGATCTTGAACAAGCCCTGCATGTCTGGGATAAGCCACACCTACCCTTCTTTCCTGTTTTCTCCCACCACTCCTCCCACCACCCTATACGCATATTCTGACCCTCCATTCCATTCTCTCTCCCTCCTCTGGCCCCTTGCTTCCCCACACCCCTTTTCACTTCTCTTGTGCTTCCACCTCAGGCCTTGGCTTAGCTGCCACTTCCACCAGGAAGGCTTCCATACTGCCTTTCTGTGGGTGCCCCTCCCATTTGCTCTCATAACTCCCAGACTGTCCCACTCTAAGCATCTATCACCCTTGATGGTAATGTGCGTGTACTTGTGTGGGGTGGGGGAGTTGACCAGCCAGCCTTCCTCATGTGGTCCTGACCACACACCGAAAACAGAGAAGTGGCATCCAATCCACACTTGACTTCCCGTAATTCCTCTACACTTTTTTCCCCACCCCATCCCTTATACATGTCAGGCATTGACACCATCAATGGCCAGTATGTGTTTAGAGAGACCACGTGAAGAATTTGACTATTGGCAAAGAATTATGACAAGCTGTTCAGGTATCAGGAGAAACTGGTTTCATCCCCATACAATGCATTAATTACAAGTCAAAGAGAACCACCGACAAAAATTTTAAAAACACACAGAACTATAGGCAGACACGAAAAATGAAGTACCTGGGAACACAGCTAACCAAGGATGTAAAAGTTCTCTACAAAGAGAAATACACTGTTGAAAGAAATCAGAGATGACACAAATAAGCGGAAAAGTATTCCATGCTCATGGATTGGAAGAATCAATATTGTTAAAATGGCCACACTGCTCAAAGCAATTTGCAGATTCAATGCTATTTGTATCAAACTACCAATGCCATTGTTTACAGATAGAAAAAACTATTCTAAAATTAATATGGAACAAAAAAAGAGCCTAAATAGCAAAAGCAATCCTAAGCAAAAATAACAAAGCTGGAGGCATCACACTATCCGAATATGAGGCTATAGTAACCAAAACAGTATGGTACTGGTACAAAGACAGACACATAGACCAACGGAATAGAACAGAGAGCCCAGAAATAAAGCCACCCACCTATAGCCACCTGATCTTCAATAAAGACTATGAAGCAAGCAATGGGGAAAGAACTCCCTATTCAATAAATAGCGTGGAGATAACTGGCTATCCATATGCAGAAGAATGAAACTGAACCCCTTCCTTACACCTTATACAAAAATCAACTCAAGGTGTATTAAAGATTTAAATGTGATTAAAGACTTAAATCACATGGATTAAAGATTTAAATGTGAGCCCTC
Source organism: Pan troglodytes (assembly GCF_028858775.2). NCBI lineage: Eukaryota > Metazoa > Chordata > Mammalia > Primates > Hominidae > Pan > Pan troglodytes. The sequence continues at coordinate 35,315,241 of NC_072416.2, read as the reverse complement.
AAACTATTAAAATCATAGAAGAAAACCTAGGAAATACTTTCTCAACAGCAGCCTTGGCAAAGAACTTTTGGCTAAGCCCTCAAAAGCAACTGCAACAAAAACAAAAATCAACAAGTGGGAACTAATTAAAGAGTTTCTGTAGAGCAAAAGAAACTATCAACAGAGTAAACAGAAAACTTTCAGAATGGGAGAAAATATTTGCAAACCACATCTGACAAAGGTCTGAAATCCAGAATCTATAAGGAACTTCAACAAATCAACAAGCAAGAAACAAATAACCCCATTAAAAAGTGGGTAAAGGACATAAACAGACACTTCTCAAAGGAAGACATACAAGTAGCCAAAAAACATTTGAAAAAGAAAGTTCATTATCACTAATCACCAGAGAAATGCAAATCATAAACCACAATGAGATACCATCTCACACCAGTCAGAATGCTATTATTAAAAAGACAATAACAGATGCTGGTAAGGCAATGAAGAAAAAGGAACGCTTATACATTGTTGGCTGGTGGGAATGTAAATTAGTCCAGCCACTGTGGAAAGCAGGTTGAAGATTTCTCAAAGAATATAAAACAGGGCTACTATTCAGCCCAGCAATCTCATTACTGGCCATATATCCAAAAGAAAATAAGCTGTTCTATCAAAAAGATACATGCTCGTATGTTCATCACAGCACTATTCACAATAGAAAGACATGGAATCAACCTAGGTGTCTATCAATGGTGGATTGGAAAAGAAAATGTGGTACATATACACCATCAAATACTACGCCACCATAAAAAAAAATGAATCACATCCTTTGCGGCAACATGGATGCAGCCGGAGGCTATAATCCTAAGTGAATTGACACAGGAACAGAAAATCAAATACTGCATGTTCTCACTTATAAGTGGGAGCTAAACACTGGGTATACATAGACATAAAGATGGGAATGATAGATACTGCAGACTACCAGATGGAGGAGCAGGAGGTGTGGGTTGGAAAACCACCTATTGGGCCAGGCGCAGTGGTTCACGCCTGTAATCTCAGCATTTTGGGAGGCCAAGGCAGGAGGATTGCTTGAGCTCAGGAGTTCAAAACCAGCCTGGGCAACGTTGCTTGAGCTCAGGTGTTCAAAACCAGCCTGGGCAACATAGTGAGACCCTGTCTCTAAAAAAAAAAAAGAGAGAGAGAGAAAAGAAAAGAAAAAGAGAAAAGAAAAACCACCACAGGTACTATGCTCACTACCTGGGTGATGGGATCTGCAGCCCAAACCTCAGCAACATGCAATGTATGCATGTAACAAGCCTATACATGTATCCCAAATCTAAAACTTGAAATTTTTTTTTTAATAGAGATGAAGTCTCGCCCTGTCATCCAGGCTGGAGTGCAGCGGCATGATCCCAGCTCACTGCAACCTCCACCTCCCAGGTTCAAGTGATTCTTCTGCCTCAGCCTCCCAAGTAGCTGGGATTAACAGGCACACGCCACCACGCTTGGCTAATTTTTTTTTTATATTTTTTATTTTTAGTAGAGACAGAGTTTCACCATATTGGCCAGGCTCGTCTCAAACTCCTGACCTCAGGTGATCCACCTGCCTCAGCCTTCCAAATTGCTGGTAAGGGAGGAGACCACCCCTCATGTTGTCTTATGCCCAATTTCTGCCTCCAAAGAAAGAAGAAGTAAAAACTAAAAGGCAGAAATTAAATCCACAGGCAGACAGCCCGGTGCTGCACCCTGGGTCTGGTTAAAGATCAACTCATGACCTAACCAGTTATGTTATCTATAGATTCCAGACATGGTATGGAAAAGCATTGTGAAAATCTCTGTCCTGTTCTGTTCCGTTCTGTTTACTGGTGCATGCAGCCCTCAGTCACGTACCTCCTGCTTGCTCAATCAATCACGACCCCCTCACGTGGACCCGTTTAGAGTTTTAAGCCCTTAAAAGGACAGGAATTGCTCACTAGGGGAGCTCAGTTTTTGGAGACGTGAGTCTTGCTGTAGCTCCTGGCTGAATAAAGCCCTTCCTTCTTTAACTCGGTGTCTGAGGGGTTTTGTATGCAGCTTGTCCTGCTACACTGGTATTACAGGCATGAGCCAACATGCCCTGCGTGAAATTTTTTTTTTTAAAGAACTATAGGCAGAGGAGGTTCCAAGATGGCTGAATAGGAACAGCTCCAGTCTACAGCTCCCAGCGTGAGCGACGCAGAAGACGAGTGATTTCTGCATTTCCAACTGAGGTACTGGGTTCATCTCACTGGGGCTTGTAGGAGAGTGGGTGCAGCCCACAGAGTATGAGCCAAAGCAGGGTGGGTCATCGCCTCACCTGGGAAGTGCAAGGGGTTGGGGAATTCCCTTTCCTAGCCAAGGGAAGCCGTGACAGAGAGTAAGTGGAAAATTGGGACACTCCCACCCTAATACTGCACTTTTCCAATGGTCTTAGCAAATGGCACACCAGGAGATTATATCCCGCGCATGGCTCAGAGGGTCCCACGCCCACGGAGCCTTGCTCACTGCTAGCACAGCAGTTTGAGATCAAGCTGCAAGGTGGCAGTGAGGCTGGGGGAGGGGCGTCCACCATTGCTGAGGCTTGAGTAGGTAAACAAAGCGGCCAGGAAGTTCGAACTGGGTGGAGCCCACTGCAGCTCAAGGAAGCCTGCCTGCCTCTGTAGACTCCACCTCTGGGGGCAAGGCATAGCTGAACAAAAGGCAGCAGAAACTTCTGCAGACTTAAATGTCCCTGTCTGACAGCTTTGAAGAGAGTAGTGGTTCTCCCAGCACGCAGCTTGGATCTGAGAACAGACAGACTGCCTCCTCAAGTGGGTCCCTGACCCCCAAGTAGCCTAACTGGGGGGCAACTCCCAGTAGGAGCCAACTTACACCTCATACGGCTGGGTGCCCCTCTGCAACGAAGCTTCCAGAGGAAGAATCAGGCAGCAACATTTGCCGTTTTGTAATATTTGCTGTTCTGCAGCCTCCACTGGTGAAACTCAGGAAAACAGGGTCTAGAGTGGAACTCCGGCAAACTCCAACAGACCTGCAGCTGATGGTCCTGACTGTTAGAAGGAAAACTAACAAACAGAAAGGATATCCACACCAAAACCCCATCTGTATGTCACCATCATCAAAGACCAAAGGTAGATAAAACCACAAAGATGGGGAGAAACCAGAGCAGAAAAGCTGAAAATTTTAAAAATCAGAGTGCCTCTTCTCCTCCAAAGGAGCGCAGCTCCTCACCAGCAATGGAACAAAGCTGGACGGAGAATGACTTTAACAAGTTGAGAGGAGAAGGCTTCAGATGATCGGTAATAACAAACTTCTCCGAGCTAAAGGAGGATGTTCGAACCCATCACAAAGAAGCTAAAAACCTTGAAAAAAGATTAGACGAATGGCTAACTAGAATAAACAGCACAGAGAAGACCTTAAATGACCTGATGGAGCTGAAAACCATGGCATGAGAATTACGTGATGCATGCACAAGCTTCAGTAGCCAATTCAATCAAGTGGAGAAAGGGTATCAGTGATTGAAGATCAAATGAATGAAATGAAGCAAGAAGAGAAGTTCAGAGAAAAAAAGAATAAAAAGAAATGAACAAAGCCTCCAAGAAATATGGGACTATGTGAAAAGACCAAATCTACGTCTGATTGGTGTACCTGAAAGTGACAGGGCGAATGGAACCAAGTTGGAAAACACTCTTCAGGGTATTATCCAGGAGAACTTCCCCAATCTAGCAAGGCAGGCCAACATTCAAATTCAGGAAATACAGAGAACACCACAAAGATACTCCTCAAGAAGAGCAACTCCAAGACACATAATTGTCAGATTCACCAAAGTTGAAATGGAGGAAAAAATGTTAAGGGCAGCCAGAGAGAAAGGTTGGGTTACCCACAAAGGGAAGCCCATCAGACTAGCAGCTGATCTCTCGGCAGAAACCCTACAAGCCAGAAGAAAGTGGGGGCCAATATTCAACATTCTTAGAGAAAAGAATTTTCAACCCAGAACTTCATATCCAACCAAACTAAGCTTCATAAGTGAAGGAGAAATAAAATACTTTACAGACAAGCAAATGCTGAGAGATTTTGTCACCACCAGGCCTGCCCTAAAAGAGCTCCTGAAGGAAGCACTAAACATGGAAAGGAAAAACCAGTGCCAGCCACTGCAAAAACATACCAAATTGTAAAGACCACCGATGCTAGGAAGAAACTGCATCAACTAATGAGCAAAATAACCAGCTAACATCATAATGACAGGATCTAATTCACACATAACAATACTAACCTTAAATGTAAATGGGCTCAATGCTCCAATTAAAAGGCACAGACTGGCAAATTGGATAAAGAGTCAAGACCCATCAGTGTGCTGTATTCAGGAAACCCATCTCACGTGCAGAGACACACATAGGCTCAAAATAAAGGGATGGAGGAAGATCTACCAAGCAAATGGAAAACAAAAAAAACCAGGGGTTGCAATCCTAGTCTCTGATAAAACAGTCTTTAAACCAACAAAGATCAAAGAGACAAAGAAGGCCATTACATAATGGTAAACGGATAAATTCAACAAGAAGAGCCAACAATCCTAAGTATATATGCACCCAGTACAGGAGCACCCAGATTCATAAAGCAAGTCCTTAGTGACCTACAAAGAGACTTAGACTCCCACACAATAATAATGGGAGACTTTAACACCCCACTGTCAACATTAGACAGATCAACGAGACAGAAAGTTAACAAGGATATCCAGGAATTGAACTCAGCTCTGCACCAAGCGGACCTAATAGACATCTACAAAACTCTCCACCCCAAATCAACAATATATACATTCTTTTCAACACCACACCACACCTATTCCAAAATTGACCACATAGTTGGAAGTAAAGCACTCCTCAGCAAATGTAGAAGAACAGAAATTATAACAAACTGTCTCTCGGACCACAGTGCAATCAAACTAGAACTCAGGATTAAGAAACTCACTCAAAACCGCTCAACTACATGGAAACTGAACAACCTGCTCCTGAATGACTACTGGATACATAACAAAATGAAGGCAGAAATAAAGATGTTCTTTGAAACCAATGAGAACAAAGACACAACATACCAGAATCCTGAGACACATTTAAAGCAGTGTGTAGAGGGAAATTTATTGCACTAAATGCCCACGAGAGAAAGCAGGAAAGATCTAAAATTGACACCTTAAAATCACAATTAAAAGAACTAGAGAAGCAAGAGCAAACACATTCAAAAGCTAGCAGATGGCAAGAAATAACTAAGATCAGAGCAGAACTGAAGGAAATAGAGACACAAAAAACCCTTCAAAAAATCAATGAATCCAGGAGCTGGTTTTCTGAAAAGACCAACGAAACTGATAGACCGCTAGCAAGACTAATAAAGAAGAAAAGAGAGAAGAATCAAATAGACGCAATACAAAATGAGAAAGGGGATATCACCACCAATCCCACAGAAATACAAACTACCATCAGAGAATACTATAAACACCTCTACACAAATAAACTAGAAAATCTAGAAGAAATGGATAAGTTCCTGGACACATTACACCCTCCCAAGACTAAACCAGGAAGAAGTTGAATCTCTGAATAGACCAATAGCAGGCTCTGAAATTGAGGCAATAATTAATAGCCTACCAACCAAAAAAAGTCCAGGACCAGACGGATTCACAGCTGAATTCTACCAGAGGTACAAGGAGGAGATGGTACCATTCCTTCTGAAACTATTCCAATCTATAGAAAAACAGGGAATCCTCCCTAACTCATTTTTTGAGGCCAGCATCATCCTGATACCAAAGCCTGGAAGAGACACAACAAAAAAAAGAGAATTTTAGACCAATATCCCTGATGAACATCGATGCAGAAATCCTCAATAAAATACTGACAAACTGAATCCAGCAGCACATCAAAAAGCTTATCCACCATGATCAAGTGGGCTTCACCCCTGGGATGCAAGGCTGGATCAACATATGCAAATCAATAAACATAATCCATCATATAAACAGAACCAAAGACAAAAACCACGTGATTATCTCAATAGATGCAGAAAAGGCCTTTAACAAAATTCAACAGCCCTTCATGCTGAAAACTCTCAATAAACTAGGTATTGATGGGATGTATCTCAAACTAGTAAGAGCCATTTATGACAAACCCGCAGCCAATATCATACTGAATGGGCAAAAACTGGAAGCATTCCCTTTGAAAACTGGCACATGACAGAGATGCCCTCTCTCACCACTCCTATTCAACATAGTGTTGGAAGTTCTGGCCAGGGCAATCAGGCAGGAGAAAGAAATAAAGGGTATTCATATTGTCCCTGTTTGCAGATGACATGATTGTATATTTAGAAAACCCCATTGTCTCAACCCAAAATGTCCTTAAGCTGATAAGCAACTTCAGCAAAGTCTCAGGATATAAAATCAGTGTGCAAAAATCACAAGCATTCCTATACACCAATAACAGACAAACAGAGAGCTAAATCATGAGTGAACTCCCATTCACAATTGCTTCAAAGAGAATAAAATACCTAGGAATCCAACTTACAAGGGATGTGAAGGACCTCTTCAAGGAGAACTACAAACCACTGCTCAATGAAATAAAAGAGGACACAAACAAATTGAAGAACATTCCATGCTCATGGATAGGAAGAATCAATATCGTAAAAATGGCCATACTGCCCAACATAATTCATAGATTCAATTCCTTCCCCATCAAGCTACCAATGACTTTCTTCACAGAATTGGAAAAAGCTACTTTAAAGTTCATATGGAACCAAAAAAGAGCCCACATTGCCAAGTCAATCCTAAGCCAAAAGAACAAAGCTGGAGGCATCACGCTACCTGACTTCAAACTATATTACAAGACTACAGTAACCAAAACAGCATGGTACTGGTACCAAAACAGAAATATAGACAAACGGAACAGAACAGAGCCCTCAGAAATAATACCACACATCTACAACCATCTGATCTTTGACAAACCTGACAAAAACAAGAAATGGGGAAAGGACTCCCTATTTAATAATGGTGCTGGGAAAACTGGCTAGCCATATGTAGAAAGCTGAAACTGGATCCCTTCCTTACACCTTATACAAAAATTAATTCAAGATGGATTAAAGACTTAAATGTTAGACCTAAAACCATAAAAACCCTAGAAGGAAACCTAGGCAATACCACTCAGGACATAGGCATGGTCAGGGACTTCATGACTAAAACACCAAAAGCAATGGCAACAAAAGCCAATATTGACAAATGGGATCTAATTAAACTAAAGAGCTTCTGCACAGCAAAAGAAACTACCATCAGAGTGAACAGGCAACCTACTGAATGGGAGAAAATTTTTACAATCTACCCATCTGACAAACGGCTAATATCGAGAATCTACAAAGAACTTAAACAAATTTACAAGAAAAAATCAAACAACCCCATCAAAAACTGGGCAAAGGATATGAACAGACACTTCTCAAAAGAAGACATTTATGCAGCCAACAGACACATGAAAAAATGCTCATCATCACTGGCCATCAGAGAAATGCAAATCAAAATCACAGTGAGATACTATCTCACACCAGTTAGAATGGTGATCATTAAAAAGTCAGGAAACAACACGTGCTGGAGAGGATGTGGAGAAATAGGAACACTTTTACACTGTTGGTGGGACTGTAAACTAGTTCAACCATTGTGGAAGACAGTGTGGCGATTCCTCAAGGATCTAGAACTAGAAATACCATTTGACCCAGCCATCCCATTACTGGGTATATACCCAAAGGATTATAAATCATGCTGCTATAAAGGCACATGCACACGTATGTTTATTGCGGCACTATTCACAATAGCAAAGACTTGGAACCAACCCAAATGTCCATCAACGATAGACTGGATTAAGAAAATGTGGCACATATACACCATGGAATACTATGCAGCCATAAAAAAGGATGAGTTCATGTCCTTTGTAGGGACATGGATGAAGCTGGAAACCATCATTCTGAGCAAACTGTTGCAAGCACAGAAAACCAAACACCAAATGTTCTCATTCATAGGTGGGAATTGAACAATGAGAACACTTGGACACCGGGTAGGGAACATCACACACCGGGGCCCGTCGTAGGGTGGAGGGAGAGGGAAGGGATAGCATTAGCAGATATACCTAATGTAAATGACGAGTTAATGGGTGCAACACACCAACATGGCACATGTATACATATGTAACAAACCTGCATGTTGTGCACATGTACCCTAGAACTTAAAGTATAATAAAATAAAAATAAAATAAAGAACTATAGGCACCATATCATGGGTGCAGTCCTATTTCAGGAATTTGCAAGAATGATTTTGACTAGAGAGTTTTGCCTCACTCACTAGTTCCCACATAATATGTGACCATGCTGCTTTTGCAGGGGTGATATTCAAAATAATGAACAGCTGGAGCTGCACAGGTACTGAGCAGAGGCGTGGCTGGAGCAGATCCTAGAGGGTGTGTGAAGTGTCCTGCCTGACCTCATAGTTGCTGGATCATGGGGAAGCCCACAGAGACTGGGGAAGCACCAGAGTGCATGGGTGAGGGGGAATCCACCATTTATCAATGAATACGGAATTGTTTCAATATTTTATTAACTAACATGGCTATCCTGGTTATATACGGGTTGAATACCAGCTCTGAGTACAGAAAGACCCATAGAGAGCTCTGTACAGGCAAGCATTGTTATTTATCATTGTTAAAAAAGCTGAGGACACAGCATTCACAAATGCTAAGCTGATCCCACAACTCCCCAGCTCACAGCCCCCAAAGCCTCCTTTACAAGAGGGCCATGCATGTCATCTGAATGCCCCTCCTGGAATCTCTAAGACCCCAGGGCGCCTCTGTTTGCACATTCATGCTCCACAAACCGCACTCACCTGGGTGCCCTTGACATTAGCGTTGGACTCCCACATGCCAGTGTTCTGCCTGAACATCGCTACCAGGCCGATGTGCTGATATCGAGGTGCCCCCAGAACCAGGCTTTGCACCCGGTTCCGTAAGATGATGGCGGCAGCATAACCTGAAGGTGGGGGTCTGAGAGGTGAAGTGCATTCCCTGCCCCCTCCTCCACCATGCAGACCCACCCCTTGAGTAGGGGCACTGGGGCAGCCCCACGCTTGCTGTGTTGGGGTAACTGATCCCTACGCTATATTTCTCTTTAAGAACATAATTACAATTCAATTTAGAAGTTTCTGGCCGGGTGCGGTGGCTCACACCTATAATCCCAGCACTTTGGGAGTCTGAGACAGGCGGATCACCTGAGGTCAGGAGTTCCAGACCAGCCTGGCCAACATGGCGAAACCCGGTCTCTACTGAAAATACAAAAAAAGACCAGGCACGGTGGCTCATGCCTGTAATTCCAGCACTTTGGGAGGCCGAGGCAGGTGGATCACCTGAGGTTGGGAGTTCGCGACCAGCCTGACCGACATGGAGAAATCCCATCTCTACTAAAAATGCAAAATTAGCCGGGCATGGTGGCGCATGCCTGTAATTCCAGCTACTCAGGAGGCTGAGGCAGGAGAATCGCTTGAACCTGGGAGGCGGAGGTTGTGGTGAGCCAAGATCACGCCATTGCACTCCAGCCTGGGCAACAAGAGCGAAACCCCATTTCGAAAAAAAAAAAAAAAATTAGCCAGGGGTGGTGGTGCATTCTTGTAATACCAGCTACTCAGGAGACTGAGGTAGGAGAATCGCTTGAGCGCAGGAGGCAGAGGTTGTAGTGAGCCGAGTGCCATTGCACTACAGCCTGGGCGACAAGAAAGAAACTCCACCTCAAAAAAAAAATTGAAGTTTCTGTCTTTAAAGCTATCCCAAGAGACTAATAGCTAGTATCCCATACATATGTATCCCATTCATTCAAGACCCAGACATCTATGCTAGTTGACTTATGCCAAATCCTCACCCCTTCTTAGAGTAACCCTTGCCCTCCCCACTTACCCAAGTAAGCATCATTCATGTCTGAATCCACTCTGGTCATGTTGATGAAGGTGCTTTTCTCCTTTGATGTATATAGAAAGACTCCACCAGCCCAGTCATAGCTCCCCACAGTGCTCAGCAAGGGGCCATTCTGGGAAAGGTGTAGAACAGGGTTGATGAGGAAGGAAGAAGGGACAACCGCTGCCCCTCACAGAGCTACTTCCCAAGTATCTATCACAGAGAAGAGTCCCCAAACCCCCACATCTCTCCTATCTCTTCTTGCTACCCCCTGCCCCACCCCCGCAATTTAATGAAGGGCCACTTACAGAGGTGATGGCAGCGCTGAAGCCTTCCTGAGACATCTCATGCTCAAAGGAGCTGCCACTTCCTGTCTGAGTACCTGTAAAGAGGAGAAGTTTCTATATTAAAGAAAGCAGAAGGCCGGGCATGGTGGCTCACGCCTGTAATCCAAACATTTTGAGAGCCTGAGATGGGCAGATCACTTGAGGTCAGGAGTTAGAGACCAGTCTGGTGAACATGGTGAAACCCCGTCTCTACTAAAAATACAAAAATTAGCTGGGCGTGGTGGTATGCGCCTGTAATCCCAGCTACTCGGGAGGCTGAGGCAGGAGAATCACTTGAATCTGGGAGGCAGAGGTTGCAGTGAGCCAAGATCGCACCACTGCACTCCAGCCTGGGCAATAGAGCAAGACTCAGTCTCAAAAAAAAAATAAAAAGAAAAGAAAAGAAAGCAGAAGAACCTAGAACAGGTACTGAAAACCCAAGTGCTCTGGTGGCCACAGACAAAGGAGACTCCGACAGGATCTGTGTCAAGCTGGACAGCATACGTCCCTCTTAGAAGGATGGCAGCCATTCACCTCCAGCAACATCCTGCCAAGTGGGAATGCGGTCTTCAAGGTGTCTAATCTTCCAGCTTTTCAAGATAAGCCATAAACCCAGACTGTATATGAAATCCCCCAATTTCTAAATTCCTTTTATTCAACAAACATTTATTGAGCACCTTCTGAGTACCAGGCACTATTCTAGGCAATTGGGATACAACAGAGAACCAAACAGACGACAGCTGGCAACACATCCAAATTTTTGTTAAAATACTGGGTGGGATTTGACTCCCCCATACTCCAATTTACCAGCCTATAGCCAAGATTTGCAAAATTACAGATAAAAGTATGGATTCTTTGACTTCAAAGGAATTGACCAAGTGAGGCTGGGACTGGGAGCTGAAGGAAGTGGAGAGAGTTGATGCTGGGGGATACCAAGGGTCAGGAAGGTCTGGATTCTAGAGGGGACTATGTGTTCTGGGGTGGGGGGCTGCCTCTGGAGCTGCTCTGGGAACACAGATGCCTGACTCACCCTCGATCGCAAAGATCTTCTCCCGAAGCTGGTTTTGAATGGTCTTCAGAGCCTCGAAGTTATTCACCTGGAACACGTGATCACGAGGTGGCTTGGATGCGATGGTATTAAGCTCTTGGCGGGATTTCTCACTGTGGAAGGCATCTCCCACCTGTTACCAAGGAACAGAGGCCAAATCATGGTGTGAGGCTAGCAGTATCATCTAGCAAAGACAATTCTGCAGGAAACTAGTCTGAACCATTATTTATCAAGTGAGGAAATGCATCAGAAGGTCCCAGGGACAGGGTTGCCAGGTATAGTTGGGCAGGTTGTACACTGCACAAGGCACTGTGCCAAGGAAGCAAGTTGGGGCAGAAACCCGGCTGCTGATCCATCTGCTGTGCCACGTCTCCTGGTATGGAGCTGACCTCCCCCTAGAGGAAGGGGAGCCTTTTTCTTTATATGAAGGTATGTCCTACGTGCCAAGGCATGTATCCATGGTGATATCGCTTTCTGTGTCATGCAGGTGCTGTAGTAGTTTGATTACACTGATGATCCTGGCTCCTTGCCTCTTCCTGTATCCAAGCCCTTTCCCCCAGCACTCTGCTGTGCCCTCCTGCTCTTGGTGGAGTCATCTGCCCCCTTCATTGCCTCTGGGCTCAGACATGAGTCTTGCTTTAGCCCATTGTATACAGAGCACCCTTGACATAACTGACTCCATCTTAGAAAAAGGCTCCATTCTATATTTCACAGGGCACTTTGCCAACAAGGATAAGGTCGTTTTAAACAAATTTTTTAAATAGGCCAGGTGCAGTGGCTCATGCCTATAATCCCACACTTTGGAAGGCCAAGGCGGGCAGATCACTTGAGGTCAGGAGTTCAAGACCAACCTGGCCAACATGGTGAAACCCCATCTCTACTAACAATACAAAACAAAAATTAGCCAGGCATGGTGGTGCGTGCCTGTAGTCCCAGCTACTCAGGAGGCTGAGGCACAAGAACTGCTTGAACTCGGGAGGTGGAGGTTGCAGTGAGCCAAGATCATGCCACTGCACTCCAGCCTGAGCGATAGAGCAAGACTCAGTCTCAAAATAAATAAATAAATAAATATAAATAAATAAAATAAACACATAAAGACTACATCCAACCAGATAAGGATGCAAACAAGCACATTCGTCTCTGTCTGTTCTCACCAGACAGCTCTGTGACTAGAAGAGATCAGGCCTTCAGCAGCTCAAAGCAGCTGTTGGAACTCACACCTCGCAGTCGCTCATGATGAGAGCCTGGCATTTGCTGCCGAGGGCTCCGCCGCATCAAAGACTCTGCCTTGCAAGACTAACAGGACCCTTGGGCCCAGACCAGGAGTCCTTTTCATTCATCCTTTCTCCTCTTTCTTTTTCTTCTGATGTTAAATGTTACTTTGTTTGCTGTGGAATGTTTAACCTATAACTTATATATTGATTAAGTATACTATTATATATGGTTTGCAATATTGACTGACTTGTGGGTGGCTTGAGCCAGAGTGTCTGAGGGAACAGGATGCACTAAGAAGAACTGCCTCCTTGGGAATTCCATGCAGCTTGTGGTGTTTGTGATTGAAATAGCATCAGCGAAAGATGTTGTGGAAAAACACAAACCTGCATGGACCTGGTTATCGCTAACCTTGCACTGCTCGTGACACCCATGGATGTTATCAAACATGATGCAGAGGCGTAAAAAAGCACTTGCAACATCTCCACTGTTCTCTTGCTCCCCTGCCTTCACCATGAGGACATGCCCAGGCTAGCCCTGGAGAATGAGAGCCAGGTTGCCAAAGGGCCAAGTCACCCCAGTGGTTCCACCCAAGGCCATCTGGTCCAGCAGATGACATAGCTGGCAACCCTCAGAAACAGAGAGAGCCTGGACAAAATCAGCAGAGCAGCCTGCCAACCTGTAGCTAATGACAGTGAGGAAGGCCATTGAGACCAGAACTCTTGGCAGGCTGACCCACAGGCTTACTTATTATTTTAAGCTGCTGAATTTTGGGATAGTTTATTACACAGCATTGATGTGGCAACAGATAGCTGATACGGTGTATATGAGCTAGCATTAGCTCTCATGTCACTTTGATTTTAATAATATTTGCAAATTGAAGGGAGGATGGATCCACATAGAAACCCTCCACAGAAGCATCAACCTGAGAGCTGCATTCCCTACCCCAATGACATAGCGAATGACTCCCTCTCTGTCTGCCTCAGGGATGACGTCCTCATATCCCAAGGGATCGCCAAACTTTTCTCCATCTGTGATGACAACTAGGATCTTAAAGGCATTCTTTCGGGCTCCGTTGGTGATGTTAAACAGCTCTCGTCTGTGCAGGAAACAGGAGGGACAAAGTCAAATGCAAGTAGATGACACGCTAATTTTTTTTTTTTTTTAAGAAATAGACACTCACCCTGTTATCCAGGCTGGAGTGCAGAGACACAATCATAGCTCACTGCAGACTTGAACTCCTGGGCTCAAGTGATTCTCCTGCCTCAGCCTCCTGAGTAGCTGGGACTACAGGCATGTACCACCACACTTGGTTCATTTTTTTATCTTTTTAGAGATAGAGTCTCACTATGTTGTCAATTGGTCTCGAACTCCTGGCCTCAAGTGATCCTCCCACCTCGGCCTCCTAAAGTGCTGACATTACTGGTATGAGCCCCTGCACCTAGCCAGAGATGCTATTAACATCAGAAAGGAAATGTCAGCAGAGTCCCAGACACAGATACAGCTAGGCGAGGTCTCGGAGGGGCTCCGTCTCCCCTGAGACTTAGCACTGAGATGCAACTGCCCCGAGACCTGGAAAAGCAGCAGGGAAGGGAAAGGAAGCCTTCACGGTTTTTGTTTTTATACTTTCGCATAATTTGGGTTTTTTAACTGAGTATTATTACTTTTGAATTTTAAAAATATATATATTTATGGCTGACACCTGTAATCCCAGCACTATGGGAAGCCGAGTCAGGTGAATCACCTGAGGTCAGGAGTTCAAGACCAGCCTGGTCAACATGGTGAAACCCTGTCTCTACTAAAAATACAAAAATTCGCTGATGGTGGTGGTGGACGCATGTAATCCCAGCTACTCAGGAGGCTGAGGCAGGAGAATTGCTTGAACCCGGGAGGTGGAGGTTGCAGTGAGCCGAGATCAGGCCACTGCACTCCAGCCTGGGTGACAGAGTGAAACTCTGTCTCAAAAAATAAATAAATAAATATATATATATATATATATATATATACACACACACACACATATATATATACACACACACACATATATATATATATACACATACTTAATTGGCCTTCAGGAAACCTCTCCCAGAGCACTGCACCAGCTCCCCAGCCCCTCTAGGACTCTCCAGTGCTTCTTGTACTTCTGTCCCAACCCCATCCTTGCCTCTACACCCACCTCAAAATCAGAGTGAACTTCCCAAAATGAGACATGGGGATATCTCACCACGGGCTGTAAAGCTGCCTTTGGCTCCCTGGCCTGAGCTGATCTTTGTAGCTTCCCTCCAGACACCTTTCCCTCACTTCCCCACTCCACTCCCACCTTTCACTCACGACTTGTCCTTTGATGAACACACCACGCACAGCCTCCCCACCTCTGCCGGTGGGGAAGCATCCTCTACCACCCCTGTCTAAACGGCTCCCTTCATCCATCAAAGCCTAGCTAAAAGTGTATCCTCCTCCCTCCATCCTAAGGGAAAAGGGGAAGCTTACACCACTTTGCGGATGCCCGTGGCCGTGTGTGTCCGCCCAAGCAGCTGCGTTATTGGCTTCACCAGTGATCTCGGGTTAGGGTTGTTCTGGAACTCTTTGAAGGTAAAGTGAATCCGGAATTCTTCAGAGTACTGCATCAAAGAGAACTGCGGAGGGGGCGGCTGGTGTGATGCTGGAGAAGGTGCCCCCACCCCTCAGACATCTCCCAGCAAGCTCCATGAAGATCTTAAACACTCCACTCTCCAAATTCCTCCTCTGCGCTGCCCCTAATCCCCTGCCTCACCAGGACGGAGAGCTGCCAGCAGCTCCCATCTCTCCTCAATACTAGAACACGGCCAGCGGCCGGGAGCAGTGGCTCACACCTGTAATCCCAGCACTTTGGGAAGCCGAGGCGGGTGGATCACCTGAGGTCAGGAGTTCGAGACCAGCCTGGCCAAAATGGTGAAACCCCGTCTCTACTAAAAATACAAAAACTAGCCAGGCGTGGTGGCATGCGCCTGTAATCCCCGCTACTCGGGAGGCTGAGGCAAGAGAATTGCTTGAACCCGGGAGGCGGAGGTTGCAGTGAGCCAAGATCACACCACTGCACTCCAGCCTGAGTGAAAGAGTGAGATTCTGTCTCAAAAAAGTAAGAAATAAAAATGAAAATAGAACTCAGCCAGCAATGACACGTGGGCTTCATCTCCCATGCCAACCTTAACAATTAGAGCTGCCCGCTTTATAAAAGGCTGAAAGAATGCTGAGGCTGCATCCAACAGAGCAGAAAAGAGACTCAGGAAGGCAAGCCATAATCGATCGTCAATTTGGCAATGTCTGCAGTTGAACTGGGAGGAGAACATGGTGGCCCGGTTGCCATGTATCTTCCAGCCCCGTGTGGGCTCTTCCCTAACCTACCCATGGGCCCTCACCAAGGTTTTGGACTTTTTTAATTGCTCCATCACAGTTGAGACAAACTCCTTCATCCGCCGAAAGTCATATGGGTTGATGCTACCAGAGCCATCAATCAAGAAGGCAATGTCACTATCCTCTTGAGGACACCCTGGGGAAGGGGAAAAAGAGTATGAATCAAGTAATTTGACACTTGGTGTTTTGGGTTTTTTTGCATGTCAGCCCTCTGCTGAACAATGAGAATATAGGACCCCGTCTCTATAAAAAAAATAGATGTTAAATATATATATAAATTATGTATTATATATATAATTTTTAATGTGTGTGTATATATATATATATATATATATACACACACGTTAAAAATTAGTCAGGCATGTTAGCACATGCCTGTAGTCCCAGCTACTCAGGAGGCTGAGGGTGGGGGATCACTTCAGCCCAAAAGGTTGAGGCTTCAGTGAGCTATGATCACGCCATTGCACTCCAGCCTGGGCCACAGAGAAAGACCCTGTCTCTTAAAAATAAATAAATAAGTAAATAAACAAGGACAAAGTGGTATGGAAAATTTTCGTTAATTCTGCCCAAGGGAATCAGGGAATGTGGTCATGTTTGACTGGATCTTGAAGAACAGGAAATAATTTGCCCAGCTGGGCGAGGTGGCTCACACCTGTAATCCCAGCACTTTGGGAGGCTGAGGCAGGTGGATCACTTGAGATCAGGAGTTTGAGACCAGCCTGACTGACATGGTGAAACCCTATCTCTATTAAAAATACAAAAAGTAGCTGAGATCGCACCACTGCACTCCAGCCTGGGTCACAGAGCAAGACTTCGAAGAAAAGGAAGAAAGGAAGAAAAGGAAAGGAAAGGAAAGGAAAGCAAAGGAGGAAGGAAGGAAGGAAGGATTTGCCAGATATACAAAAGGAGTAGATTCTAGAAAAGGGAACGGCACATACATATAAAGTGATGTGGAATGTGCTCCTCTGCCTTCTGCCCCATCCCCAAATCCACTTTCTACCCATTGCCGCTCAGCTCTGTGGCCTGGGAGGTCAACCTGCAGGGACCCCATCACCAGGACTCTGTTGCCCTCTGGATTCCCATTGGATTTGGCAGATGAGGGGGCTCAACAGAAGACTAGAGGGAGGAGGGCAGTGAGGTCCGGGTGTTCTCCCATTGAGGTTGCTTGGGGACAGCTATGTCCTTCACAAAAGACCAACTGTTCCTCAGAAGGAAGCCAGCTCCACATGACTCTCTCCAGACCCTGGTGAGCTCTCCCTCTCCTCAACCCATAAACCCAGGGGTGGCAACAGACCTGCTTGCCCAGGGCTTGGAAAGTCCCTGATGGCTCCCTTAGGCCTGTCACGGCTTTATAATTACTCCCTTTATAAATAAACCCCCCTCTTTGTAAATAAATCTTACTGAAACCGCCTTTGCAAAATTATGACTGAGACAGTGAAAGAGATCTAACTTAACTGATTCCATCTTGCTTCTAACCTCCAAGCTGTCCGTGTTCATTCCTGGGTGTAGGCTGAGCTAACTTTGGGAGACACTTAGTTTATAGTTTATAGTTTAAACAAAGATCGTAACAGCCCTTTCCCAAAGCAGACCTCCTTCTTGCCTGGGGACTAGATTGCCTTTGTAGGACTAACGTTAGCCACAAGATGAGAAATTATGATTTAGGAGTCATGCAGCTGGAGGCTACAAGATTCTGACCCTCCCTAAACTGCTCCTAAAATCAGTGCTTGAGATATTTTGCAGACCTTGCACTTGATGGATCAGCTGGCACTGCCCAGATCAATAAACTGGTTCATCCGATCTTGCGGCCTCCACCCAGGAACCAACTGAACGCAAGAAGACAGCTCCGACTCCCGATGATTTCATCCCTGACCAATCAGCACTCCCAGCTCACTGGCTTCCCCCGCGACCTACCAAGTTATCCTCAAAAACTCTGCCCCCAAATGCTCGAGGAGACTGATTCGAGTGATAATAAAACTCTGGTCCCCTGCATAGCTGGCTCTGTGTGAATTATTCTTTCTCTATTGCAATTCTGCTGTATTGATGAATTGGCTCTGTCTAGGCAGCAGGCAAGGTGAACCCCTTGGGCAGTTACATTACTGGAATGTGCTTTTGGTCCCAGTTGAGACTCCTACTGATATATGGGACAAGGGCCTCAAAAGGATTCTGGCAGAATCCAGGAATGCCGTTTGATGGAAACAGCACTACAGGGACAAACGTATGTGATGGCGATGGAGACACAGCGGTGGCATCAAGCAAAGAGCAGCGGGCAAGGGCCTTTCTACTCCAATAAGGAGCTCGACTTTATCTGTAGGCAATGGGAAGCCACAGAAGGTTCTTAGAAAAGGAAGTGAGATGATTTGTTTTGTATTTTAGAAAGACTGGCAGGGCACAGTGGCTCATGCCTGTAACCCCAGCACTTTGGGAGGCCTCCTGAATAGCTAAGACCACAGGCACATGCCACTATGCCTGGCTAATTGCATTTTTTGTAGAGATGGGGTCTCATTATGTTGTCTAGGCTGGTCCCAAACTCCTGGCCTCAAACAATCCTCCTGCCTTGACCTCCCAAAGTGCTGGAATTACAGGTGTGAGCTACCGCACCCTTTCGAATTTTGAACCAAGTGTATGTATTATATATTTTTTAATAAATGAAAACTTTTTTAAAGAAGTAGTCTTGAACCCTGAGAGTGAGGTCTAAAGAGGGAGAGGTAGAAGTGTTAGCTGAAGCCACAGAACTGGGTGATTTCAGGAAAGAAGAACACGTGGGTGAAAAGAGAACCCAGAACCCAGTGCCCCTAGGTGGAGAGGGAAGCTGGAGGCCAGCCGGGGGTGAAGAGAATGCACTCAGGAAGCTTGGGTGGTGAGGGTGAGGAGAGATGGCAGGAGATGAGGAGGAGACTGGAAGAGAGAAGATTGTTTTCATGGCTATCGATTGTGGTGGTTGATCGCTTTTCAGATACAGATAGAATGAAGAGTGTTTACAGCCAGAGGAAGGGGGAAGTTAATTGTCCTAGAGAGAAAACAAGTGATTCAAGAGATGCTGGGCCAGGCGCAGTGGCTCACACCTGTGATCCCAGCACTGTGGGAGGCTGAGGTGGGAAGATCTCTTGAGCCCAGGAATTCGAGACCAGCCTGGGCAACAAGGTGAAACCCCATCTCTACAAAAAATACAAAAATCAGTATATGCGCACCTGTGATCCCAGCTACTCTGGAGGCTGAGGCACAAGAATTTCTTGAGCACAGGAGGCAGAGGCTGCAGTGAGCCGAGATTGTGCCACTGCACTCCAGCTTAGGTGACAGAGCAAGACCCTGTCTCAAAAAAAAAAAGAAAAAAGAAAGATAGGTGATCACCTTAGTTGGTGCATGAGAGACTCTCAAAAGCCCATATGGAAGAATTTAGTCATGGGACAGAGGAGAGACAGGTCTTCCTCTAAAACGAGTGAGTCACTGCCAGGAGTGCTGTCATTATGGAAATTTGAGAAAAAGGAGAAAGTGCGGTGTTACAGCTCCTTTAGAATTTGTCTAACAAATTCCAGTGAAGACTGGAAAACCGCTTATTAAGATAAAATAAGAGAAGGGGAAAGTGGAGGGAGTCCATGCCTGAAGCTTTTGTTTTCTCTGTGGAGGAAGGAGGATTAACTGTGGAGGGTGAAATATAGAGGAACAGGGCTTGAGAAAGAAAAAAAATGCAAGGGAGAAACATTCGCCTGTGGTCCCAGAATCAACATGAAGACAAGCAAAAAGATGGCATAGCCATCGAACAAAGCAGTGGGAAAAAGCAGCTTGAAAGATCCATGCACTCTGGCCAGGCATGGTGGCTCATGCCCCCCACTCATTCTCTGGCTCATTCCCAGCACTTTGGGAAGCCAAGGTGGGCAGATCACCAGAGCTCAGGAGTTCGAGACCAGCTGGGCCAACATGGTGAAACCCCGTCTCTGCTAAAAATACAAAAATTAGCCGGGTGTGGTGGCGGGCACCTGTAATCCCAGCTACTTGGGAAGATGGGGCAGGAGAATCGCTTGAACCTGGGAGGCAGAGGTTGCAGTAAGCCAAGATCGTGCCACTGCACTCCAGCCTGGGTGACAGAGCGAGACTCTGCCTCAAAAAAAAAAAAAAAATCCATACAGTCACTCAGAATCTCAATCAACAGAGGTTTGGGGAACAGGGGCGTGGAAGGCCACCCCCCAGGATGGTCCCCAAGATTCCCACCTCTTGCCAATGACACCTTGCACCATCCCCTCCTCTGCAGTGTGACCTGGACTTATTTTTTAAAGACAGGGTCTTGCTCTGTCACCCAGGTTGGAGTACAGTGGTGCAATCATAACTTGCTGCAGCTTCAACTTCCCAGGCTCAAGTGATCCTCCTGAGTAGCTGGGACTGCAGGTGTGTGCCACCACGCCTGGCTAATTTTTTTTTTTTTTTTTTTTTTTTTTTTTTTTTTTGTAGAGACGGGGATCTCCCTATGTTGCCCAGGCTTGTCTTGAACTTGTGGCCTCAAGCAATCTTCCCACCTTGGCCTCCAAATAGCTAAGACTACAGGTGCTCATCACCACACTCAGCTAATTTTTTTTTTTTTTTTTTTAGAGACAGGGTCTCACTACATTGCCCGGGCTGATCTCAAACTCCTGGGCTCCCAAAGCTTTGGGATTGCAGGTATGAGCCACTGTGCCTAGCCAAGGCGTTTTCCTAAAGTACAAGACCCTAGCACCTCCCTAGCTTCTGACTCTAATGGGACCCAGTTCCCCCACCCTTCTGCACCCAGAGCCCAGACCTTGAGCAGACGTCACCTCAGTCCTGCCCCCTCCCCTGGTCTTTTGCTGCGCATCTGTTCCCTCCGCCAAAGGCAACCCACCTCGGAGGGCCTCTGGGAACTTCTGGGGCTGCTGCCGTAGGTTGGATCCAAACAGGAAACAGAGCCCTTTCACATACGTATTCTCACTGCAAGTCTGGTGCACGGTGGGACCACAGGCCTAGGGGACAGGAGCCAGTGGAAGGGGCTGCCCCTGCTTCCTGTCCTTGTACCCCAGCACCTCCACCCTCCACAAGACCCCCAGCCCCACCATGCGTGGGCCCCCAAACACCCCCATTAGGATGCTCCTCTGATCCAGCCCCACTCACCAGCAGCTGGGGGGGGCTGGTGGTGGCTGCCAGGGACAGGCCCAGGGACATGTTCACGGCCTCCACGGGGACTGCGGGGACAGATATGGGCATGGTCACCCTGGTGGGGGGACAGAGAAGGCTGTGGAAGAGCTGGGCAGGGGTCACCTCCATGCGGGAGACAAGGAGGTCTGACGGTGAAGGGGGATCCTAAATCTTGGGAAAGAAAGGAACACAGAGGGATTGCCTGGGGATGTCTAGGGTAGAGACTGCAGGCAGAGGAGAGGGTACGGAGGCAGGCACCTGTGTCCCCACCACAGATCCCCAGGACACAGGAGGGCCTGGAAAGTCCCTATGTGTTCACAGGGGAATCCCAGTCCCAGCCCGGCGGGGCAGTGACTCACCCTGCAGGCGGATGGGCTCGCATGAGCCTGTGCTGTAGTCGCACTGGTAGAGGCTGCCCCTTTGGTTGGCAGCCACTATCTCCTGGGGGGCTCCAACCACCACCCTGTGGGGAGAAGTGGGAATAGAGAAAACTTCGACATGTGGGGAGAGAAGGAGACCACAGAGGAAGTTCTGCCACCCAGAGGAAGGTGGGGGCCCATACCCGGATTCCTAAATTCCTATGACTAGGAGGAAGAATTAGCAAAGAAAAAAATGGGAAAATGTTAAGACTCAGAATGAGAAAAGGTCTTCCTAAGAATGACACAAAAACCAGAAGTCATTTAAAAATAGGACCAGGCGCGGTGGCTCATGCTTGTAATCCTAGCACTTTGGGAGGGCAAGGGGGTGGATTGCCTGAGCTCAGGAGTTCAAGATCAGCCTGGGCAACATGGGGAAACCCTGCCTCTACTAAAAATACAAAAAATTAGCCACACATGGTGGTGCGTACCTGTAATCCCAGCTAAATGGGAGGCTGAGGCAAGAGAATTGCTTGAACCCAGGAGGCAGAGGTTGCAGTGAGCCGAGATAGCACCACTGCACTCCAGCCTGAGAGACAGGGCAAGACTCTGTCCCAAAAAATAAATGAATAAATTTTAAAAATAAAAATAGGTCAATTCAAGCTGGGCACCATGGCTCATGCCTTTAATCCCAGCACCTTGGGTGGTTGAGGCAGGAGCATCATTTGAGGCCAGGAGTTTGAAACTAGCCCGGGTAACATAGCCAGACCCCATCTCTACAAAAAATGTTTTTAAAAATTAGCCAGGTGTGGTGGTACACACCTGTAGTCCCAGGCCAACCTTTTTTTTTTTTCTTTGAGACAGGGTCTCACCCTGTTGCCCAAGATGGAGTCCAGTGGCATAATCATAGCTCACTGCAACCTCTGCCTCCTGGGCTCAAACAATCCTTCCACCTCAGTCTCCCAAAGTGTTAGAATTACAGGCATGAGCCACTGGACCCGGCCCACACAGTCATTTTATTTATTTTTATTTTTATTTATTTTCTTTCTTTGAGACAGATTCTCACTCCATCACCCAGGCTGGAGTATAGTGGTGCAATCTCGGCTCACTGCTGCAACCTCTGCCTCCCAGTTTCAAGCATTCCTCCTGTCTCAACCTCCTGAGTAGCTGGGATTACAGGTGTGTGCCACCATGCTTGGCTAATTTGTGTATTTTTAGTAGAGATGAGGTTTCCTTATGTTGGCCAGGGTAGTCTCGAACTCCTGGCTTCCAGCGACCAGCCCAGCTCGGCCTCCCAAAATGCTGGGATTACAGGCGTGAGCCCCTGCGCCCAGCCTCCACACAGTCATTTTCAATAAATTTCTGGGCCAGGCGCGGTGGCTCACACCTGTAATCCCTGCACTTTGGGAGGCCGAGGCAAGTGGATCACGAGGTCAGGAAATCGAGACCATCCTGGCTAACATGGTGAAACCCCATCTCTACTAAAAATACAAAAAAATTAGCCAGGCGTGGTGGCACGCACCTGTAGTCCCAGCTACTCGGGAGGCTGAGGCAGGAGAATCGCTTGAACCCAGGAGGCAGAGGTTGCAGTGAGCCGAGATCACTCCACTGCACTCCAGCCTGGGCAACAAAGCGAGACTCCGTCTCAATAAATAAATAAATAAATAAATAAATAAATAAATTTTTGTATGTGATAAACTACCATAAGCATACTCAAAAGAAAAATAATACACAAGGGAGAGAGCTTCACAACTCATACCCCAGACTACTTTCCTCAGTGTACTCAAAGCTTGTACAAACTAGTAAAAAAAAAAAAAGAAAGAAAAATGGCCAACAGATAAGAAAAACATGTTCACAGAAAATGCCTCTCTCATAAAAAAAAAAAGAAGCAATTTAAAGCTAAATTAAGATACCACTTCTCACCTACTCGATCTGCAGAGATCAGTAAGTTTGATAGCACACTGAGTTGGCAAATGAGTGAGGGAGTATGAGGAAGTAGGTATTTTCATGAATTTCTGGTGTGAGTGTAAATTGCTGCCACCACTGTAGAGGGTGATCTGGAAAAATCTATTAAAATTGCACGTGCTCACGCACCCATGGATACCGCAATCCCAGTCCTAGCCTTTACTTCCAAATAGGCTTGCACATGTGCAAAATGACAGCATTGTTCATAGAGCAAAAGTTTGGGAACAATCTAAATGTTCATTAACAAGAGATCTAATGTAATGTAAAAGGAGATTACAAGCCAGGCACGGTGGCTCAAGCCTGTAATCCCAGCACTTTGGGAGGCCGAGGCAGGTGGATCACCTGAGCTCAGGAGTTCGAGACCAACCTGGCCAACATGGTGAAACCCTGTCTCTACAAAAATACAAAAATTAGCCGGGCGTGGTGGCAGGCACCTGCAATCCAAGCTACTCAGGAGGCTGAGGCAGGAGAATCGATTGAACCCAGGAGGCAGAAGTCGCAGTGAGCCAAGATCATGCCACTGCACTCCAGCCTGGGCGAGAGAGGGAGTCTCTAAAAAAAGTTAAATAAAATAAAATAAATTATAGCATCTCCCAATTATGGCATGCAATGCAAGCATAACATGGGATTAATGGACTCAAATCACTGGGCTGTATTATGGGAGATAAAGCAAAGAGCAGAGACCAGCCCCCTTCTTCTGGAAAGGTACTATCACCTCCACAAATACTGTTTCTGTAAAGGTAAATGTTTTAGGCTTCAGGGTCCATACAATCTCTATCACAGCTCCTGAATTCTGCCATTACAGCTCAAAAGTGGCCATAGCCAGGCACAGTGGTTTACACCTATCATCCCAGCAAGTTGGGAGGCCCAAACAAGAGGATGACTTGAGGCCAGGAGTTTGAGACCAGATTGGGCAACAGAGTGAGACCTCGTCTATACAAAAAAAATCAAAAAATTAGCCAGGTGTGGTGGCACATGCCTGTAGTCCCAGCTACTCAGGAGGCTAAGGTGGGAGGATTGCTTGAGCCCAGGAGTTTGAGTCTACAATGAGCTATGATTTCACCTGTGCACTCCAGGCTGAATGACAGAACAAGACCATGTCAGAAAGGAAAGAAATAAAGGAAGGAAGGAAGGAAGGAAGGAAGGAAGGAAGGAAGGAAGGAAGGAGGAAGGAAGGAAGGAAGGAAGGAAGGAAGAAGGGAGGGAGGGAGGGAGGGAGGGAAGGGAGGGAAGGAGGGAAAGAGGGAAGCAGGGAATGAGAGAGGGAGGAAGGAAGGGAGGAAGGAAGGAAGGAAAGAAGGAAGGAAGGGAGGGAGGAAGGGAGGGAGGGGCAATAAACAGTAAGTGACAAGTGGACGGAGTTGTTTTCAATAAAATTCATTCACAAAAATAGGCGGCAGCCTGCAGGCAGGCCTTAATTTCAGTACAATGTATACTACACATGGTGTGTTGGCTGAGGGAGGGAACGTGTATGTGTTATGTACACACAGAGTCTCCCCGAAGGAACACCCAGGAAACCATTTGTGAGGTCCCTCCTGGGAAGGGAACTAGGGGAAGGGAGTAAGGAAGAGATTTTTACTCTTACACCCTTTTGCATCTTTTGAATTTAGAACACTGTAAATTCAAAAGATGAATTTGTTGTATATTTTGAATTGATTTATCTGTTGAAAAAGATCACTCAAATCGCTGATTTTTTTCAGGTATGTAAGTCTTGGAGAGAAAGCACTGAGAAAGGGGGCTCCATCTGAGGGTCTCACCTGGATCCCTGAAGCTGGACCACGGTCTGCCCGAAGCCCCTTGCATTCTCTTGGAAGGTCATTGCGTTTTCAGTGTCCAAGTTGAACCCATGACATAAGGTCAAGGCTAAAGGGAGAATGGGGGAAGGGTCAAGCAGAGGAAAGTAGCATGCCAGTTAGGGGCTGTAGTCCTAGCACTTTGGAGGGCTGAGGCAGGAGGATCACTTGAGCCCTGATTGTGCCACTGCACTCCAGCCTGAGCAACAGAGAGAGATCCTATCTCAAAATTAAATACAAAAAAAAAAACAAAAACTAATAATAATTTAAAAGAAAGCAATGGCTGGGTGTGGTGGCTCAGGCCTGTTATCCCAATAATTTAAGAGGCTGACGTGGGAGGATCACCTGGGCTCAGGAGTTTAAGACCAGCCTAGGCAACACAGTGAGACCCCATCTCCACAAAAAATAAAAAATTAGCCGGGTGTAGTGGTACTCAGGAGGCTGAGGTGGGAGGATTGCTTGAACCCAGGAGGTCAAGGCTGCAGTGAACCATGATCATGCCACTGCACTGCAGCCTGGGCAACAGAGAAAGACCCTGTATCAAAAAAAAAAAAAAAAAAAAAAGATAGCAGCATGTCTTCCTGCTCCATTCCCTTTCCCATCCGTTTGGTCACCCTAACTAACCCAGCATCCAGATGTCTGCCTCCCAGGTCCAGCTCTGATAGCCTGGGGCAGGGATTAGCACACTTATTCTGTAAACAGCCAGATAGTAAATTTTAGGTTTTGCAGACCAAGAGGCTGATAGAATATGTTGTACAAGTACTTATATAACAAGACAGAAAATACTTTTCCACAAATTTGTCATTAGGGAAATTCCAAACATAATGATTGAGTACAATTTGTTTGTAATACGGGTTTACAAATGAGACAAATAGAATTCTTTGGGGATGGTGCTCCCTATCATCAAATCGATTATCAGTGTTCATCTTCAATCTCTAGCTGGCAGGTTGTGCAAAAACAGGTCGTGGGCCATATCGGGCCCCCAGGCCACTGTTTGCTGACTCCTGACCTAAGAACCACCGTCGTGGGGCACATCCAGTCCTGCTCTGAATTCCAGCCTCCCTTCTGAGCACCCAAATGGCTTCTTCCCCCGGTGTCACAACGATGATTTGCCCAACAGTGAAGTTTCTATACATTCTTAATTAGATAATTTCCTTCCTATGCAGCTCTCAAGTATTTCCTTCCCTTTTGAGGAGAATTTCATTTTCCACAACATATAAGCATAAAAGGTAACAAACTCAAATCATTTTTATTCATCAGTCATTCAACAAACATTTGCACCCGGGACCTTGGAAAATAGAACCGGAGGCAAAGTGGAGATGGTGAGAGGGGATCCAGGAGGAAGCACTCAGGAAAGGGGTCTCACACCTGCTGTGCACCCTGGGCCATGTCACTTCTCCTCGCTGGGCCTCCGTCTCCTCATGTGTGAAGCAAGGGGACCGGCAAGCAGCCTTGCACAGTCCATGAATGTGGTCATTCATCCAGGCTTCCCTGGCCAGCCTGTCTGGGTCTAGCTGTTCTCCCTGCTTCTTCTTGAACGCTTTCTCCTTCCCCAAATCCCCTTTGCCTCTCCCCAGACTGACTCCTACATATTCTGGGCCCTCTATTTATGACAGACCCAAAAGTTCCCCTCCTCCCCACCCAGAGTCCCCCACCCCACCCCCAGGCACCTGTTAACAGAAGGACTCTGAGAGCCATGGCTGGAAGGAGCCAGAACCTGGAAGGAGGTGAACCAGGGGTTGCAGGCACCACTGAGGAACCACAAGGAAGCCACCAAAGCAAAGAAGGGCAGAAAAGGAGAAGTAGGAGGCAGAAGTCTATCAGAGATTCAAAGGAAGAGGGCGGAGGCTCAGTGAGCACACTGCCCTGCCTGGTCTTCCGCCCAGGACTGCCCACAGCCTGCCCACCCTTCCTCCCCAGCTTCCTGACCCAAACCTTCAAAGTCAATACCACTATCCAAAAGGTGCCATTTGTCACCCACTTGTTTCTTGGGTTGGCCCAAGCATATGAACAAGCTGAATAGACTTAGCCTGCCTCCTGGAATTCCTGTTCTGAACATTAATACGGGCCAGGTGCAGTGGCTCACGCCTGTAATGCCAGCACTTTGGGAGGCCAAGGCAGGAGGATTGCTTGAGCCTGGGAGTTTGAAACCAGCCTGGGCAACATAGAGAGACCCTGTCTCTACAAAAAAATATTTTTAATTAGCTGGGCTTGGTGGTGCGCGCCTGTAGCCCCTGCTACTGGAGACGCTGAGGGGTGAGAATTACTTGAGCCCGAGGTCCAGGCTGCAGTGAGCTATGATCACACCACTGCACTCCAGCCTGGGCAACATAGGGCGACCCCGACTCTACAAAAAAATACATTTAAAAAATTAGCCAGGCATGGTGGCACATGCCTGTAGTCCTAGCTACTCCAGAGGCTGAGGCAGGAGGATTGTTTGAGCTCAGGAGTCTGAGACTGCAATGAGCCTCAATAATGCCACTGCACTCCAGCCCAGGTGACAGAGTGAGACCCTGTCTCAAAAAAAAAAAATTAAATAAATAAATAAGCAAACATTAATACAGATCAAACAAGTGTAGGAGGTAAAACTCTGTGTCTTCCTGAAAACACACTTTGCAAAATGTCCCTCCTTCAGCCCATGGAAATGGGAGCACCCTTCAGCCAGAGCTGTCCTCATTTGTAGCCATCAACAAGGACAACTCAAGTACAGGCATACCTGGTGCTTTTTAAATATTATTTTGTGCTTTTTTTAGAGACAGAGTCTAGCTCTGTTGCCCAGGCTGGAGTGCAGTGGTGTAATCACAGCTCACTGCAGCTTCAATCAACCTCCTGGGCTCAAGCGATCCTCCTACCTCAGCCTTCTGAGTAGCTGGTATTACAGGCACATGCTGCCATGGCCAGCTAATTTTTTTAAAATTTTTTGTAGAGACAAGATCTTGCTATGTTGTTCAGGCTATTCTCAACCTCCTGGACTCAAGTGATCCTCCTTCCTCAGCCTCCCAAACTGCTGAGATTACAGGTGTGAGCCACTGCATCCAGCCTATTTGTGTGTGTGTGTGTGTGTGTGTGTGTGTGTGTGTGTGTGTGTGTAAAGGCCTCAAGCTCTTCACCCAAGAATTTTCACTTCTAGTAATTTATCCTAAGAATAGTTAAGAAGTGTAGTCAAAAATATATGTACAAACTTGGCTGGGTGCGGTGGCTCATGCCTGTAATCCTAGCATTTTGGGAGGCTGAGGCAGGTGGCTCACTTGAGGTCAGCAATTGAAACCAGCCTGCCCAACATGGTGAAACCTCATCTTTACTAAAAAGACAAAAAAATTAGCCAGGCATGGTGGCAGGCACCTGTAATCCTACCTGGGAGGCCGAGGCAGCAGAGTCGCTTGAACCCTGGAGGCGGAGGTTGCAGTGAGCAGAGATTGTGCCACTGCACTCCAGCCTAGGTGACAGAGCAAGACTCTTATCTCTAAAAAAAAAAATATATATATATATATATATATATATATATATATTTGCAAGCTTGTTCATTGCAGCATTATTGTTAATATGAAAAGCTAAAAAAACCTGAATATTCAACAGAGGAATGGTTCAATGATACTTCACTCTGTGATATATCCTTACCCTCCCCTGTGTCTGTCACTTTTAATTCTGTTTTCAAAGGCACAGGAAAATAGGTATCCTTCCACACATACATGGAACACTAACCTCACCTTTATGTGACCACCAATGTGATTCTCAAGCCAATGATTTTTTTCACTCTTTCTCAACACGTTTTCTTTTTTTTCTTTTTTTTTTTTTTTGTGAAACGGAGTCTCCCTCTGTCGCCCAGGCTGGAGTGCAATGGTGTGATCTCAGCTCACTGCAACCTCTGCCTCCCAAGCTCAAGTGATTCTCCTGCCTCAGCCTCCCGAGTAGCTGGGATTACAGGTGCTTGCCACCACGCCTGGCTAATTTTTTGTATTTTCAGTAGAGACAGGGTTTCACCATTCAACACATTTTCTTTTGCCTCTAGTTCTACTTTCCCGATAACTAGATGGAAAAAAATGCTTGCTGGCTGAAAAAAAAAAAAAAAAGCAATTAAAATTATGTACATTTGGTTAAAAATTATCTGTTTATAATTTTTATATATAGCCAGGTATGGTGACTCCTGCTTGTAATCTCAGCACTTTGGGAGGCCAAGGCAGAGGGATCATTTGAGCTCAGGAACTCAAGACCAGCCTGGGCAACACAGCAAGACCCTGACTCTACAAAAAAATTTTTAACAATTAGCTGGGCATAGTGATGCACACCTGTGGTCCCAGCTACTCAACAGGCTGAGGTGGGAAGATCGCTTGAGCCAAGGAGGTTGAGGCTGCAGTGAGATATGATTGCACCACTGCACTCCAGCCTGGAAAACAGAGCCAGACCCTGTCTCTAAAATATATATAGGCAGGGCATGGTGGCTCACGCCTGTAATCCCAGCACTTCGGGAGGCCGAGGTGGGAGGATCACCTGAGGTTAGGAGTTCGAGACCAGCCTGGCCAACATGGTGAAACCCCGTCTCTACTAAAAATACAACAATTAGCCAGGCGTGGTGGCAGGCACCTGTAATCCTAGTTACTTGGGAGGCTGAGGCAGGAGAATCACTTGAACCTGGGAGGTGGAGGTTGCAGTGAGCTGAGATTGCACCATTGCACTCCAGCCTGGGCAATAGAGCTTGACTCAGTTTCAAAAAATAAAAAATTAAAATTAAATAAATAAGTATATACATACAAAAATAAATCATATATATATGATATATGATATATATATATATATGCAGGAAAACCCAATGTTAATAGTCGTTATCTCCAAGATAGAAGGATTACAGGTATGTTCCAGTATCTATTGCTGCAGAGCGAGCTACTCCAAAACTTCGTAGTTAAAAACAGCAGCATATTATAATCTCTCGCGTATCTGTGAATCGCCTGGCCTCAGCAGTTCTCAGCAGGGTCTCTCACATGATTGCAGTCGGATCACGACCAGGGCTAGAGTAATCCAAAGCTCAGTTGGGCTGGGCTCCCAAAATGGGTCACTCCCACAGCTGGCAGTTGGCCGTGGGCTAGGAGCTCAGTTGGGGCTGTCACCTGGGCACCCCCACGTGCCCTCTCCATGTGGCTTGGGCTTCTCGCAGCATGGTGGCTGGACTTCAAGAGCAAGTGTTCCAACAGACAGGAAGCAGAAATTTCCAGGCTACTAAGGTCTTGATCTGGAAACTGGCGCCAAGTCATCTGCACCACATTCCATTGATCAGGCAGTCACAGAGCTCATCCACATTCCAGCAAAGGGGACACAGATCCCACCTCCCAATGGGAGGAATTTGTGGTTGTATTCAATCTGCTACAAGATGACTTTAATATTCTTTTCTATATCATTTGTACTTAAAACATTTATATAGGCTGGGTGCAGTGGCTCATGCCTGTGATCCCAATGCTTTGGGAGGCCAAGGCAAGAGGATCACTTGAGCCCAGGAGTTTGAGGCTACAGTGAGCTATGACCTCAACACTGCACTCCAGCCTGGGCAACAGAGCAAGACTATGTCTCAAGGAGAAAAAAAAAAAAAAAGACCTTTAAACAAAAAAAAAGACTCATAATCATAAAAAATACCAATAGAAAATTTAAAACAACAGGTTACCTGTATTTGTTAGCAGGTAAAGAGGCTGAGGAAAGGACGAACGAAGTCATGAGCCCAAGATGAGAAGATACCAACCAGGGTGCCCGGGGAGGAGTTTAGTAGATCAGCTGGGTTTGCTTTGGGAAAAGTTTTCACACTCTGGCCACTATGGGGGCTGCTCGAACTCAGACGTGGAGGCCCCTCCTTGCCCTGAACAGTGGCCAAGGGTCCACTCTCTGTAAAAATATAGGCAAGATCTCAGACTGGCTGTCCAACCTGCAGAGGCTTTCTCAATGAGCCACCACCAAGTGTGCACCTGACCTGGTGACCGTGGGTGGGGACATATCTATAAGCTGTTGGCTGTTCCCTCCTACCTGTCCCCCGTCCCCACTCTTGATAAAATCTTAGCTTGATTTCCCCTATAAGTGGACTCTGAGACAAGGCTTCAAGTGTAAGTAATTTATCTGGAAGGTGATTCCGGAAACACTGGTGGGAAAGTGAAAAGAAGGAGCTAATGCCAGGCACAATGGCTCATTGCCTGTAATCCCAGCACTTTGGGAGTCCAGAGTGGGAGGACCTCTTGAGCCCAGGAGTTCAAGACCAACCTGGGCAACACAGGAAGATTCTGTCTCTTAAAAAAAATTTTTTTAAATTATCTAGTGTGGTGGTATGCACATGTAGTCCCAGCTACTCAGGAAGCTGAGGTAGGAGGATCACTTGCACCCAAGGGGTCGAGGTTGCAGTGAGCTATGATCATGCCACCATACACTGTACTCTAGCCTGGGCAACATAATAAGACCCCGTCTCTTAATTTTTTTTAATTAAATAAATAATTAATTAATTAAACAGTAATATGTATCAAACAGGTGTGGGAAATCAAACTATCTCCCTGAAAACGCACTTCGCAAAATGTCCCTTGGACATTTTGAGCCCAAGTGTTGGAGGCTGCAGTGAGCCATGATCACACTACTGCACTCCAGCCTGGGCAACAGAGTGAGACCTTGTCTCAAAAAAAAAAAAGAAGGAAGAAAGAAAGAGCTTATAAAAGATATGTAATTAAACAAATTACTGGCCGGGCATGATGGCTCACGTTTGTAATCCCAGCACTTTGGGAGGCTGATGTGGGTGGATCACCTGAGATCAGGAGTTCGAGACCAGCCTGGCCAACATGGCAAAACCCGTCTCTGCTAAAAATACAAAAATTAGCCAGACATGGTGGCATGCGCCTGTAGTCCCAGCTACTCAGGTGGCTGAGACAGGAGAATGCTAGGAACCCGGGAGGTGGAGGTTGCAGTGAGCCGAGATCATGCCACTGCACTCCAGCCTGGGCAACAGAGCAAGACTTCATCCTCAAGAAAAAAAAAAAGATTATTGACCTGGTGCAGTGGCTCAAGCCTGTAATCCTAGCACTTTGGGAGGCTGAAGTGGGTGGATCACTTGAGGCCAGGAGTTTGAGACCAGCCTGGCCAACATGGTGAAATCCCATCTCTACAAAAAATACAAAAATTAGCTGGGCATCATGGTGCATGCCTGTAATCCCAGCTGCTCGGGAGGCTGAGGCATGAGAATTGCTTGTACCCAGGAGGCAGAGGTTTCAGTGAACTGAGATTGTGCCACCACACTCCAGCCTGGGCAACAGAGCAACACTCCATCTCAAAAAAAAAAAAAAAAAAAAAAAAAAGAATAGAGAGATATGTCATCTTCATGGATGACAAGACTACAAGACTACAGATGTCAGTACAGATGTCGGTTCTCCATTTAATTACTCAAATTCATTATAATCTCACCCAGCAGAATTTTTCTAGAATTTGACGTGCTGATTCAAAAATTGACTGGACTAGAAAACACACAGCAATAGCCTATAAAGCAATGGGACATACCTTACAATGTCATGTTATTCCATAACAAGTACCCTATCATAGCAATATTCTAAAGCCACAGTAGATGAAAGTACAGTGTTGGCTCTGGAATAAGTATATAAGACCCTCGGAAAGAATACAAAATACATATGTAGAAATCTGGTGTTCCCATCAGAAACAATACATTTCTCCTACTGAAAAAGCAAACAAGACTTTCTTTGATTCCACTCCCCTCATCAACCACTGCCCATTTTTTACTTCCCTTTTGCAAAACTTCTCCAAAGTAGTTGTCTGTGTTGGCTGCACCCTGTTCTACTGCTCACATCCTCCCTTAACCCCATTCCAACCAAGCCTGTGCTCCAACCCGGCACCTACACCACCTAAACTATTTTTATCAAAGTCACCAAGGCTGCCTGAGTGACTCCAGTGATGAGTTCTGTCTTCATCTTGAGTGACTCAGCAGCAGCTTCTGACACTCGGCCCTCGCTTCCTGGAACTGATTTCTACATCTGTCCTCTGACCCCACACTCTCCTGCTTCCTGCCTACCGCCCTGGACCCTCCTTCTCAGTTTCTCTTGCTGATTCTCCTCTTCTCCCAACCTCTTCAGAAGGATCTCAGAGCTCAGTCCTTTGACTGCCTTTTTTTTTTTTCCAACTCCTGGGTTCAAATGATCCTCCCACCTCAGCCTCCCAAAGTGCTGGCATTACATGCGTGAGCCACCGTGCCCAGCCGAAGTCAATTTTCAGTACAGCAGTCAGAGGGATTGTTTCAAAACACAAGACATATCATGCCACTCCTCTGCTCAAAACCTTGCAAAGGCTCCCACGTTACTGATAGTAAAAGCCGGTCCTTTCTACAACCTACAAGGACCGGCGTGACCTGTCATCCCAGCCCCAGCCCTTACCTCTCTGAGCTTACCTCATTTTCTGGGACAGCAGCCACCCTGGCCTCCTTGCCATTCCTCAAACCTGCCAGGCACACCACCACCTGAAGGCCATGGCACTGGCTGTTCCCTCTGATGGGACCACTCTTCCCCCAGGGATCGGCAGGCTCACTGGCCCACCTCCTTCAAACAAGTGGGTTTTGCATCACATGACTGTCTATACTCAACTTCGCAAACCTTCTTTGCCACATTCCTCAACATTTTCCAGTTTTGCTCTCAGGGGAATGAAGGTATCAGGCCTTCATCTTCCCTTTTCCTGCACAGCACCCAGGGTCACGGCTTCTCTCTTCCCAACAAAATCTCCCAGTCCCACCTCTCCAAATTTCTTTCCTTGTCTACACAGACAAATTATCTCTGTCTGAGCTCCTCCAATTTGCTTCGCTCACCACACTCGAAGAAACTTGCTACAGGATCCGCCCTCCTGAGAAAGTTGTGGGAAGAACAAGAACAAAATACTGTTTTTCCATTGCACTGGATTGTCAAGAAAGTTCCTGTGATCCTGTCAGGCCTCTGAGCCCAAGCTAAGCCATCATATCCCCTGTGACCTGCACGTATACATCCAGATGGCTTGAAGCAACTGAAGATCCACAAAAGAAGTGAAAATAGCCTTAACTGATGACATTCCACCATTGTGATTTGTTTCTGCCCCACCCTAACTGATCAATGTACTTTGTAATCTCCCCGACCCTTAAGACGGTTCTTTGTAATTCTTCCCACCCTTGAGAATGTACTTTGTGAGATCCACACCCTGCCCGCAAAACATTGCTCCTAACTCCACTGCCTATCCCAAAACCTGTAAGAACTAATGATAATCCACCACCTTTTGCTGACTCTCTTTTCGGACTCAGCCCACCTGCACCCAGGTGAAATAAACAGCCTTGTTGCTCACACGAAGCCCGTTTGGTGGTCTCTTCACATGGACACGTGAGACAACCCCAGCTACCCAGGAGGCTGAGGTGGGAGAATCACTTGAGCCCAGGAGATTGAGGCTGCAGTGAGCTATGATTGCACCACCGCACTCCAGCTTGGGCAACACAGCGAGACCCTGTCTTAAAAAAAAAAAAAGAAAGAAAGAAAGAAAAAAAAGTTCCACCTGAGTGTCATCCTCGGCCATCTGGTTAAGCCTTTGGGTCTGGAATCAGACTAAGGGCACTAAAATCCTAGGTCTACGCCAGGTGTGGTGGCTCACACCTGTAATCCCAGCACTTTGGGAGGCTGAGGCAGGTGGATCACCTGAAGTCAGAAGTTTGAAACCAGCCTGGACAATATAGCGAAACCCTGTCTCTACCAAAAATACAAAAATTAGCCGGGAATGGTGGCACATGCCTGTAATCCCAGCTACTCAGGAGGCTGAGGCAAGAAAATCACTTGAACCCAGGAGGCGGAGATTGCAATGAGCCAAGATCACACCACTGCCCTCCAGCCTGGGCAACAGAGCTAGATCTCATCTCAGAAAAAAAAAAAGAATAAAAATATCCTAGGTCTATAAGTATGCCCTTGAACAACTTACTCTCTGGACCTCACTGTCCTCATCTGGAAAATGGGGGCAATAATTGTACTAACATCTTGGGGTGATTGTGATAGTTAAATGAGATAATAATAGATGTCAAAGTGCATGTAGTCAACATTCGCTGTAATCATTCTACCAACTGTGTTGGGTTGATGGATGACCTGGCCAGCGCACCCTCGATGACACACAGAGGTTGGTGGCTGAAAGCTGCCTGTCGCTCAGTGGGAAGCATTCTGGATGCTTCCCTTGCCGCCTCAGTTGTCCATGCAGCAGGCCAAATGTCTGGCAGGCCAAGGAAATTGTTCTACCACAGGCTTTGTGAGTCCCAGGTGTTTCGACCAAGGTCACACAAAGAGTATGGTTGGCCACAGGTGACTTGCAGGGCAGCGACAGCCATTTCACCATCTCTAAGCTCTTGCCTCCCAACCTTGAAAGGAGGAGTTGCTCAGGGCCTAACCTGAGCAGGGCAGGAAACAAAACTACTAATTCCTGGAATAGGCTACTTGGTACTCAGTAAATCTCATGTTCTACCTGTTCTGTTGTTTTTCCCCAAAAGGCCCTAACTGATATGTGACTTAACAGAGTTTTTGTAAGGGTTAAATTAAATAATGCATGAGAAAAGCTTAGCACAGTGCCTGGCATGTAAGATGCGCCCCCCCACCGGCAAAGATGATTATTTGTATTGGTGGAGACTAAGGTTCAACTGCTGTAATAAGACCCAAAATCACAGAGGCTTAGCCCAGACAGTCCTGTGATGGCCCCAGCATCAGCATTTGGGGGTTACGGAGGCTCCATGGTGTTGGAGATCCACCAGCAGGTTGCTCTGCCATCCTGAGGGTTTTGTCTTCATCCGCCTGGTCAAAGACGGCCCAGCGCCAAGCCCACCCTCGGGCTGACAGGAAGGATAAAAAGAAGTGGTGCCTGGCAGGGAGTGGTGGCTCACGCCTGTAATCCCAGCACTTTGGGAGGCCGAGGCAGGCGGATCACCTGAGGTCAGGAGTTCAAGACCAGCCTGACCAACATGGTGAAACCCCATCTCTACTAAAAATACAAAAATTAGCTGGGTGTGGTGGCACATGCCTGCAATCCCAGCTACTTGGGAGACTGAGGCAGGAGAATCGCTTGAACCCAGGAGGCAGAGGTTGCAGTGAGCCGAGCTCAAGCCACTGTACTCCATCCTGGGCAATAGAGTTAGACTCTGTCTCAAAAAAAAAAAAAAAAAATTGAGGCCAGGCACGTTGGCTTATGTCTGTTATCCCAGCACTTTAGAAGGCCGAGGCAGGCAGATCACTTGAGCCCATGAGTTCAAGACCAGCCCAGCAACATGACACAACCTTGTCTCTATAAAAATTACAAAAAAAAATTAGCTGGGCATGGTAGCATGTGCCTGTGGTCCCTGCTACTTGGGAGGCTTAGGTGGGAGGATCACCTGAGCCTGGGAGGTCAAGGCTGCAGTGAGTCAAGATTGCACCACTTTACTCCAGCCTGGGTAACAGAGCAAGAATCTATCTGTATCAAAAAAAAAAAAAAAAAAAGCCAGGCACAGTGGCTCACGCCTGTAATCCCAGCATTTTGGGAGGCCGAAGTGGGTTCACATGAGGTCAGGAGTTCGAGACCAGCCTGGCAAACATGGTGAAACCCTGCCTTTACTAAAAATACAAAAATTAGCCAGCCATTGTGGCGGGCGCTTATAGTCCCAGCTCCTTGGGAGGCTGAGGCAGGAGAATCGCTTGAACCTGGAAGGCGGAGGTTGCAGTGAGCCAAGAGCATGCCACTGCAATCCAGCCTGGGTGACAGAGTGAGACTCTGTCTCATAACAAAGAAAAAAAAATGGTGGGAAGGCCCCTTTCCTTTAAAGGTGAGACCAAATGTTGCACACATCATTTCCTTCACATCTCATTGGCCAGGACTTAGTCACATGGCCACACACAACTGCAGTGGTGACTGGGAAATGTAATGTTATCCTAAGTATCTGTGTGCTAATTAATGGGGTTGCATTACTAAAGGAAGAAGAGGAAAGCACATGGGGGCAACTAGCTCTCTCTGCCACATATCATTATCATTACCCTAAGCAGGCTCTGGATGAAACATCTTGTACAATTTGACAAAGTAACTATGGTCCTTAGGCATCCTTGACCTGATATAAGTATCATTACTGTCACATTCAGCTCAGGGCCTCTCTATTCAGAGCTTTACAGGCCTTGGGGTTTGGGGAGAGGCTGCAGATTCAACAAGAGCTTTCCTCCAGAAAAGTTTTACGTGCCTTAAATAAAGTGGGAAATTGAGGGAGAGGGGGGCTTCCTGGTTCCACATGAAGGAATACAGAGCTTGGAGAAAGGGTGGAGGCAAAGCCCTGAGGGGAGGCAGGCATCTCTCACTCCAAGGGGCTCCTCAGCAGAGGAGAGAGCCATGGTTAAGCTAAATAGCAACCCCAGGAACACCTCAGCTGTACTTCAGCTACTGGGGACCACAAGCAAGAGATGGACCCAGCTTGGAGTCTAGAGAGAGTCAGGGCATTTCCAACCACATATGGGTACCAGTCATGTGGAACCCCTGCCATCCCTCCAATTCTTTCCTCTCAATCTCTCACCCTGGGGAGAGGCCACAAACAGAAGGAAGAGAAAAAGGAGGAGAAGTAAAAGGGTGGATCACACCCCCTGGCCCCTCAAAGTCCCTAGAGCTAGCATTAAACTGTATATGGTGTGATGACTTGGAGATTATGCCCATCTTTCCACTAGACTCTTCATTCAACAGGTATTAACTATGTGCCAGGTGCTGCTCCAGGCTCAGGGAAATGGATGTGAACAAGAGAGGAAACCTCCCTACCTTTAAGGAGCTTACGTTCTTGGGGGGTGATAAACAATGGCTGCCTTGAGAGCAGTGACTATGTCCTGCTCATGGCTTTATCCCAGGACCCAGCACCTTATCTGGCTGGGGCTCACTGAGTGTTGCTTAGATGAA
The DNA here is from genome assembly GCF_028858775.2 of Pan troglodytes. Classification (NCBI taxonomy): domain Eukaryota; kingdom Metazoa; phylum Chordata; class Mammalia; order Primates; family Hominidae; genus Pan; species Pan troglodytes. Next base: position 35,277,168 of record NC_072416.2, on the reverse strand, counting down.
CCACATCACAATTGATTTTGTGTTGGACACTTGTGGTTATCTCCCCAGCATCCAGTTTCCCCCCTCCCAGCGACTTTCAATTTCCACTTGGAGGACTACGTGGTTTGGGAAGAACTGACTTTGCCCCAGGTCTGAGGGTGGAGCATGTGAACTACACTAAGACAATCCAACTATTCTATCGCTCTGACATAAGTCGTTGGTTCAAGTGTGGGCATGCGTCTAATCAAAGTGGATCTCAGGACAAAGATGTTTTTTCTCCTCCTAGTGTGATGTAAAACCTGGAACCACTGCAGCTATTCTTGCTACTGTGGTGCTGGGATTACAGGTGTGAGCCACTGCACCCTGCCAAAAATTTTTTTAAATTTAAGAAAAGAAATCAAGGGAGATAAGAAATGATTACTGTTGTTTTAAACCTCTAAGCTTAGGGTCATTTGTCATGCAGTTTCGGATAATTATTAGGTGGGTGCAAATGTAATTAAAGTAATTAAAGTCATGGCCAAAACCGCAATTACGTTTGCATCAAACTAATAGTACAATTGACTATTGGGTGTGTCTGGAATACCATCCTTCTGCTTCTTTTTGTTTTCCTTAGAAACTCCTACTTGCTCTCCAAGGGCCAACTCAAGTTGTCACCTCTTCTGAGAAGCCTGCCCTAATTTTCCTGCTTAACCCCAAGCTCTGTTACACACAGCTCTATTAGCAGTCCTCACACTGTGATCTTATTGTTTATGAGGTTATTTCTCTCACTATAGCTTTTTGAAGGCAACAATTTTGAATTATCCAAATGCATACGCCTAAGACTGAGCATGGTATGTGCTACATTAAAAAGGAGTTTGATGAAGTTTGGTTGAATAAATAAATAATGGAAACTTCAGCTGTGGACAAGACAAAGAATGCTGGCGGGGTGCGGTGGCTCACGCCTGTAATCCTAGCACTTTGGGACGCCAAGGCGGGCAGATCACAAGATCAAGAGATCGAGACCATCCTGGCCAACATGGTGAAACCCCATCTCTACTAAAAAATACAAAAATTAGCCGGGCATGGTGGCGAGCACCTGTAGTCCCAGCTACTCAGGAGGCTGAGGCAGGAGAATCACTTGAACCCAGGAGGCAGAGGTTGCAGTGAGCTGAGATTGTGCCATTGCACTCTAGCCTGGCGATAGAGCGAGACTCTGTCCAAAAAAAAAAAAAGACAAAGAATGCCTTCCACTGGTTTTGGAGTAAAGCAGAGGTAATAAAGAAAAAAAGAAAGAATGGAGAGAAGGGTTGAAGATATTATTGATCTAGCTCCTAGCTCTTTAGCTCACATTGAAAACCCCTTTCCCTGGTCATAAAAATGCCAACTAAGCCTACATAAGCTATAGTGGGTGGTTCCATAATATCTTTTGCCCTCAAAAAATTAGTCTAAGGATAGGAAAAGATGAGAACCATTTCAAAATAGAACTGGAGCCAATGGCCGGGTGTGATGACTCATGCCTGTAATCCTGGCACTTTGGGAGGCCGAGGCACACAGATCACTTAAGGTTAGGAGTTTGAGACCAGCCTGGCCAACATGGTAAAACCTCATCTCTACTAAAAATACAAAAATTAGCCGGATATGGTAGCGCACACTTGTAGTCCTAGCTACTGGGGAGGCTGAGGTGGGAGGATCACCCATGCTCTGAAGGATCAAGGCTGCAGTGAGCTATGATCGCACCACTGCACTCCAGCCAGGGTGACAGAGCAAGAGCCTGTCTTTAAAAAAAAAAGAAAAGAAAAGAAATGAAAAGCAATAATGTGGTCCAAAGCCGAGTGTCAAGGTCATGACAGGGAAACATCAGGAGGCTGAATCTTGACCATGTCTAGAAAAAACATCTGGTTTCAGGCACTTCCTGCTCACAGACAGAGCAAGGGGAAATGTGGCTTAATACAGGGCTCACCAGGGAGCTAGCAGAGCCATGGGTTGAATATCTTTTTCCAGAATCTTGATGATGAAAATGATTTGGAGGGTAGAGAGTGGGAAGGTCTCACAGGTAAGGTACTAAGCCTAAAAACAAACAGGAATTTGAGAAGCGGTTGGAATAATAAATACCCAGTTCAAACACAGAAAGGAGAAGTGGATATCGCAAAGATTTAGAAAGTAGAAAAGAGAAGACAGGCTGGTCACGGTGGCTCATGCCTATAATCTCAGCACTTTGGGAGGCCGAGGTGGGCAGATCACTTGAGGTCAGGAGTTCCACAACAGCCTGGTCAACATGGTGAAACCCCGTCTCTACTAAAAATACAAAAATTAGCCGGGTGTGGTGGGCATCTATAGTCCCAGCTACTTGGGAGGCTGAGGCAGAAGAATCACTTGAACCCAGGAGGCGGAGGTTGCAGTGAGCTGAGATCATGTCACTGCACTCCAGCCTGGGGGACAAAGCAAGACTCCGTAAAAAAAAAAAAAAAAAGAGAGAGCACGCACAAATTCAGATGTAGTTATAGACATGCAAATTAACTGGTTGATGTGAACGACACAGCTAATAAGGTAGCATTAATAGATGTATGTCATGCCTGTGGTGCCAGCTACTTGGAGGGTCAAGGGCAGGAGGATGGCTTGAGCTTAGGTGTTCAAGGCTGCAGTGAGCTATGATGTACTGCACTCCTGCACTCCAGCCTGGTCAACAGAGCAAGATCCTGTCTTTAAAAAAAAAGATGAATAGGCTGTGTGTGGGTGTGTGGTGGCTCACGCCTGTAATCCCAGCACTTTGGGAGGCCAGGGAGGATGGATCACTTGAGGCCAGGAGTTTGAGACCAGCCTGGCCAACATGGCGAAACCCCATCTCCACTAAAAATACAAAAATTAGCCAGGCGTGGTAGCACATGCCTTTAAGTAATCCCAGCTACTTGGGAGGCTGAGACATTAGAATCGCTTGAGCCTGGGAGGCAGAGGTTTCTGTGAGCCGAGATCGCACCACTGCACTCCAGCCTGGGCGACAGAGCAACACTCTGTCTCAAAAAAATAAATAAATAAAGCTTTTTAAGCACTAAAACTGATTTCACAAATACCATTCCAATTTCATGCCACAGAAAGGCAGAAATGATACATACCACATCCCTGATTAAGGTAAAATCAGAAATGATAGATTAAGGTAAAAACAGAAAATACTGAAAATATAACTAAAAGTGCCTAATTCTTGAAAATTGAAAATGTAGAACAAATAGTCAATACATACTATAATGACATACTGTATTTTACAATAATAATAATAATACATAATAAAAACTGACACTGATTGAGAATTTACTCTGTGCCAGACATGGTTCTAAGTGATTAGCATGTGTTCACTCACTGACCCTTCATAGAAATCCTATGAAGAAGGTATTCTAGCCCCATTTTGCAGATGAAGAAACTGAGGCACATGGAAGTTATGTAACCAGGCTGGGTGCAGTGGCTCACGCCTATAATCCCAGGACTTTGTGGGGCTGAGGTGGGAGGATCACTTGAAGCTAGGAGTTCAAGACAGATAATATAGCAAGACCTCTTCTGTTGTGGGAAGCCCGGAACCCCTAATGGAGGGACCAGCTGAAGCCATGGCAGAAGAACATAAATTGTGAAAGATTTCATGGACATTTATTAGTTTCCCAAATTAATACTTTTATAATTTCTTATGCCTGTCTTTACTGCAATCTCTGAACATAAATTGTGAAGATTTCATGGACACATATCACTTCCCCAATCAATACCCTTGTGATTTCCTATGCCTGTCTTTACTTTAATCTCTTAATCCCATCATCTCGTAAGCCGAGGAGGATGTATGTCGCCTCAGGACCCGGTGATGATTGTGTTAACTGCACAAATTGTTTGTAGACCATGTGTGTTTGAACAATATGAAATCTGGGCACCTTGAAAAAAGAACAGGATAACAGCAATGTTCAGGGAATAAGACAGACAACCTTAAATTCTGACTGCCGGTGAGCCAGGCGGAACAGAGCCATATTTCTCTTCTTTCAAAAGCAAATGGGAGAAATATCACTGAATTCTTTTTCTCAGCAAGGAACATCCCTGAGAAAGAGAATGCATCCCTGAGGGGAGGCCTCTGAAATGGCCGCTTCAGGGGGCAGCCATCATTTATGGTCAAAGCTGTAGGGATGAAATAAGCCCCAGTCTCCCGTAGCGCTTCCAGGTTTATTAGGATGAGGAAATTCCCGCCTAATAAATTTTGATCAGACCGGTTGTCTGCTCTCAAACCCTGGCTCCTGGTAAGATGTTATCAATGACAATGCGTTCCTGAAACTTCATTAGCAATTTTAATTTCACCCCAGTCCTGTGGTCCTGTGATCTTGCCCTGCCTCCATTTGCCTTGTGATACCCTATTACCTTGTGAAGCATGTGATCTCTGTGACCCACATCCTATTCGTACACTCCCTCCCCTTTTGAAAATCACTAATAAAAACTTGCTGGTTTTACGGCTCAGGGGGCATCACAGAACCTGCTGACATGTGATGTCTCCCCTGGACACCCAGCTTTAAATTTTCTCTCTTTTGTACTCTGTCTCTTTATTTCTCAGACCAGCTGACACTTAGGGAAAATAGAAAAGAATATTCTATGTGAAATATCAGGGGTGAATTTCACCCAATATCTGGCTGAATTTCCCCCGATACTCATCTCTACAGAAAAATTTAAAATTCACACCACTGCATTCCAGCCTGGGCAACAGAACAAGACTCTGTCCTAAAAAAAAAAAAAAAAAAAAAAAAGCCAGGCACAGTGGCTCACGCCTGTAATCCTAGCACTTTGGGAGGCCAAGGCGAGCAGATCACCTGACGTCGGGAGTTCAAGACCAGCCTGACCAACATGGAGAAACCCCATCTCTACTAAAAATACTTTTTAGCCGGGCATGGTAGCACATGCCTGTAATCCCAGCTACTTGGGAGGCTGAGGCTGAGGCAGGAGAATCACTTGAACCTGAGAGGCGGAGGTTGCGGTGAGCTGAGATCACACCATGGCACTCCAGCCTGGGCAACAAGAGTGAAACTCCATCTCAAAAAACAAGGCCAGGCGTGGTGGCTCACGCCTGTAACCCCAGCACTTTGGGAGGCCAAGGCAGGCGGATCACCTGAGGTCGGGAGTTTGAGACCAGCCTGACCAACATGGAGAACCACGTCTCTACTAAAAATACAAAATTAGCTGGCGTGGTGGCGCATGCCTGTAATCCCAGCTATTCGGGAGGCTGAGGCAGGGGAATCCCTTGAACCTGGGAGGCAGAGTTTGTGGTGAGCCGAGATCGCACCATTGCACTCCAGTCTGGGCAACAAGAGCGAAACTCCGTCTCAAAAAAAAAAAGGAGGAAGAGAATATAGCTTTTTAAACACTAAAACACATTTCACAAAAACCATTAAGCATTTTTAGTTGTCTAGGGTGGTACACACCTGTAGTTTCAGCTACTCAGGAGGCTGAGGCAGAAGGATCACTTGAGCCCAGGAGGTCAAAGCTGCAACGAGCCACAGTCATGTGACTGCACTCCAGCCTGGGCTGGACAGAGTGAGACCCTGTCCCAAAAAAAAAAAAAAGTTATGTGATTATATGCCAAGTATTTACAACAGAGATTATGTCTGTTGGGATGCTTTGAGCTACAAATAACAGAGATCACAACTTAAACAATAGCCCATGAATCCTATCACAGAAAGAGGCCAGACAGGAGCTCCAGGGCAGGGTAATCGGAAGCTCAGCAGTGTCTGTTAAACACCGAGTGATTTTATCTCACATCACTGGATTCCACAAGGCTGAACTGAATTGTTGTCAGGTTCCTCTTTGCTGTTCTGAAGTTTCTCCTCACTTCCCCTTTTCCCATTGAGGAGTGAGCCTCCCTTACCTAATGTGTTTCACTTCCCCGGTATCTACAACTACAATTTATTGGGCTTCCTGCTGGACTCTTAGAAATGAAGCAATGAATTCCTCACTTATTCATTTACTCATTAAAATATATAAACTCAAGATAAACTCGAGAGACTGAGGCAAGAGGATCTCTTGAGCCCAGGAGTTCAAGGCTGCAGTGAGCTATGATCGTGCTACTGCACTCCAACCTGGGTAACAGGGTAAGACTCTATCTCTTTAAAAAAAAAAAAAAAAAAGTATCTCTCTCTCTTTTTTTTTTGAGATGGAATTTCGCTCTTGTTGCCCAGGCTGGGGTGCAATGGCGAGGTCTCAGCTCACTGCAACCGCTGCCTCCCAGGTTCAAGCAATTCTCCTGCCTCAGCCTCCCAAGTAGCTGGGATTACAGGCACCTGTCACCATGCCCGGCTAATTTTTGTTTTTTTAGTAGAGACAGGATTTCACCATGTTGGCCAAGCTGGTCTTGAACTCCTGACCTCAAGTGATCTGCCCACCTCAGCCTCCCAAAATGCTGGGATTACAGGCATGAGCCACCATGCCCAGCTTGCTCTATCTCTCTTTCTCTCTTTCTCTCTCTCTCTATATATATGTATATGTATACCTATACATATATATCTAGATATATAGAGATAACGTGTGTGTATATATATCTCTCTATATATAATGTGTACATATATAATGTGTACATATATATAATGTGTACGTATATATAATGTGTATGTGTGTATATATATATAGAGAGAGAGAGAGAGTGAGAGAGAAACAACTATGTACCAGGCATCAGGGACCTACAAATAAGCAAAACACACAAGGTCCCTTCCCTCACAGAGCTTTTCTTTCTTTCTTTCTTTCTTTCTTTCTTTCTTTCTTTCTTTCTTTCTTTCTTTCTTTTCTTTTTGGTAGAGGTGGGTCTCACTAAGTTGCTCAGGCTAGTCTTGAACTCCTGGCCTTAAGTGCCTTAGCCTCTGAGAGTGCTGGGATTACAGGCGTGAGCCACAGTGACTGGCCCAAACACAAATTTTTCTTTCTTTCTTTCTTTCTTTTTTTTTTCCAAGGCAGAGTCTCGCTCTGTCACCCAAGCTGGAGTGCTGTGGCGCGATCTTGGCTCACTGCAACCTCCATCTCCTGGGCTCAAATGATTCTCGTGCCTCAGACTCCCAAGTAGCTGGGATTACAGGCACACACCACTACACCTGGTTAATTTTTTTTATTTCTCGTAGAAACGGGGCCTCACTGTGTTGCCTAGGCTGGTCTCAAACTCTTGGCCTCAAGCATTCCTCCCTCTTCAGCTTCCCAAAGTTCTGGGATTACAGGCATGAGCCTTCACACCTGGCCTCGCTTGTCTTTTTTTCTTTGAGAGAATTTGTTTCTCATAATTGCAACCATAGTGGATTTATTGTTTGATGTGATTGTTGTCTCTTATGAGTATTGCTTATTTCATTAAAAAACTCTTTGATATTAGATCTCACGCTATTTGATTCGCAAAGTTGCGAATCATGGTTTCGCAAAGTTGCAAAAGATGGTTTAAGGGTGAAGGAAAAGCGTTCATTCACACAGCGAAAGCCATTTCTATCCATTCATCCAGGCCTTGGGCAACTGAACAGTGGGCATTTCCTGGTTCTTGAGTCCTTTCCTGAAACACCCAGCTACACCCGAACCTTGCTAAATTCTCTGCTCTGTCTCAACTCCGAGACAAAAGCCAGAAAAACAGTAGCAGCAGTTTAGATTGGCCATGACTACTTTCAACTTTACTAATACAAGCCTCCCTTCTGAGGATATTAGAGTCACATTCTACCCCCATCCCCACCCCCAGGCAAACGCTTCAGAATTCTTTCAGGATGGGGATTAACTAATAACCGCATGGGGAAGAGAAGCCAAGATTGAGAGATAGATCAGGCTCCTGGGCCAACACCATCACTATTGCTGTTGGGAACTGCTGAGAGACTGTTTTCTCCAATGAACTGGAGACCTGATTCCAACCCTCCCTTCATTCCCTAAGAGGGTCAATTAAGATCATGGATATGAAAGCACTTTGTAAAATCTGAAAGTGCTACCCATGTGATTGCATCTGAATTGGGATGTTATGAGTTAGGGTTCAGGTTTCAAGCACCAGTTAGAAATCTTTTAGGGACTGAGGCTGGGCATGATGGCTCACGCCTGTATTCCCAGCAGTTTGGGAGGCCAAGGCAGGCAGATCACCTGAGGTCAGGAGTTCAAGACCAGCCTGGCCAACATGAGTGAAACCCCATCTCTACTAAAAATACAAAAAATAGCCCGGAGTGGTGGCGTGAGCCTGTAATCCCAGCTACTCGGGAGGCTGAGACAGGAGAATCACTTGAACCCAAGAGGCGGAGGTTGTAGTGAGCAAGATTGCACCACTGCACTCCAGCCTGGGAGACAGAGCGAGACTCCATTTCAAAAAAAAAAACAAATAAATAAAATAAATATTTTAGGGACAAGGGATTTTCCCACCAGGTAGAGCAGCAGGGATGTTGACCCAAAGAATCCATGCTCAGGACCCAGGTCCCACCCTGATGGAAGGAGCTTGCAGTGCCAAGACAGTGTGTTGCCATCACTCAGGCACTGTGAAGGCACAAAAAAAATGCCCTGTGCAGATGACACTTAAGCCAAAGCTGTCCAAACATTTCCTCCGTACCACAAGGAGAAGAACTCCATAAACAGAGTTGAAGGACAAGCTGTCAGATTAGGAGAAAACACTTGCCACACATGTATGTAGCAGAAAAAAAAAAAGTATGCAGATATATAAAGAACCACAATAACTCATGAAGGAAAATAAGCAGCCGGGCGCACGGTGGCTCCTGACTGTAATCCCAGCACTTAAGGAGGCTGAGGAAGGTGGGTCACTTGAGGTCAGGAATTCGTGACCAGCTTGGCCAACATGGTGAAACCCCTTCTCTACTAAAAATACAAAAAATAGCCCGGAGTGGTGGTGTGCGCCTGTAATCCCAGCTACTCAAGAGGCTGAGGTAGGAGAATTGTTTGATCCTGGGAGGCAGAGGTTGCCGTGACCCAAGATCGTGCCACTGCACTCCAGTCTGGGTGACAGAGCGAGACTCCGTTTCAAAAAAAAAAAAAAGCCAAGGCATAGGAACAGACCATTTTTAGAAGAGGAATTATAACTGGTCAATAAATGCATACAATGAGAAAAATGTAAATTAAACTTTTAAAAAGCCATGTGATACTATTTATTTATTTCCCATCATGTTGGCAAAAAGAAATAAGAATTTGAGCTTGATAATATTGAGTGCTCCAGCATGGCCAACATGGTGAAACCCTGTCTCTACTAAAACTACAAAAATTAGCCAGGCATGATAATTTTAGCCAGGCAAAAATTAGCCTGAAATCCCAGCTACTCGGGAGGCTGAGACAGGAAAATCGCTTGAACCCAGGAGTCGGAGGTTGCAGTGGGCCAAGATTGCACCACTGCACTCCAGCCTGGCAGCCTTGGCGACAGAATGAGATTCTGGCTCAAAAAAAAAAAAAAAAAAGAGTGCTGGAGAAGATTTGGAGAAACTATATTCTCGTACGGTGCTGTTTGGAATGCAAATTGATAGAATTTTTGTTTACAGCCCCAAAGCTGAGGACAAAACTGATTAATACAAAGCCCCACATTCTAAACCGAGCCGCAGACACACCCTTTAGGATTCCTAGTGAGAGAGCAGGTCCATCTTGCTAATTTCCACCCTCATCACCCACCTCAATGAGACAGCTGTGGTGGTTCCTCACCTGCCCCCACAGGGACTTCCCACACCTCAAAGCAAGTGAGGAGGTTGCTCCAAAAGAAGCCCTGACCAGCCTGGGCAACATACTGAGACCCCATTTCTACTAAAATTAAAAAGTGAAAATTAGCCAGGCAGGGTGGCGCACACCTATAGTCCCAGCTACTTGGAAGGCTGAGGCGGGAGGATCGCTTGAGCCCAGGAGTTGGAGGCTGCAGTGAGCTGTGATTGCACCTCTGAACTCCAGCCTGAGTGACAGAGACCTTGTCTCAAAAACAAACAAACAAACAATACAACAACAATTAAAAAAGAAGAAGAAGAAGCCCTTGTGGAGATTGGAGGCAGCTCTCCTGGGCTGCAGGAACCAGAAGGCTCAGATGAAGGCTGACAAGAGGTTCTTAGGAGAACCTGATGCAGGCCCCTGAGTGTGGCGTCCACCAGTGCTGTCATCCAACCCAGAGGATTCTGGAGGAGGAACGAGAAGGTCCGGAGCAGCCCGAAGGGGCCAGACAGGGAGAGAGAGGAGGGCACGTCCTTTTGGATAGGTGAGAATAAATGAGACCCCTAGGCCTAGTGAATGCCAACAAAATGAGCAGGCTCTAGTGTTGTGGCGGCCCCTGCCCTAAACAGCTGCCTACCCTGGCAAAGGGACGGGCAGTGAGAGGCTGCCGGGAGTGGAATCCCCTGGGGCAGGGGCAGGGAGGAAGGACTGAGGGGTTGTCATAAGAGGCCAGCCAGAAAGCGTCTGCCTATACCACCTCAGAAGAAGCCAACACCTCCCAGGAGAGCACATGACAGGTGTCACAGATCATAGACACGCCAATCATGTGTCACCCAGCCCCTTTTCCTCTGATTAACCTTGACCTTGAAGGAGCCAGCAGAGAGGAGTGGGGAGGGTTCCTTCACCACTTTAGGTCACCTTATTTATATTTACATTAAAAAAAAAAAATACTGGGTCTCCTTCTATTGCCCAGGCTGACACGTAGTGGCCCAATCATAGCTCACTGCAGCCTCCAACTACTGGACTCAAGCAATCCTCCTGCCTCAGCCTCCTGAGTAGCTGGGACCCCAGGCGAGCATCACCATATCCAGCCTTTTTTTTTTTTTTTCCTCTGGAGAGATGGGGTCTCACTATGACTAGTCACAAACCCCTGGACTCAAGTGCTTCTCCCACCTCGACCTCCCAAAATGCTGGTATTATAGGCGTGAGCCACTGCGCCTCACCAGGTCTCTTTAAATTGGATGTGATATTAACTTTGGAACCATGCTGGGCTTTTTTTTCATATCTGAAAATGAGACTCCCAAAGTGCAAAGCTATCCTCCCACCTCAGCCTCCCAAGTAGCTGAGACTACAGGCATGAACCACCATGCCTGGCTAATTCTTTTTTGAGATAGAGTCTTGCTCTGTCACCCAGGCTGGAGTGCAGTGACACAATCTCTGCTCACTGCAGCCTCTGCCTCCTGGTTCAAGTGATTCTCCTGCCTCAGCCTCCCGAGTAGCTGGGATTACAGGTGCCCACCACTGCACCCAGCTAATTGTATTTTTAGTAGAGACGGGGTTTCACCATGTTGACCAGGCTGGTCTCGAAATCCTCACCTCGGGTGATCCGCCTGCCTCGGCCTCCCAAAGTGCTGGGATTACAGGCATGACTCATCATGCCTGGCCAAAAAAAATTTTTTTAATTAAATTTTAAAAATAGGCCGGGCGTGGTGGCTCACGCCTGTAATCCCAGCACTTTGGGAGTCCGAGGCAGGTTGATCACGAGGTCAGGAGATCGAGACCATCCTGAAACCCCATCTCTACTAAAAATACAACAAATTAGCCGGGCGAGGTGGTGGGCGCCTGTAGTCCCAGCTACGCGGGAGGCTGAGGCAGGAGAATCACTTGAACCTGGAAGGCAGAGGTTGCAGTGAGCTGAGATCACACCACTGCACTCCAGCCTGGGTGACAGAGCAAGACTCTGTCTCAAAACATAAAACAAAACTACTCACTAAACTTGACAATATTACTTCTGATGAGGAGGAAAAAGAAATAATCAGCATTCGGGGTGTGGTCAAAGGAAACCTTCCCCTTATCTGTAAGATATAATTAAGTACAGACATGCGTTGTTTTATTGTAGTTCACTTTATTGCTTTTCATGGATACCGCATTTTCTACAAACTGAAGGTCTGTGGCAACCCGGCGTCAAGCAAATCTATTGGTGCCATTTTTCAACAGCACGTGCTCACTGCACCTCTCTTTGTCAGATTTTGGTAATTCTCACAATATTTCAAGCTTTTCATCGTTCTTCTATCTGTGATGGTGATCTGTGATCAGTGATCTTTGAAGTTACTATTGTAATTGTTTTGGGGTACCACAAACCTCAAGCATAAAAGATGGTGAACATAATGCATAAATGTGTGCATTCTGACTGCTCCACCAGTCAGTGGTTCCCCTCTCTCTCCCAGTCCTTGTGCCTCTTTATTCTCTTAGACACAACAATATTGAAATTAGTACAATGAGTAACCCTACAGTGTCCTCTAAGTGTTCAAGTGAAAGGAAGGGTCATGTTAAATCAAAGGAAGCGTCATGTTAAATCAAATTATTAAGCTTAGCGAGGAAGGCGTTTCAAAAGCTGAGACAGAGGCTGGGCGCAGTGGCTCACGACTGTAATCGTAGCACTCTGGGAGGCCGAATCGGGTGGATCACCTGAGATCAGAAGTTTAAGACCAGCCTGGCCAACATGGTGAAACCCTCTCTTTACTAAAAATACAAAAATTAGCAGGGTGTGGTGGCGGGCGCCTGTAATCCCAGCTACTCAGGAGGCTGAGGCAGGAGTATCACTTGAACCCGGGAGGTGGAGGTTGCAGTGAGCCAAGATCATACCACTGCACTCCAGCCTGGGTGACAGAGCAAGACTCTGTCTCAAAAAATAAAGGCTGAGAGATAGGCTGAAGGCTAGGCCTTTTGCACCAGTTAGCCAAATACTGAATGCAAAGGAAAAGTTATTGAAGGAAGTTTAAAGTGCTACTCCAAGGCCTGGCACAGTGGCTCAGCTAATAATTTCAATACTTTGGGAGGCCAAGGTGGGAGTATCACTTGAGCCCAGGAGTTTGAGACCAGCCTAAACAACATAGCGAGACCCTGTCTCTAAAAAATATTTTAAAAATTTAAAAATTAGCCAGCATGGTAGTTCACACCTGCAGTCCCAGTACTCAGGAGGCTGAGGTGGGAGGATCATTTGAGCCCAGGAGGTCCAGGCTGCAATGAGCCGTGATTGCACCACTACACTCCAGCCTGGACAACGGAAAGAAATCTTGTCTCAAAAAAAAAAGTGCTACTCCAGTGAACATGAATCATAAGAAAGTGAAACAGCCTAATTGCTGATACGAAGGAAGTTTGAGTGATCTGGATAGAAGATCAAACCAGCACAACATCCCCTTAAGCCAAAGCCAAATCCAGAGCAAGGTCCGAATGCTCTTCAGTCCTATGAAGGCTGAGAGAGGTGAGGAAGCTGCGGAAGAAAATTTGGAAGTCAGCAGAGGTGGAAGTCAGCAGGGTTCATGAGGTTTAAGGAAAGAAGCAATCTCCACAACATAAAAGTACAAGGTGAAGCAGCAAGTACAGATGGAGAAGGCGCAGCAAGTTCTCCAGAAGATCTCTGATGAAGGTGGCTACACTCAACAACAGGTTTTCAATGTAGATGAGATGGTCTTTGATGGAAGAAGATGGCATCTAGGACTTTCAGAGAAGTCAATGCCTGGCTTCAAAGCTTCAAAGGACAGGCTGACTCTCTTGTTAGAGGCTAATGCAGCTGGTAGGACTTCAAGGTGTAGCCAGTGGTCATTTACCATTTGGAAAATCCCAGGGCCCTGAAGAATGATGCTAAATCCACCCTTCTTGTACTCTAGAAATGGAACAAAGCTGGGGTGACAGCACATCTGTTTACAGCATGGTTGACTAAGTGGTTTTTCTTGTTTTATTTTGTTTTTTTGTTTTTTTGAGACGGAGTCTCGCTCTATTCCACGCTGGAGTACAGTGGCGCGATCTTGGCTCACTGCAACCTCCGCCTCCCAGATACAAGTGATCCTCCTGCCTCAGCCCCCTAGTAGCTGGGATTAGAGGCATGCGCCACCATGCCTGGCTAGTTTTTTATTTTTGGTAGAGACGGGGTTTCACCATGGTGGCCAGTCTGGTTTCAATCTCCTGCCCTCAGGTGATCCACCCGCCTTGGCCTCCAAAAATGCTGGGATTACGGGCGTGAGCCACCGTGCCCGGCCAAAGACTGAGCGTTTTAAGCCCACTCTGGAGACCTGCTGCTCAGAAAAATAGATTTATTTCCAAAGTTTGCTGCTCATTAACAATCCATCTGGTCACCCAAGAGCTCTGATGGAGATGTCCAAGGAGATTAGTGTTGTTTCCATGCCTGCAAACACAACACGCATTCTGCAGTCCATGGACCAACCAGTAATTTCGACTTTCAAGTCTTATTCCTTCAGAAATACATTTCATGGCCGGGCATGGTGGCTCAAGCCTGTAATCCCAGCACTTTGGGAGGCCAAGGCAGGTGGATCACCTGAGATAAGGCGTTCGAGACCAGCCTGGGCAACATGGTGAAACCCCATCTCTATTAAAAATACAAAAAATTAGCCAAGAGTGGTGGTGGGCACCTGTAATCCCAGCTACTTGGGAGGCTGAAGCAGAATTGCTTGAACCTGGGAGGCCGAGGTTGCAGTGAGCTGGGATCACGCCACTGCACTCCAGTCTGGGTGACAGAGCAAGACTCTGTCTCAAAAAAAAAAAAGAAAGAAAGAAAGAAATGCATTTCATAAGGCTATAGCTGCCATAGATAGTGATTCCTCTGATGGATCTAGGCAAAGTCAATTAAAAACCTTTTCTGGATAACTTGCAAGTTATTCAGAAAATCTAGCTAAGATCGTTGATGAAGGTGGCTACACCTTACAACAGATTTCCAATGTAGACAAAACAGCCTTCTATTGGAAGAAGATGCCATCAAGGACTTTCATAGCTAGAGAGGAGAAGTCAATGCCTGGCTTCAAAGCTTTAAAGGACAGGCTGACTCTCTTGTTAGGGACTAATGCTGCTGGTGACTTTAAGTTGTAGCTAATGCTCATTTACCATTCCAAAAATCCTAGACCCCTTAATAATTATGCTAAATGTACTATGCCTGTCTCTATAAATGAAACAACAAAGCCTGGATGACAACATATCTGTTTATAGCACAGTTGACTGAATATTTTAAGCCCACAGTTGAGAACTACTGCTCAAAAGGAAATTTCTTTCTTTTTTTCTTTCTTTCTTTCTCCATTGCCTAGGCAGAGTGCAGTGGCATGATCATAGCTCATTGAAGCCTCAACCTCCTAGGCTCAAGCAATCCTCCTGCTTCAGCCTCCCAAGTAACTGGAACTACAGGTTTGTGCCACCATGCCTGACTAATTTTTTTTATTTTTTGTAGAGACAGGGTCTTGCTATATTACCCAGGCTGGTCTCAAACTCCTGGGCTCAATTGATCCTCCCTCCTCAGCCTCCTGAAGTGCTGAGATTACAGACACAAGCCACCACATCTGGTCAAAAAGACTCCTTTCAAAATATTACTGCTAATTGACAATGCACCTGGTTACCCAAGAGCTCTGATGGAGATGTACCAAGAGATAAATGTTGTTTTCATGCCTGCTGATATGGTTTGGCTCTGTGTTCCCACCCAAATCTCACGTCAGGTTGTGATCTTCAGTGTTGGAGGAGGGGCCTGGTGGGAGGTGATCGGATCATGGGGGCAGTTTCTAATGGTTTAGCATCGTCCCCCTAGTGCTGCTTGTTTTAAAGCATGTAGCACCTCTCTCACCTCCCGCCAGCCATGTGAAGATGTGCCTTCTTGCCCTTCACCTTCCACCATGATTATAAGTTTCCTGAGGCCTTCCCAGAAGCAGAAGCCTGTACAGCCCACAGAACCATGAGCTGATTAAATCTCTTTCCTTTGTAAATTACCCAGTCTCAAGTATGTCTTCACAGCAGTGTGAGAATGGACTAATACAGCTGCTAACACAACATCTCTTCTGCAGTGCATGGATCAAAGAGTCATTTTGCCTTTCAAGTCTTTTTTTTTTTTTTTTTGAGATGGACTTTTGTTCTTGTAGCCCAGGCTGGCATGCAATGGTAGAATCTCGGCTCACCGAACCGCCTCCTGGGTTCAAGCAATTCTTTTCCCTCAGCCTCCTGAGTAGCTGGGATTAGAGGCACCAGCCACCACGCCCAGCTAATTTTTGTATCTTTAGTAGAAACGGGGTTTCACCATGTTGGCCAGGCTGGTCTTGAACTCCTGAGCTCAGGTGATCCACCTGCCTCGGCCTCCCAATGTGCTGGGATTACAGGCATGACTCAACCGTGCCCAGCCTCATTATTGTCTTCTTTTAAGAAATTCTTTTTTTTTTTTTTTTTTTTTTGAGATAGAGTCTCACTTTGTTACCCAGGCTGGAGTGTAATGGCATGATCTCAGCTCACTGCAACCTCCGCCTCCTGGGTTCAAGTGATTCTCCTGCCTCAGCCTCCCGAGTAGCTGGGATTACAGATGCCCACCACAACGCCCAGCTAGCTTTTGTATTTTTAGTAGACATGGGGTTTTGCCATGTTGGCCAGGCTGGTCTTGAACTCCTGACCTCAGGTGATCCACATACCTCGGCCTCCCAGAGTGCTGGGATTACAGGCGTGAACCACAGCACCTGGCCTAAGAAATTCTTTTAAGAAATTGCCACCGCCACCCCCACCTTCAGCAGTCACCATCCTTATCAGTCAGTAGCCATCGACATTGAGGCAAGACCCTCCACCAGCAAAAAGACTATGACTCACTGAAGGCTCAGATGATCCTTAGCATTTTTAGCAATAAAGTATTTTTAGGCCAGGCGGAGTGGCTCACACCTGTAATCCCAACACTTTGGGAGGCTGAGGCAGGTGAATGACTTGCGCCCAGGCATTTGAGACCAGACTGGGCAACACGGTGAAATCCCATCTCTACTAAACTTACAAAAAATTAGCCAATCATGGTGGCGTGTGCCTGTAATTCCAGCTACTTGGGAGGATGAGGTGGGAGGATCACCTGAAACTGGGAGGTCGAGGCTGCAGAAATCACACCACTGTACTTTAGCCTGGGTGATGGAGTGAAACCCTGTCTCAAAAATAAATAATAATAATTTTAAGAACTCACATTTTTGAGAGTCTGAAGGCCTATACAAATGGCCAGCACCAATGCAAAATTTTGTGGACATCTCTTGTTTTAGCTTGAAAATTCACGCAGATTCTGTACTCTATGTTTGTTTTAATGGGAACGTGACATCTTGATTTTTACTTTTGGTTAAATTACCCAACTTTCTCACCACCACCAGTATCAAGAAGAAGAATATTGGCATAAAGTCGATACTCCAAGATGCATCATGCTCCTGTGGACCGGGGTCCTTTGTGGTCAGACTGTCATGCACCCAGGGGATGCGTGAACCCAGTATAAGAGGCAACCTAAGCCAGACGCGGTGGCTCACGCCTGTAATCCCAGCACTTTGGGAGGCCGAGGCGGGCGGATCACGAGGTCAGGAGATGGAGACCATCCTGGCAAACATGGTGAAACCCCGTCTGTACTAAAAATACAAAAAAATTAGCCAGGCATGGTGGCGGGCGCCTGTAGTCCCAGCTACTTGGGAGGCTGAGGCAGGAGAATGGCGTGAACCCGGAGGGCGGAGGTTGCAGTGAGCCGAGATCACGCCACTGCACTCCAGCCTGGGAGACAGTGAGGCTCCATCTCAAAAACAAAACAAAACAAAACAAAAGAGGCAACCTAGTGGGGCTCTCGTTGTTGTGAGATCCAGGGTTGCGAAGATCAGTGAGATTCTGAATAGAGAGCTATTGACACATAATAAGGTCTCAATAAATTTTCTTTTTTTTCCTTTGAGACAGTGTCTCATTCTGCAGTGGGATAATTTAGGAATCAGAGAGACCAAGAGGTTGAGGAGGATACTTATTATTTATTATTTAGTTAGGTGCACTGGCCCAGTCAGATTAACATCCAAAAAGACTGAGCCCTGAACAAAGAGTCCGGTTACCTTTTTTTTTTTTTTTTTTGAGGCGGAGTCTCGCTCTGTCACCCAGGCTGGAGTGTAGTGGCGCCATCTCGGCTCACTGCAAGCTCCGCCTCCCGGGTTCAGGCCATTCTCCTGCCTCAGCCTCCCAAGTAGCTGGGACTACAGGCGCCTGCCACCACGCCCGGCTAATTTTTTGTATTTTTAGTAGAGACGGAGTTTCAACATGTTAACCAGGACGGTCTCGATCTCCTGACCTCATGATCCGCCTGCCTCAGCCTCCCAAAGTGCTGGGATTACAGGCGTGAGCCACCGCGCCCGGCTCCGGTTACCTTTTAAGCATTTTGTGGGGCAGGGGGAGATCTGTGCAGGGGGAAGCATCTTACAGAAGCAAGAAACAAAGACAGTTATTCAGTTGAGACATGCATTACATCATTTTTTACTTTTCAAGGAAAAACATGTTTTATGACTTGAGTTTATCTGCCTAGTGACCTTGCAGCTGCACAGCTAGAGAAACAGGGTCTTCACAATGCCTGGGAAAGGGAGAGAGATAAGGCTCACTATCCACAGAAAAACAGGCAGTTAATTTTTAAAGGGCTTTAGCTCTTTCTCTTCCTCAGGGTGAATTGGGTTTTCTTACATACAACTGAGTTTTCGCTTACACATTCTTTAATTTCTTTTAATTCCTGTTTTAACTCTCTCACCCAGACTGGAATGCAGTGGCCTGATCTCAGCTCATCGGAACCTCTGCCTCCCGGGTTCAAGTGATTCTCCTGCCTCAGCCTCCTGAGTAGCTGGGATTGCAGGCATGCGCCACCATGCCTGGCTAATTTTTGTATTTTTAGTAAAGATGGGGTTTCACCATGTTGACCAGACTGGTCTCGAACTCCTGACCTCAGGTGATTCACCCGCCTCAACCTCCAAAAGTGCTGGGATTACAGGCGTGAGCCACTGCACCTGGCCACGATAAATGTTCTTGCTTGCAGTTTTATCATGGCCTTGGCAGGTTCAAGTTTGCTATTATGCTACCTAAAGATGTCAGGAAACACAGGAAATGTCTTGGCAGCCAGTTTCTGGGGGTTTCCAGCGTTCCCGTGGAGAGGAGGGACTCACAGAGGGGACGCTGGTGCTTTAGAACACATGTGCTGGAGGAACTCCCTTCTCTGTTCACATTTCACCTTCCTACATCCCCAGGGAGACCCTGCCTGGGTCAGGCAGCCCCACCCGACAAGGACCACCTGGATTACACAGCTTTTCCCACAAAGCCACCTCACTCAGTCAGCCATGGGCCATTTCCTTCAATGCATGCAGCTCAAGCTGGGGCAACTATACGCAGAAAGAACCTGTGGCAGCTTCGAAAGAAAGTTTCCTGATATAATTCCAACAAAAGGCAGCATACATTACTCAGCTCTGCAGGGAGACTAAAGCCAGCCCGGGTCCCGGAAGGCACAGGAGTGTTTGGACGGTGGCTCTGGCTGCAGGAGACGCCACAAGAGCCTTCCCTCCCTCCCTCCCACACGAACAGCAGACTTGCGACACGGTCTGATGGCCCTCCCCATCTTCCCTCACATGGGCATCTTCCCTCCTAAAATCTCTGCCCATTTAATCCTATCTTGGCATCTGCTTCTCAGAGTACCCATTTCCTCAGAAGGAGGCTTTGGGTCTGATACCACCATCCCTCCAGACACCCATGGCCTGTGTGTAGACAATTCAATGCCGTGGGCTACACATGGTGGAGGAGCTGCTGGGCGATCCAGAGAGGAGAGTAACTGATTCTTCCTGGAGGCCTAGAAGGTCAAGAGAGGACAGGAAATGGTGGTGTTTTGGGAGAGCCATGAAGGATAAGTGGGAGGGAACTGACATTCCTAAAAAAAGAAGTGCAGGGGCCAGGCCCGACAGTTCATGCCTGTAATCCCAGCACTTTGGGAGGCTGAGGCGGGCAGATCATTTGAGGTCAGGAGTTCGAGATCAGCCTGGCCAACATGGCAAAACCCCGCCTCTACTAAAAATACAAATAAAAATGAAAAAACTAACCTGGCGTGGTGGTGGGTGCCTGTAATCCTAGCTACTGCGGAGGCTGAGGCAGGAGAATCACTTGAACCTGGGAGGCAGAGGTTGCAGTGAGCTGAGATAGCACCATTGCACTCCAGCCTGGGCGACAGAGCAAGACTGCATCTCAAAAAAAAAAAAAAAAAAGGAGGTGCAGAGACCCCAGCAGTTCAGTTCAGCATGGCCAGAGAGTAGACATGCACAGGGCGGTGATTCAAGGTGAGGCTGGACACAGCCCACAGCCCACAGTCTACAGGGTGAGGAGCAACACAGGAGACCACAGGTCCCTCCCTCACTGTGGCCAGTCCTTAGCCTGAGCAATGACAGAGAGTTCAGTGACAGTCAATGGACAGCAGCCTTTCCCCAACACTAGGATCCCAAAGAGCTTTTGTTATGTGGGTTTATCTTTCAATATTTGCCCTGTTAGATATTAAAACAGAGAACTTTTCTTTTTAAGATGAAGCTGGGGCTGGGCGCGGCGGTTCAAGCCTGTAATCCTAGTACTTTGGGAGGCCGAGTTGGGGGATCCCCTGAGGTCAGGAGTTCGAGACCAGGCTGGCCAACATAGTGAAGCCCCTGTCCCCACTAGAAATACAAACATCAGCTAGGCGTAGTGTCACCTGCCTATAGTCCCAGCTACTCGGGAGGCTGAGGCAGGAGGATCACTTGAACCTGGGAGGCAGAGGTTGCAGTGAGCCAAGATCACACCACTGCACTCTAACCTGGGTGACACAGTGAGACTCCGTCTCAAAAAATAATAATAAAATAAAAGATGAAGCTGGGCTGGGCTCAGTGGCTCACACCTGTAATCCCAACACTTTGGGAAGCCAAGATGGGAGGATCGCTTGAGGCCAGGAGCTCGAGACCAGCATGAGCAACATAGTGAGACCTCATCTCTACCAAAATACAAAAAATAAAAAATAGTCAGGCATGGTGATGGGTGCCTGCCATCCTATCTACTCAGGAGGCTGGAGTGGGAGGATCATGTGAGCCCAGGAGGTCAAGGCTGCGGTGAGCCACAATCACACCATTGCACTCCAGCCTGTGCGACAGAGCAAGACCTTGTCTCAAAAAAAAAAAATTGTTTTTTAATTAAAAACAGATGAAGCTGGAAGGCCAGCCTGTAATCCCAGCACTTTGGGAGGCCAAGATGGGTGGATCACCTGAGGTCAGGAGTTCGAGACCAGCCTGGCGGGCACCTGTAATCCCAGCTACTCGGGAGGCTGAGGCAGGAGAATCCCTTGAACCTAGGAGGCGGAGGTTACGGTGATCACACCACTGCACTCCAGCCTGGGCGACAGAGCGAGACTCTGTCTCAAACAAAACAAACAAACAAACCAACAAAAAACATGGCAGAACAGCTCAAATGCTAAGCCAAAGACTGGGGGCTTTATCCTGTAGGCAAGAGGGAGTTGTTGAAAGTTTTGAGCAACTGAGTCCCGTGACCACATTTGCATGTTTGGAAACATTACCAAGTCAGGATTAAAGGCTGGAGGGCAATTAGGAGGCCTTGCAGTAGGTCACGTGTCTTTTCATGCGGATTTAATGAGGAAGGAGTCAGAATATAACAGTTTTATTAATGGTGTTGGATTTACAACCAAATATCCCTTAACTATATTGTTTTATTTTCTAACATGAAAGAGCTTCTACTGTTAATCCTCTCTTCTGTCTCCTGAAGCCAGGGCTCCACAGGCCTTCCTCTGGGAGACACACCCAGGTGTGCCGCCTTCCCCTGCCAGATCCTCAGGCCTTTCTTACCCAACTCACAACTTCCCTTTCACCCTTAGTCCCATACCCACCATCTCCCGAGAAAACCTCCGCAATGGGCTGCCGGGGCCCCAGGCCCTTCCACCCATCCCGCCAGCACACCCTCCCCGTGAAAATGAGTGACCCCAGGCCAGCGTCTTCCCTCAGGAGAGAAGCCTGTCTGGATCCCCAAAGGCCTCTCCCTCCAGGGAAGAGGGACTCTCACTCTGGCCTCAGTGGTTACTCCAGAGCCCAAGAAATGCCCTGTGCGCTAAAACCAAAGAAGGTGTGAACCAGCAAGTAAGTGGGGAGCGGCCAGTTCTGGGACATCTAGTTGGGGGCCTTCTCTTCCCCATGAGCAGCAGTGTGACCTTGGCATCAGGCTCTTTCTCTTGGCTGGCTTCCTCAACGTTCAAGACGCTCGATAAACATATCCCAGAGGCAAAGCAAGTTAAGTCGAGGGTTGTTTATTCACCTAGAATCAGCTCTGGCCATTTTCCAATGTCTTCTTTTTGTTGTTTTTCTGGTTTTTGTTGCAACAGGGTCTCGCTATGTTCCCCAGGCTGGTCTCAAACTCCTGGCCTCAAATGAGCCTCCTGCCTCAAACTCCCAAAGTGTTGGGTTTACAGGCATGAGTACCCAGCCCTTAAGTGTCTTTGCTTTGGTTTATGTTTGTTTGTTTCCTTCCACTCCTGGTGCAAACCTTACATGTTTTTGACTGGGGAAACATATTTTGGACCTATGCCTCTACACTGACAGTGAAGAGCCCAATGGGTTGTGCACTAGGTCAGGGCTTCCCGCAGCGTCAGCCCCTGTGGCCAGCAGCATCACCTGGGAACCTGCTAGAAATGCACATTTTTGGCAGGGCGTGGTAGCTCACACCTGTAATCCCAGCACTTGGAAGGCCAAGGCAGGAGGATCACCTGAGGTCAAGAGTTCAAGATCAGCCTGGGCAACGTAACGAGACACCATTTCTACAAAAACTAAATTAAAAATAAAAAAAAAAAAAATGAGCATTTTCAGCCAGGTGCAGTGGCTCATGTCTGTAATCCCAGCACTATGGGAGGCCAAGGCGGGTGAATCACTTGAGGTCAGGAGTTCGAGACCAGCTTGGCCAACATAGTGAAACCCCTACTAAAAATAAAAATAAGTAGCCAGGTGTGGTGGCAGGCGTCTGTAGTCCCAGCTACTTGGGAGGCTGAGGCATGAGAATTGCTTGAACCCTGGAGGCAGAGGTTGCAGTGAGCCAAGATGGCGCCACTGCACTCTAGCCTTGGGTGACAGAGCAAGACTCTGTCTCAAAAAAAAAAAAAAAAGAAATGAGCATTTTTGACCTGTCCAACCTACTAAATCAGAAACTTAGCACCCTATGCTTTAACAAGTCATGGCTAAGGGCTTTAAAAAGGTGATTTTAATGCATGCCTAAGGTGGAGAACTAAGGGGAAGGCCTTTGGGTAAGGTGAATCTGGAGCGGGGGACCCAAGGCCTAAGGAGGAGGGGAGTGTGAGGCAGAAGGAGCCCCTTACTCTACAGGTTCTCAAGCTCCTCCCATCAATCCCCCAACCTGGCCCTGTCCCTCCCTCGCTCAACCTTAGTTTCTTCCTGGAATTCTCAGGCCTCCTGGTTCCCAAATTCTGATTTCCCCACTGACCTGACTCCAGATCTCCCTACCCCACTGGGTCTTGTCCCCAGCGTCACTCCAACCCCTCACCAGCAGTCCCCAGGCCATGCCAACCCCCACACTTTTTTTTTTTTTTTTGAGACAGAGTCTCACTCTTGTCACCCAGGCTAGAGTGCAGTGCCGCAATGTCTGCTCACTGCAACCTCCACCTCCTGGGTTCAAGCAATTATCCTGCCTCAGCCTCCCAAGTAGCTGGGATTACAGGCGTATGCCACCGCGCCCAGCTAATTTTTGTATTTTTAGTAGAGAGGAGTTTCATTTCACCATGTTGGCCAGGCTGGTCTTGAACTCCTGACCTCAGGTGATCCACCCGCCTCCGTCTCCCAAAGTGCTGGGATTACAGGCATGAGCCACCAAGCCAGTCCTACCCCACGCTTGTCAGTATTCTGGGAGATCCCCCAGTTCCCAGCCCCCTGGGCCCTGGCAACCCGCTCCCCACCCTTCTCCCGTCAGACCCGACCAAGGAGACCTAAGCTTCAACCCAGGCCCCCGCGCCCCTCCACTACCCGTCCGGCGGCTCAGGCCTCGGCGCCTTCGGGACCCACGAGCAGCAGCGGCTGGGCATTCTTGCCCTTGTCGTGCCAGCACACGTCGAAGAAGGGGTACACGGGCCTGGGCAGGCGCTCGTGGAAGGCAAAAAGCGGCACAAGCGCGTCGGCGTCGCTGGCATCGTAGAAGGAGAGGACGCCGTCGCCGAAGCTCAGGTAAAGGCCAATGCGCGTGGGCCGCCTCTCGGGGCTGCGCAGAGCGCGCGGCTCCTTGGCCTCCACGTGCGCCTCCAGGATCTTGCCCTCGCGCAGCCCCAGCAGCCACAGGCCCTGCGAGGGCACCGCGTGCAGGCGCCCGCGCCGGGGGGCCTCGGCCGCGATCACGCCCAGCGCCCAGCGCGGCTTGTCGCCAACATCCACCTCCCAGTAGTGCTCGCCCTCGGAGAGCTGCTGGTGCGCCACCACCGCCACCGCCTTGTCGAACTGGCGCGGGTCCTCCCCGGCCGGCGGCGCCTTCTGCTCCGAGCACTCCACGCGGCGGCCAGAGGAAGACACCACCAGGCTCGGGTGCGCAGAGCTCGGGTCAAAGGTCAGCTCCTCCAGCGCTGCCAGAGAGAACACGGTCAGAAAACCCTAGGTTTCTGCCTCGCTGGGGTCTTCTCCCAACCAATTGCAGGCCAGCTTTGTCTCCCCTAATCCTCTTGGCATCTCTGCTCACTGGGCTTGGGCCACAAGATCACACCTGGCTCAACTTCAGTTTGCCCAGCTGTGAGATGAGGCCATGATTGCTTCCCTCCAGGGTTGCAGGCAGGCCTGCATTTTCTTTTTGTTTTTGTTGTTGTTATTGTTGTTGTTTTTTGTTTTTGTTTTTTGTTTTTTTGAGGCAGGGTCTCACTCTGTCGCCCAGGCTGGAGCACAGGTGCAACCTTGGCTCACTGCAACTTCCAACTCCCAGGCTCAAGCAATCCTCCCATCTCCCATCTCCCAAGTAGCTGGGACTACAGCCACGTGCCACCACACCTGGCTAATTTTTTTAAGTTTTTGTAGAGACAGGTGTTCTCACTATGTTGCCCAGGCTGGTCTCCAACTCCTGGGCTCAAGTGATCCTCCCACCTTGGCCTCCCAAAGTTCTGGGATTACAAGCGTGAGCCACCGAGCCTGGCCAACAGGACTAAATTGATACAAGGCATGGGACTCACCATCTGAGGCCCAGACAAGGCCCAAGGCCCAAGGTCAAGGAGCCTGATCTTCACATCAGCCTAGACCCAGTCTCTGAGCCTTAGTTTTATCTTGAATAAAATGAGGCTGTCTGCATTCCCACCTGCGCTGAGGCAGGAAGGGCTGCCCCAGCAATGTGTATGTCCCAGAGCTCTGTAACCTGCATCATCCAGCTCTTGGGGGGAGGAACTGAGCCCTTGGGCCTCCCCAGCCACAGGCCGCCAGAGTCACTCTCTGACCCAGGCCAGTCCCCAGGGTTCCAGGAGCTCTGCAGAGCCTCAGTCCCCAATTGGCAGGATTTATCATCTCCACCGTCCAGAGAGGGGCAGAGACTGACCAAGGATCACACAGCAAGTCAGTGGCTCAGACCTAGGCCCCAGCATCCCGTGCCGCCAACAGCAGCAGCATTTTCATGTCAGTCACCCACTGCAAACCCCATGCTCTCAAAGGCCCTCCTCCCAACACAGGTTAGAGGACTGTAGCGGCAGTCCAGAGGCAAAGGGGCAATGGGTACCTCCTTCAGTGGCCTCCCCAGTTGGGACTGGGAGGCCTCTCCAGGGTGGCTAGGGCCTCCCATCAACTGCCTGGTCACACACAAACCTGAGCCAGTCCCTCCCGGTACCTGGCATCAGAGCCCGGAACATCTTCCTCCACACCTGGAATTTGAAGTCATCTGAGATAATTGGCAGCTGGATGTCCAGACGGGCGGGTGGGGGAGACTCTGCCAGGATCTTCTGCAGCCTGGGGGTGGGGAGGGGAAGGGGAGGCATGTGTGAGGGGGGAGGACAAGGGCTGGGGGGATTCCAGGATCTCCCCACATCGCACCCCTGCTTAAAACTCTTCCTTTGGAGTTTTGGTTTGGGAAGATGAGAAAATTCTGGAGATAAACACTGGTGATGGTTGTACAATGTGAATGTACTTAGCACCACTGAATTTAAATGCACACTTAAAAATGCTTAAAATGAGCGAGGTAGAGTGTAGTCCCAGCTGCTCAGGGAGGCTGACTCAGGAGGTTCACTGGAGCTCAGAAATTTGAGTCCAGTCTGGGCAACATAGCAAAATCCTGTCTAAAAAAAAAAAAAAAAAAAAAAAGAAGCTCAAAATTGTCAATTTTATGTTACATGTATTATTTTACCACTGTTTATTTGGTTTTGGTCTTTTTTTTTTTTTTTTTTTTTGAGATTGAGTCTGGCTCTATCACCCAGGCTGGGGTGTAGTGGCATGATCTTGGCTCACTGCAGCCTCTGCCTCCCCAGTTCAAGCAATTCTCCTGCCTCAGCCACCCAAGTAGCTGGGATTATAGGCGCCTGCCACCATGCCTGGCTAATTTTTGTGTTTTTAGTAGAGGTGAGGTTTTGCCATGTTGGCCAGGCTGGTCTCAAACTGCTGACCTCAGGTGATCTGCCCGCCTCAGCCTCCCAAAGTGCTTGGATGACAGGTGTGAGCCACTGCACCCGGCCCAACTACATTTTCTTTTAATCCTTCTGTTGGGATAAGGTCCAAGCCTCTCAGCTTCGCCAGTGTGCACACACTTACTACCCCAGCTTCCTCTTCCCTCCCACTCGCCAGCCCTCTCGCTGGCTGTCCCCTCTCCCAGCAATGCCTTTCTCCCCGCAATGCCCTTCTCCCCACAGTGCGCTTCTTCTCCCAGCAATGCCTTTCTCCCCGCAATGCCCTTCTCCCCACAATGCCCTTCTTCTCCCAGCAATGCCCTTCTCCTAGCAATGCCCTTCTTCTCCCAGCAATGCCCTTCTCCCAGCAATGCCCTTCTCCCAGCAATGCCCTTCTCCCAGCAATGCCCTTCTCCCAATGCCCTTCTCCCCATAATGCCCTTCTCCCAGCAATGCCCTTCTTTTCCCAGCAATGTCCTTCTCCCAGCAACGCCCTTCTTCTCTCAGCAATGCCCTTCTCCCCGCAATGCCTTTCTCCTCACAATGCCCTTCTTCTCCCAACGCTTTGCCTAGCCAGCTCCTGTTCATCCCTCCAGGGCCCAACTCAAACATTCACTCCATCCCTGGCCACCTCTTTCCCTCAACGGCCACACTGAGCACACAGTGACGCCTGTGTCCCCACCCACATGTGTCTCACGGCACCAATCTAGGAGGTCCCTGAGTGAAAGGATCCTTCCAGATCATTTCTGTCTACAACCTTGTGTTCAGGCAGGGGTGGGGCAGCAGACTGAATTGCGGGTGTGCAGGCACAATAGTGAGTGGAGAGTGAGCTGGCTGGTGTCCCTAGAAGACTGGGACAAGTCGGGCAAAGGGACAGGGCCAGGTTGCTCTCACCTGCTGGTCACCAGGCAGTATTTCTGGAGAGAGAGAAAAAGAGAATGGTGGTGAAGCCGATGGTGGGGACACTGGAAACTTTTGAGGATGGGGTAGACAACTAGGAATGCTGAGTGCAACGTCAGAAAGAATCAGAAAAGCTAAAAGAGGCCAGACGAGGTGGCTCATGCCTGTAATCTCAACACTTTGGGAGGCCAAGGTGTGTGGATTGCTTGAGGCCAGGAGTTCGAGACCAGCCTGGCCAACATGGTGAAACCCCATCTCTACTAAAAATACAAAAAAATTAGCTGGGCATGGTGGCAGGCACCTGTAATCCCAGCTACTCGGGAGGCTGAGCCACGAAAATCATTTGAACCCGGGAGAAGGAGGTTTCAGTGAGCCGAGGTCATGCCACTGCACTCCAGCCTGGGCAACAGAGCAAAGCCCTGTCTCAAAAAAAAAAAAAAAAAAAAAAAAAACGCAAAAGAGACCTAGAACTCAAGGCCACCCCTACCCCTTCACTTTTATGTGGATTACAAAGAGGTATCTTCGCCTCCAAGAAACTCTGATTCCACCTGTTAGAAAACTGTCCTAATAGGCCGGGTGCGGTGACTCATGCCTGTAATCCCAGCACTTTGGGAGGCCAAGGCAGGCAGATTGTTTGAGCCCAGGCATTTGAGACCAGTCTGGGCAACATAATGAGACCCCCATCTCTACTAAAAATACAAAAACTAGCCAGGTAAGCGCCTGTAGTCCCAGCTATGGGAGGCTGAGATTGGAGGATTGCTTGAGCCTACAAGGCTGCAGTGAGCTATGATCATGCCACTGCACTCCAGCCTGGGTGACAGAGTGAGACCCTGACTTTAAAAAAAAGACCAGGCGCGGTGGCTCACGCCTGTAATCCCAGCACTTTGGGAGGCTAAGGCAGGTGGATCACAAGGTCAGGAGATCAAGACCATCCTGGCTAACACGGTGAAACCCTGTCTCTACTGAAAAATAGAAAAAATTAGCCAGGCGTGGTGGCGGGTGCCTGTAGTCCCAGCTACTGGGGAGGCTGAGGCAGGAGAATAGCATGAACCCAGGAGGCGGAGCTTGCAGTGAGCCAAGATCCTGCCACTGCACTCCAGCCTGGGCGACAGGGCGAGACTCCATCTCAAAAATAAAAATAAAAATAAGAGTGTCCTAATAAATATATAAACCTACAATGTCTATGATATGAATAGTGCTCACTTAATACAATGTCCTTATGCAGTGCTCAACCTAAACAACCATATAGCAGTCCTGAGGCCTGCCCCTCCCGGCTGTGTGCTGCTGGCTTATCCCTGCCCCTCTCTGGGCCTATCTGACAATGGGATGAGGTCTCTGGGCCCTGAGCAGGGGGCTGAGGCAGGGAGGGGAGGTCACCCAGTGCTCACCATGAGGAACTCAGTCTGCGGCTTGTCCGCCACCTCCTCCAGCACCTTCTCCATCTGCCGCAGCTGCTCCAGGTAAGAGTTCAGGCTCCCCAGCTCCCGGCGCAAGGCGACCCCTGCCTCACCCCGTACACGCTCTGCCTCGCGGTCCAAGGAGCCCTCCAGTGCAGCCAGGAACACCCGCATCTTGCCCAGCTGCTCCCCCACGGCCCCCCGGAACTGACGCACTGTCTCCTGCAGGGATGGGGCAGTGATTGAAGGGATAAAGGCTCTTGGCTGGAGACCCCTAGCCTGGCCCCCAGCCCTCAGACATGGCCCTGTGAAGTCCTCACCTCCACCTCCACCAGCTGATGCTCCAGCACAGCCACACTCTTCTCCTTGCGCATGCATGCCTCCTGCAGCTGCAGTTTCTGCTGTGGCAGCTGTGTCTGGGGGTCGAGGCATGGAGAAGTGATGGGGATGCCACCCACCCGAAACCCACACCTCCCATCCTAAACCTGCCCTCTGTGGCTCAACCTCAATGCCAGCTCCTCCTCCAGCCATCTTCCCATCCCCAAACCCACTTACATGCCTCCCAGCCCCAGCCAGTGCTACTCCTGAGGTCCGAATGCTTCCCCTGCCCCTTGTCTATTTTGGTGCGGTTTTTTATTTATTTATTTTGGTGTTTTGTTTTGAGACAGGGTCTCACACTGTTGCCCTGGCTGGAGCAGTGGCATGATCACAGTTAACTACAGCCTCAACTTCCCAGGCTTAATTGACCCTCTCACTTCAGTCTCCCAAGTAGCTGGAACTATAGTCACACACCACCATGCCCAGCAAATTTTCTAATTTTTTTTTTTTTGAGTTGGAGTCTCGCTCTGTCACCCAGGCTGCAGTGCAGTGGCACAATCTCAGCTCACTGCAACCTCCACCTCCTGGGTTCAAGCGATTCTCCTGCCTCAGCCTCCCAAGTAGCTGGGACTAATTTTGGTGCACCACCACGCCTGGCTAATTTTGGTATTTTTAGTAGAGACAGGGTTTCACCATGTTGGCCAGGCTGGTCTCAAACTTCTGACCTCAGGTGATCCACCCACGTCGGCCTCCCAAAGTGCTGGGATTAGACATGAGCCACCACGCCTGGCCATGATTTTTAAAAATATTTTTGTAGAGACAATCTCACTATATTGCCCAGACTGGTCTCCAACTCCTGGCCTCAAGCAATCCTCCCACCTCAGCCTCCCAGCATGCTGGGATTACAGGCATGAACCGCCACACCCCCAGCCCCTTGTCTGTTTTGTTGACCCCTCCCTGGCCTTGCCTTCCCTGATCGCCTCTGCTCAGCAGTCAGCCCCATAGCACAGGTCTTTGCGAGGATGACAAACATCAGTGTGGTTTGGTCTCTCCCACCAGACAGGCAGGCACAGAGCTTGGCACACAACAGACCTCAGGGGGTACATGAAGGATATATGAAAGAAGAAAGGCAACCTACCCCTACTCCTGGGCTTCCTCTCTTACTTAAAAGCAGAACATCAGCCTCAGTCAGCCTGTCAGCCTGACCACCAAGTCAGCCTGCCTGTACACACATGGGCTTGGAGTAGGGGGCAGGAAATTTAATTAAAATGTCCCCTGCTGGCCGGGCGTGGTGGCTCACACCTGTAATCCCAGCACTTTGGGAGGCCAGGGCGGGTGGATCACGAGGTCAGGAGTTCAAGGCCAGCCAGACCAAGATAGTGAAACCCCATTTCTACTAAAAATACAAAAATTACCCGGGCGCTGTGGCAAGTGCCTGTAATCCCAGCTACTCGGGAGGCTGAGGCAGGAGAATCACTTGAACCAGGGAGGCGGAGGTTGCAGTGAGCCAAGAATGTGCCTGCACTGTAGCCTGGGCGACAGAGCAAGACTGCATTTCAAAAAAAAAAAAATGTCCCCTGCACAGACCAACCATTCTGTGGTCTAGATCTTACCCAAGACCTCAAATGCAAATATGCGAATATAGGAGAGCTCCCAATACTCCTGCCAAAGCCTTTTTTTTTTTTTTTTTTTTTTTTTTTTTTGGAGACAGGATTGCCTAGGCTGGAGTGCAGTGGCAGAATCACAACTCGAACTCCTAGGCTCAAGCAATCCTTTTGCTTCAGCCTCCCGAGTAGCTGGCACTACAAGCATGAGCAACCATGCCAGGCTACAAAGCCACTTCTTTGCTGGGAGGTGCCTGACCATGGAATCAGTTCCATTCCTGCCTCAATGACTTGCAACCTGTTTCCTCCTCTGCAGATTGGGAACAGCAATCCCCACCTCAACAATTTGGCGCCCCCACTCTCCCAGGGGAAACTGGGGGACCCTCTAGGCGGTGTTTGCAGAGTCCCCTCCCAGCAGGAGCCACAGGGTTGAATAGGAGCTGCCAGATCAGTCTCCTTCCCGGGACATCCCCGGGGGCGGCAGCTCCACCTGCTGCAGGAAAGGTAGGACCTGATGGCTCCAGGCCCTCGGAGGCTCAGAGGCGCAGGGCTGAGCCATGGGAACGAAGCGCGAGGCCATCCTGAAGGTGCTGGAGAACCTGACACCGGAGGAGCTCAAGAAGTTCAAGATGAAGCTGGGGACGGTGCCGCTGCGCGAGGGCTTTGAGCGCATCCCGCGGGGCGCGCTCGGGCAGCTAGATATCGTGGACCTCACCGACAAGCTGGTCGCCTCCTACTACGAGGACTACGCAGCTGAGCTCGTCGTGGCCGTGCTGCGCGACATGCGCATGCTGGAGGAGGCCGCACGGCTGCAGCGGGCCGCGTGAGGGCCACTCTGAGCTGGTACGTGATCTCGGGACCCAACCCCGCTTCCTCGCCAAGGACCCAGGCGTCAGGTCCCGCCCAGAGCCTTCCTGTTCCCCTCCTTCAGGGTCCCTCCTGGGGTCCTCCCTCAGACCTCCGGCCAGCCCCTCCCGGCGGCGAAGGGCTGGGCTGCCGCGAACCCCGGTGGGCTGCATCTCGCCCCACTGCCCCCTTCCAGGCTCCTGGGCTGCCTGGGCCCTGTTCCGTTTCATGGGTTCTGTGCTTTCTTCGCAGATAAAGACGGGCAAGGTTGGGCGAGGTTGGGGTCTTTTTTTTTTTTTTTTTTTTTTTTTTTTTTAGCGGCAGCAAGATTTATTGCAAAGAGCAAAAGAACAAAGCTTCCACAGCATGGAAGGGGATCCGAGCGGGTTGCCCTGAGGTTGGGGTCTTAAGCACAGGTGTGCTGGGATGGGAGGGGTCCCGGGAGGAGGCTCCTGCCCTGAGCTAGGAGACCACCAGCTAGGACTGGGCTGAACTGGGCCAGGCAGGACTGAGAGGCTGGGTCCCTGGGAAGTCTGGGGGCCTCGAATACCAACGAAAGGACGGTGGTCTACCCCTTCTAGGAGGCGGGTCAAGGCAAAAGGAGTAATGCAACGCCTGTGAACCTGCCCCACGCGCGCACCAGTCGCGTAAGACAACAGCAGTGTCTCCACCTCGGGGACCAAGGACGCCTCCGTGCCTCCAGACCCCGCCTCCTCCAGCCCCTGCACCTGTCATTTATTCTTCCACTGCCCAATAAATATTCATGGCAGACTTTACTGGGGCTGCGCGCACACGTGCCCGCCGGTAGCTATACGTGTGTGCTTTTGCCACACGGATGACACGCACCAGCCAGTGTGCGTTCGTCTCTATTTGCCTCTGTCTGGGTGTCTCTGCTGGGTACTTCGGGACGCGCACAACTGCGTGTGGGCTCCCAAGGCTTTCGGGACTTCCAGCTCCACCCAGAAAAACATCCTGGACGGGGCTCTCGGTGCCACCCTGGGCCCGCACACATAAGTGCAGATCCCGGCTGCCTAGTCCTTCCAGTCTCCCTTCTGGTGAGGCCCCGCCTGGGGACCGTCAGGCCAGCCCAAGTTCCTCAGCTTCAGTGGTGCGTGGGCCTCCGCTGAGCACAAGGGGACAACCCTGCCCCGGCCGCCTGGCTCGGTCCCGAACGCCGCGCCTCCAGTCCAAAGTGGGCCAGCGCCGAGCAGGGAGCCAGCCCGAAAGGCCCACCGGGTGCAGGAATGCGAGCGTGGGCCGCAGGGGCTGGTCAGTCCCTGCTCCGCCTGGCTCCGCCCGGCCCATCAGACCCGCCCTGGGGCTCCGCCCGCCCATCTCCAGTTTCCTCTAGGGACTAAGGCCGGGAAACCTAGGTTTGCTCAGCGCCCTTATCGCCAGGCTCCATCCCTGCGCGGCTTTCCTCTGCCAGCCCCGCCTTAAGCTCCTCAGACCCTCTTTCCTGGCTGCTTCGCCCCGCCCCCGCCCCCGCCCCCCGCAACTCCAGGAGCTCGTGAGCCGCTCTAGAGACTCAGAAGCCAAATCACTGCAGCGACCTCCCCATCGGCCCCGTGCCACCGAACAGCCCCTCCGACCACGATGCGCGCGGATCCCGCACCTTGAGGCGTGCGTGGGCCTCGGCGGCAGGCAGGAGGCGATGACCGCGGTGCGAGCCGAGTGAGGCGCACACTCCGCACACCAGCGCGCGGTCCTGCTCGCAGTAGATGCTCAGCGGGTCCAGGTGCTCCTCGCAGTGGCCCTGCGGCACCTGGGCCAGCCCCTCCACCAGGCGCGCCAGCTGCAGGTTGGTGCTGAGTGCCTGCGGCCGCGTGGGGGCCTGGCAGCAGGGGCAGAGAACGGTGCCATCCGCCGCCGGCTCCCCGGCCACGCGGCCTAGGCAGGCGCGGCAGAAACTGTGGCCGCACTCGGCTGTCACGGGCGCGTCGAACAGCTGCAGGCACAGCGGGCAGGACAACTCCTGGTGCAGGAGGCCGGGCGCAGCCGACATGGCGGGCCTGGGTGGAGGAGGAGTAGGTTAGGGGGACCCCGCGGCGCCGCGCTCCCGGCCCAGCCCTAGCCCAGGCCGGGCCCGCCGCCCCGCAGGGAGAAGCCCAGCCTGTAAAGACCTCACATCCTACACTGGATGGGACTCTGACGGCCAAGGGGAAAGAGGAACTCGGTCTCAGGCCCAAAAGCAGCCTCCACTGCAATTCTCAGCTCCAACCCCAAAAATATGCCCTAACAGTCAACCCCAGCTCCTGAACACAAGCCCAGATTCTAGCCCACTGTCCTTGCCCTCGCCTTAGCCCCAGGCCTCAGCCTCTGACCTTAGTCCCGGACCCAAATTCTCCAGAGCCCCCACTCCGAGACTCCCCTCCCTCACTTTACCAAGATACCCAGACCTCCCCTCCCCCTCTCTCCAGCCCACGGGACTCACAGGTCTGGTTGGAGATCTTAGGCTGAAAGAGACTCGAAGGAGGACCGGTCAGGGTTGAGCTTAGCTGGACTGGGGTCAGGGCTGGGTCCAAGGATCTGAGACAAGCAGCAGGCTCCAAGCAAGGACAGGGACTCACAGGGGCAGCTGGCAGTGGACACCACGCGTGATGGGCACACAGTGCTCAGCGGAAGACCCTCCCAGACTGAGCCATGGCCCCAGGACTATATTTAGCTGCCCTGCCCAATCCCTCCCATCACTTCCGGAAACCGTTCTAAAAGTGAGGGCTGAGTAGTCCCTGGGCACACATCACATGACAGGGCCACCTGTCTTGGCCCATCCACTGTTCTCTCCCCGGCCTGCCTGGAGTCAGAGCTCAGAGCCAGCAGGGAGCCAGGGCCTTTCACACCACAGAAAAGACAGAAAATTGAAGGGGGTCTGCCCTTTCTCCCCCAACTCCCACCTCCACACTCTCCAGCTCCTTCCTCCTTGCTGGCAGCCCCTCCCCAGCCTGTCACCCACTCATTCCCCAAGTTTATGGCTGACCAAGGTCACCCTGGCAGGATTACCCCACCTGCAGGAGGGCAGGACCTCACCCCACCCTGAAATGTTTTCTTCCTCCAGAGCTGAGGGGAGGGTCTTTTCCACTTTGGTCTCTCTAGTACACCCAGGACAAGCCTGGGACAAAGTAGGCCTCTCTAAATGCTTGGAGAATGAATGATAGAGAGACATTGAACAAATGAATGAACTGAATCCAGAGCCTGCAGCCCAGAACTCAATTCTGCCCTGGTTCCTGTATGTGTATCTTTCAAATCTCAGCTGAAATTTCATTTAAGTGGCGCTGGGATAACTGGCTAGCCTTATGCAAGAGAATGAAACTGGACCCCTACCTTTCACCATATAAAAAAAATTAACTCAAGATGGGTTAAAGATTTAAATGTAAGACTTCAAACCATAAAAATCGTAGAAGAAACCCCAGGAGAAATACTATTCTGGATATCAGCCTTGGTAAAGAATTCTTGACTAAGTCCTCAAAAGCAACACAAACAAAAATTGTTAAGTGGGACCTCATTAAACTAAAGAGCTTCTGCACAGCAAAAGCAAAAGCAACTATCAACAAACAGACAACTGAAGAATGGAAGAAAGGCCAGGCGCGGTGGCTCACGCCTGTAATCCCAGCACTCTTGGGAGGCCAAGGCGGGTGGATCACGAGGTCAGGAGATCGAGACCACAGTGAAACCCCGTCTCTACTAAAAATACAAAAAATTAGCCGGGCGCAGTGGCGGGCACCTGTAATCCCAGCTACTCAGGAGGCTGAGGCAGGAGAATGGTGTGAACCCGGGAGACGGAGCTTGCAGTGAGCCGAGATCATGCCACTGCACTCCAGCCTGGGGTACAGAGTGAGACTCCGTCTCAAAAAAAAAGAATGGAAGAAAATATTCACAAACTATGCATCCAACAAAGATCTACTATCCAGAATATATAAAGAAACTAAAGATTTCAACAAGCAGAAAACAACCCCATTAAAAAGTTGGCAAGGGCCAGGCACAATGGCTCACACCTGTAATCCCAGCACTTTGGGGGGCCCAGGCGGGTGGATCACTTGAGGTCAGGAGTTTGAGACCAGCCTGGCCAACATGGTGAAACTTCGTCTCTATGAAACATACAAAACTTAGCCGGGTGTGGTGGCAGGTGCCTGTAATCCCAGCTACTTGGGAGGCTGAGGCAGGAGAATCGCTTGAACCTGGGAGGCAGAGGTTGCAGTGAACCGAGATCGCACCACTGGACTCCAGCCTGGGTGACAAGAGCGAAACTCCAACTCAAAAAAAATAGCTGGGCATGGTGAAGAACACCTGTAGTCCCAGCTGCTCGGGAGGCTGAGATGGGAGGATTGCTTGAACCTGGGAAGCAGAGGTTGCAGTGAGCCAAGATCATGCCATTGCACTCCAGCATGGGCAACAAGAGCAAAACTCCATCTCAAAAAAAAATCAATAAATATTAAAAAAAAGAAAAGAAAGAAATTTCATCTAGAATAAAAACCAAAGTGCTAACTGTGGCTTACAAAGCCCTATCTGCTATGACCCCATTAATCACTCTGACTCTTTTATCACCCCTTTCCCCATTGATCACTCGGCATCAGGGACTTTGCACTTATGGTCCCCTCTGCCTGGAACACTCTCCAACCCAGGTACTGCATGGCATCCTCTTTTTCCTCCCTCAGACTTTGCTCAATATTACCTTTCCAGCAAGGCCTCTCCCAATTCCCTGATTTTAAATCTCCTAACTCCCCAACATCTCACTGCCTGGCTTTCTTTTTCTCCATAACATTTATCAGCATCTGACATGCAATGTATTCTACTTGTTTGCTGGTTTCTTGTCTGTCTCTTCCTACGGAATAGAAATTGTGTTTACTGCTTGTCTCCAGCTTAGACTAAAGTGTGTGACACACATTAGGCGCTCTACAGATACTAGGTGAATGAATAAACACGCAAACTCAGTCCCTCTCATTTGGCCTCTCCATCTTTCTCTTAGCTTCCCTCAAACCTTTTCCTGGTTTTACTCTTTCCTCTCTCAACTGCTGTCTCTCTCAGAATGAATTTTTGTTTCTGTTTCACTCTCTTAATCTCCCCTTTGGACTCTCCCTTTGCCTGTCTCTTAGGTTCTTAATTTTTTCTTTTTTCTTTTTTTTTTTTTTTGAAATGGAGTCTTGCTCTGTCGCCCAGGCTGGAGTGCAGTGGTACAATCTCGGCTTACTGCAACCTCCACTTCCCAGGTTCAAGCGATTCTCCTGCCTCAGCCTCCCAACTAGCTGGGATTATAGGCACGTGCCACCACGCCCAGCTAATTTTTGTATTCTTAGTAGAGACGGGGTTTCACCATGTTGTCCAGGCTGGTCTCGAACTCCTGACCTCAGGTGATCCACCCGCCTCGGCCTCCCAAAGTGCTGGGATTCCAGGCATGAGCCACCACGCCCGACCGCTCATTCCTTCTTGCATGTTATGTGGTGACAGCATGAACTTCTGCTGGCCTGCTTAGGAAGGTAGCTACTTCAGGCTGCCTGACACCTTGTTTAACCTAGGCCCTCGTTCAGGCTGTAAACATTTGGCTCTTTTAGGAGGAAAAAAGTTCTATTATTCTTTTGGATAAGAGCAATTACCTGTATAAATGACTGCAGATAAAATTCTGAAATTAAGATGTGAAAAGTCTCAGGAAGCTGGTGCTCTTTTTTTTTCTTTTCCTTTTTTTTTTTTTTTTTTTGTTCTTTTGTTTTTTTGAGACAGAGTGTCGCTTTGTCGCCCAGGCTGGAATGCAGTGGTGAGATCTCGGCTCACTGCAAGCTCCGCCTCCTGGGTTCACGCCATTCTCCTGCCTCAGCCTCCCGAGTAGCTGGGACTACAGGCGCCTGCCACCACGCCCAGCTAATTTTTTGTATTTTTAGTAGAGACAGGGTTTCACCATGTTGGCCAGGATGGTCTCGATCTCCTGACCTCGTGATCTGCCTGCCTCGCCCTCCCAAAGTGCTGGGATTACAGGCATGAGCCACTGCGCCCGGCCAAAGCTGGCGCTCTTTACCGGCACACTGAGAAATCCAGGGGAGTTTTGTGTCCCCACCTTCTTTGTCCTTAAGTCTCTGAGGTCTCACTGTGTTGCCCAGGCTGGAGTGCAATGTTACAATCATAGCTCACTACAGCCTCGACCTCCCAGGCTAAAGTGATCCTCCCACCTCAGCCTCCTGAGTAACGGGGACCGCAGGTGTTCACCACCATGCCTGGCTAAAAGCCCCTGATTTCTTCTCTTCCATTCTTGATGGCTCAGACGCAGCCTTGTGTTAGCAATAGGAAGAGGTTTGAAAGAGGGTATATCTGGAGCTGGTCTCTGAAACCACAAGTTGCTCATGCTCAAAAACTCAACTTCCAGAACTTAAATCTCATCCAGAGTTTCCAATATTGCCAAGTTGGGACTGAAGGTCCTGCTGTCATCTATAGGAGTGGGTGTCTAAGACAGGTGGGTGATAGTCAACTCAATCCTTCCCTGCAGATGGGCCAGGACTGGCCTCTGATCCACGGAAGGAACATTGATTGTCTTAAGCAGACTGAGAACAAGAAGAGGCAAGAAGCCATGTGCAGGGAAGGAGGGAGTGGTAAACCAGTATAGCTGGCCCTATGAGGTCCCTCAGACCTAAAGAGCTAGGGATAGATTTCAGCTTGTCCTAAGGGAAAGCTTCCCAACAGCTCAAGCAATGAGTGCCTTGGAAGGTGAGAGCTCCTAATTACTGGATACATGCAGAGAGAGGCCAGAAAGCCCTAGTCAGGGCTGCTACAGAAGCAAGTCCTGAATGCTGACTTCATGAGCTCATGCTGGGCACCCCTGGGAAAATCACCTGCCTCTCTGGGCCTCAGCACGTTCAAATACAATATGAGGATAAATAACATCATCCTGGCTGGGTGTGGTGGCTCACACCTGTAATCCCAGCACTTTGGGAGGCCAAGGTGGGAGGATCACTTGAGTCCAGAAGTTCAAGACCAACCTGGACAACACAGCGAGACCCCCGTCTCTACCAAAAACAAACAAACAAACAAAACAGTATGGTGGCTCATGCCTGTAGTCCCATAGTCCCAGCTACTCCAAAGGCTGAGCCAGGAGAATTGCTTGAACCCTGTCTCAGAAAGAAAAGAAAAAAAAAAACATCCCATAGAGTTGTCATGAGGATTAAACTGAAAAATATGCCACATAGGCCGGGTGCGGTGGCTCACACCTGTAATCCCAGCTCTTTGGGAGGCCGAGGTGGGGGGATCACTTGAGGTCAGGAGTTCAAGACCAGCCTGACCAACATGGTGAAACCCCATCTCTACTAAAATTATAAAATTAGCTGGGCATGGTGGCTGGTGCCTGTCACGCCAGCTACTTAGGGGGCTGAGGCAGGAGAATTGCTTGAACTCAGGAGGCAGAGGTTGCAGTGAGCTGAGATCGAGCCATTGAACTCCAGCCTGGGCAATAAGAACAAAACTCAGTCTCAAAAAAAAAAAGAAAAGAAAGAAAAAAAAATATGCCACATAAACAGGGACAGTGTGCTGGCACCCAAGGGCTTAGGAAGCAGTGACTGTCACTTCCAGGTTCCAGTCCTGACTAGAATTTCCTTGTTGTGTGACCTTGGGCAAGTCGCTTAACCTGATTTTCTCACCTATAAAATGAGAATCATGTAAGGATTGGTATCAAGACTATGTATTTCTGTAAAGATGCAACAAGTAAGTTGTTTTGTTTTTTGTTTTTTGTTTTTTGTTTTTTTTTTGAGATAGAGTCACTCTGTCACCCAGGCTGGAGTGCAGTGGGGCCATCTCAGCTCACTGAAATCTCTGCCTCCCAAGTTCAAGCGATTATTCCACCTCAGCCTCCCAAAGTGCTAGGATTACAGGCACACACCAACACGCCCAGCTAATTTTTGTGTTTTAGTAGAGATGAGGTTTCGCCATATTGCACAGGTTGATCTCAAAATCCCAAGCTCAGGCAATCCACC
The DNA here is from genome assembly GCF_028858775.2 of Pan troglodytes. Taxonomy (NCBI): domain Eukaryota; kingdom Metazoa; phylum Chordata; class Mammalia; order Primates; family Hominidae; genus Pan; species Pan troglodytes. The sequence goes on along the minus strand of NC_072416.2, from coordinate 35,237,930 downwards.
CACCTCGGCCTCCCAAAGTGCTAGGATTACAGGTGTGAGCCACCATGCCGAGCTCTTTTATTTTGTTTTGAAACAGAGTCTCACTCTTGTCTCACAGGCTGGAGTACAGCGCTTGAACCACCTCCCGGAGGCAAGCAATTCTCCTGCATAAGCCTCCCGAGTAGCTGGGATTACAGGCACCCGTCACCATGCCCAGCTAATTTTTGTGTTTTTAGTAGAGACAGGGTTTCACCATATTGGCCAGACAGGTCTCGAACTCCTGACCTCAGGTGATCTGCCCGCCTCAGCCTCCCAAAGTGCTGGGATTGCAGGTGTGAGCCACTGCACCAGCTCTTCACAATTCTGAACTCATTGCAGCCTCATAACAACGCTTTCACTTTCCTACAGGGAGGCCATGGGGCACAAGGGCTAAGTGACTTGCCCAACGTCCTGGCAGTCTGTGGTCCTTCTTGCCCCAGGAGAAGCAATCTGGCTCCAGTAATCAAGGTGTTACTTTGTTGTGGGGGTGGGGGTCACACCCAGGAAGCAGGCATCCTAATTCCACCAACCACTCTGGCTCCTGTCCAGGGGGGCAAGGGTGAGCCTGGGCTGAGAACTGGAGGCTCTTTCCTGCCAGGGGTCAAAACTCAGCTCTTGGAGCTCGCATCCAGAAAGAGGGGAGGGTCAGACCGGGCACGGTGGTTCACGCCTATAATCCTGGCACTTTGGGAGGCCAATGCGGGCAGATTGCTTGAGCCCAAGAGTTCGAGATCAGCCTGGGCAACATGGTGAAACCCCGTCTCTACGAAAAAATACAAAAATTAGCCAGGCATGGTGGCACATGCCTATGGTCCCAGGTGCTTGGGAGGCAGAAATGGGAGGATCACTTGGGCTTGGGAAGTTGAGGCTACAGTGAGCCGGGAGGGTGCCATTACACTCCAGGCTGGGCGACAGAGCCTGACCCTGTCTCCAAAACAAAAGCAACAAAAGAATTTGCAGTCTGCTCACAGAGCACATGCACCTGCCAAAAGATGTCACTTGTTCTCACTGAGCTCCGACCTGAAACTGCTGCAGGAGGGAGGCTTCCAGTTCTCCGAGAGAAACGGCTGCATTTCCCCAGTCCCTTGTCCCTTGCCTCCCTGTGACATCTCACCAAAGTGCTAACACTTGCTCTGAGGTGACGGCAGGTGACAATCACAGCCAGGAGCTTCCCCGTCTCCATCTGAATGTGTGTATCAGTAGGACGTAACTAGGGTCAGATGCCAGGGGCAAGCTGGGCCCCAAAGGAAGGACCCTGGGTGGTGATGCTCAGAAGTAAGGGGAGCTTCACCCCCACGGGGACTCACATGCTCACCTCCTCTCTACCAAGAAGCTGAGTGTGAGGAGGAGAGAGGCATCACTCACTCACACACACGCATATACACACACATACACACACTCCTGTAGGTGCATTTTCCTGCAGCCCCAAAGGTTCCGTTGAAAGCATCACATTTGTTTTACCTAAAGCAAAGGCCACCACATCCAAACAAGGGCTCTGGAGATGCAGGCAGGAGGCCACATGGCAAAGGGGACCCCTGCTCTGCGTTGTAGGGATTGAATCAGGCAATCATTTTTAAATGGATCAAACACCCAAAGCTCTTCCAACTCTACCAAAGTGAAAAGAGCAGGTTTCGATGATTCTAGATTCTAGGATTCTTGTGTCATTCTACAACAGCTTATCAAGGCTGGATCTGTGCCAAGCTCTGTGCTGGAATGTGACCTTAGACAAGCCCTTCCACCTCTCTGAACCTATCTTCTCATTTACAAAGTGGGGCCATGATTCCCTATCTCAAAGGGATTGCTATAAGGCTTAGAAATAATGCACGTGGGCTGGGCATGGTGGCTCACGCCAGTAATCCCAGTACCTGGGGGGGCCAAGGCAGGCAAGATTGCTTGAGCCAAGGGGTTCGAGACCAGTCTGGGCAACATGCCAAAACCCCATCTCTACTAAAAATACAAAAGTTAGCTGGGCATGATGGCTCACGCCTGTCATCCCAGTTACTCAGGAAGCTGAAGCACAAGAATCATTTGAACCCATGAGGCAGAGGTTGCAGTAAGGGGACATTGCACCACTGCACTCCAGCCTGGGTGACAGAGCAAGATTCTGTCTAAAAACATATATATTACAAAAATTGGCTGGGCATCGTGGTGCGCACCTGTAGTATCAGCTATTTGGGAGGCTGACATGGGAGGATCGTTTAAGCCCAGGAGGTCAAGGCTGTAGTGAGCTATAATCATGCCATTGCTCTCCAGCCTGGGCAACAGACTGAGACCATATCTCAAAAAAATAAAAAAAAAAAGAGAGAGAAAAAGAAAAAGAAAAGAAAGGAAGGAAGGGAAGAAGGGAGGGAGGGAAAGGAAAGAAAGAGAGGAAAGAAGAAAGAGAGGAAGGAAGGAAAGGGAAGGGAGGAAGGAAGGAAAGAAGGAAAGGAGGGGGGAGGAAGGGAGAGAAGGAAGGAAAGAGAAAGGAAGGAAGGAAAGAAAGAAGGAAGGAAGGAAATAAAGAGGAGATAGAAAGAAAGAGAGAGAGAAAGAAGAAAGAAAGAGGAGGGGAGGGAGGGAGGAAGGGAGGGAAGGAAGGAAGGAAGAAAGGGAAAGAAAGAGAAAGAAAGAAAGAAAGAAAGAAAGAAAGAAAGAAAGAAAGAAAGAAAGAAAGAAAAAGAGAGAGAAAAGAGAAAGAGGCCAAGTGTGGTGGCTCATGCCTGTAATCCCACTACTTTGGGAGGCAGAGGCAAGCGGATCACAAGGTCAAGAGTTCAAGACCATCCTGGCCAGCATGGTGAAACCTCATCTCTACTAAAAATACAAAAATTAGCTGGGTGTGGTGGTGCGCACCTGTAGTCCCAGCTACTTGGGAGGCTGAGGCAGGAGAATCGCTTGAACCTGGGAGGTGGAGGTTGCAGTGAGCCGAGATCACGCCACTGCACTCCAGCCTGGCAACAGAGCGACACTCCATCTCAAAAAAAAAAAAACAGAGAGAGAGAGAAAGGGAAAAACAAAAGAAGGAAAGGAGGGAAGGAAGGAAGGAGGCATGCAAAGGACTGCAGACTAAAGGCTTATTTCTATTATTTATTAGAAGAGGTGACTCCTAGGTTGGGTGTGTTGGCTCACACCTGTAATCCCAGTGCTTTGGGAGGCCAAGGCAGGAGGATCGCTGAGCCCAGGTGATGGAGATCAGCCTGGGCAACATAGCAAGACCCCATCTCTACAAAAAAATTAAAAAATTAGCTGAGCATGGTGGCATGCACCCGTAGTTCCAGCTACACAGGAAGCTGAGGTGGGAGGATCGCTGGAACCCAGGAGTTTGAGGCTACAATGAGCTATGATTGCGCACTGCACTCCGGCTTGGGCAACAGAGTGAGACCTCATCTCTAAAATAAAAGCAGAAAAGAAAAAGTGATGCCTGATGAACGTCAGAAGACAGGCGGGAACTCACCAAGTAGACCAGGAGGAAAAAGAGGCCGAGCAGAGAGCAGCCCCCACAGGGGCGGAGGTTCACAGATCAGCAAGCTGGAAGGGGCAGCTGAAGAGGTTGGCAAGGACCTTGAAGGCCAAGCCAAGGGCTTGGGACTTGAGTTTGAGGGCACTGGGGAGTCATGAGGGGGTCTCTGAGCCAGGCAGGTGCAGGATCATATGTGTGGGTAAGGAAGATGTATCCTTCTGGCCACAGTGCACAAAAGGAAATGGAGATTCTGGAAGGATAAAGGCCAGTGAGAAGGCATGATAAACATCCATGAGCCAAGGAACACTGGCTGTTGGACCACAAGTGCCACCCACGGTGAGGATGTTGGCACACAGCTTACCCCAGCCCACATGCTACAAGGATGGGGAGCAAGGCCAGGCACAGTGGCTCACACCTGTAATCCTAGCATGTTGGGAGGCCAAGGCAGGAGGACTGCTGAGCCCAGGAGTTTGAGACCAGCCTGAACAACATAGGGAAACCCATTCTCTATAAAAAATTTAAAAACTAGCCAGGCATGGTGGCACAACTGTAGTCGCAGGTACTCGGGAGGCCGAGGTGAGAGAATTGCTTGAGCCCAGGAGTTCAAGGCTGCAGTGAGCCACAATCCCTCCGGTGTACTCCAGCCTGGGCAACAGAGTGAGGTCCTGTCTTCAAAAGAAAAAACAAACAACAACAACAACAACAACAAAAAGGCTTTCAGCAGGGTAGCAGAGCACTGCTCCCCATCGTGGTTTTTGTTTGTTTGTTTTTGTTCCTGTTTTGAGATGGAGTTTCGCTCTTGTTGCCCAGGCTGAAGTGCAATGGTGTGATCTCAGCTCACTGCAACCTCCACCTCACGGGTTCAGGCGATTCTCCTGCCTCAGCCTCCCCAGTAGCTGGGATTACAGGCACCTGCCACCACGCCCGGCTAATTTTTGTATTTTTAGTAGAGATGGGGTTTCACTCTGTTGGCCAGGCTGGTCTCAAACTCCTGATCACCCACCTCGCCCTCCCAAAATGCTGGGATTACAGGCATGAGTCACCGTGCCCGGCCCATCCTGGTTGTCTTGTTTGTTTTTGAGACAAGGTGTCTGTTGCCGAGTGGCACAGAGTGCAGTGGCACAATCATAGCTCACTGCACCCTCAACCTCCTGGGCTCAAGTGACCCTCCGGCCTCAGCCTCCCAAAGCACTGAGATTACATGCGTGATGAGCCACTGCACCCAGCCATGCTGGAAGCTTTTGAATACAACATGCTGCAGGCATCACAGCCTCATTCATTCCTTCACTCAGCAAATCTTTACTCAGCACCTAATGTGTTCCAGATACATTTTTTTTTTTTTCAGATGGAATCTAGCTCTGTCACCCAGGCTGGAGCGTAGTGGTGCAATCTTGGCTCACTGTAGCCTCTGCCTCCCAGGTTCAAGCGATTCTCATGCCTCAGCCGCCCTAGTAGCTAGGATTACAGGCGCCCTCCACCACACCCAGCTATTTCCAGGTACATTCTTGACGCTAGGAATTCAGCAAAGAATAAGACAGTTAAGGTCTCCGATGCTCATAGGGCTCACATTTTAGAGAGGGATGAATGTCCAATAAGCATATAAACGTATAATATGTCAGGGTCGTATGACTACAAGGAACAGTGATTGTTACAACCCAGATGAGAGGGAAAAATAAAGGATTCCAAATATCCCCCTTGGGAAGTAGAGTCAGGATTCAAACAAAGAACTGTATGGCTTCAAGTTCATGGTCTTTAATCTCCTGGAGGCTGTCTTTCTTTTTTCTTTTTTTTTAATCAGTGTTGACCAGGTTGGCCTCGAATGTGTAGCCTCGCCTCCCCGAGTGCCAGGGCAACCGGCCTGAGCCACAGCGGCTCCCAAAGGCTGTCTCTCTCTGAAGAGCTTGTGTATAAGGCATAGCTTGCAGTTACTGGTATCCTCCCTTTAGCCACAAGGTCCATTCATTCGTTATTCATTCTGGAACCGTTTACTGAGCACCTACTATTTGTCAAGCCCTGTTCTGGATGCTGAGTAGATAACGATGATCTGGACAGGCATGATTTACAGACAGGCAGGGAAAAGTGGTTTTAAACAAGTGCACAGGATTCATTACGCTTGCCATGAGAGCTACAGATACGTAGCTCATGTTATGAATTAGCCTAGGAAAAGCTCTAAGTCTGGTCTCCCAGAGAAAGTGACATTTAACTTGAGGCCTAAAGTTTCCCAGGCAAAGAGGGAAGAGATTTCAAGGCTGAGGGAACAGCATGTGCAAAGGCTTGGAGAGGTCAAAGGAAGCTGGCACACTTGAGAAACTGAGAGACCAGCGTGGCTACAGCTCGGAGATTGAGGGAAAGCAGGGCATGGCATAAGACAAGGCCAGGGAGGCCCACAAAGGTCAGACCAGCAGACCTCCCCAGCCATGTTAGGAACAAATTGAGGGCAGGACACGGTGCCTGGTGCCCATAATCTCAGCATTTTGGGAGGTGAAGCAGGAGGATCGCTTGAGCCCAGGAGTTCAAAGCTGCAGGGAGCGATGGTCGCGCCACTGCATTCCAGCCTGGGCAACACAGTGAGACCCCGTCTCTAAAAGAAAAAAAAAAAAGGAAGAATTTTAGGTACAGCACAGGTTCCAATGCTATCCCAAGCCCCTGGGCCCAGAGTGGCTGGCTCTCTACCCAGGATGCTCCCTCCAGTTGAGAATGTTCTCAACCAATAGCTCTTGTCATCACTTCCCAAGAAATTCAGCTCTTGGGATCAAATTCTGGCTCCCCTAGGAAGCATCTGGCAAGGTTTCGGGAGCCATCGGGTTGGCCATGTTATGCTGGAATATTTATAAGCACCGGAGGCTTATCCCCATGTCGTAGAAAATGAAACTGAAGCTCAGAGAGATTTGCACTCTCTGCCCTTTTGTACAACTCATTTTTCCCCAGTATGTGGAATTGAGGGAGCTTCACGCTTCTAGCTGTCATGATTCCAAGATTCTACGACATGTGGGAGAGGATCCTAAGGTTCGGGGAACCGCGGAGGTTTCGGGGTTCTAGAAATCCGAGGTTCTAAGCCTAGGTGCTCCAATAAACCCAGTGAGAGCCAGCCCAGGTTTCCGGTCTGTACTCGCTGGTGCAAGCCCAGAGACAAGCAGGCGCCACCCATGAGCCCCTCTGCAGCCCCCTCCCGGGTCCCACCTCGCAGGCCAGCTGGAGGGCGCGATCCTGGCGTCCCCCGACGGCCTGGGGCCCCAATCCAGAGGCCTGGGTGGGAGGGGACCAAGGGTGTAGTAAGGAAGCGCCTTTTGCTGGAGGGCAACGGACCGGGGCGGGGAGTCGGGAGACCAGAGTGGGAGGAAGGCGGGGAGTCCAGGTTCCGCCCCGGAGCCGACTTCCTCCTGGTCGGCGGCTGCAGCGGGGTGAGCGGCGGCAGCGGCCGGGGATCCTGGAGCCATGGGGCGCGCGCGCGACGCCATCCTGGATGCGCTGGAGAACCTGACCGCCGAGGAGCTCAAGAAGTTCAAGCTGAAGCTGCTGTCGGTGCCGCTGCGCGAGGGCTACGGGCGCATCCCGCGGGGCGCGCTGCTGTCCATGGACGCCTTGGACCTCACCGACAAGCTGGTTAGCTTCTACCTGGAGACCTACGGCGCCGAGCTCACCGCTAACGTGCTGCGCGACATGGGCCTGCAGGAGATGGCCGGGCAGCTGCAGGCGGCCACGCACCAGGGTGAGCCGCCCCCGTTCCCCTCCACCCCGTCTTTCCCCTCCACCCACACCAGCGCTTACCCCTCGGGCTCTTCCGCTTTCTGTTCCTCCTACCCCTAAACAAAGCTGCTCTACCGGAAAGGAGGCTCCCCGCGCTTGGCCTACCGACCAACGGGACCCCGGCCTCACGGCGGGAAGGGAAGGGAAGGGGATCACTTGGCCCATATCCTTCCAGGCTCTGGAGCCGAGCCAGCTGGGATCCAGGCCCCTCCTCAGTCGGCAGCCAAGCCAGGTGAGGCCTCCACACCCAGCCCGGCCCCACCGCACTCCTGCACAGCCTGCATCTGTGCTCCCGCAACCAGGGCAGGGCAGGGCAGGCACGGCTTGGCAACCCTGCGCACCCCACCCACCAACCCACACCCTGCGGGGGAAGGCAGACAATATTACCCTCATCCCACTGCATGTGGGGTCCTGGTGGGCCGCCCCCTGGAGCCCTGCCCCTGGGCTTGCAGAGGAATTCCTGAAGAACTCAAGTTCAGCAGGGACAGGCCCCACACCCTGGCTTCTGGCTCATGTTCTCCTCCCACCCCCAGGCCTGCACTTTATAGACCAGCACCGGGCTGCGCTTATCGCGAGGGTCACAAACGTTGAGTGGCTGCTGGATGCCCTGTACGGGAAGGTCCTGACGGATGAGCAGTACCAGGCAGTGCGGGCCGAGCCCACCAACCCAAGCAAGATGCGGAAGCTCTTCAGTTTCACACCAGCCTGGAACTGGACCTGCAAGGACTTGCTCCTCCAGGCCCTAAGGGAGTCCCAGTCCTACCTGGTGGAGGACCTGGAGCAGAGCTGAGGCTCCTTCCCAGCAACACTCCGGTCAGCCCCTGGCAATCCCACCAAATCATCCTGAATCTGATCTTTTTATACACAATATACGAAAAGCCAGCTTGAACTTGTGTGTTTTCCTGCTTCTAGCCTGCTGGCATGTGCAGAGCTCAGCTATGCTTCAGAGGCCACCCAGCCTCCAGCTCCATGTCCCTAGGGCCTCTGGCACCCCAAATGCTTCCCCCATCCTTCCTGGTATCGCCATGGAATATCCCTCCTCATTCACCAGGTGGTGCTCCTCCAGTGCTCCCTAAAGGGTCTAACCTTGCCGTTATAGATAACAGCCTGTGGCCCAGGTCCGAAGGTTAAAAGAGGCATGTACCAAAGGGCGCAAACTGGTGGGCAGCTCTGTCCAAGCCATTTAGAAACACACTAGTCTTCATAGCTCCCCTACCTTCCACATTTTCCACTGGAGAAAAATGCAGAATTAGAGAAATTTGCAGGGGGAGACACATTAGAGCATTATCTAAACATAGGACAGAAGAGCACAAGTCACCAAATTGCTCGAGGGCTCCTTCTGGCGCTGGCTCTTAACAGGCTTAAAGGCTCCCTCTGCCCCACCCCATCCCGTGAGGGAGAGGGTCATAGGTTGCACTTTGCTCAAAAAACATGCCAACCACCAAAGCAGATTTTCAGGAAATGAGTTGTGTGTGGTAGCTGCCTCTTTTCTTGATGCAATTTTTTTGGAGGGTTATTACTTATTCATTCATTTGAAAGGAACATTTAAAACTTTTTTTTTGAGATGGAATCTCGCTGTGTCACCCAGACTGGAGTGCAGTGGCGTGACCTCAGCTCACTGCAACCTCCACCCCCCAGGTTCAAGCTATTCTTGTGCCTCAGCCTCCCGAATAGCTGGGATTACAGGCCCCTGCCACCACACCTGGCTAGTTTTTGTGTTTTTAGTAGAGAAAAAGTTTCACCATGTCAGCCAGGCTGGTCTGGAACTTCGGACCTCAAGTGGTCCACCCGCCTCCACCTCCCAAAGTGCTGGGGTGCTGGAATTACAGGCGTGAGCCAATGCACCCGGCCACCTTTTTCTTTTTTTTTTTTTTTTTTTTTTTGAGACGGAGGCTCACTCTGTCACCCAGGCTGGAGTGCAGTAGCATGATCTCAGCTCACCGCAACCTCTGCCTCCCAGGTTCAAGCAATTCTTGTGGCTCAGCCAGTCAAGTAACTGGAATTACAGGTGCTTGCCACCCCACCTGGTTAATTTTCGCATTTTTAGTAGAAACGGGATTTTGCCACGTTGCCCGGGCTGGTCTCAAACACCTGACCTCCAGTGATCCATCCACCTCAGCCGCCCAAAGTGCTGGGATTAGAGGTGTGAGCCACCGGGCCTGCCTTCTTGATGCAATTTTTGCCTACAAAGGGAAATATGAGTATCTCTCTCCAGGAAACTTGAGGTCTTTCCAGAGGCTGTTTGGGAAAGCAGGAATCTAGGGCTACTTCCTGAGTACACTTTACAAGCAATCCTTTCTGGCCTTGAAGAGGATTTGCAAAGCAATGGGCAGATACCAAGGAGGCCCTGAATCCTATCCTTAGGAATCACCAAACAACCACTTTCCAACCTCACTGCCCCACCAGGCTTATCTCTAATTACATCTTATCTGCAACACGCCTCCTACCTCGTCCTCCCTGCCTCTAGCTCCAAGAGCCTGAGAAATCCAAACTGATCATGGGAACAGACTCTCACTTTTTTTGAGACGGGATCTCATCTGTTGCTCTGGCTGGTGTGCAGTGGTGTGATCATGGTTCACTGCAGCCTCAAACCCCTGGGCTCAAGCAATCCTCCAGCCTCAGCCTCCTGAATAGCCGGGACTACAGGTGCATACCACCATGCCCAGCTGACTGTCATTTTTAACAGGACACCTAAACTCTCCTCCTAACCTGGCACTTAACCCCATGCAACCTCTCCTCTCCTCACATACCCACGATCCCACCACTATCTGCTCATACCAGGTGCCCTTGCACATGCTGACCCCTTTATCTCTGGACACCTTGACATCTTCTACCTGCCCCAGACTGCCCATACGCATGCGTTCCTCTGGGTTTCAGAGGCTCTTCCCAGTGTCTCTGTGGCAATGCAAACCATGTGCTGGTCTACCTTCACAGAAGACTCCACCACTCCCCTGCTTAAATGGACGCTTAAATGGAGACATCTTTTCAACCTCTGTAGAAGTGCCTTGCATGTAGAAAGTAATATATGGCAGTTACTGTGTATCTCTAGTATCTAACAGGATTTTTTTTAAACTTCACAGGAACCTAATCATTCTCCTGACATGGGGCCAAAGGTAACACATCCTTGCATGACAGACATCCTTAGAGTCGCTACAAAAACCAGTGCAGGCCTGAGGGAAGGAAGTGGTTCCAAGAAAGTTTCCCTAAGATAAAACATTTCTTGGGGCTTCCTTTTTCCTTTGGGCTGTGGGAGAAAGAGTCCTACCAGAAGTCTCCTCAGATTTTAGGCATAGCATAGTGGTTAAGGACAGAAGTTCTATAGCTAAAGAATAGAGGTTCAAGTCCCTGCCCCACCTCTCACTAGCTGTGTCAGCATCCCCTCTAAAGTGGGAGTGACAGGAATCAGCTCATCCCCTAACAGCAACTGGCTCATGGCAAGTACACCTCAAAAGAGTTAGCAATCACCTCCACTAGGACGATTCTGCTCCTAGCCCCTCAATGGCTTAGAACTGTATCTGGGAACCTGTGCTATCCCAAGAACAATCTAGAGTGCCCCTCTGGCAGCACCCCCAAACTCGTTCTGTCACTCCCAGTCCTAGTAGTGGCTCCATGGGTGTGGAAATCCCAGCCCCAGTCCGGATGGCCCCAGACAACTCCAGCATCTTGGGACACATCCCAGATAAGCTGAAGGGCAGCCACTGCAAGCGGTAACATTCCTGCCAAGACCCAGAACTGGATTTCAGAGACATTCAACAAAGTGAAGGAACAACTCAAAATCACCTTCCCCTAACACCTGAAGGGCTTTCCCATGCTTCTCTGAGGCCCTGCAGGAACCAAATCCCATCCCTGTGCTAGGAACTCCCTCCATGATGGTCCAGATCTCCCCACACCAGCAAAAATCCCACAAAGAGGACAGCATCCTCTTTTTTGCTCAAACCTCCCATTTAAGCTTCACAAGACTTACAAAAAAAAAAAAACAGAACAGAAGCCAGTGTTGACTGGGCCTCTGCTAATTACAAAAACCCACACGCAGGGCCCTGTCTTCCTTTTCCTTAGCTCCTAGCCAGCATTTTATATAGAAATATAATCCTAGCACTTAGGGACGCCAAGCAGAGAGGATTGCTTGAGCTCAAGAGTTTAAGGCCAGCCTGAACAACACAGTGAGACCTCATCTCCACAAAATAATTTTTAAAATTAGCTGGACATGGTGGTTCATGCCTGTAGTCCGAGCCACCGTGGCTGAGGTGGGAGAATTACTTGAGCCCAGGAATTGGAGGTTGCAGTGAGCTGTGATCATACTACTGCACTCCAGCTTGGGCCACAGAGCAAGACCCTGTCTCAAAAAAATAAAACGGGGGTGAGAGAGGGAGAAAGATGAAAGTTTTGTACAAAGTTCCCCTTCAGAAATAATTTGACTCTGCCAAACTCTAGAACGTTACTCTAAGAGAGGTGTTGAACCAACAGCATCATTATCACCAGAAAGCCTGTCAGAAATGCTTTCTTTGCGGGGAGGGCAGGGGGACAGTCTTGTTCTGTTTCCCAGGCCTGCGGGCTGGAGTGCAGTGGTGGGAACACAGCTCACTGCAGCCTCAACCTCTCCAGCTGGGACCACAGGTACATGCCACCACACTTTTTTTGAGATGGAGTCTCATTCTGTCACCCTGGCTTGAGTGCAGTGGCATGATCTCAGCTCACTGCAACCTCCACCTCCCAGGTTCAAGCAATTCTCCTGCCTCAGCCTCCCAAGTAGCTGGGATTACAGGTGCATGCCACCACGCCTGCCTAAATTTTGTACTTTTAGTAGAGGTGGGCTTTCACCATGTTGGCCAAGCTGCCCACCTTGGCCTCCCAAAGTGCTGGGATTACAGGTGTGAGCCACCACGCCCAATTTTTTAAAATTCTGGTAGACAAAATGTTGCTTTTACCCAGGTTAGTCTCAACTCCTGGGCTCAAGTGATCCTCCCACCTCGGCCTCCCAAAGTGCTGAGATTACAGGAATGAGCCACCGCACTTGGCCTGAAATGCGTACCTTGAGCCCCACCTGGACCTACTGAGCTAGAATCCATGTTGACAAATTATAAAGTTCAATTTATAAATTAAGCACAGGAGATTATTATACTGTACTGAAACTGTGTAAGGTGAAACCATAGGTAAGGGAGGATTCCTCTGTATATATATTTTTTTATTTTTTTAAATCTGTGTGTGTGTGTGTGTGTGTATATATATATATATATAGGTATAGATAGATAGATAGATAGATAGATAATCCCCCTCAAGTTATAGAGGATGTGGTTCTAGCCATCTCAGACTGACAGGTTTGCGCACCCCTGCCCACAAGAGTAGGGATTTGCCTTGTTTCCTCCTCAAGGGCACAATAAACAGGATGGGTCAACTTTCCCTCAAACTCTGGAAAATCAAAACCAAAAAACAAGCACAACAAGCCTAGGTCTCCTTTTATTAATTTACTTATTTTTTTGAGAGTCTCGCACTGTCGCCCAGGCCAGGGGGCAATGGCACGATCTTGGGTCACTGCAACCTCCACCTCCCGGTTTCAAGCGATTCTCCTGCCTCAGCCTCTCGAGTAGCTGGAATTACAGGTGCCTGCCACCAGGCCTGGCTAATTTTTTGTATTTTTAGTAGAGACAGGGTTCACTATGTTAGCCAGGCTGGTCTCAAACTCCTGGCCTCAGGTGAGGATCCAATATTTCTACAACAAAAAATCCTGGTCAGATGTGCTGGCACAACCCACTTGACAATACTTTCTCAGCTTGTATATGCCAGCGCCACTGAAGATTGTATTTGCATAAGAAGGTGAACACAATTGTAGAAATATTCTTCTAAGTCAAATTATTTCAAAACAGCCAGGTGCAGTAGCACACCTGTAGTCCCAGTCATTCAGGAGCCCGAGGCGGAAGGATCGCTGGGGCCCACTGAGACCAGCCAGGCCAAAAGTGAGACCCCATGTCTTTAAAATTTCAAAATAAAGTTAAAAATGAAGAAAAAGAGGGTTTGTCAGAACTGAGGATCCAAAGGTAAAAATGGAGTCTGAGACTACTGGGGAGGAATGACTGCAGATAGGATGCCACATTCCAGGACCCCACATTCCCTACTAAGTTTAGCCTCTCTTGCAGGCTAGGATAGGAAGTGACACCTGGTTACAGACTCCATGGTGGATGGTTAAGAAGGATAAGAAATGTCACCTCACACCTGTTAGAATGGCTGTATCAAAAAGATGAAGATAACCAGCAAAGATGTGGAGGAAAGGAACCCCTATACACTGCTGGTGGAAATGTGGACTAATACAGCCATTATGGAAAATAGCAGGAAGCTTCCTCAAATAGCTAACAGAAGTACCCTATGACCTAGCAATACCACTTCTGGGTGTACATTGAAGGGAACTGAAATCAACGTCAGCTGGGCACGGTGGCTCACGCCTGTAATCCCAACAATTTGGAAGGTGGAGGCAGGCGGATCACCTGAGGTCAGGAGTTTGAGACCAGCCTGGCCAACATGGAGAAACCCCATCTCTACTAAAAATACAAGAGTTAGCTGGGCATAGTGGTGCACACCTGTAATCCCAGCTACCTGGGAGGCTAAGGCAGGAGAATCGCTTGAATCTGGAAGGCAGAGGTTGCGGTGAGCCAAGATCCTACCACTGCACTCCAGCCTGGGTGGCAGAGCAAGACTCTGTCTCCAAAAAAGGAAAAAGAAATCTGTACGTCAGAGATGTCTGCACTCCCACCCAATGCAGCGTTATTCACACTAGCCAAGATATGCAAGCAACCCAAGTGCCCAATTAACGGATGGATTTTTAAATGTGGTATGTAGACACAACAGAATGCTATTCAGCTTTTTAAAAGGAAACCGTTATTTGTAACATGGGTGAATCGATAAATCTAGAAGACATTATGCTAAATTAAATAAGCCACAGAAAGACTGCATGAACTTATACACGGAATCTAGAAAGTCAAACTCGGAAACTGAAAGTAGAATGGGGGTTACCAGAGGCTTGGAGGTATGGGTAAGCAGGGAGACAAAGGGTACAACACTTCAGATCCAAGAAATGAGTTCTGGTAAGCCACTGCACAGCATGGTGACTATAGTTCATAAAAACGTGAGACACAGTGGCATGCATCCATAGTCCCAGCTGAGAGGCTAAGGGCAAGAAGATCACTTAAGCCCAGGAGTTCAAGTCCAGCCTGAGCAACATAGGGAGACCCGTTTCAACCCATTTATGCCTAGTGCTCCATTACAGGTGTGACCCACCACACTCGGCCAGAATACACTATTCTTACTGAATGACTGAAGTCAATCATTTTTTTTTTTTTTTGGTCTGATTATTCACAAAACATTTGCAACCTCCAGCATAAAAGGGCTGAAATAACAAATTTCAAAATTTTCTAAGAGTGGCTTTGTATGTTCTCATTCATGCTAATGATATGAAGTGATGGATTAGCCTGATTTGATTCCACAATGTGTACATGTACAGAAATAGGACATTGTACCCCATAAATATATACAAGTTAATTAAAAATAAAATTTTCATAGCCGGACACAGTATCTCACACCTGTAATCCCAGCACTCTGGGAGGCCAAAGTGGGACAATCACTTGAACCCAGAGCAGTTTTGAGACCAGACCAGCCTGAGCAACATGGCAAGACCCCATCTCCACAAAAAATACAAAAAAAAATTAGCCAGTCATGGTGGCAGGTGCCTGTAGCCCCGTCCCAGCTACTCCAGAGGCTGAGATGGGCAGATCGCTTGCGGGTGGGAGGCAGAGGTTGCAGTTGGTCGAGATCACACCACTGCAATCCAGCCTGGGTGACAGTGAGACCCTGTCTCAAAAAAAAAAATTTTTTTTTAAAGGATGAGACTGGAAGGAAGACATGCCTAAAGGTAGATCAGTGAGTCAAGTCTCACATGGGCTGGACCTTAGACCTTAAATCCTGGTCAATCTACCCACCACTGACATAACTGCAGCCCTACATCCAAGTACTGAAACCCAGGAAGGCCCGGCACAAGATGGGGAAAAAAGCTGAAAGGGCTAACTGAAGGCTACATCAAGGAAGGGACAAACAGACCTACAGCACAGCTCTCCCCACCCTCCTCACTTCCTACTTAGCCTGTCCCAATTCCAACTCACAAAAACGGGACACCTAATGCTTCAAGACAGATTTCAATCATTCAGTAAGAATAGAGTATTCTGGCCAAGCGCAGTGGGTCACACCTGTGATCCCAGCACTTTGGGAGGCTGAGGCAGGCAGGTCACTTGAGGCCAGTTCAAGACCAGCCTGGGCAACCCAGTGAAACCCTGTCTCTTAGAAAAAAAATTTTAAAAAAAAATTACCCAGGTGTGGCAGCAAGGAAGCACCTGTAGTCCCCAGCTACTTGGGAAGCTGAGGTGGGAGGTTGGCTTGAGAGGCACCAATGTTCTCTCTGCTGCTAGGTGTCTCTATCCATTCTCCTGGAAGATCCCCCCAAACTGGACCTACGCACTAAACAGTCACCTGGGACCCTATTTCCTTTTAAGGTCAAGGCCAATCACATATGCCATTTGAAGGACACAGGAACTTGACACTAATGGTCCCAGTAATCAGATCTTACAAGGAGCTTCGACCTCCTCCACTCCTAACAGGAGGGCATCAGGGGACCACAACCAAAGCAAGATTAGAATCCTGCTAGGCAAAGCACCAACAGTGAACTACTCAAATATCGTATCAGGCCATTTCAACTGAACATTTAACAAAGAAACCAGCAGTGGCAGGGACGGAGAGAACTGCCACATCCTCTACATGTACTAAGTCAAAGCAATGCCTGGGAAGGCCCACTTGACGATCCTTTGTTTTTAATACGCCAGACCACTCTCCGCCTACTGTTGCTTAGAGAGCACCCCAATGCTGGCAGGGAAGGTAAATCTGCTATTCCTTTTAAAAGTCATGGTTTATTGGGAGGCTGAGGTGTGCACATCACCTGAGGTCGGGAGTTCGAGACCAGCCTGACCAACATGGAGAAACCCCGTCTCTACTAAAAATACAAATAAATTAGCTGGGCATGGTGGCGCATGCCTGTAATCCCAGCTATCGCTTGAACCCAGGAGGCGGCAGTTGCGGTAAGCCGAAAAACGTGCCATTGCACTCCAGCCTGGGCAACAAGAGCAAAACTCCATCTCAAAAAATAAAGTCATAGTTTCTGTGCCTCATATCACCCAAGATTCAAGGATGCAGCAACTCTTCGGTAGAGAACATACTTGTGGAACACTTGAAAATTTGAGAGGATGGCCAGATGCAGCAGCTCATGCCTGTAATTCTAGCATTTTGGGAGGCCAAGGCAGGTGGATCACCTGAGGTCAGGAGTTAAGAGACCAGCCTGGCCAACACGGTGAAACCACACCTCCACTAAAAATGCAAAAACTAGGTGGGCATGGTGGCCCACGCCTGTAGTCCCAGCTACTCGGAAGCTGGGATTCTCCTGAGGCAGGAGAATCGCTTAAACTCAGGAGGCAGAGGCTACAGTGAGCCGAGATCACGCCACTGCACTCCAGCCTGGATGACAGAGCAAGACTCTGTCTCTAAAAATAAAAAATAAAAACTTGAGAGGAAAGCACTTCCCAATTAGGGGTCCCCAGCACATTTGTAAGCTATGCTTGTGATGGCAGCTGTCTTACAAACCAAATTCGAAAACCCTGTAAATAAAACCTTTTTGCTCTTGGGTTAATGTTACGCTCTGTGTAACTAAAATAAAAAGCATGCTAAATAACTGGTTGGCAGGTACGTGCAAGTTTACAACCACATGGTAAGAGGCCGAGGAGCACTGCTCTAAGGTTTTAACTCATTGGCTGCAACCCCTTCCCCCTCTTATCACTTATCATTCCCTTAGGAGGGCCTTCCACCCTCCAATCAAAAAGGGATCAAGCCTAAAATCTCAAAATGTCAATGACCTCAAGCCCTCTGAGTACAGGCAGGATGTGAAAGTAACCCAGCCAGACCAGTCTCCTTATAGCTGCTATCTACCCAAGCGCTGTTCACCAGGGCAGCTAGGAAGGGAGTCACTCGCCTCCTAGATCCTGACTCCACTCCACAAACTCCTGCAGCACTGTTACTCTCCTTCCTGTGAAAGACCCAGAGTGGCTAAGCGCTCTCCACCATGGTCAGATCTGAATACTGCCCCATTTAAATGTAGTTTGTTTGAGCCTCACCATTAAAAGGGCCAAAAGATCCAAGAGTTCTTAAAAAGGGATAAACTGCTGCAAATAAACTAAGACCAGTATGCAAATAAATGTGGTAAAGGAAAAATTCCCCATAGCTGGGCAAATTTAGGCCAACACTCATGACATCCCATGTTCTTCATTTCTCATTTATACACCAACTTTCCCCGTGACAGAAAAGTTTAATCTCTGCTCTCAAGGATATCATTTGGCCTTCTCCCCGAACACTGTATTCCAGTTCCTGCTGGGCAGGGTAATCTGAACAGGAAAACTCTCCACCTTCCTGATCGGGACATCGATCTTCCAGGAAAGTGAAAAGGGGGAAGAGGAACAAAATTTAACTAAAATGGTCACTTTTAATGGGAACCAGAGGTATAGTTACAATTACATAGTCCGACACAAAAAAAACCCTTGGGTGATCAGGAATTGGAAGGTTACAAAATAACGAGGGTAACACTGGGTACAGGACAAAAAGCTGTTCCAGAACCTGGGGAGCCAGGCTAATTAATACGGCCTCTCCCTGCGATCCTGTCTGTGCTCACCCCTGCAAAAAAAAAAAAAAAAAAAATTAAGTATCCATTATATTTGAGTTACCAGCCTCTCCAAGCCTAGATATCCTATCTGCCCCTCCTACCTAATCCAGCGAGTATCTTATCTCAAGTGGGTCTACAGATTCACTCCCCCTGAGTTAATTTTCCTTCCCTCTCCACTACTGGTTACAACCTCAGGTCTTTCCACCTAGCCCTCAAAATGAAACCACTTTCTCAACAAAACCCTGTTATCCTATGGCCTCGGCTCAACTGCTCTACTTTTTTATTCTGATTTAAAGTCTTACCTGGAATCCATCTTGCCAGGGCCAAAGCCACCTCTGTCCCCACCACCCCGGCCCCCTCGGAAGCCTCCACGGTCCCCGCCGCGGCCCCGGTAGCCGCCTCGATCATAGCCTCCTCTGCCACCACGACGATCATCCCCGTAGTTACCCCCTAGGACAAAAGAAACAAGATCTATCATATTCCCATTCCCCTATCTTCCCTGAGCCTCCCCGCTGAAAAATTAAGGATTCTTTGGTCCCAGCTCCCTAGCACCAGGTCTGCCTTTCTTACCCATGTGAGAGCCACCTGGTCCCCCTCCTGGGCCATCTGGTTTAGGGGCCTTACACTGGTTGCATTCATTCCTCCAAGAGAAGTTCATATTCTCACAGGTGCTAAGGAGAAAGGAAGACAATCAGTCTGGAGCGATGGGGAATAGGCAAGACCAAGAACTAGGAAGAAACTACGGTGATTTCAGAGATACAGTGAGGAAACTGAGGCTTCAGAAAGACAAAATGGCTTGCTTCTCAGAGTCAGGAACAAAAATCAGTATTACTGAACCGAATCCATTACCTTTCCCATTACATCAACCTTACCTAGGTAAGCTTTTGGCTAAATCTGACCCCAACAGTGTGGCCTTGACATTTACTTCTTTGGAAAACACGCACATACCTCATTACCAATATATCAAAGAGCACGCATGCAAGAGAATTAAGAAAAAAATTAAGTTTCACTCACGGATTAGGACACTTCCAGTCACCAGCTCGCTGCTGTCCTCCACCGCCACCACCTCCACTGGGAAATCCTCCTCGGCCACCACCACCACTGCCACCACCTCCATAGCCTCCACGGCCCATGGGTCCTAATGCAGATAGACCAAGTATGGGTCTGCTCCCTCTCCAAGTTTGGTAAATCTAACCCATTCCATGCAAGCCTTTACCATCTTCTGCACTCTCCCCATCACCCCTCTGCACCATTAGCAGGTAGCTCCTCACCTCCTCGCCCTCGGCCTCCACGACCATTGCCACCACCCCGATTAAAGTCTGCCCGGCGAGTAGCAAATGAGACCTTGATAGGATTTCCGGAAAATTCTTTACCTAGAGAAACAAAAAATCATCAACAGACTTTAAATGCAAGACACATTAATCCGAAAATACAAGAGAAGCGTGCCTTTCTCAAACGGTTTATAATCTGCTGACACATAAGCAAAAATGAGATTACCTGAAACCGCAGCTAAAGTAAGTGTTGGAAGACTCAAAAGAACCCTCAAACTATGGCTTGTTTCCTAAAGCTTGCTGCCCTATATCCCCAGCCCCACCTCTGCCAGCCTTCTCATACATACCATCAAACCAGTCAATAGCTGCTTTAGCGGAAGGTGGGTCATCAAAAGAGACCGTTGCCTCTCCCTTCAGCTTGCCAGTTTCCCTGTCTGTGTACAAATTAATCATGGGCTGTCCCGTTTTCTTGTTTGTCTGAAGAAAGCAAAATGAGGTAACATCAACTTTAAAGGCTACAGTACTCCCTTTCCATCTTCTTCCTCTAGAACATGAGGTTTATAATTCCCAAACTTCAGCTCCCCTCTTCCCAGTTACTTCTTCCTACCTCACATGTAAACCTCCATTAAAGAAAACTGTCTCTCACTCCAGTATTGAAAGATAAAACTAAAAGTTACTATAGAGTACAAATCTCAGAGTTCAGGGCACTCTGATAAGTTATACTTTTTGTGTTAAGATAGAACTTCTTTTAGAAAACAGTAACTAAGGCTCTTTCCTCAACAAATTAAGCTGGCAACAACCACTAAGACTTGTTTTTACTGCTGGCAACCATTAAAGACTTGCTTTTACTAATGTGTGAAATCCACAAGCCTACAACACTGACAGAAAGCACCCACTCCTCTCCACAAGTACCTTAATAATACCAATCTGCTTGAAGTAATCAGCCACAGA
Organism: Pan troglodytes; assembly: GCF_028858775.2. Taxonomy (NCBI): domain Eukaryota; kingdom Metazoa; phylum Chordata; class Mammalia; order Primates; family Hominidae; genus Pan; species Pan troglodytes. Next base: position 35,217,763 of record NC_072416.2, on the reverse strand, counting down.
CTCAATTGTAACATTCTCACCCAGGCCTTGCACAAAGATGGTGTTGTTGTCTGAATTATCCTGTTCTGCTTGTTGAACAGAGAAAATGCAAATGTGAAAAGGTAAAATAAAAAACACAGGAAAAAACCTAAAGCACCTAGTATCCATCAAGCAACTGGTATCATTTGGTTTATGGAAGACAACTAAAAAGAAATCCACATCCCTTTTGAGTCCCTATATGCCAGCCATGCTGATAAATTTCAGATTCAGTTTGACAATTATCCTTTGAAACATGTTAACACCCAGTACACAGTTTGGAAACCAGGGCTCAGGAGTGAAATGCCCAACAAGACCACACAGAAAAGTCCATCAGTATTTATCAACTTTCAGTTGAAGGTCCCCGAATTAAATAAGAAACCCATTTTACATTCAAATCTAGTACACAAACATCAATAAAACCTAAACAAGAGTTCAATGCTTTACTTCATGTGGTCAGGTCTTTCACTAGTTTTGTTCACCAACTTGGACATGATCCACATTTTCAAAGAACCACTGCTGTAAACCATCTGAGTGTGGTCCAGACGCATCAGCATCACTGGGGACTTGTTAGAAAGGTAGATTTTCAGGGTCATCTCAGACCTAAATCACTGGGGGTGGAACCCACAAGCCAGGTATTTCTGAGAAATACTTCATAACAAATACTTCTCACTGCTAACTAAGGACACACCTAACTCCCTTCCTTCTCTATCCCCATTTTTTTCAGTTTCCTTTTTATAATAGTTTCAAAGAACATCCAGGCAGTCTTGATACCACTTTAGCCACTCTTTTCATGCCACCACGTGTGAACTCACCGGAGTCATGACGTGATCCTTGGTCCCGAGGGCCTTTAGTGACATGGAAAAAAAGAACAAAAAAAAAAACAAAAACAAGGAAAAGAGGAGCCGTTAGTCAACAGGAAAAAACGGACAAGGAAAAAAACACCAAATCCAAACTTGTAAAATATCAAGTAAGTGCTCACAGCCTCACTCCAAACCCTTTCCTGGGTCGCCTGCCCAGAGGAGAAAATTCTAGGCAGGCCCCTTAAGATCTGTAACTTGAGTCTCCACAGAGACAACTCCACACTTCAGAAAATGCTGCCTCCCCCAGCTCAGGCTGGGAAATGTCCTCAGCACAGGTGGCAGGGGAAACGGAGACCCATTAAAGTGAACAAACCAACTCAGCTTGGCCCGGTTCTCTCACCCGAGAGAAGAGAGATGGGCTCGCCACCAGCCATGCGATGTGCATCCATCCAGTTTCTCCCAACTTTACCACCAGACACTTAACCCTTGTGGAACAATTTTTAATTTCATCTTTAGAAACCATCCTTAAAACCGTGTTGTTTCCCCGAAACCACATGAAAATAAAAACCATACATAATAGCTATTGTATTTTTTAAGCATGTCCCAGGGAACAGACCAGAAATCTTATTTCCGTAATGCAGCCTCTATTTTGTTTTTCCAGAGACCATCTTTGACCAATGTTTATCTGAATTCGCCATATATAAATATTGTACCCACACGCAATGACACCTAAGTCATGAACCCACGCCTTTGGCTTTAAATCTTGAAACAAATCAAGAAACCTTTTGTTAGTTAACCAAACCAGAAAAGTTCCAGCTTACTGGGAGACTTCTCAAATTTGTCATTTTTCCATGAATTCAGTTTGTGCTGTTTAAGACCTTCCTGGTCCATGAATTCAGTTTGTGCTGTTTAAGACCTGGTTATTTCCCATGAGCCACACATGCTTCCAATCTTTCTTGAAGTAGTGCACATGTTCCTTCCCAGAGCTAGTTTCTATTTGCCCATCTCAGTTAAGTCCATATACATAGAGTTGCATTCATTGACACCATTCCGTACTTTATAAATGTATACCAACTTCACCATCCTCAGGGCAATGTTACATCCCTCTTCCAGAATTAAACATTCGGAGTTGTCTCCCACACACTCACACACACACAAGCCTTGGACACAACGATCAAAAGGATCCTAAAGCCAAGATGGCACCACGTGTTCCAGCACGCACTCTCCAGTTTCTCATGATGATGGTCACTAAGTGCCAGGTGTGGCAACAGCCCAGTCCAAGGCCTACTAGACCCCTCTTATTAACCTGGGGCAAACCCATTTGGTAAAAGATGACTATTGAGTCTTACCCCTACCTGCTCCAGGTTAGCACACACCAGGCAACAGGTGGCATTCTACCCTACCCCTTTCTGGAGGTGGTTCTGGACACCTCAAAACCTTTGACATTTAAATTAACACGCTAAGACATCTGCAAATGAACAATCAGACAAAGCATTGCTGGGAGTTGGGAATTTTGGAAACTCTGTTCACTTACCACCAAATTTATTGAAGCCACCACGGTCACTTCCGCTGGAGAAGACAAGTTAGAAGAAAGGACATGAAGCTTCCAACGGCTACAAAAGGTTGTTTTTTGATTTTGTTTAACATTCCCCAAACACGGGTAGGTGTTTTTGGAAAAAGATACAAGTGGCTACTAAAATACATCCCTTCCTGACCACCCCTTGTCTGACCTTTGAGCATGTCACACACACGTGTGCAATTTCTCAGACACAGTTTATAAAGATTTTGCTTTAAAAGGTTACGTATCTATTTCCTCTGGAAAAAAAATAACCCATTTTCCTTGGTCGTTCTTCCGATGGAGCAGATGTTTTTTTTTCCTCTTGTCGCAAGTGGTTGACAACCAAGTAGTTGGTTTAAAAACCCTACCCCAATTTACCCAGAAGACATTTCACACCAGGCTGGGGTAGCCTTGAACACATTTTTGTGGTTTTTGCTTTGAAAGCAGCAAGCAGACCCAACCCCATTCCATAAAAAGTCAAAACCAAAGGCAACTTCCCCTTAAAGCAAGACAAACTTAGCTAAGCTCTGTCCTAACTACTGAGCTGTTTTTGATCTCCCCCAACCCCCGGGGTCACCCCTTCTACACTGCGAGAAGAGCGGAGTATTTTGCAATGTCACCTTTCATACCTGTGGCACATAAAATGCAGAGCAAGTTAACAGTCACATAACAGTTGTTTTTCTTTTTAAAGTTTTGCATTAAACACACGCACACATTTCCTCATTTTTGTTTTCCTCATTTTTGCACGTTTTTGAGATTGCCCCCACCCACCTCTGCATACTTACCATTTCCAAACTCGGTTTAAAAATCTACTTTTTCCAAAAACAGTAACACTGACATTCCTCCCCTTTTTCATGGGAGACAGAGTAGGGTCCTTCAAATCTTATTTACCAACAGATTTGACAACTGTTTTAACATCAAATCTAAGGTTTTACTTCAAATCAACTTCAGCAGGAAGGAAAGAAGGTCCAGTTGGACAAGCTGATGAATTTTAAGTAACCAGGGGAAGGCAGACAGTGGAACAAATAGGTGGGAGACCACTGTCAAAGCATATTTTTGCCCAAAAGGTCTGCTTACTTCAGTCAGCTGGCCCCATAAACCAAGTCACACACAAAATCAATGTCGGTCAAATTAGTGCAAATCAAGCTCGTGGATTCAAATGACTATAGAAAACGGGAAGAGTAGCCAATTCCTGGAAGCTGAAGTCAGGTTAACCATTACCAACTCCCTAGAGGACACATGGGAATACACATACCAAGTTTCCCTACTATTTCCCAGGAGTGGGATCATCGGTTTCCCTTGCAGAGAAAGAAGTCTTCACTTCCATGTTTCTTGCCTAGGATATTAATGACTCCAATCCATACGTATCTATGTATGGTTTCTTTTTTTTTTTGGAAACAAGTATCATTACTCAAAATCTCTATTCAGTGGTATGGATGGGAGTTCAGGATCCCAAGTTCTCACAAAAATAAAATGGGGATGTAAAAAGAAAGTCACTGCCCCCAAATCAAAGCCCTCACAGATCCCTAGACAACAAGAATACTAAACCATGCACTAGGGACTGGCTTCAGGGAGATTCATGCAATCCTCCACACTCCCCACCAAAGATACTCCCTGGCTCGTGAGACACCTACCCCATGCCACCTCTGCCTCCACGGCCACCTCCACGACCTCTGGGTTCATAGCCACCACTGCTGCGGTTGTAACCACCACCGCCGCCGCCGCCGCCGCCGCCACCACCACTGCCACCCCTGCCGCGGCCTCCACGGTCCTGCTGTCCGTAGCCACCGCTGCCACCTCCACCACTCTGGTCTTGACTGCCATAACCGCCACCACTGCCACCACCACTACTCATGGAGGATTGATCTTGGCCATAGTTACCTGTGAGAAAAGAAAGAATGGTTAAAAAAAAAAACAAAGATTGTAAAGTAGCACTAAAAGGTTTGAAAAGGTTTGACAAGTGCCAGGCAATAAAGGACAAAAGAAAGTAAAAAGACAGCTAGGAAACAAGACAGGAACCCTCTTTTAAGCTAAAACAGGAGAATACAAATCCTTATAGAAAATGGGCTGCAGACACCAGGCGCGGTGGCTCACGCCTGTAATCCCAGCACTTTGGGAGGCCAAGGCGGGCGGATCACAAGGTCAGGAGATCGAAACCATCCTGGCTAACATGGTGAAACCCCGTCTCTACTAAAAATACAAAAAATTAGCCGGGCGTGGTGGCGGGTGCCTGTAGTCCCAGCTACTCGGTAGGCTGAGGCAGGAGAATGGCGTGAACCCGGGAGGCGGAGCTTGCAGTGAACCAAGATTGTGCCACTGCACTCTAGCCTCAGCAACAGAGACAGAGCGAGACTCCGTCTCAAAAAAAAAAAAAAAAGAAAAGAAAATGGGCTGCAGACAAAGCTGAAGACATCTCACCTCCACCTCCGCCACCACTGCTGCTGTTGTACTGGTTCTGCTGTCCATAGCCCTGAGGGGGATTATAGCTTTGCTGCTGTCCATAGCTTTGCTGCTGTCCACCATAGCTAGGCTGCTGGCTGTAGCTCCCACTCTGGGGCTGCCCATAGCTGCTGCTCTGAGAACTGCTACCGTAACTAGGGAAAACAAACAAAAAACACAATCACAATCACAGCATAGCCCCCAATTTCCTTTCACTTTTAATGGAGTCCATTCTCTGTACCCAACACAGGCTCCCCTACCCCAATTACACCTCTGAACTGCTCCTACTGCTGGTCCCTTTATCATTCCTCATCAATTCACCCCTCTTTTCAAGCCTTCCCCGACATCAACACCACCGACATCAACACCACCGTACCTTCCCGAGGTGCTGCTGGGAGCTGGCTGCTGGCCATAACCAGGGTAGGAGGACTGCTGCCCGTAAGACGATTGGGAGCTCTGGCTACTGCCATAGCCGCCAGTCGAGCCATATCCCTGGGGAGTTGACTGAGTTCCATAGCCTGCTACCAGGGTAAGAAAAAGGAAGTCACAAAAGCCACCAGGAAAGAGAAAATGTAAGGAATGGGTTAAAGAAAACATAATACCTATACTCATAAAGTCAGCCTCTCAGAAGCTGTTAGTGATGTTGCAACTCATAGGCAAAGATAGTTACCCTCCTTTCAAAGCCTAAATTTAATGCTTCAACTTCTACCAACTCTTTAGTACAGTTCCAATTTCACCCCGCCAATCCCAACACCATCTCCAGCACCACCCTCTAAACCCAGGCCCAAGGATCCCTATTAACAGCACTGTAATATGCAGCTGTGCGTGCAGTATCTACAGGACAACCACCTTTCTTAGTTACACTTCAGGACCTTGAGGCAAATCCCACCTCCTTATGTATCACATGATTTCATACATTTTCAAACAAAACCATTTTCTCCATTTCAGAATTGGCCTAAAACTGGTTCTTCCTTTAGAAAATATGCTCTCTTTCATGCTGATGGAAAATAAGAAGAGTCAAAAAAATTAAAAGCCAAAGAAAATAAGTGGAAACAGAATCACAAACCAATAAACATTTTTTTTTTTTTTATGTTTTTGAGATGGGGCCTCAACACACTGCCCAGGCTGGAATGCAGTGGCTGTACACAGGCACCATCATAGCTCACTGCAGCCCCAAACTCCTGAATTCAAGGGATCCTCCCGCCTCAGCCTCCTCAGTAGCTGGGACTACAGGTGTGCCACAATGCCCTGTAAAGGACTCAGACCCCAAAGAGTTTTAAGACTTATACACTGTTTCAGGGAAAAGAAATATGGAACAGTTTCAACATCTCAGTGCTGCTCAGGTTTAAGAAAAGCAACATTCAGGGCATTGTGGCTGACGCCTGTAATCCCAGCACTTTGGGAGGCCAAGGCAGGCAGGAGGTCAGGAGTTCCAGACCAGCCTGTCCAACACGGTGAAACCCCATCTCTACTAAAAACACAAAAATTAGCCAGGCGTGGTAGCAGGTGCCTGTAATCCCAGCTACTCAGGAGGCTGAGGCAGGAGAATCGTTTGAACCCGGTAGGCTGATGTTGCAGTGAGCTGAGACAGCACCACTGCACTCCAGCCTGGGCAACAGGACCAGACTCCGTCTCCAAAAAAAAAGAAAAAGAAAAGCAATATTCAGAAAGAGTAGGAAGAGGTGAGTAGGAAGAGGTGACCCGCTGAGAGAGACTCACTGTTCTGGCTCTGGCCATAAGAAGAATAGCTGCTCTGGCCATAGCCTGGAGTGTCCGTGGACTGGCTATAACCACTGTAACTCTGCTGTCCGTAGGGCTGACTGCTCTGCTGGGAATAGCCCTGCCCGGGCTGGGTGGGGTAGGCCCCATAGCTAAATAAAAGGAAAACCAGCGTGATCAGAAAACATGGCTTGACCACCCTTGCCCTCTACAAACTCTGGAAGCCCAAAAATAGCACTCACCTTTGGGTTGCTTGTTGGGTATAATCTGCAAAAGAAAAACACAATCACATTATCTTCAGCTGCCACTCTGAAAGAGTTGAATTAAAGCTAAATTCCTTAACTCAAGCACTGATGAATAAAAAGGACCACGTAGGCCAGGCACGGTGGATCATGCCTGTAATCCCAGCACTTTGGGAGGCCGAGGTGGGTGGATCACTTGAGGTCAGGAATTCGAGACTGGCCTGACCAACATGGTGAAGCCCCATCTCTAATAAAAATACAAAAAATTAGCCGGGCATGGTAGCGCACGCCTGTAATCCCAGCTACTCGGGAAGTGAAGCAGGAGAATCGCTTGAACCCGGGAGGCAGAGGTTGCAGTGAGCCATTGCACTCCAGCCTGGCAACAGAGCGAGACTCCATCTCAAAAAAAATAAAAATAAAAATAGGACCATGTTGCAACAAAGGGCATAAAATTCCTCCATGAGACACTGGTTGAGAAGAGGAACAAACTGGCGTTATCAGCCAAGTGTTCTTACAATAAAGAAAAAGTGAAGAAAATGCAAGTTTCTACAGAGTCCCAGAAGCCTTAACCATTGGAAAAACCAAGGTCTTGGTGGACATCCACAATTTTCTGCAAGCCCAATTCATATCAGTGATTGCTCTAAAACATCGCGCATTCGTTTCATCCACTCTATGAGAAAGCCATTATCGCCAGGAGTCAAGAGACTAACTCTCCCAACGTCGCAGAGCTACCAAAGTGGCACAGGGTTGAATTCGAACAGTGTTCAGATTGTGGCCTCTGCTCTCAGCCCAGACCCACAGAATAAGAAAGTCTCAAAAAAGGCCATTCTTCACTCTTTGACCAATCCCGGAGATGAAGTGGGCTTTTTAGTGCAAAGCCAGAGAATCAAAAGAGCCCTTGGACCCCAAATGACAGAGATCATGCAACTGCTCGCCTTAGGAGGCGAAAGTCAACAGGTACTCGAGTCCCCAGCCCTGGGACTCCAGATGGTTCCGTTTTCTCACCTACCCTGCCTTCCCCCAGCGAACAAAAAGCAACAAAAGCGCTTTTGAAAAGCCCCACTTAAGATACACGAACAAGATCAACTCATCCTCCCAGCACAGGAAACGCGGCGCTTCCCCCGCAGGAAAAGGGAAAGGACCAGGAGAGGGTGTGGCCTCGGGCGGCCGTTCTTCTCCGTCCCTATCTGAGAAAAAAGAAATTTAGACCAGGCGTGGTTGGCTCACGCCTGTAATCCCGACACTTCGGGAGGCCCAGGCGGGCGGATCACCTGAGGTCAGCAGTTCGAGACCAGCCTGACCAACATGGTGAAACCCCGCCCCTACTAAGAAACACAAAAATTAGCCGGGCTGTGGTGGCGGGCGCCTATAATCCCAACTACTGAGGAGGCTGAGGCAGGAAAATCACTTGAACCCAGGAGGTGGACGTTGCAGTGATCTGAGATCGCACCACTGCACTCCAGCCTGGGCGACAGAGAAAGACCGTGTCTCCAAAAAAAAAAAAAAAAGAAAGAAAGAAATTTAGGCGGGAAAAACTCTCGGGCCCTGTCCCCAAGTCCGTTGGTCGAACCCTGACCACCGCCGCCAAACCGTTAAGCTAGAGGGCGGCCCCGATCCCGAGCCTCCGCCCCCAGCCGCGTGGCAACCCAGGCGGGAACGGAGCGGTCCCGCCCATTCGCGAACGACCACTGAGGAACAAGGCTCACACCGGACGCGCGCCGCCGAGTCTTCCGCGAAGGGTCTCGCGACAGAAAGCTGAACCAACACGAGGCGGGGAAGGGGTACCCGCGCCGCGAAGGGGGAGGGGCCCGCAGAGCGCGTGCGCGCCACGAGTGCCCGGATGCAGCACTGCGACAAAGCGGGCTCGAGCGCGGGGCCGGGAGTTGGGGGAGGCGAGGCCACAGAGAATGGGCGTTTTCCACCCTCACCTGACGCTTCAAACCCCTAAGAAGCGTCCCTCCCAACGCCCACCCCAAGCAAACGGACTGCGAAGACTTCCCGCCCCGCGCGCGAGGGCCAGAGGAGCGAAACAAAATGGCGACACCAGCCTCCTCCAGTTACTCTTCTCCGCGGCTTCCCGCCACAGGGGCGCCAAATAATCCCACACGGGATCGCCGCCCCGGTCCCACTGAAAATGAAAAGCCCAGCTGGGAGGCCTCGGCCGGGTGCGCCGCCGCCGTCGCCTCGCGCCCTTACCTACCGTTTGAGGCCATGTCCGCGCACGCGCGCACAGGCAAGCAAGCCACTAAGTTCCAACACCGCTGAGCACCGACGCCTGAAGGACTGAGCAGCCCCGCCTTCTGCGTCGAAGCTTAAGTACGCTCCGCCGCCTACGCACCGCGCAGGCGCGCACCAAACGCGGAAGAGCAGGGGGAGGCAGGAACGCACTCCGCCCCCTTCGTAGGGCAGGTAGAGGGTCCGAGCAGGCAGAAGGGAAACAAGTTAACTAGAATCATGCGAATACTATACATAATCATATTTTTTGAGGAAGAACCCCTCTCTCCTCGGCAGGACTAGCCCACGATCTATCTCCACCCCCATGAAGGCACAGTGGTACGGCCTGAGTGCCCGCTGTGGGCGGGGCGAGGGGGGGTCCCGGCGGCTGGGGACGAAACTGGAGTCACAGCCGGGAGTAGCGGGGTGGAACCGAGATTCCTGTGGCCGGGCCCCTTCGCTGGGCCCCGCTTTCACCCAGGATGGCGAGCTCCTGCCCTCCGCCCTCTTGCCGCTGTATGGGGCGCCTCGTCCCCGCGGCTCCAGCCTCCCTCGTCGGCAGCACACTGGCCCTCCCTCTCCTGCGCCCTGAGGTTGACTTCGTCGTCTTTCGGGGTTGCCTTGCGTTTCGGCCTTTCTGGGGTTCGGGGATTATGACGTTTGACCTGAAAGACAGCAGGGATTTCGGCCGGGACCCCTGGGCCCCGGGCTCGTCCAGCACTGGGCTCTCACCCGGATCCTCATGGCTTTGCCCCTGGGGAGCCACGGGGCGGAACAGCCCAGGCCATCCTTGGGACCAGAGAGGGTTGACCTCAGATGTAGGGTCCCCAGCCTTTTCTCAGGGACCTCCTTTTTATTTTTCTGAAGCCCTACCAGGGCGATCCCAGAAATAAAACGTGTACAAGGCTTAAGTGGTTTCAAAATGCACCGATAATTTCCTTGTCATCAGTCTTAAGAAGGAAGTAAAGATACCTCCGTTTTCTAGATAAGGAAAGTGAGACTCAGAGACCCAAGTAATTGTGCCTGATTACAGGGCAGCTAAGAGGAGTGGTGATTCGAATCCAGGTCTTGTAACTGCAAAACACTCCTCTTTTTGGTGGCATGAATGCTAGAGTGTTTGGTCGCCTTTTCACTTCCTGTGAGAGCAAAAGCAAAAAGAAACATTCAAATTAACTTGCAACTTGCACTTTCATCAGCCTTGCCTGGAGAAGGCAATTTGAAACTACTGAATAAAACAAGACAAAAGACGTTAATTCCTGATACATAGGCACGCAGGTTTTCCTTCCCAACTTAACCTTTCAGCAGGATTTCAGAAGGTCCTTTGAGGGTTGGACACGTCTTTCTAGAGAAACAATGAGGGCCATGCCCTGGGCCCGCCCACAAATTAAGCCCCACTAAGCCCTTGACTTCAGCCCTAAAGGCCCTGAATATGCCAATATCCACCCCACCGCCTTTGGAAGGAGAGTTCAACTCTCCAGTGAGAGCAAAAGAAAGGAAGTCCACCCTTATTCATGCATTAAGTCACAAATATTTATTTAGCACCTAATATGTTCCAGGCACTGTTCTGGGCACTGGGTATGCATTCCTGTACAAAGCAGATGAAGTTAACATTTAATAATAAAGCTGACCGGGTGCGGTGGCTCACGCCTGTAATACCAGCACTTTGGGAGGCCGAGGCGGGTGGATCACGAGGTCAGGAGTTCGAGACCAGCCTGGCCAACATGGTGAAACCCCATCTCTACTAAAAATACAAAAATTAGCCAGGCGTTGTCCGCGCATCTGTAATCCCAGCTACTCAGGAAGCTGAGATGGGAGAATCGCTTGAACCCAGGAGGCGGAAGTTGCAGTGAGCCAAGACGTGCCACTGCACTCCAGCCTGGGCGACAGAGCAAGACTGTCTCAAAACAAATAATAATAATAAAGCTGACATTTAATAATGATATACATTGTGCTCATCTATAATATGTAATAGCTAACACTTTAACAAGACTTACTGTCAGGCCCTGTTCTGACTGAGTAAACTCTTGATTTTATTTTTCACAACAAAAGGCTGATGTGAGGATGACATTTTATCTTTTTTTTTTTTTTTTTTTGGGACACTGTCTCACTCTGTCACCCAGGCTGGAGTGCAGGGGCGCCGTCTCGGCTCACTGCAACATCTGCCTCCCGCGTTCAAGCGATTCTACAACTTCAACCTCCCAAGTAGCTGGGAGTACAGGTGTGCGCCACCACACCCAGCTAATGTTTGTATTCTTAGTAGAGACGGGGTTTCACCATGTTGGCCAGGCTGGTCTCGAACTCCTGGCCTCAGATGATCCACCTGCCTTGGCCTCCCAAATTGCTGGAATTACAGGTGTGAGCCACCACGCCCTGCTAAGGATGACATTTTACAGATGAGGAAATAAGCATAGAAAGACAGGCAGTTGACCGGGCACGGTGGCTCACGCCTGTAATCCCAGCACTTTGGGAGGCCAAGGAGGGCAGATCACAACGTCAGGAGTTCGAGACCAGCCTGACCAACATGGTGAAACCCCGTCTCTACTAAAAATACAAACATGAGCCAGGCATAGTGGCGCGCACCTGTAGTCCCAGCTACTCAGGAGGCTGAGGCAGGAGAATCGCTTGAACCCCGGAGGCAGAGGTTGCAGTGAGCCGAGATCGCGCCACTGCACTGCAGCCTGGATGATAGAGTAGAGCAAGACTCCGTCTCTAAAAAAAAAAGAAAGACGGAAAGTTATGCTGAAGCTACACAGGAAGTGGCAAAGCTGGGTTCCCACTTTGTACAGACCACAAAGTGTACTTGAGTGTAGTAAGTGCCATCACATGGAATCAAAGACTGGAAACCCTGCCAGCAGAGTAAGTCATCCATCAGGTGGACAACCACAGAACACTAAAGAGAGATGGTAACCCTGAAGCCAAGGCTTACTGGATAAGTAGAAGTTTGCCAAGCAGCAAGGGAGGAAAGGCTATAATAGGCAGAACCGCGAAGACAAAGGCACAAGTGGGGAAGACACTGAGGCAGAGTTCAGGCTCCAACTGTGACTCTGGGCTGGGCATGGTGGCAGATGAGACTCGGTCTCAAAAAAAAAAAATTGTGACTCTGAAAGACTACATCAAATGGCCATTTCTTTCTTTCTTTTTTTTTTTTGAGATGGAGTCTCACTCTGTCACCCAGGCTGGAGTGCAGTGACGTGATCTCAGCTCACTGCAACCTCTGCCTCCCGGGTTCAAGCAATTCTTGTGCTGCAGCCTCCCGAGTAGCTGAGATTACAGGCATGCATCACCATGTCCAGCTAATTTTCCTATTTTTAGTAGAGACGGGGTTTCACCATATTGCCCAGGCTGTTCTCAAACTCCTGATCTCAAGTGATCCACCTGCCTCGAATGTTTTAATTTTTTTAACTAGTTGCCAACACTAAAAATAGTGGGCCATTCCAGGCCCACTTCCATAGGGCAAGGGTCAGCTGGAGTGAGACACTGTCACCTTTAGCTGCCATATGTGCTTTAAGTTCACCATAAATGTCTTATTTACTTCCTATCTCTGACAGGAAAGTCAATGTTAAATTTTTCTTTTTTGAGACAGGGTCTTGCTATGTTGCCCAGGCTGGTCTTGAACTCCTAGGCTCAAGGGAATCCTCCCAAAGTGCTGTGATTAAAGGTGTGACCACCACACCCAGCTTCAATTAACATGCATATCAGATATTGGGCCAGATGCGTTGGCTCACACCTGTAATCCCAGCACTTTGGGAGGCTGAGGTGGGCAGATCATGAGGTCAGGAGTTCGAGACCAGCCTGACCGACCTGGTGAAACCCCATCTCTACTAGAGATACAGAAATTGGCCGGGCGTGGTGGCGCGCATCTGTAGTCCCAGCTACTCGGGAGGTTGAGGCAGGAGAATCTCTTGAGCCAGGGAGGCAGAGGTTGCGGTGAGCAGAGATTGTGCCATTGCACTCCAGCCTGGGCGACAGAGCAAGACTCCATCTCAATAAAAAAATAAACGTGTATATCAGATATTGATTTTTTTTTGAGACAGAGTCTCACTCTGTCACCCAGGCTGGAGAGCAGTGCTGCAATCTCAGCTGACTGCAACCTCTACTTCCCAGGTTCCAGCAATTCTCCTGCCTCAGCCTCCTGAGTACCTGGGATTACAGATGTGCACCATCACACCCAAGTAATTTTTTTAGTAGAGATGAGGTTTCCCTATGTTGGCCAGGCTGGTCTCGAACTCCTGACCTCAAATGATCTGCCTGCCTTGGTTTCCCAAGTGCTGGGATTAGAGGCATGAGCCACCGCACCCAGCTCAGATATCCAGATATTTATTTAGTTAGTTAGTTTTAATTTATTTATTTAATGTTTTTTGTTTGTTTTTTTTGAGACAGAGTCTCGCTCTGTCACCCAGGCTGGAGTGCAGTGGCACAATCTCAGCTCACTGCAACCTCCGCCTCCGGAGTTTGCAGTTCTCTGCCTCAGCCTCCCGAGTATCTGGGATTACAAGCTCCCACCATTACGCCTGGCTAATTTTTTGTATTTTTAGTAGAAACAGGGTTTCACCATCTTGGCCAGGCTGGTCTTGAATTCCTGACCTCCTGATCCACGCGCCTCGGCCTCCCAAAGTGCTGGGATTACAGGCCTGTGCCATCGTGCCAGGAAGTTACATATATATATTTATTTATTTATATTTATATATATTTGTTTGAGATGGAGTCTCGCACTGTTGCCTGGGCTGGAGTGCAATGGCGCGATCTCGGCTCACTGCAATATCTGCCTCCCGGATTCAAGCGATTCTCCTGCCTCAGCCTCCAAGTAGCTGGGATTACAGGCACCCGCCACCACGCCTGGCTAATTTTTTGTTTTTTTTTTTAGTAGAGATGGGGTTTCACTATGTTGGCCAGGCTGGTCTCAAACACCTGACCTTGTGATCCACCCCTCCTCGGCCTCCCAAAGTGCTGTTACAGGCGTGAGCCACTGCGCCCGGCCCCAGAATTTATTTTTTAAAGACGAGGTCTCATTTTGTTGGCCAGTTTTGTCTTGAACCCCTGGCCTCAAGCAATCTTCCTGCCTCGGCCTCCCAAAGTGCTAGAGTTACAGTTACAGGCATGAACCACTGCGCCTGGCCTAGATCAGATATTTAATGCAATTTTTCTTTTTCTTTTCTTTTTTTTTTTGAGCAGGGAGAGGTTGGTTTTCACATTTTTAGTGGGAGCCATGGGAGGGTCCTCCTCTGGCAGTGGAGGTGCTCACAATTTCTTCAGCCACTCCAAACTGGGGCCTTGGGGGTCCTGGGGGTGGCTGGGCACGTCGGGCATGTTCCCATCATTGCAGACAGGCACTGGGTAGTTGTAGGGCATTGCCTCGTTGATCATTATGGAGTACTTGGTGTAGGGGCTAAGTGGGGGTAGAATTACAGTGAGGCTCCAGATGACAGAGGACAAGACCAGCACTGGCTCCTTGGCCCAGGAAATCTTGAGGAAGGTGCTGAGTCTCGTGGCCATCTTGGTCTCAGTGGTGATGACAGCGGCTTTTTTTTTTTTTTTTGAGATTGAGTCTTGCTCTGTCACCCAGGCTGGAGTGCAGTGGCGCGATCTCGGCTCACTGCAACCTCCGCCTCCCAGGTTCAAGCAATTCTCCTGCCTCAGGCTCCTGAGTAGCTGGGATTATAGGCACGTGCCCCTACGCCCAGCTAATTTTTGTATGTTTAGTAGAGATGGGGTTTCACCATGTTGGCCAGGCTGATCTCGAACTCCTGAACTCATGATCTGCCTGCCTTGGCCTCCCAAGTGCTGGGATTACAGGCGTGAGCCACCATGCCTGGCCTCTTTTTTTTTTTCTTTTGAGTTAGGATCTCAATCTGTCACCCAGGCTCGAGTGCAGTGGTGCAATCAAAGCTCACTGCAGCCTCAAATTCCTGGGTTCAAGCAATCCTCCAAACTTGGCCTTACCAGCATCTGGGACTACAGGCCTGCACCACCATGCCCAGCCTCTATTTGGGTTTTTTTTTTTTTTTTTTTTTTGAGACGTAGTCTCGCTCTATCACCCAGGCTGGAGTGCAGTGGCACGATCTCGGCTCACTGCAAGCTCTGCCTCCCGGGTTCAAGCGATTCTCCTGCCTCAGCCTCCAGAGTAGCTGGGACTACAGGCGCCCGCCACCACGCTTGGCTAATTTTTTTGTATTTTTATTTTTAGTAGAGATGGGGTTTCACCATGTTAGTCAGGATGGTCCCAATGTCCTGACCTCGTGATCCACCTGCCTCAGCCTCCCAAATTGCTGGGATTACAGGCGTGAGCCACTGTGCCTGCCCTCTATTTGGGTTTCTAAAAAAGAAAGAGGGCCAGGCTCAGTGGTTCATTCCTGTAATGCCAGCACTTTGGGAGGCCGAGGCAGGAGGATCATTTAATAACATAGTGAGATCCTGTCTCTACAAAAAAATTAAAAATTATCTGGGTTTGGTGGTGTGTGACTGTGGTCCCAGCTACTTGGGAGGCTGAGTCTGGGGCAGGGGAGTGGGGTACTATCCAAGAGGTCAAGGCTGCAGTGAGCTATGACTGTGCCACTGTACTCCAGCCTGAACAACAGAGTGAGACCCTGTCACAAAAAAAAAAGAAAAAGAGAAGAACAGTTAGGGATATATATATATGTTTACTTATGCATAAAATATCTCTGGAAGAAGAAAAACAAGTCATAGCCTATTTCTGAGGAAGGAATCTGGGGAACTTGGGGTCAAGGATTGAAGGAAATTCACTTTTCCTAGATCCTTTTGTATTTTAATTTTTCACTATGTGCATATAATGACCAATTTGAAAGCAAACTGACTCCTACAATGCACCACAGCATGGTAGCTGAGGAGGGTATTATACAGGGTAAGACCAGCCACAGGGGAAGAGTGATTACTTTTGCAGTGAGTAGGGTGGGTCAGCCTTCACTGAGGAGTTGACTTTTTTTTTTTTTTTGAGATGGAGTCTCGCTCTGTCGCCCAGGCTGGACTGCAGTAGTGCAATCTCGGCTCACTGCAAGCTCCGCCTCCCGGGTTCACGCCATTCTCCTGCCTCAGCCTCCCAAGTAGCTGGGACTACAGGCGCCCACCACCATGCCCGGCTAATTTTTTTTTGTATTTTAAGTAGAGACGGGGTTTCACTGTGTTAGCCAGGATGGTCTCGATCTCCTGACCTTGTGATCCACCCGCCTCGGCCTCCCAAAGTGCTGGGACTCAGGCGTAAGCCACTGCACCCAGCTATTTTTTTTTTTTTTTTTTTGAGATAAGGTCTCACCCTGTCGCCCAGGCTGGAGTACAGTGGTACAATCTCTGCTCACTGCAGCCTCAATCTCTTGGGTTCAAAAGATCATCCCGCCTCAGCCTCCCCAGCAGCACACACCACCACGCCTCAGTAATTTTTGTTTTTTGTAGAGACTGGGTCTCATCACATTGCCTGTGGGCGGCAAGCCACCCAGGCGCCAAGGCAAGAGACCGAGGACACGAGCTGTTCCAGTATAATAAAATATAAAACAAGAATAGTTATACCAGATATAGATCTTAGATATGATTATATATGAATATCATTAATCATTCGTTTGTAGCAATTACTCATTATTCCAATATTATAATAATCCTCACTGTATAATCATAACCTAGGAGAAACCAGGCCATACAGAGATAGGAGCTGAAGGGACACAGTGAGAAGTGACCAGAAGACAAGCGTGCGAGCCTTCTGTTATGCCCAGACAGGGCCACCAGAAGGGCTCCTTGGTCTAGCGGTGACCCCAGCGTCTGGGAAGACGCCCATTGCCAGGCGGACCGTGGTCTAGCGGTAGCGAAAAGTGTCAAGGAACAACACCCGCTGCTTAGCAGACCGTGAAAAAGAGTCTCCTTTTCTCTGGGGGAGTTTAGAGAAGACTCTGCGCCTTCACCTCTTGTGGAGGGCCTGACATCAGTCAGGCTCGCCCGCAGTTATCCGGAGGCCTAACCGTCTCCCTGTGATGCTGTGCTTCAGTGGTCATGCTCCTAGTCTGCCTTCATGTTCCATCCTGTACACCTGGCTCTGCCTTCTAGATAGCAGTAGTAAATTAGTGAAAGTACTAAAAGTCTCTGATATGCAGAAATAATGGTGTAAGCTGTCTTTCTCTTTGTCTTCTCTCTCTCTCTGCCTCGGCTGCCAGGCAGGGAAGGAAGGGCCCCCTTTCCAGTGGACACAAGACCTTACCTATCATTGGAGATGACTCACACTCTTTACCCTGCCCCTTTTGCTTTGTATCCAATAAATAACAGCACAGCCAGACATTCGGGGCCACTACCGGTCTCCACGCATTGGTCGTAGTGGTCCGCCGGGCCCAGCTGTCTTTTCTTCTATCTCTTAGTCTTGTGTCTTTTATTTCTACACACTCTCGTCGCCGCACACAGGGAGAAGCCCACCGACCCTGTGGGGCTGGTCCCTACAATTGCCCAGGCTGGTCTTAAACCCTGGGCTCAAGCAATCCTCCTGCCTCAACCTCCCAAAGTGCTGGTATTACAGGCATGAGCAACTGTGCCCAGCGAGGAGTTGACATTTCAACTGAACGAATGAAGCATTTCTCAGTACAAAAACTGTACGAACAGAAGAGAGCAAGCTTGACCCAGAGCCTGTCCTGGCCAGGCACTTTAGCTGGGTTCTTGTATGTATTTATATTTTAGAGACAGGACCTCGTTCTGTTGCCCAGGCTTCTTGAGTGCAATGGTGCAATCATAGCTCACTCTAACCTCGAACTCCTGGCCTCAAGCAGTTCTCCCACCTCAGCCTCCCAAAGTGCTGGGACCACAGACGTGTGCCACTGCCCTAGCTGGGTCCCTGTAGAAGGGCAAGGGAGGAAGAGCAGGCGTGTAGAAGGGCAAGGGAGGAAGAGCAGGCGTGTAGAAGGGCAAGGGAGGAAGAGCGGGCAAGGGAGGAAGAAGAGCGGGCAAGGCCCTCCCCTCAGGAGCACTCTGGCCTGGGGAGCAGCGTGGAGGGATGGTGAGAGATGGCTGGGGCCAGACCCAGGCCCCACCTCTAGCCTGCTGCACATCTTTGTGCAAATTAGGAAAAGGCATCCCTTCCTCCAGGCAGAAACCCACCCCCCGCCCAACTCTGCCCCCCGAGGCCGAAGACTTGGGGAGGAGAGCAGGAGCTGAATTTTACTCAGCCCCATTTCAGCTCTGAACAGAGGATTTCATGCAGGACGAAACGGTCACATTCCTAAGCAGAGGCATTGAGGTATGAGACAACCTGCTATTTCACATCACTCAAAACAACAGGCTTGGGATTGCTCACACCTCTAATCACAGCAATTTGGGAGGCAAAAGCATGTGGATTTCTTGAGTCCAAGAGTTCAAGACCCCAGGCTGGTCTTGAACATGGCGAAACCAGTCTCTACAAAAAATATAAAAATTCGCCAGGCTTGGTGGTACACGCCTGTGGTCCCAGCTACTCAGGAGGCTGAGGTAGGAGGATCTCTTAAGCCCTGGAGGCAGAGGTTGCAATGAGTGGAGATTGCACCACTGCACTCCAGCCTGGGAGACAGAGCAAGAACTGTCTCAAAAAAAAGCAACTTCTACTGGGAATATTAAATGACATTTCCATCTGCAAATTACCCTTAACTGGGCCTAGAACATAGTAGGCATGAATAAATGACCTTTTCTCTCTCACTCGTCCTTCAAGATGTACTGCTTCAAGCAAGAAATAATTGCTTTATTATCTCCTTGGGCAGTGCCCAGGACAGGAAGTGCCCCTGTCTGCATGGGGCCCACTCAGATTTTGTGTCTCTAGGAGAGGTTGTCATGGTAAACAGACTGGGAAAGTAAATGCTGGGCAGATAATTGGCCTGTGCTAAGAAAAGACCTGCTTGGACCAGCTAGAAAAGAGCAACACAGGACAATAGTGGAGGGAAGATCAGCAGATAAACAAGTGAACAAAGGTCTCTGGTTTTCCTAGGCAGAGTGTTTGTGTCCCTGGGTACTTGAGATTAGGGAGTGGTGATGACTCTTAACGAGCATACTGCCTTCAATCATCTGTTTAACAAAGCACATCTTGCACCGCCCTTAATCCATTTAACCCTGAGTGGACACAGCACATGTTTCAGAGAGCACAGGGTTGGGGGTAAGGTCACAGATCAACAGGATCCCAAGGCAGAAGAATCTTTCTTAGTACAGAACAAAATGAAAAGTCTCCCATGTCTACTTCTTTCTACACAGACACAGCAACCATCCGATTTCTCAATCTTTTCCCCACCTTTCCCCCTTTTCTATTCCACAAAACCGCCATTGTCATCATGGCCCGTTCTCAATGAGCTGTTGGGTACACCTCCCAGATGGGGTGGTGGCCGGGCAGAGGGGCTCCTCACTTCCCAGTAGGGGCGGCCGGGCAGAGGCGCCCCTCACCTCCCAGACGGGGCGGCTGGCCGGGCGGGGGGGCTGACCCCCCCACCTCCCTCCCGGACGGGGCGGCTGGCCGGGCGGGGGGCTGACCCCCCCACCTCCCTCCCGGATGGGGCGGCTGGCCGGGCAGAGGGGCTCCTCACTTCCCAGTAGGGGCGGCCGGGCAGAGGCACCCCTCACCTCCCGGACGGGGCGGCTGGCCGGGCGGGGGGCTGACCCCCCCACCTCCCTCCCGGACGGGGCGGCTGGCCGGGCGGGGGGCTGACCCCCCCACCTCCCTCCCGGATGGGGCGGCTGGCCGGGCAGAGGGGCTCTTCACTTCCCAGTAGGGGCGGCCGGGCAGAGGCACCCCTCACCTCCCGGACAGGGCGGCTGGCCGGGCGGGGGGCTGACCCCCCCACCTCCCTCCCGGACGGGGCGGCTGGCCTGGCAGGGGCTGACCCCCACCTCCCTCCTGGACGGGGTGGCTGCCGGGCGGAGACGCTCCTCACTTCCCAGACGAGGTGGCAGCCGGGCGGAGGGGCTCCTCACTTCTCAGACGGGGCGGTTGCCTGGCGGAGGGTCTCCTCACTTCTCAGACGGGGCGGCTGGGCAGAGACGCTCCTCACCTCCCAGACGGGGTCGCGGCCAGGCCGAGGCGCTCCTCACATCCCAGACGGGGCGGCGGGGCAGAGGCGCTCCCCACATCTCAGACGATGGGCGGCCGGGCAGAGACGCTCCTCACTTCCTAGATGGGATGGCGGCCGGGAAGAGGCGCTCCTCACTTCCTAGGTGGGATGGCGGCCTGCCAAATCCCCCTCTGCGAGAAACACCCAAGAATGATCAATTAAAAAAAAAAAAAAAAAAAGCAAAAACAAAGAAGGAAGAAGCCATTTGTACCTTAGTATGAACTTAAAAACGAGGTTAAACACTAAAAAGAAAAAAAGAAAAAAAGAAAAGTGCAACACAGTGCTGGGTCTGAGGGAAAACTGCAGAAAGTCCCCCTGGAGGCAGGAAAAGGGCCTGGGGCAAGATATGCAATAGTCACAGTGATAGATGGGAAATTGACCAATCATTGTGCCAGGTCTATTTCCAAACAGGTTAAAGGTCCCAGGGAAACAAATTGAGCGTCCTGGTACCTGGTTTGCAAAAATGCAGTGTGGCCAGGCACAGTGGCTGACACCTGTCATCCCAGAGCTTTGGGAGGCTGAAATGGTGGGGGATATCACTTGAGCCCAGGAGGTCAAGGCTGTAGTGAGCTATGATTGAACCACTGTATTCCAACCTGGGCCACAGAACAAAACTGTTTCTCAAAGACAAAAACAAAAGTGTGCCAGGCGCTGTGGCTCATGCCTGTAATCCCAGCACTTTAGGAGGCCAAGGCAGGCGGATCACCTGAGGTCAGGAGTTCGAGACCAGCCTGACTAACATGGTGAACTCCTGTCTCTACTAAAAATACAAAAATTAGGCGGGCGTAGTGGCGTATGCCTGTAGTCCCAACTACTCAGGAGGCTGAGGTGGGAGAATCGCTTGAACCCGGGAGGCAGAGGTTGCAGTGAACCGAGATGGCGCCACTGCACTCCAGCCTAGGCAACAGAGACACTGTCTCAAACAAACAAACAAAACAAAAGTGCAACTTAGGCCGGGCGCGGTGGCTCACACTGTATTCCCAGCACTTTGGCATGCCGAGGCAAGCAGATCACCTGAGGTCAGGAGTTTGAGACCAGCCTGGCCAACATAGCAAAATCCTGTCTCTACTAAAAATACAAAATGTTAGCTGGACATGGTGGCAGGCGCCTGTAATCCCAGCTACTCGGGAGGCTGAGTCAGGAGAATCGCTTGAACCTGGGAGACGGAAGTTGCAGTGAGCCTAGATCGCGCCATTGCACTCCAGCTTGGACAACAAGAGTGAAATTCTGTCTCAAAAAAAAAAGTGTAAAGTAAAAGGATCTGTTAACAATTCCATATCATTTGCCTTTTTCAAGGACTCTGGGCTACAGATTCTCTAGCTCTAAATAGGAGAAGGGAGAAGAGTGAGAGAGGGTGTCAGTACAGGGGCTTCTGAACAAATATGCAAAAGAACGAAGAAACTTCTTTATGCTTAAGGCCAAGCTCAGTGGCTCACACCTGTAATCCCAGCACTCTGGGAGGCCAAGGTTGGAAGATCACTTGAGCCCAGGAGTTCGAGATCAGCCTGGGCAACATAGCCAGACCCAGTTTCTACAAAAACTTTAAAAAATTAGGCCAGGCGTGGTGGCTGTCCCATCACTTTGGAAGGCCGAGGGGGGAGGATCACCTGAGGTCAGGAGTTGGAGACCAGCCTAACCAACATGGAGAAACCCCGTCTCTATTAAAAAAAATACAAAATTTACCAGTCATGGGGGCCCATGCCTGTAATCCCAGCTACTTGGGTGACTGAGGCAGGGGAATCACTTGAACCCAGGAGGCAGAGGTTGCGGTGAGCCAAGATTGCACCATTGCACTCCAGCCTGGGCAATAAGACTGAAACTCCGTCTCAAAAAAAAAAAAAAATTAGCCAGGCATGGTGGTACATGCCAGTAGTCCCAGCTACTGGGGAGGCTGAGGAGGGAGGATCATTTAAGCCCAGGAGTTCAAGGCTGCAGTGAGTCGTGATTGCGCCACTTCGCCTGGGCGACAGAGAGAGACTCTGTTTCAAAGAAAAAAAAAAAAGAAGAAACTTGTTTATGTTTGACCCTGCAAGGTGATTTAAACCCTAATATGCCAAATATGTATGTATACTTTTTTCAGATTAATTTGCAAATATTTCCAGGAAGATACATGTAAAACTACTGAGAAGAGTTCTTTCTCTGTGGGACAGCTAAAAAAAAATTACACACATTTGGCCAGGCGCAGTGGCTCACACCTGTAATCCCAGCACTTTTGGAGGCTGAGGCAGGCGGATCACAAGGTCAGGAGTTCGAGACTAGCCTGGCCAACATGGTGAAACCCCATCTCTACTAAAAATACAAAAATTAGCCAGGCATGGTGGTGGATGCCTGTAATCCCAGCTACTCAGGAGGCTGAGGCAGGAGAACCACTTGAACATGGGAGGTGGAGGTTGCAGTGAGCCGAGATCACGCCACTGCACTCTAGCCTGGGTGACAGAGACTCCATCTCAAAAAAAAAAATTACACTTATTTATTTTTTATTTATATATTTTTTTTAGACAGAGTCTCGCTCTGTCACCACGCTGGAGTGCAATGACATGATCTCTGCTCACTGTAACCTCCACCTCCTGGGTTCAAGCGATTCTCCTGCCTCAGCCTCCCAAGTAGCTGGGATTACAGGTGCCCGTCACCACACTTGGCTAATTTTTTGTAATTTTAGTAGAGACAAGGTTTCGCCACGTTGCCCAGGCTGGTTTCGAACTCCCGAGCTCAGGCAATCCGCCCTCCTCGCCCTCCCAAAGTGCTGGGATTACAGGCGTGAGCCACCGCACCCGGCCTACACATATTTTTTAAATTTTGGATTTTTTGTTTTTTTAAGATGGAGTTTCACTCTTGTTCCTCAGGCTAGAGTGCAATGGTGCAATCTCGGCTCACTGCAACCTCTGCCTCCCGGGTTCAAGCATTCTCTTGTCTCAGCCTCCCGAGTAGCTGGGATTACAGGCACATGCCACCACGCCCAGCTAATTTTTGTATTTTTAGTAGAGATGGAGTTTCATCAAGTTGATCAGGCTGGTCTCGAACTCCTGACCTCAGGTGATCCGCCCACCTCGGCCTCCCAAAGTGCTGGGATTACAGGCATAAGCCACCACGCCCGGCCTAAATTTGTTTTAAATGGATGCCTCAAGGGAACTATTTTGAGCAGCATGATATACTTATGTAATTTTAATTTTTTTTTTTTTTTTTTTTTTTTTTGAGACACAGTCTTGCTCTGTCGCCCAGGCTGGAGTGCAGTAGTATGATCTCAGTTCACTGCAACCTCCACTTCCCGGGTTCAAGTGATTCTTCTACCTCAGCTTCCCGAGTAGCTGGGACTACAGGCCTGTGCCACCATGCCTGGCTAATTTTGTATTTTTAGTAGACATGGGGTTTCACGATGTTGGCCAGGCTGGTTTCGAACTCCTGACCTCGTGATCCGCCCGCCTCGGCCTCCCAAAGTGCTGGGATTATAAGCATAAGCCACCGCGCCCGGCCATAATTTTAAATTTTCTAGGAGCTATTTTTTTTTTTTTTTTTTTTTGAGAAAACTGTTTTAAGGCACTGTGACATGAAAAGGGCTGCCAGGGATGTGTTCCTCCCCCCACTTCACAGCCAGCATGTAATGGCCCCTCTCCTTGACGACATATGTGACATTGTATTGCTGGTTGCCTACATGCTTCATGGAGACCTTCTCGCAGGCGGTGGTGGGCCCATGTACCCTGATCAGCAGCATGTTGGAGCCGGCTTTGCTGCAGTCCACCAGGAAGGAACTCTTCTGGCCCACAAAGGCCTTCAAGAGCCCTGCCCCCTTAGAGGTCACCTTGCTGGCGTCATTTTTTTTTTTTTTTTTTTTTTTTTGAGACAGGTTCTCACTCCGTCACCCAGGCTGGAGTACAGTGGTGGGATCATGGCTCACTGCAGCCTTGAACTCCTGGGCTCAAACAATCCTCCCACCTCAGCCTCCCAAGTAGCTGGGATTACAGGTGCACACCACCATGCCTGGCTAATTTTTTGTATTTTTAGTAGAGACAGGGTTTTGCTATGCCGCCCAGGCTGGTCTGGAGCTCCTGGACTCAAGCAGTCCACCTGCCTCAGCCTCCCAGAGTGCTGGGATTATAGGCGTGAGCCACCATGCCCAGCCTTGTTTTTCATACTAAGTCTTCAAAGTCTGGTGGGTCGCCAAGATGATCCTGGCCAGGCTAGACCAAGAATGCACAGACACACACACACACACATACACACACACACCCCTGGAAGGACATCTCTTGGAATTTCCAAGATTGATTTTTGTTTTCAACTAAGCAGTTTTCTTGTTGTGTTTATTGGTGTGTGTGTGTGCGCGTGTGTACATGCGTGCGTGCATGTGTGTGTGAAAGAATATTGTGGCCAGGTGAGGTGGCTCACACCTGTAATCTCAGCACTTGAGGCCAGGAGTTTGAGACCAGCATGGGCAACATCGTGAGATGCTGTCTCTACAAAAAATACAAAAATTTGCCGGGTGCAGTGGTGTGCACCTTTAGTCCCAGCTACTCGAGAAGCTGAGGTGAGAGGATTATCTGAGCCCAGGAGGTCAAGGCTGCAGTGGGCCATGATCGCGCCACTGCACTCCAGCCTGGGCAACACAGAGAGACCTTGTCTCAAAGAAAAAAAAAAGAATTTGGGGGAGGGATGGCATTAGGAGAAATAACTAATGTAGATGACGGGTTGATGCGTGCAGCAAACCACCAGGGCACATGTATACCTATGTGACAAACCTGCACGTTCTGCACATGTACCCCAGAACTTAAAGTATAAATAAATAAGAATTTTGCCCTCAGCACCAGCTTGCATGGTGAAAAAAGAAAGAAGGAAAGTAAGAATTTTGCCCTAAGGCGCCTATTAGCTGTTTAGAAACCACAGAATTTAGCAACTGTTTTCTTTCTTTAGTGGAAACTTCATAAGAAATTATTTTGGAAAGTTTTGCCTACAAAATTAAAAAGGAGGCTGGGCACGGTGGCTCACACCTGTAATCCCAATACTTTGGCAGGCCGAGGTAGGCAGATCACCTGAGGTCAGAAGTTCGAGACCAGCCTGGCCAACATGGTGAAACCCCGTCTCCATTAAAAATACAAAAATTAGGCCAGGCTCTTTGGCTAACGCCTGTAATCTCAGTACTTTGGGAGGCCGAGGCGGGCGGATCACCTGAGGTCGGGAGTTCGAGACCAACCTGGCCAACATGGTGAAGCCCCGTCTCTACTAAAAATACAAAAAAATTAGCCATGTGTGGTGGCAGGTGCTTGTAATCCCAGCTCCTCAGGAGGCTGAGGCAGAAGAATCGCTTGAACCCTGGAGGCAGAGGTTTCAGTGAGCTGAGAATGCTCCATTGCACGCCAGCCTGGGCAATGAGTGAAACTCCATCTCAAAAAAAAAAAAAAAAATTAACAAGATGCTGAGCATGGTGGTGCATGCCTGTAATCCCAGCAAATTGGAAAGCTGAGGTGGGAGGATGGCTTGAGCCCAGGACTTGGAGACGAGCCTGGGCAACATAGTGAGACCATCTTGCCCCCGATTTTAAAAATAATAATTAAAATAAAAAGGCTGTGGGAAAACATTATGTAATAAAGCTGGAAGATTTCCTTCTCATTTGAGAAGGGGTCTGTTTGTTTGTTTTATAGAGACGGTCTTGCTGTGTTGCCCAGGCTGGTCTGGAACTCCTAGACTCAAGCAATCCTCATGCATCAGCCTCCTGAAGTGCTGGGATTACAGGCATGAGACACCACGCCCAGCCTCAGAGGGTTTTTTAGGTTGTTTTGTTGTTTTTTGTTTGTTTGTTTTGTTTTTTGACACGGAGTCTCCCTCTGTTGCCCAGGCTGGAGTGCAGTGGGGTGATCTCAGCTCACAGCAACCTCCACCTCCCAGGTTCAAGCCTCAGTTCTCCTGCCTCAGCCTCCTGAGTAGCTGGGACTACAGGCATGCGCCACCACGCTTGGCTAATTTTTGTATTTTTAGTAGAGACGGGTTTTCACCATGTTGGCCAGGCTGGTCTCAAACTCCTGACCTCGTGATCCACCCACCTCGGCCTTCCAAAGTGCTGGGATTACAGGTGTGAGCCACCGCGCCCAGCTGTTTTTCTTTTTTTTTAAGACAGAGTTTTCGTTCTTGTTGCTCAGGCTGGAGTGCAATGGCACGATCTCGGCTCACTGCAAACTCTGCCTCCTGGGTTCAAGCGATTCTCCTGCCTCAGCCTCCCAAGTAGCTGGGATTACAGGCATGCACTGCCACACGCAGCTACTTTTGTATTTTTAGTAGAGATAGGGTTTCTCCATGTTGGTCAGGCTGGTCTCAAACTCTTGACCTCAGGTGATCCGCCCCCCTCAGCCTCCCAAAGTGCTGCGATTACAGGCGTGAGCCACTGCGCCCAGCCTCAGAGGGTTTTTTAACCTGATGATGCGTATCGAAATAGGAAGACATTTTTATTAGTAAATTTGACTTTAGTATTTTTAGGTGAATATGTGTTTTTTCTCCGTGGTGGCAGAAGAAGAAACACATTATCGGATCGCCAAAAAACCTAACCATGACAGAGTGTAAAATTGGAAAAACAGATATGGTTTACTTTAGTCTACCAGGGACAATTATGTGGCTGTTTGTGTAACATAATTGTTACTTGCTACTTTTTCTATGGCTGACGATATGCAAAACTCTCTGGGCCAGTACAAAAATTGTGCGAAATTTACCAATGGCTGGAAGCAGTGGCTCACACCTGTAATCCCAACACTTCAGGAGGCAAAGGTGGGAGGATTCCTTGAGGCCAGGAGTTCAAGACCAGCCTCAGCAACATAGCAAGACCCCCATCTCTACAAAAAATGTAAAAACCTAGCTGGGCGTGGTGGCATCCAAGTAGTCCCAGCTACTCTGGAGGCTAAAATACAAAATTACTAAAATACGAAATACTACATTACTAAAATACAGAATTACTGAAAATACAAAATTAGCCGGGCATGGTGGCCAGGGACTGCTTCAATTTCTCTGCCTTCTCTTTGTCAATGATGGCCAGGGTATAAAGGTATCTGCTGCATCGAACTTTAAACTTCACATTGTCCTTATTTTTCTTTTTTTTTTCTTTTTTTTCTTTTTTTTATTTTGAGACAGAGTTTTGCTCTTATTGCCCAGTCTAGAGTGCAGTGGTGCAATCTCGTCTCACTGCAACCTCCGCCTTCCAGTTTCAAGCGATTCTTCTACCTCAGCCTCCCAAGTCGCTGGGATTACAGGTGCCCGCCACCATGTCCAGCTAATTTTTTGTATTTTTAGTAGAGACGGGGTTTCACCATGTTGGTCAGGCTGGTCTTGAACTGCTGACCTCGTGATCCACCCGCCTAGACCTCCCAAAGTGCTGGGATTACAGGCGTGATCCACCGTGCCCGGCGCATTGTCCTTATTTTTCTTGATCTTGACAGATTTGGCATCCTTTTGTCGGGCTGTGAGCAGAAAGACCTTGATTTCCTCAATTTTCTGAGGCATGGCAACAAGGAACACAGGGAGCAGGCAGGGACCGGGACAGTGAGCAGCGACCAAGGAGAGCTTGAGTTTATTAGAAGAGCCTAGAGCCGCCACAGAGACTTTTAAGCAGGGACAAACACTTTTTTTTTCTTTTTTTGAAATTGAGTTTCACTCTTGTTGCTCAGGCTGGAGTGCAGTGGCGCGATCTCGGCTCCCTGCAACCTCCGCCTCCCAGGTTCAAGCGATTATCCTGCCTAGCCTCCCGAGTAGCTGGGATTACAGGTGCCTGCCACCACACCCGGCTAATTTTTTTTTCTTTTTCTTTTCTTTTTTTTTTTTTTTTTTTCTGAGACAGAGTCTTACTCTGTTGCCAGGGCTGGAGTGCAGTGGCACAATCTCAGCTCACTGCAACCTCCACCTCCCAGGTTCAAGCAGTTCTCCTGCCTCAGCCTGGGATTACAGGCGCCTGCCACTACCAAACACCCAGCTAATTTTTTGTATTTTTAGTAGAAAGGGGGTTTCACCATGTTGGCCAGGCTGGTCTCGACCTCCTGACCTCATGATTTGCCCACCTCGGCCTCCCAAAGTGCTGGGATTACAGGCGTGAGCCACCTCATCTAGCCCGGAGTTTCACTCTTGTTGCCCAGGCTGGAGTGCAATGGCGCGATCTTGGCTCACTGCAACTTCTGCCTCCTGGGTTCAAGCGATTCTCCTGTCTCAGCCTCCTTAGTAGCTGGGATCACAGGTGCCCGCCACCACTCCCAGCTAATTTTTTGTATTTTTAGAAGAGATGGTGTTTCACTATGTTGGCCAGGCTGCTCTTGAACTCCAGACCTCAGGCAATCCACCTGCCTCGGCCTCCCAAAGTGCTGGGATTACAGGCGTGAGCCACCACTCCCTGCTAATTTTTTGTACTTTTTTTTAAGTAGAGACAGGGTTTCACCATATTGGCCAGTCTGGTTTCAAACTCCTGACCTCAGATGATCACCCACCTCAGCCTCCCAAACTGTTGGGATTACAGGCGTGAGCCACCAAGCCTGTCCGTGTCCCTGTGTGTTTGATTAAACTAATCTCAATGGGTTTTCATTATCTAAACAGCTTCCCCTCTCATACGCACTCTCGTTTCAGATGTTCAGAATTCAGAAAATACAAACAACCTGCAGGAGAAATGGCTGCTCAGCTTGAGTACCTGAGGTCCTGCAACACCCCACCTCCTTTGTTTTCCAGAGGGGTTCAGAAAGCTCGCTGTGCTCAGGCCTCCAAGTCAGGGCCATAAGCCTTGTTGCCTCCAGCCATGACTCAAAAACCTCGCCCTCACCCCCATCCAATCCTGACCTCCTCTCTTGCCCCCAAGAGCTCTCCCGGACCCCATACAGTTTATGCAGGAGCACCCCAAAACTGCTCCCCTCAGAAGCAGGGGGACATCTCTCTCCCAGCAATGAGCTGCCACCTCCTCAGACTCCAACTCGGATTGTTCTCTCTGTGTCTCAGGAACCACCCTCCAAATTGCATACAATGGCCAGGCACGGTGGCTCATGCCTGTCATCCCAGCACTTTGGGAGGCTGAGGCAGGTGGATAACCTGAGCTCAATAGTTCAAGACCAGCCTGGCCAACATAGTGAAACCCCGTCTCTACTAAAAATACAAAAATTAGGGCCAGGCACGGTGGCTCACACCTGTAATCCCAGCGCTTTGGGAGGCCAAGGCGGGCAGATCACCTGAGGTTGGGAGTTCGAGACCAACCTGGCCAACATGGAGAACCCCTGTCTCTGCTAAAAAATACAAAATTAGCTGGGCGTGGTGGCACATGCCTGTAATCCCAGCTACTCGGGAGGCTGGGGCAAGAATCACTTGAACCCGGGAGGCAGAGGTTGCGGTGAGCTGAGATCATGCCATTGCACTCCAGCCTGGGTGACACAGCGAGACTCCATCTCAAAAAAAAAAAAAAAAATTCCATACAGTGCATCTCACAAAGTGAGGTCCCCTTGAAGTAGGGCAACTCATTTGAGGCTAAAGCGCTGAGTCCTGGGGCAATCTCTGGCTCCGATAGGCTCAGGGTACCAGCATGGTCCCTGGAGACCAAGAGGTGGGTGGGGAGGTGGGGGCAGAGTCTGGGAGTAAAATTGAAGGAGCAGTTACTCTTCTTGCCACGAGAGGGAGCACCAAGGGGATGTCTTGATCGTATCAGTCAAGCGTGGAGTCAACACACAACATGTTCCCAATTTTATCAAGTCTCTCAAATATTCCCACTCAGAGGGTCCCTCATAGAATAACATTCTAACTCCAAGTTTTTTCTGAGAACAAGTTATTTCTGGCCAGGCGAAGTGGCTCATGTTTGTAATCCCAACACTTTGGGAGGCCAAGGCGGGCAGATCTCCTGAGGTCAGGAGTTCAAGACCAGCCTGGCCAACAGGGTGAAACCCCGTCTCTAAAATACAAAATTGTAAAATACAATTTTGTATTTAAAATACAATACTCTATCGTATTTAAAATACTCCAAAATACAAAATTGAAAAAATACAAAATTAGCTGGGAGTGGTGGTATACACCTGTAATCCCAGCTACTGGGGAGGCTGAGGCAGGAAAATCGCTTGAACCCAGGAGGTGGAGGTTGCAGTGAGCCAAGATCGTGCCATTGCACTCTAGCCTGGGCAACAAGAGCAAAACTCCGTCTCAAAAAAAAAAAAAAGTTATTTCTTCCAAGCAGATATGCAACAATATAGTGACTTAGCAAGATAATATTATGGAATAGGGAACAGGGTTGCCAGGTTTAGCAAAAAATTTTATTTTACTCCTTTTTTTTTTTTTTACAAAAAAAATTTTGTCCTCCCTCTCCCTCTCCCTCTCCCTCTCCCCTCTTTCCACGGTCTCCCTCTCCCCTCTTTCCACGGTCTCCCTCTCCCTCTCTTTCCATGGTCTCCCTCTGATGCCGAGCCGAAGCTGGACGGTGCTGCTGCCATCTCGGCTCACTGCAACCTCCCTGCCTGATTCTCCTGCCTCAGCCTGCCGAGTGCCTGCGATTTCAGGCGCGCACCGCCACGCCTGACTGGTTTTCGTATTTTTTTGGTGGAGACGGGGTTTCGCTGTGTTGGCCGGGCTGGTCTCCAGCTCCTGACCGCGAGTGATCCGCCAGCCTCGGCCTCCCGAGGTGCCAGGATTGCAGACGGAGTCTCGTTCACTTAGTGCTCAATGGTGCCCAGGCTGGAGTGCAGTGGCATGATCTTGGCTCGCTACAACCTCCACCTCCCAGCAGCCTGCCTTGGCCTCCCAAAGTCCCGAGATTGCAGCCTCTGCCCGGCCGCCACCCCATCTGGGAAGTGAGGAGCGTCTCTGCCCGGCCGCCCATCGTCTGGGATGTGAGGAGCCCCTCTGCCTGGCTGCCCAGTCTGGAAAGTGAGGAGCTTCTCTGCCCGGCTGCCATCTCACCTAGGAAGTGAGGAGCGCCTCTTCCCAGCCGCCATCCCATCTAGGAAGTGAGGAGCGTCTCTGCCCGGCCGCCCATCGTCTGAGATGTGGGGAGCACCTCTGCCCTGCCACCCCGTCCGGGATGTGAGGAGCGTCTCTGCCCGGCCGCTCCGTCTGAGAAGTGAGGAGACCCTCTGCCTGGCAACCGCCCCGTCTGAGAAGTGAGGAGCCCCTCCACCTGGCAGCCGCCCCGTCTGAGAAGTGAGGAGCCCCTCCGCCCAGCAGCCACCCCGTCTGGGAAGTGGGGAGCGTCTCCGCCCGGCAACCACTTCGTCCGGGAGGGAGGTGGGGGGGTCAGCCCCCCGCGCGGCCAGCCGCCCCGTCCGGGAGGGAGGTGGGGGGGTCAGCCCCCCACCTGCCCAGCCGCCCCGTCCGGGAGGGAGGTGGGGGGGTCAGCCCTCCACCCGGCCAGCCGCCCCGTCCGGGAGGTGAGGGGCGCCTCTGCCCAGCCGCCCCTACTGGGAAGTGAGGAGCCCCTCTGCCCGGCCAGCCGCCCCGCCCGGGAGGGAGGTGGGGGGGGTCAGCCCCCCGCCCGGCCAGCTGCCCTATCCGGGAGGTGAGGGGTGCCTCTGCCCGGCCGCCCCTACTGGGAAGTGAGGAGCCCCTCTGCCCGGCCACCACGCCGTCTGGGAGGTGTACCCAACAGCTCATTGAGAACGGGCCATGATGACAATGGCGGTTTTGTGGAATAGAAAGGGGGGAAGGGTGGGGAAAAGATTGAGAAATCGGATGGTTGCCGTGTCTGTGTAGAAAGAGGTAGACATGGGAGACTTTTCATTTTGTTCTGTACTAAGAAAAATTCTTCTGCCTTGGGATCCTGTTGATCTGTGACCTTACCCCCAACCCTGTGCTCTCTGAAACATGTGCTGTATCCACTCAGGGTTGAATGGATTAAGGGCGGTGCAAGATGTGCTTTGTTAAACAGATGCTTGAAGGCAGCATGCTCCTTAAGAGTCATCACCACTCCCTAATCTCAAGCACCCAGGGACACAAACACTGCGGAAGGCCGCAGGGTCCTCTGCCTAGGAAAACCAGAGACCTTGTTCACTTGTTTATCTGCTGACCTTCCCTCCACTATTGTCCTGTGACCCTGCCAAATCCCCCTCTGCGAGAAACACCCAAGAATGATCAATAAAAAAAAAAATTTTTGTACAAACGGGGTCTATGTTATGTTGCCCAGGCTGGTCTCGAACTCCTAGACTCAAGTAATCCTCACACCTCAGCCTCCTGAAGTGCTGGGATTATAGGCATGAGCCACCACTCCCAACCAGATTTAGCAAATAAAATAAGTGCCCGATTAAATCTGAATTTCAGATAAACACAAATAATTTTTTTTTAAGACAGGGTCTTGCTCTGTCACCCAGGCTGGAATGCAATGGTGCAATCATAGCTCACTGCAGTTTCGAACTCCTGGTCTCAAGTGATCCTCCTGCCTCAGCCTCCCAGACCACTGGGATTACAGACGTGAGCCCTGTGCCTATTGGAAACACAAATAATTTTTTTTTTGAGATAGGGTCTGGTTCTGTTGCCCAGGCAGGAGTGCAGTGGCATGGCTCACTGCAACCTCTGCCTCCTGGGCTCAAGCCATCCTCCCACCTCAGCCTCCCAAGTAGCTCCCAAGTGCACACCACCACATCCAGCTTTTTTTTTTTTTTTTTTGAGACAGAGTCTCGCTCTGTCACCCAGGCTGGAATGCAGTGGCGCTATCTCAGCTCACTGCAAGCTCCGCCTCCTGGGTTCGCGACATTCTCCTGCCTCAGCCTCCTGAGTAACTGGGACTACAGGTGCCCGCCACCATGCCCGGCTAATTTTTTTGTATTTTCTTTTTAGCAGAGACGGGGTTTCACTGTGTTAGCCAGGATGGTCTCAATCTCCTGACCTCGTGATCCGCCCGCCTCAGCCTCCCAAAGTGCTGGGACCACAGGCTTGAGCCACCACGCCTGGCCCACATCCAGCTAATTTTTTAAAAAACTTTTTGTAGAGATGGGGTCTCACTATATTGCCCAGGCTGATCTTAAACTCCTGAGCTCAAGCAGTCCACCTGCCTCAGCCTCCCAAAGTGCTGGGATTACAGGTGTGAGCCACTTCACTTGGCCCAACAAATAATTTTCAATATAACTCAAGTATTTCCTGAGACCTAGTTATAGTAAAAAAAAAATAAAAATAATCGTTTATCTCAAATTCAGACTGAGCTAAGTAATCTGTATTTTAGCAGGCACTCCAAAAGGAGTGACACGTGCTTTAAGAGTTTTATACACCAGCTGGGTGTGGTGGCTCACGCCTATAATCCCAGCACTTTGGGAGGCTGAGGCGGACAGATCACCTGAGGTCAGGAGTTGGAGACCAGCCTGCCCAACATGGCGAAACCCCATTGCTATTAAAAATACAAAAAAATTAGCCGGGCATGGTGGTGGACACCTGTAATCCTAGCTACTCAGGAGGCTGAGGCAGGAGAATCACTTGAGCCCAGGAGGCAGAGGTTGCAGTAAGCTGAGATCGCAACACTGCACTCCAGCCTGGGGGACAAAAGCAAAACTCCGTCTCAAAAAAAAAAAGAGTTTTACAAACCAAATATTTGCAGTGGCTGCGCTCACGCCTGTAATCCCAACACTTTAAGAGACTGAGACGGGTGGATCACTTGAGGTCAGGAGTTCAAGATTAGCCTGGCCAACATGATGAAACCCTGTCTCTACTAAAAATACAAAAATTCGCTGGGCATGATGGTGGGCACTTGTAATTCGAGCTACTTGGGAGGCTGAGGCAGGAGAATCACTTGAACCCAGGAGGCAAAGGCTGCAGTGAGTGGAGATTGCACCACTGCACCCCAGCCTGAGCAACAGAGTGAGACTCCGTCTCAAATAAAAAATGAAAATAAAATGCAGCTTTCTCTGTCATGGTACCCATTCTGGTGTGCATGAGGACAGACAGCCCAGATTATTTTTCGAGGAGACATGTGGCCCTGCCCACAATATATTCCACAGAACAGCCCTGACCAGAAGTGGAGTGACTCCCAGCTTCTGGCTTCCTCTTTTCACGATGAGATGCGGCACTGCTGGGCTTCGCTGGTGTGGAGCGCATGCGGCTGTGTGCTTGAGCTGTGAAACAGTCTTCTGCTCCCTCTGGTCAGCACCTTTGGAAAGTTTGGTGAGAGCAACAATACTATCAAGGATTATCTGAAGAATGCCT
Source organism: Pan troglodytes (assembly GCF_028858775.2). Taxonomy (NCBI): domain Eukaryota; kingdom Metazoa; phylum Chordata; class Mammalia; order Primates; family Hominidae; genus Pan; species Pan troglodytes. Next base: position 35,183,622 of record NC_072416.2, on the reverse strand, counting down.
TTTTTTGTAGGTCAGTGATAACCAGACATTTTAGTGACAAAGCCAATTCAGAAAAAAAGTAACCTGTTACCAAAATCCTTTAAAAAACATGATCTCTTTTATCAGGAAACATAACACCAACATCTTTGGTTAAGCATGCTTTTCTTGTTTTTCCAAATGCTGAAGGGTTTCATTATTTTAGCTAAGCTTTCAGAAACGACATTACACACATGCCCTGGTGTTATCAGATGTAAAGCTACACCTTTACCCAATGTTTTTGGTCCAGGAAAGCATTTCTGGAGCTAGTTCGTTTGGCTTTTTCTTAATTGACTCTGGAATCCATTTATTTGCAAAGTGTGTTTTGCCTCTTTTAATTTCTTTTTACTCATGTGGAATAACCATATAGTTTTTTTTCTTTCCTTCTTTCTTTCTTTTCTTTTCTTTTTTTTTTTTTTTTTTTCTTTTTTGAGACAGAGTCTCGCTCTGTCACCCAGGCTGGAGTGTAGTGGTGCAATCATAGCTCGTTGCAGCCTCGACCTCCTGGGCTTAAGTGAACCTTCTACCTCAGCCCGAGTAGCTGGGACTACAGGTGCATGCCACCATGCCTGGCTAATTTTTATTTTATTTTATTTATTTTGGGGACGGAGTTTTGCTCTTGTTGTCCAGGCCGGAGTGTAATGGCACGATCTCAGCTCACTGCAACCTCTGCCTCCTGGATTCAAGCGATTCTCCTGTTTCAGCCTCCCAGGTAGCTGGGATTATAGTCATGCACCACCATGCCCAGCTAATTTTGTATTTTTTTTTTTTTTTTAGTAGAGACAGGGTTTCACTGTGTTGGTCAGGTTGGTCTTGAACTCCCAACCTCAGGGGATATACCCGCCTTGGCCCCACAAAGTGCTGGGATACAGGTGTAAACTTTTTTTTTTTTTTTTTTTTTTTTTTTTTTTAGAGATGGGGTCTCATTATGCTGCCCAAGCTAGTCTCAAAACTCCTGGGCTCAAGAGATCCTCCCACCTCAGCCTCTCTAGCTAAGTTCATAGAGAGTCCTGATCTTAAGGGTACGGCTCAGTGAAACTCTGCATGTGTATATTCCTGTGTATATACACACCTACATCAAGATCTAGAACTTTCTTGCACTCTAGCAAGTTTCTCTGTGCTCCTTCCCACATAATATAATACTTCCACCAGAAGTAACCACTATTCTGATTCCTTTTTTTTTTTTTTTTTTTTGAGATGGAATCTTGCTCTGTCACCCAGGCTGGAGTGCAGTGGTGCTATCTCGGCTCACTGCAACCTCCGCTTCCCAGGTTCAAGCGATTCTCCTGCTTCAGCCTCCTGAGTAGCTGGGATTACAGGCATGTGCCACCACACCCGGCTAATTTTTGTGTTTTAGTAGAGACAGGGTTTCACTGTGTTGGCCAGGCTGGTCTTGAACTCCTGACCTCAAGTGATCCGCCTGCCTCAGCCTCCCAAAGTGCTGGGATTACAGGTGTGAGCCACCGTGTCCGGCCACTATTCTGACTTCTACCACTGGGGATTAGTTATGCTTGTTCCTAAATTGCATATAATTGGAATCATGCAATATGACACATATTTGTTGAAAAAAATCTGTAAGATTCATCCATGTTGTTGCAGATATCAGTAATTCATTCTTTTTTATTGCTGCATAGTATTTCAGTGTATGACTATGCCACAATTTATCAATCTTCCTGGGGCCGGACATTTATGTTCTGGATCTTGGCTCTTGTATCTAGACCTTCTATGAGTGCCATGCTCTGCATATGCCTTATGGCACCCTCATTTCTCTTAGGTCTATACCTAGGATCTTGATTGTGGGGTCAAAATACAGGCATATGTTTAGCTTTCGTCTATTCTGCCAGTTATCTTTTCTTAATTTTTATTTTTAGGAATAGAGATGAAGTTTTCACTATGTTTTCCAGGCTGGTCTCAAGCTCCTGAGCTCAAGTGATGCTCTCGCCTCAGCCTCCCAAAGTGCTGGGATTACAAGGCGTGAGCCACTGCGCCTGGTCTTTTTTTTTTTTTTTTTTTTTGAGACGGAGTCTCACTCTGTCGCCCAAGCTGCAGTGCAGTGGTGTGATCTCAGCTCATTGCAACCTCCGCCTCCCAGGTTCAAGCGATTCTCCTGCCTCAGCCTCCCGAGTAGCTGAGATTACAGGCGCCTGCCACCATGCCCGGCTAATTTTTTGTATTTTTAGTAGAGACGGGCCTAAGTTTTGTAATTTTAGTAGAGACAGGGTTTCACTGTGTTGGCGAGGCTGGTCTCGAACTCCTGACCTCAAGTGATCTGCCCACCTCAGCCTCCCAAAGTGCTGGGATGGATTACAGACGTGAGCCACCACACCCGGCCCCGTGCCAGACTTCTAATCTTTGAAATTGTAACATAATAAGTTGGTATTGTTTTAATCCACTGAGTATATGGGAATTTGTTACATCAGCAATGGAAAACTAATATACTAGTTCACCTATCATTTCCCCCTCCACTAGTCAGACCAGTAGAGAACTGCGTATGTATCACCTTTCTTACCCAGAGGCACCACCACATATCCTTATTTTATTGACTGTGGTTTGTTTATGGTGTCATAGGCTGAAATTAAGCAGCACTATAAAAATCAACCTTAGGCATGGTGACACATGCCTGGAGTCTCAGCTACTCAGGAGACTGACATGGGAGAATCGATTGAGCCCTGGAGCTCGAGGCTGCAGTGAGCTATGACCATGCCACTGCACTCCAGCCTGGGTGACAGAGTGAGACTCCATCTCCAAAAAAAAAAAAGGCTGGGCATGGTGGTTCATGCTTGTAATCCCAGCACTTTGTGAGGCCAAGGCATGCAGATCACCTTAGGTCAGGAATTTGAGACCAGCCTGGCCAACATGGTGGAAACCCGTCTCCACTAAAAATACACAATTAGCAGGGCATGGTGGTGGGCTCCTGTAATCCCAGCTCCCCGGGAGGCTGAGGCAGGAGAATCACTTAAACCTGGGAGGTGGAGGTTGCAGTGAGCCGTGATCATGCCATTGCACTCCAACCTAGGCAAAAAGAGCGAAACATCATCTCAAAAAAAAAAAAAAAAACCTCATGAAACTATTTGCTGTTTTTCACATGATGTTGTTAAGAAAGATTTTATTATACCCAAGTAAAGAGACATGATCTCCCAACCAGAATGGACTCGAACTCCTGGGCCCAAGGGATCCCCCCACCTCAGCCTTCAGAGTAGCAGGGACTACAGGCATGCACCGGCACACCTGGCTCCTCCAAGGAGAAATTTATTTTCTGTCCTTGAACCTGGAAGAGAGAGACTCCTGCTTGAGCTTCCCTCCTTACCTTGGCTGCTAGTTGCAATCAAGGGCATCTTAGAGTGGTGAAACCATAAGAATCACCTGGGCAGCTTTTGCAAACTGCACTTGCTCCTCCAGAAATTCCAATCTGTCTCCCTACAAGAAAATGTTCTCCTTCCTCCCATAAGATCCATTGCTTTGGCGAGCCTCTGTGCTATTTTTTTTTTATATTTATTTATTTATTTATTTATCTATTTATTTTTGAGATGGAGTTTTGCTCTTGTTGCCCAGGCTGGAGTGTAATGGTGCAATCTCAGCTCACTGCAACCTCTGCCTCCCGGGTTCAAGCGATTCTCCTGCCTCAGCCTCCCAAGTGGCTGGGATTACAGGCACCCACCACCACACCCGGCTGATTTTTTGTATTTTTAGTAGAGACGGGATTTCACCATGTTGGCCAGGCTGGTCTCGAACTCCTCACCTGAGGTGATACACCTGCCTCAGCCTCCCAAACTGCTAGGATTACAGGCGTGAGCCACCGCGCCTGGCCAACGTCTGTGCTATTTAGCAGAGCAAGTCCTACTCCTCATGTCTGCTGGGTTGGGGAAAGGGTTAAGAATCATTGTCTTGGCTGGGCACGGTGGCTCATGCCTGTAATCCCAGCACTTTGGGAGGCCGAGGCAGGTGGATCACCTGAGGTCAGGAGTTTGAGACCAGCCTGACCAACATGGAGAAACCCCTGGGCAGCTGGGACTACAGGTGCACACCACCACACACAGGATCGCGTTATGCTGCCCAGGTTGGTCTAGAACTCCTGGCCTCCAGCAATCCTCCCATCTTGGCCTCCCAAAGCGCTAGTACAGGCTTGAGCCACTGCGCCTGGCCCCAAAATTTTATTTATTTATTTATTTATTTATTTCGAGACAGAGTCTCACTCTATCACCCAGCCTGGAGTGCAGTGGTGCAATTTCAGCTGAGCACAACCTCTGCCTCCTGGGTTCAAGCCATTCTCCTGTCTCAGCCTCCTGAGTAGCTGGGATTACAGGCACATGCCACCATGCCCAGCTAATTTTTTAATTTTGAGTAGAGATAGGGTTTCACCATGTTGGCCAGGCTGCTGGTCTTGAACTCCTGACCTCATGATCCACCTGCCTCGGCCTCCCAAAGTGCTGGGATTACCAGCGTGAGCCACTGCGCCCAGCTCCAAAATGTTTCTTAACCACTAAATTGGAGCAAGCAATGTATCGGTGAGGGTCTCCAGGGCGTGCATGTTTTGCGTCAATGACACTTGCACTCTCTTCTTTCCTACCTTTGCCCATTACCTCATTTTTCTGAGTTTTGGTTAAATGATTGGTTATTTATCCTTTGAAGGGCAAATAGCTACCCAAGCAGCAAGTTAAACAAATGCCTGAGGAGGCTCTCATTGTTAAGAAATCTGAAGTTAAGACTCAATTTACCTCCATCGTTTCCTGTGGACAGGCTAAGGCTAGCAGGTTTATCAATTGAGTCCAGTCCGTTGCTGGGTGGCTGAATTTGCATTTTCCCTCTTCCTGCTCACTTCTCATTTTCCCTCAATCTTGCCACCCTGGGATTGCACCTCCCAATTAAGCACAAGCATGCAGGCTTTGCCTAGGCCTGTTTTCTAGGGCAACTAGACTCATAGACCAATATTATTATTAACTGATATTATCAGTAAGAAGATAGATACACATGTGTAAATATTCCTGGGTTGACCCTGCATTTCTGCTGTCCACCCTGATTTGTTCCCTAAGAGTGACCTTTATGGACCATATAATGGGCTCCCTTGAACTCTGGCCTCTGGGAGGTTTCAATGAGAAGAGCCAGGGGGTGATCAGAGGATGGGAGGATCCCAGCACTTTTGGAAGGCTGAGGCAGCAAGATCGCTTGAGACAGGAGTTTGAGACCAGCCTGGGCAACATAATAAGACCCCATCTCTACAAAAATAAAAAACATTAGCTGGGTATGGTGGTGCGTGCCTGTAGTCCCAGCTTCTCAGGAGGCTGAGGCCAGAGGATCGCTTAAGCCCAGGAATTCGAGGTTACAGTGAGCTATAATCACAGCACTGCACTCCAGCCTGGGTGACAGAGTGAGACCGTGTCTCTAAAATTTTTTTAATTGGTTTAATTAAAAATAGAGAGGATGAGATGAGAGTGAGATGGGGATTTTTCTTTCCCCGCTCCCTCTCTGCTGGTAAAGGCTGCATTTCTCTATTGAAGGCCACGGCTCCTAACAGCTATCTCTTCCATAGCTGCAGCTCTTGCTGGGTTCCAGTAACTGCCCCCTCTCTGCCTCTTCAGGCCAGCAGGTAGCAAGGGCTCTCTATTATTGCTGGCCCCAGGATGCGTTACCATCCCTCTTTGGTTTCCTTTTTTTTTTTTTTTTTTTTTTTGTGAGACGGAGTTCGCTCTTGTCACCCAGGCTAGAGTGCAAAGGCGCTATCTTGGCTCACTGCAACCTCCACCTCCTGGGTTCAAGCATTTTTATCTGCCTCAGCCTCCCTAATAGGTGGGATTACAGGTGAGTTCCACCACACTCGGCTAATTTTTGTATTTTTAGTATAGATGGGGCTTCTCCAAGTTAGCCAGGCTGGTCTTGAACTCCTGACCTCAGGTGATCTGCCCGCCTCGGCCTACCAAAGTGCTGGGATTACAGCCGTGAGCCACCCAGCCTCTTTGGTTTCCTTTGACCCTGCCTACACTTCTATAAATAGTTTCTTCCTTAAACTCTCTTCAACTCCTCTTTGAAGAGCCATATGTTTCTTTCTTCTTCTTCTTCTTCTTTTTTTTTTTTTCTTTTTGTTGTTGTTGTTGAGACAGGGTCTCGCTTTGTCACCCAGGCTGGAGTGCAGTGGCACAATCATAGCTCACTGCAACCTCGACCTCCCAGGCTCAAGCAATCCTCCCACCTCATCTCCCGAGTAGCTGGGATACAGGCGTGCACCACCACGCCCTGCAGTTCATAATTTTTGTATTTTTTAATTTTTTGTAGAGATGGGGTCTTGCTATGTTGGCCAGGCTGGTCTTGAACTCCTAGCCTCAAGCAATCCTCCCACCTCAGTCTCCCAGAGTGTTAGGATCACAGGAGTGAGCCACCGTGCTCGGCCAAGTCATATGTCCCTTAAACTGGCTCTTACTGATACACACCAAGAGGTTGGGTTACTTTCCCAAAGTCACACAGAGTAAGTGACAGGGCAGCTAAGAGCATTGTCACTGGAACATAGAGCAGGGTGGAGGCTTTTTCAGCCTCGCCAGCCTGCCCAGCCCCCTCCCAGGGTCCCTATGCCCTGCCCAACCTGCTGGAATCTGTGATCCTTTTGTTGGGATGGGATTGAATTCCCTAGGGCTCCTGTCCCAGACCTGGCCAGCAGCTCCAGTAACCAGAGCTGTGTGAGAAGAAAAGGCCAAGCCACTGGGGCAGCCGCACCCCAAACAGAGGTGAGGTCTCCGATGAGTCATGCCCGTGAGGGGCCACTTCCCCTGTCCTAAGGGCCACTGCTCACCAAGGACCCAGAACACTGTCCTCCTCTTTGACCTTTGCCTGCAGTGTTTTTTCATCCCTCCCTCTCCCACCCAACAGGTGTCCAGGAGCTAGGACACCTGTCCTCCACCCCCACCCTGGGCCTCCAGAGACATGAGATGTGCGCAGGGCTCTGGGTGGGGCCTTCAGGCTCCCCAGCTTCCCCCTTCCAGCCCCAGATCCTCTCAGATTCCCAGAGATGGGCTCCAGCCAGGGAGGGTGGGGCTGCCCCTGGGACCATCAGGAGTCACGGGCTGCCTGGGCAGTGACAGAGCCCTGCAGGGAGCAGACCTTCACTTGGCTCTGCTGACTCTAGCGCCATGGCCCGGCACCTGCTCCTCCCCCTTGTGATGCTTGGTAACCTCAGGGGACAAGAGTGGCTGCAAAGGGCCTGGGTCCTGGCATCTGGGGGGCTGGAGAGCAGGATTCCTGGTTTCTGTGTGGGGAGCAGGAAGTCAGAGGGAAGGAAGTGAGGCAGCAGAAGGCGAGGATGTATCAGAGGAGGGAGAGGGAGGCCTGGGTGCCCTGGGGAGACGGAGGCTAGGAGGCTGGGGGAGGGAGTCAGGGAGGGCACATACTGAGTGCGAGTCGCCAGCCTCTTCCTGCCTACCTCTGTCTTTCCAGTCATCAGTCCCATCCCAGGAGCCTTCCAGGACTCAGGTAAGGTAGCCGGACTGGGGGAAAGTCACGTGCAGAGGCAGAAAAGACCAGAGGACTGGCATGGGTGCTGGCAGGGGTTGCTGAACGGACAGGGAAGTGGGAAGATAGGGTCGGGGGTTGGAGAGCAGGAAGTGGGGCTGGGCGGTGCAGGCCTGGAAGTCACAAGTGTCCTCCTCTCTTTCCCCTCTGGCTCCCAGCTCTCAGTCCTGCCCAGGAAGAACCTGAAGATCTGGGTAAGGAAGAGGCCTTGGCACCCTCAGACCTTAAAGGAGGCTAAGGCTGGTCAGGCCATGAGGGAGGTGGAAAAGACCAGAAATGTAGACAAGCCTGGGTCCTCTATGTTCTTTGTTCAGAGGGGCAAACTGAAGCGGGTGGAGGACGGGCCTTCGTCCTGAGTTACCTGGGCTTCTGGAGTGGGGAACCCGAGGGGAGCTTTGGCTTCCACGGCTCCCCGTTGCAGACTGCGGGCGCCCTGAGCCCTCGGCCCGCATCGTGGGGGGCTCAAACGCGCAGCCGGGCACCTGGCCTTGGCAAGTGAGCCTGCACCATGGAGGTGGCCACATCTGCGGGGGCTCCCTCATCGCCCCCTCCTGGGTCCTCTCCGCTGCTCACTGTTTCATGACGTGAGTATTCGCCCTGGTCCTGGCCCCTCTCCGCCAAAAGCTGGCCCCCGCCCCCGCAGTTGGTTCCCTCCTCCCGCCCCACTTCCGTCCTCAAGGATAATTTGGAGCCAAGCTGTCCCCAAAGCGAGGTGCTATTCGAGGCATCATGGTTCCGAGTGGGGCAAGGCTGCCGGACTGGTCCCACCACTCCACTCAATATCCGGGTGTGAATCCCATCTTTCCAATGACCCCCCACCACCAGCTCCAAATCGGATTTGCTCTTCCCCTTTGAGGAGTATCAGCACCAAATCTGGATCGGATAGCACCTGCCCCTCTGGCTCTGAGCCCCTGACCCCCACGAGGGTCTGCCCCCTCCATAGGGTCAACCTAACCTCCTACTGCCCCGGTCGAGCGCAGGAATGGGACGCTGGAGCCCGCGGCCGAGTGGTCGGTACTGCTGGGCGTGCACTCCCAGGACGGGCCCCTGGACGGCGCGCACACCCGCGCAGTGGCCGCCATCGTGGTGCCGGCCAACTACAGCCAAGTGGAGCTGGGCGCCGACCTGGCCCTGCTGCGCCTGGCCTCACCCGCCAGCCTGGGCCCCGCCGTGTGGCCTGTCTGCCTGCCCCGCGCCTCACACCGCTTCGTGCACGGCACCGCCTGCTGGGCCACCGGCTGGGGAGACGTCCAGGAGGCAGGTGAGTGGGACGGGACAAGAGGGGAGGGCCTCGGGGAGGTGGGGCTTCGAGAGGTGAGGTTCCTAGGGCGGGGCGTCGGGAGGTGAGGTTCCTAGGGCGGGGCCTCAGGAGGTGGGGCCACGGAGCGGAGCCTGGGGGAGCGTTGGAGGGTAGGTTTCTGCGGGTCGGTGGATGAATCCCACACCGATCTCCATGTAGCCTTCTCCCTGCAAGGATTCTCAAACTAAGACCACGGAATCACCCACACGCACCCCATTCCCTCCTTACCTTTCCTTCCAGTTTTTTCTTTCCTGGGTTTAGGCTCCGACTAGGGTTCCCATCCCAGCTCTAACATGTCAGACAAAGCACTTCACCCAGTACATTTCCTCATCTGTAACACGAGGAAAATAGCCATACCCACTTCAAGGGGTGGTTGGGTGGATTAAATGAGAAAATCCATGTAAAGTTCATAGTACAGTGCCTGGCATAGCAATAACAAATGCACTTTACATATTTCACCTCAGGTAATCTATAGTAAAGCACTACAGCATAAGGCTGGCCTATAATAGATATTCAGCAAATGCCAGTCTGTGCCTCCCTCCCATCCGCCTTCCTCTCATTCCATCCACCCCCACTCATCTCTCTACTCCCCACCTCCTCTCTTCTTCCTACCCACCATCATTCATTCAATCATTCTTTCACTCAAGATATTTCTTGAGCACCTTCTACATGCCAGGCACCGTGTTAGGCATTAGAGAGACACCAGTGAACATAAAAAGCCAAAATCCTGCCTTTTCAGAGTTTACAGCCTAGCAGATAGACAAGCAACAAATTCAATAAATAAGCACGCATTATGTTAGAAGGTGGGGGGGAATAGACCAAATCTCCATCCCCATCATCCCCATCACCCAAGCTTTCCATGCTCCCAGGGCCCCCACAAATATCCACATCAGCCGTGGTCAGACCTGTGCCCATCCTGGGGGCTTTGGGAAGGTGCTACAGGGGAAGATGCTACAGCCTCTGCTTGTGGAGGTCCCATCAGGGCAGGAGGTGATGAGGAAGCGTCACTGTGAGCCCCAGGAAGTCTGTGTGAATGGGGCCAGGCCATCCTAACAATGGGCACCCAGAGAGGGAGATTGCTGCAGAGATTTTTGAAGAGAGGGTACATTGCAGGAAGATGGGGGGAGATGAAGGCCACCCTGTGGACCCAGATAAGGCATGTTAGATGAAGAAGGGCCAGGATGCCAGGCTGGAGTGAGAGGGGTACAGGCACTTGGGCTGCAAAGGCTGCTGAGGCCCGGCCATGAAGACCTTAAGATCAGACTGAGGGCCAGAGCACCCCACCAGCTCCAGGGACGCCCAGGACAATCCCCAACTTCCCTGGTGAGCCCCAAGTACAGCTTCAGCCATCACCTGACCTCAAATTCTTTTTTTTTTTTCATTAATTCTTTTTTTCTTTTTGAGACAGAGTTTCGCTCTTGTTGCCCAGGCTGGAGTGCAACGGCGCGATCTAGGCTCACTGCAACCTCCACCTCCCAGCTTCAAGCAGATTCTACTGCCTCAATCTCCCAAGTAGCTGGGATTATAGGCACCCACCACCACGCCCGGCTAATTTTTTGTATTTTTAGTAGAGACAGGGTTTCACCATGTTGGGCAGGCTAGTTTTGAACTCCTAACCTCAGGTGATCCACCTGCCTCGGCCTCCCAAAGTGCTGGAATTACAGGTGTGAGCCACCGCGCCTTTGACCTCAGATTCTGAGTGAGTTGGGGAAGGAGTTCTGTCTGTACTTCCCCCCACCCCCTACTCCTTTCTGGATCCTGAAGCTGTTTCCGTCAAAAGCAGGATGGGGCTGCGGCACCAAGTTTAGACAGTGTGATCCGTTTATTTTTCTTGGCGAGATCAGAACTGAACTTGAGTAGCATTCCTCTTCATTGCTGAAGTGAAGAGTGGATCAGAAGGCTGGGTCAGTTATCCAGGCCCAAAGCTATGCAGCCTCAACTAGTGTAGTTGTTTAGAATGCCAAGACGTCACAAATGAGAGGTTTTCATGAACTGGGAACTGACTGGAGGAGGGGAGTTGAGAGAGGAGACAGGGATGACACCCAGATTCCATGCTTGGCAACTCAGGACAGGACCATGTCAAGTCCATATGGCATCTCTGTGAAAAGATGTCTCTGGACCAACACAACTCCACGTGAGAGCTCAGAACTTAATGGTTTTAGTCCCTACATTGCATCCTTTGTTGCAGTGCACAACCTGCACAACCATGCATGGCAGCTCTCACTAGGAGCTTGATGAGACCATTCCTGAGATGAAAAAGTAGAAAGAACAGATAGAAGCAGGAGGAGATGTGGTGAATGTGGTGGGCTGAGAGGCCATGGGGCATCTAGCTGATGTCCAAGAAGCAGCCGCAGGAGGCAAACCTGAACCCTGGGAACTGGGGACGCCATACCTGCCTCACAGCACCTGCTCTCTGGTTCTGCCTCCAGATCCTCTGCCTCTCCCCTGGGTGCTACAGGAAGTGGAGCTAAGGCTGCTGGGCAAGGCCACCTGTCAATGTCTCTACAGCCAGCCCGGTCCCTTCAACCTCACTCTCCAGATATTGCCAGGGATGCTGTGTGCTGGCTACCCAGAGGGCCGCAGGGACACCTGCCAGGTGAGGGAAGGCCCCGGCACCTGCCTGGCAGGGCCAGAGTCCTAACCAGTGACAAATAGATAAAGGACATCTCTCCAAGCCTCATCTGCAAAAGGAGGGCAAGATTGCCAAGGGATGGGGTTGACGTGAAGTTTTTTGTTTGTGTATTTTGAGACAGAGCCTCACTTTGTCGTCCAGGCTGGACTGCAGTGGCGCAATCTCGGCTTACTGCAACCTCCCCCTGCTCCACCCCCACCGCTCAAGCAACTCTTGTGCTTTAGCCCCCCAAGTAGCTGAGATTACAGGCATGCACCACCACAGACTGCTAATTTTGCATTCACTTGCGCCTGGCCAAGTGAATTTATTTATGTATTTATTTATTTATTTTATTTATTTTTTGAGACGGAGTTCCTTTTTTTTTTTTTTTTTTTTTGAGACAGAGTCTTGCTCAGTCGCCCAGGCTGGAGTGCAGTAGCATGATCTCAGCTCACTGCAACCTCCGCCTCCCGGGTTCACGCAATTCTCCTGCCTCAGCCTCCCGAGTAGCTAGGACCACAGATGCCCACCACGACGCCCAGCTAATTTTTTTTTGTATTTTTAGTAGACACGGGATTTCACCAGGTTAGCCAGGATTGTCTCGATCTCCTGACCTCGTGATCCACCCGCCTCGGCCTCCCAAAGTGCTGGGATTACAGGAGTGAGCCACCGCGCCCAGCCGAGACGGAGTTTCACTCTTATTGCCCAGGCTAGAGTACAATGGCACGATCTCAGCTCACCACAACCTCTGCCTCCCGGGTTCAAGCGATTGTCCTGCTTCAGCCTCCCAAGTAGCTGGGATTACAGGCATGTGCCACCACGGCCAGCTAATTTTGTATTTTTAGTAGAGATGGGGTTTCTCCATGTTAGTCAGGCTGGTCTCGAACTCCCGACCTCAGATGATCCGCCTGCCTTGGCCTCCCAAAGTTCTGGGATTACAGGCGTGAGCCACCATGCCCGGCTATTTATTTATTTATTGAGACAGAGTTTTGCTCTTGTTGCCCAGGCTGGAGTGCAATGGCACGATCTTGGCTCACTGCAAACTCCACCTCTCGGGTTCAAGCAATTCTCCTGGCTCACCCTCCCAAGTAGCTGGGATTACAGGCATGAGCCACCATGCCCAGCCAAGGCCGAGTGAATTTAAAAACCAAAGACAGCATAGCCAGGAGCAGTGACTCATGCCTGTAATCCCAGCTAATCAGAAAAATTGAGGTGGGAGGATCACTTGAGCCCAGGAGTCTGAGACCAGCCTGAGCAACATAGTGATACCTCATCCCAAAAAAAAAGAGACAAACTGGCTGGGCACAGTGGCTCACGCCTGTAATCCCAGCACTTTAGGAGGCCGAGGCAGGTGGATCACTTGAGGTCGCGAGTTTGAGACCAGCCTGGCCAACATGGCAAAAACCCATCTCTACCAAAAATACAAAAACTAGCCGGCTGTGGTGGTGTACACCTGTAGTCCCAGCTACTCGGGAAGCTGAGGCAGGAGAATCACTTGAACCCGGGAGGCAGAGGTTGCAGTGGGCTGAGATTGCACCACTGCACTCCAGCCTGGGAGACAGAGCGAGATTCCGTCTCAAAAAAGAAAAGAAAGAAAGAAAAAGAAAGGGAAGGAAAGAAGGAAGGAAGGGAGGGAGGGAGGGGAATTATTTGAGCTAGTAACAACAAGAATCACTTGGCTCTAATGACAACTGCAGGATTATCTTGCGTGGCTTTGAATGCACTCCCCTGGTGCTCTTGGCTCTGGCTGCCATCGGCCTTCTGCTTACAGGGTTTTCTTCTGTTTAGAGCCGCAGGGAATGCAGAGGACAAGGCCTAGCCAAGGAGGGTTTCTAGGAGAAGGGAGAAGGTGGTGTATGTTGGGCCAAAAGGAGGTGCAGGACCTTTTCGAGGAGGCCAGTATAAACGGGTAGGTCCCTGGGCTGACCCCTTGACATGCAGTCATCTGTCACTAGGGTGATTCTGGGGGGCCCCTGGTCTGTGAGGAAGGCGGCCGCTGGTTCCAGGCAGGAATCACCAGCTTTGGCTTCGGCTGTGGACGGAGAAACCGCCCTGGAGTTTTCACTGCTGTGGCTACCTATGAGGCATGGATACGGGAGCAGGTGATGGGTTCAGAGCCTGGGCCTGCCTTTCCCACCCAGCCCCAGAAGTCAGATCCCCAGGAGCCCAGGGAGGAGAACTGCACCATTGCCCTGCCTGGTGAGTGGGCGGCACCCCTGGATGTAAGCGGGACATGGGAGAGTGAGTTGGGATGGAGACTGCTGGGAGTGATTGGGTTGCAGGAGGCCCACTGACCCAGGCCTCTCACCCCTCAGAGTGCGGGAAGGCCCCGCGGCCAGGGGCCTGGCCCTGGGAGGCCCAGGTGATGGTGCCAGGATCCAGACCCTGCCATGGGGCGCTGGTGTCTGAAAGCTGGGTCTTGGCACCTGCCAGTTGCTTTCTGGAGTGAGTGAAAATCTACGTTTCAAGCCGATCCCTGCCCCTCCCTACAGCCTGAGATACCATCCATTCGGCCCCAGCCCCTCCCCAGGGGGTGTGGGGGGGGCGGGGTCCCATCCGGAGGTGTAGGATCCAGCACAAAAAGAGGGGTCCTGGCCTGGCAGGGGTGGGTAGAGGCATGGTAGAAGTTCGATCCCGGAGGCGGGGGTGTGAGTGAGCCGTTGGAATGGGGGTGTCGTGGGGATCCCGCCAGGATGCAGGATCCTCGCCTGGCAAGTCTAAGCCAGGGGTGTGAGGTTTCCAGCCACGTGTGCGGGATCCGCCCCACGTCCCTCGGCCCCCATCCCGCAGCCCGAACAGCTCCGACAGCCCACCCCGCGACCTCGACGCCTGGCGCGTGCTGCTGCCCTCGCGCCCGCGCGCGGAGCGGGTGGCGCGCCTGGTGCAGCACGAGAACGCTTCGTGGGACAACGCCTCGGACCTGGCGCTGCTGCAGCTGCGCACGCCCGTGAACCTGAGCGCGGCTTCGCGGCCCGTGTGCCTACCCCACCCGGAACACTACTTCCTGCCCGGGAGCCGCTGCCGCCTGGCCCGCTGGGGCCGCGGGGGTGAGCTGGGGACCGGCGCTGGGCCGGGCGGCACCGGGCGGTGCAGGGGCCGTCTGGGCCGCAGCGCGGGCTCCCTGCCTTTTCCCTTCCAGAACCCGCGCTTGGCCCAGGCGCGCTGCTGGAGGCGGAGCTGTTAGGCGGCTGGTGGTGCCACTGCCTGTACGGCCGCCAGGGGGCGGCAGTGCCGCTGCCCGGAGACCCGCCGCACGCGCTCTGCCCCGCCTACCAGGAAGAGGAGGAGGTGGGCAGCTGCTGGGTAAGCGGCGGGGGCGGGGCCTGCGGAACGCGGGCCCGAGAGGGCTCTAGGAAGAGGGCGGGGCCTGTGGAAGGCGAGTCCAAGTGGGCTCTAGGGAGAGGGCGGGGCCTGCGGCAGGCGGGTCCGAGTGGGCTCTAGGGAGGGAGCGGGGCCTGGGGAAGGCGGGTCCGAGTGGGCTCTAGGAAGGGGCGGGGCTTGCGGAACTGGGAATGGGGCGGAGCCGGGGTGGAAGCGGGGCCAGAACGAGCTGGGGGTGGGGCCTGCCCCTAGAGAACTTTTGGGAGGGAGCTGAGGCGGGCTCTGAGCTGGTGCTATGGTTTCTCTCTATCTCTGGATTTAAGGAGAATCTTAAAGTGAGGGCTGAATTCTTACACAAATTAGTATTTGGAGTCTGATTTGGAGAAGGTGGAACTTGATATTTCCGCAAATGGGAAAATCTGGAGTCCTGGAAAGCCCCAGGAGCTCTGATATTCTCTGCACACACGCAGAGGCAAGTAACACACACACTTTGTTGCTGCAGAATGACTCGCGTTGGAGCCTTTTGTGCCAGGAGGAGGGGACCTGGTTTCTGGCTGGAATCAGAGACTTTCCCAGTGGCTGTCTACGTCCCCGAGCCTTCTTCCCTCTGCAGACTCATGGCCCATGGATCAGCCATGTGACTCGGGGAGCCTATCTGGAGGACCAGCTAGCCTGGGATTGGGGCCCTGATGGGGAGGAGACTGAGACACAGACTTGTCCCCCACACACAGAGCATGGTGGTGAGCAGGACGCTTTTGGGCCCTAGGGGCTCCTGGGAGTGCACAGACCCATGGCAGGGGCTCAGGGGTCAGCCATGGGGCCCCAACTGAGGTGGCCACCTCCTCTCCCTAGCCTGTGGCCTGCGGCTGGAGGCTGCTCCAGTGGGGGTCCTGTGGCCCTGGCTGGCAGAGGTGCATGTGGCTGGTGATCGAGTCTGCACTGGGATCCTCCTGGCCCCAGGCTGGGTCCTGGCAGCCACTCACTGTGTCCTCAGGTGGGTCTCACTCGTCTCCTAGGCGAGAGACGGGAGGGGAGAATGGAACAGAGCCAAATGCTTGTTTTTGTTGTTTGTTTGTTTGTTTAAAAAAAATTAACAATGAGATCTTGCTGTGTTGCCCAGGCAAGCCTCAAGCAATCCTCCTGCCTTGGCCAACGTACTAGGATTACAGGCATGAGCCACCGTGCCTCACCCAAAGGACTCTTAAAATAGTGGGATATTCTCCTTTAAGCATCTTACAGCTGGGCGCAATGGCTCACACCTGTAATCCTAGCACTTTGGGAGGCCGAGGCGGGCAGATCATGAGGTCAGGAGTTCAAGACGAGCCTGGCCAACATGGTGAAACCCCTCTACTAAAAATACAAAAATTAGCCAGGGGTGGTGGCAGGCGCCTGTAACGCCAGCTACGTGGGAGGCTGAGGCAGGAGAATCGCTTGAACCCAGGGAGGGCAGAGGTTGCAGTGAGCCAAGATTGCGCCACTGCACTCCAGCCGGAGCGACAGAGCAAGACTCTGTCTGGGGTGGGGCATGAGGGAAGAATCTTACAGCACTGGGAGATGTTTTGACCTAGAAGGGAGATTTGGAAGGAGGGATGATGAAGGAGTGAGTGGCATGACCCCAGAGAGTCATCCTTTCCCTGGGCTGGGAAGGACTTTGCCAGCAATGGGAGGAGCAGAAGGTGACATTGGACCTTGTTCCAACAGGCCAGGCTCTACAACAGTGCCTTACATTGAAGTGTATCTGGGCCGGGCAGGGGCCAGCTCCCTCCCACAGGGCCACCAGGTATCCCGCTTGGTCATCAGCATCCGGCTGCCCCGGCACCTGGGACTCAGGCCCCCCCTGGCCCTCCTGGAGCTGAACTTCCGGGTGGAGCCCTCCCCATCAGCCCTGCCCATCTGTCTCCACCCGGCGGGTATCCCCCCGGGGGCCAGCTGCTGGGTGTTGGGCTGGAAAGAACCCCAGGACCGAGGTGAGACCCCTGGGTCACGGGAACGAGGAGTAGCTGGAGGCCAGAGCCCTGGAACAACTTTGTCTCCTCTCCCCAGTCCCTGTGGCTGCTGCTGTCTCCATCTTGACACAACGAATCTGCGACTGCCTCTATCAGGGCATCCTGCCCCCTGGAACCCTCTGTGTCCTGTATGCAGAGGGGCAGGAGAACAGGTGTGAGGTACAGGGGCCTGGGCGTCCTGGAGTAGGCAGGGGAGAGGCAGTGTTGGACTACTGTACCCTAGAGAGAGAGCAGAATTGGAATTTTTTTTTTCTTTTTTTTTTGAGACGGAGTCTCACTCTGTCCCCCAGCTGGAGTGCAGTGGCGCGATCTTGGCTCACTGCAAGCTCCGCCTCCCTGGTTCATGCCATTCTCCTGCCTCAGCCTCCCGAGTAGCTGGGACTACAGGCACCCGCTACTACGCCCGGCTAATTTTTTGTATTTTTAGTAGAGACGGGGTTTCACTGTGTGAGCCAGGATGGTCTCGATCTGATCTCGTGATCCGCCCACCTCGGCCTCCCAAAGTGCTGGGATTAGAGGTGTGAGCCACCGCGCCCGGCCAAGGAATTTTTTTTTTTTTTTTTTTTTTTTTTGAGACTGAGTCTCGCTCTGGTACCCAGGCTGGAGTGCAGTGGTGTGATCTTGGCTCACTGCAACCTCCACCTCCCAGGTTCAAGAGATTCTCCTGCCTCAGCCTCCCTAGTAGCTGGGATTACAAGCATGCACCACCACACCTGGTTAATTTTTGTATTTTTAGTCGAGACAGGGTTTCACCATGTTGGCCAAGCTGGACTCAAACTCCTCACCTCAAATGATCCGCCCACCTTGGCTTCCCAAAGGGTTGGGATTAGAGGTGTGAGCCACTGCACCTGGCCAGGATTGGAATTATTGGGTATTTGGCCCCAAATGGGACCCTAGCTGGACCCGGGAGAGAAACCAGGGACCTGGATGTCTAGGGATGCAGACCAGAGTGCTTCGTGGCCAGACCCTGGGGAAAGGGGGAGGGGACCAAGAGGAAGGGCAGCAGACCCACGTGGCCTCGCTCCAACTCTGCAGATGACCTCAGCACCGCCCCTCCTGTGCCAGATGACGGAAGGGTCCTGGATCCTCGTGGGCATGGCTGTTCAAGGGAGCCGGGAGCTGTTTGCTGCCATTGGTCCTGAAGAGGCCTGGATCTCCCAGACAGTGGGAGAGGCCAACTTCCTGCCCCCCGGTGGCTCCCCACACTGGCCCACTGGAGGCAGCAATCTCTGCCCCCCAGAACTGGCCAAGGCCTCGGGATCCCCGCATGCAGTCTACTTCCTGCTCCTGCTGACTCTCCTGATCCAGAGCTGAGGGGCTAGGGTCCCAGCACCACTTCCCCCTTCTCCACCCTCTACTTCCCGCCCAGTGGGGCTGGAATGTGGCCCAGCCGGCTGGAACCTCAAGGGCCCCACCCACCGAGATTGCAGCGGCTCTGGCTAATTGGGCCTCAGTGCCCGGGCTATTTTGAACCCAGGAATCCTTGGGGGTGGTGGGAGGAGCGGACAATAAAGGTGTAAACACAGGTACCTGTGTGGCCTTGTGGCATCGCCGTGGGCAGGCTGAGGGGCTTGGCATCAGAGGCTAAGCGGGAAGCCCAAGGGGGAGGTCCCCTCCCTCCTCCCTCCTCCGGCCTCTGAGTCAGGCCTTGGGCTCTCAGGAAATGTACCCTGATAACCTGGCAGCGATTCCTTCATTCCTGTCCCAGGGCAGGGAAGTCGGGTGGCCAGCTGGCTGTGTGTCACCTGCCCAGTGGAGTCAGCACTCTCGGCACGTGCTGGACATCTCAACCCCTGCTCAGACCCGCTGCCCTCGCTGCCCGCCATAGACACACCTCAATGCATGATGCTCCGATGTATCCCCCGCACACACACAACACTTGGGCCCTTCAAGGGTCTGCCACTTTCACATTCTGCCCAGAACTTGGGTCCCTTATATGTGAACCTCACTCCCTTACCCACTGCTTACCTGCACCTCCCTGCATTCATTCAACCCGTGTTCCCTGGTGGCTAAGTCGTGGCACAATTGGGGTCTGATATATAAGCCCACAAAGTCCTCCCAATCTAGTGGGGACACATGTGGACATCCCTGGCTGGGATTGGGAAGATGTCATAGCAGTGATGTTTGAGCACAGAAAAAGGGAAGGTGGTTTCCAGCCAATGAATCTACAATTAAAAAGTAAAGCAAAACCAGAGACGAGGTGCGGCAGCTCATGCCTGTAATCCCAGCACTTTGGGAGGATCGCTTGAGGCCAGGCATTCCAGACCAGCCCGGGCAACAAAGCAAGACCCCCATCTCCACTTTTTTTTTTTTGAGACAGAGTCTCATGCTGATGCTCAGGCTGGAGTGCAGTGGTGCAATCTCGGCTCACTGCAACCTCCACCTCCTGGGTTCAAGCGATCCTCCTGCCTCAGACGCAAGTAACTAGGATTGCAGACTCAAGACACCACGCCGGACTAATTTTTGTATTTTTATTTAACTTATTTATTTTTAAATTTTTGAGACAGAGTTTTGCTATTGTCGCCCACACTGGAGTTCAATGGCGCAATCTCGGCTCACTACAACCTTCACCTCCCAGGTTCAAGCAATTCTCCTGCCTCAGCCTCCTGAGAAGCTGGGATTACAGGCGCCCACCACCATGCCCAACTAATTTTTGTATTTTTAGTAGAGATGGGGTGTCTCCATGTTGGCCAGGCTGGTCTTGAACTCCTGACCTCAGATGATCCGCCCACCTCAGCCTCCCAAAGTGCTGGGATTTACAGGCGTGAGCCACTGCATCTGGCCTATTTATTTTATTTATTTATTTATTTTGAGATGGAGTCTCCCTCTGTTGCCCAGGCTGGAGTGCAGTGGCGCAATCTTGGCTTCCCGGGTTCAAGCAATTCTCCTGCCTCAGCCTCCCGAGTAGCTAAGATTACAGGTATGCGCCACCACGCCTGGCTAATTTTCTTTGTATTTTTTAGGAGAGACGGGGTTTTACCATGTTGGCCAAGCTGGTCTCAAACTCCTGATCTCGAGAATGATCCTCCCACCTTGGCCTCACAAAGTGCTGGGATTATAGGTGTGAGCCACCACATCCAAGCTCCACAATTTTTGTTTGTTTGTTTGTTTTTTGAGATGGAGTCTCGCTCTGTCGCTCAGGCTGGAGTGCAATGGTGCAATATCTCGGCTCACTGCAACCTCCACCTCCCGGGTTCAAGCGATTCTCCTGCCTCAGCCTCCTGAGTAGCTGGAATTACAGGTGCGTGCTACCACGCCTGGCTAATTTTTGTATTTTTAGTAGAAATGGGGTTTCACCATGTTGTTCAGGATGGTCTCAAACTCCTGACCTCGTGATTCGTGTGCCTTGGCCTCCCAAAGTGCCGAGATTAGAGGCGTGAGCCACCACACCCAGCCTCAACAGGTGTTTTGAACGGCCAGAGTGGCCCTCAAAGAGGATACATGCCTCACTCCCACCGCAGCCACACGGCAAGCCTTCTTTCCCTGAGCCTCTGCCCTCTGCACCCCATCCCCCCATCTTCGCCTTACCACCTTTTATAATCCCTTTCGGTCTCAGTTTCCAAGGCAATTCCTCGAGGACCCTTTCACAATGCCAGCCTTTGCCAGGCTGTGGTGTGCTCACGCCATTCTTTTTCATCACTATTCCTAGCTTGAAATTATTGTGTAATTGCAATTTTTTTTTTAAGACAGGGTCTCCCTCTGTTGCCCAGGCTGGAGTGCAGTGGCGTGATCATAGCTCAATGCTTCGTTGAACTCCTGGGCTCAAGCAATCCTCCTGCCTCAGCCTCCCAAATAGCTGGAACCATAGGCATGCGCCACAATGCCTGCCTAATTTTTATATTTCTTTGTAGAGATGAGGCCTCGCTATATTCCCCAGGCTGGTCTGGAACTCCTGGCTTCAAGTGATGCTCCAGCCTCAGCCTCCCAAAGCCGACTAGCCACCTTGCCAGCCTGTTTGTGATTATTTGATTGAAGTGTGTCACCCCTACTTCACCATGAGCTCAGGGCTCAAGGGGGACGGGGCTGGTGCCTGTTTTGTCCTGGACACCTGGGAACATCATAGGCACTTAGGAAATGTCTGTGGGATGATTGGTGCTGCTCCACAAGCTCGCCACCACCCATGAGGTGCAGGCATCGCAGAAAGGGCCTGGCAGGGGACAGACCATAATGTCTTAAGCTCCCATACCCAGCCTAAGGAGGGAGGGAAGAAGGGAGGAGTGGCTGTGGCTCCAGATAATAAGAGCTGGGGCCAGGCCCTGGGGGGCATAACTGGCCTGAGATAACCTGAAAGACCTGAGGCGGAGGAGAGTCGTCACATTCCAGGGAGACTGCACACACACACAAACCACATGCACGTGCGTGCACGCACACTCAGACACACACACTACACACACAGGGACACACACAGCCTACACATGTGCACACACAGCCTGTACATGCACACACACACACACCACACCACGTAAGAGGACACACGCAGCCTACACAGGCATACACACACACCACATACACACTACACACCGGGACACACACACACAAAAGGCCTATGCATGTGCACACACATACACACGGACACATACATGCACACACACGGGCCTGCAGCTCTGAAAGGACTCATGACTTTGGTGGCAAGAGGAGCTGGCGGAGCCCAGCCAGCGGGCGGGGCCAGGGGAGGGGCGGGCAGGTAGGTGCAGCCACTCCTGGGAGGACCCTGCGTGGCCAGACGGTGCTGGTGACTCGTCCACACTGCTCGCTTCGGATACTCCAGGCGTCTCCCGTTGCGGCCGCTCCCTGCCTTAGAGGCCAGCCTTGGACACTTGCTGCCCCTTTCTAGCCCGGATTCTGGGATCCTTCCCTCTGAGCCAACATCTGGGTCCTGCCTTCGACACCACCCCAAGGCTTCCTACCTTGCGTGCCTGGAGTCTGCCCCAGGGGCCCTTGTCCTGGGCCATGGCCCAGAAGGGGGTCCTGGGGCCTGGGCAGCTGGGGGCTGTGGCCATTCTGCTCTATCTTGGATTACTCCGGTCGGGGACAGGTAAGTGAGGACGTGGGGGCAGGGTGGGGACAATGCACTGGAGGGAGCCGGCGTGATCATTTTCTGGGGTGTGCCCTTGTCTGGGGCCCAAGAAAACCCCCGGCCTCCCTAGCTCTTGGCCTCCCTCTCCCACCTTGGCTCTGCCAGGGAAGGGGCCAGCCCTCTGGAGCAGTGGTGGGTACTAAGGGGTCAGGGAACCCGAGTCTTCCCTACTCACCCCTCCTCTTTCTCTTTCTTTCTAGGAGCGGAAGGGGCAGAAGGTGAGACTTTCCTCGGAGAGGGAGGAGGGGAGGGGGAGGTGACTTGGATCGGATTCCCCTGGGGTTTAACCAGTGCCTGGCCTTCAGCTGGGCTGCCTTCCAACTAGATTCTCTTAGGGCTCCCAGAGTGGGGGGTTTTAGCCCTCACCTTATGGGCAGAGAAGCAGGGACTTGCCCAGGGCACACTGCCAATGAAGGTGCAGCTGAGATTCAGATCCACGTCTGACTCCCAAAGTGGGGCAATCAAGGTGGTTTTTTTGGTTTGGTTTTTGTCTTTTGAAACAGGGTCTGGGTCTGTCGTCACCCAGGCTGGAGTGCAGTGGCCCGATCGCAGCTCACTGCAGTCTCAGTGATCCAGCCTCCCGGGCTCACGTGATCCTCCCACCTCCCCACCTCAGCCTCCCTAGTGGCTGGGACTACAGGTGCATGCCATCACACCCAGCTAGTTGTGTTTTGTTTTTGTTTTTGTTTTTGTTTGGTAGAGATGTGGGTCTCACTATGTTGGCCGGGCAGGTCTTGAACTCCTGGGCTCAAGCGATCCTCCTGCCTTGGCCTCTCAAAATGCTGGGATTACAGGTGTGAGCCACCGTTCTCGTCCTGGAGGTGGTTTTGAGGGAACCAAACCAAGGGTCTCCTTTCTTGGAAGGCATCCAACCCGGCTCTGAGTCAGACCGGCTTTCAATCCTGGCTTCCCCATGCACTGGCTGTGTGTCATTGGCCAAGTCCCCCCACTTTTCTAAGCCTTAGACTCCTCACCTCTAAAATGAAGCTGGTCATGTCCGTCTCCTGGGGCTGTGGAGAGGATGCAGGGAGATGAGGAAGCGAAAGCCCCTCCAGGGCCTGGCACAGCCGCTAGGCTCTCTAAATAGTGGCTATTGTCATGATGATAAGGGAGAGAAAGATCTGGTCTGCAATTTTCTCTGCTCCTAGATGACTTTGTGAAGAGCAGTTGGGCTCCACTCCAAAGTGGCCTCAATGGGGGTGTGGCTGGGGCTGTCCTGGAAACTAGACATTCACATCACAGGAGCCCAGTTCTGCTGTTGGTTTGTTGAATATATGTCCACGACGCCACAGGCACTGCAGACATGAGAATCTGCCCCTAGGGAATGCCCAGATTGGTGTGGTGGAAACAGACACAGTTGTGGACTCCCGAACAATTGTGAGACTGGGCAGCATCGGGGAGCATGGTGGAGGTTGGGGGGTGCTGGGCTCGGAGGCAATGCCCAACTCAGCCAGCAGAAGCCCGCCTGTCTACGGAGGGGCTGCTGTTCCAATCAAGCATCCACAGGCAAAGGGAAGTTTGCCAGACAGTAAGGATGGGGAAGGGCATACCAGGTAGAGTGACCTGGATCAGCCAAGGTCCCGGGTAAACAAGTGTGTGGCCTGATGTACACGACTGAAGGGTCCAGAGGGGACGGCTGGGTCCGATGGCGGTGCCATGGTCTGTCTGGAATGTATCTTAAGGGCCGCGTGGAGCCAAGGAAGGGTTTAAGCAGGGCTGTGGCCTGGTCAGATTGGGGGTTTATGAAAATCTTCAGACTTGTAAGGGGCGGGATGGATGGAAGGCTTGCAAGGAGAGAAGCTGCCATGAGACCTGAATTAGGTAATGGGTAGTGGACAGAAGGGGCACAACTGCCCATGCCTGGGAGGGGACAAAGGGGTGTTGACTCCTGTGAACCCACTTCCCAAGCTCTATATCAGAGCTCCTGGGCTGCATAGGAGTGGCCAGGCTAACAACCTGACCCCTTCCCTTCCTCCCTGGGCAGCTCCCTGCGGTGTGGCCCCCCAAGCACGCATCACAGGTGGCAGCAGTGCAGTCGCCGGTCAGTGGCCCTGGCAGGTCAGCATCACCTATGAAGGCGTCCATGTGTGTGGTGGCTCTCTCGTGTCTGAGCAGTGGGTGCTGTCAGCTGCTCACTGCTTCCCCAGGTACCAAATGGTGAAAGTCAAAAGTGGGCTGGAGGTCAAAGTTCATGGGTCAATCCAGGTCAGACGTTGGGGTTCTTGGGTTGGGTCTGAGAGTGTCAGTTCTAAGTCTGGAAGGACCAGTTAGGAGTGAAGGTGAGGGGTCAGAGGTTACATGATAAAACTAAGGTGCAATTTGAGACCTAAAAGGGGCTGATCGGAATCAGGGGTTGGCAGTGGGGGTTGGGGAACAAGGAGAGGTCTCCTGGGTCTCAGCCTTTGCCCCCTGCCTGCAGCGAGCACCACAAGGAAGCCTATGAGGTCAAGCTGGGGGCCCACCAGCTAGACTCCTACTCCGAGGACGCCAAGGTCAGCACCCTGAAGGACATCATCCCCCACCCCAGCTACCTCCAGGAGGGCTCCCAGGGTGACATTGCACTCCTCCAACTCAGCACACCCATCACCTTCTCCCGCTACATCCGGCCCATCTGCCTCCCTGCAGCCAACGCCTCCTTCCCCAACGGCCTCCACTGCACTGTCACTGGCTGGGGCCATGTGGCCCCCTCAGGTGAGGTGGGACGCTGGGTGCCTAGAGGTGTGGAGGGGCACCTGACTTGGGGAGGGGCCCAGGGTAAGCCTCTTTTACCCCCACAGTGAGCCTCCTGACGCCCAGGCCACTGCAGCAACTTGAGGTGCCTCTGATCAGTCGTGAGACGTGTAACTGCCTGTACAACATCGACGCCAAGCCTGAGGAGCCGCACTTTGTCCAAGAGGACATGGTGTGTGCTGGCTACGTGGAGGGGGGCAAGGACGCCTGCCAGGTAAGCACAGGCCCGGGGGGCAGATGACCAGTGCAACTTCGGAAAGGAGGCCTGGCCCGGTCCTGATGGCTGCTGTGTGGCTTCTCTCCTCAGGGTGACTCTGGGGGCCCACTCTCCTGCCCTGTGGAGGGTCTCTGGTACCTGACGGGCATTGTGAGCTGGGGAGATGCCTGTGGGGCCCGCAACAGGCCTGGTGTGTACACTCTGGCCTCCAGCTATGCCTCCTGGATCCAAAGCAAGGTGACAGAACTCCAGCCTCGTGTGGTGCCCCAAACCCAGGAGTCCCAGCCCGACAGCAACCTCTGTGGCAGCCACCTGGCCTTCAGCTCTGCCCCAGCCCAGGGCTTGCTGAGGCCCATCCTTTTCCTGCCTCTGGGCCTGGCTCTGGGCCTCCTCTCCCCATGGCTCAGCGAGCACTGAGCTGGCCCTACTTCCAGGATGGATGCATCACACTCAAGGACAGGAGCCTGGTCCTTCCCTGATGGCCTTTGGACCCAGGGCCTGACTTGAGCCACTCCTTCCTTCAGGACTCTGCGGGAGGCTGGGGCCCCATCTTGATCTTTGAGCCCATTCTTCTGGGTGTGCTTTTTGGGACCATCACTGAGAGTCAGGAGTTTTACTGCCTGTAGCAATGGCCAGAGCCTCTGGCCCCTCACCCACCATGGACCAGCCCATTGGCCGAGTTCCTGGGGAGCTCCTGGGACCCTTGGCTATGAAAATGAGCCCTGGCTCCCACCTGTTTCTGGAAGATTGCTCCCGGCCCGCCTGCCCAGACTGATGAGCACATCTCTCTGCCCTCTCCCTGTGTTCTGGGCTGGGGCCACCTTTGTGCAGCTTCGAGGACAGGAAAGGCCCCAATCTTGCCCACTGGCCGCTGAGCGCCCCCGAGCCCTGACTCCTGGACTCCGGAGGACTGAGCCCCCACCGGAACTGGGCTGGCGCTTGGATCTGGGGTGGGAGTAACAGGGCAGAAATGATTAAAATGTTTGAGCACAACTTGCCGTGCATGTGTGAAGTGAAATGAAGAACATCCGCTCTTGGCCTCCCCTTCCCCTCCAAAGTCCAGGGCCACCAGCAGAACTGACTTTATTAAAAAAATGACAAAACAGGTCTGTACATATTTACAGGCTGGGAGCCAGGAGGCTCAGGTCCGACAGCAGGGGCCAGGCTGCTCACTTCTTGGAGAGCTTGACTTGCTTGTGCTTGGGGGGTGCCCACTTGAGGCAGACGGAGTCCACTGTGGGGAGAAGGGGCGGGAGGCAGGGCTGGGCCTGGGCCAGGCCAGCTCACACCTGGCTGCCCTGCTCTGGGCTCAGGCCAGTTTCACCTCCTCCAGGTGAGAACAAAAGGGCAGGCTGTGCTGGGGAGGGGCAGGGAAGCCCAGGAATGAGAGGCCTGCCCCGGGCTCCATCCTGGGAGCTGGTCTGACTGGTTTGGGATCATGTGACAGCAATAAGGAGGCCTTGACTCCTACCAGTCCATATACTGACACTCCCCCACCACCCCCGACACACAGCAGCCCCCCACCCACCTGTGATGGGTGGTTTCTTATACTGGGCACTTTTGAGGTGCTCCTCCACCAGCTTGGGTGTGACACAGATCACGTGCTGGCCCTTCCAGTACTTGACCATATTGAGGGATTGCAGGGTACTGATGATGTCATTTTGGGTGATACTGGTCATCTGGCTGCAAAAAGGGATGAGAGCAAATGCCAGACCTGGTGCCCTTGTGGGATCTGGCCAGGATGGTGACAGGGTATGAGGAAGCAGGATCGTGGCCCATCTCAGGGCAAGTCCTGCCCCCAGGGCCCAGGAGGCCCCCTCACCTGAGGTCCTTGATGGACAGTGTGCCCCGGAAGTCCCGCAGGATCTCCAGCAGCACCCAGGACCAGTAGCTGCGGTAGCTGAGCTTGCCCAGGTCAGACAGCGGCTTCTCCGGGGAGCCGACCGTGCTCTCCAGCTTGGAGAGCTCATAACCTGGCAGCAGTAGAAAGAAGAACTTAGGATCTAGCCTGCCCTGGCACCCCTGCCCCACAGGTCTCCCCCTCCCAGACAGGCCAGGAACCACTCACTGAAAGCGATGAGGAACTTCCCGTAGCCGCGGCGTTGGTAGGGGGGCAAGGTCAGGATGCAGGCCACATTGTTTCCATCTGGGGACTCCTTCTCCTGCAGGAGGCAGGTGCTCAGGGCCGCTGGGGAGGCTCTGCCCCACTCTCTGTTCATGCCCACCTTCGCCCTCCCCACCCTCCCCACCCCGAGTTTCCAGACCCAGCACCTTGGAGAAGTAGCCAACAATGTGGGCCCCCTGCCGGTCCACCTCAGTCAGGATGTAAAAGACGAACGGCTCCACGTCAAAGTACAGTGTCTTATGGTCCAGGAAAAGCTTGGCCAGCAGACACAGGTTCTGACAGTAAATCTAGGGTTGAGGAGGGGGAGACAGGCTCAGGGGGCAGGCACAGGCCCCACCCAGCTGGTTCCAGCGGCCGGCACCAGCCCACGCGAAGTGGGCGCCTCGCCAGGCCAGAAGGATTTCACACTGGAAGGAGTCTTCAGTCAGCCTCTGACGAACAGGGAACTGGAAATGAGAGAGCAACAGCACTTCGGAGGTGCCAGTGGAGCTGGACGAAGCCCAGCCACCCCTTCTGAGTGCCAAATACGAGCTGGGTGCCTTCCATGCAGGATCTGCTTCAGTCTTCACAGACATTAACTCTGTTTCAGCTCGTGAAACTGAGGCTCCGAGGCAGGAATTTAGACCGTCCTGTTCATGGCTGTGTCCCCAGCGCCTAGCACGAGTCTAAGTATGAAGCTGGGTGCCTGGTAAACGTCTGCTGAATGGAGGAACCTCGAGCCCTGTCTGTCCACTTGGCTGCACTCCAGGAGGGGGACAATGGGACCGAGTTTGGCTTCACGGCACACACTAAGGGGCTCCCTGGTTTATGACACCACAGCCACTCTCTCATCCAACCCGGCAGCTGTGCGAGCCCAGCACTGCCAGGCCCATCTCACTCAGGAGGAAGCTGAAGCTCCCAGAGTGGAAGTGCTTGCCCAGGGCCTCAAAGCTGGCAGAGCGCAGTTGGAAAGCACCCCCACATCTCCAGCGGGGGCCCTTCTGCTATTCCACACAGCCATGCTCAGGAAGGCAGAGCAGGGGCAAGGGCTGGGCTCAGCCTGCGTATTCTCCGAGTCCAAGGCTAATCAAGCCCCAAGAGGTCACCGATAATAACAAGGCCCATGTTTATTAAGCACATACTAGTGCCAAGCACTGCACTGAACACTTGACATTTGCTGTCTCATTTATTCCACTAACAACACAACTAGGTAAATATTAAATATTATGACTCCCGTCTTATGGACAAGGAAACAGGAACAAACCATGTTAAGTAACTTGTCTGTGGTCAGTGAGGAAGTGACAGGGCAACATGAGCCATCCTGAAGCCTGCCCTCTCTGTCCTGTGCTGTATGGCCCATCTGCGGGAAACCAGTACACTTGGCCAGACCCTCCCAGACTGATAAGGCAAAGGCCAAGTTCTCTACAACAGCTAGGCAGGTCCCAAAGGCCCCAACCTGCCCCGCTGAAGTCATTCGGGGCCAGGAACAAGGAACTCAAACCTTGAAAGCCACAGAGCTCTCTCAGCAGGAAATTTCACACAAAGCAGTCCCCTCCCAGGCAAAAACAAACACCTTTCTTTCCAACGGAAGGAGAAAGCACTTCTAAAAGCAGCCTCAGGCAAGAAAATCTCCTCTGGGTTCCAGAACAACCCAAGTTTGAACCTAACCCCACCAGCAGAAGAGTCTTGGGGCCACCACAAGGCCCTGTGTTTCCTATGCACCAACTACAGGCCTAGTGCCAGGCTAGGAGGCCCTCAGAGGCCTTCTTTTTTTTTTTGAGACAGATTCTCAATCTGACGACCAGGCTGGAGTACAGTGGCACAATCTCAGCTCACTGCAACCTCTGCCTCCCAGGTTCAAACAATTCTTGTGCCTCAGCCTCCCGAGTAGCTGGGATTACAGGTGCGCACCACCACGCCGGCTAATTTTTTGTATTTTTAGTCGAGAAGGAGTTTCGTCATGTTACCCAGGCTGCTCTCAAACTCCTGAGCTCAGGCAATCTGCCCACCTCAGCCTCCAAAAGTGCTAGGATTACAGGTGTGAGCTGCAGTGCCCGGCCCCTCAGAGGCATTCTGCCCATAGAGGCTCAGCTAAGGCTGCCCCCTCCCCTT
Source organism: Pan troglodytes (assembly GCF_028858775.2). Classification (NCBI taxonomy): domain Eukaryota; kingdom Metazoa; phylum Chordata; class Mammalia; order Primates; family Hominidae; genus Pan; species Pan troglodytes. Next base: position 35,154,635 of record NC_072416.2, on the reverse strand, counting down.
TGGTGGTGATGAGGATCATCTGGGAGGTGCCCAGGGCCTCCCCGGCCTCTCCCGGCCCCTGGCCACCCACTCACCTTATGGTCTTTGCCATCAACTTCGTACACGGAGATGTTGCTCTTGCGGTAGATCTCTTTCCCGGGGGGCTGCCGCCACTGGCACTGACCCTGGTCAGGGACAAGAGAACAGGTTCGCTGCCCATATGTTCTCTGCTAGGAGGCACCCAACCCACCACTGCATGCTTTGGAGCAAGTCTCTGCCTCTCTGTTTCCCCCCTCAACACTTCACCTACATCGAGTAATCCTCCCAGCAGCCTTAGGAAAGTGATCCTGCTTTTACAGACCAAGGCCCAGGCACAGAGATCCAAACATCACACAGCACGGTGGGGTTTTGAGTCTCTGTGGGCCTGGCTCTGGAGGGACCCGTCCATGACAATGGCTTCCCTAAACCACACCTATTCGCTTCAGATTCCACACTTCGGGAAGCAGCCCACTGTGTCAGTGATGAGAGCGCCCCTTCCTGACAGCCCCCAATTTCATCCACACTTAAGGTCCCACTGCCAGGGGCTATGTGTGCTTCCTGGGATGGAGCTGGCCTTGGCAAAAGACCTGAAGGGGGTGAGTTACTGTCCCCATTCTAGAGAAGAGGAGCTGAGGTCTGAAGTTGGCAAGGTCACCCTGCCAGCAACAGCAAAGCCAGGCCTGGAATCCAGGCCTCCTGACCCCCAGCAGCTCTTCCCTGTACTCGCTCCTTTGGGCCTGTCTCCTCCCTGGAGCTGCCGGCGCAGCCGCCCTCAGTCTCCATGCCTGCCTCTGCCTCTCACCAGGCCCCTGCCCAGCTCGGCCCGGCCGGCCCAGCCTCACCAAGTGGAAGCGGTAGCTCTTCTCATATTTCATGTACTTGAGGCAGTACTCGCAGAGCCAGAGCTTGGGCTGTTTCCCATAGTCTTCGGGGAATGGTGAGAAATACCAGGCATCAATTTCGTAGTTCCCGATGTGGATCTTGTCCACATACTTCACCTTGGTGATCTGCAGGCAGGGTGGGAGTGAGGCACAGTGCACGGCTCAGCAGGGGCTCCTCGGCAAGGGGAGACGGGGGATCTGCAGGCAGCTTCCCAGCCCCACTTACCGCCTCATGCTCCTTCTCCAAGGCTGCTGTGGTGGGGTCCATCTCTGCATAAGTCTGGGCCAGGAAAGAAAAGTGGGCAGAGGTGAACAGAAGTGGTGACCAGGCTGTCCCTCCCGTCAGGACCCACAAGGCTTCCCTGCCGTCTACCAGACCTCATTCCTGGATGGCAATAATAACCACAACAATAGCTAACCTATCTGACTTGGTTCTGAAGCTGGCTGGTCCAGACTCCTCTCACACCCACCCGCCCCACCCCCGATATCCCAGACATCCCTGATGTCCAAGTTTGGACCTTTTGCCAGATGAACAGGGTTAGGATCAGGATGGGGCTTCAGCTGCACGATGGGGGGCAATCCAGCTCTGCCAAAGTTGTGAGACTCAAATGAAATAACAGATTTGCCTTCCAGGCCCACCATAAGAACTGTTACTACCTCCCCGATGTGCCTGGACCCCTTTCCTGAGCACCAGACCCTGCCTGCCCATGGGACTGCCCCAGAGGTCCCTCCCACAGGGACAGCGGACTCAAGATGTGCAGAAAGGACCTCAACACTCCTCCCTGCAAACCTGCGCCTCCTCCTGGGTTGCTCATTTTACTGGTAACATCACCCTTGGTCCCAATGTCCAAGACCCATAACTAGGCTTGCCTCAGACTACTCTCTCTCCCTCGGCCTGGCCAAGTCCTAATACAGTGGATGTCGAGTCTACTTCTGACATCTCTGGAATTGGGCCCTCTCTGGAATTCTCCTCTCTGTCCTGCTCCAGGTAGTCATGGCCCCATCTCAGGTCTGGACAATTTACTAGGCCTCCTCAGATTCCCTGCCTCCAGCCCCAGCCTCCTCATTGCTATCAGCAGCCCCCTTTTAGCGGCCTTCATGCTTCTGCACAAACAGCTCCTTCTACCTGGAGAATGCCCTTCCTTCTCTCACTGCCAGCAGAAAACACTTCCTCAGCCTGGCACGGAGCATGAGTCAGGTGAGTCCATGATGCTTTGTGATCTATCCTTTGTCACTGTTGTTATTGTGCTCTTTCCCATCCTTCAAGGCTTGAGATTCTTACCACCCCCTCCAGGAGGCCTGACTGGATTCTTCCCATCCAGAAAACATTCCCTCCTTCCCAAGTTCAGCGAGAAGTGGTCAACAGGGCAACACTGTCCAAGTATGCCCACCTGGGTTCCTCTATTTTTCAAGTCCTTAGAAAGCAGAGACTGAGTCACACCACACTCACAACACATCCTGCTCCTAGGCCAGACCCTGTGGGAGGAACCCAGTACAGCCTGACAATGGAAGGGGGACCCAAGACGGCCCATGACCTACACCAGGGCAGACGAGGCCCTGCCCTGTAGCTGAGAAGGGAGGAAGGAGCCAGTGCTTTACCCAGAACCCCCTCCACAAAGCACTGTGCTTATATGCTTATATGGCCTCATTTAATCCTTTCAGTAACCCTTACATAGAGTGTTATTTCTTTTTTTTTTTTTTTTTTTTGAGACGGAGTCTCACTCTGTTGCTCAGGCTGGAGTACAGTGGCACCATCTCGGTTCACTGCAACCTCCGCCTCCCAGGTTCAAGCAATTCTCCTGCCTCAGCCTCCCAAGTAGCTGGGACTACAGGCACATGCCACCACATCCAGGTAATTTTTGTATGTTTAGTAGCAATGGAGTTTCGCCATGTTGGCCAGGCTGTTCTCAAACTCCTGACCTCAGGTGATCAACCAGCCTCGCACTCCCAAAGTGCTGAGATTACAGGCGTGAGCCACTGCACTCAGCTGCGTTATTTCAATTTTACAGAGTAGTAAACAGGCAGGGCAAGGTGAGGTCCCTTACCCTCGGGGACTAGTGAGCTGCCATTTATTCCAAGTGGCAAGCATGGCACAGACATTTTTTTTTTTTTCTTCTGAGATAGACTCTCACTCTGTCGCCCAGGCTGGAGTGCAGTGGGGAGATCTCAGCTCACCACAACCTCTGCCTCCTGGGCTTAAGTGATTCTCCTACGTCAGCCTCCCAAGTGGCTGAGACTACATGTGCCTGCTACCATTCCCAGCTAATTTATTTTGTTTTTTGAGATGAAATTTTGCTCTTGTTGCCCAGGCTGGAGTGCAATGGTGCAATCTTGGCTCACTACAACCTCCACCTCCTGAGTTCAAGCGATCTTCCCACCTCAGTGTCCCAAGCAGCTGGGATTACAGGCGCCCACCAGCAAGCCCGGCTAATTTTTTGTATTTTTAGTAGAGATGGGGTTTCACCATGTTGGCCAGGCTGGTCTTGAACTCCTGACCTTCAGATGATCCACCCACCTTGGCCTCTCAAAGTGCTGGGATTACAGGCATGAGCCATAGCCTTTTTTCTTTTGTTTTTTTTTTTTTTGAGATGGAGCCTCGCCCTGTCGCCCAGGCTGGAGTGCAATGGCAAAATCTCACGTCACTGCAACCTCGCCTCCTGGGTTCAAGCGATTCTCCTGCCCCAGCCTCCCAAGTAGCTGGAATTACAGGTGTGCGCCATCACACCCAGCTAATTTTTTGTATCTTTAGTAAAGACGGGGTTTCACCATGTTGGCCATGCTGGCCTCCAACTCCTGACCTCGTGGTCTGCCTGCGCCTGGCCTCTTTTTGTATTTTTAGTAGAGACGGGCTTTCACCATATTGGCCAGGCTGATCTTGAACTCCTGACCTCAAATGATCCAATCATCTCAGCTTCCCAGAGGGCTGGGATTACAGGCATGAGCCACTGCACCCAGCCGACATTATTTCATTTTGTTCCTCACAATGAGCCTTTGAAATAAGAGTGCTCATTGTCCCTGTTGTATGAGAGAAAACTGAGGCACAAAGAGGTGAGGTCACTTGCCCAAGGTCACAGAACTGGTACTCAGCAGAGTTGGGCATGGGCCCCTGGTCTGTCCAATTCTGAACCTAACCACTGTAAAGATGAGGAAGAAAGATTTTCCTCCTCACACATCTCTTTAAAACACATTTCCCAATTCTCACAAAATACAGTACTCTTCTGCAAATGCAATAAAGAACTACAAAAACACTACTTTTCTTAATTGTTGCAATTTATTTAGAATTAAACATTAATTAGGCTCTGAAGAACCTTGCTGATTGTTAACTGGATGATTGTTTCATTACCTATTCTTTGATTTTATCACCACTGGCCCGTTATCCACCCTGCTGGTTGCCAGCTCAGAGGTATGTCTTTGTTGAGTGCAAAACAGTTGAGGAATTAATCTTAGATCTACACTGTCCAATAAAGTAGCCACTTGTCACATAGGGCTATTTAAAATTATACTCAGCTAAACGTGGTGGCTCACGCCTGTAAACCCAGCACTTTGAGAGGCCGAGGTGGGAGGACCACTTGAGGCCAGGAGTTCCAGACCAGTCTGGCCAACGTGGCGAAACCCCATCTCTACTAAAAATAAAAATAAAAAAATAGCTGGGTGTGGTGGCACACGCCTGTAATCTCAAGATACTTGGGAGGCTGAGGCACAAAAATTGCTTAAGCCAGGAAGGCGGAGGTTGCAGTAACCCAAGAGCTCGCCACTGTACTCCCGCCTAGGTGACGGAGTGAGACTCTGTCTCAAAAAATGAAAATTTTGGCTGGGCACGGTGGCTCACACCTGTAATCCCAGCACTTTGGGAGGCCGAGGCAGGCGGATCAGTTGAGGTCAGGAGTTTGAGGCCAAACATAGTGAAACCCTATCTCTACTAAAAATACAAAAATTAGCCAGGCATGATGGTGCGTGCCTGTAGTCCCAGCTACTTGGGAGGCTGCAGCAGGAAACTCACTTGAATCTGGGAGGCAGAGGTTGCAGTGAGCTGAGATCGCACCACTGCACTCCAGCCTGGTTGACAGAGTGAGACTCTGTCTCGAAAAAATAAAAATAAAATTAAAAAAAAAAATTATAATTAAATTTTTTTTTGAGACAGTCTTGATCGGACACCCAGGCTGGATGGAGTGCAGTGGCGTGATCTTGGCTGACTGCAACCTCCATCTCCTGGGCTCAAGTGATTCTCCTGCCTCAGCCTCCTAAGTAGCCAGGATTACAGGTGTGCACCACCACGCCCGGCTAATTTTTGTATTTTTAGTAGAGATGGGGTTTTGGCCATGTTGGCCAGGCTGGTCTCAATCCCCTGACCTTAAGTGATCCACCCACCTCCGCCTCCCAAAGTGTTGGGATTACAGGCGTGAGCCACTGCACCCATAATTTAAAAAAAAATTTTTTTTTTTTTGAGACGGAGTCTCACTCTGTCACCCAGGCTGGAGTGAGCCCAGGATCTCGGCTCACTACAAGCTCCACCTCCCGGGTTCACGCCATTCTCCTACCTCAGCCTCCCGAGTAGCTGGGACTACAGGTGCACGCCACCACGCCCGGCTAATTATTTTGTATTTTTCAGTAGAGATGGGGTTTCACCATGTTAGCCGGGATGGTCTCGATCTTCTGACCTGGTGATCCACCCGCCTTGGCCTCCCAAAGTGCTGGGATTACAGGCGTAAGCCACCGCGCCTGGCTAAAATTCTTAATTCTTAGTCACACTAGACACATTTCAAGTGCTCAACAGCTACATGTGGCTAGTGGCTACTGTACTAGATAGTACAGCTATAGAACATTTCCATTACAATAGGAAGTTCGATTGGGCAGTTTAAACCTTGAGGAGTTCTTCCAGTTTAGGGTATTTCAATTTTTTAAATCACACCACAGTAGGAAGTACACTTGGCACTGTAACATGTCTGTATATACACACAAGTATGTGCTAGGATCATCGGGAAGGTAAGGCTGGAACAAGAGGAATCCTGCACACTTTTATTGGGTGTGAAATAAAAGCTTCTCAAAACAATACCTACACTTAATAAAGTGCAACACCCTGATTTTTCTATCTTATCCACTTTCTTTCTTCCATTTAAAGAAATTTAAATGTTGGGCTTGCCCACTAACTCATGTACTCAGAAGGATGAAGCTGCAACAGCTGAAAGTAACATATGTCTGGGTGTCTGGAGACTTTGACAAATCTTGCTCTGGTTTGCACTCCTGATTTTTATAAATTTAGAAACTGAGACTTGGTCGGGCGCAGTGGCTCACACCTGTAATCCCAGCACTTTGGGAGGCTAAGGCAGGAGGATCGCTTGAGACCAGGAGTTTGAGACTAGTGTGGGCAACATAGCAGATCCCGTCTCTACAAAAAAATAAAAAATTAGCTGGGCATGGTGGCACGTGCCTATGGTCCCAGCTACTCAGGAGGCTGAGGCAGGAGGATTGCTTGAGCCCAGGAGGTTGAGGCTCAAGTGAGCCATGATTGTGCCACTGCACTCAGCCTAGACGATAGAGTAAGACGCTGTCTCAAAAAAAAAAAAATAACAATAATATGTACAACTATTATGTATCAATACAAGAAAAAACCAAGGCAGGTACAGGGATGCACTCCTGTAGTCCCAGCTACTTAGAAGGCTGAGGCAGGAAGAACATTTGAGCCCAGGAGTTCAAGTCCAGCCTGAGCAACACACCAAGACTCCCGTCTCTTAAGAAAAAAACCAAAATCATTGCTAAGGCCTCTGGCTCTGAGGTAGCACAATCTAGCTGGTAGATCAAATTCCTGTCTGGGTCCCTAAACTTATCTGTAGCTCTTCTGCATGCTTACTTCACAGGCCTACTGTGAAATGTCAGTGAGGTCATGTATTAAAACACTTAGCTTAGGCCAGGCGCAGTAGCTCACGCCTGTAATCCCAGCACTTTGGGAGGCCGAGGTGGGCGGATCACCTGAGGTCAGGAGTTCGAGACCAGCCTGACCAATATGGCGAAACCTCGTCTCTACTAAAAATACAAAAATTATCAGGGCATGGTGGCAGGTACCTGTAGTCCTAGCTACTTGGGAGGCTGAGACAGGAAAATTGCTTGAACCCAGGTGGCGGAGTTTACAGTGAGCCGAGATCATGCCACTGTACTCCAACCTGGGCGACAGAGCAAGACTCCGTCTCAAAAAAAAAAAAAAAAAACAAAACACACACACACACACACAAAAACCATTTAGCTGAATACTTCTGCTCACCGGCTAACAAGTGTTTGGCATTATTATTCTAATTCCAGCCCACCGTTTTACTGGCTGTGTGACCTTGGGCATGTTACTTAATCTCTCTCAGCCTGCTTCCTCACCTACCAAAAAAGTAACTATTCCTGTGTGTTGAATTGTTGGGAAGGATTTGAGGAGCTTATACATATACAGGACTTGGCAGGGTGCTTGGCTATAGCAACTGCCGAATAACATTCTCGTCTTTCCCACTGAACTTCAAGTCATTTTTTCTACTAAGACACAGCTACTAGGAGACAAAAGAGGCTACCGGTGCCGGAGGCCTGAGTTCTAGTCCCAGCTGTGCCATTTCCTTGCTGTGAGACTGCAGTGAAGCCCTTACCCTCTGTCTGTTTTCTTACCTATGAAAAGTAAGTAAGAGGAAGTAGGTAAAGTCCCTGACACACTACAGGAGCTTAAGAAATGGGATTTGCTATGGTTTTGGCACTGGGGCCCGAGAGACCCAAGGGAACTGGCAGAGGCAGCTGGGCCTCCTGGGCCCGTGGATGGGAAGGGATCCGGACCTTCTGCACATGGTTGATCTCATCATGCTTGCGCTTTTGGTTGCGAGTGATCTTGCGCTCAGGCTGCTCTGCGAGCTCGCTCAGGTACTTCTCTGAGTTCTTCTGTACAGCATCCTTCACTGTCTTGGTCAGCGCCAGCCGGTTCTTGTCTACCCACTCGTCCAGCCGCCGGTTAACTGTAAGGATGGGCCATAAGAGTGCTGCCAGGGCAGCCAACTCCCCACACCCATGCCCAGATGTGCCAAGCCACTCACAGCCCACGTAGTGTACATAGAATTCCTCTCGGCCCTCCTGGTCGTTCACTCGAGACTGGATCACTTCAGCAGAATCTGTGATGGAAAAAGGCTAGGGTCATCAGGAAGGTAAGGCTGGAACAAAAGGAATCCTGCACACTGAGAAGCAGTTTCCAGAGTTCAGGGCCACACATCAGCTAACCTCACTGGTCCACCTCTGCCATTCTACTCAATCACTGCCACAACTGTGAGGTGGATCAGGTTGGGGCTGTTATTCTCATTTTACGAATGAGAAAATAACTGGCTGGGTGTGTGGCTCACACCTGTAATCCCAGTACTTCTGGAGGCCGAGATGGGCAGATCACTTGAGGCCAGGAGTTTGAGACCAGCCTGGTCAACATGGCAAAACCCCATCTGTACCAAAAAGACGAAAAAAAAAAAAAAGCTAGGCATGGTGGCACACACCTGTAATCCCAACTACTTGGGAGGCTGAGGCAGGAAAATTGCTTGAACCTGGGAGGCAAGGCTGAGGCAGGAGAAATGCTTGAACCCGGGAGGCAGAAGTTGCAGTGAGCCGAGATTGTACCACTGCACTGTGGCCTTGGTGACAAGAGCAAGACTCTGTCTCAAAAAAAAGAACCCCAAAAAACAGAACAAAACTGAGGCTTACCCAGGGTCACAGATTTGAAAAGTGATAAGAGCTAATACTTAACTGAATTTAAGTCTGACTCTAAATTCAGTGCTCATTTTACCACATACCCGCAGTTGTTCATTTGTTCAGGGATCATGAGTGCTGGCTCTGGATTAAGATAACCTACATTAATGTATAATTCCAGGGCTGGGCATCGTGGCTCACGCCTGTAATCCCAGCACTTTGGGAGGCCGAGGTGGGTGAATCACGAGGTTAAGAGGTCAAAACCATCCTGGCCAACATGGTGAAACTTCGTCTCTACTAAAAATACAAAAATTAGCTGGGTGTGGTGGCGCACAACTGTAGTCCCAGCTACTCAGGAGGTTGAGGCAGGAGAATCGCTTGAATCCGGGAGGCAGAGATTGCAGTGAGCCAAGATGGCGCCACTGCACTCCAGCCTGGCAACAGAGAGCGATTCCATCTCAAACAAACAAACAAACAAAAATCCACAAAATTCCAGCTCCCTACTTCCTAGCTATGTGTAACTGAGCAAGTTATTCCATCTTTCTGAGCCTCAGTCTCTTCATCTGTGAAAAGGGATAACAGCTGGGCACAGTGGCTCATGCCAGTAATCCCAACACTCTGAGAGGGTGAGGTGGGAGGATCACTTGAGCCTAGAAGGTCTATGCTTCAGTGAGCTGTCATCGTGCCACGGCAATCCCACCTGGGTGACAGAGCGAGATCCTGTCTCAAAAAAAAAAAAAAAAAAAGACAAAAGGGATAATCGTACCAACCTTAGAAGGTGAATTAATGCCTCCAAAATTTTTAGCAGCGCACCTGACAATTAGCAGAGCATTCAATAAATGAGTAAGGCAACCACTACGTGTCTGGCCCTATGCTGTGTTGTTGCCGGGTACAGAGGACACAGTGATGAATCACAAGAAGTGCTGCCCTCCAGAAGTTCCCAGTATGATGGAGGAAGACAGAGAGAGAAAATTACAACATAATGTTACAAACACTATGACTGAGGTAGGAAAAAAATGTTGCAGGAACATAGAGAAGGGAACCACTCACTTTGCCTAAAGGGGAATCAAGGATGACATCACAAAGGATATGAAGCTAAGAGGATGAGTAGGAGCTAGGCAGGCAAACAAGGAGAAAGGGAAGAAAAAGCATTCCAAGCAAAGGGCACAGGTGGTAAAGGGCGTGTGGTCTTCAGAGGGCACAGTGTGTTCTGGCCTGGCAATGCCCTTTCCTAGTGTTGGCTAGAAACTGGAGAGGTCACAAAAATGAATGCCACCCTAAGGAGTTTGGGGTTAATTTTGAAAATGAGAGAAGGCAGCAGAACTTTAGGAAAGGGAAGCCTGTTGTTTCTGGAAGGTCTTCTCTCTGCGGATGGCTGCCAGGGACAAATGGAAAAAGAAGACGCAGAGACAAGAGACGGGTGAGGAAGCAGCGTTAGCAAGAAAAAGGAATGAAGCCTAAGACTGGGCAAGGAAGTGGAATGGGAACAATCCTGGTGAAGGCCTGAGCGGTGGGTTTGTAGGCGTCGCTCGGCATAATTCAAGGTCAACAGCCTCCCACAACCCGGCTGGTTTCTCAGCGCCCGGAACGCGACGTTCTTTCCTCAAGCCCCGCCCCTCCTCCTCTCCACTCCCAGCCCCCGGATCTTGGCCTCACTGACAGCCTGTCCTCAGGCCCCGCCCCACCCCCTGGCCCTGAGCTCCGCCCCGCCCCCAGCCCTGGGCCCCGCCCTCACGCCAGGTGCTATCCGGTCGCCGGCACAGGTACGTTTCTCCGATCTCCACCGTGACTTCCGGCTCGCCGCGCGCCGGGGTCGGCGGAGAGACGCGGCCCGGGGATGGGGCGGTCCCCTCAGCGGCCGCATTCTCCCCGGGCCCGGGCTCGCCCTCCCCCGCGACCCCTGAAGTCGCCGCTGCAACCGCCGCAGCAGCTCCCTGTGCCGCCATCGCGGGAAGGGAAGTGACGCCAGAATCGGACGCCACGCAGTTCTTTTGGCTCCGGGTCAGCAGTGCGTGGGGCGGGCTCCTCAAGGTTTGAGGGCGGGGTCTGTGATGTAGCAGGAGCCGATTGGCTTCTGTGGCCGTCCCCGCGGCCTCGCGAGTTGGATGTTGAGTGTGCGGCAGTCTTGGAGCTCCTGGTTTTCTGTGCGGACCTGTGGCTGCAGCCTATGGGTGAGGAGAGGAGACAGACTTACCTCATGCGATGACTCAACTCAACCTTTTATTTATTTATTTATTTATTTATTTATTTATTTATTTATTTATTTATTTTGAGACGGAATCATGCTCTGTCGCCCAGGCTGGAGTGCAGAGGCGCGATCTCGGCTCACTGCAAACTCCGCCTCCGGGTTCAAGCGATTCTTCTGCCTCAGCCTCCCGGGTAGCTGGGACTGCAGGCGCGCGCCACCACGCCCATCTAATTTTTGTATTTTTAGTAGAGACGGGGTTTCACCATGTTGTCCAGGATAGTCTTGATCTCTTGACCTCGTGATCTGCCAGCCTCAGCCTCCCAAAGTGCTAGGATTATAGGCGTGAGCCACCGTGCCCGGCCAGCTGAACCTTTTTAAAGGCCCTGGTACTTGAGGAAGCCAAGATGTGCCAATTTTCAGCGGGCGCTGCCCCCACTTTAACAGGGCAGAGCCAGAGCGGCCGCCCTGGTGGCCTGGAGCCGCACACTCGCGCTGGCCTAATGTCGCTCCCCGCCCCCCCCCCCTTTTTTTTTTTTTTTTGAGATGGAGTCTCGCTCTGTCGCTCAGGCTGGAGTGCAGTGACGCGATCTCGGCTCACTGCAGCCTCCGCCTCCCGGGTTCAAGCGATTCTCCTGCCTCAGCCTCCTGAATAGCTGGGATTACAATCGTGCGCCACCACGCCCGGCTATTTTTTGTATTTTTAGTAGAGATAGGGCTTCACCCTGTTGGCCAGGCTGGTCTCGAACTCCTGACCTCAGGTGATCCGCCCGCTTCGGCCTCCCAAAGTGCTAGGGTTACAGGCGTGAGCCACCGTGCCCAGCCAGTGCCCCATTTTTGAAGGTTGAAGAGACTACTTCCCCTATTTGGGATACAGTTGGTGCGGGGAAAGCAGAACGGGTGTGTCCAGGGACAGGCCATAATTCACCCTCACAGGATAAAGTCTAAAGAAAGGACGAGTTGGGCGGGGCGTGGTGGCTCACGCCTGTAATCTCAGCACTTTGAGAGGCCGAGGCGGGCGGAGATCGAGACCATCCTGGCTAACACCGTGAAACTCCGTCTCTACTAAAAATACAAAATTTAGCCGGGCGTGGTGGCACGCGCCTGTAGTCCCAGCTACTCGGGAGGCTGAGGCAGAAGAATCGCTTGAACCCGGGAAGTGGAGGTTGCAGTGAGTCAAGATCCCGCCATTGCACTCCAGCCTGGGGACCAAGAGCCAGACTCCATCTCAAAAAAAATAAAAAGGCCGGGTGTGGTGGTTCACGCCTGTAATCCCAGCACTTTGGGAGGCCTAGGCGGGTGGATCACGAGGTCAGAAGATCGAGACTACTCTGGCTAACACGATGAAACTCCGTCTCTACTAAAAAAAAATACAAAACAATTAGCCGGGCGTGGTGGCGGGCCCCTGTAGTCCCAGCTACTCGGGAGGCTGAGGCAGGAGAATGGTGTGAACCCGGGAGGTGGAGCTTGCAGTGAGCTGAGATCGCGCCACTGCACTGAGGGTTCTATGAGTCAGTAAAGGTTAAAGCCATTTATATGTGTATGGTCCAACCATATACAATCGGCCCTCCATATCCGCATGTCCCACCTTTGAAGATTGAACGAAGAGCGGGTTGAAAATACAGTGTTTAGGTATGGTGGCTCACACCTGTAATCTCGCACTTTAGGAATCCAAGCAGGAGGATCGCTTCAGGCCAGGAGTTCAAGACCAGCCTGGGCAGCATAGAGACCTCCTTTCTACTAAAAATTTGGGGGAAAAAAAAAATTAGCTGGGCCTGGGGGCCCGCACCTGTAGTCCCACCTACTCAGGAGGCTGAGGCAGAGGGATCGCTTAAACCCAGGAGGTCAAGGCTGAGTGAGCTATAATCCCTCCACTGCACTCCAGCTTGGGTGACAGAGTGAGACCCTGTCTCAAAAAAAAGTGGGGGAAAGAAAAGGAGGCTGGGCGCAGTGGCTCACTCCTGTAATCCCACCACTTTGGGAGGCCGAGGCAGGCAGATCACCTGAGGTCGGGAGTTCGAGACCAGCCTGATCAACATGGAGAAACCCCATCTCTACTAAAAATACAAAATTAGCCAGGCGTGGTGGCCGCATGCCTGTAATCCCAGCTACTCGGGAGGCTGAGGCAGGAGAACCACTTGAACCTGGGAGGCAGAGGTTGTGGTGAGCTGAGATTGTGCCATTGCACTCCAGCCTGGGCAACAAGAGTGAAACTCTGCCTCAAAAAAAAAAAAAAAAGACTGGGCGTGGTGGCTCACACCTGTAATCCCAGCACTTTGGGAGGCCGAGGCAGGTGGATTACTTGAGGTCAGGAGTTCAAAACCAGCTTGGCCCACATTGTGAAACCCCGTCTCTACTGAAAATACAAAACAGTCAGGGGTGGTGGCGTGTGCCTGTAATCCCAGCTACTTGGGAGGCTGAGGCAGGAGAACTGCTTGAACCCAGGAGGTGGAGGTTGCAGTGAGCCGAGATCGCGCCACTGCACTCCAACCTGGCCGACACAACAAGACTCCATCTCAAAAAAGAAAAAGAAAAAAGAGGGAGGAAGGGAGGAAAAGAAAAGGAAAGGAAAGGAAATATTGTAAGGATGCATAACCCACAGATCTGAAGAGCTGACTTCATATCTGCTGTTTGGCAGGGCCAACTGTAGGACTTGAGCACCTGCAGATTTCGGTATTCACAGGCGGTCCTGGAACCAATCCCCAGCAGTTAAGCATGTATAACTATCAATCATATAACTATGTAACGGTTGAACTATCCGTCTTAGCAATATACAAGTGTATTGCAAAGTGCCAGACCGGGTAGGTACTCAGTAAACATTCCCTTTGGCTATTCTCTGAATCTTGTTTGATTTATAATGTGGTTATTGGGCTTGGAAACAATTCTGAGAGGAGTGGAATGCTCAGGGCCTGCGGATGGGTCTCTCAGAGGTTACAAATCAAGAAACATCCGACAGGCATGGTGGCTCATGCCTGTAATCCTGGCACTTTGGGAGGCTGAGGTGGGTGGATCACGAGGTTGGGAGTTCGAGACCAGCCTGGCCAACGTGGTGAAACCCCATCTCTACTAAAAATAGAAAAATTAGCTGGGCGTGGTGGCACGCGCCTGTAATCCCAGCTACTGGGGAGGCTGAGGCAGGAGAATCGCTTGAACCTGGGGTTGGGGGGGGTGGGGCGGAGGTTGCAGTGAGCGAAGATCGAGCCACTGCACTCCAGCCTGGGCAACAGATTGAGACTCCGTTTAAAAAAACAAAACGAAACAAAACAAACAAAAAAACAATGTAGGTGCTCCACCCAGATCCTCTGGGAGTTCTTGCTGTTTCTGTGCCCAGATTACCTTTGATGTGCTTTCAAAGGCCCACACCAGCACCTGAGGCTCTTCTTAAAAAACCATCCTTAGGTTAATAGAGCTGTTCACTTTCCCAACTGACTTTAACCAGTGACTGCCAAGTGGAGAAATTAATCAGTGACTCTGAGGTTTAGCTCTCTTACCTTCAACCCTGAGGCATAATTGACTGGTTCTGGGCTTTTGCCTGAGGTCACATCCTTGCTTGGCTTCCTCCCCTTCCCCTTCCTGCTTCCCCTACTCTGTTCTGGGAGCACTTTCTTAAGAAATCACGTGGACATGAATCCTCTCAGGGACTCCAACCAGAAACATCCCTTCCCAGCTCAAAACCCACTCATGGGCCAGCTGCAGTGGCTCATGCCTGTAACCCCACCACTTTGGGAGGCTGGGGTGGAAGGATCATTTGAGCCCAGGAGTTCAAGTCCAGCCCGGGGCAACATAGGGTTTTGTAGAAACCCTGTTTCTACAAAAAATTTTAAAATTTAGCCTGGCATGATGGTCCAAGCTACTCAGAAGGCTGAGGTGGGAGAATCTCTTGATCCCAGGAGTTCAAGGCTGCAGTGAACTCTGCAGCCACCATATTCCAGCCTGGGCAACAGAGCAAGACCCCATTTCTAAATAAATAAAAACTCACCCATGGATCCCTATGGCTCAAGATAAATCCCATGTTTCAGGGCCCTGGCCTCTGACTGCTGCCTGCCTCTCCAGCCTCAGCGCCCTGCCTTGCAGCTGGCGGGATTTTTCAGTCTAGCAAGTCACTGTGGTTTCCTAGCCCCTGCCATTTGGCTTCCACATACAACTTCCCCTCCATCCCCGTGAAGGGTAGGAGATGGTACAGGCCTAGAGCCAGCCTCAGGAAGTTTGCTGTGGGAGCTCACATGTGAAGGCAAGAGAACTTTCCAGTTCTCCTCCCAGCCCCACCAGGCCGCCCTTAGGCCTTTCTTCTTCCCTGGCAAGGTGGGTAGGGTGTTCCTACCTAAGATGTCATCTGGAGTTCTGATTCAGGTCTAACCTTGAGCCTACTTGATATCTTTGCCCAAATCCTAGGTCCTTTCTATCAGGGCCCCACCTTTCCTTGCAGTGGGGCACCCAGTCCCTGCTAGGGCCTGCCAAGGCACAACCTTGTATGTTCTTTTCCTTGGCAGCAGCAGACACAGTATTTTTAACCTACTCAGGCTTGGGAAGCAGTTGGCTCAGGAGTTTGCCCAGTCTGGTGACCTTCACCTCTAGAAACTGTGACTGCCAGGAAAGGAAGAGTCAAAACTGATGCCCGAAGCTGGGTCAGTCTGGGCCTTCAATATTATCTGGGACCCGGAAACATTTGTTCAACAAGATGAATGAAAGCTCTTTGTATAAGGTGCTGCAGTCATCCCACTCCCACCAAATCAAACATGCAACAGACTTGGGACCCATTCTACTCATGGCCTGCCAGTCTCTCAGGGCAGGTAAGAGACTGGGACACGAACCAGTTCAACCCAAGGGCTCAGTGAACCTGAATGGGGGCAGAAACAAAAGTTCACCTGCCCTCCCCACACACGGGGCCCGAGAGGGCATTCAAAATGTGAACTTTAATAACAACAGGTCAGAGTGGGGGTTCCCCAGGAACGAGAATGACGGAACTGGTGCTGGAGGCCTCAGGGTGCCCACTTCCCCACTCCAAGGTCTGGAGGCGAGGAGGCAATGGACCCTGTTGAGGCGGGGCAGTGCCCAGCTCCATGTAAGTCCATCTGTCTGGGGCCCTGAGACCCAAGATGCAGCAGTGTGTGGAGCAGGGGGCCGCCCTGCCTGACCCGGGAGGTCCTGCAGGGAATGCGGCCCAGGCTGGTCGGGTGAGCAGGCCAAAGGCTGTGGGGTCAGATCCGGAAGCTTTCCTCCCGGCCATCGATGTGGCGGAGCCGCAGGTAGACGTCCGTGCCAATGCCCTGCAGGGACTGCAGCTGCAGAGACCCACCGAGGTACTCCGCGTAGGCCCGTGACGTGGGCAACCCGAAGCCAAAGCTGGGGGTGGGCAGGGGGACAGGACAGGAGGCTTCAGAGGCTTGAGTCTCCTGGGGTCCCCCACCCCTCCATCCTGGCCTGGCAGGGTCTCACCCGTGCATGGGTCCTGACTGGGCGCCACTATGCATGTCCAGATGGCCAAAGAGGGGGCTGATCCGGGGGTCCTGTGTGCTGGCCTCAGCAGTAGTGAAGTGGTAGTCCATGACCCGGTCCAGATCTTTGTGAGCGATTCCTCCACCACGGTCTGAGATCCTAGCAAGATGGCAACAACAATGGGCTTGGCTCAGCTTTGATGGGGTACTCACCACCCCCCAAGCAGACAGTGCAAAGTCTGCCTTCCTGTTCCTTCCACCCAGAGCTGGAATGTGGTCCACCTAGACCCTTGGGCCTTGTTTGTATCATCCTCACCCCTGCCAGGGCCACTGACTGCTTATACCTTCTCACAGGATGTGACATTTATCCTTGGCCCAGCATCCTAGACCGACTCCTGACTGTTTCTCAATTTCAAGCTCCTCAGCTGCTGACAGAGGCAGGATACCTAGGCCTGCAGCTGGCCCCAGATCCATTAATAAGCAGCTCATGGCCATCTCAGGATTCAGAGAATAGTTTGTCTGGTCAGGGACCAAGTCCCAGAATGGGGCAGGAAGGGGCTCAAGGTCCTAAATCAAGTCAGAAACAGTGCCTAGACCCCCATCCCATCCACCTCAGCTCAACTCCCACTCGGGGCAAACCTGATGATCAGATCGACATCATTGTTGGCGATGGTGATGACCACATCTGGGACATTGTAGGGAGTGTCTAGGTGACTCTCCATTGTGGCTCTATGCAGAGGGGAAAGACCAGTAGGTACAAGCACCCCGGTTCCTGTCCGCCCCCAAGTCAGCACATCAAGCCACCCCACCTCATGGCATTCTTGAGCAGCTCCGGCAGGATGTAGTCCAGTGGCATAGGGATGAAGGGGAACCGGGCAGCCACATGGCCATTGATGCGGACACGGGGCGCATTGCCATACTTGTGCTCACACAGGCGTCTGCGGATAGGAGCGAGGGTTCAGTCAGGGGCCCCTCCACCAGTGGTTTGCAACTGGAAACAATTCTGCCCCCCTAAGTAACATATGGCAATGTGCAAAGACATTTTTGTTTGTCACAACTAGGCAGTACTGCTGGCGCCAGGGATGCTGCTGAACTTCCTAACGTGCACGGGGCAGCCCCTATGACAAAGAATTATCTGGCTGGAAATGTCAATAGTGCCATGGTTGAGAAACCCTGCTCCCCGCAGACCATGCCCCGGGCAAGGGCTCAGACCCAAGCCTTCCCTGCCCCAGATGTCTGCCCACCCCCTGAGCCATTCTTGCCTCACCTGGCAAAGTCCACCCACTTCTCAATAATCTTCTTTGGTGAGAGACGAGTACAGATGATGCCGACAAAGTCAGGCTGGCCGGAGAAAGGAGGTCAGGACTACCCATGCCCCTAGCCCCACCCCAAGATGCTGGCAACTTCGGAACTGCCCCAAAGCACCAGCCCCACAGCCTCAGCCCCCAGGCCCTTGACCTGGATCCCCAGCCCAGTCTCCTCTGTCTCACTTAACGTTCCCAGGTGGGTCTCAGGTCCCAGAGCCCCACCTTGTCCTCATGCAGCGCCAGGTGATGCGTGGCCAACATGCGGATTCCAAGCCTCGAAGTCAGCGTCTTGTCCAAGAAGTAGCGGACGAGCTTTTCATCCTGTAAAGAGTGAGGTCTCAGAATCCCATGCCCTTCCCACCCCCAGCAGGCCCGGCCTCTCCTTTGCTGCCCCAACCTCTATGTGCTTCCGGCTCTCACGCAGGCCCTCTGCCAAGAGGGTCACCACATCCTTGTGGTCATCCAGCAGCTGTCGCACCAGCTGGCAGTACTGGGCCTCGTCCGCCTGGTCCTTGATCTGCAGGTCACAGAGTCATGAGGAAGGGTGGTCCAAGCCCAACCTCTCAGCCCCTCACCCTGCTCTGGCCCAGCACTCACCGGAGGGAAGTCTGTCAGCTTCTGGAAGGCACGGATATATAGCTCATGCTGCAAGGAAGAGGTGTGGGAATTCACAAAGCCGCATGGGCACTGAGCAGAGAACAGCCACCCCCACCTACCCGTGGGGATCACCACCCAGCTGGTCGGCCACGTGATCAAACCCCCACTTCGACCCTTCCAGGCTCCGTGAATACACACCTTTGGCTTCTGAAGGCCTGGGGTTGAATCCTGTGTGGCCCTGACACCTTTAGGCAAGCAATTGTCTGCCACTCTGGGCCCCAGACTCCCCACTTGCCCCCGGGGCAGGGTGGCCCGCTGACCTAAGGTCCTCTCTACCTTACCACGTGCAGTATGGTGGGGTTGCAGCCAATGATGAAAGGAAGGCAGCGGAAGCCCTTGATGCGGTGAGCAATCCTCACTGGAAGTTCTTGCTGCAGGTACCGAGCACTTTTCTAGGAGAAAAAGAGAAGGGAAGGCGGGGCTGGAGCCTGAGTGTCTGGGAGAGCTCCAGGATCCACGAGGCAAATAGAGGGCGTGAATCTTACCAGAAGGTGACTGCCGTCCTGAGAGCGGCCAGCGTAGAGCATCATGGTGGGCGTTAGGCGGACTGAGGGCTAGAGAGGGAGAGAGGCCTTGAGCAGAGAACCCCCAACACTCTCCCTCCCGCCTACATCCCGGACCCTGGGCTGGCTGCCCCCTTGCGCACCTTCTCCGCTGCCGCGTCGATGGCCGACTGGTTGTAAAAGGAGGTGACAGTCTTGGAGCGCTCCCGAGCCATCTCCACGTGGTGTGTGTCGGTGGCCGACGTCGAGCGGGCCCGGAGCGCGAGTGCGGGCCCCAGGAGGGGCCGGAGCGGAAGCCCGCCCCGGGGACCGCTCCTCAGCACCGACGCCAGGATCATCGTCTTGCTCCTTTCAGACCCGGTGGCCGCTAGGACTGAGGATCCGCTAGGACTGAGGACCCAGGCGACCCAAAATGGGGCAAGGGGGTGTGGGTGGGTAGGGGCTCTTCTCCGACTTCAGGGACCAGGGTGCGTCGAGGATGCTGACAGGCTCAGCCCGCGGAGAGCAGCTCCCATCTACCGGGGCGGGGAAGAGGAAGTTGTAAGGATCCGAATCCACAGAACCCGCACCATCTCTCCACCTGTGCATCGGTCTCCCCAGACCCGGGCGACCTCTCCCCACCACTCCCACCGTCTCCCCAGATGCACACAGGCCGCGCCCAAAGGACCTAGCCTCCCGGGGGCTTCTATTACCCAACCCAAGGCTCTACTGGCGGTGGGAGGGCTGTCGGGGGAGGAGCCCCTCAGACCCTTCCAGCCCGAAAACCTCGCCCCAGCGCCCCGGGGTCCCGGGTACCCTTCTCAGGGGGCGGGGCTGCCCCTGCCTGCCCAGCGCCTTCAAACCCGGGCCCTGGGAGCGCGGCCAGTGAACGTGCGACACCAGCCCTGGGCCCCTGGGGCCGGCTTGGGAGGGTGCGGCACGGAGTCCCCAGCGGGACCCCCCACGCGGGTCACTTGGTTCGGCCCGGATGCCCCCCATATGGTAGATGCCAGCCCCGTCTGCGCGCCCGCGCTGTGATGGAGGCTGCGGACGTGCGCCGCGGGGCCTCCGCGGACTGAGTAGGCCGGGGTCGCCCCACTTACCGCGGGGCCGGAGCCAGGGCCCGGGTCCCAGCGGAAGGGCTCGAACAGTCCACTCGCCGGGCGCCCAGCCGCCTGCGCCCTCCGCCGCCGTGACGTCGCGTGGGCGGCAGCGCCCGCTGGGTCCTGGGAGTTGTAGTTTGGTCTGAGGACCTGCAGCCCCGGGCGCCCGCGCATCCAGGCCACGCCCTTGCTCCCGGACCCCAAACAGCACCGCTTCCTCCACACGGCTCTCGAGGCTCTCCGTGTCCCTCCTGGCCTCTATCTCCTGCTCTATGAAACGGGCTCCCTGGGAGCTGGAAGATCTTAGATGTAAAGCGCACAGATCACGCCCTGACTCCTTCTCGGAGGTCTTGTCCTCCTTCCAGTTCTTGGTTCATTTATGGGTAACCAGGCTTCAAACCCCAGCTCGGCCCCTTAATATCTGGAGCAAGTTATTTAACTGCTCAGTGCTTGGTAAGATGAAGAGATATCATCAGTTTTGGGGTTGTGTGGATTACATGAATTTATATGAGTGCCTAGAACAGTGCCAGGCGTGGAATTAGCACTATATAAGGGTTAGGCATTATTATTCACTCATGCCTGCAGATAATGCAAGTCGCTGACTGGGTGTCTTTTCTGCACCAGGAGAGGAGATTGGGCAGTGAGTTGAACAGATCTTTCCGTGCCCTGCATAAGAAAACAGTTTCAGTATCATTGGCTGTGATGAGGACTTTCAGAGGAGGCTGCGGGAGCCTCAGATAGAAACTGAGACAGCTGTGTAGGTGCAGCCTGAGTAGGACTTGCAAGGGAGCGGGGTGGGAAGGGTGTGTGGCAGGACAGACAACAGCCCAGATGGTCCGAGGATATGGCTGGAGCCATATGGGATCTGGGAAGAAGAGGGGCGGCAGCAGAGAGCGAAGGATAAGTCTGCATTTGTCCTAGGGTAGTTAGGAACCACTGAAGGGTTTTAACTGGTGGGCTCTCCTCCTTAGACAGAACCCCTTGTCTGCAGTGATTTAGAGTGGGGCGTTTGGTGAGACCAAAGGCAGAGAAACCAATAAGAAGACAATTACTTTAGGCCAGGCGCGGTGGCTCAGGCCTGTAATCCCAGCACTTTGAGAGGACGGGGTGGGCGGATCTCAGGAGTTCGAGACCAGCCTGGCCAACTTGGCAAAACCCCGTCTGTACTAAAAATACAAAAATCAGCCGGGTGTTGTGGCTGGCGCCTGTAATCCCAGCTACTCGCGAGGCTGAGGCAGGAGGATCGCTTGAACCCGGGAGGAGGAGGTTGCAGTGAGCCGATATCCCGCCACTGCTCTCCATCCTGGGCAACAAGAGCAAAACTCCGTTGCAAAAAAAAAAAAAAAATTATCCAGGCAGGAGGCGCTGGAAGGGACACGTTTCAGTGTGTGCACGTGCATATGTGTGTAGTGTGTATTTGTACTAATTGCAATTTTCTTTACCATGGTTATATATTTCCTAAATATGTTCAATAAAAAGTGCTAAGTGAAGCAAGTGACATCTTTGGAGGCTATCTTTATTTATTTATTTGGAGATGGGGTCTCGCTCTGTTGCTCAAGCTGTAATACAGTCGCTCCATAGTAGCTCACTGCAGTCTCCGACTTAAATGATCCTCCCACCTCAGCCTCTCAAGTAGCCGAGACTGTAAGTGTGCACCACTACCCCCAGGGTGATTTTTTCCCCCTCAGGCAATCCTTTTGCCACAGCCTCCCAAAGTGCTGGGATTACAGACGTAACCTACCGTGCCTGGCCTATTTTTGTTAGAGCCGGGGTCTCGCTATGTTGCCCAGGCTGGTCTCAAATTCCTGGCCTCAGCCTCCTGAGTTGTTGGGGTTACAAGAGTGAGCCACTGGGCCTGGCGGCTGTCTTTAAACTTGGAGGTTAGCCAGGTGCAGTGGCTCATGCTTGTAATCCCAGCACTTTGGGAGGCCAAGGCGGGCGGATCACCTGAGGTCAGGAGTTCGAGACCAGCCTGGCCAATATGGCGAAACTCTGTCTTTACTAAAAATACAAAAATTAGCCGGATGCGGTGGCATGCACCTGTAATCCCTGCTACTCGGGAGGCTGAGGCAGAAGAATTGCTTGAACCCGGGAGGCGGAGGTTGCAGTGAGCCAAGATCGTGCCAATGCACTCCAGCCTGGGCGACAGAGAGAGACTCCGTCTCAAAAATAAATAAATAAATAATAAATAATAAACTTGAAGGTGAAAAAAATAAATAATAAATAATAATAAATATAAACTTGGAGGGAGGACGCCTCACCGTGACTGGCCTGCCTGAGCAATTGGGGGCAGACCACGGGAAAGGGGCGCCCTGCATCTCTGGGTTTCCTCTTTGCCCCCCACCCACACCATTCCCACCCGTTCTTTCCCAGCGTCCTGGAGTACAGTCAGGCGGCGGCAGCCCCGAGGCAGCCACGGCTGGAGCCCGTGGTAAAAGGGAGCGGGAAGGGTGCTCCTGGCGGGGAGGACAGGCTGCGCAAAGCAGCAAAGGACTGGCAGTGGTCTGTGCGCCAGAATCTGGCGCTCACGTGGCCGCGGCGTGGACAGGAGCCGCAGGCGGAGGAGGCTGCGGCTGCCACCGAGGTGGAGACGTCTGGCACAGGCCTCACCCCATTTGACCCCGCTCGCTAGGCCCCGGCTCGGCCTGGACTCGCTGCTGCCCCCGGCGGCGGAGGTTGGACATGCACCTCGCGACCCCCTTTTCAGAATACTGTATACAGGTCAGGCGGCTTTCTAAGCGCTTTCAATGTATTTTTAAAAATCTGCATATACTCGATGTAAAAGAGAACCGTATGTATTTATTTATTGAGACAAGATATCGCTCATGTCACCAAGGCTGGAGTGCAGTGGTGCGATCACAGCTCACTGCAGCCTCGAACTCCTGTTCTCAAGCAATCCTCCTGCCTCAGTCTCCCAAAGCACTGAAATTACAAGCGTGAGCCCCACGCCTGTCCTACAACATTATTTATTTTATTTTATTTTATTTTATTATTTTTTCTGAAACAGTGTCTCACTCTGTTACCCAGGCTAGAATGCAATGGCATGTTCATGGCTTACGGCAGCCACAACCTCCCTGACTCAAGCGATCCTCCTACCTCAGCATCCCGAGTAGCTGTGACCACAGGTGCCTGCCACCACACCCAGCTGATTTTTAAAAAAATTTTGTAGGGACGGGATCTCCTTGTGTTGCTCAGGCTGGTAACGATGGATCTTCTGGCCTGAAGCGATCCTCCCATCTCAGCTTCCCAAAGTGTTGGGATTACAGGCGTGAGCCACTGGGCCCAACCAACTTCTCTCTTTTTTTTTTTTTTTTTTTTTTTTGAGACAGAGTCTTGCACTGTAACCCAGGCCAGAGTGTAGTGGCACAATCTCGGCTCACTGCAACCTCTGCCTCCCAGCTTCAAGCAATTCTCGTGCCTCGGCCTCCCAAGTAGCTGGGATTACAGGTGCATACCACCATGCCCAGCTAATTTTTGTATTTTTGTAGAGATAGGGTTTCACCATGTTGGCCAGGCTGGCTTCAAACTCCTGACCTCAGGTGATCCATCCGCCTCGTCTTCCCAAAGTGCTGGGATTACAGGCATGAACAACAGAGACAAGCACGGCCTGGCCAACTTCTTACCATATAACTTTGACACTTCTTGTATCAAGAGGTGAGGGAGTCTATGTTCCCTCCCCTTGGAACTGGGAAGGCTTGTGATTACAGTGGAACGGATGCTATATGACTTCTGAGTTTAGATCATAAAATATGTAGCTTCCACCTGGCTTTCTGGAGCACATGTGCTAGTCCTGAGCTGCCAGGTGGGCAGTCTGACTGCCCTATATTATTATTATTTTATTTTTAAATTGAGACAGAGTCTTGCTCTGTGACCCAGGCTGGAGTGCAGTGGTGCGATCTTGGCTCACTGCAGCCTCCACCTCCCAGGTTCAAGGGATTCTCCTGCTTCAGCCTCCCAAGTAGCTGGGATTACAGGCATGCACCACCACACCCGGATAATTTTTACTAGAGAAGGGTTTCTCCATGTTGGCCAGGCTGGTGCCCTGTACGAATTATTTATTGCTGTGTAACAAATTACCTCCAAAACATAGCACCATGCTGGAGTGCAATGGCACGATCTTGGCTCACTGCAACCTCTGCCTCCCGGGTTCAAGCGATTCTCCTGCCTCAGCCTCCCTAGTAGCTGGGATTACAGGTGCCCACCACCATGCCCAGCTAATTTTTTGTATTTTTAGTAGAGACGGGGTTTCACTATGTTGGCCAGGCTGGTCTCCATCTCCTGACCACAGGTGATCCACCCACCTCAGCCTCCCAAAGTGCTGGGATTACAGGCGTGAGCCACACCATACCCAGCTCAAACATAACATCTTAAAAACATTTTTTTAAATAGAGACAAGGTCTCACTATGTTGCCCAGGCTGTTCTTGAACTTGAACTCCTGAGCTCAAGTGATCCTCCCACTTCGGCCTTCCAAAGTGCTGGGATTACAGGTGTGAACCACTGCGCCCAGCCAATATCTTAAAACAATAAACACTGGCCGGGTGCGGAGTCTCATGCCTGTAATCCCACCATTTTGGGAGGCGGAGGCGGGCGGATCACGAGGTCAGGAGATTGAGACCATCCTGGCTAACACGGTGAAACCCTGTCTCTACTGAAAATACAAAAAAATTAACCAGGCGTGGTGGCGGGTGCCTGTAGTCCCAGCTACTCAGGAGGCTGAGGCAGGAGAATGGTGTGAACCTGAGAGGCGGAGCTTGCAGTGAGCCCAGATTGTGCCACTGTGCTCCAGCCTGGGCAATAGAGCGAGACTCTGTCTCAAAAAAAAAACAAAACAAAAAAACAATAAACACTTATCACACACAGTTTCCTTGGGTCAGGAATCTAAGGGGTTCTGGCTCAGGGTCTCTCATGAAGTGCAGTCAAAATATTGGCCAATGCTACCATCATCTGAAGGCGTGACTGTTTTACAGAATCTGATTCCAAGGTAGCTCCCTCACATGCCCAGCAGGTTACTGCTGGTTGTTGGCAGAAGGCCCGTCATGCTCAGGGTTGGGGTCCAGCCCCAGCTGAGGTGTGAGAGGAACCAGTGGACGTGAGGCAGGGAGCTAGAAGAACACTCGAGAGACAGCAGGTAAATGAGACATGGCTTTATTCAGCAGCTCTCTCATCATCAACATCTTACTCTTGCACTGTCTGCTCTGTCTCAGCTGCTTACTCCGGCAGCTCCCACACACACACAGCTGTGTGGCCAGCTCTCCCTTCAGGGTCAGCAGCTTCACTCTTTCTTTTCTTTTCTTTTTTCTTTTTTTCCTGAGATGGAGTCTCGCGCTGTTGCCCAGGCTGGAGTGCAGTGGTGTGATCTCGGCTCACTGCAACCTCTGCCTCCTGGGTTCAAGCAATTCTCCTGCCTCAGCCTCCTGAGTAGCTGGGATTACAGGCATGCACCACCATGGCCAGCTAATTTTTGTATTTTTAGTTGAGAAGGGGTTTCACCATGTTGACCAGGCTGGTCTCAAACTCCTGACCTTGTGATCCACCTGCCTTGGCCTCCCAAAGTGCTGGGATTATGGGCATGAGCCACCACACCCCACAGCCTTACTCTTTCTCCCTCTGGGCATGAGCTAGCTGAGCTGTGTCTTGGCTTCCCCGAGATGGACAGCTCTGGCTTTCTCTCTTTCTCTGGGCACAAGCACCTGCACAAGAGCCATGTCCCATGTCAAGCCATGTTGGGCCGAGCCCTGTGCACAGTGTCAGCAGGGCAATTATACCTTTTACAGACAACAGT
The DNA here is from genome assembly GCF_028858775.2 of Pan troglodytes. Classification (NCBI taxonomy): domain Eukaryota; kingdom Metazoa; phylum Chordata; class Mammalia; order Primates; family Hominidae; genus Pan; species Pan troglodytes. The sequence goes on along the minus strand of NC_072416.2, from coordinate 35,129,098 downwards.
GGCTCAGAGCCAAGTGATGAGCCTTCCCATGTTATGGCTACACGGCTGTGATAACAAGCGGAGCTATATGCCTGCACTCTAAACTCACTGAGTCACTCTGGATGTTTACTTTGGCCTATGCCACTTGACTGCAGCACACCCATGTTTCTTACAGGGCCTCAGTTCCTCACTAAGGAGACCTCTCCCTAGGGTTACTTGAGTGCTTTCATATCATGGTAGCTGGCTTTGTCTAGAATGAGTGATCTACAAAGGAGCAAGATGGAAGCCACAATATCTTCATGATTTAGCCTCTAAAGTCACACACTGTCATTTCTGCATTATCCCAATGGGCCAGTTCAGCCCCTTTCAATGTGAGAAGAGACTTCACAATGGTATTAATACCAGGAAGCAGGAATAACTGAGGACCATTTTGGAAGCTGACTATTAAAGCCTTGAGGCTGCCATGCTGTGAGGAAGCCCAAGCTAGCCCATGCAGAGGACAACATAGATAGGCCCGGAGACTACTCAGAGAAAGGGAGAGAGAATGCTAGGTTATCTTTCAGCTGTTTTAGCTGCTTATTGTTCCAGCTTTAGCCACCATCTGACTGCAATTGTATGAGCCAGAAATAGCCAGGTAAAATTGTCTTCCCAAATTCCTAGTGCACAAAAACTGTCAGAGGCTGGGGGCAGTGGCTCACTCCTGTAATCCCAGCAGCACTTTGGGAAGCCAGGGTGGGAGAACTGCTTGAGCCCAGGAGTTAGAGGCAACATAACAACAACTCGTCTCTAATGAAAAAAAAAAAAAGAAAGAAAGAAAAAGGCCAGGCACAGTGGCTCACGCCTGTAATCCCTGCACTTTAGGAAGCCAAGGAGGGTGGATCATGAGGTCAGGAGTTTGAGACCAGCCTGGCCAATATGGTGAAACCCCGTCTCTACTAAAAACACAAAAATCAGCCATGCATAGTGGCTGGCGCCTGTAATCACAGCTACTCAGGAGGCTAAGGCAGGAGAATCACTTGAATCCGGGAGGCAGAGGTTGCAGTGAGCCGAAATTGCACCACTGCATTCCAGCCTGGGCAGCAGAGTGGGACTGTCTCACATTAATTAATTAATTAATTAAATGCTAGAAGAAAATACGGTCAAAATCTTTTATAACTCTTAGAGTGAGGAAGGCAATCTCGGCTCACTACAACTTCCACCTCCCGGGTTCAAATGATTCTTCTGCCTCAGCCTCCTGAGTAGCTGGGATTACAGGCACCCACCACCATGCCCAGCTAATTTTTGTATTTTTAGTAGAGACGAGGTTTCGCCATGTTGGCCAAGCTTGTCTTAAACTCCTGACCTCAGGTGATCCACCAACCTCAGCCTCCCAAATTGCTGGGATTACAGGCATGAGCCACCATGCCCCGCCTAATTTTAAGAATGTTTATAAAGACAGAGTCTTACCACGTTGTCCAGACCTGTCTCAAACTCCTGGGCTCAAGTCATTGTCTTGTCTCAGCCTCCCAAAGTTCTGGGACTACAGGTGTGCACCACCACACCTGGCTAATTTTGTTTATTTTTTATAGAGTGAGGGTCTCCCTGTGTTGTCCAGGGTGTCTCAAACTCCTGGGCTCAAGTGGTCCTCCTGCCTCAGCCTCCCAAAGTGCTGGGATTATAGGCATAAGCCACTGCACCCGGCCCCAGTGTGTGTCTTCTGAGGCTAAGTCATAAAGAGATTGCGGCTTCTATTTTGCTTCCTCTTAGATCACTCATTCTGGGGGAAACCAACAATAAATAACAGGAACACACCAGGAGATCAGAGAAAGCTGAGATACAGGCCTAATGCCCAGTCCTCTGTATTCATTTCTAATTGCTGCTGTAACAAGTTACTGCACATTTAATGATGTAAAACAACACAAATTTATCTTACAGTTCTGTAGCTTAGAAGTCTGACAGAGTCTCACTGGGCTGAAATCAAGATGTTGATAGTTCCTTCCTGGTGACTCTAGAGTGAGAATCCAGTTCTTTACCCTTTCTTGCCTTTAGAGGCCACCCGTATTTATTAGCTCACAATCCCCTTCCTCCATCTTCAAACCAGAAACATTGCAGCTCTCTGTGTCTTTTTTCTTTACTCACATCTCCCTCTGACTTTCTTCTGCCATCCTCCTTCATTTTTTAAGGACCCCTGTGGGCCAGGCATGGTGGCTCATGCCTGTAATCCCAGCACTTTGAGAGGCGGAGGCAGGTGGGTCACCTGAGGTCAGGAGTTCCAGACCAGCCTGGCCAACATGGCAAAACCCCATCTCTACTGAAAATACAAAAATTGGGCCAGGCACGGCGGCTCACACCCGTAATCCCCATACTTTGAGAGGCTGAGGCAGGTGGATCACTTGAGGTCAGGAGTTCGAGACCAGCCTGGCCAACATGGTGAAATCCCGTCTCTACTAAAAAAAAAAAAAATTACAATAATTAGTCGGGCGTGGTGGCCAGCACCTATAATCCCAGCTACCTGGGAGGTTGAGGCACAAGAATTGCTTGAACCCGAGAGGGGGAGGTTGCAGTGAGCTGAGATTGCACCACCGTACTCCAGCCTGGATGACAGAGCAAGACTCTGTCTCAAAATAAAAATTAAGATAAATAATAAAAAATAAATAAAAATCAGCAAATTAGGCCAGGTGTGGTGGTGGCTCACGCCTGTACTCCCAGCACTTTGAGGTGGGAAGGTTGCTTGAAACCAGAAGTTTAGACCAGCGTGGGAAACAAAGTGAGACCCCATCTCTACAAAAATAAAAATAAATTAGCCAGGTGTGGTGGGACGTACTTGTACTCCTAGCTACTAGGGAGGCTGAGGTGCAAGAATCGCTTGAACCTGGGAGACGGAGGTTGCAGTGAGTTATGACAGTGCCACTACACTCCAGCCTGGGTGTCAAGGGTCTTTGAAAAAATAAACAAAATAGGCTGGGCGTGGTGGCTTACACTTGTAATCCCAGCACTTTGGGAGGCCGAGGCAGGCAGATCACAAAGTCAGAAGTTCGAGACCAGCCTGGCCAACACAGTGAAACCCCGTCTCTACTAAAAATACAAAAATTAGCCAGGCATGGTTGCACGCGCCTGTAGTCCCAACTGCTCGGGAGGCTGAGGCAGGAGAATGGCTTGAACCTGGGGGGGGCGGAAGTTATAATGAGCCAAGATTGTGCCACTGCACTCCAGCCTAGGCAACAGAGCGAGACTCCGTCTCAAAAATAAAAATAAAAATAAATCAATAGAGCCTGGTATGATGGCTCACGCCTATAATCCCAGCACTTTGGGAGGCCCAGGTGGGTGGATCATCTGAGGTCAGGAGTTTGAGACCAGCCTGACCAACATGGAGAAACCCCATCTCTACTAAAAATACAAAAAATTAGCCAGGCGTGGTGGCACATGCCTATAATCCCAGCTACTCAGGAGCCTGAGGCAGGAGAATCGCTTTAACCGGGGAGGTGGAGGTTGCGGTGAGTCGAGATAGCACCATTGCATTCTAGCCTGGGCAACAAGAGCAAAACTCCATCTCAAAAATAAATAAATAAATAAATAAATATATAGGCTGGGCACGGTGGCTCACGCCTGTAATCCCAGCACTTTGGGAGGCCGAGGTGGGCGGATCACCTGAGGTCAGGAGTTCAAGACCAGCCTGGCCAATATAGCGAAACCCTGTCTCTACTAAAAATTTAAAAAATTAGCCAGGCATGATGGCGGGTGCCTGTAATCCCAGCTACTCGGGAGGCTGAGGCAGGAGAATCTCTCGAACCTGGCAGGCGGAGGTTGCAGTGAGCCGAGATCACACCATTGCACTCCAGTTGGGCAACAAGAGCGAAACTCCACCTCAAAAACTAAATAAAATAAAATAAAGTAAAATAAAATCAGGAGATTGGTCAGCTTAATTCCATCTGCAACCTTAATTCCCTTTTGGCCATTTAACCTATCATATTCACAAGTTCCAGGGATTCATGCAGGGACATCTTTGGCGACCATTATTCTGTCTACCACACTCTCTAGAAGAGAGTAGATGTGAGAAACAGCATCTGGAGAGGGAGGAGCCAGCAGGAGAGGGAAATATCACAGACGCCAGAGGAAGAGAGTTCCCAGAAGGGTATGTGCAACAGTAAGGGATCCCTCTGGGAGGTCAAGCAAGAGAAGACCTGAAAAACAACCATTGGCCGGGTGCAGTGGCTCACGCCTATAATCCTAGCATTTTGGGAGGCCGAGGTGGGTGGATCACTTGAGGTCAGGAGTTTAAGACAAGCCTGGCCAACATGGTGAAACCCTGTCTCTACTAAAAATACAAAAATTAGCCAGACATGGTGGCAGGCACCTGTAGTCCGAACTACTTGGGAGGCTGAGGCACGAGAACCACTTGAACCCTGGAGGCGGAAGTTGCAGTGAGCCGAGATGGCACCGCTGCACTCCAGCCTGGGCGACAGAGTGAGACTCCGTCTCAAAATAAGTAAATAAATAAATAAATAACCATTGGGTCTAGCGTCTTGGTGACACCAGCCACTAGGTGTCAGGGCAATGCTGGAGGCAGCAGCTAGTTTATGGCGTGGGCAGCAAGGAAGAAGTGAGGAAGTAGAGACTGGGAGTGTAGAATCTTTCCAAAAACTTGAATGTGGAGGGGTAGATGGGATAATGCCGGGAGAGGAGGCTGGTGAAGGACCTCTTAGTGAAGGGAGATTTGTTGCTGTTTCTGAGATGGGAAAGAGAAACAAGTTGCAGTGTAGATGGGGAGGATGGAGAGGTTGAAGGTGTAGGAGAGATGGGTCACCATCAGATGGGACGTCTGTGAAGGAGAGACCTCATCTGGCCCACAGCTTGGAAAGGAGAGACTGACTGTTGAGTTGATGCAAGCTTAGGTGTTGTCAGGCGGGCGCCATGATAGTAGAGAGGTTAGGATACTGTCAAGGGTGTGTGTGGCCAAAGGAGTGGTTCTGTGAATGTATGGGAGAAAGGGAGACCGACCACCAGGAAGCACTGGTGAGGCAGGACCCGGGAGGATGGGAGGCTGCAGCCCGAATGGTGCCTGAAATAGTTTCAGGGGAAATGCTTGGTTCCCGAATCGGATCGCCGTATTCGCTGGATCCCCTGATCCGCTGGTCTCTAGGTCCCGGATGCTGCAATTCTTACAACAGGACTTGGCATAGGGTAAGCGCAAATGCTGTTAACCACACTAACACACTTTTCTTTTCTTTTCTTTTTTTTTTTGAGACAGAGTCTCACTCTGTCGGCCTGGCTGGAGTGCAGTGGCACGATCTCGGCTCACTGCAACCTCCGGCTCCCCGGCTCAAGCAATTCTCCTGCCTCAGCCTCCCGAGTAGCTGGGATTACAGGCATGTGCCACCACGCCCGGCTAATTTTTGTATTTTTAGTTGAGATGGGGTTTCACCATGTTGGCGAGGCTGGTCTTGAACTCCTGACCTCAGGTAATCCGCCAGCCTCGGCCTCCCAAAGTGCTGGGATTACAAGCGTGAGCCACCGTGCCCGGCCAACAGTTTTTAAATCTGTGGAGACTTCATTTCCCTTGATGCCTTGCAGCCGCGCCGACTACAACTCCCATCATGCCTGGCAGCCGCTGGGGCCGCGATTCTGCACGTCCCTTACCCGCTTCACTAGTCCCGGCATTCTTCGCTGTTTTCCTAACTCGCCCGCTTGACTAGCGCCCTGGAACAGCCATTTGGGTCGCGGAGTGCGAGCACGGCCGGCCAATCGCCGAGTCAGAGGGCCAGGAGGGGCGCGGCCATTCGCCGCCCGGCCCCTGCTCCGTGGCTGGTTTTCTCCGCGGGCGCCTCGGGCGGAACCTGGAGATAATGGGCAGCACCTGGGGGAGCCCTGGCTGGGTGCGGCTCGCTCTTTGCCTGACGGGCTTAGTGCTCTCGCTCTACGCGCTGCATGTGAAGGCGGCGCGCGCCCGGGACCGGGATTACCGCGCGCTCTGCGACGTGGGCACCGCCATCAGCTGTTCGCGCGTCTTCTCCTCCAGGTGTGCACGGGAGTGGGAGGCGTGGGGCCTCGGAGCAGGGCGGCCAGGATGCCAGATGATTATTCTGGAGTCTGGGATCGGTGTGCCCGGGGAACGGACACGGGGCTGGACTGCTCGCGGGGTCGTTGCACAGGGGCTGAGCTACCCAGAGATACTGGTGTTCGAAATAAGAGTGCGAGGCAAGGGACCAGACAGTGCTGGGTACTGGGATTATTCCGGGGACTCGCACGTGAATTGGATGCCAAGGAATAACGGTGACCAGGAAAGGCGGGGAGGCAGGATGGCGGTAGAGATTGACGATGGTCTCAAGGACGGCGCGCAGGTGAAGGGGGGTGTTGGCGATGGCTGCGCCCAGGAACAAGGTGGCCCGGTCTGGCTGTGCGTGATGGCCAGGCGTTAGCATAATGACGGAATACAGAGGAGGCGAGTGAGTGGCCAGGGAGCTGGAGATTCTGGGGTCCAGGGCAAAGATAATCTGCCCCCGACTCCCAGTCTCTGATGCAAAACCGAGTGAACCGTTATACCAGCCTTGCCATTTTAAGAATTACTTAAGGGCCGGGCGCGGTGGCCCACTCCTGTAATCCCAGCACTTTGGGAGGCCGAGGCGGATGGATCACTTGAAGTCAGGAGTTGACCAGCCTGGCCAACATGGTGAAAGCCTGTCTCTACCAAAACTAGAAAAATTAATCGGGCGCTATGGCGGGTGCCTTAATCCCAGCTACTCGGGGGGGCTAAGGCAGGAGAATCGCTTGAACCCGGGAGGCGGAGGTTTCAGTGAGCCGAGATCGCGCCACTGCACTCCAGCCTGGGCCAGAGTGAGAATCCGTCTCAAAAAAAAAAAAAAAAGAGACTTACTTAAGGTCTAAGATGAAAAGCAGGGCCTACGGAGTAGCCACGTCCGGGCCTGGTCTGGGGAGAGGGGAGGATGGGGTCAGTGACATGGAATCCTGACGTGGCCAAAGGTGCCCGGTGCCAGGAGGTCATCGACCCTTGGACTAGGATGGGAGGTGGGGGAACAGCGGATAGCCCAGGTGGCTTCTTGGAAATCACCTTTCTCGGGCAGGGTCCAAGGCACTGGGTTGACAGTCCTAACCTGGTTCCACCCCACCCCACCCCACCCCTCTGCCAGGTGGGGCAGGGGTTTCGGGCTGGTGGAGCATGTGCTGGGACAGGACAGCATCCTCAATCAATCCAACAGCATATTCGGTTGCATCTTCTACACACTACAGCTATTGTTAGGTGAGTGGCTCCGCCCCCTCCCTGCCCGCCCCGCCCTGCCCCGCCCCGCCCCTCATCCCCCTTGGTCAGCTCAGTCCCACTCCATGCAATCTTGGTGATCCACACAGCTGACAGCCAGCTAGCTGCTCATCACGGAGCGTCCTGCGGGTGGGGATGTGGGGAGGTAACTAACAGGAATCTTTTAATTGGTTTAAGTACTGTTAGAGGCTGAAGGGCCCTTAAAGACATCCTAGGTCCCCAGGTTTTTTGTTTGTTGTTGTTTTGAGACAGGGTCTGGCTCTGTTGCCCAAAGTGAGGTCTAGGATGCCCTTAGTGTGCACTGGCGTGATCTCAGTTCATGGCAACCTCTGCCTCCCTGCCCAAGGGATCCTCCCACCTTAGCCTCCCAAGTAGCTGGAATCACAGGCGTGCACCACTATGCCCAGCTAATTTTTGTTTTGTTTTTGTTTTTGTTTTGGTAGAGATGGTGTCTCGCCATGTTGCCCAGGCTGGTCTCAAGCAATCTGTCTGCCTCAGCCTCCCAAAGTGCTGGGGGGATTACAGGCGTGAGCTACCATGCCCCACCAACACCCCAGTTTTGTGGAAAAGATGCCGAAATTCCTTTTTAAGGAGAAGCTGAGCATGAGCTATCTTTTGTCTCATTTAGTGCTCAGCAGGAAAATTTGTATCTAGTCCCATAAGAACAGAGAGAGGAACCAAGGGAGTGGGAGACGATGGCGCCCCAGGCCTTGCTGATGCCATATGCCGGAGATGAGACTATCCATTACCACCCTTCCCAGCAGGCTCCCACGCTCCCTTTGAGTCACCCTTCCCAGCTCCAGAGAAGGCATCACTGAGGGAGGCCCAGCACCATGGTCCTGGCTGACACATGGTTCAGACTTGGCCGATTTATTTAAGAAATTTTATTGCTCAGAACTTTCCCTCCCTGGGCAATGGCAAGAGCTTCAGAGACCAGTCCCTTGGAGGGGACCTGTTGAAGCCTTCTTTTTTTTTTTTTAAGAAATAATCTTATTTCTCCGCCCTGGACACTTTTACACTGTTGGTGGGACTGTAAACTAGTTCAACCATTGTGGAAGACAGTGTGGCGATTCCTCAGGGATCTAGAACTAGAAATACCATTTGACCCAGCCATCCCATTACTGGGTATATACCCAAATGACTATAAATCATGCTGCTATAAAGACACATGCACACGTATGTTTATTGCGGCATTATTCACAATAGCAAAGACTTGGAACCAACCCAAATGTCCAACAATGATAGACTGGATTAAGAAAATGTGGCACATATACACCATGGAATACTATGCAGCCATAAAAAATGATGAGTTCATGTCCTTTGTAGGGACATGGATGAAACTGGAAACCATCATTCTCAGTAAACTATCGCAAGAACAAAAAACCAAACACCGCATATTCTCACTCATAGGTGGGAATTGAACAATGAGATCACATGGACACAGGAAGGGGAATATCACACTCTGGGGACTGTGGTGGGGAGGGGGGAGGGGGGAGGGATAGCATTGGGAGATATACCTAATGCTAGATGACGAGTTAGTGGGTGCAGCACACCAGCATGGCACATGTATACATATGTAACTAACCTGCACAATGTGCACATGTACCCTAAAACTTAAAGTATAATAAAATAAAATAAAATAAAATAAAATAAAATAAAATAAAAAAGAAATAATCTTGCTCTGTTGCCCAGGCTGGAGTGCAGTGGCACAATCATAGCTCACTGTAACCTGGCTCAAGCGATCCTCCTGAGTAGCTAGGACTATAGGCACATGTCACTGCACCCAGCTAATTTTTAACTTTTTTTTTTTTTTTTTTTTTGAGACATAGTCTCGCTCTGTCACCAGGCTGGAGTGCAGCGGCACGATCTTGGCTCACTGCAACCTCTGCCTCCCGGGTTCAAGCAATTCTCCTGCCTCAGCCTCCTGAGTAGCTGGGACTACAGGCGCGTGTCACCACGCCCAGCTAATTTTTGTATTTTTAGTAGAGACAGGGTTTCACCATGTTGGCTAGGATGGTCTCAATCTCTTGACCTGGTGATCCATCCGCCTTGGCCTCCCAAAGTGCTAGGATTACAGGCGTGAGTCAACCTCACCGGGCATTTTTTTTTTTTTTTGAGACGAAGTCTCGCTCTTGCTGCCCAAGCTGGAGTGTGGTGGCATGATCTCGGCTCACTGCAACCTCCACCTCCTAGGTTCAAGCGATTCTCCGCCTTAGCCTCCCCAGCAGCTGGGATTACAGGTGCCCATCAACACGCCCGGCTAATTTTTGTATTTTTATTAGAGATGGGGTTTTGCCATGTTGGCCAGGCTGCTCTCGAACTGCTGACCTCAGGTGATCCACCCCCATTGGCCTCCCAAAATACTGGGATTACAGGCATGAGCCACCGTGCCCAGCTGAATTTCTAAATTTTTGATACAGATCGGGTCTTTCTATGTTGCCCAAGCTGGTCTTGAACTCCTAGCCTAAAGCAGTCTTCCCACCTCGGCCTCCCAGAGTGTTTGGATTACGTGCGTAAGCCACCACATCTGCCCTGGAGCCTCTTGTTTTAGAGACCCTTCCCAGCAGCTCCTGGCATCTAGGTAGTGCGGTGACATCATGGAGTGTTCGGGAGGTGGCCAGTGCCTGAAGCCCACACCGGACCCTCTTCTGCCTTGCAGGTTGCCTGCGGACACGCTGGGCCTCTGTCCTGATGCTGCTGAGCTCCCTGGTGTCTCTCGCTGGTTCTGTCTACCTGGCCTGGATCCTGTTCTTCGTGCTCTATGATTTCTGCATTGTTTGCATCACCACCTATGCTATCAACGTGAGCCTGATGTGGCTCAGTTTCCGGAAGGTCCAAGAACCCCAGGGCAAGGCTAAGAGGCACTGAACCCTCAACCCAAGCCAGGCTGACCTCATCTGCTTTGCTTTGGCATGTGAGCCTTGCCTAAGGGGGCATATCTGGGTCCCTAGAAGGCCCTAGATGTGGAGCTTCTAGATTACCCCCTCCTCCTGCCATACCCGCACATGACAATGGACCAAATGTGCCACACGCTCGCTCTTTTTTACACCCAGTGCCTCTGACTCTGTCCCCATGGGCTGGTCTCCAAAGCTCTTTCCATTGCCCAGGGAGGGAAGGTTCTGAGCAATAAAGTTTCTTAGATCAATCAGCCAAGTCTGAACCATGTGTCTGCCATGGACTGTGGTGCTGGGCCTCCCTCGGTGTTGCCTTCTCTGGAGCTGGGAAGGGTGAGTCAGAGGGAGAGTGGAGGGCCTGCTGGGAAGGGTGGTTATGGGTAGTCTCATCTCCAGTGTGTGGAGTCAGCAAGGCCTGGGGCACCATTGGCCCCCACCCCCAGGAAACAGGCTGGCAGCTCGCTCCTGCTGCCCACAGGAGCCAGGCCTCCTCTCCTGGGAAGGCTGAGCACACACCTGGAAGGGCAGGCTGCCCTTCTGGTTCTGTAAATGCTTGCTGGGAAGTTCTTCCTTGAGTTTAACTTTAACCCCTCCAGTTGCCTTATCGACCATTCCAAGCCAGTATTGGTAGCCTTGGAGGGCCAGGGCCAGGTTGTGAAGGTTTTTGTTTTGCCTATTATGCCCTGACCACTTACCTACATGCCAAGCACTGTTTAAGAACTTGTGTTGGCGGGGTGCAGTGGCTCACACCTGTAATCCCTGTACTTTGGGAGGCCAAGGCAGGAGGATCACTTGAGGCCAGGAGTTCCAGACCAGCCTGGGCAAAATAGTGAGACCCCTGTCTCTACAAAAAAAAAAAAAAAAAAAAAAAAAAATTAGCCAGGCATGGTGGTATGTACCTATAGTCCCAACTAATCGGGAAGCTGGCAGGAAGACTGCTTGAGCCCAGAAGGTTGAGGCTGCAGTGAGCCATGATCACTGCACTCCAGCCTGAGCAACAGAGCAAGACCGTCTCCAAAAAAAAAAAAAAAAAAAAAAAAAAAACTTGTGTTAACGTGTTAAACTCGTTTAATCTTTACAGTGATTTATGAGGTGGGTACTATTATTATCCCTATCTTGATGATAGGGACAGAGTGGCTAATTATTATGCCTGAGATCACACAGCTACTGCAGGAGGCTCTCAGGATTTGAATCCACCTGGTCCATCTGGCTCCAGCATCTATATGCTTTTTTTTTGTTGTTGGTTTGTTTTTGAGACGGACTTTCGCTCTTGTTGTCCAGGCTGGAGTGCAATGGCACAATTTCGGCTCACCACAATTCTCCTGCCTCAGCCTCCTGAGTAGCTGGGATTACAGGCATGCGCCACCAGGCCTGGCTAATTTTGTATTTTTAGTAGACAGTGTTTCTCTATGTTGGTCAGGCTGGTCTCGCACTCCCGACCTCAGGTGATCTGCCTGCTTTGGCCTCCCAAAGTGCTGGGATTACAGGCGTGAGCCACCATGCCCGGCCAGCATCTATAATATATGCTAAACCTTACCCACAGCTGCCTCTGTCTTGGGGTCAGGGTTCTTGAATGGTCTGGGCCAGCCTGAGTTAGGAGTGGGAAGAGGAAGAGGAGGCACGTGCCAAAGTGTTCTTCCCGCCTGACCGAGTCCTCTGCGCCTGTGAGGAAGGCGGGCACCACTGTCACCCTGTTTCCCGGGAAGCCAGCAGGCCCAGGGAGATACTGGGATTTGCCAAAGGCTCACAGCGAGCAAGCAGCAGTGGGTGCTGGCCCCTCACCACTCAGCCTGGCACACACTGTCTCTGAGCAGACCTGGGAGAAGGCATGTGAAACCCACCTAGCCCTGGATGGAAGAGAAGTGGGGGAGTGGAAATGAAAAGTGGGGACTGGGAGGAGCTGCCCACGTGCCCTCCATGGTTCCAGGATGGCACTTTCATGCTGGGAGTGAGCTTGCCCTGTGCCAGGCTGTCATTGAGGCGTTTTCCATTCAACAACTGTTTCTCAGACAAGGCACAGGCAGGTTAGCTCTCCCAGGCCACTCAAGTAGTAAGGAAACAGATTTAAACCCAGACAGTTTGGCTCCACGGCTAAGGCCCAGAGAGGGGTGGTGACAAGCCTAGGGTCACACAGCCACAGCCCCAGAGCTAGGAACTGCTGGCTAGGGCAAGCAGACAGCTGACTCCTAGCCAACTGGAGGTGGAGCAGAGGTGGAGCCAGGGAGACCCAGGTGGCCTCTCTGAGAGTGGAGCACAGGTGGCAGAGTGGCCCGGGGCAGCATGAAGTGGTGCTGGGGCCCAGTGCTGCTCATCGCGGGTGCCACGGTCCTCATGGAGGGTAAGCCGCCATGTGCTGGGGTATGGGGGTGGCCTGGTGGGGGCTCAGGGGCCATCTCTGCCCCAGCAGTCCCTGCTTCTTGGTGGGGGGACCGCCTGTGGGCGACAGTCCACCAGTGGGGATGTAACTCCATAGGACTCTGTGGGGCGGTATATGTGGCCACCTGTGTCAACATGGATGAGATTTTCTTGGGCCAGCTGCAGTTTGCGTTGGTGGGGCCTGTGGTCTTGTGTGTGTGTGAGGTGCTGCCTGCGTGTGTCCTGTGCCTGCCTCCCCCTCGACTTCCACAATGACGTCAGGCAAACTCTGGGCTCCTCTGGCCTCAGTTTCCCTTTCTTTTCATCCATCCTCCGGGCAGCCTGGCTCAGCTGTCTCATGGGGTGCCTGTGTGCCTGTGAGGGGCGGTGGGCAGGGGCCCTCTCTCTGGCGGGCTCTCAGGCAGTTTCTGGGAAGGTGCGGAAGACTGAGTCTCTAGACCAGGGTGAGGTAAGTCTCCATTTCTTGGGGCCCTCCCCACTTGGAAATGATGCAGGCCTCTAATCCTTCCTGTTAGGCCTCTGCTGCTAAGAGGACAATTAAGCTAATGCTCTCTACACACAGAGGCCGCCTGGCTGACTCAGTGGCGGGGGCAGGAGTTGGGGGTTTTGAAGCCTGGAGGAGGGCTGGCCTACTCCCAAGCTGAACACCAAGCCCCGGAGTGCTGAGCACAGCTGAAGGAGAATTAATTACTGAGTGTGCACACTGAATAGGTTCCAATAAAAGCTGTCTCGGCCTCATATAAATATTTTCATTCTGGGAGGGGCTGGTGAGGTAATCAGAGTCACAGGCAAGGACCCTGGGCCCGCCCCCCAGCCCATCCCCTCTCCTCCCCAAAGCTAGGCAGGCCTGGAGTCCCTGCGTCTCACCTGTGTCTCTCTCTTCCCAGGTCTTCAAGCCGCTCAGCGTGGTAAGGTCTGGGGACACGGGGCCTAGGTCTTACTTGGGTCTGGGTTGGGACTGGGGTGAGGTCAGGACAGGTATCTGCTGTCAGTGTGACCAACTCCTTTCCACAGCCTGTGGACAGCGTGGCCCCGGCCCCCCCAAGCCTCAGGAGGGCAACACAGTCTCTGGCGAGTGGCCCTGGCAGGCCAGTGTGAGGAGGCAAGGAGCCCACATCTGCAGCGGCTCCCTGGTGGCAGACACCTGGGTCCTCACTGCTGCCCACTGCTTTGAAAAGTAAGTCATGGCTGGGGTCAGGCAGGGTCTCCGGCTCTGGGGAGTGGACAATTTGTCTCAAGCCCCACAAGGCTAGTCCCTGCCTCTAGAGTAATAATAAAGAACCATTTACTGAGAATCTGCCATGTCCTGGGTACATACTGTCAAGTTAATTGTAACAACCACCTTTCATGGTAGAAGATTTACAAATCAGAAAACTCAGGTTGCAAGGGAATGACCTCGCTTAAAGTCACAGACTGAGGCCGGGCACAGTAGCTCACGCTTGTAATCCCAGCACTTTGGGAGGCCACGGAGGGAGGATCGCTTGAGCCCAAGAGTTCAAGACTAGCCTGTGCAACATAGCAAGACCATGTCTCTACAAAAACTGTAAAATTAGCCAGGCATGGTGGTGCACGCCTGTAGTCCCAGCTACTCACGAGGCTGAGGTGGGAGGATCGCTTGAGCCTGGGAGGTCAAGGCTTGTAGTGAGTCATGGTCATGCCACTGCACTGCAGCCTGGGCGACAGGACGAGACCCTACCTCAAAAAGAAAAAGCCGTGGAGTGCTCTCTGCTATCTTCCACCTACCTGTGGGGTCTCCCATGGTGTCACTGTCTACCCTTGCACTTAGCAGCCTGGACCTTGTCCTTCCCCTTCCAGGGCAGCAGCAACAGAACTGAACTCCTGGTCAGTGGTCCTGGGTTCTCTGCAGCGTGAGGGACTCAGCCCTGGGGCCGAAGAGGTGGGGGTGGCTGCCCTGCAGTTGCCCAGGGCCTATAACCACTACAGCCAGGGCTCAGACCTGGCCCTGCTGCAGCTCGCCCACCCCACGACCCACACACCCCTCTGCCTGCCCCAGCCTGCCCATCGCTTCCCCTTTGGAGCCTCCTGCTGGGCCACTGGCTGGGATCAGGACACCAGTGATGGTAAGTGCTGGCCCAGACTGAAGCTCGGAGAGGCACTCTGCTTGCCCAGCGTCACAGTCTCAGCTCCCAACTGTCCTGGCTTCCAGTCTCCCTTGCTTCCCAGATCCCAGACTCCAGCCCCAGCCCCGTCTCTTTCACCAGCTCCTGGGACCCTACGCAATCTGCGCCTGCGTCTCATCAGTCGCCCCACATGTAACTGTATCTACAACCAGCTGCACCAGCGACACCTGTCCAACCCGGCCCGGCCTGGGATGCTATGTGGGGGCCCCCAGCCTGGGGTGCAGGGCCCCTGTCAGGTCTGATAGGGAGAAGAGAAGGAGCAGAAGGGGAGGGGCCTAACCCTGGGCTGGGGGTTGGACTCACAGGACTGGGGGAAAGAGCTGCAATCAGAGGGTGTCTGCCATAGCTGGGCTCAGGCATCTGTCCTTGGCTTTGTTGCCTGGCTCCAGGGAGATTCCGGGGGCCCTGTGCTGTGCCTCGAGCCTGACGGACACTGGGTTCAGGCTGGCATCATCAGCTTTGCATCAAGCTGTGCCCAGGAGGACGCTCCTGTGCTGCTGACCAACACAGCTGCTCACAGTTCCTGGCTGCAGGCTCGAGTTCAGGGGGCAGCTTTCCTGGCCCAGAGCCCAGAGACCCCGGAGATGAGTGATGAGGACAGCTGTGTAGGTACGAGTGGGGCATGCTGGGAGTGGGCAGAAGCCACTGTGAAGCAAACCTCAGTTAGGACTAGAGAACTGGCATAGGCATCCACACCGCCGAGCCTAATTAGGGGGCTCTTTCACCCCCTGGGATGGGAACAGCCCTGTTAGGACTGAGAGGCACAGGCACTTTGGAACTCTACAGGTTTGGAGTTTAGGTGAGAAGAGGAATCTCTGAGACCTGACTTGGGTTTCTGGGGAAGTGGCAGGCTTCCAGCAGGGACCCAGCGAGCCTGCACAGGGTAGGGCTCCCAGTCAGAATTCCGGCATTAAGTGACTGGCATGCAAATTGAATGCAAAGTAATTCCTGGGATGGATATTATGTCTTGATGATAAGAGATGCACTAATGAGTCAGGAATACGGGAGGCAGGCCCAGCCTGGAGGGTGCAGACGGGTGGAGCAGGGGAGTGACAAGTAGGGGCATTCCCACGAGGCTGGGACAGGGGTCCCATCAGACCAACAGGGCTAAAAGCTCAGGCCCTGGCTTGCGAATCGCAAGTCTGCCACTTGCCTGTAGTTACAGAGCAAGGAAGTCTCTTAACCTCTCTGGAACTTTGGTTACCTTCAGTAATGAGGGGAACAAAATTCAATTTCAAAAGATACTGTGAGGATTTGATGGGAAGTGGGAAGTGCTTAGCAAGAAGTCAGATGAGGCACTCATCTGTTTCAGCCTGTGGATCCTTGAGGACAGCAGGTCCCCAGGCAGGAGCACCCTCCCCATGGCCCTGGGATGCCAGGCTGATGCATCAGGGACAGCTGGCCTGTGGCGGAGCCCTGGTGTCAGAGGAGGCGGTGCTAACTGCTGCCCACTGCTTCATTGGGTGAGTCTTGGATCCCTCTCTGCTGTGCCCCCTGCGCCTGCCGGCAGCCCTGTCACCTGGTGCCGTCCACACTGCCTCTGCACAGGCGCCAGGCCCCAGAGGAATGGAGCGTAGGGCTGGGGACCAGACCGGGGAGTGGGGCCTGAAGCAGCTCATCCTGCATGGAGCCTACACCCACCCTGAGGGGGGCTACGACGTGGCCCTCCTGCTGCTGGCCCAGCCTGTGACACTGGGAGCCAGCCTGCGGCCCCTCTGCCTGCCCTATGCTGACCACCACCTGCCTGATGGGGAGCGCGGCTGGGTTCTGGGACGGGCCCGCCCAGGAGCAGGTAGGTGGGCACAGGGCCAGGGCTGCTGTCCATCCAACCTGCAGGCCGGGGCAGCCAGCTTTCCCTTGCTCCACAGGCATCAGCTCCCTCCAGACAGTGCCCGTGACCCTCCTGGGGCCTAGGGCCTGCAGCCGGCTGCATGCAGCTCCTGGGGGTGACGGCAGCCCTATTCTGCCAGGGATGGTGTGTACCAGTGCTGTGGGTGAGCTGCCCAGCTGTGAGGTGAGCCCCAGGCCCCCACACCTTACCTAATAGGCCCCTGGCATCCCCTCACCCAATAGCTCAAGAACGGACCTTCCAGGCTTGGCCTCTGGACCCACCTCCCACCTGAAACTAAGCCTTTTTGCCAATTAGCCCCCAAACAGCCAGAGGTTCCCTAGCCTGCTCTACCGTCCTGCACAGCTGCCTATAAAAAGTCACCCAGTGTCACCTGACCCCTGACAGGGCCTGTCTGGGGCACCACTGGTGCATGAGGTGAGGGGCACATGGTTCCTGGCCGGGCTGCACAGCTTCGGAGATGCTTGCCAAGGCCCCGCCAGGCCGGCGGTCTTCACCGCACTCCCTGCCTATGAGGACTGGGTCAGCAGTTTGGACTGGCAGGTCTACTTCGCCGAGGAACCAGAGCCCGAGGCTGAGCCTGGAAGCTGCCTGGCCAACATAAGTATGTGGCCCCGGGGCCTCCTGCCAAACCCTGCCTCTCCAGGACCCTTCTCTCTCCAGTGAGAACGTGCCGTTCTAACCCACTCCAGCTGCCTTGGGTAGGGTGGAGCAACAGGCAGACCCATTTGATTCAGATTCTGGTTCTTTGTCATCGTGTGACTTGGAGCAGGCTGCTCAACCGCTTTGAGCCTCAGTATTCTCATCTGTCATGGCGGCCAAGACAGACCCTGTTCCTTCGAGGAATGGGGAGGGAGGGAGGGACCAAAGCCGTGAGGATGAGGACAACTCCACCCTCCTTCCTTCCCCACAGGCCAACCAACCAGCTGCTGACAGGGGACCTGGCCATTCTCAGGACAAGAGAATGCAGGCAGGCAAATGGCATTACTGCCCCTGTCCTCCCCACCCTGTCATGTGTGATTCCAGGCACCAGGGCAGGCCCAGAAGCCCAGCAGCTGTGGGAAGGAACCTGCCTGGGGCCACAGGTGCCCACTCCCCACCCTGCAGGACAGGGGTGTCTGTGGACATTCCCACACCCAACTCTGCTACCAAGCAGGTGTCCCAGCTTTCCTCCTCCTTTACCCTTTCAGATACAATCACGCCAGCCACGTTGTTTTGAAAATTTCTTTTTTTGGGGGGCAGCAGTTTTCCTTTTTTTAAACTTAAATAAATTGTTACAAAATAGACTTTAGAAAATAAGTTACAAATTGTAGCAAAAGGCTCCCTTCCACAGGCAACTTTCCCACCGGTGGGGCTCTGCATCCGCCTCTCCCTGGTGTTCCAATCTGGCTGCTGAGGGTGGCGCTGAGAAGAGCACGGTGATGAGGCTGGGGGAAGGAGGTCCTTCAAGGACAGGGACGCGAGGAACACCCCACCCCCTCCTTGGGAAAGAAGCCAGATCTGGGTCCTCTTCACAAGGGGAGAGGAGAAGATATGGGGATGCCCAAACTACTCCTGAGAAAATGTGGAGATCAAGCCCCTCCCTGCACGCGCTCCCTCCCCCAGATTCTGATCTTTGGAGACTTGAAGTTCAGAGGGAGAAGCTGAGGTCTGCAGGCCACTGGGGTGAAGGATCCAGGAGTGGGGTCGTGGGGGTGGGTGGAGGGGGCAATGGCAAGTCCCCTCTGCCCGTCACTGGTGCCACTGGGGCTCCTGGGGGGAGAGAGAGAGGAGGTCACCAACTGAGGGGCAGACCCCGCACAGCGTGTACCCCCTCCCAGCCCTGCAGGCCATTCCCCCGCCCCTGGCCCCGGAGGCCCAGATGAGAACAGGGATTCTAGGCCTCCTAATTATTTTCCCAGCCCTGGCAAACTGGCTCCTCCCTCATATCCCTTGAGGTCATGAGAAATCTTCTATCCTTAAAGCCATTCCTTCAGCTTTCAGGTGACTCCCACCTGCCCTCTGCTCTGACAAGGCCTGTCAAGGGCCCACCATCTCAGGGCCACCCACCCTCGGTGGCCACTAGATGGAATGGGTCCGCCTCTACTAGAGGAGGTGGAGAGGCCAGCCCAGGTCCTGCTGAGGGAACCGGCCGCCCCACTCCCTGGCAGCTGCGGCTTCCAGCAGTGCTGGGTGGAGGCGATTCCCCACGGAGATGCCCTCTGATCAGGGATGTGACACGGGCTAATGACTGTTGTTGCTGCAGCTGGGCCTGGACTTCAAGGAAACAATTATCTGTGACTCAGTCCTCCAGTTAAAGGTGTGCAGAGGGTGGCAGGGTGCGCAGGTAGAAAGGGTGGTTTGGTTGGATCCTAAAAAGGCCGTTGGCAGCAGAGGGAGAAGGGGCTGAATAAAGGTTAGAGAAGAGATGGGAGCAACACTGACAGGGAAGGACCAGAGGTCTAGTTTCCAAGGAGAGGAGCAGCAGAGACAAGGCGCAGGGAAAGAGGGACAGGGAGTAGGGTGCCAACCAGTGAACCAGTTTCCGTGGCCAAGTCAGCAGGGAAGCCGTGGAGCCCATGCCCCATCCCTTGTTCCCTGGCACCCGGCCTGCTCCAGGAAAGAATGGAACCTAGACCAAACCAATGGCTTCCTCTTTTTCTCTGGAAGTCATTACTTTACTGGCTGACTCAGGAGGGTTTCCAGACACAGCAGCCAGGGGGTACCCAGTGACCTTCCCCTGAACAGAAAGACCATTCCATTCTGGCTACAGTGTAATGGAGGAGCCCAGGTAGCAGCCTCGGCCTGACCACGCCCCCACGTGCTGCCCAACCCACCCTATTTGTTATACCTGACCTGCGGGTGCTCAGCTCAGCACATCCTCAAACTACTTCTCTCACCCCATAGCCAAGCCCCCGCCCACCTCTTAGAATCCCCGGGGCTCTCTCCTCTCACTCCTTGCTCCCCCACCCACTTTGGGGCTGGACTTCCCCCTCCACTGTGTGCCCACCTCCTCCTGGGACCCTTCATGCCCCCTACCGGAGCCGGCCACCGTCCACTCCTCCTGGTGCTGCTGCTGGTGCTGCACGAAGCTGATTCGGCGGCGGAAGTGGCGGGGACAATGGGGGCAGGTGAAAGGCCCCTCCCGGGGTGCATGGACCCGCCCGTGGCCCTCCAGCCGGGCAGCTGTCCGAAAGGCCTTGCCACAGATGCTGCAGCAGTGGCGCTTGGGGTCCGTGTGGGTCCTGCTGTGGTTCTTAAGAGACAGCAGGTTAGGGAGAAGTTTGGGACAGAGGGAGCACGGGTATAACCCTGTGGTGTGGGCCTTCTGGTGGTTCAGCAGGCTGCCAGCATGGCGGTAGGAGCGCCCGCACTGGGTGCAGCGGAAGGGCCGCTCCTTGTCCTCAGCCGCCATGGACGTCACCGCTTGTCCTCCCCTGGCTCTCTCCACACTCTCTCCTGGGTCTCTGGGGGTTTCTGATGGGGCCTCCCGGGCTTTCCCTTGACCAGGGAGAACCACCTGGTCCTCCCCAGTCCCGGCTTTGGGATCTCTGGCCTCCTCCATCTGGGCTGGCACCTGGCTGTGGCCCCGGGCATGAGCCTGCAGGTGGCTGGCCAGTTCCTGGTGGGACTCAAAGGCTTTGCCACAGTCAGGACAGGCAAAGGTCTGGGCGTCTATGTGGTTGTGGCTGTGGCTCTTTGTGGCCACAGGATTTAAGAACTCCTTGGAGCAGAGCAGGCAATAGTGTCGGTCTGTCTTGTGGGTGTTGTGGTTCAAGAGGCTGCCCGACTGGCAGTAAGTCTTGCCACACTGGCTGCAAGAGGAGGAGTGGCTCCCTGGCTGCAGCTGAGAGCTGTTGTCTCTGTTGTCCCAGCTATCCATGTGACTCAGATTAGGTCCATTGAGCTGGCAGTCACTAGCGTGGCAAGGACTCCTGTGGACACTGTCCTCTGGCTCCTCTGACCTAGTTAGGAACTGAGGAACCCAGCCTCCACTATGATTCCCCAGTCCCCCACCTACCGGCCACCCACCTGCCTTCCCTGCACCCCAGGACAGTGGCTCTGGGGCTTCTGAGCTTGCTGCCCTGATGGGGCTCTGACTGCGCTCCCCTGGCCTTGGGACTCCATCCTCCAAGTGGGGTACTGGCTCAGCACCACCCAATTGGGTCTCTAGTCCCTGGCTGCCAGCCAGGTTCGCCTCACTGGCCGCTGTGCCATCCAGGCCTCCCTGGCCATTGGCTGGCTCCCTTTCTGTCTCCTCATGCTCCCGCAGGTGCCGCTCCAAAGATCCCCGGCCAGGGAAGCTGCGGCCACAGAGGGCGCAACGCACAGCTGTGCGCCTGGACCGTCCAGCCCGTCGCCGCCGATTCTCTGAGTGCAGCCTCTGGTGGTCCTTCAGGGCCATGCGGTTGGAGTAGGTCTTGGGGCAGGTGGGGCAGCTGTACTGGCCCGTCTCGTGGCTGCGCCGGTGGTTCAGGAGGCTGCCGGCGTGGCGATAGGTCCGCCCGCACTGCCCACAGCGGAAGGGCCGATCTTCCCGAGTCGCCTTTCGGGTGCCCCCACCCCCACGCCGTTCCATGTGGACCCGCTGGTGGCTGGCCAGCTGTTTCCGCAGGCGGAAGGCCTTCCCACACTCGCTGCAGCGGAAACGTCGGGGATCTGCATGGATGCGCCGGTGGTTCTTGAGGGACATGAGGTTTGAGAAGCCCTTGGAGCAGGCCTGACAGCCAAAGTGGCCGGTCTGGTGGCTCTGCCGGTGGTTGATGAGGCTGCCGGCGTGCTTGTAGGATCGGCCACACAACTCGCAGCTGAAGGGCCGCTCAGAGCTGGCTTCAGTCTGGCAGCCCTTCTCGGCGGTCTCCAGCCTGGGCTCTATCTCCTCCCCCTTCACAGTGGTCTCCTCCCACACCTCTTCTTTCACCCTGGCCACTTCCTCCAGGGGCTCCACTTTAAGTTCTTCCTGGAGCTTCTCGACTTCTGCTTGCCCCGGCCCCTCCTCTGCCATGTGCTGGGGCTTGTTGCTGCCTCCTTCTGGGATGGGCCCAACCTGCGGCTCACTGCTACCTGCTGCCTCTGGGATGGGCCCAACCTGGGGCTCAGAGCCTTTGCAGCGAGGGTGGTTCCGCAGATGATTACGGTAGGCAGCCAGGTTGGGGTAGCAGCGGGAGCAGACAGGGCAGAGAAAGTCTCCAGTCTGGTGGATCTTGCGGTGGTTCACCAGGCTGCCCCCATGGCGATAGGTCTTGCCACACTGGTTGCAGCGGAAGGGGCGGGGCTGAGCCTCCAGCAAACTTTCCCCACCCTGGATGCAGAGGCTGTCTCCCAAGGGGGTGCCTGCTCCCTCTTGAGACTTGGCATCTCCACCCTCTCCAGAGACAGAATTCACTATGTCCTCCAAGACACTGTCCACGACCATCTCCATGGCATCACCTGCCACTCCCAAGGGGCTGGGAGCCTTGTCTGCAGTAGTCCCAGAACTCTGACTTTGGTGGTGACGCTCCAGGCTCCCCAGGTCATCGTAGGTCTGACCACAGCAGCCACAGATGTGACCATACCCTGCACTGTCCAGCGCTTCCACCTCCCGCTGCAGCTGATTCAGCAGCTCTGCTTCCGAGAGCTGCAGTGGTGGACTGCGTGCAGGGGCTGCCTCTGCCACTCCTTCCTCTTCCCCCTCCTCCTCTGAGCCCTCAGTCATGCCAGAGGAGCTGTGGGCCTGGCGCCGGTGAAGCCTGTAGCCAGCCCGCCCAGGGAAGATCATGCCGCAGAGGCAGCAGAGGAAAGGCTGTGCTGAGGTCGCCTCCCCAGGCCTATGGTTCTGGAAGTGGCTGCGGAGGGCAGGCAGAGAGTCAAACTCCTTCGGGCAGAGGGAGCACTGATAGATGCCTGGTGGGTGGCAGGGCCTGTGGCTCAGCAGGCCAGTGGCATGGGGGAAAGAATGCCCACAGTCAGAGCATGTGTGAGCGGCCCCAGCCTGCCAGCCAGTGACAGCATTGGCAGAGTGGGAAGAGGAGTTGGGTTGGCCAGTGGCTGGCTTCTGGTCTTCATCCACCCCAGTGAGGCTATCGCAGAAGTGAGTGCCACCACCTTCCTCACCTGGGATGTCCAAGTTGTCAAGTAAACTGGCATCCTTCCTTTTCAGTCCTTCCCCAGTGCCTCCACTCTCTTTATCACCCTGGAAATGGGTCTCATCCCTCTCAAGCCCACATTTGTCCCCTTCAGATTCAGCCTGCAAACAGTCCCCATCACTTTCCAGGTTGCCTTCAGCCCCATGAGGACTTTCCCCTGAAGGGTCTTGGGGAGACTCCAGGCCTTCATTGTCTTCTAGCTCCCGGGTCCAGCTCTCCGCTGCCAGGAGTTTGGCTTCTCTCCCACCGCTGGCACCGCCAGCCCGCTTCCGATGCCGCCTGCTCCGCCGCCGACTGTGCCGGCGCAAGTGGTTCTTCATGGCAGCCATGGTGTGGAAGTGCTTGGCACAGGCCCCACAACTGAAGTCTCCTGTCTGGTGGGTCTGCCTGTGGTTGATAAGGCTGCCTGAGTGGCGATAGCTCTTTCCACAGTCTCGGCAGGCAAAGGCCCTAGGAGGTGACATTGTGGTCTCTGTTCTGCTATTTTCCTTTTCCCCTGCCCCATGAGTCAGGCCATGACGTTCAAGGCTCTCAGGGTCTTCAAAGAGCAGCCCACAGATGCTACAGATATGTGCTGCTGTCTTGTCTGCTGCTGGGGTGATGTCCGTGGCCTCTTCTTCATGTTTGCACACATGGTCCTGATCTGTGTGCGGGGCTGCCTCTGCCTCCACTGGGTCAGGCGGGAGTTCTACCTTGAGGTGGCTGGGGGCACCCTCAGCCCCGATGTCTGCACTTCGGCGAGCAGCCTTGCAATGTACCCGCACGTGGTTGCGCAGGGCCATGAGATTGGGGTACTTGCGGGGACAGAGTGAGCACTGGTACTCTCCAGTCCGATGGCTGTGGCGATGGTTCACCAGGCTCCCCCGGTGGCGGTAAGCACGACCACACTCACTGCACTTATAGGGCCGATGGTCCAGGGTGGTGGTGGGGTCCTCTTCCTCTTTGTGGGTGGTCTCAGCCAGCAGCAGGGGAGCTGGTGGGACTGATGGCTGCCCATTTTCCCCAACTCCTTGCCTGGGCCTGTGATGAGCCCGCACATGGTTTTTGAGGGCAGCCGCATTGAACAGCTGCTTAGAACAGAGTGAGCAGGGGTAGACACCTGTCTGGTGGCTCTTTCGATGGTTGATGAGGCTCCCAGCATGGCGGTAAGTACGGCCACAGTCCCCACAGCGGAAAGGCCGGTATTCCTCCAGGCCACTGTCCTCCAGCTCCCCAGAGGTGCTGAGCTCCGCAGAGCCATTCAGCATCCGTGCACTGGGGAGCTGGTCCTGGCTGCTCTCATCTGTGTGCCCATTGGTGGTGGGCATCCCTTTCTCCTCCCAGTGTGGCTCCTGCCTTTCACCCTCATGGGACTGCTGGTGTTCCAGCAGCTCCCGGGGGAGCCGGAAGACACGGGGGCAGTGGGGACAGTGGTAAGGCCGATACTGGGCATGCAGTCGAGAGTGGTTCTTCAGAGCCATGAGGTTAGAGAACTCCTTGAAACAGATGGCACAGGGGTAGATGCCCAGCGTGTGGCTCTGGCGGTGGTTGGTGAGGCTCCCGGCGTGCTTGTAGGTCTTGCCACACTGACTACATTTGTACCGCCGCTCCTCCTCAGCAGGAGGGGACTGGGTGGGCTCCTGGCCCCCTGTGAAGTTCACTACTGATTCAGCCAGATACTGTTCCAAGTTGCTAAGAAGGCTGCTGGCTGGGATGGGGAGAGGAGGGGCTCTGGCAGAGTTAGTGGAGGGTCCCCAGCCGTCTGCACCATCCTCAGGACCTGGGTGGCTTGCCAAGCCTTCTCTTTGTCTGGTGGGCAGATCTTCCCACGTACCCGAAGCTGCCCTGGGGTCAGGTACAGATTCACAGTCAGGTGTCTCTTCTGTATGTTTTGTCTGGTTTTCCCAGCCTTCACTAGAGCCAAGCCTTTGGCCCCAGGAGTCAGTGGACACCGTCTCACCCTGGAGGTGTGGAGTGGCTTCCTTGGGGCGTGGGGGCCTGTGCCTGCGGCGGCCCTCAGGAGCATGTGTCCTCATATGGCTCTTGAGAGCCATGGGATTGGAGAAGTCCTTGCCACAGGTGGTACAGGGGAAAAGGCCAGTCTCGTGGGTCCGACGATGGTTAACCAGGCTCCCGGGGTGACGGTAGCCCCGCCCACACTGCTGACAACGGTAGGGCCGAGGGATGCTGTCAGCCTCCTCACTGTCCTGGTTGGGAGATGGATGGAGCAGTTCTCGGTGCCGAGAGAGCTCTGGGAGGCTGGGAAAGTGGCGCTGACAGTCGGAGCAGCTGAGTGAGGGGGGTGTGTCCTCCATGGGGCAACGTAGCAGAAACCTGGAGGTTCAGAAGGAGCAGACACGTGGCAGCACCTTCCTCTGGTGGAGGGGCCAAGGCCTAGGAAGAGGGGGCAGTGGTCAAAAGGAAGGCCTGAATTAACTTCGCCTCTTGGCTCTACGAGCAACAAGTTCACCTGAGGTCACTGAGAGGTTCCCCAAGCATCCATGCCCAAGGACCTAATTTCTACTAGATCCAATCTGCAGGCACCATCATTTAAGGCTTCCCTGTGCACAAGCTTCCCAAATATAGGAGCTCCCCTAGGCTTAAGTCATCCCTACAGGTATAGCTAAGGAAATTAAAGTTGAGAGAGATGCAACCTACTTCTGATCACAGACCTGTTATGTTCTTCAGACCAGACTCAAAAGGCATTACTGTCCTTTAAGAACAGTAGGAATCTGCTCCCTACAATCCTGAAACAAAAATTTTCTGTGACATCTTAAAAGGACACCAAAACCTTCTCTAGGCCTTTCAATAAGAGAAGTCCAAATCTTCCTACTTCATCTCTCAGCCAAACAGAGTAGCTGAGAAGCACTGAAAAAGCAGCTGTTTCCTCCAGTTAATAGCTGAGGACCTGAGAGGAGAGGTTAGAGGCCTCCTTCAGGGAAAGGGCTGGCTTGTTCCCCCACCACCCCGAGTCATTTCAGTGTCACAAGGTCTCTTTTCCTTGTGACAAGAGAGTTAAGAGAGTTAAGACTCTCTTAACTGGGCCAGGCGTGGTGGCTCACGCCTGTAATCCCAGCACTTTGGGAGGCCGAGGCTGGTGGATCACCTGAGTTCAGGAGTTCAAGACCAGCCTGGCCAACATGGTGAAACCCTGTCTCTACTAAAAATACAAAAATTAGCCGGGCGTGGTGGTGGGCACCTGTAATTCTAGCTACTCAGGAGGCTGAGGCTGAAGAACTGCTTGAACCTGGGAGGTGGAGGTTGCAGTGAGCTGAGATCCCACCACAGCACTCCAGCCTGGGTGACAGAGCGAGACTCCATCTCAAAAAAACAAAAAACCCCAAAAGACTCTCTTAGCGACTTCTTTTATCTACTTCCCTTGAACTCAAACTATCTTCCATCTTGGGAATAACATCAATACCAGGTTGTAATGTCACTTCATTGCCTACCTTTTCTCTCCCATGCCTCCTGATCTTACCCTCACCAGTCTTTCTCATTTTTTTCTTCTGCCTCCTCTCTTAATACTGATGATGACAGCAACTCATGAAGAGTATTATATTACCATGTGCCAGGCACTGTGCTAACTATATTCATTGTGTTACTCAATCCTCAGAACACACGGCAATGCCTGTTATTCTAGTTCACGTAACAGCAAACCCCCTGACTGAGGCGGTCTTCATCCCAAAGCCCTTGCTCTCTCATGCCTCCTACATCGTCTTGTCCTTCTCCAACTCTGACTCTTCTTCCCATGGGACCCCAGTACAACTGTTTCCGACCGTAAACCCCTTCACTGAACCTGCCCCCGGAATTCTCACCTCACAAAGCCCCTTTGATCAAAAGTCCCCTCCCCTAGTCAACCACCAATGAAGTCCTCTGACCTCACTCATCTCGTCTGCCAATTTCCTCTCAAGACGCCTACCTCGCACCGGCGGCCCCCTCTCCTTCCCGCCGCGGGCGCGTCAGTTGGGGACCGCGAACGAGAGCGCGCCTGCGCACTGGGACCCTTACCCTAACTGCAGCCGCGCGCCCCAAGGGGTGGCTGTCGGGGGGCTCTCGCGCTCCCACACACGCACACTCAGCCAGGGTTCCCGGGAGGTGGGAGGGAAGGGAAAGAGGGAAAGGAGAAGGGGGGAAGAGGAAGGAGGTAGAGAAAAGAGGGCGCAGCTGGCATGAGCCAGGAGTCTACCCCCAGCTCTGCGGACACTTCCTATTGTTACTAGGAAACAGGAAGTGTCCTTAGGTACAAAAGCTTCCCCGCGAAACTTCCGCTTCGGGAGCACTGCCTGTCCCGCCTCCGAGCCGCAGTTTTACGCAGACACACTTCCGGCGCTAGGTTCTAGGTCTGCACGGCTGACTCCGCCCACGTAGGTCACAACGCGGCGTCTTTGCACGCTATGCTAGCCACACTTCCGGCAAGAGCAGCTAGAATCGTTCCGGTGCACATTGAATAGACGCAGAAAGGGAGAAAAAGATTCTACAGCCCTGGCCACAGTACTTTGGTGACACTTTTCGTGGGGCTCTCTGGAGGACTTTTCCCAAGGCAGATGGAGAAAACTTCGTGAAACCCACTCCTTGCTATTAAAGGAAATGTTGTGGAATATAATTGGACTTAGGTTTTGCAGAGCTTGAGCATGGCCTTTTTGTCCTCCCACCTTCTGGTTCTTGAAGACATTGCCGGTGACCTGGCCCCAGACTAACACAAGGCGGGCGTATACCGTCAGCCTGCCCGGCGTCCCCTTGCCTCAGCACACACACAGACCTCTTGCAAGATGCTTCTCTGCCGCCATAGGCTGGAGGTTCCCCGGGAACTTTCCCTTCCTTCCTAGCTGAGGAAGATCCCTCACTTCCGCTCGCCGCGCCACCGGTCCCACCTCCCCGCCCCCCGCTGGGTCCTAGCGCCGGCCTCTGTTTGGCAGGGTCCGGGCTCCGTCGGTGCGAGGAGCCGACGCCGACGCCACGGAGTCAGCACAAGTCTCATCAGGTAGGAAACGCCGGCGGGAAGCCGCGAGGGCCCCGGGCAGCTCCCACGCGGCCACGATCCGAGCTGGCCTCAGTTTCCCTGCGGGCGCCGAGGGCGGGCCGGGTTGGCCCAGCGCGAGCAGCGCGGGCGGGGCGGGCTGTGAGCGGCCCCGGGCGCATTGCGGGCCCAGCAGGTCCTAGAACCCGCCGGCTGTCTCCGCGGTTCTGGGCTGCGGACACCCAGGCTCGGCCCGCGCGGCTGCTGGCCCGGCGCGGTGTGGTCCCGGGGGTCCTAGAGCCCGCCATGTTGCGGGTTTTTGTCCCGGCCGCGCGGCCCGCGCTGCAAGATCCTAGGCGCCGGCGGGCCCCTCCCCTGCTGAGGCCCGGCCACCACTCCCGCGGTCCTAGAGAACGCCATCTTGCAAGCCTTTGTCCCTCATTCGGCCTTCCGTCCATTCATTTGTTCATCTCCTCATCCTTCGTTCAGTCCTCCTTGCCACGTCCTCCGAGGCCACGTTTTCTGAGGCTCATAACCGGGGTCCTGCCCTCCAGGGGCTGCCTGGCTGGCGGGGGCGCCGCGTACAGACGGTTGCGAGGAGCGAGGAGCTCCGGGTTTCTGCAACTCTCGGCTCCTCGGCGCGCTTCGTAGGCCCCACCGCCCTTCAAACTCCCACAAACTTAAGGGACCCCATTTTACTGATGAGGAAACTGAGGTCCAGAGCGGCGTGGGGCCCTTACCTCTCTACTGCCATTAAGTATTCCTGAGGGCACTAGGGAAGGGGGTTCTTGAAGGATGTAAAGGGGCTTTCCCGTTGGAGAAGGCAGGCAAGGGCTCCCGAGCCCAGGAAACTGCATCTAGAGGTGGAGGATTGAGAATTGTGGCTGGAGGTTCGGTCGCTGCCGGGAGGAGGACTCTGTCGCTGGAGCTGAGGCTGGAAAAGTAGGTTGGGATCAGGTTGTGAACTGGCCCGGTAGGAGGCCTAGAATATGATTAGCGCTCACTTCTGCAGGGTTCATCCGCTCACTACGTCACTCCTGGCCGTGAGGCCTGTGTGGTGACTGCTTGTTTAGAGATGGGAAGATTGAGGTGCCTCCTTTTTCTCCTCATCCCTGCCCCAGGGTCCTAGCCTAGGATTTTTGGAAATTGAATCTTTGCTTGCCTAGTGAGACAGCAGAACTTCATCCCCTTCCTAAGCCAGTAGTGAGGCAAAGCAAGGCTTCATCGCCACGACAGGGAGCCCACTGTGGGATATTGGGGCAATAGTTGGGCCTTGTGGACTTGGAAAGGTGGAGGAATTTAGTTAATAAGCAGTTATTGGTGGACATTCTCACAAACTCCTACTGTGGAGGAGGCAGAGGCTACAGACCTGGGTTCAAATTTCATCTGAGGTTGGTTCTTTCCATTTGTTTTGGGTCACCACACAGGGTTCTGGGTGTAGAGGAGGCAGATGATCGGTTTCCTAGCCCTTTGCCAGCCTGGACTCTGGTGCTGGTGATGAAGAATTAACAGCCAAACCATAAGATGTGTAATGCTAGCAAAGCAATAGTCAGGGCTCAGAGAGCAGGTGTTTGGGATTTGAACACTGGCTGGGACCGTGACTAGTAAGCTTGTTTCTTTGTGGTGTCACTTCTCATAAGAACGCTAATCCTACTGGACCAGGGCCATACCCTTATGACGTCATTCAGCCTTAATTACTTCCATAAAGGCCTTGTCTCCAAATACAGTCACAATGAGAGTTAGAATTTCAATATATGAATGGACAGGGAACACAAACATTCACTCATAATGAACTGCTAGGCAGCTGTGCAGTTGGCTTGAGTAGTTGAGTATTATGCACAAAATGCTTAGAATGATACCTTGCCCATGGTAAGCTTGCAAGGAGTATTGTCCAGATGACACCATAAAGGAAATTAGAGAGGAGGGGGGCTGGTCACTGTGGCTCATGCCTGTAATCACAGCACTTTAGGAAGCCAAAGTGGAGGAGCATCTGAAGCCAGGAGTTCTTGAGACCACTGTCGGCAGCGTAGTGAGACCTCCATCTCTATATACAAAGAATTTTTAATAAATTAGCGAGGTGTGGTGGTGGGTGCCTATAGTCCTAGCTATTCAGGAGGATTGCTTGAGTGCAGGAGTTTGAGGCTGAAGTGAGCTATGATTGAGCCACTGCACTCCAGGGTGACAGAGTGAGACCCAATCTCTAAATAAAAATAAAGGCCAGGTACGGTGGCTCACGCCTGTAATCCCAGCACTTTGGGAGGCTGAGGTGGGCGGATCACTTGAGGTCAGGAGTTCGAGACCAGCGTGGCCAACGTGGTGAAACCCTGTCTCTACTAAAAATACAAAAGTTTGCCAGGTGTGATGGCTTTCGCCTGTAGTCCCAGCTACTCGGGAGGCTGAGGCTGGAGAGTCACTTCAACCCGGGAGGTGGAGGCTGCAGTGAGCTGAGATGCAGCCACTGCACTCCAGCCTGGGCAACAAAGACTTTCTCTCAAAGAAAATAAATAAGTAAAAATGAAATAAATAGGCCGGGCATGGTGGCTCAAGCCTGTAATCCCAGCACTTTAGGAGGCCAAGGTGGGTGGATCACCTGAGGTCAGGAGTTCCAGACCAGCCTAGCCAACATGGCCATCTCTACTAAAAATACAAAAAATTAGCTGGCCGTGGTGGCAGGCACCTGTAATCCCAAATACTTGGGAGGCTGAGGCAGAAGAATTGCTTGAACCCGGGAGGCAGAGGTTGCAGTGAACCGACATCATACCATTGCACTCCAGCCTGGGCAACAGAGGGAGACTCTGTCTCAAATAATAATAACAATAAATAATAAAATAAATAAAAATAAGCCAGGCACGGTGGCTCATGCCTGTAATCCCAGCACTCTGGGAAGCCGAGGCGGTGGATCATCTGAGGTCAGGAGTTCGAGACCAGCCTGGCCAACATGGTGAAACTCCATCTCTACTAAAAATACAAAAAATTAGCCAGGCGTGGTGGTGGATGCCTGTAATTCCAGCTACTCGGGAGGCTGAGGCAGGAAAATCTCGTGAACCGGGGCGGCGGAGGTTGCAGTGAGCAGAGATGGTGCCACTGCACTCCAGCCTTGGCAACAAGAGTGAAACTCTGTCTCAAAAATAAATATATAAATAAAAATAAAAACAATTTTTAAAAAGTAAAGAGGGCTGGGCGCGGTGGCTCATGCCTGTAATCCAAGCACTTTGGGAGGCCAAGGTGGGTGGATCACTTGAGGTCAGGAGTTCAAGACCAGCCTGGCCAACATGGTGAAATCCTCTCTCTACTAAAAATACAAAAATGAGCCAGATGTAGTGGCGGGCACCTATAATTCCAGCTACTCAGGAAGCTGAGGCAGGTGAATCGCTTGAACCTGGGAGGCGGAGGTTGCAGTGAGCAGATATTGTGCCATTGCACTCCAGCCTGGGGGACAGAGTAAGACTCCGTCTCAAAAAAAGGGCCGGGCGCGGTGGCTCACACCTGTAATCCCAGCACTCTGGGAGGCTGAGGTGGGCAGATCACGAGGTCAATAGATCGAGACCATCCTGGCCAACATGGTGAAACCCCATCTCTACTAAAAATACAAAAATTAGCCGGGATTGGGCCGGGTGCAGTGGCTCACGCCTGTAATCCCAGCACTCTGGGAGGCCGAGGCAGGTGGATCACGAGGTCAGGAGATTGAGACCATCCTGGCTAACACAGTGAGACCCTGTCTCTACTAAAAATACAAAAAATTAGCCGGGCGTGGTGGCGGGCACCTGTAGTCCCAGCTACTCGGGAGGCTAAGGCAGGAGAATGGCATGAACCCGGGAGGCGGAGCTTGCAGTGAGCCAAGATTGTGCCACTGCACTCCAGCCTGGGTGACGGAGTGAGACTCCGTCTCAAAAAAAAAAAAAAAAATAGCCGGGCGTGGTGGCGGGCACCTGTAGTCCCAGCTACTTAGGAGGCTGAGGCAGGAGAACTGCTTGATAGATAATCATGAGATTCCGTCAAAAAATAATAATAATAATAAAGAGTAGAGAATGATTATCAGGGGTAAAGATAGCATTGAGAAAGGTAGTCATTCAGTGCTCCTTGGTTGGTTAAAAAAGGAAAAAATTTGGAATATTAAAAGGGGGGAAGAAAAGGAAAGGTGGTCAAGAAAGCTCTTTTTGAGGAGGTGACTGGGAGCTGAGATCCAAATAACACCAAAAAAGACAGCTACACAAAGATCCTGGGAGAAGAGTGGCTCAGACAGAGGGAACTGCTAGTGCCACTGCCCTGAGGTGGGAAGGAATTTAGCTCTTTGAGGAGAAGAAAGGAGGCCTCTGTGGGTAGAGCCCAGTGGGCCAGGGAGAGGAGTGGGAGGTGAGGTAGGCAGGAGTGTGTGTGTGTGTGTGTGTGTGTGTGTGTGTGTGTATTTTTAGTAGAGATGGGGTTTCACCATGTTGGCCAGGCTGGTCTCAAACTCCTGGCCTCAAGTGATCTGCCCAGGTAGGCAGGATTTAGATGGTTTGGGGCTATGCTGGCCATGGAAAAGATATTGGTCTTTTTCCTGGGAGCAGTGGGAAGTCTCATGATTCAACCTGGGGGAGAGAATGGAGACTTGGGTTCGAGTCTGGCTCCTTGACCAGCTGTGTGTCCTTGTGTACAGTTTTTCCTTTGTGGGGACCTTAATCTCAATATCTGAAAAAGAGGTGTAGTGAACACTTAAAATGCTCCTCTCCTGAGAGCTCGTGGAGACCTAAGGATGTGTGTTTGGTTCTTAAGTATTGGTTGGGCAGGCACGGTGGCTCACGCCTGTAATCCCAGCACTTTGGGAGGCTGCAGTGGGAGGATCACTTGAGCCCAGGAGTTCTAGACCAGCCCAGGCAACATAGCAAGACTTCATCTCTACTAAAAATAAAATAAAAATTAGCCAGGCATGGTGGTGCATGCCTGTAGTCCCAGCTACTTGGGAGGCTGAAGTGGGAGGATTGCTTGAGTCTGGGAAGTCAAGGCTGCAGTAAGCCATGACTGCACCACTGCACTCCAGCCTGAGTGACAGAGTGAGATCTTGTTTCAAAACCAAACAAACAAAAGTATTGGCTGGAATGATCCAGAGTGTATTTAAAATACAGATTCCTGAGGCCTACCTCAAGCTCTTTAAAAAAAAAAAAAAAAAAAGTCTGGGCGTGGTGGCTCTCGCCTGTAATCCCAGCACTTTGGGAGGCCGAGGCGGGTGGATCACGAGGTCAGGAGATTGAGACCATCCTGGCTAACACAGTGAAACCCCGTCTCTACTAAAAATACAAAAAATTAGCCAGGTGTGGTGGCAAGTGCCTGTAGTCCCAGCTACTCAGGAGGCGGAGGTTGCAGTAAGCCAAGATCGCGCCACTGCACTCCAGCCTGGGCAACAGAGTAAGACTCCATCTCAAAAATTATATATATATATATATATATATTTTTTTTTTTTTTTTTTTTTTTTTAATGGTGGGATGTTAGACAGAGACCTAGCCTACCTGGCCTCTTTGTGTAGCTGGGCGCATGCTGAGACCAACCTGGCACTCCCCTACCTTTTCCCCTGGGAAGTGCCATGGGAGGAGGGATTTCCCCTCCAGCTACCTGGTGTCTAACTCACAGACAGGAAGGCTGAGACCCAGAGCTGGCAAGAGGCAGTAGAAGGGCCAGAGCTCAGAACCACTGGGCCAAGCCCTCTGAGAGGGAAGCAGAGACATAAAGGGTGCCGGCCAGGGTCTCAGGGCAGTTCTGCAAGGATGAGAGAAGACACAGGTATGACCTGAGCTCAGGGTTCTGGTCACTGTGGGGCTGGCGGAGGCAGCAGACAAGCGTAAGAGGCCCCAGACCACTGAGCAAGACCCCAGCAACTTAAGGCAAATTAAACACCTGGACTGAAGTCCCAGCTGCTTAGGTTACCCATTGTGGGACCATGGGCAAGTCACTTAACTCTTGGAACCTCGATTTATTCCTCTGTAAAGTAGGGACAAGAATCCCTATCTCAGGAAGCTATAAGACATTAAATTAAATAAACTAGCACACCCAGCAATGTGTCTGGCTCTGAGAAGACGCTTTGATAATTGAGGACAGTAATTATTTTTGACTCATTCATTCCTCACCCAACTCTGTCAGGTAAGTACTATCATTATCTCCATTTTTCAGATTAGAAAACTGAGGTTCTAAGACATGCAGTACATTACACACGGTCACATCAGCTGGGAAGTGATGGAGGCAAAATCTGAAGCCAGACAGTTTGGCTTCAGGGACTGGGCACTTAACAAAATACTGAACCATTTCTCTGGACCTTGGTTCCCTTATCTGTGAAAATGGAATAATAGAACTTTCCTCATGGGGTTGCCATGAAGGGTAACTGAGCTAATACACATAAGGAGTTTAGGATACTGCCTGGTATTTGGTGAGTGCTCAGTAAATGTGAGCTATATTTTTTATCATTTATTTATTTATTTATTTTTGAGATGGGGTCTCACTCTGTTGCCAGGCTGGAGTGCAGTGGCACCATCTTGGCTTACTGCAACCTCAGTCTCCTTAGGCTCAAGCATTTCTCCTACCTCAGCCTTCTTGAGTAGCTGGGAGTACAGGCATGCACCACCATGCCTGGCTAATTTTTGTATTTTTTGTAGAAATGGGATTTTGCTATATCGCCCAGGCTGGTCTTGAACTCCTGGGCTCAAGGGATCCACCCGCCTTGTCTTGAACTCCTGGGCTCAAGCGATCCACCCGCCTTGGTCTCCCAAAGTGCTAGTGTGAGCCACTGAACCTGGCCCAAGCTATCATTTTTATTAAGGAGGAACATTATCAGGCAGACTCTCCAGAAACCGTCTGGAAGGGGTAGTGAGTACCTCATCCAGAAATAGGGAGGGATCCCTTGGAAACTGTAGGAAGAATTCAAGTCATCAGAAAGGTTAGAATTCAGTCCCTTTAACTTATCTTCAAGCCCCAGGATTGATTATTGATTGATTTATTGATTGATTGATTGAGACATTGTCTTGCCCTGTCTCCCAGGCTGGAGTGCAGTGGTACAGCCTTGAACTCCTGGGCTCAAGCAGTCCTCCCACCCCAGCCTCTCAAGTAGGCAGTACTACAGGCACATGCCACCACATCTGCTAATTTTTATTTTTAGTAGAGATGGGGTCTCGCCAGGTTGCCCAGGCTGGAGCGCAGTGGTACGATCATAGTTCCCTGCAGCCTCGAACCCCTGGGTTCACGGGATCCTCCCGCCTCAGCCTCCCACGTAGCTGGGACTTCAGGCGCATGCCACCACACCTGGCTAAGCCCTAGGATTTAGTGGGAAAAGTGAAATAACCAAGTGAGAATAGAATGGAGTTTTGTGGGATTGGGGCCAAACCCAAAGGGGAGATGCTTGAGGATCCTCCTGGTGGAAGTGGGGCTCCAGTGAAGGACTTGTCAGATTTGGAACAAGCAGGAAGGACCTGGGGATTTGCATGGTGTGGTGGAAGCCATGGAAAGTTCTTGAGCAGGGAACAGGAAACATCATTCATTACTTTTGGGAGAAGACCGGCTGCATGGGGTTGGGGAGGGAGGGCAGCGTGCAGGCCTGAGGCCGGGATTTCAGGCAGAAGGGTGCTGACTCTAAGGATGTGGCCCTTGCCACGCGTCAGGGGCTCCTGTGTCCTCCCTGGGTCAACCAGGTAAGCTGCTTCTCCCGCCCTTTCCTGGCATAAGGGGCCCTGAGTCTCTGTATTTCCCCTAGCACCCTCGTGGCTCAGCTCAGTTTCCTCCTCCTGAACCCCAGTGTCATAACTTAGAAGCCACCAACCCCTAACGTGTCCAGATGAGGAAATAGTCTTTTTTTTTTTTTTTTTTTGAGATGGAGTCTCGCTCTGTCGCCCAGGCTGGAGTGCGGTGGCACGATCTTGGCTCACTGCAAGCTCCGCCTCCCAGGTTCACACCATTCTCCTGCCTCAGCCTCCCGAGTAGCTGGGACTACAGGCGCCTGCCACCACGCCCGGTTAATTTTTTTGCATTTTCAGTAGAGACGGGGTTTCACTGTGTTACCCAGGATGGTCTCGGTCTCCTGACCTCGTGATCCGCCCCCCTCGGCCTCCCAAAGTGCTGGGATTACAGGCGTGAGCCACCGCACCCAGCCGGGCGGAAATAGTCTTATAAACAACACTCATTTCACTGAGGTCTCATAGTAATCCACAGGGCTGCAAGTAGAACGTAGGCCCCCTAGCCTCTGGGCACACCTGGCTCCCTGCAGCCCCCACTCCTCAGACCCCTTCCCCCAGCAGCAGCTGCTGAGCACTCCTTAAGTGGATCTGCCATAATCCTCTTCCCTTCATCCCCCAGGGAGGATGAGCTGGTGTTAAGACTAATACAACCATTAATCCTGTTTCCTCCCAACCATGATCCCCAGGAGCAGCTGGGTGGAGGGCGTCTGGGTTCTGGACCAGGAAGTAGGGATCTCAGCTAGAGCTGGTATCCCAGGAGGCCATGTTAGATCAGATACATCAGTTATGACTCAGAAAGAGGCTTCCAGCTGCTAGCAATGGCTCAGGCTGCCTTGAGTGATTCTCCATTACCAGAGTTGTGGGAACAGGCCAACAAGATTCCAGAGCAGAGAGTGGACAGATTCCAGTCTGGGGCGGAGGCCCGTACAGCTGTGCAAGGCCAGAATTCTGTGTGAACAGTTGTTGTCTCTGAGGACTAACCATCCAGAGGAGGAAAGAAAACACAAATGCTGGGGACCTGTCACTTCCAGACAGTGCCAGCTACCAGATTTAGCCCATTGGCTCAGCCCTTTTCTGGTCCCAGGTCTGTCTTTTCTGGGCGCTTGGAGACCTTCAGGCCAGGCCCACGTCTGGGTACACTCTTTATCCTGGCATAGTTCTTGGACACTGAGCTGAAGAAGGAAGATGGTGAGACAGATGGAACCTGGGCCTCTGGGAATGCCACAGTGTTTGGAAAAGCCCGTTGGGGGCGGGGGGGGGGGACGTGTAGGTGAATCTTTTGTGACCCTCAGCCTCCTTTCTTAGTGGCTCTGCGGACACTTGGTCCAACTCCTTTCTTCAATGAGCAGATCAGGGAGGAAACGAACGCAGGGTGTCAGAGCCAGGAATGCTGGGCAGGAAGGATGTGTGGGTTCCGAGGTGAGAAATGCAGGTGAGATAGGGTTCTCTCTGAGGCTTTCAGGAGTGGCGAAGGTATGTGGCTTTGGTCTAACTTTGCTTCTCTTGCAGAGAAACCCCGTTCACCAAGGCCATGGAAGTGGAGGCTGCAGAGGCCCGGTCCCCAGCCCCCGGCTACAAGCGCTCGGGCCGCCGCTACAAGTGCCTGTCCTGTACCAAGACATTTCCAAACGCGCCCAGGGCAGCGCGCCACGCTGCCACACATGGGCCGGCAGACTGCTCTGAAGAGGTGGCCGAGGTGAAGCCAAAGCCAGAGACAGAAGCTAAGGCAGAGGAAGCCAGTGGGGAGAAGGTGTCAGGCTCCGCGGCCAAGCCTAGGCCCTATGCGTGTCCGCTATGCCCCAAGGCCTACAAGACGGCACCCGAGCTGCGCAGCCACGGGCGCAGCCACACAGGGGAGAAGCCCTTTCCGTGCCCCGAGTGCGGCCGCCGCTTCATGCAGCCCGTGTGCCTGCGCGTGCACCTGGCCTCGCACGCTGGCGAACTGCCCTTCCGCTGTGCGCACTGCCCCAAGGCCTATGGCGCGCTCTCCAAGCTCAAGATCCACCAGCGTGGCCACACAGGCGAGCGGCCTTACGCCTGCGCCGACTGCGGCAAGAGCTTTGCTGACCCTTCAGTGTTCCGCAAGCACCGGCGTACTCACGCTGGCCTGCGGCCCTACAGCTGTGAGCGTTGCGGCAAAGCCTATGCGGAGCTAAAGGACCTCCGCAACCATGAGCGGTGAGGGTGCCTTCCGGGGCAGGGCGCCTTCCGGGGCAGGGCGACAGCGTTACTGCAGCCAATGGGGCCTGGGGTTGAGTCTCAGGGTAAAGTGAGCCAATGGGAAGGTGGGCATGGCAGATCCAAGGGGAGGGGCCAGGCATGTGGGAGAAATTGGTGCCCCTGATTGGGCAGAGGTGGCAACCACCTTGAGGTTGATCCCTGAGAATGGGATTGGGTCAGATTGGCCTCCGTTGTAGGCCAGCTGGAAAGGGGGCGGGGTTTGGAGTTGGGCAGTTCTGAGGGTCTTTTGTGGAGACCAGGAGGTGTGAGTGGGGCCTGGTTTGTCTAGGTCATTTTTTTTTTCTTTTTCTCAGCCTCTACATTAATGACATGTTTCTAGGCTGGGCACAATAGCTCACGCCTATAATTCCAGCACTTTGGGAGGCTGAGGCAGGAGGAGTGCTTGAGCCCAAGAGTTCAAGACCAGCCTGGGCAACACAGCAAGCCTCGTCTCTATAAAAATAAAAAAATTACCCGAGCGTGGGGATGTACACTTCTAGTCCCGGGTACTTGGGAGGATAAGGTGTGAGGATGGCCTGAGCCTGGGAGGTCGAGGCTGCAGTGAGCCATGATCAGGCCACTGCATTCCAGCCTGGGGAACAGGAAAAAAAAGGCGGAGGACACGTATCTTGGTTTTCTGTTTTGTTTTGTTTTGTTTTTGTTTGTTTGTTTGTTTTTTGAGACGGAGTTTTGATCTTGTTGCCCAGGCTAGAGTGCAATGGCGCGATCTCGGCTCACCGCAACCTTCGCCTCCCGGGTTCAAGCGATTCTCCTGCCTCAGCCTTCCGAGTAGCTGGGATTACAGGCATGCGCCACCATGCCCGGCTAATTTTGTATTTTTAGTAGAGACGGGGTTTCTCCGTTTTGGTCACACTGGTTTTGAACTCCTGACCTCAGGTGATCCGCCCGCCTCGGCCTCCCAAAGTGCTGGGATTACAGGCGTGAGCCACCGCGCCTGGCCATGTCTTGGTCTTTTTTTTTTTTTTTTTTCTTGAGACGGAGTCTCGCTCTGCCGCCCAGGCTGGAGTGCAGTGGCAAGATCTCGGCTCACTGCAAGCTCCGCCTCCCGGGTTCACGCCATTCTCCTGCCTCAGCCTCCCGAGTAGCTGGGACTACAGGCACCCACCACCACGCCTGGCTAATTTTTTATAGTTTTAGTAAAGACGGGGTTTCACCGTGTTAGCCGGGATGGTCTCGATCTCCTGACCTCGGCCTCCCAAAGTGCTGGAATTACAGGCGTGAGCCACCGCGCCCGGCCCATGTCTTGGTCTTTAATGTGCAGAGACAGGTCTTTGGAATAGAGACACCCAGCCAGCCTGAAGGCTTCTTCCTCTGGGGTGCAGCCATGTGGCTCTTAGGGGATTAAGCCTAGGCCCCCACGAACGTTTGGGGAGCCCCTAAAGTACAGCCCAGACAGGCAGTGGGGTCACGTTATGGGTCTGTCGCCTTCATGCCAAGTCCTCCACACCCCCGCAGGTCCCACACCGGCGAGCGCCCCTTCCTCTGCTCCGAGTGCGGGAAGAGCTTCTCCCGCTCATCCTCGCTCACGTGCCACCAGCGCATCCACGCGGCACAGAAGCCCTACCGCTGCCCGGCCTGCGGCAAGGGCTTCACGCAGCTCAGTTCCTACCAGAGCCACGAGCGCACGCACTCGGGGGAGAAGCCCTTCCTGTGCCCGCGCTGCGGCCGCATGTTCTCCGACCCCTCGAGCTTCCGTCGCCACCAGCGCGCGCATGAAGGGGTGAAGCCATACCACTGCGAGAAGTGCGGCAAGGACTTCCGGCAGCCGGCGGACCTGGCCATGCACCGGCGTGTGCACACGGGCGACCGGCCGTTCAAGTGCCTGCAATGTGACAAGACGTTTGTGGCGTCCTGGGACCTCAAGCGGCACGCGCTGGTGCACTCTGGCCAGCGGCCCTTCCGCTGTGAGGAGTGCGGGCGAGCCTTCGCCGAGCGTGCCAGCCTCACGAAGCATAGCCGGGTGCACTCGGGGGAGCGCCCCTTCCACTGTAACGCATGTGGGAAATCCTTTGTGGTGTCGTCGAGCCTGAGGAAGCACGAGCGGACCCATCGAAGCAGTGAGGCCGCGGGGGTGCCCCCTGCACAGGAGCTGGTGGTGGGGTTGGCGCTGCCTGTGGGCGTGGCAGGTGAGAGTTCAGCCGCCCCGGCAGCAGGGGCGGGGCTGGGGGACCCTCCAGCAGGGCTGCTAGGGCTGCCCCCGGAGTCAGGTGGTGTGATGGCCACACAGTGGCAGGTGGTGGGCATGACGGTGGAGCATGTGGAATGCCAAGATGCTGGTGTCCGGGAGGCTCCTGGTCCCTTGGAAGGGGCAGGCGAGGCGGGGGGTGAGGAGGCTGACGAGAAGCCCCCCCAGTTTGTGTGCCGAGAGTGCAAGGAGACCTTCTCCACAATGACGCTGCTGCGTCGGCACGAGCGCTCACACCCGGAGCTCCGGCCCTTCCCCTGCACCCAGTGCGGCAAGAGCTTCTCTGACCGGGCTGGGCTGCGCAAACACAGCCGCACTCACAGCTCAGTGCGCCCCTACACCTGCCCCCATTGTCCCAAGGCCTTCTTGAGTGCCAGCGACTTGCGCAAGCATGAACGCACCCACCCTGTGCCCATGGGGACCCCCACACCCCTGGAGCCCCTGGTGGCTTTGCTAGGAATGCCTGAAGAGGGGCCGGCCTGAAGCCCATGACCCCCCAGCACCACACTCCGGGAGCCCAGCCCCCATCGGGGGCTTCCTGTACCTCCTTTTGCCTGGCTCTGCTCTTTAGACTCCAGATCCCTACCCCTCAGCAACTAGCTCACCTGTCGCCCAGCTAAGAGAGCTGGGACAGTGGAGGCTGGCAGAAGCTGAGACGTGACTGTCTAGGAGTAACACTCATTAAAGCTTTCATTTTGGCACCAGGTCATCTTCTGTGTTCTGGTTGGGAGTGAATGGGTGGGAGTTTGGGCATCAGGTAAGGTTCAGTGGAGACCCCTGGATCCACAGATTTGAAACTAGAAGGGTCTTTGGATGCAGTTTCCCAAAGTATGTTTCAGGATGTCTAGTGACAAAAGGTTTCATGGGCAGGTAAGAAAGGAAATTCCCTGTGCCTTTCTTGGGATTCTTGGTGATCAAAACTTGGTGATCAAAAGTGGGCTGGGGTGGCCCTGGAGGAGCAGTCCCTCTGGCAGCTGAAGCTGGCATCTCCAGCCCCACTGACCCCTTGTTGTGAGGGCCTGGGACTTAGGAATCTGCCCACAAAAGGGGTATTGTTCATTAAAATCTACCCATTTCTTCATAGAATATACGTCTTCAATTGCCTGGTGGTGATGGCTCACACCTGTAATCCCAGCACTTTGGGAGGCTGAGGCAGGCAGATCACCTGAGGTCAACAGTTCTGAGACCAGCCTAGTCAACATGGTGAAACCCTGTCTCTATTAAAATTACAAAAATTAGCCAGATGTGGTGGTGCATGCCATAGTCCCAGCTACTCGGGAGGCTGAGGCAGGAGAATCACTTGAACCCGGGAGGTGGAGGTTGCGGTGAGCCAAGATCCCGCCACTGCACTCCAGCCTGGGCTACAGAGCAAAACTCTGCCTCAAAAAAAAAAAAAAAAAAAAATTATCACAAGCATTGATAAGTCCAGCAGTGAACATATCTGTTTAGCTTTGTTTAGCCCATACTTATTTGATTATGGAAACCTTTTACTGAGTAGTTCTACTTTTATCCTTTCATAGATAATAAACTGCGGATAAAAATTAGTTATCTTTCCTGTATACTAAAGTAACAAATTAGAAAATATACTTGGTGGAAAAAGGATTCCCAATTCACAACAAAATCCATGGACCATGAAGGAATAAACCTCACAAGAAATGTGCAAAACCTATATGAAAAGAAATGATAGCTCCAACCTGAAGGATATGAAATAAGACCTAAGTAAATGGAGACATATACCATATACCTGAATGGAAAGACAGATTATTAAAAGATGTCCACCAGGCCCGGTGGCTTACAGCTTTAATTCCAGCATTTTGGGAGGCTGAGGTGGGAGGATCAACTGACATCAGGAGTTCGAGACCAGCCTGGCCAACATGGTGAAGCCCTATCTCTACTGAAAAATACAAAAATTAGTCGGTTATAGTGGTGGTCGCCTCTAATCTCAGCTACTCGGGAGACTGAGGCGGGAGAATCGGCTTGAACCCGGGAGGCGGAGGTTGCAGGGAGCCGAGATTGTGCCACTGCACTCCAGCCTGGGCAACAGAGTGAGACTCCACCTCAAAAAATAAATAAATAAATAAATAATATCGAATGGGCTGGGTACAGTGGCTCATGCCTGTAATCCCAGCACTTTGGGAGGCCGAGGCAGGCAGATCACCTCAGGTCAGGA
Source organism: Pan troglodytes (assembly GCF_028858775.2). NCBI lineage: Eukaryota > Metazoa > Chordata > Mammalia > Primates > Hominidae > Pan > Pan troglodytes. Next base: position 35,087,277 of record NC_072416.2, on the reverse strand, counting down.
GTTCAAGACCAGCCTGGCCAACCATAGCCAACATGGTGAAACCCCATCTCTACTAAAAATACAAAAATTAGCCAGGCATGGTGGCGGGTGCCTGTAATCCCAGCTACTTGGGAGGCTGAGGGACAAGAATCCCTTGAACCTGGAAGGTGGAGGTTGCAGTGAGCCGAGATGGCACCCACTGCACCCTAGTCTGGGCGACAGACCAAGACTCCATTTTAAAAAAAAAAAGTCGATTCTCCCTAGTTTAGTCCTTAAATTCATTGCCATCCTAAAGGATTATTTATTTATTTATTTAGAGATAGAGTGTTGCTCTATCACCCAGGCTGGAATGAAGTGGTGCAATCTCAGCTCACTGCAACCTCTGCTTCCCGGGTTCAAGCTATTTATTTTTGAGACTGAGTTTTGCTCTTGTTTCCCAGGCTAGAGTGCAATGGCACGATCTCAGCTCACTGCAACCTCCACCTCCCAAGTTCAAGCAATTCTCTTGCGTCAGCCTCCTGAGTAGCTGGGAGGGACTACAAGTACCTGTCACCATGCCCAGCTAATTTCTTGTATTATTTTTTCTTTTTCTTTTTTATTTTTTAGATGGAGTTTCACTCTTGTTGCCCAGACTGGAGTACAATGCCACGATCTCAGCTCACTGCAACCTCTGCCTCCTGGGTTCAAGCGATTCTCCTGCCTCAGCCTCCCGAGTAGCTGGAACTACAGGTGCATGACACTATGCCCGGCTAAGTTTTGTATTTTTAGTAGAGACGTGGTTTCACCATGTTGGCCAGGCTCGTCTCGAACTCCTGACCTCAGGTGATCCACCCGCCTTGGCCTCCGAAAGTGCTGGGATTACAGGCGTGACCCACCACGCCCAGCCAGGATTTTTAAACATAACGTGAAAATTCAAACTTCAGATACAACACAATATAATTCAAAGTTCACATATAATACAATATCATTTATTTTTTCTTTTGGGATAAGGTCTCATTCTGTCACTCAGGCTAGAGTGTGGTGGTGTGATCATGGCTCACTGCAGCCCCGACTTCCCAGGCTCTACAAGCAATCCTCCTCCCTCAGCCTTGAGAGTAGCTGGGACTACAGGCACATACCAGCACAGGTGGCAAATTTTTCTATTTTTGTGCAGAAACAGGGTTTTACCATGTTGCCCAGAATGGTCTCAAACTCCTAAGCTCAATCAATCCTCCTGCTTTGGCTTCCCAAAGTGCTGGGATTACAGGCATGGGCCACCGAGTTGGGCCAATATGGTTTTTTAAAACAGGCCGGGCACGATAGCTCACGCCTGTAATCCCAGCACTTTGGGAGGCCGAGGTGGGTGGATCATCTGAGGTCAGGAGTTTCAGAACAGCCTGGCCAACATGGCGAAACCCTGTCCCTACTGAAAAAAAAAAAATAACAAAAATTAGCCAGGCATGGTGGCACGTACCTGTAGTCCCAGCTACTCGGGAGGCTGAGGCGGGAGAATCGCTTGAACCTGGGAGGCAGAGGTTGCAGTGAGCCGAGATCGCACCACTACACTCCAGCCAGGGTGACAGAGCGAGACAACATCTCAAAAAAAGAAAACAAAAACAAAAACCAGATAATGTGTTCGACATTCTTCATGTTTTATTTATTTTGAGACAGGGTCTCGCTCCATTGCCTGGGCTGGAGTACAGTGGCATGATCACAGCTCACTGCAGCCTTGAACTCCTGGGCTCGAGTGATCCTCCCTCCTCAGCCTCCTGAGGAGCTGGCCTACTGGTGCACCCAGCTAATTTTTTTAACTTTTTGTAGAGGCAGGGAGTTGCTACATTGCTACGCTGGTCTTCAGCTCCTGGGCTCAAGTGATCCTCCCACCTCAGTCTCCCAAAGTGCTGGGATTACAGGCGTGAGCCACTGAACCCAGCCTGTTTGACATAATAGATAATCAAACACCAGGCTGGGTGCAGTGGCTCATGCCTGTAATCCCAGCACTTTGGGAGGCTGAGGCGGGCAGATCATGAGGTCAGGAGATCAAGACCATCCTGGCTAACATGGTGAAACCCCGTCTCTACTAAAAATACAAAAAATTAGCCGGGCGTGGTGGTGGGTGCCTGTAGTCCCAGCTACTTGGGAGGCTGAGGCAGGAGAATGGCATGAACCCAGGAGGCAGAGCTTGCAGTGAGCTAAGATTGCACCACTGCACTCCAGCCTGGGTGACAGAGCGAGACTCTATCTCAAAAAAAAAAAAAAAAAAAAGATAATCAAACACCAAAGTACTAGGGGAAAAAACACATTGTTTGAGCCCAGGAGCCAGAGGTTGCAGTGAGCCGAGATTGTGCCACTGCACTCCAGCCTGGGTGACAGAGCGAGACTCCGTCTAAAAAAAAAAATTAGCCTGGCATGGCAGCACACACTTGAGAGGCTGAGGCAGGAGAATTGGTTGAACCAGGGAGGCGGAGGTTGCAGTGCGCCGAGATCGTGAAACTGCACTCCAGTCTGGGTGACAGAGAGGGAGACTCTGTCTAAAAAAAAAAAAAAAAGATTATAGTTACCTTTACCTTTAACTGCTCTATGGATCACAACCTGGACATTACACAACATTAAGTGTTCCCTTTGAGATATTCCTTCAGACTCTGGGAGGCCAAAGCAGGTGGATCACTTGAGGTCAGAAGTTCAAGACAGCCTGACCAACATGGTGAAACTCCATCTCTACTAAAAAAATACAAAATTAGCCGGGCGTGGTGGCGCATGCCTGTAATCCCAGTTACTTGGGAGGCCGAGGCAGGAGAATCATTCAAATCCAGGAGGTGGATGTTGCAGTGAGCCAAGATTGCACCATTGCACTCCAGCCTGATCAACATGGTGAAACCCCGTCTCCACTGAAAATACAAAAATTAAGGCCGGGCACTGTGGCTCACTCCTGTGATCCCAGCACTTTGGGAGGCCGAGGGTGGGGCGGGGGCCGATCACGAAGTCAAGAGATCGAGACCACCCTGGCCAACATGGTGAAACCCTGTCTCTACTAAAAATACAAAAATTAGCTGGGTGTGGTGGCACGCACCTGTAGTCCCAGCTACTTGGGAGGCTGAGGCAGGAGAATTGCTTGAACCTGGGAGGTGGAGGTTGCAGTGAGCCAAGATCACGCCACTGCACCTCTAGCCTGCGACCCCCTGCACCTCTAGCCTGGCGACAGAGAGAGACTCCATCTCAAAAAAAAAAAAAAAAAAGAAGAAGAAGAAAAGAAAAGAGATTCCTTCAGGTCCTCATGGAACTACTGACTCAGCTGACCTGAAGGACCCCACAAGGAGCTAATTCCCCCAAAAACGCAGCTTCTACATCCTTCCCCCAATCAATCAATGACCCAGTTGCCCAAAACCTTACCCTCCACAATCCCCTACCCTCCACAGTCCCCTTAGAAACCCTCTCCCAGAATTGCTCGGGGAGATAGATTTGAGGGCCTCTTCCCATCTCTGCACTAGGTGCCCTGCACCAGTAACTCTCTCTGCTGCATCCCTATTGTCTTGGTGTAATGGAGCTGTAGCTGCACAGCAGGCAAAGGAACCTGCAGGTCCCCTAACAATGAAAGGTAAAAAGGAGTCACCAATCCAAAGCAACTGCAAATCCAGCTGGGAAATTCCTTTAGGCTTCCAGGCCTGGAAGTGGTTTTCTATGGCTCTTTTCTGCCCTCTTGGCTCTCAGCTCTGCCCTCTGTGTCAGCCATCTTTTCTTTTCTTTCTTTTTTTTTTTTTTTTTTTTTGAGATGGAGTCTTGCTCTGTCGTCCAGGCTGGAGTGCAGTGGCGTGATCTCAGCTCACTGCAAGCTCTGCCTCCCGGATTCACGCCATTCTCCTGCCTCAGCCTCCTTAGTAGCTGGGACTGCAGGCGCCCGCCACCACACCCGGCTAATTTTTTCTATTTTTTAGTAGAGACGGGGTTTCACCATGTTAGCCAGGATGGTCTTGATCTCCTGACCTCGTGATCTGCCACATCAGCCTCCCATGTGTCAGTCATCTTTTCTAAGAAGCCATTCCTAACCATCCAACAGAAAAGCTGTCTCCAACCCCCTATCACTTTTTGTCACATCACACTGTTTAATTTCTTTTCTTTTCTTTTTTTTTTTTGAGACAGAGTCTTGCTCTGTTGCCCAGGCTGGAGTGCAGTGGTGTGATCTCGGCTCACTGCAAGCTCCGCCTCCCAGGTTCATGCCATTCTCCTGCCTCAGCCTCCCAAGTAGCTGGGACTACAGGCACCCGCCACCATGCCCAGCTAATTTTTTGTATTTTTAGTAGAGACAGGGTTTCACCATGTTAGCCAGGATGGTCTTGATCTCCTGACCTGGTGATCCACCCACCTCAGCCTCCCAAAGTGCTGGGATTACAGGCGTGAGCCACCAGGCCCAGCCCTTTTTTTTTTTTTTTTTTTTTGAGACGGAGTTTTGCTCTTGTTGCCTAGGCTGGAGTGCAGTGGCACAATCTCGGCTCATGGCAACCTCCACCCCTGGGTCCAAGCGATTCTCCAGCCAATTTCTTTCTTTCTTTTTTTAGATGGATTCCCACTCTGTCATCAGGTTGGAGTGCAGTGGCGTGATCTCGGCTCACTGCAACCTCCACCTCCCGGGTTCAAGGCATTCTCCTGCCTCAGCCTCCCGAGTAGCTGGGACTACAGGCACGTGCCACCACACCCAGCTAATTTTCGTATTTTTAGTAGAGACAGGGTTTCACCATGTTGGCCAGGCTGGTCTCGATTTCTTGACCTCGTGATCTGCCCTCCTTGGCCTCCCAAAGTGCTGGGATTACAGGCATGAGCCACTGCACTTGGCCTAATTGCTTTTTTTTTAAGACAGGGTCTCACTCTGTCTCCCAGCCTGTAGTGCAGTGTCATGATCTCGGCTCACTGCAACCTCCACCTCCCCACTCAAGCAATTCTTATTCTTGTGCCTCAGCCTCCCGAGTAGCCGGGACTGCAGGCATGCACCACCACACCTGGATAATTTTTTTGTATTTTTAGTAGAGACAGGGTTTTACCATGTTGGCCAGGCTGGTCTCAAACTCCTGACCTCAAATGATCCACCCGCCTCAGCCTCCCAAAGTGTTGTGATTACAGGTGTGAGCAACTGTGCCTGGCCTTAATTTTTTCGATAATACACGTTATAGCTTAGAATAGCTTAGCTCTTGGCCGGGCATGGTGGCTCACGCCTGTAATCCCAGCACTTTGGGAGGGCGAGGCGGGTGGATCATGAGGTCAGGAGATCGAGACCATCCTGGCTAACACGGTGAAACCCCGTCTCTACTAAAAATACAAAAAATTAGCTGGGTGTGGTGGCGGGCGCCTGTAGTCCCAGCTACTCAGGAGGCTGAGGCAGGAGAATGGCGTGAACCCAGGAGGTGGGGCTTGCAGTGAACCGAGATTGCGCCACTGCACTCCAGCCTGGGCGACAGAGGGAGACTCCGTCTCAAAAAAAAAAAAAAAAAAAAAAAAGAATAGCTTAGCTATTTACTTGTCCTCTTCACTAGAATATAAACTCCATGAAAGCAGAGGCCTTGTCTGTATTTTCACCTCTATTTCTCTAGCACCTAACACAATGCCTGGCACACACGTCTTGCTCAATACATATTTTATGAATAAATGAGTGAAGGAGTTAAGTGTGGAATGGCATGGTACAGTAGGCTGAATAGAGACCCCCCCCTAAATATGTCTACGTCCTATTCCTGGAATCTGTGAATGTCACGTTATATGGTGAAAGGGATTTTGAAAATGTGAAGGATCCTGAGATGGAGAGATTATTCAGGATTATCCAAGAGGGCGATATGTAATCATGAACATCCTCCTAAGAGGCACACAGGAGGAATAAGTCTCAGAGGAGAGAGTGGAGTGATGATGAAGGCAGAGATGGATTCATGTGCTTTCCAATGGAGGATGGACCCACCAGCCAAGGAATACAGGTAGCCTTTCTAAACTGAAAGAGGGTGGGGTGCAACGGCTCACACCTGTAATCCCAGACTTTTGGGAGGCTGAGGCAGGAGGATCTCCTGAATCCAGGACTTTGAGACCAGTCTGGGCAATGGAGTGAGACCTCATCTCTACAAAAAATAAACAAAATTAGCAGGGCGTGGTGGCATGAGCCTGTGGTCCCAGCTACTGAGAAGGCTAACACGGGAGGATCGCCTGCGCCTGGGAGATGGAGGCTGCAGTGAGCTATGATTGCACCACTGCACCCCAGCCTGGGTAACAGAGCGAGACCCTGTCTCAAAAAAAAAAAAAAAAAAAAAAAGAGCTGAAGAAGGCAAGGAAACATTGTCCACCAGAGCCACCAACAAAAACCAGCCCTGCTGACACCAGACGTTGGCTCAATGAAACTGATTTTGAACTTCTGACTTCCCGAACTGTAAGAAAGTAAATGTGTGTGGTTTTAAACCACTGAGTGTATGATAATTGGTTAAATCAGTAACAGAAAATTGATACCGTTTGAGGCCAAGGCAGTGGCTCACGCCTATAATCCCAGCACTTTTGGAGGCTGAGGTGGGTGGATCACCTGAGGCCAGGAGTTCAAGACCAGCCTGGCCAACATGGGGAAATCCTGTCTCTACTAAAAATACAAAAATTAGCTGGGCATGGTGGAGCACGCCTGTAATCCTAGCTACTCAGGAGGCTGAGGCAGGAGAATTGCTTGAACCTGGGAGGCAGAGGTTGCAGTGAGCCGAGATGGCAACACTGCACTCCAGCCTAGGGGATAGAGGGAGACTGTCGAAAGAAAGGAACAAAGGAAGGAAGGAATGAAGGAAGAAAGGAAGGAAGGAATGAAGGAAGAAAGGAGGGAGGGAGGGAGGAAGGAAGAAAGGAAAAATTGATACAGTTGGGATGGGTTAACATTCAATGTGTGTGTTGGCAACAGCTTATGGTCCCCCAGTATCCATTCTACCCTTCTCCCAGAGTAACTGAACTTTTATCTGGGCAAAAAGCTGCTCAGGGTAGAGATTCTATTTCTCAGCAACACTTTCATCGGGATGTAGCCATATGACTACATCCTGGCTACGGGGATTAGAGCAAAAATGATCTGTACTTCTGAATCATGCTCTTTAGGGCAAAGGGCAAACCATCACCCCTCAGAAGGGCCAGACTGTGGTGGTGAATCATATTGGATCATGTGGGTGAGGGCAACGCCCTAGGGACGGAACAGCAACAAGATAAAAAAGACCTGGAGGGGCAGAGTGGCTCATGCCTGTCATCCCAGAGCTTTGGGAGGGTGAAGCAGGAGGATCACTTGAGGCCAGGAGTTTGAGACCAGCCTGGGCAACATAGTAACACCCCACCTCTACAAAAAAGAAAAATAAAAATTAGCCAGGTGTGGTGGCATGTGCTTGTAGTCCCTGCTACTTTGCTGGGGCTAAGGCAAGAGAATCGCTGGAGCCCAGGATTTTGAGGTTACAGTGAATTATGATTGCACCACTGCACTCCAGCCTGAATGGCGCAGAAAATTGTCTCTACTAATGGTAGTAATGAATCAATGAATGAATGAATGATACAAAGAATCTGGCTCCTAATGATTTCATGGAAAGATCCATCATACTAACTTGGACTTTTATAGAAGAGAGAAATAAACTTCTATCTTATTTAAGCCACAGTTAATTTGGGTCTCTATTATATGCAGCAATACACATACACAAACTAATTCAGAATTTTCACTTACTAACCATTATGATTCTTTTTTGTTTTGTTTTGTTTTTGAGACGGAGTTTTACTCTTGTCGCCCAGGCTGGAGTGCAGTGACACAATCTCGGTTCACTGCAACCTCTGCCTCCAGGGTTCAAACAATTCTTCTGCCTCAGCCTCCCAAGTAGCTGGGATTTCAGGCATCCACCACCACGCCTGGCAAATTTTTTTTTTTTTTTTTTGTAGTAGATATGGGTTTCACCATGTTGATTAGGTTGGTCTTGAACTAACCTCAGGTGATCCGCCCCCTCGGCTTCCCAAACTGCTGGGATTACAGGTGTAAGGCACCATGCCTGGCCAAACATTATGTTCTTTTCTCTTTTTTTTTTTTTTTTTTTTCAGAGTCTCACTCTGTAGCCCAGGTTAGAGTGCAGTGGCGTGATCTGGGCTCACTGCAACCTCCGCCTCCCAGGTTCAAGCAATTCTCCTGCCTCAGCCTCCCGAGTAGGTGGGACTACAGGTGTGCACCATGAGGTGTAGCTAATTTTTGTATTTTTAGTAGAGATGGGGTTTCATGGTGTTGACCAGGCTGTTCTCTCAAGTGATCCACCTGCCTCAGCCACCCAAAGTGTTGGGATTACAGGTGTGAACCACCATGCCCAGCCTTTTTATTTCTTTTTTCCCCCCTGTTTAAAAATAGAGCTAGGATTTTGCCATGTTTCCTAGACTGGTCTCAAACTCCTGGGCTCAAGCAATCCACCCGCCTCTGCCTCCCAAAGTGCTGGGATTACAGGCGTGAGCCACCGTGCCCGGCGTGGACAGCTTCTTTTTAATGCATCTCAGGATGCATGTGAGATTGATATTTACTAGGCACCATGTTGATGCTAGAAGGTCTGGGCCCCACCAGATGTTTTTACAATTCCTGTGAGCAGCTGCTACTAGTTGCCAAATGCCAGCAAGAATCAAGAAGACTCGGCTTGGCTGGGCACGGTGGTTCATGCCTGTAATACCAGCACTTTAGAAGGCCAAAGCTGGCATATGGCCTGAGGTCAGGAGTTCCAGACCTACTCAGGAGGCTGAAGCACAATATTTGCTTAAATCCAGAAGGCAGAGGTTGCATTGATCCGAGATCGCACCACTGCACTCCAGCCTGGTGACAGAGCAAGACTCCATCTCAAAAAAAAAAAAAAAAAGAAAGAAAAAAAGAAATAGGCTCACTGGTTAGGACCTGAGGGTGAACAGCTCTGAAGAGGAGCAAAGGCGGAGACTTCCTAACATCAGCATAGCTCATTATGGTGTGTCAGTTGTCATGGTGATGGGAAAGGATACCTGAGCAGGGTATCCCACAAGGAGGCTGCATCTATCAGCTGGGATCCAGTTACGCTGCAGTAATAGCAGCCCCCAAATCTTAGGGGCTCACAACACCATGTTGATTTCTCACTCATATCCATGTCCTCCATGGGACCGCTCTGTTCTATGCTATCTTCATTCCAGAGCCCTGTCTGAAGGAAAAGCCTCAAGCTGGAACTTTCCATCTCCAGACACCGAAGAGAGGAAAGGTGGCAGACCCCATGACGGCTTTTAAAGCTTCCTCGTGGAAGTGGCACATGTCATTTTCACTCAAAGTCCATGGTCTAAAGCAAGCCACATAGCCATACCTGATGTCAGTGAACTGGGGACAAAAAACCATTCTATATAGCAGGTCCCCAAAGAGAGGGCCAGTGAATACATGTGATTTTTTTTGTTGGTTGGTTTTTTAGAGTCAGTGTTTTGTTGTGTTGCCCAGGCTGGAGTGCATAGGTGCATGGTGCAATCATAACTCACTGCAGCCTCTACCTCCTGAGCTTAAGTGATCCTCCCACCTCAGCCTCCTAAGTAGCTAGGACTACAGGCAAGCACCACCACGCCCAGCTAATTTTTTTTTTATTGTTTTATTTTTTGTAGAGATAGGGTCTCACTATGTTGCCCATGCTGGTCTCAAACTCCTGGCCTCAAGTGATCCTCCTGCTTCACCCTCCCAAAGCACTGGGATTATAGGCGTGAGCCACCACACACATCCCAGTGAATGTTTTTGAACAATTATAAAATCTTCCCCCGTCTGCCCTCTTCCTTACAAATATTGCCTTTGCATTTTCTTCCATATGCAAAATAAATGCATCCCCTTCCCAAGGGAGACCACCTAAGTGACCCATCTGACATGGAATCAGCCTCAAGCCCAGGATCTCTAATAGTCTCTTCTATATCAGGTCCAGATGTGGCTTCTCTTGATTCAGAGACCTATGAGCTACAAAATAAGAGAGAGACAGAGACAAGTTACCTGTGCCCCATTTCTACACACACGCACACACACACACACACACACATGCACACATCCAACATATAAAGCAGAACAAGGACAGGAGAACAGCAGAGCACACTCCCGTTCAGAAGGAAGGACAGGGCCTGGTGCGGTGGCTCATGCCTGTAATCCCAGCACTTTGGGAGGCCGAGGCCGGTGGATCACCTGAGGTCAGGAGTTTGAGACCACCCTGGCCAACACGGTGAAAACCTGTCTCTACTAAAAATACAAAAATTAGCCAGGCGCGGTGGCTCACGTCTGTAATTCCAGCACTTTGGGAGGCCGAGGGGGGCAGATCACAAGGTCAGGAGTTCAAGACCAGCCAGGCCAACATAGTGAAACCCGGTCTCTACTAAAAATACAAAAAGTTAGCCGGGCGTGGTGGCGGGCCCCTGTAGTCCCAGCTACTCAGGAGGCTGAGACAGGAGAATCGCTTGAACCCAGGAGGCAGAGGTTGCAGTGAGCCGAGATCGTGCCATTCCACTCCAGCCTGGGCGACAGTGCAAGACTCCGTCTCAAAAACAAAAACAAAAAACCCCAACACCAAAAATTAGCCAGGCGTGGTGGCATGCACCTGTAGTCCCAGCTACTCGGGAGGCTGAGGCAAGAGAATCGCTTGAACCCAGGAGGCAGAGGTTGCAGTGAACCGAGATAGTGCCATTGCACTACAACGTGGGTGACAAAAGTGAAACTCTGTCTCAAAAAAAAAAAAAAAAAAAAAAAAGGAAGAAAGGACGAGAGACACACAGCAGGCTCTGGGCCCCAGTAAGTCTAAAGTGCTGCTGGGCAGATGTTGAGAAGAACCCCCACTTTTCCCTGGGAGTGGGAAGAGTTCCCTAGTTCATTCTTCACCATGTTCTTGGCTCTGCCCTTAGAGTAAACCACCCTTTTCCACTTATTCTCCTTGGCCACAATTGAGAGGACATTGGTGGTTATGTCTTTCTGAAGTAGAGTAGCTTTCTCAGTCTCCTTCACACCCATAGAAATTTGGAGACCCATGGCCAGGTGCGGTGGCTCACGCCTGTAACCCCAACACTTTGGGAGGCCGAGGCGGGCAGATCACGAGGTCAGGAGATCGAGACCATCCTGGCGAACGCAGTGAAACCCTGTCTCTACTAAAAATACAAAAAAAAATTAGCCAGGCATGGTGGCGGGCGCCTGTAGTCCCAGCTACTCGGGAGGCTGAGGCAGGAGAACGGCGTGAACCTGGGAGGCAGAGCTTGCAGTGAGCCGAGATCACACCACTGCACTCCAGCCTGGGTGACAGAACGAGACTCCGTCTCTAAAAAAAAAAAAGAAAGAAATTTGGAGACCCAGGCCGGGCATGGTGGTTCACATCTGCAATCACAGCATTTTGAGAGGCTGAGGCAGGAGGATCACTTGAGGCAAGGATTGCTTGAGGCCAGCCTGGGCAACATACAGAGACCCCCATCTCTACTAAAAACAAAACAAAACAAAACAAAAAAAACCCGAAATACAAAAATTAGGCTGGGCATGGTGGCTCACACCTGTAATCCCATCACTTTGGGAAGCCAACGAGGGAGAACTCCTTAAGACCAGAAGTTCAAGACCAGCTTGGGCAACAGGCTGAAATCCTGTCCAGAAAAAAATAGAAAAATTAGCCAGGTGTGGTGGCGCATGCCTGTAGTCCCAGCTACTCAGAAGGCTGAGGTGGGGGGATCACTGGAGCCCTAGAGGTAGAGGCTGCAGTGAGGCTTGATTGTGCCACTGCACTCCAGCTGGAGTGACAGAGCAAGACTTCATCTCAAAACAAAACAAAGCAAAACAAAACAAAAAATAGGCTGGGCATGGTGGTACACCGCACGCCTATAATGCCAGCACTTTGGGAGGCCAAGACAGGTGAATCGCTTGAGTTCAGGAGTTCGAGACCAGCCTGGGCAATATAGCAAGACCCTGTCTCTACCAAAAAAATATAAAAGTTAGCCGGGCATGGTAGCACACATCTGTAGTCCCAGCTACTTGGGAGGCTGAGGTAAGGGGATCACTCAAGCCCAGGAAGCGGAGGTTGCAGTGAGCCAAGATCGTGCCACTGCACTTCAGCCTGGGTGGCAGAGTGAGATTTTGTTTCAAAAAAATCTGAAAAACAAAAATTAGCCTGCTGGGGTGGCATGGGCCTGTAGTCCCAGCTACTTGGGAGGCTGAGGCAGGAGGATCGTGTGAGCCCAGAAGTTCGAGGTTATAGAGAGCTGTGGTTGCATCACTGCACTCCAGGCTGGGTGACAGAGTGAGACCCGGTCTCCGAAATAAAAAAAAAGAAAGAAACTTGGGGACCTAAAAATCATACTAAGTATTGAACACTCATGGTCAAGATTTAACCTGGTGGCTTTTTGTCAGGGTGAGGGGGTGTTAGGCAGGGGAAGCAGGGCAATTCCCTCCAAAACCGAACTTACGTATTTTACTCCATTCAGATCCATGGGTCAACAGCATACCCATAATTCTTTTCAGACATAACCATGGCGTTAGACTTAACTGTAGTTGAGCCTACTGACTCCCTCAGGTAAGCTACATTTTTTTTTTTTTTTTGAGATGGAGTTTCACTCTTGTTGCCCAGGCTGGAGTGCCATGGGTGATCTCGGCTCACTGCAACCTCCGCCTCCCAGGTTCAAGCAATTCTCCTGCCTCAGCCTCCCAAGTAGTTGGGATTACAGGCATGCACCACCATGCCCGGCTAATTTTGTATTTTTAGTAGAGACGGGGTTTCTCCATGTTGGTTAGGCTAGTCTCAAACTCCTGACCTCAGGTGATCCGCCCACCTCAGCCTCCCAAAGTGCTGGAATTACAGGCGTGAGCCACCACACCCAGCCAAGGTGAGTTACACTCTGAACCTCTTTCCTCTGAATCATCTTGACTAGCTGAGAGGATTTATTGGGAACCACTTTGATCAGTTTGGAGATTTTTACAAAGGGCATAATAGCCACATACTTGATATGGCCCTTGCCACAAAGATGACTTTTAATCAAAACTTGTAGCTCAGCCGGTCGCAGTGGCTCACACCTGTAATCCCAGCACTTTGGGAGGCCGAGGTGGGAGGATCATTTGAGGTCAGAAGTTCAAGACCAGCTTGGCCAACATGGTGAAACCTGTCTCTACTGAAAATACAAAAATTAGCTGAGCGTGGTGGTGCATGCCTGTAATCCCAGCTACTTGGGAGGCTGAGTCAGGAGAAAGGCTTGAACCCAGAAGGTGGCCTTGGAAACAAGAGCAAGACTGTCTCAAAAACAAAAACAAAAACCTTGTGGCTCAAGGACTTTCTCAGTTGTATCTTTTACTGAAAATGTGGATCACTTGCCTCAAATTTCTATATTCTCTTCCATTTCTGCTTAAAAACTGACCATTTAATTTCTGAGTCATCTCTTTCTTCTAGTAACTCCTCAAATACATGCAATAGCAGTGACAGCATGCTACCAATACTCCCTTTCCCCAGTTCTTTACCTAAAGCCTAAAGCTCATTTGGTCATAAGCTTACAGTTTAACCAAATGCTTCACCATTGCATAACACACGTCACCATCTTTCCAACTTCCAATGACAGTTCCCTTACCAGCCACTGTCCAGCTCAACGTCAATGTCATATAGTTTACATAGTTTAGGCTTTTTTTTTTGAGATAGTCTTGCTCTGTCGCCCAGGCTGGAGTGCAGTGGCTTGATCTTGGCTCCCTGCCACCTCCACATCCGAGGTTCAAGCAATTCTCCAGCCTCAGCCTCCTGAGTAGCTGGGATTACAGGTGCCCACCACCATGCCTGGCTAATTTTTGTATTTTTAGTGGAGACAGGGTTTCACCATGTTTGCCAGGCTAGTATGAAACTCCTGACCTCAGCACCCACCTCAGCCTCCCAAAGTGCTGGGATTACAGGCATGAGCCACCATGCCTGGCTGGGGATTTTTTTTTTTTTTTTTTTTTTGGACCCAGGCTGGAGTGCAGTGGTGCAATCTTGGCTCACTGCAACCTCTGCTTCCTGGGCTCAAGTGATCCTCCCATCTCAGCCTCCCAAGTAGCTGGGACTACAGGCACATGCCACCACACCTGGCTAATTTTTAATAATATTTTTATTTTTATTTTTTAATTTTTTGAGATGGAGTCTCACTCCATCGCCCAGGCTGGAGTGCAGTGGCGCAATCTTGACTCACTGCAACCTCTGCCTCCTGGGTCCAAGCGATTCTCCTGCCTCAGCCTCTAGCTGGGATTACAGGCACCTACCACCATGCCTGGCTAATTTTTTTTGTATTTTTAGTAGAGACAGGGTTTTGTCATGCTGGCCAGGCTGGTTTCAAACTCCTAACCTTAGGTGACCCACTTACCTTGGCCTCCCAAAATGCTGGGATTACAGGTGTGAGCCACCGTGCCCGGCCGAGGCTTAATTTTTATTGTTGCAGCACACCACTTCTGGTTATTAATTCTGTAACAGTTTGTTTAAACATTTGGATGTGCTAACAAACAACCTCCATATATCAATGGCTCACAGCAAGAGAGATTTATTTCTTAAATTCTGCATCATTTTATAGGTAGGCTGTAGCCCAGCTTCATGTCATTGTCATTCTGGGTTGCAGGCTGAAAGAGAAGTCTAGATCTGGAAACTGCCAGGTTTATGAGCCTGAGCAGAGGGAGAAGAGACTGGAAGCTGCTAGAGTACTCAATGGTGCTCTAAAGCTTCTATGCGGAAGTGATACTTTACCTTTTTTTTTTTTTGAGACGGAGTTTCACTTTTTGTCCAGGCTGGAGTGCAATGGCATGATCTGGGCTCATTGCAACCTCCTCCTTCCTGGGTTCAAGTGATTCTCCTGCCTCAGCCTTCCTAGCAGCTGGGATTACAGGCCCGTGCCACCATGCCTGGCTAATTTTGTACTTTTAGTAGAGACAGGGTTTCACCACGTTGGCCAGACTGGTCTCGAACTCTTGACCTCAACTGATCCACCCGCCTCATCCTCCCAAAGTGCTGGGATTACAGGTGTGAGCCATTGCGCCCGGCCAATATTTTGCCTTCCTACCCATATTCCACTGGCCAAAGCAAGTCCTATAGCCAAACCTATTGTAAGCAGGGAATGAGCATATAATGCTCCTATAGGGAGGGGCCCAGCAGGGAAGGTAAGCAAATATCTGGAACAGAGATGTCAATCACTGCCCTAGTCCACTCCTCTTCCAGCACATACACACGCTCTGCTGCAGCATTTTGTACCATGTCACTTCCTGCATCCATCTTAGCCAAGGGTAAAGTCTTGACTCAAGGGCAAAGTCTTTTTCTTTTTTTCTTTTTTTTTTTTTTGAGACAGGTTATTATTCTGTTGTCCAGGCTGGAGTGCAGTGGTGCAATGTTGGCTCACTGTGGTCTCAACCCCAGGCCCAAGCAATCCTCCCACCTCAGCCTCCCAAGTAGCTGGGACCACAGGCACGCACCACTGACATGCACCTGGTTATTTTATTTTATTTTATTTTATTTTTGAGACGGAGTTTTGCTCTTGTTGCCCAGGTT
The DNA here is from genome assembly GCF_028858775.2 of Pan troglodytes. Taxonomy (NCBI): domain Eukaryota; kingdom Metazoa; phylum Chordata; class Mammalia; order Primates; family Hominidae; genus Pan; species Pan troglodytes. The sequence goes on along the minus strand of NC_072416.2, from coordinate 35,071,834 downwards.
GGAGTGCAATGGGACAATCTCGGCTCACTGCAACCTCCACCTCCCGGGTTCAAGTGATTCTCCTGCCTCAGCCTCCCAAGTAGGATTACAGGCCTGCACCACCATATCCAGCTAACTTTTTGTATTTAGTAGAGACGGGGTTTCACCATGTTGGTCAGGCTGGTCTCGAACGCCTGACATCAGGTGATCCACCTGCCAGGGCCTCCCAAAGTGCTGGGATTACAGGCATGAGCCACAGTGCCCAACCTAATTTTAATTTTTGTAGAGATAGGGTCTTGTTATATTTCCCTGGCTGGTCTTGAACTCCTGGGCTCAAGCAATACTCCTGCTTTGGCCTCCCAAAGTGCTGGGATTACAAATGTGAACAACAGTGCAAAGTCTTGAGTTAAAGGGCAGACAATTCCTAGGCAAGTAAATGTAATCTGATCTGGAGAGCAGACCAGACTGATTCCTTTTCTTGGGAACTTGAACCACAATAGATTGAATAAGTGAGCTGCAGCTGACAGGTTGTGATACAAGATGGACTTGGAAATGTCACATCTAACCAAGACCCTGTTGCCTAAAAGTTGGGCTGACAGCAGCAAAGCTAGGATTTCAATGCAAATCCTGCCCTTAGCCCCTCACTCAGGGCAGTTTCCCAAAGGGAAGAGATGTACACAGGGGAGCCCATGGAATCTCCAGTGCACGCATCCATCTGTTCGCCTGCCTACCAGATCTGCTCCAAACTCACCTGCTCAAAGACCTTCTATGGGTCCTGACAGCCCACAGGAAAAGTTCAAAGGATTGATCCTGGCATCCCAGGCCACTTGGCCATCAGGCCACCTGGCCATCAGGCCACCTTTTCCAGGAGGTTCTGGATGGCTTTCTGGGTGAAACAGGGGAGCTGCTTTTCAGGGGCGGCGCTGTCCAGCATGGCTAAGAAGAGGCACACACTGCACGTGGCCCCCCGCTGCACATGGCCCCCCGCTGCAGGTGGACACCCGCTGCATAGACAGTGGATGCCGAGAGACTCTATCAGATCCCAGTAAGCACCACAGATCTTGCAATTTTACTCTGAAGGCAGAGAGGCGAGAGAGTGGATGAAGGCAGCCAATGGGACAGGACTTTGCTGGAGATGCAAGCAGAGAATCAGGGAAGTCCAGAGGCCCCAGGTCCAAATCAGCTTTGTACTGGGGCAGCATCTGCCCGGCCCGCAGCTCCCATCGGGTGGACACACCTAGATCGCATCTGCACACTCCAGCGAAGGTGGAGCTCTTTCCTGTAAAGCCCACGACACACTGGATCTGCCGGGCCCTCCTCAGCCACACAGCCTTCCAGTGTCTTTAGGGGGTTCGATCCAGCCCCTTGCGGTATACAATCCAACCACTTCGGGGTGTGTCTGCGCCTCGCCCTAAGGCCCCACCCACACCCGCTTCCTAGACCTAAGCGCCATTTGATGGTGGGGCGGGGATCACTCTTCCAGGACCCTCCAGACTAATGTCCATGCTCTTCAGAGACAACACTTAAGTCCCGCTGGCCAATCGTAACCAAACCACGGCCTTGGCCACGCCCCATGCACAGCTCGCCCAGTTGCGGGCGATCTCGGACGGTAAGACCTGCACTCCAGGGCCACCGGGAGGCGCTGCGGGGCCACCGGGAGGCGCAGTCGGGGGTCGGCGAGGCCTGGCCCTCGGGCCCAATTCCGCCCTCCTGCCCTTCCCCTAGCCCAGTCCAGAGCCCGGTCCAATGTGCATCAGCGAAGCCACATCCAGCGCTTACGGGACGCGGTCTCCCACACATGGCAACGCGGGACTGAGCCCGCCAGACTGGGCAGCTGGGAGCGGCGGCAGCGGCAGCAACAGCAGGGGCCTGTAAGATTGAAAGTGGGATGGACTGGGCGGCTGCGACGCAGTCCCCAGACCTTGGAGGTCAGAGCTAGGCGCCGCCCTACTGCAAGTAGGCAGGTGCCAGGAGCCGGCTTACCCTTTAAAACTAGGTGTCGGGGGCCGGGCGCGGTGGCTCATGCCTGTAATCCCAGCACTTTGGGAAGCTGAGGCGGGCGGATCACGAGGTCAGGAGATCGAGACCATCCTGGCTAACACGATGAAACCCCGTCTCTACTAAAAATACAAAAAATTAGCCGGGCGCGGTGGCGGGTGCCTGTAGTCCCAGCTACTCAGGAGCCTGAGGCAGGAGAATGGCGTGAACCCAGGAGACGAAGTTTGCAGTGAGCGGAGATCGCACCACTGCACTCCAGTCTGGGCGATAGAGCAAGACTCCGTCTCAAAAAAAAAAAAAAAAAAAAAATTAGCCGGGCATGGTGGCGGGCGCCTGTAGTCCCAGCTACTCTGGAGGCTGAGGCAGGAGAATGGCGTGAACCCGGGAGGCGGAGCTTGCAGTGAGCCGAGATTGTGCCACTGCACCCCAGGCTGGGCGACAGAGCGAGACTCCGTCTCAAAACAAACAAACAAACAAACAAAAACTCTAGGTGTCGGGGAACAGGAGCCACGTCCACTCCAGAAATTAGGCATCAGGACTAGGAGCCCTTAGAAATTTAGTCAGGGCTGGCCAGGCGCGGTGGCTCACGCCTGTAATCCCAACACTTTGGGAGGCCGAGGCGGGCAGATCACGATGTCAGTAGATCGAGACCATCCTAACACGGTGAAACCCCATCTCTACTAAAAATACAAAAAATTAGCCGGGCGTGGTAGCGGGCGCCTGTAGTCCCAGCTACTCGGGAGGCTGAGGCAGGAGAATGGCGTGAACCCGGGAGGCGGAGCTTGCAGTGAGCCGAGATCGCGCCACTGCACTCCAGCCTGGGCGACAGAGCGAGACTCCGTCTCAAAAAAAAAAAAAAAAAAAAAAATTAGCCGGGTGTGGTGGCGGGTGCCTGCAGTCCCAGCTACTCGGGAGGCTGAAGCAGGAGAATGGTGTGAACCTGGGAGGCGGAGCTTGCAGTGAGCTGAGATAGTGCCACTGCACTCCAGCCTGGGCAAAAGAACAAGACTCTGTCTCAAAAAAGAAAAAAGAAAAAAACAAATTTAGTCAGGGCTTGGATCTCAGGTACCTTATGGAAGAAATCAGAGGTCAGGCTTTTCTGCTGCCACCACCTGTTTCAGCCAGGTAACTCTCAGCAACCAGGTGCACTGATCCAGGATCACTGGCTCTCTATGCTGCTGCTGCTGCTGCTGCTACTGATGATGATTGCTATTATTTTTGAGACAGGGTCTCGCTCTGTCACCCAGGATGGAGTGCAGTGGGATGACCATGGCTCACTGCAGCCTTAACCTCCTGGGCTCAAGCGATCCTCCCACCTCAGCCTCTGGAGTAGCTGGGACAACAGACACTTGCCATCACGCCTGGCTAATTTTTAAAATTATTATTCTCTAAAGAGAAGAGGTTGCCCCATCCTGCCTAGGCTGGTCTCAAGCTCCTGGGCTCAAGAGATCCTCCTGCCTGGGCCTCCCAAAGTGCTGGGATTACTGGTGCAAGCCACCACACCCTGCCTAAACTCTTATGTAAAAGATGATGCTTTTGTTGGTCACAGGGCCCGGCCTCCTGTGCTTTCTGACTGGCAACCTCTTCCCCAGCTTCTCGCCATAACTGGCTTCTCCCCACTTAACATCCCACTCCAGTGTCATCCCTGCTGAAACCAGACCATCCCTATCCACTGCATCCAAAGTGACAGCCTCAATTAGGCATTTTTTCATGGTGCCTCTTCCTCTGGGCCACAAGAAGGCCCACTGATGCCACCCAAACCCCCATCTCACCTGCGTCCCAGCCTGGCCTGGTCAGCCTCATCATTTCCAAGACAGATACTCACAGTGGTCCTTTCCCGGGGACAGTACTGAGCCAGGAGCTAGATGCCGGTGTTACCCCTCCCTGCCCACCCATTCCTATGGGGGTGCAGAAAGGCAGAACCAGCCTGCTGTGGGCATAGCACCCATGGCAGTTTGACCTGAGCAGCCAGGGCCGGCCCTGGGGACGTCCAGGAGGTAAGGAGGTTGGATGCCCGGAAGCCTTGGGCCAGCCCTTCCAGGAACACACGTGCACAGGGCTTTCTATGCTCTTTTTTTGTTTTTTAATTTTTTACAAAACCGTGTGTCCCGGCCAATCAGGACAGTGCAGGCCTCCCCCAGGCATTGAGGCCTGAAGGAGGCGGCCACCATGAATTAGCAGCTGCCAACCCCAGAAGAACTGTCTGCCCTTCTGCATAGGGGCCAGTGTGAGGAAGGGGTCCGACTGGAGGCTCTGCCCTGCCCCCCAGGCTGCTGGGAGAGAAGGCCAGGCCCTGGGTCCCTGGTGCTCCTAGTGCCTGTAAGGAAAGGAGGGAGAACAGGGTCTGAGGGAGGAGGGATGGCTGGGGCCAGGGCTGGGGCAGGCCAGGGGGCAGCCCACAACATCTCACCAACAATGTGCGACATTATCCAACCACCGTGACGCCAATGATGACTGCTAGGAGGACGACGGTGATGGACACACAGATGGCAATCAAGACTTTCTTCTGTGGGAGAGGAGGGGGTCAGGGAAGTCACACAGGGTGCCTGGGGCAGTGGCCGGGCCTGGGAGGCTCACCTTCCTCGCCTTCTTCTGGTTCTCCAGGGCCGTCTTGACGTGCTCCTGCCCACGTTCCACGTAGTCCGCTGAGCTCAGGATGTTCTTCTCAATCCGATTGATCATCTCCCCCTGCTCAGAGGATGGGGTGGTTCAGGGAGGTAAGGATGCCTTTGCCCACCCCACCCTAGATGACTGAAGAACATTCCTGGCAGGAAAAAAAAATTGCACTAACAAAGACAAGGGCAAGACTCGATCTGACAAAAGTTCAGACTCCTTGGGGATGGCTTCCAGGCCCCTTCTATCATGTAGTCCCTTGTCCCCTGCTCACTTATCCCATACAACCTCTATCTGCAGTGGTAGCTTGGAGCTAAGGGCCTCAAATGGCTCATACCTTTCACAGATGGTGAACTGTGCCTTCACAAATCTGTCTGAATTTACCCATTCTTCCAGGCCTATCTACAGCTGCTGCAAAGCCCTCCCTATCCCTGCCTCCTCCTGGCACCACCAGCCTCAGGTCTCAGTACTCCTACTGAATGAGATCTCTTTCCTGTAAGTCTCAGCTGCAAAAGGGCATTGGCTGTAGCATGACTGAGGCCAGCTCCTCCAGGACAGGGCTGGAAGCTCAACTCAACTCACACAACCAGGGCCAGGGGAACGCCGCCCCCACCCCAGCCTTGTACAGATGTTAGGAGGCAGCCCCTCTAGAGCAACTCTGACTGGACCTCTGAGAGGTATAAGGGTGGATGCTGTTAGTGGAGGGGGAGTGAGGGCTGGGGCCAGACCTGGGCAGGCTCAAGTTTTGGAGAGGGGGCAGGGTGCTATGCAGAAGGGAGTGGGCATCTGCGTAGCAGCAGAGGCAGGTGCCATTCTCGGGGTACAGCTAAGGATAGGAATAAGCACCAATCTGGGGGCATGGCCAAACCTGGAAGACACAAAAGCCTCAGGGAGAGAATCTAAGGGTGGCGGGAGGCTGGCAGTTTGGACTGAACCTGGTCTCACGTCTGGGGCTGCGTGGGGCACCCACCTGCATCTCCACTTCGGTAGCCAGAAAAGTGAATATGTCGTGCAGCTCACGAATACTGCGTTCAAGCTGCTGGATCTCACTGTGCCGGGCCGAGATCTCATTTAAGGCCTGTCGAGTCACCTGCGTGTCCTTCAGGATCTGGGGGGTGGACAGGAGTGGGGCAACTGTTCACAGGGAGACCGACAGCAGGTCAGAAACTCCTGTTGAGCTTCTGGGGAGCCCTCAGCCTGGAATCTGATGGGTGACTCCAGGCAGGCTAATTAATTCCCTTAGAGGCCTCAGGGTGCCCTTAATCAGAAAGGGCCACAGCAAGCGGGGTGCAGTGGCTTGCACCTATAGTCCCAGCTACTCGGGAGGCTGAGGCAGGAGGATCACCTGAGCCCAGGAGGTCGAGAAAGGGACAGGACTCAGAGGGGATGGGAGGCACAGCAGAGAGGGGCTGGCTGTGGCCACTCACATTGGACACAAACACCTCGCTTTGCCCACTGTCCAGCATCTGCTCCAACTCCTCATCAGACACCATCCCAGCATTGGCTGTGAAGGAAAAGGCCAGGCTCAGGGTTGGGTTGGGATTACCTGCCCCTGCGGGCCAGGCTGGGCATGCACAACTCACTGATCTTCAGCTGCCTCCGGATCCGCTCCACGTTCTTCTCCCGGTATTCGGACTGCATTGAATTGCACTTGTTGATGAGCTCCACGAATTGCTGGGACAGGACCCCATGCTAAAGATGAAGAATATAGGCTGAGTGCCCCTGGGAGGATCCCTGCCTGGTCGGTGCCTCGGCAACCCCATAGTACAGTGAGCAAATAGCATGAGCTCTTATGCGGGATCTGCCACCTTAACCACCTTGTGATGACCTTGACAGGCTCCCCCATTTCTCTTAGACTAAAAGCCAAAGCCCTTATCAGGCCTATGTGGTCCTCCATGATCTTATTTATTTATTTATTTATTTATTATTTGTTTTTTGAGACAGAGTTTCACTCTTGTTGCCCAGGCTGGAGTGCAGTGGCACAATCTCGGCTCACTGCAACCTTGGCCTCCCGGGTTCAAGCAATTCTCTTGCCTCAGCCTCCCGAGTAGCTGGGACTACAGGCACGCGCCACCACGCACGGCTAATTTTTGTATTTTTAGTAGAGATGGGGTTTCACCATGTTGGCCAGGATGGTCTTGATCTCTTGACCTTGTGATCCACCTGCCTCGGCCTCCATTACAGGCGTGAGCCACTGCACCTGGCCTATTTTTATTTTTAATAGAGACAGGGTTGGCCGGGCACAGTGGCTCATGCCTGTGATCCCAGCACTTTGGGAGGCTGAGGCAGGTGGATCACCTGAGGTCAGGAGTTCGAGACCAGCCTGGCCAACGTGGTGAAACCCCATCTCTACTAAAAGTACAGAAATTAGCTTGGTGCAGTGGTGGGCACCTGTAGTCCCAGCTACTTGGGAGGCTGAAGCAAGAGAATGGCTTGAACCCAGGAGGCGGAGGTTGCAGTGAGCAGAGATGGCACCACTGCACTCCAGCCTGGGCAACAGAGTGAGACCCTGTCTCAAAGAAAAAAAAAAAAAAGAGAGAGAGAGGGGGTCTCACTATATTGCCCAGGCTGGTCTCAAACTCCTGGGCTCAACCAATCCTCCCACCTCAGCCTCCAAAGTGCTGGGATTACAGGCGTGAGCCACGGTGCCTGGCTAGCCCTCTATGATCTCTCCTTCTCCCATGACCTCTCTGATCTTACTTCCTCTTACTGTTCCCTTCCTCCACCCATCCACACTGGTCTCCTTACCCCTCCCTAGACAAAGCACACTCTCAGCTTAAGCTTTTGCATTCACTTTTCCTTCTACCTAGAATGCTCATTCCCAGCAAACACCTTTACGTCTCTTGTTCAGATGTTACCTTCTGAACGAAGCTTCCTCCACCTGCTTTCAACTGCAACTCTACCTCCTCCAGCATGCTTAGTCCCTCTTCCCCTGCTCTTTTTTCCTTAATGCTTATTATGTTCTAAATAATTCACTTATTTATTATGGTGATTGTCTACACCAGAAGGGAAGTTCCATGAGGACAAGGATCACTGGTTCACTGCTGTATCCTAAACAGTTCCAAAAAGGTCTGGCACACAGTAGGCACCCAATATGTAACTGCTGAATGCTTGCTGAATGCCAACCTCGCTGCCTACACCACAGCTCCTACGCCTAGAGACGAACATGCTGCCTGGGCGAAACAGGTGCAACAGGCCCACATGGACCCTCGACCACTCATGCCAATCACCACCACGGGCTTCCCCAGAAACACTGGCTCTGGGGCATCTGCTCTGCCTTGCCCCTTCTTCTGAGGCCTTAAATATGCTCATTCCTTGGAGTTCCTTTTCCAGAGATACATCTGCTTTCCTGGTTCCAGCTGCACCCTTCCAAGATGCCCAAGCTGCTCCATCTTCAATCTGGGGTCCCTGCTGAGCCCTGGGCCCAACTACTCCAACCCTGACCTCCTGGTATCCTCCTCACTGGGGACCCAGAGAGGGCCAGTCAGATCACTGCAAATCTCCTTACTAAGATATCACCCCAGGGGCCGGGCGCGGTGGCTCATGCCTATAATCATAGCACTTTGGGAGGCCAAAGCAGGTGGATCAGTTGAGGTCAGGAGTTCGAGACCAGCCTGGCCAACAAGGTGAAACCTCATTTCTACCAAAAATATAAAAAATTAGCCAGGTGTGGTGGTGCACACCTGTAATCCCAGCTACTCGTGAGGCTGAGGCAGGAGAATCGCTTGAAGGAGGTGGAGGTTGCAGTGAGCCAAGATTGTGCCACTGTACTCCAGCCTGAGGGACAGAGTGAGACTCCATCTCAAAAAAATAATAATAATTAAAAAAATAAGATATCACACCAGGGGAGTTCCTCTTCCTGACTTCTTGAATTCCACCTGTGGGACTAAGGATGTCCCTGTCACATAGATAGGAAACCTGCCAGTCATTTATGACTTCTCACTCTCCTTCCCTGGGCAGCGCCATTAGCCACCAGGTCCCACGTGAGTAATGTCTTTATCCCCTATTGAACCCTAACTCCTCATCTTGACTCCCAGAAAACATGTGTCCCAGCTGGGCATGGTGGCTCACGCCTGTAATTCCAGCACTTTGGGAGGCCGAGGCAGGAGGGTCACCTGAGGTCAGGAGTTCGAAACCAGCCTGGCCAACATGGTGAAGCCCAGTCTCTACTAAAAATACAAAAATTAGCTGGGCATGGTGGTGTCCGCCTGTAATCCCAGCTATTCAGGAGGCTGAGGCAAAAAAAGAAAAGAAAACATGTGTCCCACAGCCAAGACTAGGTCTTGTCTGGGGCCACAGTAACTTCTTATTGAATGGAAGAAAATAAAGCAGGGTGTTATAACCGGACTGAGCATCAGGAGACCTGGCTTCCTGACCTTGAGCAAGTTCTTTCTCTCTCTGAGCTCAGTTTCCCCATGTGGAAAAGTCATCCAACTGGACTCCATGATCTCTGCAGGCCCTTCCTTCATACACCTGTCATCTAATACTTCATGAAACATTTGCTGAAATGTCCTCATTTCTGAGAAAAAAAACCCACCTGGGTTTTTCTCATTCTTGTGTTGACGGAGTTATAGTTCTCATCAGCTTCCTCCTTCTGGGGCTCTATGGCTGTGGGAAGACACAGGGGTATTGGGGGTACTTGTCTCCATAGGATTTTTAGGGAAATATAATTTATCATAAAATGACTAAGGCTGAGCCTCTAAGAGGAGAAAGTAAGTTTATTTTTCTTTGCATTACATCACTGAGTTCCCATAGGTATGCAGAGGCCACCTAACAAAACTCCATCTCCCTGCCCAAAGAATGCCCAGTGGGCAGCGATAACTGTGTAAGTAAATGGTTTCATTGTAAATAAAAGAACCTGAGAGGCGGACTTGTGCTGTGGAGAGTACAATGGCCTGGAGGCCAGGAGACAGAGATGCTAGACCCAGGCCTGCTGTGTGACCTGGATATATCACTGGCTTCTCTGGGCCACACACTCCCCAGATATACCAACAACAGGGCAGGATCAGAGGGAAGGATCTGTCTGAGGTCCCAGGAGCTCACCCTTCAGCTGCAGGCGGATCTCCCTCCCCAGCTGTTTGATCTCATCGCGCAGGTTCTGCAGCTCCTGCTTCATGCCTGAATAAGAGAAGGCCAAGACTCCCAAACAGCAGCCCCCACCTCAACAAACCACTCTGGCCACCACCTGCATGGAACTACAACCCCCACAATCCCTGGGGCGGAGCATGCGCCCTGCAGCCGGGGTTTCACTCACTCTCCTCGGGAAGGGGCGTGGCCAGGATGGTGACCTGCTGTTTCTCCAACTCCTGGACTTTATTCCCCAGTTTGACAATAGTCTGCCGAATTGTCCGGACCTGGGGAGGGTGACCGAGAGGGCTGAAAGAGATATGGGGTACTCCAGACCACGCTACTCCTCGGGTCCTCCTACACCCTCGCGAATCCAGGCGGAGACCCCAGCCCCTTACCTTGTGGAAGAACTCCTCGTCCGGGCTCCCCAGCCGTGCCGTGCCCGGGTGCACCACCAGCGCGACCCGCTCCTTGTCCTCTTCGTCCGAGCTGTCATCCCCCTGCCAGGCCCGGAGTCATTGGCACCACCGTTTCGCTGCGGCTCTTACCCCGCAGGACCCACAGGCTTCCGGGACTTTCCTTCCTGGCCATCAGCCACCCCTCCCTATCCCGAAGACCAGAAGTCCTGCGTTCCAGTTCGTCCGCCCGTCCCCATCCCCGCTGCTCTGGCGTCTCACCTGTCTCAGCTCGTGGGTCCTGTCCCGCATGGCGGCCTGAGCTCTCCCTCCCCGGCGCCAGAGCCGGGAGGCCCTCAAATTTGGAATTCCCGTACCCCGCTCACACTCTGACACTCCCCTCCCTCCCCCTGCGGACCCCAACACCCCCACGAGCCGCCAGAGGCTCCGTCCCTTGCACCGCCCACAGTCAATGGGAAGGCGCCGACCCCGGGGACCCCCCAAGGTTCCACAGGTTGGAATTCCCTTTTCTTCCCCCCTCCAGCTCCCGCAGCCTCAGCCCCGCCCCTCCGTGATAAATTCGGGGCATGCGCACATGGTCGCGTCTCTTCCTTGCCCGAGGCTGGGAAGGTGGAGTCGGAAGTTGTTGCGCCCCGAGCGGAAGCGGAGATGCCTGGACGCGAGAACTTGCTACCGTCACCGGAACCGTTGCATCTTCCAACGGAGATGTGGTTGCCAAAAGGGGTAGGAATACGTCATTTGTACGTAATCCGAGACACCCGCATCTCACATCACCCCATGGTGCCCCCACCGCGTCACGTGACCAGCCCGGTCCCAAACTCGTGGACCGCAGAATGTGACCCTGTGACTGTCACGTGTCCCGGCTCTGTCACCGCCGTCTCTGGGACGCCGTTCTCATCACGACGTCCCCGGCACCCCAACGACCGAGCGACGCCCACACGGCCCCCGCGAGGTGGGGAGGGGCGCGCCGACCACCCCCAGAGGCCTTTCGAGGCAGTGGGTGGTAGGACCCTTGCTGACTTCGCCTTTATTGCTTTCGGGTCCAGGGGCGTGGGCGGACTGACGACTTAGCATTTGGGGCTGTCAGCATCATGGGACCTTGAAAATCGGGAAATAATAGGATCCGAGTCGTCAGCGTCAGAAAATTGCAGGGTTGTGTGGGCAGGGAATCTGGGGGTGGGAAGTGACCTCAGCCAAGGCAGAAATCTCTTCTTCCGCATCCTTCTGGCGCAGCCTCTGACAGGTGGGCGGCCAGCCGGCGCCCTCCTTGAACACTGCAGCCCGGCTGCACTCACCACCTTGTGAGCCGTCAGACCATGTCAGGGCAGCTCAGGCTAAGAAAAGTGTTTGTATTGATCACGCTGCCTCCCTGCCACTCACACCCCCCCAGCCCCTGCCTTGCATCTGAGTCCAGGTAATGACTTTGTTCTTAACTGAATCTGGGGAGTTCCTAGCTCAGTACCAAGAACATTACGGGCCCTCTATAAATACTTGTGGACAGAATTTCAGGCTTTCATGTATCTGAGGATAAAGCCCCTGGTTCCTTGGTCTTCTTTAGGCTTCAGGCTTTCTGACTGTGACACTTCTCTAATCCTGGCTATCTAGATATTCACTCATTTTTTATTTTTAAAAATTTTTACGAGATGGGGTCTCACTATGTTGTCCAAGCTGGTCTCTAACTCCTGGGCTTAAGCAATCCTTCTGCCTCAGCTTCCCAAAGTGCTGGGATTACAGGCATGCACCACCATGCACAGCAACATTCAGTCATTTAATGGATATTTTTTGGGCACATAGTATGGGCCAAACACTGTTCTAGGGCTGGAGATACATCAAGGACTAATAGACAAAAATTCCTGCACTCGTGGAACTTATATTCTCTAGAAGGAGTCCCCAAGGTCACTCAGCAAGTCTCAGCATAGCCGGGAATGAATAACAGGTCTCCTGGACCCCAGGGCTCTGTCCAGGAAGCTTCTGTGAAGGTACAAGCAAGGAAAGGAATGGACCCTTTCTGCTATGCCCTGGTCAGGAAACCTAGATTCCTGGGACTGAGTTGCTATGGACTTCTGGAAATTGCTTCCTGTCTCTAAGTGTGGATCTCCCTCTGCACAGTGGGTAACTGTAGGGGGATGGGGAGATCATCTTTATGGGTATCGGCTGCTCTAAACTTCAGTGATGATGAGGTTGGAAACTCTCAAGTGCTGTGTGATTCTATGTGAGGAGTTTTGGCTCTTCTCCTCTTCCTGTTAAAACCCAGCTCAGGCAGGGTGTGGTGGCTCATGCCTGTAATCCCAGCACTTTGGGAGGCTGAGGCAGGCAGATCACCTGAGGCCAGGAGTTGGAGACCAGCCTGGCCAACATGGCGAAACCCTGTCTCTACAAACATACAAAAATCAGCCAGGCATGATGGCAGGTGCCTGTAATCCCAGCTACTTGGGAGGCTGAGACAGGAGGATTGCTTGAACATGGGAGGTGGAGGTTACAGTGAGCTGAGATCACGCCATTGCACTCCAGCCTAGGTGACAGAGTAAGACTCCGTCTCAAAAACAAAACAAAACAAAAAAAACCCCAGCTAGTAGGAGAGTGGTGCCCTGATCAACCCACAGAGGGAATGCAGGGTTTTTCAGGAGGCCAAGCCCTGCCCAGTGGTGTCCCCTGGAGATGATAAGGAAAGATTCTCTGCTCCTGGGTCTTTCATGTCAGCCTCTGCCTCTTCAGTCACTGCTGCTTGCCTCCTGCATCTTTTGTCCCCTGCCACCCGACCCCCTTCCCCCTCCTACTCTGTGTCTCTGAGTGGCACACGGTGGAAGGGCTCTTGGACCCCTGACTCATAGTCCTGCATGGGATCTTAAATAATGCATTACTTCTCTCTGGGACTCAATTTCCCCATTTGGCGGCTTGGTCCTATAATTTCTGCCTTGCCTAAGGTAGGACTTGAACACTATCAAGTGAGGTTAGGAAGGATGTGGAAGGGGCTGGAAAACTGTTGAGGGTGCCCTCCCCTCTGGGCTTTTTTTTTTTTTTTTTTTCTCTTTGAGGTCAGGTCTGGTTCTGTCATCCAGGCTGGAGTGCAGTGGTGTGCTCTCAGGTTCAGTCAATCCTCCTGCCTCAGCCTCCCAAGTAGCTGGTACTAAGGCACGCACCACCATGCCTGGCTAATTTTTGTATATTTTTTTGGTAGAGACTGGGTTTCGCCATGTTGCCCAGGCTGTTCTCAAACCCCTGGGCTCAAGCGATCCACCCACCTTGGCCTCCCAAAGTACTGGGATTACAGGTGTGAGCCACTGTGCCCAGCCTCTCTGAGCTTTTAATACTGTAGGTTCCAGCGTCTTCTGGGCCCCCTGGTCCCATCTTCCTCTTTGTTTCTCAGCGTCTTGATGGCATGCCATCTTGGTCCACTAAACTTCTCAGGATTATAATATTATTTCACTTGTGGTCTCTGGGTGAGATCGCAGGGCTTTGGAATGGTGACTTAAGGTCACAGGAAGCTGGACTCCAAGCCTTGTGGTGGAATATGGAGAGGAAAGAGGCCATTTAGAGAGATTGGCGCTGGGGGTGGAGCTCTCCAGAGCTGAGCCCTTTGTTCCTCTCAGGCCCTCTGAGCAGCCTTGACGGGATATTAACTATATTAGGCTAGGTGCAGTGGCTCATGCCTGTGATCCTAGCACTTTAGGAGGCCAAGGGTGTATCACTTGAAGCCAGGAGTTCGAGAGCAGCCTGGGCAACATAGCGTCTGTCTCTACAAAAAAAATCTTAATTACCCAGGTGCGCTGGCGCTCTCCTGTAGTCCCAGCTACTCAGGAGGCTGAGGCAGGAGGATCACTTGAGTCCCTGAGGTCAAGGGTGCAGTCAGCAGTGATCTTGCCACTGCACTCCAGCCCGGGTGACAGAGTGAGATCCTGTATAAAAAAAAAAAAAAAAAAAAAAAAGTAGGGTGGGTGCAGTGGCTCACGCCTGTAATCCTAGCACTTTGGGAGGCTGAGGCAGGAGAATCCTTTGAGCCCAGGACTTGAGACCAGCCTGGGCAACATGCCAAGACCTTATCTCTGTTTTTGTTGTTGTTGTTTGTTTGTTTGTTTGTTTGTTTGTTTTGAGATGTAGTCTCGCTCTGTCTCCCAGACTGGAGTGCAGTGGCACGATCTCAGCTCACTGCAGCATCCGCCTCCTGAGTTCAAACAATTCTGCCTCAGCCTCCCAAGTAGCTGAGATTACAGGTGCACACCACCGCGCCCAGCTCATTTTTGTATTTTTAGCAGAGATGGGGTTTCACCATATTGGCCAGGCTGGTCTCGAACTCCTGACCTCGTGATCCTCCCGCCTCGTGATCTGCCTGCCTCGGCCTCCCGAAGTGCTGGGGTTACAGGCATGAGCCACTGTGCCCAGCCTAAGACCTCATCTCTAATTAGATTTTTTAAAAATAAATAAATAGAAGTAAAAATAAAGTTTAAAAAAGTGTATTGGGTCTTGGGTGTGTGGGTGGTGGGCGTGTATATTCGCTCCAGACTGTGCAGCTGTTGGGGGGTGGGGTGTGTTTCTTAACTTCTACACTATGATCCAAGGAAAATACCAGCTGGGGTGGCTTCCCGTGTTCCACCCACCCTTGGGGGCTTGCTGTCACCTATTGCTTTGGACTGTCTTGGGGGAGGAGTGGGTGGACTGCCCGCCCCACTCAGCCTTCTCCTGCCCCTGTCACAGGTCATCTCCCACACCTGCTAAGTTGGAGCCAACTACTGGAGAGGTTGTTGATCCTGTCTTGCTCTACCCAGTCCTGAGGCTTGGCAATTTGTCTTGTCCCCTCTACCTGTGGGTCCAGACCTATCCACATGGGAGCCAGACGACCTGGGTTGGAATCCCAGCCCATTCACCCACTGTAATAACTCTAGGAGGCAAGTTATATAACCTTTCTATACCTCAGTTCTCATTTTTTTTTGTTTTTGTTTTTGTTTTTTTGGTTGTTGTTGTTTTTTGAGACAGAGTCTCTCCAGGTCACCAGGCTAGAATGCAGTGGTGTGATTTTGGCTCACCGCAGCCTCCACATCCTGGGTTCAGGTGATTCTCCTGCCTCAGCTTCCCGAGTAGCTGGGATTACAGGTGCCCACCACCAAGCCAGCTAATTTTATATTTTTAGTAGAAATGGGGCTTCTCCATGTTGGTCAGGCTGGTCTCAAACTCCCGACCTCAGGTGATCCACCCGCCTTGGCCTCCCAGAATGCTGGGATTATAGGCATGAGCCACCGTGCCCGGCCCTCACCAAGGCTGGCAGATCACCTGAGGTCCGGGGTTCGAGACCAGCCTGACCAACATGGAGAAACCCCGTCTCTACTAAAAATACAAAATTAGCCGAGCGTGGTGGCACATGCCTGTAATCCCAGCTACTTGAGAGGCTGAGTCAGGAGAATCGCCTGAACCCGGGAGGCGGAAGTTGCAGTGAGCCAAGACTGCGCCATTGTACGCTGGGGGCAACAAGAGCGAAACTCCATCTCAAAAAAAAGAAACAGAAAAATCCAAATAATAATAGCACCATATTCATAGGACTGCTGTAAAGATGAAGTGATATTTGTAAAGCAAACAGAACAGCACCTGGTGTGGAATGTCAGTATGTCAGTGCTTCCTGCTGTTGTATGACGGCGATGATTGTTACTCTGAATCTTTTAGCAGCTCTAATGTCTCTGCTAGAGGGTCCATGTTGCTGCCTATCTGGGGACTTCCTTCTGCTCTCCATCTTCTGGGTCCCACTGTGCACCAGGGCCAGGGCTATCAGCCTTGCCAGCTCACACCCATCTCTTGTGTCTCCACTTGGAGCTGACATACCATATATTTTGCTAATTTATTTACATATTGGGCTAGGCATGGTGGCTCATGCCTGTAATCTCAGCACTTTGGGAGGCTGAGGCAGGAGGATCGCTTGAGCTCAGGAGTTTGAGACTAGTCTGGACAACATAGTGAGACCCCATCTCTACAAAATAAAAAATAAGGCCGGGTGCGGTGGCTCACACCTGTAATCCCAGCACTTTGGGAGGCTGAGGTGGGTGGATCACCTGAGGTCAGGAGTTTGAGACCAGCCTGGCCAACATGGAGAAACCCTGTCTCTACTAAAAATACAAAAATTAGCCGGGTGTGGTGGTGCACGCCTGTAATCCCAGCTACTGGGGAGGCTGAGGCAAGAGAATCGCTTCAACCTGGAAGGCAGAGGTTGCAATGAGCCAAGATCACGCCACTGCACTCCAGCCTGGGAGACAGAGTGAGACTCTGTCTCAAAAAATAAATAAATAAATAATTTAAATAAATAAAATATTAGCTGGGTATGGTGGCACGCACCTGTAGTCCCAGCTACTTGGGAAGCTGGGACAGAAGGATTGCTTGAGGCCAGTAGTTAAAGGCTGCAGTGAGCTACGATTGTGCCAGTGCACTCCATCCTGGGTGACAGAGTAAGGCCCTGTCTCAGAAAAAAATTTTTTAATAAAAAATAAAGTCCAGGCATGGTGGCTTACTTCTGTAATCCAAGCATTTTGGGAGGCTGAGGCGGGCGGATCACCTGACATCAGGAGTTCGAGACCAACCTGGCCAACATGGTGAAACCCCGTCTATGCTAAATATAAAAATAGGCCGGGCACGGTGGCTCACACCTGTAATCCCAGCACTTTGGGAGGCCGAGGCGGGTGGATCACGAGGTCAGGAGATTGAGACCATCCTGGCTAACACGGTGAAACCCCGTCTCTACTAAAAATACAAAAACATTAGCTGGGCGGGTGGCGGGTGTCTGTAGTCTCAGCTGCTCAGGAGGCTGAGGCAGGAGAATGGTGTGAACCTGGGAGGTGGAGCTTGCAGTGAGCCGAGATCATGCCACTGCACTCCAGCCTGGGCGACTGTGCAAGACTCTTTCTCAAAAAAAAAAAAAATTGGCCGGGCGTGGTGGCTCACACCTATAATTTTAGCACTTTGGGAGGGCAAGGCGAGTGGATTGCCTGAGCTCAGGAGTTTAAGACCAGCCTGGGCATCACAGTGCAACCCCATCTCTACTAAAATATAAAAAATTAGCCAGATGTGGTGGTGTGTACCTGTAATCCCAGCTACTCTGGAGTCTGAGGCAGGCGAATCACTTGAACCCGGGAGGTGGAGGTTGCAGTGAGCCGAGATCGTGCCATTGCTCTCCTGCCTGGGCAACAGAACGAGACTCCATCTCAAAAAAAAAAAAAAAAAAATTTACGTATTGTCTGATCACTGCTCCCCCATCAACTAGAATGTAAGCTCCACAGGACAAGGGTTTTCACCTGCCTTACCCCCAGCTGTGCCCCCAGCACCTACAATAGTGCCTGGTACACAGTAGCCACTTGACAAATACTCACGAATGAATGAAATTATTTCTTATTCAATATTTATAAAGCACTTTATGTGCCAGACACTAACATAAGCACTTTATTAACTCATTTAATCTCATAACAGTTTTATGAGGGAGGTACTATTACTGTTCTCATTTTATAAAGGAAGGAGTGGAGGCACAGAGAAATTGAGGAACTTGCCTGAGGTTACACAGCCAGTAAAGGATACAGCCGGAATTTTAACCCAGATGCTGGAGCTCCACAGTTTGTATTTTTTCGTTGTTATTGATGTTGAGACAGGGTCTTGCTTTGTCACCCAGCCTGGAGTTCAGTGGTGCAATCATGCCTCACTGAAGACTTGAATTCGTGGGCTCAAGGGATCCTCTCACCTCGGCTTACTGAGAGTAACTGGGACCGTAGACGAGTGCCACTATGTCTGGCTAATTATTTTATTTTATTTTTTTGTACAAATGGGGTCTCATTATGTTGTCCAGGCTGGTTTCAAACTCCTGGTCTCAAGCAGTCCTCCCACCTGGGCTTCCCAAAGTGCTGGGATTACAGGCGTGAGCCACCGCTCCCGGCCCATACTGTTTGTACTCCTAACCACTGCACTGTGATCCCAGGGAAATACCAGTTCGGGTGGCCGTGTTCCACCTACCGTTGGGTACCTGCTGCCACCTATTGATATCCTGCTTTGGACTGTCTGGGGGAGGAGGGGCAGATGACTTATACCCACTGAGCCTCCCCCTGTCCCCGTCTCAGGTCTCTGCCACACCGCTGGGTTAGGGCTGATTGCCAGCGAGGTTATTGTTCCTCCCCTTCTCCCTGTGAGCTGTGTCCCAAGCAGCCAAAGATATCCACACAGGACTCAAGTAAGGGCTGCAGTTAACCCTACAGACATCTCTGAGGCTGTTTCTGTGCCAAGCCCTAAGGGCCATGGAGACGATACACCCCCATAGCTCTCTCCCCATGGGCATGTTTTGGGCTTAAACTTGACCACTCCCTAGAGTTTCATCTGAGACCCTCTCTTCCTCAAACTATTTACATACTCTTGTGGCTTTGAATAACCGTATGCTGGCCTGCAAGTCCCTATCTCCAGCCCCAAATTTCTCCTAACTCCAGACCCTTGAATCCACTTGCCTCCTGGAGGTCCCACAGATATTTTAAGCTGAAAGTGTCCCAAACAGGAAGCATTGCCTCCCGCTGAGAACCTCCTGAGCCAGCCACTCTTCCTCCTGTTTCCCATCCACGTGGATGACACTGTCATAATTTTACAATTGGGTCACTCATGTCATAATTTTGGCCCTGAACTTTATTCCTTTTTTTTTTTTTTTTGAGACAGAGTTTTGCTGTTGTTGCCCAGGCTGGAGTGCAGTGGCTCGATCTCGGCTCACTGCAACCTCCACCTCCCGGGTTCAAGCAATTTTCCTGCCTCAGCCTCCCGAGTAGCTGGGATTACAGGCATGCGCCACCACACCTGGCTAATTTTGTATTTTTTAGTAGAGACGGGGTTTCTCCATGTTGGTCAGGCTGGTCTCGAACTCCCTACCTCAGGTGATCTGCCCACCTCGGCCTCCCACACTGCTGGGATTACAGGCATGAGCCACCGCACCCGGCCCTATTCCTTTTTGTTGTTGTTGTTGTTGAGATGGAGTTTCACTCTTGTTGCCCAGGCTGGAGTGCAATGGTGCACTCTTGCCTCACTGCAACTTCTGCCTTCCAGGTTCAAGAAATTCTCTTGCCTCAGCCTCCCGAGTAGCTGGGAACACAGGCACAGGCACACCCCACCACTCCCGGCTAATTTTTATATTTTTAATAGAGACAGTGTTCCACTACGTTGCCAAGGCTGGTCTCAAACTCCTGGCCTCAGATGATCTGCCCACCTTGGCCTCCCAAAGTGCTGGAATTACAGGCGTCAGCCACCGCACCCGGCCTGCCCTGAACTTTATTGTAAAGGTGATGGATCATACAATTTGTTTGGATAAACTATATTAAAATGGTAGAAGAGGCTGGGCACGGCGGCTTATGCCTGTAATCCCAACACTTTGGGAGGCCGAGGTGGGTGGATCATTTGAGGTCAGAAGTTCAAGACCAGCTTGGCCAACATAGTGAAACCCCGCCTCTACTAAAAGGAGTAGTACTCCTCTACTAAGTGGAGTGCACTGACACAAAAATTAGCCGGGCATGGTGGCACACCCCTGTAGTCCCAGCTACTCAGGAGACTGATGCAGGAGAATTGCTTGAACCCAGGAGATGGAGGTTGCAGTGAGCCAAGATTGCACCACTGTACCCCAGCCTAGGCGACAGAGCGAGACTCTGTCCAAAAAAAAAAAAAAAAAATTAAATAAAATGCTAGAAGAAAATATGGTCAAAATCTTTTATAACTTCTGGAGTGAGGAAGGCCCTTCCAACTCCAACTCAGAATACAGAAACTGTAAAAGAAGAGATTAATACCTTTGTCTACATACAACAATTCTGCATGGCAAAAAACATCATAAGTAAAATCAAAAGACAACTGTTCGGGCACAGTGGCTCATGCATGTAGTCCCAGCACTTTGAGAGGTCGAGGTGGGAAGATCACTTGAGGCCAGGAGTTGGAGACCAGCCTAAGCAACATGTTGAAACTCCATCTGTACTAAAAATACAAAAACTAGCTGGGTGTGGTAGTGAACACCTGTAACCCCAGCTACTCGGGATGCTGAGGCACAAGAATCGCTTGAACTGGGGAGGCAGAGGCTGTAGGGAGCTGAGATCATGCCACTGCACTCCAGCCTGGGCAACAGAGCAAGACCCCCTGTCTCGGGAAAAAAAAAAAAACTGGGAAAAATATTTGCAGCTATTATTGCATACAACGGTCTAATCTCCCTACTGTTTTAAGAGCTCTCATATATTGATAAGAAAGACCGGTAGTTCAACAAAAAATGGGCAAAGAACATGACAGTTCACAAAAACAATAAGGCCTTAGACACATATACAGATGTAAGTTTGGCAAAACACTCTTTTGGCAAGATTGTGGGGAGATGGGTCCTTTCACCCATTGTTGGTGGGAATGGAAAATGATACAAGCCAGAAAATGTTTATCAAAATTACAAATGTATTTACATTTTGTTTTATTGTTGTTGTTTTGAGCAGGGTCTCACTCTTTAACACAGGCGGGAGTACAGTGGCACAATCGCAGCTCACTGCAACCTTGATCTCCCGGGCTTAGGTAATCCTCTTGCCTCAACCTCCTAAGTAGCTGGGACCACAAGCACACACCACCACACCCAGCTAATTTTAAAAATTATTTGTAGAGACAGGGTCTCGCTATGTTGTCCAGGCTGGTCTCAAACTCAAGCGATCCCCTTGCCTCAGCCTCCTAAAGTGCTGGGATGACAGGCATGGGCCACTTCACCCAGCTGCATTTATACTTTGTTTTTTGTTTTTGTTTTTTTTTTGAAACAGAATTTCACTCTTGTTGCCCAGGCTGGAGTGCAATGGTGCAGTCTCGGCTCACCGCAACCTCTGCCTCCCGGGGTCAAGTGATTCTCCTGCCTCAGCTTCCTGAGTAGCTGGGATTACAGCCATGAGCCACCACGCCTGGCTAATTTTGGATTTTTAGTAGAGACGGGGTTTCTCCATGTTGGTCAGGCTGGTCTTGAACTCTTTATCTCAGGTGATCTGCCCGCCTCGACCTCCCAAAGTGCGGGATTACAGGCATGAGCCACCGCGCCCAGCAAGCATTTACACTTTGAACCAGTCATCTTACTTCTGAAAATCTATCTGAAAGAGATTTCTGTTTTATCAGTTAGCCACTCTTGGGTAAAAAACCACTCCCAAACCTTGAGTTTTCTTACCGAGATAAACAACAATGTATTGTTTCTCCAGATTCTGAGAGGAGCTGGGTGGCTTGTATTATATAAGTGACTGCAGTCAGCTGGCACCGCAGCTGGGGCTGGATGGCCCAAGATGGACTCACTCACCTGTTGTCTGCTATCTTAGCTCTGATGACTAGGTTGGCGGGAACAGTTGAGCCACTCCCAGCATGTTACATTTCATCCTGGGTTTCTTCTTAGCGTAATGGCCTTAGACTTCCAGGAAAGTGAAAGTGGAAACAGTAACAAAATCTTGAGGCCTTGCTCAGAATTTGCACATGACTTCTACCACATTCTGTTAGCCAAAGCAAGTCTCAAGTCCACACCAACTTCAAAGGTTGGGGAAATAGAATTTTAATTCAACACGTCTGCGCATGTATGAAATGACCCATCCATCCAATGTAATTCACCCAGTATTTGCAATAATCATAACTTGTCCATCAGCAGGTACAGAGCTGTCAAAAAGAATTAGAAGCTTCATTTTGCATAGATATGAAATATTTGTTCATTGAATATCAAAGTGTAGAATAAGTGTATCATGCTTAATGTTATGTAAGAAAAAAATTGTGTGTGTGTGTGTGTGTTTGCTTGTATCTATGTCAGAGGCATTTGAACCAGAGCAACTCCATCTTGAATAGGAACTGGGTAAAATGAGGCTGAGACCTACTGGGCTGCATCCCAGACAGTTAAGGTGTTCTAAGTCACAGGATAAGATAGGTGATCAGCACAAGATATAGGTCATAAAGACCTTGTTGATAAAGCAGTTTGCAGTAAAGAAGCCAGCTAAAACCCACCAAAACTGAGATGGCAATGAGAGTGACCTCTGGGCGTCCTCACTGCAGCACTCCCACCAAGGTCATGACAGTTTACAAATGCCATGGCAATGTCAGGAAGTTACCCTATATGGTCTAAAAAGAGGAGGCATGAATAATCCACCCCTTTTTTAGCATATAATCAAAAAATAACCAGCCCAGCACAGTGGCTCGTGCCTGTAATCCCAGCACTTTGGTAGGCCGAGGCGGGCAGATCACCTGAGGTCAGGAGTTCGAGACCAGCCTGGCCAATGGTGAAACCCCGTCTCTACGAAAAATACAAAAATTAGCTGGGCATGGTGGCAGGCGCCTGTAATCCCAGCTACTTGGGAGGCTGAGGCAGGAGAATCGTGTGAACGTGGGATGCAGAGGCTGCAGTGAGCCGAGATTGTGCCACTGCATCCAGCCTGGGCGACAAGAGTGAAACTCCGTCTCAAAAAATAAAAAAAATAATAATAATAACCATAAAAATGGGCAACCAGCAGCCCTTGGGGCCACTCTGTCTATGGAGTAGCCATTCTTTAATCCTTTACTTTTCTAATAAACTTGCTTTCACTTTACTCTATCAACTCACCCTGAATTCTTTCTTGAGCAAGGTCCAAGAACCCCCTCTTGAGGTCTGGATCCAGACCCCTTTCTGGTAACATCTGCATAAAGAAATTCTGGAAGGTTTATAAGAAACTAATAAAAGTGGTTCCGTAGGTGTGGTTCATGGGAACAAAGTGGCTAGTAGAGCTGTTAGAGTAAGAATTTCACTGAACCCTTTTGGTAATATTTAGATTTTTGTACTATGTGAAAGTACTACCTATTTGAAAAAATATATTAAATAAATAATGGTAAAGAAAGAATGTTGGTCGGGCGCGGAGGCTCATGCCTGTAATTCCAGCACTTTGGGAGGCCGAGGTGGGCAGATCACAAGGTCAGGAGTTCGAGACCAGCCTAACCAACATAGGGAAACCCTATCTCTACTAAAAAAATAGAAAAATTAGCTGGGCGTGGTGGCGGGCGCTTGTAATCCCAGCTACTCAGGAGGCTGAGGCAGGAGAATTGCTTGAAGCCAGGAGGCAGAGGTTGTGGTGAGCTGAGATCGCGCCACTGCACTCTGGAGTGCACTCTGGGCGACAGAGCGAGACTCCTTCTCCAAAAAAAAAGAAAGAAAGAAAAGAAAAAAGAAAGAATGTTAAAAGGTAATATATCAAAGAATGGTACCTTTGAGTAATTTTAAACCAATTTTAACTATGTCTTAGTTAGTTTGGGCTGCTTTAACAAAATACCATAGATGGGGTGGCTTAACCAACTGACATTTATTTCTCACAGTTCCAAAGGCTGGAAAGTCCAAGATTCTGCGAGCAGATTCTGTTCACAGTGAGGGCTCACTTCCTAGTTTGCAGACAGCCACCTTCTTGTATTATTACATGGCAGAGAGAGAGAAAGCTCTGGTGTCTGGTGTCTCTTCCTTTTTTTTTTTTTTTTTTTTTTTTTTGAGATGGGGGTCTCAAAAAAAGCCCAGGCTGGAGTGCAATGGCACAATCTCGGCTCACTGCAACCTCCGGGGTTCAAGCAATCCTCCCACCTCAGCCTCCTGAGTAGCTGGTACTACAGGTGCATGCACCATGCCCAGCTAGTTTTCTTATATTTTTGGTAGAGAAGGGTTTTGCCATGTTGCCCAGCCTGTTCTTGAACTTCTGAGCTCAAGTGATCCACCCGCCTTGGCCTCCCAAATTCCTGTGATTACAGGCATGAGCCACCATGCCTGGCCTTCTTCCTTTTTAAATAATGGCACGAGTCCCATCATCCTCATGATCCTCCACCCTTGGGATCTCATCTAAACCTAGTTACCTTTCAAAGGCCTCACCTCCTACTCCCATCACATTGGAGATTAGAGATTCAGCATATGAGGCTGGGCACAGTGGCTCATGCCTGTAATTCCAGCACTTTGGAAGGCTGAGGCGGGTGGATCACTTGAGGTCAGGAGTTCAAGACCAGCCTGGCCAACGTGATGAAACCCCATCTCTACTAAAAATACACAAAAAAATTAGCTGGGTATGGTAGTGTGTGCCTGCAATCCCAGCCACTCGAGAGGCACTCAGGTGATCTGCCCGCCTCGGCCTCCCAAAGTGCTGGGATTATAGGTGTGAGCCACCACACCTGGCCCCCATTTGACTAATCTCTGCCTCCCCGTGCCACCTGGCACAGGACCTATTACACCTGTTGTGCTCAGGAACAAAAGAATGAATACCCATTTGACCTATCCATCCATTAACCAGTAAATCTTTATTCAGGCCCCACTCTTTGTACCAGGACGATGCTCTGATGCTAGATAGAGACACAGTGGTGAGCAAAGCAAGTGTTCATCTGGGCAGGGCGCAGTGGCTCACATCTGTAATTCTAGTGCCTTGGGAGGCCAAGGCGGGAGAATGGCTTGAGGCCAGGAGTTTGAGACCAGCTTGGGCAGCATAATGTCTCTACAAAAAATTTTAAAATTACTCGGCATGGTGGCATGTTCCTGTAGTCTCAGCTACTCAGGGGGCTGAGGTGGGAGGATCACTTGAGCCCGCGAGCGCAAGGCTGCAGAGCAGAGAGTCCTGATTGTGCCACTGAACTCCAGCCTGGGCGACAAAGTGAGATCCTGTTTCAAAAAAGGACTTCTCTAAAGTCTTTCAATAAAATTTAATTCTTTTCTCTCATAAAGGACATTAACATATGTTTTAAAGATTTATTCTTAAACGCTATAGTTTTTTGTTTTGTTTTGTTTTGAGATGGGGTCTTGCTCTATCGCCCAGGCTGGACGGCAGTGTCATGATCTCGGCTCACTGCAACCTCCGACTCCTGGGTTCAAACAATTCTCCTGCTTCAGCCTCCCGAGTAGCTGGGACTACAGGCATGTGCCACCACACCCGGGTCATTTTTTATATTTTTAGTAGAGATGGAGTTTCACTGTGTTAGCCAGGATGGTCTCGATCTCCTGACCTGGTGATCCGCCCGCCTTGGCCTCCCAAAGTCCTGGGATTATAGGTGTGAGCCACCGTGCCCAGCGATTTTTTTTAACTAATTAAATTTTTTCCTTAGAGACAGGGTCTTGCTATGTTCCCCAGGCTTGTCTTGAAATTCTGGCCTCAAGTGATCCTCCTAACTCAGCCTCCCAAAGTTCTGGGATTACAGGTGTGAGCCACTGCACCCTGCCAGGTACTATAGATTTCTATAAATGGCATTTTTACATTTCCTAGTAGTTTGCTGGTAAGATTTATAAAGGCAATGTATTTCAAGATCTTTCACTTTTTTTTTTTGAGATGGAGTCTCGCTTGTTGCCCAGGCTGGAGTGCAGTGGCATAATCTCAGCTCACTGCAACCTCTGCCTCCGGGTTCAAGTGATTCTCCTGCCTCGGCCTCCTGAGTAGCTAAGATTACAGGTTCGCACCATCATGCCTGGCTAATTTTTGTATTTTTAGTAGAGACAGGATTACACCATGCTGATCAGGTTGGTCTCGAACTCCTGACCATGTGATCTGCCCACCTCGGCCTCCCAAAGTGCTGGGATTACAGGCATGAGCCACCACGCCTAGCCAAGATCTTTCTCTTATTCCATCAAACTTACTCCACATACAGTAACAGCAAGAGACCCAGGAGTGATCTAGGACCCTCCTCCCTCCTTCATCACCTGTTCCAATCTGCAATCGTGTCTGACAAATTTCCCCCCATGACACACCTGTGTAATGGATGTTCCATCCCCACCTTTAGGCCTCGGTGCAGGCCTCATTATTTTTGGCCTGGGTGGTTCCTAACTGATCTCCCTATCAACCTTCACAGAGCCAGAGCTACTGCCAACTTGACTGCACCTTGGTGGAAATTAGTTAAAGGCATTCTTTCCTCATGACACTGTACCTCCACCTGTCAGATAATTGTTATAATAAATATTCAAATACATGATGTCTGGGATGTGAGCAGTGCTTCTGGGGCGTACTGCTTCACGTAGTGCACTCTGGCACAGCCATCTGTGGTGGTCCCGCACACGGCCACCAGCAGGATCTTTGCAAAATGAAAGTTTGATCATGGTATTCTGTTAGGGGTTCAATGTTTGTGCTCCACCCCAGCTGCATTCATATTTTTGTGTGTGTGTTTTCTTGAGATAGAGTCTTGCTCTGTCACCCAGGCTGGAGTGCAGTGATGTGATCTTGGCTCACTGCAATCTCCGCCTCCCGGGCTCAAGTGATCCTCCCACCTCAGCCTCCCGGAGTTCGAGATCAGCCTGGCCAACATGGTAAAACCCTGTTTCTACTAAAAATACAAAAATTGGCTGAGCGCGGTGGCTTACACCTGTAATCCCAACAATTTGGGAGGCTGAGGCGAGCAGATCACCTGAGGTCGGGAGTTGGAGACCAGCCTGACCAACACAGAGAAACCCTGTCTCTACTAAAAATACAAAATTAGCCGGGTGTGGTGGCACATGCCTATAATCCCAACTACTCGGGAGGCTGAGGCAGGAGAATTGCTTGAACCCGGGAGGCGGAGGTTGCAGTGAACCGAGATCGCGCCACTGCACTCCAGCCTGGGCAACAAGAGCGAAACTCCGTCTCAAAAAATAAAATAAAATAAAATAAATAATAAAAATTAGCCAGGCATGGTGGTGCATGCCTGTAATACCAGCTACTCAGGAGGCTGAGGCAGGAGAATCACTTGAACCTGGGAACCAGAGGTTGCAGTGAGCCAAGATCACGCCACTGCACTCCAGCCTGGGTGACAGAGCCAGACTCCATCTCAAAAAAAAAAAAGAAAAAAAAATTAGCACTTTGGGAGGCCGAGGCGGGTGGATCACGAGGTCAGGAGCTCGAGACCACGGTGAAACCCCGTCTCTACTAAAAATACAAAAAAAATTAGCCGGGCGCGGTGACGGGTGCCTGTAGTCCCAGCTACTCAGGAGGCTGAGGCAGGAGAATGGCGTGAACCCGGGAGGCGGAGCTTGCAGTGAGCCGAGATCGCGCCACTGCACTCCAGCCTGGGCGACAGAGCAAGACTCCGTCTCAAAAAAAAAAAAAAAAAAAAAAAAAAAAAAAGCCAGGCGTGGTGGCGCATGCCTGTAATAATCCCAGCTATTGGGGAGGCTGAGGCAAGAGAATCGCTTGAACCCAGGAGGCGGAGATTGCAGTGAGCCGAGATTGCGACATTGCACTCCAGCCTGGGCAACAGGAGCGAAACTCTGTCTCAAAAAATAAAATAAAATAAAATAAAACAAATAAAATAAGATAAAATAAATAATAAAAATTAGCCAGGCATGGTGGTGCGTTCCTGTAGTCCCAGCTACTCAGGAGGCTGAGGCAGGAGAATCGCTTGAACCTGGGAGGCAGAGGTTGCAGTCAGCCAAGATCGCGCCACTGCACTCCAGCCTGGGCGACAGAGCCAGACTCCATCTCAAAAAAAGGAAAAAAAAAATTAGCCAGGCGTGGTGGTGCGTGCCTGTAATCCCAGCTACTGGGGAGGCTGAGGCAAGAGAATCACTTGAACCCAGGAGGTGGAGTTGCAGTGAACCAAGATGGCGCCACTGCACTCCAGCCTGGGTGATGGAGTGAGACACTGTCTTGAAAAAAAAAAAAAAAAATAGGCTTTTGAGACAGAAACTACCACCCCATCTTGAAAATCAGTTATTCTTTTTTGCTTTTATTTTTCCCCTCCTTTCCTTTTATGCTGGGTTTTTAATAATGCTTAACTAGTGCTTGGCATAAAGAACTCCAGGAAGTGGCCTTGAAAAACTAAGCAGGGAATCAAGGTTGCAGCATGTCCAGCCCTGGGAAGAATGCTGAGTGCCTCCTGTATTCCTGTTGCACCCGAACCAGTGCCAGCCAGACCACCAGATGGCCCACTGCTCAAGACTGTCAACGAGACCAGACACACTGACCCACCTCGAGTCAACCTGTGCATAGCTTCCATATATCCCCTCTCATAACCACCTCCTCTCATAACCAACCCCCACCGGCTGGGCGCGGTGGTTCATGCCTGTAATCCAGCACTTTGAGAGGCCAAGGTGGGGGGCTGCTGGTTGTAGGGGCGTCACTTGAGCTCAGGAGTTTCAGGCCAGCCTAGGGAACATAGCAAGACCCCATCTCTACAAAAAAAATCAAAAAGTGAGCCAGGTTGGTGGCACGTGCCTGTAGTTCCAGCTATTTCGGAGGCTGACATGGGAGGATCGCTTGAGCCTGGGAGATCAAGGCTGCAGTGAACTATAACTGTGCCACTGTACTCCAGCCTGGATAACAGAGAGAGAGCTTGTCTCAAATAATATATAAAACCCAGCCAGCCTGAAAATTTTGAGATGAGACTTTCAGACATTAGTCTGCCATCTCCTCGGTTTGCTGGCTCTCCGAATAAACCTGCTTTCCTCCTACCAACTCTTTTTTTTTTTTTTTTTTTTTTTTGAGACAGAGTCTCATTCTGTCGCCCAGGCTGGAGTGCAGTGGCATGATCTCGGCTCACTGCAACCTCCACCTCCCGGATTCAAGCGATTCTCTTGCCTCAGCACCCCCGAGTAGCTGGAATTACAGACGTGAGCCACCATGCCCATCTAATTTTTGTATTTTTAGTAGAGACAGGGTTTCGCCATGTTGGCCAGGCTGGTCTTGAACTCCTGACCTCAGGTGATCCACCCATCCTGGCTTCCTAAAGTGCTGGGATTACAGGCATGAGCCACCGTGCTCGGCCCCCAACTCTCGTCTCGTGTTTAGCATTTGGGCAGTGAGCAGCTGAGCCTGGATTTGGCTATGCTTTCCCTCTAGCGTCAGGAGGGCCAAGAAAGACACCGTAGTTGAACTTTGATAGAAGAGCAGGAGGTGGGCTTGGGGATGTTAGAGGGAAGGGAGTTCCAGGGGACAAGAATGACACGAGGAAAGGCATGGAGATATGAAAATGCAGGGAATAACGGGATAGGAGTAGAAGGTGCGTGAGAATAGGTGGCATGCCCTAAAGTGGAAAGCCAGGTTAGGAAATTGGGGCTTTACCCCATAAGCAATGGGAAACCAGGGAAATTTTCTGATCAGGGGCTGGCCTGGTTATATCAATGCTTTAAAAATTTGGCCAGGCACAGTGGCTCACACCTGTAATCCCAGCACTTTTGGGAGGCCAAGGCGGGTGGATTGCTTGAGGTCAGGAGTTCAAGACCAGTGTGGGCAACATGGTGAAACCCTGTCTCTACAAAAAATACAAAAAAATTAGATGGGTGAGATGGCACATGCTTGTGGTCCCAGCTACTCGGGAGGCTGAAGTGGGAGGATCGCTTGAACCTGGGAGGTGGAGGTTGCAGTGAGTGGAGATTGTGCCACTGCACTCCAGCCTGGGTGACAGAGCAAGGCGCCGTCTCAAAAAAAAAAAAAAAAAAAAGGGTGCGGGGCACTGGGTAGGAGACTGCATAGGAAGTTCCTTCATGATTCAGATGACTCACTTTGGGTAGCCCATAAGTGATCATGAATGTAATGAGCTTGAAATCACTGATCAGTGAGAGGAATTGCCATATGTGTGTGCCTGTGTCCATCTTTAGAGCTGCAGACAGATTTGAGTGGTGCGCCATTCACTCATTCATTCCTATAACACGTAATTACTGAGCGCCTACCATGTGCCAGGTGCCGTGGAGCCACTGGAGAACCAGCAGTGAACACACAACAGACAAAACTCCCTGCCTTCACAGTTTGCTTTGTTCTTTATGCCTGGGTAAAACGGGTGCAGGAATATGCCATTTATTCATTCTGATTTTTTTGTTTGTTTGTTTTTGAGACAGAGTCTTGCTCTGTCTCCCAGGCTGGAGTGCAGTGGCACGATCTTGGCTCACTCCAACCTCCGCCTCCCAGATTCAACCATACTTGTTGCCTCAGCCTCCAGAGTAGCTGGGATTACAGGCACATGCTACCACACCTGGCTAATTTTTATATTTTTATTTTTTATTTTTATGTATTTATTTATGTATTTTTGAGATGGAGTTTCGCTCTTATTGCCCAGGCTGGGGTGTAATGGCATGATCTCGGCTTACTGCAACCTCCGCCTCCCAGGTTCAAGCAATTCTCCTGCCTCAGCCTCCCTAGTGCCTGGGATTACAGGCATGTGCCACTACGCCCGGCTAATTTCATATATTTAGTAGAGACAGGGTTTCTCCACGTTGGTCAGGCTGGTCTCGAACTCCCCACCTCAGGTGATCCACCTGCCTCAGCCTCCCAAAGTGCTGGGATTACAGGCATGAGCCACTGCGCCCGGCAGGTCACATTTGTTTTGGGGGCAATCACATTAAGGACTGGGGAGGAAGACATATGTAAAGGAAAGGGGCTTCGTTCAAGTGGGAAGACCAGAGAGAGAAGGCTGTGCTGACGGCCCAAGTGAAAGACAGTGAGGGCCTAGACTGACCTGAGGTGGTGGGGACAGGAGAGGGCCTGGAGACGGCTCTGGGTGTCACAGTTGAGAGAGGAGCTATAAGAGCATGCTTTTACAAGAATGGGTTGTGAGCCAGGTGCAGTGGTGTGCCCCTGTAGTCCCAGCCACTCAGGAGGATGAGGTAGGAAGACTGAGCCCAGGAGTTTGAGTCCAGGCTGGGCAACAGAGTAAGACCCCATCTCTTAAAAAAGAAGAAGAAGAAGGAGAAGGAGAAGGAAAAAAGAAAGAAGAAAGAGAAGGAAGAAGAAGAAGAGGAAGAGGAAGAAGAAGAAGAAGAAGAAGAAGAAGAAGAAGAAGAAGAAGAAGAAGAAGAAGAAGAAGAAGAAAGAAGAAAAGAAGAATGGGCTTTGCAATCAAAAGATACAAACAAGGTCAGACACAGTGGCTTATGCCTATAATACCAGCACTTGGGAAGCCGAGGTGAGAGCCCAGGAGGCTAGGACCAACCTCGTCTCTGCAAAAAAAAAAAAGAAAGAAAAAAAGAAAGTTAAATTAGGGCCAGGCACAGTGGCTCACACCTGCAGTCCCAGCACTTTGGGAAGCCAAGGCGGGTGGATCATTTGAGGTCAGGAGTTCCAGACCAGCCTGGCCAACATGGCGAAACCCTGTCTCTACTAAAAATACAAAAATTAGCCAGGCATGGTGGCAGGCACCTGTAATCACAGCTACTTGGGAGGTTGAGGCAGGAGAATCACTTGAACCCAGGAGGCGGAGATTGCAGTGAGCCAAGATCACGCCATTGCACTCCAGCCTGGGTGACAGAGCGAGACTCTCTCTCAAAAAAAGAAAGAAAGAAAGAAAGAAAATTAGCTGGACACAGTGGTGTACACCTGTAGTCCCAGCTACTCAGGAGGCTGAGATGGGAGGATCGCTTGAGCCCAGGAGGTCAAGGCTGCTGTGAGGTGTGATTGCACCACTGCACTCCAGCCTGGGGAACAGAGTGAGACCCTGTCTCTGGAGAAAAAAAAAAAAAAAAAAAAAAAGCAAACAAGACCCCAGCCCTGCCCTTTATTAACCTTGTGAACTTGGATATGTTATGTGACCATGCAAAGCCTCAGTGTCCTTGTCTATAACACTTGGGATCTTAGCAGTGGCTACTGTGAGGTTGGGAGGTTTCTGGGAGCTACCAGCATAGTGAATGCAACACGTTGGATGCCCAGAACGTGCTGGCATTATAATGGCGGGGAGGCAAGGACAGCTTTCTGTGCTTTGAGTGGCTGGGTGGATGGAGATGACGCCATCTCTGAGGGAGAACACAGGAAGGAGCACTTTGGGGACAGCCACCTCCTTGAGGTCCCCACGTCAGCGCTAGCCATGCCCACTGTAGTCATGGATCTACTCATGGCTCTGGTGGCATCTTCAATCTCTGTCTTCTTGGTGCCCAGCTCAGAGCTTAGGCATATAGTAGGGGCTGTCTTACAGGGGGAGGATCTGGCTCGCAGGTACAGATGTGGGCACTGCAGACACGGAGGTGCAGAAAGATGCAGGTAAAGAAGGAAGAGAATGCCAGGCATGGTGGCCCAGGCCTGTAATCTCAGCACTTTGGGAGGCTGAGGCAGGAGGATTGCTTGACCCTAGGAGTTCAAAACCAGCCTGGACAACATAGTGAGACCCTGTCTCTACAAAAAATAAAATTAGCCAGGTGTGGTGGCGTGTGCCTGTAGTCCCAGCTACTCAGGAGGCTGAGGTGGGAGGATCACTTGAGCCTGGGACGTTGAGGCTGCAGTGAGCCGAGATTGCACCACTGTACTCTAGCCTGGGCAACAGAATGAGACCCTAACTCAAAAAAAAAAAAAAAAGAGAATAGACGGAGCCCAAGGAACCCTGAGGTTGAAGGGCTGTGGGAAAAAAGGTAAGGACCTGGAAAGAGGCTGGGAGACAACACTCACAGATCAGGTTGGGGGGTAGGTGGGCGGAGCACCACAGACAGGAGGGTTTCAGGAAGAGGGGCTCATCAGGGTCACATGCTACTGAGAGGTCAGGGATGGTAAGGCCCGACTGGCGGTGTGGGATGAGGGTTTATCAGACACAGATTTGGCACCAAGGAGGTCACTGGGTACCTGGCAAGAGAATGCCGGGTGTGGTGGCCCAGGCATGGAATCCCAGCACTTTGGGAGGCTGAGGCAGGAGGATCGATTGAGAGTCAAGACCTGTCCCATTGGGGACCGGCGCCCCATTGCAGGGGGTGGGAGGAGCTGGTGTGGTGTAAGGATGGGGAGAGGAGAGGTGGGCATCAGAACAGGAGGTCACTCAGACCCTCAGGGGCACCTGATTTCCCCTCCCACTAAGGACAAATTTCATGTTCAACAGTCAGAGCCATCTGCAGATGGGCCAAGAGGTCCTGGGAAGTAGTGAGCACCCTGTCCCTGGAGGCAGACAAGCAGAGCTCCGAGACCCACCGCGGCGGGAGAGGCCCAGGCTGTGCAACACAAGCCCCGTGTCCTTCTCAGCAAGCACCTGGCTGGTTCCCTGCATCGTAAAAACCACACAGAGGGTCGGTCTTTCTATTTATAGTGTCCAAAGAGCCTCCTGCAGGAACACACATGGGCTCGCACCCAGAGGTGGTCGCGCGCAGCCTCACGCAGACACCAGACACAAAACACAGCCGCGATCTGTGTCTCCTGGAAAGGGATCCACATCCCGGCTCCCAGGTTATTCCCTGAATTCATTCCGTCACCCCCTCTTTCCGCCGGGCCACCCCACCCCCCGGGCCACCCTAGCATCTCCGCTTGGCTCTCCGCATCTCTCCCTGCTCCTCGGGCTCTGCCCACCCCCACCCGCCTCCAGGCCTCTCCCGCCCCCTCCTCGGGTGTCCCCCAAGCCCGTGACTACAACCCCCAGGCGCCCCCGGCCTGGGCGCTGCGCATGCCCCCTGCTCCCTGCGCGCTCCCGCTCCCCCCGCCCTCGCTTCCTCCTCACCTCCCTCCGCCCCCCTCCCCCGCGCTCGGCTCCCGCATCCCTCCATCCTACCCTGTGCCGCAGCCGCATCGCCACCGCAGCCCGGCAGAGCCGAGCCCGGCCCAGGCCCCTGCCCCTGCCCGGCCCTCGGCCAGTCGCCCCCGGCCCCGCCCCCGCCCGCAGGCCCCCCGCAGCGGCCGCGGCGCCCCCCGGCGCCCCCAGACCCCGGCCTCCGGCACAGAGGCGGGAGACCCGGAGCAGCAGCAGAGGCAGGAGGACTAGGAGGAGGAGGAGGAGCCGTCGCAGGATGAAGGATCGGACTCAAGAGCTGCGGAGTGTGAGCTTGGGGGTGGGGAGAATGGGGGGGCGGGACCCCAATATTGGGGGAGCTCGTGGGGATGGAGTGGGGGAGGTGCTGGGACGTGGGGGCGAAGGATGAGATCGGAGGTTGGTAGCCGGAGCACCCCAGTATCTTCAGGCGCCTGATGTCTCTCCAGTGAACCTGCATTTTGGGGACAGTGCCTGGAAGGGGTTGGAGGCCATGAAGACACAAGGGGGCAGGAGAGGTCTCAGGGGCCTCGAACACCCCGCATTCCCAGGAGGGCCCCGGGGTCTGGTCTGGGGATGGGAGAGAGTGGATATCAGGAGAAACCGGAGGAGACTGTCATCCCCTGGGCAGGTTTGCCAAAGAGAAGCATGGGGGCGGTGACTGGGCCAGGCTGAGAGTCTAGCAGGACCCAGATTCAGGGGATGCTACGGGGAAGGACACAGGTTGGGACTGAGATGCCAGCACCTGGCAGTGAATGAAGTGTGTGTGTGTGTGTGCACACGCGTGTGTCACTCCCCATAGGGAGGGGGCATCTCTCCGAGACAGGGAGGGAAGAGGTGGCCTCCGGAGAGAGCCAGAGGGCCAGGGCCTGAGACAGGGTGACCCAGAGGTGGGAGATGGGGATGCAGAGGAGAGGGCCATGGAACACGGGCCGCGCTCTGCTTGGGGGAACTGGGGCACCCCGGGCAGTCAAGGGCTGATGCAGGCCCCAGGTCTGCAGGCCTGAAGAGGCCCGGCTCCAAGAGTCTGGCCAGGCAGTCCCTGGTTTTGGGGGGACAGGGGAAGGACTGCAGTGGAGGCTGCTACCTGAAGGAACTGGGGAGTGGGGTTCGATGAGAATGGTTTCAGGGGCAGGGAGGACACTGGGGCATTTGGAGAAATGACCTGGGGCCTGAGGAGGCAGCACTGACAGTCCGCACTGTGCTGGGCTGGTGGTGTTATGTTAATAAGGGTACCGGCCCCGGCTGAGCTGCCCAATGCACTGAGCTTTTACAGGGAACTGGTGGGTTGTTACCCCAGGGGTTATTACCCCACTTGACAGACGAGGAAACTGAGATTCAGGCGTGGGAAGGGACTTGTCCAAGGTCACCAAGCAAGTGGGTGGGGGGCAGACTGCAATCTGGGTTTCCTGTCTGCCAGGTTGACACAGGTCTCTGCTTTTCTGGCCTTTGAAACAGAAGTTTCAGCACTGGGGGTGAAGAGCTGTCCCCTGGATTTGGGGGTGGGGACCCAGGTTACAGACAGACGAGAAGAAGGTGTTTGGAGGCAAGTGACCGCTGTCTCTGGGGACAGACAGGTTGCCAAATGGGAAGCAAGGAGGAGCTGGTGGCTGAGGGAGGGAATTTTAAAGGTTTCTTTATTACATTTTTACTGAATATACACTCAGGCATGAGGAAAGTGACAGTAATAATAAACATTGTTTGAAGTGTTTTATGCATATTCACTCATTTTGATCCTCACAGCAATCCTATGAGACTGGTTATCTCATTTCATAGATATATAAATATCTTTTTAGATATATAGATATATGTTATCTCATTTTATAGATAAGGACACTAAGCTCAGAGAGGTTAAGTAATTAGACCAAAGTCACACAGCTGGTAAAGGCAGGATTCAAACCCAGGCAGGCCGGCTTCAGCATCGGTGCTGTCAATTCCCCTCCTCAGTTTGCAGAGCAGGCTTTCATCCGTGATGTCATTAGAGCCCCACTGACCTCCTGGCAAGTGGACGGGGAGGCTCTTTCATTTTAGAGTTGGGGAAACTGAGGCCCGGAGTGGTTGAATAACTTTCCAAAGGTCACACAGCTAGCAGGTGAGGGATCCGGACTTGAACCCAGTTCCCCTGCTACCAGGACTATTCCATGACTCCAAACCCCAGGGAAATGGAAGTGGGTTGGGATCAGGTGGTGTGGAATTGGGGTACAATTCAAGAAAGAGGGAGGGAAAAGGCTAAGCGGGGTAAGGGGGAGGCAGGGGAGGGGGAGGCCTCATGAATGAGTCAGGGGCCCCTGCTCAGAGGTAAGGAATCCTGTTGGCTGTGGCTGCCGGAGGTGGTGTGGAAGGGTGAAGGGGCTGAGTGGATGTGGTGGCTTTGGTATTAGTCACAGCTCAGGAAAACTGGAGATTCAAGAGGGGGCGGGCGGGGTGGGAAAAGCTGACAGATTCGGGTAGCGTAAGGGTCTCCCTGCTACAGTTGAAAGCAAGGAGGCTGGGATGCGGGAGACACCCGGCAGGGTGTGGGGGACCTGGAAATGGGGTCTCTGAGACACTGGGAGGGATGAGGCAGGGGCGGTGGTGGGAGGGGACATTAGCCCAGGGGACTGATTGTCTTTCCAACAGTACCTTGGCATTCCCAAGGGGTTCTCAAGTCCGTTTGTCACACAGTGGTTTCGGGAGCCAGACTGTCTGGGTTCAAATTCTAATTTTGCTACTTCCTGTGAGACCTTGGGCAAGTTGCTTAACCTCTCTGGTCCTCAATTTCTTCGCGTATGAGTTGGGAGAAGTAAGAGTGCCTGTTTCACAGGGTTGTCCTGAGGACTGGAAGTAGTTAATATGCATCAGGTGCCTAGGAGGGGGCCTGGCGCCCAGCAGTGCTGTGTGTCTGTTACCCAGCAGATGGCTTGTTTATTTCTCTTCAACACCACACAAGCCCCCTGCGATGGGCAGGACATGGCCCCTATTTTATTTTGGAGTACATTGAGGGCCAGAGGGGGTAAAAAAAACCTGACTTGTCCAAGGTCAGATAGCTTTTAACGGTCGAGGTGGGCTTGAACCAGGGTTTTCTGCGTCCAGTTTACCAGGCAACCTTGGTTGGTGCTAGGCTGGTTGTGGAGGCTGTGAAAAGGAGTTAATCAGCTAAATAGGTGTCCCAGGGTCTAAGGAGTGAAGCCAGAGTGGGGCTCAAGAGGAAAGAGCAGAGCGAGTGAGGTGGAGAGGAAGGTGGGTTATGGGAGAAGACAGGAGGGGCACAGGGAGGGCTGAGGTCTGAGACGCAGCTGTGGAGTCCGGTGGGAGAAGTGCGGAGACAACCTGGGAGGAAGGTGGGGCCTGCACTGCAGGAGCCTGAATCTGAGGCTGGACAGGATGAAGGCTGCTGAGGGACCGCCCCGTGCCCCAAAGGCCCTCAGGTATGAGGCAGGCACAGTAGGTGCTTTAGAAACGCAGCCCTGAAATCACAGGGTGCAGAGACCAACGAACCCTGGGTGATGGATCCATATCCTCCAGCTGCTCTGGGCTGCCTTTATTTATATTTTAAAAAATGTTTTTAGAGACATGGTCTTCCTCTGTCGCCTAGGCTGGAGTGCAGCGGTGCAATCACAGCTCACTGCAGCCTTGACCTCCTGGTCTCCAGGGATCCTCCTGCCTCAGCCTCTCGAGTAGCTGGGATTACAGATGCGCACCACCACGCCTGGCTAATTCTTTTTACTTTTGTAGAGATGGGGTCTATGTTGACCAGACTGGTCTTGAACTCCTGGCCTCAAATGATCCTCCCGCCACGCCCTCCCAAAGTGCTGGTATTCCAGGCATGAGCCACCGCGCTCGGCTGGCACTGGGCTTCTTTCTGCTATCCAAACACACAAGTTTACCCCTGTCCAAGGACCTTCGCGCATGCTGTTCCCTCTGCCCAGCATGCTGTTCCCTCTGCCCTGAATTCTGTTTCCCCAGCACTGTGGCACAGTTGGCTCCTTCAGGACCTAGCTCAGATGTCACCTCCCCAGAAAAGCCCTGCTAACCATCCTGTAGAAATCCTTCCACAATCCCCCCCAATTCCCATGTCTCTCAATTCCATCTTTCTGCTTATCTCCCTCCTGCTATTCAGCACAATCTGAAATGGTCTTGTTCACCTCCCATTGTCTGCCTCCCCCACTGGAATGCCAGCTCCCTGGAGGCAGGCCCTCCTCGCCTGTCTTCTTCACCACCACATCGCCAGCAGCACCCAGAAGAGCACCTGGCACAAATCAGACACATCCGTTAGATGAATGAATGACTCCATGAAGCAGAGGGAGGATGAGAAAGGGGCAGGGGGTAAGGCAGGAAAGATGGAGGAGAGAGGTCAGGGTGAGAGGGCCAGGCTGCTCAGGGGGAGGGAGCAAGGAGAGGCCCCAGCCAGGGAGACAGATGGACTGAAGCAGAGGGTGGGGGAAGGGGCGCAGCGGGAGGCTGCTGCCTCCGATCAAACGATGATGCTTGCACCCCTGAGGAGCATGGGAAGCCCGTGTGTGTCAGTGCTGGGGCACGCATGTGTTTACACACACACACGTACACACACGCACACTCTCTCTGACTTTTCTGTCACCCAATTCCAGTCTCTTGCCGCCTCTCTGTTTTTGTCACCGTCTCACCATCTGTCTCTCTGGTCACTGACTTGCTGGCTCTCACTGTCACTCTCCTCCTTCCGCTTCTGTATCTGTCCTTGCCGTCGCTCCACATCGACATACACACAAGGCCCGTGGTGGCTCTGGTGTGGAAGACCTGGACTTAGGGGGCCCCTGAGGAGGTCAGGCTGCAGCTGGAGGCTTGGATCTGATGTGCGCAGTCCCCAGGTGCTTCTGGAAGGGGCTCAGGGGCACTGCACTCTCTCATTCAATCCCTCTCAAGTGCTCAAGGAGCTGTGTGCTGTAGAGCAGAGTGCCTGAGTTTGAGTCATCCCATCAGCTGTGTGATCTTGGGCAAGTTACCCAATCTCTCTGCGCCTCCACCTCCTCATCTGTCCAATGAGAATAAGAATATGACCTCATGGAGTGGTCGTGAGGATTAAACAAGAAATGCAGGCTGGGTGCAGTGGCTCACACCTGTCATCCCAGCGCTTTGGGAGGCCAAGGAGAGAGGATCTCTTGAGCCCAGGAGTTCGAGACCAGCCTGGGCAATATAGTGAGATCCCATCTCTCAAAAAAAAAAAAAAAGGAAAAAGAAAAAAAAAGAAATGCAAAGCACTTGTAATAGGACACAACTCGTGGTAATCAGCACATATATGTTACATCCTCGATTTGCACATGAGGCAACTGAGGCTTGAATCGTTCACCTGTAACCTGCGGCCACCATAAAGTAGACTGGGGCACATTTGATCATCTTTTCCTAGGTAGTCTGGTTTGCCCACAGCCTGCTTTCTTTTTGGCTGGCCTAACTTCTTCCAGAAATGGATGCTGTGCTCATTACTAAATATGCATCACTCAGAGCACGGAGGGCCCCTCAGAGCAGGGTGGGCACTTGCACCAGTCTGCTCATTTCAGTGACGAGGGAACTGGGGCCCAGGGAGGAGTCGAAGTTTGCCTGGGGTCACACAGCAAGACAGACGGAGGCTGGGAGGCCTGGCCTCCTGTCCAAGCTCTTCCTGCAGCCCTGGGCCCCTCCTACTGATTTTCTGTCCTGGCTGCAGGAGTTCAGCAGTCCTGAGGACATGGCAGAGTGGGCTTTTTAGGACCAGGAGGGACTGCCATCTGTCAGCAGGACAGAAGGGAGAGAGCCTGACATTTAGTGCCAGACAGTCCTGGGTTCAGGTCCTACCTCTGGCCTCATTTGCTGTGAAGCTTTAGGCAGGTCAGGCAACCTCTCTGAGCCTGTTTCCTTGTCTGTGACATGGAATCAGCCGGTGGTAGGCATTGTTACCACTCAGCAAATGCAGAGACTAGGCTCAGGGGTAGAGCCAAATGGTCTTCTAACTAACAGCTGACCTGGGGCAAGTTCTTTTTTTTTTTTTTTTTTTAAGAAACGGGGTCTTGCTCTGTCACCCAGGCTGGAGTGCAGTGGCACAATCACAGCTCACTGCAGTCTCTTGACCTCCTGAGCTCCAGGGATCCTCCTACCTCACCCTCCCAAGTAGCTGAGACTACAGGTGCGCACCACCATGCCCAGCTAATTTTTGTATTTTTTGTAGAGACATGGTCTTGCTATGTTGCCCAGGCTGGTCTTGAACTCCTGGGTTCAAGTGATCCTCCCACCAGAGCCTCCCAAAGTGCTGGGATTACAGGCGTGAGCCACTACAACTGGCCTGAGTTATTTAGCTCTATGCCTCAGTTTCCCCATCTATAAAAGGGGGCTATAATAATACCTCCAAGGGGACTGTTATAAGAATGAAATGGATAGATATATGTGGAGCACATAGAACAGTGCCTGGCACATTGTAAAACATCATCTAAATATTTGCATAAGTATAATTATGTTGGCCAATGGTCCTTACAGAGTCCTAATGAAGATTAACTGAGATAACAAGAATGTAAGACTTACGCAAAAAATACCATCAAGTGCTCTTGTTTTGCTAGGTTGTCCGGACACAGAGCCTTCCCCAGATTGGGACTTAGCAGGCGCTCACTGAGAGGGAAAGTAACTGGGAGCGGAAAGTCAGTGGGGGAGGTAGCCCAGTCTGGAGCCTAACAGCGGTCTTTGAGGGGCTGGATGCCCATGGTTTTCTGGCCCTATGTGGCCTGGGTGCCCTTGGGCAAGTCACTCTCCTTTTACCCCCCTGGCTTCCTGTTCCCTCATCTGTGAAATGGGGACGATGATGTTTATGCAGCTTTTCTCTCAGGGCTGGTGGTGCTGAGGATCAAAACGGATTATGGATGTAAAAGTGTTTGTAAATGGTAGAGGATTATTAGCTCCCAGCTCTCTTTGTATTTATTATACCAAATAAACCACACTTGGGCCTTCTATCATTCTTCCTGTCTTCAGGGCAAACAAATAGGTAGCCCAGGGTGCTCCAGAGATGAACCTAAGGGAGGTGGCTCCAAGAACAACAGGAGAGATTGAAATTAGATTTTAGGAAAGACTTCCTAACGTTAGCATGGGGAAGGGAGAGACACAGAGAACAGGAAAGTCCTCAGGCACCCGGGCCAGGGAGAGGCCGCATGACCTGCGTGAGGCTGGTGGCTGAGTGAGTGGTTGAAGGGAGAGAAAGGGCAGAGGAAGGCTTTTGGCTCTAGGGGAAGGAGGCCTTGTAGCACAGCTGGATTTTGAGGACAGAGAAAGTGAAGAGCATCATGGTAGGCCGATGGGTCCTCAGAGGTGAGCCCAGCATCCCAGAGCCTCTCAGGGTCCCCAACTTATGCCACCTGTGCTGCCCCACTTTCTGGGGGCAGCTGTGAGCCAAGACGGAGGAAACTCCCTTTCCAGGCGGATGGTTGGGATTGTCTGGAAATTCAACACAAGTGCTGAACACATTTTCCGACACAGTGTGGGCCCAGCGTCTGTGTGAAGACTCCCTGGAGTTCCATTTGGGCTGGGCTTAGCAGGGAGGCTGGGGTGGCTCAGGAGCGTGTTGCTGGAGGCCCCCCAGGCTGTGCGGGCTTTTCCTGGGGCTGTGGGGCACTGCTGATCCTGAGTTTTGGCTGTGTGGACTGCACCTAAGTCCCATCTGGCCCTGTCTAGGTTCAGTCTGAGCTGTCTGGGATCTGTCTGGGATCTGTGTGAGCCTCGGCTAGTTCAGTCTGAGCCTGTCTGGTTTCTGTTAGGCCCTGTCTGCGTTCCGCTGGGACCCTGGCAAGCTCTTCTTTTTGGATTCCAACTGACTACACCCCCAGGTGGATGCTGTTTGGATCCTGTCTTGATTTCACCCAGGCTCTAGGGTTTGGATTCTGTCTGAGCTCTGGCTGGGTTCTTTTTGGAAATCAGGATGAACTCTGTATACATTTCCACTGGGGCTGATCAGGGCTCCAGATGTCATTAAGCTCGATGGGCTCAGATTTTGCTGTCAGACCTCTGTTCCAAGCAGAGAAGGACTCAGGTGTGTGTAGCACAGGGCACCTCCCCTACAGCCTCTCCTGTCCAGCTCTGAGTGTGTGTGCAGACATGAGGCTCGGAGAAGCTGGAAGAACAAGCCCAGTGAGCCCTCCCAAATGTCCTCAGGGGTGCAGCTGAAAGCCAGTGTGTCCACACATGTCAGTGCGGCTCAGCTGTGAGTCTGCGTGCGGGTGAACGCCAGCATCAGTGCATCCCCGTGTGGGTGTTGGGGGGGCCTATTCCTGTGTGCCTTGGGTGTCAGCTCTTCTGTCTGTGTCTCGAGTCTGTCTGTCGGTGGCAGTGGTGCTGTGGGTGGGTAAATCTCTTTGTGTCTCTGAGCCCTGCGGGTGGAGGGTTGAGCAGCTGCAGGTTGCAACTGGGAAATCCAAGCCAGCAAGAGTAGGTGGGTGTGAAGTTGGAAGGGGCTGGATGAAAGCAAGTGAATCCACTGCGAGGGAGAGCCGGCTGGGAGGGGAGGGAGAGTGGGCGGGAAGAGGGGGCCACAGGGCGCGAGGGAGGTCGGGGTGCTGCCCGTATCTCTTATCCAGCCCTCACTGCTTGCTCAACTTGGCACCTGCCGCTGGCAGTGAAGTGACCTTGCACAGGGGACATGTCTGGTCAGGTGGGGCAGGAGAGGAAGAGAAGGAGTAAAGTGAGATCCGGGCAGGAGAGCAGGAACAGTAGGGAGATCCAGGCTCCCGGGACTCCAGTCCAGGACCCTTCACGGAGCCCAGGGTCAGTTACTGCAAGCCTGACGTTGAGCCGTTGTTGAAATATTGAAATCATCCCTATTGGCTGGTCAAGGCTGGCTCTGCGCCCCCAAGGCCACATCCACCCTGAGAGGGGGTCTTTTGCCAATTCCTTCTAAGGAATCCTTTGGGCTGACAAACAC
Organism: Pan troglodytes; assembly: GCF_028858775.2. Classification (NCBI taxonomy): domain Eukaryota; kingdom Metazoa; phylum Chordata; class Mammalia; order Primates; family Hominidae; genus Pan; species Pan troglodytes. The sequence continues at coordinate 35,029,546 of NC_072416.2, read as the reverse complement.
TTTTGGTGCCTTTGCCATCTCCCCTGCATGGGACCCCTCCCAGGACCCCTCCTCTGAGCCTAGAGCTGGGAGCACCTGTGTGTGCATAGCAGGGAGAGGGTGGGAGAGCTGGAGAGCCAGCCTTGGGGACCCAGGTAGGGCCTGCTCATGGACTCAGCCTTCCTTGTCCCCAGGCGAAAGACAGTGATGATGAAGAGGAGGTGGTCCACGTGGATCGGGACCACTTCATGGATGAGTTCTTTGAACAGGTAATGGGCCTCCAAGGCCCCCAGCCCCAGCGCCCAGCTCCAGCACCTAGCCCCAGCCCCAGCCCCTAGTCCCACTGCCCAGCCCCAGCGCCCAGCCCCAGCCCCTAGTCCCACTGCCCAGCTCCAGCCCCAGCTCCAGCATCTAGCCCCAGCCCCAGCCCCTAGTCCCACTGCCCAGCCCCAGCCCCAGCCCCAGCACCCAGCCCCAGCCCCAGCACCCAGCCCCAGCCCCAGCCCCTAGTCCCACTGCCCAGCCCCAGCCCCAGCCCCAGCCCCAGCCCCTAGTCCCACTGCCCAGCCCCAGCATCCAGCTCCAGCGCCCAGCCCCAGCCCCAGCCCCTAGTCCCACTGCCCAGCCCCAGCCCCAGCCCCAGCACCCAGCCCCAGCCCCCGCCCCAGCCCCAGCCCCAGCCCCCAGCTCCAGCGCCCAGCCCCAGCCCCAGCCCCTAGTCCCACTGCCCAGCCCCAGCCCCAGCCCCAGCACCCAGCCCCAGCCCCAGCCCCTAGTCCCACTGCCCAGCCCCAGCACCCAGCTCCAGCGCCCAGCCCCAGCCCCAGCCCCTAGTCCCACTGCCCAGCCCCAGCACCCAGCCCCAGCCCCAGCCCCAGCCCCTAGTCCCACTGCCCAGCCCCAGCCCCAGCACCCAGCCCCAGCCCCAGCACCCAGCCCCAGCCCCTAGTCCCACCGCCCAGCCCCAGCACCCAGCCCCAGCCCCAGCCCCAGCCCCTAGTCCCACTGCCCAGCCCCAGCACCCAGCCCCAGCCCCAGCCCCAGCCCCTAGTCCCACTGCCCAGCCCCAGCCCCGGCACCCAGCCCCAGCCCCAGCACCCAGCCCCTAGTCCCACTGCCCAGCCCCAGCCCCGGCACCCAGCCCCAGCCCCAGCACCCAGCCCCTAGCCACCGACAACTTCCTTTTCCCTGTCCCCCACTTCCCTGCTCCTGCACCCTCCCTGGCCTTTTATCAGCCGTTCTGGGGCTGGTCCATCCCCCTGAACCCTGGCTGGTTCCCCTGGAACCCGTTGTTTGGCCTGACAGCTTGGCTGGGTATAGCCGATTTTCTGCTCCAGGTGGAAGAGATCCGGGGCTGCATTGAGAAACTGTCGGAGGATGTGGAGCAGGTGAAAAAACAGCATAGCGCCATCCTGGCCGCACCCAACCCAGATGAGAGTGAGTGTGGCTGCTGGTGACTGTGGGGTGGGAGGAGAAGGGGTCTGGGGTTCCCACCCAGACATCTCACTTGCCCTCGCCCTCCCCTCAGAGACCAAACAGGAGCTGGAGGATCTCACTGCAGACATCAAGAAGACGGCCAACAAGGTTCGGTCCAAATTGAAAGGTGAGGAGGACAATCCCTCAACCAGGAAGGAAAAGAATTGTGGGTGGAGCATGGTGGCTCAGGCCTTTGGGAGGGCGAGGCAGGGCCAATTGCTCAATCCCAGGAGTTCAACACCAGCCTGGGCAACATGGCAAAACTCTGTCTCTACAAAAAATACAAAAATTAGCTGGGCCAGTTTGGGAGGCCGAGGCGGGTGAATCACGAGGTCCGGAGTTCAAGACCAGCCTGGCCAAGATGGTGAAACCTCATCTCTACTAAAAGCACAAAAATTAGCTGGGTGTGGTGGCGGGCACCTGTAATCCCAGCTACTCAGGAGGCTGAGGCAGAGAATTGCTTGAACCCGGGAGGTGGAGGTTACAGTGAGCTGAGATCACGCCACTGCACTACAGTCTGGGTGACAGAGAGAGACTCTGTTTCAAAAAAAAAAATTAGCTGGGCATGGTAGTACGTGCCTCTGTTCCAACTACTTGGGAGGCTGAGGCACAAGAATCGCTTGAGCCCAGGGGGTCGAGGCTGCAGTGAGCCGAGATCATGCTGCTGCACTCCAGCCTGGGTTACAGATAGAGACCCTGTCTCAAACAAACAAAAAAAAAAAAAAAAAAAAAGGGACTGGGCGTGGTAGCTCATGCCTATAATCCCAGCACTTTGGGAGGCCAAGGTGGGTGGATCACCTGAGGTTAGGAGTTCAAAATCCTAACCAAATCCTGGCCAAAATGGTGAAACCCCATCTGTACTAAAAATACAAAAATTATCCGGGCATGGTGGCAGGCGCCTGTAATCCCAGCCACTTGGGAGGCTGAGGCAGGGGAATCACTTGAACCCGGGAGGCAGAGGTTGCAGTGAGCCGAGATCGCGCCACTGCTCTCCAGCCTGGATGACAGAGCAAGACTCTTTCTCAAAAAAAAAAAAAAAAGAACTTTGCCATCCATTGAGCAAAACAGGCCTTTCTCTAAGGAATTTCTACAAAGTTCCAGGAGCCAGATTATTAAACAGTGAGAAAGCACAAAACCCCAGCTTTCCCCCTTGCTCCAGTTCTTTGGAGAAAGATGTATGATAGGAAATGAGGGAAAGGAGAGTGTTTGTCTAAATTGCATCTGAGCCCTGCTGGTTCCACCAGCATGAAGGTTCACCAGAAAAAGGTGATCTTCCGAGTGGCTTCGATTTCATTAAGTCCTCATCTCTCCTGAGCAGGCCCCTGGCATGGCACAGAGCACCCAGTGGGTGGGCCCAGCAAATGCCTCTGAATCGGTATCCTTGGCTCAGGACAGATTGGACTTGTGTGGCTGACATCAGGGGCTGGCGAGCTTTCAAGAGGGACTTGCCAAATGTTCATTTATTCACTCTAATTTAAGGACTTGGGTGCTGGTAATAACCACCTTCCCCCAAAGCACCGTGGGTTGGGAACCTCCTTGTCTGCTCATACCAGGGAAATAGCAGTGTTACCGGCATGCTGTTTTGCATGCTCCTGGTAAGTCAGTATCAGAAAACGTATGCTGAGCACCTCCAATGTCCGAGGCACATTGCTAGGCTTTGGGGAAGAGGAGCTATATCAGCTACCTGGCCTGGAGAACACTGACCTTGGCCCAGAGAGAGAAGGGTAGTAACTCCATGCCCTCTGGACTGGAGGGGAGGCCATATGTGAGCCTCAGATGTGGATTTGTAAAAACAAGCCCTTTGTACTCAGGAGAGTCTGCTGGATGGAAACTGTCTGAATCTGGGAGCACGTTAAGTGCAAATCCAGGCAGACAGAGTCCAACCTCCACCATCAGCTCACCCTGGACAAGTCCCCTACTCTCAGCTTCCTTATCAGTACAGTAAGACAAATGAAAGCAATTTCAAAATTAGCTTGTTTTGGGGGTGGGGGGTGGAGGGCATCAAAATACTTTTTTTTCCAAAGTCATACAAAGAATCCCAATATATAAAACATAAAAGTCAGGTTGTTCTAGCTGAGCTGGAGCTGGGAGCACCTACCTGCCTGACCTCTCTTCATTCTCTGCAACAGCCCCTGAAATTCCTTCTGAGAAACAAGGTTCCTGCTGGCAGTTTAAAATCCCCTGGGCTCAATGGTTTCTCTAGGTCCATCAAGCCTTGACCTTGAACACTCTCTGTAAGACCCTGGGGAGGGCTCTGTGGGTGAGGGGTTCAGGAATAGACCAAGAAAGAAGCTGGAAAAGTGGCCGTGGTTTAGAGAAGCTGACCTTTCAGACCTCCAGGAAAGGAGAGAGGATTCTCTTAGTCCTCTTCCAGCTGGTGGCATGAGCTCAGGCTTTGGGTGTGACCTTGAGTGAGTGGTTTTGCCCACTGGAAACTGAGTTTCTAGTCTAAAACATGAGCTGATATCACTGAACTCCCAGGAATGTTGTAAAAAGTCAATGAGATCCTGTAAGAGATCCCTCCCTCCGGACTTGACCCCAACCCCAAGGCTGACAGTCGGGCCCCAATCTGGGCCAGCCGATTCCAATATCCTTGGGCCATGTGTTGCTGAGCCAGAGCTGTCACTCAATCGGGGGAGCCTTGGGGTGCCATCTGGCCCCGTACCTCCCCCACTGCCAACAGAACGGAGGAGTGAGGCTCTTAGGAATGGCCTGGAGGCCGGTGAGGTCTGAGAGGGCCGGTGATTCATCCCTGCTGCATTTTCTGATCTCACCGAGGTAGATTTTGCCACAATCTCTTTTTTAGAAAATCGGAACGATAGTGTCAGGAGTGCTTGATCCAGAAGCAGGAATCTCAGTTAATCTGTGCACTTTTCCAGAACGTCCTTCAGAAGCGGGAATTCCCGGATCGGGGATCACCTTGCAGGGCAGGGAGAGGGCTGCTTTCTCCCTTGGAATATCCATGTGTTTGCCCTTGAATTCCCCTGGGAAAGAGGGGCCACTAGAACCTGATCCACCTGGAGGTGACTGCCTTCCATCAGAAAAAAGGCAGGCTGTGTTCTTGCCCCCTGTCCAGAGGCTGTAGGAAGTAGGGAGCACCCCACATACATGGCCCCTTCACGCGGGCTGGGCCGGCACGCCCTCATGGAGTTGGACAGGAATTACCACTGATGGGACTTTCCAAGACCCAGTTCTGCCACTAGAACAAATAGCCCCCTTCTGTCTGGTGACCCTCTGACCCTCAGTATCCCTGCCTGCCTTCGGAACCCCCTCAAACGTCTGTTCGTCTGTTTATCTGCTGGCTCCTAACACCACCCTGGGGCAGCGCTGCCCGCACTCGCCCTGGGGATGACGTTTCTCCCCGGGCCTGGCGCTGCCGCGGGGTGTTGACCATTCGTACGCCCCGGACCCTCGCCCCATGTGCCCCGGGTCTCCCGCCCATCGCTGCGCCCTCTCTCCCGCAGCGATCGAGCAAAGCATTGAACAGGAGGAGGGGCTGAACCGTTCCTCCGCGGACCTGCGCATCCGCAAGACCCAGGTAGGAGGCGGCAGCCCAGTGGGGGTCGGGTCGGGACCCAGCTCGGGAGGAGCCCAGGCTGGAGGTTGGCGGGCCAGGGCCAAGCTACCGGCGGGGGCGTGGTCAGGGAGGGCTGGGGCGGGGCTCTGGGGGCGAGGCTAGAGCGGGCGGGGCCCTGGGGCGGGGCTCTCGGGGAGGGCGGGGTCGAGCCGCATCTCAGCGCAGTAGCAGTGTCTCTAGCTGGTGTTGGCCTAAGATGGGGGTACCGGGCGGGTAGGGAACCATGAACTTGTCAGGGTTTGGGATCGCGGCCAGAGCTGAAGAAGGGACCGTAAACTAATTCAGCGCGTCCTCCTTATTCCGCCCATGCACTGCCTCCTCACCTGCCTCGGTCTCTGCTCCCTGACTCCCTCCCTGATCCCTGACTACCTCCCTGATCCGTCTGTCCTCCCACCCCCACCGTAGCACTCCACACTGTCCCGGAAGTTCGTGGAGGTAATGACCGAATATAACGCGACCCAGTCCAAGTACCGGGACCGCTGCAAGGACCGGATCCAGCGGCAACTGGAGATCAGTGCGTGTGCCCCCCACCCCAGGACCCCAAACTCCTTGAGGCTGCCCAAGCCCCCTTCCAGGCATTTCCTCTCTGGAGGGGGCCCCTGGCTTAAGGCGGCGTGGGAGGGTGGGCCCCAGGTCCCCGCCCCATCACCCCACCTCAGGCCCCCAGGCTGTCCCAGCCCCTGAGCAGGGAGTCCTTTCTTCCCGCAGCTGGAAGGACCACCACCAACGAAGAACTGGAAGACATGCTGGAGAGCGGGAAGCTGGCCATCTTCACAGATGACGTGAGCCGCGGGTGGGGCGGGCTCTGTTTTTGGAAAATTTTTGCCTCCCCTCCCTAAGTTCAGGTTGAACTAAGGTCCTAAGTCCACCCTGGAAAAATGAGCAGGGGGAAGCCTGAGCCGGGAACTGGGGAATTCCATGGGAGCGGAGCAGGAAGGCACCCCCATCAGATGACGGAGTCGTTCGTGTGCCAGGCACTGTTCTAAGCACTTTCCACCTTCACATTCACCCACCAACTCATTTAATACTCACACATCCCCTTCGAGGAAACCCCATTTCACAGATAAGGAAAACTGGCCCAGAGAGATGAAATCACTTGGCAAGATCTCAGAGCGAGGGGGAGGGCCAGGACTTGAATCCTGTCTAGTTTCAGAGTCAGAACTCTCGAGCCCTAGGATACACGACATACTCTGCTACTGAAGCAAGTCGTTTCACCAGAGAACTGATTTGCCTACATTAAAAGAAATTTTTTTTAATTAAAAAAAGTTTTTTTCTTTTTTTTTTCTTCAAGACGGAGTTTTGCTCTTATCACCCATGCTGGAGTACAGTGGCGAGATTTCAGCTCACTGCAACCTCCGCCTCCTGTGTTCAAGCGATTCTCCTGCCCCAGCCTCCCGAGTAGCTGGGATTACAGGCGCCCACCACTCCGCCTAAAAAAACCTTTTTTTGTAGAGATGGGGGGTCTTCTTCTGTTGCCCAGGCTGGTCTCAAACTTCTGGGCTCGAATAATCTGCCTGTCTCAGCCTCCCAAAGTGCTGGGATTACAGACGTGAACCACCGAATCCAGCCTAATTTGCCTACATTTTGAAGATTTTTTTTAAAACAAGTTTTAGTTTTGCTTAGGTTTTGTCCCCTGTGCTGCCTTTGTCCTTTTACATATGAAAGGATGGGCTGGCCGGGCCCAGTGGCTCATGCCTGTAATCCCAGCACTTTGGGAGGCCAAGGCAGGTAGATCACCTGAGGTCAGGAGTTCGAGACCAGCCTGGCTAACATGGCAAAACTCTGTCTCTATTAAAAATACAAAAATTAGCGGGGCATGGTGGCACGTGCCTGTAATCCCAGCTACTAGGGGGCTGAGGCAGGAGGATCACTTGAACCTGGGAGGCGGAGGTTGCAGTGAGCCGAGATCTTGCCACTGCACTCCGGCCTGGGCAACAGACCGACACTCTGTCTCTAAAAAAAAAAAAGAAAGAAAGAAAGAAAGGATGGGCTTTCCCCGAACCTAGTTCTTGTTTCTCTCAGTGGACTTTTGCCCCGGCCTGCCCACTCCTGTCTCCATTTCTGTTTCTGGTGGCAAAATGACTCTGGTTAAGGGTTCTAGACCAGGTTTAAAGGATGCGCTATGACTGTCTTAAAAGTTTTCAGCTCATTGTTATTTGGAGAACTGATCTTTGTTGAAAACGCATTGAGCAGCCCGGTGTGGTGGCTCACATCTGTAATCCCAGCATTTTGGGAGGCCAAGGAGGACGGAGGGCTTGAGCCCAGGAGTTCATAGACCAGCCTGGGCAACAAAGTGAGACCCCCATCTCTACAAAAAAAATGTTTTTTTGATTTAAAAAACAATTTCTTTTAATGTAGGCAAATCAGTTCTATGGTGAAACCTGCTTTAATTAGCCAGGCATGGTGGCGTGTGCCTGTGGTCCCAGCTACTCGGGAGGCTAAGGTGGAAGGATTGCCTGAGTACAGGAGGTCAAGGCTGCAGTGAGCTATGATAGCACCACTGCACTCCAGCCTAGGTGACAGAGCAAGAACTTGTCTCAACAAAGAACAAAAACCAAAAAAAAAAAAAAAAGAAAAAAAGACGGGGAGACTGAACACTGTCCAAACAGCCATTGGATGATTTCGGCTTATAGAATGGTCATAGGATGAGCAGGAGATGAGGGGAGAGGGAGTCTGGGCCTTGACTGCTGAAGGGAAGGTGTGGAGCCTTGGGTAGTGGGGAGCCATGACAGGCTGTAGAGCAGAGGAGTGGCTCAATGTGGTAAGAACAGTGAGTAATTTGGGAAGTGAGTCACCTGGCTGAGGCTGGGTGTTTGTGGAGAGGAGGCATATCTGACTGTGGGTCACGGTCTCTTCCCCACTGGCTTTTTTTTTTTTTTTTTCAGCATGGTCTCACTCTGTGGCCCATGTTGGAGTGAAGTGAAGCAATCATAGCTCACTGCAGCCTCGACCTCCTGGGGTCAGGCAATCCTTCTGCCTCAGTTTCCTGAGTAGCTGGGACCACAGGCGCCACCATGCCCAGCTAATTTCCTTTTTTTTTTTTTTTTTTGATAGAAACAAAGTCTCACTATGTTGCCCAGGCTGGCCTCAAATTCCTGGGCTCAAGTGATCCTCCTGCCTTGGCCTCCCAGAGTACTGGGGTTACAGGCCTCTCCCTACTGACTCTTTTTTTTTTTTTTGAGACGGAGTCTCGCTCTGTGGCTCAGGCTGGAGTGCAGTGGCGCAATCTCGGCTCACTGCAAGCTCCGCCTCCCGGGTTCACGCCATTCTCCTGCCTCAGACTCCCAAGTTGCTGGAACTACAGGCGCCCACCACCACGCCCGGCTAATTTTTTGTATTTTTAGTAGAGACGGGGTTTCACCGCATTAGCCAGGATAGTCTTGGTCTGCTGACCTCGTGATCCGCCCGCCTCAGCCTCCCAAAGTTCTGGGATTACAGGCGTGAGCTACCTACTGTGCCCAGCCCTGACTCTTTTTTTTTTTTGAGATGGAATTTCACTCTTGTTGCCCAGGCTGGAGTGCAGTGGCGTGATCTCAGCTCACTGCAACCTCTGCCCCCCCGGGTTCAAGCAACTCTCCTGCCTCAGCCTCCTGAGTAGCTGTGATTACAGGTGCCCACCACCACACCAGGCTAATTTTTATATTTTTAGTAGAGACGAGGTTTCGCCATGTTGGCCAGGCTGGTCTCAAACTTCTGACCTCAGGTGATCTACCCACCTCCCAAAGTGCTGGGATTACAGGCGTGAGCCATCGTGCCTGACCGATGTGTACATATTAACTCACTCAGTCTTCACAACCACCCTGTGAGGTGGGCAGTGTTATGATCCACATTTTCTAGGTGGGGAAACTGAGGCCAAGAGCAGGTAAATAATGTGCCTAAGGTTTCAGCTAGTAAATGACACCGGATTTGACCCTGGCCACTCCACTGCGGTGGAGGCGCTCATGGTGGGGAAGGGTGATTGTAGCTCTCTCCCTCGTCGCCCTAGATCAAAATGGACTCACAGATGACGAAGCAGGCGCTGAATGAGATTGAGACGAGGCACAATGAGATCATCAAGCTGGAGACCAGCATCCGCGAGCTGCACGATATGTTTGTGGACATGGCCATGCTTGTAGAGAGCCAGGTACTGGCTCTGCCACCCATGCCACTCTGGGAGCCTCCCTGGGCCTGAGGTCCCCTCTTCCAGCCCAGCCCCCATCCCTCCCTGTGCATGTCTCCTCTGTCTGCAGGGAGAGATGATTGACCGCATCGAGTACAACGTGGAACATTCTGTGGACTACGTGGAGCGAGCTGTGTCTGACACCAAGAAAGCAGTGAAATATCAGAGCAAGGCCCGGAGGGTGAGCGGGGCAGGCGGCCTGGGGGTAGGCGGGGGAGCCCAAGGCTGAGCCCGGGCTGAGGTGAGTGATGGCAGCGGGCGGGAGGCCTTATCTCTGGCTCTGACCTCTTCCTGTTTCTGTTTTCTCTCCCCTCTTCTCCCTGCCACCCTCTGCCCCGTCTGTCCCTGCATCTGTCCGTGTGTCGATCTCTCTCACTGTCGGCCTGTCTCACTCCTCTTTCTGCTGCAGAAGAAAATCATGATCATCATTTGCTGTGTGGTGCTGGGGGTGGTCTTGGCGTCATCCATTGGGGGGACGCTGGGCTTGTAGGCCCCCCCCACCCTTCTCTCTCCCAGACCCTTCCCCCACCACATCGGGAGCAATACCCCCACCACCCCTTTCACTCCATCCCCTGCTCCAGGCTCACCCCCAAAACAGACCCAGGCAGCCCCACCCCTCCTCCACCCCCACGGCAGACCCTGGTGTCCCTGGACCTCACCGGGCCATGGACCCCCCCGCCCCCGCACGTAGATCGCAGCAGGCGTGATTACACATGCACACCAACATGCATGCCGCCGGCACATGCTCGAGACGTGTGGACACCCCAGCGTGCGTGTGCGTGTGATGTGTGTGATGCACCAGAGCACCCCCTCCACCCCCACCTTGGGTGTGTGTGCGTGGTCTGAGCTTCCCCCTTCACCGGGGCTGTTGTGTAGACTGCAGCCAAGTGTAACACAGCAGCCCATCACGCCCTCTCTGTCCTCTGTGAACAGTGTGTGTGCGTGCGTGAGACCACAGATCTGTGGACACACCATTTGTGTATGTGGAATTTTGTGTTTGAGTGTTTGAACCTAATGCAACAGCAACAAAGCCACTGATACCTGAGCCCTTTGTGTCTGCTACAAACCAGGCAGGTGGTGTGTGTGGACTCACACTCACATTCTCAGAGGATCCAGGGAGGCCCAGGTACACACAGGCCATGGCAGACACCCCATGTCTTTGTTACCCCAGGGGCTGTGGCGTGTCCCAGGAGGGTGTGCATGTGTGTGTGTGTGTGTGTGTCCAGGATGTGCCTGAAGTATTGATAGGTCTTCTCAGATAGAGCCCTCCACACTGTGGACTGGACACCTGTTTTGGGAGGGCACAGAAATGTGTATTTCTTGCTACCTAGAATGCAGCTGTGTGTGTGTGGCGTGCGTGTGTATGCATGTGTGTGTGTGTTAGGGGCTCTCTACATGGTGTGCTTTTTAATTTTTTTTTGTTTTTTGTTTTCTTCGAGACGGAGTCTTGCTCTGTCACCCAGGCTGGAGTGCAGTGGCGCGATCTCAGCTCACTGCAACCTGTGCCTCCCTGACGCAAGCGATTCTCATGCCTCAGCCTCCCAAGTAGCTGGGACTACAGGCGCCTGCCACCACGCCTGGCTAATTTTAGAATTTTAGTAGAGATGAGGTTTTGACATGTTGGCCAGGCTGGTCTCGAACTCCTGACCTCAGGTGATCCACCCACTTTGGCCTCCTTAAGTGCTGGCATTACAGGCCTGAGCCACCACGCCTGGCCTACATGATGTGTTTCTGTCCTGCCTGACCTACATGGTGTGTTTCTGCCCTGCGTATTACACACACACACACACACGTGCGTGCACACACACTTCTAAGGACGTGGCCCCATCTGGCTTTGTCTCTCCAGTTGTCCTTGCCCTGCCCCCCTCCCCAGAGGTGCTGCCCAGTGCTGGTGTGGCCACACACGGCTACATCATTGTGCAGACAGAGCTCCCTGCCTGCCCAGCCTCAGGGCTCTGCACGCTCACACCTAGATCCTCATCTTCCTCCATGTCTCTGCCCAGCATAGCCCCGAGCCCCTGGAAGCTGGTACCCCTCAGTGTGCTCACACGTGGCAAGGCCGAGGTGGCCCCAGGCAGGGGCCATACCAGGCACAAACCATGCACGCTGGCATGGGTGCGGGGATCACACGAATGCCTCCTGGAAGGAAAGGGCTACTTGTGGGAATGTTACTGATAAGGCAAGATGCCAAGGACTTCCCTGCAAGGATCAAAGATCAGGACACGACCCCTTCCTCACACACCCACCTCGGACCTGGGAGAGGACTGTGTGTCCCCCACTGCCCCATCGGATGCTCTGGGCTCTGCCTCAGGGAACTCGGGTTTGGGGAAATGTTTATTTCAGAAGTACTGGAGTGGCCAGTGTGGCAGTGGCCACTCAGGGTGGGCTGGGTCCTGAGACCCATCCCCGACACCTCTCCTGCTGAACCCTCAGGCTGCTCCCCACACCAGGGTGTGACTGAGGGGTACACAGGCCTGGATTTCTGGTGTGAGGAAGGGGCTAGCACCTCCCCTGTTGTGTAGCCAGCACAGGCACAATTTGTGGGTTTGGTGGCAGGTAGGTGGTGCGTGGGAGAAAGGACAGTGTTAGAGGTCCCCACTCCATGGCCTAGGATCATGAAAGGTGAACACACAAGTACACAAATGTGCCATGCCCTGGCATGGGGCTTATGTGTGCACAGGCAAGGCACTCAGTGTGTGTGCGCGGACCCCAGGGTCCCAGGTCATGTGAAGCGTACGTGTGTGTGCATTGTATGTGTGCATTGTATGTGTGTGTACATTGTGTGTGTGTGCATGTGGCCAAACAGATGTGACCTCCCAGAACACAGTACCCCTCCACCTCTACCCGAGCTCAGACAGCCGAGCTCTCCCTTGTCCTGTGTGTGTGTCAGTGTGGCCACGTGCGTAACCCCAGGTGGGCTGTCCTGAGCTGGGGGCCTGCCTGTCCCTTCCCAGAATGCCCCTCTGCAGGACAGGAAGTCTGCCCCAAGTCTGGCCACGGCCCTCCTGCTCCCATCTCGGGCTGCTTGGGAGACATCAGAGCAGGCCTCAGCCCCCAGTCCCCTCTTCCGGCCGCCTGGACAGGACCCCTATTCAGCCCAGGTGTTCCCGGAAGTCCCACGGCCTTGGGGCCACAGGAGAAGGGTTGCAGCGTGGCTGGGGCACCACTCCCCCCACCTGGAGTGGCATTGGGCCCACAGCTGCTCATCTCTGGGCCTCAGGTGGACCAGGGGATCTCTAAGGGTCTGCTGTGCCCTTTCTATGTGTCCCCCGCATCCTATGATGTGCCTGCTTGTTGGCTGCTGTCTGTGTGCGTCCTGGCATGTTGTCTGGGGGCTGGTGTCTTTTGCATGTTCTCGGACAAATGTGTGCCACCTGCCCAGGCGCCTGCAACCATTGAGCCCACATGTGCCCCACGCGTGCCCTGCGGGTGGTCCCGGGCCTGGCCAGGGCTCAGTGCTCCTCTTCCCCCTCCTCCCTGTTCCCACCCCTCACGAAGCACACTGCGTGTCCATCCCATGTACCCGTGGGTCGACGCACGCTCTTGCCACGCCCTGAGCGTGTACACATGACGTGTTCTATGCATTCACCCTGCCCCCCAGCCCGCCCTGCAGAGGACAAGATGGGTGGCCCCGGCTCCCTTTCCCCTAACCGCCCCTGCCCGCTGTGCAGCCGTGTGCGTTGGCGTGTGTTTCTGTGTCGCTGGCGTGTCACGTGATGTAGCCGTGTTTGCTGACATGAGCCCCTGCCCCCTTCTCTGTTTCTCCGTTGGTTTCTAGAGCTCTCTCCCTCCCCTTCTCAGAGGGGACAGGACTCCTGGGGCCTGGCTGGGGCCCAGAGCCAGGCCGCCCTCTCCTGTTAGCCCTCAGAGTCCCATTTCTCTCTATTGGTGACCAACTTGCAAATGGATAAAACACAGGAAAATCCTGCCCCCCCCTTCCTCCCTGCATGTCCTGTCCCCAGAGCCCCCCACCCCACCCTGGGCCAGGTCGGGCCCTGTGGGACGGGAGAAATAGCAACCAATCCAACAGCGGGTGTGCCGTGTGCTCACTTCCTTCTGTCCCCACGTGGGATGGGCGCCGTGGGGAGGCGGACATGGGGTGGGGGGACGGGAGGGGGAGCTGGACAGACAGATGGACACGGTCGTGGATGAGGCTTTTAATCCAGGGTCAGCCAGGTACAGCATTGGGGACATCCCCAGGCCCAGGGCTGGCGATGTGCCGGGAAGGAACTTAGGTAGAGTGGTGGGAAGTGAAAGCGTAGGGAGGCCATAGCCCTCCAGAGGGGAATTCTAAGACAGACAGTTGAAGGTGAGGCCTTTGAGAAACAATGGGAACATCACCTCCCAAAGAGGGACTGAGGTGGCTGGAGGAACCAGAGCCGCCTCTGCACTCTGCACCGAGGGTCGCGTGTGGATGTCAGGAGAGCAGCGTAAGCCTGTGGAGCCTCTGCTCGCTTCCTGCTCAGAAAGCCAGAAGAGAGCCGGGGCAGGCCACCAGGGCACCAGACACTCACCAAGCGGCCATCAGGACTGGGGTGAGAGGACAGAGGAAGGACACTGTCCCCAAACCCTCCCCTGTGTCCTGACGGCCCTAGAACTTGGAGGTGTCAGGACACAACACAGACTCAAGGCTCCTGGATTGAAAATGTGGAGGGCTTGGGCCAGGCGCGGTGGCTCACACTTGTAGTTCCAGCATTTTGGGAGGCCCACGTGGGAAGATCACTTAAGCCCAGGAGTTCAAGACCAGCCTGAGCAATATAGTGAGACCCTGTCTCTAAAAACAACAAAAAAAAGCCAGGTGTGGTGGCGTGCACCTGTGGTCCCAGCTGTTCAGGAGGCTGAGGCAGGAGGATTGCTTGAACCCAGGAGGTTGAGGGTGCAGTGAGCTATGATCACACCACTGCACTCCAGTCTGGGTGACAGAGCAAGACCCTGTCTCAAAAAAGAAAAAGAAAACGTGGAGGGCTCTACGACAAGGACAGCCATTCTGGCCCCAGAGCCCTGCCTCCTGCTCTGGAATGCAGCTGTCCCTTCCCGTCCAGGGTGTGAGGGCTCGGGACCTGGGTGGATGTGCTGTATCTGGGCCTCCAGGCCCCAGCCCCACCGTCACTGGGCTGAACCCGTAGCGGCCTGTACCCAGAGAATGGTGCGGGTCCGGCTATCCTCCCACGAGAACAGGGGCTCATAGCCGAAATGGCGCTGAGCCTTGTCGGTGCTGACGGTGAAGGTGGTGTTGGCCACGGCCAGTGTGTAGGGGTTCAGCAGGGGTGCGTAGAGCACCAGTGGCCGCAGCAGCCACTGCAGCAGGGCATTGAGGGCAGCCAGGAACACCAGCAGCCAGTAGGGCAGCAATGGGCGGGCACCCACCAGCCGCAGTCCGCAGGGGCCCAGGAACTCCATGTTGAAATCCTCGTAGCTCTTGTAGGGTGATCCATCGTAGCAGAAGTATACCTGGCCGCCCATCAGGGCTGCCCGCTGCTCCAGCTCCCGGGCTGCCAGCACGTGCATCCAGGCAACATTGCCTGCCGGTGGCGGAAGAGAGGCGGACACACCCCTGAGTGCCCTTGCAACATCACATCGAGGCTGCTCTCCTGGGCCACCCCCTCTTTGGGCCCAGGTAGTTGCCGCCCACATCCCCACAGCAGCCTGGGAAAGGCTGCCTTCTCCCTCGCCCTGGTAGTCACTTGCTCTCCTGGGCCAGCCTGCATCTGCAAAGAACCTGGGGATAGGATAGAGAAGCCAGGACCTGCGTGGTGGGCCCTGAGAGGCTTGGGGACTGCAGGATGGAGTGGCAGGTGACCTTATTCCCTGTGTAGATGCTACTTCCTTTAAAAAAAGTTTTAGAGACAGGATCTGTCTCTGTCATCCAGGCTGGAGTGCAGTGGTGCAGTCATAGCTCACTGCAGCCTCCAACTCCTGGGCTCAGGCCATCCTCCCGCCTCAGCCTCCTAAAGTGCTGGGATTATAGATGCGAGCCACTGAACCCAGCCCTTTTAGTGCTGTGTACACACTGTCCCTCTCCTCTCCTCTCCTGGGGAATGGCTGCTCCCATAGCTGCAATCTTCTCTGTAGCCTATGATACACTTTTTAATGTCCCAACTTGCATGGATCCTGTATTCTCTGCAGGCTGTGGAGACATAATCACAGTCTACCTTGGCCCATGTATAGACCATATTTTTCTAGCCAGAGTCCACACTTCTCTCCCGGGGCCATGTGGGTCCTGCCCCCTTCTAGAGCAAGTCCTCCTGCCATATTCTCAGCCTCCCCCTGCCTAGCCCAGTCCTCACCCACATAGACCCGGCCATGCTCCACAGAGGCCGGGATGGCCCGGAAGAGCCAACCTCCCAGGCGCAGGCCCTGGCGGTAGAAGTCCCTCATGATCTGGTGGCCTTCACCGTAGATGCCCGTGGGACGAAGGGCACACGTCACCAGGGGCAGCCCCCCACGGACCTGGTGGCAAAGGCAGGTACTGCTGAGACCTGGGACCCGACAGCTTGCTCTCGGCCCCGGCCTCCTTGGGCTGGCAGGGTAAGGGGGTGTGCAGGGCAGGAGCCCCATCTCTGCGCCTCCTTTTTCTGGGCTCACCTTCCTCCCATTGGCCTCCAGGACCAGCCACTCGGCCAGGGCCTTGCTGCAAGGATAGGGGTGCCTGTGCACTGCTTCGTATGGGGTGTCTTCGTTGCCCCTGGTGGGAGGAGAAGGAAGACTCAATGCTGAGGGAAATGGGCTCTTAGAGGACAAGAGGGCCTGCCACTCACCTGTAGAAGGGGTGACCTTTGGTGTTAGGCCCCACAACTTCCATGCTGCTGGTGTAGACCAGGAACCGTGTTCCGGTCTGCACACAAGCCTCGATCACGTTCCGGGTACCTGGCAGAGGAGGGGGCATATCCAAGCTGCAGCTTCTTCCCTCTCTGCATCTTCCTCCTCCCCATCCCAGGTCCAGGGAAAACCATGACAGGTCAGGGGAGGCGGGGGCAGGGCTGTCAATAGGACAACTTGTCCCAGGGGAGTCACCGGAGGTCAAGGCCAAAGACAGAGTGGGGAACAAACAGGCAAGATGGCCAGGAGTGTCCAGAGCTCCTCACCCTGCACGTTGACCTCATGGATGGTCTCGGGACTGGCCCTGCCAAACACGTCTACCAGCCCAGCCGTGTGGATGACCACATGGGCTCCGGCCACAGCTGCTGCCACCTCATGGGCCTGGGTCACGTCCCCCTGGATGGCAGTCACCCTCACAGGCCCTGGCCGGGGTTGGAGGACACAGGCCATGTCAGAGCTGGGGCCAGAGGCCAGAGGCTGGGTTCATCTTCCACCCTGGAGTCACGTTCCCAATGTGACTCACTCGACCCATCCATGTGGACAGAAACCAGCATCATCTGTTCCACTGCAGGGGTGGGGATCCCAGCTTGGGAAGGGTTGGGGAAGCGTCCACACCCTCTCCACCACAAGCTCCCCCAACAAGAACCTGTCTTCAGCTCCTCCAGCCAGGGACCCAGGTGTCGGTCAAAGACCCGCAGCTCCCCGAGCCGGGGCTCCCGCTGCAGCAGCATTCGCACCACGTGCTCTCCCAGGAAGCCACAGCCCCCTGTGACCAGGTACACCAGCTTCTGGGCCTGTGCAGAGTCGGCCATGCCTGGCTGGGGAAGAGACCTTGGCTCATCCAGGGGCTGGCTGCCACCTGCTGCAACCACCTGTTACTGCTGGAGGTGCCCTGGAGCGGTGACGAGGCTGGCGTTTGGGGGGAGGGCAGAGCTGATCCTGGGAGCTGCAGCAACCAGGCCACCTGCCGTCTGCCCCTGCTGATGGCTGAGTTATGGAGAGAGGGGCAGGCTTGGGGTGCAGGAAGGGGTCAGGGTTTAGGGAGAGAGATTTGAAGGCAGTAAAAGGGTGGGGAGGCCAGGAGTTGAGGGAGGTGGAGGGAAGGTTATAGGAAGGTGGGAAGGGCCGGATGGAGGGAAAGGCCACCTGGGCACTGGCAGTGCCTCTGCCTACCTGCAGCCGCTATCCTACCTGCGGCCGCTATCCCAGGGTGCCCAGACTGGCCCGGAGGGGCCCTCTTCTTTCGTCCAGGGCTGGCCGGCCCGCACACCGTCCTTCCGCTGGCTCCTCCTTCTCCCTCCTGCCCCATTCCAGGAACAGAGACCCGCCCAGCCACAACCCCCACCACTCTTGCCCCAAGGCACCCCCTGGCGGCCGCTCTGTGCTCCACTGGCATCTGGGTCCAGCGGAGAACTTGGTGGGGATGAAGCTCGAACTTGCAGAGTGGGCTGAAGGGGTCTGGGGCTGTGGGTGGAGCCAGCGGTGACCTCATCCCACAGTGTGACCTCAGGCCTTCCCTCCTGCTGGGCTTCCCAGGAGGCCGGAGGTCCAGCCGCAGCTGTGATTGTAGGAAGGGGAAGCCTGACCTTGGCACCACCCTGGCGGGCACTGGTGGGGTATTCCTGGTGCGGGTGCGGCTGCTGCAGCCTGTCAGGGGGTCCGAGACAGTCTCGGACTGTCTCTGCAGGTCTGGGCTCTTGCCTGAAGGCCCCTTTACCTGCCCCACACTTCAGGTACCCACTTTTCCCTCTCTTCATCTTGCCCAACCCTCCATGCCCTCTACCCCCAACCCCTTGCTCCTGCCCAAATACACCGACCAAACACTTTTGTACAATAAAGTTTAATCACAATTATAAAAATGTGGCGTCGGGTTTGCGCTATTAACATATGTACAGTCCAGCCCAGCAGAAGGGACCCACCCCGCCATCCTGGCCTGGCTGAGCCGGGGAGTGACACCAGGGTGGAAGGGTGACCCTCAGGGTCTGGCAGGAACAGATGAGGCAGGGTTCCAGGCACGGAGTCCCCAGGACTGGGGGTGCAGAGCCCCCCCAGGGGGAGAACATGGCCACTGCCCCAGAGACCCCTAAACTGGGGAGGGGTACACGCAGGGCATAAGGGGAAGTCCCCATTAACACAAAGCGAGAGGACTGTGTAGCCCCCCAGGACAGAATCTGTACAGGCCGGCACCCCAGGTTTCCACAGGAAACAGCTGCTGGCTGCTACAAAACATTTACAGCTTCTTCTCCGCAAAGAAAAACAATCAGGGGGTGGTGGGCAGGGGTGACAAGAGAGGCAGAAGCTGCCTCCAGGGACTGAGGCTCCCTCGCTGGACTTGGGGCGCCCAACCCCACGCTTGGAGATGGGGGCATGTGGGCCCTGCTGAGCCCACTAAGGCTGGGGGGGTGCTGGGAGCTCAGGGCACCAGGGGGAATAAATAGGGGTGTGGGCACCCATCCTGCCCCACCTCAGTTTAGGGAGCCCCGGCAGCTCTCCGTGCCACACAGACACGGGATCTTGTTGTCTTCCAGTGGGAACTTGTAGTCGTAGGTGATCTCCTCGTCCACGCCAATGGGCTGCTTGGAGTAGATCACGATTTTCTTCTGGGACTCGATGGTGATGACCTTGGCGTAGCAGTTGGGCTGCGGATGGAAGGGCGTGTGAGCCGTGGCCACCCCCACCGACCCCCAACTCCTGCCCCGGCTGGCCCCTGGCGCACCGTGCAGCAGTGGTTGATGAATCTGGCCAGGTTGCCACACTTGGTGGCATCGATGATGGTGTCGTGGTCCACCCGGAACAGGTAGCTGCTGCCAATGCCCTCCTGCACGTAGCGCTTCTCCCGCATGTCGGCCACCATCTGCCAGGGTGAGATGCGATGGTCAGGGAAGAGTCCCCCACTTCCTGCCCCTGAGCACGCCTGCCAGCCAGCACCCCAGGTCCACGCCCACCAGGCCTGGAGCTGCAGCTCTGCCTCCAGCTCCTGCTAACCCGGCACTGACTCTCTCGACTCTGCTTCCAGGAGCCCTCCCTCTTTGGGGCAGCATCCTAAGCCTCTGGTGGCCATTCTAAGTCACCCACAGGGAACTCCAGGGAAATCTGCACTGGGTAAGAGAGCCACTGACTCCTTCGAGCATCTGCCTGGTCACAGTGGGGTCCCGGACTGCTGGGGCAAGTCTGGGGTTGGGGCAGCTCCTGAAATGACTGGCCATGTCACCGATGGCACCCTGCTCATCTCTCCTCCCTGGACCTCTCTCCAAAACAGGCACCTGTTGGCTGCCACCAGCTAATGCAAATGGCAGGCCGCCCATGTCAGGCCCCGCACCTCCGTGTGAGGAGCAACCCTCACTTCCCAGAAGACAGTGAGGAGCCTCTGCGCGCCCTCCTCGGGTGACCTCACTCCCTTCCAGAGCCTCAGCCGCCAGCTATGTGGTGGGAACTCCTCCCAAACTTCCATTTCCAGCCAAAAGCCACCTCAGTGGAGCTGCTGGGCGTCATCCCCTAGATGTCCCTGGGGCATTGCAACCCCACATGTCCAGACTGGAGCTCATCTTGACCATATATTTACTCTTCCTCCTCACACCCATCTCACTGGCCCTCCCACCATACTCCCAGCAGCTAAGAGCAGCACCGAGAGAGGGCCTCCCGTCCCCCTCACCCTCTCACTGCTGAGCCCAGCCAACCACCTTGCACCCAAAGCCTCCTCTCTGTCACCTCTGCTGCCACTGCTTGGGTCGGGCCACCCTTGCCTTTGCCTGGATACTGGTGTCAGCCTAGACATGGAGCTCACTAGCCATGGGGCCCTCTCCTGCGGAAGGACCCTCTCCTGAAGAAAGCTCCGGGACTTTCCTCCTCTCTCACCACAGGCCCAAGTGGATTCACAGGCTCCCAAGCCCGTGCGGTCTGGGCTCTCTGTTCCCTCCAGCCGCACGTCGCTGCCACTGACCCTGTTTTTTCTTTTCTTTTTTTTTTTTTTTTTTGAGACGGAGTCTTGCTCTGTCGCCCAGGCTGGAGTGCAATGGCGCGATCTTGGCTCACTGCAACCTCCGCCTCCCAGGTCCAAGCGATTCTCCTGCCTCAGCCTCCCTAGTAGCTGGGATTACAGGCGCCTGCCACCATGCCTGGCTAATTTTTGTATTTTTAGTAGAGACGGGGTTTTACCATGCTGGCCAGGCTGGTCTCGAACTCCTGACCTCAGGTGATCTGCCTGACTCAGCCTCCCAAAGTGCTTGGATTACAGGCATGAACCACCGCGCCTGGCCATGGCCCTGGTTTCTAATGAGCCAAGCTGACCTCCACACTCTCACAAGACGACCCTGCCTCTAGGTTCGTGCACATGGTGTCTCGCAACCAAGCGCACACGCACTGCCACTTGTCTGGGTCTGCGAGCTCCTTTCAGCTTTACTCAAGCACCATGGTCTCTGGAAGGTCTTAGGCCCCCCAGGTGTGTGTTCCCATAGCCCAACTCCCCAGATCTTGTTAAGATCTTGTTAATACCAAATGCCATCCTTTTGGCTTTTGTTTTTTCTAGAGACATGGTCTCACCCTGTTGCCCAGGCTGGAGTGCAGTGGTGCGATCTTGGCTCATGGCAGCCTCCACCTCGTGGTCTCGAGTGATCCTCCCACCTCAGCCTCCTGGGTAGCTGGGACCACAGCCACGTACCCCCACACCCGGCTAGCTTTTGTATTTTTTGCAGAAACGGGGTCTGGCAATATTGCTCAGGCTGGAACACCATCCTTCTGTGTGGATACTTGTTCAGTGCCTGTCCTCCCGCTTCCCAGGCCCTTTGAAAGGGAGCAGCGCTTGGCTGGATGCGATGGCTCACGCCTGTTAATCCCAGCACTTTTGAGTGGCCAAGGCAGGCAGAACACAAGATCAGGAGATCGAGACCATCCTGGCCAACATGGTGAAACCCCATTTCTACTAAAAATACAAAAATTAGCTGGGCATGGTGGCACACGCCTGTAGTCCCAGCTACTAGGGAGGCTGAGGCAGGAGAATCGCTTGAACCCAGGAGGCAGAGGTTGCAGTGTGCCAAGATCGCACCACTGCACTCCAGCCTGGCAACAGAGAGAGACTATGTCTCAAAACAAAAAAAGAAAGGGAGCAATGCCATCAGCCGTGCCTCCTGCTGGACCACTGACACCTGCTGACCACACCGGAGGGAGGCTGGTCTCACTGGCTAGGTACCGGGGTTAGGGAGTGTGTAAGGCTTTAACCAGACAAACGGCATGTGTGTGAGCCCCCATGCTGTCTTGTTGCATCAGAAGCCGGGGCGGGGCTAGGAGTACAGCCTCACCTGACGGATGTTCTGACCCACGTATTCGATGACCATCTCGTCAGCAGCAATGGGTTCCATGGCAAACAGACCCCACTCGTGGATCCGGCTCCGGCCAAATCGGAGCTTCTTCTTCCGGAACTGGGGGGCAGAAGGGAGACTCAACTGCCAGACACCTCCCACACCCCAGACCCTCACTCTTCCCACAGACTTCCTGGGCAGAGGGTGTTCTGGCCGCTTACCCCCCAACTCCACCCGAGGGAACCACAGGAGCCTGCTGGGTGGTCCCCTGGCCTCTGCCCCTTCCTGCCCCACCCCACCCCACCCAGCCCCTCCTGCAGCCCAGCCTCACCTTGAGCTGGTTGAGTTTCAGCAGGTCACTGTCCATGATAGCGGAGGTACCGATGGCGCTCAGCAGCCGCCGCTGCTCGGACCGGCGCTCGGACAGCACGCGGTTCGTCCCCTGTGAGACACAGGGCAGGGAGGAGGTGAGCAGGGCAGGGAGGTGAATGGCAGGAGGACGCGGCAGCGGGGTTGGGCCCACCTGAGTGTCCACGCCCTCCAGCTGCCGGGCCGAGACTGGGCACACGTCCAGGTACTTGTCCTTCTCCTTCTTGCTGATGGGGTAGTAGCCTTCGCTGCGGGCTGAGCCTGTCTGGTGCTCCCGGGGCCCGTCCTGGGGCCGCCGCTTGCGTTTTGGGGTGGTCAGGTTGGTGAGTGCAGGGTGTTAAGGAAGAGAACGGCTCCTCTCTGGCCACCTGCGTCCCAGCCAAAGGAGAGGGCGGGGCCCACGCCGCTGAGCATACCCAGGTGAGGGAGAGGGGAGGAAGCCCCAGCCCCATCGTTCCTGCCAGAAATGCTTTGGAAGGCAGAAAAGAGGCACCAGGAGGAGAGAAAAGATGGCTTGGAGCCAGAGGGGAGGCAGACAGAGTGGGGGACAGATGTAGGTGCCAGGAGGGGTCGGGGGAAGACCCAAGCCCGGGGAAGGCCGCCCACACTCAGGATATTTGTGTGATGGACCCAGTGAGTGTCGTTGAGCCAGTCAGCCCCGCTTGTCTGCTGCAGCAGCCGCTCGTACGTAAGCCGCAGGTAACTCATGTCCTCTGAGTCCAGGCCCGAGTTCCAAATGTCATACAGGATGGTCATCTGTTCAAACTCACTGCGTGGCTCGTAGGCGCGGGGCGGTGGCGGCGGGGGTGGGGGCGGAGGGCGGCGGCGCCGGGCGTGGGAGCGGAGGCTGCGCCTCCGGAGGGCGCCCTCCCCATCGCTGCTGCTGCTGCTGTCAGAGGACTCCTCCTCCTCTTCCTCCCCCTCTTCCTCCCCCTCCTCTTCGCCCTCCTCCCGCTGCTGCTGCAGTTGCTGCGGCTTGGGCTCCTCCGCCTCAGCCACCACCACCTCAGGGGCCTCCAGGACCTCATCAGCTGGGGAACTGAAGAGGGCGGCGGGTGCGGGCACTGGCTCCGGGGGCCGCAGGGCTGGCGCAGGGGGCGTGGGCTTGACGGCCAGGGCATAGTTGTGCTCCAGGAGGATGTGGCTGAGCAGGGGCCCAGGGCGCTCGGCCTCGTCCGATGTCTCTGTGGCCTCTGAGTCTTCAACAGCAGGCAGGGCAGGCAGCCCGCGCCGGGCAGGGGTCAGGGCCAGGTCGGCCAGGACCGCCAGGTCCACCTCTGTCCCTGGCTCAGCCTCCTCTTCCTCGGTGGCGCGGCCTCGGCCTCCAGCCCGGCTCCGGCCTCCTCGGGACACCTCCTCGGGCCAACTCTTGACCAGAGATGCGTGGTCCAGGGGCAGGTTGCGGATGGTCCGCTCCACGCCCCGGGGAGCCTTGCGGGAGGCTGGGCCAGGAAACTTGGCCTGCGGCGGTGTGGCTGGAGGGGGCTCCGGGGCTGGCACCACCTCGATGGCAGAGAAGGAGACAGTTTTCCGGCGTTTCTTGGGTGGGGGCAGGAGGGGGATGGGAGAAGAGGGACGCTCATCGGGGCATGGGGCAGGGGCCGGGGGCCCAGCAGGTGGTTCTGGGGGAGGCAGGGGCACACTGGGGGGTGACTCCTCCGTGGGGCCTGGGAAGGAAGCACATAGGAAGGAAAGGAGGTCAGGGAGACCCAGGCTCAGCCGCCCTGGCCGCCCATGACCACAGGCTGTGTGCTCTCCCCCACTTCCGCCCAGGAACCCCGGGGGGAACACAGACGCCCTGGCCTCAGCCCCACATCCCAGCAAGATGAACTCCCTTGATGAGAGGGGGTTTCCCACCCATTCGTTCCCGCTGTGACAGGTGTGGGGGACACTCGGAGTCCACACACACACCTTCCATGTCCTCCCGGAGCCACAGTCCAACAGGAGACACCACCACAACATAAGCTGTAACCACGCTGAGAAGGGCGGCACCACTCGCCCTGGACTCCACTTTCCTACCCAGACTGGCGGGACAGCCCTGTGCCCAGGCCCCAGCCATGTCGCATGCCAAGGACCCAGTCAGCCACATTTCAGCTAAAATATCCATTATCTCCATCATAAACAATATTCTCAGTTTAGCAAGGTGAACACGATACAACCTAAAAAGTGGCATCTTTGTATTAAAATATTTTATGAAACTTGCCTTCCTCCCCATCCCCTACAGAATTTGAACATGCCCTGCAGGGAGGGGCAGGAGACAGCGCTGCTAGAGAAGCAGGGCTGGAGTGGAGATCCCAGGATGTGGGTGGCTGGGGAGGGAACACACTGGCTCCGAGCTGGGGGTGCTGCCTCCCCAGCATACCCTCAGGACGGGGAGTGCATCCTCCCTTGGCCGCCATCCCTGGGAAAGCCTGCATGAGGCTCTCAGAGCCAGCCCAATGGATTTTGTGTCTAACACCAATCACACCTCTTACGTAGAGTAACTCATGTAATCCTCACAACAGCCCAAAGAGGTTCCTATCTTTTTTTTTTTTTTTTTTGAGATGGGGTCTCGCCCTGTCGCCAGGTGGGAGTGCAGTGGCGCAATCTCGGCTTACTGCAACCTCCGCCTCCCGGGTTCAAGCGATTCTCCTGCCTCAGCCTCCCGAGTAGCTGGGACTACAGGCATGCACCACCACACCCAGCTAAGTTTTGTATTTTTAGTAGAAGCAGGGTTTCACCATGTTGGCCAGGATGGTCTCGATCTCTTGACCTTGTGATCTGCCCGCCTCGGCCTCCCAAAGTGCTGGGGTTACAGGCGTGAGCCACTGTACCCAGCAGAGGGTCCTATCTTACAGACAGGAAAACTGAGGCACAGAGATGTGGTCAGTTACCAGATGACAGAACAAGCTCTGCTCCCAGGCCATGTGGGTTGAGCTCATGCTCTGAACTGCAGCCCACGGACTCACTGGCTTCACAACTGGCTTCCCCGCTCAGCGCCAACAGGGCTGCCGGCACCAGGCCTGGCCCTAGGAGGCAGCGATTCACCTGAGTCCACCGCACTCCCAACCCTGGCGCCCTGAGCCAGGCTCTTGGCTGCACCTTAGGCTCTAGACACCCGCTGGGGTCTCAGCCTGTGGCAGCAACCCACTCCAGGAAGCCAGTGAGGACCCAGATGCGCGCAGGCCTCCTCTCACCTTCCTCCCCACCACGCTGGGGCAGCGCCCCCTACAGACCACCTCACGCTTCAGCATGCATGTCCTCGGGAAGCCTCGCTCGAAGAACACACTCCTCCACCAGCACAGCTGCTGCACACACACTTCCCTCTGCAACTGTCCCGAAGGAAACCTGCCCATCCCTTTCATTTAGGAGACAACTTTTGGGGGCACCTGCCCAGTCAATACGACTCCCACCACCTTCCTCTGAGAACTGCTCTACTGCCACGCTCAGGTCCATGGGGCGAGGCCCCAGAAGCCAGTTCCTACTGCATAACCTGCCCCTCCCCAGGGCCATCACTAACATCCCCAGGTGGCGATCACTAAGACGGTGGTGACTGAAACTGGTTCTGGTTATTAGAAACTCGGTGAGCTGGCCGGGCGAGGGGGCTCACGCCTGTAATCCCAGCACTTTGGGAGGCCGAGGCGGGTGGACCATGAGGTCAAGAGATCGAGACCATCCTGACCAACATGGTGAAATCCCGTCTCTACTAAAAATACAAAAATTAGCGGGCGTGATGGCGCGTGCCTTAGTCCCACCTACTCAGGAGGCTGAGGCAGGAGAATCACTTGAACCTGGGAGGCTGAGGATGCAGTAAGTCGAGATGGCACCACTGCATTCCAGCCTGGTGACAAAGCGAGACTCCATCTCAAAAAAAAAAGAGAAGAAACTCAGTGAGCCTTCACTAAGCACCCCTTGCTCTGAGCCACGGCTCCTCTGTCCTCGGTAACTCAGACTCCCTTGTCGTGCCCTCTCACTATCCAGACACCAAGGGGCTGCCTGCATCTTCCTCTCCTCTTCCACCTCTGCCACCTCCCCAGGGGACTTGGCAATCACGCCTGTTTACCTGGATTCTTGCATCTCCAGTGATCCCCTTCAATCACCCTCAGCTCCCCTCAAGCAGCCACATACCTGGCCTTGTCAATCCCAGAATGGCTCCGCCTTGGAGATTCCCCATCCTCTCCAACATTCCCCACTGTCCATTCAGTCTGCCCCACTGCACCTTCAACTTCCCATCCTTCAGTTTCCCTCTAGCACATCACCCTCTTCCCAACTTCCTCCTCCACCCTGCCCAGACCCCAGAGCCCGTACTTTGCCCTCTCCTGTCCCAGCACAGCCCCAGGTCCTCATCATTCCACCACACCTTTACCCTGTGGAGCCAGCCAGCAGCCTCTTCTCCCCTTACTCCCAGGCCCCAGCTCTGGCAAGGCCTTCCAGCATGGGGAGGCCCAGGCGAGAGGCTTGCTCTGTCTCCAGGATACAGTGCGGCGGCACAATCACTGTTTACTGCAGCCTCCTCAACCTCCTAGGCTCAAGCAATCCTCCCGACTCAGCCTCCCCAGAAGCTGGGACCACAGGCACGTGCCACTATGCCTGGCTTTTTTTGTTGTTGTTGTTAGCCAGACTGGTCTCGAACTTCTGGGCTCAAGAGATCCTCCTGCCTCGGCCTCCCAAAGTGCTGGGATTACATGTGTGAGCCACCGCGCCTGGACTGGAGCAACTTTTCTCCACTTTCCAAGGTTCTTACTCCACTCTTCCTCTCACAGTCCTACAGCACAGGGTCAAAAGAGGACTCAGGCACAACACCCCCATCTCCCTGCCTCCCCACCGAAGGGTATAACTGCATCAGATCTGGAAGCTACTCCTCCACCTCCCCAAAAAGGCCATGCCAGCAAGCATTCCTCTCTCCCGGCACATCTACCTGGCCCCTGTTCCCTTCAGTGGAACATGCCCAAACCTCACCTACTTGGAAAAGCTAACCCCTCCCTCAACCCTGCCCTCTCTTCTTGCTCTCTCTCCAGCTCTGGCTGGTAACCTTAGTTTGTTCCTGCATCTCACTAAGCCTTGAAGCCCTCATCTATAAAATGGGAATCACAGGGAGGTTGTGGGGCAAGCGCAGTGGCTCACACCTGTAATCCCAGTACTTTGGGAGGCCAAAGTGGGCTGATAACTTGAGGTCAGGGGTTTGAGACCAGCCTGGGCAACATGGTGAGACCCTGTCTCAACTAAAAATACGAAAATTAGCCAGGCGTGGCAGTATGCACCTGTAATCCCAGCTGCTTGGGAAGCTGAGGCAGCAGGAGAATCACATGAACCCGGGAAGCGGAGGTTGCAGTGAGCCGAGATTGCACCACTGCACTCCCGGCTGGGTAACACAATGAGACTCCATCTCAAAAAAAAAAAAAAAAAAAAAGGGAGAGGTTGTGGGGATTCAATGAGAAAATGAATTGTCAACATGCTATGCCTAGAGCCTGGCACACATAGGTACTTGACACATGGGAGCTGATATCACAACCCCCAATTCTTTTTTTTGAGATGAAGTCTCGCTCTGTCGCCCAGGCTGGAGTGCAGTGGTACAATTTCGGCTCACCGCAACCTCCACCTCCCAGGTTCAGGTGATTCTCCTGCCTCAGGCTCCTGAGCAGCTGGGATTACAGGCGCCTGCCAGCATGCATGGCTAATTTTTTTTTTTTTTTGGAGACAGTCTCGCTCTGTCACCAGGCTGGAGTGCAGTGGCACGATCTCGGCTCATGGCAACTTCTGCTTCCCCGGTTCAAGCGATTACTCCTGCCTCAGCCTCCCGAGTAGCTGGGATTACAGACATGTGCCACTATTCCCAGCTAGTTTTTGTATTTTTAGTAGAGATGGGGTTTCACCATGTTGGTGCTGGCCAGGATGGTCTTGATCTCTTGACCTCGTGATCTGCCCGCCTCAGCCCTCCCAAGTGCTGGGATTACAGGCGTGAGCCACCGCACCCAGCCTAATTTTTGTATTTTTAGTTAAGATGGGGTTTCACCATGTTGGCTAGACTGGTCTCGAACTCCTGACGTCAAGTGATCTGCCCACCTCAGCCTCCCAAAGTGCTGGGATTACAGGTGTGAGCCACTGCGCCCGGCCCCAACTCTCCTTTCTATCTCAGCAAGAGTGGTCCACCCTTCCAGAAAACTGCCCTCCCCTCATTCCTTAACACCCTGTAACTTGGCTTCAGTCTGAACCACTCAACTGAAATTGATAAGGTCACCAATGACCTCCTAACTGTCAAATGCAACAGATACTTCCTATCTCAGCCTTGCTGGTGGCCTGGTGATACAAGGCCACTCCCTGCTTTGCAGAGCCTCTCCACTACCTGCTTCCCTTCTCGCCTCTGGTCACCGCTCTCAGCCTCCTCGGGCCCTGCTTGCCCACCACTCTCATAGGATGGGAAGGCTCTGCCCTTTCTCTCCCCCCACTCGCCTACCTGGGTCTACAGGTGAATTCACTGCTACACTTTCAAGACCTAAGCACCGACCTCATATCCAGCCTACCGTTCTTTCCAGACCCCAGATCCATGGATCCAACTGCCACTGTTTCTACTGGGAAGCCCAAGGGGCACCTCAAATGCAACCTCAACTACACTCATCAGTTTTCTTCCTAATCCTGGTTTTCTTCCCAAGTTTCTTTTCCTGGGGAAGTTTAACCAAGTCATCCTACCTCCTAAATTTCCCTCCAATCCTCACCCCCATTTCCACTCCACTCTTCTGCCACATTAGAACCGCTCGGCTTTGGTTCATGCCATTAAATCTCACCTGCATCCTTTCAAACCTCCTCATGTCACCCACCTCCTTGCTCCTCTCTTCCAAATCTCTCCTCCTCCTGCTAGAATGGGCTTTCTGAAATGCAGATATGGTCAGGCCCCTCTCCTTCCTGCTCTGATGAGAATGGAAGAGGACTAAGATCCATGCCTTCTGACCTGCCGGTGACCCCACAGGCCCTTCTGGTACCCAATGGGCCCAGAAGAGGTTGGAGAGTCATCTGAGGTGTAATGAGAGCCTCAACTCCCCTCTCATGGGGTCTGGAGCTTAGTAGAGTGCACCAGGGTGAGGAGGTCTTCCTGTGGGCACTGCCTATCTCAGACCACGGATTCTCAACAACGTGCAACTGGGAGACCCCGGGAGGCCATGCACATCTTCACAGCACATCTGATTTTTGAGATGGGGTCTCACTCTGTTGCCCAGGCTGGAATGCAGTGGCATGATCTCTGCTCACTGCAACATCCACCTCCTGGGTTCAAGCGATTCTCGTGCCTCGATCTCCCAAGTAGCTGGGACTACAGGTACACAACACCACATCTGGCTAATTTTTGTATTTTCTGGTAGAGACGGGGTTTCGCCATGTTGACCATGCCGGTCTCGAACTCCTGACCTCAAGTGATCTGCCCGCCTCGGCCTCCTAAAGCTCATAGCACATCTTGAACACTGACTTATTTGATCTATCCTTGCAACACCCTAAGTCCAAGCTATCACCATAATTCGCCTTACATTCTACAATAGCCACTTAAGAAGCGCCCTACATCCACTGTGGCCCCTTTCCAAGCTTTCTCTGCACTGCATTTTTTCGAAACATACATCTGACCATGTCATTCCTCTGATGGGTTTCTACTTCAAAATAAAGGCCAAATTCCTGACATGGCTGGCCTATTTGTCTGCTGGGCCCAATTCTCACTCACTTCTCCAGTTTCAGCCACCCCAGTGCCCCCTTGTGCTCAACCCTCTGAAGGGTCGGCTTTCTTCCAGTCTTCCAACCCGCTGCTTCCCCTGCTGGAGGGCCTTTGCACACGCTAAGCCAGCCGTGCTGCCTGCTTTGCCCAGACTTCAGCCCAGCAGTACCTCAGCAGGAAGCCTTCCTCCTCCTGCAGATGTGCTCCGGCTGGCTGCCCTGTGCCTCTTCCTGGTGCTTCTCATGGTTCGTAACCACAGGTTTTCCTAAGTATTCTCTTTTTTTTTTTTTTTTTTTTTTGAGACAGGGTCTCGCTCTGCCACCCAGGTTGGAGTGCAGTGGTGTGATCTTGGCTCACTACAACCTCTGCCTCCTGGGCTCAAGTGATACTCCCACCTCAGCCTCCCGAGCAGCTGGGATCACAGGTGTGTGCCACCACGCCTAGCTAATTTTTGTAATTTTTGTAGAGACAGGGTTTCATCATGTTGCCCAGGCTGGTCTTTTTTTTTTTTGAGATGGAGTCTCGCTCTGTCGCCCAGGCTGGAGCGTAGTGGTGCGATCTCGGCTCACTGCAAGCCTCTGCCTCCTGGGTTCACGCCATTCTCCTGCCTCAGCCTCCTGAGTAGCTGGCACTACAGGTGCCTGTCACCACACCTGGCTAATTTTTTGTATTTTTTAGTAGAGATGGGGTTTCAACCATGTTAGCCAGGATGGTCTCCATCTTCTGACCTCGTGATCCACCCGCCTTGGCCTCCCAAAGTGCTGGGATTACAGGCGTAAGCCACCACGCCCGGCCTCCTATGTATTTCTTACTCAATGAAGATGTCTTTCCCTGTAGACTGTAAGCATGATGAGAGTGAGAACACTGCCTGTGAGGCTCAGCAACCCATCCCCTGCACCTACTGTTTGGCTGCGATGAGCACTCAAAAAAATATCTACTACTTGAAGGAGCGGTTCCCTCAGCAGGCTAAGCTATGCGAATGTGCTAGAGTATAACAACTGGAAGTACAAATGAACAAAGGAAAGCAGCTAGGACCAAGTTCTGTGTTATGTTAATACTTGTTTTCTACCTATTTGCCCATTTAATCACCTGCACTTGTTCACTACTCACTGAAGAACAGGCTTAAGAAAAATTAGGAGGAAGAACTTATTCAACTGGGCACTTTCTCCTTAATTTACTTGAGAAGAGACCAACCCATTTTACTTTAGTAGGCAGCTTAGCCTGGGGTTCTGTAAACCACCATGACGGTACAGTTTGAGGTGTGTCAGACAATCAATGTCTCTAGAAGGGAGTGACAGGAGATGGTGACATTTTCTTTGTATGTTTTTCTAATAAAGTCACACACTTGTACACAATAAATGCAAGCACCACTGTTTTCTCTCTCTCTCTCACACACACAGCGATCCAACCGACAGCCCTGTGGCACCTACCTGCAGGCCTTGCTGGAGACGCCTCCTGTTCGGGCAGGGGTGTGACTGGGGAGCCTGCAACCCTCTCCGGCACTGGCACCTCCACAGGTGCTGGCGTGGGCACTGGGACTTCTCTGGGGGGTGGGGAGGCTGAGGGAAGGGCTGCTGGCCGCTCCTCTTCCTCTTCATCTTCAGAGGAGGACTCAGAGGATGAAGAGGACGAGGAGGATGAGGACGAGGAGGAGGAGGAGGATGAGGAGCTGGAAGAGCTGCTGCTCTCGGAGTCTGATGTGCTGTCATTTTCGCCATCTGAGTCAGCATACAGAGAACATTTGGAAGACGAATCGCTTTCCTCGTCCTCGCCTGGAAATCCAGAAGGGGCAGTCAGGAGAGGTGGGCAGACCTCACTTGGCCAGCCGTGGGCTCCTCACTCACTCCCTGCTGTGGATGCTGGGCTCTGGGCTAGGGACGGGGAAGTCCAACAGACCAAGGAGCTGCATAAGCAAACCATTTTCACTGTGAGATAAACATCAGCATGTGGGGAGGATGGCAAAGGAAGCCCTAGACTCTGTCTGAAGAGGCCCGACAAGGAAAGCATCCCAGGGGACAAGCTGAACTCAAGGACAAGGAGTCCACCACACAGACATGGGGACTGCACAGGGATGTCGGAAGCAAGAGGAAGTGGAGGCTTGGAGACTGGGAAGCAGGCTGCTCTGGCACTCAAACCTTCCTAAAGTGGGTCTCAGGACCCAGTATGGACGAAGGACTGGGTGAAAAAGGATTCTGGGCTGAAAAGGTTAAAAAACACGACAGGCTCTATATTCTGAGACTGCTCATGTACGGGAAGGACTCGAAAAAACTGAAGAATTTCAGTTT
The DNA here is from genome assembly GCF_028858775.2 of Pan troglodytes. Classification (NCBI taxonomy): domain Eukaryota; kingdom Metazoa; phylum Chordata; class Mammalia; order Primates; family Hominidae; genus Pan; species Pan troglodytes. Next base: position 34,997,916 of record NC_072416.2, on the reverse strand, counting down.
TTGAGGAACAGAATTGGATAAGTTAGACTAGAAGGTGGTGGCAGCTGGGGAGCGGACTGGAGGAGGGCGAGATGGAGCTGAACAGAGCAGGGCCAGGAGACAAACGGCCCATGGTGTTGGCCTGGGGGGACACCCTGTGGAGAACAAGTTGCCAGGAAGGACCTTATGGAGGGAAGTCACAGGGTCAGGAGTGCATTTTAGGAAAGAGATTCTATAAGCAGTTTGGAAAATGGACTGGAACAGAGGGAGAAGGACAAAAAGAGAGACAGGGAAATCAGTCAAGACTGCTGCAAGAGGCTGGGTGCAGTGGCTCACAGCTGAAAGCCTAGCACTTTGGGAGGCCGAGGTGGGTGGATCACTTGAGGTCATGAGTTTGAGACCAGCCTGGCCAACACGGTAAAACCCCATCTCTGCTAAAAATACAAAAATTAGCCAGGTGTGGTGGCTCACGCCTGTAATCCCAGCACTTTGGGAAGCTGAGGCAGGAAAATCGCTGGAACCAGGGAGGCGGAGGTTGCAGTGAGCCAAGATCACATCACTGCACTCCAGCCTGGGTGACAAAGCGAGACTCCGTCTCAAAAAAAAAAAAAAAAAAAAAAAAAATCTGGGTGTGGTGGCTCACACCTGTAATCCCAGCACTTTGGGAGGCTGAGGTGGGTGGATCGCCTGAGCTCAGGAGTTCAGATCAGTCTGGCCAACATAGTGAAACCCTGTCTCTACTAAAAATACAAAAAATTAGCTGGGGGTGGTGGTGGGTGCCTGTAATCCCAGCTACAACGGAGGCTGAGGCAGGAGAATCTCTTGAACTCAGGAGGCGGAGGTTGCAGTGAGCCGAGATTGCGCCATTGCACTCCAGCCTGGGCGACAAGAGCGAAACTCTCTCAAAACAACAACAACAACAACAACAAAAAAAACAAAACAAAACAAAAAAAGCGTTCTACCAGGCTGTCTTTTTGGACAGCTATGTCTCAGCAGAAGAGGGAGCAGGAGGGAGCATTTTGAGCACTGAGCTTATTGCTGTCAAGGGGCCAAAGGTTCCTAAGAATGTGGCCCAAACAGATGCCCTTGCAGAAGGCAAAGGTGACCCACAAGCCCAGCAGGAAGGTCATGTGAGCTCAGAAAAGGGCTAGCCAGGCAGCCGAACCCCTCCTCCGAGCCCAAAGTCGATTCCACTGTCTGTGCTCACCATCCGACACCCCTGTCTCCTTCTTTGTGGTATCCACAGCTTCCTCTCGATCTTCATCTTCCTCATCTTCCTCGTCATCCTCCTCATCCTTAAGAAAAAAGACAAATGGGGACTAACAGAAAGGGGACAACTGGTCCTACACCACGCACAGCTGCCTGGGCTCCAACCACAAAGATGCTGGCTATGGGAAGTAGGCTTCGGCCAGGAGCCGGCGCCCGGGCCCTCACCTTCTCCGAGGAGGACTCCTGGGATGCCTCCTCCCCTTCGCTGTCCAGAGCAAAGGACTTGCGGTGCTTGCCCTGGGTCTTGCCTCGCTCTTCGTCCCGCTTCGGGGGCTTGGTCCCCGGACGTCCGGGCTCTCCAGCCTCCTTCTCTTGTTCAGGGTCTAGGCCAGCAGAGTGGTAGTTAGGGAAATTTACCATCAACCACAAGATACTTGCCCTGTGCAAGGGGCTTTACATATACTATTACCAATCTTCCTGATGGTCTTCATTTTACAGATGAGAATTTGGAAGCTCACCAGAGGAACTCAAACACCTCAGTTACCTCATGTTTCATAGTTTTGTATTTGTTTTTGTTTTTGGGACAGGGTCTTGCTCTGTCACTCAGGCTGGGGTGCAGTGGCATGATCACAGCTCACTGCCTCAACCTGCTGGGCTCAAGCGATCCTCCTCCTGCCTCGGTCTCCTGAGTAACTGGGACTATACAGGGGCATGCAACCATACCCAGCTAATTTTTAAAAATTTTTGTAGAGACAGGGTCTACCTATGTTGCTCAGGCTGGTATTGAACTCCTGGGTTCAAGTGATCCTCCTGCCTCAGCCTCCTGGAGTGCTGGGATTACAGGCGTGAGCCATCGTGCCTGGTATATATATATATATATTTTTTTTTTTTTTTTTTTTTTTTTGAGACGGAGTCTCGCTTTGTCGCCAGGCTGGAGTGCGGTGGCACAATCTCAGCTCACTGCAGCCTCCGCCTCCCGGGTTCAAGCAATTCTCCTGCCTCAGTCTCCCAAGTAGCTGGGACTATAGGCACCCGCCACCACGCCTGGCTAATTTTTCTATTGTTAGTAGAGACGGGGTTTCACCATGTTGGCCAGGATGGTCTCGATCTCTTGACCTTGTGATCCGCCCGCCTCGGCCTCCCAAAGTGCTGGGATTACAGGTGAGCGCCACCCTGCCTGGCCTTAATATATATAGATACGCATGTGTGTGTGTATATATATGTGCGTGTATATATTTGTGTGTATATACATAAGTGTGTGTACGTATGTGTGTATATATATATATATATATATATATATATATATATATATATGTTGTTTTTTTTTTTTGAGACACAGTCTCGTGCTATCACCCAGGCTGAAGTGCAGTGGCATAATCTTGGCTCACTGTAACCTCCACCTCCTGGGTTCAAGTGATTCTTGTGCCTCTGCCTCCCAAGTAGCTGGGATTACAGGTGAACACCACCATGCCTGGCTGTTTTGTATTTTTAGTAGAGACACGGTTGTGCCATGTTGGCCTGGCTGGTCTTGAACTTCTGACCTCAGGTGATCCTCCTGCCTCAGCCTCTGGAAGTGCTGGGATTACAGTCAGGAGCCACTGCGCCCAGCCCACACAGTTTTAAATATGTCCTGTCCATTTGATCTTGTATCATTTTCTGGTCGGGTGGAAGAGGGAGCTGACTTGTTATGCCTGGCCCAAGAAAAGAGTATGAAGGCCAGTGGGTCTCCAGGGAAGCAGATCTGACTCAATGGGCAAGTTTCCAGGCCATGGTAGCTATCAAGCAAGGGCTCAAACTCAGGCAAACTAGGAGGAAGGTGGTAGGAGGGCATTAGCATCAGGTGGGAAACTTGGGGAGATGCCTCGTTTAACTCGGAATTCTGTGATTCCAGACACTGAATTTCATGGGTAGAAAAACCCAAAATACAGAAAATGTAAATCAGCAGACCAGAGGAAGACCTGCAACTACAATCCGGGGATAACTCTACCTGGTGCATCCCACACCTCTCAGAACTGCTGCATTTCAACCCTGCACCTCCACCTGGCTGTGCCCTCAGGACGACCTGACCCCTTCATCCCCACCTCTTGCTCTCCCATCAGAACCCACGCAGCACACCCCTTCTCCTTATGCCTGACCCTGCTCACCGTCTTCATCTTCCTCAGCAGGAGTGGAGGGACGAGGCCTCTTTTCCTCACTGGCCTCAGAAATTTCCGATGGCTCTTTCCGCTTTACCTGGGGGATGGGGAAAAGATGGGGCCTGTTTAGAACTCAAACACTCAGGCAGAGCACGGTGGCTCACTCCTGTAATCCCAGCACTTTGGGAGGCCAAGGCAGGTAGATCACCTGAGGTTAGGAGTTCAAGACCAGCCTGGCCAACACAGTGAAACCCCAGCTCTACTAAAAATACAAAAATTAGCCAGGCGTGGTGGCGGGTGCCTGTAACCCCAGCTACTCGGGAGGCTGAGGCAGGAGAATCGCTTGAACCCGGGAGGTGGAGGTTGCAGTGAGCTGAGATCAGGCCACTGCACTCCAGCCTGGGCAACAGAGTAAGACTCCATCTCAAAAAAAAGAAAAAACTCAAACACTCATGGTTCCTGACCACCCCTACCCCAAGGAAGGGGGCCCCCTCTCCCTCTCCCCACCCTACCCCACAAAACGACAGTTCTGAGTACCTTGAATGAAGGCAGCCGCAGGGCCCCTCTCAGCCCTGACCCAAAGGCGAAAGCCTCGATGCCCGTAGTGCCCCCGCTCTTGGCCCAGTCCACGAGGGACAGCAGGCCAGGCTCCTTCAGCTTCGTCTTCTCTTTATCCTCCTCCTTGGCTTGCTGCTTGGCCGCGTTCTGGAATGGCTGCAGGCAGCAGTGGGGCTGAGGCCCAGCGCCCAGAACCCAGGCATTCCCTCCTGCCTGAGACCTACTCCCGGACCCCAGGAATACAGAATGCATCTACTTGCTGCTCCATATCTTGGTCACACCTGTCCCAGCCCCCGCACGGCGTTTTCTCAAAAGTCTGCTCATTTCGCCCACCAGTCTTAAGAAATAGCCACCATTCCCACTTCACAAGTGGCAAAATGGAAGACCAAAGCTTGAAGAGAGCTAAGGGCCTTGTCCACTGCAAGCAAGCAAGCAATGGAGCCAGGACAAAGCTCTGCTGCCTCCCAGGCCCATCTGTGCCTGCTTCTCTGTCCCCTCAACTCCCCTGCCCACCCAGGGTGGCCTGCAGGGCCTGCGGCCTCTCTCCACTCGCCTCCATCACCTGTCTCCTCTGAGCTGTGCAGCCTGGAGGAGCCAGAGGCCCATTTCCTCCTGCAAAGCCCAGGGCTCCCCGGTCCCAGGCGCTGGCCTCACCTTGGCCTTCTCCTCCTTGCTCTCCCACCACTGGTCAAAGGCTCCGAAGGCCACGTTCTCCACCATCTTGCGGTTGAGGTCTCGCTGCATGATGCTCTTCATCTCCTGGACCAGCATGGCGAGCACACGGCCCACGGTGCCTGCCGTCGGGAGGGTCTTGCCCTCTGCCAGTTCTGCTTCTTCCCTGGGTGGCAGCCGGGCCTCCTCTCCCGAGACTGAGGAGGAGGGCAGGGGCTCGGCTGCCATTGGCATGGGCAGGTGGTAGGCCTCCCGTGAGTATGCCCCTCTGCCCTCCTGCCCCTGTGCATATAGAGCATACGGCAAGCCGTAGGCTGCCTCCTGCGGGGGTGGAAACGGGAGGAAGGCCTCCCCAAAGGCCCCACCGGGGGGGCCAGCTGAGGCGGCAATCAATCCCTTGCCCTGCCGCAGCTGATGGAGCCGAGTTAACATCTGGGTCTGCATCTGAAAGGACATGGGCATCCCTCCCCACTGAGCCCCAAGTCGGTCCATGAGCTCCAGGGAGTTCACAAAGTCATAGATGTGCGGGGGTGGTGGAGGAGGTGGGGGGTACTCAGGGGGTGGCGGCCCATCAGGTCTGGGTGGGAGGAGGTAGGCAGGTTGGTGGGGAGGATAACCAAGAGGAAGGGACGCCAGGTAGGGAGGAGGAGGAGGCGGGGGAGGGGGAGGTGGCGGAGGCTGCTGAGGGGGCGTCGGGGCCGGAGCGGGTGAGCCACCCCGGTCGTCGTCGGAGATCTCCATGTCGTCTCCAGAAGAGCATGGAGAAGCCTGCGGGGGCAGAGGAGGGTCACAGAAGGCTTCTGCCTGTCCCAAGCCCTACTTTCTCATCTGGTTCCCTTCCCTCTCCCCTAGGCCCAACCCTGACTCCCAGAGCCCAGGTGCCTCCTCTGGCTGACCCCAACCTCACCTGGTTCTGTCCATTTGCCTTGGGAGACTCCCGGGTAGCCCCTGGCTCCCCGCTCCCTGTAGGTGCCACATCCTCAAAATTAGCTGGGGCCGGAGGGGGTGTGCAGGGCCCATGCCCTGACCCAGAAGGCACCTCACTCCCTGTATCTCTGGCCCCAAGGACCATGCTGCTGTTCTCTTCCTCCTCCTCTGTGTCAGAGGCCAGGAAGGAAAACTTGGAGCGCTGCTCCTTCAGCAGCATCTCGATGCGGGAATCCAGGCTGCTGTGCTGGGCGAAGGGCACACTCTCATTGGTGGTCTCCGGGGCTGGGGAGCCAGAGCGGGCAGGTGAGGCTGGGCGGGGGGAAGTCCGAACTTCTTCTCTCTCAGGGCTGGGCCCTCCTCCACCCCCGCCTCCACCAGGTTCTGGAGGCTCCGGGGGTGGAGCCTCTGAGGCAGGAGGCCGGTAGTCCTGGTCGGTGGGCCGGCTGGGCTCGGGGGGCAGGTAGGAGGTGTAGGAAGGTGGGAAGCGCTCAGCTGTATTTTCAGCAAAAGGGGCTCCAGGGGGTTCCTCCCGTGTGGCCCGGCGTGGTGGGTAGGAAGTATGGCGCTGGTAGCGATTCCAGCTTTCATAATACGCTGGGTAGTTTGCATCAGAACTACGAAACTGAGAGGACGAGGAGGAAGAGGACGACGAGGAGGACGAGGACAATGAGGAGGAAGAGGCGGAGGATGAGGCAGTGGCTGCAGTGGTGGCGGCAATGGCCGTGGAGGCGGTTGTGGAGGCTGAAGATGCAGAGAAGTGGCGGCGGGAAAAGGCATCTTGGTAGCTGTTCTCTGACCGCCGGGGCTTGAAGGAGGTTGAAGTGGTGCTGGAGAAGAAGCAGGGGAGTTAGCTGGACTCAGCTCTCTATGACCAAACCACAGCGTCCTGGGTCCCAGGGCCCAAAGCCCCTCTATGCTGCCCTCCAAAAGAAGAGCTATATGTTGGGTTCCTAGCTAGTGTGTTCCCCGAGGACAGCAATTTGTTGACTGAATCCACAGAGAAACTAGGACAAATTATTTCCAACTCCCTCTTGGAGAGACTCTGGGCATCTTCTTCCCAGTGGCAGCTCCCAGACTTTGCGGGCGGGGCCCCAGGCGGGGTCTGCTCTGTACCTGCTGGAGTAGGCGGAGTCCTGAGAGTAGGGGGTGCTGCCCCGAGACGTGTAGGGGGTTCCTTGGGAGGACTGAGGTGTGAACTGGCCAAAGGAAGATGGGGTATCTTGTCGGCTGCTGGAGAAGCTTGTGTCCTGGGAGCAGGGCGTGCCGTTGCCAGGAGTGCCCACCGCAGTGGTGCCTGCTGGGTAGGCAGCTGTGTCAGAGGAAGAGCGGCGGCGGGATTCAGCCTAGAGCGACAGAGCAGGGCAAGGAGAGAGGAATGGGCTCAAACACCACTTGAAACCTGCCCTTCCCCAAACCAGGAATCCTAGTTCCCTTTTTTTTTTTTGAGACGGAGTCTCGCTCTATTTTCCAGGCTGGAGTCCAGTGGCGTGATCTCGGCTCACTGCAAGCTCCGCCTCCCGGGTTCATGCCATTCTCCTGCCTCAGCCTCCCAAGTAGCTAGGACTACAGGCGCCCGCCACCATGCCCGGCTAATTTTTTGTATTTTTAGTAGAGATGGGGTTTCACCGTATTAGTCAGGATGGTTTCAATCACCTGACCTCATGATCCACCCGCCTCGGCCTCCCAAAGTGCTGGGATTACAGGCGTGAGCCACTGTGCCTGGCCCCTAGTTCCCTGTCTTTTGAAAGCATCTCAGCGGCTTTGCTTGGCTCTTCTTTGTTTAACGGGAAAGCCCGGAACCTCCCAAAGACTGTTCCTGCTCCGGGCACCCGGACACCATGCCCACATGGCTAGGGGCTGTGGCAGCCACAAACTTCTCACCGTCTCAGTGGCTGCACCCGAGCCTTGGAACTTCTCACTCAGGGCCTTGCCCCCAGTGGGCACAGTCTGAGGGGTGTAGGAGCCATTGACAATTAGTTCATAGTATTTCATTCGTTGTTGTCCTGGAGGGAGGGAAATGGGAACCAATTGTCAGATGGAGATACTAACTCCTTCCTGATCTGGTATTCCTGCTTTCTCAGGCCTCAAGTTTCCTACAATTTCTTGGAATCTGGGTTTCAGGATTTCAGTTCTCCTACCATAACTCTACCTTTGGGACCTTCTACCTCATCTCTACCTCTAAACTACCACAAACAACATATTTTATGACACTTCACGATTTATCAAAAACACTTCTACTTATTTTACCATGTTGGATCACCAGAAGGGAAGCATCAGTACCTCTGTTCTAGAGGCTTAAAAGCGATCTACACAAAGTCACAGAATTGGTCATTGGAAAAATTGGAATTCAAACCCAGAGGCTCGATCACCGCATGCTCTTTATCCTGTAAACTAAAGCATGCAGCACAGCAACCCGGGGACTAACAGAGCCTGCAGGAGCTGTGGAGTGAACACCTCAGAAACACCTTGTGAGGAAAGAAACATGGTATTTAAAAACCATGAGATTTCACACAAAAACCCAAATTTCTGGCTTGAGTGCAGTGGCACGATGTAACCTCCACCTCCCAGGTTCAAGTGATTCTCATGCCTCAGCCTCTTGAGTAGCTGGGATTATAAGCATGAACCACCACGTCCGGATTTTTGTTATTTTTAATAGAAATGGGGTTTCACCATGTTGACCAGGCTGGTCTCGAGCTCCTGTCCTCAGGTGATCTGCCCACCTTGGCCTCTCAGAGTCTTGGGATCACAGGCGTGAGCCACCGCATGCCCAGCCCTGGCTTTCTTTTACAAATCAAATTCAAGAATGTTAAACCTCATTTCCACTTGCGAACTGGCCAGTGCCTACTAATGGCTGCCTCCTCCAGACAATACTGCAATCTGCAGCTCGCCACAGACCCCACTGCTCCCCATCACTCAACACAGAAGCCCAGACCACCTCGCTTGTGTTCACAGCTCCTTTACTATCTCAAATTTCCAAACCTAAAAACCCAGAAAATCCAGTATTTCTGAGAATCTGGCACCAAAACCTATGTGGGTTATAGAATAGCATACAGAAAGATTAAAAAGAGGCCAGGCATGGTGGCTCATGCCTGTAATACCAGTACTTTGGGAGGCCGAGGCAGGCAGATCACTTGAGGTCAGGAGTTCAAGACCAGCCTGGCTAACAGGGTGAAACCCTATCTCTACTAAAAATACAAAAATTAGCCGGGCGTGGTGGCGCATAAATGTAATCCCAGCTACTCAAGAGGCTGAGGCAGAAGAATCACTTGAACCTGGGAGGTGGAGGTTGCAGTGAGCCAAGATCGTGCCACTGCACTCCAGCCTGGGCGACAGATTGAGATTCCATCTCAAAAAAAAAAAAAAAAAAAAATTAAAAACAGGCTTGGCAGTGTAGTGAGACTTCATCTCTGCAAATAATCAAAAAACCTTTGGCCAGGTGTGGTGGTGCGTGCCCATAATCCCAGCTACTCAGGAGGCTGGGGTGGCTGAGCCCAGGGGCTGGAGGCTGCAGTGAGGAAAGATCACGCCACTGCTCTCCAGCCTAGGTGACAGAGCAGGATCCTGTCTCAAAAACCAACCAAGCAACCAACCTGACCTGGGCTGATTTACTACAATCTATTCATCTTACCTAGTACAACCCTTCATATGATTTTTTTTTTTTTTTACAGATAGTTACGTGCTTGATTATGGCCTATTGCCCGACCTTGCTGGAGACACCACACACACAAACATCCATGTACCATAATTCCACTCTAAAATCTGATCTGATTTCAGAAACACAACTGGCCCCAGCAGTTTCAGATCATGACCCTGGGCGCCTGCCTGACCCTGACAGGCATTTGCATGTAACCTCCGCTGGAGGCCAAGCCTGAGTGGCAGGCAGAGGAGTCCTCACCTTTGATGTCAAGCTGGGCATGGATGATGTTGCCCATGACGGAGGTAAGGTGGAGGTTTTTGACCGTTTCCTTGGCGCCCCGAGTGCTGGTGAAGAGCACACGGGCCAGGCCCAGGTGCTTGCGCGTACGGGGGTGAAGGAGGATCTCTACCTCTTCCACCTCACCGTACTTACGGCACATATCCTTCAGGAAGGTCTCCCGCACGTTGTCATTCAGCCTTGCAAAAGTCACTTCCTTCAGTGGAATCTGTCCAATATAGAACTCGTCCAGCTGGGGAAAGAACAGGAGTTGGTATGGGGTCTCAACACTGACCACTGTTCCTTTGTCCTTCGGGAAACTTTAGCAAGCTCCATGAAGTCAAGAGAGAGATCCGGGAAAGTGAGGGGCAAGGGAAGGGGCCCAAAATATGGGATCCATCAGACCTGACCCCTTTTCCCTGAATTCTTCTCACCACAGAATAACAGCAAGAATTAAGAACAGAAATGTGCAAACTAGGCCGGGTGTGGCAGCTCACACTTATAATCCCAACACTTTGGGAGGATGAGGTGGACGGATCACCAGAAGTCAGGAGTTCAAGACCAGCCTGTCCAACATGATAAAACCCTGTCTCTACTAAAAATACAAAAAAAAAAAATTTAGCTAGATGTGATGGTGGGCACCTGTAATCCCAGCTACTCAGGAGGGTGAGGCAGGAGAATCACTTGAACCTGGCAGGCAGAGGTTGCACTGAGCCGAGATCACACCACTGCACTCCAGCCTGGGCAACACAGCGAGACTCCATCTCAAAAAAAAAAAAAAAAAAGAAAGAAAGAAAGAAATGTATACACTGAGGAATAAATATACGTGGAGAGAACGAGCTACAGGGCGATGATTACGTAGCTCAGCCTTTACTAGGTAACTACCATGAACAAGGCACTGGAAATACAGAGATAGAAAGGAAGAGATTCCCGTACAGAAAAGTAGCATGACATGCACATACAAACACAACACGACCCAGTGGCAGCTGATGCGTACATGGTGTTCTGGAGCCCAGGGAAGGAAACCTTTGTACAGAGTATGATCAGGGAAGAATTCATAAAGATGGTGTCATTCTTACTGAGATTTGGGGATTAACAATTCATCAAATGACAAAGACCCCTAGAACACGGAAATATAAAACAACTTGGTGTTTTTGAAAAACCGCAAAGCGTTATGGTGTGGATGTAACACAGGGGTGTGGTGTCAAGGCGGAGGATAAGGCTTGGCCAGGTCAATAACCATACATGTCAATGTCCCAAAACATGGACTTGGCAACAAAAGGAAAACAACAGAGTAGTGAAGCCAAAGAGACAAATGACAGCAAGGCAGAGGAGAAACTGAGGCAAGAACAAAGGCAAGGAGACCAGGTGAAATGAATACCAAGCTCTACATTAAGTGGCAATGAGAATAGAAAGATGAAGAATAAAAAGGAAAAGAGCCAGGAGGATTCGGTGACCAACTGTGAGAGAAAAGGAGAGAATCACAGGCTGCCAGGCTGTACAGCTGAGTCGATGGTACTGGCACATATGAGTAGAGGGAAAATGAAAAAGGTAGGTTAAGGAGGTAGATAATTTGTTTTAAATCCCTTAAATCTGAAACATGTGTGGCCTCCAAATGAAACTGTCCCCCTACCAGGCATACAAGCCTAGAGATGTTGGCTGGAAACAGATATTTGGAAGTCATCAACATTTAGGTAATAGTTGAAGCTGTGGGTGTGAAAGAGATTGTCCAAGTGAAGTATACAAAGTAAAAAAAAAAAAAAAAAAAGAAGAAGAAGAATGAAGGCACCCCACAGACAATTTATTTAGAAAGGATGAATAAAGAATCAGAGAAGGAAATGAAGAACCACCAGTGTTCCAGGCCCAGTTCAAGGCCTGAAGAATATCTTGTCTAGGGTGGGGAATGGGAGTTCTCGAAGGAAACAAGAGGGAAATGACATCGCCAAATGAGAGGTGGGGAACAGTGCAACCCAGGTAGGCAGTGGCCTTGTCACTCCCCTTGACTGTCAAGGAACTGGGAGATCCCACTCTTGTGTGCTATGATGCACTGTCTACGAATATACAGTGACACGTATAGCAGCTAAAGAGTCTTTACCTCACCCTTCAAGAAGTCGACACCCCAGCCACCAGGGATACACTTAGGACACCTGACCTGCACCTTTCTAGAAGATTAAGTGTACCTCCTGTCCAAAACAACTGAGTCTCACAGCCTCAGAGGTTGCTAGATCTGGCTGAGACCCTTTCATTGGAAACCCTTTTATTCAGCTATAGTGCCAAGACGCATCCTCCACACCCTCTTAGGACTACCACACCAGGAGCCCAGCAGACACTTACCTTAAACTTAGGGACTGGGAGGGAAAAGTCTCTGTTTTTGGACCTGACATGGCAACGGGGGTCTTGGAGGTCTTCGACTGGTATATACTTTGAGTCCTAGGAAGGAAAGCAGCAGCAGAAAGAGAGCTCAGGGTGAATCCAGGCTAGGGAGCTCCAAGCAGCCCATCTGGACACACTCATGCAGAAGAGCTGGGTCCCACTGCCCACTTTCAAGAAGGCAGGCTACCGTTCTAGGTGCTGAACAGAATCACAGAGGACAGGGGCGCCTGGAGCTCCCCGGATGGCAACCAAAGACCCGGGCACTCACGTTGACACTGAAGTGGACTCCATCATAGCGGTACACCTTCTGAGAAGGCCTGCGCAGGGCAGGGTCCAAGGCAGGATCCACGATGAGCTTGTAGTTCCGCCACTGGAAGCTCGGGGCCTTCTGCCCATCTCCCCCACCTTCCTGATCCATCTTTGCTCATTTACACTGTTAGGGGAAGGGGGACACGCAAGAAGAATCAGGACTTGGGCCTGACTCCCCTGCCTTTCCTCATTGGCTAGCCCCGATTCCAGGTTCTCCCATCACTCCAGTTTCCAACCCTCACCCTGACCCGGGGCTCCCCCGGATTCTCCCCCAAGTACCCTCTGTTTCGCCACAACAACCCAGCCTCTCTCCACCTCCCAACTCTACTGTCAGGCCCCCAGGCCCCCAGGCCCGTCTCGAGCCCCCTTACCTTCCCGCTCTCCCTAGCGCGCGCCCCACTTGGCCTCGGCGCAAGACCCCTCCCCCGCCCCCTGCAGGCCCCGCCCCCTCCCGCCTCCTCACCGGCCAGCGGCCCGGGCCGAGCCCGGCCACGGCTCCCACACACCCGCTCTCGTCCCCGCGCCCCGATTCTCCGGCCGAAAGGTGGCACCTCTTCGGGGCGTTGGAAACACCGCGAGACCGAGCCCGAGACCCGGCTTCGACCCCGAATCCGGGCGGGGGGTGGGGGGAACGCGCACCGCTGCCCTCTCCTCCCGCCCCGGCGCGTTCTGCACCCCCCCAGCAGGTCTCCGCGCACGCGCGCCGCGCGGCCCCACTCACCCGCTCCCGGCGAGCGGCTCCCCCTCCCCCCACCTCGCGCGGCACCTCAGCGGCGCGAGGCGGCGGCAGCGGCAGCGCGAGACCCGGCCCCGCAGCGGTGGCGGCGGCGGCGCCCCCCCACCACCACCTCCCCGGCGCGCGCACCAAACACCACCGCCACCTGCGCGAGGCCCAGCGGGCACAGGGTCTGCATTCGCACTTTCGCCACAGGCGCTGCCGGGGGACCCACGGGGCCGAGGGTAGCGGCTTCGCCTCGGCCGGCGCCCTGGGAGGCTCGGAAGTTGCGGCCCAGGGAGCCTGGAGATTGGCCGCATCCCCCGGAGAGTCGGCTTCGCCACGACGATCTAGATGCTGCGGCCCGGGACCTTGACGAATCGGCGGCGACGAAAGCTGCGACTAGTCCCTGAGGAAAAGGGGCGGGGCGGAGGGGAGGAGGCCAGCCAGCGCTGGGGAACCTTCAGTGGCGCGTTCTGCAGACGCAGATTCACCGGGCGGGCGGGGCGAATCGCTGGACAGGATGCGCGCCGCTTTGCTTCTCTTCCCCGTCCCTTCCTTGCACTGCCGAAGTCTGAGAGGCTGCAGATTCGCCACTGTTCCCGGCCTCAGCCGTAGCCTCCCCTTCATCCGCCTTGGTGGAGTCAAGAAAATAACGGCCCGTTAGCCAATCCCTGCTGGCAGAGTCGACAACTTTTTTGGATTTTTCTTACTGGCCCAAGTGAGAAAATAGCCCGCTTCTGACCCTGGGGAAAATGCCTCCAGCCCAGCGCTCCTCTCAGAGTCCGATGAGAATTTTCAGCCGAGTATCGAGGGACCCGAGGAATTCTGAGGATCCGGCCTGGCGAATCTGCGGATTCCGCTGTGGGCGGGGCCGAGTCAAGGGGCGGGGCCAGGGCGTGCAGAGCCTGGGACTAGGGGGCGCCTCCGGGAGGACCCACGAGGACTCACCCGGATGGGAGGGACGGCCGGGAGGTGGAAAAACACAACCGTGAGCGGTGACTCAGGCGGTTTGCCCCGCCTCGCACAAAAATGCAGGGTGCCTTTCCTTCCCGTTATTGCCCTTGGGTGTCTGGCTGCTTAGGATGCCCATTTGCCAGATGGGGAGAGTGAGGCCTGTAGAAGGTGCCCTACTTTGCCGTACTCAAACCCACCATTAGTGGTTAAATCCAGGGACCGCCTCAAGGTTTTCTGATGAGCCTAGTGGGGCCTAAGTGCCCTTAAATGGGCCTTGTAATAATAAACGAGGTCCTACAGGAACGGGACTGGACTGGTGTGTCCTCCTGGCGTCATGGTCCCACTGCCCGCTTCTTTGGCTATGGCGCCCTATGCTCACGGGATGCCTCCGCACAAGGGCAGCAGCGGCCCAGGCCTACCCCTGGAACTCGGGCTGAGGTTTCTGAAGGCTGGGCACCGTTTTGATCCCGTGTGGGCGCAGGCACTCCCAGGAGGTCCCTTTTCCTGAGCTGAGGATGCCCCACGCTCCTGATATGTGTACATCAGGCCCTCGCTATATGGCCTTGGGCAAGTCATTGACCTAAGTTTCAGAGTCTTCCTTTAAACTTGGATGTCAATTTGTACACATCCGAACAGTGCAGAAAAGACCCTTAGAGCCTGGTTTATGCAAATTCACCATTTTAAGTAATAGGAAAAGGTGGAAGGGAGACTTATCCAAGGTCTCACACCACAAGATAGAAGAAGATTAGGACTCTACAATTTTGAGGGAAATAAGGCTGAAAAAAATAATTTACGTGGAGGCATAGTTGTTGAGATCAGATTCCTTTCTGTTCCAGTTGAAAGGCACTGGTTCCTTTTCTCAAATCAAAGAGAGATTCCCATGTGAGGGGTAGATAGTCCAAGTTCAGTTTCATGGACTAGCTGTGTGGTTTTGGGCAAGATCTTCAGCCTTCTTGGGCCTGTTTTCTTATCTCTGAAATGAAAATGATAAAGACTTAACGCTTAAGGTGTTGTGAGAGTTAAATAAGATAACCTATGAAAGTCCCCTAGTATGTGGTAGTTGCTCAAGAAAGAAACTTGAGGCCAGGTGCAGTGGCTAACACTTGTAATCTCAGCACTTTGGGAGGCCAAGGTGGGAGGATCACTTGAGCCCAGGAGTTCAAGACCAGCCTGGACAACATAGTGAGACCCTCCTCTCTACAAAAAAAAAAAAAAATTAATTAGCTGGGTTGGTGGGACGTCCTGTGGTGCCAGCTATTTGGGAGGCTGAGGTGGGAGGCTCATGAGCCTGGGAGATCAAAGCTGCAGTGAGCCAAGATTGCACAGCTGCACTCCAGCCTGGGCAAAAGAGTGAGACTCTGTCTCGGCTGGGCGCGATGGCTCACACCTGTAATCCCAGCACTTTGGGAGGCCAAGGCAGGGGGATCACTAGGTCAGGAGATCAAGACCATCCTGGCTAACATGGTGAAACCCCATCTCTACTAAAAATACAAAAACAAAATTAGCCGAGCGTGGTGGTGGGCACCTGTAGTCCCAGCTACCTGGGAGGCTGAGGCAGAAGAATGGCGTGAACCCAGGAGGCGGCGCTTGCAGTGAGCCGAGATCATGCCACTGTACTCCAGCCTGGGCGACAGTGCGAGACAGAGCGAGACTCCGTCTCAAAAAAAAAAAAAAAAAAAAAAAAAAGAGTGCTTATACTAAACACTCAGGGAGGGCTGGGTGTGGTGGCTCATGCCTGTAATCCCAGCACTTCAGGAGGCCAAGACAGGTGGATCACCTGAGGTCAGAAGTTTGAGACCAGCTTGGCCAACATGGCGAAACCCCATCTCTAATAAAAATATAAAAATTAGCCGGGTGTGGCGGCACACACTTGTAATCCCAGCTACTCTGGTGGCTGAGGCAGGAGAATTGCTTGAACCTGGGAGACAGAGGTTACAGTGAGCTGAGATCGCACCACTGCACTCCAGCCTGGGCAACACAAGACTCTGTCTCTAAATAAATAAATACTCAGTGGGAGAGATAGAGACTCTGAACTCAGGGACAAGAGTTCAAAGCCTGTAGCCTTGGAATAACTCTCCCCATTCAGAAGCTGTTGGCCCTTGTTAGCATCTGACAGGGTTACACCTGAAACCCACTCCCCTCCCAGGTCCTGTCCAACCAAACTTGCCACCACCCGGCTCTTGGGAACAAGTAAAGTTATCCTAAGAAGGCCTGCCCTGCATCCCCTTCACAGCAACAGGGACATCTGTGAAACACGATTTATTATATAAAACAAGGTGCATCCAAATTCAGTGTCAGAAGAGCTTTGTATTTCAAGGGCTAAGGACTGGACCTTCTCCCTTAAAACCTCCTTACCCAACCCTTGCTAAGGACTCAGGCCTGGGGCAGAGGCTGTCAGTCTCTAAAGACCCCAGCCCTGGACCAGGAGGGGGAGAACAAGTTTGGTGCATAGCGTGGGGCTAGGGCAGTGGGTCAGGCACCATCCCTTCTGCGAGTGGCCACAGGTCACCACGGTGGGGGAAGGTGGGGAGCTTGAACCTCCAAAGATAGGTTCATTGTAGGAAAAGCTAGACCAATGCCTTGGGTAGACCAAATCCCTCTACAACAACTAAAGCAAGAATGTGGAACCCATCGAAATCTTCCCCCAAAATGCCAACCATAAAATAGATTCTACAGAAATAAAGAAAGGAATCCCAGCACTTTGGGAGGCCGAGGCGGGAGGTTCACTTGAGCCCAGGAGTTTGAGACCAGCCTGGGAACAGCGAAACACCGTCTCTACAAAAAAATTAGTCGGGTGTGGCAGCACACACCTGTAGTACCAGCTACTCACTACCTGGGAGGCTGTGGTGGGAGCATCTTTTGAGCCTGGAAGGTCGAGGCTACAGTGAGCTGTGACTGTATCACTACACTCCAGCCTGGGAAACAGACTGTCTCAAAAAAAAAAAAAAAAATTAAACCAACAATTGGCTGCCTTCTGACCTTCACATCCTGTATAGGAATGGAAATGGTGGCTAAAGTCAGCACTGAAGGTCCCACAAGCTCTCCCTGCCTCCCCTCTATCTACTGCATGATCCTTCAACTGAGGCCAGCCCAAGTGCAGAGTAGCTTGCAAAACCCAAGGGACAGACTGATGGGGAAAATCCCTGGGAATGTGGGAGCTGCCCCAAGGCCCAGCCCAGAGGACCCTGCGGGCAGGAATCTGAACTCTGCCTGAGAGTGGCCACTGGAAGTGGCTCCAGCCAGGGGATGGGGGGATGAGGTCTGTATGCCCCTGCGGCCTCTTACAGACCCCGGAGGGAGGCAGTGCTTGCAGTGAGCGGTGGCTAACACCAGCCTCACACAGCCTGCAGCTCCCCCTGCAGGCGATTCAGTTCCTCTAGTTCCTGCTTGTAGCGGTCTGTCTTGTGTGCCACCAAGGAGCGGTAGAAATGCAGAGCAAAGGCCACAAACACGAGCCCCACGGGTACCATGATGGCTGTGGAGGCCATGGCTGCTTGCCAGCCTGGCCCATGGGCCCCACCACCACCACAGGCTTGCCGGGGTGGGCAGGCTGGCTCAGCCTGGGACGGTGCTGCAGACGCAGAGGATGGTGGGAGATTGGAAGCTGGACTAAGGGAGGTAGCCACTGGTGCCAGAGTCCCAGGCACCCGGGATGTGGGCACCATGGGGGTCGGTGTGTCCAAGGGAGCCCCAATGGGCACAAACTTGACCCAACCAACCAGGACAACTTCAGCAAGGAAGAGAAAGGTGCCCAGGGCAGTGGAGAAGCCCCAGGCCAGCTCCACGTAGCGGTGCAGTCTCTGGTGTGGCGACTGGTGGACAGAGTTGAGGTTGTGGATGTTGCTCACAGCTTCAATGTGGGGCAGCAGACACGTGGAGACCATGAGTGCAAAGAGGTGCACAGCCACCAGCACGGTGGTGCAGGCACTGAAGGCCACCAGCAGGCCTGGTGGGTACTCGTGGTCGCTCTCCAGCTGCACCTCCACCATGGCCACCTGCAGGGACAAGAGGGGATGTACTGATCTCCCCATAACCTCAACTGTAGAGATTTTTTCCGCCTATTGGGATACATCACTGATACATATCCCTAGGACCTAGAACTGTGCCTGGCAGAAACCAGAGACATTCAGTCTCTGTTGAGTAAACGAATGGACAGCTTTGCAAAGGCTCTGTTCTGCTCTGGTTTCCCCACCTCCCTATCAAGAGGGCTGGATGGCCGGGCGCGGTGGTTCATGCCTATAATCCCAGCACTTTGGGAGGCCAAAGTGTGTGGATCACCTGAGGTCAGGAGTTTGAGACCAACCTGGCCAACATGGCGAAACCCCGTCTCTACTAAAAGTACAAAAATTAGCCGGGCATCTTGGCACATGCCTGTAATCCCTGCTACTTGAGAGGCTGAGGCAGGAGAACTGCTTGAACCCAGGAGGCAGAAGTTTGAGTGAGCCGAGATCATGCGACTGCACTCCAGCCTGCGCAACAGAGCAAGACTCTGTCTCAAAAAAAAATTAAAAATAAAAATTAAAAAAAGGGCTGGATGACATGCTTCTAACAGGTTTACTGCATAGGGATTAAACAGCAGATTCTGGAGCTGGGCTGCCTGGGATCATTCTCTGCTCTAGCTGTGTAATCTTGAGCAACTCAGTTCTCTGTGTGCCTCAATTTCCTATCTGGAAATAGAGATTGATAACAGCACCTCCCTGCCTTATAGGGTTGGTATAAACATTAAATGAAATATACATGAAATGGGCTGGGAGTGGTGGCTCACGCCTTTCATCCCAACACTTTGGGAGGCCAAGTTGGGCGGATCACCTGAGGTCAGGAGTTCAAGACCAGCCTGGCCAACATGGTGAAACCCTGTCTCTACTAAAAATATAAAAATTAGCCGGGCGTGGTGGTGTGCGCCTGTAATCCCGGCTACTCAGGAGCTTGGGAGGCTAAGGCAGGAGAATTGCTTGAATCCAGGAGGCAGAGGTTGCAGTGAGCCGAGATCGCACCACTGCACTCCAGCCTGGGTGACAGTGTGGGACTCTGTCTCAAAAAAAAAAAAAAAGAAAGATAAGAAAGAAAAGAAAGAAAGAAAAAGAAAGAGGAAAGGAAAGGAAAAGGAAAAGGAAGAAAAAGAAAAAGAACAGTGCCAGGCACAGAGTAAGCACTAGGTATGTGTTTGCTGTTCTTGCTATAGTGAATGCTAAAGTCTGAGGACAGAGTTTACAAATCGGCACACTGTGGACCACTGCCAGCTTGCAGACGTGTTTTGCTTGGCTCACACAGTGTGTTTCTTAAAAAATGGAAGATGCTGCCAACTTGTAAAACTGAAGAGATTTCTTATATCCCTATTTCCAGATCCCCTTGAAAACTTGGAAGAACTAGCCACACTTGGCCCGCGTTCCTGCATGGAACTATCAGCTCAAATCAGTCATGGCTGCTCCCCTTGGAAAGGTCATGGGGTCTCTCTTTTTTTTTTTTTTTGGTAGATGCCAGGTCTTGCTATGTTGCCCAGGCTGGCTGGACTCGAACTCCTGGGCTCCTAGGCTCAAGCGATCCTCCTGCCTTGGCCTCCCAAAGTGCTGGGATGAAAGGTGTGAGCCATCACCCCCAATGTCATGGGGTCTCTTGCTTGCTAGTCCCTACCCAGCCAATTTGGCATCCATATTACCTGCCTGGCCCTTTGCAAACATTTGAGTTGATGACCCTATTCTAGGAATTTATAAATTTGGAGTCTGGAACCAGACGGCTTAGGCTCAAATCCTGCCACTTACTTGCTGTGGGACCTTGGGCAGGTGTCTTAACATCTCTGATCCTCAGTTTCCTCATCTGTAAAATGGCCAGAGTAGCAGTACCCACTTTGTAGGCTAACAGATGATGTATATAAAGGCACTGAGGGCAGTGCCCGGTGCTTAGTGACAGCTGGATACAATTTGTATAATGCTATTCTAACTTAGGCCACCTGAGTTTCAGAAGCCCACTCTCTCCCCATCCCTGGTTCTTGTAGGGTCCATTCGATTGCTCTGGGCCTGGGGAAAGAAGAAGGTAGGTGTAGAGGCTGGCGGGTGGAGGTAGGAAAACAGGGCTGAGTATTTTGGGAAATTGGGCCATGGCAGGTGTCAGGAGGTGTTTTCCACAGACAGGGATCTGGGCCAGGCTTAGTCCTGGTTTCTCCCAGAGCCTGGCCCAGCCTCGGTCACCCCTGCTAGGACTGCGGCCAGTCCTGTCCCCGGAACCTAAACCTCCAGCCCCTTCCTCCTGCGGAGAAGGCTCGGGCCCTTAAGCTGTCACCCCACCAACCTGCACCTGCATATTCTGCCGTGGAGGGATTGTCTCCTTGGGAACAGGCTGGACCATGGGGTTGACCTCCCTCAGCTTGGGTGGCTGCTCCCTTCCCTCTGCAGGCTGTGCAGATGAAGGGGAGCCAACATCCTGTCCCTAGGTGATGCCCCCATCATGAAAGGTAAGCTGGTCTGTGGATTCTGGGACCCCACATAGAAGACCATAGGCTTATGATGACCCTTAGGGTTAGAGAGTTTCCCTGTCGTCGTTCAAATACAGAGGTTGTGGCACAGACAGGGCAGGGACTAGCCCAGATCCCCTAGCGCCATGGTCCCCACCCCAACCGCCTCTGATATCCACCCCCACAGGAGTGCGTTCCCCAAAGTACCTCCTGCAGCTCACTTTCTCCTTTTTCCTGGGGTGATGGTGGGGAAACCCCAGACTAACAGAGCAGCAACCCTGGGTCCCAGTTCATTCGCTCCTGCCCAGAGGCAAGGCTTTTACTTTCCACACCTGTCCAATTAGCAGGCTAGTCTGAGCCATCCTTGGCACGTGACCTGCTCTGACATGCCTGGCTCACCCTGGGGCGGTTACTTGGCTGGCTACAGAGGGCGCACCCTCCATGATCTCAGTTTCCCACTGGCTTGCAAGGGGGGTGGAGGCCTGTCCAGGGTCACACAGCTGGCCACAAGCAGGGAGGAGCCAGGACTGTGTCTGCTGATCCTCACCCTGGGACCTCCCTCCATCCCACTTCCTGTGAGGCCACTGCTGGGGCAGACCGTTAGCCGACACCGTCCTCCTGCACCTGGGGTTTATCAGCTTGAGACTCGCTTATCAGTTTCCTCATCAGCCTCCTTCCCCAGCGGCTCCCTCCCGGGCATGATCTCTTGTCAGTTTTCCTGGTTGACACTAGCACCCCTTGGGCCCGCTGGAGAGTGGCCACCTTCCCTGGGACGGGCCCACCTTCAGCTGGGTGACCCTTCCACCCAGCTAATCCATCTCGAGCCCCCCACCTGTTGATGCAGCCCCCACCCAGCTGACCTGCCTTTGAAGCTGGCACTGGGACTTAGGAACCACTTCTGCCAGGAGCAGGCTCCATCTGGACCACTCTGCCTCATTGTTACAGTCAACCCCACCGGCGATTTGTTCACCCCACTCCCACTACGACACCTTTAGGACTTTCGTGTCCTCCGGTGGCCCCGTCTCCTGGGGTCCCCTGTACACACACATCCGTAAGAAGGGACTTGCTCAGTCCCGCGGGACCTTGTTCCTTCCCCCTTTGACGAAAGCCCCCTTTAACCTGTCTCCCCTGGGACCTGTTTACTTCGCTCCCCCCCACCGACCTGTGCCCCCCACGTGCTCTGCCCCACCGGGTGTGACCCCTCCCGGCCCCTCACCATGGCGAAGCCCGAGAGCAGGGCAGACGTGCGGCTGGAAGCTTTGAGCTTGGCCCGGCTGAGGTAGAGGCGGCGCCAGCTGAGCGCCCGCAGCGAGTGCTGACTGGCCCCCATGAGGTCCAGGTAGCCGCGGTGCACGAACTCCCGGTACGTGGCCGAGCCTGCAGGGCTCTCGCCCTCAGGGTTCAGCGGGGCCTGCTCGCCCGCGTCCCCCTCGCCGCCCTTCATCCTGGGGGCGGCGGCACCAGGCGGTCACTACGGGGCGGAAGCGCCTCGGGGGCCCCAGCCGGGCCGGCCCAAGCCCGGGGGCGGCCCCATTCCCAGACAGGGCGAGCCGGATGCAGGCGGCGGGCGCCCAGGAAGAGGCAGCCCCAGTGGAGCAGGAAAAGCAGCGTCTGCGGGGAGCCCCAGGAGCCGGAGCGGGACAGCGGAGGCCAAAACAGGAACTGGGACAGAGGCGGAGCCGGGGCTAGCCACATGATGGGGTGGAGCCGGGGACCAAGTCCCCGCAGTCCCGGGCCCGCAGAGATTCCCCGCGACCCCTACCCACCAAGAACGTTATCCAAGCGCCCGGACCCCACAGAGGTGCACGCCAACCCCAGCTCCCTCCAAGGTACAGCTGGACACCCCAGGTGTCCACACTTCCAAATCCCTCCCAAAATGAGTCCAGGAGAGGTGAGCCCACTCATCTGTAGGTAGGGACCCCGCAGATACACACACGAACTCCGCAGCCCCGGCTGGAAGATTTTGAGTTTTATAGCAAACCGTATTGTACAGACCCGGGGCCCAGGGGCCCAGCCCGGCTGGGTCCCCCGCTTGCCCCTAGCCGGGCTGCCTCTTCCCTCCCCAAAGCGGCCCCATTCTCAAGCCTCTCGCTATCCCCAGGCCCCACCCCTCCGGCCTTTGGTCCGCCCAGCCCTCCCCCACCCGCGCACCTCCCTGTTACCTGAGGTATGTGGATAGATCTCCCCTCCCCTACATGGTAAGCCCCGGCCCCCCGGAGGCCTGCGCGGAGGGGCGGGACCTGGCCCGGCTCATCCCCGGGGTCCCGAAGCCCCACCCCGCGCTCGAGGAAGGGGCGGGGAAGGAGGGCCAGGAGAGTCTGTTACTAGGTTCCCATGGCAACTAAGAGGGGGCCATTTCCAGCCTTAGCACTGGCATCGGGAGGTGTCCGTTGGCTATTTCCATGGCAACCAGGAGTGGCAGTTCCCTGGGCAAATGGGATACAAGTTTCCATGACGATGAAAGAGTGGGAAGAGCCAGGCTGGAGGAGTCCCATGGTCCCCATTCTTGGGCTGGCGCCCCCAGCCATAATGCGGGTCCGGCGGGTGCCGCCGCTCAATACAGTAAAACAAGAACAAGCCTGGGGGTGGCGCAGTCCCAAATGGGCGCCCACCGGCCCGGTCTCAGGTCTCAGTCCAAGCTGGTCCAGTCCCCTCACACTCCGGCTCCCCCAGGTCCGAGGTTCCCCCGGTTCAAGTAACACTTCAGTACAGATGAATGTTCAAGTATTGTGCGGAGAGGCGGGCAGGGGGTTGGGGCGCCCCTCGCCACTCCCCTGGGCCGCGAGCTGAAGAGCGGCTGCCCGCGGCCCCCACTCCTTGCAATAGCTGCCGTTTTCAGTGACGTTCAAGGAGTCAGGGTCAGGGGGAAGGAACTGAAGCCTGGGGAGGGGGGAAGCAGAGAGGTGACCCCCAAGGGGGTATTGCTGTCCCCACACCTGCTCTCATCCCCACCTCCAGCTCAGCCCCGGCTTGCCCCTGGTTCCCCTACCTCTGACACCTGGATCCCCAATTGCTCCTCCGGTTTTCCTTTTGTGGCCCCACCCCCACCCCCCACTCCAAGTAACTGGTCTTTGTTCCCTGAACCCTTGGTGGTCTGCTGTCTGCCCCGCCCCCCGCCCCTTCCACCTCCCCCAGCCCCTGGCTCCCATATCCTGTGTGTGTCCTTTCCCCATTCTCCCCAACACTTGCACCATAACCCCCCTCCCACCGTCCCTTCGGCTCAGCACCCTCCAATACCTCTGACCCACTCCCCCAGGGGATGGACAATGAAGCAGGTAGCAGGGGGAGGACATAGGAAGGAGAAACCCCCAGAGATATCAGTGCAGGGGGGAAAGAAGTGGGTGGCTGGCTTGAGTCCCTGGGTGGGAATCCCAAGTCACTGACACTCAGGAATCCCAGGGTGGTGAGGTGGGAACCTGGCCTCCCAGCAGGGGTGAAATGAAGCCGGAGGTCCAGGCTCCTGTCGAGTCCGGGGGAGGGTGGGGGGCGCCCAACTAACTGTCCTTGAGAAGCAGCTTCTCCTCAGGGCAGCGGAAGGGGCCAGGGGGCCCGGCAGCTGCCAGCCGGGCACAAGCTTCGGGTGAGAGCTGGCGGCAGGAGCGCAGGTCTAGGCGGCGTAGACGAGGGCAGCGGCGGAACAGCGGGAGGCAGTGGTCCGTTAGGCGGTGGCAACCTGGGGATGGGGCAGTGGAGCTGAGACCAGGCAGGTGAGCAAGGGGTTGGCACTGGCCGTGGGGATCCACAGGCTGGCAGGACGGACGGGGGACCGTGCTTACCAGCAAGATTGAGGTGCACCAGGGTCTCGCGGAGTGGGGACGTGGGGGCCGTGAGGAGGTGAACACTGGGGTCCCCGACGTGGGCGCAGTGGCTCAGGTCCAGGGCGCTCAGCTGGGGTGCGTGACGCAGCAGGAGCCGCAAGGAGGCATCTGTCAGCTCCAAACCTGCCAGACGCAGTTCTGCCACCCCCTGCAGCCGACCACGGCTCTCTGTTTGCCCTGGGCAGCCAGATGAGAGGTCAGCACTCCTGGCCACTCCCATCCCTGCGCCCAGGTATCCAGACCATCTGCCCTCCACCTGCTTCCCACATAAGTGAGTGACCTGGTGCACTCTGTGGCTTGCTCTTCTCAAAAACACCCTCATGGCCTGACCTCATCTGTCCACTCCTCACATCACCTCCTCGGAGGCCTTCCATGATTATTGTATTTGAGACTACAATATTCTGCCAGGCGTGGTGGCTCATGCCTGTAATCCTAGCACTTTGGGAAGCCGAGGCAGGCGGCTCACTTGAGGTCAGGAGTTCGAGACTAGCCTGGCCTAACATGGCAAAACCTTGTCTCTACTAAACATACAAAAATTAGCCGGGTATGGTGGCAGGCGTCTGTAATCCCAGCTACTCAGGAGGCTGAGGCAGGAGAATCACTTGAACCCGAGAGGTGGAGGTTGCAGTGAGCCAAGATTGTGCCACTCCACCCCAGCCTGGGCAACAGAGCGAGGCTCCATCTCAAAATAAATAAATAAATAAATAAATAAGGGAGTCTGTGACCTCCCCTCCTCTCTCTTGCTAGCTGTCTTGCCATGTGACATGCCGATTCCTTCACGTTCCATCAAGAGTAAAAGCTACGTGAGGCCTCCCCAGAAGCTGAGCAGACGCAGGCACGATACTTCCTGTACAGCTTGCAGAATCCTGAGCCAATTCAACCTCTTTTCTTTATAAATTACCCAGCCGAAGGTATTTCTTTATAGCAATGCAAAAACTAATGTAATTCTCCACACTCCTACCACTTCCTTGCATCATTTTTTCCTCTTTTCTCACCATTTGACATATTATATGCATTTTTCTGACATATATACGTTTTCCTTTTTTTTTTTTTTTTCCCCCGAGACGGAGTCTTGCTCTGTCACCCAGGCTGGAGTGCAGTGGTACAATCACAGCTTACTGCAGCCTCAACCTCCCTGTAGCTCACTGTAGCCTTGATCCTCCCACTTTGGCCTCCCAAAGTGCTGGGATTACAGGCCTGAGCCACCGCACCTGACCAGAGTTTACTTTTTTTTTTTTTTTTTTGAGATGGAGTCTCACTCTGTAACCCAGGCTGGAGTACAGTGGTGCAATCTTGGCTCACTGCAACTTCCACCTCCCAGGTTCAAGCAATCTCCTTGCCACAGCCTCCCAAGTAGTTGGGGTTAAAAGCATTTGCCACCACGCCTGGCTAATTTTTTGTATTTTTTTAGTAGAGATGGGGTTTCACCATGTTGGCCAGGCTGGTCTCAAACTCCTGACCTCAAGTGATCTGCCCACCTCGGCCTCCCAAAGTGCTAGGATTACAGGTGTGAGCCACCACGCCCGGCCCAGAGTTTACTTTTTTAACAAGTTCTCCAATTTTGTGGATGCTGCTGGTCCCCCGAACACACTTTAAGAACCACAGCCTTGGGAGACAAGATCTCTGATCATCATTCCTGTTTACAGCCAGGAAACCCAGGCCTGGTGATGCTGAATCTGAACTCTTACCACAGTGTTGCCTGCTTCCCAGGCACCAGCCTATCCCTAAGATAAACTATTAATAGATCAGATGGCACAAACCATGAGGCTGCCCTCCAAACATGTTTTATGGAGTCTACAGAATGCTAAAAACTTCCTTAATGACTAACACTACAAAAAGGACATTTTTATAAATAAATTTACATACTGAGCTTTTCCTTGAAGAATCGTAAGATGTGGCCTCACTAGGCACTCCTTCCCACCAGATGATGACTGAGGGGAGCTGGGTGGCTAGGTGCCACTCCCTAATGTCCTACACCAATGCATCACTTCTGTTACCTCCCAGGCCAACTCTATGGGCACTTGACTTTGCAAGCCCTAAATTTTAACCCCTCCTCCTGTCTTTGAGGAGCCAAGGGCCTGGAGAGGGGATACCTTTACAGATGCCCTCAACCTTGGGCCACAGCTAAAGGCACAAGGAGGAAAGGCCCATAGAGGAAAGCAGAGGAAAGAGAAGTCACTTCTGGCTTGGGCAGGGAGGAGTAGGCATCAGTGAGGATTTCACTGAGGTGGTGGCATTTAAGCTGGGCAAGAGTTTGAAGGTGTATGGCACTGTTCACAATAGTAAAAGCCATGGAATCAACCTCAATGCCCATCAATGAAAGAATGAATAAAGAAAATGTGGTACATATACACCATGGAATACTATGCAACCATAAAAAAGAACAAGATCATGTCCTTTACAGGAACATGGAAGGAGCTGGAGGCCATTATCCTTAGCAAACTAATGCAGGAACAGAAATTGCATGTTCTCACTTAGAAATGGGAGCTAAATGATGAGAACACATGGACACATCCATGGGAACAACACACCCTGGAGCCTTTCGGAGGGAGGAGGGAGAGGATCAGGAGAAATAACTAATGGTAAATAGACTTAATACCTGGGTGATGAAATAATCGGTACAACAAACCCCCATGACACAAGTTTACCCATTTAACAAACCTGCACATATACCCATGAACTTAAAAGTTAAAAAAAAAATTTAAAAACTAAAAAAAAAAAAAAAAAGGCCCGCCTTCCTGAGCTCCTGATAAAGGGCTGAACTGAACTGAATTCCAGCAGGAGGAAATGGACCAGCCAGCACTTTCTCACCTCCCAGGATGCACCATTCCCAATGCCCACCTTACCCCCCACCCATAGCTCTCCAACTCAGTCCAATTCCGGTAAGAGTGGACAATGGCTGAGTGCTCTGGCCTGACTGGGTGACCTGCAGCAGTCAATCCCTCTGGGCCTCCAGTGCCTCATCTAGAATACGGGAAGAATCTTAGTTGCTTCTCTATTCTCCCCTTTCAGGGCTGTTGTGGAGGGGGCATGGTGGGAAGAAGGGAACTATGAAAGAGAGGGGTGAAAGAACTCCAAAAGAAAAGATTCTTTTGGCCAGGTGTGGTGGCTCACGCCTATAATCCCAACACTTTGGAAGGCAGAGGTGGGCAGATCACTTGAGACAAGGAGTTCGAGATCGGCCTGGACAACATGATGAAACCCTGTTTCTATAAGAATTACAGGCCGGGTGCGGTGGCTAACGCCTGTAATCCCAGCACTTTGGGAGGCCGAGGCGGGTGGATCATGAGGTCAGGAGATCAAGACCATCCTGGCTAACACAGTGAAACCCCGTCTCTACTAAAAATACAAAAAATTAGCCGGGCGTGGTGGCGGGTGCCTGTAGTCCCAGCTACTTGGGAGGCTGAGGCAGGAGAATGGCGTGAACCCAGGAGGTGGAGCTTGCAGTGATCCGAGATCGCACCACTGCACTCCAGCCTGGGCAACAGAGCAAGACTTCACCTCAAAAAAAAAAAAAAAAAAATTACAAAAAAATTAGCCAGGCGTGGTGGCACACACCTGTAGGCCCAGCTACTCAGGAGGCTGAGGTGGGGAGGATCACTTGAACCCAGGAGGCATAAGTTGCAGTAAGCTGAGATCTTGCCACTGCACTCCAGCCTGGATGACAGAGCCAGATGGTCTCAAAAAACAAAAACAAACAAAAGGATTATCTTATTTCAGGGGACTGCAAATCTCCTTTTGAAAATCTTTCCTCAAACTAGACCTCTCCCATCCTGATTGCTCATTCAAGTTATTCATTCAACAGCTATCTATGGAGCAGCCACTGAGAACGTGCTGGGGGACCAGCCAGCGCTTGCCCTCAGGGAGCTGGAGACTCTGGCAGAAGGGCACAGATGTGCATCAAGGCACTCCACAATTGCCCAGTATTATGCTGGCGGGCTGCTCTCAAAGCTGAGAGGGACTCTGAGCTCAATGTGGGGTGGGATCAGGGAGAGCTTCTTGGAGGAAGTGGCATTTATACCCAGGCCTAAAGGATGATGAGATTTAAGTAGATGAAGAGAGATGGCCTCTGCTCCCAGCATCCCCCTCTGCCAATATGGGCCTCCTGCCCCACCAAACTGCTCAGTCTCACACTCCCTGGGAAAACCCTGTTCCTTTCAAGACTCAGTTCAAAGTACACAGCAGGTGGGTGAATGAATGAATAATGCCCAACCAGGGCCTTCCTATTCAAACTCATGTATTCTTTCCTTTCTTCAAATACTTTACCATCCAGCATGAGTCAGAAGAGACCTGAGGCCTCCTACCCTACCCTTGCCCAGCCCATTCTCCAGAAAAGCAAACAGAGGTTGCACCTGGTTTGGTGTCTGGTGGAGGCAGCAGCAACTCCCGGAGCTGGGAGTCTTTAACATCCTCGATCCAGCGGAGGTCCAGGAGCCGCAGGGCTGGCAGTGGGGCTGAGCCCAGGGCAGAGACAGAGAGCCAGGAGCAGCCAGAGAGCACCAGCTCCTGCAGGCCTGCGGAGAGAGGGGGCAGTCAGGAAGCAGGTGCTGTGAGGACTCCATCCCAGGCCTGTCCCTGTCCCCACCCTGTCCTCCGCACCACACACCCTACCTTGTAGTCGGTTCAGAAGCCACATGAGCTGCTTCTTGGAGACACCTGTCCAGCTGAGGTCCAGGGCACGGGGCTGGCGGCGAACCACACCACTGAGCATGGGCGGGGTCAGTGACTTCCGCCGGCTCAGGTCCATTCGAGGCCACAGACGCTTGTCATAGCACCTGGCGGCCATAGGGGGGAGACAAGAGACCTCAGCCCTCAGCTCTCAGCAGCCCACAGTTCCCAGGCTCCCCAGCTCCAAGGGTGCACCCCAGCTCTCTTCTGGCCACACAGACAACAGGGTGGCAAGAAGCACCTGACCTCAGCCAAGAGCACTGGGATTGGAACCCAACTCCATCACTAACTGGAAATGAGACCCTGGGCAAGTCTGTTCCTCTCCCTGAGCCTCAGAAGCCTCGTTTATGATTGAAGGCAATAGCCCCCCCACTCTGCCTGCCCACAGGGCAGCTGTCAGGTCACATGGGCTCATCCCAGCTGTGGGCCTCCCAGCATAGAAAGTGTGCTGCCCAACACATACACAAACGCCACGCATGCTGCCTGATGTCATGCCAAGGGGACTGGTGTTATCCAGTCGTCTCCAGCCACCCTTGGGCTTCTTGATTCCTGACTGAGTTCCGGTGCTCATGGGTCCTTGCCTCCTTTACTCATCTCTGCTTCTGATCCACACCTGTCCCATCTTGACAGCCAGCTGCCCGCAGCTGGACTTATAGCCCTAATATCTTCCCTATTACATTACTGTGTTCCTCCAACTACAATGTAAATTCCACAAGGGCAGATTTGCGTTTTCCACTTTTTGAAAAAAAATTTTTTTTGAGACAGGGTCTCACTCTGTAACCCAGGCTGGACCCAGGCTCACCACAGCCTCAACCTACTGGGCTCAAGCAATCCTCCCACCTCAGCCTCCTGAGTAGCTGGGACCACAGGCACATGTCACCACGCCTGGCTAATTTTTAAACAATTTTTTTGTAGAGACAGGGTCTCACTATGTTGCCTAGGCTGGTCTTGATCTCCTGGCCTCAAGCGATCCTCCTGCCTTGGCCTCCCAAAACACTGGGATTACAGGCATGAGCTACTGCACCCAGCTGCCCATTTGTAATGAATGAATCAAGCTAGTAACTACTTAAAGCTTCCACTGACCACTCTCCCCCACCTCCTCATCTACAGCATTTCATTTATTCACTCTGATTATAGAAAGCGTTATAGGTCCCAAGTATTGAAGCTACAAAGATGAACGAGTCCTAAGCAACATTAAACAAGTTTCCTAACCCGAGCACTCCACAGGCCTCAACAGACTATCTAACATGCAGGGGGCTGGGTGCAGTGGCTCACGCCTGTAATCCCAGCACTTTGGGAGGCCGAGGTGGGTGGATCATGAGGTCAGGAATTCGAGAACACCTGGCTGTTCTACTAGTGAAACCCTGTCTCTACTAAAAGTACAAAAAATTAGCTGGGCGTGGTGGCGGGCGCCTGTAATCCTAGCTACTCGGGAGGCTGAGGCAGGAGAATTACTTGAACCCGGGAGGCGGAGATTGCAGCGAGCCGAGATCCGCACCACTGCACACCAGCTGGGGCAACAGTGAGAGACTCCGTCTCAAAAACAAACAAACAAACAAAAAACATGCAGTGAACTGGAGAAGGGCCTCTCAAACGTACTTCCCCAGGAATCCTTCCCCACCTCTCCCAAGGTAATCTAGTAACATTTTGTAGTACACCGAAGTTCCTTTGGACTCAGTTTGAGAACTCTCTTCTCTGAGTTCAGTAGTTCTCAAAGGCATGTCCAGAAATGCCTCTGAGACTCAATAGACTGTGTCAGAAGCAGCAGGCCCAGGAAGCTTTTTTTTTTTTTTTTTCTTGAGACAGTGTCTTGCTTAGTCACCCAGGCTGGGGTGCAGTGCTGCGATCACAGCTCACTGCAACCTTAAACTCCTGGGCTCAAGCCATCCTCCTACCTCAGCCTCCTGAGTAGCTGGGACTACAGGCACATGCCACCACACCTGACTTTTTTTTTTTTTTTTGAGACAGAGTTTCACTCTTATTGCCCAGGCTGGAGTGCAATGGTGTGATCTTGGCTCACTGAAACCACCGTCTCCCGAGTTCAAGCGATTCTCCCGCCTCAGCCTCCAGAGTAGCTGGGATTACAGGCATGCGCCACCACGCCCGGCTAATTTTTTGTATTTTTAGTAGAGATAGGGTTGCTCCATGTTGGCCAGGCTGGTCTCGAAATCCTGACCTCAGGTGATCTGCCCACTTTGGCCTCCCATAGTGCTGGGATTACAGGCGTGAGCCATTGTGCCTGGCCTATTTTTTTATTTTTAGTAGAGACAAGGTTGTCCAGGCTGGTTTTGAACTCCTGAGCTCAAGCAATCCTTCCCTTGCTTCCCTCCCTGCCCTCATAACTCTGAAAGGCTTTTCCTTGCAGAAGCCCTGGGCTGGGGCAGTGATTCCCAAGCTCCAGTATTTGCTGTTCACTTATCTGCGTAACATGATTTATCTTTGAATCATCTCCTCTTTGCACTTAAAACCAGTATTGTTGCCGGGCGCGGTGGCTCATGCCTGTAATCCCAGCACTTTGGGAGGCCGAGGCGGGTGGATCACTAGGTCAGGAGATCAAGACCATCCAGGCTAACACAGTGAAACCCCGTCTCTATTAAAAAAAAAATACAAAAAATTAGCTGGGCGTGGTGGAGGGCGCCTGTAGTCCCAGATACTCGGGAGGCTGAGGCAGGAGAATGGCGTGAATCTGGGAGGTGGAGCTTGCAGTGAGCCGAGATCGTGCCACTGCACTCCAGCCTGGGCGACAGAGCGAGGCTCCGTCTCAAAAAAAAACAAAAAAAAACCCCAGTATTGTTTCACATAAATATGTTAATCTTAAAAATAAACACAGAAGTCCAAGTGTGGTGTAATCCCAGCACTTTGGGAGTCCAAGGCGGACAGATCACGAGGTCAGGAGATCGAGACCATCCTGGCTAACACGGTGAAACCCCATCTCTACTAAAAATACAAAAAATTAGCTGGGCGTGGTGGCGGGCGCCTGTAGTCCCAGCTACTCAGGAGGCTGAGGCAGGAGAATGGCGTGAACCCAGGAGGCGGAGCTGGCAGTGAGCCGAGATTGCACCACTGCACTCCAGCCTGGGCGACAGAGCAAGACTCCATCTCAAAAAAAAAAAAAAAGCACCCAATGGAGAGACTTCCTTCCAATGGAAAGACTTCCTTTCCAAAACTCACAGAGGGATTAAGCCATATTTTTGTGTCACTGAAAAATGCCAGACCTACTCCAGAGGCCCAGTGTGTCATTTCATTATTTTTTTCAGACAAAGTCTCACTGTCGCCCAGGCTAGAGCTCAGTGATGCAATCATAGCTCACTGCAGCCTCAAACTCCTGGGCTCAAGTGATCCCCTTGCCTCAGCCTCCCATGTGGCTGGGACCACAGGTATGCTTAGCTAATTTTTTCTTTTTTAATAGAGATGGGGGTCTCACTATGTTGCCCAAGCTTGTCTTGAACCCCTGGGCTCAAGCAATTCTCCTGCCTCAGCCTCCCAAAGTGCTGGGATTACAGGCGTGAGCCACTGGGCCCAGCCCTGGTGTGACGTTTTAGAGAAGGCTGAGGGCACAGACACCAAGGCTTCAGTCCGAACACCTTCACCCCTCTGCCACTCGCTCTCCTGTTCCCTCCTACCCTCATCCTGCTTTTCTGGCATTCTAGCCTCTCCCTCTCCTGATTCCTTCCTCTCAACTAATAAACATCTGCAAATCTCTCCAATTCAAAACATGAAAAGGAAAAAAACCAACTCATGCCCGACCCAGCTTCTACCCCTAGGTCCTGCCCCTTTGCTCTTTCCATGAGCAAGAAAATCGGTGACATCTGCTCTATCCAAAACCTCTCTCTGCCCACTGTGACCCTGCCACGACTGCCTCCCAGCTTAACTGTCACCACTTCCTTGAAGCCACTTCCCTTCCACGGTCCACAGCTGGAAGGAAGCCCCTTTCCCTGGGGGCACCCACAGGCCCCCAGTTGTGTTTCTGTATCATACTCCACAACAGCCAGGCCACACACCTGCCCACCTATAGACACAGTGCTGTCTGATGCCAATACGTTGTGGCACATGCTGTGCCTCTGCCAGAAATGCCAACCCAGAGCCTTCGTGGCTCGGCTCCAGTGCCTCCTCTTCCAGGAAGTCTCCCACACCTTCCTTGGCTACAGCTCATCAGTCCCCCTGCTCTTGTACAACCAGGACACTGGGGTTAAACCTCAGAGGGACAACCAACAGTCACTGAGGGCCCTACTGATCCCAAGTATCTGGCTTCCACTGGGCACGGAGGAGGCAAAGATGACAGGTTCCTGCCATACAGTCAGGGAGACATGGACAGTCCGCAGTAACTGAGGTGACAAGGGGCATGGTAAGAGTCACCTCAAGGACTGGGTGGGGGAGCCTCCTGGGGGGACAATGCCTGACCTGAGACTCCGAGGAAAGCAGTAGTTATATCAGCAAGGGGAGGGGGAGGAGGGTGTGTGTTCCAGATGGGCAAGAACCTGTGTCCAGGCCCACAAGAGACAAGACGGAGAGCTCTGGAAACCCCAGGCCACAGGAACTCATCATCATAACCAGAGTCACGCTGATCACAGTGACTTCAGCACTACTAACCAGCCATTATCCAGGGTTCACTGTGTGCCAGGCACTGTCCCATGCATTAAGCACTGAACCTCATGCCAGCCCTAGGAGGTCAACATTACCATCATCATCTCCTTTCTACAGTAAAGAAAATGAGGCAAGCGTGCGCGGTGGCTCACGCCTGTTAATCCCAGCACTTTGGGAGGCCAAGGAGGGCGGATCACGATGTCAGGAGTTCGAGACCAGCCTGGCCAACATAGTGAAACCTCGTCTCTACTAAAAATACAAAAATTAGCTGGGTGTGGTGGCACGCGCCTGCAGTCCCAGCTACTCAGGAGGCTGAGGCAGGAGAATCACTTGAACCCGGGAGGCAGAGGTTGCAGTGAGCCGAGACCACAGCATTCCACTCCAGCCTGGGTAACAGAGTCAGACTCTGCCTCGAAAAAAAAAAAAAAGGTCGGGCGCGCTGGCTCACGCCTGTAATCCCAGCACTTTGGGAGGCTGAGGCAGGTGGATCATGAGGTCAGGAGGTCGAGACCATCCTGGCTAACATGGTGAAACCCCGTCTCTACTAAAAAAATAAAAAATAAAATTAAAAAAAAAAAATTAGCCAGGTGTGGTGGCGGGCACCTGTAGTCCCAGTTACTCAGGAGGCTGAGGCAGGAGAATGGCGTGAACCCGGGAGGCGGAGCTTGCAGTGAGCTGAGATTGTCGCCAGCCTGGGCGACAGAGTGAGACTCCGTCTCAAAAAAAAAAAAAAAAAAATGAGGCCCAGAAAGATTGAGAAATGTATTCAAGGTCCCACAACTACCAAGTGGTAGGTAGTAGAGGCGGGGTTCCACCTAGCCCGTCTGGGTGGAAAGCCTGAATTCTGAGGAGAGAAGAGGCAAGAGTGGAGCTGCAAAGGAGGGATGGGTGTCATGTCAAGGAGGGCTAGAACGCCAGGCCATAGACTATCATGGTCACAGAGCCCAGAGCTGAGGATGTGAGCTATGGGGATCTAAATCCCAGCTCTGCCACCTCCAGGCTTTGGGGGGCCTCAGGCAAGTCACTCGCCCTGTGTGGGCTTCCATTTCCCAAACTGTACAGTGGGGTGAAGAACAGCGCTTCCTTCAGAGGTTGCTGTGACAAGGAAGGGACACAGCTCAGGGAAGTGGTTGGTGCAGTCGGTAGGCCCAGTTCATGTCCATATGTCCAACAGGACTGCGATGGTGGGCGTCTGTTGTGAGGGCGACAGGGAGCCACAGGTGGGTTCTTTCTAAGCTGGAGAATGACACTGAGACAAGAGGCAGGGAAAGCTCTAAGAGCCAAGGTGTGCCGTTGTCCCAGAGACATGTGGCTTGATGCCAAAGTCCCCTAACCCATTCACTTCCTCCTGGACTCCAGCCACCCCGCAATGAGTCCTCTCCTACTAGGCCGACCTGCAAACCCTCAATTCCAATCCTAACCCTCCCTCTTGCAGAAGCCCCCGGGAACAGGGAGCTGGACCAGCCCTTACTGCCCTCTGAGGGCTCACGGCCCCTAGGGCTCCAAGCACTGCCAGTTCCGCCCTCTTGTAGTTCTCTGGGCCCCGATGCTACCACTGTCCTCCAATCTGTCCACCTCCAGGCCCTACCCGACCATGATCACCTTGTGTTCCAGTCCCTTCCTTGCCGCCTTCTCTCTGTCCATGTCCTCAAAAGCCCCAACCCTCTTCCTTGCATCTCAATAACCCCTGCACGCCTTCCCTGCTGCCCTCTCTCCACTCTTTACTCTTAAGGGATCACTTCCCTTTCAGTTCCAAGAAAAGATGGAAGCCACCAGACAGGAAAGCCTGCAGCCTCCTGCTGTCCCCTACACACGCCTCTCCAGCGCCACCCTCTGTACATCCTTCCACACTGCATCCTGCTCTCTTGTCCTTCACTCATTCAGCGAAGATGATCTCACTGCCCACTGTCCGCCAGGTGCTGTTAGACACCAGGAACACAACAGGAACAAACGAATCAAGTCCCTGCCTGGAAGCTGATGTCCTCGACTCCATTCAATCTGGCTTTGGACCCCCAACCCCCAGAGCACAGCTGAGGACACTAAGGCCTCCTGGTAGCAAAATCCAACCACCACTTCCTGGTCCTTGATCTCCCACGGCCTCTCACCAGCATCCTCCTTGGCTTACCACATTCCCTCCTGCCTCGCTCTCTACTCGGGGGCACACCTCTGGCCATGAGCTCCTCCAATTATCTGGCTAGGCTCTTGCTCTAACTCACAAGTACTGATGTATGATCTTTTGCCCTCTTCATCAAAGCTGCTTGGCTTGCTACCTACAGGCTGAGAACTCCTGAGAACTCCTGTATCTTTCTCCTGAGCATCAGACCCACACGTCCTGAGCACACCACACACGTCAGTCATCTGAGCTCTTTACCTTCCTGGAAACTGCTCCTCCTGAGCCTGGGGAATGATGCTGTTGCCCATCCAGGCTCCTGGGTCAGAAACTCACCTGAGGGTTACCCTGCTGTCCCCACTGCCAGTTAGTCACCAAGTCCAAGCCATTCCACATTTTTTTTTTTGAGACAGGGTCTTGCTCTGTTGGCCAGGCTGGAGTGCAGTGGCTCAATCTTGGCTCACTGCAACCTCCGCCTCCCGGGTTCAAGCGATTCTCCTGGCTCAGACTCCCGAGTAGCTGGGATTACAGGCGCCCACCACCATGCCCAGCTAATTTTTGTATTTTTAGCAGAGACAGGGTTTCACCATGTTGGCCAGGCTGGTCTCAAACTCCTGACCTCAGGTGATTCGCCTGCCTCGGCCTTCCAAAGTGCTGGGATTACAGGCGTGAGCCACCGTGCCCGGCCATTTTTTTTTTTTTTTTTTTTTTTTGAGATGGAGTTTCACTCTTCCTGCCCAGGCTGGAGAGCTATGGTGTGATCTCGGCTCACTGCACCTCCACCTCCCAGGTTCAAGCGATTCTCCTGTCCCAGTCTCCCAAGTAGCTGAACTACAGATGTATGCCACCATGCCTGGCTAAATTTTTTGTATTTCTAGTAGAGAGAGGGTCTCACCATGTTGGCGAGGCTGGTCTCGAACTCCTGACAAGTGATCCGCCCATCTTGGCCTCCCGAAGTGCTGCGATTACAAGTATGAGCCATCATGCCTGGCCCAAGCCATTCCACTTCTTAAAAAGTCCTTACACCGGGCGTGGTGGCTCATGCTTGTAATCCCAGCACTTTGGGAGGCCCAGGCGGGTGGATCACCTGAGGTCAGGAGTTCGAGACCAGCCTGACCAACATGGAGAAACCCCCGTTTTTACTAAAAATACAAAATTAGCCAGGCATAGTGGCGCATGTCTGTAATCCCAGCTACTCGGGAGGCTGAGGCAGGAGAACTGATTGAACCCAGGAGGTGGAGGTTGTGGTGAGCCAAGATCATGCCATTGCACTCCAGCCTGGGCAACAAGAGCTAAACTACATCTCAAAAAAAAAAAAAAGTTCTTGGCCGGGCGCAGTGGCTCACACCTGTAATCCCAACACTTTAGGAGGCCAAGGTGGAAGGATCACTTGAGGCCAGAAGTTCAAGACCAGCCTGGGTAACAGCGAGCCCCTGGTTCCTGCAAAAAAGTTTTAAAAATTGGCCAGGCACAGTGGCATGTGCCTGCAATCCCAGCTACTCAGGAGGCGGAGGCAGGAGGATTGCTTGAGCCCAGGAGGTTGAAGCTGCAATGAGCTATGACTGCACCACTGTACTCCAGCCTGGGCAACAGAGAGAGACCCTCTCTAAAAAAGAAAAACAAAACAAACAAAAATAAGGCCTGGCAAGGTGGCTCACACCTGTAATCCAAGCACTTTGGGAGGCCAAGGTGGGTGAATCACCTGAGGTCAGGAGTTCGAGACCAGCCTGACCAATATGGCAAAACCCTGTCTCTACTAAAAATACAAAAATTAGGCCAGGCGCAGTGGCTCACGCCTGTAATCTCAGCACTTTGGGAGGCTGAGGCAGGCAAATCACCTGAGGTCAGGAGTTCGAGACCAGCCTGACCAACATGGTGAAACCCTGTCTCTTCTAAAAAAGTGCAAAAATTAGGCAGGCGTGGTACCGTATGCCTGTAGTCCCAGCTACTCAGGAGGCTGAGGCAGGAGAATCCCTTGAACCTGGGAGGTGGAGGTTGTGGTGAGCTGAGATTGCGCCAAGGCACTCCAGCCTGGGTGACAGAGCAAGACTCCATCTCAAAAAAAAAAAATTAGCCAGGCATGGTGGCGGGTGCTTGTAGTCCCAGCTACCTGGGAGGCTGAGACAGGAGAATCACTTGAACGTGGAAGGCGGAGGTTGCAGTGAGCTGAGAGCATGCCACTGCACTTCAGCCTGGGTGACAGAGCAAGGCTCTGTCAAAAAAAAAAAAAAAAAAAAAAAAAAAAGTTATCATTGCAAATCTCTCCCCACTACCCCTGCTTCTGTGCCCAGACCTCGCAGAGCCTCCTGAGTGGTCCTGCTGTGCCCCCACAGGCCCCTGCTCTGCCCGGCTCGTGTCCTTTTCATTGGGAGGTGCCATCTGATTGAGTGTTTAGTACCGTCCAGGCATTGTGCTGCGGGCTTTGTAGGAATCACTTCACTTAATCCCCAAAAGGTGAGTATTCATACAAACCCAGACTACAGATGAGAAAACCAGGGCCTCAAGAGGTATCACTCTCCACACATGGCCACGCAGCCAGTGAAACCCAAGGATGCAGAGTCCAGGGCCCACACTGGGAGCCATTGCCTCTCGCTTTGTCTGCTTCGGGCCACACGTCTCCCGTTGAAGCAGAAATCAGGTCCCTTTCAGTTCTGGCTCCCACATGCCAGGCACAGAGCTGGCCTTGAAGGGGCCTCAGCAAACATTTCCTTGATTAGTACATGAGGCAGGTGTCATCCCCTGCAACTTCTGTAACTATCTGCTTCTATGTTGCAGCTTAACTATATGCTCTTCAAGGGCACAGATCTACATTCTGAGGCCTAACAGGCTGTGCGTTCAGCAACTATTTGCAACTAAGTAAATACTGGCTACAATGAGAGCTCTTTCAAGTAGTTCCTATTTCCCAGGTACTGTGCTCAGTTCTTCATGTGTATTAGCTCAAGAAAACACTATGCAAGAGCGTTGATTATCTGGTTTTTCAGATGAAGAAACCGAGGCACAGGAAGTTAAGTGACTGGCCTAATGGTTTATAGCTCTTCAGCTATAACCATAACCGGTAGCTCATGCCTGTAATCCCAGCACTTTGGGAGGCTGAGGCGGGTGGATCGCTTCAGGTCAGGAGTTCAAGACCAGCCTGGCCAACATGGTGATACCCTGTCTCTACTAAAATTACAAAAAAAAAAAAAAAAAAAAAAATTAGCCGGGTGTGGTGGTGGGCGCCTATAATCCCAGTTACTCAGGAGGCCGAGGCAGGGGAATCGCTTGAACCCGGGAGGCAGAGGTTGCAATCAGCCAAGATCATGCCACTGCACTCTAACCTGGGCCACAGAGTGAGGCTCCGTCTTAAAAAAAAATAAAAATAAAAAGATTCTGTCACAGGCAATTTGCCTCCAGAGCCTGCACTCTGGTACTTTTGGCTGCACAATCTCTGCAGATACCAGAAGGCACCAGTGGCCCAGACCTGGTCCCAAAAGAAGACTAGAGTTTGAGTTCAGCCATGAACTTGTACTGTAACTTCAGGTGTCCCTTTTCTCTCACAGGGCTGCCATTATGAAGGTCAAATCAGCTAACCTTGGTGCAGTGCCCAACAGGGAGCCTGGTCCCAGCCACAGCGAGTCCCTGGGAAAGAGCCTGATAGCCTCATTTACTGCAATATTTCTTGGGCACTTATACTGCCCTTTGTCCCGTGCTAGGGACATGAAGATAAAACAGACACAGTTATCTGCTCCCACCCCAGCAACTGATGGGAACATGAAATGAGTAAATGAATGAAGGCTTGTCAACACGCCGAAGGCCTCTGCTTGCTCTATGAGGGGAACAGAGCGCTGTGGGAGTTTGATAGAGAGGAGGAGGAATTTTGTTGGGGGCGAGATCAGAGAGGAAGACAAGAGGCTCGGGAGGATGACCGACATTTCTAATAGAGGCTGGGGGGCTGGGGGATGGGCAGAGGGCATTAGTGGTGGCTCCAGGGCAGAAGGAAAGCAGGAACCGAGTCAGGAGGTTCAAGCCTGGCTGTCTTTCGAGGGCAGGGGCAGCCCAGCACATGGCGTTCTCCTAAGTGAATGGAATCAATCGTCAGACTGTTTTCGGAAGTGGCAGTATGAGAAGTGACAATGCAGTACAGCGCTCAGTGCTATGGCTGACACACACTAGACACTCAATATAGTCGCTACTATTAGGAGGAAAGGCACTGGAGCCAAAGGGCCTAGGTTCCAATGCCTAGTTCTACCACCACTTCTCTTCCACATGACCTTGGGCCTCAGCTTCATCTGAAAAAGGGGAAAATAACCTCTACCTCAAAGTTGTCTAGGTGGTTAAATGAGCCCATAAGTGGAAATTAGCCTGCACACGGGAAATACGGAAGGATGCACTGTAATCTGTGCATACTACACAAGTATCCCCAATATAAAAGCAAGGCCCAGAGAGGGCCAGAGACCTACCGCAGGTCACCCAGCAAGCGGGAAGCCTGCTGGCCACGGAACGCAGGCCTGTCCAGGCCACTCACCAGCGGCTCCAAGTTCGGCAGACTCGCATGCAGATACACAGCTCCCGCGGCCCGAGGTGCTGGAAGACGCGAAGCCAGGCGGCCCGGGGCAGGGGGTGGTCGGATCCAGCAGCCAAGGGGAGTGTGTCGGGCTCAGGGCTTCGAGGCGGGGGCCGCACCACGTGCCGCTCCAGCTGTGGAGGCCGGGGTGGTGGGGCTGGGCCCAGGGGCCAGCTGAGCAGGGGCCCCCCACTGCCAGGGCGCACAGCCCGCCGCCCCCCACGGTTCTCCTTCTCGCCAGAGCTGCCCCGGGCTGGCCGTCGCCCATTCCGGGCCTCGCCGGGGGCTTCGTCCTCACTCAGCGATGTGCCCGAAGAGTCGGAGTCGGAGTCTGAGTCCGAGGAGGAAGAGGAGGTGTCAGGCACCCGTTCCAGCAGCTGGCACATCCGCTTGAAACGCTCTAGCTTCTCCCTCTGCGGGGACGGGGACGGCACCGCTGGGCCCTCTGCAGAGGCCAAAGGCGGCTTTGGTTTCTGCAGGGAGACAGGGTTGATGCTGTTCTAGGGCCTGGGATACATTTTCCCACCCCCCTACCCCGAGGAGTCACCAGGGGATGAACAGCCCGAGGGACAGTCCTGAGTTCCAGCCCTGGCTCTGCTCCGGACAGTGAGAGACCTTGCTAAAGCCACTGCCAGGCCCTGGGCCTCAGTTTTCTTATTGGTAACAGAAGAGTGCTAATTAAAATAATTTCCAGCCGGGTGCAGTGGCTCACGCCTGTAATCCCAGCACTCTGGGAGGCCGAGGCAGGAGGATCACGAGGTCAAGAGATCGAGACCATCCTGGCCAACATAGTGAAACCCTGTCTCTACTAAAAATACAAAAATAAACTGGGCATGGTGGCACAAGCCTGTAGTCCCAGCTACTCGGGAGGCTGAGGCAGAATTGCTTCAACCTGGGAGGTGGAGGTTTCAGCGGGCCGAGATCACGCCACTGCACTCCAGTACGGGCGACAGAGCGAGACTCTGTCTCAAAAATAAAATAAAATAAAATAATTTCCAGCCCTTATGGGTTTGCATGGCTTAGGCATTTCCAAAAGCAGTAGGGAATGGAGAAATGAGAGACCCTGCTTTGAATCCTGGCTTGCCCTCAACTCTGGATGGCTGTGGGAAGCCCCTGCTTCATCATCCACTACACGGACCAGCTGGAGCAGGCGTCTGTCTATCAACTGAGGGTAACAGTGATTGGCCCCACGAGCAGCACCCCGCATCGGCTGACTCATTCCGTCCTCACAGTATTCTAACACAGTGGTGACCTGGGCCACTCTTTTCAGACATGAGGAAACCGAGGCTTAAAGGCACAAAGTGACTTGTCCAAGGTTACAAACTGACAAACAGCAGAGGCAGGATTTGGACCCAATTAGGCGGACTCCTGTGTTGAGTGTCCGTGCCAAGTAATATCTCAATTCTGGCTTTACTGTGTGACTTGGACAAGTCTTCAAATCTCTCTGGGCCTTATTTCCCTTCAATCTGGGTAAATTGTATAGCTTACAAAGCTCATTGCCTTTCAGAACCTCGTAAGACTTATACACTTCTGCGGGATAAGGGGGCAAGGCAGGCAGCAGCATCTCCACTACATGGATAAAGAAACTAAGGCTCAGGGTGGCTGACAAGCTGCTAGAATCATACAAAGAGTAAACGGTCGGACAGAAATTTGAACTCAGTTCTCTCCCCTGTAAGGCTTGGAAAGATGAGGCAAGTAGGTCAGATGAGCCCTAAGGGTTTTTGGGAAGTCAGGGGCTCCTGTGGCCTGGACTCAACCCACCCTCCCACCCAACTCATCCCAGGTGTCCGGACACCCACCGTGGCCAAGTGGGGCTGGGGCAGAACAAGGTGAGCAGGAAGGGACAGGTCTTGGGCTCCAGGGTGAAGGGTGGGGCAACGGAAGGTGGAAAGGGGAGGAAGGAGGTCCCCGGCACACCTCCCAGTTCTCGGGAGGGAGCCCAGGGTGGCAGGATGAGAAAGCCTGGCTCGGATTCAGAACCCTGGGGGGCAGCAGGCCCGGGCCGCCTGGGTCCGATCCTCGGAGGAGGCAGGCGTCTCCACCCACCTTCTTCAGGTGCCT
This sequence comes from Pan troglodytes, assembly GCF_028858775.2. NCBI lineage: Eukaryota > Metazoa > Chordata > Mammalia > Primates > Hominidae > Pan > Pan troglodytes. The sequence continues at coordinate 34,955,934 of NC_072416.2, read as the reverse complement.
CTCTCGGCCTCCTTTCACCTACCAGGGTGAGAGGGAGATATGGGGGAAGGGAGAGACCCCATTAGGCCCTCATGGGCCAGAAATCTAAGGTCCATGTCCTCCTCTTAGACTACAAATCCCAGAAGCCCCCGTCCCAGGGATAACTCTGAGCATGCTCACCTTGCACCCAGCGTCCTAGCCCACTGAGCATGCTCCATCTCCTCTTTCCTCCCCTCAGGCCCTCTCCAGCCCCTCCCTCCTCTCATGCAGGGATGATCTGAGCATGCTCTCTCCTGCCTCCCTAACCCACCCAGGGCTCCCAAAGCTTCCTGCAGTGCCAGCTCACCTCACCTGTGCCCCCCCCTCCTCCACACTGAGCATGCTCTATCCTCCCCCCACTCAACTCCTGAACTACATCTCCCAACAGTCCTTGGGGAACCCACAGAGCACGCTCCCAGGCCCACACAGCCCCACAGAACCAGCCAGGACTACAGCTCCCAGAATTCCTCAGGACAAGCCTAGTGAGCGTGCTCCGTGGCTCACCTTTTTCCTTGGGGTGGGAGGCTCATTCCCTGCCTCCCTTTCCTTTCGTTTGGGGGGCCCAGGCACGTCCTCCGGGGGGGGCCCGGCAGGCAGGGGGCCCTTGCGCCTGGGCGGGGGCGGTGGAAGCGGTGGCTCCTCTGTCAGCTTCCATCCGCTCCCCAAGCTGGCGCCCTCCTCGCCGTTGTCGGCCCTACGGCGGCCAGGCCCCTCACCTGAATCCTAGGCGGGACAGAAGCTGGGGGTGAGGACCTGCACAGCTCCCCAACCCCCACCTACCCACAGCTCAGCCCAGCCCAGCCCCTACCTTGCTGGTGCGGCCTTCCTGGGTGCAGCGAGGGCACTCCCAGCAGTTGGGGATCTCTGCATTGATGACACCCTCAGCCTTCCCCATCTGTAGGCAAGAGGGCAGTGAGTGGGGGGTTGGCCAGGAAGCCCAGAGCCAGGGTGATCCCCCACTCTCTGCTCCCTGACAATCTGCCCCACCCCAGACGCCGGGGTCCCAGGGCCATCACCTTCAGGCAGCCGGGGTGGACGATCTCGTTGCAGATTGTACACTCCATGAGGCTCAAACCAAATTTCTCTTCCTCTCCCTCCACCGTGTCCTCCTTCCCAGCCTCCCCACACAAGAGGCACACAGCTGTGTGTGGGAGCACGGGCTGTTGGGGGAGAGGGGACATCAGGGGCCCCGAAAGCTAACAACGGGAAAGACCCTTCCTTCTAGGGACCCTGGCCAGGTGACGGATGAGGTGCAGCACCCACGGGTCAAGCTGGGTCTGATCCTGAGTTTGCTCCTTTTGGGAGTGTGACCTCAAGCAACTGATTTAACCTCCTTAAGTCTCCGTTTCTGCATCTGCAGAATGGGGCTAAGAATCTTTCCCTCGCAGGACTCTTGGGAGAGCAAAATAATATGCGAGAGACACTGATATGTAGCTGTTATCACCTGTGACTGTTATAGCTGGACCCAGGGCCAGTGGGACCCTGAAATTACAGCTGGCTTTGGAGAGGAGGACAGTAACACTCAGAGGGTGGGGAAGACAGCTTAGGGTGATACCAAGGTCGCTCCATGAGCAGCCCAAGGGTTGCTCTGAATCCCACAATGAATCCGGTTTTGGCAAGACCCCCTGGGAACACTAGGGAAGCCACTAGTCCTGGGGAAGTGGGGGCAGCCTCAGACAGTGTGACTTTGGGGAAGACAGTGGTAGGACTGAGTCATAACAAGGATGCGGCAGGATCAAGGAAGATGCAGGTAGGGGGAGAAGGAAAAGTGAGGCAAGGGGTTGGGGGATAAAGGAAAAGAAGTGAGGGGCTGAGGGGTGAAGAGACCAACCAGGAAAGAGTGGCAGGAGGAAGAGAGGGAGGTGACAGAGTGGGGAGGGGGACGCAGGATGCAGCTGGCTCCTCGCGGCTGCTGGGGAGGGGCCATGCTCTGGAGCCCAGGGACGCTCAAAGGATGAGGAAGGCAGGGCGGAAACCCATGCTTCCCTGATCCCTACTGTGTGCTGGGCCTTGTGGTAGACACACTCGCATCCATGCCATTGTTTAATCTTTACAACTCAGCAAAGGAAACATTTTACAGAGAAGGAACCTGAGGTTCATTCAGCATGATTTGCTCAAGGTCACATAAAGGGTGAGCTTAGCCTCAAATCCAAGACCACCCTGGGTGAGGAAGAGGCCAGAGAAGGGCAAGACCTGTTGGAAGGGGGCCATCTCTGGGGATGGGCCCCCTCCTGCACAGAGACATCTTGGGGGGTGATAGAGCAGGGGCTGGGCATTCTGCGGGGGTGTGACTCTGAGAGCTGGGAAGAGCCTGAAAGTGGGGACTGGGTCAGATCCTTCTGTGCACCCGGACACTGCCCCCAGCTTGGAGCTGAGGACAAAAATGGATACTGACACAAACTAGTGAATGAAGGGAAGAAATGAACGAGTGAACAAACAGCCACTCCACAGTACAGGCTGGGAGGCAGTCACCAGCCATTCCAAGAAGGTATTGGGAAGGGTGGGCAGAGCCCAAAGGTGGGGGCAGAACTCACGGCAGTGCACTGCCGGAGCAGGCACGACTGCTTCATGCGCCCGGGCCCCCCGAACTTCTTCATGTCTCGGCAGAAGTGGCAATCCCCGCACTCAGTTCGCACACAGGCCCGGCAGCGGCGGCAGCGGGTTCGGCGTCGGCGCGCTCCGGCCCCCGGCCCCCGGCTGCTCGACGACATTGGGGGCGTCAGCAACGCCGAGGGCTGTAGGTGGATGGTGGCAGGGTCAGATGGGCCCACTGGGGCCCTGGCCTGGGAGACCCCCGACAGGTCCCTCCACCTACAGGCAGCTAGAGCCTGCCCTCTTCCTCAGGGGGACAAGGAGGTCACCCCCTTCTGTGTATCTGGGGGCCAATCCTCTACTCAAGGCCTGTCTCCCTGCAGCAGCTCAAGAGGAGCCCAAGAACTGCTTCCTGGCCTCGCTCCTCTACCGCCTCCTCAGGGTCCCTTCCCTAGCCCAGGGAGCAGGAGGGGACACCGAGGCCCTCTCCTCTGCCATCCCCACACCGGAGCTCCTTGGAAAGGCCAGGCACTCCTTGTCCGTGGTGTTAGCTTGGAGAGATCCCAACTCTTCCCCTGTTATCCGAGTGTAGAATATCCCAGGCTCTCCCCAACCTCAATCTGGGGTAAACTGCCCAGATTCACCTCCCAGATACCCAGAGATTCCTAGACGGAAGCTCCGGACTTTTCCTCCCCCCCGCCCCACCAACCTTTTCATCCACAGCAGCCATCCAATCTCTCTTCCCCTCAACCCAGTTATCCTCACCAGATCCAGCGAGATCCTTGCCCCCAAGTCCCTAACGATCTCCTCTGCCCACTAACTCCCCAGAGCTCTGACAGCCCTGGAGATGCTTCTTCAGAGACCCTTCTCAGCCCAAGATCTCAGCCCCTCTTGTTCCCCACAGGGTTCCCTCCTCCAGGACACCCTCCTCTTGGATCCCTCAGGTCCACCTGGGCAATCTCCCAAATTCCTTGGGATTCTAGAATCCAGCCTGACATCTTCCCAGAACTGAGGATGGGCTCAGTCCTAGGACCCCCAGCTTCCCGGGCTGCTTTCATCCCTAATCATCTAGAATCCCTTGGGCTCCCCCTCCCATGGAAACCAGATCCTCCAAGATCCCATGTGGAATTAGAAGCCTGGAGGGTCTCTTCCCAGTCAGTCTTACCCCAGATTCCCCCTTTCCGGGGACTTTCATACCCATCCATGGGGCTAAGGGGCCCTCCAGCGCTCCAGGGGAGGGGCCTGGAGGGCGGCGACTGCAGGCGGGGGTGGGGGCTTTCAAGGGGAAGCAGGGTCTAGGAAGGAGGGCCAGTTCCCCAGGGTGGAGAGGTCATAGGAAGGAGGGCTGGAGATGAGTTTGGAGCAGAGAGAGGGTGAGGCTGGGGGCGGGGAAGGTAGAGAGAGGCCGGGCTGAGGATGAATGGGAGTGGGCGCTGCCCAGGTCTGGGGGTGAGGAGGAGCCGCATGAACCCACCTCACACGTGTCCCGGGAGCCATCTCTCCCTTCTCGGCAGCTCCCGGCGGGTCGGCGGCCATCGGCGGCGGGGGGGCCGGGCGGCGCGGGGCGCGGAACGCTCAGAACGCCGGGGTCCACGGCCCCCCGAGGGCGCTCGGCCCCTCCCTCCGGCGGAGGCCGGGACGGCGGCGAGTGGAGATGGGGGGCGCCGGGGGCGAGGCCCTCCCACGGGCTGCGGCGCGGCCCTTCCAGGGGGAGGTCCTGCTCTGGGGGGCTCAGTCCCTCAGCCCCCCCAGGCCAACGGGGGCTCCTTGGGCGCAGGGTGCTCAGCTTCTGCCCGGGGCCCACTCAGTCCCGGGTCCGAGTCCCAGCTCCCCTCCCCCCACCCCGCCCCGCCTCTCCCCAGCGCCCCTGGCCCTTTAACTGGCCCCTTCCCGGACCCCACTGCCCAGGGGTCCAGGGCCAGGCCTGGGCCCCCCCCCAACGTTTCCGGGGTTCAAGCCCGCCCACCGCCGGTTCCCGGGGAGGGGGGGGTCGCTGTAACCTGCCCCCCTCCCCTGGGCCCGCCCCTGGACTGCGACCCCCTGCCCTACGGCTACGAGATGAGCGGAGGGGGGGTGAAGGAAGCTGCTCCGGCCCCGCCCCCCCAGCCCGCGCGCACCCCCGACCTCTCCCCCTCCCCCCAGCGCGCGACCCTCGGGAGATAGGGATTTAAATAAAATTTGAATAAATCCCCCTCCTCAAGCGGGAGGGTGGAAGGAAAGGATAGAGGGGGAGAGGGAAAGGGGAAGGGGGCAGTTGGGGTGTCTCAGCCCCCCTGGTCCCCCAGCCCCGCGCTGCTACGGCCCGGGGCCCTGGCCGCCTCTCTCATCCCTCCTCAGCTCCTTCCTCCTTCCTCCTCTCTTCCCCCCTCCCCTCCCCTCCCTCCTCCTTCCCTCCTCCTCCTCCTCCTCCCCCTCTTTACTCCCTCCTTCTCCCAGAGGAACCCCGCCCCCTTCCCCCTCCTTCCTCCACCATCTCCACTTTCCAGGACGAACGCACGCAGGGCTCGACGGGAGTTGTAGTCCTGCGGCCACTGATGCTACGGGGGAACAATAGGACGCTGGGGACAGCGGGAACTACAAACAGGACGGCGGAGGGCGTGCCCAGCCGGGAGCCGAGGATGCCGGGAGTTAGAGTCCCGTTGCCCCGAGGCTCCCAGTTGCAGAACATCGAGAAGGAGAGGGAACGATGACTACAAACAAGATGGCCTTCTCCCCCGACCCGACCTCCTTCCCAGGCGCTCACACGCCCTCCTGTCCACAACCCTCCGCGTGTGTGGTACCTGACGGGAGTCGCAGTCCATCTGCTGCCTTCCCGCTGCCATTTCTACTCGTCAGGAACAATGGAAAGGTGAAAAGGAAAGAGGACTACAAGCAAGATGGCGGAAGAGGGACATACACCTGACTAGTAGTCGATCTTACGAGGTGCGATGGGATTAGTAGTTTTCTAGCCTTCTAGTGTTCCTTAAGAATGGCGGAACCAAGAGGACGAGGAGACTACCGTAAAGATGGCAGGCTACCTAACCTCTCCCGGTCTCCGCTTTCCACCACCTTGGGCACCTCGCCCGCCTGTGGTCTCGAAATCCCCCCCACCAGTGGCGCACGGCCTGACGGGAGTTGCAGTCTCCCGGCTCCCGTTTATCATCTCAAGTCGAGACAATGGAAGGGGATGGGGCGGGGCCACCGGCAAAGATGGCGGCTGCAGGGCCGGGGCGACTGCGACATGGGATGTGTAGTCCAGGCGTCTGGCCTCTTCCCTGCGGAAATGAGGGAGAGGACTACGAAAAAGATGGCGACCTCGCCCCTCGACCTCTGCGCCGGTGCCTGCTGGGAAATGTAGTTCCTTGCCGAGCCCAACAGAGAAAGGACGTCGCTGTTGAAATGTGAATCCCGGCGGACACGCCAAATTGCCAGGCGACGGAAACGGAAAGACTCTTTTCTCCTCTCTCCGCCACCGGCTTCTGAATAGCCTGGCGGGAAATGTAGTCCCAAGCTTTCACTCGCGAGTGGAGGGGAAGGATTTATGTCACCAGTGGGGATCAGTGCGGGTGGGGGAGAAAAACGTCGGGCGATCCGGGAATAAAGAATGTCCGCCTCTCCATGGGGCGAGGACTTTGCGTTTCAGGGGAGGGCCCTTAAAGGAAGGCAGCAGGAATCAGTCTTGTCGAACAGGGGGGCGTGGTTCTCGTCCAGAGTGTATTCACACTCTTGTTCCCTAGAAAGCCTGGGCACCTCCCACTCGATTCCTGCTCCTCAGACCTCCGGGAATCAGTGTCTTACAAGACGTGCGGGCTCCGGGGAAAAGGACCTGGAGTCACAGCGAATCCCCGCCCCGCCCCGGGAAGCCACCAAACCTTGCTTTTTCTCATCTGCAAAATGGGGACAATGGGGATAATGATCCCCACCTCGAAGCACAGTTGTGAGTGTTAAACAAGCCAATGTTCTTGTCACCAAAGTGCCCAATTCTGGCACGGGGCACGCGGTGGTAGATCCCTTTCTAAGGTCCCTTCCTGCCCAGCCGTTCTGGGAGCCCAGGAATCCATGATGCCGGACAGAGTTAGCTCCTGTGAGAAGAAAACTGACCCGCAGGCTCCTCCCAGATTGAACCGACCCCCGCCCCTCCTCATCGGGGTCCTCCAGCGTCTGTTACCGAGCACTGCTCCCAGGGGGCGCTCAATCTCCATTCGACTGAAGTACTACAAACACGATTTCCGCAACCTGGAGTTGGAGGCATTGCAGGCTGTCTAGTCTCATCCCCTGCCTGATATCCAGTCAGCCTTGGAGGCCTCTGCCTAGACACTTCAACTGCCTATGCAAATGGAACGGCTTCTCATCTTTCTGCCGTTTTTTGTTTTTTTGTGTGTGTTTTAAGGTCTTGCTCTGTCACTTGGGTTGGAGTGCAGTTGCAGGATCATAGTTTGCTGCAGCCTCGACCTCCTGGGCTTAAGCAATCCTCCTCCCTCAGCCTTGTGAATACCTGGGACTTCAGGCACGCGCCACCACACCCAGCTAATTTTTAAACTATAATTTTTTTTTGTTCAGACGAAGTCTCGCTATGTTGCCCAGGCTGGTCTTGAACTCCTGGCCACAAGTGTGCCTCCCGCCTTGGCCTCCCTAAGTGTTGGGATTATAGGTGTGAGCCAGCAGCCATACCCCTCTTCTCAATCTTCCTTCTCCCCTGGAAAACCTGCTCACTTCTGACCCCAAGACAGCCCCCTCCCCTTCCCTCTGTCTTCTGTGTTTGGCAGACCAGCCCCAGCGAGGACTTGTTGGTTGTGGTTTTTCTATCAGGGAAGTCAATCGCTGGCCAGTGTAGTGTGAAGTCCCAGCTTGGCAGAGACTTGCCCAAGGCTGGATAGGAGGCTCCTTTGCAGCTCAGGCTTTATCAGTCAGGAAATCCTTAGCCCTCCCTAGAGGATTGGCTGTCCCCTCTATCCTCACTGCTTGAATTTGGTGTTGCATGATTGATTTCTACCCTGTTCCCTCTGCTTGAGGGCTATCCTCCCCATGCCCATCTCACTTCTCCACCAAGTTCACTGTTCATCATTTACAGGTCTCTATTTATGTATTTATTATTTATTTTTCTACTTTCCCACTTTTCTAAAAGGTCTCTATTTAAATGCCACTGTCAATCCCAGCACTTTGGGAGGCCTAGGCGGGCGGATCATGAAGTCAAGAGTTCGAGACCAGCAATGGCCAGTATGGTGAAACCCTGTCTCTCCTAAAAATACAAAAATTAGCCGGGCATGGTGGCATGTGCCTGTAATCCCACCTACTCGAGAGGCTGAGGCAGCAGAATTGCTTGAACCCGGGAGGTGGAGGTTACAGTGAGCTGAGATCGTGCCACTGCACTCCATCCTGGACGACAGAGTGAGACTCTGTCTCCAATCAATCAATCAATCAATCAATCAATCACTGTCCTGGCCAGTTGCAGTGGCTCACGCCTATAATCCCAACACTTCGGGAGGCCAAGGTGAGAGGATAACTTGAAACTAGGAGTTCAAGACCAGCCAAGGCAACATAGTGAGGCCCCATCTTTACAAAAATACAAAAATTAGCTGGACGTGTAGTCCCAGCTACTTAGGAGGCTGAGGGGCAAGGATTGCTTGAGGCCAAGAGATTGAGCCTGCAGTGAGCTATGACGATGCCACTCGCTGCATTCAAGTCTAGGTGACAGAGCAAGACCCTGCTCCTGGACATACTACTAAGTGCTTTCAGCATTTCATGTGGTCCTCATAAAAATCTTGAGGGCCGGGCATGGTGGCTCACGTCTGTAATCTCAGCACTTGGGAGGCCAAGGCAGGTGGGTCACCTGGGGTCAGGAGTTCGAGACCAGCCTGACCAATATGGTGAAACCCCATCTCTACTAAAAATAGAAAAATTAGCCAGGTGTAGTGGTGTGCACCTGTAGTCCCAGCTCTTCTGGAGGCTGAGAAAAGAGAATTGTTTGAACCTGGAAGGCGGAGGTTGCAGTGAGCCAAGATCACAACACTGCACTGCTGCCTGGGCAACAGCGAGACTCTATCTCAAAAAAACAAAAACAAAAACAAAAAAACCCACACAACCTTATGAGGTAGAATTCCATTTTAGAGACGAGGAAACTGGGACCCTCAACTATGCAGAATGGATGAGTGGTACCGCCAAAATTCAAACCCCAGATTCCCGAACTCATGCTCAGAACTATTACAACATGCAGAAACAACAAATCCAGTCATGTGTGCATTTAATTTGGCATAGCAACAACAACACATTTCTCAGGCAAAATGGATTTCCAGCTTCTCTTGAAAAATCCTGAAATCTAGTCCAGGACCGTGGATTGTATTTAAAAAAATAAAAATAGAAGAAGAAAAGGCCGGGCATGGTGGCTCATGCCTGTAATCCCAACACTTTGGGAGGCTAAGGCAGCTGGATCACTTGAGGCCAGGAGTTCAAGACCAGCCTGGCAAACATGGGGAAACCCCGTCTCTACTAAAAATACAAAAATTAGCTGGGCATGGTGGCGTGCACCTGTAGTCCCAGCTACTCAGGATCCTGAGGCATGAGAATTGCTTGAACCTGGGAGGCAGAGGCTGCAGTGAGCCAAGACAATGCCACTACACTCCAGCCTGGACAACAGAGCGAGACTCAGTCTCAAAAAAAAAAAAAAAAAAAAGGGCCGGGTGTGGTGGCTCATGCCTGTAGTCCCAGCACTTTGGGAGGCCAAGGTGGGCGGATTACCTGGGGTCGGGAGTTTGAGACCAGCCTGACTAACATGGAGAAACCCTGTCTCTACTAAAAATACAAAATTAGCCAGGCACAGTGGCACATACCTGTAATCCCAGCTACTCAGGAGGCTGAGGCAGGAGAATCGCTTGAACCGGGGGGGCAGAGGTTGCCGTGAGCCAAAATCGTGTCACTGTGCTCCAGCCTGGCAACAAGAGTGAAACTCAAAAAGAAGAAGAAGAAGAGGAGGAGGAGAAGGAGAAGAAGAAAGGAAGAAGAAGAAGAGGAAGAAGAAGAAGAGGAAGAAAGAAAGAAGAAGGAAGGAAGAAAGAAGGAAGGAGAAGAAGAGGAAGAAAGAAGAAGGAAGAAGAGGGAGGAGGAAGGAGAAGGAAGGAGGAGGAAGGAGAAGGAAGGAGGAGGAAGGAGGAGGAGGAGGAGGAAGGAGAAGAAGGAAGAAGAAGGAGAAGAAGAAGAAGAAGGCGGTTTTTATAGCTTCTGCCTAGAAGTGACATGTCAATTCAGCTCACATTTTATTGACCTGTCAAATAGCTAACCCTGGCCAGGCAAGGTGGCTCATGCATGTAATCCCAACACTTTGGGAGGCTGAGTTGGGCAGACTGCTCAAGCCCAGGAGCCCAAGGCCAGCGTGGGCAACTTGGCAAGGCTGTGTCTCTGCAAAATAATACAAAAATTAGCTGGAGTGGTGGTGCACATGTGTAGTCCTAGCTACTAGGGAGGCTGAGGTGGGTGGATTGCTTGAGCCCAGGAGGTCCAGGCTGCAGTGAGCCATGATCGAGCCACTGCACTCCAGCCTGGGCGACAGAGCGAGACCCTGTCTAAAAATATTACAGAGATAGGCCAGGCGCGGTGGCTCACACCTGTAATCCCAGCACTTTGGGAGGCCGAGGTGGGTGGATCACGAGGTCAGGAGATCGAGACCATCCTGGCTAACACGGTGAAACCCCGTCTCAACTAAAAATACAAAAAATTAGCCAGGAGAGGTGGCGGGCGCCTGTAATCCCAGCTACGCAGGAGGCTGAGGCAGGAGAATTGCGTGAACCCCGGGGGGTGGAGCCTGCAGTGAGCCGAGATCGCGCCACTGCGCTCCAGCCTGGGCGACAGCGAGACTCCGTCTCAAAAAATATGTATATATATTACAGAGATAGCCATAACTAATTAAAGGGGTTAGAGAAGCCAACTCTTGCCACATGCTTGGGAGAAGAACTAGAAAACCTGTGGACAGCCCTTATGACAAGCACAGCTTCCTGCGGTTCCCAGGGGAAGTTAGTGCCACTGGATGGAGGCTTTTTCTGGGATACCACCCACTGCAAGGCACCCAATAACTGAACTCTTGTTATGTGGGATGGCAACATCGATATAGAACAGAGGAGTCTGATTGACACTGACCAACGTGGGCGAGTGAACGGAAAATGCCTCTGTGAGAAGCTCAGGGTCAGCCTTGGGATCAGCAATCACCAAAAAGCCAAGCTCCCCAAGCTGCAATGGATCTGGTTACTGAAAATCCCAGAAGTGAAGTGCCCAGCACTGTGTATGGCTTCAGATGGCCGAGGAACATGTTAGTAGACTTCACTGGCCAGTGATCCTGGGGGAATGGATGGCATCAATGGCTGGGTTTGGGTTTATTTTCTGTTTTTAGACAGGGTCTTGCTCTCTTGCCCAGGCTGGTGTGAAGTGGTGCAGTCATAGTTCAATGCAGCCTTGACCTCCTGGGCTCAAGTGATCTTCGGCCTCTGGAAGTGCTGGGATTATAGGCATGAGCCACCACACGAGGCCAATAGCGGGGTTTCTACTGGCAAAATTTAAAAAAAAATCAAAATCAACTGGGTATGGTGGTGCCTGCGTGTAGTACCAGCTACTCGGGAGGCTGGGGTAGGAGATTGAGCCTGGGAGGTCAAGGCTGCAGTGAGCCATGACTGAGCCACTGCATTCCAGCCTGGGGAACAGAATGAGACCTCATCTCTAAAAATAAAAAATACAAATAAATAAATACATAGTTGGCTACCATTGAAAATATTTAAATATCAATCTAAGATTAAATAATTTAAAAAGTCTGAGGTACAGAATGGAATATACTATACATGTTATGAATACTAGTAAATTGAAAGTAGTAATATAATGGAAAAATCTGGGTGTAGGGGAAGACTGAGGAAAATATTAAAAATAAATAGCGACTGGGCTGGGCATGGTGGCTCATGCCTGTAATTTCAGCACTTTGGGAGGTCAAGGCAGGCAGGTCACTTAAGCCCAAGAGTTCCAGACCAGCCTGGCCAAGATGGTGAAAACTGGTCTCTACTAAAAATGTAAAAACTACCCGGGCATGGTGTTGCATGCCTGTAATCCCAGCTACTCGGGAGGCTGAGGCTTGAGAATCGCTTGAACCTGGGAGGCAGAGGTTGCAGTGAGCCAAGATCGCGCCACTGCACTCCAGCCTGAGCGACAGAGTGAGACTCCGTCTCAAAAAAAAAAAAAAAAAAAAAGAACAAAGACAGGACTTGAGCCAAAGCCTACTGCCTCCTAAATTGCTGGGATTCCCAAGAATTCAGCTTCTAGTGTGACCAAAACAAAGATGGAGACAAGTCACCCTGCAGGGTAGGGCACAATGGAGGTGGGGGTGGGAGGGCAGAGCTGCTGACCTCTGACCTCTGCCAAGGCAGACGCATTGGACAACAGAGCAGGACCTGAGGTGAGGCTAATTCCTCCAGGTGTGAAGAAACACCTTAGTGGGACCAGGCGCAGTGGCTCGCGCCTGTAACCCCAACATTTTGGGAGGCTGAGGCAGCCGGATCACCTGAGGTCAGGAGTTTGTGACCAACCTGGCCAACATGGTGAAACCCTCTACTAAAAATACAAAAATCAGTTGCTGTGGTGTCAGGCGCCTGTAATCCCAGCTACTCGGGAGGCTGAGGCAGGAGAATCACTTGAACCTGGGAGGTGGAGGTTGCATTAAGCCAAGATTGTGCCACTACACTCCAGCCTGGGCAACAGAGCGAGACTCTTGTCTCACAAAAATAAAATTAAATAAATAAATAAATAAATAAATAATGAGTTTATCCTTCATGGTTTTCAAATCTTTTTTTTTAAACTTGGAAGAATCTTACAGGAAATATTATTTATAGTGAAGAAACATTTATCTGAAGTTCCACAGTTCTTTCAATTAAACTTCTATTTCTGTTCCTTTTGTTAAATTCAAATAAAGTTAAATGTAATTTTAAAAATAGGATACTAGTATTAATTGATTGTCATAAAATCTTTTTCTATTTATCTGATCAGGTGTCTAGAATGATGCTCACTAAATGTTAACACAGTCATAGTTATTTCTGGGTGGTAAAATAGGGTGGTTTGTTGGTTTCTTCTTTGTTCATTTATGGTCTGCTTCAAGTTTTCTAATGAACAGGTATTTTAACAATAATGATAACGTTATTAATCTTTTTCTTAAGTACTATTTTTTTTTTCTTTTTTGAGACAGAGTCTTGGTCTGTCGCCCAGGCTGGAGTGCAGTGGCACAATCTCAGCTCACTGCAACCTCCACCTCCCAGGTTCAAGATGGGGTTTCATCATGTTGGCCAGGCTGGTCTCAAACTCCTACCTTGTGATCTGCCCACCTCAGCCTCCCAAAGTGCTGGGATTACAGGTGTGAGCCACCGTTCCCGGCCTTTTTTTTTTTTTTTAAATACAGGATCTCACTCTGTCACCCAGGCTGGAGTGCAGTGGGGTGATCACAGCTCACTGAAACCTTGACCTCCCAGGCTCAAGTAATCCTCCCATCTCAGCCTCCCGAGTAGCTAGGACTACAGGTGCACACCACCTTGCCTGGCTAATTTTTGTATTTTTTTGTAGAGACAGGAGTCTTGCTATGCTGCCCAGGCTGGTCTTGAACCCCTGACCTCAAGTGATCCCCTCACCTTAGCCTCCCAAAGTGCTGAGATTACAGGTGTGAGACACTGCGCCCAGCACCCTTGCCTCTGTTCTGAATGGGCCCCACTGTGTGGTTTTCTGGACAACACTGGGTCATGCTTGAGCAAAGGTACCAGATCTCTTGGGAGCACATGTGTAGCCGGGGCATGGGGCTGGGCTCCAGGCACAGGCTCATGGGACATTGAGTCTTTGCCATTGGTTGGCGGCATTATGTGTTACTGGGGCAACCCTTGACAAGCCCAGGAGAGGCCTCATAGGAGGGGTCAGGGCACTTGGTGGGTGTGCCCTGTGAGTTAGAACCTGTGAGTGGGAATTATTATCCCAGTTTCCAGATAAGGGAGCAAACTGAGGCTCAGAGAGGTTAAGGAACTTGTCCAAGCTAGTGATAAACAAAGGCAGGAGCTGGGCGCAGTGGCTCATGCCTGTAATCCCAGCACTTTGGGAGGCTAAGGCGGGCAGATTGCTTGAGGCCAGGAGTTCAAGACCAGCTTGACCAACATGGCAAAATCCCGTCTCTACTAAAAATACAAAAAATTAGCCGGGCCTGGTGGCACACACCTGTAATCCCAGCTACTTGGGAAGCTGAGGCTCGAGAATTGCTTGAACCTGGGAGGCAGAGGTTGCAGTGAGCCAAGATCACTGCACTCCAGCCTGGGTGACAGAGTGAGACTCTGTCTCAAAACAAACAAACAAAAAAGATGAACAAAGGCAGGACTTGAACCGAAGCCCACTGCCTCCTAAATTGCTGGGATTCCCAAGAATTCAGCTTCTGGTGTAACCAAAACAGAAGATGAGCTGGCCTGCAGGGTGGGGCACGATGGGGGTAGAGGGGGCAGAGCTGCTGACCTCTGACCTCTGCCGAGACAGATGCCTTGGACAACAGAGCTGGGCCTGGGATGCGGCTAATTCCTCCAGATGTGAAGAGCACCTTGACGGGGCTGGGCGTGGTGGCTCACGCCTATAATCCCAGTACTTTGGGAGGCCAAGGCAGGAGGATCACTTGAGGTCAGGAGTTTGTGACCAGCCTGGCCAACATGGTGAAACCCCGTCTCTACTAAAAATATAAGAATTAGCCAGGTGTGGTGGCATGTGCCTGTAATCCCAGCTACTTGGGAGGCTGAGGCAGGAGAATCACTCGAACCCAGGAGGTGGAGGTTGCAGTGAGCCGAGATCACACCACTGCACTCTAGCCTGGGTGACAGAGCAAGATTCCATCTCAAAAAAAAAAAAAAAAAAAAAAAAAAAAAAAAAAAAAAAGACAGGCCCGTGGCTCACGCCTGTAATCCCAGCAATTTGGGAGGTTGAGGCGGGTGGATCACGAGGTCAGGAGATCGAGACCATCCTGGCTAACACAATGAAACCCCGTCTCTACTAAAAATACAAAACATTAGCCGGGCGTGGTGGCAGGCACCTGTAGTACCAGCTACTCGGGAGGCTGAGGCAGGAGAATGGTGTGAATCCAGGAGGTGGAGGTTGCAGTGAGCCTAGACCATGCCACTGCACTCCAGCATGGGCAACAGAGCGAGACTCCGTCTCAAAAAACAAAAACAAAAACCACCTGGGGTGGGGGTCAGAGAGAGAGAAAGGGAAGCCCCAGAGAGAGGCGGGTGGTGGTGGGCTCTGGTGGGGTTAGCCTGCCCTCCCAGGTGAGGCCTGCCCCATGTAGGCCGTCCACCTGTGAATAGTACCAGATCGAGTATCTGCCTCACTCTCCCCCTCCTGTACCTCCTCTTCCCCCTGCTCTACTACCATGGCACGGCCCATGCCTCGGTGCACCCACTTAATGGGCCTCCTATAATCCCCTGATATCACCACCTGCCTGGCACAGGCCCTGCCGGCCAGCCCTAGCAGCCCCCAGCCTTGGAGAGCCTGTTTAGGACCCCTCACCTCAGAATCCATCTTTTCCTTCAACCTCCTCCTTCCTTCAGCTCACAGTTCAGATCTGGAACCCCACAGCCAGCCCCAAGCTGGGGACAGGAGTCTAGCATCTGCCCTGACTCTGCTGTGTGACTCCAGGTAAGTAGCTGCCCCTTTCTGGGCCTCAGGCTCCTTATCTAAGTATTCCGAACACCCAGCTCATCACACCAACCTGTCTGGGCTTCTTCTCAGCACCACGTCACTTTAGGAAACCTTGCTGTGTGTTAATTCACATGTTTCGTGCTGGTCTCCCTGACCAGACTGTGTACCCGTGAGGCAGGGACCTTACCTGCCTTATTATTCACCCTGGTGCTGGCACACAGTAGGTGCTGTGTTAATATCTACTGGGGTCAGGTGCAGTGGCTCACACCTGTAATCCCAACATTTTGAAAGGCCAAGGTGGGAGGATCACTTGAGCCTGGGAGGTGGAGGCTACAGTGAGCTATGATGGTGCCATTGCAGTCCAGCCTAGGGAACAGAGCAAGACCCTGTCTCTCTCTCTTATTTTTTTTTTTTTTTTTTGAGATGGAGTCTTGCTTTGTCACCCAGGCTGGAGTGCAGTGGCACGATCTCCGCTCACTCCAA
The DNA here is from genome assembly GCF_028858775.2 of Pan troglodytes. Taxonomy (NCBI): domain Eukaryota; kingdom Metazoa; phylum Chordata; class Mammalia; order Primates; family Hominidae; genus Pan; species Pan troglodytes. The sequence goes on along the minus strand of NC_072416.2, from coordinate 34,940,247 downwards.
CCTCCGCCTCCCAGGTTCAAGTGATTCTCCTGCCTCAGCCTCCCTAGTAGCTGGGATTACAGGCCTGTGCCACCACACCTGTCTAATATTTTTATATCTTTAGTAGAGACAGGGTTTCACCATGTTGGCCAAGCTGGTCTCAAACTCCTGACCTCAAGTGATCCACCCACTTCAGCCTCCCAAATTTCTGAGATTACAGGTGTGAGCCACCACGCCCAGCCGACCCTGTCTCTTTTTTTTTTTTTTTGAGACGGATTCTTGCTCTGTCGCCCAGGCTGGAGTGTGGTGGCGTGATCTCAGCTCACTGCAAGCTCCACCTCCCGGGTTCACACCATTCTCCTGCCTCAGCCTCCTGAGTAGCTGGGACTACAGGCGCCCGCCACCATGTCCAGCTAATTTTTTGTATTTTTAGTAGAGACGGGGTTTCACTGTTTTTTAGTCAGGATGGTCTCGATCTCCTGACCTCGTGATCCGCCCGCCTCAGCCTCCCAAAGTGCTGGGATTACAGGCGTGAGACACTGCACCCAGCCTTTTTTTTTTCTTTTTTATTGAGACGGAGTTTCGCTCTTGTTGCCCAGGCTCGAGTGCAATGGTGCGATCTCGACTCACTGCAACCTCCGCCTCCCAGGTTCAAGCAATTCTCCTGCCTCAGCCTCCCAAGTAGCTGGGATTACAGGCATGCGCCATCATGCCCGGCTAATTTTGTATTTTTAGTAGAGACGGGGTTTCTCCATGTTGGTCGGGCTGGTCTCAAACTCCCGACCTCAGGTGATCCGCCCGCCTCGGCCTCCCAAAGTGCTGGGATTACAGGTGTGAGCCACTGTGTCCGGCCAGGCCGACCCTGTCTCTTAAAAAAAAAAAACACCTGTTGGCCGGGCACAGTGGCTCACGTCTGTAATTCCAGCACTTTGGGAGGCTGAGGCGGGTGGATCACAAGGTCAGGAGTTCGAGACCAGCCTGACCAACATGGCGAAACCCTGTCTGTACTAAAAATATAAAAGTTAGCTGGGCGTTGTGGCACTTGCCTGTAATCCCAGCTACTCGGGAGGCTGAGGCAGAAGAATCACTTGAACCTGGGAGGCGAGGCAGAGGTTGCAGTGAGCCGAGATCGTGCCACTGCACTTCAGCCTGGGCGACGGAGTGAGACTCTGTCGCAAAAATAAAAAATAAAAATAAAAATAAAACACCTCTTGAGTGACTGTGTGGGCCCCTCTGCCTCCAGGTCACCACCTGACCAGGGAAGCTAGGGTGGAGCAGTATTCCAGCCCGCTAGGGTGGGAGTCTGACCGATCACTGCCTGACTCAGGGGGTGGCAGGGATGAGAACTTAACATTGGTTCCATGATGGAGAGATTGGGGAAGTACTGGAGAAACACCAGAACCCAGCGTCTGCCTCTCCGACCCTGCCCCTCTGCTGCAAGGCTTCCCCGAGGGACAGTGTCTTAGGTGTGTGTGTGTAAGTCCAAGTGTGTTGTGCCTGGGCAGAGGGAGGAGATCTCCTAGTGTATCAGAGGCTAAGAGGTGGCCAGATCCCATGACCCCTGGTCCCCACCTCTGCGTGCATCTATGGGCATGAGGTGTGTGTCCCACGTCTGCTCTGTGTAGGTGCCTCTGGCTGGGCCCCCAGGGATGCACTATGGGTTCCCCTGTGTGCACGCATGTGTCTGGGACTGTGTGTGTGATGTGTGTAGGCCTGGCATGATCCCACATATATGTACCCATGTCTACTAAAGTGTCAGCTCCACGAGGGCAGGGATTTTTGTCTGTCTTGTTCCATACTCTGTCCCCAGCACTTAAAACAGGGACTGGTGCACAGTCAGGGCCCATAAGTCCTGAATGAATGAGCGCATGAAAGTGTGTGCTCATGCCTGTGTGTGCCCACGTGCCAATGCCTGTGTAGACGTGTGACTGTTCCTGTGCCTAAGGGTGAACCTGGGTGTGGACGATGATGTTGCTCACACACCATCCCTCCTGTCCTTTTTCCAAACTCCTTGGGAGCCCGGGCCTAGCGCCTGGGTCCCTGTGGGGCGGAGCAGGGGGCGGCCTCCTCTGGGAAACTGGATCCCAGGATGTGCAGAACAGCAGGGAGCGGGGCGGCCCCTTTGTCCCTGGATAATCCCCATCACGCCCTCGCCCCCTCCCTCCCAGCCACCAGGGTTTAGGGTCGAATTTGGGAGCTGGAGGGGCCTGGGGGTCCCATCTGTGTCCCCTTCCCTACCCATTTCCTTCCTTTGGGGCTTCTGCACATGAGGCCTCCCCGTGCGGAACATATGTCCCCCTTCTGGGTCCTCCCACCCGCTCCCTGTCCTGTCTGGTGGCCAGGTCTGTCTCTCATTCTTTGCCAGGGCCCTGCCTGCTCCTGCCCCTCTCCCCAGGATGTGACTCCCTCCCTCCCTCTTGGGCCACCCCAGGGCTCAGCCCCAGGTATAAAGACACCTGAGGGGCAGAAGGACAGGTGTCCTGAAAGACCCAGAGGCTGCAGAGAGGAAGAAGCCGAGGAGAGAGCATGAGCTGTTCACTGGGTGAGTGAGGGGCAGGAGCGCCAGGCCCCAGAGACACAGGACAGGGGGACCCGCAGAGCCCCTCCTCTCTCTGACTCAGGTGTCCAGCTCTCTTTGCACCTGCTGAAAACCTCCAAATCCCCCTACATCAAGGCTTCCTTCATCATTAATTCAACACATATTTATTGAATGCCTATCATGTGCTAGGTACTGTTGGAAGCATCTGGGGAGACGCAGTGAACAAACAGACAATAATCCATGGCCTCATGGAAATTTCATTCTGCAGACACATAATATGTGTACTAACAAGAAAATTGTAAAGCTAGTGTGACAGAAAGTGGTGCAGTGATCCAACTGTGGCTTTTTTTGTTGGTTTGTTTGGTTTTTGAGACAGGGTCTTGCTCTGTGGCCCAGGCTGGAGTGCAGTGGCAGAATCTTTGCTCATTGCAGCCTTAAACTCCAGGGCTCAGGTGATCCTCCTGCCTCAGCCTCCTGAATAGCTGGGACCACAGGTGCACGACACCAGGTTACGCTAATTCTTTTTTTTTTTTTGAGACGGAGTTTTTGCTCTGTTGCCCAGGCTGGTGTGCAGTGGCATGATCTCAGCTCACTGCAACCTCTGCCTCCTGGGTTCAAGTGATTCTCCTGCCTCAGACTCCCGAGTAGCTGGGATTACAGGTGCCCACCACCACGGCTGGCTAATTTTTGTATTGGTAGTAGAGACAGGGTTTCACCATGTTGGCCAGGCTGGTCTCGAACCTCTGACCTCAAGTGATCTACCTGCCTCAGCCTCCCAAAGTGCTGAGATTACAGGCGTGAACCACTGCACCTGGCATAATTTTTTTTTTTTTTAACTTTTTCTAGAGATGGGAATCTCCTATGTTGCTCAGGCTGGTCTCGAACTTGGGGCTCAAGCGATCTTCCCAAAATATTGGGATTGCAGATGTGAACCACTGCAAGCCCGAAGTTTGTGAAATGAAGGAATGAAATGGTCTTCCCTCTCAGGCTTCTCTGAGTTGCTACTGAACTCTGGGAACTCAGGAATGTGGCAAGGCGGATGAAGGAGGCCGCCCTGGGTTTGCCTCTCATCTCTGTTTCTCCTGGGTGGTGACCTTAGGTCATCCTCCTCCTCTCCAAGCCTCACACTGTTGGTAGAAACATAAACTGGACCAGATCTTCTTCCTTTTTTTTTTTTTTTTTTTTTTGAGACGAAGTCTCACTCTATTACCCAGGCTGGAGTGCAATGGCGAGAGCTCAGCTCACTGCAACCTCCGCCTCCTGGGTTCAAGTGATTCACCGGCCTCAGCCTCCTGAGTAGCTGGGATTACAGGCACACACTACCATGCCCAGCTAATTTTGCATTTTTAAGTAGAGATGGGGTTTCACCATGTGGGCAAGGCCAGTCTTGAACTCCTGACCTCGTGATCTGCCAGCCTCGGCCTCCCAAAGTGCTGGGATTACAGGCATAAACCACCGCGCCCGGCCTTTTTTTTTTTGAGACAGAGTCTCACTGCGTCACCCAGGCTGGAGTTCAGTGGCTTGATCTTGGCTCACTGCATCCTCCATCTCCCAGGTTCAAGCAATTCTCCTGCCTCAGCCTTCTGAGTAGCTGGGATTACAGGCACCTGCCACCACGCCTGGCTAATTTTTTTTGTATTTTTAGTAGAGACAGGGTTTCACCATATTGGCCAGGCTGGTCTCGAACTCCTGACCTTGTGGTCCACCCGCCTTGGCCTCCCAAAGTGCTGGGATTATAGGCATGAGCCACCACGCCCAGCTTGGACCAGATCTTTGAGAGGACAATTTGGCAGCATCTATTTACATTTAAAATAAGCATGCAGCCAGGTGGAGTGGCTCACACCTGTAATCCCATCACTCTGGGAGGCCGAGGCAGGAGGATTGCTTGAGGCCGGGAGTTGGAGACCAGTCTGGGCAACATAGCGAGACCCTGTCTCCACATAAAATTTAAAAAATTAACTGAGTGTGGTGGTGTGGATCTGTAGTCCCAGCTACTTGGGAGGCTGAGGTGGGAGGATCACCTGCTCCCAGGAATTCGAGGCTGCAGTGAGTTATGATCACACCCCTATATTCCAGCCTGGGTGACAGAGCAAGATGCCATCTCTAAAAGAAGGAAAAAATTCACACTTGTGCTGGCTGCCTTTAAAGCATAGAGCTAGCAGGATTTCCTGTGGGATTGGGTGTGTAGAGTAAGAAAAAAAATGAAGCATCAAAGAGCACACCATGACTTTGGCCTGAACAATTGGAAGAATTGAAATGCCTTTACCTGAGACAGGGGAGCCTAGGAGAGGAGGGGCTTGGGGGGAATATTCCAGAATTAAACCCTGGATATTTTGGGTTTGAGATGCTTACTAATATTCAAGTGAAAATGTCAAGTAGCTGAATCAATGATCCTGGAGTTCAGAGGATTCTGGGCCAGGATAATCTACCTGCAGGAGGGTTTGTCACTGACTTGGACATGCAAGATCGCTGTAGCCCACAAGGGATGGGACCTTTTCCGGAGTTGTGGAGATGAATGAATGAATCGGAGGCAGGGTCGAGGCCTTGGTGCTGACCTCTGGCTTCCTCTGCCAGCCCGCCTCTGCCTGCTGACCCTGCTGTCGCCACCCCTCAGCTCAGCAGCCTCCATCTCCCCAGCTGAGCCCATCAGTCAAGCCTATAGCCTGGCCCTCTACATGCAGAAGAACACCTCAGCGCTGCTGCGGACTTACGTGAGTGACAAGGGGCATGAGCAGGGGACAAGGGGAGAGGGATGCTGCCTCCCATGGCCCTGCCATGGCCCTGCCATGAGCAGAGCAAGTCCAGAAGACTCCTCCATGGCCCGAGGGGACAGGGATGCCTGTAACACTCTAGTGTTCACTAGAGCCACACTCACTTGTGCCACTCATGTCACTGGTGGCTGGGTGACCTTAGGCAAGTCATTCTTCCTCTCTTGGTCTCAGCTTTCTTATCTGCAAAATGGGATGCTGAGCGTGCCTTTGCTGACCTCCTAGGACTGTGACAGTGTTCAAAGGACACACCGAGAGAGAAGGGCTTTACACAGCCACATTTAATTCCCCACCATTCATGCTGTGTGATTACCTGGGCCCATGCCTGCTTGGCACTCTACCCCCAATGTCTGTCACCCAGGCTGGAGTGCAGTGGTGTGATCTCGGCCACTGCAACGTCCACCTCCCGGGTTCAAGTGATTCTTGTCCCTCAGCCTCCCGAGTAGCTGGGATTACAGGTGCATGTCACCACGCCTGGCTAATGTTTGTATTTTTAGTAGAGACAGGGTTTCACCATATTGGCCAGGCTGGTCTTGAACTCCTGGCCTCAACTGATCCACCTGCCTTAGCCTCCCAATGTGCTGGGATTACAGACGTGAGCCACTGTGCCTGTCCTTTACCCCCATTATCTTACTGACTCTTCAAACAGTTCTAGCAGGTGGAATTATAATCCATTTTACAGGTGAAGAAACTGAGTCTTAGAGGGGGGTGAATAATTTGCCTGAGGTCACAGAGCTAATAACTGGCAGTGCCAGGATCTGAAGCCAGGTCTGTGGAATTTCCTCCCCTTTCCATGGCCTCCTACACCATCTCAAAGTTAAAGCTGGAAGCCTGCTGGCTGAGTCTGACCCACAGCTGTTTTTTTGTTTGGCCCATACAGCTCCTGTTCAAAGTTTGAATATGAATGGAATGCCTGTCTATAGCAGGCACAGGGATACTGTTGGTCAAAACTCCCACCTGGCATCGTAGTCCTGCCTTCTTCACAACTGACACGATCTGCCTGGCCCTGGAGCCCCTGACATCTGGAGCTCTTTCTCTGGGCCAGATTTCTGGCCCTGTGAAGTGACTGAACCTTTCGACCTAGTTTCTAGTCCCACAGCTGTCACTATTCCCTGGATAGCCTTGGGCACCCTTAGCCTCAGTTTTTCCACTTGTAAAATGGGACCAGGCAATCTGCCAGTTAGGACATCTATCAGTGTGCACTAAGGTCCCAGGGCTGGGGGCTGTGGCTTACACCTATAATCCCAGCACTTTGGAAGGCTGAGGTGGGAAGATCACCTGAGGTCAGTAGTTCGAGACCAGCCTGGCCAACATGGCAAAACCCCGTCTCTACTAAAAATACAAAAATTAGCCAGGTGTGATGGCGCACACCTTTAGTCCCAGCTACTCAAGAGGCTGAGGCAAAAGAATCTCTTGAACCCGGGAGGCGGAGGTTGCAGTGAGGCCAGATTGCACCACTGCATTCCAGCCAGGGTGACAGAGTGAGTCCCTGTCCTAGAGGAAAAAAAAAAAAAAAGATGCTGGCGATCTTACTTTGTGGAAGTAAGAACTTTGATGGGGAAGGTTCTCAATTAAATGTAATAATATTAACAAGTATTTATTAATGATTGTAATAAAATTAACAGGCCAGGCATGGTGGCTTATGCCTGTAATCCCAGCACTTTGGGAGGCTGAGGTGGGGTGGATCACTTGAGGTAAGGAGTTCGAGACCAGCCTGGCCAACATGGTGAAACTCCATCTCTACTAAAAATACAAAAATTAGCCGGGAGTGGTGGCACATATCTGTAATCCCAGCTACTCGGGAGGCTGAGGCAGGAGAATTGCTTGAACCCGGGAGGCGGAGGTTGCAGTGAGCAGAGATCATGCCAAGGCACTCCAGCCTGGGTGACAGAGCAAGACTCCATCTCGGGAAATAAATGAAATAAAATGAAATAAAATAAAGTAAACAAACATAACTAAATGCCATAAATAAAAAAGATACCAGGCTGTAACTACATTGTCAATAATATACTTGGTTTAAAATATTACAGTTGGCTGGGTGTGGTGGCTCGTGCCTGTAATCCCAGCATTTTAGGAGGCTGAGACAGGTAGATCACCTGAGGTCAGGAGTTCGAAACCAGCCTGACCAACATAGTGAAAATACAAAATTAGCCAAGTGTGGTGGCGTGTGCCTGTAATCTGGGTTTCCAGATACTTGGGGGGTGAGGCGGGAGAATCGCTTGAACCTGGGAGGCAGAGGTTGTAGTAAGTCAAGATCGCACCATTGCATTCCAGCCTGGGCAACAAGAGCAAAACTGTATCAAAATAAATAAATAAATAATAAAAGAAAAGAAAACATTACAGTAAATAATATAATCATAGTGTTCATTGATTGATATAAATATAAATATATTATTAATTAATGATGGCTTATCACACCCTTATTGTATATCAGCTGCTGTATTGTATATTAGACTCTGTGCTAAGTGCTTTTTTTTTTTTTACAGTTTCACTCTGTCGCCCAGGCTAGAGTGCAGTGGTATGATCTCGGCTCACTGCAACCTCTGCCTCCTGGGTTCAAGTGATTCTCGTGCCTCAGCCTCCTGAGTAACTGGCATAGCAGGCGTGCACTGCCACAGCTGGCTAAGTTTTGTATTTTTAGTAGAGACAGGGTTTTGGCATGTTAACCAGGCTGGTCTCAAACTCCTGACCTCAAGTGATTTACCCATCTCGGCTTCCCAAAGTGCCGGGATTACAGCTGTGAGCCACCGTGCCCGGCCTGCTAAGGGCTTTATATATATTATTTCCTATAATCTTCATAACACTGCCAGGTGGGAATTTCTGAAGCTTGTGACTCCACGTTGCACAGCTAGCGTGCAGAGGATGACACACCTGAGCCTCCTAGGGCCCTTGCCCTGTGTCAGGACATCCCAGCAGCTCCCTGAGACGCAGCAAGTGACGACTCCTGGGAAGAAGCCAGTCTCAGTGGGCAGGCGTGAAGTCAGAGTCCCAGGCACCACTCTGGTCCCCTCACTCCTGTCTGTCTCTGTCTCTCCTGCAGCTCCAGTACCAGGGCAGCCCCTTTAGTGACCCTGGCTTCTCAGCCCCTGAGCTCCAGCTCAGCAGCCTGCCTCCTGCCACCGCCTTCTTTAAGACCTGGCACGCCCTGGATGACGGGGAATGGCTGAGCCTTGCCCAGAGGGCCTTCCTGGCATTGACCCAGCACCTCCAGCTCGTGGAAGACGACCAGAGCGACCTGAACCCTGGCAGTCCCATCCTGCTGGCTCAGCTCGGGGCTGCGAGACTCAGGGCCCAAGGCCTGCTGGGCAATATGGCCGCCATCACGACGGCCCTGGGGCTGCCAATCCCCCCAGAAGAGGATACTCTAGGGCTTGCTGCCTTTGGGGCCTCGGCCTTTGAGAGGAAATGTCGAGGCTACGTGGTGACCCGGGAATATGGCCACTGGACAGACCGAGCTGTGAGAGACTTGGCTCTGCTCAAGGCTAAGTACTCAGCATAGAGGGGTAGGACTTCCTGTCAGAGGCTGCAGCACTTCCTCTTTCACAATGGCCTCTTTTCTGCCTTGCTTGTGGGCTAGAAAAGGAGATAAACCTCGTCTAGCAGACGGGGCTTGGGTGCCATGTCTGGGAACATTTCCTGGGAGCCAGGCCTCAATTTCCTTATTTCAGGGCCTTCCGGCCCAGGTCCTCTGGCCTGCCTTCTAGGTCTGGGTCAACCTCCATGGATGCCATTCCATGGGTTACCCATCCAGTGGTACTGGGTGTCCACTTCCTGGTTGGAAAGATGCACCTCTCCAAAGAGGCTTCACCTGTCACTCTACAGGGAGAGGACAGTTGGTCCCCTTCCTAGGCTCTCCCTGAGACCTTCCCCTTTTTGTAGTTTTGGGACGGTTGGGGCTGCCTTCCTGTCTCTGTCTACCTCATTCGCTGTATGAAGAGCCCGCCTTTCTAAGCAGATAGGCTTCCTTCTTCCTGCTGAAGTTCATTGGCTCCCCTGCTTGGCTTGTCTCTCTGGGGCTACTGTTCCACTTCCTGTCCTCAGGGGCTCCACTTCCTGATCCATGGAAGCCCAATTCTTGAAGAACTAAGGACTGCATCACATCTGTTTCCTGTTAGGACACATCCACTTCCTGTTCTGGGCTGGCAGAGGGCACCACTGGCCAGGGGCTGTCAGCCTCCTATTTATACTGCTGGGCTTCTTGGGCATGTCTGGGGGACTAGGCTGCATCGCAAGGGTCCTTTTCTCCCTAAAGCTGTCTCCCCATTTTCAACAACTATATATACAAGTAACTTTAGTTTCTTTTTTATTTTTAAACATTTTATTTACAAAAAATTAATTTATTTTCAGAAATAAAACTCTTTTAAGGTGTTGCTTGTTTTGTCTCCACAGATCTGCTGGGAGGCAGTGGAGGTGTGCAGGGACAGGGCAGAGGGGCTGAAGGAAAGGAAGACATCAAAGGGACAGGGCTGAGGCCCAAAGGGATGGGGTGTGGCAGACTGGGGATGTAGGTGGAGTGAGCCTGAGGAAGGTGGCTGAGATGCGGAGTAGCCTTCCCCCCATAGGACCAGCAGGCACGCCCCTGGCCAGGGAAGCACAGAGAGACGGCCAGATGGGGACAAGGAGAGAAGGTGTCACCTCCTTGAGATAAGGCTGAGATGTACACATGCGCTCACACAGGGCCACAAGAAGGCAGGAAGTGGGGATGGAAAAAACAGAGACACCCCAAGAGCTGGGTAAAGGGGGAGGCCAAAGGGAACTGAGGCAGGCCCAAGGAAGGAGGGAGAGCAAGAAAATGGTAGACTCAGACGGAGTTACCATGCAGACGAGGAGGGTCCAAGAGTTAAGAGAACGGGGCAGGCAAAGCAAAGAGAGGCTGGAAAAGTGGCTCACGCCTGCAATCCCAGCACTTAGGGAGGCTGAAGCGGGAGGATCGCTTGAGCCCAGGAGTTCAAGACCAGCGTGGGCAACATGGCGAAACCTCGTCTCTACAAAAAATTAAATAAAAAATTAGCCGGCTGTGGTGGCGCGTGCCTGTAGTCCCAGCTGCTGGGGAAGCTGAGGCGGAAGGATGGCTTGAGCCCAGGAGGTTGAGGCTGCAGTGCTGGGATCGCGCCACTGCACCCCAGCCTGGGCGACAGAGACCCTGCCCGTCCCCTCCCCTCTCCCCCACAAAAACAAAGAAGGCCGAGGCAATGGAGACAGCTAAGAGCAGACAGACAGACACCGACAGCGGCAGAGAAACACAAAGAAGCGGAAGGAGAGAGGGAACCCAGCGGGAGGAGGCGGGGCGAGCTGCCCCGCGGCGCTCAGGCCGAGCCCCCGGGCAGCAGCTGGCCCAGGTCGCCCTCGGTGCGGCTCAGCCACTCGCGGTAGAGGCCGCAAACGCGGAGCCCCAGCACCTTGGCGGGGAAGACCCCGGTGGCGGAGGCGGCAGAGGCGGTGGCGGCGGGGGGCTCGGCCCGGGGCCCGCGGTTGGCGGCGCCCAGCGCGGCCAGCAAGGCCTCCACGGCGGCGCCCAGGGCCCGGGCCTGGCGCGCCGCGTCCTCCAGGCGGCGCAGCAGGCGCGGCGCGCGCGGGTTCAGCTCGGCCTGGCGGCGACACACTGCGTCCAGCAGCGGGGGCAGCGCGGCCAGCGCCGCCGCGTCCAGCCGCAGCCGCTCGTGCACTGGCAGCCCCGCATGGCTCGGAGCCGGGGCGCTCAGGCCGGCCACCGGCAGCCGCGGCGGCGAGAAGCTGGGCAGCCCGAAGGGGTCTCCCTGGAGCTGCACCTGCGGAGACACGGCCGGCGGGTCAGCGGGGCCCCGGAGCACGGGCAGGGGGCTGTCAACTGGGCTCTCCAACCCGCTCTCTGGGGGTGTCAGTTTCCTCACCTTGCAGATGATAATCCCTCCTAACAGAGCTGCTCTGTTTAAGGCAAAACAAAGTGGCATGCGCTTGACACCAATGCCTGTTTCTTCCTCCCTAAACTGGACCCAGACTGGGCCAGTTTAGGTCAGCACTTTGGGAGGCCAAGGTGAGATAATCACTTGAGCCCAGGGGTTCGAGACCAGCCTAGGCAACACAGCAAGACCGCAGCTCTAAAAAAAAAAAAAAAAAAAAAAAAAAAAAAAAAGAGCGAGTGTGGTGGCGCATGTCTGTAGTTCCAGCTATTCCGGAGGCTGAGGCTGAGGTGGGAGGATTGCTTGAGCCCAGGAGGTCAAGGCTTCAATGAGCTATGATGGCACCACTGCCCTCCAGCCTGGGTGAGAGTCAGATCCTGTCTCAATAAATAAATAAATAGGACCTAATAACAGCAGCAACTTCATAAAGCAGTTATGACCATGTCAAGTGTTCAAGACAGGGCCTGGTCCCAGGAAGAGTTCAGTAAAAATGTCAGCTCTTTTGTTAAAGTTACCTTACAGACCGGAGTTCAAATCCTATCTTCACCACTTACTAGCTGTGCAGTTTGGGGCAAAACCACTTCCCTTCTCTGAGCCTCAGCCTTCTCATCTGTACAATGAATGAGGAAGCTTCCTGTCCTGTCTTCATGGAAATCACATAAGATAGTCCAGGGGCCAAGGGGGCTTCATTCCCTTCCCTATCCTCCCCAACCTCTGTACCTGCATTGAGCAGGGACTCAATGAATCAACATCATATGAATGAACAAATGAAAGATAAATGTGGGGCTGGGCACGGTGACTCACGCCTGTAATCCAGGCACTCTGGGAGGCCAAGGCAGGCAGATCAGCTGAAGTCAGGAGTTCAAGACCCACCTGGCCAACATGGTGAAACCCTATCTCTACTAAAAACACAAAAATTAGCAAGATGTGGTGGTGGTGACTGTAATCCCAGCTACTCAGGAGACTGAGGCAGAAGAATCCCTTGAACCTGGGAGGCGGAGGTTGCAGTGAACTGAGATCGCACCATTGCACTCCAACCTGGGCCACAAGAAGCGAAACTCCATTTCAAAAAAAAGAAAAAAAATGTTGGGCTGGAGATACAGTGACTACAGTGACTTACCCTAGGAAGTGGCAGAGCTGGAATTTGAACCAAAGTTCATAGCAGTACAAAGCTAGTTTTGTTTGTTTGTTTTAAATAGATGGGGTCTCACACTGTCGCCAAGGGTGGAGAGCAATGGTTTGATCACACAGCCTCCAGGGCTCAAGCAATCCTCCACACTCAGCCTCCTGAGTAGATGGAACCACAGGCATACACCACCACGCCTGGCTATTTTTTTCTTTTCCTTTTTCTTTTCTTTTCTTTTATTCTTTTCTTTTTTAAGAGATGAGGGCTCACTGTGTTACCCAGGCTGGTCTCGAACTCCCGAGCTCAAGCAATCCTCCTGCCTCAGCCTCCGAAAGCAATGGGATTACAGGCATGAGCCAACGCACCCAGCCCAAAGCTAGTTCTATTATGCCACTATTCTCCCACTATCCGCTGCCATAATTGTTACATTATTATTTTTAATGTTATTGTTACTGCCAAAGCTCACAGTTAACAAGTTGGCAGGCCTGCAGTCTGATTCAAAGCTATACCCTCTCTTCACTACACGAGGGTAATTTGGGGAAATATTTTCTTTCCTTGGGCAGGGTCCTCTGCCCAACTAAAGATGTCAGCAGATCCCTGTCTTCTGTAAAAGTGCCCTCTTGGGATAACTGTTGCTCCAGATTGGAACCTCTTCTTGGCTTCCCTGAATATCCCAGGTGGGAGAGTTCAGAGTTAATCATATTTAGCTGCCTCCTTTTACTGTTGGGGAGAGACCAAGGCCCATGGAGGGGAGGTGTCAAGGTCACGCAGAGCCTAGAACCTCGGTTTCCTGAGATACAGATCAGAGTTCTCTTCACTGCCCCAGGCTACCTGGCTACCTCTGACTTAAAGCACCAAGGTCACTTGAGCCCAGGAGTTCAAGACCAGCCTGGGCAATACAGCAAGACCCTGCCTCTACAAAATAATGAAAAAATTACCCAGGCATGATGGTGCGTGCCTGTGGCCCCACCTACTTGAGAGGCTAAGGCAGGAGGATTGCTTAAGCCCAGGAGGTTGAGGCTGCAATGAGCCATAATGGCACCACTGCACTCCAGCCTGGGCGACAGAGCGAGGCCTCCTCTCAAAAACAAAGCACTGAGGAGGGTGCCTCTAAGCTGGAGAGGACAGAATGGCATCTGGGTCACAGACAGGGTCCTCTTCCAATTTGCTGTGTGGCCAGGGGCAAGTTGCTGTCTCTCTCAGGAGCCCTGATTTCCACAATTGGAAAATGAGGTTGAGAGAATGGGTGATCGAGGACCTCTGTGATGTCTGCTCCCATTCCCCAGGCCCCCGGCACCCCCACCCCCATTCCCACTCACATATTCCTGGAGCAGCTGCTCAGCGTATTTGGTGAGGAGGTGTGCAAGGCTGTGTGTCTGACGGATCTTGGCCTCCAAGTGGGGAAGAAGTGAGACTGAGGAATCAGTCTGGGGGTCTTCTGGTGGGAAAGGGGGGAGGAATGAGGATGGCCAACCTCCTGCTCATTGATCACCTCTCCCACGCTGGCTCTTTGTTCCTGACCCCATCAGGGTCTGTCCCATTCCAACTGAAGGAAAATGAGGCACCAGAACTTTGTCAAGCAGGTGGTCTACCTGAAATGTATTGCCTGTCCCCAAATCACTGTTGAAATCCTATTAAAGTCAAATTCAAAGACAGTCATGCCTTGCTTAACAACATGGATACATTCTGAGAAATGCATCCTTAGGCGATTTCATCGTAGAGTACGTAAATACATCGTAGAGTGTATTTACACAAACCTAGGTGGTACAGCCTGCTACACGCCCAGGCTATGTGGTGTTAGTCAATTGTTCCTAGGCTGCAGACCTGGACAGCATGTTACAGTACAGCAGGCAACTGGAACACAGTGGTATTTGTGTATCTAAACATAGAAAAGGGCCGGGTGAGATTGCTGATGTCTGTAATCTTAGCATTTCGGGAGGCCAAGGCAGGTGGATTGTTTGAGCCCAGGAGTTTGGGACCAGCCTGGGCGATATGGTGAAACCCCATCTTTACAAAAAATACAAATATAAGCCAGGCATGGTGGCACATGCCGGTAGTCCCAGCTACTTGAGAGGCTGAGATGAGAGGATCACTTGAACCCCGGGAGGTCGAGGCTGCAGTGAGCTGTGAGTGTGCCACTGCACTCCAGCCTGGGCAACAGAGTAAGACTCTATCTCTAAATAAATAAATAAATAAATAAAAACATAGAAAAGCTACAGTTAAAATACATATATATGTATGTATTTTATTATATAATATATATCGGTTAGGCGTGGTGGCTCACGCCTGTAATCCCAGCACTTTGGGAGCCCGAGATGGGCAGATCACTTGAGGTCAGGAGTTTGAGACCAGCCTGGCCAACATGGTGAAACCCCATTTCTACTAAAAATACAAAAATTAGCCAGGCATTGGGCCCAGTGGCTTACGCCTGTAATCCCAGCCCTTTGGGAGGATGAGGTGGGCGGATCACTTGAGGTCAGGAGTTTGAGGCCAGCCTGGCCAACATGGTGAAACCCCGTTTCTACTAAAAATACAAAAATTAGCCAGGCATTGGGCTCAGTGGTTCACGCCTTTAATCCCACACTTTGGGAGGATGAGGCGGGCGGATCACTTGAAGTCAGGAGTTCGGGACCATCTGGTGAAACCCTGTCTCTACTAAAAATACAAAAATTAGGCATGATGGTGGGTGCCTGTAATCCCAGCTACCAGGGGGCCTGAGGCATGAGAATCGCTTGAACCTGGGAGGAGGAGGTTGCATTGAGCTGAGATCAGGTCACTGCACTCCAGCCTGGGTGACAGACCGAGACTTCGTCTCAAAAAAAAAAAAAAAAAAATTGTCCGGGCGCAGTGGCTCACGCCTGTAATCCTAGCACTTTGGAGGGCTGAGGCAGGTGGATCACGAGGTCAAGAGATCAATACCATCCTAGCCAACATGATGAAACCTCGTCTCTACTAAAAATACAAAAAAAAAAAAAAAATTAGCTGGACTTGGTGGCACACGCCTGTAGTCCCAGCTACTTGGGAGGCTGAGGCAGGAGAATTGCTTGAACCCAGGAGGCAGAGGTTGCAGTGAGCCGAGGCCACTGCACTCCAGCCTGGCAACAGAGAAAGACTCCATCCCAAAAGAGAAAAAGAGAGAGAGAGAGAGAGACGGAGTCTCGCTCTTTCGCCCAGGATGGGGTGCAGTGGTGCAATCTTGGCTCACTGCAGCCTCGACCTCCTGGGCTCAAGCGATCCTCCTGCCTGGGTCTCCTGTGTAGCTGGGACTACAGGCATGCGCCACCACGCCCGGTTAATTTTTGTATTTTTTTGTAGAGACAGGGTTTCGCCATGTTGCCCAGGCTAAAAATGCATAGAATCTTATGGGACCTCCATTGTCTGTGCGGTCCACCTGTTGACCAAATGTTGTTATGCAGTGCATGACTGTACTGCCTCCTCAGTGAAGCCTCCAGAATCACTTCTCCTTTATAAACGAACTCCTTCCTTTGACTTAAGGCCATTTGCATGAGTTCCAGGGTAGCTCTTTTAATGGCTTTTCTGTGTGTATCTGCCTTAGCCTGAGAGCCCTTTGAGGACAGGACTTACATATTTCTACCTCAGTGACTGCTAGTGGACTTCAACATCATCGAAGTACAGAACTTCATATCAAAATGTGCCTTGAAGGCCCATTTTACAGATAGGGAGACTGACTTCCATTTCCATTTCTCTCCCTGATGCCCCATCCATGCAAGGCGCTGGCCTGGCTAGTCAGCGAATCAAGGTCCGCAAGAGCCAGTGTCTGGCCCCGGGAGGGACTCCATTTCCCGAAACGCACAGCGCGCGCCCGATGCGTGCTGGGGAATGTAGTCCTGACCCGGTGCCCCGCCCCCGCCCCACCCCCGAAGTTTCCCAGCACCAGTCGCGATCCTCAGCAGCCCAGACTTTCGTCTCCTGTTGTCACTCACTACTTCCTGTGACTCCAAGACTGTCTTCCCGTACTCTACCCCTTCCTTCAGCCCCCCAGCTCTGATTCTTTCCCGAGACTCAGTGGACGCAGGGGTCCTGCCCCAGCCCCGACCCCAGTCCTCCCCCTGGGTGTACTCGAACCGGTGATCTAAGCCCTGAGCCCAGGTCCCTGAAACCTCAGCCCCAGGCCTCCTCTAAACCCTAGCGCCTGCTGTTTCTCACAACTCACCCGCTCACTCGTTACCTGACACCGGAGCCCTGCCCTTCCCCGCCAAGGCCGCTCCCCTCCCGGACCCGGGGGTGGCGGAAACCCAGACCCCCAGCTCCCAATCCCTCTGACTCCTGCGCCCCTCAGCGACCCGGCGTCCGGTCCCTCAGCCCCTTACCCAGACTTCCCTCCCTCCGGCTCATGCTGGCCCCTGGCTGATCCCGGCTCCCTTCACGCCCCCCTTTCGAGGGGGGAGAAAGGGGAAAGGGCTGGGGGCGTGGCCCGGGCGCAGCCAATCAGAGCCCAGACCCCAAACATTTCATCCTACCCCCCCTTTTGAGACAGGATTCCTTGGCCCTGAGCTCAGCTCCTCGTCCGTGGGGCCTAGTGGGGGAAGGGGCCCGAGGGGGAAGGCAAGTTGTCTGCCGGGTGGACAGGACCTCGGGGCTGGGGGTGTCAGGGCCTGGGAGGCAGCCCAATGTTCTGCCGCGGGCTCAGGCTTGGACCTGAGGCAGGGGCTGCTTTGGGTGTAAAGCTGAGGAGACAGGAGAGGGAACTGCCGGACTGGCAGGACAGGAATGCGCAGGCCCTCTCTCTAGTCTGGGGCGCGGCTTGCGAGGGAGGCTACGATGGGGGCCGTCAGGCTTGGGGCACGTTTGTCCAGACATATATCTCCTGGCCTATCTTAGATGGCTTCCAATCTCATTGTCACACCCACCAGGAGGGAGACAGATACACTGCTCTCCTCTTCTTAGCAGGCCTAGTAACAATCACACACCCCCCCCCCCCACCCCACCCCCAGGAGAACAAGCTACAGAGACCTGGACAGGAAGTCACACCCATACGTCAACCCCATTAACCTGGTGTAGACGGAAAGCAAGGCACATAGGGATGATCCATACTTGGTTTCTGGCCCCCGCGAGGGGCCCGCGGTCTGTCGAGGAAGCCCATAGACAACAGCAGCTAATGGGGTTTGTGAATGAAGACGAGGAGGCCCGTGTGTGTGTGCGCTTGCGTGTGTCTGCGTGTGTGCGTGCATGCGGACGTGTGTGCGTGTGAGCATGCGTGTGTGCGAGTGGATTTGTGTGCGTGTGAGTGTGCAGGTGTGCGCGTGTGTGCATGTGCGCGTGCATGTGTGTGCGTGTGTTCGTGTGAGTGGGTGTGTGTATCGCCGTGAGCAGACAATTGCTGGAATAAAGGAAGAAAGAGTTTAACTGGAGAGGGCACAGCAGATAGAATTGAGCCAGACAATTGGTAGGGCCCACAATCACATGTGTATTAACTGTAAATATTTATTGGGCATTTACCATGTGCTGGGCACTGTTCTAAGAGCCATATGCATATTAACTAACTCCTGTGTTATAGATGCGGAATAGAGAGAAGTGACTTGTCCAGGGTAACACAGTTAGGTGTAGCACAGCTGGGATTTTACCTAAGCAGCTTGGCTCAAAAAAATGCTGTCTTAACCATGCTCCTAACCCCTTATACCCTTAACCTCTGGACATGGTCACGCCCAAATTCACAGACACAACAGCCACACCTTGAAACACACACACACACACAACAGCAGCACAAATTTTGACATGGTCTTATCTGCTGACAAGCCAGCCTCAAATAAAGTCAACCAAGACACACTCATTTTATTTAAGTAGTGTACATTTTATTTAAGTCATGTGATGGATTTTCACAGAATACATATGCCCAGGGAACCAGCACCAGATTACACAACAGAACTGGATCAGCTCCCAGAAGCTCTCCCCTCGTCCCCTCCCAACCCTAAGGGCGACCACTATCTTGACTTTGGTGAACTATAAATTAGTTTTGTCTGGTTCTGAACGTAATACACCTGGAACCATCTAGTATGTACTGTTGTATTTGGCTTCTGTCACTCAAGATTTCATCATGCGACTTGTCTATGTTGCTGTGTGTAGCCGGGCATGTCAATCCCGTTGCTGTGTCTATGTGCATGGTAGTGAGTAGGGCATCATTCATTTTCCATTCTGTTGATGGGTTATTTCCAGTTTGGGGCTGTTATGAAAGGGCTCTGAACATTCCCATGCACCCTCTTGATGCTCACACCTACACATTTCTGCTGGGTGTTGACAGCCTAGGAGTGGAACTGCTGGATCACAGAGGTGGCATATGTTCGGCTTCATTAGAAAACTGCCAGTTTTCCAAAATGTCTCTACCAATTTACACTCCCCCAGAAATACAAGAGAGGTCCAGTCGCTCTACTTTCTCGCCTCCACACGGTGCGGTCTTTTTCACTTTAGCCATTCTGGTGGTGGAGACCCACTCGTATTCGCAGCGCCTGGAGCGTAATTGGCACTCAGTTAACAAGACCGTTGAATGAATGGATGACTGAGTAAGTTGGGCGGTGTAGACCAAGAGCCTGGCGAGGGCGGACACACGCACGCACTCCACACACAGCGTTTCGCGGACACCCACCGCGGCTCACGCAGCGCAGGACACAGACCCTGTCGCGCACCCCGCGCCCACGTGGTCTGAACACACGGCCTCGGCCCTGCCTCGCGCGTCCGGTCGCAACTCCCGCTCTCCGTCCCCAACTCGCGCGTCCGTCCCCAACTCCCGCTCTCGGCGGCGGGCAGGGGGCGCTCCGCGTCCAGGCGCTCCAAGGGGGCGGGCCCGGGTCGGGGCGGGGCCGGCCGGGCTTCCAGGCCTGGGCTCTGGCCGCCCGCGCCACCGGGCCGCTCCGGGGACAGGCCGGGGCGGGGCGCGGCGGCAGGAAACGGGGCGGGGACTCGCGGAGGCGTTGGGGACGAGAGAGGGCGCGGCCAACTCCCGGGGGGACGGCAGGCCGAGAGCGCGGCGCCTGGGCCTGGCGCCGAGCCTGAGCCCGCCGGACGGGAGGCGGCCCCGCCGCGGGCTCGGCCCCGGCCCCAGCCCCAGCCCCGCCAGCATGGCCGGCCGGACTGTACGGGCCGAGACCCGGAGCCGGGCCAAGGATGACATCAAGAAGGTGATGGCGACCATCGAGAAGGTCCGGAGATGGTGAGCGCTGCTCGGGGGCCAGGGACGGGACACGGCGGGACCACCAGCACCAAAGGCGTCTACGCTGCCCTCGCCAGCTCTGGGCCCCGGGTGTTCGGTGTATCTCCACCCACTAGCTTTGCCCTGGATCCACAGGGCTCTGTCCCCGTTCGCCTGGCTACTCCTGGGGGTCTACAAAGCGTGATCCCCAGCCGTGTCCTCCCAGAGCGGGAGCCCCCTCTTGTGCCCCGCCCCCTAAAGCTTTGACACCCCTCCTGCAAGTGCGCCCCGGGATCTGCAGGGCTCTGATCCCGGGCCAGGCCCATAGCCACGCCCCCCCATGTGTGCCCCAGGGGTCCACAGAGCCAGAGCCCCAAATCATATCCTCTCTCTAGAGGCACCCACCGCCTATGCCCTGGGGTTTGCAGGACTCTCTTCCTCCATGTAACTATGCCCCATTAGCAAAACTGTTGCTATCCTCCTGTGCCTCCTCAACCTCTGCAGGTACCCCCAGATGTGTCCAGCTCCTAGGGGGGTGGGTCTCCCCTCAGGCCTCTCTGACCCAGCCCCCCACCCTCCCACAGGGAGAAGCGATGGGTGACTGTGGGCGACACTTCCCTTCGTATCTTCAAGTGGGTGCCAGTGGTGGACCCCCAGGAGGAGGTGAGCAACCCCCATTCCCACAAGGCCCTGCATCTGTGCAACCTCAGGCAAGTTCCTCCCCACCCTGACCTCTACCTCCAGCTCCCCAAGACCTCAGATGCAGCAGGACAGACGGGAACCATCATTAGCAGCTCCTCCCCTTTTGCCCTCTTTTCTGCTCCACACCCCCTGAGTTCGAGCCCTTTTGCTTCTCAGTGCCTCAGTTTCCTTAGGTGTATGGTGGGGCTTTCCAAGAGCTCTGACCCTAATCCTCTAACCCCCAGGAGCGAAGGCGGGCAGGTGGCGGGGCAGAGAGATCCCGTGGCCGGGAACGTCGGGGCAGGGGCGCCAGTCCCCGAGGGGGTGGCCCTCTCATCCTGCTGGATCTTAATGGTAGGTAGGGATCCTGAAACGCGGGGGGCTGTGGGGACTGAAGGAGTGTACTAGGGATCTCAGGCCAACCATCTCGGCTCTTGCTCCCGCAGATGAGAACAGCAACCAGAGTTTCCATTCGGAAGGTTCCCTGCAAAAGGGCACAGAGCCCAGTCCTGGGGGCACCCCCCAGCCCAGCCGCCCTGTGTCACCTGCCGGACCCCCAGAAGGGGTCCCTGAGGAGGCTCAGCCCCCACGGCTGGGCCAAGAGAGAGGTAGGACCAGGTACCTCCCAGGAGCTCTCTCCTCTAAGTCCTGTCTTCTCCAGAGTCTAACCTACCAGCTCATCCCTATACCTGCTCCCCGTCTTGTGCACCCTCCTCAAGGCGCCTTCCGACTCCTGCAGAATCTCCCTGTAGCTACAGTCTCATTCCTCTGGTCTCTTAGAATCTATACAGACATATCACTGTCTGAGATTTTCATGTAAATTAATTTTTTACTAGTTTATCTTTCTCCTCACTCTCATGTCAGTTTCCTGAATGTTGGGCCCATATTGATCCTTTTTTTTTTTTTTTGAGAAAGGGTCTCACTCTGTCACCCAGGCTGGAGTAGTATAGTGGTGTGATCATAGCTCACTGCAGCCTTGAACTTCCTGGGCTCAAGCGATCCTCCTGCCTCAGCCTCCCAAGTAGCTGGGACCACAGGCATATGCCACCACACCTGGCTAATTTTTGTATTTTTTGTAGAGATAAGGTTTCACCATGTTGCCCAGGCTGGTCTCAAACTCACTTGCTCAAGCAGTCCTCCACCTTCAGCCTCCCAAAGTGCTGGGATTACGGGTGTGAGCCATCACACCCACACCCGGCCCCCCCCCCCTTTTTTTTTAGAGACAAGGTCTCTGTCACCCAAGCTGGAGTACTCTGGTGCAATCATAGCTCACTGCAGCCTCAAACTCCTGGGCTCAAGGGATCCTCTGGCCCCAGCCTCCCAAATAGCTGGGACTCAGGTGTGTGCCACCATGCCCAGCCAATTCTTAAATTTTTTGTAGAGGTAGGGTCTCGCTAAGTTGCCAAGGTTGGTTTTGAACTCGTGGCCTGAAATGATCCTCCTGTCTCAGCCTCCCAAGGTGCTGGGATTATAGGCGTGAGTCACTGTGCCTGGCCGTATGTGATCTTGTTCACTACTGTATCCTCAGAATAATATGGGACACATAGTAGGTGCTCAGTAAATATCTGTTGAGTGAATAAATAATAGTGATAGTCATAGGGGTGATTAATAATAATAGGAATAACAACAGCTAGTATTTATTGAGCTCTTACTGTGTGCTAGGTGCCCTGGTAAACACTTTACGTGGTTGGGTTTTTTTCTTTTCTTTTTTTTTTTTCTTTGAGAGAGTTTCACTCTTGCCAAGGCTGGAGTGCAACGGCACAATCTTAGCTCGCTGCAACCTTCACCTCCTGGGTTCAGGCAATTCTCCTGCCTCAGCCTCCTGGGTAGCTGGGAATATAGGCATGAACCACCATGCTCGGCTAGTTTTGTATTTTTAGTAGAGTTGGGGTTTCGCCATATTGGCCAGGCTGGTCTCAAACGCCTGACCTCAGGTGATCTGCCCGCCTTGGCCTCCCAAAGTGCTGGGATTACGAGCCACCACGCCCAGCCTTTTTTTTTTTTTTTTTTTTTTTGAGATGAAGTCTTGCTCTGTTGCCCAGGCTGGAGAGCAGTGGTGCAATCTTGGCTCACTGCAAACTCTGCCTCCCAGGTTCAAGCAATTCTTCTGCCTCAGCCTCCCATGTAGCTGGGATTACAGCCATGCCATCACGCCCGGCTGATTTTTGTTTTTTTGCTTATTTGTTTGTTTGTCTTTGAGACGGAGTTTCGTTCTTGTTGCCCAGGCTAGAGTGCAATGGCACAATCTCAGCTCACCGCAACCTCTGCCTCCCCGGTTCAAGCGATTCTCCCGCCTCAGCCTCTCGAGTAGCTGGGATTATAGGCATGCACCACCATGCCCCGCTAATTTTGTATTTTTAGTAGAGACGAGGTTTCTCCATGTTGGCCAGGCTGGTCTCGAACTCCCGACTTCAGGTGATCCGCCTGCCTCAGCCTCCCAAAGTGCTGGGATTACAGGCGTGAGCCACCGTGCCTGGCCTAATTTTTGTATTTTTAGTAAAGATGGAGTTTCACCATGTTGGCCTGGCTAGTCTCGTACCCCTGACCTCAGGTGATCCGCCCACCTCGGCCTCCCAAAGTGCTAGGATTACAGGTGTGAGCCACCGTGCCCAGCCAACACTTTACGTGTTTTTTTCTCATTTAATTTTCACTACAACCTTATAAGGGTGATGATCTTGTTATGATCCCTATTTATAGATGAGGAAACTGAGACCCAGAGAAGTAACTCAGCCAGTGAGCCAGCATCTTGGGCCTGTGTCCTCATCAGATCTGCTTTTTTTTTTCCTTTGAGATGGAGTCTCACTGTCACCTAGGCTCGAGTGCAGTGGCACGATCTTGCTCACTGCAACCTCCGCCTCCCAAGTTCAAGCAATTCTCCTGCCTCAGCCTCCTGAGTAGCTGGGATTACAGGCTGCACAACACCACGCCCGGCTAATTTTTGTATTTTTAGTAGAGACGGGGTTTCACCATGTTGGTCAGGATGGTCTTGAACTCCTGACCTCGTGATCCACCTGCCTCGGCCTCCCAAAGTGCTGGGATTACAGGCTTGAGCCACCGTGCCCAGCCAGCTCTGCTTTCTTCCATGCAGTCAAACCCGTCTGATTGGCACCTCTTCCTCCTAGGCCCCCTGTCCCTGGCCTTCCCATTTCTCACCCGTTTTTGGTTCCAGCTGGTCTCTTCTAGTCACCTCCACACAGCTGCCAGAACAACTTTTTCCTTCATTTTTTAAGCTTTGCTTTTTTTTTTTTTTTTTGAGACAAGGTCTCACTCTGTCGCCCAGGCTGGAATGCAGAGGCGTGATCACGGCTCACTGCAGCCTTGGATTCCTGGGCTCAGTCAGCCTCCTGAGTAGCTGGGACTACAGGCATGCATCACCATGCTCAGCTAATTAGTGTAGTTATTCTTTATAGAGACAGGGTCTTACTATGTTGCCCAGGCTGGTTTCAAACTCCTAAGCTCAAGCGATCCTCCTGCCTCAGCCTCCCAGAATGTGAAACCCTGTCTCTACTAAAAATACAAAAAATCAGCGGGACGTGGTGGCACATGCCTGTAATCCCAGCTATTAGGGAGGCTGAGGCAGGAGAATCACTTGAACCTGGGAGGCAGAGGTTGCAGTGAGCCGAGATCGTGCCACTGCACTCCAGCCTTGGCGACACAGCAAGACTCTGTCTCAAAAACTAAAACAAACAAACACACAAAAAGAAAACCCTGATGTGGGCCTGTGGACTGGGTCTGGGTCTAGACAGTGCCAAGCAGTTGTATACCTTTGCTAATATAAAAATGGTAGCAAGCATTTATTGAGCACTTACTGTGTGCCAGCCACTGTGCTTTACCTGCATCCGCTCATCTGACCCTCACAACAGCCACATGAAGTAATTACTATCATTATCCCCATTTTACAGATGGGGAAACTGAGGCCCATGGAAATGAAGTAGCTGGCCCAAGGTCAGGATTTGAACCCAGGCAGTCCAAGCCCAGAATCTGTGGCAACTTAGCACGCATTCCCTCTGTCTCACGTGTCATACTTTCCTGTCCACCGCATCACCCTCGAGCTCCCACATCAGTGTTCCCTCCTCTGCTTCCTGAGGCTTCCTGCTCTCTCCTCTCTGCTCCCATGGCCCTCTGCCCTCTGTGACTGGGGCCTGTGACCATCTGTTTCCCCCACTGTCTGTGCTGCTGGCACAGAGTGGCTGTTCAGGGGATGTTTGTTACCTTGACGTTCCAGATCCCGGGGGCATAACTGCTGGCAGCACCGACGAACCCCCAATGCTGACCAAGGAGGAGCCTGTTCCAGAACTGCTGGAAGCTGAGGTGAGAGAGGCCAGAAGGCTGGACTCCTGGGTCTTGGAGGGAATGGGGGATCTGGGCAGTCGAAGGCTTGGAGCCTGCGTCCTGAGGGCCTGGAGGAGAGGCAGACCTGGGACAGAGCTGAAGGCTTAGGGGCTGGGTTCTTGGGACTGAAAAAGAAAGGGTGTTTCAGAGACAAAGTGCTGAGGGCTGGATCAGGGCTGATTGAGACCATTAAAAGCCTGACAAAGCTGGGCGTGGTGGCTCACGCCTGTAATCCCAGCACTTTGGGAGGCGGAGGCGGGTGGATCATGAGGTCAGGAGATCGAGACCATCCTGGCTAACACGGTGAAACCCCGTCTCTACTAAAAATACAAAAATTAGCCGGGCGTGGTGGCACGTGCCTGTAGTCCCAGCTACTCGGGAGGCTAAGGCAGGAGAATTGCTTGAACCCGGGAGGCGGAGGCTGCAGTGAGCCAGGATCGCGCCACTGTACTCCAGCCTGGGTGACAGAGCGAGACTCCTTCTCAAAAATAAATAAATAAATAAAGCCTGACAAAATCATGGCGCTCCTCCATGCATTTTCAAAAAATATCAAAAAATATCTAACTGTATAATTAGCATAAGAAAATTCCTTATAAAACTCTGACATTTCTCACGAGGCTACCTCGAGGCATTTTCAGAAATATCAAATATCAGGTTCGTTCCTCCACACAGTGTCACTGTCGTTGTTGTTGTTTTTGGTGCCTGCTTCCTCTGCATCCTGGGCATCTGGCCCTGGGCTTGCCTCCCGGGCCCAGGAGGGGAGGAGAGTGGAGGCTTTGGAGAAGGCAGAGGCTCAGAGGCTGGACGCCTGGGTTCTGTGGAGCTCACGCCTGTCCACCCTTCCTCTCCAGGCCCCCGAAGCTTACCCTGTCTTTGAGCCAGTGCCACCTGTCCCTGAGGCAGCCCAGGGTGACACAGAGGACTCGGAGGGCGCCCCCCCACTCAAGCGCATCTGCCCAAATGCCCCTGACCCCTGAGAAGCCGGCCTGCCTGTCCTGTTGCCCCAGGGGCCCCTTTGGCTTTTTACAAATAAAGACCCTTTTGTAATTTTGTGTCATGTCATTTCCCCGTCAGGGCTGGGGAGGGTCTTTGGAGACAGTTTTGTCTCATGCTCCATTGCTCAGATGTGGTCACTGAGGCTCTGAGAGGACCTTCCTGTAGTGACACCACAAGGCAGAGTGGGGTGGGGGCTTGAGCCAGGACCCTGCCTCTCAGTACTTCCCAGGTCTGTCCTATCTCCCGACCTTCACCTCCTCCTCTGGGAGGCCCAGGACCCCTCTTCCTGCTCAGCCCTCGCCTGGGCCTAACAATTATCAAAACTCTGGGTAGCTAGGCCATGATTCTGTTTTTTTTTTTTTTTTTTTTGAGACACAGACTTGTTCTGTTGCCCAGGCAGGAGTGCAGTGGTGCGATCATGGCTCACTGCAGCCTTGACATCCCACCTCAGCCTCCCAAGTAGCCGGGACCACAGGTGTGTGCCACCATACTCAGCTAATTTTATTTATTTATTTATTTATCACTATTTTTTTTTAGAGAGTTTTGCTCTTGTTGCCCAGGCTGGAGTGCAATGGCGCAATCTCGGCTCACTGCAAACTCTGCCTCCTGGGTTCAAGCAAGTCTCCTGCCTCAGCCTCCTGAGTAGCTGGGATTAGAGGTGCCTGCCACCACGCCTGGCTAATTTTTGTATTTTTAGTAGAGACTGGGTTTTGCCATGTTGGCCAGGCTGGTCTCAAACTCCTGACCACAAGTGATTTGCCCGCCTCGGCCTCCCAAAGTGCTGGGATTACAGGCATGAGCCACCATGCCCAGCCTGCTAATTTTATTTTTTGTAGACATGGGGTCTCGCTACATTGCCCAGGCTGGTCTTGAACTCCTGGGCTCAAGTGTTCCTCCTGCCTTGGCCTCCTAAAGTGTTGGGATTACAGGCGTGAGCCACCGCGCCCAGCCTATTCACGTTTCATACATAATAACACAGAGGCCCAGAGGGACTTGGGGGCCTGGGATGACCAACCCATTCCCTGCCCTGAAGAAGCCACTCCTCCATCTGGGATGCCTGGCCACACTTCTGGTTGGGTCTAACTTATCCCCATCTCAATCACCATCTCCTCCGAGAAGCCTTCCCTGACTCCAGGCTCAGTGAGTTCCCCCTTTTTTGAGCTCCAGCAACCCCTTGGGCTTCATTCTCCTTGTTTCATCATTTATCAGGCTGTTCTGGGATCCGTGGTTTGTGTGTCTGTCTTGTCTACGAGGCTGTGGGCTCCTGAGGGGTCTCCACACAACACTGGGAACAGGGCAGTCCTAGCAGCTGCTTCATGAATAAATGAATACATGAATGGGCTGGGGTTTTCCAGGCAGGCTTCTCTGAGGAGGTGGCATGTGAGCTGGGCTCTGAGACATGAACCTCTGTGCTAGAACTCAAGTCAGAAGCCCTGGTTCAAGTCCTGGCTCTGTTACTCCCTGAGTGGCTCTAGGCAGGCTGTTTCTACTCTCAGCCTTAGTTTGTTCATCTGAGCAATGGGAACAATAACTAGGCCTCATCTGCCCCAGGGGTTTGTGGGAAGCTTCGAGTAATATAAGGCCCTCTCACTCTGTGCCTATAGGGTCATGTATATTGGCCCTATTTTTATTTTTAATAAAGAAAGATACTGAGGTTCAGAGGGGACCAAATTGGAACTTTAAAGAAGCATTAAAAACTGTAGGCTAGGTGTGGTGGCTCACACCTGTAATCCCAGGCCTTTGGGAGGCACAGGTGGGAGGACTGCTTGAGGCCAGGAGTTTGAGACCAGCTTGAGCAACAAAGCAAGACAAAAATGAAAAAATTAGCCAGGCATACTGGTGTGCGCCTGTAGTCCAAGCTTCTTGGGAGGCTGAGGTGGGAAGATTGCTTGAGCCCAGGAAGTTGAGGCTGCAGTGAGTGATGATTGCACCACTGTGCTCAAATCTGGGCAACAAAGCAAGACCCTGTGTCTAAACAAACAAAGGAAATGTAAGGATGCTTCCCACAGCAGCTGCAGTGGTGTTGGTGGAGCCAGTGCTGTCCAGGGAAGCCAGGCTTGCTGCAATGTAGTGTAACTGTTTCTTATCACTGCTGTAACAAATTGCCACACATATAGGGGCTCAAAGCCACAGACATTAGCCAGGCACAGTGGCTCATGCCTATAATCCCAGCACCTTGGGAGGCCGAGGTGGGTGGATCACCTGAGGTCAGGAGTTCGAGACCAGCCTGACCAACAAGGTGAAACTCTGTCTCCACTAAAAATACAAAAGTTGGCTAGGCATGGTGGCGGGCGCCTGTAATCTCTGCTACTCGGGAAGCTGAGACAGGAGAACTGCTTGAATCCGGGAGGTTGCAGTAAGCCGAGATCGCACCACTATACTCCAGCCTGGGTGATGGAGCAAGACTCCATCTCAAAAAAAAAAAAAAAAAAAAAAGAAAAAGACACAGACATTGATTCTCTTACAGTTCTGGAGAAGTCCAAAGTTAGTCTCACTGGGTTAAAGTCAAGGTCTCAGCAGTAGTTCCCTCCAGAGGAGGATCTCTTTCTTTGCCTTTTCCGGCTTCTAGAGGCCACCTGCATTCCTTGGCTTGTGGCCCTTCCCTCATCTCAAATCAGTGTAGCATCTTCCAATCTCTCTCCATCGTCACATCTTCTCTAACTCTCCTGCCTCCTTCCTCCAAGGACCCTGTGATGACACTGGGCCCATTTGAATAATCTAGGACACTCTTCCTATCTCACAATCCTTAGTTTCATCACACCTGCAAAAGCCCATGTGCCATATAAAGCAACACATGCACAGATTCTGGGGATTCAGATGTGGACTTCTTTGGAGGGCCATCTTCATGGTAATGTCGGCTGTTTGCTGGGTGTGTGGCCACCTCATGACTCCCCTCAACCACTCCCGAGGGAGGAGAGTGTTCTGTAAATGGGAAAGTCCCTTGTGTGGGTTAGTGGTGCAGTGTTGAAGCTCAGAATTCAGGTTCCGGGTTTGAATCTCAGCATCTGCATTCATTTGTTGTATGACCTTGAGTAAGTGACTGAACCTTTCTGTGCATCTGTTTTCTCATCTATAAAATGGAGATAATAGGCCGGGCATGGTGGCTCACACCTGTAATCCCAGCACTTTGGGAGGCTGAGGTGGTTGGATTACTGAGGTCAGGAGTTCAAAACTGGCCTAACCAACATGGTGAAACCCTGTCTCTACTAAAAATAGAAAAATTACTTGGGCATGGTTGCGGGGCATCTGTAATCTCAGCTACTCAGGAGACTGAGGCAGGAGAATCTCTTGAACCCGGGAGGAGGAGGTTGCAGTGAGCTAAGATCACGCCATTGCACTCCAGCCTGGGCAAAAGAGGGAGACTCTGTCTCAAAAAAAAAAAAAAAAAAACAAATGGAGATAGGAGATAATAGTGACATCAGCCTGATGAGAGTATTCTGAGAGTTAAATTAGGCCACACATGGAGAGACAGGCTTTGGCCTGGGACGTAATAAGTGCTCAATAAATGGCAGGTTTTGTCCTATTGCCCCATGTTACAAATGAGGTTACCAGAGACTCTCCTGTCCCTGAGGCTGGGGACAGAAGCCTGGCCCCAGACAGGGTGTCCATTTCTGAGCAGCCCTGAGAAGCTAAAGTTTGAGTCTCCCCCATTCTTGACCCTCTCCTGGTCACGGGGCCTAGGAAACTGTCCTGATTCCCCCCAGGCATGCCCCCACCCTCTCATGCCCCATTCTTTGACCTGGTTTTTTTTTTTTTTTTGAGACGGAGTTTCGCTCTGTCGCCCAGACTGGAGTGCTGTGATGCGATCTTGGCTCACTGCAAGCTCCGCCTCCCAGGTTCACGCCATTCTCCTGCCTCAGTCTCCCAAGTAGCTGGGACTACAGACACCCGCCACCTCGCCCGGCTAATTTTTTGTATTTTTAGTAGAGACAGGGTTTCACCGTGTTAACCAGGATGAACTCGATCTCCTGACCTCGTGATCCGCCCGCCTTGGCCTCCCAAAGTGCTGGGATTACAGGCCTGAGCCATTGCGCCCGGCACTTTGACCTGGTTTAAAAGCCAGTTTGGGCCTGGCGTGGTGGCTCACGCCTGTAATCCCAGCACTTTGGGAGGCCAAGGCAGGTGGATCACTTGAGGTCAGGAGTTCGAGACCAGCCTGGCTAACACGGTGAAACCCTGTCTCTACTAAAAATACAAAAATTAGCCAGCCATGGTGGTGCATGCCTGTAGTCCCAGCTACTCAGGAGGTTGAGACAGGAGAATCACTTGAACATGGGAGGCGGAGGTTGCCTGGGCAACAGAGTGAGATTCCATCTCAAAAAAAAAAAAAAAAAAAAAAAAAAGCCAGTTTGGCTGGATATGGTGTCTCACACCTGGAATCCCAGCACTTTGGGAGGCTGAGGCGGGAGGCTGAGGCGGGAGGCTCGCTTGAGCCCAGGAGGTTGAGGCGGCAGTAAGATATGACTGTGCCACTGCACTCCAGCTTGCATGACAGAATGAGACCCTGTATCTTAAAAAAAAACAGTGAACATGGTAAACTTAAAAAGCTATCTCTTCCAGAGCCACAGCCCTTATTTACCACCTTGCTGTCTCCCCTTTCCACCTCCTCCCCAAATTCCACACTCTATTTATGGAAATCCTTCTACCCCTGGCTCTCGGGCCCCACCTCTGGGGCTCACTGACTCCTCCCCTCTGAGCCCTCATCTGTCCTTGGGCACTCCCCTCTTCCTGGTCTGGGAACTGTCTCTTGCCCTGGACTTGCTTCTCTTTGTGCACACTCTCCCTGCTGGGTCCCACCTGCCCTTTGAATCAACAGTTCCTCATTCTCTGACTCTAAGTTCCACCCCCACCTCCAGACTCCAGGAGCCAAATGGCTGCATCACATCTCCATTGGGATATCCCAGAGACCCCAGCCTCATCCTCCCCACAACCTATTCCTACCATCCCAGGAGCCAGCCAAGATGGTGACACCAGGAGTCAGAGTCACCTTCCAGGAACCACCACGTCCTGTTAGGTCTCTGTCTTAAGTAATTTTCCAGTTAGCCCCTTTCTTCAGGGCAACACTGCTTTACTAGGTGCCAGCAAAACTAACAGCCTCCTGGTGCCCACCTCCAATCCATGCTCCACCTAGTAGCTGGGCAATCTTTCAGAAACCCAAATCTGTCCATGCCACTGCCCCCAGTTAGAACCTTCCTGTCCTTACTACCTGCAGGATGGAGCCCACAGCCTGCTGCATACCCACACCTGCAGCCACTCTCTGAACTGCTCACAGCCCCCAGATGCCTGCTGCCATCTCTCACCCCTTGGGTTTTGCTCACACTGGCTGCTCCACCAGGAAAGCCCCTCCCTTCCCCTCTTCGCCTGGCAGATGCCAAAGCAGTTTTCAAGTCTCAGCTTCTGGGGTGTCTCTTCTGCCTTCCCTCAGCCCCTTACCCCTCCTCTGCTATGTCGTGGAGTGGTGGCTGTTGCTTTGTAGTGGTCCCTGTCTGCTTGGTTCTTCAGCACCAGCCTGCAAGCCCCAGGAGGGCAGAGGATTCCCTTTATTCATAGCAATAGGTACTTATTGTGTGCTTACTGTTTGCTGGGCACTGTTCTAGGACCTGAGGATGCAGCTTAAAGAACACAGAATAAATGGCCGGGCGTGGTGGCTAGCACTTTGGGAGACCGAGGCAGGCAAATCACCTGAGGTCAGGAGTTCAAAACCGGCCTGGCCAACATGGTGAAACCCCATGTCTGCTAAAAATACAATAAAATTAGCCAGGCCTGGTAGTGGGTGCCTATAATCCCAGCTACTCGGGAGGCTGAGATGGGAGATTCACTTGAACCCTGGAGGCGGAGGTTGCAGTGAGCCGAGATCGCACCACTGCACTCCAGCCTGGGTGAGTGAGATTCTGTCTCAAAAAAAAAAAGAACACAGGAAAAAAAAAAAAAATCCCTGCCCTCATGGCACCTGCCTTCACGCAGTTATATCCTAAGCAGGAAGTTAGAGTGCTCTGGAAAAAGCAAGCACAGAACGGGAGATGGGGAGAGAGCAGGGTGTGATTTTAAGCGGGGGCGAGGCAGGGGCCTCACTGAGGCAAAGGCTGAAGAAAAGCTGGAAGGAGGTGAGGGAGAGAGCCTTGCAAGTTTCTGGGGAAGAGCATTCCAGGCAGAGGGAATGGCCAGGGCAAAGGAGAGCCAGTGTGACTGGAGCGGAGGGAGGGAGGGGCAGGGGAGTGAGTTCAGGTCAGCTGGGCCTCGCAGGCAGGGCAAGCACTTAAATTATCCTTCACACTGGGAGAATGAAAACAAGGGCAGTACTAATCACGCTGGGAAGGCAGGCAGAAGCTGGGCCAGCAGAACTTATGGTCGCCCTGCTCAGAGGCCAGTGTCAAGACTTGGCTTTTCCTCTGGGTATCGTGGAGTGTTCTGAGCAGAAAAGCATAATCAGACTTAGGTTTTGTTCCTAATTTTTTGTTTTGTGTGTGTGTGCGTGTGTGTGTGTGTGTGTGTGTGTGTGTATGACGGAGTCTCACTCTGTCACCCAGGCTGGAATGCAGAGGTGCAATCTCGGCTCACTGCAACCACTGCCCCCTGGGTTCAAGCGATTTTCCTGCCTCAGCCTCCCAAATAGCTGGGATTACAGGCACTCGCCACCACACACAGCTAATTTTGTATTTTTAGTAGAGACAGTGTTTCACTATGTTGGTCAGGCTGGTCTTGAACTCCTGACCTCAGGTGATCCACCCGCCTGGGCCTTGCAAAGTGCTGGGATTACAGGCATGAGCCACGGCACCCGGCCTGCAGGCACATTGTTAACTACAGCCCAGTATTCATTCACAGGTTTTTTCCCCCCTCTTTGATGTAAAATATCTATATAGTAAAATGCATAGGTGTTAATTGCTCGATTCAGTGAATTTTAACAAAAGCATAGTGCCAGGTGTGGTGGCTCACTGGGAGGCCAAGGCAGGAAGGTCATTTGAGTCCA
The DNA here is from genome assembly GCF_028858775.2 of Pan troglodytes. Lineage (NCBI taxonomy): Eukaryota > Metazoa > Chordata > Mammalia > Primates > Hominidae > Pan > Pan troglodytes. Next base: position 34,907,836 of record NC_072416.2, on the reverse strand, counting down.
GAAGTTTAAGACTATCCTGGGCAACATAGTGAGACCTCATCTCTACAAAAACTTAAAAAAAAATTAGCCGGGCATGATGGTGCACACCTTTAGTTCCAGCTACTTGGGAGGCTGAGGTGAGAGGATCACTTGAGTCCAGAAGTTCAACATTGCAGTGAGCTATGATTGTACCACTGCACTCTAGCCTGGGCAACAGAGCAAGACCCTGTCTAATAAAAATAAAAATAAAACCAGAACAAAACAAATGCATACATCTGCATAAGGAAACTGTTCTCAAATACAAAACATCACTATCACTTGCCAGAAAGTTCCCGTTGCCCCCTTCTCATCTCCAACTCCCCAGAGTCAACCGCTGTACTGACTTTTTTTTTTTTTTTTTTTGTATTTTTAGTAGAGACGGGGTTTCACCATGTTAGCCAGGATGGTCTCAATCTCCCGACCTCGTGATCCGCTCACCTCAGCCTCCCAAAGTGCTGGGATTACAGGCATGAGCCACCGCGCCCAGCCTGTTCTGACTTTTTTAATAAGACAGGGCCTTGATCTGCTGTCCAGTGTGGAGTGCAGTGGCATGTTCACAGCTCACTAATTTTTTTTGTATTTTTTGCAGAGACGGGGTCTCACCATATTGCCCAGGCTGGTCTTGAACTCCTGGGCTCAAGCGATCCACCTACCTCTGCCTCCCAAAGTGCTGGGATTACAGGTGTGAGCCACTGCACACAGCCTTTTTGTTGTTGTTCAAACAACTTTAATGATGCCACAATGTCTGTCCTCCCCCAAGTAACTGGGTAAAGTGTTTTTGTTTGTTTGTTTGTTTTAGATCATAGCTCACTGCAGCCTTGAACTCCTGGGCCCAAGTGATCCTCCCACCTAAGCTTCCCGAGTAGCTGGGACCACAGGCATGTGCTACTGCGCCCAACTACTTAACAATTTTTTTTTTTTGAGACGGAATCATGCTCTGTCACCCAGGCTGGAGTGCAGTGGCGTGATCTTGGCTCACTGCAAGCTCTGCCTCCCGGGTTCATGCCATTCTCCTGCCTCAGCCTCCCAAGTAGCTGAGACTACAGGTGCCTGCCACCATGCCCAGCTAATTTTTTTGTATTTTTAGTAGAGATGGAGTTTCATCATTTTAGCCAGGATGGTCTCGATCTCCTGACCTCGTGATCCGCCCGCCTCAGCCTCCCAAAGTGCTGGGATTACAGATGTGAGCCACCGTGCCCAGTTTTTTTTTGTTTTTTTTTTTTTTTTTTTTTTTTTTTGTAGAGAAGGGGAGTCTCTCTGTGTTGCCTAGGCTGGTCTGGAACTCCTGGCCTCAAGGGATCCTCCTGGCCTCACAAAGTGCTGGGATTACAGGCGTGAGCCACCACACCTGGCCTGATTGTTTTAAAGTAACGGATTGGGTGAACCTGTTCTGGAACTTCATGTAAATAGAATTAAGCAGTATGTAACTCTTTTGCATCTGTTTTCTTTTACTCAGGCTAATATTCTTGAGGGTCATCCGGATTATTGTGTGAATCAGTAGTTTGTTCCTTTTTACTGCTAAATTATATTCCATAGGCCAGGATCACTCTGCTGGGTGGAGAAGAGACGGGCCCTGCCAGGGCTCAGAGACTCAGGTGAATGCACCACAGGGAGATGGACAGCCTTTTCTTAGGAATTTCTAGAATGCGAAGTCTGTGGCATCAGTCTCCCCAAAAATCTGGGAAAACAGAACTACATCAGGAGAATCTAGCATGACCAAGCATCCCTGTTTGCCCAGGACTTTCTTGGTTTTAGCACTGCAGGTTCCATGTCCCAGGAGACACCCCAGTCTTGAGCAAACTGGGATGGCTGATCACCACCACCCTAGCAGGATCCTGCCACTGCCCTTGGGGCTTCCGGACCCTTTTCACACAAGATTACATTCTGTTCCTCCTACAGAATGATTTTCCTTAAACTCTAAACTGGGCTCCTCTCCTGTTCTAAAACTTCCCATGGCTCCCCATGGCTGTGCCTGGCAACTGAAAGCACGTAGTCTCTGGTAGTGTGCATACTGGAATCACCTGGGGAATCATTTAAATATTCTGATGGCTGCCTTCTACCCTTGACATTTTTTTTTTTTTTTTTTGAGACGGAGTCTCGCTTTGTCACCCAGGCTGGAGTGCAGTGGCACGATCTCAGCTCATTGCAACCTCTGCCTCCCGGGTTCAAGTGATTCTTCTGCCTCAGCCTCCTGAGTAGCTGGGATTACAGGTGCGTGCCACCACGCCCAGCTAATTTTTGTATTTTTAGTAGAGACGGGGTTTCACCATGTTGGTCAGGCTGGTCTCAAGCTCCTGACCTCGTGATCCACCCACCTCGGCCTCCCAGAGTACCAGGATTACAGGCGTGAGCCACCACGCCCAGCCACCCCAGACATTTTTGTTTTTTTTGAAATGGAGTCTCGCTCTGTCGCCCAGGCTGGAGTGCAGTGGCACGATCTCGGCTCATTGCAACCTCTGCCTCCCGGGTTCAAGTGATTCTCCTGCCTCAGCCTCCCGAGTAGCTGGGACTACAGGCGCGTGCCACCACACCCAGCTAATTTTTTTTAATTTTTTTATTTTTAGTAGAGACGGGGTTTCACCGTGTTAGCCAGGATGGTCTCAATCTCCTGACCTTGTGATCCGTCTCCCTCGGCCTCCCAAAGTGCTGGGATTACAGGCATGAGCCACCACACCCGGCCCCACCCCAGACATTTTACATTGGTATCATGTGCAACCTGGGCCCTGGGATTTTTTGTTTTGTTTTGTTTTTTTGAGTCTTGAGTTTAGCTCTATTGCCCAGGCTGGAGTGCAGTGGCATGATCTTGGGTCACTGCAACCTCCGCCTCCCAGGTTCAAGCCATTCTTGTGCCTCAGCCTCCCAAGTAGCTGGGATTACAGGTGCCTGCCACCACACCCGGCTAATTTTTGTATTTTTAGTAGAGATGGGGTTTCACCATGTTGTCCAGGCTGGTCTCGAACTCCTGACCTCAGGTGATCCACCCGCCTTGGCCTCCCAAAGTGCTGGGATTACAGGCATCAGCCACTGCGCCCGGCCAAGGGCCCTGGGATTTTTACAAGCTCCTCAGGTGATGCTAACATGCTGCAAAGCTTGGAGCTGCGAGCCTGTGAATGTGATTTGTTTGGCTTACATGGTGTTGAACATGTTGGCAACATTAAAATCAAGTGATTTCATATAAAAATCTGGACTAGGCTGGGCGCGGTGGCTCACGCCTGTAATCCCAGCACTTTGGGAGGCCGAGGCGGGTGGATCACGAGGTCAGGAGATCGAGACCAGCCTGGCCAACAGAGTGAAACCCCATCTCTACTAAAAATACAACAAATTAGCTGGGCGCGGTGGCGGGCGCCTGTAGTCCCAGCTACTCGGGAGGCTGAGGCAGGAGAATGGCCTGAACCCAGGAGGCGGAGCTTGCAGTGAGCCGAGATAGTGCCACTGCACTCCGGCCTGGTGAAAGAGCGAGACTCCGTCTCAAAAAAAAAAAAAAAAAAAAAATCTGGACTCAGGCCGGGTGACATGCCTCACACTGTAACCCCAGCACTTTGGGAGGCTGAGGCAGGAGGACTGCTTGAGCCTAGGAGTTGAGGCTACAGTGAGCTATGTGTTGCTACCCTTCAACCTGCGCGACAGAGCAAGATCCTGTCTCTACCAAAAATAAAAAAAGAAATCTGGACTCCAGCTACCCTTGAAAGCAGATATTCTGAGATACTGAGTTTGCCTCCTGGAGTGGTCATGGGGCGGAGGTTGGTGGGGTAGGGGGGTAGGGGGTGCAGAACACTGACTGCCCTGGGGGCGGAGTCTCTTCCCTTCAGTCCCCGCAATCCCTACCGCGCTCCCTGGTGTTCCACTCTCCTCCTTGCTGTTCACTTGCATGGCCTCCAGGCTAATGGCTGAGTTTTGCGGCCAGGCATTTCAGGCCTCCCAGCCTTGGCCTCTGCTCACCTTCTCCACCTCCTCACTCCCTGCTCTAGTCATCTTCATCTCATGTCCTGCCCTCCAGCCACATGGGCTTCTTGGTCCCTTCCACACCTGTTTTTGCCCATGGAGTTCTCCCACCAAGTTCCTTATGGTAGAAAAGCCCCTGCTGGATTTGGCCCCTGCCCACCTCTCCTGCCCCTTTCCCCAAGCTTTCTTCCAACTCATGCATAGAACTTCTACCACAAGGAAGCTGGCCAGGCTGTTAGCACTCCCGTTCCCTCTGTCTGTGAAGCCCTTTCCTTCCCTCCACCCTCCCCTTCTCTCTCTTATCTCAGGCTTTGGGTTTGATTTCACCTCCTCCAAGGTTCCCTGACCTTCAAACTAGGTCAGGTCCCTGGTTAGTCACTATACTTCCTCTTTCTCACCTCCTTCATCTCACTTCCCCTGCTAGAATAAGGCCACATCTGTCTCATAATCTCTGTCTTCCTAGGGCCTAGTGTGGTGCCTGGCATACAGTAGGTGCTCATTAATGATAAATGAATGAAAGCAAGCACATCTCCCTTTCTCTACTGGCAAAATCCTAATCCTTTTCTGGTTACATTTCTCCTGTAGCATCCAATTCTGTTCTCGAGACCCAAAAGATCCCTGAGGTCCTGTGATCAATGGAGTTTTAGCTCAGGTCCATTTCACAGTGGGCCCAGGGGATCCCCAGATTCATCCTGTGGTTATTTCCCCAGGCACAGAGTGAGTGCACTGGTGGCACAGGCATACCCAGCAAGTGGCATAATCCCCCCCATTAGTTAACTGGGTGTCGCTGTGCATGGCTGTGAAGGCAGGGATGCACCTGGCTGGTGACCCCAGAACCCCTCCGGGTACAGCACAAGGGCAGAGCCCAAGAACTTACTTTCCGTCCTCTTGCATTTGCCTGTGGATTTGCAGTTGGTAATGGCGTTCTTGCCCGGCCCTCCTTTGTTCCTCCAGGCAGCCAGGCAGCTGTGGCGTAGTGAAAGGGCAGGATGCGGGATAGGAATGGAGTTATTCCTGATTCAGACTGATTTGCTCTAACTGTGATTTGGGGCAAGTCCCTTCCCCTGTCTAGACCTTAGCTGGCTGCCGCATCTAAAAAATGGAGCCAATAATCTTTTCCTCGTCTTTGGGGTCATCCATCTTTCAACCACATCAGGAGCAGCGGGAACCAAGTGCAGAGGATGGCCTTAAAAGCAGTATGGGAACCAAATTTTTGTAAAGTAAATATTTTCAACCTTTATATTTTGGAATCACCAGCGGTATTTATTACGTGCACTCTAGGAAATGGAGGCAATGCAATGCCAAAAACAGAAAGTAAAACTGCTGTCCTGTGCCGCGGCCCGGTGGGGGTTTTAATGTCTGTATCTTAAGATCTGGTGAGGGCACGGGTAGGTGCGGCTGGACCGAGTGAAACCAGCCCCGCTGGGCGCCTGGGCCCTGTCTCAGGGCTGTGCTCGCAGTGGAGGCATCTGCAGCTCGGCACCCAGAGGCCCCGCGACCCTTCCAACCTTTGTGACGCTCCGCGGAGACAAAGGCGGGCGGCGCAGCCTTGGGAAGGGTTAAGGCCACCGACGCAGCCCTGCGCGTGCTAGAGCGGCCGGTGGCGGACTTCCGGTTGGGGCGCAGGCGCGCGCCGCGTGTTCCCGACCCGCCGAGGCCGAGACCTCGGGCAACCTCAGCAGTGCGCAGGGCTGCACTGTCTCCGTCTGCGGCCTGCAGTAAGCGGGTAGGGGATATGTCGCGCGGCCTCGCCTGGTCTGCGGCGGGAAACTCGCATCTAGGCCAGACCCTCCCGCAGGGTCCGCACTCGCGATCTGGGCTGTGGGCAGCATCGTGGCCCCTCGGGGCCTTATAGGGGCGTGAGGATCCCGGGCGAGCTGGGGGCGGGCGGCTTCTTCAGCTCCCTTGCGCCATGGAACCCACTGTATGCCCGTTATGCAGTCAGGAAAGCTGAGGCCGGGAAGGAGGGCGTTACGCTGCAACCCCGGAGACCAGCTGTCCCTCGCGTTGCCGCAGTCGGCAGAGGCGTGGCCGGAGCCATTCCCGGTCTCCAGTGCGGCTGCAAGGGCGGGCGCCCGAGGGCGTTCTGCTCCGGGCCTCCACCCGCGAGCTGACCGTGTCAGGCGCGCCACACACGGCCCTTCTCATTCTCTCTGCACCTCGCGAGGCAGAAGCTGCCGTTCCCGTGTCACAGACAGAAAAACAGTCTGGGGTGATTTATCCGGAGTCAAGACTCAGGTCTGTGGCTCAGTCGGGAAGGATAGAAACCCAAGCTTCCTCCGAATGGTTCAGAGACCCGACCAAGTTAAATAATAATGGCCCTGGCTCAGGGGTCTTTAAGTCTTCCCCCCGCCCTCCCCTTTTGTTTTTGTTTTGTTTTGAGACCGCCTCAATGTCCCCAGGCTGGAGTGCAGCGGTGCGTTCTCCGCTCACTGCAGCTTCGACCTCCCGAGGGCTCAGGTGATCCTCCCACCTCAACCTCAGGAGTGTCTGGGACTACAGACACGCGCCACCACGCCCGGCTAATTTTTCTGTTTTTTGTAGAGTCAGGATCTCGCTATGTTGTCCAGGCTGGTCTGGAACTCCTGGGCTCAAGCGATCCTCCTGCCTCGGCCTCTGAAAGTGCTGGGATTACAGGCATGAGCCACCGCGCCCGGCTACCCTTTAATTAACTCAAGGAGTTTAATAATTGAATTTAGGCTGGGCTCAGTGGCTCACGCCTGTAATCCTAGCACTTTAAGAGGCCGCGTCGGGCAGATCACTTGAGGTCAGGAGTTCAAGACCAGTCTGGCCAACATGGTGAAACCCTGTCTCTACTAAAAATACAAAAATTAGACGGATGTGGTGCCACACACCTGTAATCCCAGCTACTCGGGAGGCTGAGGCAGGAGAATCCCTTGAACCCGGGAGGCAGAGGTTGCAGTGAGCCAAGATGGCACCACTGCACTCTAGCCTGGGCCACAGAGCGAGAATCTGTCTCAAAAAAAAAAAAAAAAGATTTGACACCTATACCTTCCTCTGTGTGTGTGTGTGTGTGTGTGTGTGTGTGTATACATATATCTATATATATATGTATATAGAGAGAGGAGGAAAAATCATATAATTTTTCTATATGTGTGTGTGTGTATATATATCTGTACAATTTTTTTTTTTTTGAGACAGTCTCGCTCTGTGGCCCAGGATGGAGTGCAGGGACTCGATCTCAGCTCACTGCAACCTCCGCCTCCCAGGTTCAAGCGATTCTCCTGCCTCAGCCTCCCAAGTAGCTGGGATTACAGGCTGCTGCTACCATGCCTGGGTAATTTTTGTATTTTTAGTAGAGACAGGGTTTTGCTATGTTGCCCAGGCTGGTCTGGAACTCCTGAGCTCAAAAGTGATCTGCCTGCCCCAGCCTCCCCAAATGCTGGGATTACAGGTCTGAGCCATCACACCCGGCCCATATATACGTATTTTAAAATAACACCTTTACTGAGAGAGATGACTCACACACCATACAACTCACCCATTTAAAGTGTACAGTTCAATGATTCTTAGTATCTTCACAGTTTTGCAAATATCACCACAGTCAATTTTAGAACATTTTCATTACCCCTAAAAGAAACCATACCCATTAACAGTAACTCCCAAGCCTTCCTCCCACTACAGCTCTAGACTACTGCAAATCTACTCTATAGAGTTGATTATTTTGGACATTTCATATTAGGGCTTTATGTGGCCTTTTTTGACTGAGATAACATTTTTGTTGTTGTTTTTAACAAAATCAACTCCTTGAGCTCAGAGCCCTGGCCTGTAATCATAGCCAGCTAGAACTGAACAGCATTGTTTTGGTTTTATTGTATCTATTTTTACCACTCTTGGGTACATGATAATTTCTCATTTATGGCAGTGGTTAAAGTTTCCTTTTTGAATACACCTATTTCCATCAAAACGTGAGTTGATAATTTTTAAAGAACAAGATTAAGTAAACAGAAGTAGAGGTGGTCCACAAATTTGTCAGAGGTTGGGAAGATGGGATGTGAATGAAGTTTGGCAAACACTGGATTGTCTGATTTACGGTTCTCCAGGTCATCATTTGAAAACCACCCTCACCTTATTCTTTCATTGCATTTTCCTGACAACTCCTGTAAAGAAGTGCATGATTTTACCGATGAAGAAACAGGTTCAGAGAAGTCAGGTACAATTACTTGTCCAGTGTCACACAGCTAGTGACAGAAGCTAGGCTTAACCAAGTCTGTCTGATTGCCAAAACTACCTACTTACCAAGTCTGGAAGTAGGATAGGGGGTGGGGAATGGACTAGCAGGCTTGAGAGGGGACTCTGGCCACTACCCAAAACATGCGGGCACCAGGCTGGCTGAATTGTTTTGGGTACTTCTTCTAACAAATATTCAAATATTTCTATGAAACAATTTATGACTCTAAACAGAAATCCCATCTCATTTGCCACTGGGGCTTTCACCCTCTCTCAACAGCACACCGCAGTTCAGGAAGTGCTGCCTGCCTGGAGAATGAGGGTGTGTGTGAACGTGCGTGCTGGTGGTGAGGAGAGTCTGATCTCTAGTTCATCTTGGTTGCTACTGGCATCACTTTCCAAGCCCACAGGGGTCCCTTACATTCCATGACTTCTGCCCTATTCCACCTGTGGGCACCAGAGTCTCTAGGCTGGCTGGGATTACCTGCATATAGGGTCCCATGTTTCTGGAATGTCAGGCCGCCACCTGCTCTCAGGACTGACCACTTTCCTGGAGCACAGCCGCAGGGCATTCACCATGACTCCCTCTCTCCCCTTCCTGGCCAAGGACTTTCCCACCTCTTGCCATCATCTTCATCAGAACTCTGCCTCCTCCCTCAGACCCTATTCCTCATCTTATTCTTTCCCTGTGGGCTTTAACAGACCATTAAATTCAGAACCCATTCCAATAACACGAATATCCTTTTCCAGAGAGAGCTTAATTTTATACCTTAATTTTTGAAATTATAGCATATAGAAGATAAGCAAAACAACCAGGTCCTGCCATGCTCTTGTTCAACACCGATTTAACTCAGTCCACCTCTCTCACAGCTGTGCAATTCAACTTGACCCAAACTTGAGGCTAAGCACCTCCAGACAGGATGATTAGGGTCCATCTGGTCTCACTCAACTTAGGTGAGAATCTCAACCCTAAATCCAAGCAATTATCTGAGTAATTCTGGACCCTATAAAACAAAATAGTGGCCGGGTGCGATGGCTCACACCTCTAATCCCAGCACTTTGGGAGGCCAAGGTAGGCAGATCACCTGAGGTCAGGAGTTCAAGACCAGCCTGGCCAACATGGTGAAACCCTGTCTCTACTAAAAATGCAAAAATAAGCCAGGCGTGGTGGTGCCTGCCTGTAGTCCCAGCTACTCAGGAGGCTGAGGCAGGAGAATCACTTGAACCTGGGAGGTGAAGGTTGCAGTGAGCCAAGATCGTACCACTGCACTCCAGCCTGGGCGACAGAGTGAGACTCAGTCTCAAAAAAAAAAAGCTAACATTGAGCTAGGTGAATATTCTCAGAGCACTACATGCATAATCTTACAAAATCATTTCAATAACTTAGTGAGGTAAGTACTCTTATTATTTCCACTTGACAGATGAGAAAAGCAAGGCACAGAGAAGTGAAGTCACTTGTCCCATAGTATATAATAGAGGCAGATTTGAATCCGTATCATCTGACTTCAGAGTGTGTACCCTCAAACACAGAGTTCAGATGAGGCTAACTGCAGCCATCGTTTACAGCAGCATTTCAGTGTTCCCTATACACTGTCCCCCTCCTAAGTCAGTTTCTAGCTACTTGGGAAGCAGAGTTGGGGATTCCTCTTCCCAGAGATCCAGAGTCGGAGCACCCCAAGACCTGGATCTCCCACTCAGGACACCTTTCCCCCTGCCCAGTTCTGGCCCCTCTGGTGATGAGTTAACGACTGTTCCCCTGGCCTGCAACTGCCACCGAGTTACTATGTGTCAGCACTGGGCTGGGTACATTTACAATTTATCTGGTCCTCGCTACTTCCCAGGTGCTATTCTTCCAATATTACAGATAAGTCAACTGAATTCTAGGACAGTGAAGTGACTTGCCCAGGGGCACACAGCTAGTGAATGGAGCAACAAGGATTGGAACCCAGGTGCCCATCCCTGAGTCTACTGCTCTGGCCACTCCTTAGGGACATTCTGGAGTTGAGAGTCATGTAAGGGAGGGAGGTGATGCTTGGCTGTGGTACCCCAGCAAGTCTCTTACCCTCTCTGGCTCTACTTTCTTATCTATAAAATCTCTTTCCCCAGTTTATTTATTTATTTATTTATTTAATTTTATTTTATTTTTTGGTGGGGGGACAAGATCTTGCTCTGTCACTCAGGCTGGAGTACAGCTCACTGCAGCCTCCAACTCCTGGGCTCAAGCGATCCTCCTGCTTGATCTTCCTGAGTAGCTGGGATTACAGGCGTGAGTCACCACACCCAGCCCACCCGGCTAATTTTTTATTTTTTTTGTAAAGACGGGGTCTCACTATGTTGGCCACACTGGTCTCAAACTCCTGGGCTCAAGTGATCCTCCCACCTTGGCCGAGAAGACAGGTGTGCTGGGATTACAGGTGTGAGCCTCTGCACCTGGCCTCTTTTCCCAATTTTTCTAATGAAAGCAAGCTTCCTTTTTTTTAGGAACTTCAGAATGAAATTTAAAAGACCACTATGAAAAGGGTGTTCTTATAAAAAAGAAGTCTCACTCCTTTGGCAGGCCAGGAGTCGTAAGGCCTGGTCTAAGGAACCATTTTCTGCCTAGGCTTCTAGAGCAGCAGCTGGGCTGAGGGGCTTGGAGTTTGGGGAAAAGGAGATGAGAACCCTTGAGCCTCCCTGGGGAACAGGAATGTGATGGTAACAATGGCTCCCATTTACTGCATCTTCCTAAGGTGGCAGGCCCTGGGCTAAGAGATTGAGATACAGGTGAGATATATAGATATATGAGATAGATGGATAGATGCATGTATTCATACACATGGATTCTAGGCTTTTAGCCACTGCCCTACTCTATTTTTCTAGAATTTTAGAGAAGAGTTTTCTTAGATATCACCTCATTCTATCTTCTAATTTAAGGGCAAGGAATAATTTGTTTACTCATTCAACAATCATGGAGGTGCCATTCTATGCTAGGTCCATGCTGAACTCAGAAAAGACAGAAAAAGGCCAGGCACCATGGCTCATGCCTGTAACCCCAGCACTTTTGGAGGTCAGTGTGAGAGGATTGCTTGAGGCTAAGAGTTGGAGACCAGGTTGGGCACCATAGCGAGACCCCATCTCTACAAAAAATAAAAAAAATTAGTCAGGCATGATTATCCTCACTTGTAGTCCCAGCTACACTGCAGGCGAAGGCAGGAGGATGCCTTGAGCCCAGGAGTTTCAAGGCTACAGTAGCTTTGATCGTGACACTGCACTTCAGCCTGGGCAACAGAGCGAGACCCCGTCTCTTTAAAAAAAAAAAAAAGAAAGAGCCAGGCGTGGTGGCTCACACCTGTAATCCCAGCACTTTGGGAGGCAGAGGCAGGAGATCCACTAGAGCTTCGGAGTTCGAGGCCAGCAACATAGTGAGAACTCATCTCTACAAAAAGTAAAAAAAAATGAGCTGGGCACAGTGGCAGGCGCCTGTAGTCCCAGCTACTCAGGAGGCTGAGGCGGGAGGATTGCTGGAACCTGGGAGGTCGAGGCTGCAGTGAGCCATGATCGTGCCACTGAACTCCAGCCTGGGTGACAGAGTGAGACCCTGTCGCAAAAAACAAAATAAAATAATGAAGGCTATAGGCTCAGAGAGGGAAAGCGATAGGCCCCGAGTGACACAGCAAAGCTGGAACTACGACTCTGGCCCCAGTCTTCAAGCTCAGCACTCTTTCTACTTTGTCTTTCCCATAACTGTCAACTCACAAAGCCACGGCCATGAAAAAATTAGATTCATGGCTGGGTGCGGTGGCTCACACCTGTAATCCCAACATTTTGGGAGGCTGAGGCAGGTGGATCATTTGAGGTCAGGAGTTCAAAAAAAAAGAAAAAATTACAGATTCATTTTAAAAGTGTAATGTGAAAGCTGAGAAGGGAGGTAAAGCAGAGGCATAACAGTAAGGCCAATTTTTTTTAAATCTTTTTTTTTGCTGTTGTATTATTTTTCTTTTCCGTTCTGTTCTTTTTCTTTTTTGTTGTTGTTGTTTTTTGTTTTGTTTCAGATGGAGTTTCGCTCTTGTTGCCCAGGCTGGAGTGCAATGGCGCAATCTCCGCTCACCACAACCTCCACCTCCCAGGATCAAGAGATTCTCCTGCCTCAGCCTCCCAAGTAGCTGGGATCACAGGTGCGTGCCACCACACCTGGCTAATTTTGTATTTTTAGTAGAGACCAGGTTTCTCCATGTTGGTCAGGCTGGTCTCGAACTCCCGACCTCAGGTGATCTGCCCGCCTCGGCCTCCCAAAGTGCTGGGATTACAGGCGTGAGCCACCGCGCCTGGCCTATTGTATTGTTTTCTATAGCTGTAACAAATTACAGCAAATTTAGTAGCTTAAAACAACACAGATTTGGCTGGGTGTGGTGACTCACGCCTGTAATCCCAGCACTTTGGGAGGCCGAGGTGGGCGGATCAGGAGGTCAGGAGATGGAGACCATCCTGGCTAACATGGTGAAACCCTGTCTCTACTAAAAATACAAAAAAAAAAAAAAAAAATTAGCCGGGTCGGGTGGTACACGCCTGTAGTCCCAGCTACTCGGGAGGCTGAGGCAGGAGAATCGCTTGAACCCAGGAGGCAGAGGTTGCAGTGAGCTGAGATCGCACCACTGCATTCCAGCCTGGGTGACAGAGCAAGACTCTGTCTCAAAAAAAAAAAAAAAAAAAAACCCACAGATTTATCATATTACAATTCCATAGGTCTGAAGTCTGACATGAGTCTCATTGGGCTAAAATCAAGGTGTTTCTGTTGGAAAAGAGATTGTTGTAAAACAACAACAAAAAATAATAAATAAATGAAATCAAATCAGGGTGTCTTCAGGGCTGTGTTCCCTCCTGGAGGCTCTAGGGGACAGTCTGTTTCACTCTCTCTTCCAGCTTCCAGAGGCCCCTCCCTCCATCTTCAGAGTCAGTCACACTGCATTTCTGACCATTCTTCCACAATCACATCTCCTCTGATCAAAATCAGAAATAAGTCTCTGATTTTATTTTATTTTTTTCTTTTTGAGATGGAGTCTTGCTCTGTTGCCCAGGCCGGAGTGCAGTGGCGTGATCTTGGCTCACTGTAACCTCCGCCTCCCGGGTTCAAGCGATTCTCCTGTCTCAGCCTCCTGAGTAGCTGGGATTACAGGCATGCGCCACCATGCCTGACTAATTTGTGTATATTTAATAGAGATGGGGTTTCACCATGTTGGCCAGGCTGGTCTCGAACTCCTGACCTCAGGTGATCCGCCTGCCTTGGCCTTCCAAAGTGCTGGGATGGCCGAGTCTCTGATTTTAAAGACCAACATGATTACATTGTGCCCCCCTGGATAATCCAAGACAACCCCCATCTCAAGGTCCTTAATCACACCTGCAAAATCCCTTCACCATGTAAAGTAAGACATTCACGTGTTCCAGGGGTTAGGGTGTGGGAATTTTAGGACATCAGAATAATGGCCATTATTCTGCCTACCACTTATGAAACATCCATATACATAAATATTCATAGAAAAATAGTCTAAGATAGTATTACAAAACAAAATATCCTTATAACCACCACCCAAACCAAGAAATAAACATGGTCAGAATCTCAATGATACCCACCCTCCCCCAATCATTTTTTTTTTGGCCTGGAATTTTTTTGTCCATCTATTAATTTTCAACATTTTTGTCACTTTGTTTTATGTGCATTTCCTGTACATTGCATATGGCTAGATTTTAAAAGTCATTTGGTTTGACAAGCTCTGACTTTTGTTTGTTTTTGAGACAGGGTATCTCCCTGTCATCCAGGATGGAGTGCAGTAGCACAATTATAGCTCACTGTAGCCTCAAACTCCTGGGCTCAAGTGATCCTCCAGCCTCAGCTTTCTGGATAGTTGGGACTACAGGTGTGCACCACCATGCTCAGCTGATTTTTAAACTTTTTGTAGAGAAGATATCTCACTATGTTGCCCAGACTGGTCATGAACTCTTGGCCTTATATAATCCTCCCACCTCAGCTTCCCAAAGTGCTGGCATTACAGGCATGAGACGGCACGCCCAGCCAACCTCTGACTTATAATAGGTTAATTCAGCCTGTTCATATTTATTTCAATAAGCAATATACTTTCTTTCTGCCTTATTTTACATTTACTATTTACATTTCATTAATGTTTTCCTCTGTGCCTTTTTTTTTTCTTTAACTTTGGTGGGTTTCATCAAGTTCCTGTTAATTCCCACCCCACCACCTTTTTTTTTTTTTTTCCAGACAGAGTCTCGCTATTTTGGCCAGGCTGGAGTGCAGTGGCCCGATCTTGGCTCACTGCAACCTCTGCCACCCAGGTTCAGGCGATTCTCATGCCTCAGCCCCCTGAGTAGCTGGGACTACAGGTGCGTGCCACCACGCCTGGCTAATTTTTGTATTTTTAGTAGAGACAGTGTTTCACCATGTTCGCCAGGCTGGTCTCAAAACTCCTGACCTCAAGTGATCCACCCACCTCAGTCTACCAAAGTGCTGCAATTACAGGCGTGAACCACCGCACCCAGCCTTCCCTTTGCTAACCTGCTAGTGTTTATCTTCTTTCCTAACAATCATATCCTTAAATTGCTCTATGGATACGTGGTAAATAATCCTCCTCCATCAAAATATTATGCTTGCCAACTCCTCCATCACTCCCTGAAAGACGCTGCCTTTAGCATGCTTCTAACTCTCCCACTCTCCCCAGTCCTTGAGTTTTATTACTGAGATAGTTTACAATTTTTTGTTCTCGTCTATTATGAGGATTTGTAGTTGTTATAAAACCCATATGGCCGGGCGCGGTGGCTCACGCCTGTAATACCACCACTTTGGGAGGCTGAGGCGGATGGATCTCCTGACGTCAGGAGTTCGAGACAAGCTTAGCCAACATAGTGAAACGCTGTGTCTACTAAAAATACAAAAAAAAAAAATTAGGGCACTGTGGCGGGCGCCTGTAATCCCAGCTACTAGGGAGGCTGAGGCAGGAGAATCGCTTGAACCTGGGAGGTGGAGGTTGCAGTGAGCCAAGATCACGCCACTGCACTCCAGCCTGGGTGACAGAACAAGACTCCATCTCAAAAAAAAAAAAAGAAAAAAAAAGCCATATGTATGTGCACGGTAAAATGTCAGGAAATACAGATGAGGAAAAATGAGAGTAACACTATTCCTGCCACCTAGAGTCTACTGCCAGTACCTTGAATTGGTGTTTTATTTTATTTTTATTCATTTATTTTTTAAAGATACAAGATCTCATTCTGTCACCTGGGCTGGACTGCAGTGGCATAATCATAGTTCACTGCAACCTCAAACTCCGGAGCTCAAGGGATCCTTCTGCCTCAGCCACCCAAGTGGAATACAAAGGCACACCACTAGGCCAGGCTAATTTTCAAAAAAATTTTTTTTTTTGGTAGAGACTGTCACACGCTTCCGGGTGAAGATACCACCAAACAGCAAACAGCCTTTGTGTGAGCAACAAGGCTGTTTATTTCACCTGGGTGCAGGTGGGCTGAGTCCGAAAGAGGAGTCAACAAAGGGTGGTAGGATTATCATTAGTTCTTATGGGTTTGGAATAGGCATACAAAGTACATTCTCAAGGGTGGGGAGAGTATTACAAAGTACTTTTTTTTTTTTTTTTTTTTTGAGTTGGAGGTCTTGCTCCATTGCCCAGGCTGGATAGAGTGCAGTGGCGTGATCTCGGCTCACTGCAAGCTCCACCTCCCAGGTTCAAGTGATTCTCCTGCCTCAGCCTCCCAAGTAGCTGGGACTACAGTTGCCTGCCACCACGCCTGGCTAATTTTTTGTATTTTTAGTAGAGATGGGGTTTCACCGTGTTAGCCAGGATGATCTCGATCTCCTGACCTTGTGATCCGCCAACCTCGGCCTCCCAAAGTGCTGGGATTACAGACAAAGTACCTTCTTAAGGGCAGGGGAGAATATTACAAAGTACCTTCTTAAGGGTGGGGGGGGGTGGGGGGGAGAATATATCGCATCAGTTAGGGTGGGGCAGGAACAAATCACAATGGTGGAATGTCATCAGTTAAGGCTATTTTCACTTCTTTTGTGGATCTTCAGTTGCTTCAGGCCATCTGGATGTATACGTGCAGGTCACAGGGGATATGATGGCTTAGCTTGGGCTCAGAGGTCTGACATTCCTGTCTTATATTAATAAGAAAAACAAAACAAAATAGTGGTGAAGTGTTGGGGCGGCGAAAATTTTTGGGGGTGGTATGGAGAGATAATGGGTGATGTTTCTCAGGGCTGCTTCGAGCAGGATTAGGGGCAGCGTGGGAACCTACAGTGGGAGAGATTAAACTGAAGAAAGATTTTGGGGTAAGGGGTGATATTGTGGGGTTGTTAGAAGGAGCATTTGTCATATAGAATTATTGGTGATGGCCTGGATGCAGTTTTGTATTAATTGAGAAACTAAACAGAAGACACAAGATCTGAATAAAAGAAGGAGAAAAATAGGTATTAAAGGACTAAGAATTGGGAGTACTCAGGACATCCAATTAGAGAGTGTCCAAGGGGGTTCAGCATAATTATTTGCTTGGTTGGCGAGTTTTTGGGCTCTATCCTTGAGTTTTTTTATGTTGTCATATACCAGGCCAGATTGATTTAGGAAAAAACAACACTCTTCATTTAAAAATATACAGAGTCCTCCTTTTTCAGCAGTGAGTAAATCAGGGCCTCGGTGATTTTGGAGGAAAGAGAAATGCAAAACCAGCAATTATTTGTTAAAGAAGGATTAGAAACGGCTAGGAGAGAGTCAGTGAGATTGATAGTGTGATGGAGATAGCTGGGGAGAGGTAGAGGGTGGTGTAAGAATGGGAACGAGAATAAGAGTGAGTATAAAAGTAAAGAATAGGACTTCATCAGGGTGAAAGAATTGGAGTGTGCCCTGTCAGCAAAGATCATCTATCCACTCCAAGAGGGAGTCAAGAGTGGCGGATTGGGGATAGATTTTCACGATGGAAAGGAAATGAGAGGTTTTAAGAGGCGGGCTAGTGGCTTGTAACCTACATGGAAGAGGTTATGAAATGATGACAGAATAGAATAGGCCTGTGAGGCTGGAAGGAGATATTTTCCTTGGTCCAAGAACCGTTTACCTTGTGTGGGAAGAGATTGATAGGTGAAAGTTTCAGTGGGAGAGTAGGTGGGCGTGACCGATGAGAAGGAGAAAAACTAGCCGTGAGGGACAGAAGTTGGAACGCTAGCTGCTTCTTTAGCTACCTTATCAGCGTAAGCGTTGCCCTGAGCAATGGGATCTGACACCTTTTGATGGCCCTTGCAGTGATTGACTCCAGCTTCCTTTGGAAGTAAAAGGGCCTTGAGAAGAGTTTTTATTAAAGACACATTAATGATGGAGGACCCTTGTGTAGTGAGGAAACCTCTTTCAGCCCATATAACAGCATGGTGGTGCAGGATATGGAAGGCATATTTAGAGTCAGTATAAATGTTGATGCATAGTCCCCTTGCAAGAGTGAGGGCCTGAGTTAAGGCAATGAGTTCAGCTTGCTGAGAAGTAGTGAAGAGGGGCAGAGCAGTGGCCTCAATGATAAATGTGGAAGATACTGTAGCATAGCCTACCTTTGCTGGTGAGTGGCGATTAGGCCTGATGGAACTGCCGTCAATAAACCAAATGTGATCAGGGTGAGGAACAGGAAAGAAGGAAATATGGGGAAATGGAGTGAATGCCAGGTGGATCAGAGAGATACAGTCTTGGGGGTCAGGTGTGTTATCAGGAATAATGTGGGGGGGGGGGGCAGCCTAAAACAGTAAGGTCAAGTTGTTTGGATAGGCTACAGGACATGGTCCCAGCTCTTGTATAAAAATTCCAGCTGCATAGCCCTGCACTTCAGCTGTGTGTAATCAAAAAGGGTTGGGATGAATTAGGGAGAGCTAGTGTGGGAGCAGCTTTTAGGGCTGTTTTTAAGGAGTGGAAAGAGGAGTGGGGAAAGGATTTAGGATTTATGGGGTCAGCTAGGTTTCCTTTTGTGAGTTTATATAATGATTTAGTTAGGATGGCAAAACCAGGTATCCAAAGGTGAAAGTACCTAACCATGCCTAGGAAGGAAAGGAGTTGTTGCTTTGTAGAAGGGTTTGGGGTTTGGGAGATTATCCAGACACGATCAACTGGGAGAGCACGTGTGTTTTTATGAAGAATTATGCCAAGATAGATAATGAATGAGGAAGAAATTTGGGCTTTGGAGGGGGATACGAGGTATCCCTTTGAGAATAGATGTTGGAGGAGCAGGAGGGTGTCCTGTTGGGAGGATTTGTAGGGGGAACTACAAAGTAGAAGGTCGTTACAATATTGAATAAGGTGAGAAGCAGATGGACAGAAAAAAAGTAAATAATGAGAAAGGGCTTGACTGAAGTAATGAGGGCCGTCCCTGCAGCCTTGCGGCAATACAGCCCAGGTAAGTTGCTGAGACTGATGAGTGTCAGGGTCAATCCAAGTGAAAGCGAAGAGAGGCTGGGATGAAGGGTGCAAAGGAATAGTAAAGGAAGCATGTTTGAGATCCATAACAGAATAATGGGTTGTGGAGGGAGGTATTGAGGTGTGGCTGTAGCCCAGAAATAGTCAGGGAAGCAAATAATTTGGTTAAAATGTCTCGACCTAATAAGGGAGCTGGGCAGGTGGGGATAACTAAAAAGGAGTGCATAAAAGAATGTTGTCCAGGCCGGGCGCGGTGGCTCACACCTGTAATCCCAGCACTTTGGGAGGCCGAGGCGGCGGATCATGAGGTTAGGAGATTGAGACCACAGTTAAACCCTGTCGCTACTAAAAATACAAAAAATTAGCCAGTGCCTGTAGTCCCAGCTACTTGGGAGGCTGAGGCAGGAGAATGGCGTGAACCCAGGAGGCGGAGCTTGCATTGACCTGAGATCACGCCACTGCACTCCAGCCTGGGTGACAGAGCGAAACTCCGTCTCAAAAAAAAAAAAGCATGTTGTCCAAGTTGGCACCAGAATTGGGGAGTTTTAAGAGGTTTAGAAGCCTGGCCGTGAATACCCACAACAGTTACAGAAACAGTCCCTTGAAAAGAAGGTAATGTGGAGTGGGTAGCCTCCATATTGATTAAGAAGGGGACGGAGTTACCCTCCACTGTAAGAGTTACCCAAAGCGTCTGTGATGGTCCAGGAGGCTTCCGAGGCAATCAGGCAGCATCAGTCTTCAGCCACTAAGCCGGGAAGATCTGGGAAGGAGTCAGTCAGAGAGCCTTGGGCCAGAGTTGCAGGGTCTCTGGCAGTGGCTGCTGGGCGAGTTGGACAGTCCAGTTTCCAGTAGGATCCCACACAGATGGGACACGGCTTAGGAGGAATCCCGGGCTGTGGGCATTCCTTGGCCCAGTGGCCAGATTTCTGGCACTTGAAGCAAGATCCTGGGGGAGGAGGTCCTGGAGGAATGCCTGGCTGCAGCGGTTCAGGCGTTTGGAAGTTCTTGTGTGCTGGAGATATGGCTGGGGTTTCTCTCACAGTGGAGGCAAGGAGTTGCAACTCAGAAATATGTTGCTACTTGGCTGCCTCTACTCTATTATTGTACACCTTGAAGGCAAGGTTAATTAAGTCCTGTTGTAGGGTTTGACGGCCAGAATCTAATTTTTGGAGCTTTTTCTAATGTCGAGTAAAGGGCGGTAGAGCGTCTAAGGGTTATTGCCAAACGGGCCATGGACTGGGCTGGGTTTTTATATTTAATGAAAAAGAGCCTAAACGCTAACTGATTTGGGAGAGGTCAGAAAAAGAAGAAGGAGCATTAACCTTGACTCTACCTTCAGCTCCAGTCACCTCTCTAAGAGGAAATTGTTGGGCAGATGGGGGAGGGCTAGTCGCGGAAAAAAACCGTAAGCCGGACCGGGTGTGAGGACGGGAGGTGATAGAAGGATTATAGGGTCAGGGAGCGGAGGCTGAGGGAGAATTGGGACTTGGCTTGGCCTGACAAGGAGCAGCCTGGGAAGGAGGGGAGAGGTCAGATAGGTTCATAGAAAAGGAGGATTCAGAGGACTCAGAGCTTGGGGTGGAGACTGAAGGAACAGACAGGAGAGAAAGAGGAAAGATTTGGGACGAGTCACATTGGGAGCAGAGACTAGGGAGGGACTGATGTGTAAAAGAATGCGTAGATGTCAGCCACCTCAGACCATTTGCCCATTTTACAACAAGCATTATCTAGATCTTGTAGGATGGAGAAGTTGAAAGTGACATTTTCTGGCTATTTGGAACCATTGTCGAGTTTGTATTGGGGTCAAGCTGTATTGCAGAAGAAAATAAGGTGTTTAGGTTTTAGGTCAGGTGTGAGTTGAAGAGGTTTTAAGTTTTTGAGAACACAGGCTAAAGGAGAAGAAAGGGGAATGGAGGGCGGAAGCTTGCCCATAGCGAAGGAGGTAAGTTTAAAGAGAAAGGTAGAGACATGGAGTGGTGAGCAGCCCTGGGCTGCAATGTGGGTGAGCAGCCAAAGCAGGCGTCCCCACAGTTGAGTTGCCACCAAGGGAATGTGGGTGAATGACCAAGGCAGACATCCCCGCGGTGATCAGACACCAATGAAATGTGGGGTGAATAATCAGGCAGGTGTCCCCGCAATGATTAAACACCAAGGGAAGACTGTCTTCCCGAGTCCGTGACTGGCACTGGAGTTTTGGGTCCACGGATAAAATGTGTCTCCTTTGTCTCTACTAGAGAGGAAAAAGACCTGGAATTGGAAGGACAGGGAGATTGAAGGGTAGCGAGAGATGGAGATTGAAGGGTAGCAAGAGAGGCTGGAGAAGAGAGTGAAAAGACCGCTTACCCAATTTAAAATTGGTGAGATGTTCCTTGGGCTGGTTGGTCTGAGGACCCAAGGTCGTAGGTAGATCTCCTCACGGAGTGAGGGCAAGGACAGGGGACTGGTCTCCCGAAGGAGTCCTCCTGTCCCAGGTTTCAGCACCAAATGTCATGCGCATTTGTGTGAAGAGACCACCAAACAGGCTTTGTGTGAGCAACAAGGCTGTTTATTTCACCTGGGTGCAGGTTGGCAGAGTCCGAAAACAGAATCAGCAAAGGGTGGTGGGATTATCATTAGTTCTTATGGGTTTGGGATAGGTGTACAAAGTACATTCTCAAGGGCAGGGAGAATATTACAAAGTACCTTCTTAAGGGCAGGGGAGAATATTACAAAGTACCTTCTTAAAGGCAGGGAGGGGGGAGAATATATCGTATCAGTTAGGGTGGGGCAGGAACAAATCACAATGGTGGAATGTCATCAGTTAAGGCTATTTTCACTTCTTTTGTGGATCTTCAGTTGCTTCAGGCCATCTGGATGTATACACGCAGGTCACAGGGGACGTGATGGCTTAGCTTGGGCTCAGAGGCCTGACAGAGACAGGGTCTTGCTATGTTGCCCAGGCTGGTCTTGAACTGCTGGCCTCAAATGATCCTCCTAGCTCAGCATCCCAAAGTGCTGGGATTTCAGGTGTAAACCACCATGGTGGGACTGTTATTAGGATTTTCATTACTCACTTCTGCAAAACAGTCTCTAAACACTTGATGCACAAATTCCCAGTCTATCCTCCACCGTCTAAGCTGAACTCTTTCTCTGTATTGCATAATTCATTGCTAACTCTGCTACCTTACCTCTTCATCTGTCATTATCGTGAATTTGTAACCACTACTGAAAGAATTCTCTTAAGGAAATCCCTCAGAGGGCATGTAGGTGATATATGCACTGAATCTTGTAAGCCAGAAAATGTCTTTCTTTTGCCTTGGTTAGGCAATTACACTGGTTGGTTTTGATTCTTTGGTCACATTCCTTTTCTCTTAGCAATCTGTATTCTACTATCTTCTGGCTTGTAGATGGGCACCCTTAGAGGATTCTCGTTCCCTTATAAGTAACCTAATCTTTTTGTCTGGAAGCTTATAGGGTGTTTTTTCTATTTCTGGGACTGAGGGATTTTATCAGGCTATGTCTAGATGCTTATCTTTATTCATGCGAGTCATTTTACTCTTCAGACTCAAATTTCCCACTCCACTGTTCCCGTTCTCTTCTTTTGGGACTCCTGTTGTTTGGGTGTTGGTCTTCTGGATCAGCCCTTAAGTTTCACATGTAATTGCAGGGCTCCTTCTCTTGAATTTCTGACATGTGATAGGATTTCTTCCAGTATCTCCGAGTGTCTCATTAATGACTGTGCCAACTACCAAATATGTCTATTCTAGGTTTTTCCTGGCATTGAGGAAGTAACCACAGGATGGGTCTGTGAACCACTGGGGCCCACTGAGGAGGCCTGGAATTAAGATTCCATCTGTCCCCTGACCCCCTTAAGCCCTTATTTTGACTGGTGGAGCACACTGGCATTTTGGGTCCCTAGGAATAAGCATAAACTTAGAGCCCATGTCTAGTAATCCCTAAGGGGCCTGGATATTCCCTCTCCCCAAGGCACAGACACCCTGGTGAGTGGCCATAGGTCACTTCGGAAAGGCTTGAAGGAAGATTTATGCTGCAAGGACCTTCCTCCAGGGGACTGGTTATCTCCTTCAATCAAGGAGCTCTGGGTCCGCTAATGACTTAGGTCTGGAAAGGAATGAGAGGCTGGGACTCTTCACTGTGGCAATGGAGTCAGGATCTTGGCTACCAGACCTAGGGTTTCTCCTAGTGTATAAAGGAAGCAGGAGAGAAATACTCTGCAATGGCAGACTAAAGACTTCCAAAAATCCATTCCCCCATAAAAGCAATGAGAACACTGGCAAAAATTGCCCAAATCAGCTTTTTCAGAACTCTATAAATTAACCAAAGGCTAGCTATTACAATCCAAGGCATGGTTTTTCTTTCTTTCTTTCTTTCTTTTTTTTTTTTTTTTTTTTTTGGAGTTGGAGTTTCGCTCTTGTCACTCAGGCTGGAATGCAATGGCACAATCTCGGCTCACTGCAACCTCCACCTCTTAGGTCCAAGTGATTCTCCTGCCTCAGCCTCCCGAGTAGCTGGGATTACAGGCGTGCACAACCACACCCAGCTAATTTTTGTATTATTAGTAGAGATGGGGTTTCATCATGTCGGCCAGGCTGGTTTCTAACTCCTGACCTCAGGTGATCCACCCGCCTTGGCCTCCCAAAGTGCTGGGATTACAGGCATGAGCCACCACGCCCGGCCTCCAAGGCATGGTTTTTCAAGAAAAAACAGCTGAATCCTAGTAAGGAGAGTGAGCTTTGTGGTGTTTTAACTTGCTCTGCTCCCATTCTTCTCTCCATTGGTCCACAGCAATCTTGGTAACTAAGAGCCTCACAACTAAGAGACCTGTGAGAACCAATAGCCTAGCAGCCATTAGAGGGGCAGAACAGGTTTGAACCTCAACAAAAGCTCCGTTTCCAGAGAAGTGTCATTATTTGACCTATCCGCTGACTCCTTGAAAAGCTCTATTCTCAGGGTTTATCTTTTTTTTTTTTTTGAGATGGAGTCTCGCTCTGTCACCCAGGCTGGAGTACAGTGGCACAATCTTGGCTCACTGCAGCCTCTGCCTCCTGGGTTCTAGTGATTCTCCTGCCTCAGCCTCCCGGGTAGCTGGGACTACAGGCATGCACCACCGTGCCTAGCTAATTTTGTATTTTTAATACAGATGGGCTTTCACCATGTTGGCCAGGCTGGTCTTGAACTCCTGACCTCATGTGATCCGCCCACCTCGGCCTCCCAAAGTGCTGGGATTACAGGCATAAGCCACCGTGCCCAGCCCTCAGGGTTTATCTTTATTTGACCTGACTCAGGACTTTTCCTTTACTAACAGCCATGTCCCTAGGGCATTTGTTGAAAACAAACAAAAACAGGCAGTGACAACTGTTTAACATCACAAGTGCCTGGGGTGGTAATACCAGTTGGAGATATAAGAGGCTGACAAAAAAACTTAAAAGGAAAGAAAACCATGCCATATCCAATAGAGAGCAAAGCTCTGACTTATTCTTAGGAATTCCTAGGTCACCAGCATGTCTAGGGCTGTGAACATACAGAGAAAAGACCTGAGAAGACCCTACGCTCTCACCTCTAGCTGACCTTGTGGCTCTGTGCCGGCCGGCAGCAAGGGAAGGTTAGAGCAGTGCTGTAAACTGTCTTTGGAACACTGAGACACACACATAGAGCCCCTCGGAAAAGCTGGGAGAGTCATTTGTGAAAGGCATTTAAGAAAATCTCTGTCCAATCATTAGCTGACAACTAAGCTAACTGGGCTAACTGCTCTAACAGAGCAGACTTCAGTGGCTGCACAACATAGAATACAGATGCAACTGAATTAGTCTAGGGATTCACATAACAAATAGCAGCAACAACGTACAGTGACAATAACAAAGCCTAGGGAGGGGGGGAGTCTAATTTTCAGAGCTGCCACACTTTTTTTTTTTTTTTTTTTTAGACGGAGTCTCACTGTGTCGCCCAGACTGGAGTAGAGTGGTGTGATCTTGACTCACTGCAACTTCTGCCTCCTGGGTTCAAGTGATTCTCCTGCCTCAGCCTCCTGAGTAGCTGGGACTACAGGCGCCCGCCACCATGCTCAGCTCATTTTTTGTATTTTTAGTAGAGACGGGGTTTCACTGTGTTAGCCAGGATGGTCTCAATCTCCTGACCTCGTGATCCGCCCGCCTCAGCCTCCCAAAGTGCTGGGATTACAGGCATGAGCCACTGCACCCGACTTTGGTTTTTAAAATGTCACTTTCAACCAAAAATGATGAGACATGCAAAAAAATAGAAAGTTTTATTTATAACTTTCTTCTTCTTTTTTTTTTTTTTTTAGATGGAGTCTTGCTTTGTCGCCCAGGCTGGAGTGCAATGGTGCAATCTTGGCTCAGTGCAACCTCCACCTCCTGGGTTCAAGCGATTTTCCTGCATCAGACTCCTGAGTAGCTGGGATTACAGGCGCCTGTACCACCACGCCCGGCTAATTTTGTATTTTTAGTAGAGACGGGGTTTTTCCATGTTGGTCAGGCTAGTCTTGAACTCCCGACCTCAGGTGATCCACCTGCCTCAGCCTCCCAAAGTGCTGGGATTACAGGCATGAGCCACCACGCCCAGCCCTTTCTTTTCTTTTTAAATAGAGACAGGGGCTCGCTATGTTGCCCAGGCTGGTCTCAAACTTCTGGGCTCAAGCAATCCTCTTGCCTTAGCCTCCTAAACTGTTGGGATTACAGACATGAGCCACCATGCCCCGTCCGTAGCAATGATCTTAAAGAACAAGAACAAAGTGACAGAAGCTATTAAAGGATCTGCTTCATTGAAGGCAATGAGACTCATAAAAATTTGAGAAGGGCAGGGCCAGGTGCAGTGGCTCATGCCTATAATCCCAGCACTTTGGGAGGCTGAGGTGGATGGATCATTGGAGGTCAGTAGTTCAAGACCAGCCTGGCCAATGTGGTGAAACCCCATCTCTATGAAAAATACAAAAATTAGCCGGGTGTGGTGGTGGGCACACGCCTGTAATCCCAGCTACTCAGGAGGCTAAGGCAGACAAATCGCTTGAACCCAGGAGGTAGAGCTTGCAGTGAGCCGAGATCGTGTCACTGCACTCCAGCTTGAGCAACAGAGGGAGACTCCATCTCAAAATAAATAAATAAATAAATAAATTTATTTGAGAAGGGTGGCCTATATAAGATGTGGAGAAACTTCTGATGACCTGGATTGAAGACTAGACACAGAAGCATAGCTCTCTCAGCACCATGATGATCTCAGCCAAAACAAAAAGTCTGTGTGCGACATTGAAAGAAACGGCTGGACCCAACTATTATGCTGAATTATTGCTAGCTCTGAGTGGTTTAAAGGATTAATTATGTTATTAATTACATAACGTAAAAGTGAGTGGTGAGGTTGGGCATGGTGGCTCACGCCTGTAATCCCAGCACTTTGGAAGGCCAAGGCAGGCGGATCACTTGAGGTCAGGAATTCATGACCAGCCTAACCAACATGGCGAAACCCTGTCTCTACTAAAAATACATTAGCCAGGCATGTTGGCACGTGCCTGTAATCCCAGGCACTCAGGAGGTTGAGGCAGGAGAATCGCTCTGGGAGACGGAGGTTGCAGTAAGCTGAGATCATGCCACTGCACTCCAGCCTGGGTGACAGAGCGAGACTGTGTCTCAGAAAAAAAAAAAAAAAGAAAGTGAGTGGTGAGTCTGTGAGTGCTGATGTGAAGGCAGCTGAAGAATTTTTGGAAACTGTAGATAAGCTGATTGTGCAGGAAAATTACTTGCCAGAGAAAATCTTCAATATGGATGAAACTTCCCTATTCTGAAAATGGATGCCTAAGAGAACTTTCATCCATAAGGAGGCCAAGTCAATGCCAGGTTTCAACGCTTTGAAGAACAGGATAACAGTCTTCCTTGGGGGACAATGTTGTAGGCTACAAATTGAAACCCTCTGTTATCTGGCACAGTGAGAACCACAGGGCCTTGAAGCACATCAGTAAGCACACATGGCCAGTGTACTACAGGAGCAATAAGAAGTCATGGATGACCTAGCTCCTCTTCCAAGATGCAATCCTGAATTGTTTTGCCAGAGAAATGCAGAAATACTGTTTGGAGAATAATATATTTTTCAAGATTTTGCTTATTGTTGATAAGGCTCCCATACATCCTCCTTTTACTGGTGATATTCATCCCAATATCTAAGTGGTGTTTCCCCTCCAAACACCACCTCTTTGTTTCAACCAATGGATCATGGAGGTATAGCAGCTTTTAAGGCCTATTACCTGAGGAGACCTTTGCCCAGGTGATTGCTGCAGCTGAGGAAGACACTGAGAAGCCACTGAGACAATTCTGGAAGGATTGCAACACATCTGTGACTTCATCAAGAACCCTGCTTAGACTTGGGGTGATGTCACCATGCGGTATGAATGCCATCTGGAGGAAGACACTCAAAAGGTTGGTCCATGACTTAAAAGTATTTGTCAAGGATGAGGAGGTTTCAAAAATCAATAAAGCTGTGGTTGAGGTGGCAAATAATTTTAACCTGGGTGTGGATGAGGATGACATGGTAGAGCGCCTAGAGGTAATTCTTGAGGAATTGACTAATAAGGAGCTGTTGGAACTGGAACAGGAATACATAGCTGAAGAAGAGGCAAGAGAAAAAAGAAACTGCAGGAGAAGAAAAACCCAGAAGAAAATTCGCAGTGAAGGGTTTAGCAGAAGCTGCTGCAGACCTCAACAAACTCCTTAAAACGTTGAAAACACGGACCCTCATACTGAACGGTTTTCATTAATAGAGAGATATGTTCATGGTGCATTATCTGTTTACAAGCAAATGTATGATTAAAATAAAAGAAAGAAAGAAGCCAAGCAAACCTCCATGGACATTTTTTGAAAGAGTGATAGTCCCTCAAGAAGAGCCTCAGGCAGGTCCTACAGGAGGGATTCCAGAAGAATGTGTTATCATAGGAGATGAAAGCTCCATGCGTGTTATTGCTTCTGAAGACCTTCCAGTGGGGCACGATGTGGAAGTGGAAGACAGTGATCTCGATGATCTTGACTAGTGTAGGCCTAGGCTGATTGTGTGTGTATGTGTGTCTTAGTTTTTAACAAAAAAGTTTAAAATATTGAAAAATATACTTTTTAAAATAGAAAAAGTTGGCCGGGTGCGGTGGCTCATGCCTGTAATCCCAGCACTTTGGGAGGCTGAGGTGGGTGGATCACTTGAGGTCAGGAGTTCGAGACCAGCCTGACCAACATGGAGAAACCCCGTCTCTACTGAAAAAAATACAAAATTAGCTGGGCGTGGTGGCGCATGTCTGTAATCCCAGCTACTCGGGAGGCAGAGACAGGAGAATCGCTTGAACACGGGAGGTGGAGGTTGCGGTGAGCCGAGATCATGCCATTTGCACTCCAGCCTGGGCAACAAGAGCAAAACTCCGTATCAAAAAATAAATAAAATAAAATAGAAAAAGCTTCTGGAATAAGGATATAAAGAAAGGAAATATTTTTGTACAGCTGTACAATGTGTACTTTAAGCTAAGTGTAATAACATTTATTAATGAGCTTATTGACAAAAGAGTAAGTTTAAAAAATTTAAAAGTTTGGCTGGGTGAGGTGGCTCACGCATGTAATTTCAGCACTTTGGGAGGCCAAGGCGGGTGGATCACCTGAGGTCAGGAGTTTGAGACCAGCCTGACCAATATGGTGAAACCCCGTCTCTACTAAAAATATAAAAATTAGCCAGGCCTGGTGGCGTGCGCCTGTAATCCCAGCTACTCAGGAGGCTGAGGCAGAAGAATCACTTGAACCCGGGAGGCAGAGGTTGCCGTGAGCCGAGATCACAATACTGCACTCCAACCTGGGCGCCAAAGCAGGACTCCATCTCAAAAAAAAAAAAAAAAAAAAAAATTATAAAGTTACTAAGTGAGTGCAAAAGTAATTGTTGAAATTTGCCATTTGATTTTGGAATGCATTCTTAAATAAATGTGGTTATGTTATACATCATTTTAATGGTCATTTCTCACTTTATTTTTTTAATGACTCATTACTGCTGTTTATTTTACGTTTATTTTAGACTATGGAAATGATGTTAGACAAAAAGCAAATTCAAGCGATTTTCTTATTCGAGTTAAAAATGGGTCATAAAGCTGTGGAGACACTTCGCAACATCAACAACACACTTGGCCCAGGAACTGCTAATGAACATATAGTACAGTGGTGGTTCAAGAAGTTTTGCAAAGAAGACGAGAGCCTTGAAGATGAGAAGCATAGTGTCTGGCCATCGGAAGTTGACAATGACCAACTGAAAGCTCTCATTGAAGTTGATCCTGTTAAAACTACACGAGAAGTTGCCCAAGAACTCAACCATCGACCGGTCTATGGCTGTCTGGCATTTGAAGCAAATTGGAAAGGTGAAAAAGCTCAATAAGTGGGTGCCTCATGACCTTACCAAAAATTAAAAAAATCATCATTTTGAAGTGTCATCTTCTCTTATTCTATGCAACAACAATGAACCATTTCTTGATCAGATTGTGATGTGTGACAAAAAGTCGATTTTATATGACAACCGGCAACAACCAGCTCTGTGGCTGTACTGAGAAGCAGCTCTAAAGCACTTCCCAAAGCCAACCTTGCACCAAAAAAAGGTCACGGTCACTGTTTGGTGGTCTGCTGCTGGTCTGATCCACTGCAACTTTCTGAATCCCAGTGAAACCATTACATCTGAGAAGTATGCTCAGCAAATCGATGAGATGCACTGAAAACTGCAAGGCCTGCTGTGGCATTGCTCAACAGAAAGGGCCCAGTTATTCTCCATGACAACAACCACACATCGCATAACCAGCGCTTCAAATGTTGAGGCCGGGTGCGGTGGCTCACGCCTGTAATCCCAACATTTTGGGAGGCCAAGGTGGACGGATCACTTGAGGTCAGGAGTTCGAGAACAGCCTGGCCAACATGGTGAAACCTGTCTCTACTAAAAATACAAAAATTAGCTGGGTATGGTAGCTGGCGCCTGTAATCCCAGCTACTCGAGAGGCTGAGGCAAGAGAACTGCTTGAACCCGGAAGGTGGAGGTTGCGATGAGCCAAGATTGTGCCACTGCACTCCAGCCTGGGCGACAGAGTGAGACTTCATTTCAAAAAAAAAAAAAAAAATGTTGAACGAATTGGGCTATGAAATTTTGCCTCATCCACCATATTCACCTGACCTCTTGCCAACTGACTACCACTTCTTCAAGCATCCCAGCAGTTTTGCAGGGAAAACAAACCAGCAGGATGCAGAAAATGCTTTCCAAGAGTTCGCTGAATCCTGAAGCACAGATTTTTACGCTACAGGAATAAACAAACTTATTTCTTATTGGAAAAAATGTGTTGTTTGTACTGGTTCCTATTTTGATTAATAAATATGTGTTTGAGCCTGGTTATAATGATTTAAAATTCATGGTGCGAAACCGCAATTACATTTGCACCAAAAGTTGCACTTAGCTAAAATTAATTTATTACTGCAGAAAAAATCTTTTTTGTAAATTTAGTGTAGCCTATATATACAGTGTTCATAAAGCCTACAGTGGTGTACCATAATGTCCTAGGCCTTCACATTCACTCACTACTGACTTACTAACTCATCTAGGGCAACTTCCAGTCCTGTAGGCTCCATTCTGGTAAGTGCCCTGGTACTTACCATGGCATACCCTGGTATACCAGTGTGGCATATCATTTTATCTTTTATGCTGTATTTTTACTGTACCTTTTCTGTGTGTTTAAATACACAAATACTTACCATCATGTTACAGTATTATATATATATCACCTACAGTATTCAGGACAGTAACATGCTGTACAGATCTGTAGGCTAGGAGCAATAGTCTATATGATATAGTCTAGATTTGTAGTAGCAGGTTATACCATCTAGGTTTGTGTAACTACATTCCATGATGTCTGCACAATGACAAAATCGCCCATGACACATTTCTCAGAATGTATCCCCATTGTTAAGCAACACATGACTGTATATAGTGCCTTTATATTCAAAGATAAATAGTTTGTAAGTAAAAGGATATAACAAGATATGCCATGCAAAAGTAACTATAAGAGATGTGTTTGCTGGGTGTGGTGGCTCATGCCTGTAATCCCAGCAATTTGGAAGGCATATTTCTTTTTTTTCTTTTTTCTTTTCTTTTCTTTTTTTTTTTTTTTTTGAGGTGGAGTCTCGCTCAGTCACCCAGGCTGGAGTGCAGTGATGCGATCTTGGCTCACTGCAAGCTCTGCTCCTGGGTTCACGCCATTCTTCTGCCTCAGCCTCCTGAGTAGCTGGGACTACAGGCGCCTGCCACCATGCCCGGCTGATTTTTTTGTATTTTTAGTAGAGATGGGGTTTCACTGTGTTAGCCAGGATGGTCTTGATCTCCTGACCTTGTGATCTGCCCACCTCGGCCTCCCAAAGGTGTGAGCCACCACGCCCAGCCTGGAAGGCATATTTCTTCAGCCCAGAAGTTTGAGACCAGCCTGGGCAACATGGCAAAACCCATCTCTACAATAAAAAATACAAAAGTTAGCTAGGCATGGTCGAGGCTGCAGTGAGCTGCGATCGTACCATTCATTCCAGCCTGAGTGACAGAAAGACCCTGACTCCAAAAAAAAAAAAAAGAAAAAAGGAGGCCAGGCACAGGGGCTCATGCCTATAATCCCAACACTTTGGGAGGCCGAGGCAGGCAGATTGCCCAAGGTCAGGAGTTCAAGACCAGCCTGGCCAACATGGTGAAACCTCGTCTCTACTAAAAATATAAAAATTAGCCAGGCAGGTGGCAGGAGCCTGTAATCCCAGCTACTTGAGAGGCTGAGGCACAGGAAATGCTTGAACCCAGGATGCGGGGGTTGCAGTGAGCTGAGATCGTGCTACTGCACTCCAGCCTGGGCAATAGAGCTAAACTCAGTCTCAAAAAAACAAAAAACGGGGATGTGGAGTGGCTATGCTAATATATATATCAGACAAACCAGAATTTAAGACAAAAATTGTTACTAGATACAAAAGACATTTTATAATGATAAAGGGGTCAATCCATCAGGAAGCCATAATAATTGAAAACATACATGCATCTAACAACAGAGCCCCAAAATACATGAAGCAAAAACTGATAGAACTGAAGGGAGAAATAAGCAATTCAACAATATTAGGCAGAGATTTCAATACTCTACTTTTTCTTTTTTTTTTTTTTTTGAGACAGAGTCTTGCTCTGTCCCCCAGGCTGGAGTGCAGTGGCTCAATCTCGGCTCACTGAAAACTCCGCCTCCTGGGTTCACACCATTCTTCTGTCTCAGCCTCCCGAGTAGCTGGGACTACAGGCGCCCACCACCACGCCTGGTTAATTTTTTGTATTTTTAGTAGAGACAGGGTTTCACTGTGTTAGCCAGGATGGTCTCGATCTCCTGACCTCGTGATCCACCCGCCTCGGCCTCTCAAAGTGCTGGGATTACAGGCATGAGCCACCGCACCCAGCCTTTTTTTTTTTTTTTTTTTTTGTGACAGAGTCTCACTTTGTCACCCAGGCTGGAATGCAATGGCACAATCTTGGCTCACTGCAACCTCTGCCTTGGGTTCAAGTGATTCTCCTGCCTCAGCCTCCTGAGTAGCCGGGATTGCAGGCATGTGCCACCACACTCAGCTAGAATTTTTTTGTATTTTTAGTAGAGATGGAGTTTCACCATGTTGGCCAGGCTGGTCTTGAACTCCTGACCTCAGGCGATCTGGCCTCGGCCTCCCAAAGTGCTGGGATTACAGGTGTGAGTCACCGCACCTGGCCTCAATACCCTACTTTCAATAATGGATAGAACAGATGATCAACAAGGAAACAGACCAAGAAATATTGGAGTACACTGCCCATCTACTTTGTTCCTAGGGACACTATAATCCATTAGCTACTGCCAAGACCTCTGCAAGCCAAGAAATTAGATTGCCTGGTGGTCTCTGCTGCCCTTTACAGTTGATGTATCTAACTTGTCAGGGTCCCTTCATATCCCAAGATCAGAGGGCCCACCTCAATGGTGCATTTCCTGCAGCCTTACTTGGCCTACAAAGGACAGCAACCAGAGAACTTCTCAAAGATACACCTGCTCCCTTCAATGCCCTAGCAAAAGGAGTGCCTTCTGGGTCCTCTCATAAAATAGAGTTGATAGAGTACACATGATAAACGCAGTCTATCATGCTAAGCCTTTGGATTCTCTCTTCCTTGTGATTACCAGGAAAGATCTGGCATCTCATTTCACTAACCACTTAATAGTGGTAGGCCACCATGAAGTCCAAATTCCAGTCAACCAGCCAAGTAGTCTCTTACAGCCAAATTCAGGTACACAAGCTAACACATTACATCTGGAGTCTCTAGCACATGCACCCACATCAATGAATTTGGCCTTATCTAGTATCACATTCTCCCCTCACTGGTCTAACATCCTTAGCACCCATCTTCCCATACACCCTAGTTTTCTGCTAACGTATCAACAATGTCCTGCAATTATTTTAGTGTGTAAGCTGGGTCATTTCCTCCTGGGTCTCAGTGTGTATCTGTCCCCCTGAAACATGGTGAGATTTTTTTTGTTTTTGTTTTTGTTTTTTTCGAGATAGAGTCTCATTCTGTTGCCCAGGCTGGAGTGCAATGGCACAATCTCGGCTCTTGGCAACCTCCGCCTCCCGGGTTCAAGCGACTTTCCTGCCTCAGCCTCCTGAGTAGCTGGGATTACAGGTGTGCACCATCATGCCCGGCTAATTTTTGTGTTTTTAGTAGCAACAGGGTTTCACCATGTTGGACAGGCTGGTCTTGAACTCCTGACCTTAGGTGATCCACCCACCTTGGTCTCCCACAGTGCTGAGATTACAGGTGTGAGCCACTGTGCCTGGCCCATGATGAGATTTGACCCTATTAAAGACCTACTGGCAACAGATTGGTTGTGGTGGATTTTGAGGGTATGAGCATCCACTTTCAAGGCATTTGCCCAGGTGAGGTTATCACAGCCTTTTCAGACAGGAAAGTGAGTCTCTTCAGACTGTGGACATCAGGCTACTTCCACTCACAAGGGAGACTCTGAATGACATAGGAGTTCAATATTGTTGGCTTCATCTGGGTCCAACCAGATTCACCATTCCAAATTTCTGGATCCTATTATTTCCCAATTAGTGCCCTAGTTTTTGCATGACAAATTTGATGAGACTGCAAATTCAACTCATTACTTTTCAGCAAACCACACAATTAAATTATGTGTTTGACTTTCAGCAATATCAGCCGTGGGTCTACACAAGTCAGAGATTATTTTAGGCCTGTCATGGAAGCATTCTGATTCTCAGACTGTGACTTGAGCTGAGAGTGAATAGACCTGAGCTTGCCATTTTCTCTTTGTAATAACTCAACTGTACTGAAAAGAATCCATCGCACACCACAGTCCTTGCTCCTTGGTCATTACTGCTGTCACTGTAGTCAAGAATAGCAGCCATTTGGGTTCCCAAGGCATGTGCTTCAGTAGGCACTTCACCACCATCACGTGACAGCGTCACTAGCTGGAATGCTACTGCAGGCCATGGGTTGCTGGCATCCCACTTCCCAAGGCAAGGAGCTCAGCAGGGAGCTCAAGCCCAGGGTGTGATTAAATAAATCCCCAAATCCATCTCCGCAGGTCTGTCTCCTGGGATCACTCCCAGTGCCACTTATTATATCAGTTAAGGTTCAATCAAAAGGCAGAAGCCACAATGGGAGTTTAACATAAGGAATTATTGATAGGGGATTGGAATGATAGGGAATTGGTTAATGAGAGCTAAAGACAATTCTAAAGAATACAGAGAGCCTGGGCAATATAGTAAGACCTCATCTCTACAAAAAATAAAGATAAATTTTAAGCCGGGCGCAGTGGCTCATGCCTGTAATCCCAGAACTTTGGGAGGCCTAGGTGGGCGGATCACGAGGTCAGGAGATCGAGACCATCCTGGCTAACACAGTGAAACCCCGTCTCTACTAAAAATACAAAAAAATTTAGCCGGGCGTGTTGGTGGGCGCCTGTAGTCCCAGCTACTCGGGAGGCTGAAGCAGGAGAATCTCTTAAACCCAGAAGGCGGAGCTTGCAGTGAGCTGAGATCGCGCCACTGCACTCCAGCCTGGGCCACAGAGTGAGACTCCATCTCCAAAAAAATAAATAAATAAATAAATAAATAAATAAATAAATAAATAAATTTTAAAATTAGCCAGGCATGGTGGTGCAAACCTGTGGTCCCAGCTACTGAGGAGGCTGAGGCTGAAGGATCTTTCTTTTTTTTTTTTTTTGAGATGGAGTCTCGCTCTGTTGCCCAGGCTGGAGTGCAGTGGCGTGATCTTAGCTCAGCTCACTACAACCTCTGCCTCCCGGGTTCAAGCAATTCTCCTGCCTCAGCCTCCAGAGTAGCTGGGACTACAGGCACCTGCCACCATGCACAGCTAATTTTTGTATTGTTAGTAGAGACGGGGTTTCACCACGTTGGCCAGGCTGGTCTCGATCTCCTGATCTTGTGATCCGCCTGTCTCGGCCTCCCAAAGTGCTGGGATTATAGGCATGAGCCACTGCGCCCAGCTGAAGGATCTCTTGAGCCCAGGAGTTTGAGGCTGCAGTGAGCTGTGATTGCACCACTGTACTCCAGCCTGGGCAACAGAGTGCTGTCTCAATAAAAAAAAAAAAAAAAGAATGCAGAAATACAGAGGTGGCAGATATAAAGATCAGCTACTATCCCCGGGGCTGAGATACAGTATCCAATGAAGAATCTTCTCCCACAAGGGCTGAGATCCAGATGTCATTTGAAAGGCATGGCAGAGAAGCCACTGACATGCCTCACCAAATGAGACCTCCTAGAAATCGGCCCTCTGGGGTATCAGGTGAAGCTGCTATTCCACCAAGCACTGTTGGAACCAAGAACTGTAGGAAACTCACTCTGCAGGAGCCCATTGCTGGAAAGAGCTTTGCCAGTGCAAGGATCAAGCACTGTAGACAGTCAGGCTATTAGAGGAGTCAAGCACGAGAGCATGCAGACTCAGCAAGAGCCCAGTGCCTGAGGAAGCTCTACCCATACAGGAACCAAGTGGCAGAGAAAGCCATGCTTTCTACCTGTTAGATAAAGTGCGCTTGGTGAGAGCACAGTGCTGGAGAAAGCTAGACCGCTACAGAAGCCAAGTACTGGAGAAGCGTGCTCTGCCAGAGTTCAGTGCTAGAGAAAGCCAATAAAGGTCAGGACCAGTGGTGGGTGTGCAAAAACTGTCCAAGTGCCAGGAGCCACTCACAGCAAAGGCGGCATGTGGTATGGGATTTGTGGTGTCCATATTGGGGGAGGGAACGTGGTAAAGTGTTGCAAACTGGGGTCTTTGGGCCTCCCAAGGACTTTTCACTCTGGACATGCATCTAGGGCAGAGAACCACTGGGATCTGCCCCTGAAAAACTGCAGCAAGAGCAAGAAAAATGAAACCTCAACAGGACCAGAACCAGGAAGAGCTTCCCCTTCTTCTTGCAATGTCCCACCAGCGCCCTCTACTGACAAAGCATAACATCATGTTCTTTGCAAGGAGAAATGTATTAGAAGTCCAGCCCGTTATCTTAGAGCAGGTACTGGAGGGTGACATTTAGAGCTGAGACAACTGATTGAAAACTGACATAGTGCCAGAATCCCCACATAGGCTCTCTGACTCAGACTGAAGGTCAATATGACAGGAAGGCCTAAGTGAAAGCCCCTGGAACTTCCCCTCCCTACAGAGAAAAGAAGCCAGTAGAAATACCACATTCCTGAGGGAAGCACAGAGATTAATGCCACCATCAAAAAATTAAAAGAAGCAAGGGTGATGACACCTATCACATGCTCATTTAACCCACCAGTGTGGCCTGTGCAGAAGTCAGATGGATCTCGGAGAATGACTGTGGACTATCATAAACTTTATCAGATGGTGACTCCAATTGTAGCTGCTGTTCCCAGATACAATATCTTTCTTGGAGCAAATTAGTATTTGTAAGGCTGCTAGTTTGTTTGTTTTTTTCCTTTTTTTTTTTTTTTTTGAGACGGAGTCTCACTCTGTCACCAGGCTGGAGTGCATTGGTGCCATCTGGGCTCACTGCAACCCCTGCCCCCTGGGTTCAAGCAGTTCTCCTGCCTCAGCCTCCCGAGTAGCTGGGACTACAGGTGCGCACCACCACGCCCAGCTAATTTTGGTATTTTTAGTAGAGACGGAGTTTCACCATGTTGGCCAGGATGGTCTTGATCTCTTGACCTTGTGATCCGCCTGCCTCGGCCTCCCAAAGTGCTGGGATTATAGGCATGAGCCACCACGCCCGGACTTTTTTTTTTTTTTTTTTTTTGAGGCAGAGTTTCGCTTTGTCGCCAAAGCTGGAGTGCAATGGTGCGATCTCAGCTCACTGCAACCTCTGCCTCCCGGGTTTAAGAGATTCTCCTGCCAAGCAGCATCCCAAGTAGCTGGGATTACAGGCATGTGCCACAATGCCTGACTATTCTTTGTATTTTTAGTAGAGATGAGGTTTCACCATATTGGCCGGGCTTGTCTCCAACTCCTGACCTCAAGTGATCCACCCACCTCAGCCTCCCAAAATCCTGGGATTACAGGCATGACCCACAGTGCCCGGTCTATGCTGCTAGTTTTGAGCAGGGACTGGAGCGAGAGAAGGCTCTGCAGCAAGTCCAGGCTGCATTACATCACATGCTGGTCTACTGTGTGGTGCTTGAGATCCAGCAGATCCGGTAACGCTCAGTGTCCATGGCAAACATGGCAAACACCAATAGAAGAATCCACTCCTTCACACCAACTTTTTTGTTTGTTTGTTTTTTGAGTCAGGGTCTCACTCTGTCACCGAGACTGGAGTGCAGTGGCATGATCACAGCTCACTGCAGCCTCAACCTCCCAGGCCCAAGTGACCCTCCTACCTCAGCCTCCCAAGTAGCTGGGACTACAGGCATGTGCCACTACGCCTAGCTAACTTTTTCATTTTTAGTAGAGACAAGGTCTCACTATGTTGCCCAGGCTGGTCTCAAACTCCTGGTCTCAAGTGATCCTCCTGCCTCAGCCTCCCGAAGTGCTGGGATTACTGGCATGAGTCACGGCACCCAGCCCAACACCAACTCTTGCTACATTGTCTTCCTCTCCCTCCATTAGTGTCTATGACCTCCTGGAGTATCTCTCATTTTACAGAAGAGTCTGCAAAATCTGCTGTCATGGCCTCGCAGTGGCCGGAATTTTGACTAGTATGTTTGATTGTTTGCTATGTCTGGAATGAGAAATAGCCAGAAGTACAGACCTATACTAACGCATGGGCAGTTGCTCATGATTTGGCTGGATGGCCAGGGATTTGGAAGGAACAGGATTGGTGACAAGGAAGTTTGAGCTCTTGTAACTTTTTTTAAAAAACAGACTTCAATCAATTTTACTTCAGTTAAAACCATTTTGGCCAGGTGCAGTGGCTCACGCCTGTAATCCCAGCACTTTGGGAAGCTGAGGAGGGTGGATCACAAGGTCAGGAGAATGGCTGGGCGCGGTGGCTCATGCCTGTAATCCCAGCACTTTGGGAGGCCGAGGCGAGCGGATCACGAGGTCAGGAGATCGAGACCATCCTGGCTGACACGGTGATACCCTGTCTGTACTAAAAATAAAAAAAATTAGCTGGGAGGGGTGGCGGGCGCCGGTGGTCCCAGCTACTCGGGAGGCTGAGGCAGGAGAATGGCATGAACCCGGGAAGTGGAGGTTGCAGTGAGCTGAGATCGCACCACTGCACTCCAGCCTGGGTGACAGAGCGAGACTCTGTTTTAAAAAATAAATAACATTTCATCCAGGGACTGGTTTGATCTTCCCTCCTCTGGTTTCTGAGTCCCTTAGATGGGCTGTAACTTTTCTTTAATTATTCCTTATTTTATTTACAATTAGCAGTCAGAATAGTATGTTAGGTTCTATCAAACAGAGGCAAGTGGCGTAAGGCAAGTTTCCTCTTGAGTGGCCAGTGTGCTCTTTAGCTAGGTATACCATAACAAGGTACCACAGATTGGGTGGCTTCAACAACAGAAATTTATTTTCTCATAGTTCTGGAGACTGGAAGTCCAAGACCAAGGTGTCGGCAGAGTTGGTTTCTTCTGAGGCCTCTCTCATTGTCTTGTAAATGGCCTTGTTCTCCTTGTGTCTCTACATGGTCTTCACTTTGTATATGTCTGTGTCTAAATTTCCTCTTAAGTGTACCAGTCGTATTGAATTAGAGCCCACCCTAACAACTTCACTGTAACTCAATTACTGTAACCTGCACGGACCTTGGGAGACTGAACAAAGGGGGGTGAATGCGGGAATAAAAGACAAAGACAGAAGAGTATATTTGGAAGAAGGGGTCAGGGGGCACCTTGTCTCTGGTGGACAAGGGCCCTGAGCTTTTTTTTTTTTTTTTTTTTTTTTGAGATGGAGTCTCGCATTTGGCCCAGGCTGGAGTGCAGTGGCATGATCTCGGCTCACTGCAAGCTCTGCCTCCCAGGTTCATGCCATTCTCCTGCCTCAGCCTCCAGAGTGGCTGGGACTACAAGTTCCCGCCACCACGCCTGGCTAATTTTTTGTATTTTTAGTAGAGATGGGGTTTCACCATGTTAGCCAGGATGGTCTTGATCTCCTGACCTCGTGATCTGCCCGCCTCAGCCTCCCAAAGTGCTGGGATTACAGGTGTGAGCCACCACGCCCGGCCAAGGGCCCTGAGCTTTACACAGCCCTCTGTATTTATTGGTAAAAGAGATAACGAGAAAGGGGGACTGGTTGACCGGTAATTGTCAGTCAGCTGTTTGGTTCACAGCAGGCTTGTGAGACTGTATCCTTCGAACAATAGGCGCTAGATTTCCCAGTAGATAACTTCAAGGAGCCCGGAGCCAGGAAGTGATGGCCCTCAGCAAACCTTTTGGCAGCAGGCGCAGTGTGAGTTTGCTTACATCCTGCATTCATAATAAACAGTTTGCTGTTTGATCATGTAGCCTCCAGTGGAATGCTGAGTTGGTCACAATCCCTGTGGCCTTTTCGGCTCCCAACAAATTACCTCTTTAAAACCCTCTCCAAATACAGTCACATTCTGAGGTATCAGGACCTCTTCATATGAATTGGGGTGAGGGGGCAGGATATACATTCAGTCTACAACACCCAGTATTGAACAAATTTGCAGACCACTATCTGACTATTAAGGCATGAATAGGAAGCCTTACCTACAGGGCTTTTCAAGTGCAGGCAGGCATCTTTCCTCAAGTCAGTCTACCTGTGCAGCTCCCTTCTAAGTGCTCAAGGGTGAGCAGATTAGGTCAGTTCTTCCAGGGCTGTATGTTTATATGTGGTTTCTGGCAGGGGTGGGAGAGATGAGGGAGACCATTAATTAAGGTCTTTGATATGGTTTGGCTGTGTCCCCCCACCCAAATCTCATCGTGAATTATAGTCCCCATTGTAATCTCCACGTGTCATGGGAGGAACCCAGTGAGAGGTAATTGAATCATAGGGGGCAGTTACCTCCATGCTGTTCTTGTGACAGTGAGTGAGTTCTCATGAGATCTGGTAGTTTTATAAGGGACTTTTCCAACTTTGCTCAGCACTTCTTATTATTCCCGCCATGTGAACAAGGACATGTTTGCTTCCCCTTCCGCCATGACTGTAAGTTTCCTGGGACCTCTCCAGCCATGCTGAACTGTGAGTCAATTAAACCTCTTTCCTTTCTAAATTATCCAGTCTCGGGTATGTCTTTAGCAATGTGAGACCAGACTAATACATCTTTCTTCTTCGTCAGTTCTGGACCATGTTTACCCATCCATAGTCACAGGTAGTACTAGACCTTGACAGCCTTCCCCTTGTAAAACTTGGAATTTGATGGCTGGGTGCAGTGGCTTACGCCTGTAATCCCAGCACTTTGGGAGGCTGTGGCAGGTGGATCACTTGAGGTCAGGAGTTTGAGACCAGTCGGGCCAACATGGTGAAATCCTGTCTCTATTAAAAATAAAAAAATTAGCCATGCATGGTGGCATGTGCCTGTAATCCCAGCTACTCGAGAGGCTGAGACAGGAGAATTGCTTGAGCCTGGGAGGCAGAGGTTGCAATGAGTGAAGATGATGCCACTGCACTCCAGCCTGAGCGACAGAGCAAGACTCTGTCTCAAAAAAAAAAAAAAAAAAAAAAAACAACTTGGAATTTGACAGTGTAGAACAGAACCTAAGTTCTTAGGCAACAGGTTCACTCTCAAGGGGAAAAACAGAGGAAGGAACAGATATATAGACATACCATTTCTCCTTCCTAATAACTCCATTCCTTCCTAAGTAAGTCAGGAGGTGGGGGAAGGTCAGTAATGTTACACCTGTAGATCTCTACCTGCATAAAAGTAAACATCAGGAGTGGGGAAAATGTGTTCTCTCCACCAGCATAATGCAAGACAGCTGACAGAGTCCTCTCCTGAAGGGATTCCCAAGTTATCTCTAGCTGAGCTCTTTCATGAAACAAATAATATTTGTTTCCTATTGCTGCATAACAAATTACTACGCATTTAGCAGCTTAAAGCCACAACCAATTATTATCTCACAGTTCCCTAAGTCCCACTGTATGGGCATGACTGGGTTCTTAGATCAGTCTCAAAAGGGCAAAGTCTAGGTGTTGGCTGAGCTGGGCTCTTATCCAGATGCTTTGAAGAAGAATCCACTTTTGAGCTCGTTTAGGTTGTTAGCCAAAGTCAGCTCCTTGCTGGATGTCGGGTAGTGGCAGCTCTCTGGAGGCCTCCGCATTCCTCAGCACATGGCTGCCTCCTTCTTCAAGTCAGCAATGGCTCAAATGCCCCTCATAACTTCCTGTTCTGCTACCAGCCAGAGAAAAGCTTGCTTTTAAATGGCTACCTGACTAGGTGATAATCTCGGTATCCTAATATCAACTGACTTGGAATTTTAATTACATCTGCCAAATCCTTTCACAGCAGCACCTAAATTAGTGCTTGACTGAATAACCAGGGGACAGGAATCTTGAGGGAGCATCTATTAGAATCCTGTCTGTCACACCAGGGAATCCCACTCTTTGCCCCAGACCCTGAGAGAAGACAGTTCCTCTCTGCCACAGGTTTGTTAGGTCCTAATCTAGCCCAATAGACAAGTATGGTACACATTCTATCCTCTAGAGAGGCCACAGTCAGCTCTTCGGCTCATTCATAAATTCTTAGCAACTTTGTATGAACTAGGAAAGAGGTGCCCTTTCCTTAAAACAATGTACTGTTATCTGCTGGAAATCTGTTGCACTAACTATACAAACCTATTGTTTACCTGGTAGTGAATGGCACCCACCTCCAGGAGTTGTGAGTGGCCTTGATCTCAGTAGATCCTGTGGACTCAAATACACCCTGTGCTTTGCAACCACTTGCCCACCCTGGCTATTGTCATAGAGACATTTTTTTCCCAGAATCTTTCTGACATTCTTCATTGATTTATCTGTTAACGATTTGGGGAAAGTTTGAAATAAAATGGCTATAACTTCCTGAAAATGCTATAATGCATTATTAATACCCAGAAAAAAATTTTGCCACTGGTCTGATATAATCTATTTGGGGTTTTTGTTTGTTTGTTTGTTTGAGACGGAGTCTCGCTCTGTCACCCAGGCTGGAGTGCAGTGGCGTGATCTTGGCTGCAACCTCCGCCTCCTGGGTTCAAGCAATTCTTGCCTCAGCCTCCTGAGTAGCTAGGACTACAGGTGACTGCCACCAATCCCTGCTAATTTTTTGTATTTTTTTTAGTAGAGACAGGGTATCGCCATGTTGGCCAGGGTGGTCTCAAACTCCTGACCTCAAGTGACCCACCCACCTTGGCCTCCCAAAGTGCTGGGATTACAGGCATGGGCCACTGTGCCTGGCCTAATCTGTTTGTTTATACTCATAAGCAAATATCCAAAATCCTCCAAGGAGCAAACCCTGAAGTAACTGGAATATTAAGGCAATAATGGCAGCCACTAACGTTACTCAGTGCCTCTATCTATCTATCTACCTACCTACCTAGCTACCTACCATCTATCTCTGATCTATATGTGTATACTATATACACATACACTCAAGTAATCTCATTTAATCATCACATTCCTTTTGGGTAGGGATTATTATGCCTACTTACAAATAAGAAAACTGAGGCTTTGTAATGTTATATTATTTACCCAAGGTCACAGATAAGAAGCAGCTGAGTCAGGATTCAAACCTCTGTCATCCATTTCAAAGCCCATGCTCCTAACCACTTTGGTGGAGATTAGCTGAGTGCCTGTGCCCTGAATTGAGACCTCGGGCTGTTCAGTGGTGAAGCCAGTGGCCCAACCTGGGACAGGAAAGAAGCCAAGCCTGGAATGTCCTGGTTCTATTCATGAAAATAGCCTGAAGGGAAAAGTGTGGTAGGGAATTGTTTGTAGCTAAGATAGCCAGTGGGACTTGGAGAGAAGTCCATAGAGGAGGAAAAATTGTAGGGCCCTGCATTGTTCACCATCATGTCTCCAGTGGCTGGCACCTTGTTGGGACTCAGTTAGCATGTGCCAGTCAACTGACTGGCCACCTGATCAGCCAGACAGCATGCCTGGGAAAGCTCCTCTCTGCACTCTGCCTCTCTGATGTCTGTTCCTGCTACCACCCCCTGCCCTCTTCAATAAACTAACTCATTTGAATCATGTCCTATGCTGCAGGCCCAGTGCCAAGTGCTTTATCTGCATCTTCTTATTTAAAGTCCTCACGGCTGGGCTCAGTGGCTCACGCCTGTAATCCCAGCACTTGGGGAGGCTGAGGTGAGTGGATCATCTGAGGTCAGGAGTTTGAGACCAGCCTGGCCAACATGGTGAAACCCCATCTCTACTAAAGATACAAAAATTAGCTGGGCGTGGTGGTGGGCGCCTGTAATCCCAGCTATTCAGGAGGCTGAGGCAGGAGAATCACTTGAACCTAGAGATTGCAGTGAGGCAAGAGGCTCTATTGCACTACAACCTGGGCAACAAGAGCAAAACTCCGCCTCAAAAAAAATTATTATCACCTTTGTCTTTGTACCACTACCCCGATATCCTTGAAAATATCCTTACTTTCTGGAATGAACAGGATGCTATAGACCCATCCTGATTTTTCTTGTCTCAAGAAATGTAATCAGCTACCCTCCAAGAACTCCTGGTTATTTTAATGGTAAACACTATTAGGCACCAACAACTGGGCATTAAGGATATACATAAGTGTCAGTAGGGTGGCAAAGTTTCACTCAGTGATGAGAGTTGAAAAAAAATTTTTTAAAGAGATGGAGTCGGCTGGGCACGGTGGCTCATGCCTGTAATCCCAGCACTTTGGGAGGCTGAGGCAGGTGGATCACGAGGTCAGGAGTTCAAGACCAGCCTGGCCAACATAATGAAACCCTGTCTCTACCAAAAAAATACAAAAATTAGCCAGGTGTGGTGGCACGCACCTGTAGTCCCAGCTACCCAGGAAGCTGAGGCAGGAGAATCGCTTGAACCTGGTAGGCAGGGGATGCAGTGAGTCAAGACAGCACCATTGCACTCCAGCCTGGGTGACAGAGCAAGACTCTGTCTCAAAAAACAAAAAAAAAATTACAAAGAGATGGAGTCTTGGCCAGGCGAGTGGCTCACACCTGTAATCCCAGCACTTTGGGAGGCTGAAGTGGGTGAATTACTTGAGCCCAGAAATTCAAGACCAGCCTGAGCAACATGGCAAAACCCCATCTCTACAAAAAATACAAAAATTAGCCAGGAATGGTGATATGCACCTGTAAGTCCCAGCTACTTGGGAGGCTGAGGTGGGAGGATCACTTGAGATGTGGAGTTTGAGGCTTCAGTGAGCCATGATTGTACTACTGCACTCCAGCCTGAGCAACAAAGGGAGACCCTGTCTCAAAAAAAAAAAAAAAAAAAAGACAGGGTCTCAACTCTGTTGCCCAGGCTGGAGTGCAGCAGCGTGATCATAAGTTCTTGGCAGCTCAGACCTCTCGGGCTAAAGTGATCCTCTCACCTTGCCACCCCACCCCAGTAGCTGGGACTACAGGCACATGCCATCATGCTGGGCTAATTTTTTAATATTTTGTAAAGATGGAATCTCACTATGGCTGGGCTTTTTGGTTTTGTTTTGTTTTTGAGACGGACTCTTGCTCTGTCACCAAAGCTGGAGTGCAGTGATGCGATCTTGGTTCACTAAAACTTCTGCCTCCCAGGCTCAAGCGATTCTCGTGCCTCAGCATCCCAAGTAGCTGGGATTACAGGTGCCACACCACCATGCCCAGCTAATTTTTGTATTT
Source organism: Pan troglodytes (assembly GCF_028858775.2). Classification (NCBI taxonomy): domain Eukaryota; kingdom Metazoa; phylum Chordata; class Mammalia; order Primates; family Hominidae; genus Pan; species Pan troglodytes. Next base: position 34,862,991 of record NC_072416.2, on the reverse strand, counting down.
TTAGTAGAGATGGGGTTTCACCATGTTTGCCAGGCTGGTCTCGAACCCCTGACCTCAAGTGATCCGCCCACCTCAGCCTCCCAAAGTGCTGGGATTACAGGTGTGAGCCACCACGCCTGGCCCCAGGCTGGTCTTGAATCCCTGGCTTCAAGAGATCATCCTGCTTTGTTTGGCCTCCCTCCCAAAGTGCTGGGATAACAGGCTAAACCATCGTGCTCTGCTAAAAAATTTTTTCTTTTTTTTCTTCAGACGGAGTCTCACTCTGTCGCCCAGGCTGGAGTGCAGTGGTGTGATCTCGGCTCACTGCAACCTCTGTCTACCGGGTTCAAGAGATTCTCCTGTATCAGCCTCCCGAGTAGCTGGGATTACAGGCGCCCGCCACTGCGCCCAGCTAATTTTTATATTTTTAGTAGAGACGGGGTTTCACCATATTGGTCAGGCTGGTCTCCAACTCCTGACCTCAGGTGATCCACCCACCTCAGCCTCCCAAAGTGCTGGGATTACAGGCGTGAGCCACCGAGCCCGGCCAAAAGTTTTCTTAAAGGTAAAGGTTTATATTGATCTTTCCAATTGAACATATCCCTGATGGCCTGTGGATGCACCAACCACACTGACAGAATCATTTGAGGCTGCCTTTACGTTATCTCCGTCTTAGAGCTTAACAGGAAGTTATGTAGCTTGCCCAAGATTACACTACAAGTAATGGCTGGAATTGGGATTCAAACCCAGCACTGTCTAATTTCAGAAACTGAGGTCCTACAGGTTTCCTACAAGGCCCTGCCTCACCCTCTGCCTGCTCTCAAAAATACCCAGCTTAATCGCTTGCAAAAGACTTTCCACCACTTGCGCCATTTGGAAGTCATAAATGGGACAAGTTGGTGGAAAGTCAGTGAGGTGGGGAGAAGAGGAAACACTACCCAGATTCTTCTTTTCTCCGTACAGGATTCGGGAGTGAGAATGACGAGGAGAGCCCTCCACGAGAAGGGGCTGAAGACAGAGCCCCTCAGGAGGCTCCTGCCCAGGAGGGGCCTCCGGACAAATGTCCGGCCCAGTTCCATGGCGGTGCCGGACACCAGAGCTCCCGGGGGAGGCAGCAAGGCCCCGAGGGCACCCAGAACAATCCCCCAGGGTAAGGGGAGGTGAGTGGGCTCCCCAAGCAAGCCAAGACCCCTAAAGCCTCCCTTGGCTGCCCCAAGATCCAGCCACTACCTGTGCCCCGAGGGCGGAAAGAGCTTCCCAGCTCACCCACCGCGGTAACATCGGAGGGCAAGCGGCCCTACACCTGCCCGAACCTAAGGCCACAGCACCCATCTGGCTCGCCACTGGCGCCCGAATGCATGGGAAGGGCTCAGGGCAGAACTCGGACCACATCCAGTGCCTGAGGCCGCCTTGCTAGAGGCCTAGGGGAGGGGTGCACTGGGCTGCCTCGCCCACCTCCTCACGCACCCATGCGGCCACCCTCCCAGCGGTCTGAGTGTGCCATGCGAGGCGCCTGCCATCCCGGGAGAGGCGCCGAGTCCCGAGTCCTGCCGGCACTGAGCCTCCGGGTCCACAGCGGGCAAGGGCCGTGGCGGGGACAAGCGCAGGGGACCCGCCGGCCTCCCGCCTTCTGCAGCACCACGAGATGCCCACGTGGCACCTGGACGTCCACGCATGTGTTGAGGCCCTTGCACGCGCAGAGACCCCAGCGCAGAAGCCGCCCCGCACGCCAGGGCTTATGTATGCCAGCGCTGGGAGACCTCCAGGGCCCGAGGACATACGGCAAGTGGTTCCACCGGGGTGTCAGCCTAGCAGGCCAACCTGGGAACCCATGTGGACAAGCGGCCTTTCAGCCCAGGCGCCCGCCTCGTGTGGAGGCGTGGAGACTTCTGGCGCAGCCCTGAGCTGGTGGCCTAACCTACCTGGAAAATCCTAGCCCGAGAAGCAGCGCGAGTGAGGCTTTTGGGTGGTTCCAAGGCCCTTCACCAAGCTCTCACTTCCTGACTTCACCGTTGGGTCTGTTGTACTAGGAAATAATAACGCCTCCCATTTATCAAGGGTTTACTCTGTACCAGGCATTGTGACTGATGTAATTTAGTTCTCACTGCATCCCTGTGGCATGGATATTCTCATTATCTGCATTTTGCAGATGGAGAAATTGAGTCTCTGAGAGGTTAAGGAACCTGCCCAAAGTCAGCAATGCAGTACCACTTCTTGTGCTGGGACACAGCGGGGTTAAGGCCATGGGTTAACAGGGCCTCCATTTATGGAGAGCATTCATTTTTCTCTGGTGAATTACAGAAAACGCTTTCTACACTGAAGTGAGTAAGATACTCCCTGGGATGAAAGTCAACATTCGTACCAATGATTGAGATGACAGAAATTTCACGCTTCAAGCCAATGCTTTAGGTTCAGCCCATGGAATTCTGGAATGACCTTTTCTCAGTCGTCACCAGGGTGATGTTGGTGAAGGAAGCTCCATTCCAGGACCAGCTCCTGTGTAGAGCCTTCCTGGAGGCCAACAAGGATGACCTCTCTCCATTTGCCATCCCACTGGGTTGTCTGGGAAGTTCATCCAGTTCCTCTGGGCTAAGATTTCCAAGTTCCCAAAAGGGAAACTAATCTTCAGGAGTTGGGAATGAAAAAATGGGATTTGGGGGAATTCCTGAAAGCATGTTATTCTGTATTTTTCATAACTTTCTGTGTTTTTTGTTTGTTTGTTTGTTTGTTTTTTTGAGACAGAGGTTTGCTCTTGTCACTCAGGCTGGAGTGCAGTGGTGTGATCTCGGCTCACTGCAACGTCTGCCTTCCGGGTCCAAGTGATTCTCCTGCCTCAGCCTCCCTAGCAGCTGGGATTACAGGCACGTGCCACCATGCCCGGCTAATTTTTTGTATTTTTAGTACAGAGAGGGTTTCATCATGTTGGCCAGGCTGGTCTCAAACTCCTGACCTTAGGTGATCCACCCACCTCAGCCTCCCAAAGTGCGGGGATTACAGGCGTGAGCCACCATGCCCGGCCACTTTCTGTATTTTTTGATAAATAAGAAATACACATTTAGTAGTAGTTACAAAGAACTGTAGGCCGTAGCAAATATTCAGTAACTGGAAGATGCCAATGAACATTGTTGGGTAGTATTATTTAAATAACAAAATGTTCAAATATTTGACAAGATTAACAACACTACACAGAATCACGAGTTGAAATTGCCAGTTTAGGCTGAGTGTGGTGGCACATGCCTGTAATTCCAGCACTTTCGGAGGCCAAGGCAGGAGGATCACTTGAGCCCAGAGTTTGAGGCTATAGTGAGCTATGATTGCACCACTGCACTCCAGCCTGGGCAACAGAGCAAGACCCTGTCTCTTAAAAAAAGAGAGAGGGAGAGAATTGCCAATTTAAGGACTTATGTGTTTCCAAAACTTGTTATTTATTAGAACATCATTTGTAGGATTTGTATAAAACAGTGCACGTCAACATTAATATTTGTGGGAATGACTCGCTCTTAACAACAGGTACAGCCACAAATATACTTTTAGTGTGTCAACAGCTACAATAAGTATTTTGACTACTTATCTCCTAGGTACTCTTATCCCATATTCTGGAAATGTCTACCTTAACTTTATTTATATATTTTTTGAAACAGTCTTGCTGCAGCTCCCAGGCTCAAGTGCAGTGGTGCGATCTCGACTCCACCTCCCGGGTTCAAGCAATTCTTGTGCCTCAGCCGCCCGAGTAGCTGGGATTAGAGGCATGTGCCACCATGCCCGGCTAAGTTTTGTATTTTTTGTAGAGACACGGTTTTGCCATGTTGGCCAGGCTGGTCTCGAACTCCTGACCTCAAATGATCCAACCGCCTCAGCCTCCCAGAGCACCGGGATTACAGTACCTTAACTTTAGACTCTGTGTGTCAACGTTGCCTTCTCTTGCTTTCAATTTGGCATCAGTGGATTTCTTTAAGCCAGGAATGCCTCTATGTTGATTGTTAAGCATTAATTCTCACAGGAGAATTATAATGCTTTTCCCCATTTTCCCAATTTCTTGACTGATCGATTTTGGGATTCAGAAGAACATACAGATTTCCTGATAAATTCCAGGAGGGATTTCCTGCATAGAAACACTACTTTGGGGCTGGGCACAGTGGCTCATGCCTATAATCCCAGCACTTTGGGAGGCCAAGGCGGTTGGATCATTTGAGGTCAGGAGTTCAAGACCAGTCTCGCCAACATGGTGAAACCTCATCTCTACTAAAAATACAAAAAAAAAAAAAAAAAAAAAAAAATTAGCCGGGCATGGTGCTGTACACCTGTAGTCCAAGCTACCTGGGAGGCTGAGGCAGGAGAATCGCTTAAACCCAGGAGGTGGAAGTTGCAGTGAGCAGAGATTGTGCACTCCAGCCTGGGTGACAGAGTGAGATTCTATCTCAAAAAAGAAAAAGAAAGGCCGGGCGCGGTGGCTCATGCCTGTAATCCCAGCACTTTGGGAGGCTGAGGCGGGAGGATCATGAGGTCAGGAGTTCGAGACCATCCTGAACAACATGGTGAAACCCGTCTTTCCTAAAAATACAAAAATTAGCCAGGCATGGTGGTGCGTGCCTGAAATCCTACCTACTCAGGAGGCTGAGGCAGGAGAATTGCTTGAACCCAGGAGGCAGAGGTTGCAGCAAACTGACATCCCACCACTGCACTTCAGCCTGTGTGACAGAGGGAGATTTGTCTCAAAAGAAAAGGAAAAAGAAAGAAAAAGAAACACTACTCTGGACTGAGCAGCATCGGCAAGTCAAGTCTGCTGCTGGAATTTTACCTAGAACATTGAATCTTGCCTTTTTGGTTTCAGGGGCCTCAGAGCCAGAGAATCCAAGTATGGATCCTAGCTCTGCCAGTTCCTGGTGGCGAGGTCTTGGGCAAGTCACTTTACCTCTCTGAGCTTCAATTTAATGGATAGAATAATGTGTGGGGAGTCAATGCTTGCTTTTTGAGGCAATATTGTAGGAGGGTTAAGAGTGTGGCTCTGGAGTCAGTCTGAGGTTTGAATCCTGGCTCCGTTACTTACCACCTCTTTGATTTGAGGCAAGTTACGAACCACTCCATTTTTCTCTTCTGTAAAGTGGTGGCACTGATTGATGATTGTGGCAGACATCATCTTCATAGTTTTCATGAGTTTAAATGGGATCACATATGAAAATGCTTAACATAGAACATGGTACATTGTAAGTGCTTGATAAATGCAAACCACTGTAGCTGTTACCTGCTGTATCTACCTCACCGGGCAGTCGTGAGGATGAAAGGGAGGCTGTGTTGGGGAAGTGCTTTCTCAGCTGTGAAATGGTAGCGACACACTTCTCTTGCCTTCAGAGATGGGATGGTTGGAAGCTATGGGCAGACGTTAATGGTATCCCCAAATAAGGGGCCTGAGAATACTTACCTATGTCCACAGAAGGTAGCTGTGTTGAGGCGAGTGTCACCATGGGTAGCAGGAAAACAGTGCAAAATGCTCTCAGCTAAGGGTTAATTGTAGTCATGAGGGCAAACTCTGGCATGGTATGACTTGGGGCACCCTTGGGGACAGGGAGAAAACTGATTTTTCAGAAAGAGGCTTTAGAGGAAGGATCATGTTAAATGGAACCTGCCCACTATATGTTTTTGTTTTTGTTTTTGTTTTTAATTAGGGGCCGCATCAGAGGAAGGGGACATGTAATAGAAGGTGGTTGGAGGGCTCTGACTTTTGTCTGAAACTGCTATTGGTGAAAGGCTGAACTTAGGACACATTCCTGTGAGCTGCAACCAGTGCACCCTCTCGCACTGTGCATGCACCACGATGTCATTCATTGCCTAGACCGTAGACCAAACATGGCTCAAAGGGCCTTCCAGAGAGGATCGCATGTCATTCTGACAGCAGCCCCTCAACAATGTACAGATGAGGGCTTGAAGTCTCAGAAAGTCAAGTCCATTGTCCAAGGTCACACAACTGATATTAATATATCATGAAGTCAGGATTCAGACACAGTCCAAGCTCTTTTTTTTTTTTTTTTTTTGAGCCGGAGTCTCACTCTATCACCCAGGCTGGAGTGCAGTGGCACAATCTTGGCTCACTGCAACCTCCTCCTCCCAGGTTCAAGTGATTCTCGTGCCTCAGCCTCCCGAGTAGCTCGGACTATGGACTTGTGCCACCGCGCCTGGCTAGTTTACAGTCCAAGCTCTTAACCTCACCAGCCTGCCTCAACCACCAGGGGCCAGACTGCTGATCTTGAACAAGGAAGAAGAAAATCCAAATGGTTTCAGTGCCTAAATGTCCTCCTTTCTTGCCTTTGGTAACAACTTTTTCTGTCTCTGAATATCATTGCTACTTCTCTGGACACTGCTTCTTTGCTTCCAGGGCTGTTTTTCTTGCTTAGCCCTAAGTCAGCCTCGTTTGGGCCCTGTCCTTAGACTCTTTCTTCTGCACGGGTCTGTGAAAGATCTCCTTTATGTGCGCAGCTCCAGCTGTTGGTCCTTTCTCAGTAGTCTAACCCAGACTGCCCCTCTGAGCGCCAGCCTGAGCAGCCAGCTGCCTCCTTGACATCCCCTCTCTGGGTCTCATTCGTGATGTCTCCCCTAACACGGCTTGCTTCCAAAGTGCCACCTCCTCCCTGCCATGGCCTCTTAGTTCCAAATTGTGGCATAGTGGTGGGGAATTTAGAAAGGCTTCAAAGACGAAGCCTCTTGAATGAGTTCTCAGGGCTAGAGATAGACCACAGAGTGTGTTCTCTGAGCGCTACCAACAGTCTGGGGGTGAATTTAGAGAGTGGAATTCACCATTTAATCAGTCAGCTGGCTATGGAATGCCCAGCTGCATGCCAGGTCCAGCCGCTGGGGTGGAAAGATGCATTCATGAGTAGAACAAACAGGATTCCTGGCTTCAGGGAGCATCCAGGCTGTTGGAGAAGACAGACGTCATGCAATCCCCCAAAATACACTCTTATAAACTGTGATAAGTGTCATGAAGGAAAAGTTCTTGGTGCCATGAAAGCATATTGTAGATCTAAATTAGATTAAGATGGTCAAAGAAGGTCATTGTGAGAAAGTGACAATTACTGTCTCCCTGAGATCTGAATTGGGGAGGAGAATCCCATAGACAAGCAAGAGTAGGAACAAAAGACCCAAGGGTGGGAAAGAGCTTGGTATGGTGGGGAAACTGAAAGGCAATCCTTATAGTGGGAGCTGAGCATGCAGGGGCTTGGGCTGAGATAAAGCCAGGTGGCCTGGGCGGGGGTGATGACAGAGCCTCGTGGGCCACAGTAAGGAGCCTGGAGGCTTTAGGTTAGCTTTTTTTTTTTTTTCTTAAATTTGAGACACAGACTCACTCTGTCCCCAGGCTGGAGTGCAGTGGTGTGATCTTGGCTCATTGCAACCTCTACCTCCGAGGTTCAAGCTATTCTCCCACCTTAGGCTCTCAAGTAGCTGGATTACAGGTGCCCGCCACTACACCTGGCTGATTTTTGTATTTTTAGTAGAGAGAGAGTGTCACCATATTGGCCAGACTGGTCTCGAACTCTTGACCTCAAGTGATCCACCCTCCTCTGCTTCCCAAAGTGCTTACAAATCCCCAAAGGGATTACAGGCATGAGCCACCATGCCCTTCCTGGTTTAACTTTTTATTTGGAAATAATTTCAAAGTTACAGAAAAGTCTCAAGAATAGTACAATGGACATCTGCATAGCCTTTGTCCCAGATTCACCTGGTGTTCACATTTTACCCCATTTCTCTGTCACTGGCCATCTCTCTATTTAAGGTATATACAGATGACTTTGATTCCAATCTAGTTGAGAATAAGTTGCAGACCTCATGTTCCTCTACCCCTAAATAGTGTGTTTCCTCCCACAGTACAGTTATCCACTGCATTAAATTTCACACTGATCCAATGTGGTATCAAATTTACTTTGTCACTTGTCTCAGTAACACCCTTTAGATGCCATTTCTCCTCTAGCACAGGATCAAGTCTAAGAATGATGTATTGCATTCGGTTGTTGTTTCTCTCTAGTATCCCTTAATCAGGAATGGTTAGCCTTTCTTTGTCTGCATGGTGTTGATATTATTGAAGAATTCAATCTTCCCCTTTATCTTAATAGAACATTCTTCACTTGAGGTTTGTCTACTTGTTTCTTCATTATAATATATGGATTATGCATTCCTGGCTGGAAGACTGTGTAAGTGATACTGTGTCCTTCTCAGTGTAACAGCTAAAGCCACACATGTCTGTCTGTTCCTCCGTGGTGATTTTTTTTATAACAGAGTCTTGCTCTGTTGCCCAGGCTGGAGTGCAGTGGTGTGATCTCAGCTCACTGCAACCTCCGCCTCCTGGGTTCAAGCAATTCTCCCTGCTTCAGCCTCCCTAGTAGCTGGGATTACAGGTACCCACCACCACGCCCAGCTAATTTTTGTATTTTTTAGTAGAGACTGGGTTTCGCCATGTTGGCCAGGCTAGTCTTGAACTCCTGCCCTCAGGTGATCCGCCTGCCTCGGCCTCCCAAAGTGCTGGGATTACAGGCGTGAGCCACCACACCCAGCCCCTCCTTGGTGATTTTAATTTTGATCACCAAGTCAAGGTTATTTGATTTCTCCAATCTAGAGTTACTATTTTTCCCTTGTAACAAGTAATCTATGAGGAGGTATTTTATAACCGTGACTACATCCTATTCCACATCAAAAGTTAAATAGATGAGATTTAACACCTATTGATGATTCTTGCCTAAGAATCACGATGGTTACAGAATAGTAACTCAACCCCAGGACTCCCTCCACATTTATTAGTCAACACTTGGCATTCTTCTGTCCACTTATTTTAGATTCACTATTCGTAGGGACTCTTGGATTTCTATTATTTTCCAATAAATTTTATAATTAGTTATTAATCTTAATTATTTTGGTGCTCAGATTGTCCCAGATTTGGCCGCTGGAAGCTCCTTAAAACTACAAGCCTGGATTTCATCCCAGCTTCAGTGTAGTGGCATGATTCAGTTTACGGATAAGATCACCGTGACTACTGTATGAGAATGCACTTATAGGGGCACACATGAGGAAGCAGGGAGACCCTCGTGTAGTCCAGGTGGGAGATGTGGCTTAGATTAGGGTTGTGACATACATGGGGAGGGAATGGATGGAGGTAAGAGAAACATTGGAAGCCAAGTGCTGTGGCTCACGTCTGTAATCCCAACACTTTGGGAGGCCAAGGCAGGAGGATCGCTTGAGGCCAGGAGTTTGAGACCTGCCTGGGCAACATAGCAACACCCTGTCTCTTAAAAAAAAAAAGTAAGAATCAGCTGGGCGCGGTGGCTCACACTTGTAATCCCAGCACTTTGGGAGGCCAAGGCAGGCGGATCACGAGGTCAGGAGTTCGAGACCACGGTGAAACCCCGTCTCTACTAAAAATACAAAAAATTAGCCCGGCGTGGTGGCGGGCGCCTGTAGTCCCAGCTACTCGGAGAGGCTGAGGCAGGAGAATGGCGTGAACCCGGGAGGTGGAGCTTGCAGTGAGCCGAGATCGAGCCACTACACTCCAGCCTGGGTGACAGAGCGAGACTCCGTCTCAAAAAAAAAAAAAAAAGTAAGAATTAGCCAGGCATGGTGCTGTGCACCTATAGTCCTAGCTATTCGGAAGGCTGAGGTGGGAGGATCACTTGAGCCCAGGAGTTTGAGGCTCCAGTGAGCCATGATTGTGCCACTGCACTCCAGCCTCAGTAACAGAGTGAGACCCTGTCTCTAAAATAAAATAAAAACATTGGAGGTAGAATCAGCAGGATTTAGTGGTGGATTGAACGCACAGTCAGAAAGGGCAGAGTTGAGAGCCACCGGAGCATCCGGGGCAATGGTGATGTTGACTTAATACAGGGAAGACAAGCAGAGTAAGGGGTTGGGTGGTGGGGGGGGGAGGTGTTAGATTCGTTGAGTTTGAGGGGTCTGGAATATCCAGTGTTCTCTGGCACCCAAGTGAAGGGGTCAGTGAGACAACTAGACTCTGGAGCTGACCCAGAAGTCCAGACCAGAAGTAAACTTAAGGCCACGAATCCAGGTCTTGGATGAAATGTTGTAAGGGGAGAATGTGGACTGAGATGGGAGTGCACTGTTTGGGGGTGCAGGGGTGTATGGCCAGAATTTGCAGTGGAGAGGTAGGTGGGGACCAGGGCACATGGCGCCTGGAGTGTCAGGCCAAATGCTTAGCGCTGGGGAGCCCAATGAAGAGTCCTGGGCAGAGCAGTGAATGACAGGTGTGATTGGCATTTCAGCAGGACTGTTCTGATAGCCAGTACAGATGATCTGGGGGGGCTGTGGCAGTGGCCGATGCTGTCGTCCTTTCTAAAGTAAATCTGCTCATCTCTTGCCCCTGGAGGTGGCTCAGGCAGGTCGCCATGCCTGAATGCCCTCTCCTTGTTCATCTGGGTGCAAAAATGATGATTAAAACACCTGTCTCAACTGCACTCACCAGCCCCCGGTGATGTGATAGCAAACCCATGTCTCTCTGCCTCATTGTGGCTAGAGCTATACAACCTGCTCCTTTACCAGCCCCTGGTGATGTGACAGCAAACCCATGTCTCCCTGCCTCATTGTAGCTAGAGCTATACAACCTGCTCCCGGGACCTTTTCCCAGCCAGATATAACACAGCAGGTGTGAGTGTGCACAGGCTGGTCCCCAAGGCTTGCTGGAGTCTGTTTGGGGACCATAATCCTCTGCCCTGGCATGCTTTGAGTTCACTGTGGTCTCTGTCATTCCGGCCAGTGCTCATTCAAACCTGTATATTGTCCCCTCCCACCCCGCACAGCCCATAGAGGGTGGGTTCAAGTCAGAATGAACATCCTGGGGTGCAGGCATCCAGGAAGTATGCAGTCCTGCCTATGGGGTGCTGACAGCCCCTTGGCAGGACACAGATAACCAAAGGCAGAAACTGTAAGAGACCAGAGGGAGGGGCAGGTGCTCTGGGAGCCCAGGAAAGGCCAGAGTGTTTCTGGTTGGAGAAATCAGGGTCGGTCCTCAGAGAAGATGGCATTTGAACTGGGACTTGAGGAGAAGACTATTTTCCATTTCACACAAGAAATCCTTGATTATTCAGTAAAAAGAGGAAATACAAGAAAAAATCAGACTAGTCTGGCCAACATGGTCTAAAAATACAAAATTAGCCAGGCATGGTGGCGGGCGCCTGTAATCCCAGCTACTTGGGAGGCCCAAGCAGGAGAATCGCTTAAACTCAGGAGGTGGAGGTTGCGGTGAGCCGAGATCATGCCACTGCACTCCAGCCTGGCAGACAGAGCAAGACTCCATCTCAAAAAAAAGTAAAAAAAAAAAAGAAAAAAAGGCCGGGTGCAGTGGCTCATGCCTGTAATCCCAGCACTTTGGGAGGCCGAGGTGGGTGGATCATGAGGTCAGAAACTCGAGACCAGCCTGGCCAATATGGTGAAACCCTGTTTTTACTAAAACTACAAAAATTAGCCGGGTGTGGTGGCAGGTGCCTGTAATCCCAGCTACTCCGGAGGCTGAGGCAGGAGAATCACTTGAACTCGGGAGGCGGAGTTTGCAGTGAGCTGAGGTAGCGCCAGTGCACTCCAGCCTGGACGACAGAGCGAGACTTCATCTCAAAAAAAAAAAAGGAAAAAGAAAAACAATCAAAGCCCCACTTCCTCATATTTTATTGACATTGTCAACACAGCCATTATAGGTTGCATAACAATCCATTAGGTGGATCCTGCATAGTTAGTCCTCTTATTGTTGGACTAATTCATTCCAGGCCTCAGGACATGGGCTTCCAGCCTGTGGCTGGGCAATGGGGCCAGATGCAACTCAGGAATCAGTGCTTGAGTCCATCTGCTCATTTTCTTCCACTCATAATGTCTATTAAGAACTCAATGCCTACCAGGCCCTGTGGATCCAACGAGTATCAGGACATGGTTCCTGTCCTGTCAAGTCTACTAGTAAGTGAGTCATAAGTGAAAAGAATTAGTTGTAGAGAAACCTGTAGAGTGCCACAATCAAGGCACAGGATGTTCAAGATGCGGTGATGACACAGACACAGGAGCTTCAGCCCTGGGAACAGGAGAGGACACCAGGCGGAGCTCGAGGAGTGAGAGGGGACAGGCCTGATGACACACGCCAGGGGACCAAGCCTGCGGGGATGCCTCCAAGCGTGTCTCTGTCCACAGGCAGAAAACTCATCCCACCACCTCTCAGGCCTCTGAGTGTTTACTTTTTCTGTTTTCTATTTCAAATATTCCATTTCTCCCATTTTTGGAGGAACTGTTTTTATACTACTTTCCAAAATCCCAACTTGCAAGCATGCTTAATTCGTTTCATTTTTTTTCTATTTTTGACACTAAAAGCATTTAATGCTGTTTTTACCTCTGCATATAGCTTTGGCTGTTAATCCTACTTTTTAAATTATTTTCTAAATCATCTGTTTTTTAATTTTTTTAATTCTTGATTTACATCTTGTCCTAAGGATAATTTGAGGTGCTACTTACGTTTCAAAATTTCTAAGTGGTATGTTTTACATTATTGTTAGTTGTATTGCATTTTGATCTGAGAATGGTTTCTAGAATTTCTACTTTTCAAAATTTACCAAAATATTCTTTGTAGCTTAATAATTATTTAATTTTGTCCACTGTCTGTGAAACTTGAAAAGAAGGTGTACTGTTTGTTTTCAGGGTAAGAAATTTATATGTTCATATTTTCTATGTCCTTATTTATTTTTTGATTATTTGTTCAGAAAATGTGTTAGAATATTTCCAATAAAACTGTTTCTCATGTTTTTCCTTGTATTGTTATATATTTTATTTCACAGTTCTTTGTTGTTTATTTAACATAAGAAAAAAAAGGCTGGGCGCGGTGGCTCATGCCTGTAATCCCAGCACTTTGGGAGGCGGAGGTGGGCGGATCACAAGGTCAAGAGCTCGAGACTATCCTGGCCAACATGATGAAACCCCATCTCTACTAAAAATACAAAAATTAGCCGGGTGTGGTGGTGCATGTCTGTAATCCCAGCTACTCAGGAGGCTGAGGCAGGAGAATCGCTTGAACCCAGGAGGCAGAGGTTGCAGTGAGCTGAGATCTCGCCATTGCACTCCTGCCTGGGCAACAGAGCAAGACTCCATCTCAAAAAAAAAAAAAAAATTAAACCCATTCGAGGCTGGGCCCAGTGGCTCACACCTGTGATCCCAGCACTTGGGAGGCTGAAGTGGGCAGATCTCTCGAGCTCAGAAGTTTGAGACCAGCCTGGGCAACATGACGAAACCCCTTCTCTAACAAAAAATACAAAAATTAGCCAGACAGGGTGGCGTGTGCCTATAGTCCCAGCTACTTGGGAAGCTGAGTGGGAGGATCACTGGAGCCCGGGAGGTAGAGGTTGCAGTGAGCTGAGATCACACCACAGCGCTCCAGCCTGAGCGACAAGAGCGAGACTCCATCTAAAAAAAAAAAAAAAAATTACGGCTGGGCGCAGTGGCTCACGCCCATAATCCCAACACTTTAGGAGGCCGAGGTGGGCAGATCACGAGGTCAGGAGATTTAGACCATCCTGGCTAACACAGTGAAACCCCGTCTCTACTAAAAATACAAAAAATGGCCGGGCACGGTGGCTCACACCTGTAATCCCAGCACTTTGGGAGGCTGAGGTGGGCGGATCACAAGGTCAGGAGATCGAGACCATCCTGGCTAACACGGTGAAAACCCATCTCTACTAAAAATACAAAAAAATTAGCCGGGCTTGGTGGCGGGTGCCTGTAGTCCCAGCTACTAGGGAGGCTGAGGCAGGAGAATGGTGTGAACCCGGGAGGCAGAGCTTGTAGTGAGCCAAGCTCGTGCCACTGCACTCCAGCCTGGGCAACAGTGCAAGACTCCATCTCAAAAAAAATAAAAATTAAAAATATAGGCCGATTCTTCCTTGTGCTTGGCATTGAGCTCCCGCAGCCGAGCCTGGGTCATGCCTGCCCTGCCCGGCCCCGGATGCACACTGCAAGGCTCCTGCTGGTGCCCCTGGAACACGGGAGGCTGCTGAGCGTGAGTGGCGGTGTCCAGCAGGAGCTGTGTGGCAGGGAGGGCATCCATGGCTGCAGCCAACAACGGCAACAAGCCCAGAGTCTGGAGGAGTATCTGCTTTGCGGCAGGCCACGATACAGAGGGCTCCCATGTCGCTGTCGGTTGCTACAGGTGTGAACGAAGGGGGATGAATGCAGAAATGAAGACCAAGACAAAAAGATCTGTTTTGAAAGAAGGGGTCAGGGGGCTCCTTGCTTCTAGTGAACAAGGGCAGCCCTGAGCTTCCATAGCCCTTCATATTTATTAGGTAGAAACAGCAGGGAGGGAGAGGTAACGGTTGGTCAGTTGCTTGATTTATCACAGGTACACATAATTGCTTTCTTTGTACAACAGGCTTCAGATGTTCCTATAGGTAATCACAAGGAACACCGCGCTTGGGGCGTGACTGCTCTCAGCACTCCCTCTGTGGGCAGATGCAGCCGTCAGTTTTCCAACATCCTGCTTTCATGAGAACAGTTTTCTGTTTACTCATATAGCCTCCAGTGGTATACTGAGTTGGTCACGACCCAAATTTTCTCGACCTGTAATACTCCCAGAGACACGTCTGCTTTGATGAGAGGCTTCATGACTCGGTGGTCATGGCCACCCAGGACAGCGACAGCAGCTTTCTGGTCAAGGTTGGCTTCCTGAAGATCCTGCGCAGGTATGAGATTACCTTCACTCTGCCCCCGCCCAGTGAGCAAGCACGTCCGTGAGGCACCTGTTCCCAGCCTCTGCATGTCAAGCTCCTCAGCGTTGTTCCTGTCCCTGAAGGTTACAGTGTCAAGTGCAAGTACTCAGCGCACAAAGAGGGTGTCCTCAAAGCCGCGATGCTGCCAGCCTGAGAAGGTGGCGCAGGCGCCTGTGTGAGCGTGGCAGTGCAGGCTGGCGCCAGGGGCCGACACCACGGCGTGCCCACCTGCGGGACGGTGTCAAGGGCTCGGGCGCCGCGCTGGAATACGACTCGCAGCACAGCCACTGGCACGGCTTTGACTGAGGCCGGAGGCCCTGCCCGCCCCGAGCCCTCAGCCTTAAACCCCGCCTGGTCCCCGTGACACGCTGCGTGATGGTGGCTTCCTCGGCCCTCTCCGGGGTGGGCGTGGGGTGGAGTGGCCCTGGCCAGCCTCCCACCTCTGCCTTCATTCCTGCCACCACCGTGCCTCTCCCGTCCTCCTCTTCCACTTCCTCCTCTCCGTGTGCCTCAGGCTCCTGCCAGAAGACATTGGTTGAGCCCACAAGGAGACTGTCTGGGGAAGGGATGGGGAGGGCCTGGGGTGGGTTCTCCCCACTGCCCACCCCAACCCACAGGAGCTCCAGCTAGGGTCTGGGGGAGGATGGAGCTTGCACTGTGACGTCGTGGCCCCATCACTGCTGCTGCTGCCTGGCGTCAGCCACCTCTCCTGCTCCTCTCTCTTCTCCTCTGCTGTCCACAATGAGTAGGAGGGAGGTGCAGTCCCCACCTCTCACCCCTCAGGTCTGTGTTACTTGGTTTTTAAGTGACTGATTGGGATAGAACCCTAAAGAAATAAAACTTCCAGTGGATACGAAATTATATATATATATATATATATATATATATATATATATGCCCATATGTGTGTGTGTATATATATATATATATGCCCATATGTGTGTGTGTGTGTATATATATATATATATATATATATGCCCATATGTATATATATGGGCATGGTGGCTCATGCCTGTAATTCCAGCACTTTGGAAGGCCAAGACAGGAGGATCACTTGAGACCAGGAGATCAAGACCAGCCTGGTCAACAGAGCAAGACCCCATAAGACCCCATCTCTATCTACAAAAATAAAAATAAAAAATAAAAATAAATTTAAAATATATTAACTGAAATTAAAAACAATAAAATAGAATTTCTTTATCTGATGGAAAGGATATATATTTTTTAAAAACTAGGCCGGGTACAATGGCTCACGCCTGTAATCCCTGCACTTTGGGAGGCCAAGGCGGGCAGATCACGAGGTCAAGAGCTTGAAAGCATCCTGGCGAACATGGTGAAATGCTGTCTTTACTAAAAATACAAAAATTAGCTGGGGGTGGTGGCACGCACCTGTAGTCCCAGCTACTCAGGAGGCTGAGGCAGGAGAATCGCTTGAACCACAGAGGCGGAGGTTGCAGTGAGCTGGGATCACGCCACTGCATTCCAGCCTGGGTGATAGAGTGAGACTCCATCTCAAAAAAAAAAATAAAAACCCAAAAAACTAACTACTACAACTAATAAATGAATTTAGCTCTGTCTAGGATACAAGTTCAATATACAAAAATCAGTTGCATTTTTTCAGCTGTAAATTTTGTGTACCATTAGTGACAACTGGAAAATAAAATGTAAGGGATTTCCATTCATATTATTCTTATTCAACAAAGTGCTGGAAGATCTAGCCAGTGCAAGAGGGCAAGAGAAGAAAATAAAAGGCATGCAGATTGGAAAGGAAGAAATAAAACTCACTATTTGGAGATGACATGATTGTCTACAGAGAAAATATGAAGGAATCTACCAAAAAACTCCTGGAACTAATGAGTTCAGCAAGGTCTCAGTGTACAAGACATAGATTGGAAATATCAATTACATTTCTATACACTAACAATGAACAGGTGGACACTGAAATGAAAAATATAATATGTGCCAGGCATGGTGTCGCACACATGTAATCCCAGCACTTTGGGAGGCCGAGGCGGGCAGATCGCTTGAGGTCAGGAGTTTGAGACCAGCCTGACCAATATAGTGAAACCTCATCTCTACTAAAAATACAAACATTGGCCGGGCGTGGTGGCTGGGCGTGGTGGCTCACTCCTGTAATCCCAACATTTTGGGAGGCCAAGGTGGGCAGATCACCTGAGGTCAGGAGTTCAAGACTAGCCTGGCCAACATGGCAAAACTCCATCTCTACTAAAAATGCAAAAATTAGCCAGGTGTGGTGGCACATGCCTGTAGTCCCAGCTACTTGGGAGGCACAAGAATTTCTAGAACCCAGGAGGTGGAGGTTGCAGTGAGCTGAGATTGCCCCACTGCACTGTAGCCTGGCTAAACTGTCTCCAAAAAAAAAGAAAAGAAAAGAAATAAAAATATAATATGACTTACAGTCTCTCAAAACAAGAAAAAGGAAATATGTAAGTGTAAATCTAACAAAATATGTATAGGACTTCTATGCTGAAAAGTACACAACACTAATAAAAGAAATCAAAGGTCTGTATAAATGGAGAGACATACTACGTTCATGGATCAGAAGACTCA
Source organism: Pan troglodytes (assembly GCF_028858775.2). Lineage (NCBI taxonomy): Eukaryota > Metazoa > Chordata > Mammalia > Primates > Hominidae > Pan > Pan troglodytes. The sequence goes on along the minus strand of NC_072416.2, from coordinate 34,845,718 downwards.
CTATAGTAAAGATATTAATTCTCCCCCAAATTGTTATACAAGTTTAATAAAATGTCTATTAAAATCCCAGCAAGGTTTCTTTGTGGGTTTTGTGTTTGTTTGTTTATTTTTTAAATTTATGTATGTATTTATTTATTTTTAGATGGAGTCTCCCTCTGTCACCCAGGCTGGAGTACAGTGGCGCAATCTCAGCTCACTACAACCTCCGCCTCCCGGGTTCAGGCAGTTCTCCTGCCTCAGCCTCCTGAGTAGCTGCGATTACAGGCACCCGCCACTACATGTGGCTAATTTTTGTATTTTTAGTAGAGACGGGGTTTCAGCATGTTGGTCAGGCTGGTCTCGAACTCCTGACCTTGTGATCCGCCTACCTCAGCCTCCCAAAGTGCTGGGATTACAGGCATGAGCCATCGCGACAAGCCTTGTTTTTGTTTTTTAGACAGAGTATTGCTCTGTTGCCCAGGCTGGAGTGCAGTGGTGTGATGTCGGCTCACTGCAACCTCCGCCTCCCGGGTTCAAGCAATTCTCCTGCCTCAGCCTTCCAAGTAACTGGGATTACAGGCGTATACCACCACGCCCAGCTAATTTTTGTATTTTTAGTAGAGACAGGGTTTTGCCATGTTGCCCAGGCTGCTATCGAACTCCTGGCATCAAGGGATCAGCCCACCTCAGCCTCTCCAAGTGCTGGGATTACAGGCGTGAACCACTGCACCCAGCCCCAGCGAGATTTCTTTGTAAATATAGACAAGATTATCCTAAAATTTATATGAAAAGGAGAGGAAACTAGAATAGCTAAAACAATTTTGAAAAAGAAGAATAAAATAAAAAGAATCATCACTAGATTAAAAACTTATTATATAGCTAGAGTAATCAAGACTCTATTGGCAGAAGAATAAATCACTGAAACAGAATAGAGAGCCTAGAAGCAGACCCATATATATATTTCCAACTGATTTCTTACAAAGTTGCAAAAGCAGCCAGGTGCAGTGGCTCATGCCTGGAATCCCAGCACTTTGGGAGGCTGAGCCGGGTGGATCGCCTGAAGTCAGGAGTTCGAGACCAGCCTGGCCAACATAGTGAAACCCTGTCTCTACTAAAAATACAAAAAATTAGCTAGGTGTAGTGGTGGGTGCCTACTTGGGAGCTACTTGGGAGGCTGAGGCAGAAGAATCGCTTGAACTTGGGAGGCGGAGGTTGCAGTGAGCCGAGATCGTGCCACTGCACTCCAGCCTGGGTGACAGAGCGAGACTCCGTCTCCAAAAAATAAAAATAAAATACAAAAAAATGGCCGGGTGCAGTGGCTCACGCCTGCAATCCCAGCACTTTGGGAGGCCAAGGCAGGCAGATCACGTGAGGTCAGGAGTCGGAGACCAGCCTGACCAACAGGGAGAAACCCTGTCTCTACTAAATATACAAAATTAGCCGGGCATGGTGGCACATGCCTGTAATCCCAGCTACTTAGCAGGCTGAGGCGGGAGAATCACTTGAACCCAGGAGGCGCAGGCTGCAGTGAGCCGAGATTGCGCCATTGCACTCCAGCCTGGGCAACAAGAGCGAAACTCTGTCTCAAAAAAAAAAAAAAAAAAATTAGCCGGGCATGGTGGTGCCTGTCTGTGGTCCCAGCTGCTTGGGAGGCTGAGACAGGAGAATTGCTTGAACCTGGGAGGCAGAGGTTGTAGTGAGCCGAGATCTCACCACTGCACTCCATCCAGGGTGACAGATGAGACTCCATCTCAAAAACAAACAAACAAACCAACAAACCAACAAAACAAAATTAAAAAACCAAAGGCAATTCAGTGGTGCTTTTCAACAGGTGGTGTTAGAGTAATTAGACATCCATAGACAAAAACACAAAACCCTAAAAGCCCGTACACAAAAATTAACTCCAAATGAGTTACAAACTTAAATGTAAAATGTAAAAACTATAAAACTTTCAGAAAAAAACAGAAGAGTATCTTAAGGTTCTAATGTTATACAAAGAGTTCTTGATACCTAAAGCATAATTCATAAAAGGAAAAAGTGACACATTGAACTTAATCCAAATTTAAAACTTTCTGAAACATAGGCTGAGGCACCAGAATCACTTGAGCCCAGGAGGTGGAGGTTGCAGTGAGCTAAGATCACTCCACTGCACTCTAGCCTGGGCAACACAGCGAGACCCTGTCTCAAAAGAAAAAAAACCCCACAACTTTCTGAAACAGCTTTATTGAGATATAATTCACATACCATACAATTCACCCATCTAAAGTGCACAATTCAATGGGTTTTTGTTTACTATATTAATTTTTTTTTTTTTAGATGGAGTCTTGCTCTGTCGCCCAGGCTGGAGTGCAGTGGCACAATCTCGGCTCACTGCAAGCTCCACCTCCCAGGTTCACGCCATTCTCCTGCCTCAGCCTCCCGAGTAGCTGAGACTACAGGAGTCCGCCACCATGCCGGCTAATTTTTTTGTATTTTTAGTAGAGACAGGGTTTCACCGTGTTAGCCAGGATGGTCTCAATCTCCTGACCTTGTGATCCGCCCGCCTCGGCCTCCCAAAGTGCTGGGATTACAGGCGTGAGCCACCGCGCCCGGCTAATTTTTTTTTAATGGAGTTTCACTCTTGTTGCCCAGGCTGGAGTGCAATGGCATGATCTCAGCTCACCACAACCAATGACTCCTGGGTTCAAGCCATTCTCCTGCCTCAGCTTCCCGAGTAGCTGGGATTACAGGTGTGCACCACCACACCCAGCTAATTTTTGTATTTTAGTAAAGACGGGTTTTCTCCATGTTGGTCAGGCTCATCTTGAACTCCCAACCTCAGGTGATCTGCCTGCCTCAGCCTCCCAAAGTGCTGGGATTACAGGCATGAGCCACCATGCCTGGCCTACTATATTATTACTTTTTAAAAACTGTGATAAAACCGGTCAAGCATGGTGTCTCATGCCGGTCATCCCAGCACTTTGGGAGGCTGAGGCAGGCAGATCACTTGAGCTCAGGAGTTTGAAACCAGCCTGGGCAATGTGGCAAAACCCCATCTCTAAAACACAAGCAAACAAAAATTAGCCAAGCGTGGGCCAGGCGTGGTGGCTCATGCTTGTAATCCCAGCACTTTGAGAGGCCGAGGCAGGTGGATCACCTGAGGTGAGTTCGAGACCAGCCTGGCCAACATGGCGAAAACCCATCTCTACTAAAAACACAAAAATTAGGCCAGGTGTGGTGGCTCACACCTGTAATCCCAGCACTTTGGGAGGCCAAGGCGGGCGGATCACCTGAGGTCAAGAGTTCGAGACCAGCCTGACCAACATGGAGAAACCCCGTCTCTACTAAAAATACAAAAATTAGCTGGTGTGATGGCACATGCCTGTAATCCCAGCTACTCGGGAGGCTGAGGCAGAAGAATCGCTTGAACCCAGGAGGCGGAGGTTGTGGTGAGTCGAAATCGCGCCACTGCACTCCAGCCTGGGCAACAAGAGCAAAATTTCATCTCAAAACAAAAAAAGAAGTGTAACTAACAACATCAGGTGGTGGGACTCGGACATTTTTGGACCCCCCATACCAGCACCCACACCTCGAAGAGCAGATGTTTTGAATTGGAAACATCGAATTTTCAGTCCACCTAGAGTAAGCCCTTTGTCGGCTCAGCTTCTTGAACGTATGCGTTTCATGCTCACCACATCCAAACTGTAAGGCTCCATCCAACCAACCAACCAAAATCCCTGTCCTGGACGGGAGCGGTGGCTCCCGCCGGTAATCCCAGCACTTTGGGAGGCCGAGGCGGGCGGATCACTTTAGACCATCTTGGCCAGCATGATGAAACCCCATATTTACTACAAATGCAAATTTTAGCTGGGTGTGGCGGTGCACACCTGTACAGCTACTTGGGAGGCTGAGTTGGGAGAATCGCTTGAACCCGGGAGGCAGAGGCTTCAGTGAGCAGATCATACTACACTGCAGCGTGGGTGATTAAGTCAGACTCTGTGAAAAGAAAGAAAAAGAAAGGAAAGAAAGAAAGGGAAGGAGGGAAAGAGGGAGGGAGGGAAGGAAGGAAGGAAAAAACCTCCCTGTCCTTTTGGCCCTGAAGGGACCTTCGCTTTCCAAAGGGCTATGGCAAGAAGGGTGGGTCGCAGCCACGTCACCGGCGGGAGGGTCGGCAAGGACGGTTGCTAGGTCGCCGCACAGCTTCCGCCGCGGAGAGAACCAAAGGACTGGGAGGAGAAGTGAACGCCCGCCCCATCCACGGTGCGGCCTGGGATTGGCTCACCGTTGTAAAGCCATACCCCCAACCCGGGCAGCGCCGCGGCCACCCGCCCGGTTCCGAAACGGACCAGCAGGGGGCGGCCTGCACGTCCTGGCCGTGGCTCCTGCCCGTGGAGGCGACCCCAGCGGCCCAGACAACTAAGACCCGTGTTGCGTAATCTCCCCGGCCCCGCCCAGGGAGAGGTGCCTCTGCCCCCGGGGACCCTGGCGAACGCACGTTCCCCTGTTGATCATTCAGGCTGCACTACGGACCCGGAAGTCTGGGTCCAGATCCAGCGAATTCGGAGAATCCTCAGCGGCCCCTCGTCTAAGCCGCAGCAAAAAAAAGGGATTGGACTCACTGGACCACCTCCAAGGAGCCTGTCCAGTCTGACAGGCCCTATTTCTCATGGAAGACCCTGGGCTTCTCTGGCCTGAAGTTGAGAGCTGGCCCTGACTCTGGCATTCCCTCTCTGAGTGGCCTTGGGCAAGTTATAGCCTATTTCTGAGCTTGTTTCCTCATCCTATTGTTAAGTCCTATGAGGATTAGATGTCCTCAAAGGTCCCTTCCAGTTCTTAGCCATGAAACAGACTTGATAACATGTGGAAATCTCTGACATGTTAAATCTCTGACACGTAAATCTCTGACATGTTATGCTATTTAGCCACCTTCACCTTCTTTTCTTTTTTTTTGAGACTGAGTCTCGCTCTGTCGCCCAGGGTGGATTGCAGTGGTGCGATCTCAGCTCACTGCAACCTCCACCTCATGGGTTCAAGCGATTCTCCTGCCTCAGCCTCCTGAGTAGCTGGAATTATAGGCATGCACCACCAAATCCAGCTAATTTTTGTATTTTTAGTAGAGACGGTGTTTCACCACGTTGGTCAGGCTGGTCTTGAACTCCTGACTTCAGGTATCCACCCACCTCGGCCTCCCAAAGTGCTGGGATTACAGGCATGAGCCACTGTGCCTGGCCCTCTTTCCTTTTTTTTTTAAATACAGGGTCTCACTCTGTCGCCCAGGCTGGAGTGCAGTGGCACAATCCTAGTTGGCTGCAGCCTCCAACTCCTGGGCTCAAGCAATCCTCCCGCCTCAGCCTCCCGAGTAGCTGGAACCACAGGCACACACCACAATGCCCGGCTTTTTTTTTTTGGAGAGACGGGGTCTCACTATGGTGCCCAGCCCCACCTTCACTTTCTGTACACAAAAATTCTAGAAAAGGAGGGGAAAGGCTGGGTTGGCACCTAAAAATAAAATAGGGACTGTCAACAGATCCCTGAAAGAGTGCCTGCCTGCACTCAGGGGATGATGCTGGAGAGGATAATGGAGTGTCCATTGTACTCTAACCCCCTCATTTTGCAGATGAGGAAACTTTGACAGCAGCTAAGTCACATTAGGAGGAAAAACCCAGGTTTTCTGATTTCATAATCAGTTCCTTTACAAAGTGTTAGGAAATAGAAGGCATAAATATGTTAAAACAGAGAAAGAAAATTATCCACAGGAATAAAAGCAAACAATTTAATTTGTAGCACTTCCCACTTTGGTGTACTTAGGATTTCTATCCTGCCTACATTCGTGGTGACTTACAAAGCAAAAATAGAGCAATAAAAAATAAAACAGAAGTAAGTTATCTCTCTCTTCTGCTTTTCCATCTATCACCATTGCCCCATTGTCCCCTCCAGAAGAGCTTCTAACCCCTACCCTAATGTTCCAAACTGACCTTTGTAATCTTTTTTTTTTTTTTTTTTTTTTTGAGGCAGTCCCAGCTACTCAGGATGCTGAGGGGGTGAAAATTGCTTGAGCCCAGGAGTTTGAGACCAGCTTGGGCAACACAGCAAAACTCTATCCAGCACTTTGGGAGGCCGAGGCAGGCGGATCACTTGAGGCCAGGAGTTGGAGACCAGCCTGGCCAACATGGTGAAACCCCATCTTTACTAAAAATACAAAAAAATTGTCAGGCGCAGTGGCTCATGCCTATAATCCCAGCACTTTGGGAGGCTGAGGCATCACCTGAGGTCAAGAGTTTTGTACTAAAATACAAAAATTAGCTGAGTGTGGTGGCAGGTGCCTGTAATCCCAGCTACTAGGAAGACTGAGGCATCACCTGAGGTCAAGAGTTTTGTACTAAAATACAAAAATTAGCTGAGTGTGGTGGCAGGTGCCTGTAATCCCAGCTACTAGGAAGACTGAGGCAGGAGAACTGCTTGAACCCAGGAGGTGGAGGTTGCAGTGGGCCGAGACTGCACCACTGCACTCTAGCCTGGGCAACAGACTGAGACTCTGTCTCAAAAAAAAAAAAAAAAATATTAGCCGGGCGTGGTGGCATGCACCTGTAATTCCAGCTACTTGGGAGGCTGAGGCAGGAGAATCACTTGAACCCAGTAGGTGGAGGTTGCAGTGAGCCGAGATCGCACCATTGCACTGAAGCCCGGGTGACAGAGCGAGCCTCTGTCTTAAAAAAACAAAAACAAAACAAAAAAAAACTAGATGAAGTGTTTGATATGTGAATTACATCTCAATAAAGCTGTTACATCAAAAGAGGCACACCAAAAAGTAAAACAAAACCAACCAACATGTGCCTGTGTTTCTTCCCTAGGTTCTGTGTGGCTACATCCTTTCACTCTGGGGAGATCTGGGGTGCGGTTCTCGGCCATCTGCTCCTGCAGATGTCTCCCAAATCTCCAAGTGTGTCCCCCCACAGCGTCCCCATCTCCCACTCAGCCACCACTTTACACTCTACCCAGCTCCACTCGGTGGAAGGAAGCATGCCAGCTCCCCTGATCTCCTGCACGCCCACCTTGGCTGCCACCTAATTTCTTGGCTACCCAGGATGGAGTTGGGATAGAGAAGGGGAGAACAGAAAAGGCAGAAGACAGGTGAGTCTTGCTGGAGATTGGAAAAGGGAGAAACTTCCTAGAGCAAACTAGATAAGAACAAAAGACAACTTTGAAAAGGAAAAGATTCCTTAATATTTTGTTATATTTTTCCCTTCTGGACTTCAAGTGTTTGAGTAGCTTTTTTCATGGCTGTCTTCCTTCTGGAAGTGATTTTGGAGGGAGCATAATTTTATTTTATTTTTTTTGAGATGGAGTCTCACTCTGTTGCTCAGGCTGGAGTGCAGTGGCATGATCTCGGCTCACTGCAACCTCTGCCTCCCGGGTTCAAGCTATTCTCCTGCCTCGGCCTCCCAAGTAGCTGGGACTACAGGTGCGTGCCACCATGCCCGGCTAAGTTTTTGTATTTTTAGTAGAGACAGGGTTTCACCCTGTTAGCCAGGATGGTCTCCATCTCCTGAACTCATGATCCGCCCGCTTTGGCCTCCCAAAGTGCTGGGATTACAGGTGTGAGCCACTTCACCTGGCTGGGAGCATCATTTTAATAGTTTATTTACACAGCTGTGAATTAAACATCTACTTCCTTTTTTTTTTTTTTTTTTTTTGCTTTGTTTTTGAGACAGGGTCTCACTATGTCACCCAGGCTGGAGTGCAATGGCACAATCTCAGCTCACTGCAACCTCTGCCTCCTGGGGATAAGTAATCCTCGCACCTTAGCCTCCCAATTAGCTGGGACCACAAGAGCACATCATCATGCCTGGCTATTTTTTTTTGTACTTTTAGTAGAGACGGGGGTCTCACTATGTTGCCCGGGCTGATCTCAAACTCCTGAGCTCAAGCAATCCACCTGTCTTGGCCTCCCAAAGTGCTGGGATTACAGGCATGAGCCACCGCGCCTGGCCTAAACATCTACTTTCTTTATGACTTTATTAAAAGTCCACCTTCGGCTGGGCTCAGTGGCTCACCCCTGTAATCCTAGCACTTTGGGAGGCCGAGGCAGGTGGATCACCTGAGGTCAGAAGTTCGAGACCAGCCTGACCAACATGTTGAAACCCCATCTCTACTAAAAATACAAAAATTAGCTGGGTGTGGTGGCACATGCCTGTAATCCTAGCTACTTGGAAGGTTGAGGCAGGAGAATCACTTAAACCCGGGACACAGAGGTTGCAGTGAGCTGAGATCATGCCACTGCATCCCAGACTGGGCGACACAGCGAGACTCTGCCTTAAAAAAATAAAATAGCCGGGCGCGGTGGCTCACGCCTGTAATCCCAGCACTTTGGGGGACCGAGGTGGGCAGATCACAAGGTCAGGAGATCGAGACCATCCTGGCTAACACGGTGAAACCCCGTCTCTACTAAAAATACAAAAAATTAGCTGGGCGTGGTGGCGGATGCCTGTAATGCCAGCTACTTGGGAGGCTGGGGCAGAGAACTGCTTGAACCCAGGAGGCGGAGGTTGCAGTGAGCCGAGACCGTGCCACTGCACTCCAGCCTGGCGACAGAGTGAGACTCTGTCTCAAATAAATAAATAAAATAAAATAAAATAAAATAAAATAAAATAAGGCTGGGCATGGTGGCTCACATCTGTAATCCCCAGAACTTTTTTTTTTTTTTGAGACAGAGTCTTGCCCTGTTACCCAGGTGGGAGTGCAATGGCACGATCTCGGCTCACTGCAACCTCTGCCTCCTGGGTTCAAGCTATTCTCCTGCCTCAGCCTCCTGAGTAGCTGGGATTACAGGTGTATGCCTCCACGCCCAGCTAATTTTTGTATTTTCAGTAGAGATGGGGTTTCACCATGTTGGCTAGACTGGTCTCGAACTCCTGACCTCGTGATCCACCCTCCTCAGCCTCCCAAAGTGCTGGAATTACAAGCATGAGCCACTGCACCCAGCCCTTGTAATCCCAGAACTTTAGGAGGCAGAGGTGGGTGGATCACCTGAGGTCAGGAGTGCAAGGCCAGCCTGGCCAACATTGTGAAACCCCATCTCTACTAAAAATACGAAAATTAGCTGGGCATGGTGGTATGTACCTTCAATCCCAGCTAGTCAGGATGCTGAGAGGCAGGAGGATCGCTTGAACCCAGGAGGCAGAGGTTGCAGTGAGCCGAGATCATGCCACTACACTCCAGCCTGAGTGACAGAACGAGAGTCTGTCTCAAAAAAATAAAATAAAATAAAATTTTAAAAAGTCCACCTTCTCAGAGAAGTCTCTGCTGGCCCACCTATCCAAAATTTCAACATCTTCCCTGACCCCACTTTATTTTTCTCATTATTTTCTTTGTTATCTGTCTTCCTTAACAGAATTTAATCTCTAGTAAGGGCAGCAATTTTTGTTTTTTAATTTTTATCTGTTTTGTTCACAACTACAGTGGTCACGAGAGCCCAGAGTAAATGCTCTGTAAGTATTTACTTATTGAATGAATGAATGAATGAACCTACTGTATACTGGGCAATTTTGTGATAAAGGAAAGTCTTGTTTTGTTTAGACAGGCTCTTGCTCTTTCTCCCAGGCTGGAGTACAGTGGTACAATCACAGCTCACTGCAGCCTTGAACTCTTGGGCTCAAGTGATCCTCCCACCTCAGCTTCCATAGTAGCTGGGACTACAGGCGTGTGTCACCATGCCCAGCTAATTTTTTTTTTTTTTTTGTAGAGACAGGGTCTCACTATGTTGCCTAGGCTGGTCTTGAACTCGTGGGCTCAAGTGATCTGCCTGCCTTGGCCTCCCAAAGTGCTGGGATTACGGGCATGAGCCACCACGCCCAGCCTGGAAAGTCTTAAAATAATTTTGTAAACCTGACAGATTTATGGCTGGGAGGCAAGGGAGATAAAGAGGCCAATTTTTCACTTGTGTGGACACATCTAAAATAACTCTGGGTACAAGGAGAGAACATCTAGAATGACGCTTGGACAGCGAGAGACTAGGGCCATGGACCCACAACTCATACATTAACAGTTTCTTTGACTGACTTATTTCATGGAGACACAGAAGACAGGGTAAATGCTAGACAACTCTCTGACTACCAGGACTGCCTTCTGATCCAAGCTCAGTGTCATTTTAAATTTTGCAAAACTGGCTGGGCGCAGTGGCTCACACCTGTAATCCCAGCCCTTTGGGAGGCCGAGGCAGGCGGATCACCTGATGTCAGGAGTTCGAGACCAGCCTGCCCAACATGGCGAAACCCCGTCTCTACTAAAAATACAAAAAATTAGCCGGGCGAGGTGGTGGGCATCTGTAATCCCAGCTACTCAGGAGGCTGAGGCAGGAGAATTGCTTGAACCCGGGAGGCAGAGGTTGCATTGAGCCGACATCGCGCCACTGCACTCCAGCCTGGGCAACAACAGAGAAACTCTGTCTAAAAAAAAAAAAAAAAAAGTGCAAAATTACATAGCATTTTAAGCTTCACTTCCCTCTTCTGTAAAATATGATGACAACACTTTCCTATGTGTAAGGATTCAGTAAGATAAAATGTGAAAGTGGCTGGGAACTGCAGCTCATGCCTGTAATCCCAGGACTTTGGGAGGCTGAGGTGGGAAGATCACTTGAAGTCAGGAGTTTGAGACCAGCCTGGGTAACAGAGCGAGACCCTGTCTCTACAAAAAATTAATTAATTAATTAATTTTGAGACAGGGTCTCGCTCTGTTGCCCAGGCTGGAGTGCAGTGGTGTGATCTTAGCTCACTGCAACCTCTACGTCCTGGATTCAAGCGATTCTCCTGCCTTAGCCTCCTGAGTAGCTGGGACTACAGGCATGTGCCACCCAACCTGGCTAATTTTTTTGTATTTTTAGTAGAGACGGGGTTTCACCATGTTGGCCAGGCTGGTCTCGAACTCCTGACCTCAAGCTATCCACCCACCTCAGCCTCTCAAAGTGCTGGGATTACAGGCTTCAGCAACCCGGCCCAGCCAAAAAATTAATTTAAAAAAACAAAACAAACAAACAAAACAAAAACCAGGCCGGGCGTGGGGCTCATGCCTGTAATCCCAGCACTTTGGGAGGCCGAGGTGGGCGGATCACGAGCTCAGGAGATCGAGACCATCCTGGCTAACACGGTGAAACCCCGTCTCTACTAAAAAAATACAAAAAAAATTAGCCGGGCGCGGTGGCGGGCGCCTGTAGTCCCAGCTACTCGGGAGGCTGAGGCAGGAGAATGGTGTGAACCCGGGAGGTGGAGCGTGCAGTGAGTGGAGATGGCGCCACTGTACTCCAGCCTGGGTGACAGAGCGAGACTCTGTCTCAAAAACAAAACAAAAAACAAAACAAAAACCCAGATGTGGTGGCATGTGTCCATGGTCCTAGCTACTTGGGAGGCTGAGGCAGAAGATTGCTTGAGCCCAGGAGTTTGAGGCTACAGTGAGCTATGATCACACCACTGCATTCCAGCCTGGGGGAAAGAATGAGGCCCTATCTCTAAAAAAAAAAAAAAAAAGAAAGAAAGAAAGAAAAGAAAAGAAAAGAAAAAAGAAAAAGAAAAAAATGTGAAAGCATCTGTCGTTCCCTGGCACACACTAGGTGCTTGATGTCTTTGATGCCTATCAATTTCCCTCTCTGTCCTTTCTTTGGGAAACTACTTCTCCCAATAACTTCAAGAGTTTGAAGTTGTATTTTTTTTTTTTTTTTTTAATTGAGACGGAGTCTTGCTCTGTCGCCGAGGCTGGAGCGATCTCGGCTCACTGCAAGCTCCGCCTCCCGGGTTCACGCCATTCTCCTGCCTCAGCCTCCGGAGTAGCTGGGACTACAGGCGCCCGCCACTACGCCCGACTAATTTTTTTGTATTTTCAGTAGAGACGAGGTTTCACCGTGTTAGCCAGGATGGTCTCGATCTCCTGACCTCGTGATCCCCCCGCCTCGGCCTCCCAAAGTGCTAGAATTACAGGCATAAGCCACCATGCCCAGCTAATTTTTGTATTTTTAGTAGAGATGAAGTTTCGTCATGTTGGCCAGGCTGGTCTCGAGCTCCTGACCTCAAGTGATCCGCCTGCCTCAGCCTCCCAAAGTGCTGGGATAACAGGCTTTAGCCATCGCGCCTGGCCATTGGCTCCAATAAAAAAAGAAAAAGAAAAAGAAAAGAAACACTCTTTGCCAGTTGAAACACATTTCCCAGTTGCATCTGACAGTCTGTGACCTCTACTTAGGGAACCAAGATAGATCAGGTTAGAGAGGTAGGCTTGAGCCAGGTTTCAAATCGTCTTGAGAGGTGGGCTTGAGCCAGGTTTCAAATCGTCTTGAGAGGTAGGCTTGAGCCAGGTTTCAAATCGTCTTGAGAGGTGGGCTTGAGCCAGGTTTCAAATCGTCTTGAACGCCAAGCTGAGTTTTGACTTGAACTCACGGGCAGTGAGTAAATCACTAAAAGGTATTTTTGGAACGAGGGGTGGCCTGAGGCAAGGATTTGGGGACTCCTTGTAGTGGAGTTTCACGTGAAATAAAAGGGAGAGGCAGGCAGGGTTGCAGGTTGTTGCAACGACACAGGTTTGCGGCAGTACGGCCGAGGGAGGGCTGGAAAGACGGGTTGGATGGAAAAGATGAAGCATAAAAGTATGGTCAAGGGAGGACGAGGGAAGCGGACGTAAAGCAGGAGAGAAAAACTGAGGTTCCGATTTGACTGAGAATGAACCCTCTCTCGGGAGGAGGGGCCAGGTAGTTTAGTTTGGTGCTGGTAGTGCTGAGTTTGAGAAGCTGACCCCAAAATCTGGTCTTGACCGCAACACGGAGTGGGGCCTGAGCTCCTCGGTGCAGCCCCAGCTCCGCTACTCGCTGCTGAACGACCTTGGACGAGCCCATGTCTAAATCAGACTTGATAAAGGAGTCGCCTCTAAGGAGGAACTGGGATCCCCTCCTTCCCAGGCTGGTGCTCGGGAGGGTGGAGGATGTAAGAAGCGGGTCCTTCCCCCAGGGAGCTCGGGGTCTACAGCAGGGCGGGGAAGCGGCCCTTCCAGAAGAGGCAGGAGAGGGTCGCTCCCTTGGCCAGCCTCGGGCCGCCTGGGCTTTACTGGGAAAAGCAGCCGAGGTCCTGGAAGAGTCGCGCCCCGCGGCCCCCGAGGAGAGCCGCGGCCCTCTCCTTGCCTCCCCAGCGCCTGATTCTCCCTTGCTGGAATTCGGGAGTCAGGGATGCCTTTGGGGAATCCCTTCCCCTCCTTCGGTCCTCGGCACTGCCTCTGAGCGCGGAGGCCCCGGTCGCCTGGGCCCGGACGCCAGCCCGGGAAGCAGCAGGTCAGGAGCGGGAGCCGGAGCCAAAGCTGGACCCAGGCCGGAAGTGCGGCGCCCTCCGTGGGCCTCTCTAGGAGCGGAGGCGACCGCGTCTCAGTGGGAATAACCCCTTCAGCTCCGGGAGGCCGTCGCCGCGTGAGGTGTTCGCTCGCTTTCCTCCTGAGAAGGGCCGAATGATCGCCGCTAGTCACTCTGGGGACATTTGGAGGATTGAATGCCTGTAACAGCGCAGGGCCCACGGCCTGGGTTTCCATCCCCGATCCGCCTCATGGCTGAGCTCCTCGGACAAGTTATTCAACCTCTCTGAGTCACAGCTTTCTTCCTCGCAAGGGGTTGCTGTAAGGATTCCATGAATTAATGCATGTGCAGCACTCAGAAGAGAGGCTGGACCCCGCGTGGTGGCGCGCGCCTTTGATCCCAGCACTGGGAGGCCAAGGCGGGAGGATAGCGTGAGCCCAGAGGCTTGAGGCTGCAGTGAGCTATGATCACGCCACTGCATTGCAGCCTGGGTGACAGTGAGACACTGTCTGGAGGGGAAACAAAAAAGCTATATATCATTTTTTTCCATTATTTATACTCTGCTATAAAAGAACTTTTGGTGGAGGGTCACGTTTGAGACATGAGAATAAGAAACATGATAAAAATGATAGTAATAACTGCTATTTACTGAGAGCCTTCTGTGTGCTAGGTTCCTTACACACCTTATCTCTATAACCTCAGGGCAATTCTGTGAAGGGAATGTTAATATTATTCCCATTTTATGGATTAAGAAACGGGTTAGGCCAGGCGTGGTGGTTCACGCCTGTAATCCTAGCACTTTGGGAGGCTGAGGCAGGTGGATTACAAGGTCGGGAGTTCAAGACCAGCCTGGCCAACGTGATGAAACCCCCTCTCTACTGAAAGTATAAAAATTAGCCGGGTGTGGTGGCGGGCGCCTGTAATCCCAGCTACTTGGGAGGCTGAGGCAGGAGAATCGCTTGAACCCAGGGGGCAGAGGTTGCAGTGAGCCGAGATCACACCACTGCACTCCAGCCTGGGCGACAGAGTGGGGCTCCGTCTTAAAACAACAACAACAACAATAAACGGGTTAATGGCCAGGTGCGGTGGCTCATGCCTATAATCCCAGCACTTTGGGAAGCCGAGGTGGGCGGATCACGAGGTCAGGAGTTTGAGACCAGCCTAGCTAACATAGTGAAACCCCATCTCTACTAAAACTACAAAAATTAGCCAGGCATGGTGGCACGCATCTGTAGTCCCAGCTACTCGGGAGGCTGAGGCAGGAGAATCGCTTGAACCCGGGAGGCAGAGGTTGTGGTGAGCCGAGATCTCGCCACTGCATTCCAGCCTGGGCAACAAAGCAAGACTCCGTATCAAAAAAAAATAAAAATAAAAATCAGGCACAGTGGCTCATGCCTGTAATCCTAGCACTTTGGGAGGCCGAGGAAGGTGGATCACTTGAGTTCAGGAGTCTGAGACCAGCCTGGCCAATGTGGTGAAACCCTGTCTCTACTAAAAATAAAAAAATTAGCGGGGCGTGGTGGCAGGCGCCTGTAATCCCAGCTGCTCGGGAGGCTGAGGCACGAGAATCACTTGAAACCAGAAGGCGGAGGTTTCAGTGAGCCGACATTGTGCCACTGGACTCCAGCCTGGGTGACAAGAGCGAAACTGTCTCAAAAAACAAAAAACAAAAAACAGGGCCGGGTGTGGTGGCTCACGCCTGTAATCCCAGCACTTTGAGAAGCGAAGGTGGGTGGATCACAAGGTCACGAGTTCAAGACCAGCCTGGCCGAGATGGTGAAACCTCGTCTTTACTAAAAAAAAAAAAAATTAGAAAAATTAGCTGGGCATGGTGGCAGACACTTGTAATCCCAGCTACTCGGGAGGCTGAGGCAGGAGAATTGCTTGAACCCAGTGGGCAGAGGCTGCAGTGAGCCGAGGTCACGCCACTGCACTCCAGCCTGGGTGACAGAGTGAGACTCCATCTCCAAAAAACAAAAAGAAAGAAAGAAACAGGTTAATAACTGAGTATATGTCAGAGTCTGATTTGAACTCAAAACTGCCTGATTCCAGAGTGCACAATGCACGATTTTCCCTCTCCTCTGCACTGAATCTCCATTTGGGAAACTTTTTCTGGGAATTCCAAACTAAAGCATCAAACTTGGACATCTAGTTAGTTCAGAGCTGTGCTAAATCACCTAATTCCTACAACAGGATGAAAATCAATCACGAACGGTGCTGCCCCAGAACAGACACCAACTTCATTTAAAGAAGAGCTCACGCCTGTAATCCTAGCACTTTGGGAGGCAAAGGAGGGAGGATTGCTTCAGCCCAGGAGTTCCAGACCAGCCTAGGCAACATAAGGAGACTCAGTCACTACAAAGAGGGGGGAAAAGAAAAAAAAGCCAGCTGTTTTGGCCTGCACCTGTGGTCCCAACTACTCAGGAAGCTGAGGTGGGAGGATCACCTGAGCCCAGGAGGTTGAGGCTACAGTGAGCTATAGTCATGCCACCACACTCCACCCTTGGTGACAGAGTGAAACCCTGTCTAAAAAAAAAAGAAGAAGAAGAAGAAGAGGATCTTGTGACCTTGAAAAGAAGCAAGTTTTAGACAAAGACAGAAAGCTGAAAGGCACTGAGTGTGTGTTTTCAGGATAAAATAAAACCATGCTCTTATGTGCAAGAACAATTACCATCTGGCCTCCCCTTTCATACAGCCCGTGGAGACTTGGAAGAACAGACCTTCCCGCGCAGCCTTTCTTCCTGCTTCCACTGCTCAATGGCTCTCTGGGCAGATTCCACTCCAGTGTTTAGTACTAAAGCCTCCAGCATTTAGTACTACCAGCTCCAGCGTTTAGTACTAAAGGCTCATAGAGTTTGTGGAGGCCTGGAGGAAATAGCCTGTCTTGTCTTCCTTTCATTCCTTCTGGAGCTTGAACCCTAGAGACTTAGCAACTAGACAGTCATGGAGGAGGGCAGGCCAGAAAGTAGGGAGAGCCTGGGGTGAGGACTTTCTCACGGCCATGCCCTTGGCCATGCTGCTGGCTCTGCCTGGTGTAAGCTTGGAGGGGCAGGGCACTGTCCATCTCATCAGCTCTGCATCCTAACCCTGAGAACAGTGTGGGGCTTTTTCAAGAGGACTCTACAGGTTGTAGTTTAGTCAGGACTGGAACCCAGATTCCTTATCTGCTGGCTGAGGTCTTCACGTTGCATCAGATTCTCTCTGGTGGCCGGGTGTGGTGGTTCACACCTGTAATCCCAGCACTTTGGGAGGCTGAGGTGGGCAGATCATCTGAGGTCAGGAGTTCGTGACCAGCCTGGCCAACATGGTGAAACCCCATCTCTACTAAAAATACAAAATCAGCAGAGCGTGGTAGCGAGCGCCTGTAATCCCAGATACTCCAGAGGCTGAGGCGGGAGAATCACTTGAACCTGGGAGGCGGAGGTTACAGTGAGCTGAGGACACACCATTGCACTCCAGCCTGGGCAAAAAGAGCGAAACTCCATCTCAAAAAAAAAAAAAAAAATTATCTCGTGTACATGGGCCAGGGTAGCAAATGTCTCATAGAAGGTACACAAGGGTACAAAGAGGAGTATGGCACATCCCTGGATTCAAAGACCATGCACATTTTTTTCTTTTTTTAGAAAAAGACAGGGTCTCACTCTGTCCCCCAGGCTGGAGTACAGTGGTGGGTCACTGCAGTCTTGACTTTCCAGGCTGAAGCAATCCTCCAACCTCAGCCTCCCAAGTAACTGGGACCACAGGTACCTGCCACCATGTCTGGCTAATTTTTGTATTTTTTAATAGAGACAGGGTCTCACTATGTTGCCCAGGCTGGTCTTGAACACCTGGGCCCAAGCAATCCTCCTACCTCAGCCTCTCAAACTGCTGGAATTACAGGCGTGGGCTACTGTGCCCGGCTGACCATGCACACTTTTCTCTAGCAGGAAAATCATGCCTGTACAATACAGGGGATATGTTTTCTAACAAGATTTATATTTTTCTGGCTGGGCATGGTGGTTCATGCCTGTAATCCCAGCACTTTGGGAGGCCGAGGCGGGCAGACCACTTGAGGTCAGGAATTTGAGACCAGCCTGACCAACATGATGAAACCCCATGTCTACTAAAAATACAAAAAAACTAGCTGAGTGTGGTGGCGCACACCTGTAGTCCCAACTACTCAGGAGGCTGAGGCAGGAGAATCGCTTAAACCAGGATACAGAGGTTGCAGTGAGCCGGGAGCAAGCCACTGCACTCCAGCCTGGGTGACAGAGGGATACCCTTTCTCTCTCTAAAAAAAAGAAAAGAAAAGAAAAAAAAAGTGTGCATGGTCTTTGAATCTAGGACATGCCGTACTCCTCTTGGTGCCCTCGTGTACCTTCTGAGATACTTGCTGCCCTGGCCATGTTACACCTGAGAGAATTTGATGCAATGTGAAGGATCCCCCCAACTTTTTTTTTTTTTTTTGAGACAGTCCCACTCTGTCACCCAGGCTGCAGTGCAGTGGCTTGTTCTCGGCTCACTGCAACCTTTGCCTCCTGGCTCCAGCAATTCTCCTGCCTCAGCCTCCCGAGCAGCTGGGACTACAGGCATGTGCCACCGTGCCTGGCTAATTTTTGCATTTTCTTAGCAGAGACGGGGTCTCACCATGATGGCTAGGCTGGTCTCAAACCCCTGGCCTCAGGTGATCTGCCCGCCTTGGTCTCCCAAAGTGCTGGGTGGCGTGAGCCACCGCACCTGGCCACTCTTTTTCACTTTTTAAATTTTTTTGTAGAGATGGGGGTCTCACTATGTTGCCCAGGCTGGTTTTGAACTCCTGGCCTCAGGAGATCCTCCCACCTCAGCTCTTTTTCACCTTTTATATTTTGAAAAAGAATTCATGGCTGGGCGTGGTGGCTCATGCCTGTAATCCCAGCAATTTGGGAGGCTGAGGCGGGTGCATCATGAGGTCAGGAGATCGAGACCAGCCTGGCCAACGTGGTGAAACCCCACCTCTACTAAAAAAAATACAAAAATTAGCTGAGCATGGTGGTGGGTGCCTGTAGTCCTAGCTACTCAGGAGGCTGAGGCAGGAGAATTGCTTGAACCCGGGAGGCGGAGGTTGCAGTGAGCCAAGATTGCCCCACTGCACTCCAGCCTGGGCAGCAGAGCGAGATTCCATCAAAAAAAAAAAAAAAAAAAAAAAAAAAAGAGAGAGAGAAAGAAAGAGAAAGAAAAAGAATTCACATGGTTAAAAGAAATTCAAACTGCATAAAAAGGTAGATGTATAAAAAAAGCAAGATTCCCTCCTGCTTCTGCCCGTTCCCTCTCCTGAGCTGAGCTATTACCAATTTGTCGTGTCTTTCCGAGCTAGTCCATGCATATGCAAGCATCTCCTTTTAGAAAGCAGAAAATGGATGGCACACAGTAATGCTTGCTTTTCCCCTTGCATTTTTTCACATCAGCACCTATTTTGGAGAATGTTTCATGTCAGTTTCTACATAGCTGCTTTTATTTTCAAAGCCAAGTATTCCATTATATGGATATGCTATGATTTATTTAATCAACTCTCCTATGGTGGACATAGGTTATTTTCAGTCTTTTGCTATAAAAACATTTCAGTGGAAATTGTAGTATGTAAATACATCTTCATGTGCATGTGTGACCATGCCTGTGGGATCTAGAAGTGGAATTGCTGCATCAAAGGGTATGGGCATTTTGAATTTGGATCAGTCTAGCCAAATCTTTCTTCAAAGAGGAAGTACACATCTTACTAATGTTTGAGAGTGCCTCTTTCTCCACATAGTAGATAATTAAACTATTTACATTTGATAACCTCTTAGGTTAAAAATAGTATTTCAGGCCGGGCACAGTGGCTCACACCTGTAATCCCAGCACTTTGGGAGGCCAAGGCAAGTGGATCACCGGCGGTCAGGAGTTCGAGACCAGCCTGAGTAACATGGTGAAACCCTGTCTCTACTAAAAATACAAAAATTAGCTGGGTGCATGTGCCTGTAGTCCCAGCTACTCAGGAGGCTGAGGCAGAAGGATCACTTGAGCCCAGGAGGCGGAGGTTGCAGTGAGCCGAGATCCCGCCACTACATTCCAACCTGGGCAACAGAGCAAGACTCTGTCTCAAAAAAAAAAAAAAAAGTGAGTAGTGAGTCTGTGAGTGCAAAAATTAGCCGGTTGTGGTGGTGTGTGCCTGTAGTCCCAGCTACTCGGGAGGATGAAGTGGGAGGATTGCTTGACCCTTGGGAGGTCGAGGCTGCAGTGAGCTAGGATTGCACCACTGCACTCCATCCTGGGCAACAGAGTGAAGACCTGTCTCAAAAAATGAAT
The DNA here is from genome assembly GCF_028858775.2 of Pan troglodytes. NCBI lineage: Eukaryota > Metazoa > Chordata > Mammalia > Primates > Hominidae > Pan > Pan troglodytes. The sequence continues at coordinate 34,826,145 of NC_072416.2, read as the reverse complement.
AAATAAATAAAGCCACTATTACAAATCATATGTCCCAGCCTTAATCTAGAGAATGTCAAATTTTAAGCACTGGTTAGGCCGGGTGCGGTGACTCATGCCTATAATGCCAGCACTTTGGGAGGCCGAGGCAAGTGGATCACCAGAGGTTGAGAAGTTTGAGACCAGCCTGGCCAACATGGTGAAACCCTGTCTCTACTAAAAATACAAAAATTAGGCCAGAGACAGTTGCTCATGCCTGTAACTCCAGCACTTTGAGAGGCTGAGGTGGGCGGATCACGAGGTCAGGTTCGAGACCAACCTGGCTAACATGGTGAAACCCCATCTCTACTAAAAACGCAGAAATTAGCTGGGCATGGTGGCACGCACCTGTATTCCCAGCTACTTGGGAGGCTGAGGCAGGAGAATCACTTGAACCCGGGAGGCAGAGGTTGCAGCGAGCCGAGATCACACCACTGCACACCAGCCTGGGCGACATAGCGAGACTCTCTCAAAAAAAAAAAAAAAAATTAAGCACTGGTGAAGTCTAAGAAAAACCAGGACAACATGTAACTTTTAACCCTATGGGGTTACTCCATAGATACACAGTATCTCCTCCCTGCTCAGCTCCAGGGGCCATTCAGAGAGAATGAAACACAGTGGCCCTAGAAACATCCAACCAGTAAGAAGATGGTTTCTGTTTCATACTCTAAGAGAGTAGTATTTGGAGGTTTTGTTGTTTGTTTGCTGTTTTACTTTTTTTCTCTTTTGTAGAGACAGGGTCTCACTGTGTCACCCCGGCTGGAGTGCAGTGGTGCAGTCATAGCTCACTGCAGCCTCCAATTCCTGGGCTCGATCCTCCCACCTCAGCCTCCCCAGGTGCTGGGATTATAGGCATGAGCCACCGCACCCAGTCTGCTTTTGTACTCTTAGTGCTATCCACTAGGTTTGGAGCAAGCCTGCCTATAGGGGCAGTCAAGCTGCACTGGTATTAAGCTGGTCTAGCTTCAAGTCATCTGTCAGACCCCCTCCTTTTTTTCTCAGAAGTCTAGGGTCTCGTTATGTTGCCCAGGCTGGTCTTGAACTCCTGGCCTCAAGCAATCCTCTTGCCTTGGCCCCCACAAGTGCTGGCATTACAGGTGTGAGCCACCTTGCCTGGCCAGTAATGGCAGCTTTAAAAGCATGACTGTCAAATTCATGGCAGCCATACTCAGTATCATACATCATTGGGGCTTTGTTTGTCCATCCGTGTCTGTGTTAGACTGGGTCCAGAACTAAGGGATGGGGTTGAAGACGTGGCTCTGTGCATCTCAAAATATTGGTTTGCTGAAAACCCACAGGAGAACTTTCCTGGATGTGCCACATGAAGTGTGGACCCAGTATTTTTTTTTTTTTTTTTTTTTTTTTTTTTTGAGACAGAGTCTCACTCTGTCACCCAGGCTGGAGTCAGTGGCATGATCTCGGCTCACTGCAACCTCCGCCTCCCGGGCTCAAGCGATTCTCCTGCCTCAGACTCCTCAGTAGCTGGAACTACAGGCATGCGCCACCACACCCTGCTAATTTTTTTGTATTTTTAGTAGAGACAGGGTTTCACCATATTGGCCAGGCTGGTCTCGAACTCCTGACCTTGTGATCTGCCCGCCTTGGCCTCCTAAAGTGCTGGGATTACAGGCTTGAGCCACCGTGTCCGGCCTGGACCCAGTATTTATTTGTACAGGTCTCTAGAAAGATCAGCCAATCTACAAGCCACTTTTAGCTATTGTATGGAACTTTATACCATACGTTTTGTGTACCAACACTAGCTTCATGTTATAATTCCCCCTTTAATTTCCCTTTGCATTTCAGTTTTTTGTCTTGTTAATGATACTACTTACTCCATTACTACTGCTACTGTCAGTAACAATGGCCAAGATTTAGGGACTATGAGTCAGTAAGGATCAGATGCCAGGCACCTGTTGTGTAATATGTGGCTCTCTAAATGCTTCATGTCCTTTTTGAAACCAAGCAAGTATAAACAAAGAAACAAACAAACACAACTGTAAAATTCCCTCCTCTCCTTTATGGGACCCACTTAAAGGTGTTCTTTAAATATCTGAAGCCTTATATAACTAGAGAAAGGCTGCACAACTTCAACTTCATAGGTCACCTTATAAATATGTGTTTGAAAATAAACCAGCTGGGCACGGTGGCTCACGCCTGTAATCCCAGCACTTTGGGAGGCCAAGGCGGGCAAATCACTTGAGGTCAGGAGTTCAAGACCAGCCTGGCCAACATGGTGAAACCCCGTCCCTACTAAAAATACAAAAATTAGCCAGGCATGATGGCGCACGCCTGTAATCCCCGCTACTCAGGAGGCTGAAGCAGGAGAATCACTTGAACTCGGGAGGCGGAGGTTGCAGTGAGCCAAGATGACGCCATTGCACTCCAGCCTGGGGGACAAGAGCGAAACTCAGTCTCAAAAATAATAATAATAATAAATAAATAAACCTACAAAGAAAACAAACAAACAAACAAACTCTTAGCAGTCAGAAGCCATTAGTCTAGTGAGAATACCTTTACAAAACTCAACCCCTGGCCAGGTGCAGTGGCTCATGCCTGTAATCCCAGCAGTCTGGGAGGTTGAGGTGGGAGGATCACCTGAGGTCGGGAGTTTGAGACCAGCCTGGCCAACATGGTGAAACCCTGTCTCTACTAAAAATACCAAAATTAGCCCAGCATGGTGGCGCATGCCTGTAATCCTAGCTACTCGGGAGGCTGAGGCAGGAGAATTGCTTGAACCCGGGAGGTGGAGGTTGCAGTGAGCCGAGATCGCGCCACTGCAATCCAGCTTGGGCGACTCTCTAGTGTGCTGCAGTGAGTGCGATCTTGGCTCACTGCAACCTGTGTCTCCCAGGTTCAAGAGATTCTCCAGCCTCAGCCTCCTGAGTAGCTGGGATTACAGGCCTGAGCTACCACACCTGGCTAATTTTTGAATTTTAGTAGAGACCGGGTTTCACCATGTTGGCTAGGCTGGTCTCGAACTCCTGACCTCCAGTGATCCGCCTGCCTCGGCCTCCCAAACTGCTGGGATTACAGGCGTGAGCCACTGTGCCCGGCCTATACATTTATTTTATTTACCCATTTATATATGATTTTCTATAGCTTAAAGTTATGCTGATTTTTTTAAAAATATAAAAATACCATGATTTAAAAAACAAAACAACAACTGTGTTTAAGCCCTCTACTGATGATAAGGACCTGGCTGGGCGTGGTGGCTCACACCTGTAATCCCAGCACTTTGGGAGGTCAAGGCGGGCAGATCACAAGGTCAGGAGTTTGAGACCAGCCTGGCCAATATGGTCAAACCCTGTCTCTACTAAATGCAAAAATTAGCCAGGCTTGGTGGCGTGTACCTGTAGTCCCAGCTACTTGGGAGGCTGAGGCAGGAGAATTGCTGGAACCTGGGAGGTGGAAATTTAAGTGAGCGAAGATTGCACCACTGCACTCTAGCCTGGGTGACAGAGTGAGATTCCGTCTCAAAAAAAAAAGAAAAAAAGAAAAAAGATAATAAGGACCACAGAGGGTTCTGAAGGGGGAACATACTGGTACCTTTTTTTTTTTTTTTTTGAGACAGAGTCTCGCTCTATCGCCCAGGCTGGAGTGCAGTGGCGCGATCTCGGCTCACTGCAAGCCCCGCCTCCCGGGTTCACGCCATTCTCCTGCCTCAGCCTCCTGAGTAGCTGGGACTACAGGCACCCGCCACCGCGCCTGGCTAATTTTTTTGTATTTTTAGTAGAGACGGGGTTTCACGTGTTAGCCAGGATGGTCTCGATCTCCTGACCTTGTGATCCACCCATCTCGGCCTCCCAAAGTGCTGGGATTACAGGCGTAAGCCACCGTGCCCGGCCCCATACTGGTACTTTTAGGAAGATCCAGTATGGGGCACCAGATGGGGCACCAGATGGGCAGGGAGAAGTGAAGGGGGCTGGAGTGGGGACAACCCATTTGAAAGTCACTGTGGTGATTCAGGAATGAGGACCTGAGGGCTCCAGTGGCCTGGGGTGGGGGGTGAGGGCAGCAGGAGCACCACAGGAATCAGGATCTACTGATTAAGGGGGTGGATCCCTCAGGCCTTGGGGAACAGAATGATCAGGTGTGGTGTAGGGGAATGGAGCTGGTGAATCTGTGGTGATGGCCTAGTGGAAAGATCTGTTAGGCAAATGGAGATAAGGAACAAAGTGAGGAGGCGGTGGCTCATGCCTGTAATCCTAGCACTTTGGGAGGCTGAGGTGGGAGGATCACTTGAGGTCAGGAGTTATAGACCAGGAGTTCAAGACTAGGTGTTTGAGATTAGCCTGAGCAACAGAGCAAGACCCTGTCTCTACAAAAAATAAAAAAATTAAGGGGGTGCGGTGGCCCATGCCTATAGTCCCAACTAGTTAGGAAACTGAGACAGGAGGACCACTTGAGCCCAAGAGGTCAAGGCTGAAGTGAGCTGTGATCACGCCACTGCCCTCCAGCCTGGGTGACAGAGCCAGACCCTGTGTCTTAAAAACAGGGGGGCGGGGCCGGGCACAGTGGCTCATGCCTGTAATCCCAGCACTTTGGGAGGCTGAGTTGAGGGGATCACTTGAGGTCAGGAGTTCAAGACCAGCCTGGCGAACATGGTGAAACCCTGTCTCTACTAAAAATACAAAAATTAGCTGGGCGTGAGATGGCGCACGCCTGTAGTCCCAGCTACTCAGGAGGCTGAGGCAGGAGAATCATTTCAACCTGGGAGGTGGAGGTTGCAGTAAGCCGAGATTGCGCCACTGCACTCCAGCCTGGCGACAGAGTGAGACTCTTGTCTCAAAAAACAAACAACTACAAAAAAACAAGGGGATGGCAGTGAGGAGAGGGCTACGGGCTGAGCAGTGGACATCTAGGGATTTTGGAATTGGCCACATTGAGATTTTTCAGGAAGAGAACACAAGGGAGGGGCTCAGGTCTGAGCCTTGGGAAATGCAGCTGTTAGCAGGCACCAGTAGGGCAGGAGGTCTGATGTGTGAAGCATTAGGGAGACATGGTAGGTTTTTGGGCAGTAAGTGACTGATCATGAAATCCCAAGGTGGGAGGGGCCTGCTAGCTCCTCAGCCTCAGCTCTTGCCCCACATTTAAGGACTGCAGTCCTGAAAAGCAGCCGCCAGCACACCTGTGGCTCACATGTCTCCAGGAAGGAGGCCCACCTGGCCTGACGGTGGCCTCTGCAGCCTCCCCTGCCTGCGGTGAGACCCTCTTCATGTGAGAGGGTGCCTCAGGCGTGGAACAGCATGGGTCCCTCCAGCATCACCATCCTGCCCTCTAGAGTATCCCTGGCCAGACACCAGAGGTTGGAGCTTATGATGGTGAGTCCTCACAGGTTAAACACTCCCGGTGTCATCTCAGGACATGGCTTTGAGAATCCTCTATCTCCTATCTACCAGGCCAAGGGCTGTGAGCTCAGACAAGGAAGAGTGAGGCCAACCCGGCTCCGCTGGTCACCTCCTTTGGGAGAGGGAACACATTCTTCCCAAGTGCTTGGACACACATTATCTCATTTACCCCTCTGTCCCTTGGGTACCAAGACTCATCTTCTTCCCAAAGAAGAGGAAGCTGAATCTCCAAGAGTTGCCCAAGACCACACCAGCCAGTGAGGATGGTGCAGGGTTTGTATTGGGATTCAGTCAGGCTGGTAGGAAAAATATTAGATAGTTTTAGAGATAGATACAAATCTTCTTGGAAGGCCGAGAAGTTTGCATTAGCTTCAGTAGTAGATATGGTTGAAGGCAACCTGTTCTTTACTTTTTAACAAATTAAAGTAGTAATAAAGGCAGAGTAGTTTACCTAGCTAGCTTCTTTACTCATTCGATCTTAAACTAACTTTTGATGTACCAGATGCTTAAGTGCTTTTTACTCGGGAAGTCCGCAATGTCAATTACCTTCTAATGGTGTTGACTCAAGCTTTTGTTAATTAATCTTACTGAATAAATATGAGTCTGACTAGCTGATCAGGGTCGCAGTTGCAACTGTTTACAGGACTCAGCACGGAGCCTGTAAGCGGCTTGGACCCTCAGCTGGAGTGGCAGAGCAGAGTATCTGTGTGCCATTATACTTTATTCATCCATCGCCAGGTCAGGGGTCTGCAAGGGACAGACTCCCCGCAGCTGGTGCCCCCTCGAAAGGAGTGCTGCCGCAGGTTTGGACCCGGGTCTACCTCCAGGACCTCACTTTTTTGTTTGTTTTTTGTTTTGAAATGCAGTTTTGCTCTGTCGCTCAGGCTGGAATGCAGTGGCATGATCTTGGCTCACTGCAACATCTGCCTCCTGGGTTCAAGTGACTCTCCTGCCTCAGCCTCCCAAGTAGCTGGGATTACAGGCGCCCACCATCATGCCCAGCTAATTTTTGTATTTTTAGTAGAGACGGGATTACAGGTGTGAGCCACCGCACCTGGCCAGGAACTCACTGTTATTGCAGCCCCTCGGGGCATAAGGCCCATAACTAAGAAGAGCATTGGGCCGGGCATGGTGGTTCACGCCTGTAATCCAAGCACTTTGGGAGGCCGAGGCAGGCAGATCATGAGGTCAGGAGTTCGAGACCAGCCTGGCCAATATGGTGAAACCCCGTCTCTACTAAAAATACAAAAATTAGCTGGGCGTGGTGGTATGTGTCTGTAGTCCCAGCTACTCGGGAGGCAGAAGAATCCCTTGAACTCAGGAGGTGGAGGTTGCAGTGAGCCGAGACCGCGCCACTGCACTCCAGCCTGGGCAACACAGCAACACTCGTCTCAAACAAACAAAGAGAAGAGCATTGGGTGAGTTGTTCATGACAGGTGTGGGGGTGGGATCCTCTACATCCCTGCAAGAGCTCCCCTGCCAGGCAGGTTGCTGCCATGGCTGCGATGCCAGCTGATTGAGGGCAAGAGGACATGGCAGCCTTTATATCCCTAGGAGCAGGACACCCAGACTCTTCCTGGAGGATGTATTGGCCCAAATGGGGGTGCCCTGCCCTTCCCAGCTCCTCTCTCCAACTCTGAGGGAGAAGACGGAGGGACTGAGAGGCTCACCCTTGGGTCCCAGACACGCTTGGGCCCATCTGAGCAGGAGAGACGTGTTTAGGATCCACGGTGGCTCTGAAGTCACTGTGCGTGGGTTTAAATCCACTCCTGCCACTGGTGACTTGTGTGCAAGTGACTTACCCTTTCTGTCCCAGGATGATAATAATAACGGTGCCATGAGTTGTGGAGGTTTAAGGAGTCATTACATGCAAACACAGTGCCTAGTGCATAAGTGCTCAATAAATGTAACTATGTCAGCAGGCACCATCCTCATGTGTTACTCTGGAGCTGTGCGTGGTGGCTTATGCCCATAATCTCAGCACTTTGCGGGGTGAAGATGGGAGGACTGCTTGAATCCAGGAGTTTGAGACCAGCCTGGGCAATATAGTGAGATCCTATTTCTATAAAATATTTAAAAAATTATTCAGGAAGAAGTTTTGTGAGGAACAAAAAAATTTTAAATTAAGTTAGCCAGGCATGGTGGCACGCACCTGTAGCTTCAGCTACTTGAGAGGCTAAGGTGGGAGGATTGCTTGAGCGTAGAAATTCAAGGCTGCTGTGAGCTATGATCGTGCCACTGCACTCCAGCCTGGGTGACAGCAAGACACTGTCTCTAAAAATAAAAAATTACTCTGAACCTTGGAGACACAGACTAAGGGGTCCAGAATCTATACCTACAGTTAAACGGGAGTTGGAACATCAGCAGTGAAGGACCATTCATATAATGAAGCCACCTTGGCCTCAGGGTTGGGGACACAGAGGAGTGACAGGGATGGTGACCAGCTGGCAGGTCAGTGCCCTGTAAAGATGCAAGCTGCCCAGCAACAGCCAGTTACTGACATGTGAAAATGTGGATCACGTTGCCACATCTTTGGATTTTCCAAAGAAGCAGGAAATTCAGGCCAGGCGCGGTGGCTCAGGCCTGTAATCCCAGCACGTTGGGAGTCTGAGGTGGGCGGATCACAGCGTCAGAAGATTGAGACCATCCTGGCTAACACAGTGAAACCCTGTCTCTACTAAAAATACAAAAAAATTAGCCGGGTGTGGTGGTACGTGCCTGCAGTCCCAGGTACTCAGAAGACTGAGGCAGGAGAATGGTGTGAACCCGGGAGGCAGAGCTTGCAGTGAGCCAAGATTGCACCACTGTACTCTAGCCTGGGGGACAGTGCGAGACTCTGTCTCAATCAATCAATCAATAAAGAAGCAAGAAATTCAATTTTTAATTTTTTTTTCTTTTTGAGATAGAGTCTTACTATGTCACCCAGGGTGGAGTGCAGTGGCATGATCTCAGCTGACTGCAACCTCCACCAACTGGGTTCAAGCAATTCTCATGCCTCAGCCTCCAGAGTAGCTAGGACTACAGGTGCATACCACTATGTCCAGTCTCACTCTGTCACCCAGGCTGGAGTGCAGTAGTGCGATCTCTGCTCACTGCAACCTCCACCTCCCGGGTTCAAGCAATTCTCCTGCCTCAGCCTCCTGAGTAGCTGGGATTACAGGTGTGCGCCACTATGCCCAACTAACTTTTGTATTTTTAGTAGAGACGGGGTTTCACCATGTTGGTCAGACTGGTCTCGAACTCCTGACCTCGTGATCCGCCTGCCTCAGCAACCCAAAGTGCTGGGATTATAGGCGTGAGCCACTGCGCCCAGCCAGCCCCAGCTAATTTTTGTATTTTTAGTAGAGACGGGGTTTCACCATGTTGGCCAGGCTGGTCTTGAACTCCTGACTTCAGGTAATCCTCCCGCCTCAGCCTCCCAAAGTGCTGGGATTACAGGCATGAGCCACCATGCCAGGCAATTTTTAATGTGTGTTTTTTGTTGTTGTTGTTGTTGTTGTTGTTTGTTTTTTGAGACGGAGTCTTGCTCTGTCGCCCAGGCTGGAGTGCAGTGGCACGATCTCGGCTCACTGCAAGCTCCGTCTCCCAGGTTCACGCCATTCTCCTGCCTCAGCCTCCCAAGTAGCTGGGACTACAGGCGCCTGCCACCATGCCCAGCTAATTTTTTGTATTTTTAGTAGAGACTGGATTTCACCGTGTTAGCCAGGATGGTCTTGATCTCCTGACCTCATGATCCGCCTGCCTCGGCCTCCCAAAGTGCTGGGATTACAGGCGTGAGTCACTGCGCCCGGCCTAATTTTTTTTTAAATTATTACTATTATTATTATTATTTTGAGACTGAGTCTTGCTCTTGTTGCCCAGGCTGGAGTGCAGTGGCGCCATCTCGACTCACTGCAACCTCCACCTCCTGGGTTTTAAGTGATTCTCCTGCCTCAGCCTCCTGAGTAACAGGGATTACAGGTGCACGCCACCATGCCCTGCTAATTTTTTGTATTTTTAGTAGAGACAGAGTTTCACCATGTTGGCCAGGCTGGTCTTGAACTCCTGCCCACAAGCGATCTGCCCACCTCAGCCTCCCAAAGTGCTGGGATTACAGGCGTGAGCCACCTCGCCAAACCATCTTTTTTTTTTTTTTTTTTGAGATGAGAGTCTCGCTCTGTCACCCAGGCTGGAGTGCAGTGGCATGATCTCGGCTCACTGCAACCTCCACCTCCCAGGTTCAAGAGATTCACCTGCCTTAGCCTCCCAAGTGGCTGGGACTACGGGTATGTGCCACCACTCCCGGCTAATTTTTTGTATTTTTAGTAGAGACAGGGTTTCACCATGTTAGCCAGGATGATCTCAATCTCCTGACCTCATGATCTGCCCGCCCTGGCCTCCCAAAGTGCTGGGATTACAGGCATAAGCCACCGTGCCCTGCCCGGACTTTTTTTTTTTTTTGAGACAGGGTCTCACTCTGCCACCCAGGCTGGAGTGCAGTGGTGCAATCATGGCTCACTACAGCCTCCACCTCCCAGAATTAAGTGATTCTCCTGCCTCAGCCCAAGTAGCTGTGACCATAGCGATGCACCACCATGCCAGGGTAATTGTTTGTTTTTGTTGTTGTTGTTGTCTTTCTTTTTTTTTGAGACCGAGTTTTGCTCTTGTTGCCCAGGCTGGAGTGCAATGGCACAATCTCAGCTCACTGCAATCTCCGCCTCCCAGGTTCAAGCACTTCTCCTGCCTCAGCGTCCCAAGCAGCTGCGATTACAGGTATGCACCACCATGCTGGGCTAATTTTTGTATTTTAGTAGAGATGGGGCTTCTCCATGTTGGTCAGGCTGGTCTTGAACTCCTGACCTCAGGTGATCCACCCACCTTGGCCTCCCAAAGTGCTGGGATTACAGGCATGAGCCACCGCGCCCTGCCCAGCTAATTGTTTTTAAGTTTTTTGTAGAGACAGGGTTTCACTATGTTGCCCAGCCTTCAAACTCCTGGGCTCAAGTTACCCTTCTGCCTCAGCCTCCCAAAGTGCTGGGATTACAGGCATGAGCCACCAGGCCTGGCCTTTAGCAATTTCTTCTCTTTCCTGTTTTCTCTTTTCCTTCCTTCCTTCCTTCCTTCCTTTTCTCTCTTTCTCTCCCTCCCTTTCTCCTTCTTTTTTTTTTTTTTTTTTTTTTTTTTGCGACAGGATCTCGCTCTGTCGTCCAGGCTGCAGTGCAGTGGCTCAATCTTGGCTCATTGCAACCTCTGCCTCCCGGGCTCAAGCGATCTGCCTGCCTCGGCCTCACAAAGTGCTGGGATTATAGGCATGAGCCACTGCGCCCGGCTAATTTTTGTATTTTTAGTAGAGACATGGTTTCACCATGTTGTCCAGGCTGGTCTCAAACTCCTGACCTCAAGTGATCCGCCTGCCTTGGTCTCCCAAAGGGTTGGGATTACAGGCGTGAGCCACCGCACCCAGCTGCCTTTAGTAATTTCTGACCTTTGGTTTACTCTTCCCCCCAGCCTCTCAGTCTCTGGACAGAGCCCTCTGCACGCTCCCAGGATTCCTCTGTGTTTGTAACACATACACAATACCAAACTTCCCAAGGGTAGAAAGCCCAATTTCCATGTATCTCTGAGGTATGCCCACCCCAGTGTTAACCACAGTGCCCAGGAATAATAATGCAATGTGTTGAACTGAAAGAATCAGGTGGCCTTAAGTACACCAGTCGCTTCTCACACCTTGGTTTCCTCCCCGGTGAAATGGGGATGATGGGCAACCTTATCCCATGGGACTGTGATAAGGAAGACAAGAAAGAAAGGCTGTAAAAATTGCGAGCATAGATAACTTGGACGTTGAGAGGCCACCAGTGTTCCTGGGTTTTTAAAGGTTTCTTCTGCTGTGAGCCGGGTGCCCTCTGAGCTGTGAGAAAAGAGGTTCTCCCTCCTTGGCCAGGGAACCCCCACTGGCTTCTTTCCTGCCACCGTGAGCCTCAGTTTCCTCCTCTGAGGGGAGGTGTTTGGAGAAGAGGGGCTGGAACACAGGCTATTGCAAATCCTTCCCGGCTGTGCTTGTTCCTGCAGTCCCAACTCCTGCAGCCATGACTTCCATCAAGCATCAAGGCCATGTTTAGTGCGTAGGGTGTTCCCTCTCAGGTCTGCTCTGCCAGCCCCTGCTCCCACCCCAGCCCCATCCCAGGGTTAGTCCAAACAAAGACTGGCCTCAGGGGATCAGCAGCCGCCAAATCTGAGATAGGGCTTTCCGGGCGCGGCCGGCGGAGCCCCTGCGAGATGAAGAGCGGCCAGAAGCCCAGGGACCCTCGCGGGCATCGGGGCTCTCCCAGATGCCCACGCTGCCTGCTCCCACTGGAGACGGGGACAGGGGCGTCGTCCCAGCCTCCTCCCTGCTCCCACCGCTGTCCCCTTTTTTCCCCAGGCTGCGGGAGGCAAAGGGTTAAATCCCATAGAGCTGATGCTCTGACTCCAGGCTAGAGGGGCCCGGGAAGCTGGGGTCACTTCCTGCTCCGTCCCAGTCACCCTGAACTGGTCCCCGGGTCCTCAGCCTGGAATCACCCCTTGAGAAGGACCCCAGAGTCCTCGGCGCCCAGTCCGTCCCCCGAGGCAGGGCACTGAAGGGGTTAAGTCCCCTGGGGCTGGATTCCGCCTTCCGGCTTTTCCCAGACCCCAGAGCCGTGAGTTGGGGACGCCTGGGTTCCCGGGGGGTGGCCTGGAGTGCCCGGGACGGCCGCCGGGGAACAATGGGGCCCGGGAGGCGGGGGCCGGGAGCCCGGGCCTGAGCCCCCCACCCGCGCCTGGGGCTGTGGCCGGGGTGGGGGCGGGCGGGGGGCGCGGAGGGCCGAGGATTCTGGGAAGCGCGGGGGTCGGTGGCGGGGGAGGGGAGCCTGGGGATTCTGGGAAGAGGGATCGGCCGGGGCCGGGGACCAGCGCTGCCAGCGCAGCCCTGGAGGAGCCTGGCAGTGCTGGAAGGAGCCGGGACCCCGGGGGCCGGGGCAGGGGCGGATGCCCAGGCTCTGTATCAGCAGCGGGACGGGGGTCGCGGCTCCGGGGGAGCAGAAGTCCGGGGCCAAGCGGTGCGGGGGGGCCGGGCCGGGCGGCCGCATTCCCGCCGCCTCCATGTCAGGGTCACCCTGGGCCGTTCCCCACATCTCTCGGGAGGCGGCTCCTCATTCCCTCCCTCTGCAGTGGGGCCATCGCGAGGTCTCAGGCTGGCGTGCCTGGCGCCTGGGCTCCCAGCGCCTCGGCCTCCCTCGGTCTTCCCACGTCCATGCTCTGTGTCGGCCCTGTCATTAACCCTTTCCCTCCTACTCTGGACCACTAGGGGAGAATTTTTTGGAGACCATCGAGGTCCACAAACTCTTACCTGTCCCCAGCAAACACAGCAGGGCATCCTTCCCGGACCGGACATCAGGCAGCCCCCAGTGTGGCAGAGGTCTCCGCTTCCACCACCCCAAAGACACTTACAGGCGGGGAGGGGGGATTCTCGGAGCTTAAGTAGCTGCAGAGATGAAGAAATTAATTTACTTCCTAAACGCTAACTTCTGTCTCTCCTACCGCTCTTTGGCAGGGTGCAGCCAGTCTTGCTTCACCTTGGTCACCTCTCAGCTGCCTCCTGCCATGTCTCCCTTGCCCCACTGCCCCTGTGCACACAGCGCCCACCTCACACAGCCATCCAAAGTTTCCAGGCCCCACCCAGGGATTCTCTGCAGGGTGTAAATGGTGTGGGACCTCCTTCAAGCGCTTTGTTCCTGTGGCCCCATTCCCTCATCCTGAACTCATCTCACCATTTTTGGAGTGACAGCTGGCTGTTTTTATTTATTTATTTATTTATTTATTTATTTATTTATTTATTTTACCAGGGGGCCACTTGGAACTCCTGCTCCTTTGCTGCCATCCCCTTGCAAACTGATCTTTAAAGGCATTAGACCAAACAGGTGTTCCAGGGGCTAGGGACATCTCACTCATTCATTCATTCAACAAAGTTTCTGGAGCACCTATTCAGTGCCAGGCTAGGCTTGGGAAACAGCCTCAAGAAAGCAGAACAAAAGGAGTAGGAGGGTCCGGGCAGGAGTGGGGATAGGAGGGCTTTGGTGGGGAGTATGGTTCCAGCTCATGGGTGCAGACCAGCAGGCCTAGTCCCTGGGTCCAACTCCTCCTTTTCTAGCCTGGGAAACCTCTGGGTCCCAGGAATTTCTCCAGCCTATTCTCACTGCCAGCAGGCTCCCCATGAGCTGTCCTCATCACCTGTCTCCTGCCAGCCTCCCACGAGCATGAGTCTCACATGACTCCCAAGGTCACCTCGTGCTCTCAGAGACAGGGGTGAGCCAGATATGGAGCCCTGCTTTTATCATCTTAGCTCTGCCACTTCCCAGCCTTGACCTTGGAGAGGTTTCCCCAGGCGTTGATGTACTAATCTGTAAAATGGACAGCCTGATTCCTGGGTCTCCTCACCAGGCTGTGGGAGGACTGGGTGAGAGAAATGACACCATGGCAGGCACTGGGTCTGCCGCAGGTGTTCACACAAGCATCCATCCTCCCCTTCTCCTTACTTTTTCTCTTCCTCTGGGCGGTTCCTGCAGATGCAGCTTTAAACTGCCCCTCTCCCCACCTCCAGCCTGACCCTCTTTCTGTACTTGGATAACAGGAAAGTGCCCCAGTCCTTTTAGAGGGCCTCTGTCTCCTCTGGGAAACTGGGGTGTTTTTTTTCTTAACCCTTTAAGTGTCTCAGGCAGCCTCGGTTCACTCTGGGGCACAGAAAAGTTTATTGGTCTCAATTAGCAGCCCCATTAAGAGGAAAATTAGAGTCTTAATGAGCTTCCTCTGATTAGCAAATAACAGGTTTCCCAGCCTCTGGGCATCAGAGGTATGGGGTGAAAACCTCCTTCCCCTGTGGATGTCAGAGACCACTCCAGCCCCCATCCTGGGTTCAAAGGCTTATGAGTGATGAGTTTTTAATTATGCTCTTAAATTCACCTGCTTGCTTAGCTGTGCGCTTAAGATCTGGAGTGAGAATCAGGCCTGCAGGGGAAGGGGGCCACAGCAAGAACCCGTGCCCAGAAAAATGGGGTGGGAGGACACTGAAGTTCACACAAGGAGGAATGGGGCGGGGCAGGGTGGGAGTGAGGTTCAGGGGGAATAAAGCAAAGTGCAAAATCAGCTCCCAGTGTGCGCTCATCGCTGTCTTCCCCCGCAGGGTCCCTGGAACACTGCAGTCCTGAGCTCTGGGATGGAGCCCGAGACTGCGCTGTGGGGCCCGGATCTGCAGGGTCCGGAACAGAGCCCCAGCGATGCTCACAGAGGTGAGGGGCACAAGAAGGGGCTGCGGTCCCGGCAAGACGGTGGTCCCGGCTCAGGGAGGGGCCTGGACTCTGGGGGACACCCAGGGGAGGGAAGAGAGACCAAACCCCGTGTTCTGAAAGGGGCTGGGGGCTGTAGACTCCCTTTCTTTCTGTAGGTGCCGAGAGTGAAAACGAAGAGGAGAGCCCTCCGCAGGAAAGTTCTGGGGAGGAGATCATCATGGGAGACCCGGCTCAGAGTCCAGAATCCAAGGACTCAACAGAGATGTCCCTGGAGAGACCCTCCCAGGACTCCTCTGTCCCCCAGAACCCCCCAACCCCACTGGGTCACTCCAATCCCTTGGACCACCAGACCCCCCTGGACCCCCCAGCCCCGGAGGTAGTCCCTACCCCATCTGACTGGACCAAGGCCTGCGAGGCCAGCTGGCAGTGGGGCGCTCTCACCACATGGAACAGCCCCCCAGTCGTCCCCGCCAACGAGCCCAGCCTGCGGGAGCTGGTGCAGGGCCGCCCGGCGGGGGCGGAGAAGCCCTACATCTGCAACGAGTGCGGCAAGAGCTTCAGCCAGTGGTCCAAGCTGCTGCGGCACCAGCGCATCCACACGGGAGAGCGGCCCAACACCTGCTCCGAGTGCGGCAAGAGCTTCACGCAGAGCTCGCACCTGGTGCAGCACCAGCGCACGCACACCGGCGAGAAGCCCTACAAGTGCCCCGACTGCGGCAAGTGCTTCAGCTGGAGCTCCAACCTGGTGCAGCACCAGCGCACGCACACGGGAGAGAAGCCCTACAAGTGCACGGAGTGCGAGAAAGCCTTCACCCAGAGCACCAACCTCATCAAGCACCAGCGATCCCACACCGGCGAGAAGCCCTACAAGTGCGGCGAGTGCCGCCGGGCTTTCTACCGCAGCTCGGACCTCATCCAGCACCAGGCCACCCACACAGGCGAGAAACCCTACAAGTGCCCCGAGTGCGGGAAGCGCTTCGGCCAGAACCACAACCTCCTCAAGCACCAGAAGATCCACGCGGGCGAGAAGCCATACCGCTGCACCGAGTGCGGGAAGAGCTTCATCCAGAGCTCGGAGCTGACCCAGCACCAGCGCACGCACACAGGCGAGAAGCCCTACGAGTGCCTAGAGTGCGGCAAGAGCTTCGGCCACAGCTCCACCCTCATCAAGCACCAGCGGACTCACCTGCGCGAGGACCCGTTCAAGTGCCCAGTGTGCGGCAAGACCTTCACCCTGAGCGCCACGTTGCTGCGGCACCAGCGCACGCACACGGGCGAGCGGCCCTACAAGTGCCCAGAGTGCGGCAAGAGCTTCAGCGTCAGCTCCAACCTCATCAACCACCAGCGCATCCACCGCGGCGAGCGGCCCTACATCTGCGCCGACTGCGGCAAGAGCTTCATCATGAGCTCCACCCTTATCCGCCACCAGCGCATCCACACCGGTGAGAAGCCCTACAAGTGTTCCGACTGCGGCAAGAGCTTCATCCGCAGCTCCCACCTTATCCAGCACCGCCGCACGCACACCGGCGAGAAGCCCTACAAGTGCCCCGAGTGCGGCAAGAGCTTCAGCCAGAGCTCCAACCTTATTACCCACGTCCGCACGCACATGGACGAGAACCTGTTCGTGTGCTCCGACTGCGGGAAGGCCTTCCTGGAAGCCCACGAGCTGGAGCAGCACCGGGTGATCCATGAGAGGGGGAAGACCCCAGCGCGGAGGGCCCAGGGCGACACCCTGCTGGGGCTCGGGGACCCCTCCCTGCTGACCCCGCCGCCGGGAGCCAAGCCGCACAAGTGTCTCGTGTGCGGAAAGGGCTTCAACGACGAGGGCATCTTCATGCAACATCAGAGGATCCACATCGGAGAAAACCCCTACAAAAATGCAGACGGCCTCATCGCACACGCAGCCCCCAAACCTCCTCAGTTACGATCCCCAAGGCTCCCTTTCAGAGGGAATTCCTACCCCGGGGCTGCGGAGGGCAGAGCGGAGGCCCCCGGACAGCCCCTTAAGCCGCCGGAGGGTCAGGAGGGCTTCAGCCAGAGGCGGGGGCTGCTGTCCTCCAAGACCTACATCTGCTCCCACTGCGGAGAGAGCTTCCTGGATCGCTCTGTGCTCCTCCAGCATCAGCTCACCCACGGCAACGAAAAGCCCTTTCTCTTTCCTGATTATAGAATTGGCCTAGGGGAAGGCGCAGGGCCCAGCCCCTTCTTAAGTGGGAAGCCCTTTAAATGCCCTGAATGCAAACAAAGCTTTGGCCTCAGCTCTGAGCTGCTGCTGCACCAGAAAGTCCATGCAGGCGGGAAGAGCTCCCAGAAGAGTCCAGAGCTGGGGAAGAGCTCTTCCGTCCTCCTGGAGCATCTCAGGAGCCCCCTGGGGGCCAGACCCTACCGCTGCTCAGATTGCAGGGCCTCCTTCCTCGACCGCGTGGCCCTCACCCGGCACCAAGAAACCCACACCCAGGAAAAAACCCCCAATCCCGAGGACCCCCCTCCAGAGGCAGTCACCCTGTCCACAGACCAGGAAGGTGAGGGCGAGACCCCTACCCCCACAGAGAGCAGCAGCCATGGGGAAAGGGAAGAAGGGGAAAACCCCAAAACCCTAGTGGAAGAAAAGCCCTATCTGTGCCCCGAGTGTGGAGACGGCTTCACAGAAGTCGCAGCCCTCCTGCTCCATAGGAGCTGCCACCCAGGTGTCTCCCTGTGAAATGGGTCTGGAGACCAGGGGCCTCGCTCTCTCCAGAGAGGAACACTGGATTTTTTCCCCCAAAAAATTTACATGGGGAAGGGAGGATAACCCTATCAGATGGTAGTGGAGTGGAGGAGAAAGAACCCTGGGAAAAAATAGTGCTTTTACACCAGTGATGAGAAACCCTATAAAATTGTTGGTGGGAAGCACTTATAAGGCAGTAGAGAAAAACTGTTGGGTTAGAAACCCTATAAATATGTAGGAAAAAAAAAAAGCCCTTTAAGTCTGTAGCAGAAAAACCCTATAAACCATAGTGGATAAAAGCCCTATTAATTGTAGGAAGAGGTCCCAATATGTCTCTGAACAACCCTATAAAACTGTATCAAAATCCTTAGGAAAATCCTATAGGGTCGGGGAAGTACCGCAATGGCACTGACCCGGGAGTAACGACCCTCAGATGATGCAGAAAACACCTCTCCCTCACTGTTCCACAGTGTTCTCTCCCAGCAGCCCTGGACAGTTCTCATGGAGGAAGATGCTCAGCTGGGGGAGTGGTGTGGGAACTGGGTGGAACTGAAAAGGAAGAAAATAGGAGAAAAATAAGTGACCAGGAGCTCTGGAGCCCCCAGAGGAGATAAGACAGAGACTAGGAAGAAAAGGTCCCACTCACTGCACTGGGGTCCTTGGGGTTTGAGGACAATGTTAGATGAATTGTGTGTTTTAGGGAAAGAGGCCTGTGGAATCCCTTATCAAAACCCCAAAATGGGGAAGAAAAAACAAATTGGCAAGCCTTTTTAAAGGCTGAAGTTTGGGGTGCAGAAACATGGTCAGTATAAGAATACTGAAACCACCACAAAAATTAGGGGGAAGCAGGGGGCAGTTTCTGTTAGATTGCTTTGAGGGGAGCAAACCAAGGTGGGGAAACTGCTCACATGGAACCCAGCTAACTCCAGGCCCCTTCTTGCTTCCGGAAGCTTGCGAAACTGCAAGTAGCAGGCAGGTCCCAGCTCTCAGAGTGCAAGGGTTCTCCCCACACCAGGCAGGACCACCCTTTCTCCCTGCCCAGCCAGGGACTTCTACTCTGCAAGGCCTCCAGGGATGGCGGTTGCCTCCCACCACATTCTCAGGTCTCACCGTCAGGAGGTTTTTCCTGAAATCTAACTGCCGCCAGTGGCAGCTCATTTCCTCAAATTCTGTCCTCAGTGGAGAGGGAGAACCGCTGCTAGTCGACCTCCAAAGAATAAAGCCCTTCAGAGACTTAGGGCCTGCGTGTGGGCCTCCCCAGCCTTCTCCAAGTCATCAGGGCCACAGAATTTCTTAGAAAGCTTTGATTAGCCAGCAACTTGATTTTAAACTTCAGCTATTCATCTTTGTTGGTAGCAAGGCTGCCCCGCAGGATAAGGCAGCCCTCCTCCCTGGTGGGGATCCAGACACCCCACAGACTGAGCCACAGGTCCCTGAAGAGTCCGCAGAGGCCGTATCACCCTCTTCACCCTGGTACCTGGAGCCCTCCAGGGTTGTGAGATCCAGCCCAATCTCAGCCTTGAGATGGATGGGATGGATTCCACTCACTTGGCTCCCCTCTCCTCCTTAGCCAGAAACCTACAGAAGGATGAGAAAGCCTCCCTTGCCAGGCCCATCTCACCTCCCACACCACACAGTTACACGTTCATAAACAGCCAAGCCTGCTCACAGGCCTGGGCATATGTGGCTGGGGAGAGACTGTTGCCCTATGAGATGGTGGAAGAGAGAAAACTCTTGAATGAAACATCTGTAACAAGACTCCCACTCCCTAATCCTGGAGACCCCTTCAAAAGGAGAGGACTCTGCTCAGCGCTGGGTCAGAAAGGAAGTGCTTGCCAACCCCAGTAATGCGCTGTCCTGGAGTAAGAGGACTGAGATGCCAGCTGTGGGGCCTGTCAGGAGTCACGTCTCAAGAGAGGGGTGACCCAGATTTTTGCAAAGCTGTGGAAGAGACCTCTAATTCCATGACCTAAAGTTTCACACAACCTTTATGCAAATCCTTCGCCATTTGTCTATCCTGGCCCCAGCAGGATGACCCTCACATTTAAAAGGATCAAAATCTCAAACATTGTGGGAGGAAAACGCCAGGCCTGCTGGGGAGAGGGAGAAGGCAGGCCTCAGGATTGTGCGGAGAACCATGTTGCCATCTGCATAACGCCCCAGCCTACCCAAGTGCCAGGAAGGGAAGCACTACTGAGGGGGGTGCTGCCTGTGGGTCTCTTCCTAACAGAATGCCAACGAAGGGGGTGCCCTGTAAGACTGAGAAGTCTGCCAAGTCTAAGGAGATGTCCCCCTCCCCAAGATGGTAGCAGAAACTGAAGTTGTAAAGACAAACCTCTCGCAAAGCCAGAAGCAGATGCTCTCAAAAACGGGCCTAAGGAATCTGTTCCCAGAAGAGGCCTGGGGAGCAGCTTTTGGGGCTCAGAGGCCAGTCTGGGGGGAGGCAGGCAGTGTGATTGACGGCCGGCGCAGGCCTGTTTCGGACTAGGGTGTAGCATATTTAGTAGGATGCTCACATGTTGTAGGGATGGGTGAGGGCTAAGGGGCTTGGCTCTTGTACGGGATGGATGATGTGAGCACAGTTCGTAGGGTCAGGCATCTCGCGGTAGGAAAGGGGCAGGGTTCGATACCTCTGGGGTGTGGCGTGTTCTCTCTTGCCCACCTCCCCAAGCTCCTTTAACCAGGAGCTTCCCTCCCAGAGTGAGCTACGTCTTGGGAGGATTGAAGCAGGGAGGTGGCAGTGGCTAGAGTTGCTCAGATCGGCTCAGATGAAGGCCCAGGGGTCAAAGCATTTGCTCACCACAACTGAGTCTGGAAGGCACTGTGCAGCCAAACCCTCTTGTCCAATCACATGCAGGCCCCAGGCCCCTCAGAAACGCCCTGGTGGAGGGAGGAGCCCAACAGATAGGGTCAGGGAGTCAGTGGGGAAAGCAGAGGGGAGAGCTTAGAGTGAAACTCGAAACTGCTATGGACATGGAGGTCAGATGGGAACTTGGAACTGGGCATGAATCCTGAATGGTGGGGAAACTTGAAGCCATCACAGCCAAGAGGTGGGGTTCCATGACCTGCCCTGAGGTCAGCAGCTCCCAGACTCCTTTGCCCTCACTAGGGAAGCCCCAGTCACCTGACTTGTCCCCATGGAGTGAAGAGAGGCCCCACTTTTGAGTGTTGTGTGTCCAAAACAGTGTTGTGTCACTGGTGGTCATGTTGCTTAGTTGAAGAGAATAAAGGGAATAAGATTTCCTGGGTGTTTCTTGTTTTTTCTTTCAGCCTAAAGTGAGCTGAAAGAGCGTGGCCTCACCTTAAGCCGGAGCCCAGGAGTGACTGCAAAAGCTCAGCCCAGCCCCAGGCCCACCCTTCACCCAGGGGCCCTAAAATCCCCATCCATTGCTGGCTTGTGGGAAGCTGAAGAGTTTATGAAGTTTTAAGCTGCAGTCCCTTGGTGCGGAAAGGGATAAATCTGATGAGATGGCAGCCGAGCTAAGCTGTTCTCATCGGTGCCTGGCCTTCCCACCAGCAGGACTGCAGAGTGGCCGCCTGGTGGCTCTGGCGCTGGCCAGCTCAGGCCCAGCTGTGCAGCCCCAGGGAGGCCTCTCTGACCACCATACCCGCAACCTGCCACAGGGAAGTTCTGAGGATCTAGTTTCAGAAGCTGGCATCCACCACTCCTGGTTCACTTGGGGACCCTGGGAGAGGTGGGTGGAGACCTGGCTTGTCATCACTGCCAGGATGTCAGCCCTTGTGCCCTCACTGTGTGGAGAGGCTGAGGCTCAGAGAAGGGCAGCCAATTGCCCAAGATCCAAAGCAAGTCCGTGAAGGAAACCAGAATGGCCAGGAACTCAAGCATGTTTTGTGCCCACTCCATCCCAATCTCAGGCCTGCCTCAGTGCTCAGTCTCCTGGGCCCTGGGCCTGGCCATGGGGGATTGGGGGAATCCTGCCCCAGCCAGAAAATGTCTCCCCACCTTTCCTGTACCCCTCTGACCACAACCCAGGGCAGGTTCAGTGTCTCCTTCCCTTCCCCACCTGGAAAGGGGGGTGGGAGGAGAGGAGAAGCAAGTAATGAAGGCTACTCTACATTCTCTGTGTGCCAAGCCCTGGGGACACTGAGGTCTATCAGGAGTCCCAGTGCTGGAGAAATCTGCAGGAAAGTGACTACAGCAGAAGAACAGACACAGGGCAGTGACTGCTTCAGAGATTTCGCAGAAGGGCTGTGGACCCAGAGATGGTGCCTGCCACAGTGGAGGGTCAGGAAGCTTTCCAGGGAAAGTGACCTGAAGGATGAGGGCTGCAAGAAGACCCAAGAGTAGGTGTATGGGCTGGGGGTGGGATGGAGGACAGGGGTGCATAACAGTTGGGTATGGGCTTAGAGCAGAGAGGGGACTATGGGAAGACAGAGGCAGAGAGCAGAGCCCACAGTGTGGAGCCCCTGGAGGAGCTCGGGGAAGGTACCACTTGGGGATATTTGAGAGTGACATGATCTCTCTTCTCTCCACAAGAACAGTGGTGATTCTCCAGGTCTGGAGCTCAGGAAAGAGGAGTGGCTGGAGCAGTTAGGTCCTTATCAGCTTAGCTATAGCCATAACCATGAATAAACACATACAAAGTGGCAAAGTAGAAGGTCTAGTTTAGGGGTGGAGGAAGAGGACCAGCAGAAGACAGTATGAGAAAAACCAGGGCAGGATAGCGTAGCACCGTCGGATGCAAGGGAAGTTTTGAGAAGAGAGCGGTCTACATCAGGCAACCCACTGGCCAATCACAGGCAGTGCCCAAGGTCTGGCTGAAAACGGGCATGTCCACCACTGATGCCAACATCTGTTCACTCCCAAGGAGACAGCCAAGGTCGGGGTGGGCCCAGGAGTAGTTTTGGTCTGCCAATCCCTGGGCCGCTGCCCAGGGTACCGCTGCCACTGGGACCACTAGGGGTGGTAAGCAGTCAAAAAATTAAGGCAAATCCTCCCGGCACCGGAGCCTCATGGGAAATGTTTATTAAGAGTTTGGTTCCTGGCCGGACACAGTGGCTCACGCCTGTAATCCCAGCACTTTGGGAGGCCGAGGCAGGCAGATCATGATGTCAGGAGTTTGAGACCAGCCTGGCCAACATGGTGAAACCCTGTCTCTAAAAATACAAAAATTAGCTGGGCGCAGTGGTGCACGCCTGCAGTCCCAGCTACTCGGGAGGCTGAGGCAGGAGAATCGCTTGAACCCGGGAAGTAGAGGATGCAGTCAGCCGGGATCGTGCCACTGCACTCCAGCCTGGGAGACAGAGTGAAACTCCGTCTCAAAAAAAAAAAAAAAAAAAAGGTTTGGTTCCTGCCACCACATCAGTGGTTGCTGCCTCACTGACATTGTGGGATCTTCACCCCGTTCCCTTGGACTTGACCTTGAGAAAGTGGTTTGATGCCGACTTTTATTAGGTATGAAGACCCACGAGGAGAGTTTTGCCCCTCTGATAAGGAGACCGGGTGGCCTTTAGCGCAGATATCTAGAGAGACGATGCGGAATTACTTGGCATCTACTCAAGAGCCCAGGCGAAGGCTACTCCTGGAAGGGGACCGCGCTTACGGAGGCCTGGCTGACCTCCACCCGTGACCGGTGCGGCGCTCCTGAGACTGGCGCTCTCCAGGGGCGAAGGTGGCCGCGTCTCTATGATGCAATATCCTGCATTTTTCCCACCCTCGCACCGCTGCCCCAGGCCATCGGCACTTTCTCTGCGGCCCGATGTCCTCCACCGCCGCGGCCCGCGCTTCCACCAGCGTGCCCGCCGCCGCCGGCCCTACGCCCGAGGTCACCGTGGCGGCCCGCGTCTCCTTCTCCAGTCCGTCCTGGTCCAGCAGCGGCGGCCCCGCTTAAGTCCCGGGCGCCAATAGGATCCGAAGGCGCCACCGCTGAGACGCACGCGGCCCCTGCCGTGGCCATAGCCCTGTCGCCAGCGCCTGAACCAACACCGCTCCGCACCGGCTCTAGCGCCAGCCCCAGTCCCGCCTCGGTGAAGGATCCGCCCGGGGCGCCTGCAGCGCGCTGAGCCCAGGGGCGCCGCTCGGTACACGCCGCACCGCTCCCGAGGCCGATTGCAACGAGGGAAGTCACCCAGCTGAGGTGTCCCGATCTGTGCATTCGAGTGGTGTGGGGGTGAAGCCGCTGAGAAGCGGCCCGCAGGATCCAGTTCAGGCCGGCCTTTGGCCAGCGCAACCGGGAAACCAGCTCTCTCTCCGAGAACCTCCTAACCATGTGCGGACCAGGAACTACACTTCCCAGGATGCAGCCCGAGGAGTCCCGGCATCCCCCGGCCATGACAGCCAAGGGCGTGGTCAGACTGGGGTCGGTGGCAGCAGGACAGGCGGCTCCGCGACGACCACCATGCTCTCCCCTTCAGGCCCAGTCCGGGATCCCTGCCGGCCGTTAAGTCTGAGCCCTCCCAGGCTCACACCAAGCCAGCAAAGTGCTGCTCAGCTGCTGCAGCTAAAATCGGGGGACTACATTTGGGGTGCGCGGCCTGGCTACTCTGGCTGCAAGCCGAGGGTTGAACGTTTATTCATCACAATTAACAGCCTATACAAGCATCTCTAGAACAGAGGCTGTGGGTCCAAACGGGTCCCTGCAGCTCCAACCCTCTGGCCTCTCCGGGCACTGCCCTCACAGCCGATGGAGCATGGCTGGGCAGGCAGACAGGACACAGGCTCAGTCACAGGGTGTCAGGGGGAAGCTCTTCTAGCTGGAATGATTGGAAGTTGGCCCAGCGGCTGGGGTTGGTCTGTCCCTTCCCCTCCTGGGAAGTTCCACCTCCACTGTAGTTAAGGCCACCAGGATGAAAGCAGGGTTAGGTCCAGGGACCCAGTAGAGCCTTGGGACGCATGAGGTGGGGGTAAATGGGCTTCGCAGAGAAATGGAGATTGGGAAGGGGCCTGATTAGAATAGAAACTGATGATGTTGGTTCAGCACCTGCAAGATGAGGAAGGTGACTGCAGCAACCTTAGAGCTTCCCAAAGGAAGCAAGTGATGCCCCCATCTGCCAAGAGGGTACCTCCTTCAGCCCTTGGCACAAGAGCCAGACCAAGGTGTCCAGGGAACTCCACAGGACAGAAGCCCTGCCGAGGTTAGGGGGATGGTGGGTGAAGGAAAGTCTTCCTGGGGCCTGCAGCCCAGTCTCAAACAAGGAACAAGGACATGGCCCACTGGTCCTCCTTTGTGAGCCAGTAGGCAGGGAGCGAGCCTTCTCTAGGGTAGATCACAGCCTGGGGAATTTTCCTTAGGGTTAGGATGCATCCACGGAGACAGACAGGTTAGGGCCAGTTTCCGGGAAGCTCAGTCGAGTGCTCTGGGCTCCTCAGGCCTCTCAGGCAGACCTTTTCTGTAGGGCAGTGCCCCCTAGGCTGCAGCTCTGACCTTTAGGAAAAGATGGAACGAAGCTTGGCTGATCCCATGCCCACTAGCATGCACCAGGGTCCCCAAACCAACTAGATGGGCAGGGGCTGGGCCCATGGGGTCCGGAATGGAGGGTGGGGCCACTAGGCCTGGGGTGGGGAGGAGATGGGGGCACAGCCCCCAGGGTCCATGGTGTTCCAGAGTCCCCTGAGTTTCAGGTTCAGCTGATGTAGATACGATGGAAGTCGTGGGCACCAAAGGCCGCGTTGCACTTGGGGCACTTCCTCTGGCGGGCCTCATAGCGGCCCCGCACGCACTCGAAGCAGAAAACGTGGAAGCACTTGGTAAGGACTGCATCCTTCTTGCGGGTGTTACAGCAGGGGCAGGTCAACCGCGCCTGGGCCAGGCAAAGGCATCAGCTTGGGAACAACTCTGACAGTGCCCAGACCCCAAGCTGACAGCAGGAGGAGTCCAGGCCAAGCCCACCACACTGGAGACTGCACCTCATCCTCCCATAACCCTGGAGGTAAGGACGAGCACTCTATGAATGAGCAAACTGAGGTGCAGAGGCGCCAAGGTCTCAACACTAGAAATCAGCAGAGTCCGGATTCATCACTGGGCAGTGATGGCTATCATGTGTCCCCTCAAAAGGACAAGGACCCACAGGCCCAGCCTGGACTCTGCCTTGGGGCTTCATCTCCTGCCCCACTGGCCTTCTCTGGTGAAATCCCAATCTTGTCTACCTCTTCACCTGCACTTGCTCAGTCACAGCTGGAATGGCAATGCAACTAGAAATCTGTTCTCTCTACCCTCAACTGGGCCCAGCCTCGGCACTGGCCAGAGACCCTGCCGTGGGTCCCTTTTTAGCCTGAGACCTCTCTTCCGCCACCAGGAGGGTCTCACCTCCAACTCCAGACATGGATTGACTCAACTCAGCATCCCCCAACAGTGCTCCTCCAGCCTGCTAAAATCCCAGCCCAGCCTGCCGCCTCAGCAGCCTCCCTGCCATCACTCCTGTCTCCCAGGACCCTACACACCAGCACTGAACAGGCTCCCAAGCCTGCCTCTACCCCATGGCTGCCTCCAGCTGCCTCTGCCCTTCAAGGCTCAACTGCTTCCAAGGGATGACCAAGTCATATGTGGCTTCCACCTCTGCCTCTACTGACATTCCCCAAGCCTGTTCTCCAGCCCAGCCCTTTTGCCTTGAGCACCTTCCCAGCCTCCCAAAGGGGTCCCACAGGCACCTTCTCAGCATCCTTTGACACCATCCCATAGAACCTGCTCCCCCGCAGGCCTCCTAACCCCCTAAATGGTACTAGCTATCCACCTAGTTTCTCAAACCAGGAAACCAGGAGTCCTCCAAGTGTTCCCTTTCCCTCACTCCATGCATTCGATCCACCCCCGAGTCCAAGCAATTCTGCCTCTGAAATGTCTCCTGAACCCATCTACTCTGGTTTCTGCCTCAGTGACTGCAATACCATAACAATTTCCCTGCCTCCAGTCTACCTCTTCCAGCCCAAAACCAACAACAAATCTAACCACATCACTCTCCTGTTTAAAACCCTTTGAGGTCTCAACCTGGTGTACCGCACTCTTCAGGAGGTGACACCGCCCAACCTCTCCACATCGGCTCCTCTGATTACAACCTCCGGTGCTGTCCCAGCAACCCCTCCGCTCAAGCGTCCACATCTGCTGTTCCCTTTGCCTAAAGCTACTCACTCCCGTTCCTCACAGCCACGTCTGGCCTATTCTTCAGGTCTGCTGTGGTGACATTCACTCCAGGAAGCCTGCTGACCCCAGGGCCAGGGGAAGGGCCTCCCCTGAGTCCCCTCAGCCCCTCTGGCCTCTGCCATCACATTACACATTCTGGGATGAGAGAATTACTTGGCTGCCTCCTCCCCTAACTGACTGTCAGTTTCAAGAAGTCAGAGACCAGGGCCAGTTCCTAGCCTCCCAACCCACACCCAGCCAAGCACTGTGCCTGGCTCACAGTACATGTACAGCAAACAGCATTTGACTCTGTGACCACTGTGCTGCCCACTTTCTGCTGCCCTACATTACTTCCAGGGTCCCCAGACTCTCCACTACAGTCTCAGCAATCCTGCATCTACAATTCCCAGGTGGATAGGGCACAACTTGGCCCACAGCCCCACCTTGTACTCCTTGATCTCCTCCTGGAGGATTTCGTCGGCATCTGCGTAGACCTCCACCTTCCTCTGCTTTTCCAGCTTGCGCCGCAGCCGTGAGATGTCCTCCTGGGGCAGGAGAGGCCTGGCTAAGGGCAAGGGTCCTCAACCTTGAGCCGCTTGCCCCCAGGATAGGTCCGTGACCGTGGACCACCCTGGCCTGGCCCCTCACCCCTGCACACACCTGAGCCCTCTTGAGGTTGAAGCTCTCTTTCTCACGAGCAGCCCGGCTCTCTGCCAGGCAGGGCTGGATCTCCCGCAGCCGAGTCTGCACGTGCTCCAGCTGCACCTTCAGGTCCTCGGCCAGCTGGGCGGCTTCTACAGCCTGAGTAGGGTGGAACAGGAAGGAGGCACTGGTCTGAGCCTGGTGACTCAGGCATGTGGAGTCACGGCCCACCAATGCTTGTGTCTAGTGCCCCAGTGACACCTGCCCTGGAGCTGCTCCTGCCTCCTGAGCCCTAAGCCCTCCCCTCCTGTTCAACCTCTCCAGTTCCTCCCGTGTGATGCTGTTTTTTGGGGTTTGTTTTTTGTTTGTTTTTTTGAGACGGAGTCTTACTCTGTCCCCCAGGCTGGAGTCCAGTGACACGATCTCAGCTCACTGCAACCTCCGACTCCTGGGTTCACACCATTCTCCTGTCTCAGCCTCCCGAGTAGCTGGGGCTATAGGCGCCCACCACCACACCCAGCTAATTTTTTGTATTTTTAGTAGAGATGGGGTTTCACCGTGTTAGCCAGGATGGTCTAGATCTCCTGACCTCGTGATCTGCCCGCCTCGGCCTCCCAAAGTGCTGGGATTACAGTCGTGAGCCACCGCGCCTGGCCTGCTGTCTGGTTTTTGAGCTTTCACAAGGCTCTCCTCTCTGCTCCCCTCAACTTCCCCACCACACGTGCAGCTCCCCTGGGCCTCAGCTCAAGTGTCACCTCCTAAAAGGCTCCCCTATTTTTCTTTGACAGCACCTCAGATTCCTGCCCAAGGCTTACTGTGACATGCACTATTTTATTTGGGGGATTACTGGCCTGCTCTGCCTGCCAAGACCTGAAGTTCCAGCTTTGACTGGAAGGCAGGGACCTTCTTGTTCCCAATGTCTCCACAGCAATCAGCGCAAGGCCTAGTACATAGCAGGGATGTAAAATATGCTGCTTAAATGGGCCAGGCGCGGTGGCTCACACTTGTAATCCCAACACTTTGGGAGGCCAAGGCGGGCAAATCACGATGTCAGGAGTTTGAGACCAGCCTGGCAAACACAGTGAAACCCCGTCTCTACTAAAAATACAAAAATTAGCTGGGCAAGGTGGCAGGCTCCTGTAGTCCCAGCTACTCGGGACACTAAGGCAGAAGAATCGCTTGAACCTGGGAGGCAGAGGTTGCAGTGAACTGAGACCGAGCCACTGTACTCCAGCCTGGGCAACAGAGCTAGACTCCGTCTAAAAAAAACAACAACAAAAAAAACACAAACATACTGCTTAAATGAATGAACTAACTGGAGAAGAAAACAGCTTCAGAGGAAATGGAAATCAATGTTAATCTTAAGCCTTTAGCCAAAGCTAGACATTTCTTCTATTTAATACAACTATGTGACAAAGAACATCATCCCCACTTTACAGTTCACCAGCGAGTGGTTAGAAGGTAGAGCCTGGAGTCAAGGAGGCTTGGACCCAAATATTAGGGCCACTCCCTCTTGAGCAGAACAATCCACCTCCCTGAGCCTCAGTTTCCTTATTTATAAAATGAGGCTAAAAACAAAATCCAGCCAGGTGCAGTGGCTCACGCTGTAACCCCAGCACTTTGGGAGGCCAATGTGGGTGGATCACAAGGTCAGGAGTTCGATACCAGCCTGGTCAACATGGCGAAACCCTGTCTCTACTAAAAAAAAATACAAAAATTAGCCGGGCGTGGTGGTGCGCGCCTGTAATCCCAGCTACTTGAGAGGCTGAGGTGGGAGAGTTGCTTGAACCTGGGAGATGGAGGTTGCAGTGAGCCGAGATCGCACCACTGCACTCCAGCCCGGGCGACAGAACAAGACTCCATCTCAAAAAAAAAAAAAAAAAAAAATCCATCTTTTGTTTTTTTTCCCTAGGGACAGAGTCTCGCTCTTGTCACCCAGACTGCAGTGCAGTGGTGCGATCATAGCTCACTGCAGCCTCAACCTCCTGGGTTCAAGTGATCCTCTCACCTGTCAGCCTGTCACTCGAGAAGCTAGGACTACAGGCGTGCACCAGCACACCCAGCTAATTTTAAAATTTTTTTGTAGAGATGGGGTCTCACTATGTTGCCCAGGCTGGTCTCCAACTCCTGGCCTCAAGCAAACCTCCCGCCTCTGTTTCCCAAAGTGTTGGGATCACAGACGTGAGCCACCACGCCCGTAAACACCATCTTGATAGGATTAGTGAGACTGAAATGTGACCAAGCATGTCAAGTACTCAGCATGTGGTCTGGCACATGTAAATGTTCAATATGTGTGAGCTGTTCTGTGACAGCCTGGCTTCACCTCAGGCTATTGCATCGGGTGCTCTGAGCAGAACCGGAAGGTGAGGAGGTGAGCCAGCAGCCCAAGCTGTGTGTCCCCCTGGCCCAGCCTCACCTTCCGCTTGTTGAGCTCCAGGGCTTGGCTGCGCAGCGTCAGCTCCTTCTCCACACCCCCGAGGCTGCCCTGCAAGGCTCGCTCCTTCTCCTCCAGCTTCTGCACAGTCAGCAGCTGGGCATCCACCTAAGGACCAGAGGAGGACTCAGGGCCATGACCCCCACCTCTCCAGCTCCAGCCTGCAAGCTGGCGGCGGCCATACCTGGGACTTGAGGCCAAGGACCTGCTCGCCCAACTCATCCTTCTCCTCCCGCAGCAGCTTGTGAATCTGGTTGGCCTTGATCCGCTCTGACATTAGCTTAAAGTTGGCATCATCCTTTTCCCGCAACTGCTGTAGCAGCCGCCCGTTCTGTTCCTGCATGTCCTCAAAAGCCTGACCTGTCACATCCATCTCTGAGAGCAGAGCCTCCTCCTCCTGCAGCAAGTGGGCAGAGACAAGATTGAACGTGGGAAGTGGACAGGATGGCTGTGGGGGAACCATGGGAAAACGCAGCGAAGCAAAGAACCACAGAGGGGACCCAGATCATCAAGGTGCTGCAGGCACTAGAGGCACCAAACAGGGTATGAAGGGAGCTCCCTGCGCTCCGACGTGAGGGCACCACATGGGCCGCACCTGCTTGGTGGCACCCAGCTTGCGCTGCAGGTGTTCTATCTGCTCCTCTGCCTGCCGAATGCGCCGCAGGGCATCCTCATCCGCGATCTTCTTGCTCTCCCTTCGATCCCTCTCCTCCAATTCCCGGATGCGGCTCCGCAGCTCATCAACCTATAGCACAGGGAAAAAGAAACTCTCTTGACACTGCTTCCTGCTGAGCTAGGACTCTGCTCTGCCTTTCTGAATGCCTCACAAGCCCCAGCTGCCCTCACCTCGGCCTTGGCCTTGCGTTCCGCTGCCATGAGCTGCACCTTATCCCGCTGCTCCTTGGGCGCTGACTTGTACATATCCAGCAGCAGTTTCATCTCCTTCTGGCTCTCCTGGGCCTTCCTGGCAAGAAGGTACAGGAGGAAGTCTTAGTGAGTGGGACTGGAGGCCACCTGGCAGGGTCAGGAAGGAGACAGGAACAGAGCCTCACTTGAGCTCTGCTCGGAGACCCTTGAGGAGTTCTGATTCCTTCCGCTTGGCTTCTTCCACCTTGGCCTTCTCCCGATCAGCCCTTGAGAGAGCGGACGCTACAGGTGGAGGTCCTAGGCCGGGACCTTCCCGTTCCCGAAGCTCCCGCTTGGGCCTGGCCTCAGGTTCTCGGCCCCGGGAGGAAGGGCCCTGGGCCCCAGGGGTTACACCCTGGAAGTCCTCTTCAGAGGGGACCAGC
The DNA here is from genome assembly GCF_028858775.2 of Pan troglodytes. Taxonomy (NCBI): domain Eukaryota; kingdom Metazoa; phylum Chordata; class Mammalia; order Primates; family Hominidae; genus Pan; species Pan troglodytes. The sequence continues at coordinate 34,795,352 of NC_072416.2, read as the reverse complement.
TCCTCCTTCTTCACTGAAGTGGTAGTAGTGGTGGTGCCAGGCACTGGAGCCATCTCCTTTCTGTTGTCGGGGGTACTGACAGGGCCTGGCCCACCCTCCTCTTTCCCTGGGGCTGGGGCACTGAGGCCAGAATCCTCTGGGTGGCCCAGGTTAGGGGTGGAGTGGGCAGAGCCACTGGCCTGGGCCCGGAGCTGCAAAGGCAGAGAGGAAGAGGGATGAAGTCAGATGGTGTTCACTGGAGTCTAGCCAAACCTTTTACCAGGCAGGCCCCTTCTCACCTTGCCAATCTCAGCTTGTACTTCTCGAAGCTTCCGCTTGTATCGCTGGGCGTCCCCTTTTAGCTGGTGGTTGTGGTTTTGAAGACTACTAATCAGGTGGCGCATCTCACGGTTGATGGGCCCTGGAGGAGCATCAGCAAGTAAAGGTGTCAGAACCAGTTCCTGGGTTAGGACTCCAACCCCTCAGTGGGGTAAGAGGCTATGCCATCACTCCCACTGTGCAGGAGGGGAACATTGCGGCCTCAACGGAGCATGAACTCATCAAAGTAAATAATGCTGACTTCAAGGAAACTCACCCAAAATTAACTTGACACTGCCTATTCATACAATTTTTGCTAACATAGAATATGTGGTTTTGTTTTTTTTTTTAAATAGAAACAGTGTCTCACTTTGTTGCCCTGGCTGGTCTCAAATTCCTGGCCTCAAGTGATCCTCCCACCTTGGCCTCCGAAAGTGCTGGGATTACAGACATGAATCACCACACCTGGCCTAGGTTTTTTCTTTTTTTTTTTTTATACATCCAATTCCCTTTAATAGAGAAGGTAACTGTAACATTCACAAAAGTTAGTCAACTTCTTCTAGATTCTTAAATATCACCTTCCCAGTACATTTCCCTGGCCTCCTATCCAAAATTGCATCACCCTTTCTCCTGATACTTCCTATCTTCCTTTTCTGCTTTACTTCCTATCTTCCTTTTCTGCTTTACTTCCCTATTTGTCAAGAGCTAACACATTTTCCATTTTTCTTCTACTAGTTCGTCTTCCTCTAGTCTGTCTTCTATCAGAATGTTGCTCCACATGGCAGGAATTCTGTTTTGTTCACTGGCATAACCCCAAACCCTAGAACAGAGCCTGGCTCAGAGGTGGCATTTGATAAATCTTTGTAACACAAGTATCTGAGAGACAGAGACGTCATCAGACCAGAAGAATGAGGACAGGGCTGACAGCTCAGACTCTGCATGTGCCTGCTCCATCAGCCACCCCAGCTGGCGTGACCCTCACTGTGCCTGGGAGCCAAGCAGTGCAGGCCCTGTTTTGCATAGGAAGCCGAGGCTCTGTGAAAAAAAAGGCCTTAGCCTCTTGCATCTGGATAAGCAGCAGCCCCACACCAGGGCCCAGCACTCCCAGATAAGGCCCCACCTCCGCCCTATCCTCACCACATACCCGCCTGCTCGTTGGCCGCCAGATTCTGCTCAAACTCGATGCGCAGCATCTCATACTCCTTGCGTACCTGGGCCAGCGTGTCCTCCAGCTGAATGACCTCTGTGCGTAGCTTCTTCTGCAGCCCCAGCTCGTCGCTCTGTGGGTTGATGTGTTAAGGACCCACACAGCCCCTCGGTCCCACCTCAGGACTCAGTATCTTAGGAAGAATCTATTCCCCAGGGACCCCTGGCTGGCACACAGGGCCTCGGAAGGCACAAACACGTCAACACTAACGGTTTGGCCCTTAGCCCAGCCCTAACGCCTGTTCCAGGGCCATACCTCCATGTGCTCGATGTGTCGCAGGTGGGAGTTCTTTGTGGCCAGTAGCAGGCCCCGAGCCTCGTCTAGCTGGGTCTTCACTTGCAGAGACTCGTTGTAGAGCAGTGAGAATTGGGCCTGCAGCATGCGGTACTCCCCCGTCTCCCGCACTACCTCCTCAGGAAGGCTCCGCAGGGCCACCTGGGGCAGGGATGCCCAAATGGGATCAGCAACAGGATTCAGGGCTCAGTCCCTCCCTTACAGGCCCAGGCCCTCTCAGCCCCTACGGCAGCCCACCTTGAGGCGCTCATTGGTCCGCACAGCCCCCTGAAGTTCGGCCTGCAGTTTCTCCAGCTCTGCCATGCGGCTGTTGGCCAGTTCCTGGTTTTCCTCTAACTCTGCATTCAGCATCTCAAACTAAGGAGTGGGAGGCAGGGCCATGGGAGGCAGGGCCAGACGTGGCAGCAGGCCTCCCTTACATCCCCAGCATACACTCCACCCCAAGCACCCCGTGCAGGGCAATGATCGATTCTGACACCCCAAACCAAGTACTTTCCTAAGGGCTCCCAGAAAAATGGGAGAAAATTCAATACTGCATGGTCGGTGCTGGGAACTAAGGCTCTTAACTGATGAGGAGTCACGGAAGCATTCCAGGAAGGCCTAAAGTGCTAATAAAGGGAAAAAGGGCACAGTGACCACCAGATGCCAACTGACTCCAACTCACTCTTAGCTCTCTCTTCTGTGCTTTATCTTTGTGGTACTCATAACACACTGATACGCTATTTTACTGATTTCTTGTCTGTTACCACAAGTAGAACCTAAAGATATATTCTTTTATTTATTTCTTGTCTGGTCCATGAAAGTTTTGACCTCTATTTTGTTCTCACCAATATGCCTAGTGCCTAGCACTAAGTGTTCAAAAATCTACTCAACAAGTATATGAATGCATGAAAAAAAGAGCAGCAGGAGTGACCAGGAAGGGCCTCGGAGATGGATGTTTGTCCTTTGTCCTGAGGGGAATTTCAAGAGTGCAACAGAGAAGAGGCTGTGAGAAGGGGTGGGAGGAAAACGCCGCTCACCTTCTGCATGCTGAGTGTGATCTGGCCCCCCTGGAAGCCTGAGGAGCTCCCAGATACATAGTAGCCAGAGTTAAGCTGTGGAGAGAAAACAGACAGGCAATGGATGTAGAGGGGAGGAGCTAAGGCCCAAGGGCCCAGCCTTGCCTCACCTGCCCCAGCACCCCTGCCCCACCTGCTCTAAGGCCTCTGCCAGGTGCTTATTGAGCTTTTGCTCTCGCTTCCGCAGCTTCTCGATGTCCCACTGCAAGTCCTCCACTGTTGTCTCCATCTCCAGCACCTTGGTCTCTGCCGATGTCACTTTATCCTGGAGCTCGGAGTACTGGGAACAATGAGGGAGCAGATGCTTGGATGGGGGACTTGGTTCCTGACGTCCCTGAGTGCCCATCTAACCCAAATCCTGCCTGATTCTAATCACACCCCCAAAGCCCCCGACTCCTCACCTCCAATGAGATGCGGTGGTGTTTCTCCTGCAGCTGAGTGGCCAAGTCCTGCAGTCGCCGGTTCTCACGGCCCAGCTCTCGGGTGCGTGCCTGAGCCACCTCACTGAGGGGCTCACTGTCCCCTGGGAAGGCAGGGCCCAGGTAAGAGCCCAGCTCAGGGCAATGGGGCAAACAACTAACTCATTCTGGAGTCTGCTATATACCCAGTGTGATCCACCAGCTGTCTTGCCCATTTCTCATGACAAAGCCAGGAGTCTTTATCCCCACTGCACAGAGAAGGAAACCAGCTCAGAGAGGGGAGCCACTTTCCCAGCATGTCCAGGTGAGGGTGGCAGAACTAAGGTGGGAGAAGCCTGTCAACCTACAAGGCCTGAGCCCTTGAAGCTATGCCTTGTGGATCCGCAACCCACACCAAGTGCTCCAGAGGGACCTCTGGCCAGGAGCCTCTACCGGCATCAACAACTCCTCCAACCCATCTCTCTAGCATTCAATCCCGGAATCAAAGTTGGAACCCCCATCTACAGCCTAACCTACCTCTTCCAAGAACATGGCTGATTTATTCCTTGGGAAATTCTGGCCGCCCTTGGACTCGGGCATTAGGGGAATCAGGAAGGGGTGCCATCAAGATGCAGGTGGGGATGGACGCCCCTTCGGTATGGGCACAAAGAACCCACCTCGGCTGTACACTCGCTGACAGAGTTCCTCCACCCGGCGCTGTAGGCGGTCTGAGGCCTCTACCACACGAGACACAGCTGCCTTGGAGAACTCCATTCGGCCTTGCAGCTCCAGCTCCACCTCCTCACTGCTGCTGGCACCCAGTGCCACCACAAAAGCCAAGGCCGGCTCACTGAGAGGGGGCCGCAGCTGCATCAGCAAGGGGTCTGGAAGGAATGGACAGACCCTCATGAGGATAAGAGCAGCAGTTACTACCACTCTGTACCAAGTCCCAGACTGAGCCCTTCAATACTCATGGTTCACTTAATTAACACAATCTATAGTGCACTATTATCTCCATCCTGAAAGTGAGACAAATGAAATTCAGGGAAGTAAAGTAATTTCCTCAAAGCTACAGAGTTGTGTATCACATCCTCAGGGAAGCTTCCTGTACTTTACCAATATAATTAGAATCACACACACATGCACGCACACACAATCATTCCGTTTCAGGAGCCCCAGTACTTTCTGCTTACTATGTTTATAATTTCCTCCCTCATAGCAAGTGCAACACTCATTTCTAGGAAGTGTCAAATACATAGTTAATACTCAACCACAATACTGTTTTGAAACAAATGGGTGTCAAAACATGAATTGCTCTATAAACCAAGTTAGTCAGAGTCTAAAGCCTGTGTTTTTGTGCACTGCACTTTACTGCCCAAACATGAAATCCATTTCGTGAGAAGTAGTAAGATAGGCAATTCAGGGGCCCAACACCAAAGTCCCCTCCTCCCCAGGACTTCTCCCAGAACTTAAGCTCCCCAGATCCCAGCACTCTGGTCCTACCTCTCAGCTCTGATGTCCCCGGCTCTGGGAGAGGAGTCCCATCACATGTTGGCCCCTCCTGGGTCCCAGGTGCCTCAGGCGCTGAAGACAGCTCCCCCTGGCTCTCATGGCATCGGAGAAGGGCTTCCACAGTTTCATCCAGCTGGAACGAGAAAACATCAAAAATGTTATGAATCCCTTAGTGCTTTCCAACATGATACTCCTTTCCTAGCAGGGGAATCTGGAGATTGGCAGCTGAATCAAGGCCTGTTCTTTGAAAGCAGAAGGTATCCACCTGGGCCCAGTAACGATTGACGATGAGGAGTGTGGCATCATCTGTGGCCTGCCGCTTCTCCAACTTCTCAATTCGTTCTCGGAGTTCATCTTCACAAGCCTGCCGTTGTTCCAGCCGCTCTGCCAGTTTCTTGTTCTTGAACTGTAGTACCTTCAGGTCCATCTCCTCCTACCAAAGGAAACAAAGGGGCCGACGAGAGCGTCAAGCACGGCCCACAAACCAATCACAGAGAGAGAGAGAGGAGCAGAGCATCTGCAATGCATGGGAGATGGAGGTATTCCCACACTAACCGCTAACAGAATCTAAGGAGGCTCAGACAACACACAGCGAAAGTGTCTTTGTTGTGAGGAGGCTCACGTTGTTTCTGCCTGTCCCCTTGAAAATCCTTAGTCTTTGACAAGTCACACGCCCCCTGGAAACCTGTTTTCCTATCTGTAAAAGGAAGACAGGCGTCGTGTTCTGAGCTTCTTTCTGACCTTTCTTTCAAGGTCCTGTAACGCGGACCTTGCTAAACCTGGGGAAGTGGGTGTAAGATTCCGCACAGTTTGGCCAGAGAACAGAGGGAGGGCTCTGGGAAGTCCTGAGGGTTAAGGCAAGAGCCCACGAACCGTGGAAGAGATGCCTCCAAGACGAATGGGCTCGATAAGAGTCGTGGTGGTCTTCTCCTCACGACTCAGCTTCTTCTCCGGGGGCCCTGAGCCCCCGTCGCCGGCGGCGCGTTTGTTGCCTGGCCCAGACATGGCCGCGGCGGCTGGAGCGGCGCAGGGTCCCCTGAGGGGCGTCAGACGGGAGGAGGCGGTACTTCCGTCACCTGCAGAAGACACAGAGCAGAGATGTGGGAACGGCTGGTGTTCCACAGCCCCAAACACCCTCCACCCTGCACACACCTGCTGGATCCCGTCCCCCCCGGCGCCAGAGCCCTCACCAGCAGCAGGGTCAGCCTAGCGCCGCCATCTTGGATTTCACCGGACGTCACTGGACGTCACTGGCCCCCCCCAACGGTGCGCAGGGCGCAGGCGCCAAAGGCAGCCCCGGATGTGAGGAAACTCCTTTATCTTCTGCTTCTATTGGTTACGCTTGGTCCCGCCACTCGGGTCCTCTGGCTTCTTCCCAAACACCTCCTCTTTCTCTCGGTGATTGGCCAAGAGGCAGTTCCCATAGTAACTGACACCGCGCTCCCACTTCCCAGCCTGGAGGACAGCGCCGGCCCTCGTATTAGCAACCTGGAAGAGAGGGCGCCCAGGTGGGCACTCGCAACTTCTTACGTATCTGCGCGTTCTCTTCGCACCCACTGGCGTGAGCCTGCGCTTTCCGCCTTCCTTCCCTCACAAGCCCCCGTGGCAACCGTCGCCGTTGAGACGGAGGGAGACGCCCCCACGGATTCGCCCCGCCGCGCCTCTCCGCGCGTAGATTGGCCGGAGCGAGGCGAACGGGCCCGGCCTTGGTAGCCGCCGACCGAGCGCTGGCTGTCCTGGAACCTAGGCGGCGGGAGCCCGGGGCGCCCCGCGGCACGGAAGAGCGGCGAGATGCTCAACCGCAAGACCAGCCACTTTTTGGGAATGAGGGTGCAGTCGGAGCTTGAACATCTCTCCGAGCTGCGGCGGGAAGCGGGGAAGGATCGCAGCTCAGTGCATGGGTCGGCCGCGCGGACGCGTGCGAGTGTGCGGACTCAGTGGACGACGGCGGCGGCGGCGACGAAAGCGGATGAAGGCCCTGGAGCCAACTTGTTTCCGGTGAGGGCGGGACAGTCTGGTCTGCTCGTGAATGTTTATAAACCGGCTCCCCCGCAGGCGCCACCTGTCATTATGCTTACTAACGTTCGGGACGTCTCCCGGGCTGCTTGGGCGAGCAGAGGCAGGGGTGTGTGACCCCGGTGGTTACTGTGCTCGCGTAGAGCACCTAGGGCCTGCTGAAGCCCTCCCTCGCCCGCGCCTCTCCTTCTTAGTCCTTGAGATGAGATGGCAAGTTACAGCGGCTTCTCCGGCCTGCTGGAGATTCGCTACGGGCCAGGACACCGCAGCTGCCTTCCCCAATTCGCTTTCTTTCCGCAGCCGCCGCTGCCCCGGCCCCGGATCTGCATGTGGTGAGTGTGAAGAGACAAAAATTACACTGAATATTTGCGTTCTTTATTGTCTCCCCAACAGTCCTGTCTGTGGCCAGGGCATCCCCATTTTACAGATGAGACTGAGGCCTGGAGATGCAATTACTCCAGGTGACTGGAAGTTGGCTTTCCAGCCTCTCCAGTCCAAAGAGGAGGCAGTGTGAGAAAAAAAGAGCCAAAGACAGAATGTAAATGGAGTCTCATGGCCGCTAAGGAGTATTGTACAGAGGGGGACACTGAGGGCCACAGGGAGTACTTGACCAAGGTCATACAAGGTAGTGGCAGAGCAGAAAAAAGAATTCAAGATTCCTAACCCTAGGCTTTAGAAATGGAGAGGCTCATAAGAGTTCATTTAGGCCCAGAGAGTTAACGATTTGCATAGTCACACAGCAAGCTGGCAAAAGAGCCCAGCTTCACGCCGGTGGCCAACTCCCAGTCTCACGCACTAGCTGTCACAGCCCTGTCATGATAGGTAACGGCCACCAATACTCTTTTTCTTTTACTATAACAGGAAGTACCTGGACGTCCATTCCATGCACCAGCTGGAGAAGACCACCAATGCTGAGGAGATGAGGGAGTAGGGACTGAGGGGGGCGTGGGAAGAGCTCTTGGCAAAGGCTGAGGGGTCAGGTTGGGAAAACATGAGGAATGGCTGACTCCAAAGCATGTGGTGGGTGTAGGGTGATGAAAGGAGGCCCAGTTGTCACTCACTCCTCTCTCCCTCCGAAGGGTGCTGGCTGAGCTGCTGGAGCTAGGGTGTCCTGAGCAGAGCCTGCGGGACGCCATCACCCTGGACCTCTTATGCCACGCGCTCATTTTCTGCCGCCAGCAGGGCTTCTCACTGGAGCAGACGTCAGCAGCTTGTGCCCTGCTCCAGGATCTTCACAAGGCTTGTATTGGTGAGAGGGGGCAGCTACCAGGTTTGAGCCTCAGGGAGAAGAGGAACCGGGGCTGGCACAAGTGACCATGGGAAGCAGAAGCAGGGGATTTCTGCCTGGAATATGTCATTATTAGTAGCATCATCATACACAAGCCATCAGCTTTCCAATCCACTGCTTCCTTATCTAGAAATTAAGGATACAGCACACATTTTACAGGACTGTCCTGAGAAATAATATATGCAAATATATGCATAGTGCACAATAACACCTGCTTTAGAATGTTTAATAGCTCTTGCTTCAGAATGTTTAATAGCTGAAATGATCTATTTCTTGGTTTATTCCCCTAGAATATAAGCTTCGTAAGGGCAGGACCTTGTCTGTCTTGTTCAGTGCCTAAAACAGCATACAGTGGGCATATAGTGGGTATTCAATATTTGTTACATGAGTTAAGGAAACAAGCCAGTGCTGAAACCCAGATCTGTCTGCTTCTGAAGCTCATGGTCATAAACAGCTGTTGAGTGAAGTGAATGAATGGATACCAGAGAGGGCCTCACTGCTGCATCTTGCTTTCCCTACCAGCAACCCCCTTGGGCAACGTGGAGGAGTGCTACCGCTACTTCACCAGTGTCCTTTTTTGCCATGGAGTCAGGGTCAGTTCCCCTGGAACATTCTGGAACCTTTACCCATCCCCAGACAAGGTCTCACTCAGTCTCTCTCACATTCATCACCCTTATCTTCTTGTGAAGACCCCAGTGGGCTCTCCTTGCTCCTGTTGCTGGGCTTTTGGAGGCAAAGCCAGGGCTCCGGAAGGTAGTCAGGGTTCTAATTCCGAGTCACCACCACAGCGGCCTCCTTTCAGCATCGACCTCTTCAAAGAGCAACAGCTGCTGGCCTTGGAAGACTACGTGGTCAACACTTACTTCCGCCACTTCAAGCTCTATAAATACGTCTTCACACCCCAGGTAGGGGGTGGTGGACCATGAGGAGCCACCCTCAACCGCCCCTCCCCTCAGCACAGGTGCACTCCTTTCAGCCTCCCTCTGCCTTGCTTCCCAGGTGCGGCTGGATCTGTCTTTGACTTACATGGGGCTACAGCCACCCAAACTGTGGCCAGAGAGTGAGACGGGTAAGGGAGAGTGCCAGGGCAGGGCTGGGCTGGGCCAGGCGTGGGGCCACAGTCTCTTCCTGCTTCTGGTTTGCAGAGAAAGAAGAAAGCAAGGAGATGGAGGAGCAGGCAGTTACCCCGCAGAAAGAGGAACTAGAGACAGTGGCCCCGCCAGAGCCAGAGCCAAGTGAGGATCTGGAGAGGGCAGGCTGCCCTGCCCTCTGAGCAGGTGTAGAATGAAGGGTTTGGATCACATCAGGACTTCAGACTTTTTGTTTTTAGTCAGAGTCCTTTCTCTAAATGATCCCTTATGCAGAAGTCCAAGATGACAGATAAAAGCACAGCTGCAGGCCAGGCGTGGTGGCTCACACCTGTAATCCCAGCACAATCTGAGGCAGGCGGATTGCCTGAGCTCAGGAGTTCGCGACCAGCCTGGGCAACACCGTGAAACCCCCTATCTACTAAAATACAAAAAATAGCCAGGCATGGTGGTGCGCGCTTGTAGTCCCAGCTACTCGGGAGGCTGAGGCAGGAGAACTGCATGAACCCAGGAGGTGGAGACTGCAGTGAGCCAAGATCTGGCCACTGCACTCCAGCCTGGGCAACAGAGCAAGACTCTGTCTCAAAACAAACAAACAAACAAACAAAAAGCACAGCTGAAGTGGCTCCAGAGAAATGATCATTAGAAAGCCAATGACGGTGGCTTAAAACCTATATGATGGGTTGATGGGTGAAGCAAACCACCATGGCACATGTATACCTACGTAGCAAACCTGCATGTTCTGCTTGTATCCCAGAACTTAAGAGTTAAAAAAAAACAAAGAACAGGCCAGGTGCAGTGGCTCACGACTGTAATCCCAGCACTTTGGGAGGCTGAGGCAGGCGGATCACGAGGTCAGGAGATCGAGTCCATCCTGGCTAACACTGTGAAACCCCGTCTCTACTAAAAATACAAAAAGTTAGCCGGGCGTGGTGGCGGGTGCCTGTAGTCCCAGCTACTGGGAGGCTGAGGCAGGAGAATGGCATGAACCTGGGAGGCAGAGCTTGCAGTGAGCTGAGATCGCTGCCACTGCACTCCAGCCTGGGGGACAAAGCAAGACTCCATCTCAAAAAAAAAAAAAAGAGAAAGCCAATGACAGTAACAGCCAGCACATACTTGGCAATAGGTGTGCAGTGCATGCCCTGCTCTAAGCATTTTACATAAATTAACTCATTTAATCCTCCCTCAATCCTATGTGCTAGGTATCACTATCCACATTTCATACAAGGAAACTGAGGCACAGATAGGTTAAATAACCTAAGGTCACACAGCTACTGAGTAGGGATCAGAATTTGAAGCTGCAAAGTCCAGCATAGCCACCCTACCCAACTACCTCTCACACAAGGGCTTGCTAACATTTCCTAAAGGGAAACAACATGGCTACCTCTATATCCCCACCAGGGGAAATTTGGGGACTGTGTTTGCCCAACTAGGGACCATCCCCCCATTGCCAGACAGCATCTCTCCTCACCCTGCCCCTTCTTCCCTGCCCCTGCAGGCCACGTCCATGTCCTCCGAGCCTACATCAAGACCCAAGTGAACAAAGAGCTGGAGCAGCTCCAGGGGCTGGTGGAGGAGCGGCTCAAGGCCAGCGAGGAAAGGCTCAGCAGCAAGTTGACTGCACTAGAGCAGCCCTTCCAGCTACCTCCGGGTAAAGGCAAGAGCAAGACCAAGTGACCCCCAACATTTTCCCCAATAAAGGTCTGGGCCAGAATGGCACCATCCCTGCACCCTGCTGAGCACCTTCTGGGCTTTCCTGCCCAAGCCAGACAGACACAGGACACCTGTTCTCCCTGGCGTGTAGCAGATTTTATTTCATATGCAGTGCATGCAGCACTGACCGGGCCAGGCGTGGCGTTCAGAATGGCTCCCTTCCACCCCAGCTCTGATCTCAGAGTCCTGGCCAGTGGGGAGAGAGGTACCGGGCTGGTCTTCAAGAGGGTAGCAGGATCAGTGGTGGGCCTGAGGCCAGAGGCCAGAGCCCAGAGGAGCTGGAATGATCAAAACCCTTCTTCTGGAGAGTTCTGCTTCCTGGGAATCCCTGGGGTTGAGGTCCTAGCCCAGCACAAGCACGGCCTCATCCTCAGTTATAGCAGCAGAGTCTCCCTCCTCTTCAGGGCCCATGATGGGAAAAGGCCCAGGGGGCCGGTGCTGAAAGAGAGCCGCCCGGTTCTGCTGCTCCCCTTTCTTTACCCAGTGCCCGTAGAGCCGGAAGGCACAGTTGTCGATGAGGCGCCGCACTGACCGCAGCGCATAAGGGTCCCTCAACAGTGCATTCTTGGTCAGTGGCCGTACACGATGGGTGCTTAGGGCCACTCGTCCAGCAGCCAGCACCGTCCACACTGCCACCTGGGAAGGGGGGCAAGGTGAGCTCTAGTGCAGGGGAAAGATCATGGGACAGAGGAACGGGCCCAGACCCTGATACACTCAGGCTTACCCGGAACCGCTGGCGGGGGGTGAGGTTCCAGGGTTGGCTGCCTTCACAACGCTCAAAGAAGGGGTGCTGTAGGGCCTGCTCAGCTGTCAGGCGTGCCTCAGGATCCACCTGCAGCAGCCTGGAGATCTAGGAGAGACCCAGAGCATGAGGGGCAGCTCTTGGGCCTCCCCTACTGTCCTCTCAGCCCCAGCTCACCAGGTCTTTGACAGTGCTGGAACGGTCATCCCACTCGGGGGAACTGAACTGGTACTGGCCCTCCATGATCATGCGTAACATCAGGATCTGCCGCCGGTGCCAGAAGGGTGGCGAGCCAGCCAGGAGTGTAAACAAGATCACCCCACAGGCCCAGCTGGGAAAGAGACTGGAGTCAGGCGGGACTGGGTGACGGGCAGACCCAGCAAAGGACAGCAAGCACGGGAGGGAGGGGGAGACCAGGAACTCACAGGTCGACCTCCTTGCCATAGCCTGGGTGGGTTTCATCCATGGAGCATTTAAGGATCTCTGGCGCTAGATACCCTGGGGTCCCACACAACTCTGGGGAGAGAGGACCAAAATTGAGGGGATGCCACCAGCCCCTCTAGGGCCCTTAGCACTGGATCTCTGCTGGAGCCTCCTCAACGCTGCCAGGACTACCAGTGTTCCCATCTTCCTTCTGTCTGCCTTCTGCCAAGTCTCCTGCTGAGGCACTATCCCTGCTCAACAGTTGGCTCACCATGGCTCCTGGTGGCCTTCCTAGGAAAACCTGGGTTTTGGATTGATTTCAAGGTCCTTGTTCCACCATATCATTTGCCTCCTCCAACCCTACCTACCCACTATCCAAGCCAACCTACCCACTCCTCACAACTTGTTACCTTAGTTTTATATATATCATAATGCATATGGAAAGATTATGTATTTTTACATACATCATAATACATATGCAAAAAAAATTTTGCTGCATTCCTATCTGCCCAAACCTCTTCCTCCTCCTATAATCTCCAACTATCACTCAACCCAAGGGGAAGAAGCGGAGATAAGGAATTTCTTTTCTTTTTTTTTTGGAGATGGAGTCTTGCCCTGTCGCCTAGTCTGGTGTACAATGGCATGATCTCGGCTCAATGTAACCTCCGCCTCCTGGGTTCAAGCGATTCTCCTGCCTCAGTCTCCCGAGTAGCTGGGATTACAGGCACGTGCCACCACGCCTGGCTAATTTTTTGAATCTTTAGTAGAGACAGGCTTTCACCGTGTTGGCCAGGCTGGTCTTGAACTCCTGACCTGTGATCCGCCCACCTCGGGCTCCCAAAGTGCTGGGATTACAGGCGTGAGCTACCGCGCCCGGCGAGCTATGAGATTTCTTAAAGCACATAATGGGTAAGTCCTTTGTTTAAAACCCTTCCCTGATTCCACATCATGACACATGATCAAATCTACAGTTCTAAAGTCCAGAGCCCTCCAAAACTTTATCCAAGTCTGTATTTTTATATTTATTTATTTTTAGAGACAGGGTCACTATGTCACACAGGCTGCAGTGTGGTGGCACTATCACAGCTCATTGTAGCCTTGGGCTCCTAGGCTCAAGTGAGCCTCCTCCTTCAGCCTCCCGAGTAGCTGGGGTGACAGATGCGTGCCACCACGCTTGGCTCAAGTCTGTATTTTTAGTTTGTTCTACCACTCGGGCACCAATTCTTCCAGTACTTTCTGAACCTTGTTCCATGGCACACTTCCAGGAGATTTTAACAGCCCCGAATTGAAACTGACTTTGTTGGGAAATTCATTCCTACACCAAGTATTTATTGAATGCCAAGTTGCATTGATTTGCTAAGTGGCAAATGAGATGAGCCCTTACCGAGCTCACTGTCTACCTGAAGGCAAGTGAGAAATAACAATATAGTAAGACGTGTTGTGAATGAAGAAGATGGGAGAACAGAAAGCAAGGGGACCTAAGCTGCCCTGGAGGTTTAAAGTGAAGCCTGAATTACCCAAGCCAAGGAGAGGATGCAGTGGCAGAAGCCTGAATTACCCAAGCCAAGGAGAGGATGCAGTGGGCAGAGGCAAAGATGATTCCAGAAAGGGGAAAAGTACATGTGGAAGCCAAAGGGTTTTAAAGTACAACATCCACCAGACATGTAGATCCACAGGTTAAGAGTATGAACTCTGGAGTCAGACTGTCCAAGTTCAAATCCTAGCATTATGACCCTAGAGCAGTCATCTCACCTCTTTGAGCCTATCTATAAAAAAAGAGACACAAATACTGTCTGTCACACAGGGCTGTGAAGAGGATTTAGGGGAATAAGCCATATAAAGACTGGTGCCGACCAGGCACAGTGCTCACGCCTGTAATCCCAGCACTTTTGGAGGCTGGGACAGGAGGATCACTTGAGGTCAGGAGTTCAAGACCAGCCTGGCCAACATTGTGAAATTCCATCTCTACTAAAAATACAAAAATGAGCCAGGTATAGTGGTGGGCACCTGTAATCCCAACTACTTGGGAGGCTGAGGCAGAAGAATAGCTTGAACCCAGGAGGTGGAGATTGCGGTGAGTGAAGATCATGCCACTGCATCCCAGCCTGGGTGACAGAGTGAGACTCTGTCTCAAAAAAAAAAAAGAAAAAAAAAGACTGGTGCCTGCCTCACAGGTGAATGCCCAGTAAACGGTAGCTTTTCATAAGTCTAGTACAAAGCCATTGAGAGAGAGAGTCAGTGGCAGACTAAAGGCTCTGAAGAATCCCACAGGTGAATTTTATTTGAAGTTTCCCATTTGCAGTAGAAACATTCCTGTCACAACAACTGTATTCACATCAGGTGAACCTGAGGCCCAGGGCCCAGGTGGGAAGTGCAGTCTGGACACATCACATCAGGCTCTTGTGGTCCTGCACTCCAGACCCCAAACGTGGCTGAACATGTGGCTCCCTTTTTTACCTCCTCTATGGGGCTCAGGCTGAATTGGCGTTCCTTCCTCCGGGCTCCCCTGGCCTGGCCCTCTGCCCACTGTGCACCACTGTCTGCCTGCTTGTCTGTCTCCATCCTCCCAGGTCAGGATGCCCACTCTGAGGTAAACATAGGCTTTGCACCCACAGGATACTTGGCAAGTGCCCAATGACTTCTCCCTTTTTCTTGGCACCAGGGACTTGGTACTCAGACCCAGCCAACCAATCTCATCAGGCCTGGGTCTCCCCTCCCAAGCCTATTAGGGCACTAGATCCCCTCACCTCGAAGCTTCTCGCCAGGTTCCAAGTGGCAGGAGAACCCGAAATCTGAAAGTCGGATCTGCATATTGTCATCTAGGAGAATATTCTCGGGCTTCAGATCTCGATGCACAATGTTGTTGGCATGGAGAAAGCTCACTGCTTCCAGCAGAGACCGCATGATGGACCTGGGGGAAGGGGAGGCGGGTGCAGTCTCCTCCTTGGCTCCTCCCTGCCCTGTCCCACCCCCTGCTCACCCCTGGGGCTTCAGGCTCAACCCTTACCTGGTTTCCTTTTCAGAGAGGGCCACCTTCTCTGTGAGATAGTCAAACAGCTCTCCCTTCCGCATCCTAAGGGAAGGAGGGGCATAGGAGGCAGCTGCATCCCACAGTGGGGGCTGAGAAAACAGACCAGTGCTCATACAAAATATTGTGGAAGAGGCCACTAAAGATAGATTCCTCTGCAGACAAACCAAAGGGTCTAGAAACACAGCACTCCAACAAGGCAGTTTGGCCTGGTGTGTTGGCAGCTGAAATACCTGCATTATGCCATGATGGGGCAATTATGGCAAAAATGAGAGACTTCTTGTGACAATGTAATTTATAGGAGGTTCTTGTTGAGAGTAACTATGCCTGAAAAAGGCCTCTCAAAGTGAATCTATAAAGAAAATGGACCAAAATTTCAGTTTTTTGTGGCACAAAGGTTGAATAGGACCTTATTTTGAAGTTTCGTCTTTAAAAGCTGAGCTTATAATTATGTGTCAATTAAAAATAATACTTTCAAAATTGAGGTTATATTTGCACTCTGCATCAGTCCTCAAAGTAACATTATCAGGTGCTGTTTTGGGGAGTGTAGGCACTCTGCATGGCTGCAGGATGGCATAATAGACATCCTTACGTCCCCTCTGACTTTTGCAGAGGGCCATTTCTGTAAATATATCGAAGCCTTCATGAATTTTTTCCAAGGGCCTCTTTTAAATCTTTGGAATTCAAATCATTCTCTTTCAAAATACCTTTGCAGTTGGTTTGCATTATACCAATTGCATCGGACATTCAGATTCTGACCAGAAAAAGAACTGATGGGCAGAGACAGACACCAGAATAGTTAGCGTGTTAAGCAGCGCGAGAGGCTGGTGAGCGAGGATCTATTTTCTAAGTGGTCAGTCCACTGCTGAACACTCTCTTTTTTTTTGCAGATAGAGTCTCACTCTGTCACCCAGGCTGGAGTGCAATGGCACGAACTCAGCTCACTGCAACCTCCACCTCCCGGGTTCAAGCAATTCTCCTGCCTCCCGATTAGCTGGGATTACAGGCACCGACCACCATGCCTGGCCAATTTTTTGTATTTTAGTAGAGACGGGGTTTCATCATGTTGGCCAGGATGGTCTCGATCTCTTGACCTCATGATCCGCCCGTCTTGGCCTCCCAAAGTGCTGGAATTACAGGCGTGAGCCACTGTACCTGGCCGCAATCTGTTCAGGCTGGGCGCAGTGGCTCACGCCTGTAATCCCAGCACTTTGGGAGGCCAAGGCGGGCGGATCATGAGGTCAGGAGATCGAGACCATCCTGGCTAACATGGTGAAACCCCATCTCTACTAAAAAAATACAAAAATTAACCGGGTGTGGTGGCAGGCATCTGTAGTCCCAGCTACTCAGGAGGCTGAGGCAGGAGAATCGCAATGGCATGATCTCGGCTCACTGCAGCCTCCACTTCTCGGGTTCAAGTGATTCTCCTGCCTCAGCCTCCCGAGTAGATGGGCTTACAGGCGTGCACCACCACACCCAGCTAATTTTTGTATGTTTAGTAGAGATGGGGTTTCGCCATGTTGTCCAGGCTGGTCTTGAACTACTAACCTCAGGTGATCCACCTGCCTCAGCCTCCCAAAATGCTGGGATTACAGGCATGAGCTACCACGTCTGGCTGGTCACTATTACTTTATTTTTTGAGATGGAGTCTCACTCTGTCGTCCACGCTGGAGTGCAGTGGCGCAATCTGGGCTCACTGCAAGCTCCACCTCCCGGGTTCATGCCATTCTCCTGCCTCAGCCTCCCGAGTAGCTGGGACTACAGGCGTCCACCACCACGCCCGGCTGATTTTTTGTATTTTTAGTAGAGATGGGGTAGAGATGGGGTTTCACCGTGTTAGCCAGGATGGTCTCCATCTCCTGACCTCATGATCCGCCCGCCTCGGCCTCCCAAAGTGCTGGGATTACAGGCGTGAGCCACTGCGCCCAGCCGCTAGTCACTATTAAAGAATTTGCCTCAATCATGGCACAGAGGGAGAAGGCCAGAGCCATGCGCTAGCAGGCAGGCCCAGGTGATAGAGAGCCCCAGCTGGAACAGGAAGGTGTGAGCAGGATGGGTCCAGCCCACTGTACCACAAATGCTGGGCCATACATGGAGGTGGGGAGGAGGCTTCTCAGATGGTGGCAGGGAGATACTCACAGGTCAAACACCAGGAACATGAAGCTAGAAGACTCATACGAATCGATGAGGGTGACTAGGGAGAGAGGAAGAGAGGCAGAGAGACAGAGATGGAAAGGAGCGGATGCACATTAACGGGGCTTGGCCACCCTGGGACAGCAGCGGGCTGTTACTGGGAAGAAAGGAGAACCAGAGGAGGCAGTGGGCGCCCAACGGATGGCCACTCTTTAGTGGAATGAAGGGAGGAGAGGTGTGGAGGCAATGTTGGCGGAAGTGGGCTATGGGCAGGGCCAGCAGGAGGTGGGGGGTCGTCTGCTAACAGGAGCAAGGAAGACAGCCTCACTGATGTGGGGGTGGCCGGCGACCTGGCGAAGGATGTGTGTCTCTCGCCGTGTGGCTTCCCGCACCTCCTCCAGCTGCTCAGGACTCAGCCGCTCAGCTGTCACTTCCATAATCTTCACCGCAAACTCGTGGCCAGTAGCTCGATGAACACAACGGCGGACCACAGAGCTCACTCCTCTGCAAGAGCCGGAAAATAGCACAAGTCAGGGCCTCTGTGCTCACATTTCCGCACAGGCTGGGGCCTCAGCATCCTCATGCCCGCTGTGCCAGACTCTGAAGACCCATCTGGATCACAGGGCAACAAGCTTAGGAGTTCACCCTGGCTTCA